>NC_140028.1:41266258-43666258 GCF_963513975.1 Fringilla coelebs | reverse complement strand
ATTCCATACAGTATCATATATTAAATGAGTAAATTTTGACTCTCTTATTTTCTGTCTCAAAATTATGCCTTTTTTTTTTTTTTTATTAATTCCTTCACACTTGTTTTTTAGACCTGAGAGATAAGATTTGCACAGCATTCAAACTTCCTTGAAGACTGTGTTATGGAAATGAGTTGCAGTGGGTGCCTTATTAGGCATTTTTGAGTTTCCCACTAAGGATACAAAACTCCCAAAAGGGGGAGCCAATGAAAAGTATGTTGGAAAATTCTTTCTTAAAAAAAAAAAAAAACACACATTTCACTAAAGGAATAAATCAAGACTGAATTTCATTTTTTTTGGTGGTATTAAAATTGACAAATACTATGAAAATGAGAAGAGTCAGACTTGCTGAGACTCATGTTGGAGATGAACTTAGCAACAGCTTTTGTTTTCTTTCTTCACTGTAAAAATCTCATCTAGATAAAATACAAACACACTTTGTGAGTGCAATGCAATTATAACTAGCCTCAGGAAAGAGCATTGACCAGTTTTATTACAGTGCCAAAGATTAGCCCTGGAATGTAAAGCTTAGAGAGGCCTATTAGGGACTTGGTTCATTAGAACATGTGGAACAAGACATTCATAAGGCACCAATAAATCCATTAAGGGGAAGAGGGCTCTGAAATGGCCCTTCAGGATTTTTATTATTAACTACAAGGATTGCTGAGGTTGGTGATGTCAGAAATATGGTTTTAGCCAGCACTTACTGTCCCTTTTAACTCGCTGTTCTCCAGTCCAAGTTCGTTTTGAAATAAACAGCCATAGCTGTTCTAGTTAGCAGAGCAGGATCTGCCTACACAGCTGGATTTGGAGAAAATAGGAGAAAATAAAAGATCAGTTGAAAATCTCCTCTCTCACATTGCCACGAATCCTGCATGAACAGAATCCTGGATGTTGACTACAGCTTTTAAGTTCCTCATAAAGTCATGGTTAGATAGACTCAAGCAGGCTCTTTCATTTTCATAAATCAAAATTTCTGATGCTGGTAAATCCTGAAAAGAAACAGCAGTTTGTTATGTATGAAGGACATTTTGATAAAACTGTCCCAAGCAATGGCAGACAAGAAGCCTGTGCTGCTGAAAAATGGTACTGCTGTCTGCTCAAAGCTGGGTTTAAATATTGACCAGCTGCATAGAAAATAGATTTGTCAACAGTGTAAAAAATAGCCACTGAGAAACCAGAACATTTCTCTGCATCCTAATGCTTTTAATTCCCAGGGATATCGAAGCTTCCATCATTTCATGGAAGAAAAACTAGCTTCTATATCAGGCATTTGAGATTTCCTCACTAGGGAAATACAGACAGCTCACATAAAGGGTGCTTGATCCTGGTTGATATTTTCTATCAAATGGGGGTACTCTTTCCAGAAGTGATTTTGAGATACTCACTGTTGGGTTTACCAGTCTTGTGCTACAAGACTTCCAGCTAGTTGGGTCCCAAAATGCTTCCAAGAGTTTCAGAGCCCCAGCACGCTCAGCTGGACAGGACTGGGGCAGAGGGAGGTGTTTCTCTGTTTCCTGTGAGCCTGCTTCGACAGAAAAGCAGCTTTTGTCCAGCCTGAAAGACTGTCACAAGTGTCACTGGCCGGGATTCGGAGCCTCTTTTTCCAAACTGCATCACAACCATCACATGGGACTTGATAAATTTTTCATGCCAGAATTAATCAATTTCAGTGGGCAGTTTTCCTCACTGGCGTGTGTCCTGCCTCCCTGGGGCGCTGCATCTGTCACAGACAAACAGGATGGGGATTAGTGGAAGTGCTAGTGGGGTGGCTCTTCTCAGACTCATCAAACTGTGTGTGCATGTGTCAGTTCAGGAATTTTTGGGTCTCCTGGGACATGTGTGGGGCTTTCCAGAGGGGAGTGCCTTCTGCAGGCATATAGGCAACTGTTTCTTTAGATGGTGTGGTGCTTTAACCCCAGCTGTAAAGTCAGATGCAACTCCTCGCTTCTTCTTCCACCACCAGCCCCACCCCCCCAGTGGTAGGCAGAATCAGGGAAAAAAAAAGTTAAACTCATGGATTGAGATACAAACAATAATTGAAACAAAGCAAAATATAATAACTACAGTGAGACAGAGAGAGGTGACAATAATGAGACAGATACAGCCCAAGATAAGTGAGTGGTACCCAATGCAGTGGATCCCCACCCACTGACCAAAGCCCAGCCCATCTCCGAGCAGCAATTGGCACCTCCTGGCCGATTGTCTCCAGTTTATGTCGTGGGTGAGATGCTCTGAGGTATGGAACATCTCTTGGGCCACTTTGGGTCAGCTGTCCTGGCCATGCTCCCTTCCAGTCATTTGTGCACCTGCTCACTGGCAGAGCCTGGAAGATGAGCAGTCCTTGACTTGGGGTAAGCACTACTTAGCAACAGCTAAAGCAACAGTGTGTTATCAACATTATTCCCATATTAAATTCAAAACACAGCACTGTACCAGCTACTAGGAATAAAATTAACTGTATTCCGGCCTAAACCAGGATGGATAGGGTTTTTTGGAGCTAATGATTTAAATGTAGCATGCATTCTTTTTATCAGGCACAGACATAGCTTGAGAAATGGAATGTAATGGAAATACACTATCTGTGAAAAGAATGACGTATAGTAGGGCTTAATAAAAGATATTATTTACCCTATAAATACTGAAACAAGAAAACACTTATTTGTGAGAAAGATTATTGCAGTGCTCATAATCCAAGCAGCACAACAGGAAAGGAAAGATAAATGAGGCATTTAGTTCTCATGTTATGCATATTACATGATATTCCCACCCACATTTTATAAACCAGAAAAGTATATTAAAAAATAGACCAATTATGCTTCTGATCCATGATAAGCATGAATATGAAATTGTAGTCAAAATAGTTCCAATCAAACTATATTATTTGTTTATTTATTAATTTCTTTATAGCACTACTAATGCCATAAAAGTTTTCAACTTGGAACATGGGTAAAAATGAAACATTCACAGTATCTTTTTCAGAGGCTGGAAACCTCACACTTGGAAAGATTTCTGCTTTGGAATGTCTGTAATATATTGAAGCCTTGATCCCACTCTAATTGGTACTTTACTAATTAGCTTGTGACTAGAATTTTAATTAGATGTACAATAGGTGTTCTTACCTGCGGTGAAGGAGGTATTTCCTGGGAAGAAAAATGAAGGGAAGAAGATAGTGAAAGGAATCTAGAGAAGACAAATATAATCTAATCCCTACTATAAGAAATGTATACATTAATTAATATTTTTCAAAATTATGTCTCTGGAAATGTATTCTGTTTTTCAAAGCACATTTGCTTTGTGATTTGCTTTTCTCCTGTGAAGAACAAATTGTACTTTTTTTTTCTGTCATGTGACTTGTGCTGTGAGCAAACTGAGAAATGCTGGAACACAACTGGGCCAGCCCCAGGGACTGAGGTGGGCACATCATGGGCTCAAAGCAGGAGTCTGTAATCTGAGTTGAAGAGTAGAGCTGTGTACCTGTGAGCTGGGTTGCAGGGAACAAGGCTGAAAAGGGAGACGCCCAGCACCTTGACAGTGGCATTAGTTGAGCCTGGGCTGGAGTTAAAATGCATGTGAAAAGCTTGGAAGATGCAGCTGAGTGAATTCCTGTCAAAGGCGACTCAGAAGTAACAATACTCTGGTAGATGAGCATCATCTATCACCTTTTTCTATCAGGAAAAGACAGGAAAGAGGGATAGAATGTGTCTGTCTGAAAATACTGCCACCACTAATGTTCTCATTAGCTTAACGGCATATACCCTGTTACACAGAATTTGAGGATTGTCATTTGGGTGAAGGCTGTTTTAAAATCTGCAAAATATCTGGTGCAAGAGTCCTTAAAACATAAATCTGAAGTTCCTTCCTTCTCTGAGGAAGCCTGAGTTGTGTGTTTATAAATATAAAGTTATTTGTCAGGCATGGTAATCCCCATAAGCCCCAGCAGTGAAAAGGGTGATTCAATTTCAGAAGATAATGGGACATTCTGAAAAATGATCATCAGGTCCAGGGAATGTTTTTATGTGGGGAGATATAAACACTAAAAGTAAAGGGAGGATGAATTGCAGAAAACAGAAAAACAGTTAAAGAATTATTATTTTTCCCTCCACTAAAGGGACACTTTTACAGCAGGCTTTCTGATGGAAGTGGAAAACATGCTGTACAATTTGCATGATTTGAAAAATACTTTTTGTTACTACATTTTGACTGGGAAAATTCTTCCACATGGTGAATAAGGTCACAGGTGAGCCAATGCTCTGCAAGATATTTAAAAGCAATAGCTAAGGAATATTTTTCTCCAGGTGTCAATATGAGGCAAGTGAGAATAAAGTTGCACCCCTTATGTTTTCGATAAAATTTGTAGCAATCACTCTGAGAGCAGTAATTACTTCACAAATGTTAGAGAACATTGGTAGAATGAAAACAGCAAATTATTAGCTGGAGAAACATCTGTAAGATTTAAGTGTCAGTTGTGTCAAGAAGTGGAAGATGATGTCATCCTTGTGCCAAAATCAAATTATCCCAATCTCAGTCAAATAATACAGGTAATATGTGATCTGAAAACAAGTTGCACATTGTGGAATCATGCTGAATTTAGGAGAAGTCAGAGAAAATTGTGATGGCCTATAACCAACTCTACAAGCAATAAATATTAATCAAAAATTGTGTTTGCTCTGAAGTATTCACTCAACTGCCCTCCCTAGTACAAGATATTCTCTTTTCAAAGGACTTTATTAACTCACCTGTCCTATGAGATCTGGTCATTTCCCGTGGCAAATTTGTCTCCTACCATGAGTTTCATTAGAAACAGAAAGGAGTGGGGAGCTCAAGCCATGATTAGTGGAATTATATTGCTTTTGATTTTTTATGGGAAGAGATTTAAGGCTGATTTATGTAAAAAAGATATTACTTCTTGCTGTCTAATTAAGATGCTAGTTGGGCGTGCCATATTTTGTGGTATCTCATTTTGCAGGGAGGTTTAAGTCTTCCCTGACCACCTCCAAGATACCACCTCCAGCTACCTCAGATCAAAGGCTGAGTGACCACTTCTGTGAAGCACTATCCTGAGAGCTGTTATCTCTGCAGAAAGGGATGATACATTAGCTCACACTTCATGCCATGCTACACACATCCCTATCACTCCTGGACAAATGGGAGCGTACTTGAATGTGAGGTGAGCTTGAATATCCCTGCAAAGAGGCTGCATCCATACCCTTTGTCCACTTCCTACTGGGACTGCTGCTCACATCACAAAACATCCACCATAGATAGCACTTTAGCAGAGTCTTTATCAGTACTCTGAGAATTGAATAGGCTACTTGGAAAAGGCAATTATAATGTACCACCACTTCATTTGAACTCTGCAGTTTGAAAGAGAAAAAAAAAAACACAACAAAACACCTCTTATGTGATTGCCTTTCTATCTTTGTGAAATAAAAGGAAACTTGTTTTCTGTCTTGAGTTCTTTGGTGATGGTAGACTTCAGCATCCAGTACTTTTATCCTTCCTGTTGTATACATGTGGAGGTTTGGGATACAGTGCAGTATGTTTGATTGCAGGCTTGTATAGAACATCTCCTTTATAACCTAGGTAGTGTGATGTTATTTTACACAGTCTAGTTGACATAAGGATGGAGATTAAAATGCAGGTCAGAAGTTCTAACCAGACTTGGCAGGCAGGAAAGGATATTGGTTCGACAGGGTAATTACCCATAGGAAGTGGTGGTGCTGACGCTAGTTTTAACTTTTGGAGTGCTGCTAAAGATGTTTATCTTCACTCTGAAAGCTTTGGTCTTTTATGGTTTGAATGCTGGCTGTGAGAGAAGCTGTCACTTTTCTCTCTGCTCTATCCAGCAGTAGTGCTCTTCAAAACAGTCGAAAGACTTTTTTCATCTAAAAACAGAAGGAAAATATATTCTTACTTCTGAGCCTTTTTGTGAAACTCATTTAACCACAGATACAGTGCCCTGAATTTGAATGAATATTGGGAGAGTGCTTGCTTGGGTAAATAACATGTATTATGTTACGGAGTAGAGATTTAATTGCTGTTGTTTGTTGGGTTTTTTTTTTTGTCTCCTCCACATAGAATTGGCTAGAACATAGTTTTTGAGACTATAAAATAATATCCGAATCTTTTATGATTTCTTCTCTCTTACATAATTTAAACTGAGGATTCCTTATTTAAGAAAACCTAAAATGAATTTCAGAGCTTGTGTTATGTAAGCCAGTTAGTTACATCAAGCAGAAAAACTGAACACTGCCTTTGGGAGAGAGGGGCGGGAGGGGGAACAAATGCTTGAAAGCAGAGTCCAGAGAATGGAGGACAGTTTGGGGACCAGGTTCTCCACAAAGCACGCCGCAGAGAGGCTGGCAAAAGGCATCGGACACACGTGGAGCACCAGTCAACCTCCAAGGTTCTTCAGGAGCAATTTTGGATGCTTACGTACGTATGTTCAGTCTGGGAATAATGCTTAATGTTTTCACATGATTTTGTCTTCCAGAATGATTGAAGATTGTGGGAAAAGAGGAAATACCATGGCAGAAAGAAGGCAGCTGTTTGCAGAAATGCGTAAGTACTTCCTGGAAATGTTTTGCTGTGATAGACCAAGCCAGTTGCTATGCAATGTCAGTAAAATTTATGCAAGCTTTCCACCTCAAATCTCCGTTGCACAAATGAATATCATGAGACCAAAACCGCACAAAAATGGGCTGATTTGACCAAAGCAGGAAAGAGGGGTTTTCTACATCAGATTTCTTTATTGAATTATTTTAATCCATAGTTTTCTTAAGACTAAGATGATGGAGTACACAGGTTGCAATGAAGAGGGATAAAGGTCTCCAAAAGCTACATCTTTTTTTGGAGGTATCTGTAGTGGGTTGACCCCAGGCAGATGCCAAACTCCCACATACTTGCTTAATCCCTCACCCAGCAGAATGGGAGAGAATATAGGGAGAGCAAAAGCAAGCAAACTCATTGCTTGAGATAAAGACTTGATTAGGTGACAGAAAGAGAGGGAGAAAATTACAACAGAAACCAAGCCAGCAATGCAAAGGTGGGTATTCTACACTTCCCAAAAGCAGACTGATGCCCAGCCACTCATGAGACAGTGTCTGCCTTGGAAGACAAAACTCCCCACCGCCTTCCTTCCCTACCCCAGTTTTATTGCTGAGCATGACATTGTATGGTGTGGCCAGGTGGGGCATCTGTCCTTGCTGTGTCTCCTCCCAGCCTCTTGCCCATCCCCAGACATCTCTGGGGAGGGGACAGAGTAGGAAACAGAAAAGCCTGAGTGCTGTGCAAGCGCTCTTCAGCAAGGGCTGGAACAGCCATGTGTTATCAACACATTTAGCCACAGATCTGAAACACAGCACCATGCAGACTGCTATAAAGGAAGTTAACTGCATCTCAGCCAGACACAGTACAGGGACGACTCATGTACTCCATACCCCACTTCAGTGTAATTTTTTGTAGTTCCTAATGAAGTCTTGTGCTCCCTGCATGATAGTGTGTCGGGGATGTACCATACCAACAATGTTCCTGCACTTCTGACAGTCATCTCTAATTTCTCTTACAACCAATCCACTGTTTCTCCAGGAAATTCCATTACATATCAAGTTTGAGACTCTCACTAGATTTACCTGAGTTTTGTGTGTAATTACTAAGCTTCCTGTTTGTCCCCTGCCTTGTAGTAAACTATGACAGAGCATCTCCCTGATCCTTGGTGACAGACTTAGGGAATTTCTGGGACTGGAGTTATTGTGCATAATGAAAGGCCAGGTGTGTGCTGGTGAGTTCAATGTGTGTGAGCCGTACATCTGAGCTCTCCAAATTCAAGACTTCCCACTGGGATGGCCTACCAAGAACTGGTTTGGCCCATTCCACAGTGTCCACTAGCTCTGTTGTGCCCTGTAATTGTTTTAGTATCACACAGCACTTGCTGTTGTAACTCATGAATATTTCTCACTGATCTTTTCTCTCTGGTGCCCAGTAACAGGACCTGAAGAAATGGAATGAAGCTGTGTCATGGGAGGTCTAGGCTAGGTATTAAAAAGAGATTCTTTATCCAGAGGCTGTTTGGGCACTGGAACAGGCTCCCCAGGGAAGTTGTCACAGCATCAAGCCTGACAGAGCTATCAAAAAGCATTTGGACAATACTGTCAGGCACGTGGGGTGACTTTTGGGAGTATCCTGTGCAGAGCCAAGAGTTGGACTCAATGATTCTTGTGGGTCCCTTCCAACTCAGGCTATTGTTTGATTCAGTTGTCTCTTGTGTACAGCACCCTGGAACCTTGGGGAGGTGTTGTACTTAGGCCAGAATCAAAAAATGTATTTGTCCATTAGCAGAACATACTGTAGTTTTAATTATAATTACAGACGGGCCTTGATTTTTATCAGCTCAAGTCAGTGACATAGGTACCATTAATTTCAAATAGTTTTAAATACTCCTAAAATATTTAGGACTTTGCTGTGAAAATTTGTGGTTTGTTTCCACAGTTTTGAAGGCTGTTTTGATGTTAGATTGTTCAGCAGGAGTTAAGGAGGCATTGGGAAAATCAGCAGCTGGAGGCAGAGGAGGGACTATTTTCCTGTATTACACACGAGTAGTTATTGTCTACTATTTTCTTCTTTACACCAGTAGTTATAGTCTACTATTTTCTTCTTTCACATTTTAGTATTTTGGCATACTTCAGTCTGGTTTAGCACGCGTGTGCTTCCCTTTTCTGTTTGCCTGCCTCTGTTCCTCCGCCTACTACCTATGTACACAGAGAACTGGATGTTCCAACTAGGTAAAATGAGGGGAAAATATTAAGTCTTAGTGGAAAAACTAGGTATATTTTAGCCATATTCATAAAACACTGAACTTTGCATTCTGAGAGCCCCTCAGATACCGCTGTGTGTGGAGGGTGTGTATTACTGAAACCAGAATTCATCCTGGGATGGCATTCAGCTGTGTGCAAGCCCACACTTTACCATGTGTAACAAAAACCATGTGCTCCTGATGCCCTACATATTGAGGGCCATGTTAAGCTTCTTAACATTCTGATAGGCATAAGCCTGTGGTAATAGGTAAACTCCACAACCTGCCAATATCAGAGGAAGAAAATTCATCATGTAAAGGCTTTGACCAGTGGTTTTGTCTCTTGGGATCTACATCTCCAAGTCTGTGATAGAAACCCCACAATAATTGTCATGTTCCAGACTACACAAGATAGTAAAGAGGGGAAAAAGAAAAAAAGAAATCCAACTTTTCAAGCCTTTTTAAGTAGGAAGTTTGTCCTGAACAAGGAATAGAAGGATTTGATTCTGACTTTAAATTTGGGATTTCCCTGTATTTTGAAAGGTACAGTTCAGCCTTTTTTTGTTTCCTTTCTTTCAAAAGACGCATCCTTCTAGTTCCAAATTACAATCATTTGTGAATTGATATCATAATCATTATCACCTTCTGTAGAGTCCCATGGTTAAAGCTTGTATTTTAACTCAAAATGCTCTGTTGCCATCAAGCCACTAGGTCTTAGTCTTGCTTAGTCTGACCTGACATGTCCATGTATATCCACACTGAAGAGCTCAAAATGTACATCACTGTTGGCACATATTATCCAGCCAGAAAACAGCAGCCAAAGTTGCAGTGTGTCCCTTTGTTATCTTTGCAAACTCCCAGCAGTGTTACTTGACATGAACATATTCAAAGGAAACAGAGTGAGGCACTGCCAGGAGGCAGAAGAAAGGAGAGGCCACTGGCAGTCCTGTAGGGAAGTTACAAATTTGCTGTCTCATTTGCTGTGCTCAGTCCTGGACATCTTTCCATTTGTTTATCAGGACTCTCCATCACGTATGTGATGGCACTTTTCTACAGAAATCATTTGACAAATAGATCTCTGACTGTGGCAAAATGTGAATCATGACAAAATTAAATTGTCTGTTCCAGGGTCTTATCAGCAACACTTACTCCCCAAATAATATCAAAATAATACCATCTACTATGTGTGCAAATATTAAAAAAGAAAAAAAAAAAACAGCAATGTTGCCTACCAATTTGTTTGTTTAGGATTATTACTGCAACCTCAGAAGCTCAATGAGCCAGAGTCTCACTTTGCTTTCACTTTTTAAACCTTGTTAAAAGGCTGAAGTTTTATAAAGGAGCACCGGAAGTTTATTGATAGTTTTCACTGAAGTTAAGAGGGAAAAAGTTACATTAATTTTACTTCTTTTTCCTGTTAAAAACAAAAAGCTTAGTGTTGCAAGCTTTATCCTCCCTTTCACCTACAAAGAAATTTCCCTAAAGTTGTCAATGAGATACTAATGGAGAAGGGAAAAAACCAGTATCATTTTAACAATAGAGGATATGATGGAATAAACTCACAAAAATACTTCCATACCTGATGTTAAGTAGTCAAAGTTAATTTCTCCTAGGAGCAGATGGTGTAACTGGCAAAAGGGAGTAGCTGGGAGCCTTGTGAAGACGGTGTGGGAGAATTTGGTCAGGAAAAGAGCAGTCTTTGGGGAGAATAGAGAGTATCATTTGAAAAATTTGGGTCCGAAGGATGACCTTGTTTAAGAAAGTGTGGGTGAATGATGCTGCCACAGGCGGAATGGAAGCTTCAGGCGAGATTTGTCAGGGAAGGAAGCCCTCCAACTGAGTCACAAGGTGCAGAAAGGATCCCCCTCACTCTAGAAACTCCTTCTCAGAGAGTAGTCTGAGTAGAGCTGGATCCAGTTCTAGTGCCAGACTTGGTCAAGAGTTTATTTCTTAAGCATTATATAGATGTAATTGATACTTTATATGACTTCATCATGCAGGATTAAGGATAGTGAACCAAATATATTTATAGGAATAAAATAAATCTTTATTTAAATTGGTGATAATGATAACAATTAAGCTAAAATATTTTAATCAAAATTGTTTACCAGATAGTATAGATATTTATAGCTAATTATATTGGTCACTATTCAAAAATAGCTTAATAATTATTAAGTACTGATTGGTGTTACTCACCCATATCAACACTGTGGACAAATCACTTCCACCTGGTCTGAAGGAATAGCCTTGAGGGGTGTCCCCAGTCAAGGGAGGAATTGCCACATATGTATCCAGAAGGAAAGAGTTAGAAGTCCCTGCCATTAAAAAATGGAACTAAGCTTTTACAATATAAAGTGATTGACTGTCAGTCAGATGTTTCTAGGCTCCCCCTGCCAGCTCAGCAGCTAAGGTATCAGTACTATCACTTGTTGCTTCCTTTATCAGAACCTTGTGTGCCACATCCTCACCAGTGCTGATTTCTGTCAGGCAAGACTGTTTTTCATGTCCCCAGAAGGTTTAGCTTTGGGCTTGTGGAGTCAGGCTGGTCTCAGCATTCCTGAACATCTGAAGCAACATGATCCACCTTCTCCATCCATCACTGATAACTTATGCAAATGGGAGAAAATTTGAGCTGTTTTACCTCCACTTAGAGTATCCTGCTACAGATGCCAACATGGCCATATGTTCAGCAGTTCAGCTGAGAAATCTTAAAGCATTTAGGAAGCTTGTGTAGAAGCAGGGCTGTATTCCGCTCCTCTTACATCCTGACTGTACCTTGTTTGGATGAGTTTGTTGGACACTGTGCCAGGTTCTGCCCCCATGCTGGCCCCTGTGTCCTGTCCTTGTTTGTGAGGTAGCTGCCACTTAGTTTGTTCCCTTCTCTTGGACAGCTGCCTTGGAAATGTTACTGGATCTTTACCTTGCAGCAGCCAGGGCCAAGCTTTGTGTGGAGCACAGAGCTGACTCTCAGAGGTCTCCATTGCAGGGAACATACATACACAAAGTGGAGAAAGGCTGCACACCCCTCGTCATTGCCCCCTTCTGCAGATTGCCATAAGTCTTTATGGTACAGCACAGTAAATTTTCTGATTTGGTTTGCTAGCAATACCTTGCCCTGGTGTGGCATGTCAGCCATGTCAGCTAAAGATATTTGTTATGAGCTTTTTTTTGCTGAATATTAAAATTCGACTGAGGTTTTCCCTGCTGTTGGAGCCTGGCCAGTGTGTCTTTTAGCCTGCAGCTTGACCAGATTGTTCTTCAAAGTGACAGACACAGTGGGCTGACTATTCCTTGCCTTCCTTTCTAAAATTCTTTTAACACTGTAGCTCCTGACATTCCCCTTGTTACTCCTCACTCCTCTCTACTCTCTCTGCAAAGGGGAGAGCCTTGAAAATTGTTAAACCGAGGCAGCTCGTGTGTCCTCTTTGTTCCCTGGCTTCCCTGCCAGCAAAGGGATGCACAGGTCAGATTCCATACAAATGCCACCGTTATTCTCTTCCACTAGGGGCTCAGGATCTGGATCGCATCCGTTTGTCCACCTACCGAACAGCATGCAAGCTTCGATTTGTTCAGAAGAAATGCAACTGTAAGTATGCCAACACTTCTTTCACCTACCATTGTTACAAGCTTTCCACTGCACTCTGCGGTCTGTCCTTTGCACCGCTGACGAACCGGGGCTGTGTGATGTGGCATTGCAAAGGACTAATCAGAGTGCCAGGGCAGATTTCAAATATTAACCTGTTTATGTAAGGAACTTGCCTCAAATATGCCAGTGATTCACTCACAGAAGGGTGGGACAGGATGCAGGCCACAGCTTTAATTAATAAGTATGTTAACTGCATTCTCCAATGTTCTTGTGAAATAGCATTTGTGAGTTTCAGCAGAGCCCTGCAAATTAAATGCTTTTATAGCAGCTCTGTGAGAAAAAATGCTGCTTTTAGTCCTCTTCTATTTAGGGTGCAGCAAAGTGCAGTGTTGGTCAGACCCCTCTATTTCCAGAAGGCCAGCTAAACGTAGCTCTTCTGAGAGACTGAACCTGCTTGTAATCTCTGCATATCTGTCTTAATCCCTCTAGGTTTTATTAGGAAATTTCCCACTTGATTAGTGACCTTTTTTAACTTCTCTTCTGAGATTCAGTCTTTTTCCCTTTACAGCTGAATTTTCTATTAGCACAGTCACGTGCTGTGAGCTTTAAAGGCGAAATAGATATAAAATCTGTAATGGAGCGTATCCTTTCTTCTCCATCCAAAATAGTCTGCAAATACTTAGAAGGGCAGATTTGGGTATTTGTGCCTTACTGGACCTTTCCATACCAACTTAAAAAAACACCCTAACCACGGGCACTCTTGCCAGCAGTAGTAGTAGGGAGAGGACCAACGCAGAGAAAACAAGTGGGTTTTAGTCCTCACATACAGACTGGAATGACAACCTGCCTATGCTTGTGCTGCACACAGTGGTAAGTATGTTAAAAAATGCTCACTGGAGATAGAAATTTACCACCCTGTTAAGTTCCTAGTTTTTGGGGTTACATCTGTCTGTGTTACAGGAATGTTTATCTTATGCTATCCAAACATACTGGAGAGGCCAACTTGTAATGGAAAATGTTTTGAAGAGTATTTATTGCGTTATTAGCCATGGAGCTGATCATTTAATCACTTTTGTAGCACACTTCTCATATTTTTAATATGTCCTTAGCTGAAGTATGAATTGAAGGTTTGGTATCACATTATAAGCAGTCTGCCAGACACAAAACCCGGGGGGGTTTAGTACCTGCCCAGCAGCTGGCTTCTCCCATTCAGGAGCAAATGTGTTGAAAGACACTATTATGTTCCATTCAGATGGGGTTTTTTGAAATCTTATGTTTAAGAGGATGACATTTTCACTTCATTTTCATGGTTACACAATACAGTAGTCTGAGGTGACAAAAGTATCCAATTAAATGGACGGTGATAGCAAAGTATGTATGCAACTGCATGCAAAGCAAATGAAAAAAAAACCCCAAGGGCTAACAATAGCCTCATTGCTGGGAGTGCCTGTCTGGCTGAAAATATATTGGTTGTTAATTTTAATTTTGTGCCTCTTATTTATGAACTGTGATCTGCTTTTGTGGAACTGTTGGTTCTCCTCATAGAGAATTAGTGCAGATGCCCTGCAGTTTGCCAGCTTGTGCCAAGTAGCTCTTGGATGGGACTTAGCTTCTGGTCTCCATTGATAACCTAGGAGGAGTAATTTGCTGATCTTGTTTAAAGATTTATACTGTATCACTCTCTTCTTAAGGAAAAAGAAGTAAAAGGAGAAACTTATAATGTCATGCTCAATATTAGGTTCTGTGCAACTTAAGAAATAATGCCTGCTGCTCTGGAACAGGCTGGATTGTGTGTGTCTTTTCACCATCAAGTATAGTTTTCTTCTCATTGTTTCAAGTAGACTGATGCTCTCCCAGATGAGTTTCTCTTATCAATGGGAAAAGAAGTCATTCGTTCACCTGGCAGGTATTCAAGCAATGGCTGCCCAAGAAAGAGCAGCTAAACACAGAGCCACCAACTGAGCACTGCCCTTGAAATGGTGAATATCAGACTTCTGGCTCATATCAGCTACTGTTTTGGGGTTTTTTCCTCCCTACAGATACTGTCATTATGCACCACCCAGCAGTAATGAGACAAAAAAGAAAAAGGGGTCATGGGGAAAAAAAACCTTTCTGCTACATCTGTGCTGCTTCATTTAGGGTAGAATATAACAAGAAAAAAGCTCAAAAGACAGTTCTGCTCCACTCCCAGTGCATAGCACCTCCTGTCACTCAAGCCATCCTTGTTGTCTTTCAGCTGTGCCCTCCTGCCCTGCCCTGGCACACTGGCCCAGACTTACTAGGGAAAAATTGCTTGGAAAGACTGTATTTGAGGGGTTCTTTTAAAGAGCTAATTTAATAAATGGCTGAGAGCTGCTCTTGGCTACAGACTGAAGGTGTATGAGGATGGAAGCAGAGAGCTGCTTTGAGTGCCAGAAGTGTTTGTTCCAAGGAAGGCAGAGCAGAGGCTTTATTAGCACCATCTTTTTTACCCGGAGGTGCCCATTAGCATAGGCAGTCATGGGATATCATTTAACAGGCAGCTACACTTATCACACACAGTGCACTGTTTGTTTCTGCTGCCTTTAATGCAGACACAGACACAGGTTCATCTCCTGGCCTCCCTTTGAGAATTCTCTCAGTACAAAAGCAGTTTTTTTGCTAAAACCTTCAGCAGCAGGCTGGGTTTTACTGGCTAAGTAGGCAGTGTGCAATGGGCAAAAATCATATTCTGAGAGCCATTCTCTCTTACAGAGTTTCTCCTGAAACTAGGTAAATTATCTGGGTAAAAATAAGAGACAACATGACTATTTACCACCTTTTACCAGAATATCACTACATATGTTGCACCTTGAGTACTACCACTGTTGATCAAAGAATTTGCTTTGTAAAATTATTTCATTTTCATAAGAAGAAGATTTCTCTGCAGATATTTAGCCAACAGTCTTCAAAATTGCAACTATATGTAGTTCTGACAATTCTATACAACTTTGGGAAAATACTCTGTTTGTAGAAAGTACTTCTTTTACAAAAATGTCTTTGAGCATTTTAAAGTGACAGTTCAAATACAATCATCTAAGTGTGAAAAAATCATTATCAGTCATTTCAGTTATTTGTCAAACAGGATGGAATTTAATCTAGTCCAGATTTATTCTTCAGAAAAGAAAAAATTCTTCTTAAGCACTCATAAAAAAAGTAGATAAATTTGAAAAAACTCTGATGTTATCTTTCAAAGAAAAATTCCTGCAAATTTAAGCGTTCCTCTTTACCTAAGTTAACACTGCAAATAAATCATAAAAATGTTTATAAATTATTGTTGCCACAGCTCTGTATCTGGTAAGTGCCCAGATGTGGGATGCAATGTGTTACAAAAATCCCAAAAGCAGGAGACATGCAAAATTCTGAATGCAGAAATCCTAAAAACTCGGAAACCTTGTTAATTCACCATGAATATAAACTAATTTTATACTTTTTATTTCTGCTGACAATTTCTAAAATTGGAAATAATAAAAAGAGAAACTCTGTAGGTAATGTAGGTACTTTTGAGGATTTGGTGGGAATAGAAAGAGATAATTGCAGACTACTTGCTGATTGCTTTGCAGAATTTCTGTAGCAATAGACCTGTTGCAATAGCAATAGTCTTCCCTTAGTTATATATACCAGCACAAGACACAGATGCCTTTTTTGGGGAAAAAAAAGAAAAAAAATCAAATAAATACTAAATTCTGGAGAAAATACTGAGATTTGGACATGAATATTCCAAATGAATGTGAAGACTTGTGGACAGATGGACCTTGGAGAACATATTGTTGGTGATTATGTCATCTTTAAATCCCACGATGTAAAGCCAGGAGTGTATGAGCTGACTGTGGCTGTTTTACTGGTGGATGGTTTTGGATATAGTCTTGGAAATAGCAGCATCCTAATAATTTGAGGTTAAATTTTATTATTTGGGGTAATAAAAGCAACTAGGAAGCAGGTACAGGAACCTGATGAAACATGCTGCATGTTTATTCCAGTCTGTATTGTACAAAATATACCAAATGGCAATACCTGACTTTACCATATAGATTTTCTAATTGTGCTTCAAAGGTGGTCCTAGATAGTGCACACTGCAAGAGTCAAGAAGGGAGATGGAAAAACTACAGGTGAGCACCATGAGGTCTGAAACAGTCACAAAACTTGAAAACCCTATGAACCAATGTTGCTCTCACCAAGTCAAACAGGAGAATATTGTCCTTTACTTCACTGCAAGTGCATTGCAGCAGGTTTTGGAGCTCCTGAGTACATCTCAGCAAACATAACTCCTGCTCAGCACCCCTTACTGCAGGAAAATCCTGTCTTGGCATGGTTGATTTGCTGCTGCTTATCCATGGCATGCAGGCATAGAAGCATCTTAGGCTTTCCTAAAGCAAGGATGAAGGACCAATGACAGCAGTTAGACCTATCTCTTGACATTCAACAGTATCTGGAACCACCAAACCCACAATTCATCATTTTTCCCAGGGATCACTGTGCCATTGATTTATTTTAATACTTCTTTCTCAGTTTATTAATATGCTGAGATGAAATACCATGTTCACATGCAAATTCCCTCTGGACTATGGTGACAACCAGGAGTAGGACATAACAACTTATCATAATCAAAACCATTATACCATTAAATATCACTCACTAATACAGAACTGTATGGCTGGAAAACTACTGCTGTCCTTGATGAACTATCCTAAATGTGTTGTGAGATCATTCTGTGACTGTGACAGCAAAAGCAGATTTTGCTGATTTCTTTAGATCAGAATAAATCATCGACAGTTGAAAGTGTGAATCAAAAGCTGTGCTGGTGATGGTAACATGTGGCTTAATTAAAGCAGACAAAAAGGGAGCTTGTTTTCCTGGCAGTTTAATCTCAACACCTTAGGGTGTTGGTGTCTTTGTTTCTCCCTTTAATATTGGTCAGTGGGAATGATTTTTGTTGTTGTTGTTTAATTTTTTTGGCCTATCCAGGTTGTAGTACAGAGTTTGTTTTCTATTCGTAGGGAGCGCAGCTGCCATGACTGTGATGGAAACCTTATGTATGTCCAAGGCAGTCTCCTCCACCTCCACCTCCACCTCCACCTCCACCTCCACCTCCACCTCCACCTCCACCTCCACCTTCCCTTGGTTCTGCTTCCTCTGGGCTTGTGTAGTCCAGCTGAGGCATGTACGCTTGTCAGCTTAATCTCTATACCAGCTTTTGGGTGCTTCCCTGATCTGATCTGCCTTTTTACATTTAAGTTAGGATAATTCCTCCCCTCCTGAAATGTAATAATTTCCTAGTGAAAATGAATGACAGTTACTGTAATTACATTATTTTTAGGTGCTTTTCTTAAAGCTCTTTTCTGTCTGTACTCTTAGACCTCCTGTAACGCTACAGCAAGCTGCTGAAAATGGGTTTGTCCTAGAAACTGACTATCTGGGTATGAAATGATGAGATCAGCCTGTATGAGCTATGGGCCCCCATCATAACAGCAAGCAATTTTTAAAAATTATTTGATTTAACCTAAATAAAATTGCTAGAGCTTGGGGTTTGACTGTATTTTTTCTATGCTGGCCTGACACTTAATGTATCATTTTATCCCATCCCATTCACCACAAAATGAAAAGTCACATTATCTGGTAGTTGTAGTAAAAGGAAAGGATAAGTAAGTCTTGATTTCACTGAAAATGGTGTGTGACCTTTGTGTTATCCAGTGGCTGAGGAAGTTAACAGGACATCCAGGTTCAACTTTCTTCTGCATGAGAAAATCTGCACCAAGTTTACACATCCAAAAGAGTTCCCTAAACACAAAGCTAGAGGACACTCACAAGTGTTCCAGTCTGTCCTGTAGAGGTTTAACCATCAAATCCTTCATATTTACATGTTGATCGATTTAGGACCATGTAACTATCTCTCTTTACTCAAACATGACCTCTTGCCAATATAGTATGAAGACATTCATCCTTTGACCCAGTGAGTATTGATTTTCTCAAATGTGCACAACAAATGTGCAAAGGCACAAGAATCCTGTGAAGATCCCTGCCATGGCAGGATGTATTCACTGTCACTGTCCTGCCTTTCACATCTCAAGAACTGTACAGCCCATGCAATTCTGTGCTTGCCCTTCTTTTTCTTTTACTCAGGATGACCATCAGAAACAGAGACTTCAAAATATGATGATTACAGAATTGTTTGGATTAAATAATTTAGTCCTTCATCACTGTAGTTTCCATGGTTAGTGCTGTATTCACATTGTTGGGTTTTATCCTGTTTTTCATTTCATCTTGGATGCAATAAAGCACAAGATAGTTTCAGGCTGGGTCACAGAGCAATCAAACTGAATGACAAGCAGTGTTGCCTACTTGAGAAGTGCAAAAGGTCTGCTTGGCTGCAATTTGAAGCAATCTGCCTCTTGAATTTGTGATCATGGGAAGTCTCATATTCTTCTAAACCCTGAGTGATCAGTCTTTTATGAGATTTGCTTAAAATCCTATCATTTGGAAAGAAAATTATCATTTTGCATTCCTATTTTTATTCTTCATTGTTGACCACCTTGTATATTCTATGATCTGCTTATTACTGCTACATAAAGGTAGAGACTGGAAATATTAGTTGTGTTCTTTGTTTTCTATTTTAATTAAAGCTGAGTCTTACAAGTTCCCTTACAGTGAGTAACGTTATTCACATGGCTCCAAGAGATACAGCTTTTAAAAAAAAGCCACTCTGTGTTTCAAGAGTCATGATACCATTGTGTAAGTTACTAATTCTGGTATCCTGCAGTATTTGAAGAATGGAAAGAGAGATGAGTTAATGATTTTTAAAACTTTTTTGTTCCTTTGTCTTCACCAACGACTTAAATGCTTCTGGAATTGCTAGTACTGTTCCATATGGGTTTCCAGGCAACTATGGAAAAAGGATGCATATATTATACATTCTGCATTATGCATCAATTATTTAATCAAAAGTTCAAAAGGGCTTGATTTAGCATATTCCCTGCAGACAAATCCTTAGTCTGTAAGTGTTCACTCAGAGCACAATATCCTGAAAATAGGTTCAGATTTTCTTTTCCTTTCAACTGTAAAAGTTTATTAATATGCTTGACAATCATAATAGCTGTTAGAGAGCTGGCATATAACCTGTATATTTGGCATGTTCATTGAGGGACTGCTGCTCAGCCTTTTCTTCAGTGTTAGCATGAAGTGTACTCTTGTTATATAAGAGGGTTGTGTTATCTCCGATGTCCCTGAGTATTTGCTCTTAAAGGCTGCCGCTGCAAGTCTGTCTCATCCAAGACTGAGACAAGAACTATTAGTGGATATTTGGAATTAATTTTAATGTCAAAAGGAGTGAAACAAGGATATCTACCTTAAAACTCTTACATTTCCAGTTGCTTAGAGATTGATTTTTCAAACATACCCATGATTCTGAGTGGCTCCTGTTGAAAGCAGGAGTTGCAGAAGATTGTCAGCTAATATTATTTTGTCCTTTAAAGAGGAAAATGACTGATTTGGCTTTCTTTGAGTCAGAAGTTGACAGACACGTGGCCTGGGTCACGTCACAAGTATACCTACATGCTGCCCTCTGCTACACAGGTGGCACAGCTCTGCTTGAATGCAGACAGCTTTTGTAATTGGATCATAGCTGAAAATCTCTTCTTACTGACTTCCTGAACTCTGTGAAGACTGCCATTCACTGTGCTATTTCTGATGGCTTTCCTGATGAACGTGTAAGGTTGGACAGTCTGTTCTGTTCCCCATTCGTGTCTCTGAACATCTGCTTCTGGTAACAGGCATCACTCACCTTTGTCTGGCAGCCTTTGGCTTAGTTTCCCCAAGCCAGAAAGTTTTTGTATCCTATTTCACATTGGTCCTCTTAATAAATACTTCCCAAAAAAAGAAAAATTGTTATTAATTATTATTATTACTATTATTATCTTGGTAATCTTGTAGACAGTCTAAAAATTGCAAAATCTATGTAGACATACTGTTTAGTGGAAACAAACCAATACCTTGGTGATCCCAGAATCACTGTATCTTCTAATTCTTTGTGTGAGAGCTTTTTTTCTTTCACCCTCATGTTTTTCCCCTCAATCTGTAGCTGTGTTTTAAGTCTCCTCCACTATTTCCCTGTCCCTTCTTCAGCTTCATGTCATTATCTGTGGCATTTGCTTTATGTCTGACTTCTCTGCAACCCTTACTCCCTTGTCTGCTCTCTCTTTTCCTGTTATTCTCTTGGGTTCCAAGAACCTTTTTTCAGGCAAACCGTCTCATACACTTGAGCCTTTGCTCCCTTTCCTTGGGCTGTTCTGATCTGTCCTGTTTGGGTCTTTTGCTGGGTCTGCCCTGATGTAACATGAGAGCCTCCATAATGTGTCAGAGTGCATTTAGCAGTGTGACTGTCATGTACAGGTCATTCTCTCGGGGTTTTTTCTCTATGACATCCTGTTTATGTGGCAAGGGGGGAAAGAATTGACAAGTCATC
Organism: Fringilla coelebs; assembly: GCF_963513975.1. NCBI lineage: Eukaryota > Metazoa > Chordata > Aves > Passeriformes > Fringillidae > Fringilla > Fringilla coelebs. Next base: position 43,645,363 of record NC_140028.1, on the reverse strand, counting down.
TTTGGAGCAGTTATCAGTGAGTTTGGTGATTGTGGTCCTTTGTTCCTAAGGACCTTCATCTTGAAGCCCTGTGTCTCCATTCTGGACTCAAAGCATTTATTCTTGAGGAGTCATACATACCTCAGTCCATACATACATGTTTTCTGTAGAGACTAAGGGACAGTCTTTATGTACTTGCAGATTCCTGACAGGATAAGCGGGACTGTTTTGCCCAATATGTGTGTTGTAGCAGTGCATTCACAGAATCACAGAATTATTTAGGTTGGAAAACATCTCCAGGAACAAGTCTAACCTTTGACCCACCACCATCTTGTCAACTAGACCAAAGCACTTAAGTACCACATCCAGGTATTTCCTGAACACCCCCAGGGATGGTGACTCCATCAGCTAACTCCTTGGGCAACCTGTTCCAATGCTTAGCAACCCTTCCAATAAATAAATTGAAGGGTTTTGTTTTGTACTCCTCATGTTTTTGAACTTCTTCTCCGTTGCATCTGCCAAGTTAGGAATTTTGCTGATTTTTCACCCTGTCCCTGGTTTTTAAGCCATCAGTCAGCTCAGGGGAACGAGTAGGTACTACACAGCTTTCCTCCACCTTAACCACACAGTCTGCACCATCTTCCTGCCTAAACAGTGGTCTCCATCACAACCTGACACAGAAAGTCTGATCTGTCTCCAGCCATTCCTCATTCCTGTCTCCAGTAACTTTTACAAATAAGCCCACTGTGGAGCCAGCCCACTGGGAAGCCAGCCACAGACAGTGGTGAACGTTCTTAGCAATTATGGGATTCTTCAGAAGCAAACAGACCCCAGAAGGAAAATCAGAATGTGGGACCTGATGTCACTTTTTTATAATTCTCTCCTCCTGTAATTCCCAGTGAGTGGGTTGGGTTTTTTTTGCATGCTTATTTATTTTCAGTTACATTAAAAGTTTGTGTAACTCCAGTAGTATAGATCACCTTCTTAACACCCAGAATATTCAGAGAGAAGCTTTAACTTAGCCACTATATCATATTTTACTGCATCTAGTTTTATTTTCATTAAGTCTTAGTGGAAGATTTCATACAGCAAGTATCTGGTACGCTAGGACAAATTATGAAAACAGAATATGTTGGCTATAAAATAATTTCCTGCTTTCATAAGTGTGAAGAGACTGCACAATATAATGTCCTCAGTGGGTATTGTTATTAATACAGTTCTGGGTCTCTATACAATGAATATGCAGCTTCCTGACATTAATGTTTCTTATATACAATGGCTTTACAGAGGCCTTTTTCCTTGTCCTGAATCAAGGCACACCTAGTCTGAATTCAGACTGAGTTGTATTTGTGATATTATTTTTGCAGAGGTTTTCTAGCAGAGTGTTTGGCCCTTTAACCGAGAAAAGTGTAGGCTAATTCCACAGAAGTTCTCTGTCAGCTCTGCCTTTTCTTTGGTCCATGTGGATGGATAGATGGATGTCTCCTTTCCTGACAGGGAGTAAATTGAAAGTAACTCTTTTGAACTCATTGACATCACTATGGCACAAAGGAAAGAATGAATCAGTCTCTCAGTGTGTATTGTTTGAGGAGGTTGAACTCAATTTCTGATAAATGAAGTTGACACTAGTATCATACTGCATCTCTTGTAAAGGTCCTGATCTTCCCCAAGTTTAATTTTCCACAGTTCATTCATCTCTATTTTGCCTTGAAACTCTTTTATTCTGTCTTGGATTTGCAGGATGTCTTTAAGGACTGAGTGTGTAAAATACAGGATGACAGATAAGTGGCCATGTACATCGAGACTCTTACTCCATCTAGGGGCCCTGACAACATCATTAAAGAGCTCCTGGCACACACAGGGGGAAGGATGGATGTGCGAAACTTCACCTAAATCTCATTTATCTGCCATTTCACATTCTGCAGTCATGTTGCCTTTCTCAGTGTGGCTGATTGTTGAGCTATGTTTGTATCAGCTGTTACTTTTCTCCTTGGCCTAGTCCTTATTTTCTCAAGAGATGGGAAGTTTTAGAGCATGGTATTTAAAGGGGAGACACTGCAGTTGCCTTCTGGTTTGGGAGTCGTGGTTGCTGAGGGAATGAATCAGCTGGGGAAATGGATCACTGACCCACTCTGGCAGAAGACATTGCTTTGAATGTGAGTAATGTCAGGAGAGAAAAACTGGAAGGATGGTGTGAACGCAAAAAAGAGTTTAGTCAAATATTCTGGATAGTCTCTCTGTATAAGAGGCTGCCTATTCAAATGAAATTGATACCCCAGAAATGGATATTCCAGATACCAGGATCCATCTTTGCCTCTTTCCAAGCTGCTTGTAGCTCATATTCCAGAAGATTTTGGGGCAAATAAATTGCGTTGTTCTCAAATGTAATACATGATTAAATACCTATGAAAGCTGGAACCTATGACACTAATTAATAACTTGATTACCAATCTCAGCAAAAGGTTAAATAAGATCAGTCTGAAATGTCCTTATGACTTCAGACATAAGATGCTTTTTCTCCAAAGTCTTGTGTGTCACATGAAAGTCCTGATGCATAGCAGTGCTCTCACTCTCAACAGCTGAAGCTGGTACTGGGATTTTGTCCCAGGAACCCTCTGGACTGAACCAAACTCTTCAGAAGAGGGAAGCATATGGCATTAGTCTTTAGTATGTCTCTTCTGCTCTGGGGATGAAAAATGCAGTTGTGGTATCAGACTGTTTACCCAGGCATTAAGTTCAGCTTAAGAACTCTCTAATTATTCTTAATAGATGAAAATGTTATGGGTCAGATTCAGTCCACATTACATAAGAAAATATTTAAATTAATAGAATAAGGTTAAGAATTTGCATATATGTAAAATACCACATCTTTTATATTTAAGAAGGTGCACAATTCATCTTTCGTTAATATTCTGTACCTTGTTGCTGTTTACAGTCTGGCCAACCCTAAATGATTTTTTAAAATTATATTACAGAAAACAACGTAACCATGGATCACACTCTGAAAAACAGGATATATGCCAAGGAGGGCTTTTGTTTTCAAGCAGTTCTAAATGTATAATAGGTGCTCATTCTTTTTCATTGACCTTTGTGATATGACTGAACCTTGAAGGTTGATAATGTAATCTCAACTTGTTTTCTATAGCTGTTAGGTAAGAAATTGTTGTAAAGAACTGTTAAATCACATTTTCCCTTATCATCACAAGCTATTTTTTATTTTTTAAAGGAAACAGCAGTTAATATGAGATTGGGGATAACACCCTGTATCCTTAAGCTGGTAACGTGCACTGCTTCAAAATTAATGAAAACCGTAAATAACCCAATTTGTTAACATTTGCACTCCCTCTATGGTTGCTTTTGGCTGGTAACAGTGCCAAGCAAGCTGCAGTCCCCCTGTGGCATGGGAAGTGTTTTGCGGGGGGGGCTGGATGGAGCTGGCAGCGATTGTATCAGAGGGAAAAAGGAAACTATTGAAGAAAGAAAGATGTGGTGTAAGTCAGACTCGGCATTTGAAGAAGCATACTGCTGGAGAAGATGTTATCACTGTAATAAGGGCATCCACCATGAAGACATTCTGCCTTTTCCCCCGCACGGCTCTGGCGCTGTGTGCCTGTGCTCGCCCGTGCAGGACACGCACACAGCCGCATCTCCGCGCTCCTCCTCCTGATCCCGCTGAACACAGAGACAAGGCCATTTTCGGGAGACAGCGGCGGGCATGCACCGCCTCCGATCCGCGCTAGCTCGCCTGACGCTGTGCCAGCAGAGAGTTAAAAGGCTGGAGCCAGCGTGCCGCGTTTAAAAGACGCCCGGGAGTGCCATCCTGTGGCGGCCCCGCCGGGAGCGTGTGCGCCGTGTCCCGTCCCGCCGGCTGGCGCGGGCTCGGCCGGCGCTCCCGCCCTCCGCGCACCGCCGGGCCTGCCGCCTCCGGGCCTCGGGCACTCCGGGAGGGCTCACGCGTGCCTCTGCTTCTCCTCTGGTGTCGGGACTCTGGCTGGTCAGAGTGACCCCGAGATAAGTTAGAAAGTCTCTTTTCCCAGCCCGGCGGTCGAAGGAGTCAGGGCTCTTCAGTTCTCAAGGTTGTTTATTGTATCTTATCTATGAAATTCTTTCTCTTGGCTTGCTGAGGTCTGCTCAGCAGGACAGTCAGAGGCACTCTGCTTGCTTCTGGGGCGGTGTTATTTTTTTATACTAAAAACTGCGTGTACAATATTTACAATTACTTTCCAATACCTATCACCTGTAGAAAGCAGGGCCAGGAGACCAGCTCCTTTAAGAAGGCCTTTATTAAAAACAGCTCGGGGTGGGGAACTCGAGGGGTTGCGCACACCGCCACTGCTCCCACAGAACGACGCTGAGGAGGAGGAGTGCAGCTTTGTCTCTCAGCAGAGCTGGGGCTTCCATCCTCACGGGAGTCCTTAGGAAGACCCTGTTGGCTCATAGTCTAGGGGTGTCATCTAATCTGGGTGCCATTTAAATTATGGTGACAGGACAGAATCCAGCTCTGGTCGCTGGTGGGTGATCTCATGTGGTTCTGCTGGGTTAAAGTCAGTTTATATGTTGCTTTGTTGTTTTTGAGAGGGTTCATATAGTACCATCAGCCTCTCATTAAAATTCAGCCTGGGTGCAAGTCCTTCTGGGAGCAGGGGAAGTGGTACCCGAAAGGGATACAAATACAGAGTATGACGGAAGAAGGGTACAAATACAGGGTAAGACAAAAAGGGTAACTTAAAGGTTTAACAACAATTTAAATAACACAACTTGTTACAGTTTTAAACTGAGCTTAACAACTCTAGCAGTATTGGCCTGTGAACTTGTTCACAACATCACCTATGTTAGACAGTGAGCTTCTACTCTAAACCAATCCAAAAGTGCCAACATCACAGCAGAAGGTGGAGGCTAAGAAGAAGAAGGAGAAAGGCAGGACACGCCCAGATCCCTCCATCTTACCTTCTGAACTCTTATTCTAAAAACTTTCAAAAATCTATTTTTAACTTCATGACAAACTAGTTATTATTTTACTTATACTTTCGTGGCTTGCAGATCTTCATATAAGGTTGGTAATTTGCTCTATGGGTCATAATTAAAACTACAGGCGTCTTGGGCTCTGTGTTAGGGTCTCTGGGCTTCTTGGCTGGGGTCTTGGCAATCTAGGACAGCTAGAGGGATGTCTTGAATTCCAACACTCTGGAAACATTTTTTGAAAGACTCCGTGATTCAGTTGCTGTATTCACTGTCAGGTTGACCAGATCTATATTTACAAACTGACCTGACAACTCAGATATAAGGCAAGCTGACCTTTTTTAAGAGAAATGAGAAAGGTGTTGTGTATTGTACATATCTGTTGATCAAGTCTTGTTACCTCGTGAGTTCTTTGGCTATTTGAGAGCTGACACTTGCAAAGCCCTTCTGTAGGAACTAATAAGTCAGACTGAGACCTGATCACACAGTGCCTCTAATAAAACCTTTCTCATTAAAGTAGTTCTGTAGTGGGATCACAAGAATAATAGAGACACACAGTCTAGAAATACCATTGTCTTCAGGTGATAGAAAATTTCTGACTATGGAGTACATGTAGCAATAGGTCTGCTCTTTGTACATTGGTCTTTAATTCATGAATATCTTTAACTCTTAAAATAAGAAAATTATATGTAATCAGTGGATTTAAGCCATTGTTGACTTCTTAGCAACAGGGCAGAGTTTTAATTCTTTCCTAGTTGGCATCAAAATACTAAGAAGCTTAGAGTTATATTTTTATTATTTCATTTTTTACATGTCATACTTCGTTCACCATTTCAAACAAATTATTTCAAAGCACCTTTTAAAAAAAGGAAACACTTTTCCAGCATCTGGGTGACAAGTGGATGACAACAGTTTCCCAGCCCAGCGCTCAGGGTGGATCACCCACTGTTCCCTTTTGCAGAATTGACTGTCATTAGTGCTGCTCCTTGGAGAGACTGATGGCTTTTGCCACCCACAGACAGCTCCTCAGTCTTAGGTTAAATAGAGGTAAGACAAGATGGTCAGGAGCTGACAGCAGGGGAAGAAGGAACTTCTGTTGTAAATTAAATTACTGTATAAAAGAAAAATTTTACTGGAGATCTTTACACACTCGTACACCTTGGTGGATTTGTCAGGTACCGTATTGAAAGTGAAAAGACCACATTTCAGTGTATTGTTAGCCTATTGATTATTCCTCATTATTAACACTTGCTCAAAGTTTTGTAGTGATCAGAATCCCAGGAGGTTTTAGGATAACTTGTTTTGCCTCCTGGGCACAATACAGGTAGAATATAATAGGATGCCACTCCAAGCATGCAGACAGGGGAACCTTTAAAACTGTCTCTAAATTTTCAGCGCCTCAGTTGTACACATTGTGTCCTGCAGATTTCCAAACAACCAGCAGCCGGGTTTGACACCCACTCAGCAATGTCTTCTGTGCAGCTGGCTGGCATATGCACAGACAAGCCAGCTCCTGAAGGCTGGGACATTGCTTGTCCCATATGGCATCACTGGGACAGGTGATCTGTGTGAATCCCGAGAGTCCAAATGCAGCTGACTTACTCCATGTGCACGCTGGTTCAGGAAAAAGCTGCTTCTGTTGCCTGGTCTAAATGTTTGGTTCCTAACCTGGGCACTCCTCCTCACCAATGGGATGGGCAGGTAGAGGTGGACAGCCTTATTCCAGCTTCCTGCTGAGCCAGTGCATACCACACAGGTGTGCAGTCTCACAGCACAGGCAGAAGGGTGAGGAGGAGGAGGAATGCATGCGTCTGACAGAGGATTAAATGGAACCTCCCTTTGAAATGCCTCCATCTTCAGGGGAAAGCTAAAGGGAATACCTGAGCACGCACAGTGCTGTGAAGGCCCGCAGCACACCTCACACAAAACCTCTTGAGGATGTGGAGGACTCTTTCTCAAGCAATCTAGAGGCCTCAGGGTAGGTTCTGTGGTTTTTTATTTACCACATGTGCTAGAGAAGGCCCTTGGAGCACAGCTTACTTAAGTAATGATTTTAGAGAAAAGTCAGTGAGGCAGCACTGACTCCTTTCCAGTAAGAGTTACTGTGGTTTTGCAGTATAGGTTCATGATCAAACAGGGACATCACAGAATCAATGAAGTTGGCAGGGACATCTGGAGAGATTGCTCAGGGTTTTGTCCTGTTCAGGTTTGATTATTTTCAAGGATATAATCCACAGTCTTTGTAGGCAATATCACACCGTTCTAAAATCCTCACAGGAAAAATCTTTTTCTTATGTTTAAATGCTTTCCTGTATTTTAATTTGTGCCTGTTTCCCTCAGTCCTTTCACTGTCCTATCCCTGAGAAGAGTGTGGCTTCATGTTCTTTACTCCCTTGCATTGGATCATAGAATTATAAAATGTCTTGGGCTGAAAGGGACTTTAAAGATCATCTAGTTCTAACCCCTTCCATGGGCAGAGATGCCTTTCTCTAGACCAGGTTGCTCAAAGCCCCATCCATGGGGATGACCCATCCCCATCCTGGCCTTGAACACTTCCAGGGATGGGTCATCCACAGCTTCTCTGGGCAGCCTGTTCCAGTACTTCACCAACCTTACAGTGAGGAGTTTCTTCTTAGTATCAGATATTTGGGCCATGAGCAGTCTGGGTGTGCCAGACTCTGTAGAGTGACAGCTGTCACCAGATGTATCCTGCCAAAAAGTACCTCATTTTAGAACTGAGCAGAAGCAACACCCTGCTACATTTTCTTTTTCATGTGGTTTGGTATCCAGACAGTGTAAGAAACTGCAAGCCTTCATCGCTGGCACTTGGATCTGCAGTAGTGGGATGTGCAGGCAAAGCTTTCAGGGATCACACTACAGCTGGCTGATTTGAGGGGCAGCTTGGCCACCAGCAGGTGTGGTTTAGAGGAAAAATATGCCTCAGTCAGTCCTCTGTTACCTGCTTGGCAGCAGGAGAGAGGGATCCAAACAGAAAATGTGAATAACTTTCCAGGCCTTCTTAGCAATGACGCTGACAAATGGCCCCAATGCCCTAATTTGTGATGGGTTCATAGATTCTGATGAAAAAAAAAGAAGAATCATCTAGCATATTCTATAGTATTCTTAGCATTGCTAGACAAGGAAGCATTTCATTTTAGTGGAATCCACCTGAAATACCTGACATACAGTCAAGTGCCATTGATTTCAAATGACAGTACAAGTATGCTTAAACTCAAGCATGTGTGGAAGAGTTTTGCTGGACTAAAATCTTCATGAAATGTATAGTAAAATTTTGGAAAAGAATTTAAACCAATATTTAATTTAAAATTTCTGCTTGTATTCACCAACAAAGGAAATTATATCAAGAAGAATTTTTGGTCCTAACTATCACTTGGACATGTTTCACTTATATTTATTTAGACCTACTATATGTTAAATAAATTTGAATTGATTGTTAAAGACCTGATTTAGTCACTTCCTGTATTTGATTAAATGTAATCTCCTCTCCCATGTTCATTTAGTAATAAATGGAGAGGTAACTTTGTAAAGTTCATCATTAGGATGTAATACAAAAAAATTAAATAGGGCAGATGAGGATTTTTGTATAAGTAGATCCATTTAATGGTAGGAAAGCTTAAGCACACAGACTGTTTTTAAATTTTTAAATTTTTTTTACTACTTAGAAGATAAACTTTGCTACAGTTTTTTCTCTTTTGTATTTGCTTAGGGCAACATCATTTCTTGACAACTAACGTTTGAAGTAATCTGCCTCCTTTGAGATTAGTGGTATATCCAAGATTATCTATATCTCAGAGCCTTTCCATAATTATAAATTGCATGATGGAGAGAAAAATTCATTTTCTACTGCATAAGTAAATATTAATTTCTTTGTTTTGAGTTGAAAAAAAGGAATGTAGTCCATCTCTTCTCTTTCATTTTGCCTGTTAAGATACTGTATCTACAAAACAGAAAATTACCTATTGCAAATAAATTCAAGTTACTAGTTACAAAAAATTAAAAGTACATTGGTTTTTTGAAGATGAAGAATGAAGAGCCTAGAAAATGCCTGAAGGAAAGAGGGAGGCTCAAGATCAGTAAAACTGACATATGTGCGTATACTAAGTAGCCTAAGATTGCTAAATTGTGTTTTCTCTGAATGTATCCAAGGTACATCTCTTCCACAGATAGACCTGTTGGCAGTGATGGAATTCTGCGCTGTAACTACTAATTGCTCACTTTGATTATAAAAGTAGTAAAATGTAAAAGGAAAAGGTATTTTGAATACAGGTAAAGGCACAAGAGCAGGATGTAAAACATCAAGGCATCTGAAAACTTTTTAGTGTGAGGAAAATACAAAACTCCTTTCAAACTGAGCCAGCCATCTTCATCCCCCTTGCATCCTGCAGGGAGAGACTGATCAGTTCTGTCTCAGTGCACTGGCAACAGGCACTCTCCAAATGTTGCTTTAACAGTTGAAGAAGTCCATTGAAGGAAATAACATTTGCTGTTTGGAGTGTACTTTCATGCATTAATCTCAGTTCCCTGCAGTTCAGTCCAGTCTCCTCAAAGTGTGCATTTTTTGGTAATGATTGCTGTGGAGTGAATGGCAGCCATCTGTAATGCTCCTCATCTGTGTTGTCCCACTTCTGTCCGGACACTGAACTTTATTTACATTCACTCACCACTGTCTGTCACTGAGCATGCTCAAACCTCCTATGATGCTGTTTAAGTAGTACATAAGAAGTTAAATTGGCAGACGCTGTTCACCACAGAAGGTGCAATAGCGCAGAGCTTTAGCTTAGCTGTGACTTCAGAGATCACTTAACAGAAAATCCAAAGGGAAACACAGTTTAGCAATTGCTTGTGGAGATGGTCTACATTTTTTTCAGACATCAGGCAAATGAGTGAGATCCACACCTGTGTAGCTGTGTTGTTTCCAGAGTGTGAGACCTTTCAGAAGAGTACATGAATGTTGGCTCGGCTTTATGATTTTTGATAACCTTATACCACACAGGCACTAGATACAAGCAGCTTTTACTCCTACTGCATAGTGATCATCTGCTGGCACTGAAGGAACAACTGACAGATTTCTCTAGTTTTCCAAATCTGTTTCCAAAGGGGGATCTTTCATATGCTGAGGCATAATTCACTTTTCAGTGGGAAATGTGGGCAAGGCAACAAAAGCAGCAACAGTAATTAGAGGTTAAAAACAAACTTTTGGAGATTTAGTCTGTTGAGGGAATTCAAGGCAGATTTCAGGAGAGAGTAAGCTCCCCTGCATTTATATGCTGCTTTGTTACTCTGCAAACTCTTCTTGTAAGCATGATGTAGCATGTAGAAATAAGATTTGGGGTTTATTGCACTACGTGTTGTGCAAACAAAGGAGATACGCCTTCTTCAGTGGGATTAAAACAGTCTCAGGGATGGATAAATAAAGAAATGAGCATAACAGGTATTATGGAAAATGCGTAGAAGAGAAGATGAGGAATGTAAGCTTATGCAAAATTTGCAAGGTTGGCATTCTGTTATTACATTCAACAGAGTACAGATACCACATTAGCAATAGGCATCAATTTCTATTAGTACAAATGAGTGAAGCTTGCAGAGTCCTGTGTTTTACTTCCCTTTTGCCAATACTGACAGTTTGACTTGGCAGCATGATATAATATGTAAAAGTTTGCTTACTGTATGATTAACCTTAAAAAATAATAGAATTCCTGGTGATCAGGAGGGCACTGCACCTGAATGTAATCTGCACAAGGTCAAGCAATGCAATGTAAAAGGTAGTGACTATGACACGATCTGGTAGCTGTTCATACAGATTGAAATATTTATTATTCATATTTTATATAAAACCTGAATTACTCAGGTCATGTAGTAGTCAGACTAGAAAAGACATCTTTTCTTAATGTTTAAGGAGGAAGATGTGGGATTCAACTCAGTTAACTTCACCAGCTCCAAGGGTACGTGTCTCATGCAAACATGGTGCTTTAGGCTTTGTCTGTAGTCAGTGAAGAAATATGGTTAGAGTCAAAGCACTGCTCATCCCACCTGTCTCCCAACAGATGCTTTAAGGAGCTTTTTTCTTTCACTAACATGAGAGGGAGCCCTGGTCACCAGTCAACAGTAAACACTTAGTTTTTTACATTTAATTTAGCTACATGATTCTTGTCCATGACAACTGACTTGAGTAAAGGTCAGAGACTTCAGTCATCTGTACAGCAGCCTAACAAAATGTCCTTGTGATTCTGAGCTAGACATTTGAGCAGGTATTTTCAAAATCAGTAGTTCTTGTTAAATGTCTGGCTCATGTCCATCTTCCATCTCCTCCTCCAGGAAATATTGCTTTCCAGCCTCTTAGATATATGTACAATTAATTAATAAAATACAAAATAAAATTGTGCTGTATGATTGTTCTTTATCCAGCTTCAAGTGGAACCAGAGTGTTTCTGGAGAAAAGAAGAAAAGCCTGTGTAAAATTATTTATAGCACAAATACACAGCAGTTTCTTGAGACTAATATTTCATGGTGGGTAGGGAACTCTTACAGCTTTGTAATTTCCAATAAGTCATTTTCTTAGTCTTGTGCCCTACCTTTCTAGCATACCAATGAACATCAGGAGAGCTTATGAGCCTTTCAGGTTAGAGTCAACAATAAAACAAGTAATTTTCTCTCAGATGTGTTTAGTGTACTGATGTTATTAGTCCCACGTCTGCTAGCCTCTGGACATTTTCTTTCCCAAGACCATCATCAAAACTAACTCTGGATATGACTATGTTATGAGAAATATAATATCAGTAGGAAAACAAAACAACAAAAAAAACCCCAATAAAATCTGACAGCCACACAGTATCTGTACTAGATCATGTGAAGAATAAAGACACCAACCCCCATTTCAGCCTTCTTCATAGTGCCAGCTTTTTTCCTCCATATTCAAGCATTTTCCACTACCAAGCTACAGCAATTAAAAAGTTTAATTACAGCATGAAATTCTCACTGTTAGGGAGTCTGTGTATGTGGTTCTTCCTCCCTGGGTAACCTTTTATCGAGGTTAGGGAACGCATCACAGTTTCCAACGACTGCAGAAGTGAACATGTATGGTCAAAACTATTCCTGCACAAGCTGCTTGAAAGGCACCCCAACAGTTCTGATGACCTGATTTGTTACCCTTCAAATTGCCCTTTTCCACTTTCATGCTTTTTTCTGCTACCACACTCACGCACTCCGAGATAAACAGCCTGTCCCTGTTTATTCTTTTCCCACCAGCTCTAATGTTGCTGATTTTACATCCTTATTCAGTATTTATAATAAGGTTGTCCTAGTAATTTCTGCCTTGGTCTGTAGTGCTGGTACCCATGTTTGTCCTGTTTCTTGGATTGGTCTCTTGTTAGTGTAGCCTCAAGTCAAGGTGAGCATCTGCATACTGCATTATTCTTTCTTTTGCAATTTGTTATGCCTGGTAACTTCTCACATTGTTGTCTTTCTGTAGCTCATGTTTGATGCTTTTCACACATAGCCAGAAGCCAACTTGGCGAAACTGCTGATGGAAACAGCTTCTTCATCTTCTTGGTCTGAATGACCAGACACAGCCCCCATGGCCAGCAGTAGCCTGCATGGCTATGGACCTCAAGGGAAACAATCCCACTTCACTTTTTGCTTTCTGCCTGTCTTTCCCTCTTCTACCACCACAAAATACATGCACATGGTCCAGCCTGTTCCCTGCATCTTCTGGCATGTTGCTCTGTATTTCTGGTACTTTCCTTGGCTGCCTTATGTGGTGGAATGCTCATTAACCTTCTCTCCTGGACCAGACAATGGCCTGCTTTCTGATGACTTCCTCCATTCTCTGGCCTCTGAGCCATGTGGAGAAGCTGCCCAGAAAGAGTCAGTTACTATGTGCCAGCTGTCTTCCTGGACATCGTTCATCTTCCATTTGTCCAGATTACTTCTGTGACAGTGAAAACTGATTGAGTGGGAATGGGAATGACTGCATTAAAAGGATCTGAGACCTATGCCAGACTTTTTATGGGGAAGTTGCTCTTCTACCAGCCAGAAAACAAACAGAAGAGTTCAGAGGTTGTGTACTCCACCCACCCAGCTGTAGTGGGTTGACTCTGGTTTTATGCCAGACATCCACCAAAGCAACTACATCACTCCCCTCTGCAGCTGGTCGTGGGAGAGAAAATATAACAAAGGGTTGAGATAAGGGCAGAGAGAGATCACCCACCAAATAACACCACAGGCAAAACAGATACCAACTGGAGATATTAATTGAATTTATTACTAACAAAATCAGAGCAGGGTAACGAAAAGTAAAATAAAACATTGAAAACACCTTTCCCCCACCCTCCCTCCTCCACCTCAGTGGCACAGGGAGACAGAGAAGGGGGATTATGGCCAGTTCATTAGAGGTTGTTTCTGCTGCTGCTCAGGGAGAGAAGTCCTTCCCCTGCTCCAGCCTAGGACTCCTCCCACAGGAGACAGTTCTCCATGAACTTCTCCATCCTGTGGACAACATTTCTCCACAAACTGCTGCAGTATGGGTAACTCTTTCACAGGATGCAGTCCTTCAAGGACAGGCTGCTCCAGCATGGGTCCCCCACAGAGTCAGAAGTCCTCTGAGGAGACTACTCCATCATGGGTTCCTCTCTCCATAGGTTTGCAGATCCCTGTCAGGACCCTTCTCCAGCACGGGACTCCCACAGACTCACAGGTTCCTCTCAGGCATCCACCTGCTGTGGTGTGAGCTCCTCCAGGCGCTGCAGATGGATCTCTGCATCCCCCTGGACATCCATGGGCTGCAGAGACACAGCTGCATCACCATGGGCTGCACGACGGGCTGCCGGGGAATCTCAGCCCCAGTGCCTGGGGCACCTCCTCCCTCTCCTTCTCCACTGACCTTGATGACTCCAGAGTTGTTGTTCTCACATATTCTCACCCTGCTATTCTTTGGCATTAATTACAACTGTGCAAAGCCCTTTTTTAAATTCTTCCTAACTATTTTATCCCAGAGGCATTACCACTATTTCTGGATGATGCAGACTTGGCCAGCAGTGGGTCCATCCTGGAGCTGGCTGACGCTGGCTCTGCCAAACATGGGGAAACTTGTGGCAGTTTCTCACAGAAGCCACCCCTGTAGCCCCCTGCTACTAAAACCTGGCCATGCAAACACCAGCTTAATTCAGGCTAACATTCTGAAGACAACCTGCCAGCATACAAGTTTGCCTATAGAATAATTTTTAATTAACTTTTAATACAAAGATAAAATAAATACTGTGGTGTCACAATGGAACTGTGTCTTGTAGGTTTTCACAGTTATTTGCTAGGGAACAGCAAGAAGTGGAAAAAGGCTTTGTCTAGTCCCTAAAGTAATTGCTGCTACTGCTACCACTCATCTGTATGGAGTATCTTCCTCTTTGGGCTTACCCATGTGCTAGCAGGGTGTTGAAGGCTATTTATTCCTGAGGCAAAAGAAGGGAAACCCAGTCAGAGGGCAAAAATCTAGACTAAGTAAAATGACTGTGTCTCGTTTCACCATCCGTTTACTATCAGCTTACATTTCCCTGCCATCAGACCAGCCATGTCACATTGCAGTCTGAGACAGCACCTGCAAACCAATCAAATAAAAATATAATGAGGAGGATTATAATTAAGTTTCTCTATCTACAAAAGCAAGGATCTCCTTCCACATACAGATGGCTTTTGATACATCATAAGACATATCACCATGCTGTGTAATAAGAACTGTGCAGTGGTTTGTCTGGTGAAAAAAAGAGAATTTCCCCCCTGAGCCTCCTGATTTGTTTTTTATTGACACTTTAGTAGGACAGTAGGTAATATTAAGATAGAGGGATGAACCTCTGAGTTCAGGTTTGAACTAAATCCAGTTTTTAAATTACTGTAGGGGTTTCTTTATTTTTGGCACAGTGCACCTCTTCTGGAAATGGCAATCCGCGGCAAGCCAATCATACTGCCACAATAACAGTGCTCTGCAAACAAGATTTCTGTTTGGGTACAATGTGAAGGGTGAGCAGAAATTGTCCTTTAAGCTGTCCTTGTAGGTAAAAACAGGCCTCATCAAATTCAGCTTAGACCAGGATTTCATCAAAGAGAGAGATTTAACAAATCATTTGGCAAATATATTTAGAAGACATAAAATATGATTTTCAGATCACTTCATTATGTGTTATTTGTTTAAATGTACCCTGACTCAATTACAATTCTGTTTCTGTAAAATATTTTGCTTTCCATACAAATTGCTGAAAAGAATTTTCAAAATATCAGTATGTGATAAGCACTTAGTATTCGTAGGATCTTCTGAAAAGCCCATCTGCTATGCAAATTAATATCTAAGAGTAATTTCTGAATGGGGATTCATAAAGGCATGGTTCAGAAAACAATTAGCATATGTTTACCTTTCAGTGATTTCTGTAAAATACAGACTTATATTTGAATACTTTATACAATGAAGAATTATTTCCCAAACTGAGGTTGTGTTCATTACAACTAGTAATATCAGTATATTGTTTGCTTATTAACGGATTTGAATTTTATTTGCTCATTCCTCCACCAGATTCAACATACAGTGGTGGAAAACGCATTAATTTGTTTAATTGTTCATGAAGCATGTTGTACATGGCTGTGTTATTCCCCACCCCATGGGAGGAGGTGACTCTTGTTCTCAGTTGCTTTCAGGAGCACGTTTCCCCATCTGAGTCTTTCTGTCCTGTCCCCTAGTGCACCTGGTGGACATCTGGAACGTGATCGAAGCCTTGCGGGAGAACGCCCTGAACAACCTGGACCCCAGCATCGAACTGAACGTGGCTCGCCTGGAAGCTGTGATTTCAACCATCTTCTACCAGCTCAACAAAAGGATGCCCACCACCCACCAGATCAACGTGGAGCAGTCCATCAGCTTGCTGCTCAACTTCCTGCTAGCGGCCTTTGATCCGTAAGTCTGCCTTTCCTCCCGCCTCTCCCGACTGCTGAAAGGGTTTGACTTCCTCCAGAAATATCTCTCGAAATCAATTGAGCAGGCTCAATTCTGTCCCAAATAATGAGCATGTGAATAGTGCTAACTAGGGAGATAACCTAAATTAAGGGCCTCTGCTTTCCTTTCTTTCGAGCCAAATTCAGCACAACTGTGTTTTCATCCAGCTACTCAGACTTGTTCCAGTTTATATCAAAGAAGAATTATCTACAGAAACAAATTCACATGCGCTCCTAATTTGGCTTGTTGTTTATTGACACACCAGTGGCTGACACCACTGCAATGCCTCTGCAGCAGTGCCATGGGTTAATAGCTCATTATTTTGAAAGAGCTCATTTCCCTGCAAGTTCTTGCAGCTGTAAGCAATTTTTTTTTCTGGCTCATGCCAGTGCAGCATGATTTTGAGACTATGACAGAAATAGGATTAAAGGCCTCGAGGTGATGAAATTCATGTTGTTTATTACTGCATGGGACTCATATTACAAAAAGAACAAGTTTTAGATAGAGCAAACCACTTACATTAATGAGTATTCTGTGTATATCTACTGCAATTTCTGAATACATATTTGGCATACAATATTTGCAGTCCTCAAAACTGAGTTATTGGAGAACAGTGGTTAAGTCTGACAGGTGCAGATGTTGTTACTCTATGGCTTATTTTTTAAAAATTCAGCAGCAGAAAACACTGGCCATTAAACATGAAAACAAGGATGCTTCCCCTCTCTCTTCCCAGTCCTCTCTCTCGCTGCCCTGGTACTGGGTGTCATTGAGCACCTCCCAGTGCCAGACCAGCCGGTGGCTCAGTCGCTATGGCAACGGGGAGAAAAAGTAGGTGTTCCACATGAGAAGGCTGCACTCAACCTCTCCTCCTGCCCCTCTGAGAGGAAGAAAAGCCAATCCATTGTGAAATCATAGGCTTCAGGAATATTTTCCTCCCCTCAAGGGCAATAACAGAAGGAACAGGCATTTTAATTTGTACCATTGTGGCTGTGACCAGCACACTAAAGGATGCTGGAAATGACCAGATGCATTTATTGCTGCATGCCATAAGTGAACTGCTTCCTGGCTGGCAAGCATATAGAAAGACCCTGGTCTGTGGAAGCAAGACCTGTGGTACTGTGCTTGTTTTGTAGCTCACTGTAAAGGGATTAAGATCTCAGCTACACAACACAGCTACTTGCAGCATAATGGAGTAGAGGAATTTAGTCCCCTGGAGGGAATCAGAGAATGTTTTTAAGGGGGCAAGGTTTTGCTTTCCCTGAAATCATCTGTGGTTCATGATCTGTTTCTGAGCTCCCATCAGCCCCCCCCAGGGTAAGGAAGCTGTGACCCTCACTCTCTTTGTCAAGCAGCAGCTCAGTCTCTTGTGCTGCCTCTGAGTGTAGTGCATGGATTGCACTTCCCAGAAGGGCAGAGACCCACAAGGAATCCCTAGGAAGAGGCTCCCAGCTCTGAGGTCAGAGATAGGGACTAGCTGCCTGTCACTTCATATTAAATACAGCAAACATATTAGGTAAGGTTCATGTGCAACCTGAGATACCTAAGTTCAAGTTTCGTGTGTCAGCTAGGTCTCTCTTTACTGTAATGGAAGTCTAGACACCTGTCATAAATAAAGACATAGCAGTTAAGCATCTGATTCACAAAATGGGCCCTACACTTTAGTATGACTCATATCATTGAAGTTTTGTGTTGGATATTGGTTTAACAACCACTGGTGGTTCAGGTTTCCTGGTTTCTGGGAAACAGAGGGAGGGAGGTGACTCTGCATGCTACAGGGACAGTGTGAGAGCTGCTGGGGTCTCACCAGAGCCGCTGTCTCTGCTTCCCGTGTTGCTCCTTTCTGTCCCCTCCAGTGCAGCAGAACGGTCATTCTCTGCTCAAAGTTAGAAGCTGGTGGAAGGAGGAGCAAGGTCTTTTCTTGTGGTCTCATGTTCAGAGAGAAGCACTGCTTTGCAGGCTATCCAGAGGGACTCAGCAGGCTGGAGAAGTGGGCCCAGGGGAATCTCCTCATGAGGTTCAGCAAGGCCAAGCACAAGGTGCTGCAAATCCAGAGAAGGTGGTGCAGCTTTTCATGTCCCATTTGGAATCCAAAGAAAGTGGAGAAATGGAGTCTGCGACCTACTGTATATGAAAGGACCACAAGGGACAAGTTATTTCATGTTTTAAAGTCTAATAAGCCTGCCACTGTCTCATTTCTTTAGGTCTAGTCAATGTATATATTGCTCTTTGTGTACTGTACTGGCTGAAGATCCTCCAAACTTTAAACAGAGCCTTTTCCTTCTTTTATAGCCTGCTCAAATCCTGGCAGGTTTCTCTGCCCTCTGGCAAGGAGTGTTTCCTTAGGCCTGCAATACAGATGTCTTCTCAGGAGCTAAAACTTGGCTAGCAAAACACAAAAGGACCACAATGTGCTGCCATGGCATGTGGGCCAACTTAGCCACTGCCGGTGCTGAGCTTACATCCCAGTTTTTTATGGGTTTTTTATGGCCTTGGGGATTCATTAGGCCCACAGATATTTCTCTGCTGTTCAACCCTGAAAGGAGAAAAAGTGGGGGAAAATTATAGTGTATAGAATTTCATGTGAGACTGAATGGGATGTTCCTTCATGCCGCTAAAAGTAAACTTAAGTACAACCTTATAAAACTGCAAGCCAACAAATTCAAAATTCACAAACTGAAATACTTCTCCAATTAATTTATCATTAGTGTGTGGAAGTCAGCATCATGTGGTAGATGACCCTGATAGGCTGAAACCAGTGAGCAGAATGAGGTGGCCAGGCTTTAAAATAATCTAGACAGAAACATGTTTCATCTACGGTTTAACCACAGGTTAAAATTAGGCAATAGCTTTTGCTTCAAGGCCTAAGATGATTAACTGGCTTTATGAAACAATAGCACACTTCCTTCACTGGCACACCAAGTACTATGTAAAAAATTGACAAGTACAAACCTCTCTGAAAAATTGCTCCCAGGCTGGTGTCAAAGCCTAGGCAGCAAGGTGGAATGTCTGCCTCATTCAGTCGAGTTGTTCTCCAAAGAACTCACTTTAAACAGAGTGTGAAATATTTTGTGCTAGATCATCTCTAACTATTCCTGCTGCAAAGTTTAACTGATAAGAAAATCAGTGAATTTTCTGTTCCTTGATGTGCACTGTCCTATGAATGGAGTTGTGAGCTCTGGGCTATGAAACAGACCCTGCCTGGCTTGGGGCGAGGCTTGACTTCTACAGAGAAATGAGGAAATATTTGTGCCCTTGTTTAATCAGATCAACATTTGAATTGTACTGATTGCAGTACATACAGATGATCAATATCCATTTTGGAAATACAACTTCTTGCTCATTCATCTGTTCAGAGCAGTAAAGGGTTTAATTCCCTCTCTTCTCCACCTTTGCTACTCATTGAAAGCCACAGAGGCATTGACAAAGGAAGTCCAGCAAAAAAGAATGCATTTCAGAGATTTGGACATAATGCATTTGCTGTCCTACATGAAAGAATCTTGCTAAATGTCAATAAAATTTCATCTCTAAAACCTTGTTTTGAAAATGGGAATTTGTAATTACAGCCTCTGACATTTCAGAATTGACTGCCTTGATTACGCTGGGTAGTAACCAATAGCTGAGGAACTTTTCTTACTTTTGCAAAAGATACCTTAAAGTTTTGGGGGAGCATCACTTAAGCCTCATTAGTGAGGAGAATGGTATTTTCTCAATGTCCTTTTCATGGAACACATTTGCTGTTTCTAAAGATGTGGTGCTATTTCTTGATGGCTTTCCCCACCATATGGCTGTCTCAGTGTGGGTGTTGCTAGAGGTCCTGACAAGTGACAGTGCCATCTATTTGGTACCACTCTCCTTGGTGACCCAACTGGCAAAATCAGGCCCTGGAGCTGGACTCAGCCTTGTACAGTCTGTGGATTTTGTCAGGAAGTCTGTGGGGTTTCCCTGCTCTGGTGTCTAAAAACATGTATAATTTTTTGCCCTTTTTCCCCCAAGCCAGTGGGAGATAGCCTTTAACCCTGGCCATCATTCCCTTTCCTAAGTACTCCATCCTGTATTGTTGTTAAGTGCGCATCAGCTTCAAGGTTTGCTTTAGACATCATTTATGCTTCTTGCTGAAGAGTAACCTCAGTAAGAGAGGTGCAATATAAAATCAAAATATTTGCTGTCCTCTCCTGTTTCCACTAGTAAAATTTATTTCTCTTTGCATTAGCCAGCCCAAAGCTGTTTTCAGGGAGCACTGACTTCTCCCAAGATCTCCCTGCTGCTATGAGCCACTGCTTCAACATTTGCTTTTGCACAGCAAACCCTGTGAGGCCCCAGTGCTGCCAGTCAGGGTCATATGTAGTGCTTAGACACAGCTTAGGGCAGTTCAAATGATGCTGGCAAGTCTTAGGCCCCATGACCCTGTCTGTTCATCAGTCATATGTATTTAAATATGCATGTGTGTATGTGCACACGCACACAAACACACACAGACATATATAATTGGAGGGCAAATTGGGTTTATACTGGCTCTTGAGAATGCTTTTAGGAATACAAATGACCGATAGAAAATACAGTGTCAAAACAAATCAACTCAAATGGAGAGATTGAGGAGATAAATGATATCTTTTCTTTTTCTGTTTCTCTCTTCCATACCCATTTGAGTATGGGAAAAGCCAATGGCTCTAGGGTGGAAAGCTGAAGCCAAGTTGATATGTGTCTGCCATGCAAAAATATAATCCTGTTAGTAAATGTAACTAAACCTCCCAGGAAAAATAATCTAAATCTGAAGCACTTCCACATTTTTTTAATCTCTAAATCTTCCATTGCTTCTTAATAATGCCATTGCTTCTACTTAGCTTTTTTTTTTTTTTTTTAAATATAACAACTCTTTTAAAGGCAGATGGAAACCTCATGATGAAACAGTGCAGAAAAATTCCCAAGAGCCTAAAGGGCAGCATGCACAAGAAGAATACAAAAGGACCACATTCTCAGTCATAACAGTGCTAAGTCTGGTTTACACAAATCAGAATCTAATCAAGAAATAATGGAAGTACAGAAGCCTGGAAATTCCTATGCTGTGATTTTAATCTTATGAAGCCAGTCAAAGGGAACTCATGTAATGAAAAAGTGTGCACAAAAGTCAGCATTAAAGAATACAGTAAATAAATATTTCTTTCTTAAATACTGACATAGTGAATTCGTTACTTTTTGCTTGTATTTCTAGTTGAATGCCTGGGAAAAACCAGACTTTTAAATGAGTGGAAAGGATAATTAGAATTTATATTTAGAATTATGGGTTATACTGACATAGAACTAAATCTAATTCAATGAACTTTAAAGATTATTAGGGAACTGACTCATTTTCTAAAATCTGAGTGATTTAATGAAGTGAAGCATGTAGCATGCATCGATGTACAGATGTGAGCACACCATACATGTATATCTTATTGCATTGTCTGGTTTGGGATTAGCAGAGAAAGAGGCACAGTCACAGGCTCACTGTCCTTCCAGAATCAGTTCATCTGATCAGATGATGCAGTTTTCTTTCTTAAAATTGTGAGTGACAATGAACAGACTAATTTTAGAAATATTGATGAAGATCTAAATTTCTATGTACTACTATTGCCAGTGCAGTTAAACCATCTTATGTAGGACGTGATTATATACATGAAACAGGAAATCCCTTATAAACATTGTGTTCTCTGGTAGAGTAGACTGAAGATCCCAGAAACTCCATTTCCAAAAAACTTTCCCAAAACTTCATTGTCTAGCCACATCATTAATCCTGTCGGAATTTAGAAGGAAACATGACTGCCATTTTGGTAATCTCATAAATATTGGTTGTCTCTTTTTTAAAGCATGGTGACATGTCCTCACTGATGTCATTAATTAATATCATTAATTCATGTGGGAAGCTGTGAAGTAATGCCAAGGAGTTTGGATGATGGATTGAAGTTGCTCCTGTGCAACTCTGGATTCCTAGTGCCTTACACTAAGATTCAGAAAATTCCAAGAAAAACCACATTTCACCATTTGGATGTCGAGAGATTATCATTAAGAAGCAGATGAACTTAGGAGAGCATATTCATTCTCACCTTTGGAAAGGGGCTGAACACTAAACTGGGGCTGATAGGTGTTTTAGGGGCCAAGTGTGCCATGCAGTGTGTGAGGTCATGTTTTACTTATGCAGCCCAAATAAACCAGGTGTTCTGTGATGGCAGGTGATCATTGGGGACCATCATGGCTGTAAAAGGAGAATGAGGATAGTGAGAGGAATAATAAAGTTAAGCCATTGCATGCTTCAAGACAGTTGGGGGAAGAGCTGGCAATGTGCCTTTTTGCCCCAAGATAAGCTCTTGGGTGAATTTGGGGTTTATTAGCATTTATGCATTGTAAATTGAAAGTAGAGAGCCAGCCTCCCCTTGAACAAACCAGGGACAAAACTCTTCTCCATATCACAGCATGCGTCCTTCACTCATTCTGGATGCAGGCATATTCCCCATTTTCCTGCAAAGTCCTTCTTCAAGGTTCCTGGGGTCAGGTGTATCATTTCAAAGGCAATTGTCAGGACCTACTGACAGGTACAGATGAAGCTTGTGCAATGATGTGAGCACCGTGTGCTTTTTCACTTTTGTTCCCAGTGCTGATTTTTTCACTTACTTGGAATCTTCTAGGTCCAAAAAATTCCCAAAGCACTTAGGATAGGGAAGCCGTGAGTGTGATAGGTGTCTCCCAGTGCTACTGTATCACAAATAGCAGTAATAATTATCACTGTAGTGTATAACGAGATAAACAGTTTAATACTGAGCTTCATATACATAATAAATCTGCTCTGAGATCTTTACAGAGCAGTGTACTGATGTGTGTTCCCACAAAACAAACCTTCTTTTTAAAGGACTTATTTCTCTGTATGTCAATCCACATATATATATTGTGCATTACAGTAAGTGATGTCAGAAATATGCATTTTAATTGAACAGATTCTCATAAAATGGACATGTAAAATATGACTACTTTCTACTTTTGAACAGGGAAGGACATGGTAAAATTTCCGTTTTTGCTGTCAAAATGGCCTTGGCAACTCTTTGTGGAGGAAAAATCATGGACAAATTAAGATGTAAGTGATGTTTTTTACCTGTTAAAAATTGTTACGGTTGGAGAATTAGCAGTACAAGTAGAAAAGAGGGAATTAGGATAAACTACACTTTCTTGGCTGGGTTTGGGAGTTGCCCTATGTATATCTCTAAGTAAATCCCACTAAATGTTTGGTTGAACTTCACATGAGATTTTTAAGAACAAATTGCATACATTGAGGTTCTTAAAAGTGGATTTTTTTTTCCTTGGGGTTATTGAACTTGGAATACAAATAAGTGCCTCAACATCATGAAGCATAATTTAACCATTTCATCTGATTCTTTTTTATTGACATCTATGTCTTTTCACACATAGAAGATCAATATATTTATGTACTATTTATATTTTCTTCCATAGGGCATTCTTATGCCATCTATTTTGGTGAACAGATTCTCATTTTTTAGGATTTATTCTCAGTTCCCCAATAGCAAAGACATCGTTTACTTGTAGCTGCAATGGAAGACTTTCTGTTTAGTCATCTGATGTCAGGTCCAGAACACCATTTTCCAGACTTTTTGACGAAAAACCTTCAGTTTCCACTGAGCCTTCTACCTGAGCCCAAGCAAACTGAGTTTACAAATTACAGTTGCTTAGAGTAGACAAGCAGAAATCTCAAGCACTGATTTAGTTTTCCAGATTTGGTGCCATTTTTTAATGTATTATTTCTATGTAGAAACTCAAATACCGACTGAACTAAAGTTATAAATTATAAATTGAGCACCATTTGTTCCCTAAGCTGCTTTAAAAATAGGAACTGGGTCTATCCAGTGGAGGGCTGAAGTACAATGATGATTTTTTGGGTCAGCAGTCTCAGAGTCCTGTTGTCATAATTTCCCTTCCAGGTTCCTGGAAATGAAGCAGCTGACATGACAGCCTGAAAAACAATAAATGTTCCTTAGTCAGAGATCTCCTGCTAAGCAGAGGATAATTTTAAGCAAACGGAGAAGTAAGGGCTGACAAACTGACATCACTGCAATAATAAAAGTGTGATATTTTTATGCATAAGAAAGAGCGAAGAGTGAAAAATAACACATTGGCAAGACTTTCATTGCTTTGTGTGTCCTGTCCAAGACAATAATAACTGACTTAATGAACCCATTGTCAAGATTTTGATTTGACATGGTAAGCTGGCAGCAAGCAAAAAGCTGATGTAGTGTATCTTGTCAAATCAGAGCCTTCTTATCTGATTAAATTACTGCCTCATGCCATGCATCAGACTTTGCTTAAAAATGACCACACACAAAGAAAAACAAATCAGGAATATTTTAGCATTAAAATCAGCTAGTTCTTAATATTCTAAATAATTCTTCTTGTTTTCTATTAAAAGAGGTCAGAAATAAAGATGGAGTAATAATGGAGGTTTCCATAAGCCAGACATGTTTACTACTTCTCTTTCAAATCAGATGATACTGAACTCAGAGCAAATCTGTAGCTCACACTGAAGCTGCTGTGATCTCTCCTTCTCTTTTCCCCTTCAGATATTTTCTCCATGATTTCTGACTCCAGTGGGGTGATGGTTTATGGCAGGTACGACATGTTTCTGCGCGAGGTTCTCAAGCTGCCCACCGCTGTCTTCGAGGGGCCTTCCTTTGGTTACACCGAGCAGTCGGCAAAATCCTGTTTCTCACAACAGGTAAATGAAGAGACACGGGTTCTCAATCACCCCTCTGAACAGGCCAACATTCTTCCTGTCTTCCACATAAGTGCATATTTGCCCAGGAAACACAGGGCTGGATGAGGGGAAGGTCCACTCTGCTGATTTCTAGTTTTTAGGTTTGGTGCCTTCAACAGGAAGGTGGTCTCCATAGATTCCCCAAACAACCATGAAGAGAGAGGCTTAGTCAAAAAGTGATTCAGAGAGGATCTTGACTTACACGTTCCTAAATTAGGGAACTTCCTAATTTGAGCACCAATTACATACATACCTACCTTCATGTAATATAGTATTATATATATTTATACCCCAAGACATGCAGACCTTCATCCCACTTAGTTGGTGTTGGTATAAGCATACAAAACACTAACTTCTGCATACAAAGTTGAAGTTCCACCAAAAAAATATCAAACTTCAGGTTTTCCCAGTGATAGACACACAAGTTTAGGAGTGAGAAGAAAATCACCTTAAAACTTTTTTGTTGTTGGAAATCAATATGTATTAGAAAATCCTTAGTCTCTTACCAATAACACCAGTGAGACAGGATCAGGAAAGCAATGAATTTATCCTGAAGAAAATACAAGATTTTTCTGCAACTCAAGACTCCATAGGTACACTGAGTACAGTACATTGGCTTCAGCTAATACATAGCACTTCAGAGGCTTCCATAACTGTGGCTGGTTGTCTACTTCTCCAGTGGAGACAGAGAGAATTCCTCTGGCTCTTGCCACACATCACATATTCTATAAATATGTAGTAAGGGAATATGCTGAAACCTTGACAATGTTAGAAATAAAGTTGTATTTTCCTTCTCTTTATCCTTTCATTTGCTAACTGAATACTGTTGAACAAGTAAGTTCAATGGAGCAGGAATAGTGTCATTTTCATGCAAAATAGAGTCTCATTTTTTGTATTCTCTCAGTTTCATCACTAATCAATAGGCACTCCAGTCAGCCGAAAGGAGATGTTGAAATTCATTTATTGAGTCATCTCCCAATTCATTTTAAATGGTAATGTTTGCATATGTGAAACTAGTCTTGTTTCACAGAGGGAGACTTAAAACAGCATGTCATCTTATGTTGAAGAATTTACGTGGTGAAGTGACTTCTGGTAGTTTTGTGTTAAAATAATGCATAGGAACAGGGTATTCAAGCTTTGCATGTTGGTCATGCTGTCATTATGGATGAAAAAAGGAATTTCTTTTCCTGAAAAAATATAATTCAGGCCTCATTTTTTATTTCAGTAGCCATCAGAAATGGCACTTGCTTTGAGATTGTATGCAGCTGAGTGGACCAGATTCACTAAGGTACCTTTAGAAACAACATCTTCAAGCAGGCATTAGATGATTTTTGTTTGTAGCTCCACTTAGAGCTAAGAAGAGTTAAGTCTCTGACTGATGTAGGTACACAGCAGGTTTACAAAGCTGCTCTTTTGCATCTGGAGGCAGCCAAGTACTCTTGTAAATCTAGTCTGATATTTCACTTCAATTGACTTTATGTAGTTCTCATTACATCCTCACTAGGGATGAACCAGAGTTTTGAAATGAAATTCAGATCTTTATGACACCATGATAAATGGTATATACAGTCTTAGTCACACACAAGTCATTCTTTCTCTCTCTTATGTTGCATGTAGAATTATCAGAAATTGATAGCTTGGAATAAGTTTGGCACTCTCACTTGTTCTCACAATGGGTCACTTTTTCTTACCAGAAGCCTTTCAACCCCCTGATGTCTAGAGATTCTTCAATTTCAGGGAGATAAAAAAATTCTGAGAATTATCTGGTCGTGGTGTCAAATCCATTCAGTTTACATCTGAAAGGATTTTTCCTTTTGCAGAAATATTTTATTATTCCCAATTCTACTGGTTTGCTTATCCCCCCACGTATTTTCCTCTGCCTGTGAGCTACTGCTAGATTGAATGTCTATCCAAAGTAGAAACAACAGTGTTTCCTCATCAGCAAATTTGTGGGGCAGAAATGCTGGAGCAAGTGACTTAATGTTTCAGAATACAAATCTGTGGTTCAAAAAGAAGTTTTATCATCACCACTTTCCCCCATAGGTAGGATTGATGTGATGTTATACTGTATTTGTACTAAACAGTATTGTTATTATTGTAAAAAACACTTAAAAAAATATCCCAAACTAAAAAGATAGACGCTAACTTCATTTTCTTAGCACTTGTCTAAGTGTTATTCCACAAAGCTAGACTCCATCTGTGTGTAGTGTATATTTAGAAAACAGCTTTTGGTTTAAACTTTCCCAGCAGCTGAAAGAAAATTGCAGGAGGAAAATGTATGGAAATTGGTCTGACAGTGTCCTTTTAAGGGACACTGCTTTTTTCTCTAATCCATAAAATCAGCGATCACAAGAGCAGTTCGGCCATAAAGCTGTCATTGAAGCTAAGTTGCCTTATTTGGTACCAGTCGGATTTTTAAGTTATAGCTGCTTTCAAAAGCCCGCTGCATTGTGGAAGAGCTTTTCTTGTCTCCTTATCTATTTGCTTGTTAGACTGGTTGTGTGTATCCTTCAAGAGCAGAGGGAAGCTCTAAAGCTACTCAGCTCTGCAGTATGAGGCACTGGAGATGCCTTCTTTTCCCGGGCTTCCTTCCACCTTTTTTTCCCCTGGGCTTTCAAGTTCTGCTGCAGACAACAGAGACATTGGCAGCATTGGTCAGCAAAGCTGTGCCAAGTATCAGAAAAAGAAATCCACATCTCCAAAAGAAAGATCCTTTTCTCTGAGCTGATGCTTACAGCATAGGATACCTATTTGGGAACTGCTTGTCTGCTCTCCATGGCTGGGAAAATAATTCATACAAGAAGCAGGTGGTAGTGTTTGATTGGACTTTCACACTGCAGTTATTGTGGGGAAAGGTAGTGCTCCAGTGTGATTTAGATCTCATATTCTGGCTATTTCTGTTCATTAAAGAATCAAGCCCATTTTCACAGCAGCCTGAGGTATTTTCTCCTATGGACAAACATTTTCATATCTTTCCAAATATCTTGCTGTGTTTCATCCCTGAGACTGTTGCAGTGTGAGATGTTTTCCATTGATCACTCACTGTATAAGAGAAATAACATTTTTAATTACACCTGGTGGTAATTGTTTATAAATGGAGTACAGATACTTCGTCTGGAATTCTCAGCTCTGAAAAGAATTCCACAACATGCAGAGATGATACATGTCACTGCATAAGTGCTGCTTAGCTTCCTCATGGGGTAACCATAGTTCTTTAGCAAGTTAAAGCAGCAGCTTATGCAATCAGATATGAAAATTTAGCCATCCCTTTGGATATGGGGATACTACTTAAATATGTATGTCTATAAAATATATCTACATATATTCTCAGCAGGGCTCGATATTTTTGCATCTTAAATTTTATTTAAGGAAGGCTCAGTTACTGATTGAAAAAACAAATGAACTAGGATTTGTGATTACTTTATCCAGACACCTAAGAAATTTAAGGCTCTAGATCGCATTTTTAAAATCAACAGGGATATCTTAGCATTTAAATCTCTTTGAAATGTAAAGGGGCATAAATCTCTGAGTGCTTAAAGGTGTGAAGAGTTCAGGAGCAGTTGCAGTCCCTGAGCATATGCAATCTTAACATCTCACAGTCAGAACTCGCCTATAACTAGTTGCCATTGCTCCTTAGACAAGCAAAGTTTCTTAAATTACGGTAACAAATTGCCTGTGCTGGTCTCTCCTTATCCTATATTTCTTTTGAATTTGTGCTCCCTTGCCAGTGTTTTCTCTCATTTTCTTTTTCCAAGTACCATCAGCAGTGATTTTTCATTTGAAAATTGGTCATACACAGTGATAGCCCACATCCACTTGGTACTTGTCACACGATACTCAAAACAGATGAGAGCATGCAGAGTTGAATACCACCCTTAACCACAAAGCATCTTCAGGCAGTGACTCTAGAAGAGAGTCTGGAAGTGAGTGGGAGCTAAGTGTCTCCAACCCAGCCTTGTGAGAATGACTTCTAGTCGTCAGTTGTATCATCGTACTGACTAAAAATAGCCTGGAAAAGCTTTGCTAGTATCACTTGTTCTTTTTAGTAAATCAGGGCTACAGGCAAACAGTGTTTGAAACTTATTCCCAAGTGTTTCTGTAGAGACAAGATAAAATAATTTTGAGATGTCTAATTACTGATTTTTTTGTGCATGTTTGTTTGCTTGTTTGAGCAGAAAAAAGTCACATTAAACACTTTCTTGGATACTCTCATGTCTGATCCCCCGCCACAGTGTCTAGTGTGGTTACCACTTCTGCATCGACTGGCAAATGTTGAAAATGGTAAGTAAAGAGGCACTGCCAAAACACAGTTACAAAAATAAACTTTGGTGTGACGATTTTCACACTCTGTAGATGGTTTTGTAAAAGCTACCGTACTGGGTTCACTGACTCCATGGGCTATTTTTACAGTGACTGGTAAAATATTTCAAGTCCGTTGGTCATTCAGCCAGGAACATGGCTTAAATTTTGCTGTGCTCAGGAGGTTAACCTGATTGTGTCTCTTTCTGTGCTCTGGATAAGCAAAGAGCAATAGGACTTCATCCATTCACACACTTATATTTGGTAAACTATCAAGACCACAACTTTTATTAGCTATGACATATGGCAGCAGAGAGGGAGCAGCTTGGCAGTTTCCGTTCATGCAGTATTCCTGGCAGGAGATGTCAGTGCGGTGCAAAACACCATCCAAAAGGTCCTCAAGAAGGATCTACTCCTAACTCTACACTGCCAGATCATATCCTCTGAAAAGGAAGTTCCCTGTGGATGGTGAGCATCCATTTTTGGTGATAGAAGGAAAAGGAGGAAAAGTCGTGTGTGTTCCTGTGCCAAACAAATCCCTCTTCCACTTAAAGGCACCAAGGTGGGTAAGGTGATGTTCCCAAGTCTTTTTGGCTACAGAGCAACCTATCTGTCCCACCTTCCTCTTGTCATCCATCCCTGTCCCTCACCAGCTTCACAGTGTTTCCTAGCCTAGAGCAGAAACCCTTCTTGCTGCAAAATTCTGGCAAGCAGTTGAACCCCTGACATATTCAGCACTGATCCAAATTTTCCCAGACTGAACCTTATGACAGAAAGGCAGAGGGTGGCTGGGAACAAGGGGATGTTCAGTACCCTGTGGTAAATTTGGTACAGGCTGTAGCAAGGAAAGAGGAACAGAAATAGCAGTATTGCCTGGAAGGTGCTTCCAAATATCTTAATTGGTGCTTTAGCGTCCTCAGTGACTTGCTTCCTTGTCACTATCTGCTTCTGAACAGAGAACAAGACCCTCCAAAGGCCAGCTTTCCAAATCTGGCCATCCAAAGCTACATGTTCAACCCCATATATAGGTACCTAAATGACACCACTTGTACAGATGAGACAGCAGTAATTAAGAGACAATAGCATGTCTAAGTACATTTTCATCCTTTCAGTAGTCATAGAGCTGAGTTTGACTTTTCCTCCAAGATACCTCACCTCAGCTGCTTAAAACACAACAAAGCATTCAGCTTCTCCAGTGGTGCAGCTGCAGTGGATTTTCCCACATACAAAATCCCTCTGTCATAGAATGGTGTGGATTGAAAGGGACCTTAAAGATTATGTATTTCCAACTCCCCAGCAGGGACAGCTTCCATTAGACCAGCTTGCCCAAATCCCCCTCCAACCTGGCCTTGAACACTGGTTATCCACTTCTTCAGGCAACCCAATCCCATGCCTCACCATCCTCACAGTAAAGATGTTCTTGCAAATACCTAATCTAAACCTACCTTCTTTCAGTGAACGCATTCCCCCTTGTCCTATCCCTACATGCCCTTGACAAAAGTCCCTCTCCAGCTCTCTTGTCACCCCCTTAGGTACTGGAAAGCTGCTCTAAGGACTCCCTGGAGCTTTCTCTCCTCCAGGCTGAACAACTCTCAGCCTGTCTTCATAGGAGAGCCTTTATCTTCATGGCCCTCCTCTATACTCTGTCATGTATTCTATTAGACACTGAACATTGAACACACACTTTTTTTGCTGCTGTGAGCAGGAGGCATGGATACCAGCTCAGAAGTGAAGAAGGGTTTGGTGCCCAATGTAGGAAGTGTTCCCCATGGCTTAGCGCAGGGTGCTGTATTTTCTTGGATCAGAGCTGTCAGCAGCATCCAACACTGCAGATTGCTTTAAACAGGGAAGGGAGCACCCTTCAGTTTGGGGTTTGTCCATGAACTTTTTCTGGGTGTTGCTTTGTTTTGTTTTTTGGCTCATCATTTCTTTCTCCCGCCCAGTCTTCCACCCCGTCGAGTGTTCCTACTGCCACAGCGAGAGCATGATGGGGTTTCGCTACCGCTGCCAGCAGTGTCACAATTACCAGCTCTGTCAGGACTGCTTCTGGAGGGGCCATGCCAGCGGTTCCCACAGCAACCAGCACCAAATGAAAGAGTACACGTCATGGGTAAGGGAAGGCTCCTGCCTCGCTGCAGACTGCTTTGCCCTCCAGCCCCAGCCACAGCTCTGGGCAGCTGTGTGGCTCAGGCGGGCTGGGAGCCGGGCCGGCACTTTGGATTAGTGATCCTGTCTGGGAGGCTCCGGCCCTGGGAGCCATCGGGAGAGCGTGGAGGTGGGAATGGTCTTTCCTGGGTGAGGATCTGGGGCGTGCCGCGGTGAGGGCAGCGCAGGAGGGGCTGGCAGCGGGGCACCAGGCTCATGGCAGCTTCTCCCCTTCCCACAGGACTCACGGTAAAATCATCATTGGCTTGCTCTGTTTGGCTACGTGTAAATGAAATGATGAATACTTAATGCTCATTCATCAATATTTTCAGTTGAGTGGCTGCAGCATATGCGTAGCATTTGGGATGATCCTGGCACTGGAGATTTGAGCGTGGTCACAGGCTTAGTTCCACAGAGTGTTTACTATAGAGAAAAGCTCACTTCAGTCTTTTTGTTGTTAATCAAAATAATGCAGTGTTTTTCCTAAGCTGAAAGGGAAGTATCAACAGCTGCTGGAACCTTAACCTTCCCTGAAGGGCATGAGACCTGGGGACTCAGCTTTCCATGGACTGGAGCAAAGCCCCAGTTGACCCCCTTGTTTACAGAGCATCAAAATCCTTCAGGATTCAAACACAGATAGCAGAAAATACATAATTAATTTCAAACATTTCAAAAGTATATTGTTTTTAAAAAAAAGGAAAACTATGAATAGAGCAAAAGCTCCCATTTTTATGGTACTTTGAGTTCATTATTTAACAAAGTTCTGATTTTTAATACTTTTTAAATGTCTGGTTTTCTGTTGCTGGAACAGGCAAGGGTTAAATTGGATGTGGTTTGCTCTGTATGCCAGTCATACAGCCCTGCACTGCATCCCAGCAGACCTGGGTCTGTAATTGTTTTTGTGGGTCCTAATTGCTGCTTGTTGCATAGACACAAATGGCCAGAGTTTAGTATCTGAATAGGAAAAGTGCTCACTGTGTAGCTCAGACTCCATTCCTAGCAGCAATTTATGCTGTAAAATCCATTTTTTGCTGTAGCCAGGGAACTGTAATTATAGGTAGGAAGTAATTGGAAAACTTAAGATTTCTGCTCAGCGGAAGACAAAAATGTGACCACATGCCTAGTGCTTTCAAATGTTTCCTTGCCAGAAACAAATGTTTTGCTTCTAGTTTGAAGTTGCCTTTCTGTAGCATTCATTAGCATTTGTTCAAACCTGTTTGGCATTCTCCATAATGCATCAGTATTGAGCTCCACATGCAGAGCTCGATACATACTTCATTGGAAGTGTTTATGGGTGCAGTGGAAATCAACTCTTCCCAATTCAGAGTGAAATTGCATTTAATGAATGCAAGAGAAAGAGCTTGAACTTTATGTATTTAGGTTGGATTTCTCTAGTAGAAATATTTCATTATAGACTTGGTGGCAATCATATGTCAATGCAGGATGTATATGCACAAATACAAAATCCTTTCTGTCAAATTCCAGGAAGATTTTTCAATTTCAGCCTGTAGAGCTGTGTTTTGGAGGGAGGAGGCAGTGTAGGGATCACTAACCCTTTTTTACTGGCGTAGAGCTGAATCACAGAGAGCTGAGTTGAATTCCCTGAGAATGCTTCACACAGTCTAAAAGACATTGGATCTCAGAAATCCCTTAGAAGGGAAGTTGAGTCTTCTCCTCAACTGCATAGTCTCCAAACAAAACAGAAATCACAAAATACTGATTTTTTTTTTTTTTTTTTTTTTTACATTGTAAAATTACCCTTCTTGCACAGAGACCCTCCTATCTTTTGGGAACAGTGACAGTACATCAGTCTCTTTTGAAGTGCTGTTGCCACTGTGGGGCAATTCCTGGCAAGCCCCTGTCTCAAATTTCCATTCTCCAGTGGTCAGTGGCCACATGAGGTGGAAGAGAAGCTTTGTAATAGCAGCTAAACAGAGCAGGGTACTGGAGGTGGGGAGGGAGATACTAGTGAGGGGGAAGAACAAAGCAGCCTAGTGCCTGGCCCGTATCTGGGAGGGAAATGATGTCCCATACAGTGTATCTATAGGGGCAAGCGTGCTTGGATCTGTTCTCCTTGCATTCCCAAGCTGGTGAGGTACAAGCCAGCAGCAGTCCAGGTGACACAAACTGTGCTGTTCTTTGTTCAACAGTGCCTGAGTGCAGCATTGCAAAAAAGCCAT
The DNA here is from genome assembly GCF_963513975.1 of Fringilla coelebs. Taxonomy (NCBI): domain Eukaryota; kingdom Metazoa; phylum Chordata; class Aves; order Passeriformes; family Fringillidae; genus Fringilla; species Fringilla coelebs. Next base: position 43,612,020 of record NC_140028.1, on the reverse strand, counting down.
GGCAACTTTCCCTATAGATACACCCCCAGCCTGCTCTAAAGGCTGCTGGAAGTAACAATAATCCCTTCCCAAATGGAGCACTCTTTGCCTTGCCAGACTCTGGGCTTGGGAGGGGGGCAAGGGGGATGTCAGTCCATAGGTACGTGAGCTGTTAGAGCTTCTTGTTGTTTTGTGCTTCCTGTAGCAGAAACAGTATGCACCTTACTTGTCCAGATTACCTCTACCTTCCTTGTTCCTCCCAGAAATCACCTGCTAAGAAGCTAACTAATGCACTTAGCAAGTCTTTAAGCTGTGCTTCCAGCCGTGAACCTTTGCACCCAATGTTCCCTGACCAGCCTGAAAAACCTCTAAACCTGGCTCATATTGTGTAAGTATCTGTGTGCTGTAGACAAAGTAAGCTTTGTTGTAGGAGTTGCTTGCACCAAGTGTAGATACTACAGCTCTGAACAAAGCAGGAGGCAGATGTGGCTTGTCCAGCTCAATGCATCACAAGTGCAAATTTGCTGGTGGGGGTATTGAGTGTAAAAAGTGTTCTTCCGGTGTGACTTCACCTGTAATAATCAATGGGATATATAGCTATAATCAACTACTGGGACTCGACATTGTAATGTCCCCATTCTCCTCAAGAGATGTCCATGCAATTTGATGGAGTTGCAGCACTTTGGGATGTATTGATGCTGAGAACATCAGTTCTGTCATCTAGAGACTGTTAACTTCAGTGTATCATAGGTATGCCTAGACACAAGGCACCAGAGAAAAGTGAAATCAGACCAATTTTGTACAATAAGGTGTCAGAGTTCTCACTGACTTTAGTGGAGCTGTGGCTTCACCCAGCCTTGAAGAATTGTGTTAGTCTGCATAAAAAGCAGGCCTTCAACTGCCAAGTCACTTGAAAAGAGTCTATTATCCTTATGTTTTGATATGTTGAGAAAGCAAGATTATTTTTTGGTATAGTAGCATGTCACTACTTTTTTTCGGCATGAGTCAAGAAACCCAAAGCAAAAAAAATGTATTTGTGCAGGGTGAGGAAGGTACCACTTAAGATGGGTTTTTTTCTAAAGCATGTCCACTACCCATAGTGGCAGACCCTCTGATTTTGTCATTTATCAACTTGGCTTCTTGGGTCCTTTAAAAAAAGGGGGAAAAACATTAAATTTCCCGCAAAATTAAGAAAAAATTAAGACATTGGTTGGAAGAAAGGTACAAAGAAATTAAGTTGGAAAAAATATTCCAAAAATACTGCCTTTAAAGTATTTCTCTTATTCTGGTGTATTTTTTAAGAAAATATCTTTCTTGACCATGTTCCCAGGGCTCCTGACTGAAGCATTTTGGGCAGCAGCTATTAGAATTGTATTTCCATGCTGCATACCTATGTTACTGGCTGCTGGAACTGCTCTAGTTTGTAATTATTATACATATTTACCTTTCTCCATCCTGAATATTTGTATGCAGCATCTCGAAGGGCAAGTGCACTCCAGCCATTGTGGGCTGTGCAACACCTGGAAAGTTCACTCAACCTGCCTGGAATTTATAGGATGAGTTGTGCTGATGGTCTTCTTTATGTGGTTATAGCACAGCTTCTTCAAGGTGTAAGAGAGTGCTCTGGTCTTCAGAGACACGGTGCCTCTGACAGATACATGGTGCCAAATCCCTGTCACACTTAATTGTCAGTTAAAACCCCTGCACCTCTTTATGGAAGAGTAGTGGGGGGATGCTGTTCTTTGGCAGAAATGATCCAGAGCTGGATCTGCTGAGCTCCCTCCCTGCTGTGCCTGGCCCTGCTGGCAAGTCAGTGATAATTTCACAGGGCAGATTTTGGCCATCCGTAAGGGAAATGGAGAGAGACAGAGAGCTTGAAACTGAAAGAGAAGCCTCTGTTCCCTGTTGGCAGGGGGATCTTGAAGCCCTGGGGATATGTCAGAATATAAAAGGTAGTGAAAACTGGGCTACTGTGGATGGATTAAATGCATTTAGGCAAGGCAAGGGGAAGGTACCATAATTAAGTAGGAGCTAATCCAAATTTTTGCTGTGAAATTAACACCTTCCCTTATTCCTAAATATACAGACAATTTAGAGTGACGGGATGTGAGAACAAACCACCATCTATTCTGGTTTATGACAGTTTCTCTTTATTCATAGATTGATGGTAATATAACTTGGCAATATATATTGGCTACAAGGATGCATGAGTGAGAAACCTGTAAGTTGTGGAGGTATCATGATCTACAGCATAATTGACACAAATTAACTGAGGGGAGAGGTATGCTACAGAACCTTGTCGAGAATATCTTCTCGCTGATGCAGTTTTTATTTTTAAACATAATGGAAGTTGAGAGAAACAGCTCTGGGCAGGAATCCAGGCAAAAAGGGGGTTTGTATTTGCATTAGATGGAAGAATTTTGGCAACAAAACAGTATCCTTTTCTTAGCTTCTAGCTTAAATGGGGACAAGTGCTCCCTGCATTACTATAGAGAGACTTTCTTTTTGTTTGTTCTTCCACCTTTGCCTGGGACCAGACAAAAAGACTGCATGGCTTTTTTGTTTTACTGGTGCCACACAAAATTTTGAATTAAGCAAGAAATACATCTAAAGCCTCATCTAGAGAAGTAGTTATCAGTGTGTCATAAACCTGATGGTAGAACTCCTCCCACTGATGAAAGGGTCATTTTTCCTCTGTACATAAGAATAGCAACATGAAAGAAAGTCCAGACAGCAGAGATGACAAATGGCATGGCCATGGAGATATTTTTCAAATCTATTCTGCACTGGCCTGACTTCATTTCCATCTTAAGCCTGTGGGAGCATTATTTTTGACATCAGTGTAAACAGGTTGGAGCAGCCTGAAGCACTTTGGAAAATTCCTCCTATTTAATTTGGTTTATTACTGTGGATATATGTTGTGCCATAGCATGCTTTTATTACATAGCATATTTCAATAGCATCAAATGTTTTCTGTCTCCTTGAGGACAGTTAATTCAGTATCACTTTTATCAGAAAGCTTAATCATTCACTTTCAGGAGTTTAAAAATAACCTCAGAAAGATATAATTTATAGTTAATAGCTGAGTTTTCCTTTGATTTGCAATCAGAAAAAAAAAGTCTGTTTTTCTCGTCTTACCATATCACACAACTCTGTGTGTTTGAACATCCATTTGATACTCAAGTGGAACCTCAGGACATTGACAGTGGGCATCAGCCTTTAGGAAACTTGCCTTAGGAAAGCTCTGGATTAGTTTAATACCATTTTTTATTATGAGAATTGACAAAGTAATGCTAATCAGGAAACCATAGCGAGGTCTTGGAGTTTAAAGACATTTGTACACAAGAGTAACTTTGCTTTTGTAAACAGATTAATGACCTTTTATGCATAGAGGCTCTCATGCTTTATCAGATTCAATGTCATAAGAATGGAGTATGTCCAATGTACTACTTAGACCATATACATATTGAACTGACAATTAAATTAATGATCTCTTTTCCATTTTATTCTGCTGCAAAAGAGATACTTGGTGAGTATTTTTCTTCTGTAGTACAATTGTTGAAGCAAAAGCTTGGAAAAATTGCAGTAATCTCAGTATTACAAAAAAAAATAACATTAAACACTTCTCTATAAGTACATGGAAGACAAAGGACTGCTTCTCTAATTCATGACTGATCAGAAATGAAGTTTTTCATGTGGTTCTGCGGATGCAGGGTTAGGTTAAAACTGTATAAATAAAGAACACTCTACATCCTACCTCTTGCTTTTTACAGTTTTAAACTTCTTAAAATCAGTGTAGCATTATCATGCTGAGAAATTAATTTGAATGTTTCAAATACCATATATTTGCCTTTTTATAAGAACTTATAGGACAAAATATATAGTTATAGTTTAGTTCCATGCAGAACTGGGTTTCTTGGAAGTGCTTTGGTTGACCAGTTGTCTTGCATAATTGGAGCCCAGTGAATATTTTGCAGATGGCTAGCATATTTCAATTTGCACATCTGCAGAATTCAAAAAGCAAGATAGATCTTCCAGAGAGCCTAAAGGAAATATTAAGCAAATTGAGGTCTGAATTATATCTGGCTTCAGATTCTGCTCATAACTGATTGAAAGCCCTGTGATTTTAAAGCAGATAGATCTTTTGCCCAATGTTCCATAAGAAGTCTGATGAAAAGGGGAATTTCTCCTTAATGGATACAGAAGGAGAAAATTACACACAGATTATTTTTAAGAGTAGACAGTAAAAGAAAGCAGAGGAAAATTCCTTCTTGTTTCATTTTTTTGTAAAAGCAGGAAATTAAGAATATAATAATAAAATCATCATTACTAATGGGTCCTCTTGAACTAAATACTTACTCTGAATTTCGACTTGCGGTTTGATATACCGGTTAAAAAGCTTTGCCATCAAAGCAATTTAAAATTCCATGTGTATTTTATGAGATGCTGAGGGCTTGGGTACACTGTGGTCACTATGTGGATGTGGCAGCGTGGAGCTTAGCACCAGGAATATCTTCATGAAAAGATTTGTCATTTATTGGCAGTTCCATGCTGCAGACCTCCATGCTACCACAGGAAACTGACTGCCAGTGCTCATCCTGGCTGGTTGAAAGCAGGGACTGCACCCTGGACTGTTGCCTTTGGAAAGGAACAATGGCATCATGGCTATTCTGCCAAAGCAGGGGGAAAAAAGTTGAGCAGGTTGCTTAAAACTCACCTCAGAACACACAAAGACATTATTTCCCTCCTGGTCTAAGTACCAGTGTTTTTTTATCAACTTCTTGAAACCACAGCATCTATAATTTGAAACTTTTACTATGTAAAGCAGAAGATGCCAGTTGCAATGTTACTTTAAAGAAGCTCATTCTATTCTACATAAACACTGTTGCTGATGGGGGGGGTTTGGTGCAAAATTAATGCAGCTGGATGTTTTGCCTTTCAGGCCCCCCCGACCTGTAACCAGCATGAACGACACACTCTTCTCCCATTCTGTTCCCTCAGGAAGTCCCTTTGCAAACAGAAGGTGAGTTCTTATCCTTATTTATATCAAACCATTATATGATAGTGGTGGAAGTGGAAGTTTCAATTTTCAGTTCCCTCACAGGGGTAAAAATAAAAAAACAAGCCCTCTCACCAAACCCAGTAAAATCAAGAGACGTGAGCAGAGAAATGCCTTGGTTAATTTGGACTGATACTCAGACATCTGAACAGAGAGCTGGAGTCAAGGCACCCCAAGCTCCCCATAGCAGAGCACTGAATTTCAGCTCTCATTTGAACCATTCTGACCCACTAAAAAGGGCTCACATGCAACCCCAGGCACCCTCCCACAGGGACCCAAAATGGGCTGTTGGTGAGAAGTCATTTTGTAACAGCACTGTGGGAATAGGAACTGGGATGTGCCATTGCCTGCTGGGAATGCCTGCATCATACCACAAGGAATGGATGAACAAAGAGAAGATGTCTTTGTACTTCCAAGACACAGCAAGACATCCTGTTAAATCATTCTGATTTTCATTAAAATCAATAAGGAAGAAAGAGTAGTCTTGAAATATGGTGACTGACCCTTCAGTAAACAAAGCAGGGAAGTCTCAAGGCAGGGAAATCCCAAAAGAGGAGGTGCTTGCAGCTGACTGTACATTTTGACTCAATATTTTGGCTCGTCCAGCCAAAATATGTGTGTAGCATTTGCTAGCTGTCTGACCCCATCTATGTGAGCCTACAAATGCACACAGGTAAGAAGGTGGCAGGAAAATAACTTCCTGCTGTCTTAGGGAAGATGAGCAATGTGTCTTCCTTGGGTGCATTTTATTGCTTGATTCCTGCTGTGTGTGTCAGTGCTTCAGCATTCCCAAATGACTAAACACAATCTCTGGATATGCACAGCTACATATTTTAACATCAAAACTGAAACCAAACCTGCAGTGTACACTGCAAAGTCAGAGTGTAGATGGTTTACTACTTATTTGATTTATGAATTTTGTTTCCAGGAGCTGTGAGCTGTAAATTCTATGTTGTCTCAGTGCTAGTGGGTGTGACTGAGATGCTTTTTGAAAGCCAGTCCCAAAGCAGCCCCCAAGGCCAGATCTGCTGCCTATACAGAGAGACTGCAAATGCAGATTCATTTCTGTAGTTGGAATATATGGGGGTTTATGTGCAAGGCAGGGTAATATATTTGTAGCCTCTCCAGGAGAGGTCGCTAAGAGCAGCACTCTTTAGGAGTGCTGCTGATGCTTCTGTTAATTCCCAAGACGTGCCTGTGCTTGATGAGCAGAAGTACACTGCTCCTTAGGCAAGGACCTGCAGCAACACTCACAGCACTGTCTACTGTGCTGCTCGTCTCTCTTTGCCTGTAAAACATACCTGATTATTTTACCTTTGTCTTCTTTAGTAACTGACTGTATTTAACTATCAGGTTTAAACATACATGCTTCTTGAGCTGTTAGAATTCCTTTTTTTTTCCTAGGAAACACTCCTTGATGAGAATCCCCTGAAGGCAGGTGATAGTACCACCCCCTCAAGCATAGGTACCCAGACTTCCTTATAAGTGGAGAGTGTGACATCCCTGTACAGCTGGAAGTTTCCATGATGCGGCAGTCATTCTGGCTTCTTTAGAGTTAACTGTACCCTGATAAGTAAAGTAATTACATTGATTGTATATTAGAAGTTTTGTCACTTTTGTTTCATTGACGTAGCAGGATTTTAGGAGTTTGACAGCCTAATCTCGGTATTTTTATTTTCACCTTTTACAAATTTAATTTGCATCTTTTTATTGGAAAGAAAAAGCACCCCACAAACAGCCAAGTCAGTACTCTTTCTAAATAAATTAGATTTATTGTTACGAACCCTCTCTGAACACTCTGCTCTCTGTGTATTCTTTTTGAGGTATTAACAAGGTTTCATTGTTTGAATCATTCAGGTTACTTGGGGGTATAAATGCAGCCAGTCCTGTGGCTGATGAGCATTCTCTTATAAAGCTGTATGTAAATCAGCTTCACAACAATTCACGGTCAGTATGAGAGCACTAACCTACTAATCGCAGTAGTTCTGTAGCTCATGCACTAAATCATTAGCAATTCTGCTAAACTACTCAAAATATTCTTTAAGGAAGGCTCTGATGGGCTAGAGGGTTTCTGTGGCTCTAATTAATCTTTTGAATAGACTTCCTGCTGGCTGTGGGCTTTGCCAACTTCTCTTGCTTCTGCGCAGCACAACTCTTTCCTTTTTTCCCTTTCCCGTAGGATTAATATTAATGTGTCCAGCGGAAGCTGGAAACATTGCTTTTGTAAACTACACCTTTGTGGTTCCATCATCAGTGTATGACTTGCCTGTTGTGTTCTTGACCAAGGAATGAATGAGAATTGCACAAAAGCCTGGAAGTGATTTCAGGTCTCACAGCCAGCCTCCTCTGCCTCAGCTCTCGCTGTGGGTGGCTGCTGTTCTGCCCAAAGCACTGCTTGCCAATAACCCTCCCCAGACCCCTCAGCTTTGCTTTTCAAAATGACCACAGGAAAGACACATCTAAGTCCTCCTGAAGCTAATGAAAACTTCCCATTTACATAGTGAGCACTGGATTTGGACCCCTGCCTCTTCCAGCATTCCCTCACATCTCAGTGACCTAAAGGAAGGTCCTGTTTCATTCTGCATTAAAGAAATACGCAATTGCATAAGAACAGTTTCCCCACCTTTTTTTATGTGGAATTATGCGGAAATTTCCTTTTTTTTTTTCTTGTTAATCCATGAGCGCTAACTATAATTCAGTAAGAATTATCGATATGAAGGTACTTTTCTGCTAAATGCCAAGATCATCAGTCTGGGTCAGGCTAAGAACTGTATCTTCATTCATTCTTTAAGTTTTACAGTTAGTATTGCCCTGAGAAAATCAGGCCCCATTAGTGGAAGCTCACCCTCTTGAGCACAAGAGAAACAGACTTTGATGGCTCTGTTTGCAGTTGTGCTGGTTTTATATTAAATACTCCATGATTCATATTATAATAAGAAGAGTACAAACTCAGAGTAAAATTTCTAGCTGAATGTAATCAACACTAAAAGTTCTGCTGGCTGTGTTTTCACTGCAGATAACTTATGGTTAATTTAATTTGTGTTGCAGTCTAGTCCAGAGGTTTCAGATAGCTTTAAGTGACGTTCTTTTGCTGTAGCTAATATTCAGGGTTTCTCTCCATTTTTTTGCAATTTTCAATGGCTTAGAGGGCAGCAGAAGATGAGAATATTACTGCCTTTGCAGTATATATATTTATATATATACTTATATATATATATATATATATATATATATATATATTTATATATATATATTTATATATATATTTGCCCTTGCAAACCCAATGATTTGCATATGTTACATCAAAACAAGAAAACTTAGCATTATAGAAACTTTTGTCTGTTCAAGACAAATAACTCCATACACTGAATTAATGTTTTTTTTCCTTATTTGAATAATTTGAATGTTTATTCAAAGGAGAATTGGCAGAGAAAGTCATTCATAGCATTCCCATGGTATTTATTTCAGTTACTTGTGCTCACATAAGAACATAGCCATTCTAACCAGTTCCTCCCTGTGGCAGCAAATGCTAAATTCAGCACACCAGCTCATTCTGCTGCTGGAAATGGATAGCATCTCCTAAGTTCAGCACACTACTATATTTCTGGATACAGGGGAGAAAACTGGAAATTAACCAGGAGGATGGAGAATCTGGTTAGAGGAAAGATCTTTAATAATTGATAAATGCAGTGACAAATTGCGGGGAGCAGCTGAAAGGAGATGGAACATTATATACTATTTACACTTTAATTTCATCTGAAGCACTAATTTTGGGTGGGTACACAATTATTCCAAAGCTCAAAGGAAGTTGGGTTCAGGCTTTCCCACAGTTGCTTTTAATTTCTTCAAACTGCTTTAGAATTAAAGTCCACTTAAAATTTCTGTGCTTGTTTGCTTAGTTTGAGCCAGCAGGTCCATAAGAGAGCTTTAATGAGGAGGTTGGCTTAGCAATTACAAGCACCTTTCTTCTTAATGTATACAGCGTGGAAATTGGTATCAACAATATGCTCTGTACAGCTCAAGAACAGCTTTAAAGCACTTGTGTTAGAAAAAAAGAATCAAAAAAGTCTGTGATCTTCTCCCAAATACCAAATCATGGTCATTTGCTGTTGACAGCTAACATGATTAAAACCACAAGGCCTGTAATTCTTTTTCTGTAGCTAATATTCAGGGTTTCTCTCAATTGCTTTGCAATTTTCAATGGCTTAGAGGGCAGCAGAAGACGAGAATATTACTGCAGAATAGGTAATGCCCTTGCAAACCCAATGATTTGCATATGTTACATCAAAACAAGAAAACTTAGCATTATAGAAACTTTTGTCTGTTCAAGAGAAATAACTCCATACACTGAATTAATGGGGTTTTTTCCTTATTTGAATAATTTTGTTCCCTTGCTGCAGTCTGTCATGCTGACTTAAAGTATATAGCTGCCATAGTAATGGGTACAATGTCTGTATAAGTGTTTTCTTTAAGCTATTGAATTATCCTGCTTAGGTAGGAGAAGATGAAACAGAATGTTTTTCTTGTATTTTTGTCAGTCCCTCCTTCACAGCTAATGCACTTAGTTCTTCTAAAGGGGTAATAAACTGGAATAAATGGTGTGATGCAATGCATTCTGGTGAACTTGAGATGACTTGGCAATTGTGTGATAGATAGAAAGAATGTGCTGTGATATCAGATACCCATAGCCAAGGAGAAATTGGGTCTTATTTAATGCTGAGTCAGAATGGCTGGTGCCTTCTTTGAACTTCACATAAAAGTTAAAGGAATTGGATATTCTACCTGGGCATAACAAGAGATTAGGCCAGATTTCTAGTCATCAACTAACTTGGAACAGACATACTGGCTGCTGCTGTTCTCCATGTTCCTGTCTCTAAGGAGCATGGTAGACTTTAACTGCATGCTGTCTCTGCGTGTTTTTTTCAGAACAAGATGAGAAGCCTTATTTCAGCAGAATATCAGCAATATTCTACCTGGCTAAAGGAAAGGTTTATATGTTTGATTGTTTAGTAGCCAGGCAGACACTAATGAGGGCGTAACATTTGCACCAATATTATTAGGTCTGTATCTTTATAGACATCTGCTCACAGCTGGAAGGTTTGTCTCTAAATTTGGATGGAGAAGCATTACTTAGCATCTTACAAGATGTTCCATTTTAGCAGGAATATATCTTTGAAATATCTGTTCCAGTTGGGAATTCTCAGTGGCCAGAATGATCTCTGAAGTATTCGTTGCATTTTGGGAATATGTGGAGGATGCAGGAAGATATGGAAGAACAAGAAGGACAAATGTCAGCTCCTCCAAGTGAAGGAGGGTTGGAAGGTAGAATCAGGGACAAAGGTGAAAGGGATTATAGAGGATGCAGACTAACCTTGGTATCCAAAGATACTGAAATTATAAAAGAGTTAGTAAGCATCTGGAGGATAATAAACAAGATACAATCGCCATAGATTTGTCAAGAACAAATTATACCAACCAAACTAATTTATTTCATTGACAGGCTGACTGATCCAGTGGGTTAAAAAAGAAGCAGCACATACAATACAGGTGGACCTTAAAAGGGCCTTATACATAGTCCCAGATGACACAGAAGTACCCAAAGGAAATACAGACATAGGGAAATTAGTAAAAGAGCAGCATTGAAAATAAATAATAACATTTTCAGAAGTTTGCTGTCGCTTTAGGAGAAGGACATCTGCTGGGATTCTTGAAAGCTATCCTAAATTAGACACTGCACTATTTCTCATAGTGACTTAATGGAAGCAATAGAGTGAATACATCCAATTTGTAGGTGGTACAAGGGTTGAAATAGTTGTGGAAAGGAGTGCTTGGAGAGCAGTTTCTAAATAAAAGAAAAGTAGCTCAGTAGCAATGGTAGTAATTGATGTCCAAATGATCTGAAATCAATTACAGGAAATTCTGTAATTATAAGTGAAAAGTGCTGTAGCAAGGAAGCAAATAGTCAAATAAAAGATGGGAGCATAATTGGATGGATAGAATTATTTTAAAAGAGGACCTAGCAGTTGCAGTGAACCACAAACTAATTGAAGTCAGCAATACAATTGTTAGATTGCATTTGACCCTGGAACATCATGTGGAAAGCCATTAAAACTCATTCCCCAGAGGAGGAGACATCTGCCTAGAAGTTTGCTTGTAGTTTAGGGCAGCAGCACGGGGGTAGATATGCTAACCAGCCTGCCTGGAGTCCAGAGGAGACACCCAAACATCAGAAAAACTGAGGAAATGTAACTCATGAGAAAAGGTTGGAAGATTAAAGTTTTCTTAATGGACTGTAAAGCAAAGGGCCATGGTATCAGTTGCTCAGTGAGTAATCCTTGCTCGCCTGTCTCTCCACACTGACTGTGTGGCCTCTGGAGCATAGGAGGGGGGAACTTGTGGTTGGTGGAGGGCGCATTGTTAGAAAGCAAGGCACAAAATCTGCCCTGGGGCCTTTGGTCTCCCACTGTGGCAGCTTACTTATCTGTACTTTTAGAAGTGGAAGGTGCATTTTTGGCTCAAGTGGCACACCCTGTGCCCTGTGAATGCATTTTCCTTCTGTAACTGGGAAGAAAACGTGTGGAAAACGCATCCTTCTAGATGGCATGGCACATTTATCTGCATGGATTTTCCCCCAGTGGAAGTGCAATACACATAAGTGGCATGCTGGTGGGCAGAGAAATGTGAAACAAGCATTTTTTTCTTGCTGTGCAGTACCACATTTAATTCTATTTGTAAGCTATCTTACAAATTTATTATAAATCAATAGGCTTGAGTTCTTAGAACAACCTTTGGTCCCATCCTCTTCAGAACCCTACTGCCAACCTTGCCCTCCAAAAAGGAGGGGAATTGCACAAATCTCACCTCATTGAATTCCTTCTTTGTCCCAATATTGAAGGTTTTGCAGATTACCAGGCACCACATTTGTGCAACATTACCTGCCTAGACACACACACACACACACACACACACACACACACACCCCCACCCACCCACCCCTGGACGCACAAGTGCATCCATGCTTTCTCACCTGTGAGGTGCCAAACAAAAAAATAGGTGATTAATTTTTAAAAAGAAGAAAGTAAAATATAATTTTGTTTTGCTTTGTTGTTTCTTAAAAACAAGGCAATGCTGCAGCCTGAAAAAAAATAAAAGAACATTTTCAATGTTTCTCATTTTTAGCCGGTGGTAGCTTGTTAACATGGATATTTAAGTGTTGGGAAAGAGGCAGTTACTGCAATCCATTAAATACTGTAATTAGGAAAAAAGTGTGTTTGGTGAACTATATATTATTTTAAATCAACAGAACAACAGTACTTCTGAAAATTAAACTGCTGTATCCCATCACTGCGTCCAAATAAATGCCTTTCCATAGATTATCCAAACCATCTTACAGTTAATGTGGAGAAAAGCAATTTAGCTGTTATGGTAAAGCTTTCCCAGCTCAAAAGCAGCATTTGAGACTGTGTTTATCTCGGACTCTATCTGGAAAATACAAGCCTTCATCTCTCCATTTGTAAGAGAAGCACATTTTGTTTGTTATTTCTGTAGTGGAGGCTTTAATAGTTTGCTTTTGGAGAACAGGAGGGGAAACTCGTAATTCCTCATTTTGCATTTCCTGACGTTTTCTAGAATTCCTTTAAAGCTTCTATTATTTTTTATTCAGTCCAGGGCACTCAAATGAGCTTCTCCAAACTCTGTTCTATAATGAATTTCAGACATCACTGTTTACCCTCCTCTTAGTTTTCCTGTCTTATTAACTAGCTCTCCTTCCAAGAATACTGAAGTAGAGCAGAACAAACTGCTGGCTAGGGCTGCTCCAGCTTTCTTGAAAGGCAAAGGGTAAGTTAAAGAGAGAGTATGTTCTTAAATTGCACTAACACAGCTAAACCAAAACATTTTCCTTTATTCCTTCAACTTTTAATGTATTCTATATACATTTTTCCCTGAGAAAATTGTGATAAGTAATTAATCCCGTGAGCTAAGTAAGGCATGTTTAAATATATGTATGTACACCTGGACACATAAGGTCTGTGTATCAGACGCTTCCAAGCAAATCCAGCTTGTGAATTCAGTGTGTCAGTCATGTATGTTACATATCTATATTAATGGTTTTGTGCAATATAGAGTGTATTAAATAATGCTGACCTCACAATTTGCTGTATTTTGTAAGAAATGCTACTGTACAGCTCCAGAACTTCAGTCCCTGGTCTGATCTGGCATCTCACTGATTTCTGAGGCTGGTTCTGTCATCAAGTGGGATGCTACTTGCCTATCCTAAATCACTAAGGACTAACCACATAAATCACTAAGTACTAACCATGTAAATTCCAATCACTAAGTACTAACCATATAAATTACAATAATAACAAAATAATTTCTGCACTTGGCGTGTTGTTTAGTTTAGATATTTTTTTTTCCGAAGAACACTGAAGTAGTCATTCCTAGATTCCCATTTCACAATCTTACTTGCTCCTGCTCTCTGTTTGTCTCTGTGTCTGTCTGGCTCCCACCCTGCCCCTGTTCCAGGTTCCAGTACAGCCTGGATGTTGCAGACAGGCTGGCTGATGAACACGTGCTCATCGGGGTCTATGTCAACATGCTGCAGAGCAGCCCCGCACGGTTAGTGCAGGTTTGGCACCTTGGGGGCACCCAGCAAAGGAACCTTGCTCAGCCAAATGCTCTCCCTGTTCCCTTCCTTCCTGAGGAGCTGGAGCAGCTCTTCATGAGCACTAACCTGAAGTGAATGTGTATGAATATGGGCTATGTCCTCCCAAAGTTGGTGGATTGTGGCACTAGCTGCTATTCTCTCTACTGCAGATTGCAAGGTATTGCCAAGTATTGCAAATAATTGCATAGTCAAGAATGGCTATGCAGCTTGTTTGGGATACTGAGCTCTGGGCAGTGCAGAACTTGGTGGTAGTGCAGAAATCTTCACACAACAATAACTAAACAAGCCCATGTTTTCAAGGTATTAATTTTTGAGATAATTTATAATTTGTAGCTTCACCTTCCTTGAAAGTTAGAAACTGTAATAGTACATTAATAATTAAATCACAATAATAATTTTCTTACTAACCTAGTGAGAGAAATTAATTTTGATTTTTACATATGTCAGGCATTGCTTTTAAATCTGCCTGATTTCTTCATTGTTCGAATCTTGTATACAAATTTTCCCTTCTTTCATTTAGACTCAGGGCTTTTAAATGGGTGTCTTGAACATAATTAATTGTTAGAGCTTTGTCTCCTAAACCCATCAGCTGTCCTGGCACTTGAGATGCTGGCATTGCAGCATGCCACTCCAGGGGAGGGAAATGCTGCCTCAGCTCTCCAAGTGCAACAGAATTCCGGACTTTGCAGCCCTGTACAGCAGAGTGGGGAGCAGTATATGGCCCTAGAAAATGAGCTGAGCAGAAAACTGTACAATGTTTCTACCAAAACTGTGATCAGGAGGTTTATTTTGCTCATAGCAAACCCTTCAGTTTCCTGTGTTGCCACTCCAGAATATTTCCTGGGTTAGAAGAAAGTCTCCATTGACTCCAGTATGTAGGAGGCAATAAGCAGCTTCTCTGCAGTCTGTAAAATTTCACTTCTGCATGTAGTCCCTGTTGAAAATGGGAGTAATTTGTCATGCCCAGTGGATAAAAAAGTCTGCCTTCATTGTCCTGGATCTGCTTCTCTACTCTATAGCCCACTGGAATGTGCCAGTGGTGGAGGGTTGAAAAAGCAAACCATGTTTTAGTGAGGAAAATTAAAACCTTTTATCCTAAACAAAAACATTTTCAAGAGGAATTTCATTCCTGAAGAAGCACTTCCAGAAATCGGGCTTATAGAGGAATATTGACATGTGGCTGTGAAAGCTGGTTCTGGGGGGCATGTGTGTGACCAGGCATTGCTCACCCATGGCTGAGGGTAGGAATATGCTGCCACTGAGTCTGGTGTGACAGGGAGAAGGAGATGGGACCCTGGCTACCATGAGTGACTTACTTGATATGATTGCTCAGAGGGGAGTGAAGAATAGACGTGGTGGTGCTGGGCTGGTTTGCCATTTTAGGATTCATTTAGCTTCAGTTCTGGCTACCAGTTCCTCCTGAGACCTCTTTGTGAGTGCCTCACCTCATCTGTACTGTTTTCATCCTCGAAATTTTATTCTTTATATTCCAACCTGTTCCCTCAAGGCTTTGAGCCAACCTCACCAACTCATAGCACCTTTGTTTCCAAATATACATGTACAAATCATATGCCATGATATTCAACATTTATTTGGTTTTGAGAAATGAATGGGGGAGTGACTGACAACAACCTTAATTGTTTAAACAACTGATGCAAAGTATAGTACATAACATCTGATTACTGACATTAAATCACTGCAGTCACAGCATCCTCAATGAGAAACAATCTCAGTTATTTGTATAATTAGATTTTGACAGGAACATAACCTAGAGGGACAGTAGTCTCAGTCAAGCATCAGACCATACTGCATTGCCATTTTCTGCTTTGTTGGACTAAGACTGCTAGTAGAGAAATAGAATGGTTACATTTTGGTAAAAACAAGAACAAAATCTTGGCATCCTAGAGCTCCTGTGAGAAGTCAGTTTCCAGAGGAGTAGGTGAGACCTCTGCAGGAAGCTCAGCTGCTGCACCTCAAAGTCTGGGGTGTCATCTTCAGGCAAAGCTGACCTCCTCCTGCCCATGCCTCAAAGTGACTGGATGCAGTTTGCTCAAAACCCACACACTTGTGCCAGGATGGTGCTGAGTTCAAGTTACTTCACCTGCATCTTAAGGAGGTTTGGTGACCTGAGTAAAGCATGCAGTTAACCAAAATGAGGTAGCTTCTGATTTAGGGAGGCTGCAGCTGGCCAGCTCTGCTGTTCAATCTGCCTGCAAAATGCTACCTGTACCTACTCAGGCATCAGATAACTCAAGTGCTTCTGGCAGCCAAAGCTGAAAAGAGGAATGATTATAGCTGGCCCTTTATCTGCAAGAAAAACCTGCAGAGATACTTCGTGAGCATAATACATAAAATGATCTGAAGAGCCATATAGTAACATTTAAAAACAAAACAAGATTTGAGGTTTTTTAGATGCTGAAGCTAATTTATAGCTAATCATCAGTCTAATATAACACAGTATAACTTTGTTTTTGTTTTAAGTGCAGCTACTATTTCTATTTTGGGCTTTATAGGGTATTTTTAATTCATTTAATTAATTTTCACTGCTTATCTTTATTTTTCATCTCCAGTTATTTGACACTGCAAGTAAAAGTACAAGTTTTCCTTTCCTTCTACCACAGGCTAATAAGCTACTTGAAGGTTTTTTAGAAGCCAGTACTCCAGAGCAAATTAATAAACAAAGAGGAAGAATTAATTCATTATTTATAATAACTATATGGGTAGAAAAATTAGCCCTTAGCCAGATGTTTTGAATAGTTTAATTGCAAAGTCTTTTTTAGTATTTAAAACCAATATTTGACACTTTAGTTTATCTTTAGTGTCTGAGTCTTAAAAAGAATTTTTAACCTAAATAGTTTCCATTTTTGTAAGATGGGGACTTTGCCTAGCTTTGAATAATAATTCCATATATTTCAGTCTTTTTCTTTTCAGGTATAGAAAAAAATAAGATAAATTAAAAGTAAGAGGTTATTTTGGTTTCATAGAGAGCTGTTTTCTGGGGGTTTTGTGTTATACTGCATAGTACTATGTGAATTCTATTTCTGTATGAAAGTGCTGTACTATTCTAGGGTATATTTTAAAATGTTTATTAAGGGGCTGTGCAGAACTCTAGGTGGGAAGGCTGGTTTAATCTTCCTTTGAAAGAGGAAAAACATTCAGAGACCTGTTGCTACAGAGGAAACGTGTAGACATTAGCTCCCTTGAAGAGAGTTAATTTTTGTGATTATTCCCACATAGCTGAGTGTTACAATATTTTGGTGGTAAAATCTTGGTGATTCTAAAGTAAATGGCAAAATAACAGTAGTAAAGGACTCAGATGACTTGTCTTGGTTTCAAGTGTCTTAAACCAAGCCAGTTTTGGAAGTGTGTCAGTTAGTCCTCACAACACATTTGGTGTGTCGCTGTTATGCCTCCTTTTTTTTTTTTTTTTTTCTTTTTTTTTCTTTTTTTACAGCTCTAAGGCTTAGAAACTGACCCTTTAATTTGTCTGTATTTTCTATAGCAAATTATTTATTAAGGAAGAGTTTGTATAATAAGAGCATGTCATGAAGACTGCACTGATACTTGTCTTGCAAAAATTTCACCAGAGACTTTTCTAACCAGCAGTGACAGAGTTGTAAAACCAGCAGGGAACATCCACATCAGCTGTTGCCAGCTGCCTACTGCAGAACAGGCTGGTCTGACACATCTGGAGCCTGAGAAATAGCAAAGATCCTCCAGAATTACTCCTTTGCCCATAGGTTATCATGTTTTTCATCCTTTGCCTGCAGTTTTGAGATCCCTTTTTTTAATGGAGCTGCCTTAGACCACAGAAGTCCCCTTGTGCAGGTGCTAATATTGGATATTCACTCTATATCTGAATAGTGATAGGTGCCAGGCCAGTTATTGCTAATAATTATAAGGTCTTTAAAGAAGTGGTCACTAATGGAGAAGCAGTGATTCTTAAAAAGAAGGAACAACAGTAGGATATTTGTATGCAAAATGTCCAGCTTCTCTCAAAAGGATGCCTGAGTCATTCCCCTGGGGTCCCACATTCTGCACACACATTCATAATACTTTAAACCTTTTGTGTACAGTTGTCTTACTGTATCACTGTAGGGTTTTCTGTGAAGTTGGTGAAGTAAAACAGAACTGAATTTTGGTGAATCTCAGAACTCTGAGACATAAAATTCTTGGCAGTCAAGGCTAATGCTGCTGCACAAAATTCTGTGCTTAATGGTCACATAGAATAGGTATATTCCAGAAGTCCATTTACCTCAGACAGTGAAAATTAATTTTCAAGGCTTTGGGGTTAGTGATTTGCAGCACTCATGGACTAAATTTGACACATTGCTACATCTACTTTATGACATCCACAGACACATAAATATATATATTAAAGGAATTAAATACAAGTAAGACTGAAAAAGCTGCAATGGCTTGGTTCACTCAGTAAAGCAGTTGGTGTAGGTGTTAGCTCACATCTCAGAACTCTGCTGCAGATTGGGTTATGCCAACAAGTGGAACCATAATCCATTTTTCCAAGAAGGATATTGCTGCACATTGCCATAAAAAGGAGAATTGATGCTGAATGCTGGCTGTTTTCAAAACCATATGTTAGGATGCAATGTTTTGGTCATTATGATAAAATTAAAAATTAATTAAACTGTCATAAAAGTAACCCTCATTACCCAGTTTACATAATTTTATGTGTCTGCAAGAGTTGCTCACCCCTTTCTTCCTCTGGGTGACATACTAGTACAGTAAGCTTGAGTATATAAGAAGCAGAACTGTATAAATTTAGAAAAATACCTTTAGCTTTGGTCTTTTCTAAAGGTGTATCAGTTACCCCACCAGAATCTCAGTAAGCATAAAATTAGGCTGTGTATGTAACAAAATAAACATAACCAAAACCAGAAAGTCAGTGTTCATCTATCACCAAAAGTCTTACATGCAGTCTGCAGCACAAGTTTTATTTACACAGAACCTCTCTGTGTCTCACTTTTCAAAGCTTTACTGTTTTTCTAAACTTCATGTTTGTGGCCTCATGGGTTATTATGAGAATGAGAAAAAGATGATGTTTGTCTCTTTTCTCTTGTATCACTAAGCTGTTGCAAATCCACATGACACCCAGCTCTAGTTTCATGATCAGTGAATATCAACCACTGCTCATCTTTCAAACATAACTTTTAAATCCCAGTGGATTTAATCAGGCCAAACAACACACGTGCACTGTAGTTCTCTGAAGGACATGGGGACATATACTCACTGAGAAGTTTTAGAGAAATATTCCTTTTAAATATATCAGTTCTTCAAAAGCAGGGCTTTTGGTACAAGTGCAGTTTTCCTCTGGAAGGTTTTTCAAGTTCAAAGTACAATTTCTGGGAAAAAAAATCAGAATGAAATCCCATGCCCAGATTCTTTTGAAGCTCGTTTGCCAGCAACCAGTTACATGCCCAGAAGAGCCCGTGGGCAGGGAGATTTGTTCCTGTTTCCCTCAGCCAAAAACCATTATACAGTAGCCAAAGGATAAGAAAAGAGGCCAGACTTGCCTCTGTCTGGGAAAGTCCGCAGGCAGCCTTGTATTCCACATGGCAATTCCACATTCCTCTTGCTGCTTCTTAGGGACTTCATTTTTTCTCTCTTATGTATACTAGAAGTAATGCAGTATAGGATTCTAAAGCCCAGGATTATCCAGGGTCAACTAAGTCCTTTTCAGATTTCTGAAAAAGATTTCTGGTTTTATTAGTTTTGATGTTTGTCTGCAAACTTCCTAATGTTTAGAAATAGTGAAGGTTCTCACTATATTACCTTTTTCCTGCTCATCTGACTGAATAATAGCTTCCTTTTAAAATAAGGACAGTTAGAAAAGCATTAACATGAGAGAAATATTTGCATTTTATATTCTTGGGGGAGAAAAGATAACAAGGTGCAATATTTTAAAGGAATTCCGCATATTTGCTGTTTAGTTTTTACACTTGTTGATCACAGTCACATGATACTGTGAAGTCTTGCTCCCAAATAGCAAGAAACCAAGAATAAAAGAGAAAGCCTGATTATAAATTCCTAGGTCAGTGATCCATGAGACCTTGGTAAGTGACCTGCAAAACTGTCCTAAACACTGTTTTCTGGGGCAAGTATGACAAAGCTTCTAAAGTTTTTCTCGACAAACACCGAGGCTCCTGCTAATCCGCTGAGCAAAAAGTAGTCTTCCAGGTGATATGACAAAGCTGAGTTATCAAATAAGTGTGGGCTAACCACCTCCTGACCCTTTTTGGGCAGAGTAGTCTGCAAGCTGCATCCTGTACAGCAGAACACTGCTGTTTTTTCCCTAAGGGAAGGTGCTGCCCAGCCCCTTAGAGCTGATCTTTCCAGGGAAATTCTCTCCCCTTTGCTCCTTTAACATCAGCTGTTCCTAATTTGGTGACGGTTTGCTCCTTTGCTGTGACGTGTGGGGGTGTGAGGTGGTGGCTGGCTGAGGCAGAGGGTGTTTTTGCAGTGTATAAAGCTGTCTTCCCATCTCCCCCTCCCCCTGAGCAGCGTCCTTGACAGTGCAAGTCGGCTGGATGAAGAGCACAAGCTGATCGCCAGGTACGCAGCAAGGCTGGCAGCAGAAACTTCTTCATCAGTAAGTGTTTTAATTAAAGGAAGGTACTTTCCTTCTGTCGTGTTTCAGGGGCTTGGCAAGATCAGGGAAATTACATCTGACAGTCTAATGATTAATGGATTATTTTTCCCTATTCTTTTCATCAGAGGCTGTTATGCTTTAATAATAACACTTTTATGCAGTCCATTGAATCTGAAGAACCCGCATACTAATGCATATAATCTATATACTAATGCAGTGGCATTTAAATAATTGCATCAAAGGGAGTCTGACATCTTGAACTCAGGAAAGACTAGAAAATATTGTCTGGACTAGCTTTGGTTAAAGGTTAATGATTTACTGCATTGGAAAAATGGGGTGGTGAATCCATTTTACTCTCTAGCTCGAATATCACAGCCACTAGGGCCTTAAGTACTAAGGATATTAAAGAATGTTCTTCAGCAGGATGACTGTAATGACCCCCTGCATTAGCCCTGGCTCCCATTTTCATTTCAGAGCAATGATTATTCTGCTCTCTGTGTCCAAAGATAGAAGGTGATGACAGGCTAAAACCTCACTAACTGCATTCAGGAACTAGAGAGAATGAAGCAGGAGCCTTATCAAAGTATAAAAAATCTTAAATGATACATAAAAGGTCAGCCTAGCTACTTTTTTTTCGATCTCAGACCATTTGATAGAACAAGGGTTAAGTGAAAAGCAGCTGATCTGGAGCACCCAGAAACATTTTCACACTGTGGAGTCAATTGAAAGGATGAAATTGGGCACCACGCATCGTGTAAAGACATTGAGTCACATTCAGACCAGGTGAAGACAAATCTGCTGCCCTGTGCAGATGGTGTCATGGAGATTTCACACTACCTGCAGCTGCCTGGGAGGAGAGGGGTGCTCCTGTTCTGCCAGTCCAGCCCAAATCAGTCCTTTCCAGACATGTGACACAGTGTTTCAAATTTAAGGCAATGATCTTATTTCTGAAAGACAGTAGTTCTTTATAGGAACATGATTCCCCAGTAATAATGTCTCTGGTTAAAAATCAGTTGACAACAGTTCCATATAATATGTGTCCTTGATGCAGAGGAAAACAGGATAAACAGAGCTGACTTGAAGGCAAGTACTGGATTTCTCATTGCCATCCATCTTTACTCTTTGAGCAAAAGAGACAGAAGGAAGAGGGGAGATTTCTATAAAGAGAAATCTTTCTAAGCAAAAGAGTGATGCCCAGTAGGGGCAGTGGAAATTTTTAAAGCTTTGGTGATAGTCATCCTGGGTTTTAAGGAACTAAATACGTTGCTAACAGAGGGCATTCAGGATAAAGATCCTGCTTCCTCCTGAATGAGATGGCATTCACCAGCGTGTATCAGTTCTTTTTGCACTGTTTTGCTTCCCTGTGGTTGATGTGTTAATGGGAAAATGTGTCCATAGCAGAAAAGATAGTATGTGGTTATGGGGGAAACATACTGTCCTTTTCCCACAGACAGTCCTAACCTTCATCCTTTTTGAGGGCTCACCTCCTGGCAGAGGAGATGCCTGGCATCACGTAAAATAACACTCCAGAGTTACACTTCACAGGCCTTTTTGTGGTGAGGAACCCTCATATCACAGCAGTAATTCAGAAGAGTATTTTTAAATACCTGATTCTTTCAGGTTGGAGTTAGAAATAAATGGGTATCTTTCATAGTTGTGAAACTTCTAAATGTCCTGCTGTGTGTTGTCATTGTTACAATGCTGAAATACAGGAGTGTGTACAAGGAAAAGAATGATTGATTATTGCTGATGAACATTCAAAAAATGCATAGTCCAATGTAGTGAGCACTGCCTAGTTTGGTGAGAGACAAATTCTCATATAATTTTACTGGTGGAAAAAAAAAGATTTTGCTGTACCTGAAGGACTGGGGGAAGAGATTTTCTGAAGTATCATGAGAGCAGATAGGAAAACTTGGCCAAATGGGCCACACAGCCAGACTGAAAACTGAGCGCTGCTTTCAAACTGAAAGTAAAACCGTGCTTTCAAGAGCGCAAAGCATCACTGCTCTGGAAACACATCCTGTCCTTTCTGGAGGCAGACACTGCTTTTTGCTTCAGTGTGCTCCTTTTGTCTGTAGCATCAATATCAAGAGGCACATTACAGCAACTGCCTGCAGCAGTGTCATTGCCTTTTATGATTGGTTCAGAGGAAGCTGTGTGAAAAAGCAGTGACTGACAGGATGGTAAACACTGACTCTTATTTACTCTAGCACTTACTCTGCTTTTACTAGCAATGGTTCCATACTGGTATGAGCACAACATGAATGTTCTTTTTTTAGTGTCGGCAAGCTTGGTTCTGCACTCTCTGTAAACAGATTTCACAGAACAGATCTGTGTTGAACTCGTGGTGCATGCTGGCTATTCCTCTTTCAATGCAGCCTTCTCTGTTTTACAACAGCAGCCGAGTCAGCAGAGAGGGGCATCAGATATCTCCTTCACTATTGATGCAAACAAGCAACAAAGGCAGCTGATTGCAGAGCTGGAAAATAAAAACCGGTAAGGATGCACGAAGTACCTGGTTTTGTTCAGTCCCATATGTTACATACGTGTTTGTTTCTTAGCATTTTTTACCACCTGCACAATGTGCTTATACAGGCACATACATTTCCCCCTACAAAAAAAAAACAGAGCACAAAAAGGTCAATACAATAGGATAAAGGCTCTGAAATCCATAGCCACCCCATGTTTTCAGAAGTGTAATGTCCAATGACATGATTTAATCATGGATACTTTACTGTTTGCAGCTGCTGTTTGTTAAGAGTTTAAAAAAAAGTCTATCCTGTTTCAAAAGCAGATTAACTTTCAGTTGGATTCTCAGTAGCACTATAACATGAAATGATAAAGGGATCAGTCACGCTTGTAATGTTACGCTCCCCTGCTTTTATTCAGGAAAAAGATGATTAAAGCTCTTCAGAACACAGTCTGCCTGGGAGAGGTTAGCAGGAAGATTAGCAGCAAGTTAGGCTGCTGATCAAATGAGACAGGAGGTGCAGATGTGACCGAGACTGAGAGACAGTGTCCAGGAGAAATAGGCCAGCCATCCCAAAAAAAGGAGCGATGCCTGTTTGTTAACAGCAGAGAACCTGGCCCTGGGTACCAGGCTGCCTGATGCCATGAAATGTATGGCAGCAAAGCTCTGCTTTTAGTGCTGGACCATAAAACAGAGGCTAGCCCAGACCAGATGGTTTCCTATTCCAAACTCTGCACTGCCTTCTGTCACCGTGTAATGAGCACCACCAGCTCCAGTCTCGATTTGCCTTTCATAGTTCGAGGCTGCCTCCTGACCGTCTGCTTCCAGCACATTGTGAAGAAGAGACAAAATTCACAAAGGTTTCAACCTTCTGCTGTGAAGCTTTGTATTAGCCTTTTGACAGCACTCCAGGGCTCACAAGCCAGTCGTAACAAGTCTTGTTAAAGTGCTTTTCTGTGAATTGTCAGCTGCTCTCACATCTCTGCTTCCATTAAAAGTATTTTAAAGGGCTAAATATTTTCTCTGCTACTCCACAATGTCCAGAAAGGTTACTTCAATTTTTTTTAAGTTCATGAGGTGCTGGAAATGTTCATGGTGAAGAATTAAAAGGGAGCAGTTCTATCAAGCATTGAGCTATTTTATGTCTACACGTGTTTTTGGGGTGTTTTGAAGAATGATTTCCCTTTATGGCAAAATCCTTACAGTTTATTCAGAAAATATGCAGAACCCTGTCCCATTGCTGAGGGCTTCTTTGGTTGGCTGCAAACAAGTCCTTTTACTTACATCTTCACTGATTTTAAGCTAAATACAGTCATGCTTTTTCACCTCTTGCAATGTCCAGGGAGCTGCTTTTGTGGAAAATTAATGACTTATGGTCTTCTGCTTATTCTCCTCCCCAAGAGAAATCCTGCAGGAGATTCAGAGGCTGCGACTTGAACATGAGCAAGCGTCTCAGCCCACACCAGAGAAGGCCCAACAAAATCCCACTCTCCTTGCAGAGCTCCGGCTCCTGAGGTAAGCTCACAGGAGTAAAAAAATCCTCTGGCCTTGACAGGGGCCAACCAGTCATTCTCAGCAAGAGAAGAAATAAAAGATAAGCCTGGCTTATGGTTTTGGAGGTTTATTTAAGTCAGCCAATGTGTATTTTTTATCCATTTTTGGTGCAGCCCGTTGTCCTAGAAGTAATTAAGCTTATGCTTTAAACTGTGTGCATGAGAAATATCACATATTACTCCTCTACATTAAATTAAGCACATGCATTAGTATTTGCAGAGTTAGGCCCTTAGGTTGTTTGGAACAGGTTCCCACAGCCTGGTCCAAATGCCATTAATTATATGGGAAAAAACGTTCAGAACAAATGCCTCTACAAAGATTTCTAGTTTATGCTAAAGAAAATAGAGAACTACATGAAAATACAGCCAGAATTAGATGTTAATCTAATTTCCCCCATGTGCTGAACTCTAAGGAGAGGTCAGTTCTCTTTGTGGTGCCAAACCAGGCTGCAGAAGGATCTTCCTTGTCACATGGGGGGTGAAGAGTAATGTCATCTGCAGCTGCTGAAGATTTAGAGGATCCTTCCTCCAGTTATCCCACCAAGCTAAAAACATTAATATGGATATTACTGCATGTTAGTTACAATACTCTACAAGGATTTACTAATTCCCATGTATATCACATTGAAGAAGGGCAATGGTCATTGGGCCAGATCCACAGGCTCCCTGCAAGTCCTGAAGTTCATGTTGTGAGAGCCAGACAGAGAATCCAATAAGAACTATTCCAAATGATCTATATGACTAGAGAAGAGAGTGTAAGCATTTTCATTCCAGTGAAACAATGCTAGATTGCTCTGCCCCCTGACTAATGAACATTTTTTGCCACTCAGCCGCTCCTCACACAAATAATTTTTTAGTGGTATGATGCATATCCAAAGGAAATTACTATAAGAAACTGTGCTAAATTTTTTTCTTTACAAATACTTGATCGTTTTATTATGGAGTTTTCCTCACAAAAATATTTTTCTGATTCACAAATCATTACTTTGGCTTTCCAATCTAAATACAAATTAGCTTCTTTATTTCTATGAGGGATTTTAATGTGTAATTACTTCTAGAGTTCTACAGGCAAGTGATGTTGTGTGAGGCATATAACACTGACTGCCATGAAAACATGTGCACTGTAAAATACACCAGTAATATAACTCTTGTCCATCAAACCAAAAGTCCATTTTCAGCAGGTTTAGGAAATCAGCTTTCTATGTAGTTGACTAATAAAATTCATAATACTTAAAAAAAAAAGGAGTGATTGTGCAGTGTTAGCAGGCTGGCTACTTAGCTTTTACCTCTTTTCAATTTTGATACAATATTAAAGCATAATACCCTTATTTGAATTTCTTGATATGTGATGTCCTTAGGGCAGTGATACTGAATGCCTCACCTATACCTTCCCTGATTTAATATGCAGTATGAGAATCAGAAAATAACTTTTAGTCTCTGGGTCTGAACTACTTTGCATTCCTTCTGAAATGTTCACCATTTGAAATGCAAAAGTCTTGACTTTGGATTTACTGGAGAATTTTGACACCACCTCAAATTCCTAGATACTTAAGAGGGCACACAGCTTTTCTTATGTGTAAAACAGCAGGACTCAGGGTAGCAGCCCTGATTTATGTCTGTTACTATGCTGATTTTTCAGGCTGGAAGCACTTAGGGCTGTAGAGCAATTCAGTTCATGTTGTATTAAGAAATGCTGGAATCTGTAAGCCACGTTGTGGGTACCTGTCCCACCATCTTTCACAAGCTCTGTAGTGTGGCACTCACTGAAATGAGGTCCTGAGCACAGCATTCCTTCACATTACCAGTACTGTCTTGGAGACAGGTTGGAAGGCCCCTTACTTCCAAGAATTTGCTCTGGAGTACAGCAGGAGAAAAACCTCAGAGGAGTAGTGTGTACAGGGCAGACTGCTTAGCTCCTCTCTCCCTGTGGAGTGAATCTAAAACCCAGCAGAGCTCTGTAGTAGGACCTGCCACTTTGAATTACACGGACCTTATTTTTATTAAATAATAAACTCTGCTGCCTTTGTACAGTTCATAGCATTTCCAACCATTACCTGTCTGGAAAAGAAAAACCAACACAGGCATTTTGTAGCAGGAAATAGATCAATCCTTCAGAAGAGTAAATGCAACCTGGCAGAGTTACTATATGATCCTGTTATAATGGTGAGGGATAGCACACATGAGCAGTTCTGTAGAAATCAGTGTTGTCTGTATCTGTAGTTGCTCACTTACAATGAAGGCTCAAAATCAGAGTTTTATATTGCCCTAAATACAGGAAATCTACTTAAGTCTTGTTGGTTCCAGAGCTTTTCCATTTAGGATTAAATTGTCATATATTGTAGGTAGTACAAGGCTAACAACATAGTGTTTGTATGTTATTTGCAATGCAGTAGAATATAAAATATACATATATTTTTCAGTAATAATGTTAATTATATCATAACTTCCAGAAGGCAACAATTTCATTTTGTTTTTAGGTGGAGACCTCCCACAATTTAGTGGTTTAACGTGTGCAAGTGCTGTTCCCCCATCCTGTGTAGTGGAGCTGTGCAGAATCAGAGCTGTTCAGATTTATGGGGCACAGAGAGACTGTCACACGTGGAGTAGCTCAGTTTTCACGCTGTCACGCAGCCAGCACTGGACTCTTGAGTGCAACTTCAAGCAGTTATATCTGTACTATGTGATAGTCTTCCTCTTGCTTTCAGGGAAAAAAAAATAGAAATCAAAAGCAGGATTTTTGTCTGAATTTCTGAACTGTCTTAGCTTCTTTCATATCTCATTGTGTTCAGTGCCCCTGCTGTAATTTCCTGTCCTTCAGGGCACGGCTTTAATTTCTCCTGACAGCTAGTGAGGTTATTGACTAGAGAGCTCCAAAGCTAAAATTGCCAGGCATTTGCACAAGGGACTATAACACAAGCTTGTTTGAACCTCATTTGTTCTTTGAAGAAGGGTCTGTGTCAGTGTCTGTCTTTTCCCTAATCACTACTCAGTCCTATGAGGATTCCCAGTGAGAGGAAGCTCCCTAGCCTTCATGTAGCCACTTTTCTAAGCCCTGTGCTGAATTCACAGTGTGTTTGCTTTCCTGTGGTCTGTAGCCATGTGTCCCCATAGCAGGGCTGGCAAAATGATGCAGTTAAAGTTAAATGATGCTGCTGCTGTGAGGGATGAGCTGTGACCAGGTCTCCTTGTTCCTCAGGCAGAGGAAGGATGAGCTGGAACAGAGGATGTCTGCTCTCCAGGAAAGCCGAAGGGAGCTGATGGTTCAGTTAGAAGGCCTCATGAAACTGCTGAAGGTAAGGAGCTCCACCTGGTACTGCCAAGGAAAACACAAAGTGAAGTGGGAGAGGAGAGGGAGGATATGTAACCACAGAATTCTGCAGAACCTGACTGTTTCTACCCACAAAATTTGGCTGTATTTCCCTCCCTTTTTATGTTTTGCCTTTTAATTCGGGGGTTTCAGATGATGGTCAGATAATGTCATTCCTGTAGCAGTACTGCATCATCATTGTCACCTGCTGCTAGGAGGAGTAAGAAAAAGAAAAGAAACCAGCACATAAAACAAGTTAACTGTTAGCTGTAAGGGAAAAACCTCAGTACTGCATACTATTATTCACTGCAGCTGACAGTATAGAATCACTAGGCCTTTACCTTCAACTTTGCTCTTAAGTTCAAGTTTCTTTAATTTTTTCAGTTTCTGGTTCTCCCAGGTGAGTCATTTGACAACCACATCTACCTCTCTCAGCTCAGAGGTGCTTTCCCTACAACACTTGTTTCATTTTCAGGGATCCAGAAGCAGGCCCTTGTTAAAGAGATGAAACATGTCTCAACTAGGATCTCAGTTAAGAATGAAGATATCAAAAAACGTGCATTTTTAAAGACAGGCTAGGCTAAGATGGAATACGTGCTTTTATTTGCAGCCTTATTTTACCTGATGTCCTTCAGGACAGATGATGCCACAAATTCACATTGGAATTTGCACAGGAATAGCACAGGAGTCTCTTTAGTTGCTGTCTGTGGCAGCTCAAATGAGTTCATGGAAATTCAGTGCAACTTGGGTCAAGTATGGCTCAGTTAAGAGCAGAAGGAATTTCACTGAAACCCATTTAGCGACATGCCTCCATTCAGATGCAGCATGCATCCATTTAGATCCATTTGCATCAAAGGATGAGT
Organism: Fringilla coelebs; assembly: GCF_963513975.1. Taxonomy (NCBI): domain Eukaryota; kingdom Metazoa; phylum Chordata; class Aves; order Passeriformes; family Fringillidae; genus Fringilla; species Fringilla coelebs. The sequence goes on along the minus strand of NC_140028.1, from coordinate 43,583,514 downwards.
TTGTCACCTTTTGTCACTTGCCCCTCCTCAGAGACAGGCTTTGCAGCCACAGTGCAGGAATTGGTGGCACCTCAGCAGCAGGGCCCACTGAAGAGCCAGCAGATTTTTGGGAGCTGGAACTAGGCAGGATACTTTTTGCTCTACCCATGAAATGCTGCAGTGCCACAACCAGCAGTGAAGGCTGCCTGCTGTTAGTCACTAGCTGGACAAAGAGAATTTGGGGTAGGAAATGACAGCAGCTTTCTGCACACTTTGCACTGTTCTGGTGTTTCAAAGTGTGCAGAGGTGGGACCTTAACCTGGTCTCTTATCTTCAGCTATCTTGATTGCACCTTTAACCCTGTGCTCCAAATTTGGCTTGTTGTTCTTCACCCACATCCTGGCTCATCTCATGTGCTGATCCTCTTTTTCTTTAGGAAGAAGAATTGAAACAGGTAGCAAGTTACCTTCTCTTTGGATGCCTCACTAACTCCTAAATGTGATTGTGTTCCTGTGATTTGTGTTCCTTCTCTAGCTTGAGAAGTGTGTGTGTTCTTTTGACCAAAATTAATATTTTGCAGTTCTTCACACATGAGTGTCTTGGTGCAATTTTCACAATGAAACATCTTAGCACTCTAGAAAGTGAGTCACAGCTACAAGCTATCTTTTCCTCACTCCTCTGAATTAAAACATGTAAGGTATAAAAACCACACCTCAAATGTAGTGAAACCAATCTAGAATATTAATTCAATAGATAACATTTTGAAAATGTAATGAGAAATTTTGTACTTTCAAGAAAAACATAACTGAGCTTAAATTAGACAGGGGCAGTGAGTTTGAAAGCTCATTTTATCCAGAAAGTCAGGGCATAGTGTGCACACCTTTATAAGTTGTCCTTGATGCTAACAGTCCCATGAGTCTTCAGGGAAATGAATGTTTCCTGCAACCCAGATCAAAAAGAGGAAGTATTTCCATTAATAATAGTAAATTTTAGAAGATTTAATTGTTCCTGAGCTTTTCAGTATTGTAATGGATCTTGGAAATATATTAGGCTTAAAAAAAAGGCACTTCTCAGATAGCAGTCTGATTTATGAGTTCAGTGAAAGTGTTTCATTTTAACAAAACACACTTCCTCCTGCTTTCATCAGCAGAAGTGCAGTCACAAGTCTGATCTGTTCTGTCATACAGCATGCAGAGTTTGTAGGTACTCAAACCTTCATAAAACCAACATTTGGCTAATTTTCACCTTCATAAAACCAACATTTGGCTAATTTTTGTAGAGTTGCACTCATAAAAATAAATCTGCCCAAATACCACCTCTGTGTAAGGGCTGTCTTTTTTGATTCTGAAGATCTGTTTGCAAAAGAGAAGCTTCCAGTGAGACAGGAGTTACCTTATCATGTGAAATGTTCACTGGACAGTGTAAGTGAAAGCACATTTCCAGGCTGCTATGAGGTATTTTTATGGCTTTTTTTCCCAAGAGTAATAGCCTCACTGAATACCAGGTGATGATGCTAAAGAATTACTCTCACCATTTCCATTTAATGATCCCCATTATGCTATGCCATTTCATGATCTGTTGAGAGAAACAGGATTAAATTAATTTCTGGAGGAATTCAATTGGAATGAGCAGCCTGGCAATTAATCTAATGCTTATGAATTATCTATTTCTCCATTGCCCTTCCTTTCATTCCATATCCTTCGAAGGATAATGAGTTCTTCACATCCCTGTCGTTTGATGAGGCTGTGTGATTTCCCCATATGTCATCCCAGTTCAGTCCCAGCAGAGGGAGCAATGGGCTAAAACTCCTGTAAAGCCAGTTTTCATTTCAAGCATTTTATGCTAAGCATGCATGACACTTGATAGTGGGGAAATTTTCCTGTCTAGCAAGAGTTAACTTAAAAGCTGTAGCAATTTGACTAGGGATGGTGAATTAAATAAAATACCTGAACATTTTCCTGGGAGGCATGAGAACACATGATAGCTGCAACCAAGTGCTACACAAAAGCCATCCAAATATCCACAGTGGCTGGGGTAGCTCCCCTTTCAGCATGCCTTAATCCTTAGCTGGTAGAGCTGTCAAGGTTTGAGAGCAACTCAGGGCTTGTCTTCCTTGCTGTCCTTACCAAGAAGTTAAGACTGGTTGTCTTTCAGACTGGCTTTAAATTCAGACCATTAGGTCCAGCCTTTGAAAACCACAATTCTCCTGATAACCACTAAGCAGGAATCCAATCCTAATAGCACTTCATTCCCACAAACCTGGGCTGAGGTGGATCTAAATGAGTGAAATAGGTTGAGTTTTCACCTCTCTGAGATCAGGCATTCCGTAATATCCTCCTATTTCATCAGCTCTGTCTCATACTGCCCAAATACTATAAAAAGGAGATTTTTCCTGGACAAGGAACTCTGAATGCTTCATCTTCCTGTGCTTCCCAAACATTTTGTGTTTATCATAAACACAAGATCTCAGTTGTAGCTGCAGAGCAGACAGAGGGTAAGCACTGGGTGTGCAGCAGTTTCCACATCTCTCAAGGGAAAAATTCCAGCCCAGAAGTACTGGCAGGCATCTGTTATTTTTAGTAAATAAAATGCCTATTCTGAAGTTCATTCCTGAATATCACTTGATGGCAGGAAGCAAATTTTGTCCATTTTTTTTTCCTCATCTTTCTCTTAAAGTCCCCACTGTTGTTGGTGTTCCCAGAACAGAGATCAAAGGCAAAAGGGAGCTGAGGAAAAAGGCAAGGGAAAAAGGGCACTTGTCTTTCAGAGAGCTGACAGCCAAAAATTCTTCCACAAATGTGTTTCAGTGAGGATGAAAGGTGCTCCATCAGGGCATGAAAAAAAGAAAGCTGTAGATTCTGGCTGTCCTGCCTGATGTGCAGGGGTTATGACTAACAGGGACCTTGGAGCATCTCCAAGTTGCTCTGGGCCCTTCCTCTGGAGGACTAAATATCTCCATTTCTGCTGGAGCTGGTAGAGATGATTCTAGAAACAGGAGAGCATCTGGCCTTTATATATTCAATTTACCTTTTCCATCTATCATGTAAATGTTCCAAAACCAATAATTAAAGAAATTATAAGTATTAAATCCTCCGTTCTTCCATCAGTAATGTGCTTATTTCTCATAAAATTAATTTACCTTTGATGGCTTTCAGGTGATAATGTCTCTTAGGAAGGGGTGATAGGATAAAAGAACAAATAGCTTAGTATTCTGATATATTATTTATAGTCCAGGTCAGGAATTTATAAAAGTCTCAAGGGCAATGCTGCACTCAAGCTGCAATGGCCTGCTCTTGTCTTTCTTAGAACATATTTGCCAAACATAATCAGAGCTGCAGTGGCAATCAATGCCAGAGTCAAAATAAATGCCATGGGAAGAGTTAAGAAATCCTCCTGTATTTTAAAAATAAAGCCAAGGTAAGGGAAACACCACCTCTCCAGTCACTTTTGACTGCAAACAGCCAGGAGCTTGTGTTGCAGCTCCCCTTTGAAAGCACTCAAGCCTCCATCCTTGGCATCTGCTAAACACTGGGTTTCAAAAGCTATGTGCAGTTTGGTGTGGGTCCCAGCATTAGTTTTTTCTTACATGGATACACATTCCCAGGACTTTGAAACAGAGGGTGAGAAGAGAGCTGTGTCTCTTGATATCATTCACCTAGCTGCATTAGTAAAAATTGCAATTTTTTTAAAGTCTGCTTGAGTTTCAGCTAAGTGATCCTAACTGTGAGGTGCTAACAGCATGACATTTATATGACTGGTTTTAAAACATTTTCACTTCCAGCAGCTGAACCCATAGCAGGAATTTATATTGCCCTATCCCCACAGTGTTTTGGGAGTGTCTGAGTATGTGGAGCAGATAATTTAATAGTGGCTTAAATAGTTCTCTAGCTCCAAATAAAAAGCAGAAATGTGCATTATTTATTGCGAGTGTCAGATTTTATGTGACTGGGAGGTTGCATGTACCATGGACTTGTCCTGCAGGCAGGGGAGGGCAGGGCTCTCTCTGCTGCAAGGGGCTGCTCCAGTCCCTGGTGCCAGCAGCTTTCCCCTGCTCACAGCCAGAATGGGTTACAGTTTAGCAGACATGCATGGAACTGGGGGAGTGAGAGGGGAGAGGGCAGAGAGCTCTGCAGTGTGGTCTTTATTAACTTGGACTTTTTTTTTAATTTAGCTGCCTGACATTTTCCCATGCTTGAAGGAAGTCAGATCTTGACTCATATTTTCCTACTTACTGTTTCTCTACACAGAAGCCTTGCTGTCAACTAACAACTGGCTTCGGTTTATTCCTTCTAGCAAAATTAACATTACCCAACCGATGTACGAGCAGCACGCTGAGGGATGGGCGGCCAGGAGAGCAGGCAGGCTCTTCTTGCAAAGCCCCTATTAACGCCTCGGTTGTTTTGCAGACGCAGGGGGCGGGCTCCCCACGCTCCTCGCCCAGCCACACCATCAGCCGGCCCATTCCCATGCCCATCAGGTCTGCCTCTGCCTGCTCCACCCCGACCCACGCACCTCAGGACTCTCTGACCGGGGTGGGAGGAGATGTGCAGGAAGCCTTTGCACAAAGTAAGTCTCGTTAACAGCTTGGCTGAGGCACCTGGAGGCTGAACAATCATTATTTCTTGTGGTTACTGACTTAATGTACTCGAGCTTCTGAGTTGCATGCAATGAAACAAAACAAAAAATGTCTGTGACAACTGCATTTTGTCGTTGAAAATCAACTTTGTCAGCCATCAAAGCAAGCTGTCAAAGTAAGCAGGTAGGCAGAAACTTTACAATCAAGGCAATTAATGGAGCTGGGGGTAAGAAGGACTTTTGATGCAAGAGGGTGAGAACGGTTATTATTGCTCTGTTAACCAGAAAAATTGCTATTGACCTCAGCAGGCATTGTCAGTGTGTTTTAAATAAAGACTTTGCTAGAAGTAAAGGATACAATCATAGAATGAGTTCAGGTGGAAAGGGCTATTGTAAGTCACTGTGTCCTTCCGCCCCAAGAAAGAGGGCTTCAAAGTGAGATCAAACCATTCAGGACCTTTAGCAGCTGAGTTCTGGATGGCTCCTGTCACTCATTTTCTCTGTTGCAGTGTTTCACCATTCTTATTTTGTAAATTCCTTGTCCTTCTATCTGGTTGGAACATCCCTTGATGCAACTTGTGACTGCTGTCCCTTGTCCTTTTGCTTTGGGCCTGAGAAGGGTCTGGTTATACCAGACTGGAATCAAGTCTGAAAGTTGGTGAACCCTTTCTTTGCATTTCCAGAAAACTGTCATCACCTTCCCACTCTTTTTCAAAGTAAGAATAAATTTTAAACCGTTTTGAATTTCTAAGGCCACAAATTAAATTATGTTGAATAACACAGATAGCGAGTAGTCTGTGTTATCTAAATGAAGAAATATTCCTTATTTTTTAATCTGCTCTCTCTAAAATATTTGCATAATTGCATTTCTATGATCCAAATTAGTTTTTTCCCTCTTTACCCAGCACAAATTAAACATAAGTTTAAATGTAAGCTCAGAAGTTCCTCTGCCACAGTGGAGGCATGCTTCTTCCCAGGAACCCAGTTCAGCCCTCTCATGCACCCTTCCCCTTGATTTTCCTGTGAATTGTGTCTTTGTGTGTATTTTTGGACAAGGTTGAATCTGTAATGCAATCAAGAACTTTCTCCTAAAGCACTGGTCAATTCAGGTATTGAACATAGCATAATTCCTGGTCCCAGCATAACCGGTTGCTGCTAATCTCATTTTCTGTGGCAGAAGAAAAACAGGCAATATGTTTTTCTTTTTTTCTGCTATGAGAAAAATCAAGGCAGGCAAAAATATGGAGCCCTAACTCCTATGCTATTATGGGACAGCTTCTTCTAGAGTTAAGAGTAAGATAAATAATATAGTGGCCACAATAAAATATCCATAAACAATGCTAAGTCTGCCTCAGGCAAATGCATTTTAAGTGTAAAAACATGTTCTGTTGAAGATCAAAAGCAATATAAGAAGTAATGTGATCACATTTTAAAACTGCTGCATTTGATAAATACCTAGGTTTGTGTCATTATTTACTGTAAGCTCTGGATGGGAAGGTCAAAGCCAAAGAACTTGAAGCCAGCATTCTGTCACATCTTGACATATGACTTTGTGAGGGGGGTTGGGCTGAGATTTTATGGCTCCATTCTCTGCTGCACCAACAGAGATCTGCCTATACACACATAATGCAGATAGCCACGGTTAAAGGACGTTTTCTCTTAATTGTTTCCATTTCTCTTTCCCAGGTTTTGCAATAGTTCAGAGGCACAAATTTGGGAAGACTTTAGAGAGGGAGTGGTTGTCTCTGTGTGTGTGTGTGTGTGTAAGAGTTTAACTACTATAATTTACATTCCAGTAACTATTTGCTAATGGATGCATCAAAAAAAAACCTCTTCAGGATTTGAGAAACTTTTTAAAATGTATTAGTTTGCATTTAGCAAGTTTTAAAAAATCTACAGTAGCCAATTCTTGTAAATAATTCCATTTGGAAGACTAGTGATTCTGTGGAATATATTGATTATTCAGCTATTCAACAATAGTATCTGTGTTTGGGTTTTGAGGGAGTTAAGCACATGTTACCCACAGACCCCTCCTAAGGAAGGAGTATTCCATGCAGTTCACAAGAATCTCTCCTGATTGATGGTTAAGGAAATATTGCCAGGTTCAGCAGGGAAACACTTCTAGATGCATTATTAGAAAGAGTTTAAAATCAGCCTGGGGCTGTTTAGAGAAGCAGTAGTGCTTCCTTTATTAAAAAAAAAAGCGGGGGGCTGGGGGGAGAGAGAGAGTAAATTATAGAATATACAAGAAAGTCCTTGAGCTACAGGAGAGGCTGAGAGGGAGCAGAGAAGAGAAATCCATATAGTCTTGATGAGGGATGAGGTCAAGTGTGTTTCTTCAACATTTGCCATAATTATCTGGCAAATATCTGGCAATAATGGTGTCATTAAACTGAGCTGCGGGAACTTAGAGAAAACACTTCATTTCTTCCCTCCTCCCCCACAGGCACTGTAAATGAGTTCATGCTGGATTTAATCTTCCAGGCCTGGTCTGCTGGTGTCACCACACAAATGCAAGCTTGATGGCAATGAATAATCTCCACGGATCTGGCATTGTGGTTAAATGAAGCGTGAGGATAGGCTCCTGCTTTTGCATACAGCATAAGTAAATGAGGCCATTCTGCAGAGAACTCTTCTGCACGTGCCCTTCACAAGGACTTTGATACCCTGAATTATCACAATGACAGCTTTCAGCAGGGTCAAAACTGCTTTCAGCAGTAAGACATATGTCATGTGAATAATGGTAACATGTGCTTTGTCCATCTCTTGCTTCAGGTGCAAGACGAAACTTAAGAAATGATTTGCTGGTGGCAGCAGATTCAATCACCAACACCATGTCTTCTTTGGTAAAAGAACTAAATTCTGGTGAGTGAGGCATACGAGGGGGAATAGTTGCCACAGTGACATTTCACGTTTGTACAAAAAACGTGAGAGGTAGGAAGATACATATCTTCAAAGCTTTTTATGCTTTGTTAAAAAAATGCCTAAGTTACAGCTTCTGGAACTCAGCAGTTCTCAAAGCCATGGATGTAGAGGTGCAACTGGATACAGTGAAAAATTTGTCTGTGATTCTACATGGAGTGGGATTTCACTCTTCAGAAATTAGATTTAGCATAGATCATACAGGACCTGTTGTAAAATGCAGTCTGTAGTATTACCATTAAAATGTCCTACCTAATAACTGAGATAAACAAAAGTTTCAGTATTTGGTCCTACCACAAGAAGAAAACTGTAAGTTTTGCTAATATAAGTTAAATAATATGGTTGTAATCACTATGAGGAGATGGCATTCTCAGTTGGAAAGGCAAGTGTGGAAGCCCAGGAAATTATTCTAGCTGCCCTGGAGGGCCCAAGACCCCTGCTAGGGGTCTCAGAGACCCTGGCACAGAGCCCAGAAATGCCTGTGGTTTTAATTATGACCCATGGAGCAAATTACCAGCCTTAGATGAAGAGCTGCAAGCCACGACAAATTTAAGTAGAATGAGAGTGAATTTATCACAAGGTGAAAAAGTAGATTTTGGGGTTTTTAGAATGGGGGTTCAGGGGGCAAGATGGAGGGATCTGGGCATGTCCAGCCTTTCTCCTTCTTGGCCTCCACCTTCTGCTGTGATGTTGGCACTTTTAGATTGGTTTAGAGTAGAAGCTCACTGTCTAACATGGGTGATAGGTATTGGAAAGTAATTGTAAACATTGTATATGTAGTTTTTAGTATAAAGACGTAACACTGCCCCAGGGGCACGCAGAGTGCCTCTGACTGTCTTGCTGAGCAGACCTCAGCAAGACAGGACAGGAGAAAGAATTTTATAGATGAGGAACAATAAACAACCTTGAGACCAAGAAATGAAGAGCTCTGACTCCTTCTTCAAGCACCAGGCTGGGAAAAGAGACTTTCTGATGTATCTCGGGGTCACTCTGACCAGCCAGAGATCCCAACAGGCCAAGAAATGCTTAAAGAAATAGGCATGTATACTTTTGTGGAAGTTAAATGGGACGTTTTGCTTCACAGAAGTGGGCAGCGAGACAGAGAGCAATGTGGATTCTGAGTTTGGCCGGACTCATTTTGATGATCTGGTTCCATCCCCAACATCTGAGAAGGCTTTCCTGGCACAGATCCACGCCCGGAAGCCAGGATACATCCACAGCGCTGCTGCCACCGGCTCCATCCGCAGTGACATGTGGGTACCTGCCTGACACCTCTTCCTGATCTCAGTCTTCCTCCTCTGAAAACAGGCTGCAGCACACACAGTATTTCCTCTCCCTCTCAATTATTTGTTTTGGGGAAAAAAAAAACCCACATAAATCCAAGTGAGGACTGCTTCATGGTTACATAGTAGTGGGCTCTGTAAACAATAAAGCCTGGAACTTAGGGCTCCCTCAGGAGTGAGCTGTCTCACACATCCAGCCTGGAACACTCAGGCAGCATGGAGGCTGTGGGACAGCTGTTTTCCCAAACATGCCCTGCAGTCCTATTCTCTGTTTATCCAGACTGAGGGACCTGTTGGGCTCACTGGAAAAGGAGAAATGTGTAAATGGGAAAGAGAATACTTTTCATTGACCTACTCAATTGATGAACCAACAGATTGATTTTTACAGCCTGATCCTTCCTTTCAGAGACAATAGGCATCTTTCTAGTTATTTTTAGTTCAGTTTCTTTGTGTGAAGTTACTGAGAACTTTTGTTACTCATTTCCTTAGGGGAGTGCCTTCAGTAGAATATGCCCTTTGGTGTACTTCACGAGAGAGGGAAATAACAGAAGTGTTCTCCACTGCCAGGAAAATACTAACTAGTGGAGCATGTGGTTAGCCTAAAAGTATCCCACAGTCCTCATAAATTACAATAAAGGGAAGTTTTATTCACTCTGAATGTCATTCATCTCAGGAGGCTATTTATTAATAATTGTCTTTAGGGTTACAGAAGATGGAGACCCTTATGTCAGAGCAGATGATGAAAATTATGAGAATGACTCTGTCCGCCAGCTGGAGAATGAACTGAAAATGGAGGAGTACCTGAAGCAGAAGCTGCAGGACGAGGCGTACCAGGTGGGAGAAGGACACCAACTGCCCATGTTTCTCCATAAGTGAGAAAGGATGAGGGCCCTCAAGTGCCCAGGGCTCTGGGGTGTGATCTCTTCTGCGTTACCAGAGCAGTCACATTCCAAAAGCTGCTGCCACCCCTACACAGACACACGTGCATCCAGCCTTTGTGCATATCCAAGAAGCCTGAGGCACACAGCAGTGGTCCATACAGGAACCAGGGAACCAGGTGGGACAGAACTGCCTCTGAGCTTGTTCTCTGCCCATGCCTACCAAGTCACTTAGAGCTCATTCCCCACTGCCCTAGGTGCTGGTTGGTGGTGTCAAGATGTTGCTATTTTCTTTTCTTTTTTTTTTTTTTTCTCCAATAGCAAGAAATATTCATAAGGGTTTCTCCAGTGTGAACTGAAGCTGCTCAGGTGCAGTCTGTGTTACTGTCATTGTCAGAATTGGGAGGTACAGAAGAGTCTGGAATGAATTGTATCCCAGAGAACGAAGTATTCAACAAGCATCTGGTGCAGAGAAGCCTGGGGATTTGTTATTAAACACCTCCCTGAGGAAGCTCTCAAAGGGCATTTGTTTAAGAGTCTGAGCAAAGCAAATATGCCAGGGGGAGCTGGAATTCCATAGATGCCCATATTTGCATTATGGTCTCCACTTCTACCTGGTGTTGCAGATTATTGCCATGTTTTCAGTTACTCTGACTTGGAACATATGAATTTAAAATACATTACTCCTTATAAAGTTAGAAGTAGCGTCAATAGGAGGGAAAACCTAGTTCAGTTATTTGGGAGCAGAGCTGAAGCAAGCAAAAATAACTTTGTTTCCTCATAGCAGTCAGCTCAAATTTGGACCTCACCCCTAAAGAACATATTAAATGGGGTACAAAAACCAAATTAGACATGTTCTGAGAGGCCAGCTGTCTGCAAATGAGGTTCAAAATCATTTTATGGGTAGCAATTTTTTATATTACTGATTTCTAGGAGCTAATAAAATCTAGCTTTCTTTTCTGGTAATTTTCCTCTACTGTTCAGTACTGGTCACTTTGAAGACAGTCTGTGTCTGACAGGCTTGTGTTGTAATGAAGATTGGCTGCTCTTTTCTGTAAAGCTGCTAGGATATGTTAGTCTTGTAAAAGTTCATTGAGTCTTGTCAAAATTTGAGGTAACTTTGAGGTTGATGTGAACATATTGTTGTTGTTGTTGTTGTTGATGTAGACCAACATGGCAGGTTGCCAAAAGTCATTTCATTGCTTAAAGAGGTCTTTAAGGACATGACAAAAGGAGCAGGATTGTTGTGGATTGTTTACTAAGGCAACAGCAGGTGATGTAAGGGGAATTGTCAGAACTTTTTATCCAAGATAGGAATGGTCAAAAATCACAGCCTTACGACTTCTGAACAGGATGAACAGCTACTGCTGATGTAATGAAACGTAGTTGTCAGTTTAGAGAAGGGGCCTAAATAGTCACAGGTGTCAGGCATCAAATAATAAATGTTATTCTTGCTGGTAAAAATTCCATGTTCTTCAGAAAGAACACCAATTTGACTTATTTTGATTACAGTATGGAAGTGCAGTGTATGGCAGTAGTGTTACTTGAGTTTCACAAGTTACAACAGGATTTTGTACATGCACAAAAATTCAGTATGTATGTACGCTGCAAATAAGGGCAGGAGAAGTTATGCATGTCACTTGATGGCACTGGGTGTTACTCTTGCTTCAGTCAAAATGGTTTTTCTGCTGTTTTCCACCAACATTCCCAGGAGAAAGGGAGGAAATCTTCTCCCTGTTAGCATCAGAATAAAACTGAATTCAGGTGAGCCAGCTTCACACTAGTGAAGTTTATTCCCCATTGGTTTACATTATTTGTTTCTACCAGGGGACAAAAACAGACAAAAAAGCCAGCAAACACACGCACCCTCCCCTGGCCAAAGAAAGGAAAAGCTTTTTTTTGTCAAAAATATATTCACTGAGGCAACAGAAAGTCCTCATTCTAGACAAGTTCTGCTTAACAGCATTTTTTCAGAAGAAGTTTCATGATGTAACTTTACTGTCTGTGAGATTGTCAGCTCCTATCAGGCAGTGATTTGACAGTAGTGACTTGTAAGTAGAATCTATTTTTAGTTGATACCACAGCCCCAAAGCAAGTAATGGCAATGCATGAGAAGTCCTTCCCAGTATGGGTGATGCCATTTAAAACAGGGAATGGGTTTAAAGGAAGCAAGAAAAGGTATTAAGTTAACAGGGACTACTAAGATGATTAGGAGCTGGTTGGAGAGTGGCATATATTGACCCCAAGACATGTGCTTTGGCTTTGGTTGTTCTCTGCAATTTGCTGTTTATTTGTGGTATTTCACTCTTCTATCCCTTTTTCTGCTAATATCACTGAGTATTCTAAAAAAGCCACACTTGGAAAAACAAAGGAAAATTGGAAAATTTCTGTTTAGGGTATCCTGTTGAACAGAGGCCAGGTCAACTAATGTCATTTGCATCAAAACATTGGAATTTATTACAAGCTGTTTTACTGTTTGTACTCACATATACACTGCATTCATCTGGATTGCCAAAGAAAGCCAGAAGCTGTAGCTATCGTAATGCAATTGTCAGCTGAAAAAATCTGCAAGGAGGAACTCCTACTAAGGGTGCAGAATGGTCACCTCAGTAACAATCTGGTAACCATTTTTGTGTTATTAAATGTCTCACTTCGTGTAAAATCAGCACATTTAGAAAAACATGTAGATGTAGTGTAGCATGAAAGATGGTTGGCCCAAACCCACTCTTGTTATTTTGTGTCACCTTGTGTCCAAGAAAGATTTTTGTGCTGAACTCTAAATTAGTGTAAAAAAGCCAAGATACATGGGGAAATCAGGGACATGAAACCTTAGAGGAGGCTTCTTTCTTTTTTTTTTTTTAAGCATGTTGTAAATAACAAGTATCTGTATCAGAAAAAAACTCAAACACATTTAATGCACAAGTGTAAATGCTAACAGCGTGTATCCTCCCACATCTGTTTCCACTTTTGTTCTTGGTACAATCTTTTGCTTATATGTTGTGTAAGACAGTTTCACTGGGTTTATTTTCTGGGTCCCTAATTGCTCCCTTTATTTCTAGGCTTGTGCATGGCTTTTTTCAGAATAATACACTGCCTGGCTGCTCACAAGCTTAATTTGTCATCTTCCTGTTTTCTGTCCTTTGTTATCTACAGGTCAGTTTGCAAAGTTGAGTGCAATATTCTTCTCTCTCCTCTCAAGTAAGTATTATTATAATTTAGAAGAAATTTTGGATTTAATCCTCATAATACACGTTTCAGCTGCAATGCATCTTGTGGCACCTGAATGTATGGGACGATGCTGTTTCTTTCCTTTTAACCTGTGTTGGGATACCTTGGAATCTCTCTGAATCAGTTCTAATTTATGGTTTTTTTCTTTGTTGACCATCAGAGTGAGAACATGGGCTTTTCATCCCTGGGGATGATGACAAATATATTAACCAGTACAGAGAAGCCTTGGCCAGAAGATAAGGAGTCAGATTACATTTCAGGAGACCCGAGTTTAATTCCATTCAATACTTTAGTCTTACTAGGAACTAGTAAGACTAAAGTATTGAATGGAATTAAATAATTTCTGATGAGATCAGAACATCTACTCTAGTGTGTGAAAGAAGACTTATGCAAGCATTAAAGAAAGCAATCCACCAGCTGCTTAACCACAGAGGTGTCCTCAGATGCGTTGTGGAAGTTTAAAAAGCCCCAAGAAGTGGAAGGCACTCAGCTACTGGCTAGAAACTGGCAGTTCGGAAATATGGCAAGATCTGTAAATTCCCTGCTGTCCCACTGATGCCTTAGGATTTTAGCTTTTATATTTTTCATATATTTGTAATCCTGCAGTTCTTTAGTGTGTAACTCTAAACTCCATATAGAGTGTTAGCTACTGTCTTCTCATTTTGGTCAGACAAAACAAATCCTCTCTAGGCCTGGGAATCAAGGACATTTTACTGTCTCAGGCCCCAAGATATGTAAACAAAAGTGAGGTGGGGCTGAGCAAACTTGGGGTAAATTACTTTGTTACCTGAAGCTGTAATTGGAAGATTAACCCCCAGTATGTAAATGGACCAAACTTATCAAAGTGTGAAAACTCATGACCCGTCGTCCATTTTTTGGGTGTAGCCCCTGGGGGGCTTCATCTGCCTGAAATGTACCTGAAGGGCCTTCAATAAATATAAACCAGCTTTTATTCCCTTAGTTTTGTCTCACCTCTGTTTTTAGGTAGCCCCAACAAGGCATCACCATATTGAGGTCATGTTCTTTACACATGCCAGCCTCACAGTTGCAGCACTGAGGTTACTGCCAAGTTCAGCAGTTGTGTTTTTCCTCAGGAAGACAGACAACACGTAATTTTATGAAGTAGCCTGTAACTCTGAACATTTGCCCAGGAAATGGGAGACCACACATTTCTTCTTGCCTTATCTGAAGCCATGGACTCTGCATTTCTGGCTCTCCAGGAGAGTGCAGTGCCCAGCTGTGAAGATGGCAGTGAGATAGTGCTGTCCATCCTACTGAGACTCTGAACCATGGGATAACGGGGATGCAAAGGGAGGAGGAGTCAGAATAGGGATCCCATTCTGGTCTGCAGACTGAGCCTCTTCCTCAGAGCTAAAAGCAAGCAGAGGTCAGCAATAAAATGGACACTGGAGCTTGGGAGCAGGGTCATGTTCAGATGAGCAAAACCAGTGAACTAGCTTGTGCCAACTCTAACAGGAACTCATAGTGTTAGATTTTGTGTGTCATGTTTTATGCTAGACCTCCTCATTTATATGGCAGTTCTGATGGTAAAACTTGACCCTGATTCAAGGGGTTTGCTTCTTCTGATGACAGTAAAATTTGACTGGGGTTAAAATGTGTACCTTGTGAAAGCAGCTGCTAAAGGGTATTTCCACAGCATCTGTCTCAGTGTCTCTTGCAGCTGAAGCAGAATAACTGGATGTGAAAAGCAAATAAACTGCAATACCCAGAGTACTATAAACACCAAATAACTGCTCATAAAAATTCTCCTAACATTTCTCCTCGGGTTACATTCATTTTCTCAGTAGTCTTGTTAAAAACATGAGCCATGTAAAGTTCCCTAAACATTTACAGCCAGAATAATAAGTTTCCTTACTCTGTTTTGGTACAGTTGTCAGTTTTAGATCAGGTCGTGTGAAAAGGAAAGTAGATATTTCAACAACAATGTGTGTGTAACAATGTATACAGTGGAAATTTTTTATATAATTGAATATAATTACAATTTGCAACAATAGGTCAAAAAAACCCTTTTTAATTAGAATTACAAAAATCAGGCAATTCTATATAAGGTTTCCTTTTTTATTGGGAAGCAGTGTTAACATAGTGATGTGGGGAAACAAACTGCTCTGGAAGCCTGGCTTTCTTGAAGACACGTATCCTGTCTCAAATTAGCAGATTCTGAGACTGAGATACTGTCTCTTCTCCTGGATGATTTGAAACCTTGTCAAAAAGAAAGATTTTCATAGTGAAATTCTTTTTAGCTCCCAGGGGAGCCCTCTGGCCAGTACCAAAGAGTGTAACATTCCCAGGAGCTATAAAAGCCCAGCCCTACAGAAATTGGCATCCAAAACTGGTGGACTTGGCACTTCACCTATATCCACAAGCTCAAAATGTATTATGGTACATTATGATAAATACATCTTCACATGGTGAGTGAATCTTCTCAAGATTCACTCTGATGTGAATATGGAAGTCTGTCATATCTTGTGTATTTTATTTGGTACTTACATTTCACAGCACTGGAAAAATAACTTCAAAACAGTTTAGACCAGTCATAGTATCTAAAGTGCTTTTGCAGTTTTCTTTGGGTTCTTGTGTGAAGCTTAGAAGCTGCATAAAGAGTTTTATTTCTAAGCCCTTATTCAGTCAGTAGTGATACAAATACAGCTTATATGGCCTAGATGGCCATAGGACGTAGAAAGTCAGCAGACTTTTTCACACAAGTATTACATTTGTGCTTATTAAAAATAAAAAAAAAAAACAAGAAAAAAAAACCAAAAAAAAAAAAAAAAGGGAAATCAGATCAGTTTATTGGAGCTCCTTTTGAGTGATATTGCTGCTGATGGTCAGCCCCAGAGTTTTGTTCATTTCCTCATTCATCTGAAGTTGATGTTATTTGATCGATAATTTTTGCAATCTATTTGCATCTTCAAAACTGCTATGTACAATTTTCCAGAATTGATTTTAAATAGCATCTACTATATAGCAAATTCCCAACAGAACAAGTGTTTCCAGTAATATATAAAACATAATTTAATTATGTTTTCAATTTACTTTTTATGTTAAATATACTTGGTTTATTTTTAGTAAAGAAAAACAGAGTGAATTCGAGCTTGTTCTCAGGAGGTACTAGGCAGATCTTGACATTAGGTGAAACTGATGTTATTTTACCTTTATCCCCTTGATAGTATTTGGTTTTTTGCCAAGGGCAGCCAGTGGGAGCAGAAATCCTGCATTTCAGAAACTGGTTGAGAAGTTGTCATTTTCAATTAGTTGCTGTAGACTCATGCAGTGGACATGTCCTCACGAGACCTACCATTTCCTAGATTTCTCTGAAGCTATGCTTTCTTAGTGCTGGCACACATTTGAATTGGTCATGCCTAATTCATTTATATGCATTATTATAACAGGAGAGGAGGTGTAAAAAGCTAATAGAAATCAGACCCAAGGCATCCACTGAGAGGGAGTACAGAGAGGAGGCTTTCTTGCAGGTTTTGTTCTCAGATTTTAACTGTGATTTTGCCTGTCTTGACAAAAATGTAATAATTTTAGTTAAAGATTCAGTTCCATTCCCACTCCAAGCACTCTCACTCTCTCAAAAGCTTATGACATGAACTGTTGTGGGATCTGAGGCTTTGGGTGTCTTTGGGAAACATTTTCCATTGCAAAAATGACTGATTGGTTTTTATTGAAACAGGTGGGGGTTTTTTCAAACACAGAGACCCCAAATTCTCTCTAATTTTTGATATGAATGTATTCTTAAAAAATACCACGTATTCAACCTGACTGTTTTTCCAGGACAGAATTTGTGTTGAGTAATGTTTTCATATTTTTCTCATCTCTTGCCATATTTTTCAAACTTCTGTTTTCATGTTTCCCAGCAGAAATTAGGAATACATCAGATGTCAGGGGATAAAAACCATGGGCCAAGGGAGAGTGTGGTCAGTCTAGTCCAGTCTTTTTTGTTTTTTTCTTGAGCAAATACATAAAAGCTAGCATTATCTGGACCATTCTATTTGAAAAGAACAGGAGGATAACAGCACAGTCATTTTCAAAAATGTCTGCTACATTCACTAATCTATATTTTGGTTTTCTTTTTGGTTTATTTTTCTCCCTAAGTCCTCCTCTTCTTAGCATGTAGGTGTAAAAAACACTGTAAAAAACTGTGACTGAGTTATCAGGGAAGAAGGAGCTTAAATTTGTGAATTCAATTCTAAAATTACACAAGTGATAGGGATGTTTTTTGAAAAAATCACTGAATGACAAGTAACTGAAAAGGTCTAGGAACAGTTTCATACCATGAAAAATCATAAGATTCTTAATTTGGAATTAATTTTGGCACATCCATAATGTTGCAGTGAATTTAAAGCTCTGAGGTTCATTAGTACTCATTATCTCTTGTAGGAAAATATCTCTATCCCAGTGCTGGCTGTGGAACAGAGAAAAGCCTGGGGAGAATTTAGAATAACCCTTCCCACAGTCCACCAAAGGGAAGTAATCTATCCAGAAAATATGAAGCAAACCCAAATACTCAACATTACTTCAATGCATCTTAATGCATCCCATGTTTCACAAGCCACTTTTATTTTACTCTTGTGGTTTATAATGGTACCATCACGAAATATGAGGTGTTCCTATATTTTTGTATATTAGGAAAAACTTTGTCACCAAAAGGGTTGCCAAGCATTGGAACAGGCCGCCCAGGGAAGTGGTTGAGTCACCATCCCTGGAGATATTTGAAAGGCATGTGGATGTGGCACTTGGGGACATGGTTTAGTGGTGAGGCTTGGCAGGGTTGGGTGAATGGCTGGTCTGAATGATCTTTTCCAGCTTAAAGGATTCTATTATTTACATGATTCAGTCAAAGACAGTCTCAGGCAGCTGAGAACTGACCTCTTCCATGCCTTTGATTTGCATTTTTTTGTCTGAATTGTGAAGAGCAAATGTTCCTTTGCTAAGATTATCAAATTTGTTTGCAGACTTAAGAAGCACAGGTTCATATCTGATTTTTAAAAGATAAAATTTAAGATATACCTCAGGAAATTTTTAATGAAACTCTAAGTAGACTTGCATTTATTAACAAAATGTTAGTGCTTGTCTTTTGTAACCATCTGACACAAGGAGACACTAAATTAAGATCATCATACCATTTGGCATGCTTAGGTATTAAGGAATGGGGTGGAAGTGTTTGTGCTTGAATAATTAATACAACCAAATGGTCTCAGGAAGGGGTAGCAGCAAACTAAACTACCAAACTACCTGACCTTTCTTCATTCATCAGATTTAATTTAACTATTTTTGCCAGAGTAATTTGCATTTCATCTGCCATCTTTTAGGCCAGCTTTATGCCTGAAAGGAGTAGGAAAGAATTCATGTGTGGGGAGTGGTATATTATGCTGTGATTATCGTATCTCATGCAATGCAGATTGGTTTTCCCTCTGAGGTAGTTCAAAAGAACAATGAATGAGTTCCTTTACTTAGGAAGGGTCAAATGTGTAAACAGTGCTTTTACAAGAAATGTGCCAGGAGCAGAAGTTTGCAGTATTGCCTGACTGTTGATCCTGACATGGTTCTGAGAAGGACCAGAAGTAACCTACCAAGCATTTTGCATTACCAGCTGAAACTTGGTGCCTCTTGTGTAGGAATTTAACATACTCACTGATGCTTCAGCATACAGAGGAGCACCAGCAGAAACTGTGCACCTGTGGACTAGGCTGTTTATGAGCTGTAGCATCCAGAATCATCCTTTCATGTAACTGCAGGTTTGCTTAGACACAGTAAAACATACAAGACATCTATACATGTAAATGGGGAGGCTCATGATGGTGAGTGGCTGTAAATCAGGTGGCTGAACACTGCACAAGGTGGATGAACTGTGGTTTCACTTTCGATTGTCTATTTATAGAGGGAGCTGGAAGGGGAAAGTGGAAGGGACAATGGGAATGCTGCAAATCTGTGTCACTGCAGACTGAGTTACCCCGAGGTCCCACAGCAGAGCAGGCAACAGTCTTCTTGCCCATAACAAGGGAAGTTTCCAACTTCCCACATGGCCTGGAAGTTTCTATTTACAGCTCAAATACCTATAGCTCACCTAGGTAGAATAGCTTTTCTCCTTTTTTAACTCCTTGAGGGATAACCACAGGAATTGGCCAGCTCCCTTTTTCTGTCCATGAAGCAGCAGTCGGAGACTTGACTTGCTCTGCCTGTGTGGGTGCAGCATGTTAAACCAGCACTCTTTAGAAAAAACCTTCCATAAATTCTTTAAAAACCTTCCATAAACGTTTCTCAACAGGGAAGCTGCAGTCAGACAGACAATGAAAGCTACGTAAGAACTGATGATGAGGAGAGCTGCTTTCGGACAGACGATGAAGAAAACTCAGCTGCGAACTTCACAGAAGAATGGAACCAAGAGGTGCAGCGTCTCTTGACAAAAAAATCACATAACTAAGTTCTGAGGACTGTAGCACAGTACTTTTGTTCTAAGAGTTGTAGTTTGTAGATGTGTGTTTTTTGACAACAAGACTTTTGTTTAAAGCTAACTTATATTAGCTACATCTTCTGTAACATGGCTCATTACTGGCGAAGCAAACAGACTGACGCGCGTGCTGCTGTCACACACGGCGGCGCTGTTAATAACTCACGTGAACCCTTTGCACATGATATTGAACCTGTTCAGTTTACAATGACAATACTGTTTATAGTTAGAAATTTGATTTCTGAATACTTTGAGATTTTAGTAGATTGGTTTACTATACACTGTACATTTTTTTTTTCCCACGGGAGAAATAAAAAGCGACAATTATGCATTTAACACTGAACGATGATACTCCTGAGTGTATATATCTAGTAGCCCAAAAAACAAAGTACCAGACTATATTTTCAATTTGTTTGCAAGTCTTTAAATTAAGGCTTATACAAAATGTACTAAAATAATAATAATATAATTAATAAGAATAATAATAAACTTCTCTAATTTAGGGCTAATGTGTAACTTAGGAATGTTTCTTTCAAAATAATCTAACAAATCAGCCATAGAAGTTAGTGTAAATATTTTTTTTCCAAATAGATATCATATACAAAAGGTGACATTCAAATGATATAGAATCTAGTTTTTAAATCAGCACAGATCTTCTTAAAACTGTGAACTATGTTTTGAAATACTCGTTGCTAAAGCTGTTTATAAACCACAGGTGCCATAAGATCCCTGAACTGACTGATGTTACGTATAATCCTCCATGGTATTGTTTCATTGATGTTTTAGCTTTAGTAAGCATGTGTTCAACAAACCAGCTCTTTCCATCTCTCTGCCCCTCCTCTTCCTCCCCGCCCCCTGCCATTATGTTATTTTCGAGGCCTTCAGCTTTAAATGTACAGGCTTAAAGTGCGCTTGCAACTGTTTTCTTTTGATTTCCGAATGTGTACTGCCTTAGCCAGCCACCAGATGTTCTGCATGCCCTCTTGGAAATGTGTGGTGAGACTCTTTCAGAGCTGGATGGAGAAATAGCGATCAGTGAAAAGCACAAGAAGAGCAGTGGATTCTTGCGAAAGGACAGGCATACAGTTACAGAATTGGAGTTTCGTCCAGTTTAGTATTTTTCCAGTATCAAGGCATTTCAGGAGAAAGGGGACTTACGTGGCCATTAGGCAGGGTTAGGCAGTGAGGCTGCTGGCTAAAAAGTGTTTGCTCTGCTGTGACTACACACCTACAGATACTCCTACACAAACTAGCCTCAGCGTGCTCCCCAGAGCACCCTGCTCTGAAACAAAGGTGGCACCTGCTGTGGCACATGGCACTGCTGTGCAGAGGAGCCAGAGCCAGGCCAGGGGAGCTGGAGCAGCAGCCGGGCAGGGACACCAGGAGGGGTTCCATGCTGGCCACCTGGCCCTCCTGAGCCGCGCAGTGTTAGCCCGGGGCCGCCTCTGTGCCAAGGTAACTCTACTGCCCTAATGCAAGACTGGGCTTCCAGTACCTGGCTGACCTGAAGTGACACTGTCTAACAGCCCTGAAAACAGTGGTGTTTCATACAGATATTTCACACCAGCACAGTTTGCCTACAGCAAGTGATGAGATACCCATCTAAAGCAGGTGAACGTGGCTTGTCTGTCCTTGCTTTCATGGTGCCGTGGATGTGTGCTGCCGTGTTTACATGAGATTGCTATGTAGCTCGACCCAGTAAGTCCACTTGTTTGCATGCATTCTCCAGGCTCGTGGCTGTTTCCCTGGGCACTATGTGTTAGGGAATGAGTATCTGTATGAAAGAGCTGCTGCCATGTTTCACTTTCATATCATTTCATTGTGTATGCAGATCTCTTTGTCTGTATATCCTTGCGTACCTGGGCTTGCTCTCAGACATCCAAGTGCATACTAAGGGATCCAGATACCTTCATGTAAGCTTTTCATTTTGCAATCACTGGTCTTTGCTCCTGGGTATGTGCCATCCTGGCAAGGCAGGCACCATATCCTCCACTGTCCCCTCCTCCAACCTCCTCTCAGGAATGAGTTAGCCTCCACTAGTGCCTAGCACTCCATGTTTTAAGCTACTCCAGTGAACCTGTAGACATTGCTGTCAGCTCAGGATTCCAGGCAAGCATTTCCTGAACAGGGAGAAAACAAGCTAGAACGCAGCTATGTGCAATGGCTGATTAATTCAACCCATGTCATGTTTAACTGTACCCAAAGTAATAGATCCCTCTCATCACTTTAATGTCTGTGTGCTCATTGTCACCATGCTTAAAATAGATGCACTAGACTAAATCTATTGCAAGAGCTTCCGAACTAGGAGTAAGAACTGAAGTTGACTAATCAAGCACCTTTCTTTTAGGCTGGTGTCAACAAGATGATCCCTTAGGAGTTCTGGGTCCCTTATGCCCTGGAGCTCTGAGATGAAGCACCTCTTACTTAGCTCTGCAAATGTCTATTTTAAGCCTTTTTCCAACTGTTTAGCTGGCTGCATTTTCTCCCAGCTGGTCTTTGTCTGTTTGTTGACTATTATTTTGGTTGTGGTTTGCGGTCATTAAAGCAAACACATTTACAGAAGAGGTCCCTGGTGTGGCCCTTTTCTTAATTACCAATGGCCCGCCACAACCGTCAAAGCTCCGGGTGGTTTTGCTGTCACTGGAGGAAAACCAGTGGTTTGGAATCAGGAGACAGGGATGTGAAGATGTATAGGGTCCTTGAATGTCCAAAGCGAAGGTGGAGAATGGGTTGTCTGTAAGTAGTAATGTTAACTAAACTGCATAAAAAGGTGTGTGGCCTTTGTTGTGATATAATATGTATTTTCTTATATGCATGAGCCAAATTGTTGCATCATGATTTATCATAAGTGTGTCCGCCTTTACTTTCAGTCGTCACCTTCTCCCATTCTTATTGGTTCTTGGCAATTACTGTAGATAGACCTTGTAAATATTGCAACCTCGGGTTGCTGTAATCACACTGGTTCAATTCAGCAGATGGAGCTGTGAACAACAAGCACTCCACAGTGTCCTGAAGAATAAAGGGCATTTTTATCTTTGAACCAAAAACAACAAAAAAAAAAGTATGAAGAGTTACATCTTGAGGCTACTAACTGCAACGCATTTTTAAAACACTGTACTTGACACCACTTGAGGCAGATACAGAGACACTAAAAATGTCACGATATTCATTGGTATTGTAACAACTGCTATTGTATGGGGTTTTTGTATTGCTGTTAAGTATTGTTTTGTGTGTGTGTGTTGGAACCTACTGGGGACATGTTATATTTTGAAGTGATTAAACTATTTAATTGTGTGTCTATATTTTGGAATGGAATTATTTCTTCATTAAAAAGATTTTTAAAAGGAATTTATGGAGCATCATATTTGTGGCTTATTTTGGTTTTCAATGTCCTGTTCCATGGAGCCCAAACAGCATTTTTTTTCAGTGGGGGAGGAAAGTGTGTCCCTGTGGTGCAGCAACTAGTCTTTGTCTCCTCCACCATTTCATGACAGAACTCCCTCCACCACCTTCCACAGCACTTTGAACTTGGTACCAACCAGCACCCGCTTTCAGTGACCCAAGCAGTTTCTTCTTTCTTCCTTTCTTAATTCTCCATATCTTAACAGTTTCACAACCTGAAAACGAAGTTCCCCATCTGCAAAACACCTGCCCCTGAATCCACTTAACAGCAGTGAAAACCACCAGAAGCAGAAGACATCAGGGCCTGACAAGGTGCCTGGTACAAACGTAGAAGATGGTACATGGTTCTCAGGGACCTAAACTATCTGCAAGAGTGTAATTTTTTTTCTTAACCACTGTGCTTCTCTGGCCTTAGAAGGAAGAAAATGTTGGAACAGGCAGGTTTAAATGGCTTTACCATACACAGTCACACGTTCTTCTCTTGCAGATGAGCACAAAGTCTGCTTTTCCAATTACTCTTTTAAGACATCCTTCCTTGTCGTCGTTGGTAATTGCAACTGGTTGCTAACCTGAAAGAGCGTGAAGTTGCAAAACAAGAGCTTGCACTTAAAGCAGCAAGTTTGTGTTCTGTGGCAGTGCTTGGGGCTACCTCATCAGGATGTGGCAACATCTGGAGTGGCCAGTGGTGCAGCTGGGTGTGGTGGCAGCCCTTCCCATGTGCGCTGCAGCTGCTGTCCTGTCCCAGAGTGTGTCACTGACATCCAAAATATCCCCAGCTGTGCCCTCAGAGTTGTTAGCTGCCCCATGAGTTACACCAGGGAGGGGTCTGTTAGATGGAAAGCAGCAAACCAAAAACACTCTCTCTGTACTTAGCAGATGCCCCAGTGTGCTGGGAAGCAGATAAAGCCCAGTCTGCTGCCTCCTTCAGCACTGCCTGCTGTGGTAACCTGTAAATCACCAGGGTTTATTTGCCCTAATTCTCCTGTCTACATGTTGACACTCTTCAATAAAGATGACCATTTTACACTGTGAATTGTTTGCCAGATCTGCTGAACTTCGCCTCCACAATCCCAGTCCAAATTCATATCCACAAGACTCTAATGTATGATGACATATAGACTCATGAGGATAGCTCTGTTTTATCCATGCATAATCCCAAATTGCTGTGTTGCTTCCTAACCCACAATCAAGTCTAAGGCCCCTGGGGAACAAAGGAGCCACTGGAAACTAATTTATAGGCAAGGGCTGTTTTTCTCTTTGCCTCTTGGTTACTCTAACTGCTTTTTGCAAGGAAAATAGACTCATACAGGAGGAAATAAATTAGTTTCATTTGCAAAAGGAAATAAAATAGCAAATAAAAAGTAAAAATAAAATTTAAATAAAAAATAAAATAAATAAAATAAAATAAAATAAAATAAAATAAAATAAAATAAAATAAAATAAAATAAAATAAAATAAAATAAAATGTAGTCTTTAGATCTGAGTAGTTGGATTCTTAGCTGCATCGGCCCTGAACTAGGGGGCTGAAAGCCCCTGGAATTTTCTGAAAGCACCTGAGAGTTTCATTCAGTAGCACACAATTCTATGGCTGCTCTTCCAAAATTTGCTTAGCCTATTGCTCAGCAGTTGTACATTCCACTGCAAGCAGCCCTTAGGTCTGGGTGAAACTTTGAAGAGACTGTTGCAGGAACATGAAGCTGAGTGTATCAGAAAATTGAAATATGTTGGTTAGGAAGATCAAGCTCTATTGTTCCACGAAGAAAAAAATGTATTGAAGAATTTCATATGCCTCAGGATCATCCTGTCTAATACCCCGGATAATCCGCAGATTAAGGATTCCCATTTGCTTTCTCCTAAGTTACTGCTACCAGTTGAGTTGCCTGAGGAATAGGACAGCTCTCCCAAGCTGCCAGCACTGCACCATCAAGCCTTTGGCTGCAAAAGGCAGAGCAGCAGAATTCGGCTACACTTCTCCCAACCCTCCCATTCCCCAGGAAACAGGTCCCAAACTGAAGCTTTTCTGAGGGCCCAAAACTCTGGAGCTTTCTACAAAAGCTGCTTTAGGCTAGCAGCCTGCTAGGACAAGGCTGAGGGATGAGGGGAATTGTGCAACCACATCATACAAAGATGGTTAATGCATAACATGAATTGGTTAATGCAGCTTGGAGATAATAAAGAGAGAGGTGATGTGAAAGAGCAGCAGTTGTTTTTGTGTGCTTGGTGGGCAAGGAAGGAGGCCACGGTGCATTTTGTCATTGCTGTGTGAGGCTGCAGAATGTCCTTTGCTATTTAATGCAGGATCATTTACTACTAGCAAATGAATTACCTGATGGCTTGCATTTTTTACACCGCACTCAGCAGTGGCAGATGTGTCAGGCCTGCTGCTTGCTGTGCTAATTGTCAGCCCTAAAGGCTGCCCAGTTCCCACTTCTGCCCTGCTTGCTGCAGCCCAGCCTTGCTGCTAGAGCCCAGCACTGCTGCAGCCAGCATGCCCCTTCAGAGAAGAGGCGCCTTCCAAGCTCGTTTTTGGCTGATTTTCTTGTCACTGCTCAGATCAGTTTTGGTCCCTTTTGGTACATTCCTGTCAGAAAAAAAAAAAAAAAAAAAAAAGGGCTCAAACTGGTTTCCAGCGTGGGGATGTGTCTGTGCACACCTGCATTTCTCAGCTTTTGGATTTTCAGCCCCCAGATCCCTTGCAAGCCTCCCTAAGCCCAGGCAGGGGTTCAGAGCATCCATCCCCGCACCTCCTGCCTCCACCCCATGCACCTCAGTGTGATTTCAGGACAGGCTGCTCCTCACCTGCACCAGTGCTTCTCCTGATGTCTTTGGTGGTGCTATTCATCACCCCCTCATGGGGCAGGGGCTGCTGCTCACCTGGGAAAGAAGTTTCTCACTGCTGCCCTCCTGTCCCTCTTCCCATGGGAGCTGCTGTGGGGGCCCAGACCAAGTTTTTTGCCGGATGGGATCCCTTGTTCAGGTCAAAAGTTCCTTTTGGGCACCCAAAATCCTTTCCTGGTTTCACCAAACAACCAAATGTGTTTATGCCCCTGTGATCCACAGAGTAACCTCCTCTCCTGCACCCCTCAGTGGTGCCTAGTCCAATTACACTCCTTTTTTTCTTTTTTTTTTTTTTTGTTTATTTTGCTTTATTATGTATTGAGGCTTCTGGCAGTAGCCTTAAATCCCCCGTTTTGCTCCTACACTGCTGCTATGAGTAGGAATCAGGTGCTTAACAGGTCTCTGCACTTCTTTAACATCTGCTTTCTTGTGAAAGAGCAAGAGATTACATGCTCTGTAAAAACACTTTCATCATCATATTCATTATGTAGGTGCAATTAAACTTAGAAATCCCCCCCAAGAGACCTCAGCTCTGACAAACGACCCTATTGTCCTCTCCACAAAGCAGAGAAGTTGCCTTTCAGTCCTTTCAGGTGGCACTGTGTGCTGCTGGAGTGTTTTCCATTTGCTACCTATGATAACTGCACCCTGGCTCTCAGCTCTTTTGCCCAGAGACCCTCACAGCCCCCATCTGCTGGGAGGGGCTCAAATAATCCTGTTTGTTTCAGCTGAAAGGCTGGTACTGAAGTTAGTGCAGATGGCAACTCACTTGAGGGAGTGCTGTTTCCAGGGAATCCTCTCATCACTCGCTCTGAGTCACGCGCTCAGGGGAGGACACTTCACCAGAAACACGTTTGCTGCTGCTTTTGGATCTAAGCTCCCACAAACTAATTATTTGAGTTCATGTATAAATGCAAGGAGGAATGCAGAACACTTTTGTAAGGTCACAATCATGAGAAATCTATGCAGACCTGTTCACCAATTAAGAACTGGGTTTATAGAGGTTATACAAAGTCTGCGCAGCTCTAGTATTGATTGTTTGTCTGGCAAAGTGATAATCAACACAAAAATTAACTGGGTTTGACTGCAAGCTGGGATTGCCAAGGCTGATGGTGCCCGGGAGCAGAAAAATTAAACTGTTTTATGTTTAGCTGGGGATGCCTCACTTAACCCAACGGGAGCAAACCCGGAGGACAAAAACCAAATGAAAACCAGGTTGAGTAGCTGTTCAGTGGCCAGCTACTGCTTTCCTTGGGAAGCAATTCATTATTCCCCTTATATTTGCACTGCTGGGAGTGAAACATCTCATCTGCTCAGCCAACACTGCTGAGGGGCAGGTGGTTTTCCTGCCACAAGGACACAGCGGGCTCGGCCCTGCCGGGGCTGGGCCATTAGGTACAGCTGAGGTACAGCAGACAGGAATCTGCCCTAATAGCTCTCTTGAGCTGGTGGCAGGACTGCATCTGGTCAGCCCTTTACTAAAATGTGATGAATGACTGTGGAGTGTTTTTCCTGGCACCTGAAACCTTTTCCAAGATGGAAATAATGTTCATGTCTTTAGCCACCCAACAGATGAGACAGAAAAACTGGTGGCCTTGTCGAGACAGCGTGAGCCAGCCAAATTCTGGGATGAGGTTTCCCACCAGGCTGTGTGCTAATTCAGAAAGCAAGAACCCTTATGTCAGATCATTCCCCTTTTATTTGCTATAGACTGTCTGTACTAATATCTAGAATGCTTATTTTCTTACCTCTGAATATAGAACTTGGCCAACTCATTCAAAAAAACTGGGAAAGGCTTGAGCTGTGTCGAGTATCTACGTCATGGCCTGTTGCCTAGGTAGCTCCGTCTAGCATTCAGGGACTTGTTTCTAGGAATGACGAGCTGGGGAGATAAACAAGCTCTTTTAAGGATGCAGAAGAGAAGAGGGCTCGAATTTGGTTTGCTGCATTTACTTTGCTGTGCTCATTTAGACATTCATGGTCTGATGATGACCTAGAAACAGAGGTGCCCTGTGGAAGTGTTTGCCTTGCTCCCCCCAGGCAGCTCTGTGTGCCCAGCCCTGTGCAATCCCTGGCAGGGACACACGCATGCGCACACACCCCAAGGAGATTGCTCTTGCTATGTGGAGAAAAGAGCAACATTCCAGATTGCTAAGGGTGAGGCAGATGTTGTGAGAGGTCATGCAGTTTGCGTGGATGGGGCTGCTCTCCTTTTCACTGTACAAGAGGAGGAGCAGCCCCCAGCAGGGAAAGGGGAGAGCTGCACTGCCTGTATCCTCCTGCCAGCACTGCTGCCATTCCCTGCCGGCACGCCACCCATCCATATCCCAGGAGCTGCCTCTTCCTGCCTCAGAGCTCGGGCACCAGTTCTGCTTTTGTGAGATCCCACTGGTGTGAGGGTTCTGATTTTACTGCACATTGACCACCAAACCTTCCGGCCTTGGTTCTGTGCCTTCAGAGTGTGCAGATGCAGCAGTGCAAGTCAGAGTCCCGCCTTGCCAAGAACAGGCAGGTGTCTCTGCTCCTCCAGAGATGACATGCTCCAGGAAAAACACACGAAGGAAGTATAAAAAGTTGAGGTGATGGGGATGCTCGCCTGCTAACACAAAGTATCAGCAGGCAGAATTGGCTGGCCTCAGGCCAATTTACCTCTAAGATGCCAGCAGACAGCCGCTCTTTGGAATGTCAGCAAGGTGTTCTTGCCCATCAAGCCTTGTCTGGTTGAAGCAGCACTAGTGCAGCTCCCCTGATCCAGACAGGACTTTCCACAAAGGGCACAGTAGGAATGAAAATGTTTATTCTTCATGGCCCATGAATGCATTTCATCACCATTTAGCATTACCACAGATATAACTGCAGGAAAACCTATTTTCAATATAATGTATGAACTATTCAAGCTTGCTCCAGAATTTCTGGCAAGTTCAGCCCAACCCAGTAGTTCCCCTCATCTAATTTCCCACAGAGACATGTGGACGTGTCTTTGGCTGCATAAACCTAATTATGCTCCCACAGCCCCAAAACTGACAACTAAATTACTGTTGCAGAATACTTGCAGAACAAAGCTTAACCAGAAGCGTCACAGCGTGATTTGTTGGACCAGCAGTCTGAAAAGAAAGATTGTTATGCAAATCTAATTTGGAAATCATTAGCAAGAGCGATGCCATAGAACAGAATCCTTTTATTTTTTAAAGGGATTCCACCTTATTATAACCACATTCAGTTTCTGGATACATCAGCATAAGTAAATTGCAGGAATATGAAGCATTTTTTGTATGGTGGATGGGCTTTTGAAGCTGAAGTCTCGCTCATATATTGCAGTCCTAAAAGCAGTCTTAAATATTCTTTAAAATCCAGGCTCTGTGGTAAGTGTGATTTCTTTTCCTTGCAAAGCTGCAAAATTGTTGTTCAGGAAGCACTTGTTTTCAGCAGAAAATTGGAAGTGTTCATAAATTAACTCACACTGAAAATTAAAGGGACCCACCCAGGCTGATCCCAGTCTGTCCTTTGCTCCATCCAGTGCTTTTCCTCCTGTATTTTCTGCCTGACATAAACCTACAATCCATGAAGATCTGCTGCTACACAGGGGTAAAGCAACAGAATCCTCAAAGAAATAATCTCTACAGACTGAGACTTCATTTGTATGTCTGTGTTTCATGGTTACAAGAACCAATATGAGAGAGATGAGAGTCTTGGAAACCAAGGCAAGGACCCATAGGAAGATAAAGGCTTCATTGAATGTTTTATCTACCAATAGGGGTAAAGGTTTCTAACCTAGTTGCAAGTAACACTCTTTACACTCTACTGACATTATTTATGCTTGTTTACATGTGACATTGTGAGGCTTGGAAAAATAAATTGTGACGAGCCTGGTCCTCATGGAAGAATATTGGTCCAATCCATTACCCAGTCACGTGAAACACAAAGATCTTTTTGGGAGCATGGAATCAAGGCCAATATCCTGGTGTGTTGGGTTCTAGAACATGGACAAGTTTTCATCTTTTCCTTACATTTCGAAAGAATACAGGAAGTGGCATTCAACAGATATGAAACAGGAAAAGGAGTAGTTGATTCTTTCAAACTACAAACCTGCAGACATGAAAATCAGAGACAGTAAATGCAAAATCCCTTCAAATAATTATAGAGAATGCAGGAAGACAGGAACATGTATGGGGTTTTTCTTGCAGTAATTATCAGCACTTCTGTCTTCTAAAAAAAATTGCATTTCCACTAATAGCTGTATCCTGCATTTTCTTGTAGCAAAACAGAAATGAAGAAGCAAAGTTGTAAAACTAGAAGAATTTCTTAAAAAACACAGTGAAGTAAAATCAAAAGTCTGGGCTTTATTTACTGCAGATAAGGACTTTCCCAGAGAAAATCATTGAAGGAATAAAAAAGTTGTGCCACATTTTTCATGACAAACAAACAAAAAAAAAAAAAAACAAGCACAGATTTTTGGCATGACACCACGCTTCAAATTTTCAACAGCCCTTTTCACTGGGAGTAGAGACAATAATCCTGGTGCAATGTGAGCCAAGCCACTGTCATGCAGCATGATTTTCAGCCAGCCTTTCCTTCCACACTGCAGCTCCAGCTACCGTACAGCTTGGTGAGAAATCTTGGTCCCATGATTCGTTCTGCATCCCTCCAGGTCTTCAGTAGAAACAGGGGAGCTAATGGGCAGTGGGGAATAAAAAAAGAAAGAATAAATCACTTTGAAATTATTCTAAATTCTTCCCTGAGTTTTTTATATGCAAATAGTTGATCAGGAAATCAGGAATATTTAACACCATGTCTGTGAGCATAAAGTCATACCTAAAACCCCACTGTTGGTTTATATTTTCAATTCATGACCAAAAAGCATAATTTTTGCAGCCATAGCTGCGTTTCCTCTCCTCCTTCATTCTCTTAACCTAAAAGTTGTTTTTTTTCTTTTCCAAGGTCTATCCCTGCTCCATGATGTCCTCCTCCAGGCCCTGGTCAATCCACAGGACTGGCATTTTTTCCCAGGGGACACAGTTAGGTCAGAGCCACCTCCTCCTGCCCCAGGGCAGTAACCCTGCTCTTTGCAGCAGCCAGGAGCCTGATGTGCTGGTCTCCATGTGCTGCCTTTGGCTTGAGGATCAATACCTGCCTGGAGAGCCCCACTGTGTACTCTCCAGGAGGATGCTCTCCACCCTGGCTCTAGGAAACCTGGTCCTGAGTCACAACTTTCCTGCCCTGTAGCAGAGTCCACTGCCTTCTCCAACACACAGTTTAACTTAGGGCTGAAGGTCAGTGAGACTCACAAGTCTGGGCTGTGACCTCCAAAAGAGAGAAGAGGTATTGCTTTTCCCAATTCCCTTCTGCTCTTACTGTGGCTCAGCAAAGGCCTTTACTTCCATGGCTTTGAACATTTTCTTCCTCAAGAGTGTCTTTGTTTTCTGTATGAGACATTTACCTCTTGTGAAACCTCAAAAATTCAGGTGTCTGGAAATTTGGAGAAGTTACAGCTTCAGAAAAGCCTCAAGACTAAACAATGAAGTAGGAGAGGAGCTTCCAGGCAGCCTGTAAATTCCTGGGTCAGAGACTGTAAACTTGCCCAAGTTCTGTACATTTGGGTTTTTTCTCAAATACCTGCTTTAATGCAGTGATAAATTTACATTTTATGGGGCCTTTGGGTACGTTTGTAGCCCACACACCTGTGCCCTACCTGTTATTCCCTGTGTCAGCCAAGGTTCCCAGCTAATCAGCACCTGCAAAAGCAGAAGAGGACAGATCCAGCTTCACCACTGTTCTGAGGTCACAGGAGAAAAACTGGGAGAGACAGTTTTTGCTTTTTCAGGTAAACTGAGCTTTTAAAATGCACCAGAAGGAATGGTTACAAAGATCCACAGAACCTCTTTAAAACCTTTGCTATGAATGGTCACCATGAACACCTATTTGAATGACACACCTACTAACTCCATTTGTTCAATTTTGCACACACATTTTAGTATGAAAAAATAATGGAGGGTGGTTATTGTTGTTTTTAGTGCTGGATTATTAGTAGTAGTAGTAGTAGTAGTAGTAGTAGTAGTAGTAGTAGTAGTAGTAGTAGTAATATTGCTGCTGTTGTTATTCCTATTCTTTTTATTAATAACAATAATAGTGTTGTTGCTATCATATTTTATTTTATGGATTTGAAATTTATCCAGATGAAAATCGGTTGCAAGAGAAAATTTCTTTTTTGGAGAGATACTGGCAACACCCACACATACACACATACAGTGAAGGAGGTAGCATTAACTCATTCGAAACTGAGAGCTTTACAATTCTTTCATACACTAAATATTTTAATGAACTGCATTTGAACTCATGCAATCAGTCCAAAACTTCACAGATGTTGGACTTGGGCAGGGTGCATGTGCACACATGGCTGGGGAGACGACAGGGGGACACTTGTGTGCCTTCTGCATTTCAGATTTATTTCAGCTTTAAAGAGAAACCTCTAATTAACAAAATTGAGTTGCTGTCAGATATGTTCTTTTCCGCTGGTTCCTATTTTTAATTCCCACAGGACAGAAATGGAGCCGAAACACAAATTGCGAAATACAAGGACCAGGATACATTAATTCCAGCAGCTCTGCCTGCTGCCCTGCAGAGCTCTGTGGGAAGGCAGAGCCGGCGTCTCCTCTCTCTGCACTCCCACCCATCCCTCCCCGGGCTGTGCAGGGTGTGGGAGCTGTGCCTGTGCTGTGCACCACCACCCAGAACAACGCTCTTGGGAAGGTTTTCCAGCTCCTGTGGCACTGCCCAAGCCAAGCAAATGCCTCACTGTTGTTCTCTGGATACATTTCTGCTGGAGAGGGCGATTTTGGGAGTCTGGGCAGTGCTGGGGGCTGTTGACAGGCGTGAGGTAACACGCTGACAGCTTCATTCCCATCTGTTAATAGCTGGTCTAGCCCTGGGGAAGCTGCTGCAGGACACTTGCTAAACCTGCTTATTTTGTTTGTGGATCCACCAAGGCTTTCAGAGTTAGTTTATCCACTGTTTTGGAATAACATACCAGTTGGTGAGTAAGCCACTAGAACTGTAAGTTATGCATAAGTGAATGGTTTCACCTCTGCCAGAGTTCTTCTGCAGAGGAGGTAATGTGCTGCTGTCACGCTTTGCAAAGCTCAGCCCAAGATCACAGAGAGCAGCTCCCTGGCCAGCTATGCCATCCTCTTACTTACTAAGCAAAATTGCTTTTCTATGTCTGCCCTGGTAACATTTCTCCTTGCTTAGCTCATAAAGAAACCCAAATAAATCTCCCTTGAATCCAAATTCACAGGTTCTGGGAACTGGTTCAGTCAGCAGTATCTGTGCTCTTCTCTGCTGGGAACATGACTGAATTATCCACCTGCTTCCTGGCTCTGCCTGAACACTCAGAAACCAGAATAACCCCAAAAGCTAAACCCTCAACAGCATAACCCCACTGCACTTCTCACTTAATCCTTTACCACAGTCATTCCTCACCCTTTGCCCCGTGCAATGCCTTTGCATGATGCTTGTTAGAAGAAATTGCTGTAAAACATACTGAATTCAGGACTGGTTATGGTGACCCCCATACCTCCAGAAGACAATAAAAAGGCTTATTAATAACAAACTTGATTGATGGGATGAGAAGGCATTGTTAAGGAAATTTCTCATTCATTAGTTGATTAGGAGTTCTAGGAAACACAGATCATACTGTGCTTGCTGGGGCTTAGCCAAAGAATGAGACAAAGATGGTGACATCTCTACCACAAAAAATTGATTTCAGCAATGCTTAGATCATACTTTGGACCAGCTGTGGAAAGGATTAAAATTTTCTAGTAATAGATGCAAAAGCATAGGGTATTCAGGGATATCAAAATTAATAAGTGTTATCACCATACCATGAAACCAGATTTGTGTCCCACTTCACATCGCCCTTCCCTGGTGTTGTCATGATAATCCTTCATAATACAAAGCTAATCTAAGTCCATCCTTTCCCTTTTTCACACAGATGATGAGATTTTTCATTCATCCATGGTGTTCAGTGCCTCTGCCTTAGGGTAACAATACCAGGCATGCACCAAACCTATTGTGGAATCTCTCCCTTTGCCCCCTCAGACTTGGAGCCCTCAGGGAATAAGGTGACCAGAAAATCCTTCAAGCCCTTCCTCAAACTGAATTTAGCCAAACAGCCCCAAACCCTGGTGTCTCTGTCCTCTCTATGGCCTCTCCAGACAGATTCCCAGTGTACTTTTGGCTCGGGTGGTGTGCTTGCACTGCACCTACTAATCATTTGTAGATCTTCTTTCCCCAAAATAAAGAGCAGCAGGTGAAGCTGTTGAAGCAAAAGGCAGCCATTTGATTTTGTCTTTTTTAAGGGTTAGGTATTTTCTCAGCCAGGCTACACTTTTAGCTACTCAAAGCAGCAATTTCTGTGTTTCTTGCAGAATTACAGCAGGAATGGTTTAGCCACTTGCATGCTCTGAACAGTGATTTTTATCGTGTGAGAGCACCATAAAAACTCCGTGTTGCTGCTGCATCAGCTGCTGCCACAACTGTTGTAAGGCTTCATTCCCCTGGGGTCTCGTGAGGGAGCCTGGTCACCACCTGCACCCCACGATTACAAGTCCCAGGAGATGCCCTCAGCACAAATCTCTTGCTCTGTGTTCTCCTGCTTTTTTCTCTTTATGCAGTTCTATTTATTTCACCCTTTGCACTCAGTCATCTCTCTGCTGGGGTGACTTGGAAGCAGAAAGGTCAGTTTTGTACAACCAAAAGTAATTAATTAGATCAGTCTCTGGAGGCCTTTTTCAAAGGGAAAAATACCTCCTGGTACTAATCTGCCTCAGTAATACAAATTATGTATTTCTGGTTCCTCTTCCCAGATGCTGCTTCTACTCTTTTCACACCTCTAAACAGGGAATGTACAGTGCAGCTAACAGTCCAGGGTAGGCTGTAAGCTCCTGCTACATCATTAACCTTGGAATGAGATCTAAACTTTCACCCTTTCCTATCTACTCTAAATAATGCTCTAATTTTTGTATCAAAGTCCATCAATGCCAGGTAAAATTCCACATCGTGGAGCCATTCAGGCTGATACATCATAAAACTGCTGCCATATCCACAGGTCTTTTTAGATCCTCCTTCTCAGGGGATCTTTTTAAAGCAGGAGCAGTGGGGTCATGAAAACAGCAAGGTACAGTTCCTGTAGAATACTGCCAGAGTTCCAATATCTACTGGTTTCTGGTTGTGCCTTTGCATTCCAGTCATTCCCCTTCTTCTGCTTTCTGTCTTTTGCTTAGCAAATGTACTTGGCTTTGAACAGCCAATTTGCAAACTAAACATTGTATGGAATAGGGCAGGAGCCCACTGATTCTTTCTATGGCTGGTGACTTGCACCTGTTCTTAAAAACATGAGTTCATAAATGTGAAGGCTAACATAGGTTTTGACTATAATGAATAATTTCACTTAGAAGGCACACTTGGATTCTGGGAAAAGGTTCACATTTTAACAGCTTGGTAGCTGCTCTGATCTACCACAGCTCCATGTCTACTGACCATATTAAATGGTAAACACCTATAATCTGTGGTTCATCAAGTTCAAAATCCTACAGCAGGTGGGACACACAACAACACTGCAGGGCCTTGGTGTCCACCAATTCCCAACACACCAACAAGATTCAAATTCAGTTTTACATCTCTAAGAAGATTGTCATGCAGCTCCTCTGACACAAGCCCCCTGGTCTCTGGCTGACACACAAAGTCTGTCTCCTGCATCAGAGAGAGCAGAAGAGGTCGATATCAGCACCTCAAACCACTGCCAGTTCATAGCAGGCGACATCCATCAGATGGAATGATTAAGAGATCAGCTTTCCAAAGCGTGGCCCCGGTGGCCAGCAAAGATGCAGAGTGCAAGCCCTGGTATGACTGCATCTGTCAGGATGTATTAGCTCTGAGAAATCATTACCCACCCTAGGGAGGAAAATTAGCAAAGAAAACCCCCCACATTAGTCTGAACTGAGTAAATGGGGCTGCCAACAGGGAGGAGGGGGAAACAAAGCAGAGCTTTTCCTTATTGCTGGGCAGGCATTAACTTTCTACATCAATTCCTAGTGAAAAAATAAGCAGATCTGAGAGAATAAAGTCCAGGAATAATGGGATTTTATTAAGATGTGGCCTTGTGGCCTCCCTAGCCTGCCTTTTGTGAGAAGTGGGTTTGGCAAGACTGGGAAGTTTCTTCCTCCTTTGATTTTTGACGTCATGTTCCCTGAGTGCTGACAGCTTTACACTCAAGTGATGCAAGAAAAGACAATAATTCATAAACTAAGAACTGGGTTCCCTCTTCTGGGTGTTCTTTGTTCTCCTTGTTGTTAGCATGGCAAGTTTAGTTACCTACTAAAAGCACTTCACGTGCCAGAGGCTGCCTCTGGGGACTGTCTTTAAATTAATAGATATATAGATATCTATTATAGATAGAGACAAGTATAGATTAGCCTTCAGGAATTTTGTTACATCTGGGCTAATCCTTGGTACTTGTTGTGGCATGGTGTGCTCTGCACAGGTGCATGTGATAATCAGCACAAAGTTGTCTGGGGACAGGGATGTGAGAGGAGGATGGCTTCACTCTGAGTCTAGCTTTAGTAATATTCTGAGCTCGTAGGAGGTGTCAAGTTTTTCTTTAAAAAGATGGAATTTTTGGTACATGAAGCTGTCAGACAAATGTATATCTTGTTCTAAAATACTTTGTTAATGTTATTTCCTTTTTCTGTATTTTAAAATAAATTTTTTAAAAGTGGGCTAGTTTTGGAATGCCTTTTTTTTTTCCCCAAGGGCTACATTAGAATACAAACAGTAATGAAAAATCTATCTGGGTCACATGGTACAAAGGAGAACACCTTCTACTTGTTGACAGACAGACCTAGGGGGTGGAAATGAGCAAGGAGAGGAAAGTCTTTGAAGCCAAAACTTTACTTTTCCACCCCAATCGTGTACCAGAAGAAAGGCAGAAGAAAGGTGTACCTGAGAAAGCAAAGCATTCAAGAAAAGCACAGAGAAAACATCCTGGGGAAAACCTCAGCACTGCTGAATGAGTTTTGCCAGCGAGTTGCACAGGATGAGGCTTTTTCCAGCTTGCCCCAAGGTGCACTGCTGGTTCTGCTGCTGGTCACTGGTACCCAGGGACCTCACTGGTCTGGGGGATGGCCCAGGACACAGGGACTGCACAGGTGGGTACCTCTGCCTTGTCCAATGTCTGCAAGCCATCAAGGCTCCAAGAGCTATCACAAATACTAGCATAGCTCATTGTCTTTGCTTACTCTCCCTTGCTAACTTACCCAAGATCCTCTAAGATACTTACATTTTTCAATAGTTTCCAGAATCTCAGACATATTAATGGACTCTGGCAGTCCATACAGTCCTGGCAATACTGACCCACAGACACATCCCCAGAGGACTGAGAAGATGTCTCAAGCAAAAGTGAAAACCATTTGGACAGGCAAGGGTTATTCCTGTTTGCTCCAGGTTTCCTGGGTGGCTCTGGGTATGTCACCAAATCTCCATGTGCATCAACTGCCCATGGCATTTTGCTTCATGTTATCTTTTTGCAACCTAATTCAAGTACAATTAATGAAATGTAGTATCTAACATCTGACATCTTTCTTTTGCTCCTTCCCTCTTTTAATTTTGTTCCTTGTCCTTTTCTCAACTGTCCTACACTTTATGCCACAATGCTTAAACTAGGTTTTAAAAACAAACTCAAAGCCTACATGATTTTTGCACGTCATTACTGTGACCTCTGTTTGCACGCTTTTAGAAGTGATTCTGCACTCTGCAGCATAAATACATGTCTAACAGGGATATTTGAAGAAGATTCTCACCAAAAGATCAAAAATGGTGGGTAATATAAAAGATCCCCACATGCACTCATGCAAGGTACACAGGTTGAACAAAGACTGAATGAAATTTGGGATTAAGTCACAGTTTTTAATTCACAATTTAAATATGAATTTGGGAGGTTTTGATGAGAAGGCCAGACTGTGTCCAGCCGCCCTCCACATCCCATTGGCAGCAAAGGAGAGAAGTTCACAGTACTCTAAATACAGTCACGTGCTAAGCTATAACCTAGAGCATCTTTCCTTCAGAAACTGGGAGGAAACTTCCACTGCTTTTGTTTATAGATCATGCAAAATTCCCAGACAACAACAGTTCTGCAAGTGTAAGAGGGTCAGTGCAAGTGCTCAGAATAAAAGGAAATCAGAAATAGGCCTGGCATGGCTTACTGTGGCCTTGGAGAGCTCCTCTGGTCATTCTTCTGAGAATGAGCGATGCTGGGCATGGCATCTCCCATTCAGCATGGGATCTCCCAGCACAGCAGAGGCCGTGTTGGCTGTGAAAACTCAGAGCTGTAGGCTAACCTGAAACCCACAGCAAACTGAACAAACACAGCAGCAGTGGTGGATACTGGGAGAACATGAAGTGAGATTTTGAAGCAACAGAGAAAAGTTCAGACCGAGGTGACCCGGCTGCTGAGCATTTACCTTGGCCCAGCATGCAAGTCTGTAAATAATACAGGGTATTAATACACTGGCCTGCTTGCAGCCACTGCTGTTTCAGCAAAAAGCAGTTACATCCTGACAGACCTCCACGTGTTTGCAAAGGCCAAATGCCATGAGGTGACATCAGCCCCAGGGTCTCTCTGGACCTGGTTGACTGAAGGCAGGGGAGAATCTGCCCCTGGCTCCCAAAAATGTTAGCTCAGGACCTATGGGCATGTGGAACAGAAAACAACAAGCATCTGTCACCTCAGAGGCAGGGAGCTGGCAGAAGTGTCAAACTGATTTCATTAGCTGTGTGCAGTCAGGTGTTGCATTAGCACAAATTGCTGTGGTTTAAAATTATTTGGTTTAAAAAGCATGCCTTTGGGTCCTCCTGTGTCATCCTGGGACTTAAAATATGTACTATTTTATGCCTGTTTTTCAGTGGATTTCTTCCACTGCAGTATTTTTAGCTCTTTACTCTCTCCCACCAAATTGTGCATCAAGAGGAACTGACATCTCTCTGCCCAAGCACGTGAATCAGGGGGTGTCTGGCCTCCTACCCCCAGAGTGGCTGCAAGGTAACCCTTGGGACCACCCCAGGGCCATGGGCACAGACACAGACAAGCCATCCTGCTGTGTCTTGTTGACAGGCTCTCCTGTTCCCTGGAGGGAGGGGGAAAAACACAACTCAGAAATGAAGAGAATAAGGCTACCTTTTAGTCCTTTGGTTTCTAGATGATTTTTGTTGTACAGGAACACAAAAACAAAGGGAAGGATCAGCCCAAGGGTGAGCGCTACGGACCAAATTCACCCTGACACAAAGAGGGAGCAGCTTCCTTCAGGAGCTGTACCCGCCTCCTCATTGTCTGGAGGCTTCCCAACCTGCACTGTCTGTTCACAGGTTTTGCAGTGTGCTGTTTTTCTGCTCTTCTGGCATCACTTTTGGGATCGGGAAACAAGAAATCTTCTGATTTTTGGTACGAAGAAAAATCTAAAATGAGCAAATGTATTCCTGCCGGTCACAAGAAGGGGTGGAGGTGGAATCACTTTGCTTTCCCCATTTCCACACGCCCTCTGGCCAGTGCCACTGAGGCTCAGCAGCTCCAGTGCCCAGGCTGGAGGGGCCATGGGCACGGGCAGTGCCATGGAGGAGCAGCCCCAGCAGTGCAGAGTGTGACTGTGCTGCCAAGGCAGGGCAGGGACACTGCTGGCTGCTTCTGATTCCCAGCTTGTGCCAGGGCACGGCGTGGCTCAGGGACAGCACAGAAATGGGCTGTGCAGGCAAGGCTGGCTCTCTGCAGCAGCAGTGGGCCAGTGGGGACACGGCTTCCTACAGCTTGGCACGCTGCTTTCAATTAGAAGGCTGTCAGGGAAATAGTCATAGATACCAAATCATAGCAAAAAACCTGCGAGCATATGTAGGTGCTGAAATAGGGCATAGCATGGAAAATGAAAATCCCTGGAGATGGCTTAGCAGTCTCAGAGGGAACAAATATTTTCCTTATAAAATATTGCATAGGAATGCTTGTGCTACTCATAATGAAAAATTTATGGTAAACATTTGACCCCTTTTCTCTCCATGATTTCTCAACAAGTAGGTTCAATTCTTTATGATTTCCCTTCTCCAAGCAGGCCATAAATGTTTTATATGAGCACATTTCAGCCTAGGCATGCTCCTGAATGCTGTATGGCTTTAGTCTGGCGTGTTTGCTTACCGTGGTTTGATCCACGTTCCCTCATTGCTCATCTAAACAACAGAAGTTATTTTTCTTCCATATTAGACCAGTGAGCCTGCACAGATGGGGAAATCATTTGTTATTACTTTGCTGAGAGCATACAAGTGACCACGTAAGAGATCCACGTTTCAGATAAGAAGGAATGCATTTACTTCCCCAACATGTTTTTCTGCTGTTACAGACCCAAGAAAACCAAAGCACCCCCCATATGAAATTCTCACTGAATTCTAGTGTTCCACTAGCCATATGTTACAAGTAAAAAACACAAGAAAGAGCTGAAGACACATTTTGCTACGAGGTCTTCTTCAGCAGTGATGCTACTCTTCATTTTTCCAAAATGTCATCTTCTGATAGTTAGTGAAAGAACACAACCAGAAAGCAGGAAATTTTATTTTTCTGTTTCTGTAGTTAATCTCTGTAGTGAGATTTTGAGGCAGATGAAGCAATGAACTCTTCACTTTTTTAATGGATCCACTGCTTACCCCACCTGATTTTCTGGAGAATTATGTCAGTCTGCGTGTCTGTCCATCTCTCTGTCTGTTTGTGCTGGCTGGTACACGCTCTTTATTTTCACTTTCTTCAGAAGTAATTCCTTTGCTCATATTTTGCTAATTGAGTGTGTTCTATTGATCAATTTTCATTGCATTGCACTTCTGCCTCACTGGTTATGAGGAGTGACACATGAACTGCAGACCATATCTCATCCTGGCCAGGGGAGAGAATCAAAGAGATGCTTAAGTCTGGATCCTATACAGTGTGAAGATATTAAACAACACCTTTTTTTTTCAATCTCTCTCCCTTTTCTGACCCCTGTGAATATGGCTTTTTAATCAGAGCTTCAAATGAAAGAGGAGGGGGAAAATAAAACTATATACACTACCATATTGTGGCTCAAATTAACAACATTGTGATCCCAGTCATTCTCCCTTGGATTCAAAACTGCAGTAGAACAAACCACATTCTTAATATTTTAATTAGAATTTTTTTCATCAGAGTCCTTTGAAGTTAACTTGATAATATAAAACCAGAAATGTGACATGCAGAGGTAGATCCTGAACAATTTGTAGCAAACTGCCAAGAATCTTCAGTTGATTCTTGTTATTTTTGAAGGAAAATATGTGTGGAGAAAGCGCTTCTGTTTTATAATGTTACCAGAGACTTATCTGAAAATCAGAAATTGTACCAAAACAATAATGCAATCCATTGTGTACTTCAAAATGATCAGAAAACAGCTGTGGGTATGTTTATTGTCAGTGCTCAATTTTGAACCCCTTTGGCATACAGAAGTTCTGATCTAAGCATAATAGCCCTGTTATTCATGAACCCCAAGTCTCTGAAAAATCACTGTATTGATGTGATGTCCTTAAAATCTAAGTTCTTACTCACATCTGGGAACTGAACATAAAGAATTCAAAGTTTAAAAGTCCTGAGTACTAAAATACCCCACCTTTTTTCTCTTGCTAAAAATTAATGTAAGATCACAAGAACAGATACTCTGGATCAGATTCAAGGTCTAGCTAGTTCAGGATCCTGTCTCTGGCAGCAACAAATATTACCTACTTTGGCTAGAACATAAAAATAGGCAGTAATATAGAAACGTTCTCTTAATATAGTAACCAGCCTTTTTGGACTGCAGCTGCAGAGATGGCATCTTGGTGTTCCACTGCCCCTGTGGATTTTTCTTTCATTAATGCATTCAATGACTTTAAACCCTTTTAGGCCTTTTAGATCCATAACATCCCGTGGCATTGAGATCCACAGCCTAGATACCTGTTGTGCAAAGAACACATTTGTTCTTGCATCTCTTCCCAGTCTGCCACCTAAATCTGTGTGTTTTATCCCAGTTTATTCTGAGAAAAAGCAACTAATTACTCCCAAATTATTTTTTCAAGTCTTCTCAGGACTTAATAGAAGTCCTTATCATATTCCCTCACTTGCTTTTTCTCTGGCTGTAGAGAGTCCATTTGTCACTCTTTGAACAGAATTGGTGCCACATTTTTGGTCTGGCTGGTTTCTTCTTTGTGTAGATTTTCTTCTGTCATTATGTATTTATAACAGAGAGTGGGAGAGAGAAACTAGATCCAGATGCACTATGAATTTATATATGTTATGGCATAATGATAAGTAGCATAAGAATGTTGTGCACAATAAAATCAAAGAAAGCTTTGAGCTGGAAGGGACCTTAAAGGCCATCTAGTTCCAACCACCCCGGCCACAGGCAGGGACACTTTCCTCTAGACTAGGCATTACACCTCTTTCAGAAAATTCAAGTCTTATGGAAATGATGGAAATATTCTACACCCCAGTCTGACATGTCAGTTTAGGCCATGGTGTGGCCCAGACAGGGTTTCAGGCTCAATTTTTGCCTTCAGCTCCTCAAACATGGGTAACATTATCAAGCTGCTACTTGAATTATTTTTGGTTCCATCTTGGTGTTAATTATTTCAATTCAAATGTAAGAACTAGGAAAAATACAGATTTTTGTTTTGTTTTGAACAACTTTTCAGCATATCTGTACTGCTGAAGTTCTTCCATGCCAAAACCTGAAATTTACCATGGAATAGCTCCAGTTACTGAAAAGATCCTTGAGTATTTTGGTAGAACTGATTGTGTGGCTGATTTAAGTCAGCCTAGAGACCCATCACTGCACAGAAGTGTTTGTTCTGCACAGGGAGTGGCAAAGGCAGGGACCACAGAGAGAAGCTCATTGAAGCTACACTGAAGCAAGTCATGGGTGAAATGCCCTCGGGTGTTATCCAGAGCTGAGGACAGGCACTCCATGAGTTGTGTTTCATGTACCTAGGAGTAGCAACCTGTCCCCAGGTTGTTGTGCCAGAGGTGCTCCCCATGGAGAGCAAGCTGCAAAGCCCTGAAATTGCGCACAGTGTTTTCTTCTTGTTCCTCATCACCTCACGTCGGCTCAGGTGCCCACTTCCCTGCAGCTGGCTTTCCCTTCTCCTGAGCCTTTGTGGATGGGTGGAGAAGAGGGAGACCCAGAGCTCGGCATTGCAGAGTGTGATGTGATGTGATGTGATGTGATGTGATGCGAGCTCAGATCGCTCCCCTTTGGCCCTGCTGGGTCACAGGTCCTGCAAGCCAGGGCACTGGCAAGGCTTGTGACAAGTGACAGTCCTTGGGACTTTGGGCCCCCTGGGCTGGGACCCCACCCCACCGTGGAAGATCAGCCCACTTGTGTGTTCGGGGTCCTGCTGCTGCGCCAGCCTCGCCTCCTCATCCCGAGGTGCGAGGAGCAGCAGGATGGACACGCACCTGACCCCCCTGCTCCCTTGGGCTGCTGTCTCTTTGGGACACTGGGAGTGCTGCAGGGCACGGGGAGCACGACTGTGTGTGTGCAGAGGACAGACAGCCTGCTCCAGCCCCAGCCCAGCAGCTCCGCTCGTGGCAAAGCTTATCTCCTTTAAAAGTTACTCTGCCACTGGCAAAGCTGAGAGAAGCTTACTCGTGTGGACAGCTAATTTCTAAAACATAATAATGTTGGATAGGGAAGAGAACTTGTGAGGGTCTTAGTTGTAATTATTTATATTTTTTATATTTTTTATATAAATTTTTTATATTTACTTCCTCCAAAGCGCGTGGAGAAGTGAAAGCAATAACTATTGGTATTGTGTATCTTTCCATGGAATCTCATTAGTATCAGGGCATCCGCAATGCAATGAATTGTGAGCACTATTTGTTTACTAAACCATTTAAAGCAGCCACTTTTTGGACAATTTGTAACAAAAATATCTGTGTAGTTCTCTCTTCCTCCCACCGCTGCTACTCCTGGCTTTGCTCCCAGGCAACTATCCCCTTCAATACAGAAAATGTCCTTTATTACAAATCAAAATTAACACATCCCAATAATTTTAAA
Organism: Fringilla coelebs; assembly: GCF_963513975.1. Taxonomy (NCBI): domain Eukaryota; kingdom Metazoa; phylum Chordata; class Aves; order Passeriformes; family Fringillidae; genus Fringilla; species Fringilla coelebs. Next base: position 43,539,815 of record NC_140028.1, on the reverse strand, counting down.
ATGTTTGCTATGGTCTTTATTTATTTATTTATTCCCACCTTTTTTGAGTCTACAATGTATATTCTGTGTCTATTACAGTGATGCTTGCTTTCAAATTTCAAGCTTAACAAACAATATCATGGAGAGTTATATTTCTTTGTCTTCAAATAAATCATTAAAACCAGAAGGATGTTTTTAAGTGATTTTAGTTTTAATACTGATCTGACTTTCCTTATCATCATCATCATGAAAAATTGGAGGCTGTTTGGGAATAAAGGCCAATATATTATTCATGCAAAATACTAATAAAATTCTGGAGTTATTTAGGTGTCTCTTTTTATTCTAGAACTTCAGACAACTAATTATTTTTGAAAGTAAGCTTAAGCAAGACTTTGGGAATCAAGTTCCAGGAACTGAGATCTTGTTGAAACTCTGCAGTTGTGGAGCATGGTGAACTCCTTGGCTCACTTGAAAATCTCTGCTCACTTTTTGCTGTTGATGGAAATTGCAAACTCCAAGTCCAGTCAGTAAGAGATGTGTTGACATGAAGATTTTGCTTCACATAAGGAGTGTTTTTTAGAGGGACTCACCTGGCTTTCCTCACAGGGCTGTTTTCCCCCCTGTGCAGCAGAAGCCACAAAATGGATTTGTTTTGTAAAATTAGTAAACCAGATGATACCATGCATTTACAAATATAAATGCATTTAACAAACTTCAGGTGCTAAAGCCTTCAATCCACAGCACCAGCCCAGATCTTGTCCAGGATATCCCCTCCCCAGCACACGTGTGGCCCTTAGGTTCACTGGCACTTCCCTCTGCAAAGCCACTGCCTGCTCCTGTAAGCACAGCAAAAGCCATGCCAAAGATAACACCCTTTGCTAAACAGCTGCCCAAATATTCAGCTCATTGCAAAATGCAGCCCCTGACAATTTAAATATGCTGCTGCTGGAGTGCTGTGCTACCCACAGCACCTACTGACAGACATGTGCGTGGTGCAGGAGAGAAAGGAGGCAATGGTGTAGGGCAAGGACACAGGATGTATTTTCTTACCATGACCGAGAGGAGAAGCTGCTCTTTTAACATCAGCAGGGCACTGCAATTCCAGAACTGCAGGAGTCTGCCCTTTGTAACTCTCCAGACTTGTGCTTTTCTGCATTTATGACAGCATTTCAAAAGAACTCCATTAAATCCCATATAAACTGAGCTGCTTTCACCATCTCCTATTAATCCACCTTTCTTCAGAGATCTCTCTTACCTGTGTAAGTATTGTCACTGACAGCATCAAAACCACTCCAGCTACACTGATATGTGTGTTGTCAGCAGTTACACACAAGTTTCCATTCTACAGAAACAGCATACCTGGAACAGCATGCCTGGATCTTCAATGAAACTCTGAAGCCGTAACTCTGATCAGCAGTCATGGTGCAAACCTCCAGTTCACTTCCTTCTTGTGCCACTAGGATGGCACAAATATTTATATTTTTATGTAAGTGACAACCAGGGAGATTTTTAAGTTCAACAGTGATGGTATTTGCTCATATTCTCCCTTGTTTCCTTTCAGGAGTGTTTCTCTCATATGACATTTAACTGTAAATTTTACTATCTTTGAAGGAGAAAAAGTGACTTGTGGAGGTAGGCATTGCTTATGCAAATTGTTCAGTCCCATGGGAAAAGGTTTAGTCACTTGTCATTAGTTTCCCTATTAGCCACTGCAATATATTAACAGCTACTACTTTGGATATACCTTTTCAAAAGTAATATTTAACAAAATCTCATATTTTATACAGCAAAATAATTTGTGAACCACTCCTGGAAAATCTACGGCCTGACAGGGAAAACATGTGTTCGTTTTTGTTCTCTTACTGTTAGTCACTACTCTGAGGCAGCCAAATGTGTGCACATGGGTAGTGCCCAGAATTAATTTCATTGAGAACAAAGAAACACATGGTGGCAGCGTGGACAATTTCAGGGGCTTTCAGTGCTCTGCTGACTGGGATATTCAGTCCCCTGAACTCTTCCTACCACTGCTGGTTTTATTCCTGCAGATTCAATAAGATCTGATCCAGCTTTGTACACACAGTTCATTTACTTCTTGCATGGCTTGTTTCTATGGTAATACTAAAACAGGAGATATCTGATTACTCATGCTTCCTTATTTAGGGAAAAAACTCAGCGTCAGATGCCATAAGCAAAACTGTTTTAACCCATGCTGCTAAGGGAGTGCATAGTTTTACATCTGGTTATGGCAGAGCATCTTGCTGCTGTGATTACCCCAAGTGACCTCAGCTTTACAGGAAGAAAAAAAGTGGTTTTTTTCAGATGAGACAGTTCCTCATTCTACGCCTCATATCATCGCTTCCACTCCTGACAGTCACGGAAAGAACAACATGGCTCCCTCCAGCACCTGTTACAGTGAGATGTGCTCAGTGTTTCCCAAGGAGAATTACCCTCCGAGCTCCAAAAGAAAACCTCTGTAAAGGGAAAGTGTGGTTCAACACTGATTTTCAACTCAGCTGCCTAATTATTCCCTCAGGGAGCAGAATTTCTTCCAGTTGTAATCACGGTAATTCTGGCCCTTCAGAACTGAAGATTTCCTGAATTCTGCACAGTGTGGGAGCCACCTGTAGAGGATGAGGAGACCTTGTATAATGGCACATTGCCATTAGCAACAGTTTCCACAGAATCAGGGAGCCACAGAACGATTTGTCAGACTTTTGCTGCTTTCCCTGAGGCTGTTCAGGAGCTGCACTTCCCACGGTGCCGTCGGGGTGCAGGGACCAGCCTCACGCTTGGTTAGGTACTATCTGCCTCCTCTGCTGAGTGCCACAGACAGTGTCTGCTCATCCATCTGCTTCTGCCCCACAGATACCCTCTCTGATCCCCTCTCTGATCCCCTCTCTGATCCCCTCTCTGATCCCCTCTCTGGGTAGGTGAAGTTTCCAAGGAAAGAAGATCTTCCTCCTCACTGCTTTTCACATTCTCAACGTATTTCCCCCTGATTATCATCTGGTAGGTCCCAGCAGCTGGGGACTGTCCCCCTGCACAGTGGGGCTCCTTGTTACTCCATAGCCACCTTCTAACAACAACCTCCTGCTGGCCCACTACAACTGCCGGCTCATTTTCCTCTGCTGTTGATGACAAGTATTAGATTAATCTTGCGGGGCTTTCTTCGTTCCCAACTTATGTAATGACAACCCAATCCAGAAATCCTCCTGGCATCAGGGAAGCAGTCCCCTGGCCTTGCAAAAATCTTTCACACTTGACAGACCCGGAGAGATTTACCATCACAACTTCAGCAACTTGATTAGCCAGGCTCTCACTGATAGAAAACTTCTTCCATCTAAAGAAAGGCAATCTCAATTAAGGTCGAAGGTGAATCAGAAGAGACTGGCTAAGAGGGATTCGTGCACTCCTTTGGAAATTAGGGGTTTGGCATACATTCAAGAAAGCATCCTAGTCAGAAAAATGGATGTGGGCCTGATATGTGGTGCATACTTAGTAGCTTTCCCGAAAAGGACTTTAATAGACACCATGGCATAAATTCTTGCAAAGAACTTGAGTGTAGTATCTATTTATTTTTTTTCAAATGTTGTCAATTTCCTTTAAATGAATACATTTATCACCACTATCTGATTATTTCAGAGTTTGAAAACCTCCTCCCTAGAGAAAACCATTTTAAAAGGCTGCACTTGAGTCTGACCTCATAAAGGGGTCATAACCCCTTAAATTAAATGCACTCTTAAAACTCATTCATTCATTCTAGTGAGAGGGGATATCAGGGCCATAGAGAGGTTAGAGAAGAGGGATTGCTCTCCAGGGAAGCTGGTAGAGTGGCCAAATATGTAGATACAGCTAAGAAACTCATTTTTAATTCTAGAACTGGGCTGAGACAATTACCACTTAATGCTGCCCTTTCCTGACGCAAGCAAGATGAGTGAGGACAGGACTGTGCCAAAAAGTCTTGCTTTGGCCCTACTGGAAATAATGGGTTTGGATGGCAACAGAAGCAAATGATGATATCCCGTGTGAACTGGGAATTGCTCTATTTGAGCCTTCCTTTGAGAACAGAACACAGAAGGTGACAACCTTGGGTGAGACTTTTCAGACTTAACCCCCAACAATTTCTATAAAATATTAAGGGTGACAGCTGATATATCGCTCCTGTTCCACACACACGTAAAATAGGCTCTGTGAATCCAACCAAACTATTTAATAGCCCACTAATGCATTTGGGGATTGTTTTCTGAAGGCTTTGGCAGAGAAAAGACCTTCTGTAAAAACACCATGAAACGTATCTATCAGATTACCTCGTCAACACAATAAAAGTCTCATCCCTTCCCCTTCCCTCTCGGCGCTCTGCTCACTGTGGCTACTGGAAAAGAGGCAGCAGAGGCATTGTGTACAGCTGAGACCCTGTGGCCTTCAGTGGAACACACAGGTGTGTGTGCAGGGCTGCACACCTGCAGCAGGATGGTGCACCCCAGGGGATGCTGACAATTTACCTCCTTCTCTGGTTTCACATTAACCTTCATGGGTGCTGGGCAGAGTCACCCCCTGTGGGCTGCTCAGTGCTTCCTGCCATCCTGGGGGCACCTGGCTTAGAAGGCCAAAAGTAAAAAAACATCCCAATGAAGAGAGTAAGGAAATGAGCAAAAGTAAGAGATGATGGTTTCCTGAGGATTTCCTCCAATGTTTCTGGATACCAAACGGTAAGGTTTGGCCAAATGCAACATTTTGTGGGAAATGTGGTTTGGGAGGACGGTTGGTTGGGGGAGAAGAGGGAGGGGAAAAAAATCTGAAAAAGTTTTTTTTTTTAGAGTGGAAATTTTGCATGAGGGAAAAAACCCCCTCAATTCCTTCAACAGGTTCTACAAAACAAGAACATAAGCTAATTGTGACTTTTAGGAAGTGCTGCTACTTATCCTGAGACAAATTTGTTTTCTATATATTCTGTAAACAAAGGCTGCTGCTCTGTGTAAGATATGTTAATTTCAACTCTTTTTTTTTAATGGGAGATATCTGACCTATTTTGGGATACTGTAAATTTCTAAAAAGTCATTATCCAGGAATAATGAAATAGTAAATGAAGAAGCAGAGAAGCACCTGCAAGTGACAATGATAATTTTTATATTCAGGTAGATGCATTTATGTGGCTGTTTAAGTGTATGTCCTTGCTAGAAGACTCAACCACACACTTGGCTTGTACTGTGGGTTTGTGTAGTGGGTCAGATCCAAATGCTGGCAGATAAGCATCTAAATCAGTTCTGCATTAGACAGACTGATGTCCCTTTTATTCCTCCTTTAGCAGCACTCACTGATGAAGATGATGCAGAGAATTAATTACAGCTATGAAGAATGAAAGGGCCATATTCCCTCCTCAGTCATGACCCTGCACTGGGCTGACATCAAGGAGGTTGCAGGGTCAAAGGAATTCAGGAAAAAGCCTTTGGTAATAAATTCTACTGAGATTACGTCCTGTGACCTAACTGCAACTCTTCAATCAGTGACTGGAGATCACATAAAAAGAACTCTTAAAAAACTGAAAGTCATTGTTTCTTCCTGGAAGCAGAGTGCAGTTGAAGGCTTCCCTGAGGCTCTGACCAGGTCACAGTTGTATCTGTAGGTGCTCCTCTTTCTGTGTTTGAAGGAAAGCCGGGACCCGAGTGTATTGGTTTGACCATTCCTTTGCCAACTTGGAATCACCTTCTGTTTTTTCACTTGCTGAAAAGCAGGTTTTGTTAAGAGATAGCCAACAAACATCCAGTTTTGGAGATGAGAAAAATGTTCATTTTAAAAACTGTTTTGGTAGGGTAAAGACAGTTTGTCTGCCCAGCCCAGCACCAGCTGCTCCTTCCAGCACCATTGGTGGAACACGGCACAAATCCAAACTGGCCACAAACGTACTGTTATCCTATCCAGAATGCCTGTGATGCTTGGGAATGTGCATGATCCTGACATCTCTCTGCCAAGGGAAACAAAATTGACTGCAGGGGGACTACAGCAGCAAGTGTCTGTTTTTGCAGCAATGGTTCTCGTGCTCGTGCTGGTGTTGGTATAAAACAGAAACATGGGAAGTGTCTGAGGGAAGGAAACGCGTGTCAGGATGTCTCACAGACAGCAGCCTCCATGTTCTGGGACTGATAAATCCACAGACCTTACATGGACCTTATAATGAGCCTCTCTATTTTTAAAACTTCTTGTTTCTGGGCTGTTTCAGTACCTGAAGGCTGGGAGAGATGGTATCCATCAGACCAGGCTGTTTAGGCTTAGGAAATCACGGGTGTTCAGGGTGAGCCACGCTGCCCACACAGTCCAGTGATGATGGACGTGGAAGCACCTGGCCACAGCTGAGACCAAATACAGCCCTCATCTCTGCTGCTGGGAGCCTTGAGCAGGAGGGAGGGATCAGTGAAATCCCCATGCCACAGGTCCCCTGAGTCAGCAGATCTCATGGGCATTTAGACTGGCTGTGCTCAGAGGCGAGGTGATTTTTAGCCTGACTCTGTCTCTCAGCTCTGCAGTCTCCCTTCTGCACAATGAAGATAACATTGTGTAGAAGTTACTGAAGTACTTAGGCACATGCTGATGGCAAAATCATCCACCAGGGCCTCAAACACTGCTGTGTGGAGTCCCAGAGAAGACCATACAAAAATAGCTTATCTTTCGATCTTCAAACTCAGTTAAATGCAGTCTGCAGATCCACTAAAATCCTCTAATTGTTCTGTGGGCACAGAAATAGGGTTTTTGTCACTATGACACAAAGCAACAGGATTAGGACAAAATTCAGGTGTTTTTAGAGGAATCAAAAAAAAAAAAAAGGCAGAAAATTCCTTTGGTTTTGAATGGCAGGTTTTTGAGGGGCTAACCACTCTGCATTACCTGAGAACACTTATATTTGGGATTTCCCCTCTGCTCCCCAAGGGACATCTATGGCCTCATGAATGTACTTGGCCTCCAGGCCCAGCTTCATAGTTTCAGCACCATCTCATTTCACCTGTCACTTCTGCCCTGAAAGACTTAGCTGCCATGAGCCCTACTCTGCACCCTTCAGAGCAGAGGTCCCAGCCCATTCAGTGGTGGTGAACACATCTGCACCTCAAGTTCAGCCCTAAACTGCTCTTAAAGAAGGGGATGGTTTCTTTTTCCAACAATGGGAAGGATTGGAGGCTCCATGGGTATCTCTCATGGCATTTTCACGCTGCTCTTTCTGTCAGTTAATTGGGACAGCAGAGCTGCTGTACCAGTTCTGTAAGGGTTCTGTGCATCCCTAGGGGCATAGGGGTCCTTTCAGCTCTGCAGCAGGAGAAGTCCCATAAATTTTGGATAAGAAGCTGAATCCCATCCCTGCTCCTTCACACAGAGCTGTTCAGAAGGGAATGGCACAGTTTCCTCTGACATGCATAATCACAGAACAGCTTAAGCTGGGAGAGACTTGAGCTGGGAAATTTAAAATGGGTCCCCCCCATTTTAAATTTCATCTTCATGTAAATGATGTGCCCTGACGTAACTCCTGGGGGAAATACCAGGTGCCATCGCAAGGGTAGGAAGACTTTTTTTTTCCCCAAGTCTTAATTGATAGCTACCCCTATAAAAATAGGAAAAACCATCCTACACAGAGATCACCTCCCCTCACCATTTATGGCTACACGACACAAAGCTTAACAGCACAAACCACTAGACTCCATGTGGGCAGGGCATGACTAACAGTCCATCTGCGGAGCAAAGAACTAAAGATAGGCCTGACAGCTTCCCTGGCCAGCTCCGTTTCCGAGAGCAGGTGGGACGGTTTTGCCGCAGGGAGGGATTTAGGAGAGGCTGTGGAAATCAGCATCTCCTTCTGCAGAGCCGGCGGGTCGGACCGGCCCCAGAGCCGAGCCGTGGGCACCCAGCCGGCCAAGAGGCGCGATGCTGGAGATGCTTCCCAGCCCCGGCGCCGTCCGACGGGCGCTCCGGGACCGGCGGCTGGCAGGAAACCGCGGGGGCTGCGCGGTGCCGGGCTGCGCTCCCCTGGGAACCGCCGCCACCCGCGGCTGAGAGAAAAGAGAAAGAGAAAGAGAAAGAGAAAGAGAAAGAAAAAGAGAAAGAAAAAGAGAAAGAAAAAGAGAAAGAAAAAGAAAAAGAAAAAGAAAAAGAAAAAGAAAAAGAAAAAGAAAAAGAAAAAGAAAAAGAAAAAGAAAAAAGTTGTAATCTAGAAATATTAAGTAAATAAAACCAACAACAGAGTAACAATAATAATAACAATAATAGTAACTGCATCCAGGCGCGGGTTGGTGCAGTCGCTCCCGCCGGGGCGGGATGCTGTCGGCGGCACCGGCAGGGAAGGCACCCGCTGTCCCGGGGCCCGGCCGCCGTGCCCGGAGCGGCTCCCGTGGCACCTCCCGCGGGGCGGAGCGGAGAGGGGCGGGCGGACAAAGCCGGGCTGTCAGCGGGGCGGGCGGGAGAAAGGAAAAGAGGCGGCTGCTGCCGGCGGGGAGCGGAGCAGGTGAGCTGGGAGCCGGGGCTGTGCCACGCTGGCACCGGGAGCGGCGGGCGCGCCCCCGGGAGGAGCCCCGGGGCTCTGGCGGGGCGGGGGCGGCTCCGTGAGCCCCGGGCGGGGAACGGGACGGGAGCGAGCCCTTCAGCCGCGGGCAGCTGGGGCGGAGGGCGGTGATGGCCGGCGCTCTGATTCACCCACTGCCTGTGGGCCGAAAGTACTTTGGGAAAGCAGAGAAGAGTTTACTGCTCCCCGCTCTTAAAAAAAAAAAAAAAAAAAAAAAAAAAAGGAAGTGAAATTTCAGCGCTGTGACGGTGCTAAAACAACCTCCTGACTCGAACCGGGTCCGCTATCCTGTGGCAGTGAAGCCGGGAAAATCCCGGGAGTATTATGCTGGGTTGCATCACTTAGAGCCTAATTAGTATTTAGCGGGCTGAAGGACCGAGGAGCGTGTTTGTGTGTTTGTTTGGTTGCTGGGAATAGTTGGGAAGCAGGAGAGTTGTTGGCTGGCGCTGTGGTGCGCTGCGTTCATGAATTTAAAATCCTTCGATATAAAACCAGTTTGCATGCCCCTGCTGAGCTGCGAGCACCCAAAACAGTTTCTGGTAACGGAGCTTTCCTTCAGCGTGCTGCATGGTAGGAAAGCTTTGTTATGGATAAATCCCATTCCAGGGAAAGCACTTAAAAGCCTGATGATTCAGCATGCTGCATCCACTGACCAAGGGTGACAGCTCCTGCGAGGAAGGATGCAGCGCTATGGGTGGATATAAACATTACCTGAAGCTACAAGCTTCCCAGGCAGTAGTGGCACAAGTGAGTGGGGCTGTGCAAAAAAACAAGCTCCCCCGACCAATTACTACCAGTTTTTCATTTTAAACAGCTTCTTCTGGTAATTCAAATGAACAACCCTCTGGTGCTTTCTGTGGCTAGTGAGTTATAGTCCTTTTTGTACTTGCTTCCCAAAGGGATAGCTGCTTTTTATCTGTGGCCCCAAAGTGTGTAGCAAATGAATTGAAACTAATAACTCATAGCTCATAACTTAATGTAGCAAGAAATCTAAAGCTGTAAAGAAGGTGAAAACTTTTTACAGTAAATACTGTGACAATTTTGCTGAGTTTTAAGAGAAGATAAACAATGAGACTGAGATGACATTTGAGAAGTGGAATAGCAGAATAGTAAGTATTTCAAACAAAGCCTTGTGCAGCTCAAAGGTTATTTTGGTAAGTTGCTCTTGCTCTACAAATGACAATCTCTTTTAAAAGTCAAATGAACCATGTAAAGACTTCTACAAGAACACTGTTACAGGGTGAATCCAGTCAGGCTTCTGACTGCTTCAGTGAAGAGCTAAGTATTTAGAAGTATCATCTGAAGGGCACGTTGAGGTATTTATTATTCACCAGCTGTATGAGCAACTGTACACCCTGTCGTGTCAGGATGCCCAAGTCACAAGCTGAATGCGCTGCAAATCCTCAGCATACACACACTCACTCTGTGCCTTTTCTCTGAGGTAGAGAGACCCCTGCTTTAATCCTTGTTTATGTCTTTACTCACACAACTGAATGTGCAGGGTGGGGCTTTGCCCAGTGAGTGAGAAAAGACAAAGAGCACAAACTGTCTTTGTCTCACACGGGGTTTGTCAGCAACCACTGCTGAGGTTGAATGGCTTCTTGTTGGTGAAGCCCTTGCAGTGAAAATCATCCCCAAAGTCGAGGACAGGAGGGTTGTGACCCCTTAACTCACCTACTGCCTTATCCTGTGGGTGAAGGTTTGAGTTACAGGAAACTCTTAATCCAAAACCACTCAAGATGTATGGTACTGCTGCAATAGTGAAGCTTCATACTGTCCTAGTAGGGAAAGTTGACTGAGATACAATAAAATCTATTTAGATTCAACCAAGGGCTCCAGAAATGATTAGCAATTGATAAATTTGGCTTTTCCTGAAGGTAAGTATGGTTTCTTTCAGTCTGCCTCAAACTTAGCCGACAAAATCCACGAGGTACCTCAGTTTCCTAAGGAAGAAAGGTCAGCTTATTCAGAAAGGAAAAGGTCAGGGACAGCAGCCTTGGTGTGTATGAGACACCTATGCCTTTTGGAGATCCTGTAAAGACAGGAAAACATGGATATTTGTCTATGACCTCACTTTGTGAGATGTGCCATGGTAGGGAGGATGGTGTAACTTGGCCAGTTGTCTTGTCAGGCTGTATCAGAACACCTGGTGGTCAGATTTTGTTATTTGGTGGTATTTTCTGCTAATTTAAAACTTTTGGCATTTGGCCACTTGCCAGGTACTGTTTGGGTACCTGGAGCTCCTGGAGGTGGTCCAGCAGAGGACTTTGAAGATGATTAAGGGGCTGGAGCATCTCTCTGATGAGGAAAGGCTGAGGGAGTTGGGCCTGGTCAGCCTTGAGAAGAGATGACTGAGAGGGGACCTCATCAATGTCTATAAGTATCTGGTGAGAGTGTCAAAAGGATGGAGCCAGGCTCCTCTTGGAATGCCAAGCAATAGGACAAGAGGCAATGGGCACAAAGTGATGCGCAGGAAGTTCCACTTGAACATGAGAAAGGACTTCTTTACTGTGCAGTGACTGTGCCCTGGGACAGATTGCCCAGACAGGTTGTGGTGTCTCCCTCACTGAGAGACTGACTCAAGAATTGGATGCAATGCTGCACCACATGCTTTAGGATGACTCTGCCTGAGCAGGGAGGTTGGACCACATGGCCACTGGGGTGGTTTTCCAGCCTTGCCCCTTCTGTGATTTTGTGATTCTGTGATTCTTGAAGGTTAAGTCCTCCTATAGCATGGTCCTTCCTCTGAGAAGCAGAAGGGTCTCTTGTGTCATCACTGTTGCTCCTCAGGGAGGAGAAGCTTCCTGTCCACAGGGGCAGCAGGCATCACTCACTTGGGAGGACATCAAGTCTGTCTAAAGTGCACTGGAAATAACCCATGCATTGATGATGCTGACTGGGAGTCTTGAGCTGGGGCAGTTATTTCAGCCTTATGATTTTGTTTGCAATGGCCTCTATTAGTTTTACTGAGATTCAAAATGTAAGGCCCCTCTCCGATGATGGAGCTCTCAAATCAGATTTTTTTCAGTTCTTACAAGTCCAAGTATTCTCAAGTATTTGTCATCTGGCTATCTGGTATTTTTCTGTATTATTTTTGAACATTCTTCCAAATGCCAGTGAAACATTAGGAGGAGTTAAAAAACAAATTATATCCCCTCCACCACACCACACCACACCCACCCTCCCAAATGGATAACCACAATAATTTATTGTTGTGGTTTAAGTCCAGCAGGCAATTAAGTACCATGCAGCGGCTCGCTCCCCGCCCCCACAGTGGATTGGAAAGAAACAGCAAGCCTTATGGTTAAGAACAATTTAAGGTTTGAAAGAAAATATAGTAATAATAACATACCACTAATATTAAATATGCTGTCCTTGCTGTGCACCCTCCTGAATTCTTGTGTGGCTCCTCACTTGCAAGTAAGAGACATGGAAAAGTCCTCGGCTTAGGGTAAGCACTACTTAGGAATAGCCAACAGACCCGCGTGCTATCAACATTATTCTCATACTAAATCCAGGAAACAGAGCACAGTATCAGCTACTAAGAAGAAAAAGAACTCTGTCCTACCCAAACAGGGACATTTAATAATTTTAGGGGCTTTCAAAATTGCTAAAACTTTGGCCGAAACATATAGTTAGAATTTACCTTACAATAGCTTGTATCATGATCGTTTTTCCCTTAAGCCTTGCAACACTGAAACCTTAATACAGTCAAGTCCTTTTTTTTTTAATAGCTTAATTCCAAAAGAGGGAGAAACATTAGACTAATGCAATTAGGTGAGTGGAATGCATTTTTCCCTCAGGCAGCTCTGGAGAGTGATACTATATCATGTTAAAAACTGCAAGTGGTTGTGTCAGACCGAGTTGGGCTGGGCAGATGTTGGCATGAAGCATGGGAGGGGGAGCTGCAGCTGATGCAGAGTCCCAGTGGGAGCATGTTGACAGCACTGTTCTGAGTCACTGGGGCCCAAAAAACGACTCTGTCATGAGTTGATGATGTTGGGTGAAGTTTAAGTGAGATCCTGAGCCTTTCAGCACCTTTATGTGTATTAGTTACGTTATTTCACTGCAGGACAGGTACATGTGTGTGTATATAAAAGTCAGTGTTTTGGCCCAGCTCCTCTGAGCAAAGGCACCACTGCTGATGTGACATCCTTGCAGTTTCAGTGGGGCTTGATTTGTCACTGATGTGGGCAATTCCCTGTATGGCTTTTGCCCTGTGGATAGTGCAGATCCTCTCTGCCGACAGCCTCCACTAGGTGTGTCTGCAGGAGCAGTGAACCTGAAGGCTGACCTCTGGCAGAGCAATGGGTGCTCTCAGGGCAGCAAGAGAAACTGCTGGTTAGTCTGCCTGCAGGAAAGGTGGGGAAAGAGCCTCAGGCAAGGTGTTGTTTTCAAGGGGTTTGGACTGTAAGGAAGAAGCATTGACTTGTTTTCAGCCTTTGGCAAAGTCAGATGACAGGAAAGGGTGCTGGCAGCAGGGTTCAGGAGCGGGGAGAGGAGAATGCAAAACCTGAACTGCTGGGAAAGGATCCCAAAAAGAAGAATGTTCTAGGAAAGGTGTCAGGGAAAGCATTTACCATATTATTATTTAATGGGATGTCAGAGCAGTTTCACGTTGTGTTTGTCCCCGAGGAGCTGGAGCGCAACCCCAGCGCGCAGTGCAGGGCAGAGGGGATTAAGGCACAGACCTGTTCTGGGAGCAGTGCCCAGTGTCAGCAGCCAGCAGCAGGGCTGTCCTGTGCTATTTTTATTAAGGCCATGAACAAAAAGTGTTTTAAAAGGACCCAAGGAAAATAATTCTGCTAACAGAGCCCCTCTAGCAAGAGAATGGCTTCAGAAGGGGCAAGTATGCTCAAATATGGTCAGCAACTGCTGCCCTAAAGAAGGGACAGTTCTTCACAGTGGTCCAAAAAGATGCCCAATGTAGTGAAGAGAAGGAGGACATGTAGTAGAGAAGATGAAAACATGACAAAATTTGGGAGGAGAGCCTCAGTGATTTTGGTTGAGCCTCCTCAGTCTGGGAAACTCTTGTCTATTGGGCTGAAGAGTTTTACAGTCAACCAACTTCATTTCCCTGAGCCTTTAAAAGCCTCAGATGTCAAATTTGTCCTGTTTAAAGTTCAGGAATGGTTCTCTTAGTAGAAGCCTAATCTTTAACCTGGTCTCTTCTGAGAATGGCTCACCATGTAATTTTCCTCTTCTGGGAAGAAGCCAGTAGCATTTCTTCAGCAGAGCAATTTCAGATATTAAGTACACCATTTATTCAAGTTTACTCTTTTCCTTAAATGATAAAATTAGTAGGGTCCTAACACTGGATTATCTACCATACACATAAATGCAAAACTTTCAGGTTGGTCTAATTACCAATGCCAAAGCACACAAATATATCAAGTTGTCAGAAAATACAAATCCTGCATAAATTTGACAGGTGAGAAGGATGTAACAATACAGGTCTATCAGCTGTAAACTTCAGACACCTAAGTTATTTTAATCTAGTAAATCTTGATAGAATCATTAAAGTCCACAGGGCAAATGTGTCTCTCATCTCTCTGCATCATTAGTTTGTACAACATGCAATGTGAGATGGCTGAATATCTTCTCAGGCTGCTCCTTATAGAGGAGGTTTATTAAAATAGGCTTTGATCTGGTAACTATTTTATGCCTCAATTAATCGTGGGTTGAATACAGAGTGGTAACAATCTCTTCAGAGTTTGAATGACACTGCAAGTAAAGTGTGCTATGTTTTATCAAAGGAAAGCAATGTGTTTTGTTTGGCATTACTATATTCACAGGAAGTAGGAACATGCATTCTGGAAGCTTCTTTGCAATATGGCACTTGAAACTGACCTTGGATCTCATGACTCCTCTCTGCTGGGAATGTGGCACCCCTTACAGTTCTGAATCCAAGAATATTTGCTAGCCAGACAAAAAAACACAAACTAGGAAGCAAAATGGAAGGAATAGATGAATTCCTCTCTGGATTTCCATCAGAGTCTGGAATTCTTCACCTCTGATAGAAGTTCAGAAGACACTGTCTTGCAGAAGCACCTGCAAATGCAAATATTGTTCAGCAGTGTTTAAGTCTTGTGGATTTAATGGCCAAATAAACACATTTCCAAGCACCTGCAAGTATTGTCTGCTGTGCTTTGTAAAGTTGGAAATGGCTCCTTGGCAGATGGCGTGAGCGCATAGTTAGTATTAATAGACCCACGCACAAGGAGAACAGGGGATTTCTATTTGTAATTAAGCTAATCACAGAGGCAGCAGAGAGCTCCTGCCTTATCACTTATCACTGCTTGAATTCCAACTACCAGACTGCACCAACAGGACAAAGAGTTTCCTTGGCATTTGGTGCTCCCCAGTATTGTGTGCTTTGGAGTTTCCCTGGAGTTGTAAGTAGTCAGGGTGGGATATCCCACTCATTCAGCTCTGTTCTACTCCAACAGGTCAGTCTGCAGGTCTGCTGTAGAGCTAAAGGATTGCCAAACAATTGGGTATTTAAATGCACCAACACAAACAAAGTGTGCAACATAAACAGGCCAACACTTAAAGCTGTTTATTTAGTTCTTTTCTGCAAGCTTTTGCATCTTTTTCTTGCAGCTCAAGTTCTCAGACATTATTAATTGCAGTAACTTTTTGCAGTCAGTGCTGCTCCTTTCAACTCCATTAACCCTTTAATTCCCTCATGAATTTTGGCATCAATCATAATAATGGGAAATATTATCAAAAGAAAGCAGGAAATTTAGGTGTAAAAGAGACTAGGTATTGACAATTGGTTGTGAACATCTTTATGTCTCATTAGCAAGCCTCAGAAATTTTCTAGACATATACATTTCTGTGGAAGAAGGGGTTGTAAGGTGCAGCTGAAACCAGTCTG
Organism: Fringilla coelebs; assembly: GCF_963513975.1. NCBI lineage: Eukaryota > Metazoa > Chordata > Aves > Passeriformes > Fringillidae > Fringilla > Fringilla coelebs. The sequence continues at coordinate 43,524,417 of NC_140028.1, read as the reverse complement.
GGAAATGTCACAGGAAAACTGCATTTGGTGAAGTTTTGAACAGCAGCTCTAGGTAGGTTGCCTCTTGGAAGACCTTTGAAGTGCAGATTAAATAATTCCAGATGATGACAAAAAACTTTGTTAAGAAAACAAAAGATCTGGGCTTTGAGCCACTTCAGGGTAGTTGGTTTTGTGCCTGGAAAGAACCCTACATCCACACACTGTTGCTCTCAGGCTGCTCCTGTGGAGCGCCCCTTTCTTTCCCATCTTACAAGATGATCTTATGAGATTTTTCACATTCTTTATCTGTGATGTGTCTCTTCCCCTGAGCTGCATCCTGACTTCACCACAAAATTGGCAGTAATTCTATTCTGTCGGTTTGCTTTTTAACTTCCTCTGGCCTTTGCCTGAAAGGATCCCTTTTTTTTTTTTTTTTTTTTTTTAAATTGTAGTAACATAGAAGAGACCATAGAATGGCTTGGGGTGGAAAGCACCAGTAAAGGTTACCTAGTTCCAAGCCCCCATCCCTGGGTGGTCTTGGACCAACAGCAAACACACTGGCTGACTGTGCCACAGAGACTCCCCACTCTGGCTGCTGTGCCCCTGAGCCCCACCTTTTGCCAGGCAGAGCCTTGATTGCTGCTTGACAACTCTCTTGTTTCCCAGCCTGGCTCTGGGTTCAGTAGGAAAGGGGTACCACAGGTTAGCCTCAGCCCAGCTGTGCAGCAGAGCCAGAAAATGCTGTGCTTGACCAAGGGGATGAGAAGCAGCCTCTGCATTCAGAGGTTGAACATGCTGCTTTATTAAACCAAGAGCTTTTGATCCAGGGGGACCATGAAGAGGGAGGGGACTATGAAACAAATCAGGACTAAAATTCAGTCGTAAGTTTTCCCTTGAGTGTGAAATGTCAGCAGGCAGATTAATTCTGTACTTTAAAACATTGCTTCCTCGCTAGGTACAGGCAGATTTAGAGGAGGTCTTGTAACTGTTCTTGCTCAGGAGAGCAAATGTGTTTTTAGGGCTGGCCTTTGCATGCCTTAAAAGGAAAGCAGCTGACAACAGCAAGTGACATTATCAGTACAGGTACTGAAGTGCCTCCCCGGTAAAGACCAAGTCACCAGCCCCTTGCTTTCAGGCATGTACTCACCTCTCCTGCTTTTGGCTGCTAAAATCTGGCCAACTAAGTTTTAGCAATTTCCTCTGGTTATAATGGCAAAAAGAGTGATTACACTTAGAGCTGCATGATGCAGTGTTTGCCACTAGGACAGTAATAAAGTTGTTCTGGCAGGCATTGCAGGTGTGCCATCGTCTTTGTAAGAGCTGTTGGTCATACTCAGAAAATAAGACTTTAGACATTTTTTTTTCCATGCATGATGATTATTAGGAATGAATCCCAGGCACTGAGTGTTTTATCTATTGATTTATCTATTTTATTTTGCTAGCTGCTACAGATGAGACTATACTCCACTGTTTCATGTTTCAGTACTGGGATATAGGTATTAGCAGCAGAAACAGCAAGTCCTTTGGAAATTAAAGCATTATCTCTGGTATCTTCCCAGTGCTGATTTCTGAACAGAGCATGGCTCCAGTGTGGAGGTGCATGTGTACAGTGTGAACAGCACTGAGCCTGACATGCTGGTACTTCTATCACATCTCCTGTGATATTCCTCCTTCTTTCACCCACACCTGAGGACTTCTCATTTTGTCTGGGAACATAATTCAAAAGAAGTGATAACTCAGCCAAGAATGTCAGAATTGACTGTTTAGTCAGTCATTGCTGAAGTGGAAAGAGAAGAAGCTGGCCCAGAGTGAGCACCTCACAAGTAGGAAGGAAAATGAGCTTGTCTCAATTTCTCACAACTCTGCATTTGAATTGAACTGCTTTCTTTCCTCTTGCATGCTAGGTTTAATTTGTGAACTCACTCAAAACTTATCATTTCCTCAGAATCATCAGACTTTCTGTAAGGAGTGAAACTGTTTTATTAGCTTTGGAGAATGCTGCAGAATTTTTTTATTCTCATACAGTACAACATGAGATAAGACTTCCAGCCCCAATAAGAGACATAGATATCTCTGTACTTTAATATGGTTTTTAAACTCAAAGATGCTTCATCCTGCCTGCAGTAGTACGAAAGCAGTGAAAAGTTTGCTGTAGTTTATTATGCAGCATTTCTTGTTGCAATAAAAGTGGCTTTCTTTCTTCATCTGACACCTGGGAGTGTCTAATATTGAAGCAAAAGTTCCACATGGATATATATTTTTTAAAGATCAGTTAGCATTTTCAGACAGAAATGGCCTGGCACTGTGAAAAGGGATTACAGGTGTTCTTGTGATACTCTTTAAAGGTAAGATTTGGCCCAAGTCTCTAATTCTCAAGAAAATACCTCTGCTCTTTCTATCAAGATGGAACAATCACTTCAGCTTAAATACAGGAAATGTTGGGTATAATAGTCATTACTTGCCCAGATCTTGTTAACAAGAACATAATTTCCTAATCGCTCCCTTGAAAGCAAATCCAGATGATAGAAACATAGTTGAACTCTTGCCAAACACCTCAAGAACTCTAATTTCACGCCCAGCCTCCTTCAGGAGTGCCAGGATAACCTCAACGATTCAGTGAAAAATAAACCCCAAATTTAAGCCCTAAAAAGCCCTAATTTAATCCCTATGCCTAGAGTTCCTCATACTTGTACCCATGAAAACAAAAAACTATCAGTTGGAATAGTAAAAAAATTAACAAATAAGAGTGCAGCCACCTAGATATGTTTGTATTACACACCAAGCCAATATAAAACTCTGTAGGCAATATTGCCTTAGTGGCAACATCCTAATCCATCACCCCATCCTCTTGAATTAGGCCTTGAGAGGAAAGAAAGTTGAGGGAATTTAAAATATAGAGTACTTGGAGGACAGAAGAACAGATTCTGGTTTTTATTGGTGGTCCCTCCATAGCGAAGGCGTGTGTGATTTAATGAGTCATGCAAAAGTCTTTGATGTTGCATCATCTTCACTCTGTAAGTGATGAAAACAAGAGCCTTCACTGGTGGTGGAGGCTTGTCTTGAGGTGATGCAACTGGAGATTGCTGCAAGTTCATAGATATGCTGCTTTTCAATATAATGCATCTCTGATACCAGTAAACACTCAAAGCTGATGGACTTCCCTCAGGTGGTTACAATACTGCTTTTAAAAAGCAAAACAACTGAGCAAGCTCACCCACCACATGTTTGTAGACCATGTTGCAGGAACTGCAAATATGGAAGGCAAATCTAATTTTGTCTATGTTTTCCCCATAGCTTGTAAAGCTGTCAACTAGTTACCTACTTAAGAAAAAAACAACCCCAGAACAGCATATGACAGTTGATAAAATTATTATATTGCTTCAGAGAAGTTTTTTCCCTTTTTTTTTTTTGTAGGGTTTCTAAATAGGATGAGAGGTGGAGCTAGTCATTTAGCCACACCCTTGGTGAGGTTTATAAAGGGAGGTTATCAAAGGGAAGTTCTCTTCTACCAGTCTGTGACAACAGGCAGTTTCATTTAATTGGTTTTTATCTTAAAAAATACTGCTAATCCTATCATGTCAAGGCTTCTTAAAGGTTCCTGTACTGGGGATACTCCTCTAAAGGAACCTTTGAGGCACCAAGGAAAGGTAAGTCATGGGGGTCTAATTTACCTTAATTCCTTTCCTATACCTAATATTTCTCTATCAGAGAATGGAGTATTACTGTCATTTCAAAGGTCTGTGTTTTCTCTGCCATTTGTGATTGAAGTTTTGTTCTCTATAGCTTTGTAATCCTCCATCATTAAGTCAAATGGAGAAAAAGCAGCCTTAAAAAAGCATCCCCAAAACTGGAGAGGTTGTTCTTTGTCATAAGGTAGTTATGCTTTCAAGACTGATGACTTTGAGGGCTAATTTGCACCACCTGGCCACAACACTGAGGTTAATGTGGCTGTTGTAATTGTGCTGCTGTTCGTCAGTCATACCAATATTAACTTCTCAAGCAGACAAATAAAAGATATGCTATGCTTTATTGCACAATTGCTGTAGCTTAGTCATGACTTTTTGATACACCCAGAAATCCTGCTATAATTTTTGGTTTCTACTGTATCACAGTTTCCTTATATACACATGCACAGGATTGCTTATGAGTTACTCTGTTCAGCAGAGGCCTTGTGAGTGACAGTGGATGTCCCTCCATGAGATCAGGTGCTATAAAAGTCTGTTTGCTCTTGGACACAGGTGTTCACCTTGGTACAATAATTCTGAGGACAGGTCAGTATCTGTCTACAAGATGTCTGGGTGAAATCTTTCATAGGCTTCTACTGAAGTCAAATGCAGGGTAATAAAAAGTGATCACAACAATGCAGGGGTGTGTAGCATGTGGCATGAAAACTGATCAGCATAAAAAATACCCCTCTCATTACACTGTTTACCTGACACTGGGTTTATTGCTCGTGTGATGGTAAAGCAGAACTGTGAGGAATTGGAGAGAGGAGGATGAACCTTAAAAGTGTTTTCTGGGAGCTCCTTTCAGCCTTCTGGGAAACTGGAAGGAAGTGTGGATGGACTTCTTGGAAAACTTAATATGTAACCACACACAAGTGTCCTAACTTTCCTCTCCAATTACTTAATCTGTACATAACTAGATTAGAGAATAGTAAGTTTCCTTTTATAAGATTTCAATATAGACAGAGTAGAAGTCATTAATATTTTTTGTTGCTAATTGCATGCAAAGCATGTGAATATTTGAGGGTCACTAGTCTACCAGTGTTCTGAGCATATTCAGGGATAACTAGCATGGGCTACAGAAATAATCAAAGTAATGTTTTCCACAAAACTGGTGCTCTTGATGGGCTCTCCTGTTCAAGGTATAAGCAAAACTGTGAATTAATGTATTGGCAAAAGCTGACTGATGGCCTCTCGGGCAAAATGTCATGATGCAGGCTGGAGAGACTGTCACAGCATTTTGACTTTGTGTAGTTAGTAGACATGAGAAAATAAATGCATCTTACATTTGAATACACACATTTTCTACCTTGATAAGGCTGTGGCATTTCTTTGGAGCCAATGGTAAAGTTGTAGGATGCTTAACTTGAGCAGTGTGGTCATTTCTGCTGCCCACCATATGTTTTCACTGATATGTAGCAAATTGTGGCTGTGCTGGATTGTGGTGAGAAGAGTCTTGTTTGACAGCATAGCATCTCCTGCAAGGGCAGGCCCTTGGCTTTATCCCCTGCCACTCTTCCGGAGGTTGACATGTTGCAGTTACATAGTTGCTAGCTATTTTTAAGTGTGTTGCATTTATTTCAAGTAAAATGTTGATTAAACTGTTGAAAAATACTTGCTGATATCTCTAGCTGTACTAGTAGTAGATTGGGGAGATGACGGAGAAGGAAAATACTCTCAATACTGGCAGAGAGTCTAACGTGTCTCTACTCTTGGATCCTTTTGGATGGGTTTTCTGGATCAGGGAGAAAGTTGAAGCTTTTTCAAATGTGTAATGGAGAGTTATTTTCTGTTTGATATCATTGCATAGCTTAACATCTTTGTCAAGTTGGTCATCCCCCAAGTAGGAATTAAAGTGACTTGGAAAGTAATAATTGTGGAATACTTAGCATAATTCTGACACCTGCTATTCAACACAAATGGCTGAAGTGACACTGACTGTCCCATGGCTGATTACTTATTTCATCTGATAAATTTAGATAAATCTTCAAAAGGCTACTTTTGAGTAGCCAAACTACAAGCCTTTAGTTACCACCTTTCTTTTCTGATTTGATTTTTGGAGCCACTTGTGTTCTAAATGCAGCTAGACTTCGTGGTGGTGAGCTGAGTAATGTAGAGACAGATGGTCAATGGCAATCTCTGGTAACTTCTTTGAGGCAGTGTGTGAAGGCTGACACTGACAGTGGCCTTACCTTGACATGGTATTCCACTGGCCCCTTCACATTTCAAAACTTCTGCTATCAGAAGATTTAAACAGAAAATTCAGCATATATAGGTGAATATAAAGTCCATTTTACCTCGACTGCTGAGAAGACCCAAGCTGACCCTGCTCAGTTGGGTGCCTTACTGCATTAAGGATTCCTCTGTTCAACTGTTAGTAATTTAAATTGGAGGATCCTTAAATCAGAATGCTCTACAGATATTAAAATAACTGCAGTTTCTTTAGCATTATTTGATGCCCTTAAGAATTGTATTTTTTCTTAGGGCACTGCTTTCAGAGGACAGAGACAGCTGGCTTTTGTTGCCCTAGTTTAGTTTTAGTCAAACCAACTTTCTAAGTTTAAACAGTAAATCTTGTCAACTTGAAATTTTTCAGTTTTTGTCCACCTGACAGTCATGCATATAGGCAACAATTTTCAACACAAGGAAGACTGAAATTCAACTCCTTTGTGTAAGCTGGAAGAGGAGTTGCAAAGGATGTGGTATACAATTAAAACTCTCCTTAGATAACTGAGACCTAAATAATAAACTGAGAAAGAAATATAACTGCCAGTCAGATGTGTCTTGGCCTGAAACAAAGTTTTTGAGGTGTGTTTGTAAACGCTTGAAGGCCACACCAGGTAAAGGATGTGCTTGGTATCCTGTAAATGGCTTTAGGATGTTGTATTGTCTCTGCTGCAGCAAAAATCTTTCACTGGGATGCAGGGGCTACAGGCAACATGTGATCATGGGAGAAAACCAGATAGAGAAATCCCATGATGGGTTTGTGAGGTGACAGGGAACCTATTCTGTGGCTGTGGAACAGACCAACAAGAAACGTTTGTCTGACGGGTGGCAGTGATGTCTCTGGGCTCCCTCTGAAAGGAACCCAGAGCTACTGGTACAGTCCTGTCCATTAAAACAATGTGGCACAGAGGGATTGATGTGGCTTTGTTGCAGCATTCACTGGGTGCTGCTGCAAGAAATTTGGAGTGCTGCCTTCTGATCTGTGACGGTGAAGGTCTTATTTCAGGTTTTATTGGTTTCAGTGATACATAATAAATCATAAATAAAATGTGTCTGTTCTGCAGTAGCCTAACTGTACCCATTTAAATCCAATAAATGGATTGGTGGTACAGGATATATGGCCACAGAGTTTCCTGTGTATGTCCTGCTGTACAGTGTGGTGTTTATATGTGTTTTTTTCTTGATGAAACTGTTTAAAATTTGAAATTGCAAGTAAAGGTTTGTTCATAATTATGCCTGAGGTAAACTGGAAGACATTTCTGCTTTACTCACAGCCCTAAGCATATGGGCTGGTCCTGGAAGGTGCTGGAGAGCCCACTCAGGAGTATCCAGTGGGAGCTGGGTGTCAGCCTGTGTGCTTGCAGGGTGCTGCAGCAGGGCCTGAGCTTCATGGGGGACCTGCAGAACTGATTTTAATAAAACATAAAAATAAATGTGGGAAGAAAAAGCTCTTACCAACAGGAGAGAAATCTGGTAGGTGAGATTAAAGTTCCTTAATAATATATGCCTTCCATGCCCTATGTGTCCTGTGCAGGAGGGGTCTTTCCTTCCTATCCTTTCTAGCTGTCTAATTTTGTGACTTCTGAAGTTGAAGAAATTTTGTGCTGCCTCCAGTTTATTTCCACTTCTCGTTGAGTTTGCCCTTTGGTTCAAGCCCCTGGCACAAGCCCAGCACTTTGCTCAGGCATCTGCCATTGTCCACTTGTGCATCACGGCAAACACGGAAGGGTTTCACTCCCAGCTCACCCCAAGGAGGGCACTCACAGCAGTTCAATAAATAGCTCTCTCTGTGTGTATAAACATAAAACCTCTTTGAGTTGGATTCTCTTGCCATGCTACAGGATGCCTTTCAGTTCGTATCAAGCCATTTCTCTGGGATGGGGACTGACAAAACAGTGACCTTATTCCAGTTTAAAAAAAAACCAAAAAAGTACTATAAAAAAGGCAGTAACTTATGTTCCTGGCCTTATTGAGTTCTTAGTGTCAGAGAACTGTTACACTGCTTTGAACATCCTGTTTTCCTGTGTGGAATAGTAGGGAAAGAACACAGCACTTCAAACAAGAAAGGTTGTAAGCATCTCTGCTGAGAAAGGAAAGCAAGAGTGTTCTTGGGATTAAAAACACTGCAGTGTTTTAAAAACACTGGGGTAGCATCAGATCACCTGGTTAAAGTTGGAACAAGTTCAGTTGTATTTTTCTTTACATATCTTGTATGTGAAAATACATTGATAATTTTCATATTCTGGAAATTAAACTTCAGCATCAATTTGCCATGAAACAGAAGTAGGAAAGCTGAACCCTGACATCTGGTCTCGGATTCAGCAGTTTCTCACAACCAACATGTCATGCCGAGGGGAAACAGAACAATGCTGAAGTAAAATGATGTGCTCCTGCTCTCACAGGCAAAAGGCATTTAGTTTGATAAGGTGCCAAGCAGTGTCATTTGAGAGCGTTGTAAACCCTTCCAGCTGTCTTGTGTATGCTAACTAACTATCTGGGGGACTTGGAATTTATCCCTGTGAGTATTTCACCAGGAGTGACCTTGCCTGATCCCGTGGCTTCAAGATCAAGTGCAGCTCGTTGCATTCTCCTGCTAATATTTTTGGCCATGGCTGCGTTGCTCTGAGCATCCTGCCCACTGCTGAAGCATGGGCTGTGTTTGCACAGCCAGGCTCCCCTCTCAGCTTGCTGCAGGAGATGCTGCCCTGCTCTGTTGGCTCATGTGGAAAGTGTGGCATGTTTCTACCAGAAATGGGAGGGTGTAAGATTTGCAGCAGAGTGCAGCAGACTCTGAGACAGGCCCTGCAGGGAAATCAATCTTATGGGAAAACGTAGGTTGAAGCTCACATTTTTGCTATGTGAGTTAATTAGCAATCTGACTACCAAAAAGGGAGAAAGATTGGACTTTTACCACCAGCATGCATAACACTGCTCACTGGCTTGGAAGAGACAGACCTGCTTTCAGCTGATGCTGGATGCTTCAGCTGCAGACTCTATGCAGCTGCTCATTTTTTCCACAAGTTACTACCTTGATTCACCTTGGGCATGTTCAGTTCAGTAATATCTTGTTATGGGGACTTTCAATAGCTGACTAATCTTGATGAAAACAGAAAGGCTTTGTTAAATGAGTTCATGACTGGGAAATAAGGACTGTGTTTTCACAAGTTTTATTTAGAGCCCCAAAATGCATGTTCACCTTTTGTACATATATTTTATATCTAGCACTCTTTCCTAAAGCAGTCGTGCCTGAAAATATCTGATAGTTGCCACCTCTGGAGCCTATGCAAGGCAGGAGGTGTGCCAATTGTTCTTTCAGGCTCAGCTGAAGGACACTCTGGTCATTCCAAAGAAGAACAGCTACTGGGAGGCTGCTGCTGCAGCAAGTGCCACAGTTTGAAGAGAGCTTATCTGCAGCATTAACACAGGCTGGGTTCTCAAGGGCAGACTGCGTGTGCCTCTGAAGAAACAGTAAGACTTGTTATTCTGCACAGAATCTACTGTACTGACAGGTTTATGAGAGAAGGATACAAACAAAACCAAACCCTTCCAAACTCCAAAACTGCCGTTTTGCTAATCTAAGCTAAAAGGCTTTGTCTTCTAAATGTGAAAAATTACCTTTTGTATAAATCTATGAGGGAAATAGTGTGCATGTAAATGACAAATCAATCCAAAGTAGCTGATTCTTCAGTTAAGTGATGACTTTTCTTGATTGGTTTGGCCAGAAAATGAAAAACATAAGTGTCTGGGAAAGGCAGTGAGAGAAGTATCTGCACTTAAATTGTGTATACTATTTAAATTAGTTTAGTACTCTTCCAAATCAGTGCTTACACACAGTGTGCTGAAGGAAAAGCTTTGCAGAGCAGAATGTTGTGGAAGTTTAAATTAAACCTGATATTGTAAAATAACTTGAAAACTTCCTAACTGGCTTTTTTTTCTAATGGGTAAAGGAAGCACATGTTCATGTTTGTGGGCTGGGCCACTGTGTTCTGTGGCTCTTGTCTGCAGAACAACATAAAGAAACAATAATTCATGTGAGCTTTGTATTGTGGCTTCTTGGAGGAAATACTGCAGCTCAATAATGCAGCCCAAAACTTTCTGATATGGTAGAATTCAAATGCAGGCTCTCCTTTCAGAACAAAAGAACATTAACTTTTGAGGGGTTGAGGCTTAGCAACCCATCTTTTGAACCCCCTCCTGTATGACTTTGCTTTATTGTGTTGTATCATGGAGTGCTTAAATAAGGTAACAAGCTGTCACTCATCTCACAGACTGGAATATTTTTCCTTCAACTTGAAATTCACAAGCTGTGATCAGGTGGCAATGCCATTGTAACTGAAGGAGTAAAAGGTATTTATGCAATTTTCATATACAGTCCTGCCCTGAAGAACCCCTCTGTGGCTTTTTTTGAGTTTCCCTTAATGAGGAAACTTCCAGCTCTACATGCACTCTAGATCACAAAAAAGCTCAGCTGTTTCTGTGCTCTCTGTCAAATATACAGGTTTCCAGTTTTAGCTGCCATTACTTGTGTGGGGTCATTACCACAGTGCAAGTGTCCTCAAGCTTCAGGGTATTTTAGCTTTCCCATTTTGCAAGCAGGAGGCCCCACTTTCTGACAGACTTTTTGCAAGTGCAGGTTTCTGATCCTCACTGAGAATATAGATAGCTGTTATATTTGTCAGTGAAGTTCTTCTTCTCTTTGTGATAAGAGGTGCTCACCTGGGTAGGGTAAGCAAATCAGCACTCACTGCTTTGAAACATGACTAAATACCAAGCTGAATTTCTCTGCCTACTCCCCCAAGAGATCCAATCCTATCAAATCTCCAGATTTTTTTACCTGTGTCAAGCACAACAATTGCCTCCTTCTTTCAGTCAAAATACATGTGGAGAGTGTGAAGTGTTGGTGAGCTGTTCCTCCACCTTGAAGATGAGGAGGGCTGAAGGATTGACTCAGAACATGAGATACTAAAGGGGATCTGCCCCTTAGCAGGTTAGAGGAGGCTTAAAACGTGCTATTCCAGTTTTTCATGATCAGTGGGCTGTGTCAATGTCATCGGGACCCCCTGCCCATGTTTCTCCACTGATTAAATTGTGTAAAAGATTGCCATGGTCCTTTCAGGAGAGATGGGAACACAGGGATGATTGTCACACTGTGGGTCTATAGAAAAGTGGGTCTCGCATTCCACTGAGGAAAACTGGGTGGTTGGGATTGATCAGATGAAAAGGAGAGACTTCTTTGGCTTTTGGTTTATGGGAGCACCTGTGATGATCTGTGCAGGACAAATGAGGTGATGCTACACACCCTTCAATGTCCCATCAGCTGTCACTTGAGCACCTTATCTAATCAGAGGTTCACAGGACATTCTATTATAGCCTTAAAGCCTTCATAGGTTTGTACATGCATAATTGACTGCAGGTAATCCATTCTGCTCACACAAGGCAGGAGTCCAAGAACTCTTACCTGCTTCACCAGTGCTGTAAAGAGAAAAACTTTTGGGTTTACATTTATGTATTAACTATTATTTATTATAATATATTTCTATAGTATACATTTATTAATGTATGTGTCTACTATACATATATTCTATATAGCAAACATTTGTATATTAATATAAATGTATACTACATTAATATATTTATGCAGTATACGTTTTCATCTAACAACTGAAATAAAAATCAAGTTACAAGACTTGAACTGCTTTAACTACTGCCACAGATACTGGAATCTGTCTTTACATCTTTGAGCTGGTCCCCTTTTTATGTTCAGCAATTTAAGGCAGAGAAAGATGCCAGAACTGTTGAAAGGGCTAAGATGGCAGTTCATACATCACTCTTTCTTGAGCTCTCTTTCCTGGGTAAGGCAAGCAGGCCACAAGCAGCCTGCAGTGATACTTCTACATGGAATCACTGGATGATACTGGTTGCAAGAGATAATCTTGTCCACTCCTGTTCAAAGCTATCCCAAACAGATCAAGTTGCTCAGGAACTTGTTGAGTTCTGAATATCTCGAACATTCAGATTTTCCAGCCTCGCTGGACCCAATGTTCAACCACTCTCATGATGAAAACACTTTTCCTAGCATGTAATCGGGATCTTCCCTGTTGAAACTTGCCTGTTGCCTCTTGCTGTGTCTGTGTGCCTTTGAGAAGATCCTGGCTTCATCTTCCCTACACCCTCCCCTTTAGTAGCTGAGGGCTGCAGTCATACATCCCCTACTCACCTTACACCTTCTCGTGTTCAGGCTGGACCAACCCAGCTCTCTCAGCCTCTCCTGTATCATACACTCCATCTCCTTAACTATCTTGGTATGGTAGGCTGGGCTCCAGAGTGTCTGTCACTGGTTTGTGGCTCCCCAGCACACAGGTACTGCGCTTTTGCAACCCCTGGGTACAGCAATTACTGTCCTGGATCTGCAATCCCAGCCCAGTGCAGAGTTGCCCTCCTTTTCTGCAAGGACATTCTGCTGAGCATTGTTCAATGTGTTGTCAATTTTCCAATTTGACCCCTCAGGTCTTTTTCTTTTATTCTCTGAAGTTTGTCTCCAGCTGGCTGGGACCCAGCAAGGTCATTCCTTCCCTGGGGCTAGAATTTGCATACTTGATTTCCAGACCTGTTGTCCTCACCTCTTTTCTGGTCTGATATATGCCCAAGTCTTGGACTGTTTTGGAGAACTTTTTTACTTTTTAAAGGAAGTTACTGAATTCTGTAACTTAGCAAAGACACCCAGTTGGTAAGTTTAGACAATTTGTAGGCAAAGTGCTCATAGTAAAGCACCAGGTTAAAACAGGGGGTTGGTAGGAGCATTTATCCCCCTCTGTCTAGCCACCTAAAGGATTTTTGCTGAATGTTCACTGATGTGCTAAATTTTCTTCACTCACTCTAAAGAGAGATCTGAAAAACTAATCCAACAGTAGTGGAGGATTCAGCCCATTTAATCTCAAGCACCTGAACTGATCTACCTGCCCTTTTCTCAGACATAAGTTGTTACTTTTTGAGTTAAACCATCTGTCTTTTAAACCAACTTGCCCTTCTAAATGTTTTCCTGGTGCTGAAGTTGGTACATGTTATCTCCCTGAAGCAATTTTGAGAGTCCCCCAGATGCTGCATAACACTCCTATGGAAGTTCTCTTTGGGCACTTCCTACTGTGCTTGTTCAGCAGGCTCGTTGTCAAAGATTGTCAGCTTGGATAATTCAGCTTACTATTATGCCATCAGGACTCCTCACGTTAACCTCAGGATTTGCTGTTTTAAAAGAACTTCAGAAAATGGCTCAGGTCAGAACACAAAGACAGGCACATTTTGTGCTATTTTTGGTGGTTTTTTTTTTACTTTTGAATGAGTATTTTAATGCTTTCCCCTTGAACCTTTTTTTAATTCTAAGCCGATGATTAGTCTATAAGATCCAGCTACAAATTGAAGTCTAAAATTGAGTACAGGAAATGATAAATCTGGAGGCTGGTGGTGAGTTGACCTGGACCAGAGCAGCTGCTGCTAGCTGTCTTCCATGTGTCTCTCACTCCCTCCATGTTGAACAGGAGAAGGCTGATGTGTGTTCTGCCTTAGCTCCGTGTACCCCTTAGTCTTTAGGCCGTATCTGAGGAGTCTGTGTCTGCTTTCAAAGGTTGATCTTTCCTCCCACTCAGTGGAGGTGTTCCCTATGCCTGTTTCTGGCCAGCTATACCAGCCAGTGAGACAGATCCTGTCCTCCCAGTGGTAAAATCCCACTGTTGATGGGGCCTTGCTGGGCACTGTAAAACACGGGAACTGTCCCACATTTACTTTTCTAAATCTGGAAAAGAAAAAAAAAAGGGTGACTTTGAAATTAGATCCCTTTTATCTTCTGCTTCAGAGTGTATGGGATTCAGAGTTCTAGCAAAACTGCAGGGCAGCCCAGAGACATAAATAAGGAGCAAACAGTTAGGGCTGGAATGCCTTAAGGCAATATTATTGCCAAATTCTTCATAATGGGAAACCTTAGTCAGTGCTTTTCTTGCCTCACTATAAAACATGCAACATTACAGCATAATTTTGTTTATAAGGAAATATTTAAAAGAAATTGGTTAAATTATTCTAGTGCTTTAAAATAGGCAGAAACCTGATCTACTCTAGTTATTTTTAAACTAAGATGATATAAAGCCTACCAGGAAAAAATAAAAGGCAAACCCTAAAGCATAATGCATGAGTGCATACAGAAGTGCATCAATAGCAAACTGCAGTTCAATGTGCAAACTGCAGACATGCACCAAACAAAATTGTTGGTTGTGTTGGATGTAGAAGTCAAGACGCTGGCACTGACCCTACCAAGTGGGACAGACTTTTAGTTCTGTGATAGAAATTGACTCTGAATTAATTCAATGACTCTGAATTAAATTTTAAAGAAAGGGATTCCTCAAATAATTGAAGGATGATTGTTTTCTCCAAATGGAGCAAGGAGAAATTTTTTTGGAGATAACTGAGATGTGGCAGCCTGCTGCTAAATACAAAGAATGATAAATACACAGTCTCATCTGGTCATCCTATTAGGTCTGCCACCTACTGCTGGATATACTGGTTTGGCACTGCTTGTCATGCAAAAGAAAAGGTTTGCCAAATCTGTCACACTAGCTAAGTAAAATCACACAAACTGAGCTCTGTTACACCCTTTCCAAGTTGGAAGATAATTACTGTGTCTCAGAGTTACTGGGCAGGAAGGCAGTGAAGGCATTTATTAATAGGAGGAGGACGGGTAGGCTGCTGCAAAAATGTGAGTGTTGCTGCAGTTGGCTGCAGCTTTGAACCCAGCAGGGTCTGCGAGTCACTTGGATCATGGAAATTCCCCTTTACAAGAAGTTGAGAAGGGACAGGAGAGGACAGCAGAAATGACAGAAATTGGTTTACTGCTCTATAGGAAGAAAAATCTAAAGGCTTCCCAAACAGAGTAGAAGTCTTCCTGAGAAAGGATGCATGCTCTTTCCTACAAAGTTGCTAAGTAGGACATGCTTGGATTTACTTTATATGTAAATGACCAAAAAAAGTTTGTTTGCTTTGTAAATGAGAGGGAGGAAACAGAGTCTTATAAGAAATCTCTAGAACCTTTTTTGTGCCAGTAGATGACTTGAAATCAGAGCACTGGAGAGAAGCAGAACTGCTGGGACAAATCCGTGTTTGGAATGGGAAGAGCAAAAGAGGTGGGAAGCGTTCGGTATCCGCATCTCACATCTTCTGGGACTGCCTTCCTTGTGAAGCACTCTGGGTCAGACTAGGTTTCTTGTAATTCTGAAGCTGGAGATAGTGTTAAACTCAGCTCTGTTTCTTGATTTCTTTGCTTTGGGTCTTTGCCTTTGTGCCTTCCCTGCAGTGCCACAGAGCGAGGCCGGAGGAATTACTCAGGAACAGTGAGGCAGCACAGGGCTGGGCTGTTAGTTACCAGCAAGTTGAGAAATCTGCCAAATTGTGAAGTAGATGGGGGTTTTTGTTTTGGTTTTTGTGATTCATGCACAGCTCATAAAAACAGTCGTTCTTTCCTTTGACACTGGAAGCTGTAAAATTAATGTTTCTGTTCATGTTTTCAACAGGAAAGCATATGTAAATAGTGATATACATGGTTTTCTGATTTACACTCAGAGTTTGTCCATTTCTGTAATTTGTCAAGCTATTCTCCACTCAGTAAATGCCTGGATAGCAGCCACATGGGGTTGCTTGAATTCTTTCAGTTGCTAAAAATAAGTTGGTTTTGAAGTTTTTTTCAGTAACTGCTGAGGATATTTGAGGCAATAATCAGTGACTGTCAGCCCATATTACAAATTGTTTCATGCAACATCGCATTTCCAGTCTTTGGCAGGGAGAAGAAAACAGATCTGTGCAGTATGGAAGAAAGCATCCAGTGCACAGAGAGACAGTAGCAGCAGACAGGGCTCAGTGCCCACAGGGGAAACACAGTTTCTGCAGACAAAGTTCTGAACTAGAAGGCATTTGATTTAAATCACTTTAATTACATTCTGTCCTAATTTTTCCTCCTTGGTCCTCCAAACTAACAACTATGGGTACTACTTTTCATATTACGATTGTAGGATGTGCCTCTGGATGCTGTTGTTCCTTGTTTACTACGGATTCTCTGTACTTTCTTCTTCCATTGAGTTGCTTTCCTTTCTACTTGCATTCTCATATCCCTCTTTCTCAATTCTTGTTTTGTTTGGGATGTTTCTTTTTTTTTATTTGGGTTTTTTTTGTCAGTATTCATTTAAATTAAATACAATGCTTTACAGCATTTCAAGTGATTTTATTATAGAAGCCCCTTCTGCATCAGTTTGTGTCAGTAGGGTCAGCACTGTTGGTGCAGGAATAGCTAGTGTGCACAGGGAGAAAAAATGTATGCTGAGACCAGGTAAGCCCTGGAGAGCAGCAGTCCTGCTGAATCCACGGGACACCCCAAGATCCCATAAACTCTGAACTGTAAAAGTTGGCCAAACCTGCCCAGGCCTCCACTTGCACTCATTAGTATCAAACAGGATATGGAACCCAGCAGCATCTGAAAAAGTGGCCAGTGTAGGCTACAGAGCTGCATACACAGGTGGTGAAGGAAGGGAAGGGACCCCTGAGGAATGAACTCTCTGGAAGCCAGTGGCCCACTAGTCTGACCCCCCTCTCCTGGGTTTCACTTCCTGACTGTATCTGTAGCAGGATGAAACAAGGGATGGGATGGGGAGAACTGAATGCACTGTGTGAACGCTCACTGGCTACTAATAAAAGCTACTTTGTTCTATTAATAACAGCTGAACTCAAAAGCATTTCAGGATAAACATTGGTCTGTTTCCCCCCAGTGTAATTCACCCAGGGAAATGGATAGTCTAATAAAGGGAACTTGCAGCTACGGGTGACTTTGCACATACCTGCAAATATTTGCATTACAACAACATAGATCAAATCATAAATTTCTGGCCTGAAAAAAAAAAGGCGTAATCATACTTATCTCTTTTACTACATAGGATTTTCTGAAACTACTCTTTAGTTTGCTGCTTTTTTTTTCTGTATTTTAAGGTCTTTTCAATTTTCCTGACCCTCTACATCTTCATCCTCTTGTATTTACCCCTTTTGCCTAAGTTTTCCAATGTGGAAGAAAGAATTTCTTTAGGTGTATTGATAGATGTCTTTTTAGGAGATGAGAACCTACTTTAAAATCAGTTCAGCCTGTGTGTGTGTTGTGGAGTTTTGAGGAATTGAGCTGTCCATGGCCTGCCATGAAATAAAGGGACGTGGCATCCTTTTCTCCTTGCCTTCATTGCACATCTTTATCCCTCCACCCTTTCAAAGGAGACTCCAGCTCTCCATCCTTACCTTCCTCACACCCACTGACTAGGACCTCTACTGCATTCCTTTGTCCACCTAAACTAAATTCCACCCTAATGATCCAGTGTTTCCTACCACTCCCTTGCCTGGGTGCTGCTGCGGCATCTGGAGCCAGCAGGACGAGTTGAGGTGTTGGCATGGCTCACGGAGCAGGTGGAGACCTGGCAGCCCTCCTGCACACAGCACTAAGTGCCAATTATCTCATGTGGCTACGGCGATTGCACTGCTCCCTGCAGCTCAGGGAAGTGCCTGTTTGCAGGCAGAAAGGCAGGAGCTGCTGCTGAGATGTGCCTCTTTGGCTTGACCTGTGCAAGCATCAACAGAATCAGCTTCCAAGTTTTAGGGACTTGTGCTGTGAGGATTTTTTTGTTTGAGACAATATGAATGAAGTTCAGCATGGTGGTGTTACTCAAATCCCCCTCAAACGGAGGTCTACATACTGAAGACAATTAAGTACCTCTGCCTTCAATATGCTGTAAATATCACACTCTTCAGAAAGTATAGCGTGGAAAACATTCCATGAGTGTATGAAGTGTCATATTTCTAACGGGATTGCTATGTCTCTCCACTGCTGCTGCCTGTTAGAAGTTCTGGTCAGCACCTCGTGGTGAGAGATGTCTTTTCACCATTATCCCACTTGTAAGGATGGGACGCTCTTGTTGGAGTAGTGCTGTCAGATCCCAGCTTAACTTCAGAGGGGCACTACTTGGCCAAAAGCCATTACACCATGATGGATTTGCTGCTCTTTTGCCAATAGGATGCCTGAGGTTTTTCAGCTGTGCTGGAATCACTTTCCACATTAAACAAATGGAGGAAAAACAGTACATTGAAAAGCAAAGCTTAAGAGGCTTGGAGAGATTAAAAAAAAAGAAACAATAACATGTTTAATAGCTAATTCCCATTCTGGTTTGGCTTTAAGGTAGCTTCAGCCTTCCAGTTTGCTAGCAGCCCTCCTAAGTTCTCTGCCAGGATGAGTCACAGCTTCTGGAACTGGGATCCAGTCCTATAGACAAGCCATCTTTAAAGGTCTGACTACCTTTTCCAAATTATAGTGAAGTATAGTGAGAATTGCTTAATGTTGTCCTCCTCTTAAAACAGGGGTTTTGAGGAATATAAATTCACCTGTGGGAGCTTCTTACATCCCTTGGTCCCTGGTTCAGTCCAAGTAGCCCTGGGATCCTGTTTGGTGTGGTTTCGTGCTGTTATGCAGAGATAGATGTCTTTGGAATACTCCTCCCTGCTGGGCTGTCTCAACTAGTTGACTAGGAATGCAAAACAAGCAATAACCAGAGCCCTGGTCTGACTGTAAACCATTATTTACCTGCTAGGAGTGATATTTCCTGCTGACTGAGGAGTCGAATTAAGAAACTTAGCCACGTAACCATAGTATGTAATTCAGGGCACCAACTGAAACCCATATATGGTTGCTCCATCTCATGTTTCTGTAGTCTGTAATGTACCACTTGAGAGAACGGATGTGAGGACAAATTTAGCATTCATAGGCAATTCCCTCCAGGAACACAGGAGGGAATAGGCCTTAATGTGGCAGCTACGAGGGGGCAGCACCGTGATTTCATTGTTAAGTGAGACACTTCAAAGGACTGCCAGCGTTTTTGTGCTGTATTGGCAAAAACACAGGCTTTCCTGGATTACAGTTACTGTGCTTCTCAATGGCAGATTTTTTTTCCCTCTGGAAAGCTGTTCAGGCAAGTGCAGCAAGGCTCCAGTTGCATGACACGACAGTCATAACTGATTGCCTGTGCTCGGAAGAAGCCTGGTTGGATGAAGAAAGACCAGTGTGCCTGGAAATCATGAATAAACTCTAAATGCAGCACTGCATGAGGGAGCTCATAGACCTGCTACTATATCAGGGGGCATCTGATTGTTGTGCAGATGTGTTAGACACTGAGCCATTGTGAACACAGCTGAATTAGGGCATTGTAATGAAGGATTTCTACTCATTTCAATTTTCAGCATACGACTATTGCATCACTGCTCAGCCAATGCAGACAAAGACCATCCAGTGAATCTTTGGGGTTTTTGTTTGGCTTTTTTTTTTTTTTTTTGGCCCCCTATTTGGTAGCTGAACTAAAGATTTCATGTTTTCTTTTCAGTGCCAAATTGCTGCAAGGAACAATTCAAGCCGGCAACCAGGGAAAGTGTTTGGATGCTCAAAGTAAGTATGTTTGTGCATTTGTGGGTTTTTTACCTAAGGACTCATGTTTGATGCCTGTAAGGCAGTAGCTGGAAAAGTTTGGTATGAATAATAAGTGATATTGCTTTCCATCATCTTTGACTAGGTAATAGTCATGAAACAAAACTGATGGAAGCTACATAAGAGGTCATAGACCTCTTAAATAACTGATTAATAAATTAATATTTTAAAATTAATATGATAAGTAATTTAGGCCTTTTTTTTACTGGAGTAAGAAGGAAGAGGTGGCAGAAAGGAATTAAAAATAAAAAAACCCTAGAGGTGAACAATGAATCTGACTTCTTCCTTCTATTTGGGAGAGTTGAGAAATTGTATCCTTCCCTGCTTTTGTTTTGTTAACTGTTAGCTCTTCTGCACTTTATTAGTGCTGCCACCATAATGTTAAACGGAAAAGAGCAAATTACATGAAGCACAAGTACAGAGTTAGCAATTAATGCCACAGAGAATTAATGTCCCTTTTTAAATCCCAACTATGGGAGTTTAACTTCAACCATCCAGCCTTAAACTTGGCATCTGTGGAATGTGCTCAGGAAGTCACCTAAGGAAAGTGATATCAGACCAGTGATATCAGAGAGGAGGCCCACAAGGTGGCAATGTTTAAAAAGCCTTCAGAAGGGATGTGCCCTGAACAGATCCATGTTTCCTGCAGTTGCCATCACTTGCTGCCCTTGTGCCATTTCTGCTGCATCGGTGCTGTTAAACAGAAAATGCCAGTGTTGTCAAAATCGAGCATAGATAATGGCTGGTACTACTAAACCTCTTGTTTGAACCATTGGCAGTGCACACCGTGCTCTACAGGATACCATTCCGGCCTTTTCCCTTGGAAGGAATGTGCTGCAGCATTTGTGGTTTGCAATAGCTTGGGGCTTCTTTATGCATAGCTAGTAATAAATATATGCATGGCACTGAAATGATGGTCAGGCTGTGTAATGAAGAACTTCCATTTTCAAAACATACTGCTGCATTTTTTGCTAATGCTTGCAAAGCTGTTACAGTGCGTAAATAAATGTAACTTTGGATGTAGGAGGTAGCTCAGTTTGCAGTGATGCTTTGTGCTTCACAGCTAGAAGTGAAAAGACTTGCTTTACTGTGAAACTGGGGGGTTGCTACAGGTTATGTAATGCCCTGCAAAAAAAAAAAAAAAAAAGAAAAAGGAAAGAAAACTTAAATATGTTTGCAGAAAGATACCTGATAGGTGTGAGAAACTATTCAGGATACGTTCTATGGTATATACAAGAATTGCCGCCAGTAATTGTTCACCAGCACAGACATAGGTGAGTAGGAGAGGGACAGTTAAACGAGGAGCCACATAGTCCAGATTCATTCAGATTGCGAACTAACTTCAGCAGACATGGGGCTCAAGTGTACTTGGAGATTCTCAGGACTATCAGCCTATAATTTAGTCAAAAGAGGCTCGTATGCCTCAAGGAGGAAACAATAAATCTAGACTACAGGAGGCATCTCAGAGCAAGAGCTAGGAAAACATAAGGTTCTCCCCCATGGATGCAACCCTTCCTGGGAAGGTGTTGCACTCCCCCATGGATGCAACCCTTCCTGGGAAGGTGTTGCAGATGGAAGGGCAGCAGGACAATGCCCTGTGCTGAGCCACAGAGGCTTTCATCTGTTGCTGTCTGCTCTGGCACGGAGGCTGCTCCCTAAAGTCAAGCTTCGTCATTGCGGTTATGCTGGCATTGTCACAAGCACTTGGAAACAACAGGAAATCTAAGGAAAACTGTGAGCATGGAGATAGTGCACAGCCACCAAGTGGACATTTATAAAAGCAGACTGCATCCTACCTGACTGACAGAAACTTATCTGACGTGTGCAGATTTCCTGCAATGTGTAACCCTTTCTGCAAAGCAACAGACAGTTTTCCAGTGTATTCCTAATGGATTGCTGCTCACTGTATAGCCTTTCCTTTTCAAATCCTTTAGTCCTTATGGCCTATTATATATCCAAATCTAGTTATCAGCCTTCTAATACCAGAGGTTCATTACATTGCTGCAGAATTAGCTGAGCTATTACAATTCCAAATCCATGTAACATGCTATTATATACTAGTCTTAGCCCAGGAAACCTTCTGGTCAGGTTTCAGTGGCTTTGAGCCTGACAAATGTTTGTGGTTTTTTGTGGAATTAAGTTATATGGACAACAATATGAGGGACGGATACTGGAATATTCAAGAAATTTTACAGTTCTTGTATTAAGTGCTCTCATGTGTGACATGCAGATAAGGGGCCTATTGGCAGTAGCAATTCCTTGATTGATGCACTATCACCAAAGAAATTACAATTATCCTAACATTAGAAAGCAATGTTGGTTTCTACTTGAACATCAGCTCAGGAATTACTTGTTAGATTTCAGTTATTGTGAGATAGGGGAAGAGAAAGAAAACAGATTGAAAGTGTGTGCATATGTATATATCTACATGTGCATATAAAGTACGTTTGTATGATGAACTACTAATTCATTAAGTGTTCAGGGGACATCTGAACAAAGGCCTGTATGAGCTTTTGTCTTCCCTGCAGACAAAAATATTCTCTGATTGCTCATGATAAAGGTGCAGGTACTTACCCAAACCAGGCAGACTAAATAATTGCTTCCTCTCACTCCTTTCTCCTTACCTCCCAGCACCAGAACCGGTGCAGAATAAACACTGTTTCTAGATGAGGGCACTTGTTTCCCCCTCAGTTCCTTGCTACTTGTTTCCCCCAGCTGGTTTTGACCATGTCTACTAAAGAAGCTCTAACTTTCCTTCAGTCAAAAGACTGAAGAACTGTGACAGAGGTGAAATTCTGGGCTGAGCAGAGTGATTTTAAAGCATTTTCATTCCGTGGAAACACCATAAAGTCCCCCAAAATGCAGTGGAGGACATCTGTTGATGAGTTGGTCCTGCACAGGACGCAGATGCTTTAGAGATCCAACATGAGAAAGCCAGAGCCCTAAAGCCTGAACCTGAGGGAGCAAAGTTAACCAAATGGAATGTTTGTTTATGGCTGTGCACTCACCAGCCCAATTCCCTTCTTAACTTAGGAATTGGGTAGCTTGGATAGCCTTTTATGGTGCTGTCTGAAGATATTCTGAACTTTGGGGTGATATTTATTTTTCCAGTACCCAATACCAAAAATTATCCCACAAGAGCTCAGCAAAGCAGCTGATGATTCATCAGGAATGTAACTTTGCTTTTCAAAAAAGATAACGTGTGGTTTTGTTCAGAGTTAATGAGATCCTTTCCAACACAGAAGCTGTCAACAGCGCTGACATACATTTACAGTTACAAAAACACATAGCCTTGTGGTTGGGGCTTTTATTAAATAGAAACCTCATTTTCTACTGTAACGAGGAAAAGGCACTGTTTTCTTGCCGGTAGTACCTTTTGTACTCAAAGTATTAGAAGCCTTTTATTGTCATTATTATTTTATACACAATGTGGCTGTTCAGAGGTTACAAAATGGTGCCACTTAATGCCAGGACTGCTGAAGCCATGACAATATAAAATAATGTATATATTAAAAAATATACCCTTGTTTCCAGTCATCTTTTATTGCCTTCTGCATCTTGCCTATCAATGGTAGTTCATTTAGAAGCTGGAGAATGTTCATTAAAGGATGATTCAAGTAATGATTTGAGTTTTGCTCCAGCAGAAAAAGAAACCATAAAATGTAGGACCTTGAAAAATATTAATCCTTGTCAGATATATCAAGTATTTATAGCGCATGTAGATGCTATAAAAATAACTGTGCAATTTTTCAAAGCAGTTTCAAGATTTTATAAATATAATCTTGCATGTGCCCCTGTGCTGTGGTAGGCGCTGGGGAGCTTTCCTGGTCTTTCTTCCCATGCTGCTGCTGAAGCCTGCATCTGGACAGCAGGCATTGGGATACTGAGCTGTGGTGCTCAGGGCCTCCAGCAGCAGAGGAAAATCCAGAGGTGGACAGGCTCCAAGTATCAGCATTTTTTAATATTTCTCTGCAATCACTGGAGCTGGAATCTTTGGTTTTCATTAGCTGACTGCTTGGATTCTCATACACTTCATGATCTGCAGCTTGCAGAAAATCACCCTATGTGTACTGAGTCAGAATAAAGTGGGAGTCACTGGCAGTGCACAGCACACTAATGAGGTCAGCTGGAAGCAGCACATAAGTTGTTCTTACAGTAAAATTGTTCCTTATAATAATGGCTTCTTCAGCCTTCTTAGAGACATGTTTAGTGCTAGGTCAAGTATGAGAAGGCCACTCTTGTGGAGAGCGCTGCTGTGTTACAATACAAGGTGGCAAAATTAGAGGTTTTCAGGTCTTGGGACCTAGTAATTTGTTGCATTCAAACCCACATGTTGTAATCATCTGTAGCATCTTGCATGTCTGCTCCTACCTGAGGCTGGAGCAGGAACAGGCATTTGGTGGGAAGTGCAAAGGGGTAAAGTCAATGGCACCTGGCTTGAGCCTTAAAAGCCTCGGCTGGAGATCTGCCACCAAAGTGTGCACACTGTGTTAAAAATCCTCTCTGAGTCATTAGGCAGGCCAGGTACGTGTCCTGGGTACCATTTACTGTGGGAGCACCAGTTTTAAGTCTCCCAGTACCCATTCCTCATAGAAGGAAGCTGGCACTGCCCCTGTCTTCAGGTTTATGCAGTGGCTTCCATTAGAACTTCATCCTCTTACAGAAGGTCTGGATTTGGCACACCACTAATGACCTGAGTGGGATGTGTGGGATAAATGCCTCCTGAACAGCACTACAGGGAACTACCCTTACATCATGTTGCAGGTTTTTAAACAAATAACTAATTCTTGTCTTGTGTCTGTGTAAAAGAACAATATTGACTGCGCTCAAGTATTTTCAGGCTTGATCTGATTTCATAGCTAGGATAATTTTTGTGTAATGTAAGAGGCTTCACATAATCACTCTTTTAAATCTACGGCTTATGTTTGACAAGTGGGTCATTGGTTAATGGAAGCAAGTAAATCCAGCTGTTTATCTTTTCAGTAAGACCATGCACTTTCTGTATGCTCTTGTCTGCTCAGAATGGAGACATGTACATTTTTAATGACCCTCCCTCTATTTCAGAGTAGGGGTGTGAGCTTTACCTTATATTTCTCATTTCTTCCCTACATTCGAATACAATAAAGTCACAGTATTACTTCTGCTGGTATCCCACCTGATCCGCAAATTCGTGGCAGCAGTTGTGGTACTATTAATTTAATTGCTATGTGTGATTTTTAAAAAGTTGTTAATTTGACTTCATGAGGAAAATTTAATGTTGGACATTGCTTAAAATTTTCTTACTCCTTTATTTCTCCTACCCAAGCCCCCAGTATTTCTGTGTGTTGCTCTCAAGAGATGCACCTTCCACTAAAGCAGACCAGCAGTACCTTCCTCCCAGATAGCTTTAACTCTTAACATATTTTTGGGTAACTTGAAATTTCAGGGTTTCAGATATTGCTATGTAAGCCTTCTGCAGGGTCCTAGCATCTAAATAAAGCACTTGCAGCACTAGGTTAATAAAGTGCTCAAAGTATTAATGGAAACTTGGTCTAATAACTCAAGCTGCAAAAGTCCTCTTAGGGAATGTCTGTCAGCAACATAATTTTCGTGACACAGTTTTCACATATTCTAATTTTTTTTCAATTCAGACTACTAATATAAGTGTAACATGATTAAAGCTGTCTATGAAAATTATTTTTCCTCTTCATGTGAAAGCTATTTTATTAATAAAGACTTAGCATAAACACTAGGATGATAATGAGCATTAACTTGCCAGGGGAAAAGAGTCTGTTTTCCATCAATAAGTGAGAAAACTAAAACTTTCAGATTAGTTAGGGTATTGTGCTAAGTAGCAATTAAATTATACTCAACACTTTCTTGCTCCCAAATGTTCTAGTACTTGCAAATAGAAAAACTATTACTTTAGAAGTGTGTTACAGGTCTAAATTCTTAACAAGAAGTTAAAAAGCATGTGGGTAAGAAATTCTCAGAAAGTAAAGAGCAGAATTCCTCAGATGCTTGCATTTGGCTGGGAAGGAGCCTGAAATAGCTGAAAGCAAGTCTATTTGTCTATGGGAAGACAAACTTCTGTTTAAAAATGTTGTGTGTAATACAAGTATTCGCTCTAGCCCAAAGAGGAGGCACTCCCTGATTTCTCGGTGAGCTCGAGATCACAAACAAATCCTCGGCAACCTAGTTTTTCAGAGGCGCTGAGGTGCCTCAGGGAGTTCGGCTCTTTGGTGTGTTAATGGCAGCAATGTGTCACACGAGGTGTGTGAATCCCGGCTGTGATGCAGCCTTTAAACACAGGTGCCACTTCTTGGGGTGGCTGCGTGTGAAGGTCGGTGCGGCTCAGCAGGCAGTACTGCAGCCCATCGCTCCGGGCCGGGATGAAATAAGCAGTAATTAGCTAATGACAGCATGTTAGCTGGACAATAAGTATGCTGGGGACTTGTCCGAGGGAAGGAAACCAATTTGACCCAGGTTCTCTGCAGGTGGCTGAGGAAGGGAAGTGGAAATTGCCCAAGCCTATAAAGGATTATGCCTGACAAAGGAAGAGTGGGAAAGAATGGGAGAAAAAACAATAGAGAAACTTCAGGTGTGGAACAAATCCTGAGATTAAAAGGAGGAGGCACTCATTTAGTTGTAGCAGTGGAGAAGAAGGATTGGATTTGCTTAGCTGCAGAGCTGGAAATACTGAAAAGATTAGAAAGCCACCCATGGAAGAAAGGATGGAGACGCAGCAGTTGTGCTGAGGATGACACTTGTGCAGACTCGTGGTAGTAAGTGTTTTGTGAAAGCTGGTTATAACAGCAGGTCCTGTTTCTGTGCTTGTAAAATAAGGAAAGCTGACAGAAATCAGTTTTTGTAAAATGCAATGAATGTCCCAGATAAAAAGGAGAAAGGGGAAGTTTGCACACAAACAGAAAAGCACACCATTTTCAGTGTAACTTCTTGGCATTTGCTAATTTCACGGGCGACGAGATGCCTTGGCTCTGAAAGAAAGTGATTTGTAGTGCACTGTAGGGTCCTGAGGAAACTGTAGAGTATTTTGCACTCGTTAGGTTTTTGGGCCGGGTCTTGCAATCACAGAAACACTCACACGCTACTGAATGACTTGGCAGTGTGATTTTGATCCTGGTCAGGCATGAATGCGCAATGGATTTTTTTTTATGCTAGCTAGAGCATGTAATACTGTTTATGTTGGCTTTTTGCTGGGTGTGGGAGGACAGACACTTAATTAACAGTTTCCTGGGACAAAGTAACCCCTTCAAATCCCAGTTTGTAAAGATTCAATCTTTGTTAGCTGGTGAAACATTCTTGATCCAGTAAAATTTAATAGGCCATCTGCTGGAATAATTACTTTCTTGTGCCAGCCTTCTCCATTCCTCTTTAGCAGTGGTGAACACCTTAGGCAGGTCAGACAGGTCTAAATCAATCGACTGAAATGCCTTCAAAGTGTATCACTAACATTTTCAGTGTAGAGCAGTAAGAAGGTATATCAGAGATGGAGATTGTCCACTCCCACTCGATTTTATCACATTTTTACCTTTTTCCAGACACCCCTTCTGAGCCCCAAGAAAGCTAAAGATTCCTCAACAGCTGAAAATACATAAATAAATGCTAGACTTAGTCTCTCACATTTCCAAGCCCTTCCAGGCTTTTACCATTTATAACTTGTTTTACTGGTTTTGTTTAAGATACCAATGTCTGAAGCTCTGACTTTTCCCAGCGGTAACAGTCATAAACTGTACTGTTTGGAAACCTGAAAATCGCAAATCCTTCTCTTCTAGAACACTAATCTCACTTTCATTTAATTAAAATTTTGTCATCCTCTGAAAAAATGTAGGAATTCAGATTACCTGAACATTTTTGCTGTTTTTATTTTGACTTTCCATAGCCTTTACACTTGAATTCTGACAAAACAAGCCTAGAAAACTAGCTAACACCTCGGTGCTAATGGAAGTGGCAATGGTACATCTAGAACAGCTCCAGCCAAAGAAATGCATGTGAATGAGGCATGAGTCAGTCTCCAGTCTCAATTCCTTTCAACCAGTATTAAAGATGCAGGAATCCTTACTCAAAGCATTTATTGATTACAGCATCCGTTTCCAGGTTTTTAGCTGAGAGCAGCTCCACAAGGTGTGTCTGAAACTCTGCTTTAGCCCAGTGGATATCACTGAAAACAGAGGTAACAGACACTAAAGAGCTCCAAATTTTGGGTTAGTCTGGAGTTAATGGAAGCAAAGATTCCTTCTCTTTGGAACCATTCCTCACTGAAGTATTTTCTGCTCTCACGGGAGTTTCTTGTTATGTAGAAAGGATAAAAATGTTCTGGCTATTCGGTGTGAACTTCTTATGTTTTAAGTAAGGAATCCTTTGATGTGTACTGAAGAATGCTTCTTTCTAAATAGGAATTTGGGGAGTTTATTTTTTAAAGCAGCTGGATTCAGTTAATTGGATTTAATAAATGTCCACTAAACCAATTTATTAATTTTAATCTAAGAATATTTAAAGTACACAATTAGTCTTAAAATATCATATTCAAGGGTTTTTGAAATCCTGTTCCTGTGAAAGTAAGTCCTTGTTTTGTAGGCAGTTCTTGAATCTTGAATTAATCCTCTGATTTCTGCAGTAACTATAAAAGGCAACTTCTATAACTAGTCTTTCTAAAGGAAAATACCCACAGTTTGTGGCTCTACAAGATATTTCCCTTTAGCAATCAATTCATGCACTAATGGTCAGATTGGATTGGCAGTTCATAAGGCTAAATTTTCAAGTATGCTTAGCAGGCAAAGATGCCAAGATTGATTTTATTCTTCCTCACGGGCACAGAACACTTTAAAAATGTTAAATGTGAACTCTGAAATATAAATATGTCTGTATATTTAAAAATAGACTTGAATTACCTCATAGGGATGTGGTCCATGCACATTGTGTAATTGGGACAGCCCTCTCTTTTTTTTTCCCTCTTTATCTGTGTCCCTCCAGGGAAGGCAAATAATCAAGGCTTTGCTTAAAGTGGCAACACTAGAATCCCCAAGGGTGGAAAGTTCATTCTTTGTCTACAGGATGTCTGGAGTGATAAGTAGCTGTTTTAATACCATTTATGCAGTGTTTCTTTGTCCTGACAAAATTTTCATTTGCTGTTTGCCATAGTGGATTTAAATGCCCAGAAATATAAGGTACGGAATGAGCTGGTGGGATGGTGGTGGGACAATTTATTCAGGGCTGCGTAAACAAAGAGAGTCTATAAAGTTTTCAATTTTTACCTGAAGTGATTTTATGACACTCAGTTTTCTTTTGGGTTGATCAGTGCTGTTGACAGTATGTCAGCAAAATAGGAAGCACCAGTTCTGCATAACCCAGGTCAGCTTGAAATTTACCATGCACCTCCTCACATCTGATGTCTGTTTGCTGGGTTAGGAACGCTGCTGTTGCTGACCCCTTTACAGATGTTTCTGTGTGATAAGTTATTGTCACAGGTTAGAACTGTGCTCTAGTTTAAGCTGGCACAAGCCAGTGCTCTCTCTAATAGACATTGAGTTGCATACACCTCACTTGTACTTCTCACAGATTACATGCAAATCTGGATCTCCTGAATCTTCTGCTCCTAATCTGCTGAATGCAACTGTAGAAATTAGGCTGATTCTGATGCAGCCTAATTAAGTATGCTCATGGTTATACCCATCTTACTGACCCTCCTCATGCTGGGAATAAAGTATGTCAATGTACCTTAATGAATTGGGACTTCCTTGAACAACTGAGGTGTGTCCAAGACTTAACAGAGTAACTTCTTTGAGCTCCTTCCAAACTTTGTTCCTGAGTTGCTTTATTCACTTATTTTCAAATTTAAACACTGTTGGCCAACTCCTTCAGGAGAAAGAGACTGTTTCTGCATGGATTTCTTATAAACACACACACTTGAGTGCTAAGACTGATTTTAATCTACAGTGTGTAAATATGTGGCTTTACAGAATTCTGTTAATCTTTGTTGTGATAAAGGAAGACTATGAGGATAGTTAAATTAGAAAAGCAGATGACATTGCTCTGGACTGCTGCTTTCCAAAAGTTATTGCTACTTTCCAACTGTTTTCTGAAATCTAGCCTCAGGTTTTCTTTCCCCAGTGAAAAAAATGCACTTGTGACAGGAATGTTCATGAAACTCCACAGAGAAGTGATGTACATGGCCCAAAATCCTTATACTGGCATGATAGTTGCTGCAGTTTGTAGCTGGGCTCTATTCTGAGAAGACTGCAAGCAATATCACGCTGACTCCTTTACGAGCTTGAATGTGAACAGAGATGTCAGAG
This sequence comes from Fringilla coelebs, assembly GCF_963513975.1. Lineage (NCBI taxonomy): Eukaryota > Metazoa > Chordata > Aves > Passeriformes > Fringillidae > Fringilla > Fringilla coelebs. Next base: position 43,494,655 of record NC_140028.1, on the reverse strand, counting down.
ATGAGGGATGCTTGCTGGCCACTCTAGGGTTAAATATGTTTTTCTTAGTCTCACTCCCTATTCCTCCCACCACCCCAAAGTTATCCAAGTGGTGGGGAATTTCTGCAATCATTAATTGTATTTATAGTTTGGCTATGTCATGAAATACTCCCTAAAACCATGTGTGTGGGGTTTTTTTATCCCCTCAAAAATGTATCAGCAGAAGTCGCTAGCCTGGCCATCACCTCTGCTGTCAGAGGCTGTGCATTGATCGCTTATCAGCATTAAAATATTTATAATTTATTTCCACATTAGCCACCTAATATAAAATTCTGGCTCGAGTATGCCTGAGGTCTTTCTAATGCTGCATTTTGGGCTCTTAGAGGATTTTACTCTCAGGCATTATAAATTAGGCTTTATGGCCTTCCTAGTGCAGTAAGTGAGGCTTACAGCAAGTAAAGAGAGAGGAACTGAAAACAAAAACTCTGAAGAGGAAGGAGGAACCAGATTTTGGAGAATGATGTTTAGGCCTATTCCAGTACTTAGTAGTGTTACTGGACACTTAGTATGCAGTACTTAGCTAGTATTCTCTCTACCTGGTTCACCACAGCAGATATCAAAGTCCTGGAATGCATATGATGTAGTAGAGTGGTGCTTTTTGCATCTGCAGTACACCTGGGACTTGCTGTGTGACTAGAATGGCACAGGAGCAGGTGGTCTTGAGAGGACATGACATCTCTGTCCTTGGAGATTTTCAATATTTGGATTGATTACGATCATGTAACCAAATGTGACCTGATCTCATATTGGTGATGATCATGCTCCAAGTGGGAGATTGGACTGGATGACCTCCACAGGTCCCTTTCAGCCATTGCCTCTGTGGTCTCAGTGCTGAAGATCTATTACATCAGGTTTTGTAATTCTACCCTTCAGCATTAATTGCTTTCCTGGCTCTTTGCTTTGCTTAGTCAGCACATCACTTGTGAGTACCAGATTTCGGTACTTTCAGCATTCCACAGGTGGGGCTTTTTATTAACACCAAGGCTGACCTTCTATTCTTTGGATCAATTTTCTATTTTTGTGCCCAGTGCATGTGAAAATCTATAAAGGCAGCACAGATGTACAGACACCTAATAACAGCAACATGTTTCCTCTTTCTTTGAGACCTTTAAGCTTAGAATGATGGAAGTGAGAAGAAGATTCTGGTGGCTTCCAGCATATCAAGACAGGAGTTGTGCTTGTGGGCCACACAGTGCCTGGAAAGAGAGATGTAGGTAGAAGGAATGCCGTGCATATTGCACCCATATTGCACCCATGCAATCCACATTGCACCCAGAGCCCCTGAGGCTGTGCTAGATGGCCTGAAGCACACTGAAACATTCTAAAAACCAGTACCAGGCTTCTTTTGCTGATGCCTGGCTCGGCCTCCATAAAGGTAAGGTACTGTGCTGAGGCAGAGTGTGATCTTCTGACCTTGGGTCCTAATGCAGAGGCAGGAAGAGGTCTGCAGCAAGGCTGCCATGCTCTCCTCATCTGCACTTCTCTTCTGTAGCTTTGTTGGTACATGTTTTAAACAGTTTTAAAGACTTCAATAAAGAAGCTTCTGTTCTTTGCCGCTGCTAAAGAAATAAAAATGTTTTTACAAGTTAGGGTTGCAGAGTGTTTTACTGCTTGTTCCCTAGCAGAGCAGGTAGGGTTATGTCTGGCAGATAAAGACCTGCTATAGATTATTTTTATATTCTGTTGCCACATAGCATTTCTGGCTTGTCCATGTTCTTGAGTGTTACTAAGACACTTACTGGCCTTTTTAACAGAATGTTTTTTATTGTTTGTTTTGAAAAAGGCTCAAACACAGCTTCCTCCAGTTACCAGATGAATGAAACATGTTTCAATGAAGTATGCCAATTGCAAATGTCCATAGATTGGTTACTGAAAGACAAATATGAGTATATTTGAAAACCTGGCAGAAAGTATGATTCCCTGTCTTGATGCGCAGAAGACAGTGGCAAATTGGCAGACTAAGTTGAGCGTTGTTTGAGATTGCTCTTAAGTGTGTTAATCTATACATCTGATTTAAATCCGGGAGATTCTCAGCAGTCCATGTGTAGTGCAGTTGGCTTTATTGATTTTATTCACCTTACAAGCTCTCTGTGAATGGTCTGTGATATGAATATAATCATGTAAACTAAGATTTCAGTAGTGTCATTTCAGTCTGAAAGATTAGGTAAAGATTAGTTAAAATTTCATTAAGTCACTTTCTTTGTGCAGAAAAAAATCTGAGGCAGAAACCTGATCAAACTCATACTTCATGACTTAAAATATCAGCAGGTGTCTCTGAGAACATATTAGAAGTACTCACATGGCTTTTGTTTGACTTACCATCTTAAGATTCTTTTTAAAAGAGACTTGCATTTGAGGGCATGTATTTTTTAAGATGTTAATAGATTTGGCCCAAATATTTTGCATCTAAAAGCCATGAGGTCATATGGATCTGTTTAAAGACTGTGCCTATAGCCACCCTTGTTGGTTTCTGCTTAGAGAAAACAATTTCTAAACAGCTGGACAGTATTTTTCTACTGTGTTAGAAGTGGGGGTTGGTAGAGGTGTGAGTTTCAATGCCCTGTTGGGACATGAGGGTAGGTTTTGACCACAGTGAAGTTCAGGTCTGCTCCTGAGGATGACCAGCATTGATCTGTGCTAATGTCCAACTTTGAAGCACATTGCTATTTAGGCAAGGGGAGATATGCAGAAATCATAGAACTTTGCAGTGGGAAAGGGACTGGGGAGGATGCAAAAACTTCTAGAAGAAGGGGAGGAAGAGATGAGGATTGTGTGATTGGTGATGCTAGCAGTGCCAGAAGTTCAATGCCACTGCCTTGGCAAGTGTCTTCCCTTCTTGTTTCTGATCCAAGGAAGATTTTGAAGGATGTGCCATCAAATGTTTTTTTCTGTGTAAGCCTGAGAGCAGGAGAATGCTGGAAATGTGCAATGCAGCTTGACAGGTGTTATACTGTGCTCTCCAGTGAAGTTGTAAGCAGGGATACAGAGCTTGGTATCCAAAGCTTTGAACATCCTGGTGCTTGTGGTGGAAATGCAGGCGGAGTAGCAGACACAGGAATCGGGAAAAAAAGAGCATAAAATAGCTAAGACCTTCGTGTGCTGTTTTATGATTAGGAGACCATGATTTTTTACATCTTGTAGCCTCACGTAACTTAATATTTATGCACTTTTTAAAAATAAAGCGTTTACCATCTGAAACACGAAGGCCACGCTATGATTCTTGCGAGCTGCAGCCCGTGCGGGCGGGCTTTGTGCGGCGGGGATGGCCATCGCCCCCGGCACACCCGCGCCGAGGGGAGATGCTGGGCGGCGTTCCCTGCTGCGGCTCGCCGCTGTGTAACCGAGCAGCCCGGCGTGCGGGCTCCTTCAGAAGAAGCCCGATAGCTCCTTGGTGTGGGGAGGAGGCGGACGATGCTGAGGTACCGGGGCACGGAGGGTGACGATGAGGCATCGGGCGTCGAGGTCTCGGCCGGTCTCGCCCGAGCCGGGCGCGCACACGGCTGTCAGGGGCGGCGGTGGGCAGGGGCACGGCGCGGTCCCCACGGGCCAGGCGGCGTTTCCGCGCCGCCCGCGGGTGCAGGGGCAGGCGCGGGGGAGGCGGGCCCGCCGTGCGTGGCCGGGGCGTTCGCGGGGGTGCCCCGGCGCTTTGTGTGTGCCTGCGCCGCGCCGGGGCCGCCAAACAGCTCGGGCCGCCCCGCGCTCCCGGGGCGAGCGGCTCTTTGTGTGGGGGCGCGGGGCGGGGCGGGCCCCTCTCTCTGCCTCCCCTCCCTTCCCCGCCGTGCCTGCCCTGCCTGCCCGCTGCCGTCCCCGGGCGCAGCGCGGCGCCGGCCGGTTGCCATGGCGAGGGGCGGTCACGTGGGGCGGCGGCGGCGGCGGCGGGGCTGACGCGCGGCGGGGCGGGGCGGGCGGGCGGCAGAGTCGCGGCTGCCGCCACCTTCCGCACACCAGCAGCAGCAGCAGCGGCAGCAGCGCGGGGCTCTGCGGAGCGGCGGGAGCGCCAATGCCCGGACCGACCCAAGCCCTGTCCCCAAATGGCGAGAACAACAACGACATCATCCAGGATAACGGGACCATCATCCCCTTCAGGAAGCACACGGTGCGGGGGGAGCGCTCCTACAGGTACGGCGGGGGGGCTGCGGCGGTGCGGGGGGCGGTTGCATAAGGCGGGCGAGCTGCAGCCCCCTCCTCTCCCCGCGGCCCCGCATTGTCCGGCTGCGGAGCGCTCGGGGGAGAGGCGGGATGCGTGCGGGGGCTCGCCGCGCCCGGGCGGAAGAAAGGCGGTTAAAAATGATAATGAAAAAAAAAAAGAGAAAAAAAAAAAAGAAAAGAAAGAGGAGGGGGAAATAAAAGGGAAGGCAAGAACGCCCCCCGCGCAGGCAGCCAGCTCCCCTTGGAAAAGAGCCGCAGCACCTCGCTGCGGATCTCGGAGGGAGGCGGCGCCGTGCGGGAGGCGGTGGCCGCGGATGGCGGGGCGCGGGCAGCCCCTGCCCGACCGGGAGAGCCGCACCGGGCAGCACCCGCCCCCCGCACGCCGGTGCGGGGGTGACAGCCGCCCCCCGCTCCTCGGCGCGGGGGTGACAGCTCTCCCGGTGCCTGCGCGGGGGAGGGCGGCTCCATCCCCGCCCCCCGCTCCCCGCCAGCCCCATTTTGTGTTTATTTATCGGCTCTCGTTTGGGGGGGACACCCGTCTTTTGTCGCAGTTGTAGGCATTTTTGATGAATCGTTTGGCATGCGTTGCTGGCAGCGCTTCTGCATTAACATCTCTGACAATATGTTCCGGCAGATAAGCTCATTAAAATTGTTTGCATTGTTTGATAAGGGTCGCGGCGCAGCCCGGAACGCAACTGGTTTGATGTGCTCCTTGCTGCCGACTCGAAGGGCGATAGTACGGCCGGTGGCTCCTTATGTCAATATACAGTTATTCTAAATGCTGCCTGGATGACAGCAAGCAGTGCCTCTGCAGAGAACACGCCCCTTAAAGCTGATTTTCAAGCAGCAGGAAATGATGCTGCTCTCAAATATCTGGCTAAAGTGGCGAGTTGTAAGCTCGAATCCATGAAAACAAACGTGGATGACTTGGCTTGTTTGTCTGGAGAAAATCGCAGTATTTTCTTCTTCTGCTGAGGAATAACGGAGCTGCTACCGGCATTTGGCCATTAATAACCTTAACACTGAATCTCATTGTTGATCACGCACTGGCGGGTGAGCGTGAAATGCGTCGGAGATCCCAGCGTGTGGTTAGTTTGAATTGCACAAAATTTAGTCCGTGTCTCTCTCTGAAACTGCTTATACTTTGTGCAGTGGAGCCCCAGTGCACATATTTAGCACAAAGTAGCAAAATTGCTTTTGCAAGGACCTATTTCTATTTGCAGAAAGCCTGGAGCTCTCACTTCCTATATCTAAATTTCAGCTGAGTAGTACAAGATTCTGTTTTAGTGGAAAGCTGTATTTCTATCGTGCAGCTAAACAAAATATGAAATAGATTTGAAATATCAAGCAGCTACCTTTAGTTGCTGTGACATGCCATAGGTAACACCAATTGCTAACTTGTTTCCTTCAGAGGAGTTCTTTAGAAAACCTCTGTTACATGGGGTTCTCCATTCTTTTTCAGATGGTTTGTATGGTTTTTCTGCAGCCATCAACAAGTCAGTTTTCTTGTCCTTTAGCCTGTCAAATCATACACTGACCTATGTCTAGAAAAGACATTTTGTGAGGCTGCTGTGTTCAGCGTGTGATGACAGGAATAACTATAGCACTTGCCCAGTTTTCCAGAAATTGTGAAGATGCTCTTCATCTGAAGAGCCTTTAATCCAGAGAAGTACTCCGTAGTCTTTTAGGGATTTGTATCCATTTGTATCCCTCTCTAGAGCAGTATAAAGGAATACAGAATTACTGATGCTGGCATTGCATATTATCTTTGGGCAGTAAATAAGCAATCCAGTTCAATATATATTAGAAATAAACTTTAAATGAACAAATAAAAATTCCCACTGAGGAACCAACTATTTTGGTTGCTTTTTTTCCTTTTGGAAACTTACCATGTTCTACAGAGTCGTAACTCCCATATCTGTTGATTTCTTCCTTTCTCTGGGAGAAAGGGAGAATGATACTTAACTTGCTCCCATTTGTAGCTAAAGTCCTTTAGGAAGTAAATGTCAAGCATAACAGAAGGGAAGTGTTAGAGAAAATACATGAAAACTGCGGTGAAGCTTCTTCTTGATACTGGAAAAAATGGCTTTTAACTTCCATGACAACCTCTAGTAGCTAGGCAAGTTTAGTCCTTGTTCAGTGTGAGTGGCAGCAGGGGACCACCACTGGGTACAACAGATAAATTCCATCACTTTAGTGCCTGCTGCCACACTGGACTGTCAGTGCCATTCCAGACATCTGGAGCACCTTGTAGGACCTCATGACACATCAAGTTGCTATGCCTCTGATTGTTGGGCTGGCTTCTTCCATCTAGGAATATGGAATAAATATGTCATTAAACACACCCTGGAGCTTGACGGCAGATGAGCAGTTGTACAAAGCTAAAAGACTTCTACATCCTGCATCTACCATGTGTATAGAGGTTCAGTGTTTGCCTTTCCATCCTTCTCTCCTGTAGTAACAGAAATGCTTTCTCATTTTACAACTTCTAACATGTTCTGTTCCATAGACTTTTTAAAAACTAGTCTTTACTGATCAGAAAATTTGTGTTCATCAGGTTAGATGTTGTCAGACCTAAAAAAAACCCTTTGCTATTTCTAATACCAGGTTTTACCAAAGATTTGATATCCAACTCCTGAAGCAGATTTAAAAACAGCTGCGGGTTGCACCATTTTACAGACTAGGAAGCTGACATGGAAGCTGTAAGTTATCCATGGAGTTGAGGATGCAGCAGGGAATTGAGCTTATACCACGAGCCCCAGCCATGTGCTCTGTATGCAAAGCCACAAATAGTTTTCCCAAGTCTTCCAAAGGACATATTATATTTTGCAGACTGGGACATACAGGCTCAAGGTGTTAAGTTTCTCATCCAGCTTTACTTAGCTGGTAAATGGAAACCAGGCACTTTGGCATAAAATTTAGACACAGGGTGATGTTACCTTTTGGAGTTAATAACTGTAATCAATCTGTATTGCTCCAGTGAAATGTTTTTTCTTGTGCTTCAGATCAGGAGCCTGTTTAAGACTTGGTACTGAGGTGTCTTTTTGTTAGCCTGAAGTAGTCTTGGGGTAATTTCTGAGAATGGCATCACACTTAATGATAGTTTTACTTCTGGTTCAAAGATGGCTGAAAAAAATCAATGAGGAACCAAATCAACAGCTGTGTGGAGAATTTTTTTAAAATAAGACCTGTGTGCAGTGCTTTTTTTTTGCCAGACTCCAGGTATCTTGTGTGGTTGATGAGTTCATCATATTTTTAAAAGCTAAAGTATTAAGAGTGAATACTTCCAGGTTCAAATGGCATACCTAGTCTAAACCACCCTGGCCCCAAAGAGACAGTGTTGTACCTTCCTTTGCAGGGTGCTGTGCTTAGCTTCTGCTTTGTCTCTGTGTGTTGCTAGAAAAATGGTTTTCTGGTCCTTCATTCCCTGGCTATATTTAGTTTTATACCCAGAACTTGCATGAAGCAGAGGGGAAGGGGCTGACTTCCTGATTCTTTTTCTTGAAATCACTAGGCTAAAAGGAAAGGGTATTTCTGTTTTAGTTTTTATCTGTGAGTGTCTACCTTTCTAATGCTATCTGTTTTAAATATTTGTTTTTCCTAAGTGTTGCCTTCATTCTAGAAATCATTGTGTAAGCAGACAAATGATGCTGCTGTGCATAATAATGAAAGCTAGACAGCAGTGGTGATTTCCTCACCCACTGCTGGAATAAGTTGTGGGGTGTTACAGAGCATATCTGGCTGGCTTTTACAGCAGTATGAGCTGATAACTTCCACGCTGAAAGTCAAGATTTACGTTACAGTAAAATCTGTTTTGGTCTTTGCCTTCTGAACTCGCAGTGAATTGCCGGATGCAGGCTGGCCCTGGGCAGCAGAGAGCATCCTTCCCTCGGCAGGAGCTGCCCCTGGCTCTGGTGACTCTCTGCCTTCCACACATGTGGCTTTACTCAGGGTACAAAGGGGGACCTATGGCTTTGCCTTACTTTGGGCAGAAGGAATTTCTTGCTCTAAAATTACTCTCCACTGATTGTGGTAAGCAGGTAGTTACACTGAAGTAAAAAAGATCATTTGTGTTGATGAAATTAATATATAAAGGCCCAAGCTTGAGAACTGGGAAGATGATACAGAGTAAAAGCAGTGAGCTGTCTTCTCACTTCATAGTACTGATAGCTGTGACTTCTGAAACTGTAAACACCAGTCAAAGCAAATGCTATTAAGTATATTAGCGAATCTTTATTTTCAAAGGCATTTGCTCTTGACCTAACAGTTTTATTGCAGACTATGACAATTTTGCCCTAGATTTCATTGAAAGCAGGAAAAGGTCAATAACAAATGTTTTAAAAAAAAAACCATCAACAAACTAACATCAATTACACCCCATAAATTTGGCCTGTACTTTTCTAAAAGCTGTAGTTGTGATAACCCCCTTGTCTGCCAAGTATCTGGATTGCAACAAGGTAGTTACTATCAGGGAGAAAACCATCCTGATGACTTAGAGCCAGCAGCTTACTAGCCAGCATTAAAGAGGAGCAAGGCAGAAATCTTTCCTTGGTTCCTGTCAGCTTAGGTACCCTCTATTTTCTCTTCTTTCACTTTCATAAAGCTGTCCTCCCGTTGCTGCCACTGCTGTTCTTCTTTAATCTTGTTTTCTGCTTAGGGAGTGCTCTGCCCAGAGAGAGCTGTTTTGGTGAAAATCTTCTGCTGGGCAGATCCAGCTCTCAAAAAGCACAGGGTGAAACTGTCTGAAGATAATGGGGAATCACATGTGAGTGCATGTAAAAGCCTCTGAGGGTTAAGAGGATGACTCTGCTCAATACTGCATCAGTAGTTTGAGACTTAGATTATTGGGATATCTCTGCATTGTTTGGATATCTCTGTTGACCTGGATTTAGATCTTCCTAGATAATACCCTCATAGTGTTTTGGGGGCTGGAGGTATTTGTTTAAATCAGGGGCTAAGAGAGAGGGGGCTTTTTGGAGACTGGGGAGAGAGGGGAGAAAACACTCCACAGACAGCCCAGTTTGTGTAAGGACATTGAGGTAATTTTCAGAGAGCACGAAATCCTCAGCTTACACCCAAGTGCTCTCACCATAAAGGTCTGAGAACGCCTAATTTGCACCCAGCCTCCGTGGGTTTCAGAAACATCCTGTAGGTGGGAGGCTGCATTATGGGTTTTGTTGTGTGATGTGGGTTTTTTTTAACTACCTTGTTGAGCTGCATAGCAACAGCAATGTTTTTTTGGCATATGAACAGAAAAAGGAGCAAGTTTGGGACACGCAAGAACTGAACCTGATGCTGGCGCTTTCAGAAACAGACATTTTGGCTTCTGTCTCGTGTCTTCAATCTAGTCTTCCTAGAAAACAGGCACTGAAAAACATGCTGCATTGTGAAAGAAAGGTGACTTGGAGGTGGGGCTGTGGAGCAAAAGACCTTGATTAAAGCTATTTCTTTGGCTCGTTTAAGGGAGATGCAGTTATCCCATCTGGACCACAGGAATGTTCTTCCAGGGGGCATACCTGGACAAACCTTTTGTGATATAAAACTTGTTTTGGGAGCCACTAAGAAAAGAAAATGTGTGGTAGGTCTACATTTCAAGCCTTGGCATTTGAATGTGTGACTCTTTAAAAATATCTTCAGAGGTTTTGGGGTTTAGTGGGGAGGTTAGTTTAATTTGACAGTCTCTTCTCCTTCCTCATGCCCAAAGCTAATTATAGCAAAGACTTGGTAAGGAGGCAGATAAATAGTGTGCCAGCTTTTCATGCACTTTGGAAGTGCAACTTTCAGCCTTTGTTTGATAATTGAAAACGAGTGGTCTCGCCACATCTGTTCTCAATCACGCCAGCCACCGAGTGGGATGGCACGAAGGCCATCGTGGCACAGTGGCAGCAGCAGCAGCAGCAGCGTCGTGGCTCCGCTTCTCCGGGACAGCATTTGGCTGCTCGCATCCTCCTCGCTCCCTGAATCCTGGCCTCCAGCTAGCAGCGCTGGTCGCTTGCTTCCAGGATCAGTGCTGGGGAATGTAAATGGAAAACATCCGTGTTTCTTCTGTGGATGGTGTTAGCTGTGCTGCGGAGCTGTTTGGATCTTGCTCAGATCTCTGCTGCCTGACTCACTGATAAAGCATCTTCTTCGTGTTGTTTCATTACAATGAGGTGGGAGGGGAAAGGGAATATCAGCTGTAAACGTTTACTAAACATGTATTTAACTCATGGGGTTTAAAAAGAGTGTTGTCGTCTCTTTTTTTTTTTTTAGCACAATTCTACTGTTTTGTGCTAAGAAATATTTAATTCAAGATTAAAATTTTGCCTGTGATATTTTGATAAATGTTTGTCTAGTTTTCTAGTGGTATACTAAGTTACCAAATGTTTTGTAGAGAGGGCTCTGTATACTGGAAGCACACCCATTAAATGTCTCAGTTTAGCCACTCTGAAATAATTTCTTGTTTCTCCTAGAGCCCCATGATTAGTGAAGGGTGCCTTTGTGTTAAATCTGGTTTTTTGCTATGCTATCCAAACAGGAAGTGTAAACATTCATTAGTGAATCGAAACTTAAGGATGTAGCTTCCGTAGGAAATCCTACAACTGTGCCAAATCATTCTGCCTGGAGAGGAATATGCCATGCAGGTTGGACTGTTGATCTTCTGGCCTTGTGTATGACCACCTTGCATTGTATTGTTTCAATATTATGTATCTTGGCAATTTGGAGCCCTGAGTCAGTGGAACCCTTAGTTGAAATCTGTGCACTTCAGTTTTATCTTTTAGGAGCAACTCAAGTGAATTTCCCCCCGCTACAGCAGGGTTCCTTAGTACCATACAGATTTCCTACCCAAGCAGCTGTAATTATTCAGAGATGCACATGAATGCAAATTCTTTCCTGTCACTCTGGAATGCAGTGTTGATGCTCAGAAGGGCTTGCTGGCATTATGTATTAAACAATTTGGGGGGAGTGAAAATTCATTTTAGGCAAATCTTACACAGTTGTTATGCTTCGCTTCTTAAGGTTAATCTCTGTGGAGCTGGTCCAGTAATATCATGAATAGGAAGCACTGAAATATTTGAAGTAGAATACTCATTTGTTTTACTTACGGATTCAGTGTTACACAAATCATAGCTTGTTAAAATAACTATAGAATCTATGAGTAATTGTTTGTATGGAAGTGGAACACATAGCCCAGTGATATGAAAGTCCCACGGGAGCTTGTGTATACAGAAAGACCATGGTGTGTAGGAGTGCTGAGAACAGGGAAGCAGTGGTAATTGGTTGGATAGAAGGGATACATTTTCCCAAAAGGATAGCATTCAGTTGTAATTAGTCATTCTGTTGGAAACCTCGTTATGGAGAATGGTGTTTGCTATATTCTATTGAATTGAGTTGTTTGGGGTCCATATCGCTGTTTGCCCATAATAATGTTTCAAAGTTATATGTGATGTAGATTCTTAGTCGGGGTCTAAATACATGGTTTTCAGTCAACACATTCGTGTTGTGCTTGTTGTCAGATTCAAGGAGGCATAAGAAATATTATCTTTGTATTTTTTTACTTCCCTTAATATTTCTGCAATGAAGACAGGCTGAGACACCTGGGGTTACTCAGCCTGGAGAAGAGAAGGCTCTGGGGAGGCTTTAGAACAGTCTTCCAGTACCTAAAGGGGGCTTGTAAGAGAGCTGGAGAGACAATTTTTACAAGGGTGTGTAGTCGTAAGACAAGGGGCAATTGCTTCAAACTGAGAGTATGTTTAGATTGGGAATTAAGAATAAATTCTTTACTGGGGGTTGATGAGACACTGAAACGTGTTGCTCAGAGAAGTTGTGGATGTCCCGTATCTGGAAATGTTCAGGACCAGATTGCATGGGGCTTTGAGCAGCCTGGTCTAATGGAAGTGTTGCTGCCCATGGCAGAGGGGCAAGAACTCTATGATCATTAAGGTCCCTTCCAACCCAAACCATTTTGTTATTCTGCATATTTCTGCCTGCAGAGGTTTGGCTCTCTAGTGCACATTTTCAAGCTGTGGTTCCCAAGTGTCAAATGAGTTCCACAGGGGTGCTGTAGAACTGCCTTGTCTCTCAAGCAGCTCTATTTTTAATATGGTGAGGTGTTTTTTTCCACTACCACATTATGCACACCCCTCAGTTGTTCCTGAAGGGTTACACAGTATGGACCTGGTGGTGCTGGTGAAGAAGGTGAACATGAGTCAGCAGTGTGCTCTTGCAGGGAAGAAGGCCAAGCCCATGCTGGGCTGCATTGGCAGGCATGTAGCCAGCAGCTCCAGGGAAGTGATTCTTCCCCTCTGGTGCTCCTGAGACCACATCTCACACACCGTGTCTGGATTTGGCCTCTCCACTTTGAATGATGTGCTGAAGTGAGTGTGGCAGAGGGATACCAGGATGGTCAGGGGGCTGGAGCTTGTCCCCTGTGTTTGGTCAGTCTGGACAGGAGCCAGCTCAGGAGGGGGGAAGATCTCACTGCAGTCTTATCTGTCTAGTGGGAGACTGTGTGTAAAGAAGATGGAGACAGGCTCTTTGAAGAAAGAGAGGATGAGAGGCAAAGCCCGTCTGCAGCTGCAGCAGTACAAAGTACTTTGGATATTGGCAGAAGTGTTCATGCAGCCAGGATGGTCAAACCCCAGAAGTTACCCAAAGGGGCTGTGGAATATCTGTCCTTGGAGAGACTTGGAACTGAGACAAATGGCAGCCTTCTCTCGCTGTTTCTGCAGTGACTGGGAGGCTGGAGCAGGTCCCTCTGGAGTGCCCTGCCTACCCGAGTCAGTTTATGATCCCATTCTGTAGCTCTAATAAACATAAACAGCTCGTGACTTAAAAAACAAAATAACAAAATCACGTGCTTTAAAAATGAAAGGAAAATCATCTGGAAGCAACTTTTTTACTTCTAGGAAGGCAAAATCAGCCTTGTCATCAAAGGTTTCAAATGGAAAAGAAAAATATGTGTATGCAGCCTCAGTATGACTTCATCAATATCAAACGTTTTCTAGTTTAATTCTTTTGAAAGCAGTGCTGCTGCTGCAGCACTACATTAATTCACATTCATGTAATTTCATATTGTGTTCTCTGAATCACTGAGAGCAACTTCTGCAGTTTAGTACCCAGGGATGATTGAAAGTTTGTAGAGACACCACAGAGCAAAGGCACAGTTTTGCTGTATCATAAAATTAATTGTGTACATTGCAATCAAAGATTATGTCTGGAAGTTAACAGCTGATAAATTGTTTGCTGTGCCTTTAAGGGATTGTAGCTTTTTTTGATGCAGAAAATATTAGCATTATTGATAAATTTAATCTGCAGAAAATGTTTTAATTGTGAGCACAGTTCTTAAACTGTGTCAGATGTCTGCTTAGTTTGATGTGCTTTTACAGGGAGTGGCGCAGAACTGTCTTGTTGCATGGCCTGCAGCTACATTGAGAGGGTTGAAGGAACTAACTATCCACATTGCAACCCAGAGTACCTTCATAACTGCACTTACATCTAGTTAAAGGCAATTCAAGCAATAAACTTTTTTCTTCCTTGTTTATTGTGAGAGTTGAACTTGGTAATGTCACTGTTTGCCAGCTGGAAGCAATACACTTTAGGAATTAACCTCAAGATATTCCATGAAAGGAGGCCAAATCCTATTAAACAGTACATCTATGCTTCTCTTAGTTTAAGGTGCAAGGCTTTACTGGGGCTTGTAGATAAAGAGTGTTGTAAGTAGTTCAGTTTCTACAATGACAGTTACATCAAAGCACCTTCTAAAGAACATTATTTAGAAAACAAAGCTTTGGGGATTTCCCCCTTTAGATAGGCAGAAGATGTTAAAAGTTAAAATCTTTCCGACAGTTGCAGTTTCACAGATCTTCAAAGACCAACATGGTTGAAAAGAGAAGTTTTGGCGAAGCTTTACTTGATGCTGGTAGACACCAATTATGTTGGTACTGCAACAATGGTAAAATCAGTCTGTGGTTACTGGCACACAGCAAGAGTAATATATTACATAAATCACAGATGGCTGAGCTAGAATGTTCCTACAGGGCAATTTACTTCATGAAGGATTAGTGAATTCTAGTTTTAGTTGCTCCAAAATTAATTTAGCAGTTAAGCAATTGCACTTAGAAGTTCAGCCCTGTTCTAGATAGTACTTGGTAGGATAAATTCTTAAGATATGTCATTTACCAGTAGTGTGTTGGGCACCAGAATAATTTAACAGTGCTTCTTTGTCTGTTATAGTGTTAACTCATGAGGACAAGGGAAGAGGTCAGGTTACTTTGGTATCCAAAACCAAATTTAAGTGTTGTGGCTGGTAGTCTTAACACTTGCAGTCTGTATAATATTAGAAATGGTTTGTAGGGAGTAGGGAGTTTGTAATAAGCCAATGACAGGGATATTTATTTGGGCCTATATCCACAGCATTGGAGATGTCAGAACTCCAAGATTTATTCTTATAATCATTATTGCTTTTAGCCTAGCTTTCACCAGTGTTTGAGGGAGAAGAGAGGAGAGAGGTTGGCCTCAGAGCCTAGTGAAAAGCTCTGCAGCATGTTGGTGCAGTGGTCTGCAGAGGCAGTGCTGGCAGGGGACTTTCAGGTGGTTCGTGTCACAGGTGTTGTCTGGAGCTTGGCTCTGCATTCCCAGCAGAAAGCCTGGTGCTTCTCCTTCCCCCCCAAATGGCAGCAGAACTCTGATAACAGTGGGAAGCCTGGGCAACCATACTAAAGCTTAATATTTTCATTACAAAAATACTCAGGCGTGTTTTAGAGAGTGATGCACCAGTGAAAGCAGCTAGCATGGTTGCCTGTTGCTTCATCTGTTGTCACATGCTTGTTTACAGCTTCAGGGCTTAAAATAAATGTTGTCTTATACCCCTGATGAGTGTCGTCACCCTCCTGCCAGGATGACTTGTTCAGGGATGGAGGGGAGCTGGCTGCCTGGCCAGGACCTCAGCAGCTCTGTCGTGCACACTGTGCTCCAGAACCTTTGCCCACGGGTTCTGGGATGGTTGCATCAGTGGTTGCTGTGCTGTTTCTTGTCCCTTACTTGGTATCACTCCAGGAACTTTCAAAGTGAAGGTGGCCTTAGAAGGCCACTTAAAAAGGGCCTCATTTTCTGCAATAATAGAGAGTTGGACTCAATGATCCTTGGTGGGCACTTTCCAACTCCTGATATCCTGTGATTCTAACATATGTGTATATTAAGGTTAGAATAAATGTTGCAATGCATAAATCAGTGCATATCTGCACTGGTTATTAACATAGGAGAGAGAAGAGTTGATGCATGACCAAATCTTTGTGCTCTGTATCATAATGCATCATTTGTGAGTGGGGAAGCTGTACTGCAGTCCCTCCTTAGCTGCTGCCAGAGGTTTCCCATGGGAGTGCTCTGCTCCTTAGCTTACCCTGCCTTGGACAGCCAGGGATTTTTAAGTGTACTGCAGTCCGTTGTTAGAAAACAGCAGCTATGTGTTAGGAGAAAGGCATTGCATTTCCCCTTGTTGAATCCTCCCGTTTTCCCTTTTTCCCAGAGTTGTCCTCTTCTGAGACCCGTGGATGTTCAGTGCCTGTCTCCTGCTGACTCACTGCCTCTCTTGCCTGGCTCTGCAGGCTTGTGAGGCGCTGGAGGCTGCTCAGGCCCCCCGTCAGGAGGGCTGTATAGTGTTACAAAATCTCATTTGCCATTAGGTTATGCTTGGAGTAAATCAGCGTGTTACTTTAGCCTTTCACCTCGGAATGTATACATGCCAGAGGGGGGGGGGGCGGGGGGGCAGCGAAACCCCGGATAGGTCAAAACTAAATTCATTTGGTGACTTCATCTGTCTCTAGTTGGATCCCATCCCTGCTGAAACTCCCAAGCCTGCCCGCAGCGTTTTCTGGACTTAAAAGGCGGAAATGGCAGGAGCCGGGAGCAGCCGCCGGGGCTGCCAGGGCTGCTGCAGCGCGGCTGCTGTCCTGCGGGGCTCTGCTCTGACACACTGCCTCCGTGCCCTGCAGCCCCAGTGCCCCTAACCAGGCTTTCTGCTGCTTCTCAGCCCTTCCTGCTCACGGGCAGGTATTCCTTGGGGGCTGCTGGTGGGCGGCCGTGTCCGCCGTGTTTCGCCTGGAAGTTGACAGGCTGCGCTCGCGTGGGGCCAGTGGATGTGGGGACAGGCTCTCCATCTTCCCCCACGTCTGCATTTGCTAAAGAAATCTCCTCTCTGAAAGTGAAACTACTCATCCATCAACTGGTGGGAGCAGAGCAAGAGAGTAAGAGCGTAAGAGAGAGAACATAAGAGAGTAAGAGCGTAAGAGAGCGAAGTTCCCGTTACAATACAATAAATCATCTTCTGTGTTGAATATTCCGATTCTCACTAACCAATCCAGTAGAACATACAAATCCTGTAGCATTTACATACAGCCTATAGAAATCACTACATTACCATACTGTGCTACATTGTAAACCCTAAAAACTACTCTTCGGACCCCTTCTGCCAAGCTGGCAGGGTCTGCTCTGACCCTTGGGCCTGTCTGCAAGCAGAGGGTGTTGTTTCATCAAAAGGGGATTACCTTCAGCCAGCCACACCATTGTTTTCCGTTGTTCAGTAACTAAGGGATCTCAAAGCTTGCTTTCATTTCAATCTCGCTTATAGTTTCTATATTCTCAAAATCCTTTGCCAGGCAATCATATTTGTAAGGCTTTCCTGTTTCATCTTCCCCAACAGTTCCCCTGTTATTTTCAGTGCTTAGGCTAGGAACTGAGCTTTGCTTGCATGGGCTGCCTCTCAAGGCATCCTTTCTTCAGTGGTCAGCACTGATGCTACCTTGCTTTATGACACGTTTTTAATCTCTTGGAAATCATTTAGTAACATCTGCATCCTTACTTGGTAACCTGTTTTTATCCATAAGGGAAAAAAATGAAAAAAAGGAAAATGGAAGTTCCTGTTAGTGTCTGGGTGAATAGAGACTGTTTAACAGAAGATTAAAAGTTGGTTTGCTTATCAGCTTTCTAGAGGTTTTCATAGTCATGGAACAAATTCAGTTTTCTAAAATGCGGGTGTTTCTAATTGACTTGAGTTTATTGTATAAGCCTGAGAATTATTTTCCTTTGAATCAACCTTTTTTTTTTCCTTTTCCCCCCTTGACAATCCCCTTGTCCTTACTGTGAAAGGCAGACTAGTTGCCAGTGTCTATTGTGAAAATTTGACAGGTTGAATATCTTACTTCAGGGCATCAGAGCAGCGATTCAAGCTTAAGATCTTAGAGTTGAAAGCCTTGGCAGGGGGAGGGTAATGCCTGTAAGTAAAGGCAGTGAAGTTTTTTAGCATTGCAGCCTTGCCACAGTTAGGTTCCTCTCGTTCAGCCTACTTCAAAGGATTTTTGTTGTTCATCATTAATAAAATGCCTTCTTAATTTGTAGTCACATTCTTTATATACTGAAATTTTTGTGTCCTTACACCATGTTAAATAGTACCTGTCTGTTCAGCAGAAAACATTACTATTGCTTTGTTCCACTGCTGTAAGGTGTGGTTTGAGGGTGCTGTGCACTGCTGTGGTTCATTTCTAACCAGAGTGAATATACCTGGGTAGAAGTGGTGGTGGCCAGAGGCTCTGAATTGCTTCCATTTTGTGTAAGCTATTGATGTCTGCCTTTCTTGAACCTCTCTCCTTTGTCAAGAATGCTTTTTTTTTAATTAACATTTGTTTCCTCTTTGAAATTGATAAGGAACCTTTCCGAGCATGCAAATACTTTCAGCCATAATGAAGATATTATGTAGTTAGGTGTTACTGTTGCATTGTACTTGTGATGGCAAAGGTGAACCCTGAAAAAAAAGGAATTTTGTTACTCTATAGACATGACATTGCTGTTTAATTTCCACAGTTTCAGTGGCAGCAGGAGTGAGAATGTAGTTGGAGAAATAAAGTCTTATGATATGGCAATACAACTGGCAGATTCAAGTGAATGCAAACATGACTGTCAGATGTGAGTCAGTGAATGCGGTTTGTTCTTCTCAGGTGGACCTTTAGGTGCCCTGAAATCTTCAAAGCACTAAATAATTGTCCTGGAATTTGAAACTGTTCTTTTCATTTTTGTGAACTACCCCAGTTTAATAACTGGTTAGTGAATAAAGTTCTAACTATTTCTAAATGCTATGCAGTATTCAGTATTGCTAGTTATTAGGCTATGTCAGAGGGTTTGGCTCTAGTTGTGCATATTATTGGAATACTTCTGGTTGTGATTTTCACATTTGAGGAAAATGAATATCTGAAAAATAATCAATAGTTTTCTGCCTCTCAGATAATATTTTTTTGGGGGAGGGAGGGGGGGAAGAAGGTGTAAGTTTTCTAAAGCCATATGTAGCATAAACCAGAATTACCAGGAGCCTTTATAGAAGGTACTCAGATTTGGGTCTAAAGCAGTCCTTTAGACCCATCATAAACATTTATGTAGGTCAGAACATCCCAGCATTGGCAGGAAGCCTCTAATTTAAAAGAAAAAAATTGCCTAATCCAATCAGAGTGCATCTCTATTACTCTAATTTCACTTGCATTTAAACAGGGAAGTGCAATAAGAACAATAGAAAATATGCTGTTGTCTATATTCAGTGATAATCCAGCAATATTCAAGCCATAAAATGTACATGGATTGCCTCAGTTCCGTCTAGACTTTGAAGAGTACTTCACAAATCATTTTAGGTTAAGTCAGATCCATGTGGTAAATGTAAAATGGCATTCAGAAGTGAGAGAGATGTATTGAAAATGAAAATATTTTTAGCATTTCAGGGCTATTTAGTAACATGGGAACAGTGCAAAAGAGATTTGACGTTCAGCATTTAAAAACATGAATTTCTCACAGTATTATTATCACAGGATTCTTTTATTCTCTTTTTTTTTTTTTCCCATGGCAGTACCTCATTGTGATTAATCTTGTCTCTGATTCAGTTTCTGGCTAGATAGAGCCTTTGTGTTGCTTGCTGCAAATATCACTGCAGTTGCAGCACTCTGATGCCACGGTATTTGCTGCAGAAGTACAGCATAAGTCAAAAGGGAGAGTAAGAACAGTGTTGTCAGCACTGCACAGGAGCTTTTTGTGTTGATTTTCTGTCTGCATGACTCCCTTCTGTACAGACAACCTCGAGCACAACTGGTCTCTAATGACTGTGGCTGCAGCTGTGTGCAGGGAGTGCTCAAGAAACAGGCCAGGTCCAGCTGCAAATCAGTTGTCATTTCAGGATGGTATAAAAGGATGAGTTTTCCTTGTACAGGGATTTATCCACTGAATCTGGCAGGTTTCTTCCTTCAGGGATTTCTTTGTTTTTGCAGTAGCTTTAATCTAGAAAGCCTTTTGAGCAGCAGCTGCAGCAGTCTCATTCAGCTTCATCTTTGCCTTTCTGCTGTTATTTCCTGCTTTAGTACTTTTTGTTGTGCGATCTTTTGTTTTATTGGCAGTATCTTATCAGGTGCCAGCTTCCAGAAGGTTCCTCTGCACTTAAAAACTTAGTAGCTGTTTGCCTCTTTGCATTACTATTTAGTACAAATATGTCTATTTGTACTAAATGAGAGGCAGTGGGCAGAAACTGGAACACAGGAGGTTCCACCTGAGTGGAGTAAGGGTGAGTGAGCACTAAAACAGGTTCCCCAGAGAAGTTGTAGAGTTTCCTCCTTTGGAGATAATCAAAAGCCATCTGGACACAATGCTGAGCAATGTGCTCTAGGTGGCCCTGCTTGCACAGGGGAGGCTGGACTGCCGTGGTCCCCTCCAACCTTTCCTATTCTGCAAAAATGTGGAGGCCTTCAGGCTCAGAGGTGATGGCAAGCGTGGTGAGGTTTTACACTACAAATAGATTCCCTGCTGTAATCCTTCTAGTCTTGTCATTATTACTGGTTTGTTTTGATACAGCTTCTGCTGTCAACAACTGTTAGTTTATCCCTGGAAAAATAAAGTAAATGTGCTTCTTGCAAAACTGTCCTTAAGGAACAGCTGAATAATACCTTGTAACAGCTGCAATTATTTGTAGCAAGAGCAGTGGAAAATACCCAAAATCTCAATGTTCAATGCTGCATATAATGCCTTAAAAAATTAATAGACTTTTGGGTGTAATGTTTACTGTCAGGCATGCTGAGCCAGTATATTTCTAACTGGGGAAACTGCTTAAGCATGTACATGATTTTCAGCACCTGTCTAATCCTCTGAACTCATGCCTGTGGTGTGTAGTTGTGCATGTGTAAAGTGTTTTTCTGAAATGGCCTAGACTTAATATGTGAAGACTCTCCTTGGGCTTGAAGTAAAACAAGGGAGTGTCCTTTGTGCTTAGGCAGCACTGTAACAGCCAGAGGATTTTAATGTCCCCCTGTGCCCCCTGAAGTGGGAGGTATGATGTGCTTTCTTCAGTCTGCTTTCAGTTGCTGTAGAATCACAAGGCACCTCGATGGAATTCTGAAGATACCAGGTAGATACCAGGTTTTCAGGCTTGTGTAAGCCTCATTGCAACCTTATGATTCAGAGCCTGGAGTGTAAACAAGTGAAAGCCTAACAAGTTGAAAATGTAAATAATGTTATTGGAAAGAAGTAGTGTATTACACCATAAAATCAAGTTGTTAGCTACTTGCTTGTTCAGAGTATGGCCTGTGTGTCTCCACCTGTCCAGCTGTTCTCTTGCATCAGCTTACACATGTTTATTAATGTGTTTTGAAGATGGATCACATTTTTCAGAGTACTTCAGCACTTTGGGAACTCGGTCTTCCAGAAAACCCCAGCCCAGCTGTAGCTGTTGAGCGCAGAGATTCTTGAGTGTTGCTGAGCATGGTAGCTGTGCTACCTACAGCTGCTTCTTTTTTTTCTCTTCTTTTTTGTTTTGTTTAAGGTCTCTCTGTGTGGCAAACAGGATATGTGTGTATCTGAGCACCAAATTAGAACATGCTTACTGTAAAGGAAATCTTTCCTATCTGAGTTTATTTAGAACGTAAGCAGTAGGAGGGTGGGGAACAAGAGATGCAAAGAGAGGGTGAACTCTCTCAAGAGAAGCAGCTGTGGAATATTCACATATATGTCAACAAAACACTTAAAAATGAATGGCAGTGGCATGTTATTGAGTTTTTTAACAGAAATTCTGATTCATTTTGCCTTTGCTTACAACTGTAAGCATGCTTGTGTACAAATCTGAAGCTCTTGTCTCTAATAGCTTGAACTCGTCTCTAATAAATGGTCTGAACTTCTGTTTGACCCTTAGACCATAATAATTAATTCACAGATGTAGCATAAGTTGTATTACAGGTATCCTTCATGGTAGCGTTGTAAAACTCAAGGTTATTCATTTACTCACAGTTTCCTGCAGTAGAATTCCCCACCCCATGCAATGCAGCATAGGAAGTTGTTTGCTCCCCTGTGAGTTGCAGAAGGATGGGTATTTCTCTTTGCAGTTCTTTGTGGAAAAAAGTGATGAAGGAAGTTCTGCTTCCTTTCTCTGTGTGCATGTATTTTCTTGATCTTTTTAACAAAGTGAACTTTCCCTTTTTACTGGTGGTAGATGATGGTTTTTCTGAGCTCTGCCTGGCCTCAGAGGCCAATTAAAGCATTCTTGAAGTAGTGGCAATTACAGATCAGAGTAGCTTTATTTCAAATGTTCTCATCTAAATATCTTTAGTTGCTGTAGATTTCAGTGGACTCCTCTGTATTGAAGTTCAGTTTATTATTAGGCTCACTCTTAATTCTAAGTGAATATTAAATTCATTGTTAAGCTGTTACTTCAACTGATCTTACATACAATATTTAACATGTTAGTTTAATGGTGACAGTGGTACTATCTTTCTGTTAGTTTTTTTATCTATATAAAAAGGCTAAAAATAAAATAAAACCCATGTGTTTCAAACTTCAGATGCCATTATTGTCAAAGGGGTTGTTTGCCTGCTCAGTGCCTTCCACCCTGATGTTGAAGCTAAGCTTTTTATGGTTAGCCATTATGATGTAGTTTTAAGAGTAAAAGGGCATTCCCTGTTTCTAAAACTTTGTTCCTAGCACTCGATTCAGTCCAAGCACTTAGTGCATGCCAAGAAAGCGACCTTTGCTAACTCTTCCAGTGAATACAGGGCAGTGTTCACACAGCTGGCTGTGCTGCATGCGAGCCCCGGGAAGAACGGAGCAGTCTGAGCACAGGCTGATTCCTTCCGTGCTCCAGAGCTGCCTGTACACAGTGGATAGGGAGGCAGCCTTCTTCTGAATGAATTTCTGACAGTGGTTGCCTGACTATTGGAACATGAATTTTTCAACCCTCTTTTTTCTCTCTTTTTTCTTTAATTCCTTATAAAGCAAATTTGAGGATTTTGTGCCTTGCGTCTTAATGTCAGTAGATGGAAACAACTTGAACAACCTTCTGTTTGTGAGATTTGTTTCCTAGAAAGTGGCCTGGATTATGAACTTCCTAATCTTGTATTTAAATGTATTCTCTGTTTTATGTACTAATACATTTACATGTTACCAAGTCAAGTTTTGCGCTGGTAGGTTTTTCCCATTTCACATTTTACCTAGGTTGCCCCACCTAGTTAGCGCACATAATTTTTGGTGGAGTTAATCTGCAGTCTTGTCCCTGCAGAATTGTCTGTCAGGCTTCAAAGGGCTACATCACTGCAAATTCTCAATGGAAATAGTTCAGCAGACCTGGGATCCTACAGAGGAGATCCTGCTCTCCTGCTCTCTTGCGTTGACTGAGAAAGTTGAAGTCCAAAGCTGAGATGGCAGGACTCGCACCAGAGCTAGACAGATCAGTGTTAGCTACAGATTGCCACGAGAGATGAAGGTGTCCCCAGCAAACCAAGAATAATCTTTCAACTTTTCACTCTTTGGTCATTTCTGAGGCACTTCATACTTGGATTGCTTCTAGTGGACTTTCTGGAATCCGTTACTCACAGGAACATTACTTACTCTCTCCATGAACTTGAGTCTGCTCTTTGAAACTGCTGAGATAAACTTGAGTGTGCTCATGTTTTCTCTTTGCAACGTCTTGGAACAGGAAGATGTGACTAGGTTATGATAACAGGGAGCAAAGTTCAGTAGTATGTGTTTCTGGTCTGTGTACCTGGGAAGATGATAAAAGCTACTATGAATTGCCAGCTTCCAGGGAGGGACCTTTGCTAACTAGAAGAATCTATCTAAGGTGATGTAACTGTGAAAACTTTAAGCACTGAGTGCCATTTACCAAGGTCTCAGTGAAATGTTATCTGAACACTGAAACTGTCTGTTCAAGAAGGACTGCTGGCATGGCCAGTCAGTGGAAGTCTGACTTGATATGAGAGACTCACATTGATTTGTTTAATCTAGACTACCTGGGCTTTGGGACAGACACTGAGTGCTGTCTCTAAAGCATTAGGAAATCCACTCTGAGGAAAAAAAGCAATTAGGACTGGAGGATAATGCTGTCAGAAGAACAAATGGGTTTAAGCTGAGAGGAAATGTTCCTAATGTTTGAGAAGAACTGGGCTCCACAGCAGCTTTCCAACCACACAGTTGGGAGTGCAAATCTCAGTTGCTTTCAGGATAGATGTTGGTATATTGATAACAGAGATTATTTGATATTCACTCTGTGACAGTTAGGATCTGAATTTATGATCCAAAAGGGCCCTGCCCCAGTAAGAAATCAATATTTCAGTAAATAGAACAGCTACTTCATCATTTAGAAGTTTTCTTAAATTTAGTGTTGGCTTAGGGAGCCTGATCATCCTGCAGTGGCAAAAAATTGACTGATACCAGATCACTGTATTGGCGCAGCACAATGCGACAAAATCTTGGGTCTCTGATCCTGTCTGTGCACCTTTATGTCTAATTTTGGGGTTTTTTCTACCTTATTGACATGAAGCAGAGTACCATAGGTTTGTATTTCTTTAAGTTCACAGTGACAGCCAGAGAAATATGTTCATAGGATCCAAGAGGACATGGAGGAGGTTATGTATCATCAAAGAATAAAAATGAGCCCTCCTTTCTCAATAAACAAAGAGAGGGTTTTGAGTTTTCTTTCCCTCTTTTGAACAGAAAGCATATATTCATTGTATTTAGAAAACAATTACCAAAATGTCAAAAATATTTTTTGTCTCTCTTTTTTTCCTAGTTGGGGAATGGCGGTCAACGTGTACTCTACCTCTATAACCCAGGAGACTATGAGCAGACATGACATCATTGCATGGGTTAATGATATATTAGCTTTAAACTACACAAAAGTTGAACAACTCTGTTCAGGTAAGAAAGCACTGTATGCTCTATAAATGTTTATTTTAAAACCACTTTAAAAGTCTGATTTGTTGAAAATAGATAACTTTTAACTTTGACATAAACCAGTTGCTCTGAAAAAAGAGACTAATGTATGTGCACAGGAAGCATTTTTACATTTGTGTTAATCATGGGAAGATAAGGTACCTTGGGAAAGCATAACAAAGGCAGAGGTGAATGGGACAAATGTAGCAGGAGATACACAGATGTAATAAAAAGGTTGGCTAAGCAAGCAAAGAATACAGTGATAAGTTTTAGTGTTTTAAAGCCACAGGGGTGGTATCTTTTCAAATGGAGAGTGGACATAACTGAAAAAGAGACAAATAGAGAACCAACACCCCAGATGAACAAAATTGTCCAGCTCCTTTTCCTTCCTGAGGTGTCTCAAATCCCTGCTGATGCTTGCAGGTAAAAAGCACAAGAAAAAGATTGAAGAAAAACCATGCATTTGAGGAAATGAGGCTTTAGTTGCTGTGAGCGCTTTAGAACTTTGTCAAAGGCTGCCTCTTTCTTTTTAAATCTGAGTTACTGTTGTAAGTATATTTGGTAATGAGCCCTGAAAAAAGGGTAATCGTTTGGATACTTCAGACGTTTTGGTTAATCAGAGTTGCAACTAGAAGATGGGTGTTAAACAGCAGGGTCTGTAACTAGATGGTGGCTAGAAATGACACAGAAAAAGATATTTCACTGTGAATATGCATGCCCCTGGGGAATGATTTCTTTCTGATTTCCAATTGTGATTTGTAAATTTGAAGATGTTTGGTGGAGGAGGAGTTTGTTTGTGGTGGAGGAGATCTAACTTAGATTGCTACTTCCAGACAACTAACATGCTGGGAATATCTTATGAAGGTATTATCTTATCTTATGAAGACAGTGCTCAAAGCACATGGAAGAGGAACCACATGACCAGACTTCAGCTATTTCTTGGTCCAGACAAAATTAATAAATGGGGTCTTATATTCATATATTTGATTTTGCCTATCATTCTGGGTAAATTTTCTGT
This sequence comes from Fringilla coelebs, assembly GCF_963513975.1. Taxonomy (NCBI): domain Eukaryota; kingdom Metazoa; phylum Chordata; class Aves; order Passeriformes; family Fringillidae; genus Fringilla; species Fringilla coelebs. The sequence continues at coordinate 43,469,253 of NC_140028.1, read as the reverse complement.
CTCAGAGATGTACCCTGAAAGATACAAATAATCCTTTCAGGCTGATCATCTCGTAGCTTATCCTTCAAAATTTAAAAAAATAATTTTCAACTGCAGAAGTAGAGTACCATACTTGCAGCCTTGCACAACAACCATAAAAATGAGGTTGAAAAAGTGCAGGATAAAGTCAATGTAAGCAACTGATATAATCTGAACAGTTAAAGACATAGACCATGGGAAATATTTTTTTTAAAGTGTTATTGAACTTGAAATTGAAGTGTTATCTCTAGCTGTTGTTATATTTACATGTTAGGAAGTTAGCCTAAGTATTTTATTTTGATATATATAAAGACAGAATTCACACAGGGAGTAGCTATAGATAGATACAGGCAGATACATGCATGCACACACTGAAGGAGATAGAAACATAGAAGGAAATGGACGTTTGCATCCCAAAATACCCAAAGTTTGCTATTGTTTGAAACAGGAAGCATAGTAGACAAGTTATTGACTTGTTCCTATGTAGCTATTTAAATGCTCATAAATAGTTGAAAGGAAGCTTTTGAAGTGAGTTTTCAATCAAGTTAAATGTGTGTGGGCTTACACAAAAAAACCCACTCAACAAAAACCAACTAAGACATAAAAAACTTCACCAAAAGTGTTTCTGAAAACAGGGGAGAAGTGATCTAATAAAATATTGACTAAGCAGAATAAAATGAGTTAAAGTTATGTAAGATGATCAGATAGAGACACTTCAGCTGGGTGGGGCAAGAAGGGGAAAAGCATGGGAACTGTCACAAATCCACTGTCCCGTTTCATCACACAGCTTCTTATACAACTTTTTCTGTGACCTACAGAGAGGATTTTGGGACACACCTCAAGGGAAGAACTGAAAAAGGGTCATCTTATTGCAGCTCTAACTCCATTCTGTATAACATTAAATATTTTCTTCCTTTAGAATTTCCTGGATTGTATTGATTGCTATTGCTACCTGATGCTTCTACATTCTTGCCTTTACAGGTGAAAGCTGTTAATTTGAATTTCCCCATTTGGTTTGGTAGTTGAACTTGATGCTTACACATTCCTGTTTTTACATTCATGCGCTTTACAATCCAGAAGGGGCTTTAGTAGCTCCTTATCTACAGAAGCATTCTAGCACAGTACTTCCTGTGGTCAGTAGGACTTTACTCTCTGAACTGATGAATCTAAACACTGATAGACTTTTGCAGACACTAGAGCACAGTAATCTTAGTCTTAATAGGTCCTTTCCATTTGAGACTGCATAGTCCATTTCTCATGTGCAGAGCATCCATGTGTAGGGATTGAAGACACGTGGACAAGCAGGTGTGGGAATCTTTCTGCAATTAATACAGTTTACTCTGTAAACTCAAAGCAATTTATTAAATGTACATCTGTTTTATTTAGCCTATTGCTAGTGCAGCTTTCAAGAGGGATACTAAGGGAACAGTAGTACAAATGATGAGCCAACTGGCCAGATGAGCCAGCTAGCAGGCAAAGCACCAGCAAGCAAGCATGGTATGGACTGCAGTTTGAGAATGACCAGTCTAACTCATTCATTCTGGCATTCCTTGGCTGACATCCCTTGAACCATTGGCAGCTTTCAAGCAGATTAATGCTCGTTTCCATAAAATATGAGCATTTCTCCAGGACTTCAAAGGGAAGGAATACATGGGAAACTCTTTACAGCTATGAAGCATTTCACAGCATTAACAGGGATCTGCAGAGCTGCCGTAACTGAATTTTTATAATCTACTGTAAAATTGTATGGACATTTTCTTCTTTTTTAGAAAAAAGCATTAACATTAGTCATGCTGTTTTATGACTATTCAGTTCTTGTTCATTTTTCTTAATAAGGAGCAATCAAAATGCCAGAAAAAGCTAAATGTGGGGCCAAAAAACGTGGGAGAGGGAAAGCAGGGGGATGTTATATCTGAATTAAAAGCTCAAAGGTGTTACTTTTAGGAGGTAGGAGCAACCTAGATATGGCATATGCTTGTGTTCAGCGCCTGGCTGTGAGACCTCGTGGGTGCCCACGTTTTGCAGCCAACCTAGCGATAATTTTTGACATTCAGAGCTTAAGCAAGAAGGAATAATGTGACATTCTGCCTTTACTAAAGGCTTTATTCAGAACATATCTGAAGCTTAATGTGACAGTAGTTACAGTGACAGGAAAAGCAATCCGACCTCCTTTTCCTCATTGCTGTGGAGAAGTAGCTTTGATAATACACATACTCTAGCAATACCAGCCTGTTTCTCAATTTCCACTTAGAGGAACAGAGCTGCCAGGATGGGGAGCAGCAAAGGAAGAGGTTGGCTTAGTCATAAAGTATTTGTATTCTTTGGGAGTCTTAGATGTGGTTTTTGTCTCTGCTAAGTAGGCCAAGCAAAGTGCAGTGTCCCCTGAGCTTTCTGAATGCCTGCTGTGGTAGTGATGTGCCAAGAAAGCCAGGTTATGGATGGGTGCAGCCCTGGAGAGTCTTAATTCAGTCTGCAGCTCCTCTGGTAATTTAGTTTTGACAACTGAACAGGGAAAATCTCTCCAAGCATCTCAATACAATTCTTTTTGCTTTAGATATGTGTCATATTGTCAGTTTTTGGACTCTGGGTTTGATTTCCTGCAAAATTGTTTTACCTGAACGTGAAATTTATAAACCGTGGTTTTAAAAGAAGGCATAGTGCATTGCCTTTAGATTGGCTTTAGAGAGAGCATTTAATTTGATACATCAAGGAAATATAATAGAGAACAACTGAGAGGATGTAATGTCATAGGATCCCATGTGCAAAACCCATAGGTTTGGGGAACAGGAGTTTCATATGAAGTATGGCATCGGTTGTTTCTTAAGAGTCATGCTATTTTTTTAAGGAATATACAGTGGTTTCTTAGAAAGAATTCTGACTAAGCAGCTTATAGCTGAATTTTCTTTAGTAAGGCTGTTTTTCATCTCTAAGGAATACCAAGTGCATGTGTTGCAGGGCTTTTCATGACTGTTAGAGTGTTACATTAGAGTATATTCAAAATAAGAGTCAGGCAGGAGATTATAGAAGGCTTGCATATGAATTAAAAAGAAACAACACAATGTCTACAAGCTATATAATGTCAAGGAAATGGTAAATGGATAGAAAGGAAAATGTGGCCTGGAGCAAGGTATAGTTTTTGACTTTGCTTTACTTCTGTAATTCTATGAGATTAAGGAGATACAGACTCTCCCCACTTTGTGTATTTGAAAATTCTCAGTAGAATTATAAACTTGCAAATTGTCAGGCCCCCAGTGCATACAGGCCTTCTGTCTTTGAGGATTTGTATGCAAGGATCAAGGGTTGAATGCAGGGTTGTTTTTTCCTTGCTTTTAATAAATGGCTGTATTATAAAGAAAGCGTGTGGTTTGGCATTTTCAAATTTTAGGCTCTGATGCTTTCTCTACAGATGCCCTGGGTGTTGCCAGAGGGAATTTCTCATGTGGTGACTTCTGTCCCATATCTCAGCTGATGTTGCTGGTGTGGAAGTCTGCAGTCCCTTTATATATATATATATATATATATATATATATATATGTGTGTGTGTGTGTGTGTGTGTGTGTTTTATTCTGGGGGTTAGCTGCGCAGGATTTGAGTTTCCATGTCTCAGAAGGTGTATTTTTCTCACTGCCTATATTAACCTGTAACTTCCTACATGCTTATTACCAAAATCTGCCTTATAGGGCCCTGTGGTAGCATTTGGTGCCAGCATTCCTCTACAGCCCAGTGTGCCTGAGAAGCCAAAGCATGTTTCCATGTTGGTGGTTTTGGTTTTTTCCCAGTTGGCAGCCTTGCAGAGGTTGGTCTCTAGGACAACTTGGGAACATGATTAAAACATGGCTTGATCCCATTTGCACTCTGTAACCGAGGCATGCTTCAAGGAACTGGCATGTTGTCCTGAGGTCATGCAACACAGAGCACACTCAGTGTCAGTGGCTCTCTGATGTCTTCCATATGATATTTAGGATTAGAGGGATACAGTGAATGTTAATTATTGGATTTAAATCATTTCCAAAACTTTCTGAGGAAGCTTGGGAAGCAGTATCATGAGATTCCCAGCCAATAATTTATTTTTTTAAATGTCACTCATTAAGAATTCAGGAGGAATAGAGCTTGAACAAGGTTTTTGCTTTTTAAAAGTAATTATTTAATTACTCATAGCACTCACTTGCAGTCAGCTGCTTGATTTCCCTCTGGTTTAAAGAGCTTGTTAGATTTTGTGTGGTACTTTCTTTAGGCATGATGAGTTACACAGCTATTTTAAGTTAAATGGGAACTGTGTTTTCTGAAATTGTTCTGATCTTCCTGTTTAAAAATTAATGGATTCCAAAATAAATTATTGCCAGAAATTTGAGTATTAAAAACTCTGCTGTGGATAATTTATGAGCAGCTTAATGATTTACATATTTAAGAAAAAGAGAATACAAATTAACGCAGGGGAAACATTCCTCCAATATTATTTAAAATGATCAGTGGATATTCTGGATTACATCACACACATGCCCTACCTGTGTGGAACAGGACTTTTGGAAGCAGATGTTATTTAGGTACACATGATCTCAGGGCTGCTGGTAAGGCTGGCAGGAGGTACACAGTTCTTTGAGGCTGTTTCCCGTGGTGGCAGCACTGCTTTTTCGAGCTCCCATCTGTGTGCAGGCACTCACCCTGCCCTCTTTGAGGCAGCTGTGCTCATGCAACTGTGAGAAGGAGGGCAGGGCTGCACTCTAATCTGCATCACTTTTGGGGCTTTTTAAGTGCCCTGCCAGGACTGTTGCTGGGAAGGGTGAAGCTGGGTCAGAGTGGCTTCACTGATGCACAGCCCTATAGAAGCTTGCTTCTCTACAACTGAGTTAAGTGGTAAATTGATGTGGTCTTGAACATTCCCTGGGAAATGGGCTGAAACTTCCTAAATTGTGGTGAAGGCATGGGGGGGAGTGGAGGAGGGTGTGTTAACTGGAGAAATAAAATGATGTTGACCTACATACTAGGTCATATAGGTGCTGCTGGAAATGCAAACAGGAATTCGAAGACCGTGGTCTCTCCAGTGGAGCACTCAAGATTAAATGTTCTGTTTCTTAAACACGTGGCTGTATGTAACACAACATTATGCTCACAGACATGGAGTCATAGAATGATTCATGTTGGAAAAAACTGTAAAGATCATGGAGTCCAACTGCCAAGTCCACCACTAAACCATGTCACTAGGAGCCACATCTACATGACTTTTAAATGTATCCAAGGGGTGAGTCCACCACTTCCCAGGGCAGCCTGTTCCAATGCTTGACAACCCTCTCTGTGAGGAAAATTTTTCTAATACCCAATAAACCTCCCCTGCCACAGCTTGAGGCTGTTTCCTTTTGTTCTGTTGCTTGTTGCTTGGGAGAAGAGACTGACCCCCACCTGGCTGCAGCCTCCTTTCAGGCACTTGTAGACAGTGAGAAGATTCCCCCACGTCTCATCTTCTCCAGGCTGAATAACCCCAGCTCTGTCAGCTGCTCCTTGTAAGAGTTGTGCTCCAGACCCTTCACCAGCTTCATTGCCCAGTTTTTAAAACAACCTTTGAATTGCATAACAGAAGAACCATATTTGAAATCCAAATGAAAATGTATACTCTGATACTTGAGTTAAAAACCTACTGCTGCGTGCTTAGCTAAACATCTCTGCTGAGGAAGCAATTCTAGAAAGCCTAAGGTAAAAGACCAGCCCTAAGTTCTGCTGTACTGTAAACAATGATTGCTGGCATTTGTGGGGTTTTCTCTCCCTTTCTTACCAAACTATTAAGTCACACGTGCTCCTTGCAAGTCACTGCTTTTTTTTGATTGTTGGTGTTGTCCCAGCAACAGAAATACGGGGTGTGTGCAGCTTTCCATCAGTGCAAGCAACCGCTGTGAACTGAAGTACTGATGACTAATTCATACACAAATCATCCTGTATTTTCCAAATGCACAGTCAGGTGGTTGCAGTTTTGGAGAGAATGAATAATTTGAAGGAGTTTGTATCTAATATGACTGGATATGTGTTTTTGTATTATCTAAATATTTCATTAAAGCAAACAAACTAATTTTGTTACAGAAAAAGGTGCAGTCAGCCTTTTTCCCACCTGGAATTTTTCAAATCTGAGTGTATGAAAATCAAACAGAGGCCTGATTAAAAGGTTTAAACTTGATTTCTATGCAGTTTTAGAAAAAAGCTAATACTAAAAATCTATACCAAATTTCTAGTGTAGAACTTTTGCTCTAGTGTAGAGCTCTGTTTGCTGAGGTTTGGGTATCAGAATTAAAAGTCATCAGCCTTACCCCTGCCCCAGCAAGGCCCTGTCGTTTCATGGCCCCTTTGTTTTCCATGTTGACTGGTGGGGTTTTATATGGCTTTCTGGGATCTTGCTCCCACACACTGCAGGGATTCAGGCAGGAGCAGTGAGGGACAGTCTTTTGACATTAGATATGAAGGATTGACCTAATTTGTGTAGGGCACACATATTGGCTTATATTTATACCTGCATATATTCATAGTGTTTCTACTAAATATTTTATTAGTATAATAAGTTCTAACTATAGTATATTAAAAGCAGTCGGTTTGAAAAGAAAGTTTTCCTTTTAATTTATAAATATATAAACATCAATGCTAAAGCGTCTAATCTTGGTTTCAGATCTCTAGTCTGAAATCCAGGAAGTTTACTGAGTGGTAAAAACTGGTTGCAAACAGGATTCTCTTGTCTTCATTGTTACTTCCTTTAATTTCCTTTTGATTTAAATAGTGAGGAGCAGAAGTATTTTTGATAATAAAGAAAATACTTCTTTGCATTTGTGGATTCATTAGCCTCCAGATGGTGAAGGAGAGGAGAAAAACTGAAAATCTCTAACGATGCAGAGTGCATATGCTTCAGAGCAAGCTAGGTCAGCATGGACAGTCTGGGGAAAGAAACACAGAAGCAGGGAAGAAAACATACAGGACAAAAGCTAAAATTAGTTCAGCATTGCTTACTGTAAGGGACTAGTGAAAAATTGTCTACAACTCTGAAAATGCTGTAAGATACTCAGTTTTCATAGATTTGGTAGTAATTTTCTGCTTTACCACTGCATGGGGCAAAATTCTTGAATTTTAATATCTTTAAATAACCACCTTTTCAATTCTGCATTTGTTCTCTTGTGTCTGAATTCTGTCCTGGCATCTCTTCCCCTCCTCTGGCAGCTGCTTGCCCAGCCTGGGGGATGCAATGCCCTCCCTCCACTTGCTGCCTGCTCTGCCCCAAGCCTGGGATGCCCAGGAAACACCTGCAAAACCCTGATGCTGCTGAGCTCTTTCTGCTCACTAATGGGGCTAAAAATAGCAACTGCTGGGGGTGATTTCAGCACAGCCACGTTTGCAGGCTCATTTCAGAGTCTGGCCCGTGAATATCTTCTGTAACTAATGGCTGCATCAATATTCTAGATCAAAACACAAAAGGATTTTTAGCCAGTGATTCTAAATTGCTTGTTAGCTAATAAAGGATTAGAGGTTTTTAACATTGATCCCTCTTCTGCAGTGCCACCAGCTGTACTTTTCATCTTTCATTTGAGTAGATGTCAAATTATTTCTTTTTGTATGTTTGTATATGCATTTTTACGCATATAGAAGTTTTTCAGTCAGGGAGATAGATTTATTGGAAGAGCTGTTCTGGCAGTGTGTTTTCAACTTCCCTGTACACATTTGAGAAGATTTAGGTTTGGGGGGTTTTTTGGGGTGTGGGGGGATTGTTGGGGCTTTGGCTTTGTTGGTTTGGGGTTTTTTTCCCAGAAAATGTAGGGAAGTTTTTAATACTGAATGAAACACAGTAGCATAAGAATTCTTTTGTTTGTGTAAATTATGCAAGAGGTATGTCATAAGCCATAATGTCATTATCTCTACTGTTGTTTTCTTTGTATTCCATTAAAAAGATTATTTTCTCATGCTCCTGCATTGAAACATCAGTTCTGTAGTACGTTGGGTAGCCCTAAAGAGCTGTCCCATGTGCACTCAGGAGCACACAGGAGCACACAGATATGCTGTGGCTGAAAGGGAAAGGCATTTCAGTCTCACATCACTTAAGTGGGGCTCCCCTTTCTGCTGCCTCTGGGAAATCTCAGCCATGGGCAGTGTAGACAGTAGTGTCCCCATTCTGTTGCAATGGTGTTTCCCATTTAAATGTAATCTGACAGCTACAAGCTTTAGGGGGTAAAATTTTAAATTATAAATAAACATCTATATAATATTAAATACATACATAACCTCAATGTCCAAAATCAGGTAGCCCCAGCTGAGTGTAATGATATTTTTACTTTCTCCTGTTGGTGTGGTAGGTAGGTCTCTGGCTTTTTGGAATCAGGAGGAATTTCCTCTCTTTGTGGTTGAGTGTTTAGTTCACTCCATGTTTGTTTGTTGCCTCTGTACTTGAGGAAGGAATATTTTAATGAACTGTATTTGCCAGTGCAATGAAATCCTCCTGTTGGGGAGGCAGCCCAGCAGCCGCTCCAGTGTTGTGTCAGAGAACAGCTCCGTGCTGCCATGTGGATGCAGTCCAGTGTTTTCTGCCCTCCAGGGCTGTGCAGACCCAGGACCACCTCCTGGCTGGCAAAAGTACAGAAACAACTGCCAGCAGAGAAAGCACAAGGAAATACCCTAACTAGAGAGAGACTATCTAAAGGCATGCAGAAGGAATTTGCATTACCAGCAGAAGGGGGAAAATCTCATGTGAACACTTTGGGTTTCTGGTTTTCTAAAAGGATCTAGATGAAAGGTTGTGCAGTGCATTTTTAGAGCCTCCAGGCAATTACTTAGATATCAGAGTAAAGCTTATAATTGGGGTATGGGGAGGATGAAAGGACAGAGTTAGGAACAAATTCAATTTATAACTTTAAATGATTGCATAATAATCCTTTTGCATTAAATTAAACAATAATAAGTGTACTCAAGCTATGCATTATCTCTATATCTATGCTTTTAACTGTAATGTATTTTTTCCATTGCCATGTATTTACAAGTTCTCTTGCTAAGGATGAGTTTTGAATAAATAATTGTGTTTACAAAGTTTTCTGTAAAAAGATGCAAATTTGTCATCTGATACTTGTAACTTGCCAGAAGGTGCCTTTCCCTTTAGGGAATATTTTACTTTGATTCCTAATCATATCAAGACCATTGCAAACAGCTAAGCACAAGGTGTCCTTGGAAAATGAGGTTTTTTAATAACCATTTTCACCACAAAGCTAGGCAATGTGAACAGATCATTTTTTTAAATGGCAGTGTTTTTCAGCACTAAAGCTGGATCTTGGTAAGTCCCTTAGCAAAATTTGTGTTGGTATTTCAGAGAACGTTTTTGGACTCTTCTCTTAAACTCTTCTTCTATTTGGGAGGTGATGATCTTGGTAACCCTTTGTGTGATGGCTGGCTGGATACAGAGAATGAGAACCATCTCATGCATGAAGATGGTAGTGTCAAAACATGTACATACCCATGGAGAAAAATGACCTCAAGTTCGAGTTATTGTTGACTCTCCTGTAAAACCGGGCAAGCCAGGTGTCTGCTTTGTTACTTTGGTTTCTCTGTGAACACTCAGAAATATTTGTGATAAAAAATCGTTGTTGATAGTGGGCTGAACTGTAAGGTGAGATCTGGTCACTTCTTTGTCAAAACTGATGTGTACTAAAGCACAACAGTCTTTTTTGTGGAAGTGAAATTGAACTTGTTAGGGGTAATCAGACAGTCACTTCCCTGCCCTGATGCTCAAGCACAGGGGCTGCAGCCTCTACAGTCCTGTGTGGACATCACTGAATCTTTGCCAAGTACAAAGTATTTTGTAGAAAAATCTTCTGAAGAAGAAAGAAAATTGCTTTTCCTCTGATTTACTTAAACATTTTTATCTTGATTTCTAAACACTTGAGTGTGTCAGCACTAAAGGTTTTGCAAAGGACAGTGGCATGATGCTGTAGGAGGAAGCTCCCTGCACACAAGAAATGCTGTCTCTGTTAGCCATCCTCAGGATGCTGGTTAGAAATTTTTCCATATACTTCCTTCTTTATTCTGGATTAGTTATACACACACCCCTGCTGTCTGTAACTTCAGAGAGCTCTCAAAATTGAACTTAGGAACCTGGCTGAGAGAGAACTGAAGCTGTTAGCCCAGTCTTGAAAGCTATGGGTGGACTAAGCCAAAGTCTGCTTATTTAAATGCTTTTCTTAGGAAATTAAAATCAGTAAGGATGTTCATTGCAGAGGGGTGGGACCCAACTAGTGTGTTTTAACAAGCTGGAGCCTTGCAATTTTTTTTTTTTAATCATGGTTTGGTATAATCTCAAATAATTGCATTGGACTTGCTTGGCATTTGGGTACAAGGGCCAGAAGAAAGATGATCCTGGCTTGTTTGAATTCAGGGGACTGTGGGGATTGGGGAAGCTTATTAAGAGCTTTTCATTTTCACTGTTATCTCCTCATTGTATGGACGGTCCTGGTGTGTATGGGGACTCCAAGAACATCCATGTCACTTCGCATTGGTCGAGGCGATTCCTCGGATGCTGCACGGCGGCGCATCGTGGATCCAGACTGAGTGGGAAAGAGCCACCTGAGCGTGTCACTGCTCAATGTGCATTCCATAGGCAGGTCCTGGGGGCATAGTGTTAGGCTGAATTACAGCAGGGACTTATTCAGCACTGTTGCTTTCTGCTCAAGCTTTCTGCTAATGACATTAAACACCATTTGGTCTTAGCTGGGTGCATCTGGATTAACGTCAATGCATTCTCTTGTTGTAGGAGCAGCTTACTGCCAGTTCATGGACATGTTGTTCCCAGGGTGCATTAGCTTGAAGAAAGTAAAGTTTCAAGCAAAGCTGGAGCATGAGTACATTCACAACTTCAAACTTCTGCAGGCATCATTTAAAAGAATGAATGTGGATAAGGTAGGAATTCTGTATTTATATTTTGATCGCTACATGTTTCAAAAGTTACATAAATTGTGTAAATTAATAAATAGGGGAAAAGAACTTTGAAATACTTGAAAATGCACTTTTAAACTTTTGGATGGAGAACTAGAATTGCAAGTAGATGTTTGTGACCTTTCATCATCTGAAAAGGGTATTTGGGCACAAAGGGAGAAGTTTGGCATTTGGCTCCATTTAGGTACAAATTGAAAATTGAGTCCATATGTCTGCTGAGGAGTTGTACCATCTAACTCATTATATCTTAATACCAGAGACCCTTTGATAAAACTCCATGTGTTGGAAATTCCTTGTCATCAGTGAATCTTCAATTTTTGATAAGCGAAATTATTGGTGACCTAAATTTCCAACAAAACATATTTGAAAATATGCTGTTCTTATAAGTATTCCATTTTTTTTGTCCAAAGCGGGGTTTGAGGAATTTAAATTATTCAAAAGCTGGAATAATTTACCCAGTGATTGAATAGATGGGTAGCACATGTGATCTTGTAAAGTTAAGAATGGAAACCTCTGAGAAAATGCTTGTTCAGGCTTAAGGTATTTGGTTTATGCTTGACTGTGAGAGTTTGACAGACTCACCAATATAAATTACTGTGTTGATAAAAACGAATAATGGAAGTTATGTTATCATGCTTATAGTTTCACACTGATGCACTATCTATTTACCCTTTTAAGGTTCTGCCCTGGCTTTTAGTGTTGCCTTATTCTATAATTTAGACAGTCATAAAAGAGGGTGCCTTAAGACTTCAATGAATAACTGGAAAACCCTCCTTGTTTCATGAAATGTTATGGATACTTCTATTTACAGTGTGATTTGCTAGTAAAACATTGGGAAGACTAATGTAGTCAATTTTCCTGTAGAGAGCAAGTTTATCATGCCTTTTTAATGTAGAGTTGAGATACAAATGGAACAACCTGAAAAGACATGCAAAATGCAATGTCACTTCTTACAGGAGCATCATAGATTTATAAAATGCTGTACAGTTGGCTTAATCCTGATGAAAATGAAAACCCTTTTCCAGCTGAAAATTCATAACATTCAAGAGGCATCGAGGTCTGCCTAACTTGGCTGTTTAATCAGCTGCATGAATTAAGCAAAGCAGGGCAGCTCTTCTGCCCACAGTGTCTGGAAGCCTTGAGTACTCTGATACCGGCTGAAGACACCTTTTGGAGGTTTCATGTCTATGAAAAATTTCTAAGATGCTGATATCGAGACATCCTCATAGCCTTTCCTTTCTTTCAGTAGAACTTTATAAGGCATTTAAGTCAACTTCTGCGTGTCCATAAACTGTTTTATCTATAGCTGTATGTGGAACAGAAAGAAATTACAAGGTTAAAACCTCAGGCTTGGTTCATATGACGACCATGTGCTACCAAAATGTAGGTTGGTTTGAACTTTAGCATGTCTTGGAAAAGCTGCTGGGCTTTGTAGTTCAAACAGTAGGACAGAGAGCAAGAAACATCTGTTTTGAAGGATTGTTTGTTTGTTGTATGTCAAACTGTACCATGTCCATTAAAACTAGAAATCCCTAGTTGGCTGAATACAGTGTTACTCCCAGAACAGTGTCATTCATCATGGGATGTACCCATGGCATGTAAGGGAGCACTTCTGTGGAGCCATAGCTATAAAGGCTTACATACACCCACTGCATCACTGCTTCAAAGGCTGGGTCTCATTGGGTTTTGTTTTCATTTTTTACCAGGACTTGCAAATTGCCCCTTTCTTTTAGGAGCAAAACAATGGCAGAGATTTATTTGTTGATGCAGTTAATAGATTTTGTTAAAACAAGTGTGTATATGTAATTTTTATATTTAAAAAAGGCAGTGACATAATATTGGATATTAATATCTACCTTTAGGTAATTCCTGTGGAAAAACTGGTCAAAGGGCGCTTCCAAGACAACTTAGATTTCATTCAATGGTTTAAGAAGTTCTTTGATGCTAACTATGATGGGAAGGAGTATGATCCCGTAGAAGCTCGACAAGGCCAAGATGCTCTTCCTCCACCAGATCCTGGTGAACAGATCTTTAACCTGCCCAAAAAGTCTCACCATGCAAACTCTCCAACTGCAGGTATTTTGCCTCTTAACAAATTCCATTTCTGTCTCTGAAGACAATTATAAACTGTGATCCACTCTACTTAAATGCTAGTTTAAAATTATTTCCTTGGGTGGTTGTACCGTTCTTTTTACCTTATCATCAGCTTAGCATCTGAGACAGCAGAAAGTTAACATCTGGTGTGCTCTGGTTTGGCCCAGCCCTACTGAGCATAGGGTCTCCTCCACTGAACCCCCTCCATGTAAATGACATGGACTCTGGTAATGTCTGGTGGTGGTGGAGACAAAGGCTTTTAACAATCCTGTTGCTGAATGTGGTATGTGCAAGTGTATTCAAGAACATTAAATGGAGTGTGTTCTCTTTCACACCTCCACCTTTAAGGAAAATACTTGCACAGGCTGATTTATTTTTAAATTTTTATGGTGAGTAAAATGTTTACAAATCTGAAGGGCTGACCAGAAGAACAAAAATTAAGTTATTTTTGGTTTTATGTGTGAATATTGTTTGGGGATGCTAGTCCTCCTAACTGAAAAACATATAGCTTTTGCTCTTTCACAAAGATACCTTCGTCTTCTAATTTTTTATTTTGCACTTGTGTTGGGTTTTGCTAGGATAGAGATTACTCTTCAGAGGAGATTTGTGCTAAATTTTGAATTTAAAACCAAAACAGTGTTGATAAGTCATGGATGTTTTAATTATTGCTAATCAGTACCTACACAGAGTCCAGACTTTTTCAGTTTCTCACATTGCCTTGCCAACAAGCAGGCTGGGGGTACCCAAGAAATTTGGAGGGGACACAGCCAGGACAGCTGACCTCAACAGACTGCACAGATAATCCATACCACATGGCAACGGGCTTAGCCAGAAAAGCTGGAGGAATAAGGAGAAGGGTGGGGAGGGATGTTGAGAGTTACAGCATTTGTCTTGCCAAATCACCATTATGGGTGATGGAGTCTGGCTTTCCTGGAGATAGGTTAATTCCTGCCTGCCCCTGGGAAGTGGTGAATGAATTGTTTGCATGGCTTTTGTTTTACCTGATAAACTGTCTTTATCTCAACCCATGAATTTTCTTACATTTCCCTTTCTGAGTTTCTCCCCCATCTCACTGCAGGGGACAGTGAGTGATCAGCTGTGGGGGCTCAGCTGCCTGCTGGAGTTAAACCACAGCAGAGTTTCTGGAACAGGCCAAAGGAGTAAACCTGATCTTTGGTGTGTATGTAATGTGGGTATGACTAGTCACTGAGTAGATGCTGGTTTTGTTAACTGAGAATTAAGTGAACAGGAGAGCAGCTAACATTTAAGAAAAAGAAATAGTCACTAAAAAAGTATTACTGGACATAGGTTTGTGCATATGGAAATACACATGCACACACACCTAATTCCTTTATTAGTTTGTCCTGGGTTTATGCTGACCCATTCCTCAAATAAAGATTAATGTTGAGTTGATTTTAAATGTGTGACCTCTCCTCACATGGGCTCGGATATGCCCCAGTACTCACAGAAGCAGGAGCAGGTGTGAAGCATGAAGCACCCTCACTTGTAGGCTGCCTTGTGCTCTGGAATCCTACCCAGATTTCAGTGTTCTGCTCTGATCACTCCTGACGTCAGAGTGGGGCATACTTGGCCAGCTGCCTTCAGCTCATTAGTGCTTCCAGGAAATAGGGCACCTAATAGCAGGGCAGTACTACTCTGGGCTTCTAAAACTTGTTTACATCTTTATTTTGCACCATCTTATGCCTGAACTTCTGAATTTCAGGGTCTGGCACGTTCCAATTTCCCATGTGATGTCTTGCACTCCCTTTGGAAACAGAAAACCCAAGTGCTAATGTCAAGATGTTATCCAATTCAGAAATTGGAAAAGACACTTTTATTAAAGACAGACTTTACTGTGCTTGTTAATTCTTCTTACAGATGGTCTGTTCTTCCCAAAGTCACAAATATGTCTCCAAATTAAAGCTGTGCAGGTGACAATCCTACAGAAATTGAATAGCTGCTGGAGTGGAACCAGACAGCTGATGTGGAGGATAATGCAGTAACGTCATGTTGTGTTGTTGGTAGTATGAAGAGCATGTCCTGTGCCTTCCCAGCCTTTGTATGGAATTGTACAACTGAGATAGTGTGATGAGTCTTGATAAGATCCTGTGGCTGTGAGAGTTAACTTTTTCATGGAAAATGTCCTTCATTATTAACTTAAATGTTGTTCCTCATTATTAACTTAAATATTGTGCAGAGGTATGACAGGCAGAACACTAGTTTAATTTCTGAGCTGAGGATGGTGGGGTATGGATATTACATGATGCTGGGTGAAATGAGAGTTCCAGCTTTTCTTGCTGCTTGCATTTCAGAACAGAACTAATTTGGTAAGGTGTCACTCATTCCATGGGCTTACTGAATTCTGGGTGAGCACATTTTTGTGCCACTGATGTATGGTGCCTTTGCTCCTCGCCTCACCCCATTGCAGATCTGCACGTTGGAAGGAACAGGAGCCTTTCCTGATGCTCTGGGAGGAGTTCTGTATGCATCAAACTTGTGTGTGACTCATCTCTTGCTGTTTGGGAGTAAATTGGGATGATGCAGGAGCAAGTTCTGGGCAGCTGGGAAATTACCATGAAAGATGTGCTTCTGAACCTCTGTCTTCCACACTTAGCTGGAGGAGGAGGAATACTCCTTACAGCTGCTATAGGAACCATGATATAAACCCCAGGGTATTGTTGGCCTTCTGAGCTGCAAGTGCACATTGCTGACTCAAGCTCCTCATCAACCAACACCCCCAAGTTCTTCTCAGGGCTGCTCTCAATCCATTCTCCAGCCAGCCTGTATTTATGCTTGGGATTGCCCTGACCCAGGTGCAGGACCTTGCACTTGGCCATGTTGAACTTTATGGGGTTTGCACAGAGCCACCTCTCAGGCCTGTAAAGGTCCCTCTGGATGGCATCCCTTCCCTCCAGCACCACACCACACATCTTGGTGCCATTATTAATTTGTGTTATTTGCTCTACCTTAACAATGAAGCTTTGAAGTTTTAGTACTGCCTTGTCAGTTCGTTAACAAAACAAAAGGAAACATTTGTGAGAAAAAATAAAGAACCCAGAAGATCTTTCAGAATAATCCAAAAGTTTTTAAACAGAGTGCAGTGGACATACCTGAATGTACACACCTATTGTTTGGTGTCAGGAGCAAGCAGATAAATGGGTACTCATTCATATTTGGGGGTTTGGCAGGCTTTAAAATATGCCTATTCTAAATTGATAAGATATACGCATTTCTAAAAGAATAATTTACTTTAGCTACTGGCAGTTTCATATGCATTTCAGGGGATTCCTTTTGCTCTGTGGAGTAACTCCTCCAGTGCCCTTTGACAGAGTTTTGAGCTTGAGTGATTTAGGAGATGATTGTTCACTATTCATAACTTCTTTATAACACTGTTCTAACAATGTGTTTTCAGAGGTAGACTAAGGTATATGTCCTTGAGTTAACAAGTGGTCAGATCCTTAAAGGCTGCTCCCAAAACTTATCCAGAAAGGTACTGGCATGAATTGAAATTATTTTTGATATTTTAATCAGACTCTAAAGCTTGACGGGATGCCTGATATCAGGTAGCTGCTTCCTGTACCCGTAAATGGATATTTACCTGTATCTCTATAAATGCAGAGTGTGGTCCTTATTTAATTTGAAAAATAAATACTTTTAAAAGAACCCAAAAGTCTAGAAGTGTAAAAATGCACTGGTTTTTGTGTTAATTGGTGGGCAGACCAGCAGCCGTAGCCCTTCCCGCTCCGAAGGCGATCCTACTGGGGAGTCAGCGCAGGTCAAGGATAATGCAGCTCGCAAATGGAAGCATAAATAGGTCCCTCCAGCTAATCTGCTGTGCCACCCTTGTGCTGCCTGGTCCCTTCCTTCAGGGACAGAGCCGATTTGTGGCCGAGCTGGCGGCGGTGCCGTGGGTGGATGGCTTTGGTAACGTGCCACAGTGCGCTGCTAGAAACAGCAGGAGCAGCAAGGCTTCACCGGGCGAATGCAGCTCCTGGGTGGGGAAATGAGGGTCTTTTCCTCCTTCAAGGAGCAGCACAGAGCACCACTGGAGGTTCCTGGCAGCAGCACCACAGCTGTTTTTAGAGCTGATGCCATCTGCCAGCCCTGAGCCGACTTTCGATCTCCTACAGCCTCCGCTCTGCTCTAATGCAGTGGTAAACAGCCTACAGATGTAGAGTCAAAATTGTAGTGCAGGATTAAAATATTAGGGCACTGTTGTTTGTGCCAGTTCTAATGCTCCCTGTGGGAAATAGCGGAAAAGGCTCCATCTGATCAAAATTGAAAATAGTGATCAGGTTGTCAGGATTTTAGCTTAGTGTCTTATGTAAGTATTCCTGTATGTCAGAGCAAATCTCCATGGAGCTCTCTCTAGTGTATGGGTGGGGAGTGTCAAAAATACATGGGTATAAGACAGCTTAATAAAATTAATTATTTACATGCAAGCTAAAAATGTGAGAGGTTCTTAGATCTGAAGGCTGTTAGATTTTTTTAGTTTGAAATATTCAGTGAGAGCAGGATGACTAAAGCAGAGCTGGAAAATACTGGAGGATCACATGAGGGCTAAAAATACTCACGCTATGACAGGGAAAATAACCAGGGCAGAATGAACTGTTTGTGCATGAATGCATTATATATAATGTGCCATCGAAAAGCCAATTGCACAAGAGGAATACTGATTTTCCGTAGGGAAGCAGTATATCCTGCTGTGACAGATGTGCTGTAAATTAATTTTGAGGGATAAAAATACTCAGCAAGTCCAGTCTTTATTTTAGCAGCTAGTGATACAATTAGAACTCCCAGGAGACTGGAGAACTCCTCATGCTTTTTTTTTTGCTTTCCACCAAGACTTGCTCCCTTTTTCCCCAGTGGCAGGCAGTAGGTGCTGGCAATGGCAATCTGTGCTCGCTGTGGTGCAGTGCTCCCGGACAACGTGGCAGAGCTAGAGATGGAAAGAGCTGCAGGGTGACAAGCAGAGTGTTTTCATCCCTAGTTCATACAAGGCCAAGGAATTGTACTAACCAAGGGGAACAGCATGTGCAGTGACAGCGCCGGCCTGGGAGGTAAATGGCTCAGCTGTAATACAGACACATCTCCCCTGCCAGCATGAGGAGAATTTAATTTTTAAATCCACTCAGCTCGAGAATTTAGACCAGGAGACAATGCGCTCGCAGTGCATGAGCCAGGGCCTATTTTCAAGAGAGATGATTGAGTTTGGAAAAGCAGCGGTGAAAATGGCTATTTAATTTTCAGTGTACCATGGGTGTGGTCCAAGGGTCTGTGTTGCACAAATGTTGCACATTCTTTCCTTTTCCAAACCTCATTTCTTTGCGGATTTTTTTCAGGTTTTCCTTTTGAGACTGCTTTCTCCTTAGAGCTAAGCAGACAGGGCGATTTTAGAAAGCACAGGTTTTTAAGAGCACTTGAAATTTTAAACTGTGTTGTTCTGTTGGAAGGAGAATGGAATGGAAGAAGAATCTTCAATGCATAGAACCTATGGAAGGGTTCTATCCATTGAAGATAAATGTTTGCATGCTTAAAGATATTTCTAGAGCAAATAGAGGTTTCAGTTGAGAAGAAATGGAATTCAGTTGTTGATTATTTTAAATAATAAACAAATATCGGTTATTTTAAATCTAGCTTAAAGTCTTCATTTTTGATGGAGGAAAGGCTTTGGTTAGTTCCCTTCTATAAAATCTTGTATTAAAGACAAATTAAGGCAGTCAGGCCATCAGTAAAACTTTTTCATTTGACAGATGGCCTCCATTGGATTTTCTTACTTGGTTAGCTCTCTTGAAATTGTGAAAGTCTCAAGTACTCATACACACTTCTCTTTGCCAACTGTGGGGCAGAGAGGACAAATGCAGAGCTCACCAGGCTCTACTGGGTCAGCAGCAGTGAAAGTGTGAGGAGCTGAGAGGACAGAAGGGTCCTGACAGCCAGGGGAAGGCAGTGCCACCAAATAATTAGGACAGCTGCACTGCAGCATGTTGGGATTCAAAGTCAAGTCAGATTTTGTCTGAGGTCATTTAATTCCCATTAAGTATCATTTGTCATTGCTTATTTCATTAAGTGTCCCTGAATTGAGCATTTTCTTGTGTCCTGGTGTGGCTACAATAATAAGGGTGTATGAATATTAATTAATCTCCTGTTCTCGCTCTCTTGGTTTAAGCGGGTGGAAAGTTTTTCTTCAGCTTGTGAAGAAATTACTGTGGCCTCTTGTTGGGTTTGGTTTTTCTCCTGTGGTATGAGTCAGGAATATTCATTTTGTGAAGTCCTTTAATTTGACTAAAATAGACTGTGAGTGATTCCCAAATTCCACTGAAGGAGTGGTTGTGTGGGCTCAGCCAAGTCTTGTGCTTGCTCAGGGCTTCCATTGCTCTCCACACTCTCCTTATGCACGTCCACACTGTATTCATGCACGTGTTTTCTTGAAATTTTGCATAAATATTTAACAGCATACTAATTACTCATATAGCTTCAAGGAAGATTTCTCTCTAAACGTTAAGTAGGTCTCTTGTTACAAGACTGTGCCTGTGATGTAAAGAGAACTGGAATTTGCAGCACAGCTTTTTTTTTTGTACCCAAAGCTGCACGGTGCCAACATCCACTGTTTTATGTTGCAGAAGTTTGCATCTGTTTGTAGAACTTAGGTATTTAGCAAAAAAGAACAGTGGAGCTGAAACTGCGTGGGATACATTTAATTATGGGGTTTTTTAACAAAAAAGACTAGTAATTGTTTCTGGAGTACCACAGATGGAAACCTCAAATGCATTTCAAATCTGGCTCATCTTAATTCAGTAAAAGAACAGAATAATTTGTCTTTCAATGGTGAATTGACTTTTCCCATCTCTGCTAGTGTCATGTGGGCAGGTACAAAGTTATCCAGGTGCTAATTGAAACAGCTGCAATACTGTTTGCAAAAAAATTCTAATTGGAGCCCTGCACTGACCTAAAATCAGAACATGCTGTCACAGAAGTTCTCACAGAACAGTGGAGGTGGGAAGACACCAATGGGATCATCCTGTCAAACTGTTCTGCTGAAGGCAGGGTCACCTTGAGCTGGTTGCCCAAGAACATGTTCAGTCACATTTTGAGTATCTCCAAGGTTGGAAACCCCTCAACATCTCTGGACAGTTTGTTCCAGTATTTGATAACCCTCAGAGTGAAGAAGTTTTTTCTTATGTTTAATGGAATTTCTTGGGTTTCCTTTTGTGCCCATTGCCTCCCATCCTGTGGGGACCACTGAAAGGAGCCTGTTTCCTTCCTTCTTTGCACCTTCTCCTGAGGTGTAGGTAAATCCCCCCTGAAGCCCCTCTTCTCCAGGCTGAACAGACACAGCTTTCTGACTTGGCTTTGTGTGAGGTGCTCCCTTCCCTTAGTCTTTGTGGCCCATGGTTGGACTCCCTCCAGTTCTTCCATGTCTGTCCCATCCTGGGGAGCCCTGAACTGAACTGGGCATTCCTCATGTGCCTCTCCAGTGCTGTACAGGGGCTTAGAATGACCTCCCTCAGCCTGCTGACTGTGCTCTTCCCAGTGCAGCCCAGGAGGATGCTGGCCTTCCTTGCTGGAAGGGTGCTCTGCTGGCTCATGCTCAGCTCAGTGTCCACCAGGACCCCCAAATCCTTTTCTGCCACAGTGCTTTCCAGACTTTTGGCTGCCAGCATGTTTTGGGGCTTGGGGATGTTCCTTTCCAGGGAGGGCCCTGCATTTCTGTTTGAACATCAGCAGTAAGCTTGAAGAGGAATTAATAATGGCAAACAGTTATGTTGCAGATTGCAATGCAATTCTCTCACTGATCAGGGAAAAGAAATGATTGTTGGGATGCTTTTCACCTAAAATACCTGTATAAAATTTTGTGCTTTCTCAGAATGTGTAAATGGGTTCTATATAAATATTTTCATAGAAGAAATTATGTTGAAAATAATTTAAACTGCTTGGGTCATCATGTAGTCCCTCTGAGCAGTGCATTAGGAGTTATTCCAATATTGCACTAATTGACTGCAAAACCATTGCTCAACACCAAGTCATTAAGTCTATCAAGATCTTTTGTCTCTGTTTAGATATCTGGCTGTTTCAAGTACTTTGCATTACTCTACTAGCCAGCATCCTTTAATTATTTTATGAAATTAGGCTTCTGCTAGAATGGAAGCTTACTTCTGGGCTGATTATAAAACTGATACTTTAGAATAAATGTGCAGTAAAGCTTTTTATTTCCTTCCAGGAAATTTTAAATTAGAAATCCCTAAGCATTCTCTGTTGCAATTAAGCTTTATCCAGCTGTCGCTGATACTTCCTAGTAACTAGTTAGCTGTTTTTTATCTGTGTTACTGAAATTGGAAATTGTGGTCATTTAAGAGCTGATCCTGAGCAGTGGAGCAAAATTTGATTTCTTTTGATTTGTCTGGACTTCATAAAAAAAAATAAGCTTTATAAAGCTTAGTGGCACTTTGCTGTAGAAATTCAAAGGGCTTTGTTGTTTTCAAAGGAGGGCAGAATACAATGCCACATGTCAGTGCTGCAGGCACTGGGGATGAGCCTTGCTCAGCACGCTCTGGGAGGGCACCTCAGCTGTAAATTAGAGAGAATACCTGGGGATCAAATGTTTGTGCCTGCTCTTTCCTTGGCTCTCTCTATGCCAACTTTAAAGCATTTACTTTTCAGCTGATACCCTGAACCAGCATCTTGTAGTTGCAGAATACAATAAGAAGTAAATGTTGATGCATTGGTCATTAAGTAACTTGAGACCCAACTAGAATGCTAGAGTGATTTTATTTCATGTATGTGTTCTTATTGCATATTTTGACACTAGTTTACTTCTGTTCATCTGCTAATACAAATGAAAATTATTTTCCTGGCTTTGAGAACATTTTAGCAATCCTGCTCTAAACCAGCTGATTTTTACTTAGTTATAATATGGGCTGAACTTTGGAAGCATTGAAGGCAGAATGGTAAAGTTTAGGCAATTTCATAAAGAAAAATACCAGCAAAAAATCTTGGCATTATTAATGATTTTCAACAAATTATTTTTTCTTTGCTGATCTAAGTATGATGTGAAAAAAGTCTAATTTCAGACATATACACCCCACTGAGTTTTCCCAACGTTAGCAAGCCTGTGTACTATATCTGAAATCTGCTAGAGAAGAGTTTGTGTATGCAACAGACGTGGAAGCTATTGAGTCACCAGTTTCTAAAAGAAACAAAACCAAAACAAAAAGCGCCAAACAAAAGGGAAAAAACCCCACAACAAAACCACAAAGAACCCCACCAGTATGCTTTCCCCCCCCTTATCTGTCTTATATTAAAGAGCATAGAAAAGGAGGATGGCTGTCTTGCGCAGAAATGTTTACACATGCTAACTGAATTATCAACTTGTTTGTTTGTGTTCTGTTGGCTTTAGGTGACCCAGTTAATACAGAGTTATCCATAGGGATGGGAGGAGATTCTTTCTACAGAGGGAGGCCTGTGACTAAATCAGGAAAGCTTAAGCTTGATTAAATAACCCATTGCTGCTCTCCTTCCCCATCACTTTCCAGCTCCTCCAATGAATCCCTGTCACAGTTCTAGGTCAGTGAGACTCTGTGAGCTCCACAATCTGGGCATATGGACAGCCCCACAGGCTGTCTCTTCCTCTCCCTGCCTCCTTGCAGTTTCTTCCTAGTAATGGCTTTTTTTTTTAATACATTGGTTTTACAGAGAATTGCTTTATTAAAGCATTGTCTGACGCTGGGGATACATTGTGGAAATGACAACTTAGAACAATTTGTGGTGTGCCATAAATCAAGTAATCCTATGGGAGGAGCAGCTGGCAAGGTGTGGGGTAGAAGTTGGCTGCTGAGAAAGGCTGGGCAATATCCCTCTGGGACTGGTGAGCAGCAAGCTCAGAGCTCAGCTGGGAGCTGGGTGCCTGCTGGATCAGGGCTGTCTCCTGCGTGGCTCAGGGTTCAGAACTGACAGCATCTGATGGTGGAGGATGGCATGGAGCCTGTCAGCACGTTTGGAGAGCTGTGTTTTGCTTGTTGTAGGAATCAGTGATGAACATGGGTGCTGCTGAGCAGGACCTCTGATTCACATGCCTGCCTGCTTAATAAATCAAAGAGGCCAGAGAGAGGCTGGGTTTCTGTTTTGTCTTCTTAACCAAACCAGTATCAGATGTCGCTCCAGTGCATCTCAAATGTATTCCCTGTTGGAGGGAATAAGGAAAAGGCCAAGGCAGAGTGCAGTGACTGTGGGAGCTGAGGCAGGGGGAGAGCTGAGAGCCAGGCACTCGTGTTTGGGTGAGTGACTGTATGGAACAGCCAGCATGGAGAGATGAAAGGTGGAGAGGCAGAGCAAGGCGTGAGGAGCTGCCTGGGAGGTTCCTGTGAAGGCACTGCAAACCCTTTCACACAACTATTGCTCTGCTTGGGTATTTATGTGCCAAGTCATTGTGGAAAAAGAGTCATGCACTCATTACTGAGTATGCACTCATTACTTGCCATTTTGCTGGTGAAGATGTTGCTCCATATTCTGGCAGCTTGGCAGCGCAAGTAATTAAAAAGAAATAGGAAAAGCTAGGGATATCAAAACACATCTTCTGGTCACTGTGGCCAACTGTGAGTTCACCAATGGGTTTTATTCTGCTCTGTCTGATTTTCAATGCCCTTGCCTTGGGGAAGTTTACATTTGAAAATGAAAAAATCACTGACTTTATTATTAGCTGACTTTATTTCAGCTCTGTCTTTCTCCAGGGAAATTGAGGGTAGCAATCTATGTTAAGTAATGGGCTGGGGGAATGCTCTCTTAACAGCATTTTTTTTTTGAGCTGAAAACTGCTCAGATCTAAGGGAACTTTTTATTCCTAGTGTGATGTTGTTTATTTTGGTTTTAGAGTTGCCTCACTCTCAGTAGCAGACTCAGGTTGGTAGGAAATGTGGTTTTTCCTTTCCCAGGGCATAACAGCAGTGGAATTTCCTTTACTGTCACCTTGAAGTAAGAGAGAGGATGGATGACTTTAAAATCAATTCTTTAAAATCAATTCAAATCAATTGATTCTTAAAATCAATTTCAGTACCAGGTTAATAGGAATGCATTTATTACAGAGATCAATCTTGTTTAATGTTTACTTATTTACTGTGTTTTTCAGGTGCTGCTAAATCCAGTCCAGCTTCTAAACCAGGATCAACACCTTCTCGCCCATCTTCAGCAAAAAAAGCTACACCAAGCAGCTCAGCATCCAAATCAGATAAAGATTTGGAAACTCAAGTCATACAGCTCAGTGAACAGGTAAATTTGCTTTAGGCACAAAAGTAGATGCATTCATCGTCACAGGCAGGCATGAAATCTAATATTGTCTTCTGATGAATGATGCTCTTCAGAATTACTAAGGGACAAAAAGTGGAAATAGTTCAGCTGGAAAGAAATAAAAAAAGAAGAGATTTATTGTAAAAAAATAATGTCTGGCAGAGATGACTGATTTTTGCCAGTATTTTTAAATTATGATCTTAGGAGTGACAGGTAAGTCTTGCTGTAGCATGGGAATTTTATTAGATGTTGAAATATATCTTTTATTTCACCTGGATAGGAAAAATCTGAATAGTGTCTTTGCTCTTGAGTATTACTAAATTGAAATAGATCATTTAAAGTGCCACTGTGGAGAAAACAAGCCTGTTTGTCATACCAAGGTGTTAAGAGATTTGCAGTTAAAATGAGCCTAGAGCATTGTGCTCTGCTTTTGGGAAGGAAGGTGTTGAACACACCATTTTCATTTAAAAATGCAATCTACCTTTCTGAGAATACTTAGTTGTGTTATAAATAATGTTTTGTGATATAATTGAGAAAGTTCAGAATTTCTATAATGTTAGGAATGTAAGGGCTTCATTTTTGTTTATGCTCTGGAGCTTTGCACCATTCTGTCATTTCTGAACTGCAAGAGTGTCTGCACTGGACAAGAATAAATACCTGCATCTGGCTTAAGACTGTGCTGTCAGAATGGTGTAAATGCCACTACTATATATGAGGTCTGGTCCTTGTATTTGTCCTTGGTGAGGGAAAATGGAAAGGAAAAAACTTGTATTTTAGAGTTCCTGGCAGCTGCATTCAGGAAGCAGTCATTATTCTGGATCAAGTATCATTTTCCACAGTTAAAGGCATTTCAGTTTCAGACTTTCATTGACCTGAACAGCAATGATTTCAGTTTGCTGGGGCACTGTTTGCATGTTTTTGATGAGTTGTACACTGAAAGGTGGTGGATGGATAGCCACATCCCAGACGTGGCATTCTGTGGATTCAGGGGATCATTCTGAGCAGCAGAGAGCACAACAGGGTCCACCAGCTTTCCAAATGGGCTCTAGATTGTTGCTGTAACAAAAGTTTTTAAATGTTTCACAAGGAATGGATATATATATTTCATGGAATCCTTTTTTTTTAATCAGTGTCAAGCAGAGTTCAAATGTCAGCTTAATGCAACTTAACCCACAAGGTTGGTACTCAGAAGTCAGAATGTGTTTGCTTCAGGAGGAAGAGTTGGTTGGCATCTGAGCAACATAGAAACATTTGATCTTTACTGAAATAGACAGTCACTATCACATCCACTGCTAACATATCCCTAGCACGTTCCATGTGTGAAAACCTTAAGCTTTATATACAAATAACCCTGAAGGAAAACTGATGGTTTCCCCCATCACCAAAGAGAAGAAAAAATTCAGAGAATATGAAAAACTGATTCCTTAATAGCTAGTTTTTAAGAGATATCATCTAGCTAGAACGGTCTGGAAGGCTTTTTCTCTTAATGCTGACAGCATTTGGTATCTCATTTCCCACTAATGGATACTTGTAAACCCTGGCAATATTACACGAGCCAAAAAAGCTATGCTGCAAGCAGTTCTGAGCCAGGTTTTCCTGACCCCCAGTGTGAACATGCTGCAAGAGCCAAATTGCCTGGTTTTTACTACTCTGCACAGTTGTGGAGATGAGGGAAGCAGCCACCATTACTGTGTTTCTGTGTAGATTGTAAGTAAGAAGTGCTGAATTGTGTCTTGGATATCAGAGTCCTATGTGGCTCTAATAGTTTTTTCATTCCTTTCATGGATAGCAGTTGAGGGAGATGGAAACATCTGAACTTCCATGCAATTGGTAGAAAAGTTTAATTAGTGGGGATGTCTGTACACTGTGTTTTAACCTAGCGTAGTTTAATGACCTATTTGTAATAATTGTAAGCATCCCTAACATTTGCCAGTTAATGGCTCCCTACAATCTTAAAGTTTCTCTTAAAATCATCTTCAAACTGTGCCAGTAAATTAAACTCCAAAATTAAATTCCAAGGAGTGTCACTCTGCACTGGAACTTGATTACCCATAGCATTGAAATGACTCTCCCAAAGAGTGTCTGGGTGCAGCTGAGGTGACAGCACAAACCAGGAGCTATTGCATACAGAGAAGGGACTTCTACAGATGGAGAATGGTCCCAGGAACTATTAGCTGTGTGTTGATATACATGTAGCGTCTGAAAACAGCACCACTGTGGCTTTTTGCCTACAGTTGGGCTGAATCTGCAGCCTGGCTCTGCAGCCCTGTGAGTATTCATGCTACCAGCAAGTGCCATCAGAGAAAAGTCCAGTCAGTAGGAGCTGCTGCCTTTGCACCCATTAACTGGGTTGCAGAGGGATGCTTTTGGTCCAGAAATAGAGCATGGGAGCTGACGTGAGCTGTTCCTCAAGTATCAGCCTTCTGGCATGCTTATGGAAGGAAAAAGGAGGATGCAGATGTGCAAAGTGTCTGAAGAAATCTGGATTCATGTGGCACAGACAGGTAGCTGGAACTGAAGGGAAGCATATCTAGTTTAGTTATAACAATGTTTACTATATACGCTAGTTAATTAAGTCTGTGCATATGTGCATAGTTTAATGATTTTGTTTCTTTAAACAGCATGAATGTGAGAGAATGAAAACAGGAGAATGTCTTCATAGTAAATAGGTCAGAAGGGGAGATAGTCTCAGCTATTAGCTGCCAGTTTTTCAGCTGAAGTTCATTGTTTTCCCAAGCTCTAGCAAGAACAGAGCAAGAGATCTGGAAGCAGTTACGTTCTTATTCTGGCATTGCTCTCAAGCAATAAGCTGTGGCAGTTCCCGAAGGCACATCCTAAGTATGAGGTCTTCATCTATAGACCAGAATATTGTAAACTCTTGTTCCATTTTGCTATTCCTTTTTTTGTAAAAAAATAGTTAATTTTAAGGTGACTGGTCATTATATCCATAATGGATTCAAACTGTCAAGAAAGACTTGAGTGTCACACTTAGGCGGCTGGTCAGAAATGAATTAGTGCATAAATGAGGTGCCCTGAGATCCTGCTCTGGTAACAGGTCAGTTCTGCTGCTTGATGTCTTTGAGAGTGCAATCAAAGGTCAGAAAAAGGCATCCCCAGCTCAGCAATCATGGAAAAACAAACTGAAAGGATTTTGTAGGCTATCAAAGCATTGTTTGAACTCTGCTGGTATTTTTACTAGTGAAGGAAATAAATTAACTTGCAGTAGAACTGGCGACACAGAAGTTTCTATTAAATCATATCAGTTCAATGAAATGTAGTCTGATATGATTTAATTTCTTCAGCATGTTTTATTTAGAAAATCATATGTATAATTGTGGGCTTTAAAATGTGAATGTTAATTTGACTGTAATTGGATGTGATTGTGGTCAGTGTGTTTACTGTAGACAGTTTATCTGTGATAATTTCTGTTGGTTTTTACACTGCTGTCCTCTGAATTTCCAAGCCACTTAGATGTTCTCCTGATTACATATACCCCATTAGACAGAAGTTTACATGTTATGCTCCCACAAAACCTTTCTTTTAAAAATATATATGTAAAAAAATATATTGCAGCATCTGTCATGATTTATACAAAGCCTAATCATTAACAGCTACATTGCCCATGAATTATTTGCAGCAGTCCTAGTGGTGAAATTGAGGCTGACAGCGTAGCTTGAAGAGACTCTTGTGAACAAGGTTGCAAGGAGAAAGGTACTTGGCATTTGAGAGAATTTGTTGGTAGAAACAGTACATCAGTCAGAGCAGGTAACCCGTGGTGCACCCAGTCATGACAGCAGTGAGCTGAAACACAGGTTTGTAAAATGTGGTGAGTGAGGAGGCAGAACAGTGGAGGTGGACAGCCAGCACAGCAATAGCACATTTGTAACTTGAGGACCTTTTCATTTCCTAACTAGACTATTTCCATCCTCTGCTAGTTCAATGTATTTTTAGGCAAGGAGATATTGTAGGTTTCCCAACAACTACACATTTGTCCAGGCAAAATAATGCAAGTACTGGGGTGAAAGTTTTCTTAGTTACCACTGCATGACATTTCTGGCAATCCTGTTAGGAGACATGGCTTAGGTAGCCCTGATTTCTGCACTGCTGCTTTGAGCTTCAGTTTAAAAGAGTGCTGAGAAAATTGGCCTTTAAGGATCAAGGTTGAGATGTATCCAGGGGGAGTAGTGGGGTGAGCTTAGCACTGCAGAGAGAAAACTTCATTTTAAGCTGTAGAATCAAATACGTATTTAAGATCGTTTCACATACAAAATTTTAGACTGTGTTCTTTTGTCTGTGGTGCACCTCAAAACTGATGCATCATGTCTTGGTTTATATGCAGGTACATTCATTAAAACTTGCACTTGAAGGTGTGGAGAAGGAAAGGGATTTCTACTTTGGCAAATTAAGGGAGATTGAACTTCTCTGCCAAGAGCACGGGGGAGAGAATAATGACCTTGTCAATCGGCTAATGGAAGTCCTTTATGCTTCAGATGAACACGTAAGTTGAAGCTTAATGGTTTTTATCTCAACAAAAAAAGCTTAATTGCATAAAAATTTATTGGTGTAGTATTGGGTTATATCCTGTATTTAGAGCTGCAGCTAGGGTTCCTGTGACTCCTCCCCAAAAAGGAGGTTTGCATTTGAAATTGCAAACAGACTTTTTACCTTGAGGGGAGGATTCAGGAGGTTTGTTGCGTTTCACTGCTTAAGTGTGGGTTTTGTATTCTGGGTTTGCTGAGCTTTATCTAAAAGGGGAGGGTCTTCCACAATTTAAAATTGATTTCGTATGGTTCTGAGCCTTAGTTTTGTTTTTTTCATGTTCCTCCTATGTGCGTGAAGTCTTCTACTCATGTTCTTTAATGTGTTTAAAATCACAAAAATTCTGGCAGAGATGCTGTTCGCTGTCTACAGCTGTGAACCTTCTCTGGCCCATGTGGCAGTGTTGGAATATGTATGGTGCAGGATGCCAAATACATAATTATATCTACAAAGATAATGCTCTTTAGCATTTTTTATCCTGTTGCTATAGGAAAAATTCTTCCTTGTGCAAACCAAATAATCCTCTATGAGCAAAATTTCAGAAGTGTATTGTCTGCAAGATTAAGCAAGAATCTCATTGCATCTTAGATTTAATATTGTAGACACTGAACAAAGCAAGAAGCTGCAAAGAGTGCTGGTTAAATTCCTCAGAGACATTCAGGGATAATGATTCAGTGGAGATTTAGCTGAACTATTCCCATTCATGTTAACTAAATCCCTGTATGGATTGTACTGACAATTGACCCTTTGGGCACCAGTGGAGGAAGGCTTTGGCTCCAGAATGTACAAGCATCAACTTAATCCCTTGGCAGCACTGTGGTACCATAGGGTGTTCTTACATCTGCTCCCAGAAAGCTGTTGCAGCAGCAGTCAGCTGACTTAGTTTTCTATCAAAACTAGTGCTGAAGGAACTACTAATTCAACATGCTTTTTCTAAAAGGGGCTAATGTAGGGCCTAAATGTTTGAAAGTTAGGTGCAAGAGAACCACAAGTTTGAAGCTAACAGGTGCCACTGCTCAGATGAGAAGTGACAAGGGAAAGAGGATTTGTTCAGCAGTACAGAGCGAGTGCTAGAGAGGAAAAGGAGGAGGAAACCATTATTTTCGCAGGAATAAACAATAAGACAAATTTGCCATGTGATAACAGGGTAAAAGTGTTACATATATATATAGCGGTCAGAGAAAATGTCTTCTGGATTCAAGAACAGTGATTTATTTATAAAGCAAAGCCAGAAAAATCCCTCTTCTCCCCATACCCCTACCACATCTATCTGTCTGTTGGCTTAAATAGCAGAGTGGTTCCACACCAAGGAATGCATTTGTTGCTTTTCCTTCTGCAGTTTTCCTTACTGGCAGAACACATTACAAAATGTTCTACTTCAGTCCATTTCCCAGTGTTTTATCTGCTTCCTTCCAAGTCTCTCTCTGCTGAAATCATCATCCATGCCTGCATGTGAACCACATACAACTGTGCTTTCATCTAAAATGTGGTTGCTGTTGGAGACTGGGTGTGTCACTGCAGCAGGAGAGCACTGCTCCTCCAGAGAGGAATGCACAGGCCATTCCTCACACAATTTTTTTTGTTCCTTTTGGTGGGAGACTTGATCTCCTCAGCTTAACAGATGGACTGTGACTTGCTGAGGAAAGACCCAAATGCATTAGTACTAAGCCAAAGACTTGATTCAGATCCTGCCTGCTTTTTGGTTTTGGACTTCACTCTCTTATTGCCCTGCTTTGCCCTTCAGATCTGGAGTTTTTTTCCTCTCTGCCTCTGTAATGAACTTTTCCTAAGTTAAATTCTTTATCTTGCAGTATTTTGCAGGTTAACCCCTTGGTAACAGCAGTTAGGCTTTCTTAGTCAGGCCATGAGGCTGTTAGGTAAATTGTGTGCAGAATGATTCAAAATGCAAGTATAGAGTTCAATCCCTCAGAGAATCATTCCCCAGGTGTCTGATTATTGTAGTGTTGCATTGAAGAGATTTTGATCAGGTTCATGTCTTGGGGTGGGGAGTGGGGTAATTATTTCTCTCAGAATTTCAGTTTATAGTGTAGTTTTGTCATGTCACCTCATAAGCTTCTGCTTTGCTTAATTCAGTAAAAACTGTTTTCTAAAGACTAAACAATATATTTTCTTTTTTCCCTCTTTTTCTTTTTTTTTTAATTTTGGTGAGTTTGAGCAGTGCAAATATCAATCCAGTTGGTTCCTTCTCTTTAGAGCCTTTCTTCTCTTTTCCCTATTATGGCTCTGCTTAAACCTCATCATTATGTCTCTGCTTAAGCAAGAGGGATATGATATCTTCTACTGTCATTTACTATTTGTCTGATCAGTCTGTAGATCTTTGTAATTTTAAATTATGATTTGGTCATCTGTAATGCTACGCCTTCATCAAAACCATCAAAATTGCCAGAGAACAGTGAGGGGTGGAGACATGTGGCCCCTACTTTCCAAGCTCTCAGAGTGTAAAGCACTTGGTCATGCAGAAAAGCTTTTGCTTTCCTACACAGGCTCTTGTGGTTCAGTTCATGCAGAAGTTGGGAGGATTGCTCGTGTTGGGTATCTCAGTTGCTCTGCTCAGTTTCTGAGAGCAATTGTTCAAAATGCAGCTGGTTTGTTAACTTTCTGCTCTAGCAGCTTCTATATCTGCTCCTACTTTTGGAAAAGGCCCCCACCCTCCCCAATACCAAGTTTTCATAGTCTAACTCTTCAGTCTACAGGCACACCTGGATAGTTCGAAGCAGATAGATCTAAGGCTCAAAAGAGCCCATCTCAACATGGGAGACAGAGATGACCATGGTCATGTGGTTCAAGCCAGAAATAAATGCTTTAAATAGATCTTCCACTACTTTCCTTATTAGAGGATGCTGTTCAATGGGATTCCACAGTCCCAATGTAACTGGACTCTTATGGTTCCCATTTCTTGTATTTATACAAGCTGTACATACTGAAGAACATGTCCCAGGTCTCACTATTTCCATCAAAGATAAACCTGGCAAAATAGGGGCCACCACTGCTCTTCAGAGCTGCGGAGTAGATTCCACTCCTGTGCTTGGAGGCTTTTCCTATTGTACAGATGAGCGCCTACACGACCCATAAAGTCTGCTCAAGTGGGCTTTCTAACGGTGCATCTCATCATGCACAGGGCCTGTGGAACATGTGCATTCCAGAGCAGGTCACCTCAGCACAGAAGGAGGGTCAGGACACGTGGGGTTAAGGCAGCATCACTCACTGCGGCTAAAGAAGCTTCAGTTTTCTCACCCTGCAGGGCAGGGTCATGTTCTCCCAGCTGTCAGCTCCTCCCTGGGAGCCTCCTGTTCTCTGCACATCCTGCACCCTTGCAGCCCATCACAGGAGCTGCAGTTTTTACATACTGCTCACAAAACTGTTTTGACGTGATGTACCTTCTGTATGGAAAAAGGGCATCATTTCCCCCAAGGGGCCAAAACATGCTTAACTTTAGCTGCCCTGGCTGATGTGTGACTTCCACCTGAAAATGGCACCTGAGTGGTGGAAAGCTTGCTTTTAATTGAAATTGGGCCGTTTCAAATGTTAGGAACCTTATTCTGCTTTTGCCCTTTAGATAAGTATTTTACTGCCAGAAGGGAATTAATTTGTTTCATAAGCTGCTCTGACTACTGTGGGGAAACTAAAATGATGGCCTTCCTTTCCTTTTGATTTTTGCCTCAAATTTGAAAACTTAGCATTTGTTAAAATTTGTTGTTCAAGCCGCTTACTTCTAACAAAAGTTAGGGAGCCAGGCAAGTTCTGCAGAGGTAGCCCACTGGGGATGCTGGATTTTGAATGGCAGCTCAGTGTGCTGGAAAAGTGTTTTCCTTTGGAACTGCCTAGGGCAGAGCAGTACTAATGCAGGGCAGAGCATACACAAGAAGGATCTCTTCAGTGAACCGTGCTGTGGAAAGATGGAAAGCACTTGAGAGGAAAGCTGTAAATGCAGCTGTGTTTAATGGCAGTCCAGAAGGGATGTTCTAAAAGTCAGCCAGACTTTTTGAGCTCAGATAACATTGAGGTCAGCTCAGGATACTAGGCCTGTTGCCTGTAATTTGAAAGTTGTTCAGAACTGGTGTCACCTGCAGTGAGGATACAGCCTTTCCTTGTGTCAGGGATTCATCTTCCTGTGGGAATGTACATTCAGAGAGACAGCTTTGGATAATACTGAGCATAAAAAAAATGGGAAGTGATTACTTAGTAATTAGTGTTTTTTACAGTAGCTCTATAAATCAGTGAATATGGGGCTCTTCCCCCCAGCCCCAAGAAAATGTGTTTGCAAGTCTATGGGAGTTGGTATGGGAAAAGTAAAAATTTTGGGAAAATAATATGCCTGACCTCAAAAAGGAGACTGTGTTGAATTTTTCAAGCAGGTGATAGTAAAAGTGTCTTGTCCATTTAGTGATTTAAGCCTTGAGAAAAGATTGTGTGAAAACTACAGCAGAGAGGTTCAGAAAACCTTGGACAAGCTGAAAATGGGAGGACATCAGGATGCTATGTTACAGGATCTAACTGTTGGCATACCACTGTCTAACTGTTCAAAGTGTTCGTTCACTCACCGGAACAGATAACAGATAGCAATGTTGAAAGCTGACTTTTTTTCTAGGGAATTACCAGTACTGCATATGCCTCAATTAGAAGTAAAGAAAGTACATTTCAATATAATTTTATGAGATGCTGCTTTCCTCAGGTAACAGCTCATTTTGTACTTCCTTGCATGAAAATTAAGTTTTATGCTACAGTGAGCACCACGGGGCAAGATTACATGAGGAATGCTTTCTGCTGAAGAGTGTTTTGGGATCTTTTTCTCCCTACAGGAGAGCCACACAGATGAGCATGAAGGCGAAGAGCAAGTCCATGAACAGCCCCAGCAGCAGGATGAGTACTGACTCACGCAGCATCTCTGACAATTTTCGTTTTGTGTGAGAACTTTCTTCTGGAGAATGGAACATGTGCGGCCTCAAACTTGAAATCAGTTCACTCCCAGTCTGCCATTAACATTTATGTACCATAGTGAGTGCCAGCCAACCACTGCATTCTGTACCAATACTTTGCCAAGATGCTTTTGCAGGCGTCTTCTTTCAGTGTATCTTCCCAAGAGGTTGTAGGGCTACATCACCTACTGTACATCACTGCAACGTCACCACTTGGCTGCTTGAGATTTGTTCTGCTCTTTAAAAATATATATATTTATTTTTTTTCTTTTTTGTCTTAAGTATGATACACTTGTAACTTGTTCTAACATATTTATATTGGCATTTTGTGTGGCAAGGAGTTCTGTACCACTAGCTGTGTCTCTCACTTTGTGGTGCTTTTGCATTTTCTAGTACATCTGCCTTGGGGCATCGATTTGGCCAAACAGTTGAAATAAAGGGATACAGTGGATGTCATACTCAAGCCATAACAATGAGGTTGTGTTGTGGAGGAAAACGCTTGTGTTGCTCACGTTTATTCCTTTCCTGCCTTCACAAATGGAAGGCAGAGCATCTGTTTCACTGGGAGATTAAAACCCCTGCGTTAGGAAGCTTGTTAGGAAGCTGCATGGTATGTTTTTTGGCTGAT
The DNA here is from genome assembly GCF_963513975.1 of Fringilla coelebs. Lineage (NCBI taxonomy): Eukaryota > Metazoa > Chordata > Aves > Passeriformes > Fringillidae > Fringilla > Fringilla coelebs. The sequence goes on along the minus strand of NC_140028.1, from coordinate 43,434,819 downwards.
TTCTGGAGGAACAGACATCCACTTAAGCTTTTTGAAAACCCTCCCAGTTTCCTAACTAGTCAATAGACATTTCCCAGCTTTTCTTCCTTTCTGAGGAATCCAGTCCCAGCCTCTAGCCACAGCTCTACCTCCGCAGAGCTCAGTGCTGAGGAAGGAGAGAAATCTCCTTGACACAAATGTAGCTGCAGGACACAGTCTGTACCATCATCCTTGGCTTCCCACTTCTCAGAAAAGGAGAAAGTAGGCCAGCCATTTCTTTCCACTTTCCTTCCCCTTTCCACTGCCCCAGCCATACAAGTCTAGAAGACAGAAATTTGGTCACTGGTGCAAAGTATGGGGGGGAAGCAGCAACAGCACTGGCCTCAAACCATACCCCAAACTCCCCTGTAAGTGGATGGTGGATGCTTCACAAGTTTAAGGCTGCTTCTAAGGCATGGAGAAGCAGTGAGGAGTCCTGGAGACAGGGCACACATTAGAAGGAGACCATTTGACTGAGGGCACAGAGCTGGTTCTGCTCTTGTCTGGCCTTGCTCCTTTAAGGCCAGAGTAGTGCAGAACCACGTGTGCACTGGAGATGGTGTGTGCACTGCTCTGCAATGGGAGCATTCCCTTCCAGTGTGGTCCCATGGCCCTGTTCTAAATGATGGTATTTTATAAGGAGAGGTATATTGAAGTATAAAAAGCATTCCTTGTTCTTCTCCTGCCACTGCACATTGTAGTCTCTCTGGTTATTTAATGCCTGGTATTCTTGGTCTCTCACTTCATTTTCTGAGTTCTGGATTGCTGTGCTGATTTAGCAGGTACATGGAAGTCCCATCCCAATTGGCATTCACTGAAAAACTCCACAGCCTATTGGACAGCTAAATCATTTTAGCGTTAAGTCCCCAGCTATACTTCCATAGAGAGGCTTCCAATACATCAGCCCCCAGGCACACACACATGCACATGCAGTTTTCCATTCCTAATCAATCTTCTGCAGCTAAGTGGCTCTTAGTTAAATGTGAGAACCCTGCTGTTGTGTTGCACCACCAACAATATATAAAATGCTGTTGAGCACCAGAACAGGTATTTCCAGTTCCTTGATCCTCCCCTTGCACAGCAGAAGAGTTTCTGGACCCTGCAGGCTGAAGTTTTTCCAGCCCTGCGCCCAGTATTGACCTCACATCCTACCCAGTGATGAAATCAAAGTACCGCAACCTGCAGGCCAGCGCTTTCCTCTCCCTTCTCAATTGGTTACAAATAAGGTCTGGTTTATAAAATCGTGTTTTTTCCAAAAGAATTATTTCCAAGAATCACCACAAATGGGGGAATTGTCATTTTTGTTGTATTTGTGTTTATTAGAACATATGTACTTATTACAATTGTCATTGTAATAAACAGTAGTTCTTCATAATACTGTTGGAGAGCAGTTACTAATTTTTTTTCCAGACTCCAGAATGTCCTTTAACCTTTTCGGGATCTCTGAATGGGGCAAGGAGTTTGGGATCAGGCTATAAACTAAATTTCATCAGCACGCCTCTGCTTACTGGAGTTCATCCTTCTGCCAATACTTGAGCAGGTGCATGGAGAGCACTTCAAGGGAAAACAGTTTTCTGAAGATGCAAATGGTTGGGGTTGCTGAGCTCCCCAGACAGTTCATAGCCAGGCTGTTGTGCCTCTCTTCTTTTCTCTCTTTTGAAGCACACATGAAAAAAAATTTTAAAAAGCTGAACTTCGTTTCCTGAAAATTCCTTGCATACTGTTTCTGATCTGAGGACCATAGCCCTATCACTGCTTTTATCAAGGGGGAGTGACTGATGTAGGGAGCCAGAGCAGTGAAATTCTTTGGGGGCACCAGAAATGTGGCTGTGCTGAGGGGAGAGCAGTGTTCTGAAAGGGGAAAGAGTTGTCCTTCCCCCCCCACCCCCTGTGAGTAACCCATTCTTCTGTTATGGTTTTAATATGCATTTGTAATTACCTTTACTAAATAGCACACCATAAAGCTTTGGTTATATATTAAATGTAAACTGAGAGGAATGTAAACATATGTATTGTTAATTATAAATAGATAAGTAATGGCATAATAGATACAAAAAAGTCTTATTCAGATGTATCAGTCATTTTACATTATCCACAAACTGTCGCATGATAGAGTAGATTTTTGTCTGAATATGTGAATAACTTGACTTGCGTTTATCTTTTTACATATTTAATAAAAAAATATATGTTAAAATCTGTCTAGCTTTAGAGACTATTCAGAACATTCTAAAATAATAATTTTCTGGATTAAATACATATTTTTGATTCATCAGGGGCTGCATATGGGAGCTGGAAGAAAAAGGCAGCTGCTTTAAAAACCCAGAAGTTCACTTACGCTGTGTGTGTGGATAGCATCTGTTTCCCCAAGAGCTCAGCAACTGTATTCCCTTTTACAAATCAAAACAGAAAATGCATGTATGTATGTATGTGCATGTAAACAGCACATTTTTCTTTATGCTAAATGCTTTCAGATTTTGGAGTGCTACCTCCCTTGGGTATCAGTCCAAAGCAAAACTGGCAGCAGCCAGGAGGCAAAGAGAGCACTACAGAAAGGTACCCAGGCTCCCAGTGGGCTTCCTCTTAGTGGCCAGGTATTCAGGGATGAATCTTCAATGCAGTACCTAAAAGCCACCCAGATTTTAGATTAAAGTATGAGCTTTTTTTGGGAGAGAAAGGGGAAAACTCATTGTAGTTCTCACAGCTCTGGTCTTTTGTAGCTGCAGTAGTTGCTGCTCAAGCGCAGGAGTTCTGAGCCTTGGATCAGGACCTTTTTCCAGGGTGTTGAAGTGATGCTGTTGTGAGCCACCAGCCTGCGCCCTGCTACTCCAGATATCCCTGGGCCTCTGACAAAGGAGGGGAGGAAGAAGGGACCAGAGGAGCCCATTTCCAACCCAGACGTTCAAACCTGGGAGAGCAGCTCTTGTTTAGCTGCTTTTCATAAGACCAGGAGGAAGGCATGTCCTTGGGTTAGTGTAAATGCTCTAAAGCATAAAAAAAATTATATATTTTCCAATTCAGATAGTTGAAAACTTTCTGCCATAATGTGACCAAAAAAATGTATTGTTAGACTGTTAGATCATCTACATACCTGACTTTGCAAAATAAATCTGTGACCGTACAGCCCTATGAGCAAAAGCATTTTTCTTCTTATTCATTGAACTAGTTGTCATCTGCAACAGCTAATAATTCAATATACACACTGTGCAATACATGATCTCTTTTTATATTTGTCTTTATACAGATTGTAGTGATAAATTGCTTTAAAGAGGAAAAAGAAAGTTATTTGCCATGTTTTCATATAGAAGGTGAAAAAATGGCCAGAGATTAATGCCCTTTAAAAGTGATACTCAATTTCTCTTTAGAAAGGTACAAGTGCAGGCAGGTTGTGGTAGTTCAAGTTTTATAATTTCATTTAATGAATATTTCAAAGTACTCCATTCCAGGGCATCGAATTGCACTGCTTCTGTGACCCTTATTTCCAGCTGTTTCCTAAATAAGTGCAAGACAGATGGAAAAAGGAAGCCTGTCCACAGAGTTTCTCCCATATGACCACATTCAATCTGGAGTTATTTTTGTTTATTGTATCCCAATTTTCTTCTCACCAGAGTTTCCTCAATGCTTGTGATGGAAAGGTGAAATACAAACTGCCTTCAAAAAGCAGGTGAGACTTTTGTGGCAGTGCATCAGGCATTGCATGTAGCATTTAACTTCATCAAATGTTGAGACTGCTGGGTGCATGCAGCAACATCTAACTCGTCACTCCCCTCCAAATACAGTCAGAACTACCTTTTTTGGCAAACATCATCAAATAAAGAGACTTCAGACTTACTCCAGGGGAGTCCTTGTGCAGTTGGGAACACCTCTGTGGACACCCCATGTTCTCTAGTAAGGGCATGGCTGCCACACTGGCGGGGAGGAAGCCTGGGAGTTGCCTCCTGTGCTGGACCACAGTAGTGCCAAAGGGCATCCTCCCTTCCCTGCCTGGCTCTGCAAAGCCTCTGACTGAGCATTACAGCATGACCTGTCCCCTCTGCCTGACTCACACCTGGAGCTGCTTGAACTGTGTCTCACCTGATGTTTGTTTGGGGGGTGGGATGCTCCATGTGCCTGTTTGGTAGGCGGAACATGGATTCTTTCAAACCTGAAGGAACTTTCCAACATTTCTTCTTTGTGAACAGGGGAAGCTGATGTGCAGGCTGGTCCCCTGGTGCCTGTGGTAAGGGCTGCCAGGGGAAATCAGCCCTGCTGGTGCTGTGGTAGAGCAACTGCTGTAACAGGCAGTACCAGCTTAAGCTAAAGCTGCTCATACAACTTGCCAGTGGCTCAGCTGAAAATATTAATTTGAGCTACTGATGTAAGGGTAAATTAACTGGGGTGCAAAAATGATCAGGCTAGTGATAACCCCACAGAAACGTCTAAGAACTGAAAAAGATGAAGACTCAGCTCAGCAGCTCAAAAGCTGCACTTCCACCTGGCTTCTGGCAAGTGAGATGGTTAAATAGTTAATAAACGTGCCAGGCTGTCAATCACATCCCTCTGTGCTTACCTTGGGGAAGTGGACAGATTGTTTAATTAGTGCTTCAAGGCCACAAAAGCCCTCTGGCTAGGGCAGCATATGAAAAGACATGAAACTCAAATTCTTACTCTCTCTCCAAGGCACACAGAAAACCCACGTGTATTATAGATGAAGGGAGCAGTTGACATCTGCATGCAAACATGTAATGTTTTTTAAAAAAAAATTCTTGTTTCTTTTTCCTATGACATTTTCCAAAACCACAAGAATTTGCTTCAAGCTCACAGGCAAATAATGACTTGTTTAGCATTTTACACTGGTAGATGATGTTGGACTGAAACTAGTTTTGAAGAGAAATATGCAAATCTTCAAAGGTTTGCTGGCCAAATTTATTTTCAGCTGTTTACCTTTGTAGGCTATATTGTTTGTTACTACTGAAATATAAACAATGTGCTTGTTACTGCCTAGAAAATAAATAGAAGGGCCAGCTGCTGTTGTATTCAGCCTACATTTCTGACAGGTCAGCTGAGACTCAATGCTGAGAATGGGGAAAAAACTGTACATTTCAAAAACACTACTGTACCCATAGCTTTCTGAGCTCATTCTCTTGTCTTCACACATTCAAATGAGGTGAGGAAAAGACTACATGTGCATAAGCCTTTCAGGAGGTTGTGTGGAAGAAATGAATTGTGAGAAAATAAATATGGCAAATGAAGCAGGCACAGATGTGCGAGTGGGAAGGATGCACAGGGAGGGTTTGCATTGCTGGGGTCCCACTGGTGACTAGGCTGGGCAAAACCAGTGCTAGTTATAAACCACCAAAGATCTTGTGTAACCCAGCATGCATTTATCCAGGACTTTGGACACAGTGGTAAGGCAGAGGAAGACAAAAGAGAGGCGAGTAACATGGCTTGGTAAAAGAATAAATATCGACAGAACAACTTGGTAAAGTTCTCTGCTGGACAGGCATCTTCCTCAGAGATGAGGCATGTGGCTGCATAGCTCGTTGTTGCAGTGGTTCAGATATCTGTACTATTCTATTCTTTGGTTATTTTAATCAGATTCATTCCAACTATTTATCACATCAGAAGAGCTGCAAATCTCCATGTCAAGTGTTACAGTCTGATCATAGTGCAGGTGTTCACTCTTGGACGCGTTTCTTCAGGGAAAAGATGTAAATGTTCAAGTGCTCGCTCAGCTGCCTACCCTAAAGAGAAAACACAGAGATTAGCAACCTGTTTTGAATCTGCTTCACAATTTACTGCCTCTCCTCTCCCAGTAAGAGGGGGAGGACCCAACCACAGTCCTCACGTACTTGGGGATCCCTGAGTACACAGGGACCTCTAAGCATTCAAAGAGAGCTGTTTTCCTTACATTCCTCTTGCAACACACTGCTGGGAAGCTAAATGGCTACAGACCGGATTCACAGGTGACATAAACTGTGATGGAGCTGGGCCCCTCAATCAATTGTGAATTTTGACCAGGTATTTCCATTCTGACCCCAACTAACAGGCCCGTGTCGATGCTCAGGTAGACTCTACTATTTCACCAATGTCTGCTGACAAAAGGCTGCTTTCAAAGAAAAATCCTTACATCCCTTTGCTGTGGCCTAAATAAAGGAACACTGACCAGCTCCCTCTGAAACACGGCCTTTTCCATGCAAGGTGTTTTATCTAAAAGCTAAAGCTATTAAAACAGTTGCTAAAGAATCATTTGACAATTTAGAAAAGTGGGCATCAACAGAGCAAAACTTAATTTAAGCAGTAGTTCAGATGACAATGACAAGACAGATGAAGCAGACACAAAAATGTGCTGGTGAGATTGAATGAACTGGAAAACTATTCATGTCACCAGCTTGAGAGATGCTAGCAGAGGGCCAAGAAAAAAATTGGGACAGCTATTTTGCCTGCAGATTCAAAGCAAAGTTGACCTTATTTTATTATTTCTATTTACGTCACTTTGCATTTTACCTTCCTATTTTTTCAGTCAAGTGACCTTAGGAAGAAGAAAGGCAAAAAAAAAGAGAGGTGGATGCACTCATGCCTCATGGGTTGACTGCTACTTAAAACCAGTCTATAAATATTCTAATTCTGATGGGCTTAAAGCCAAAACCAGTTGGCTACATTGGAATAATTCAAGTCACTGAAGTTGCTGCACATGCAAAAAGGCATGGCCTGTGATAAACCGATTTCTTTTTTTTAACTTTAGACTAAATAAAACAACACACAGGACTAAAAAAAAAAACCCAAATCATACACATTCAGACTCCCAGACAATGTCCCAACCAGAAACTGTTTGCAGACCCCCGAGCTCACCACGCAGACGCCGTAGTGCACGTGGGCAGCCGTGACCAGGGTGGTGAACACGGCGAGAACAGCTTCTTCCATGCGGCCCAGCAGCCCCGAGATGGCCGCGTACACCACCAGCGCCAGCGGGAACAGGAACCAGTGGAACAGCTCCGGCCGCGTGCTGCTCATCTGGCAGATGATCACCTTGCACTGCCGGAGCAAAAGGGGCCAGGTGAGAAGTGCTGGGCCAGCCCCGAGGGTCTGAGGAAAAGTATTTCCGTTTTCTCCGAGGGTTGGTTTGGGTGAGGGGGAAACAAGGCTACAGTTCAACATGGGGCTGGTTTCTGGTGAGAAGGCTGCTGTAGGCACACACCTTTGTGCCTCACTGGGTCCTAGAGGACATTATTACAGTTTAAAATACATCTGTGGAAACCTAGAGCACCAGGAATATTTTTCTGTGCTCTGAGGTGCCCTGACTCCCAGGTGAGCAATGACTTTGATCCTCATTCATGGAGAAAGTTTCCTAGACTTCAAGATAGACTAGAATCCACAAAAGTGTGAAATAGATTATATAGAGAAGTGTAGGTGTATCACTTGGTGAGAAATTTAGGTTTTGGGATTTTTAGTATGTTGTGGATGGAAGGAAGATGGAGGGCACAGGGTGTCATCCTGGGTTTCTTCTTCCTTCTTCTTCTTCTTGGGTTTGGGTGGTATTTTGTAACTGGGCAGAAAAGTCTGCATTGCGGGGTCTTTGGGATCAGTTATTGGGCTAGAAGGAAAAATAATCTAGGTGCCAGTTTTTAATTGGATAGTTTACTCTTAAAAGACCTTGTAACAAGAGACTGTGAGCCATTTTGTGCCTTCTAATGAAAAGCTGCTGAACTCACAGCTGTGAGACTGTTTTACTGATAAGAAAAGTCCGAACATGAGCTACCATCTCAAGTGCCTTCAATCCAGACCCAGAGAAACCAACAACTGGTACCCTGACACACGCCCTTTCCTGCAGGCCATGTTTTGATACACTTGGTAAGTGGAAGCACATCTTCACAAAAGGGGAATTTGTTTGCCACCTTATGTTTTCACAGGGACTCATAAAGTTGTGATCCCAAATCAAACATGCCACCACCTAATTAATCACCGGGAGAATGTGCTGGTATTTTAATCATGCAGCCTGACAGAAATATCTACTGGTTCATTGTATAGAAAGGAGAGAAGACAATATCCAACATTTTCACATCCTGTTTCCCTTTTCTAACACTCCTTTATGTACTAAAACACCAATTTCTTGGCTCAGTCATGGCAGTGGGCTCCCTGGAGATGCAGCTGGGGGCCCAGAGAAAGGGATCCCACTCAGAATTGTGGAAAAAATGAATATATGGTGCATGGTTTAACTGTAGACAATTAGCTTAATTCTACTGAATTCTGGAAACATAATGAGACTTATTCACTTGAAATTCAGTATTTTAAAAGCAATTAAGCACACCAAAGTGTTGTGTCTGGCTTAGGCTCCTTAAGAAATGTCTCTCATATATATCATGCCTGTTAAAAAAAGTAAAGGAATTTAGGCACATCTGAAATATTTTATTGATTTAAGTTTCACTCAAAACTGAACTGTGGTTAAAAATAGATTTTATGTATCCTGAAAACAGCAGAAGAATGAAAAACTCATTCCCTGTGCAGTGCCTGAAATCTTATGACAGCAGCTGTAGGAGTCTGACCATAGGAAAGAAATACTGGCTTTACTGCCTGTGCTGTGGAAGCTGAAGAATGCAAAAATAAACCATAAAAAAATAATTAACTTTGAATAGTGGAAGAAATAAGCCTTTGTGCCTAATGTTAATATTTTCACTTATATTCTCAGTATTGATTGTGAATTTCTTTTAATAACACTGGTTTTATGAGTCCTTTGGGAATCATTCCAGAGGGTAACATAAATTGCTAAAGCAATCTATAAGCTATGATTTTTCTGCCTACATAACTGAACCTGACCATAGGTTAGATTTCACATTGTTCTAAACTGTTGTTACACTTACATATTTGAGTGACCAAATTCATGGTCAAAGGCATGAGAAGTTCCAGATACTGGAACTGGGATGGCAGGTAGAGAGCCATGGTCTGCAGTTTGTGGTCTGCAGAACAGGTAATGGAAACCCAATGTGTCAGGCTATCATGGAGAAGAAAAGTATTGCCATGACAAGCCTTCCTCTGATGCTGGAGGAAACATGCCTAAGGAACCAGAAGAGGTGAAAGGAAATGCAGGCTTGATTTTCAACTCTAGAATGTTACAAATTCCAACTAACACCCATACATTTTTAACGCTTGCTTTTAAAATGTTAAAATTTTCAGCTAACATGCATACATTTCTAATTTGCACAAGCCTCCAACACTGCAATTTATGTTTTGGGAGAAGAAAAAACAAAGCCTGAAGTATATGTATTGCACTCAAGTGTCTGATAAACTGCAGCCTGTAAAGAAACCTCTGGTTTGCCTTACTATTTTTTCTTCTGCAAGCGTCCTGCCACAATCACTCTTGGCTGGTTAAGATGTATGTGCAGAATGTGTCATCTGCCAAACTCTGAAAGCATTTTCCCTACTGGCATGAAGCAATTGTATTTCTCATTTCGGAATCCCCACTATTCTCTTAAGAAAAAGGAGTAGATTAGGTGATGAATAATGCATACAATAAAACACATCTGAAAATCAACTAATTTTTGTGAGATTAAGTCCTTAAGATGGAACTGTTTGATTTGTGACCCTCAGAAATGTTCATTTATAGGATACATCTAACAAACTTCACAATTATAACTTTTTTCCCATTCCTGAATTCATATTTCTAAAGGGGCTATACTTTCTCTTTTAAAACCTCACATTTTTGAAGATGTGTCTCAGAGAGAGAGTGTCTTCTAGCCTTCCACTTTTTAAACTGGATGTAGCATTGCTCAATGGAAGATTTTAGAAGGTGTTGGAGTCTATTTTCCTAAGATGATGCTAGTCACTATCCTCTAGGGTATTTTTGCTTAAATGCAAGAACGCCTTTCTGCTTGGCTGCTCTCCTGGCTTCCCCCAGAGAAGAAAGCCCTGGGTTACCTGCAGGGCTCAGCACCACTGCCTGGCTGCCTGTGCTAGAACTGCACAGAGGTTTATGTCGTCCTGTGGGAATGAAAGGGGGGAAACTGGTCACCATGACGTGGTACAGGAGAAAATCTGTGTGCAGAGAGCCATCACGAGGCCCCTACGGCTCTTCACATCTTTCCCTAAAACAGGCTTTTTCTAAATGGTGAAGGGAAAATGTAGGATCAACTGAACTGGAGGATACAGGAATGCATGGACCACAGTAATGGACACAAGAGCAGGGGAAAGCCACAAGCCCCCTCCACTCTTGCTAGTAAATCTGTGCCAGTGTTGGCCTTTCTTTTACTTTGACAAATACCCAGTTCTGCCTGTATGTTGGGGAGTATCTGTTACATTTCTGGAAGTAAGGCATCCTTAGAGTTTTCATAAACCCTCAGAAAACAAACCAGAACCCTCACAGAAGTGTTCCACTGTGGCAGAGGAGGTATTTCAGTACTTCAGTGTCCCCAGTCCAGACACGTGTTGTGGTGCATTTTTATGAGACAGAGGTAACACAGAGGTCGAAGAGCTGTGTGACTCTGCTGATTTTAGCTACCTTTTCTGCTCCCTTCTGCTTATTCACAGAAAAATAGAAAGCTATCTTTAAATAATACCACCACCTCAAATATACTTACAATAACATTTGAGAAAGCAACGCCAACCATCCATAAAAACAGTCTGGGTTGCTTTGCTAATATGTTGCTTGGAGATAAAACCACCCAGACTGTAAGAAGAATGAACAGCAACAGAGGTGACACAAGAGGTAGCAGTCCTTCATACAGAGAATCATTCTTCAGTGTTTTCTTTAAATGTGCTCTGGAAAGAAATACAATAATTTTGTAGAGAAAGTAATTTTATCCATTCTATTTCTACACACTAACTTCAAATTCTAGACCAAACTCAGCCCAAGAATTCATCTTGCAACCAGTGCAAATGTGCTAGATACCAGACATTTTACAAGAAATTGTAGTAAGACCAAGTGACATTTATTTCTGGGGTTAAAATATACTGATTTATTCCCATAGCTCCTGATCAGCTTTGCTTGCTCACCATTGTCTGGCAATAGACCAGTAAACTCACACAAAGTGAGCTGCAATACTCTCAAGCATGCAGACATGCTGTGAATTCAAAATACACAGCTTTAGAGGATGAAGCTTCTAACATGAGACATGAACTTGTTTCAGTCAATACACCCCACGTTTTCAGCAGCAGAGTGAAGCACATGGCTGGCAGGTATTGCTGTTGTTTAGGTCTGGAGGTCATGCTGCTTGAGGATCCTGTACATTAGGATTTAGTACTTAAGTCCAAATACAGCCTAAAGGGGAGGCTTTTTGGCTCATTAGAGCAAAGACAAACTAATGATACATTGTGTTTTCTTGGGTATATTAAGCTGTTTTTTAAAGGTAGTAAATTATTGCATTTTCTGTCAGCTAGGGAAATGGTAACTCTAAGTTCACAACCACCAAACCATTCCTTCATACAGCTAGTTCAGAAGAGCAATTCTGTGTTTGAAATGTACTGGGAAATGTCCTGTTTAAAGTCTTTGAACATATGTATTTATAGAAACAGCTAGACAAAAATCCAAGAAATATCTTTCTCATGACAAAAAGGAATCACCTCCTCCTAAAATAACAACTGAGAAGAGGCATGAGGATGAAGAAAGAGAGGACACAATTGGAAAACTCAAATCCTTCATCACCAAAGAGCAAACCTGACTGGTAGTTTAAAATTTTTTGTGCTCCTCTCTTCAGAGGAATGACAAGCCCAGCAGAAGGCTTGAGAGGAACCATGTCAAGTGATGACTTGAAAAGGAAAATACTAAACCAAAGTCCTGACAGGAAAGGAAGGCAACTAAACCCTCAGGTCATTGGGGTAAAGGCTGCTGCTGCCAGGGGCTGACAAGGTGCTTCCCTCCTCCTCTCAGTCAGCCCCAAAGAAGATTTCCTTGCTCGGCTGGTTCCCAGCTCCTGCCCCACAGCCCAGCCTTTCTGCAGGTCCTCAGCCTTTCCTGCCCCACATCTCCCAACTCTCCACACTTCCTGCCCCAAACCCGGGGCTGTGCATGCTTCTGGTAACTGCACGGAGTGCCGCCACACAGAAAGGGCTGTGTAGGAGAGATGCAGCGTTGTCTTATTGACTCTCTAACATTTAAATGTTAATATTAGTTTCCACTAATTCCTGAAGACAGGGAGTGACAGTTCCTCCTCCAGGACACTTAGGACCTGAGAGACCTGAAGTGACAGATGAGTGAAATGAGCTAGCAAACACTAGGGGAAGGCAGGCAGCATTAACAAAAATAGGCCATTGGAATATGAACTAACAGAGTATAAAATTGTTGGGTGCAGCAAGCCAGTTCTCAGATGTAATCACAGCTTGCCACCTGCCTAGCTTACATCTGATAGCAATTATCTGATTGCAGACTTCATACAGAGGAGAGTTTTACAGAAGGACCGGGAAGACAATTAAGTACTTCACAGAGTGCAGGATGGTCAGCTACAGAATTCCACCTAGCACAGGCAGAAGTTACAAATCGCATTTGACTGCAAATAAAATGCAGTGTTTTTTACTACAGAGCTTTTATCAGTTTACAGGGCAGGACCACTGTGAGCTGCCTGGAGAACAGCAAGTGAAAAAAAGGAGAGAGTTGTAAACATGAAAAAGAAACCAGTCAGATTCTGGAAACTCCTCAGAAAAACCTTTTACTACATTATCAGGATAACATCTGGATGAAAGAATCTAGTCTACTTCAAGCATTCCATTTATTTGTAAATAAGGAAACCATTAAATATACAGAATTAAAAAGGAGGTGATAGAACTTATTTAATGTTAATTAACTTACCTGTGAATGTTGTATAGTGTTTGTGGAAAGGATAGAAACAAACTGAAGCCTGGAAGAGAAAAACATAAATATGTAATTCGACACTGATGACCTCAGAGTTTTTTCATATGATAACAGACCTTGTGTACTATTCTCAAAATGATTTGGTATTCCTGTACTCATGTCAGGATATGAGCTGAGTTTGGAGGCTTTAGGCAACAATAAAACCATCCTCTTTTTCCCCAAAAGTTAGCTGCTGGAAATAGTTGCTGATACAAAATTTCCTGTGTAACGAGTGACACGACCAGAATTTTTTTTTTTAATTCTGATATAGCTAATAGATAGGATCAATTATTTTTCATACAGATTTGCCTGTTGGATCCAGAACAGCCCTATTTTTTATGAGCTGCTCTTTGCCTAGAAAAATCTGAGTCTAACATCAAAAGCCTTCCAGTGGAATATAGAAAGACAATAAACTTCAAGCTGGGCTGTTCACATTAGTGGGGAAATAAGTTTATAGTTCAAAATGTTAAGGGTCAGCTAGTGATCTGTTTTGACAGATACAATAGCTGAAATTAATGAATTTTTATGTCATGTCCATCATTTGAACAAGTGAGAGTTTTTTACTTCTTTTAAACACAGCTATGGTGTTTCTGGAGCTCAGCTTTAACCCACAAAGCACAAGGGTTTCACCTTTGCTAACTCTGTGTCTCCCTGCACTGCTGCTGGTATTATCAACCCAGCTGCCAGCAGCCCCTGAGCTGCCTGAAGACCCAGCTGTACCCCCTCTAACACCCCCATCCAAAATACATTGGTCCACCCAAGAATCAAAGAAGACTTTCAGCAACAAGGGGATGCTTGAGATTTAAACAAAAAAAATCCATTATATGAGTCAGTCCTATCTAGGTGAAAATATATATGATTTTTTAAATTGATATAATTCCTTGTAGAGCTCTTAGGTTTGTATTTTTCCCCCACTTTCTGTGTATTGACGGCTTTTCCCTGGTCAATTTGCTGCTTGGAAATTGCTCTGGGTAGCACATTTCTGCATGACTTTTTTATTATAGAGCATGAGACTTGGGTGCACTAAATTAATACGTAACTCCTATTTTATTATGGGCAAGAAAAGCACTCTGATGTGTTAAACTTTCTGCTTTTGACCTAAACCATCTCATTTAAGAAGCACTGTGCTGCCTGTAAAGAAAAGTAGAAAACTCTAATCTCATTATTAGCAATATGGAGGGGAAAATGATTAGAGGAAAGATATGATTTCAAATGACTTTGTACTGGGGCTAATGTGACATAACAGTGTCTTGAGAAATGTCAGTGTTTACCCTTTAGTCCTCATCAAGGACATACCCAAGTGTTTAGTAAGCCAGTGGCAACTCAAGAAAAGGAAAACAATGTGAAAGAAAAGTGGAGATCAGGATTGTTGGAGGAAAAAAAGTAAAAAGGGATGCAATAGATAATCTGCCTCTCCAGTCTTTCTGGTTATCTACTAAAGAGAGGGAAACAAAGAATTGGAAAAAAAAAAGAATAGCCAGCCTATAAATAATTTCAGGTATTGCATGTTTTTTTATGTTTACCTTTTAGGTTTGCTTCTTAAAATAATTAAGAGCTCTGCTTCTTTACCATGGCAGAAACTCTCTATCAAACAGCTGAAGGATGTGCAATTGAAGTAATATCCCAAGTATTTTGTCAATATATTTCTAGAATTCACAGGCTTAGTGCCTTCAGAGTGATCTGTGTTTAATGTGCACTCCAGTTCGCTATGTTTTCTATTAGGCAGGGAGCGCTAGTTCAATAAAATCTTGAGTTACGTACAGCAGTTCCAACATCTGTATCACATTAGAGCAGACATGAGACAAAACATTGACTCTTGAGGTTAAATCTAAATTTCCTGCTGCAATCCTGAAGTTTGATTTGTTAGGAGAAAAGCAACCGAGAGGAACAGAAATAGAGACTAGACCTAGAAATAGAATTCAAAGAGCAATGGTTGCCAACAATTTGTTATTTTTATGAAGTGCCATTTTAGTTAGAAATAACACACTGACCACAAACAGTCCCCCAGCTAGCAAAAAGCCACTTTCCAAACGGGGCAGTTCCACCAGTTACTCCCCTGTATTTTTACACAGCTTTGCTTTTAGCACAGTGAGAGAGCTGAGGATGCAGCAGGGAAAGCAAAGGGTGTTCCCCATTTCTTATGGGATTTTCAGAATTCCATCATTTCCTACAACATGTTGCTTTCCCATCTTTTTTTAGCTAAAGAGGCCTGGCTTGGGGGCTGCTTTTGGTACTCATTAAGTCTGCTGTTTAATTGGCATTAAGGATCCCTTTGTGCCCAGGAGCTAAACTGCTGCATCCGCATTGCTGCCATTCCCTGCTGCTCCGAGGAACAAAAGGTGCAGCCTGGAAAGCAAACCCACTGCTGGCTCTCTGGTGCTCAGCCACCCAGGCATTGCCCAAGTGATGATCATGGGGCTTTTTTTGGTTGTTTTTTTTAATGTCCTTAAAGTACATATTTTATTTAAAAGTAATTTTTAAAATTTAATTTCAGCGCATTTGATGTTTTAACACATATGGGAAAACAGAACTCCTCTAGTGTTCTTAGAGGTAGTATACTGCTCTTCCAGGATTTTTTAGTTTCTTCTTTAGTATTTTCCCATTCTTCAGCTGATTTAAAATCTGAGACCCAACTGTAAGAAGACAGGCCTATATTAAAGGCAGAAATACCAAAGCACAGATGGGTGGCACAGATACACAAGGAATCCTTGTGTCACGCCAGGCTGAAAGCATCAAGCACAAATCCTCGGATTTAGGTACAATCCTATCGTCAGTCCTCAGTGTTGCACAATGTAAACTCCCTTTTCAGAGAAATAAACATTTTTAAAGCTCTTTATTAGGAATTATTTTGTCCATATAAAAAAATGCCAGGCATAAGCATAAAGAAACAAACAAATCCCAATGCATTCAGTAATTCAGGATTAAAGACATATCGGAAGTGAAGAAATGAAGGCATTATCTTGTTTTCCAAATGTGTATATGTTTAAAAGCACTCAGATACATACACAGGCATGCATATAAATGTGTGTGCACATTTTATATATATATATATATACACATATATATATATATATCTTAAGGACAACTTTAGATTTCATTTAGTGCTTTCAAATGCAATTCCAAACCGATAAGGTGTTGTGATAGAACTGAATAAATGAACAATAATTTTTAAAAGCTAGCACACAATGGATACCATGATACCTTGTCACCCATGTTATTTGGACTGACAGTAATATATTTTAATTATGTGAGGGCATTTTAAATGCTCATGTAACTAAATTTAAAGACTACTGAAGATCTACAGACAGACAGATTGTTTCCATGACATGCTGCAGTTACTGTGGCATGTAACAGTAAATCAGTACATGATTTAATTCAGGCATTTCTACAAAATACAGACTTGGTCATTGTAGAGGAAGAGAGAGTATGGCCAGGAACAAACTGCTGACACTACTGTCAGCTCCAGAAAATGCTATTTCAGTACCCAACAGCCCCATGCTGGCTCTCAGACAAAGCAAACAGCCTGATGCAGGTAGCCACATTTCTGAAAACACAAAACCTCACAGACTGTAAACTCTGCTAAATAAAGAAGTGACTCCAAGACACCTAAACCACTAAACAAGTTATGGTGCTTCAAAGAAAGGAAAACCTTCCCTGTTTATCTTCTCTACACCTTTGCTATCATCAATCCCCTTTGTTAGTAAATTCCTGGCAAATGAATCATCCTTAAAATGTCCTAAGAAGAGCACTGAAATTTTATTTGTTAAGAACTGGCTCTTCTGATAGTAAAAATTCAAAAATTCAAAAATGAGACAATGTGATACAGGGATGTAATTTTAGATGAACACTGCACTGGAAATTGTGTGAATTTGTTCAGGAAAGCACCATCCCTGCCATTCTCCCCCGCCCAAAAAATACTCCCCAGAGCACTCATCCCATTTGGGAGGCAGGGAAGAGGCCTGTGCAGGCCTTCTGGGCATATCACAGAAGTTCAGCAACTCTAACAGCAGGTGGTTGTACTTGCATTGCAGCTTACAAATTAAATACTATCACTCTCCTCATTTTCCAAGTGCCCACACCTCTGCATGGCTCTCTTCAGTACACTGCTTGGCCTTTCCATCTCTAGATTAATAATTTGTCATAAGCAATGTTTACTGTAAAGAAATGGGATGTTATAATTTACCTTTCTTAGCCACCAGACAGGAAAAATTAGATTCAAAATATCCAGGCCTCAATATTAGCTTGAAAAAATATTTAAGTACTTGTGTGATGTTTTTCTCAAATTCCTTGCACATTTATAGCAGCTAGACACATGAAAATATCTTAACACACTGAATGTTTAGCACACTGATCAGGGCCTGGAAGCAAGCTTCATCAAAAGGTGAACATTTTAAAAGCACTTGTTTCTGGAACAGAAGCTTTCCATGGAACAGTGTCACCTTCTCTGGCATGTCTTGAACAGACAGCTCTTTTAAATGATTGTGCAAACACGTAGTTGCATTTTGAGCTGTCTGCTAAAAAACCAGTATATTTTATTACTATGTAAAATGGCAAACTTAAAACCACTTAGTAGCTGGGGGGCAAACCTTAGAAAACAAATATATAATTTGCAGACTTAATTGAGCTTGTAAAGTCTGAATACATTAGAGTGAAAAATACACCTAAAATCCACAGTATGAAATGATTTTACAGGGATTAAGGGAACATAAGGTAAACATAAGCACTGTCTTCATGCACAAAGTTGATGTAGGTTTTGGATGTTTTAGCATCTAAGATATTTTTTGAGTATAAAGATTGTATAGGGATGCATTTATCATGCTTGTTGAAAAAAGGATGTGTTTATCATGTTTGTTGATTTTATACCTTATTTTCAGTGTCTAAGGAAGTACATAGGGCATTTATCTCAAACTGAGCTGTAAGATAACAATTGGCATTCAGAGGGATTTAGTACCAATTGAAGAATTAGTTTATGGATGTAGCTGTTTCTTTGATGCAGCTCTGTTCAAACATCACTCTGTTTCTGGGCACAGCAAGAACTGAGCACCAGAGAAACAGTGCCTTTATTTGAAAAGCCCAGACTGGCTTCCAGAAGGGCTCTACCAGGCAAGCTCCCTTGTCTGACCTTTTCCTGGGGGTCCCAGAGCCTCTGAAATGACTCCTCACACCTTAACACCACCAACTCATTCCCACCTGTAATCAGCATCCTGTGACACTGCTCTGCCTCTGGCCTTGAGCACTCTGCTCTTCTAGGTTATTGTTCTGACTGGTTCAGATGAGTTACTCTGAACATGAACTCAGTGACTTCTTAAAAATATATCTCAAGTGACAGGCGAGTATTTCACACCCTTTGCTTTAACGGAGCCTTGTACAATCTGTCACAACAATGCCTTAATAAATGTTGATTTGGTGACAGACATGTAGAAGCCAACTCATGTTAAGCACTCTTCTCAAACAGGGCTGGTCAAAGCCTGTTGGAGCAATAACCTTTTGAAAACATTGCACTCAACGTTTAATCATTCAGCAAGTCATCACTAGGGCAGAGCCATCAGCCACTTCGCAATGGGAGCTAAAGGAAATCACTACAGAATGACATCATTCCATAGGGGGCAGAAACAATTCATCATTTGACCATGGCCTCCTAAACAGTTTCTGACATTGAAAAAGGGGCAGGCTACTGTATGAACACCCATGGCAAGGACTTGTGGGTCCTCCTGTGATACACAGGATGTAGCACAGTGTAAGTACAAGGCACTGTTTTAGAGGAGTAACTGTGCCTTCCCACTGTGGTGGAATTCAAATAATTGGCATGTTTTAAATGTTACAGCTTGGCCTCATCGTTAGTTTTTTGCTGCTATGATCTGTTCATTTATGTTTTCACTCCTCATTTTATATACTTAAGTAGCTCAGGGAAGAGTGACCCTCAAGGAAAACACCTTGTAGAAGTCAGCATAGAAACCAAACCTATGCACATCATAGGAAAACATTCTGAATGCTTTGGCCCCATCTCTAAAACAAAGTTCAAGTTTCAGATCTCTGACAGATATTAATATTCAACTCACACTTCATGTTCAAACCTGCACTTTGAGAACTTGTTTCATCTTTGCCACAGGCTTCAGTAGCCAGATCTGGGCACTGTTGACCACACATGGTACACTCAAACATGACACCATGTCTGGATGACAGAATAGTCTGCCCCATGTGCCACACACTGATGAAGTATAACATATCCACTCTGTGCTTAAGTGATCCTTTTCCCATGAAGTCTATTCTTTTGGTTGCAATTAATACTGAGAAGGAGCAGGAAACTCTGCGCATCAAGGCATCACTTTTCCAACTTGCCTTCCTGAGGAAATGAAGCTGATGTGCTAACTCTGCTTGTTTGTGTACATCCCACCACAACTTCCAAGCTTTCAGTCAATTCTGAACAAAAGAACATACCAAAAGAAATTTCCAGTAAGATGCATGTCTCTATCTTCCTTTCTCCAGGAAGAGATTGCAGCCTGAACTCAAATTTTATTTGACATTATAAAATCTTCATACAGAGCAAGTATGAAGGTCCTAAACATGGGAAATGCTTCATTCAGAGCATGCACCTACAGGTCATTTAATAGCAACGTGAGACAGAAGCCATCATCAATTAGTAATGCTGCTCCCTGAGCTACAGATGCCTACCTGTCAGTGAAAATCTTCTCACAAAGTCTACAGCATCATTTGTGCTACTAGAATTTATGTGCAGAACTGACTGCTTTAAAATGCTTATTGTAAATATTTCATATTGCTCTCAACCTGATAGCACAGTGACAGGGAATGTTAGGCACTTGGGATGCCCTGAAGGGGTGAAAATAAATGATAGCTCTCACCTCAATGCTGCCCTTTGAAGGGACCCTAGTTAGCCAGATAATGCTATGGCACAATTGTGGTTAAATCCCAAGAGAGCTTTTGGAGTGTCATCCACAGGAGCCCTGATGAGTGCAGAGTAATTAGTTCCAGATGAGCACACAGACACATAACTTTAAAAGGGTCTGTCTGCTCCCCTGCTGGGAGAGAAAAGGCATTTCTGCCTAGCAGCCCGGTCAGCTGCTCTGGAAACAGGAGAAGGACCTTCCTCCTTGATCCAGGGTCCAGCTAGGTGTGTGTTTTGGAGCTGAAGGATGGAATTGCATTCACTGCCAGTGAAAGTTACAGGATCATGTTTGCTGGGTAGCTGACAAATTCCCATAAAATACTGTGCTGAAGTTTCTCTATTTCACAGGGTAGTCCTCTGAGGTCACTGCTCAGCAGCTCAAGACTTGGCTTTCCTACAGGTGTTCACAGTGTGCCAGAGAGTTCCCAGGAACATACATAAAGCTCTTTTTCCTAAACCATCTAATCTAAACACCAGTAATGCTGCACTTTTATGTATATCTTTGTGTGTTCTGGCACCTGATAAAAGCTCCATTACTTTCAATGAGTGAGTGTCACCTGCTGATACCACAGCTTCCTCTGAAGAGGTGCTTTTGCAGAGTTCATCCTTAGGTTATACATGGATTTTATTTTTTTTTTCTCAGAAAACTCCAGGAAAGACATCTGAAAAACACTCTTGTGCATCTTGTTTGGATTTCTTCCCACCACAGAAGGTAGGAGCTAAAGCCCAGCTGCTCTTGGAGAAGCGACGGCTCAGCAGCTGAACTCATGTTGTGTACAGAACAGTAAAAGCCCCCAACAAATGCCAAGTACTGATGGAGCAGCTACAGGTTCGTTGTTAGAAGGACCACTGGTGACTACTAAATGCCATCAGATGGTTAAGCACAGCCATTTATGGTTTAATGGCTCCTCTCAGGATCCTGGGAAACTAGCTTGTAAAAAGCAACAGAGGTCCACTTTGTTTTTAACTAGCCACAAAGGCATTTAACTGAGCAAGCCAGAGTGGGCTCTCTGATACAAATGGTTCTGGCTGAGCAAGACACACTTGCTGCAGCCTCTCTAAGGAAGAGAATAATTGAATCTTCCTGGCTGCTTGGCCCTTGGTGTAGGTTAGACAGGTACTTTTTCAGCAGTCACAGTGGGAGTCCTGCAATTTACCACATGCTTCTAAAAATTTCACATATCCCTAGTCACTGCACACAGGCTACCCAATGATAACCTTACTGCTGAGCTGAGATTCAAATATGAAATGGCAGTGCTTTCTGGACCAGCATGACCCTTAGTGGAAGGAAACTACTTTTTCTATATTTAAATTTAGTGTCTATGAGATTTACTAAGCACCATGATGATTCTGTAGTATAGAGTCAGCCAAGACTATTATTTTGCATACTTTAAACCCATATTTAACTTCAACTAAGTTACAAAAGATCCCATTGTGCATAGTGTGCTAGGCACGAGGTTTTTAGAGAAACCTTTTGGCTCCTACTTGAGCCAACTCTGCTTGGGACAATGATGGAAGAAATACTATTCTGTGCTCACAAATCCACTCATACAAGCATACCACAGAAGACAGAAGCAGTACTTCTTTCTAGTGTTAATGGAACAGTCCATCAAACATTGCTCTGCAGCTGGTTCTGGCAGAGTATGAAAAAGGATGTTCGCACCTGCCGATAACACTGAGATGCTTCCCTTCTGCAAACATTCCTACTGTGTTGAACAGTTTGAATTAAACCTTCATCCATGGCTTCCCAAGTGCAAGGGAAGCCATCAGAGTGCTCCCTGAATGGGCTGTCATGTGTCTTAGTGACAGGAGCCAAGCACTGATGTGTGCAGCACAGAACAAGTGTTTTCAGTGGGCTGGTCTCTGCTAGCACCCAACGCTGCTCTGACCTGCTCATGCTGGGTGAGCCAGCATCCATCTGCCCTGGGCTTGCAGTGCTGCTTCAAGAGCACAAATCACTCCCTGTCTACAGCTACACCTCTGTCAAAGGTGAAGAATTCACTGACTATTGAAAAGGCAACCACTGTGTTTTCCCCCTTCCTATCTTTTTTTTCCTCAGAGTGCCTAAATCAGGTCTGACTAGAAAAAGACTGTATTGTCTTGGTGACACACTGTTGGGTTTTTTTGGGTAAAGCACAGAACGACGTCGTTGCAGACCCTGCTCATTAGAAAGCACAGCCTGAACACAGGGTCCTTTCTAACCTAGGAATTCTGGGAAACAGTGCTGGGGCAAGAGGTGGTACCTGCTGACAACCTTGCTATAGGGAGAGGGTGGTGAGAGCACACATCAGTGCAAAATGCTCAAATGGTTGATGTGGGGGAAGCACCTATAACCAAGTCCTCCATTTGGCTCAAGGGCAGAAGATGTTTCTTGGGATGCAAGCCTAGAGTGTTTGTGTCAAACAGTATTTTGGTGCCCTCTTCTCACCACTTGTATGCTCATATAAAAATCTCCAAAATGCATATGCTAATTTCTTCACCTTCCAAGCAACACATCAAAGACATTTTGCATGCAGATTTTCAGCTAAGACTTCTATATTTTTAACTCATTAAAATGTAACTGCTCTTGCTGTCAGTCTTGATATAGCAGTCAAAAAACATTCAATGCTCATTTCAAACTACACTGACAGTATCAAATAATGGCCAAATAGGCTATTGCTGTGTGTGAAAAATAAATCTCTTCTGTTTGCAAAGGATTTCTAAAGAAAAGCTTAGAAACCACCTGGCTTCTATTAATATTTACAGTTGTGCATCTAAGGTTATTTAAATAATGTCTTCATTCCCTCTGTACATAATGTTTTGGAACATAACGTGCTCCAGGCCAAAACATTAAACTTAGAATATACATAAATGTTAGTGACATTTTACCTGAGTAAAATGAGATGAGGAGTTCTAGAGACTTTGGGAGCCCAGCAAGCCAGCACACTGCTCTGAACTGCACATGCAGATAAGGAGTATTTTCTATATTATTTGTGTGCAGCACACACTATTCCAAAATTATCTACTTTTTAAAAGTTTTCCAGTATTAACCCCTTTAATTATCTCTATTCATGTATTTTTGGACTAGCCAACACTTACAAAAGTAAAACAAAAAAAAAAAAAAGAGGGAAGTATAAAAAAATATAAAATCAAAATTCTTAAAAAGCAGCACACTTTTGTATAGATTTGGACACTTACCTATAAGCAGGATAACTAATACATCTGTAATATAATAACCAAACAGCAAAGGCTTCTGCCAGACCTCCACACCAACAGTACCAGTGAGCAGATATGCTGCTATTAACACCTACAGAAAAAAAAAACAACTGATTTTTCAGTCCTTTACATCTAAAAGTAGAGAATTTCACTTATCATCTTAATACAAATGTAAAAGTAAAAAAAAAAAAAAATCTGTTAGTTACCTCCTGTCCCTACTTTACCTTCTGCTGCCATGGCAAAACAATTACTTCTAAGCAGTGAAGCAACTTGCAGGGTCACCAAGAGAATTATTTAAAATGTATGAAATATGGTAAGTAAGCAACTTCCCTGGCAATGTGTGCATCTGTTTGTATGTGGTATTACTGACTTACCTTTTCAAAATACCTAAATCCACTTTTATTGCATGCACATGCACTTCCTTGTTTTTGGATACAGACTTCAGAATTAGCAATCTGGTTATTTTTGCAGCTCTGCCCTTGAACTCATCATATCTGAGTGGCAATGATCATATCTGATCATTTCTGAATAACTGAGAAGGGGGAGAAAAACCCTAAGCCCACCTAAAACAATAATAAAAAATAATAAAAACATTCAATTGAATGTGAAGAAATAAAAAGAATGGGAAGGAAATGAAATCTTCTCTGATTTTTCATTTGTTTGACAGATAACATCATTAGAGGACACAAAAAGAATCACGTAGATGTCATTAGGAGTGAAAGGACACACACACAAGGCTCAGGAGCACCCAGCTGGAGGGACTGCTGCCCTTCTCTTTCTCTAGCCTGCTTTGTTCTCAGCTCTTTGGTTTTACCATAGGACCCATAAGGGGCCGTATGTTTCATGCTACACTAGCTCTAAATTAAAATGGCAATGCTAATTACAATGCCATTTAGAAAACTGCATATTCATCTATTTATTCCCAGGTAACATTCAGTAACCTTTACATTTTCCACTCAATGCAGCTTCTTATTCTGGGATGAAAAAATGGTTTCCAGCTTTACTTGTGTTACAGATTTTACTATTTCTTAATTAGTTTTTTTAATACACATTTTTTTTCAATGTTCTGTGTTTTTTTCATTTGAACTTCAGCAAGCACATTTCTGGTCTCCTATTAAATTTTAACTCAAAGACACACTGAAAATCTCTTTGTTAATTAGCAGGCTTTTTAAGATCACAGATTAAGAGCAGAATGCTGATGTTGCTTAAACTTCTATTACACATAGATAACACTACATTTGGTTTCACTTATTTTTCTGTATCTGAAACCAAGATTCTTGCCCTGTCAGTATGTAGGTCTTTATGAGGTTTAGCTCGGATTTTGCATTGTGGAACTGGATATTTGAATTGCCTCTGCAAGAACAAGCAGCACAACAGATCTGCAGCAAGGAGGAGCAGGCACTAGTGAATGCCGTTATGTCTTGGGCCACTGAAGACAGTGAGTCAGATTTTGGTCCAAGTTAAGGACACATATAATGGGTTTTGCAATCCACTGCATCAGAGCTAACATTTGGCTTCCTGAAGAAATTGTATTCTATTACCCATAAGACATGACGGATGGAATCCTGACCCCATCAAAGTTGATGGCAAAACTCCAACTGGCTTTGATAGAGCCTGAATTTACTCTCACACATTGAATCCTGAACAGATTTTTTTGGCAAGTGATAAAAGAGGAACTTTAGTATTAACCATTTTCACAGTCAGTACTTTTGGCAGGGCAGTTATGAGCATCCCTGTCAGATGTCAGTGCATGTCCAGGAACAGGGGTGTGGATGCAGTGGGCTCTCATAGGGAATGCTCTGCCCTGGGATTTGGTGATGCAAGGCTCCCAGATTGAGATTGCCTCTTAACAGATGTAGCATATGAAAAAAAACCACTTCTTGGCTTCAAAATTTTGGTATATTGTTTTTTAAGGACTCATCACTTTGACTACGCTGAAGCAGTCTTCAGCCTTAGAAATCAGACCTCCTTTAGAAAGCCTGAAGGATGAGAAAATGGCTGTGTCCCTTGATCTAAGCTATACTAGCAAAAAATTGAAGATTGTCAAAATTAATAGCAAAGCCTAAGTCTGTTAATCAGCTGTATAAACTGTTTTAAAGGCACTGCTGGTGGAAAAAAAAAAAAAAAGTAAAGCAATGTTCCTAAATTCAACTGAATAATTTTACTTAAGAAAAGATGGCCAAGTTTTTTACTTATCTCTGCCATAAACCAGCTTTAGTACTTTTCAGATATAAATGTGGTCTCTAGCAAGTAAAAATAATTGCAGCCTTTTGTAAAACGAGAAGTCCAAATTAACTGTATTTGGTTTGTGTGGCCAGTTTTGGTAGCAGGGGGGCTACAAGG
The DNA here is from genome assembly GCF_963513975.1 of Fringilla coelebs. Taxonomy (NCBI): domain Eukaryota; kingdom Metazoa; phylum Chordata; class Aves; order Passeriformes; family Fringillidae; genus Fringilla; species Fringilla coelebs. The sequence continues at coordinate 43,409,566 of NC_140028.1, read as the reverse complement.
GTGGCTTCTCTGAGAACATGCTAGAAGCTTTTCCCATGTCCAACAGAGCCAATGGCAGACGGCTCCAGGATGGGCCCACTGCTGGCCAAGGCTGCACCAACCAGAAACGGTGACAATGTCTCTGGGATAACAAATTTTAAAAGGGGAAAAAAACCCTGAGCAGTTGTAATTGCTGCCAGAGAAGAAAGGAGTGAGAATATGGGAGAGGAACAGCCCTGCACACAACAAGGTCAGTGGAGAAGAAGGAACAGGAGGTGCTCCAGGCACTGGGGCTGAGGTTCCCCTGCAGCCCATGGTGCAGCCCATGGTGATGCAGCTGTGCCCCTGCAGCTCATGGACATCCAAGGGGATGCAGAGATCCACTTGTAAGCCCCCACATCAGAGCAGGTGGGTGCCTGAGATGGAGCTGTGAACCTGCAGGAGGCCCATGCTGGAGCAGGCTCCTGGCAGGGATCTGCAGACCCATGGAGAGAGGAGCCCATGCTGGAGCAGGTTTCCTGGCAGGACTTGTGATCCTGAAGAAGGTCATGCCTAAATGACTGCACCCCATGGAGAGGTACCCATGGTGCAGCAGTTCATGAAGAATTGTAGCCCGTGGGATGGACTCACAATGGAGGAGTTCACAAAGAACTGTCTCCCGTGGGAAGCACCCACTCTGGAGCAGGGAGAGGACTCCTGACCCTGAGGAGCAACAGAAACAACCTGTAATGAACTCACCATAACCCCCATTCCCTGTCTCCCTGTCCCAGTGGGGAAGTGGAGATAGAGCCCAGGAAGAAGGGAGAGGCAGGGGAAAGGTGTTTTTAAGATTTGTCTCATTATCCTGCTTGAATTTTGATTCATAAGAAATTAAATTAATATCCCTGACCTGAGTCTGTTTTGCCCGTGATAGCAATGTGTGAGTGATCTCTCCCTGTCCTTCCATCAACTCATGAGCCTTTCATTATATTTTCTCTCCCTGTCCAGTTGCAGAGGGGAGTGATAGAGCAGCTTTGGTGGGTGCCTGGCATCCACCCACCACAACAGCCCAAGTGAGAACTATATAGCAAGCTAATGTAGATGGGTGCAATCTTGGATTCCCACTCTCAGCAGCATCTGACCAGGAATATTTTTGGCTTTTCAAGACCTTCTCTATGAGGATGAGGAATACTTAAGATGGAAAAGATATGAAAATACAAGATGTTAATTTGTAGGCTCTCTAATATAGCTGACAGCAGGACAGCTGGATTCTGAGCAGGGGCTCCCTATCTTGACACAATTTTGTAAATAACAGCAACATAGCCACATTTGTTCCTGTGCAAAATCAGAATAATTTTTTGATGTGGCATTGGGAAAATTCTGTATAAACATAAGGCAGTATAACCCCTCAAAGTCTTCTACCTTCTAGCCTCTTACCTGTTCTCTAAAATTTTTGATATTTTTAAATCACCATCACTTTCATGTCTTTTCACTATTTCAGGTATAAGTTTTGTGACCACAATATTTTACATTGTGTGTGTACATACATTTATTTTCTTACCATTTATTTACTATTTCTGTTTTACACACAGGCACATTTAGTATGCTGTGTGATATCCTACAAGATGAAATAAAAAAATCAAATATTTTGTCATCTTCTAAAAAATTGTGGATATGCTTTAAAATTCTTTATGATTCCACAAAAACCTGACATTAATTTTATTGTAATATTCAATTTCTCTAGCATATTAGCTATAGTATTAATTGCTCATGTGTTGAAATATTTTCCATAAACACAATGCTCAAAATAAACATCTAGGAAGCAAAGTAATTTAGACTACAAGGCTACTTCATTCTTCTGATAATAAATGTGACACTTGGCTAAAAGAATAAGACTTATTTCCTACAAGCTATTTCAATAGGAGTTAGCTTTAATGTGATGTGCAATTTTTCCACTTTATTTTTTCTCTTTTTTTTTCTCTCAATAAATAACTGAAGATTGCAAATCTTATACTTTGAAAAATTTTACCTAAAAAGATGACTTGCATTTAGACATGACAGACAAATAACTCAAAGCACATGGAAGATTAATTAATCAAGAAAGGCTTGTGGGGAATCATAACCAAGTGGTTAAGGATGAAGCAGTCTGCTGCAGAAAAAGCCTGTGCACAGCAGGTTCTTCTGTTCAGATTTCACATGGATACACCATGGGGCTTCCCTCAGATAACTGAGTATTGAGATCAGTTTTCAGCTGTGTCTGGAGGCAGCTTGAAGCAAAGACCATGGTCTGGCCAGCACTGCTTCCTCACTGCTATCACTTCTCTTACTTCAACAATTCCATTGTGCTCCAACTTTGGAATTAAGCAATAATACTTTTCTTCACAAGAAAGGCTATGCTTTCCACAGACACTTCAAATTAGAAAAGCTCTGAAAGTGAATATCTATTCAACTGAAATTAAACTGTGAATCCTGATAATATGACCAAAGAACAACATATTTGCATCTTTATTTTGCTTTTTAATAGAAAAGGGGTTTTGCCCCTCAGAGGAGGTAGAAGTTTTTTCAAGATGTGATTTGCACTTGCATTGTTTGGGATTTCTCTGCCAGCTCCTGAAACATTTGCTGCCACGGTACATCCCTAGAAAAGGTCATAAGGAACATATTTCAGCATGGGGTTTGTAAATAATCTTGTCAAAAGAAAACCTGGTCTATGGTACCCATGAAAGAAACCTTCCCCAGCTTTGACTGAAAGGAAAGAGAAAAGGAAGTCCTACAATGTCTCAGTTGCTAAGGGCATGCTGTACTTCTATTTATTCAGAGTTCCAAGGCAGGCAGAGGGTTCTCCCAGAGGCTCTAGGTGGTACTGTCCAAAGCCATCAGGCAGAAGCAGCTGGGAAAGCATCTTAGACTGAAACCCTGGGGCTCATGGTCCAAGCACCCATCCCTTCAGGCACAACTCTCTCTATGTGTGGGATTTCTGGTCATCCTCTCCTTGCAGGGCAAGGACTGGGCCAGAGACAGCTGCCTGTGGCCTTTGGGATTTTGCTGCTTGTGCTTCTTCTGAGCTTGCCCCTCTAGGTTGGGGAGAGGGAGAGGAAAGAGAGGGGAATTGTCTGGGTCACTGCAGCTCTCACACAGCTCTTCACTTTTAAAGTTTTAATTAAGAATATAAAGGGTATCTCCTGTTACACTTAAGGCAGCACCAATGGAGCAGAGGTATCATTACATCATATGAAGGAAAAATTTGTTCCCCTGCTATGAACTCAACTGCAGTGGCTTATGAAAAGCAACAGCAGGATAAGGCAAGTATTTCATTAGGGTAATATTAAATTCTTCAGAAAGAAAACAGATCTTTTTTTAAAACAAAACAAGATGATGTCTGTGAAAATTAACATATGGCAAGAAGCCAGAAATTTTAATTTCTCAGGAAAGCTTTGTCTTTTTTTTTTTTCCAAGAGACTTAATTTGCAGATATTAGCTTTATTTGGTTTGTCTTGTAACAAAAATAAAACTCTTCATTTTCACAAGATGTATTCAAGGGAATTTCTCACAGATCATAGCAGAGGTTTATTTCTTTGCCTTTTCTTCAGACTTTTGGTGTTTCCAATACGTGTGTTTACTCCAAAGTGTATGAAAATTGTCTAAATGCTATGAAACAGAGGCTGCTCTCCCTGCACCTTTTTCTGCTACTCAGGAATCAGCACAGGGTAGATCCTTGTGCAGGAGGGAGGAGAGACAGGAATAGCTTTCCCTGCTGCATTTGCTGCCACCTTGATTCTGGATCCCCAAACATAATGGTCCTCTGACCAAGCATCTCTCAGACACATTACAGCCATTTTTCAAGTTTACAAACCACAGCTTCCTGCAAATGATTGCCTGCTGTAATCAAAGCTAATTGGAGTGCCAATTACAGCCCAGCTAGCGTAATTGGGTTACCAGTTCTGATGAGTCATCAAGTCACAGAAAAACGTGATGTGCATAATTCCCACAGATTTCCCTGTCTATAACAAGGTATTTTTCATGAGGAACAGCAGCTCTTTCTCCAGCACAGCTGAGGCAGAGCCTGTGAGAGGGCTGTGTTTGTGTACAGCAGAGCTGACTCAGCAGCAGTGTCCTGGGAGCCACATGCCAGTTAAGTGCTCATTAAGGTCATCAGTCCCCTATTTGCACGCTGACAGTAACTATTGGTTTTCTTGAGTTCTGTGGTGATAACAAAGCCCAAAGTTCCTGGCTGCCAACAAGTTTAAAAGCAGAAGCAGGGGACTAGACAGCCTGAGTGTCTGACATGCCAGTGCAACAGCATTAAGTCGTAAGTGAAATTACTGAAGACAGGACAGAGAGGCACTTTCCTGCAACAATCCAATTCCTGCAGGAATGCCATGGAGGAAATACTGAACTAAACATTGTGAATCAGTCTGGAAGCAGCTAGTGAATGTTTTCACACGCTCTGCTTCTAAATGTGACTGTGGGAATACCTGGCAGAGAAGCAACGGGAAAAAAAACAGCAAGGGAAACATAACCTTTCTTACTCATCATCAGCCATTTGCTATTGTCCCCAGTATCCTCTAAGTTACTGGAGATGAAGAGCTATCTTTAATAGAAGACATATCATATAAATTTGATGAATGAGTTTACAAAACAAGAACAAATATTTATGGGAATTAAGATCTTTTACTAGACTAGTCAGTAGAACTGGGAAAAAATATATTATGTACTTATGTACTTCTGGTGTATACGTAGTGTATTTTGGACTAATGGAGAAATACCACCTTGAGCTACAAAGCCCACCTTCTCTTAGTTTAGGCAATCACAACAGCTATTTTTTTACAGATGGGAAAACATACAGAGGTTTTAATAGTACAGTCTTCTACCACTGCTGATAACTGTGCTAAAGAGCATCAAAAAATCCTCACATTTACAAGCTTATCACTTTGACTGTAACCAAGTCATCACAGAAGGCACTAAAAAGCAAGTGAGCAGGACAGCAGTTCAGCATCAGAGGGGAACAGGAAATAGCACTTGTTAGCACTTTGCATCCCAGTTAATCAAAGCAGTTTACAAACTTTACTGATATTCAGCCTCACCACAAATCTGTCAAGCAGGGAAATATTAAAAACAGGGCCACAGGCACAGGTCACTAACAGGCACTGACAGAGTTAAAAGTACTGCTCTGCTAGTTGATACCCATTCCTAGATTTTACCACTAATACAGTTTGGATGCTGCAGTGATCCAGCAGAGCTTTCTAAACATTCACATGTACAGTGATCATCTGAGCAACCAGTGAAATAGGCTTGAACACAGCTACTCCTCTCCTGCTGGAAGAACTTCACTGAGAAGCATTACACAGACACAGGGGAAACTTGCAGACCAGCTGGCTGCCTAATGTCTTAGTCCTGAGCCAACTTCTTCTCCCAAAACCTAATTTCTAGGGGACAACACAGATGCACCACAGCTGGACCACCATCTCTGAGTTGTTCTCAAACCACTGGATTGTGATTATGTTTACAGCATTACATCTGCAGCCATTAATTTGAATATTGTATTTCCATTAAAACACATATTTGAGTATTTGTCGAACTTATTTTCAATAATTTGGCTGTACCTTTCATCTTGTGCCTGTAACAGGAAGCTCAGAAGACTGACTGTGTTCTTCAGGCTGCAAGATCTTGGCTATCTGAGACACAGATAAGCCAGCCCACAGAAGTGCTGGGCCTTTGGAAGTGCACAAAGCTTGTTAATGCTGCTAATCATCTGTGCACTGGGGACACCACTCACTCTGGTGCCCTGGGCATGTTTTCTGAAGATGTCCACAAGGCTGAAAACCAGACAAGAACTCACCTGGTACTGACTGTGGGCTGATCAGTAATTCACCTTGCTGAATGTCTATGACTTTTTGACATCCATGATGACTGACTTGTTTTCCAAAGGTAGAACTCACTTGACAACAGTTACTGCTCTCTGCATAGGTACAATGCTGTCTCCATTACCACATTTGTTATAAAATTGAGTAGAATTGAGTAGGTCTGGTAGTGTATAACTGTGTAATTACTGTTAATAGATACTACTTGGACTAATCGACATCATGCCTCACAGTTTGGTATTGGGGGGAAAATAGCTTGTGGCTTCAGATAGCATAGTAATTTTTGTTAATACCACAAATCAAATGCAGTTAAATGACATTCTCATGGGCACTGTCTGGCTGCTAGGCTTGCTGCAAGCCTTTTTCTCCTGCACAGCAATGAATCACTGATGCTGACAATTTGCTCAAGAGCAGCCCTTTATTGCAAATGCAGAAAATATTTCTGAATTACTTCTAGGGTTTTGCAATTTCACAGATTTCAATATCTCAGCCAAACATATTCTCCTTGAACTCTATTTTTCTATTGCTTTAATATTATGAAAACAATTACATAGTTAAAAAACCAAAACCAAAACAAGGATGATAAATACTTACCACTTGGCTTATATCATATCCCCAAGGAAGAAAAAGAACTCCTGTGTTATATTTCTCCCAGTGTGAACACATGAAGTTAAACAAGACAATGCTTAAATATATATACATTGTATATACAGAAACTCCAGTCTTCCCATTGTCACAGGAACAGACAGAAAAAAAAGAAAGCACAAAAATGGAGGTAGCCCAGCTATCAAGCCCATGGTCAAATAGTTCTCCCAGGGGAGTACTGGACTGAGTCCTTCGAGCATGTTTCCCATCTATGGAGTCTAGAAGGATTGAGAAAGGAAAAGAAACAAAGAAAATTAGAATTAAAGCACAACAAAAGGAGTAGCTTTCTTCACATACAATTCACTACTGCCATATATAACATCCAGGAAAATTACACTGATGACAGCAAACTGAAGCACAAAGCCCCCTCAATACCAACAGGTTAGAACTGCTCATAAAATAATTGCTCCAGATATCAAGTCATTTTTCTGTCCTTACCTCAGCTCTAAAATTAAATCCCACTTCCCTCCTGAGTTTTAGAAAGACACCCATAATTATTTGCCACCAGTGGTCTTGAAGCACTTTTACATCAGTCCCTGCAATTAGTTTCAAGTGCTGAAAAGTGTCCATAGAACTTCTTGCCCATGCATTGGTGTTGTGGACCCTCTGAGCCTTTAGAGCTCTGGTGGGGGGGATTCACTAACACATTTAAGTTCCTTGCTGCTCAATACCTCAATGACTAACAGTTACACGGCAGCTTAAAGGAGCAAATTCCACAAAACTTATTTGTATTTGTGCTTACACATATTTTAAAGTGTTTTTCAGTTTTCATGCAAGAGTGTGTTCAGATGGCCAAAAAGGCCACTGGCATCCTGGCCTCCACCAGAAATAGTGTGGCCAGCAAGACCAGGGCAGTGACTGTACTTGGCACTGGTGGGGTCACACCTTTAATCCTGTCTTCAGTTCTGGGCCCCTCACCACAAGAAGGACATTGAGGTGCTGGGGTGTGTCCAGAGAACGGCAACAGAGCTGGAGACGGGTCTGGAGCACAAGACTTATGAGGAGTGTCTGAGAGAGCTGTGGTGGTTTAACCTGGAGAAAAGGAGGCTCAGGAGTGACCTTATCACTCTCTACAACCACCTGAACGGAGGTTTGAGTGAGATGGGGGTCAGTCTCTTCTCCCAGGTACAAGAAGAAACGGCCCTGGGTCACACCAGGGGAGGTTACATTGGACATTAGGAAAAATTTCTACACCAAGAGGGTTGTCAAGCATTGGAACAGGCTGCTCAGGTCAGTGGTGGAGTCACCATTGCTGCAAGTATTTAAAGGTGTGCAGATGAGGCATTTGGGGACATGGTTTAGTGGTGGACTTGGCATTGCTGGATTAATGGTTGGACTTGATGACCTTAAAGGTCTTTTCCAACATGTATAATTATATGATTCTAAGAATGCATTATAGTTAAGGTGCATAATGCGTCGATCACTTTTAGCACTTGAGTGCTTAAAAAATGATCCAGCACTGTACAGGATCTTACTCTGGGGATGTAGTTGGACAATATGGTTTGAGTTGATCTGATAGTTCACTGCTGTCGAACAGGGTGACCTGCAGCCTGTTCAGCTGGTGGAAAGACAGAAAGCATTGTGTTTTCTTCTGGGTCACTGAATTGGTGCTGTGAATGGTACAAAATGCAAGGGAGATGGCACAAAGGAAGGATGGTGAACGAAGAGAGGAGAAAGGTGGTCTAGCAGCTGTAACATTTCTTAGTTGTAATGTCAAACCATACCCTTAGTCTCTTTTCTGAGACTGTGCAGGTGAAAAATAGAACTATTTTCCTCTTAAAGTTAAGTGTAAACATGCAGGATGAACCTGTTAGGAAAAAGTACACAGAACAAACCCTACAGATTACTAGGTTTTGTCTTGAATCTCAAAATAAAATGGAGGTGCTTTTCTTCTTGATATTACTTGGAAGGGGCTATAGCTAACAATTATTAGCTATTGATAGCATTAATAACCCAAAACTGACGAGGAACACAACTCAGCAGAGTGAGACCAAAGACACCACAGCTGCTGTAGATCATATGCTACTTACTTCTCTGGATTATTTGGCAGTACTGTGAGTTTTGTTTAATGTAAATATACTTCAGGGACCTAAACCAGGAAAAGATGGGATTTCATTTTGTACAGATTTTAGACTATATCTCTATTGTAATATCCAAACAGCTGTGATATATCCTCTGCTCAAACACAAATCTCTTGAGAGAGTTCTCAGAACTCTGAAACTTAAATATCTCATAGAGGATTTCAAATATAGCTTGCCTCCTTCTAGAGACTCATTCTCTGTCTATTAACATTTTCACAGAATTTTCAGCATCTTACTGAAATGTGCAGAAAGAAAACTGCATGAGCTTGAGGTCACTTGAAAGGTCTTGTAATAAAATTAGAAATTCTTCCATCCATTGAACAATATCTCTGAAACCTAACCACCAAATAACGATACAAGCAATCCTAAAGAGTTTGTGGTGTTTTATACTCCAAGAACACCTATCCCAAATTAGACAGGATTCAGTTACAGAGGTGTTACTATTTAAAAATGAGAATGTTAAAACATTTGTCTGTTTATAAATTTTACATTGTCACACAAGTATATAGATACTAAAATATGTACCTCACAGTGAAAAGTGGTTTTCATTTTGCAAGAACTTGGTTTTTGTAAAAAGAAGCTTATAATATTGCCCTAAAATACAGTACTTCTAATTATACTGGTCATGGAAAAAATGTAGGAACCATATGACACATACATCAAACCGGATTTTCAGAAACCCTTAACCACATTTTCCATGTAGTTTCATTAGCTTTTTAAAAGACTGAAGATATTTTCTGGCTTAGGTTTCAGTTTAAAATCATTCATGGCAACAGTGGTGTGTGTTCATTGGTTAACATACACTGTCTCACACTTCCATTGCTTTAGAATTCTTATGATTTTGTCTCACAAAGATTCATAAATACTCCATTTTATAAAGTTTATATAACTTTTAAAGAGTGGAATTCAAAGTAACAGCAAAAAGCACTCCATTTCATGGGAAGGAAATGATACCAAACCACCTTAAAAAAGCAGGAGGGATGGAGAGCAGCATGTTAGGGAATTTGGACAGAGTAACTGTGTCATTAAAATAAGCTGAGAAAGATTACAGTTGCATATTTAGTTAGTTATTATGGCTCTTTGCAGTCTTCCAGAGGGAAAACTTTGGCCATGCAAAATTAAATCTCCGACTAAATATTTCATGAAGTGGCTTGGACAGCAGACATAAAAATCTACATACATATTAGTTCATTATAGCTTTGACTGTCAACATCATACTCCTTGCCTTCCAAGTATTAGGAACTATAAGCTTCATTGGAAAAAGCCATCTACATTAAAAATCTCAGAAGCTGAACTTCCCATGAGCCTTCTGGAGTGCCATACAGTAACAGTTCCAATATGTAATTCCAATTTATGAAGCAATAGTCACTTCATTAAATTTCATACAATGACATAAAAAATGGTTTTCACAAAAGAATCCACTGCTTCTGAGTACAGAGAGCTGCTGGAGAAATCAGAGTATTTGTCACCTTCAAGGGATTGTTGTCCCATTGCTTTTTATGGTACAAATACAAAGAAATTCTGAACAAAAAGATTTTGGCACCGTCTCACCAACTGAATAGAAATGCCAAGGTGTGTAGAATACAGAGGGAGAGATCTCCTCAAGGGAATACCCCAGGTCAATCAAGATTGCTCTACAAGCATTGCTCTGATTCCCAAAGTGGTCAGCCCCTCTGCACAGCACTGCAGCCTACACTGCACATCTGTATATAAATATAACACATCTGTATATAGCCTGAGCATCTCAAACATGGCTACACTGCAATGGCCTTACCAGAAACAGCTCCAAGGAGAGGGTACATTTAGAATCAATTAAGGTTGAAAAAGACCTCCAAGGCCATTGAGCTCAGTCTCTGACTGAATACCACCATGGCAACTAAATCATAATGCTAAGTGCCATGTCCAGTAGTTTCATGAACATTTTCCAGGGATGGCGATTCCACCACCTTCCTGGGCAGCCCATTCCAAGGCTTAATCCCCCCTTCAGAGAAAAATTTCTTCTTGATGTCACACATGAACCTCTCCTGGCACAGCATGGGGTTATTTCATTTTGTCCTGCTGATTGTTGTCTGGGAGAAGAGACCGACCCCCCCTTGCTACAGCCTCCTTTCAGGTGGTTGTAGAGAGCAATAAGGTCATCCCTGGGCCTCCTTTGCTCCAGACTAAACATCCCCAGCTCCTTCAGCTGCTCCTCGTAAGATTTTTGCTCCAGACCCTTCCCCAGATCTGTTGCCCTTCTCTGTACATGTTCCAGCACCTCAATGTCCTTTTTTCAGTGAGGAGCCCAGAACTGAACACAGGATTCAAAGCAAGGCCTCACCAATGCTGGGCACAGAGGGACGATCCCTGCCCTGATCCTGCTACCCACGCTCTTTCCGATACAGGCCAGGATGGCACTGGCATTTTTGGCCACTTGGGCACACAATGGCTCATGTTTAGCCACTGTCAACCACCATCCCCAGGTCCTTTTCCTCTGAGCCACTTTCCAGCCACTCTTCCCCCAGCCTGTGGCACTGCCTGGGGTTGTTGTGACCCAGGTGCAGGACCCGGCCTTTGGCCTTGTGGAACCTCACACCGCTGGCCTCAGCCCATGGATCCAGCCTGTCCAGATCTGATGCAGACTCTTCCTGCCCCCAGCAGATCAACACTCCCACCCACCTTGCTGTCATCTGCAAACTCACTGAGGGAGCACTCAATCCCCTCATCCAAATTATTGATAAAGATGGGTCTGATCCCCAGCTGTCCTGCATGTGCTGCGCAATGACACTAAAGATGACCTGCTCCATAACCCTCCCAGACACTGAGGTCAGGCTGACAGGCCTGAAGTTCCCCAGATCCTCCTTCCAACCCTTCTTGCAGGTGGGCATCCCACTGGCCAGTCTCCAGCGCTCTGGTTGACCAGGACTGGTGACAAATGCTGGAAAGTGGCCTGGCTCTTCCACCAGCTCCCTCAGTACCTGGGGTGGATCCTACCTGGCCCCACGGACTGGTGAGTGTCAGCCGGCACAGCAGGGCATGGCTGCTCCCTCCTGGATCCCAGCAGGGCATGGCTGCTCCCTCCTGGATCACAGCAGGGCATGGCTGCTCCCTCCTGGATCACAGCAGGGCACGGCTGCTCCCTCCTGGATGACAGCAGGGCATGGCTGCTCCCTCCTGGATGACAGCAGGGCATGGCTGCTCCCTCCTGGATGACAGCAGGGCATGGCTGCTCCCTCCTGGATGACAGCAGGGCATGGCTGCTCCCTCCTGGATGACAGCAGGGCATGGCTGCTCCCTCCTGGATCACAGCAGGGCATGGCTGCTCCCTCCTGGATCACAGCAGGGCATGGCTGCTCCCTCCTGGATCACAGCAGGGCATGGCTGCTCCCTCCTGGATGACAGCAGGGCATGGCTGCTCCCTCCTGGATCCCAGCAGGGCATGGCTGCTCCCTCCTGGATCCCAGCAGGGCATGGCTGCTCCCTCCTGGATCCCAGCAGGGCATGGCTGCTCCCTCCTGGATCCCAGCAGGGCATGGCTGCTCCCTCCTGGATCCCAGCAGGGCACTGCCTGCTCCCTCCTGGATCACAGCAGGGCATGGCTGCTCCCTCCTGGATCACAGCAGGGCATGGCTGCTCCCTCCTGGATCACAGCAGGGCACGGCTGCTCCCTCCTGGATCACAGCAGGGCATGGCTGCTCCCTCCTGGATCACAGCCTGGTCTGGCTGCTCCCTCCTGGATCACAGCAGGGCATGGCTGCTCCCTCCTGGATGACAGCAGGGCATGGCTGCTCCCTCCTGGATCACAGCAGGGCACGGCTGCTCCCTCCTGGATCACAGCAGGGCACGGCTGCTCCCTCCTGGATCACAGCAGGGTCTGGCTGCTCCCTGTCCCTGCCTGCCAGCCCTGCAGGCTGCCTGCCTTGAGGTTATTGGGTCTTTCTGCTGAAGACTGAGGCAAGGAAGGCATCCAGTACCTCAGCCTTTTCCTCATCTTTGGTTACAATGTTCCCCTCCACATCCAATAAAGGATGGAGATTTTCCTTGGCCCTCTTTTTGTTGTTAATGTATTTATAAAAACACTTTGTATTTACAACCTTTCACAATGGTGACAACATAGAGTTCCAGCAGCTGAGCTTTCACCAATCCAGTTTTCTCTCTACAAGACTTGATGACATCCTTGTACTCTTCTTGATTGTCTGCCCCTATTTCCCAAGATTATAGACTTTTTTTTCTCTCCAAGTCCAGTGAAAGCTCTGTGTTCAGCCAGGCCAGTCCTCTTCCCTGATGGTTCATCCTTCAGCACCTAGGGATAGCCTGCTCCTGTGCCTATAAGATTTCTTTCTTTAAATGTATACAGCCTTCCTGGGCCCTTATTACACAGAACTGTGCAATCCTTTAAATATAATATACTACCTTAGTCTCCCCAAAAAATAACTCTGTTGCACCACAGTGTGGAAAGCCCAGTTTGGAACGAGAGAGCTTTGGAAGAGAAAGCAAAAAAGCCACACTAACGTGTGGATGTCACTTCCAGGTCAGCATCATTTCAGGTCTGTCTTCACACCACTGCACAGCAAGGTGCAGTCTACCTAAAAATACACTCATGGCGCAGAATGGTGTAGTAAAAATGGAATATGAAACTGAAGTGTAGGTGTTATGGGAGAAAAACAGCAAGAGGAAAGAAAAAAAAATTACTTATTTCCATAAGAAGCTCAGGCCTGTCATCACATCTGCCATCACCACCTTTCCTCACACACTCCTTAAGCACTGAAGTGCCTAACAGCTTTGTCCTTTATTTTTCCTATGTCTTTGAAGGCACCCTCTGCTAATTCTGATGTCTGAGCTTCTCAGAATGTCATCCTCAAGGGACAAAGATTTTTATGAAACCAAACAGCAGTGACTCTCCTATGAAGAAGGCTGAGAGAGTTGGGGTTGTTCAGCCTGGAGGAGAGAAAGCTCCAGGGAGTCCTTAGAGCAGCCTTCCAGTACCTAAGGGGGTGACAAGAGACCTGGAGAGGGACTTTTGTCAAGGGCATGTAGGGATAGGACAAGGGGGAATGCGTTCACTGAAAGAAGGTAGGTTTAGATTAGGTATTAGCAAGAACATCTTTACTGTGAGGATGGTGAGGCACTGGATTGGGTTGTCTGGAGAAGCTGGGAATCTTCCATCCCTGGAAGTGTTCAAGACCAGACTGGATGGGGCTTGGGGCAACCTTATCTAGTGGAAGGTGTCCCTGCCCATGGCAAGGGGGTGGGAACCAGACTGTTGCTATATAATGATTTCCATTGTCCCTCTAAAATAATTTTAACATTCAAGAGGGATAAGACTTACTGTATGTAATAGAGCCTCTAGTATATTACTTAACATGCTAGTTTGGGTTTAAGTCTGATAAACTTTTTTTTTTTTTTTGTGTTGTGGTTTGGGGTTTTTTAGTTTGGGTTTGTTTTTTTTTTTTAATCTAAGAGAACTCTTTTGGAAAGAGATCAGTAATTTATCCGCAATGCCTCTTTATCTCAGAATCAACACTAGCGAATCTGAAGATAAAATCACATGAAAATGTCAGACATGCAAATTATTTCACTGTACATTACCTAAAGCATAAGCACAAAAGGTGGTAAAAGCACTGAACAGCCACACCCAGGTGGGAACAAGTCCAGGACTGGTACCTGAAAAAAAATGGGGTAGTGAGCCGGTGTAACAGGGGTTAACATCAAAGAAATCCACCAAGATATGCACATAGATACAAACTAGCTGCCACTGATTAACACACTGCATCAAACAGATGGAAATATTTGAGTCTGACCTTCAGGCACTGGTGAGCTCTATCAAAGAAGCACTGAGCAGGCTTGAATGTGTTTCCACCGTAAAGGACAAAAGGTAATAGAGACGTTTTTTGGTCCTGAAATGACTCTAGTATTGTACAAAACAATGATAGCAACTAGGCAAAAATATTCACAGGTCATGGGAAGAATATCCACTGAAAAATTAGTTAATGTTCATGTAATATGTAGGAAAAAAGAAGTTTTCAAGAATTATTATCAGTACCAGTCTGGGGTCTGTGTATCACTCTCACCACACAGATCGGAACAGGAAGATTTTGTCCTTAGGCTAGCAGAAATACCAGCACCTTTTTTTTTTTTTTCCATAAGAAAAAGGAAAAGATAGTTGAATTGGACAGAGCCCAGAGTTCTGTTGTTGCTCTGCTGACAGCATTAATCCAAGGTTATTGTTGCTCCTTTAAAGAAATCGATCCTTCTTCCAAAGAGATTTCTATTTAACTTTAACATCACCCAATACTACATCAACACTAAACAACTGTAAATGCAAAGGCCTCTCAGGTTTCTGCCCTTTGGCACCAAACAGGGAATTCCTGCATACAGAGGTGTCCTTGCCTGAATGATGCCAGGACATGCAGCACCTAAAGCAGTGCCCTGACTACCTTTCTCTCAGTGCCTCATCTTGCCATTCTGAAAGCAAAGATGACAATTCCTGACTCCTAGCTGCAAACCTGCAAACTGTACCATGAAAACCAACTGTGCAGGAAATTCAATTTTTTATTTCTGATCCTAGGTATAGGATTGATATATGATACTCCAAAGGCCCTTTAGGTTGCATGAAAGTTTTCCATCACCTGAGAAATTATGGGGACCGTTCTCATGTGGACTCAGGAAGAGCTTGCAAACCACACAGGTCTCAACTCTAACAGACTTCATCACCACTTTAAATGTCTTCAAGTTCCATGTATATCTACTGAGAATGTGCCAAGATAACATCATCCCATTAAAAAGACCTGTTCTGGTTGTTCTTTTATTACAGGGCTGAGTAAATATCATCTGCATTGATAAAAAAGCACCAGGTGTTCAAGAACCAGGTCAGACAACTGTATAACAAGCAGGTCCTGAAAATGTAACTTTTGAACCAAAACTGCTAACAAGTATCCCTGCCCCTAGAATTGCTATGCTAAATGTACAACAACTCACACCAAAGGGTACCTCCTGAAGCTAACCACAGGCATAACAAAATAAAGGCAGCTAAATGCAGTTGTTTCAGGAAATAAAAGTTATCTTCACTGAATTGTCTAGTTTAAAGAAAATCAAAGCCTTTTATTGATATATATTTAACATATTAATCACCTGGAAGATTCTTACTACCTTCTGTGGGCTCCAACAGCTGGTCTGAGAAGCCCAAACCAAACATGCCTCACACTCAGGAGCAATCAGATCCAAAAAATTTCTGACTTGGTCTTCAATGAGGAGCAAACATGGACTTGGACTTCAAAAGTCATAATTTGAAGAGACATTTATTTAGAAACTATGCTTTTGTCTAGAAGCCATCTTGAATGGGGGTGTGAATATGTGGAGAAATGAAAGGGAAGTTAACTCCTTCTGACATCGGTTTAGGTATTAGGAAATGTGAAATCAATGAAAATATAAAGAAGACTACTCAAATGGAATTTGGCTGCATATTTAAACCCTGGAATAAACTTTAAATATAATGAGATCTTACCAGAGACTTCAAGCAGAATATGCTGAAACCCATTTTAGGGATACAATTAAATTAGACTTTTCAATAAAATTATCTAAATTTATAATGCTATGTGTGAGGTAGATTCTCCTATCTGCACCTACAGAAGCCTTATTAAGGGAATAAGTGGAAGATTTAAATGTCTGCTACCTCTCTGTAACATTCAGAAGTATAAGCATTTCAGTCATCCTGAAAATTACAATGTGAACATATTTACCTGAGGCAGTGTAGTCCCAGTCATAAAAAGATATAAGAAAATAATTAAATAAAATCATGACAAATCCAGAGAATGTTAACAGGTTGGGAGCAATCCACAAAGGCACTATCTGTTAAAAAATGAAAGGAAAAAAATCAGAAAAATTGTATTTCAAACTGTACATCTTATTTTAATCAGAAAAAGTGTATTTCAAACTGTACATCTTATTTTGATAAAATATTTTATATCAGGAAGGAAGCTTTTATATGATACCAGCAATATTCAGATTTTTGTATATTTCCCCATTTTCAAATCAAAATACAGTTTTAATTTCTGAAATTTATTTTCAAATGCAATCCTTTTGCCTGATTTCTGTGACTGCAGTAAGAGTGGTATTTTTAAAATGTTGTACTCCCTTTAAAATGTTGTACATTATCATTTACCCAGCTTCCAAGGAAAGCCTTCTGTTCTGATCAGCTGTATCAGAACTGAAAGAAGACTGCAGCACCCCAGTGTGGTAATTCAGCATCCACGTGGCAGGTTTTGTAAGCATTGTATTCCCACACTAAAATGAGGAAAGCTCTTCTTCCAAAGAATGTGAATAATTTCTTACTCCAAACATCAAATACATCAGATCCTGAGTGCATTACACTTTTAGATTCAGAAGATGTCCCTGTTACAAGCATCTCCCTACTCTCTAAATAGTAATTTTCTGACAGGGTCTCCCTCTTTATTCATCAATTATTAACACTCCACTAATTCATTTTACTTTGGAGGGTGCTGAAAAGGACTCTCTGCCTTCACCTAAACTACTTTGTCCCAGGAATCATTCTCAGGCATTCATTCCCTGTGGCTTTAAGGTGCTCCTTACACTGCAAAAGGAATGAATCCCTTTTGAAAATACTCTTCCCAGGTAACAGAGTTTCTCCAGAATATTTTTTGAAATAGCCTACACAGCTTTCTACATGATTTTTAGACAGAACATATTTGCAGAAATACTAAGTATCAACCATTATCATCACTCAATATGTATCACTTATCAATATATATAAACCACAAAAATACTGGAGGCTTATTTGGAGTGCCTAAAGACTCAGAATGTATATAAAGTAATTCAACACTTTAAAATAGTACAAGAAAATATTAAAGAAAATAAAATCTAATAATTCCTGATACTAACAAGAACAGTGTATTACAATAGTATACAATAACTTTACTAACAATAGATTTGAAATCAAATGTTTTGTTAATATCTTAGGACTAGCTAGCTGAACAGACAGATGAATACATATTAATTCATTCTATCCAACTACTACATTTACTTAAATTTACTTTTAAAATCTGAATGCTTTGACTGATTTAATATCCTGACTAGATTATATTTTTCAACTATAGAGCAATTTGTAATATTCAGGAGAAATTGTGAAAACCAGTGGTGTACAGACTAAGTGTACACTTCCAAAAACCAGGTTAGAGTTCCTGAACACTTTTCCATTACATTTTTTTGGACATTTTCTGTAATAACACTGGGAAAACTATTTTATCTGATATTTGTTTCTTTATCAGCAGGACTTTATCACTGATTTTAAAACATTGCATGTCAGCTCTCATGATATTTAAAATACACCATGGAACACATAGAGCAACAATTTTAAAAATGTAACATATCTATCATTCTGAGTGCTCAAAAGGGCAAATCTAAACCTCTAAGAAAAGGGACAGTAAATGTTCCCTGAATTTCCTTTTGGAGAGCATCTAAGGAGGAACCCTTCACTGCATAGTCTCCCTTTCTTACACTGACTGCATGCTCAGCATGCAGCAACAGCTGCACATCTCCCACCTTTGCTACCTGAGGATGAAGAAGATGGATCTCCTGCTCGGATTTATCTTGTATCTCTGACCTTCCATGAAAGAAGAAGCACAGACGCTGAAAAAAAATCTAGATTTGTCTCTTTTAATCTAAATCATAGATCAAAAGACACTGTGGATGGAATGTTTACATGGATATATGGATAAACTGACTGCTTTTTCCTGGATGATTCATAAGGATTATTGACAATCAAATCAAGTGGGGCACCACAAACGTGTGCTTTCTAATTAGGCTCATCATTCTAAACAGTCACAATGTCATTTTTAAGTTATTACAGGAAATAATTCATGCTTCCATGGTGTGAACATGAAGAAGTTATTTTAACCCACTTTCTTGCTAACTGTGTATTTTAAGAAGGAAACTTTCAAAGGTTTTTCAACTTGTTATAGTTGCAATCCCTTTGGCTAACAGACACCATGAAAAACAGTTGCAGGAGTTCTGTCCTCAGGAAAACAGACTCCTGCAGTTAAACCCTTAAGCATGTTCTTTTGATCCTTACTGAACCTAATCTGTCTAGGTATTTGGAAAGTATTCCAGTTGCAAAATCCCTTTTGTTATATTTAATGCTCCTTATCTTTTTAGTTGGCATTACACTACCATCACCCTATTTCATAATTAGAAAATCACAGGGTGTTTAAGATTAACTTCTTACACACCTTGGAAAAATAGAGCCTGAATTTATTAGTATGCTACAGAAGGATGAGCTGCAATCTTTATTGTCTAATTAACAGACAGTAGAGGTCTAATACACCAATGTGCTACATGATTAATACTACTGGAGGTGCCATGGGGCAAATCACATCTGCTCTCTGGCAAAACCCTTGTGTGCTTGAACCTTTTAAAAAACTCTTAATTCCATGAAGTATTAACTGATTCCTGTTTCTCTGGGTCTAGCCATTCATTCTAAAAGCCTTAATACAAACAGCAAATGCTTTAATACAGCAACTATTTGGATAATAAAAGGTAAAGTACACATTTATATAAAGCTCTGTTTAAACTTCACTAGGTCACTTGAGACCACTAAAATGCTACTCTTGCCCAATTCTGCTGATAAAATCAAAGTTCATAAAGGCAACAGAGGGGAGCTTAATTGATTTCAGTGATACTGGCATACACCTGTGTATTCCAGTGGGATTTCCTCCCTTTCCCCTCATTGTCCTGCATCCCCACCAGAGATAAATGAGCTGGGTTATCACAATATGTTTTCAGCTCACAAATTCACATATTTTTAATGTCAAGCTCTTCTTAACTTCTTATTACACAGGAAGTACATTTTACAATGAATGGTAATGACTTACAACACAGGAAACACATCTTCCAATGAATTCTGGTTGTGGAATACAGAGAAACTTGTGTTGCCATTAGGATTAAACAGGCATATGAAAGGCAAGACCCAAATCTCAAGGCATTGTTCTCATGAGTTGTTTTTCTTTTTGCTTGGCTCAGTGAATTTAAGGTTGCTTTTTTTTCAACTCCTCTAGAATCGAGAAAAAATAGTCCATGTGGAATTTTTATTGTCACCAGTTTAGAAACTAAAAAGAATTAATTCATATCTGAGAAGGGATGCATCAGGATGTCTAAATTGAGTGAAGGAACTTCACCCAGTCATCAAGATGCACACTTGTACTGCCCAATTTTGAATGAACATAGTAGATGCAAAACATTCTTTGAAAATTCTTTGAAAATTATCCCAATTTCCCTATTGCAATGTACTGTTCAGGAAGAAAACCATGACAGCAACTTGCATTCCTACTGACATTTTACAAACAATTACATTGTGGCTAAGCTATAGGGGAACATTCAATAATGCTGTCCTTCTTCTGGTAAAATGCTGCAACTATTAGGAAAAATTATCTGCAAAGGAAGTTCTGCATTCACAACACTCCCCCTTCAATCTGCTAGCAGATGAATACTCACCCATCTCCTAAACCAAAGGGCAAGTGCACAGTAAAGCCTCCACTCATCTCCCATGCCAGAGTGCTGGAGGGGCTTTTCTGCCTCATTGTTTTCCTCAATATTATGGTGGGAATAAAAACAAAGTCTCTGAATTGAAGTACTGAAGTCAGTGTCACATCTTTGAATTTCTTTTTTCTCATCCCATGTTCAAGTTGTATTTCAATTCTTCAACTGGGTCATATGAACACTTTCCATGAAATTACTTTGAGGTTATGAATTAGGGATTATGATTTTCCTGCCATATCAAGAATAAGCAACACCTGAATTACAGAATCCAAAGATGGCAGATCCAGCAACACTCTGACCACATACATCCTTTTCTTTTGTTTGTACAAAGGTTTATTTTCAAGTCTGCTCCAATCTAAACATTTCCTGTAATGAGGCAGACGCGGAAGTCAGTGCTTCCTTGGAGATCAATAAAGTTCATATTTATTTGAGATACAGCTTCTTTTCTTTTTTTTTTTCCAACAACAGCATAACTAATTGTGAGTGGTTTATTTTTAAAAACTGCAGATTGCAATGCATTCAAGAGATGGCATCTTCCAATCATTATGGTGATCATGGTAACCACTCTCATTTCCAGCTTCTGTGAGGAATGCCTGGCTGTCTCAAGCAAGTCCCCTCGGGAGAAAATCAGACAGTGCTTGCATAAAATCATATGCACAGCACAGAGAGAGAGCCATGCTGTTGTTAGGCAGCATATGCTGTACAAAAATAATCTGTACTAAGTAAAACCATCCATGTCTGCAAAGCTGTTCAATGAAAGATGGAATAATGAAAGATGCAGAAAAGAAATGGATGCCTTTTCTACAGCAATCAGAAAAAAAGAAACAAGCCCTTTCTTTCTAAAAAAAAAATCTCAAAACAATACACTCACCCCTTAAACACAGCTAAATATCCTGCAACGTTTGTTTTCTTTTCAGATGTCTTCATTTCAGCTTTATTGATTAATATATATTTTTAAATGAAAGTACACACTATATTTAAAACAAATTCTTACATTAAAAAGTTATGTTTGTATTAAATTAAATTCTTACCTTAATAATTTTATTCCAGATGGGCTGCATAATATAGACAGATAAAGGATTTGTATCCACAGCACTGTACTGTGAGGAAAAAGCAAGCATGTTAAACAAAGCACTGAACAACGGCTATTTTTCCAGGACTACATGTCCTTCAGCATCTAAGAGCACTCAGTGAGACTGGTGTAAATTTATTTTATTCTGATTTGTACAGGTTTTATTTAATTTAAAAGCACTGGCCTGATTTACAATTACCATGTTAGCAACTCTATGTACTAACACAAAGGTTTAGGCTTGTGAAATGGCAAACAGCTCTGCAGTGACATTTTACTTTTAAATTCTTATTAATTTTACAACCCTATAAAATTCTGCATTTCTACAGTATTTTGGATTTAACACCTTTATTTCCAGTACCAGTAATGCACAGTCTGAGCACCAGTTCATTGCTAGTCTGTAGGAGAGATAGTGAACATGGTATGTGTTTCTAGGTGGATTATTATCTTGCAGAGATACACAGCTTTTGTCATAGTACCACGGTTGCATTTGCACTATGCTAATTATTGTAAGGCAATGTTACTATAAAAACAAGCTCTAAAATAGCACAGTTCATTACCACAACAACATTTCTCTATTGGACAGACTTGAAAACACATGTGTTTTATAAATTCCAGTAAGTACATAGCTATATCTTTTGTAAACAAAATATTTCAGAAATCCAAGGCCACCCTGGAATGCTGTTGTCTCCTTTTTCCTCAGAGGACAGTATCAAGTTTTATCCTGCCTTGAGACTGCAGAACACAGAATAATCTTAGGAAGAACAATCTTAACTGATAATACCACTGAAAGCCATGTACTTGGGCCCTGGCAGGTAGACATTGGAAGAAGGTATCCATCACTGGGGTGGTACATGTAATTATTTCAGAAATTCTTTGACTTTTAAAGTGCATATATGGCTTAACATTGCTAGGATGATGCATATGACTCACGAAGATTCAGATCTATCTATATATAGCACTGTCCAAACATCATGTGCAGAAAATGGGAGTAAGATGGGATGTGCTAGAGCACAGTTTGACAAAGGTGTTCACTTGCAGAAGAGCTGATGACAAAGAGTCTCCTTTCACATAACTTCAGCCAACAGTTAATTGTCTCTCCATACATATAGTTAATATATGGACCTCTGTTAGCCAACTACTCTTTGGATGAGACTGCATTCTGGAAGTACCTGTTCCAAGTCATTAATTATCAAAGCAACTTAGGCACTTCTCTTACACTCAGGCATCTACATATGAAATGCTTAGGAACGCTTCCATACATTTCCTTTTTATATCCGAATACAAAGCATATGTTTTAATTACCTTCTGGACAAAATGAAGCATTCACATAGTAATTTTTTGTGTTCAATTTTAAACCACAGATCATAAACATAGCGTCTAATAAAATTTTTATAACAGAGCTATTCACTGTAAATACATACTGACAAATATCAGTAGCAGTAACTGGTCAGCCCAGACTGTCTAAATTTCCAAAGGGAATAAAATTTTCAGTTTAGTGAAGTGTACATCACTGATTTTAATTTTTCTAAAAATACTCAAAGTGTTCACTCTGATGTATCTTTTTTTTCTGCTACTGCCACCCATATTACTTAATACATGATGCAATTTTGTCATCAACAGATTTTTCAACAGAATATATATTAGAATTCTTCAGAAAAACCTCAGAAAAAAATTAATTTGCAGGTAAAACTTTACTTTTCATTATTCTGCATGTATTTGCAGGTCCAGATGCTGTATTTATCTTTCAAACACTGATTTTTACAACTGTTTAAACTTTTGACAGTCCAGCTTGCATGTGAATTACCAAAACCTGTGGGCTTTGCTTAACATTTATGCCAAAATTAACAATAATACCAAGACAAACAATACCTATGCCAAAAGACCAGTCAGCTACTACTTAATTCACAAGAGAACTATGGAAATCCTCTGAAAATGAAGAAAATTCAAAGTATCCATAAGCACTTTTGAGATTCCAGGTAATCAGGAGTCTGCTCAAAGTTTCACTGCGGCTACTGGCCATTTCCCTACCCCAGCTGGTATTCAAAGACTATGTGAAATATGGGACAATTTGATGACCAGCAAATTCAATGAATTCAGCCATACCTGGATAAGAATGTGCAAAGGTCAAAATAAGGGAGTTTTACTCTTGCTTCTACTTTGGCATTCTCTTTTTCCCCTCACCCCCAAGTCAAAGTCATGAATAAAATCAGAAAATGCTAGTTAAACAACAGTAAAATGAGGCTTTTTATCCAAAATATTCACTGGGTGTTCAGAACTGCTGCTTGCTCTTAGAAGAAAAAAAAGGAAAATCAGTCTCATTTCTTTGAAATTGTTTTCTTATAGAGAAAATATAAGAGACTATATAGATGTATAATTTTTGTATTTTCTTTACTGGAAAATGTAAGAGGTTAGGTAGCTTTCCAACATATCTCTACATAACAGACACAAACAAGAGACAGAAGTCAGCTTTTTGTTTGCCTCACAGTTTCCGAAGTCAAGCACTAAAAATCAAAACAGACCTTATTGGAAAAAGGGGAAAAAAAGGAGAATTACAGCCAGCTTTTGTCACCTAAAGACATTTCAAGACACACCACACTTCATCCTGTTAATTCCTGTGTCTGTGGCTGAACTGTTGGTCCTCTGGGTGGGGAAGGAACATTCAGCAGATGTGCAGAAGAATGGAAATTTGCACTTCCCTCCACAATAATTTGTTTTAGCCAGACCAAAGGAAACACCCATGGAAAAATAGTTTTCAGTCACGGCAAAAAATAAAACTTGACAAATAAAGTCTGCTATACAGTTTAATACTCTGCTTTGTTCTGCTCCCAAGAAGCTACTAACCTCAAGGCCATGAAATCCTCAGGAGTTTAATGTTCATGGCTGCTCAGAAAAGCAAAGTACTGAGTAACATGCTCATATTATGACCAATGAACATGAATGCAAGAGTCCATTGAACCTGATGGAAAAAAAGCACTGCCATTTGCTATTGTGCAATTCTGTCATTTTCAGGGCACTTCTACTAAAAGACAAAGTGGAGAGGATAAGCCTGTTGGAGGTTTTTAAGTGCAAGGCTTATACAAGCACTAAGCAATTCCCTGCAAACAGTTTCTGTCCTGGAAAGGGGATTGATTGTCCTTATGCAAAGAAGAAGGGCTTGGAATAATCAGAAAGCTTCTCTCAACTATTTTTAAAAGAAGTTGTAACAGTTGGGAGGGAACAGCAGCAGTAAGGGAATAGGAAAAATGGCATTGACTTCATCTTACTTCCAAACTTAAAAATGCTTTTTCTGGTTTTATTTAATAGCTGATATCTCCTTGAAAGTCATCTGCTCTCTCTCTCAGTGTTAATGGCTTCTAGAAGAGCTAGAAATGAGAATACAGACGCCAGACATGTGCACACATACATGGTGACTTGGGCAGCACACATGAAATCTGCTTTTACTTTGTGTTTCTGCATCTTAATTTCCATCCAGGGGATCCAGCACAGCATGAAGTTTCTGCTGGTCACCTGTGTTAAAGGGGAAAGGAAACAAGGTGGGGGGGGGGATGATAAACAATTAAGAAAAGTTACAGGAAAACAGAAGAAAGAAAAATGAGCAAAAGCAAAGGTTTGGCTACTCAGTAAAAAGACAAGTGTTCTGCAGTGGCAGAGCAGAGCCAAACACCGAGGGGCAAAAGCACTCACAGTGATCAAGGTCTGCTCTGCTAAATACAAGACAAAAGGTACCTTCTGGCTCACATCCACACAGCTTAGAAATACTTCCCATTTTTGCAAACTGGTCACATCAGCACCACACAGCATCTGCTGGAGGGGTGTTGGGCCTCATCATCTGGCCCCACACACCCAACACATCATTAGCATTCAATATGTTTAAGTTCAAAGCATCTGAAACAATCTGGAGACTACACTGTAACCCAGCAATATGGCACTTTCAGAGCATGAAAGTGAGCCCTGTCTGCCGTGCGTGTTAAAAAACCCAAATGTCCATGTTGGAAGAGTGCTGAAGGATGGTGAAAACAAAAAATGATGTGCATTTCCTCCAGAACTGGCTATTTCCAAACCAAAAGCCTAGCTATTGCCTTGGAGAGACTTTAGAGAAATAAACAAACAAAACCCAAACAGGGAGTGAGCTAACCATTAATGAGAGCAGACACTGGATCTTCATTGGACTCCCCAGCCCTTTCCAGCTTTGCACTGTGGAGGCATCACAAGAATAAAACTTTGGAATGACTACAATTGAGAGAAAAATATAAAGCATGCCTACATACACTTCAGAGTCAGGAGAGAAAGCAAGCTGCAAGAAATGTAGTTGCATAACTACATTATATTGTTATTTCAACTTCAGCTGCTCTTTATACTAACAGACTATTCCTTTCCTGTACTTAAATCATCGTGTCCCAGGTAGCAGTATATTGTGCCACTCAGTCATTTACATTGACAACACCTGTGTTTTGTAAATGACAGACAAAGGGATGGGAGGCATGACAATGGACTCTCTTTTGCACAAGGTAAGGGGTTTTTGTGGTTTTGAAAACTGGAAGATGACCCTCCCAGTCCAGGGTACGGACCAGGCGATATTGAAAAAAGCTCTGTGGGAAATCACCCTTCTGGGCAATGTCTTATGCAATATGAACTTGGCTTCTGTGAAACCTTACACTTCAGGAACCACATAAAAATTAAAGAAAATACTGAAATACTGGCACATCTGTTAAGAATTTTCCATCAATCTTTCTGATTCCTAGAATATGTTAAACATGTGGAGTTTAATTCTATTTAATATATGTTTTTACAGGTTTCTAGTTATTATGGGACACAGTCTTGGATCTTAACAAAAGCTTCACAAAGGGAAGAAAGAGAAGCATGCTACAAATAACAGAGTTCCACAACACTGTGGATGCCAAATATGTTCAGTGCTTTAAGTGCTGATGTATTCCAAAACACAGTCCTGTTACTTCTAATAATAGAATTGCTTTACATTATATCATCAGTTAGTTAATTATTCATAAATAATGGCTTGGGTTTTCTATCTCCTATACAATAATTTGGTGTATTCTGCATTTTCCCCTACCCACATACATAAATGGGGTTTTTTTTGTTTTTCTTTGGTTTTTTATTAGACCACCAGTACCTAAGTCCAGGAGTTATAAGCCTGTACTAGGGCTGGATGCAGCTGCACTGTGAAAGAAGAGGCTGCCCGAGCTGGGCTCCTGAGCTCCTCTCTCCCCTCTCAGTTTGCCCCCTCCAGTTCCATTAGCCTGTGCACACTACAGCTAGGAAATATAGTTAGATTTTCCTTCCACCTGATATTATTCCTAGTAAATACTAGAACGCCATGGTTTGTGCAATTCAACAATCCTGATTGGTATTACTCAGTCATCAGGAAGTTGTTATTACTCAAACTGCTGTCCTGGGGATGCTTCGTTGCAAAGGTGTATTTATCATTCACCTCCTCATTTTCAGGAATCCTGACACACATTGAGTCCTGTGCCACATCCTGAAGTAGGTATGGACCCATGTCCATGAGGTCGTGGGCACATAGAGCTGTGGGCACGTGCCGAGCAGTGTCATGGCCTTAAGGTCACAGGACCATGGCTTTGGATCACAGGATCATTCAGGTCAGAAGGGACTTCAGCAGGTTTCCTCCTTCTTAGCATAAGCTCAAAACCAGGTGCTTTATCCAGACCATGGAGAGGTAGACAGTCAGTGGGACTGGAAGTCAGCAACCAGTTTTCAACTAATAGTAGTTATATTAAGGATGCTGCCTAATTTCTCTTAAGGAGAAGGCTTACATGGGACATGTTTAAGCACTTAGCAACAAAGCCAAAATAATTAATAAGAACATAGAAACATGATTAAATATTGAGCAAGGGGTAATAGAAGACAGCTGCATGTGTGTAAAGGGACAAAGGTAGAGGCTGGCCCAGAATGGGGAAAAATATAAATCCTGCTAAAACAAAACCTGCACACTCTCAGGGTCCTTAACTTGCTATTCAAGGAAGGTCTAACATAGCAAGAAAGTTGATTTCTATGTTTTGTTTTTTTTTTTTTTTGTGCAGACTGTACTCCCACAGTCAGTAAAAGGAAACAACAGCAGGATTTTGTGCTACACCTATTTCTGTGCATGTACAAATATGTATGTGCCAGCAGCCCTTTAAAGATCTAACAGCAGACCAAGTACCCATCCAGCTGGAGCTCTGCCAGAGGGTGTACCTAAATACCTGGGAACCCAAAGTGGGGAAACCACTCCACGCCCAAAAGGGAAGACAGATTAAAAGCATGTTGTAGTTTCCATAAGAGCTGCTGAACAGCAGTTCCGTAGCACATACACTGAGCCCTTGTGTTATCTAATATCCTGATGCACAAGAGAGGGGTTACTTCACAGAAAGATTCCTACCTCTACAAAACAACCCTTAGAATAAGGGTTCCCTTAGATTTATAACAAACATTGCGCATTCAAATCACAGCTACATCTTTGCAATTAGCCTTCAATTAAAACACAGATGAATAAACAAAAATACATAAGTATACATGCATATTCTACATATAAAAATCCAAAAAGCATCTCAGAATGCTAATATCTCTTGATAAAGCAATAAAATGAAACTATGCAGTTGGTATTTGCACTTTTATGAGATTCAACAAGGCATACAACTCTTTACATTGAGCATATTTGTCCCAAAAGTGATCTAATGAACCTTTGTAAATTAATGGGTGTAATATTGCACTCAAAACCATGTACAATTTCCCATCATTGGGAAAAAAGTCCTGCAGCAAGTTATATCAAATGCAGCATCTCTGTGATGTGATTTCATTAAGTTCTTGGTTCATTAGCATATGATACATAGAAGGAAGATAAAGATTACAGAACTCATGAAATGCTACATTGTCAGCTACAATCACAACAGGATGAGGAAAAAGAGGTAATGCATGCATGAAGAATGTCTTTCAGAATGACATATTCAGTTGGCCCATGGCTCTTTGACATGAGACACACGAATGCAGTGACAGATAATGTAAGAGTAATGAGTTATTTGGTTTATTTCACATACTATTCAACAACACTTAATTACAAAATGTATTCCATCAAAGTTACATGAAGAAGACTGCAAGATTTTATTTGTAGAACAGTGGGCTGTTGACCCACAGTTTTGTTGAAGCCAGACAGCATTAGTTTTCACTGCCTCAAATATTCAAGGACACAGTTTAATAAACTGTGGTGGTTTGAAAAATCTAACTACAGCAGACACAACTGATAACTGCTTTCAGATAATTTTTGGAATTAAATATTAGTGAAAAAACTTAAAAATACTATGTGGAAAAACACTATATAAGAAACATGTAAAGAAAGTGCTCAATATACATAAAATTGTCTATGTGCAATGAGCATTATTGCAATGACCATTATTAACTGTCTCCTAAATAGTTCCAGGTAAGCATGGAAATGAAAGTCTCTTCTAAATTTTCAAAATCATGTAAACTCCTTGTGTTACCAAAGTAGAAAGCAAAACGACTGTTCCATTAAGGTGAGCAGAACCCATGATTTTTCTAAACCTCATAATTACACTT
This sequence comes from Fringilla coelebs, assembly GCF_963513975.1. Taxonomy (NCBI): domain Eukaryota; kingdom Metazoa; phylum Chordata; class Aves; order Passeriformes; family Fringillidae; genus Fringilla; species Fringilla coelebs. The sequence continues at coordinate 43,380,854 of NC_140028.1, read as the reverse complement.
GTAGCCTTGGAAAAGCATAGACTTCACAGAAATCCAGTCTTGTATCTGGGTGAATCCTGAACTTCCAGACATTAATTCACTAGATTATACTCAACACCCTTTGCTCTTCTGGTATTAGTCAGTGTAAAAGAAAGAGTCAGACCTTGAAAGGCGATCACTATGCATCTGATCTTGTTTCTCTAACCCTCCAAAATGAGGGCTGGGATGTCATTTGAGATATCTTCTAGTCCAGAGTGTTCACCTAATGCAAGATCACGTTCAGTATACATTAAGGATGCAGATCAAGTTTCCATGAGGTAATGGCCCCGTTGCTTGCAGAAAGCAAACATGTCAGCACACTAAAAGAAAATACATTACCCAAAACTTTCATAAAAAGGTGTCAGCAACTGTTTGTTTATTAATGCTCAACACTAGATTGTTGATCTTGCCTCAGAGAAATCCAGCCATTTCTTAAGACTGATAGAATGATTGCCCAATCCCCTTTAGTACCTGTTCCAGCAGGCCTTATTAACACAAGACTCACATAACAGATGCCTTAAATTTCTCTTTGTGTGGCCAAAACTCACATCTTGTCTTTCTTTAAAAGGGCACTCTTTACTAGGCTCTTACTCCCACTTTACTCAGACTATCTCACACGGTTCATCTTTTCTAAGCCTCTTGGTATTCATAATGTCATTCTAAGGACTGAAAACTGTGTGCCAAAGCAGGCAGGACACATTATTCCACTTGATACCTGATCAGTACATCAGCTTCAGGAGTAAACAGAACCCTTTGACATATTTATGACACTTCCAGCTTAAGAACTTTTTTCCCTTTATTATAACAGCCGCAATGCTGCCAACACTCTGATCCCCTGGTATCTTTCCTGCACTCTGTTGTCTCTTATTTTATGTTTTAAATGTTGATTTTCTTTCCCCTAAGCAAAACCTTGTTTACTGAATTTTTTCATACTGATTTCTGGGTATTATATCCCTTTTCCAAGTATATTTTAAATAATAAACCTATTCTTCAAAATTTTTAAGTATAGTGAAAATTTTACAATATTCTCCCTTCTGTTACTTAATGAAAGTATTGAATAGCAATGGAGCTGGGACAGAGAGACAGCTGTGTAGGTAGAATCCTACTTGATAGAACCTACTACTTTGACAGAAAACTTTAAATTTTTCCATTCTCTTTGAGGAAATATTTTAAACTCTTTAAAATATTTTGATTGTACAATGATTTCATCTTAATTACCTCTATCTGCTTTACTTGTGAGAACATGGGACAGTAGCAGACCCCTCACTGAAATGAAACTACTCATACCTCATTTACTCTCCCCTCTTCACCACACCCCTTATCCACACACACAGAGCTACCTGCTAAAAAATGACTTAGAGGATAGAAACAGTGTGGACAAAACAAGATGAAAATGTGGAACCTTAGATGTCAATTTTTATTGTTGTGTCTGATTTTTGTAATCATCTTTTCCAGGCCTGTTGTTTGAGTCAAGCCTCTATAGCTTGTTCTTAGATCTCTTATTCTCAAAGAGGATAAAGCATCAATGTTTCCTGGCTTGAAAAACCTCTGTGCCCAGATACTGTAAAGAAAGATGACTCAAGGCAAATATGCAAGGGAAATCCTAAGAATGGAGTGATGAGAAGAGACAATGGCAACACGAGCTCACCACCAACATTACTGTGTTCTGGTGAGAAGGACAAAAATAAAGAACCAAATTCTGCTTTTATCTGTACTCATCACCTGGTTGTTGCAGAACAGCTTGTTTCCAACAGAAACCCAAGCAGGCAGAAAGAAAAAGGCAGCAGTGTAATTCCATGGGTGCTCTTCCAGAACTCCAAAACGCTGATAAAACATAAAAGTAGGAACGACATGATCCAAAGCCTACAATTCCAGTTGGTTGTAGCTTTTGGCTCTGTTGCTCCATGTCCTGAAGAACAGGACACAAACCAAGGATAAGAATCTTCTGTGATACAGTTGCAGCAAATCACCTGAGCATTCAACTGTCCTGAAATCAGCACCTGACCCAGGGGCAAGAAGATGGCAGAACGATCACAGCAGTAATAGTCAGGGTTGTTCTGAACTCTCATATCATCACATCTTCACCTGTTCTCAGTCTGCTTTTAAGCAGAAGAAGGAAAACTGAATCTCTAAAACCCCATTAACAGGCAGAATGAATGGGAAAAGATTAGTAAAGTGAAATAGCTAGTTCTGAGGAGCCAGTGCCTGTACTATAAGGATTTCAGAAGGTATCACATAAACTGATTCCATTATAATACTAGGGACTGAATGTCCTGGGGGTACGTGTGTGTTTGTTATCTGGTTTAGGTTCATCCTAAGGGAACGCATTTTTGTGCTCTGAGGTCACTCTGTGATGTAAGCCAAAGCTTGGTAATTGGGGAAAACTTGGTTCAAAAGCCTAATATACATGGACCTAACATGCTAAAGGGTGCTGAAATCTTTGCATTCATTAGAGGTCTGCCATTCCCTTAGCAAAGAACTGTGCTGGTTTTGTTGCCAAGGCCCTCCTCCAACTGCAAACAGGAGACAGACAGTGCCTCAAACATACAATTGGAGCATTCATGGCAGAGAGATGAATTCAGCTGTGTGAAAATTTTGAAAATTGAATAACAATTTTTTTTCAGGCCATATTTACCTTTACAAAAGGAGTTGATGACACAAATTATTTTTTTTAAGCTGCGTTATACTCAGTGGATAAATTGTGCAAAGTAGGGAGTATGTTAAACCACTGATAGTACTGTGAGTACAATGCTGCAGTGTGATGTACAACAGAGAGATGGAATGCCACTAAATCTAAAGTTTTCTATGCACACTTCAAATCCAGAAGCAATACAGAGTTTTAGCTCAATATTGAATGTATGCTCAGAGATCCTTTCAGAGATAACCTAGTTCTTCACAGAGCCAACACACATATCCCTCCATACTACCCCACAGCTGGGTTCACCAGGAAACACAGGGTAGAAATAGCCAGAAGGCTGTAAGAAGAGGTAACCCATGTGTGCTGGGCACAGTGATCAGAGTGTAGCACCTGCTGAATAGGCAGCAAAGGAAGCAGCATTCTCCTCCAAGGGACTGGGAAGCTGAAGGACCAGGATGCAGAAAGGCCCTAGGCTGAAGGGGAAGAGATGGCAGCCAGAGGGCAACAGGAGGTTGAAGAGCATGTGTCAGGCCTAGGAGGTGGTGAAAACAAAGCTGTGGTTGTGGCAGCCCTAGGTATGGGAGAGTGAAGGACAAGAGATTGTGGTAATGATTAGGGTTTCCTTGCTGCACCCCTTTTGTACTTTTGGAGTACTTTAAATCACTGGGAGCAGCATTTAGGAATAGGGAGAACTGCCATCACCTGCCAGGTCCTCCTGCAACCTGGAGCACCAGGCAAATGCTGCAGACACCTGACCAGCTCAGCAGCACCAACCTCATGTAGCTGTACTTCTGTGTGTGAAACACATGCCATTTGGATTTATTTATTTCCAAGATATCCCAGTCCCAAGTCACCTCAGGTAAAAGAAAACCATTTGATTTCAACTTTCTAAAGCCTGCACTTACTAGGTTTTTTTTTCAGAACACAATAGAACAGATACTTAAATATCTGTGTTGGCTGGTTCTTGTACTTAAGAAAATTACCCAACATAGTTTCTTTGCAATGCTCTTGAGAAACCAATATATTCAAATTAAATTATTTGATATGTGATTCTGTCTTTTGGTAATAATTTGCCCTGTAAATCATAAGTATGGCACAATGATTACAGGTTTTTTAAAGAGCATTGTTTTGATTATTCCTCATCTGCACTTGTTTGAAGCTATTTTCATTCAAGGGATAAGATAGAATGTGATACAAGCATTCCCATATTTGTACTATGAACTCAAATAATTCAGGAAAGTTACTTAAATAACAACATCCATTTATCCTAAAAATTGCTTTTTATTTTTCTTCCTCCCAATCTCAGTCAAGACCGCGGCTTCACCATTCAAGCACAGACCTGTGCAACTCACGCCCTGTGGCCAGAAGCAGCTTGCAGAATGTTTTATCCCACTCACATCGGAGACACACAAACAGGTTGGTACATTTTAATTAGCTTCTGTGCATAACAAGTTCCTAGGAAGCAACCTGGAGAACACTCTCGAAGCCACACTTCCTCCACCTTCATTCCTGCTGAGGTGAGCAGGCAGAGCTGCTGGCACACGGATCGGAAGGGCTTGATAGGAACCAGGAAAAGCTGAACGCCCTGGCGGGAGCCCAGCCTGGGAAGGCACACGGTAAGAGCAAGAAGGCAAGAATCTTGGGGAGCATGGTGTAGGGGCTGCTTTGGCAAACTGAACATAAAATAAAAGGCTGGGTTTTGTGTGGGTAGAAGCTCGTATGCCCCTCCTGCTTTTCACGAGGAATGAGGCGAAGGCGTGTGAACAGGGTGGCATGGCCCATTTCATACACCTGCACCTCAGCTGGCACAAACCTGGATGATCCCCATACTGCATCCCCCATAATTCCTAAGTCCATGGCATAACACTGGTAAATTCAAATATCTAATGATTCACCCATTTACTGGGATTCTGCATGCCGGTTATTTGCAAACATGAGGTTTAGATCAAATTACTTAAAGTAAGTTTTTCTTTCCCCCTTCTGGCAGCTTTCTTATTCATTTCTCAACGCCAAAGCATTCCTGTGTCCGAAGGCTTTGCAGACAGCCAGACAAGCAGCATCAATCCGTGCTTTCTTACAGAAACACCGGATGCCTCCAAAACCACGCTGCTCTAAAACGGGCACAGCTTTTACAGACGCTGATACTCACTCAAAACCCAGTTCACTCTGCCTCCACCGAGACCCGCCGCCCCGCGAACACCCCCCTGCCCAGGGCACGCACTCCACCAGAGCCAGGCCGGCTGCGGGCGGGCACAGGTGGAGGTGCGGGACATCCCCCTGCGGGCACAGGTGGAGCCCTGCGGACCCTCCGGATGGAGGGGATGGCCCGGCCGGCCGGGGCCGCGTTCAGGCGGGGCTGGGACCCAGCCGCCCAAAGCGGAGCGCTCCGGAGCCGAGATGCGAGCCGGGGCTGCCCGTCCGCCGCCCGCCCTCCCGGCCCCGGGCTGCCCCGTACCTTGTAGTGTCGGAAGCCGTGCAGCTGCCGACCGCTCACATAGCGCCACCGCCACATCGCCGCCCTGCGCCGCGCCGGCACCGAGGCACGGAGGGATGGGAGCGATGGGAGGATGGATGAGGGAGGCGGCGGGGCCGGGGGCGGGCGGAGGGCGGCTCCCCGGCCGCGCCCCGGGGCTGGACCTGCCCCCGGCTCCGGACCTGCCCCCGGCTCCGGGCATCCGCGCCGGCGGTGCCCGCGGGGCTGGCTCCCGGGAGGCTCCCGGGCGGCTCCCGTGGGAGCGGGCGGTTCCCCGCGGCCCCAGGACGCTCCGGTGCCCGCCTGCCAACAGGGTGTATTTCACACCCGTAATGACCTCACGGTACCAAGGCACGTCGCGGAATCACCTCCAAACTGTTTTTCTCGCTACGGGTCTGTTCAAGATGCCGTATTTACAGCGTACGGACGACGCGCCCGTGAAGTCGCTATACAAAACAATGCTGAGTAACAAATGCAAAACATGTCAAGCGACACTCCACAAACAATGTTAAGCGCCGCGTTTCAGAAACAAGTGACACTGAGGATTAAGGTTTATCTTTGCATTCCAACAATAATCTGATATTATATCTTTCTGATATTTATTATATCTGATAAATATCTTTCTACTGCACCTGCACTGGAGCCTGCCACACCACATCAGTCAGCAATGCACTCTGCGCCTCCTGATTTCTAGGGAAGTGAGGAACTGGGATAGGCAGAACACTGGAAAACATCAGGAGTAATGTTTCAAATGCAAACGTATTTCAGCATATGGCATGACACCTTGTGTTACCTTTGCTGTACGCTACTGGGAGAGAGAGTTGAAATCATACACGTCAGGGTCTGTGATTTTATGGACCAAATGGAATATATCCAGAAAGCAAATCAATTAAAATCCATTACTTGCAGCCCACGAAGCATCTCATATATTGTGAGAGTCAGTGTTATTTTACAAACTGGGCAGGTTTGATAGGAATTATGCACAAGTTATGATCGTTAAGTGCAAACTGTATGCAATGGTTCTTGTTCTGTATTATTAATTACACACTGATCAATTGAGATGTGCTTACACCTGCATTCTGCTTCCAGCAGCAGCAGCAGCTGAACTTCTGCTCTTGAAAACAACCCAGAACTTTAATACTTAACTTCAGGTTACTGAGTTAAAAGCTTGAAACCAGTTAAGAAAGCTAAAGTGTATGAACTTTAGTTCATGAGCCAACTCTAATTTTAATTAGTTTCATTGCCTGAATTTTGATTTGGGATCCCTTCCATTATTATTATCACAATTTTAAATTGTGTTATGCTATTGAATAATTTACAAGGGCACATAAGAAAAGAATCACGACTTGTACTGTATTCACTGCAGTTTTTTAGTCCAAGTAAGTTACTAAAACAGGCCAAAGCATTTCAGAATTATCACTTTCACTTCTTGACTCTAACCTTAGAAGCCTCAAACATGAAAGCAGAAATTTGTCTGAACAACTATTAGGAATATGATGGACAGTAGTAGAAAAGGTGTTTGCTTTTCTGAAAGGTAGAAGGTAGGCAAAAAAAAAATTTTCTCTTTGCAGGCTTCTAGATTTACATCAAAAATATATAGATACAGAAGATATATAGATATAGCAGACAGAGAACACAAGTTTTACTTCCTATTCTCTCAAAACTATTTTGGTGATAAATGAAACACAAAACCCCCCTCAAACCCTCACAAATACTCCACTAAACAGGGAATGTCAAAGACTGCCTACATGTGAAAATGCAATTGCTTGAACTTGTACTTCAGCATGTTCTGTGTCTGCTAATGAGCACATCAAAAGAGGCAGCCTAAGTTATACTAAAGAGCAGGAACCAGACTGGTGAATAAGCATGGAATATCACAGAGCAAGCTGAGACACAAGTAGCATGGGTTTTGAGAACACTGTGGAAATTGTACTGATCTGTGTCCCTATAGGACACGAAATAACACGAGGCGGACACGCGGCTCTCTCAAGGGTAAGGAGAGAATTTTAAATTTCTGACTCCAACATTTATAGATTTCCAAAAGTGACAGTGCCACCTCTCCAATGACACTGGACAAACCAAGAGTCCATCAAGTTTCTCCTCCTCCATAAAAGAATGCAAAATATTTACATAAAGTGTGTGAGAAAGTTTGTTACAAGAATGTAAACATCAGAAGGCTTAGAAAAACTTAAAAAATCAGGATGACGATCTGCTAGCTGTTGATTTAAGGAATTTCCTTGATTTAGGCATCATGGTTCATATGAATAGTTGGCCTTTAAGACCACACACACAGACTTGCCAAGGCCAGCAATCCAAGCTCAAGCCATGTGCTTTACTGCTGTCTCCATGCATACCAGAATGGTAGGCAAATAGATGAGGGCTCAGGATGGCCCAGAATAAATAATAAATACATTATTATACACACAGATATATATATATATATATATAAAGTAAATAATAAATAAATAACCCAATAAATCCTTGGGTTTCATTCTTCTCTCTCTAAGTTAGAATAATAAATTAATAATGATGGAGCTTCTTGGATAGGGAAGACTGCCTAGTATGGCAACTTTGATTTTTAATAATTTATTGTGTCTTGATTATTCCCCACCCTAAAGCTGTGTGCCATGCAATAGCCTTTATCTAGAAGGCATCTAATGGCACATTCCTGTAGAGACCAAACCCAAAATGACCAGCTGCCAAAGCAGTAGAAGAAGGAACTAATGTATTACCCTACCCACTCTTTAACTACTACTCTCCCTTGGGCAAGGCATTTTTCAGGAGCAGTGTTTGTAAAATCTTCAACACAAGGGTACACCACAGTTATGATTAGGCTAAAGTAGTATTAATTCTAGACCTAAAAGAGAAAATTCAATATCTGGAGTTACTAAAATTTGTAAAGTTCAGTGTTATTTGCCCCTCAGTAATTTTAAAATCTTATTGAATTAAATTAAGAGGAAAAACTTTCATGGCAGTAAACTGATTGAAGTTTAAAATATATGTCACTTTTCTCCAGCTCTGAATATGGGCCTGCATTTTTTCTCACCAGCTAGAGCCAAAAGAGAGTATTCTTATGACAGACCTTCAGTTTCAGATTGGAAAATATTTTTTTTTGCAATAACCCCATTAAACTACAGAGGTGTCTCATAAAAAGTAGGCAAATATGTTTCCCAAATGTTACAGTCTGCCAGAAAGTTATGCACTCATACTCCCTTTACAGCACTGACACAGAGAAGGAGCAGGAGATGACAAAAATGTCAGCCACTGCAAGATGCCAAGGGAACACTTGGAGCTAGGATGCTGAGATGAGCTGGCTTAGGCTCAGTGAGCAGCCAGGACACTCCAGAAGCTGGAGACCCTCACATCTTTCGGAGCCAGGGGCAAGGGCTGCTAAAGAGATGCTTCCTGGGTGTGCTGAGTCATTTAATACCTTTTTTTGCTTTTGATTCTTAAACGATGAGCTATTAATTTTTAATCTGTGTGAATGTTAGAAACTGACTCTTTGATCCACTGCAATCTGGCATCCCCTGAGGGGTTTTGGGGTTTTTTTTTCCATTTCTTCCACGGTCTACAGCTCGCCTCAGCATAGCGATGCACTGTACTGTGAAAGAGTACAGTTTAATTTAAAGTGGAACTGACATTGTAGCTTGATGATTAAAAAGATCTAAGTGTTTCATGTTATTTCCTAGAAAAAAACTTAGAAAGCCTGGAATGATCAAACTGCAACACAGTCTGCAGAAGAAAATGTTATTGTAGATCTAGACTGTGATCTGCCTAGCCTAGACCTTTGGATCACCTCTTGCCTGACAAACTCATAAAAACCTATCTGACCCTGAAAGACAGACCCTAAAGTATTTCATTAGTTTTTCCTCACCTACTTCATCCCAATTCAGTGTCTGGGATACTTGTGACTTTTAATACTTTCCTGAAGAAATGACTCAGACCAAAAACCTTTCTTGTGTTCGAATTTGACATTGTCTGTATCAGACTTTGTACACTGAAAAGCTTTTAAAGCTTTAACTTAATGCTCTGTAAGAGGAAATGAATCCACAAACCCATATTAGAATGAAGGACGGGCACATTCAATCAATATAAACAAGTGCTCCAAACTTCAGTAATTTAAGCTTCCTTCCCTTTAACTCATCTGTGTAAAATACTTTTTGTTTCTTTGAAAGATTTCTTTCTACATGTGTATTAAGGAACATTGGTGCAATCAACAGCACCACCAACAAAAAAAATCCCTTTTTTCTGGATTTCACTACAGAAATAAATTTTTATTGCTAACAGAAATGGTATTGTTTTCATAGAATTTTTATGCAACAAAAATACAAAAAGCACACCATTTCTTAATGTTCCCTGAGCAGCAGTAGATTTGATCTCGAGTGCAAATACAGTCCATCAGTATATCAGATAAAACAGTGGACTCAAACCATTATATAAGCCTGTGAAAACACAAATATGCTTGCATATGTAGTTGAAAAACCAGTTCTTCAAAAAATAACCAATTGTGTTAATTATTACTTCCAAAATATGATACACAGAAATTTTTAACAGACTTGAAGAATAACGTAGTGTATTATGAAATTTCAGCTTTTGTCAAGAACCTTGCCTTTTATCATTCTTTCTTGACATTATTTCTAATAATGAAATGGAGACATTATTTTTTTAAAAGCTGCAGCTCTGTTTTAGTTCATGTGGTTTTCTTACATGATTTCTCTACTTCCATGTCATTTCAGTACTTGTTTGTGAAGAACATGAAAACAAACAAAAGGAATCTATAGATCGGGTCACCTTCTTGGGATTCTGTAGAAGTAAGTTCCTCCCAGGTATGAGCACCTTGGGATTCTTGGAAGGAGTTTATGTACAGAAAAAATACACTCACTAAAGTAGACCTGAATTCTGTGTTCCATTTCTCTGTGGTTCAGCTCTAACATAAGATTATTTAGTTAAACAGTGCAATAACATACATTTTCAAAAAAAAACCTACCTTGAGGATATGTAATAGAATTAATTTGTCAGTCTGGTAATTTCAGAAGAAATACTGCAAATTTTTGGAAGGATGAGAACCCAGTGCTTTTAATTCTGTTTTGAACATAAAAAAATTAAAGGCAGTATGGGGTTTGGATGATGATGTTTATGGCTCTTCTGTTTGCAAAATCCACTTTAATTAATGGCAGTTTTATAAAGGGAATGCCAGACAGGTATTTGCCATAGGGTGCTTTGGGAAAAATACAAACTGAACTACAGACGAATATATGTAATTAGGGCTCAACAATAAAAATACAGTCATGCAGTATCTTCTATCAAAATGTAAGTACTTTATAAATTCTAATCAAGCCATGAGATACAGCTACCTTATTTTACAAAGATTGTTTATTATTACTTGTGTTTTACAGCAGCATTGACAGCCAAGGTGACCTTGTCAACAACATACAATAAGCAATATAAAAATAACCTATCTGTAAAATATAAAATATAACCATCCTTTATAACCAATATAAAAATAACCATTCTTTTCTGCCAGTGTTTCCACTTGGACCAGTAAAACGTTTGCAAAGGTGATCAGCTTTTTCCCCTTCTGTTAGCTGCAACTTATCATTTTATGAAAAAGAACGTTCATGAAAAGCAGTTTCAATTCCAAGTCAACATCTTGACACTGAATTACCCTTTTTGCCAGTACATTTATTGGCTTACTTTTTGCTCAGGAAGTTTAAAAAAATCTTTGTTTAATGACATAACGGCAAACGTATTTTTCATCAAGTGCCTTGTGTTTAGACATTACTTGTTTGGGTATCTAGGCAATGTTTCCATCCCTGTGTTTCCTTTCCTTGTGATGTTAAAGACCCATTTGAGATTTACTTCTGAGTGAACCCGGATATCAGGAAGGATGCTTGAGTGACCTTGGCAACCATGAAGGATCCAGCGGCGAAACCCAGGCTGAAAAACTACTCAGGGAAGGGCAGAGCTCAGACGTCGCTCTCCACACCATGCCCTTAAAAAAATCAGCGCTGCCAACTCAGCCCCTGCCCTGGGCAGAGAACAGACGGCCCAGCTCGCGGCACCCCCAGCTCCGCCTGGGGCCTCGGGACAGCTCGGCAGGGACGGCAGGAGGGCGGCGGGGCCAGCACGGACGGGGCCGGCACGGTGGCTCCCCGCCGGGAAATGCCCGCCAGCTCCCGAGGAGCGCTCCCGCACCCAGGGCGCGCGCACCCCGTCCCTCCTTCCCGGGAACCGCGCCCTGCCCCTACGTCACCCGCCCCCCGCCCAATCAGGAGCCGCGGCTCCGGCGGCGCCAAAGCTGCAAAGGGCGGGCGCGGGCTGGGGGTTCCCTCGGCCCCGCCCCCGGTGCTCCCCCGCCACGTGACCGGGGACGCGGCGCCGCGCCGGGGGCGATGCCCGGCGGGAAGGTACCGGCGGCGGCGGGACGGGAGGAGAAGGGGCTCGGCCGGGCTGCTCGGTGCTCCCTGGCCGCCCCCCAGGGCCGAGCCGTGGCGCTCCCCGCGCTCCTCGCGGCGGCCTTGCCGTGCGCCCCAGCCGCCGGCCAGCCGCGCCTCCCGGCCCCGCTGCGAGGGGCGCGGGGGCGACTGGTGGTGGTGGTGGTGGCGGCGGCAGCGGCAGAGCAGCAGCTGCCGCGCTGTGCCCTCGCTGCCCTTTCATATCCGGCTCCAAGGCGGTGCTTGTGTTGGGGACCCGCCACGCTGGAACGCGGGGCGGGAGCCCGGGCCCTTCCCCGCGCTCCTGGTGTGCGCGGTTGCGCAACACCGACAGTGAGATCCATCGTGGCACAGCTGCACCGGGGGAAGCGCCGAGCTCGGCCTTCTTACTTGGCAGTCGGGGGAAAGTGCAGGGAGAGTCAAACTTGAGAGGAGAAGAGAATTGTGGGAATTGGCCGGGATTGATACTGTTTTGAGCTTCCTTGTGTGGGAGCGGAGGGAGGAGGAGCGCCCCGTGCTGTTTTCCTATCCCTTTCCTTTGGTAATGTGCTTGGTGCATTGGATGTTCCCCGCAGAGGGGCAATTCGGATGTGCTGGCTCTGATTAGCCGTGCTTAGGCTAATATTGATGTACTGCTGAAAGACGGACTACAAGTGTTGTTTGACATATAGAGCTAACAAAAAGAGCTGACAAATTACAGATCTGGTTCCTAGAGAATTTTGTCTGTACTAGTGTGCATGTTCAACTGCTTTATAAATATAATCACATTTAAAAGAAATTTTAATGGCAGAAAATGTCAACAGCTTTAAAAAACCTACTAAAAAATCTTTAAAATAACCTACTATACTTCACATAAATTAACCTGTAAGTTGACACTACACGTTTTCTTCTGAAAGGCTTTGCATTCTTGCCTAGTGAGAAAATGCGCACTTAAGTGAAGCAGGATTTAACCGACTCTTGTTGCAATGTGATAACGGCCTGTGATAATAGTAGCTCCTTTTGGTGACAGAGATAATGCTCCTTGATGAATGAAAACTTATACTGATCAAGGGAAAATAGAGCACTTGCTGACTATTAATTAAATTGATTAAAAACCCATGCCAATCTGAGATGTGACAAAAATGTGTGATGCTGTTATTGTATCCTAAACATTTTGGGTAACTTAATTTTGTGTAAGCTTTTCTAAAATGTTCCTGTTTTAACTGTTTTCATAGATTGCAGATTTCTCTCTAACTACTTGGCACTAGTTGTTGATACAAAGCGTACTTCAATAATATTCTTATTCCATGAGGGTTGGTTTTTTTTCAGTGTAAGCATATAGTAATTTTTATTCTTGCTTAAAAAATGACGTGTAGGTTAAAAAATCCTGACTTTCAAATGGTAATTTTATATATGTCAGTGTAAGTCATTGAGGATAGTCTTTTATCTAGTGTAGTAAAAATCATGTGCACCAAGAAAGGTTTTGAAAAAGTGTTTTAAAAATTTTGCTCTCACACATCAATAGCAATGGGAAAATTATTTTAAGATTTTAATTTGGTTTTAGTGTTTCTTTGCCATGAGACTAGAAGGAGATATGGTATGGCAGGTTATCATTATCTGTCATTGACTGTGATTGCACAGTATACTTTTTTTAATGAACAAGTACAACTTGATGAGGACCTTTCTAGGGACCACATGTGTTCTTGTGAGTCATCTTTGGAAAATATGCATACTGATTTTCACAGGAGTAAAAAAATAATCTTCACTGGAAAAAATACAAACTGACAATACAGACTTTAAGTCTGTAACCTTTATTTGAATGCTTACTTGAGAGTACAATGCAAGGATGTTTTCATATTAAATTAGAACTTTACTTTTTATCTAGTCACTAAAAACAGTAGTTACACTTTTAAGAACTTACTATCACAAACATGGTGCTTTGCGGAAAGTGAGATGCTTGTTGTCAAATTCACTTTTGTACTCTCTTGAAATTGGACTTTTGAAGGCCAACACAAGCTGAAGTGTTTTAGTTGGAGTATTTTCATGTGAAACCGATGAGAACAAAGGTGAAAGATGAGGATGGCTGTTGGTCGGTGTTGGATATTTTCATACTTTTGTGTGATTGGTCCCATCAGTTGTTTTTTTAAAAAATATGAAAAGTCTCAGCCAACTAGAGCTGTGATTTTCAATACTTTTTCATTTTACTCTGTTCAGGAAGACTGTAACAAGTGTATTTGAATAATTCTGACTGATGTTTAAGTGACGTGACTAATTTTTGGATTTGAAAGCCAGTAGCGGGGGGGAGTTCATGTAGTAAAATGTTTTATCACTAGTTTTCTCCTTCAGCTTATGTTGCTTTTGTGTTGGAGAAGGTGATGTGTCAAAGAAATGCCACTTGCATATGAGGTAGATAATATATTGGGTCATGTGTTCCTGGGGGCTCTTCCTGTGGTTTCTGAAGTAGCCCCAAAGAAGTGGGATTGTCTGAAGTGTAAAGGGTGGGTAGCGAGTAGCCTTTGAGCATATGGTCCCAGTGACTTTATATAGGGTGTTTCTGGGTAGCAAGTCTTGGGCATAAGTAACCTCACAGATTGGTTGAGTGGAGATGTTCTTGAGAGGAACATCTATTTAAAAGTCAAATCCAACGCTCCAGCCCCATACTTGCAGTCTGTTGTGTAATCACTATGCATTTTCAGGTTTTTTTCAGAATGTGCCTCCCTTTTCCTCACACCTACACCCATGTGGGCTGACTTACCCCATTACTCCTTTCGTTATTTCCAGTGAGATATAGGTAAGGTTGCTTGCCATGCCCTTTATGAGGAGGGCTTGGTCCTAATTCCACTACTCCCAACAGGAGTAACTCTTTTTTTTTTTCACTCATTTAGAAGGAACTGCTCCAGAGACAAAATGCAATGCTTTTGGGAACAGAGGTCAAGGCAATTTCTGTCTGAGGTAGCCATCCTAGCCTTCCCCTTTTTAACTCAAAATTTCAGAGGTCATATTTTGGCTTCTGACACCTTACGCAATTTACAAGATTCTTTGTCTGACTCTGTTTTGTAATCTTGATTTTGTGATGTACATACAGGTCTAAATCCTATAGCTCTTTTGAGCCTGATTCAGTGATTTTTTAAAATTCCAATACCTTGTTTCTAGACACTTCATGCATTCCTTCAATAAGTTACACAAGTTATTTTTTGTGCGCCTCATTTTTATTTCAGATTAAAAGAAAAAGTTTATTAACCTTGTGACTCAAGATTAAAAGAACTCACAGTTGTTGCTGCATTTCTTTGGGAGCAGCACAGCATTCAAATTAGCTTAATTATAAATATTTATTCCTGAGAATTAAGTTTCTTGAAATGTTTGTTTCTCTGCTGCCGTGAAGCAGGCTGGAGCAGAAGCAAAGAGCCTTTATAACTTGCCATTTCTGCATGCCAGCAGATATATTGCTGTGACAGAAATCCTTGGACACCACCCCTCTGTGCCAAGGTGGCTTTGCAGGGGAAGGGTGACAGTGCTGTCCCCAACATTGGCACTGTTCCCACCGTGTCTGAAGGCAAAGATCCAAACAGAGGCCCTGCAGGCTGCTCTCAGCTCCCTCACCTGCTCCCAGGCCCTCTCAGTAACTGTGGATTGAAGCTCTAGGTCCAGTTTCTTAAATTCACATAAAATATTTATATGGAGAGATTTAAATTGACAAGGAGCTTGGGATGAGGTAATTGGCTCTGGGTTTTGGGAGTTTTTTGGTGTTTTGGGGGGTTTTTTTTCTAGTTTTTAAAGATGATCTAGGATGTGGGAAATGGTGGCAAGGTGTTTGTGTTAGAAGCAAGGAACTCAAAGCCACCGTTGTCAGTATCAACAATCATAAATCCTTCTCTTTTGTCTTCTTCCAAGTGGAGTCTGCCAGAATTTGCAGTAGCTGAGGAATATCTCATGTAAAAGGTGTATTTCTTTACTTGCTTGGTTTGGGACTTTGGGGACTGTTTTCTTAGTGCTTGTAGTGGTTATAAATTTCGTTGTGGTGGTAGCAGAAACTCTCAGATTTTCTTGAATCTGGGGAGCAGGATGCATGGTGAAACAGAGAGCTAATTAACCAGAACTGTCCACAGTACTGATGGCTCTTCGGGTTGTAATTAAGCTGCCATGGTGTCAAGCAGCTGCTGGACTGGTTCCACTGATGCTTGTATCCTTTCTTGTGCTATTGCACCAGCTGTAGATAGCAAGTGCCTCTTCCCAAAGTTGTTTTCTGTCAGTTTGGTTCATCAGTGCTGTGTCTGCACAGAGTCTGGTGAGTGGCAATGCCCGGAAAGAAGGAGGTGAAGAGGGGACTACAGTTGTTTCTGCTTTGTCAAGGAACCACATGCCCTGAGACAGCTCTGTAGTGCTGCTCTGAAAATCTGAGAAGCCTTGGCTTTAGTCAGGCTAAGGAAGTGCAGGCTTAAATAAAACTCTTCTGCTGTTAAGCCATTAATTATGAAAAGTCTTCTTGCCTGTGACAGCCATGACTGTCTTGTACACTGAATTTCAGTTGTTTAAAAGTAATTTCCAATGCAACTTCAGATTGTGCTCTAAATAGAAGTGTAGCCATCTAAGCAGAAACCTAGCTATTTGTTCTACTCAGTTTGCTTTTTTAGTCTTGTCATCTGTAAGCACATCCTTTCTATTTCTACCCTAGGGAGAGGGAGTTAATATGTAGCCTTTATCCTGCTGATTTTTTGTAAGGTGTCCCCTTCCCAAATCTAGGCAGTTGTGCAGCAGTGGCTGTGTATCAGCTGCCATGTTCTGCTGTTCGTCCCCTGCCTCTTATGTCATGCTCTTTCTTTCCTGTGTTGGTATTGGACAGCACTGAGAAATTGAGGTTTGCTGTCTGTCAGCAAATGTCATGATTTTAAGAATAACATGAATGAGAAGCTTAACAGAAAGTAACTCCCTAGTTCTATGTTTATTAAGCTTGCTAGCAATAGAAGTATATCACAAAGCCTGTTTCAGGCAACTCTCTGTGCATGCAATTATGTGCACTTATTTTCACTTATTTGCAACTGTTTCTTCTTTTAAGTGACCATCAGAAGTGGTGTATACCTGCTTGCAAGCTATGGTGCTGCTGTTGGCACACATGTGTATTCCTCAAAACTGCAGCATCCCGTTTGAGAAATAAGCTTTAGATGAGCTGTATTTGATACTGTAAGTCCTTGTCTGCAAAATAGATCTTGCAAAATCTTCTAGAAGCTACAAAACCAGGCATATAAGCAAGACTCCCAGCACTGTCTAAGGTTAAAAACCATCAGAAGTACTTGCCAAGAGGACGGCCCAATGCAGAGGTTCCTGTCGAAGCACTACGGAAAGTGAGGCCAGCATCTTCACTGGGAGGGAAGCAGCATTTAAATTCTCTCTATGTCATGTTAACCTTTCTTTTTAAACTGCTGTAGTCTCCTTACCTGACATCGTGTCCTTACCAAAGTGCTGTTGATTCCGGATTGAATGCCACGTCAGATTCAAGATTGTACCTTTCATATATCTGTGGGAGTGGTTATGGGGACAGTTTGACTTTGGTGATAATGAGTAGGTGCTTTGAGCTGTAAATACCCCTGGCAGTTGGAGAAGAGGCTCTTAGCAGGGTCAGTTATCTTGCTGTGCACAGCAGGACTGTGTGACTGGAGGGGTGTAGTAAGATGCTGCTCACTGTGCACTTTTGGAAACTGCTTGTTTCATTCTCAAGAGCACTGAAAAAAACCCGTGGAAAACAAATATGCATTGCCATTTAGAAAATGCACAAAAAGTGCCAAATGCTTGGGCTCTCAGGCATGTGGTGTGATTCTTGGGTCTGTGCAGGGCCAGGAGTTGGGCTTCTGTGATGCTTGTGGGTCCCTTCCAATTCAGAATACTTATTTTATGATTCCACTTTCTGGTTTTTTGTTGTGCATATGTTTGATATGTTACAGTCCTGATTGACCAGCCTGGCAGAAAATGTGTGTACTGATTAACTTAACCTTGGAATAATAATTATTTGTAGGTAGGAACTGTAGTTGCCTGAGAGAAGTTATATCAGAAGAAGACAGATGTAGTTAGATGATACAGTCAGTACTTTCAAAGATAAATTTCAGTAGCACAGTAGGATAAGATG
This sequence comes from Fringilla coelebs, assembly GCF_963513975.1. Lineage (NCBI taxonomy): Eukaryota > Metazoa > Chordata > Aves > Passeriformes > Fringillidae > Fringilla > Fringilla coelebs. The sequence continues at coordinate 43,363,194 of NC_140028.1, read as the reverse complement.
TCTATCGTGCTCAAGTTCAATTTCTATGTGTAAACTGGTGTTGAATCTGAGATAGCTTTGGATGTGATAACAGGCAATTCTCTCATCTTCAGCTATTTTTAGATGTTACACTCTCTTACATGAAATTAGCCCTCGATGCTAATCCTGTTTAGTCACTTATCTAATGCTCTGAATGACTTCTAGCATCCCATGTAAGGGGAAGGTAACATTTTTGGTGGGGAAATGGATGTGAAATAAGTGTAATTCTTACAGCTGAAAGAGCCTGGGGTGGGTTTTTTTAGTTAATTGGTTATTTTTAACGAACTGTATAGTGATACCTAGTGTTACCTCCTGCATAAACAGAACTAAAGCACATTAAATATGACTTTGAAGGCAATATTTAGTTAAGGTGTATTTTGGTGAGCTGTTCCTGTGTAACATAATATTTTCAGCTTCACTGAGCAGCTATCAGGTATTATGAGATGTAACTTAGACCAACAGAGTGTATTTATTAAAAATTTAATTTACCCCTGACCCCAGTGGTGGTGTTATTATTTAGAGCTGCATAAAAGATGCTTGCAAATGTTTGAGACTTTTTTTTTCCTGAGCTCATTAAAAATTGGAATTTGTTTGTAAACATTCAGAAAATACTAGGGGCAATCTAGAGTAAGTAAATTTAACTTGAAATTGATTGTGTCTACACTGTGTTTTTAATGGGTTTGTTTTTCCTTTCTCTAGCGGAAGAGACTTTGGAATGCAGAACGCACACCATTCCCAGATGAGACACCCCTAGGTCTGAAAAAATCAAATGTCAGGACATCAGTGTCTGCTACTTCGATTTCCAATGCGTGGCTTAGGTGTGGGGATGGTTTTGAGAGCACTTCAGTGCTGGAGGTAAAATGCTGCCTTAGTGGTGTAACAAAGAGATGCAAACTGACAGTGAATTTCCATGCTCGAGTGGATAATAAGATGTTGCCTTTTCTTTTGGTGTTGTTTCCAAACTAACAGCATGTTCTTGCAACTGTCAAAAGAGACAGAAAATGGAAAGCACAATTACATAAGGACATTGTCATAACTTGTTAGGGTAACTTGTGGAGCATATGTTAATATGTTGTGTTCTAGATAGCACTCATCACTTACAAAATTTCAGTAATACACTGAAGGATGCAAAAGTAATTTGACATTTGCGATAGAGTGCTACATTTCCTAAAAATTATGGAACAAAAATGCTGTAGTTTGCATCTGAAGAGTTTTTGCTATACCTAAATAGTGTGTTTGTAATAGCGAATTAAGCGTAGAAAATCCTGCTTGACCAGCCAGATATGAATGAAAAGTACGTTCTGCTGACCCAAGCTGCCTTTCTGTTTCTTCTTCTGGTACTGAGTAGTCACAGTGTTGCATATAGCAAAATCAGAGACAGGGCAACCAAGTAATTTTTCTGTAACTTTTCAAGAGGACACGTGGTTTACCAAGCATGTTGTTACTGCCCACTTTTCACATTTTAGTGCTGAAAATACTGGCTCCTGTGGTTCTCAAGGTCACATGTGATTTCTGTCATAGTCACAGAAAGTTTGTAATTTCCAAATCTATGAAAATTCAGATTTTATGTTACTAGTCTCATGCTTTAATACTTCATTATATTACAGTCTTGTAAAAGATTTTAAATTTAATTTGAAATTGTTCTGCTAAGCTTTGGTAGGTGAGTAACAACAACTTTAAATATATTGATCCATGGTAAAATTATTTTTAATGTCCTAGTGATTAAATCTCTGTATCTTTTTAATATAGTCCCAGAGGCCTTCTAATAAGAAATCCAGGATTAAGAAGCGTCTTGGACCACTGTTAGCATCTGCTGAAGGTGCATCTAGTATGTTTTGATTATTTCATGTTAACATTGTCAGACTATTGTTACTTTATTTTGTTCTGTATTGGGGTAGAAGTTGGCTCAAAGTAAAGGTTGCTTTCTTCTTCTGTTACTGTAATTAGAATCTAATTTTGATAAGACACACAGTCTCTCTGTTGTGGTGGGGCTCATCCATTCACCCATAGTGCCAGCAATTTATTCTGCAAAGCTGCAGGCACTCAGCTATTGCTTTTGAAAAGGTGAAAGAAGCATCACTAATGCTGTATATGGTGTGTATTATAAAGGGATGGGATATTTAAATGCTTCACATTTTATTAGGAGGGAATGAAAAATAGCCCTTAGCTGTATAGATTGAAAGTGGTTATTCTGTTGTCTTCTAGACCGACAAGCAGGCATGAGATCATGCATATTTTGTAAATATGAGCAATAGGTAGAAAAACAGAGTTTTATCAACCTCCTGCTTTTACAATCTTCTGTATGCCCCCAAGTTGCTTAATATTGTCATTAAAAAAAAAAACCAAAAAACTCTAGTCAGAATAAAGAGGAGGAGGACTAACTGACTCTTTCTAGTTCTTTCAATTTTTTTTGAGCCCAGAGGAAAAAAAAGAAAGAGGGGGTGGTATTTTTCAGTCTCTATTTCTGCCTGCTCCAACAGCTGTGCTGCTTCTGTTTGATGTAAGTAGGTGACCTACTGGGCACTTTCTTTTACCTTTTGGGGTTCTAGCTTTTCTAGATTTCTAAGAAGAACCTCTCTGTTGCAAGAGGAGATGTGGTGGTGTTTTACTCTGCTGGGCCCTTTTGCCTAATTCCAAACCCCCAGTAATTATCTAAATTCCCATTTACTTATAACATTTTAGTAGTGGTAGGAAGTGGAAAATTCTGCTTTCCTACTTCTGTATGCTCCATGCTAAGCATGAATCCTTTTCTCCTTGCTTTATTATTAAAAATAATGCAGAAAGATATTTTGAATTAAAATGTCTTACTTCAAAAACACACCAGCTTTTCTTTGCAACATCTGAGAAGTTTTGGGTTTTTTCCTGAAAAAACTGAAAGAGAAAACTGAAGAGTAATCTCTACTGATGGAATACTTTTATTCCTTTGTTACTTGTTGGATAAAGTCAGAGCTCCCAAACCCAGAATTCTAAGGACAGTGTCTCTTTAAACCATTCAGCATTTTACAAGGGTACATGTGGAGGAGTGTTAGGACTGTGTGTCGGGGGACTAAATGTCAGACAGTCATGATTTGTCCTTACTCTGCTGAAGGACACAGTTGTAGCCTCATTGTATAAAATGAAGTGTTAGCATTTATTGTGGAGAACTAAACTGAAAATAATGTATGTATGAATAAAAAATACATGTGAGTTAATGCTTCAGTATTAATCTCTGATGCCTAGTAACAGAATTTATAATTTTGCCCTTTAAAAATAGTACAGTTTAATTTTTAATACTTTTAAATTTAACAAAACTGCATTTCTGTAACAGTCTAACACTTTGCAATGCCTTTTCATAGAAGCTGCTGCTGCTGAAAGTGCTAAGGAAGCTGAGGACATAATATGGACCTCTAGTGGCAGTGATTTTTCAGATGATGGAAATAAAACATTGATTCCAAGGTTGCACAGCAAAAAAAGTGACACTTCCAAAACAGAAGAATTGCCTAGCAGATGTGATTTATTGTTAGAGGACAGAAATAGTGAAGGTAAGTTCAAATGCAAGATTTAACAAGAAACCTTCTGTCAATTTCAGGTGCTCTAATGTAAATATTGAAGTCATTCTGACAAAATTACGTGATCCATTCCTATTTTGGTTAGATCAGTTGGAGGGGTTTGGTTTTGTTTTTTGGGTTCTTTTTCATAAATTTCATCTGAATATAGAGTAACCTTTTAGTACAAATTATGTACAAGAACTTTAAACTTTGGGGTAAAGGAACACAGTTTTCTGCATCTACTGCCTAGATATGGCAGGCTTTGCAGCTGCAGATAGCATCATCTTCTGTACCATGCATTTTTATTTCAGAACAGAGTCTTCCTCGCTTGCCCTGTTAGCTGCACTATGTGAACAGCCATGAGTTTAGTTCTTGGAACTTCCTTTCTAATTTATGGACCAGGAAATGACAGAGGGGAGAGAAATTGATTAAAAAGTGCATCTGAAGAGAGAAAAATTATGTGCTCTAGTATAGAAGTGTTAATTGGCATAATGTATAAGTTGCATTACAACTTGTTAGGAAGACTTTACAATGTAAAATAAGGTTAACTTTGTAGTACTTCAGCTAGATCTGAAATATTACAGTTAGACTGGATCCTGGATGTCTGGCAAAGCATTCAAATGCTGCTGTGAGCTGAGCACATTGATTGATGACTTTTTGTTTTGTATGTGACACTGGTGAAATATGCTCCTTAGGTTTAAAACAAAATGCAAAATCTTCCTCCTCTCATCTATATAACACTGTAACTGGCATATCTGATGGCTATCTTTTGTAATTCCTAGTAATTTTCTTCTTTTCAAAAAGGAAAGACTGTTCATTTCCTAAACTGTAATCCATTGCTGAATAGGAATTTTTCTAACCTACCATTAATATCATTTACTTGTCCCCTGCAAGTTGCAAGTATAGCCTGCAGGCTTTAATCTTCCTTTTTTGTTGTTTTTTTTTTTCTATGAGACAATACACAGGCATATTTTTATGCTTATAAGATAGCAAAATTTGTTTTCTCTGTGTAATTGAAGAAACCCTGACGTGTTACATAGCTGCTTGAAGGTTAATGAGAAAATCCAATAATTATGTTTTTCTTCTAAACCCAAAAATATCCTGAAAGCAGTGGGCAGTAAAAGAACTGTAATTTCCATGTTTTTTGAAGTAACCAGGATATACACTACTTTTAGCTTTGTACCCAGGTGCCTCTATGTGTGTGTGCATATATAGGTACAGTTGTAGGTGTGGTGACAGTAGGGAAGAAGTATTTTTTAGAGATGTTCCCTTTCATGTGAAGCTCACTTTGAGTGTTAGTACTTCAGTGTGACAAGATAAAACGGATTGCCTTGTATTTCATCAAGGAATTTATTCCGTTGTCACACAGCTTCAAATGAAACCTCTTTGCTCTACTTGGTTGCTGATGTCTGTGTTTAAAACTTCTGATGAAGCTTCCTCACAGTCAGAAACAGAAATGCATTTGTGTGTGTAAGAGGAGGCAGCACTTCAGTTCTGTGTTTGTCTGGGTGACTTCAGAGTCTGAAAAGACAAAGTAGGAACTGGTATTTAGATTATAGTAGCATTGCCAAGTACAGAAGGTACTGCCACATTTCCATGGATATGTACAGATGCCTGGAGCATGGTGCAGGTGCCTTCTTTCTCTGCTGCCTCTCCCCTGTACATGACTATTCCAGTGTTAGAAATATGACATTTACAAAAGCAAGAAAGCAGCCCCCCAAAAAGCTTTCATCCCTTCTCCTTTGAACATGCTCATTTATGCAAAATTATGAAATTATCTCTCTCAGTACCTTGTGGCATCTGGACCTAAAGGATTGTGAAGGTGCTAGTGCAGCTCAGGTTTCCATACTCTTCAGTAGATCCTTGGAATTACAAATGGACTGTTGAAGTTGCATTAAATACCACATGGCCCTGAGGACGGTGGAAAAAATTTCTGCATTTCTGTCTGCATCTCTTTGTTTATTGCCATTTTATTGTGGGTTTGTCTGGGGCTTTTTTATTTGCTGTTTTTTTACCTCCATCTTTCCTTATTCCTGTTTCTGTTAATTTGTCCTCAACAATTCATTTTTTGATGTGCTTAGAGATTTGATTTGCAGACCTGTATATTTAGGAATGGTATTCCAGCAGGTGACCATTTCAACTAGCTTTTTTGTTCCTCCATGAGGGTTACCTCCAACAGCAGATGCTAGTTAACATTGCTTAAAATATTTGCTTAGAATAGTTAATTCTGGGCAAGTACATGTGGAAAATCCAGTGCATCTGGGCAAAAAAAAAGAAACAACCCCTAACTAAACCATGGAAAAGTTAATAATAACTAAAGAGAACACCCTACCTACCTGTGCAGTTAAATGTACTGCCTCTTTGCACAGTACTTTGAAATCTTTTTTTTTTTTTTTTTTTGGATGTAGGTGATTTTTATCCTTCCTCACAGAACATTTTCGGCTAGTTGGATTTAGCCTTTATGAGACACAAAATACTTAAACATAAAGATCAGTTGAACATAGGTAAAAAATAATGTTGCAATTCTTCCCCCAAGTTCAGGAGAGCTGTAGTATTACTCTGACTTTGTGCTTATGATAGATGGTAATTAAGAAAAACTCTTTTTACCAATCTTCTATTTTAGATGAATTGAAGCTTATTGACTGGGAGAAGGATACTGATTCCACCGATCAGTGCGATGGGTCAGAAAAAGAGGACAGCTCAGTAGAGATATCAGACTCAGACTCTTGCACAAATACTAATTCTCTGCCTGTCAAAGAGGAGAATGATGAGCTTTGTAAGGTGAGAAACTGTTCCAAGTTTAAGAAAAAAAGCTGCTGCTATAATTATGGAATGTATTCATATTTGTTTGCATTTGAATTGGGGCAGTGTGAGGATAATGCCTACTTTATCTTTTCAGAAGGAATTCTGTGCACAAGAATTTCAAGGCATTTTCTTTGACTGCCAAACCTCAAAACCGAGCAGTGCCCCTCACACAGAGCTTGGTAGTGTGGTCACTGAATCACAGGATGGCTGAGGTGGGAAGGCACCTCTGGAGAGTGCCTAGTCAAACCCCTCTGCACACACCTGGGCAGCTGAAGCTGCTGTTCAGGGGTGTGTCGGGTTTTGTTTTGAGTATTTCCAAGAGCAGAGACTCCACAACTTCTGTGGGCAGCATGTGCCAGTGCTTCGTCACCCTTGCAGTGAAGCAACTTGTTCTTATATTAAAATTGAATTTCTTGTATGTCAATGTCTGTGCAAAAAGTCATCAGGTGGGAGGGTTTCTCACCAGAGGTGATCATCTGCACTCTGTACTGTCCCTGGCTGCTTGTGACAAGTCGGTGCCCAAATATTCTGTAGTGTGGTGGGTGAGAGACCATTTCCTATTTCTCTTTAGTAGCTTGAAACTGTGACTCTCTAAAAACCCAGGTGTTGGGAATAGAGCATGATGAGGTAAAGGACCACGTGCAGGATTCCCTTTTCAGTGATGATGATTGCAGGGCTCCAGAAAGGGAAAGTAGTAAGAACTGAATATTACCAGCTAAGATATGGTAGCTTTTTTTTTTTTTCAACTGCAGAAAATGTAAGTTTATTTCTAAAGAAGCATTCTTTGTCAACTATAGATCTTTATTTAGTATCTTACAGTGAGCTGACCTGTGTGAAAGGACTTGAGATGTGATGGTACCCTAGGCCAAAGTAACATTTGAAATGTGCTGCTCAGGGTCACTGTCCCTGGAGGTGTTCAAGCAAAGACTGGACGTGGTGCTTAGTGCCGTGGTCTAGTTGATGTGGTGGTGGTGTTTGTTCAGAGATGGGGTTCGATGATCTTAGAGGTCTTTTCCAACCTGAGTGACGCTGTCACTGAGATTTACCCTCTCTCCGGTGCTGGGGGCTGGTGCCGCACCGGGGAACCCTGCGCCGGCAGAGCTCCCGAATGTGGCGGGGAAGCCCCAGCCGGGGCGGGCCGGGTGGAGGGGCCGGGCTGTGACCCCCAGAGGGGCAGCCGGGGGAAGGGGCAGCGCTGGCCGGGCAGCCGGGGAACATCGGCCCGAGGAGGTGCGGGTGTGGGAGCGGCGGGAGCGGATCCGCCGGGGATCGGTGCTGGAGCGGCCCGGCAGAGGGCGCCGCAGGCCCGGGAACCACGGGCCAGGCTGTCAGCGAAACGGATTAAAGCCTCATTGGAACTCGTTTATGTATCGATTCTGTGTTAAAATGCTCGCGAGTGAGTGTGACGGGGTGTCCTGCTCACACAGGAGGGAGAGCAGCCAGTTTGCCAGGAATCAGCCCCATGGCAGGGTGCTGCTGCCTTGCCGGGGCCGCAGGGTGGGACAGTGGCTCTGGCCGTGGCCCCTCACCACAAGGACATTGAGGGGCTGGGGCGAGTCCAGGGAAGGGTCTGGAGCACAGGTGTGATGAGCAGGGGCTGAGAGAGCAGGGGCTGTTCAGTATGGAGAGCAGGAGGCTCACTGGAGACCTCATCACTCTCTACAACCACCTGAAAAGAGGCTGGAGCCAGGTGGGGTTGGAGTCTTCTCCCAGGCAACAAGTGAGGGGACAAAAGAAATTAGCCTCAAGCTGTGCCAAGGAAGGCTCAGGTTGGACACCACGAAGAATTTATTCACAGAAAGAGTGATCAGGCATTGGAAGGAGCTGCCCAGGAAGGTGGTGGAGTCACCATCCCTGAAGGTGTTTAAGGAACAGCTGGATGTGGCACTTAGTGCCATGGTCTAGTTGAACGTGGTGTTTGCTTGTAGGTTGGACTTGGTGCTCTTGGGGTCTTTTCCAGCCTAATTGATTCTGTGATTCTGTGAAGCAGCGGATCTGGCTGGAGCAACACAAGTGACCTGGCACTCGTCAGGCTCTTGTGGGTGTCAGTCCCACTCTAGCATCTGTAGCTCAGAGTTCAGCAAGGGTTAGTCAAGTGTTTTCAAGTTTTGAAGAACTTATTTTATATAGCCTAAATCCCAGATTGCAGCATCAGAAGAGGCTGCATAAAGCTGTGAAAACAGAATTGAGATTTATGCCAGTGGTAAAAGTTGTCCTGTTTTTATTACACCAGCATGACTTATCCCAGTGTACATGGAAAGCTGGATAAACATTATGAGACACGTTCATGTTAATGATGCTCATGAGAGGGTTTTTTGGGATGCAACCATACTGTAATAAAAAGTTTTTAAGTCTAACCAGAATAGTTATGCTAGTACAAAAGATGTGGGTACATTGGGAAACTGAGATTGTCCCTGCAGATTTCCTCTTCCCCCATCCCAGCTGGAGTGGCACACTGTGGGAATTTTGCTGGGTGGTCACCCTCAGCAGAAAACTTCCTTCTGGGATTTCAGTGTATGCAGGAGGGTAAATCCCCAGTGATTGCTCTGCCTGCTGCAGTCTTTGTTTTGCTTTACTTTGGATATGCTGTTTTCCAAGGAAAAAACTGCTAGAAAAAAACTGCAGGCAAGCAGAGAGGCTTCCAAGACAGAATAGAAAAGCACTGTTCACTATAGGAGGTCATTTGCTGTATGCGTATTCTTTAAAAAGGCCTGTTAATTTTGTGGCCTAGTTCATGGTGAGGGAAGGGAAAAAAAAGCCAAATGTTGATATATCATCATTTTTGTGGTATTTACTAAATATCTAGAATCTAATGGAGTGTGTGGATAATCAAAAGACCATGAAATTTCTTTTACGCCACTTCAAAATATGCCAAATACCAAGAGGTTCTGGAGGTTTAGGATTACTGCCAAAATATCTTTATGGTAGTATTTACTCTGGGTAGGAGTGTATTATGTTTCTACTGGGAAATTTCTTACCCTACTCTCTTATATACTAACATATCTAATTTAAAAATTGCTTCTATTCAATGATATTAACTGCATAAAAAAGCTTCACATATTGTTTTGGTTGGAAGATAAGACTCTTGCTTATCTCTAGGCTGTAAAGCTGCAGTCATGACTCAGTTTATGTTCCAAGTCCCTGTGCTGTGTCTTTCCTATCAACTATCCACTTCTGATGTGTAAAGCTGCTTGATAGAGGATAATGAGGAAGGCAAGTTGAAGCTGGCCTTGTGGTAACAGCTAATTTTTGTCTTCAGAATTGTTGAAGGAAGCATGTGCAAGATATGACAAGACCATGCTTTACTTTTCTTTAGCTATTTTTAGGGGATAGGGAGCTGTTTTATGTTAGCTTTCATTTGACCTATAAGTGGTTGAATTTTTGCTTAAGATGATGCAGGACAAAGATCTGACAAGGTGGTTCTATTCTTACAGTTCCTTCATTTCCAGTTACCAGTGGTGGGTACCTAGGGGAATTTTTTTCTTGGAGAACATGATACTAAAATAAAGATTAACCATTAATGTTAGTTTTTCAACATACATATTTTCCAAAAGAGTGCCATGTAATCACTTCAAAATTGAAAAACTCCCTATTTTTATGCACTGGTAGTAACTACTTTTTGCCAAACTTGTCTAGAGACTTTTTGTCTTGTGAGCTAAGTTCCATATTTTGTAAGAACTGCTTGTCTATGAATTATTTTAAACTTATAAATATTTAAATGCTAAGAATTAAATGAAAATGTGTGCTCCTATGGGTAAATTCCTCTCTCCTTCCACACTGCCTCTGAATTTGGGAACTTTCTCTGGCTCTGTGCATCGAGTGGCATCATCTTCCCTACTTGAACCCTTCCTCAAAACACTTAATCCCTTAAAGTAGGCCAGCATTTGTATGGAGTATATAATTTTAGTATCTTACAAGAGTATGACCTTTTCTTTGTGCCCTCTCTGGTAAATCTACTTTATCAGTTTCTGATGGGTACCCAGATTTGCTTGCTTTTCATGGGGAGCAAGTAAAGTTTATCCCAGAATGGTGTGAGGAATTAGTCTTATGTATTTGCTATGTAGCATAAATAAAGCTTGACTGGTTACAGCAGATCCTCTTTATTTGCACAGCACACTAAGTGCAGTAGACGCTTTTCTGCTGATCTTAACTTCTGGTTTGGGTGAAAATTTATCAAAAAGTCACATGGTTAAGAGCTTGTTCCCTTTGAATCTTAGGACCATAGAATGGCTTGGCTTGGAAGGAAGATTAAAAATCACCCAGTTTCAAACCCCTGACACAGGCATCACCTTTCACTAGACCAGGTTGCTCAAAGCTCCATCCAACCTGGCTTTGAACACTTTGAGGGGTGGCACACCCATAACTTCTCTAGGCAATTTTTTCCAGTGTCTCACCACCTTCACAGTAAAGATTTTCTCCCTAATATCTAAAGGTGCTCTCTTTCAATTTAAAGGCATGCCCCCTTGCCCTGTTGCTACAAGACCTTGTAAGAAGTCCCTCTCCAGCTCTCTCATAGGCACCTGTTAGGGACTGGAATACATAGAGAGTGGCAATATCCCCAAACTGTTATGCTGAATGAAGACAGACAACTGAAAAAGAGATTTGCCATGTGTTGTGTGTTTCAAAACACTTTAATAAATCCCTGCCACATTCTCAGCTCTCTATTGTGCTGCAGTCTGTGTGCCCTGACAGCGGATGAGCTGATGTGATGCTGAATAATGTCCAAAAACTATTTTAATGTTGTGCAAAAGGTTTATTTTGGGGTTTTCCCTGAGTGAAGAACACATTATTTTAGAAGTCCTTCCTGCATGGATATATGTAGGTCTGTGTCTCTTACCTGAGACCACCTGATCTTTCAAATTAAGGTTCATTCAGTTGTTTAGTTTGTTGATTTATTACTGTCTTAACCTGGCTCTTAAAAAAAAGCTCTCAAAACAAATTCTGTCCTTCTGTGGCGTTACATTGGAGGGGATTCAACATACTTCATGAAATTCTGAAGAGGTCACTTAAAAGATGAGCAGTCCAAGATTTGCTGTTATTTCTGGACTTGCTTTTGTGTCTTGGCTTTCTTGATCCATTATAATGGTAATTATAACTAACATTGGCTTGGTTATTAAAATTGAGTCTAGAACTATGGTTGTGTAACAGAATTTAAAACAGGTTATCTCAAGGTAGGGAATCATTATTATGGCAAATGGAATTTGTGTCATCCTGTCAGACTGATGACTTAACATGGATAAAGGGTGATGATATGACTGTGTTATTGCAAGCACTTAATTTTGTCAGTTCATTACTGAAGGAAGTGTATCTACAAAATACCCACAAACTTCCTTTTTTTTTTTTCCTAAATGTAATTTATGGAAAAATTCAGGTTGGAAACAATTTCCAGATTTCTCCAAGTCAACCTGCACAAGACAGTCTCAGATACAAGGTCAGACAAGGTTGTTTAGGGCTTTATCTAGTTGCATCCTGGAAAACTTGAATGATGAAGACAGTATAACCTATTTGGGCAGCATCCTTCTCCCTTCCCTGTGTCTCCCCTCCTTGTCTTTCCAGAAACAGGAACCTTAGATTTCTGGGTAGAACTGGGCTCTTCAGCTGGGCCTTTTAGGCATGACCTACAGGTCAGCAGATTGCAAGTCAGTAGTGGTACAGAAACAGACACCTTTACAAAACTGAATCTCTGCACCAGCTGCTTTCTGCTGCATCCTGGCTGCGGGGATGTCTCTGCATCTTCTGATACTTGAAGCTTTTTTCCTTAGTCACAGACAATATTTCCCCTCTCAACTTTCTGTTTCCATGATTTGGTCAGATTATCAGAATAGGAAACAGGGTGTTTCTGGGGGTGCTATAGATATTTGTGTTATAACTAGCTTTTTTTTTTTTTCAGTCTGTAGTTAAACAATGACCCCATTAAGTTTAAAACAGGACTGATGACACTAGTTCAGCTAATACCTAAGTGGCTCAGATATTCCTTGTGCTTTGATGGTTTAAACCATCTTGGGACTATTTTTCTTCATAATTCTGGGACACAGGGTTCAAATGTCAGTGTGGCTGAATTGGTTCCTTATCTTCCTCAAGGACACAGTTATATGAGCATCTTGATACACGTTATGTGTGGTTTTGGTTGTGACAAAATGCCTGAAGTCCGTGATGCCCATTTTGAAGGAAACATCTTTGATCACAGTTTTCATACTGTAGGTATGTGATTCCACAGTGTCACTGAGGTAGCTGTGCTTCTTTGTGCCTAGTTTGTGGAATTCCTGGATGACTTATTAACTAAGCTGAGCAGAGATTTCTGTGTACCTCATCCTGGATTCATGAAATCTTATGGATCACAGCACCTATCACAGTGACATAAATAGACTTTAGACCTTTCTGCCTTGAGCTGTCATTCCCAGAGTGTATTTTTTGTTGTTTGAAGCACCAGGCTGTTTGTGAATGCTAATCCAACCCCTCTGTTTGTTTAATTTAAGGCTTCAGTTGAGCCCCGTATTCTTTCTTACACAGCTCTGGAGAGCAACAACTTTAAACGCAGCTGACAGCATTGCTGTCTTGGCATCCATGTATTGAATGCCCCTCTCTTTGTGATCTTCCCACATCCTCCCCAAGTCTGCCTGGTGTTTTAAACAAGATTCAAGAGGCCTGTCCTGCAGCTGCATGCCACACAAGGCATCTGCATTTCCTCAGGTCCAGCACCTCTCTGGGGCATGGCTCTTGACAGCAGCACCGAGGATCTTTAGGAGTAACAGAGAGAAGCAAAGCAGTATATGCTTGCCCTGTCAGGGCCCTGACCTCCATCTAAAGATGGTGAGAGAGAGGGTCTCGTTTGTCTCCTGTTGGTAGATTGCCTGGCTCTGCAGCAGAGGAGGCTACAGGGATGAGCAGAGCATGCACTGCTGGGAGTGCAGTGCTCTCCTTTGAAAGGAGAGAGAGGATAAAGCCAGAGGAATTAACAACATTAATAGAAAGTTAAAGGCTTTTGTCTTGCTGGTTTACTTACCTCTGATGAAGCTTAGTGTTGTTTGCTATTATGGATAATTTGCGAATAGTTTTGTGTTCTGCAAAGGGTCGTGAGCACAGTGAGAAAGCTGCTGAGTTTTGATTTGTCTTTGTCTTCCAAACTGTCTCAGGATAGTTTCTCAAGATAAATTGGAGGGGAGAGATTTGAATTTATTGGAAATTTATTTTGAAGAAGTGGTGGAAGAGAACTTTCATGGGACACATAGGACCAGTCTTAATAATTTCTCTTTCTTATAAATGTGCTTTCTAAATACTGTAGTTCTGGAAGGAGACCTGAACAGAGTAGATTGGCTAGTGGCTTGAATTGTCTAAAAACCTTTTGTTACGTCTTCCTTGTGGGTTGTCACTGTGCTTTAAAAATAATTTTATGGGCTTTTAGTGGCTGATTGTGTCACCCATTTTGTTAGTTTATGGCATCAGAAGAGGGACCTAATTTATTGGGGAAAGTAAAGTTTTCTTTTCTACCAAGGATGTTTGTTGCAACCAGTTGTGGAAAAAAAAGCATTGCATGTCATTTGAAGGTTCCTAGTGCAGTTGCAACTTCCATCTTTTCACAAGTGAGCTTTACTGGTGTTGAGGTTTATGGCAGCAGTATAAGAAAGGCATGCATATGTCTGTCTCAGAAAAAAATTGCATGTATAATACTGCTTATAAAATGGCTTTTAAGTGAAAATAAGACACCTAAATGTCTAAGGTCATCCAATTCCTGGTAGAACAAGTAAAGCATGAAGTGTACCAAAATCATCCAACAATTCTTGTATTTAGGCTTCCCCTTCTAATGAGTTCCTTTTCAGTTTTCACCAAAACAGAAAAGTTCCTTTTGTAGTACGGTTAGTGTGTGGGAGCTCTTTGTAGAATCTACTGCATTGTGAAGATCTAGTAGTAAATTTAGAATATCTTAGAAAACACAGGAAGACCAAAGTTTAGAAAGAATTCTAAACTAACCTCGGGGTTATTAAAAACCCCTGAGGTTTTTCCCAGTATGTTTCTCTTTAATGGATGTTGCTCCTGTGTATCTCTCTTTAATGAATAAAGCTCCTTCTATATCTATATATGGAAGAAGGCAGTTATGTGGGGTTTTGTTTTGTGGTTGATTTGGGGTTTTTTAAGTCATGGCAGTGTATCTTTAGCTTGTAAAGAATGCAGTTTGATGGTAGAGTATTGGGAGCATGACTTGTGTTCCTGGCTCCCATTGCAGTGTGGAAGTGTGTTGGATACATAAGAGAGGGGCAGAACAAATGGAATAAAACTGAGACTATGTATAATAGAACTTGAGAAATTTGGAGGTACCAAATGTTGGGTGAGGGCAAGGGGTTGACTTTCTTGGGAACAATAAGAAGGGATGGGAATGGTATGAAAATGTAATGCCTCTAATATCCAGTTTGTCAGGGTCTGTGTCATGTTCTGTGATAAGCAGTTTCTATACAAACGTCTGAATCATCTGTAGATGACAGTTCAGATTTACAGTTCTTTTGTTATCAGGACACTCATGTTCCAGACTAACAACCCTGGTGTCTGATTAACCCCTTCTGTGGAGATGGTCTCTAACTCCATAGCTGTAATATGTTAAAGTATGTTAAAGAGGATTTTGCCTGCTCTGTAGGAATCTGTTAGCAGATTTTTGTGTATAGGTCAGCTGCTCCATCCCTTTTTATCCTCCTTAAGATAACATTATTTGCATTCAGACAAGGGCAACAACCTTGGCTACCTGCTGGTTTTATCTTTGTCCTCAATCTCTCTGGAAATAGGCTATGAAATTGTTACTTCATATGATATCTTTCCCACTACTCACAACTTCAGCCAGGCTTTGTTGTTCCATCTTCCTGGACACATGGAGAAGCTGTTGCACATGGCTGTTGATTCACTGCTCAGTCCCAGCACAGTGGCATTCTTTTGACTCAGTCCCAGTCGTTCTCCTCCCACTCTGTCTCCTCTTCTCAGCCCAGTAACTCTTTCATTCTCTTGTCCCCGTTCACCTTCACCTGGCCATTGTTTGGTGTCAGTTCCCTCGTTCTGTCTTGCCTAATGCAACATTTTAGTCCTGTGCCACCGGGTACTCTCATCTGGTTGCAACTCTTTAGAAACACTGATTGCTGCAAACTTGTTGCTGTTTTGCAGACACCTTGACACCCTCCTGTGCCTGGGAAAGGGAACCTTGAAGCTAAGTGAGAAAACCAGACTAGAGCTGTCTGCTTGTGAAGGCAGACACAATGGGCAGAGCAGCTTCATAGTCAGGTGTGAGAAGGGTTGAAGTTTGTTCTGGGTTTTTAGTACTCTGAAAGGCTTCTGAAAGCCCCTCAACTTTAAGAATCCCTTAAGCTTGCACACAAACTGTACTTGTGGATAGTAGCTTTGGTCTTTCCATTCATAAGAAAAAAGGTGCAGTGGGACCCAAAAAGCTTCAGAGCAAGTTGGTAGGAGCAAAACGTTCTAGAAAATAGAAATTTTCGACCTCATAAAGGGATTGTTATGGAGAGGGCATGAAAGAAACCCATGCCTCATAAATAGATAAGAAGTCATTCAGATAACTGAATGACTGGGCACTGTCTCATGCTAGGACACATCAAGTGAAACTAGCAGGTTGATTCAGCATTAAAATGGAGTTCATTCACCCAGTTGATATGAGCTGCTGAACTCCTTGTCACAGAATGACACAGATGCTGAAAGATTACATGGGTTCAAGACTAACTGGACAAACTCAGGAAAGACAAGACAAATCTGTTAAGAATTAAATACAAAGATCTTGCCTCTAGTTGTAACCACAAAATAGAATCAGGAAGACTCTTCTGCAGCAACCCTGCTGCATGCTTGTCCTGTTTTAAACTCTTCCCTAAACATCTGACATTAATCATAGTTAGAGACAAAAGTAGGGGGGTAGAATGATCCTTGGAAGACTCCCCTACAGCTATTCCCATGTTTGTGTGCTGTGGGCTTTTCAGCGTGTATGATTTTTATCCTTTTTACCATCACCACCCTCGGTGCCTCCTTTGCAGAGCAATTGAGAAGTCACATACCAAAAGACAATGTTGCAAATGAGTCTCCACTTGGTCAGTGCAGTGGATACCCTTTGTAGCTGTATTCTCTACCACCTGCTGCTCTGTGTGGCTTCTGCAGGGTGTTCTTTCACGTAGCCTAGTTTATGCTTACCTCATGTTTTTAATAAAGCTTTCTGTACAGACATAGGGAAGGAGAGGAGCTTTTGGGACAGCATGGATTTTGTAGAGGGTTATGGCTCTAGCCAGACTTGTCTAGAGAAGAGTTTAGCTTCCCTGGAGTGAACGTCACAGACTAAAGTTTCTTTGGTTTGCTTGATTAGGTGAGGGAGAAATGCGAAGGTAAGTCTGTGCTTTTTTGTTTATGTGTTGGGTTTTTTTTGGTTTTTTAAAAAATTTAAATATTTCATTTTTATGGCTAATTAGAGAAGCACTATGTTGGGTTTTTTTTTAAACATAAACATTTCTTGAAGTACATTGAAGCATCACGACAGTAAAAAAAAAAAAAACTGGTCTTGCCAAGTTGTGAATTTGGTATGTTCCAGTAATATTGTGATTTGTCTAGGATATGAAACTCTTCAGTAGCTTTTAGAATGGGAAAACAGTATACCTTGTATAAAAAGAATAAATAAATACCCCAGTCTAGTAGTCTATTATCTTAAAGGCAGAATGTGAAAAAGACCTTTTATTCGTGACAGTTGCAGATAAAGCTTTATGTCGCCTTTTGGCAACTTCTTTGCAGACTTGTACAGAAAAAAGAATTTATATTTTGGACAGTAATGTAACAGTTTTACATAGCTGCTTGTAAAACCAGATTATATAGCTGCATACCAGGACACATTACAGAAGCTTTGACTTACTTGTTCCTCCTTTATGGAACTCAACAGATTAATCCTTATAATGTGAGATATTTGTGGTGTGTTGGAAGGATATAAGAGTTTTTGTATGGTGTTTGCTTACTGGTTTAAAAGGGAAGGGCCAAAGCATCTCTTTGGACTAAGAAACTGTCATCAGCCTCAGTCTGTAGCAACTGGAGGAGGAGAAAAGAAAGACATATATTTTCTCCTGAATAGTTTAGGGGTAGAATGGTGGATTAAAAAATATCAGGCTAAGCAGACTTTTTGAGGGGTACAAATTTAGGATGTGGAAATAAAATAGGACATAATTGCCATTCTCATGGCTAAAAAGCAATGAGCCAGACAATAGATAAGACTGTCAGTTTGAACATCAACAAAACCAATGTTTTTATATGAAACAAGTCTGAAACAAATGCCAGGAGGGTGATTATTCCCCTCTACTTGGTAGCCTTTATATGCACTTGAGTC
The DNA here is from genome assembly GCF_963513975.1 of Fringilla coelebs. Lineage (NCBI taxonomy): Eukaryota > Metazoa > Chordata > Aves > Passeriformes > Fringillidae > Fringilla > Fringilla coelebs. The sequence continues at coordinate 43,345,503 of NC_140028.1, read as the reverse complement.
TAGTTTTTTATGCAAACAGTAGAGCTAGGTTTGAACCTTAGATTATTTTTGGCTTGTGGCTTACATTGTTTACAATTTAAAGGTTATGTGATGCTTTTCTCACCTGAAAAAACTTTCCATTAACCACAGCTCTTGTGGAGGAAAAAAGTAGTTAAGAGGGCATCAGAACAGGGCAGAGTATTTTTTTCTTTTTGTGTGGCTTTGCAATTTTTGATAAATGATACCCACACATATTGATGGCTTCTCAAATCTAATTAACTCAGAAGAAAAATCTGTGGCAAAATCTCTGGTTTGGTTTCTTCAGTGTTAAAAAAAAAAAGAAAGAAAATTTGAATGTATCAATCACTCTTGTTGATAATGAAGATGTTGAGTTGATACATCACTTTAAGAACTCTAAGTGAAAAATATTTCACATATCTCCTTAGTGGATCATCCTTGTGGATACTGAGTATAAATTTTGAAGTTATTATAGTTAATTTTGTTGGGAGGTAAGTAGAAGAAATCGTAATTCAAGAAATAATGGAAAGATAATGGAAAGGAAAACTAGGACATGATTTTATATAGGATTGGAAGGGAACATAACTTTTATGCCTTACTTCTGTGGTACAACTTAGTTTTTGAAGGCAAGAATGACAGTTAGATTTGAGGGGGAGGAGTTGCACTATGTTATTATAAAGTACCCAGCATAATTTTTTGTTGTATGTTAACTTTGCAGCTACTTTGAGCATTTCTGCACTTTCAATGCACAAGTTGCTTGTGACTTCAAAAATTTGGTTGTGAAGAAACACAACTTTTTACATCCTCTGCATGAGAGATGCAGGGTTTTCAAATACTAGTCAGCTGTTAATTGCCATCAATTAATTCGTAAGAATTTTGGAAAGTGGTGGTGGAAGTTTGCTCTCTGCCTTGCATGCTGCAGATGCTCTGAACAGTCAGAAGTAATAATGTAAACAATAGCCATTCGCCTCTGACACAGTCATGATCCTTGTCGTCATCACAGAGCTGAAAAAGTAAGACTGTGGATGATATAATGTGTGGTGGTTTATTTTCACATTTTGAGCAGGGAGGGATGATTTAAGAGACCACTGAATGCTAATTTCTGTTGCTTTGTTACCATGCATTTTAAGTGGAAGAGCAGCAAATGGATTTAATTTTTATAAGACTTGCAGCCAGTAATTGTAAAAATCTCCATCTGCTTATTAGCAGCACTAGCTCTGTTTTTGAAAAGAAGAAAGATGCTTGTGTTTTCCAGATCTGGAATGAACTGGAATGAATGAATGAAATGGTCTGAAGGAGATCCCCAAGTGTTGGTAGTATTGTAAGGTTGAACTGCAAGGAAAATATCTCTCAATGTATTTTTTTTTTTATCAGCACTGGGGCTCTTTAAAAATGCACTTCATTGCTCAGCCTCATTATCTGCCACAAATTCAGTGAACAGAGGTTGCCACTTCTTTTTGTGCATTTTAGTACAGTTCTCAGCATAATCATAATAACTCATATCTTTTCTGAGACTTCATTAGATGTTGCAGCAATAATAAACCATGATGACTTAATCACAAATTTATGGCTGATGACCTGCCTGTGGTCCCTTCCAGTGACTTTCTTTGACATTAAAAGCATTAATTAGAATATAAGAAATTCTACAATATTACCAGAATTCTGCAGAGTTTGGTTTAAAAGTGATTGGATTTTTTTTTCTGGAGAAAATTCTAATCACCTAGTAATTCAGATTATGCTCCCTTGGGACGTTCTAGAGTTGCACCTCACTCCTCAGGAGTGTATCAGGAAAGAAGCATTCACTTGCTTTGTGCTTCTTTGCTTTTTGCACCTCCCGTGGGCCACTGTCCCAGATAGGATGCTGAGTTCAACAAGTCTCTGGCCTGACTTGTTCTTGCTGTTCTCACTTGGTTATTCCTTCATCTCCACAATTTTTTAATTGCTGCTTTATTGTGTGTTTAAGTCCTCAGCTTCCAGAGCCTTGTTAACATGTTATCTTATGTGGCATTATGCCAGTGTTGATGGGATTAAAGCAAAAGGAAGCCCTGGTTTGCTGCTTGCATCTAAAATGAGCAGCAAATCTGATTTGTTGTTTCTATTCAGTGAAACTGAAGCTTTTTACCTGGTGGCTCAGTCTCCCTGGCAGGCATTAGTCCCAGTCTCTGCAGTTTCTAGCAAGAATAGTGTTTTAATTTCTGCTACGTGAAACTAGACTAATTGCATGCATAGAAATCTAAACAAACAATGCTGGAAAAAGTTACAAAGGAATTCTTTTGTTTGGTTTTATGAGCTTAACTATGTAGTGTTGGAAAGAGAAGGAACTGTTCTGTGGAAAATCAATACTTGCTAAAACTCTGAAAGACCACACAGAGGACCAGCTAAGGCAAACTAGTCCATAATGAAGCAGAACATAAGATTAAAGTGAAGAAGGTGATAATTATGGACATAAAGAATTAGCAGTACATAAGGATGAAATTAAGACTCAAGACACCAATTTGACATTTTACTTAAGTAGGATGTGAGTACAAATCTGTTTTAACATTGTGAAACTGTAGAATCCAGAAGCCTGATGGGTTGTATCACTTTGTTTCTGTGGTTAAAATGTGGTCACTACTACAGGTGTGTATGTTTGTTTTTAGAAAAATACCTCAACCTGGGCTAGCTTTTAAAAAAGAAAATACACACATACACACATTAACCCTAAGCTGTAATTGGTAAAAATAAAAACAAGCATCTAGAAATATGTTGCCATATGTAGCTGGCAAGGAGCATCACCTCCTTTCCTGCAAACAGTAATAACTTCTATTTAATAAATTGAAAGGTCTTGAGTTTTGTATACATTGTCAGGTGCAATTTGTTTGCCTCAGTCTGTATTTATTGTAACCACAGATGACATAAATCCTGTTGTGTTGCCCTGTAGGTAGCTTGACGTTTTTTCCTTTCACTCATTTTCTGTGCATTTCATCTGGTAATAAGTCATTTCCAGACCAAAGCATTGTGAGGACTGACAGATTGGGTGTCATAAAAAAGCAATTGAAATAAAATGCTTCTTTAGTTTAAATGTTGCAGAAGCTGAAATGCAACACCAGACTAATTGTGGCATTGTCCTGGGTTTACTCACCTATGGATTTGATTGCATCTGTCATGTGCTACCACACTTCCTGCTGCTCTGGAGTCATGTTTTTGTGTTGCTTCTGCTCTTAACAACTCACTCTTGTTATGCATATGTCCTAGATTCTTTTCTCTGACCCTCCAAATGGGTATTTTAACTATGTTTAAAAAGGGGTGAGGAGAAAGTAGGCAAGCGCGTTAGATTGTCAGGTTCTGCAGCATTACAGACAATAAGTGCTCTTCGCTTTATTAGCAAATGACCCAACTCTCAAATTAGTAACTTGGCATGCTAACGGAACTACATGATATTTCTGTGCTTTTTCAGTGTCTGAGCCTTGCTCACGCTTGTTCTTAAGGAGGATGACCCATCTGATAGTTGCCACTTTGAAGTGACAGTGTTGTGTTTAAGAAAATAAAAGTATCCCTCTTGCCTGTATTTTTTTCCCACCTGGCGGGTATGAACTAGCTGCAGTTGTGTGCTGTTGTGCTTGCTTTCATATGTACATCGTTGAACGTGGTTAGAGATGGCTCAGGATTCAGCTGTGCTGTGAAAATTGGATTTTAACATTAAACTTGTGGATAGGTGGGGGTTTCTTTTGTATGTTAAATAAAAACATAACATGCTTCAGTTGAAAGTTTTAATTCAAATGGTATGTACCAAGGTCAGGGAATGTGTTACTCTGATTTTGGTCCTGGTGCAGCTCATTGCATGCAATCACTTGAGATTCCCTAAACTGCAACTGAAAATATGACAGAACTTCATGTTCCAGAGAGATGAGGTGGTTTAGGGGAGAGAGAGGGGCAATGGATGGCCTAGCTGGCTTTTGTGGTCAGCTGCAAAACATGAGGACTTGTTGCTTTATCTTGTAATTGTTAGAGATCCCAGCTAATTTCTTTTTCACATTCCATTCGCAGATTTGAAGGGTGTAAGAACAAACTATTTTAGTGAATGCACGCTTTAATAATACACTAAAAAATGAATCTCACCTTTTTGAGCAAACAGTCCTGTTCTTTTGCTTAGAGGCTGTAAACCACACTGGGTGTTAGGAAGGCGAGTAGCCTTCGTGATTGCGGTAAAGTGTGTCACATCCTGCCCTCAACTTTGCCCTCCTTGGAGGCTCTGGCAGTCTCTCTGTGGTTTGCCCACTAGCCAGCTGGGAGTGGCTCGAAAAAACTTCTCTAACCTGTGGATCTGGTTCTCGAGCAAACTTTCAGACTTAACAGTATCTTGATGCTCCTTGCCAAACCCAATTAGGAGAGAGGCGAGGGTACTGGGGCAGGCTTTCAAAGTTTCACGGAAGACTCATCCGTAATTTTGTGACAAATTTAATTGTGTGTATTCAAAGCATGTAGTATGAGGATTGCTGCAGGGCTTTTTCCTCCTTGACAACCCAGTCAACTCCTTTGTAAACATGAGACTACCAAAGAGCTTCCCTCTTCTGTGAAAATCTTCCCCCCCCCCATCTCTGCTGCAGGAGTGTTTGGAGGGGAATGGGCAGGCAGCTGCTTTGACACTAGAAATGTACAGTGTGCCAGCACATCTTTGTTAAATAAATATGAACTTCTCCTTCCATAAGGATTCTTAAAGATAATTATCAAGTCAAGGCATGTCACTGTAAATGTGTGTGTCGTTTAAATTCCCTGTCCTTTTTGTCATCAGCAATCTTTGTATTTCTTACTTGAATGCCTGTTCTTCCTGTAACTTGCCAAACTCTGAATTCACTTTCTCTGCTACTTGTGCCTTCTTGGATCTGGAGTCTGACCGTAAAAAGACAACATTGGAAACTGGGTCCACTGTTTTTTCTTTTGCTCTGTGAAAAGTTTCACTTATACATGGTTGTGTTAAAAGATTGAGTAACTTAAAAGCTCCCTATAAAAAATATGCAATCTTCTTCTTTCATTCTCTGCTTTGTCCTGATTGGCATTTGTGATTTTTTCACATGTGAATGTGTTCTTGATATATTCCACAGTAAAGCAAAAGAAAATGGTGTAAGAATTTCTTTTTAATCTCTCTAGACTTTTTTTTTTGTTTTAGGATGCAGTTACTCAGAAAATGGCATTTTGAGCACCAGGAAATTATATGCACAAAACATAAACACTTGAGGTCTTTATGAATTTTTTTCACCCTTGGGGAATTAAAGCAGAATTCTTTTCCCTACTGTTACAGTATTGAAGCTAATACTGCTTTAATTTGAAAGGCATTAGCAGAGTTCTGAGCAGAAGAGAAGGTGTATTGAAACACTTCTGTGATACTGAACAGGGACTCCAGAAAGGGCCTAATTCCTTCCTATGCAAGTTTTCCCATCTCTTTGGTTAGCAGATGGTTTATTTCTATATTGGTAAGTGTGTAATAGTCAAAGTGAAAAATAATCAGTGCAACTTTCACATACAGCACGGGCTCAGGATGTTGGAAGGACTGGTCAGATGTAGATTCCCTGCTAGATGCATGCCTTTTAGAGAATCTGTAACTAGACAGAAATGTTTTCGTCTCTCAGCTGATAGATGAAGGGTTGTGGAACACAGGATAAGATATTAACTGATGCAGCTTTCCAGGTCTTCCCTGAAATGGTGGAAGCAGCAGGGACTGTCCAGGTAGGGAGAAATTTTGTCTTGCCATCTCCTTGTATGTTCCTGTAATGGTATGGACTGGGTCCTAGGCTGAGGATGTGTGTGCAGAAGGTAATGATGAAACTGGATCCATGTTCCTGTTGTCATGAGTTGTCATGCCTGGCTGTAAAGCGTTACTGGAGGCTTGTGCCATCAGGATGCTGCTGTGTTTGTTGGTGGCAGGTACAGGCCCTGAAGAGATTGGCTGTGGGAGAGTCTCCTCAGCAGGTGTGTGTGAGCTAGTTTTGATCCTGCACAGGTGTCAAATGTCTTGATCAGTCACTGAAGAGGACACTAGGGCATCAGTGAGATAAGAGGTGACCAGCAAGAAGCCTGGCTTTGGAGAGAAAGAGGGGTAGTCTGGGAGGGAGGAAATGCAGAAAAGGGAAGTAATAGCAGTATGGTGTGTGGAGGAAGCACACGGAGTTCATGGTTCCTTAAGTTTATTTTGCCTGTCCTCCTTCTACTTGTGTGCTTGTCATCTCGTGACAAGGTGTTAGCACAATCCATTGGTGAGTGGCATAACTGTGTCACCAATCATCCCCTATAGGCTTGGGGTGCCGGCTGTGCTGCCTCTGGTGAGGGCTGGGCAAGGGGGTGAGTCAGGGGCAGCTCTGGCAGCGCAGCCGCTGTCTGCCCTCGCTGCCTGGCTGGGTGCTGCACTGGAATTTTCCAGGTAGGGCACAGATAGAGGTGAGAGGGAGAGCGCGTGGGACGGGATTTGGACAGGGAAGGGCTCGTTCTGGGGAGAGCTACCTGTATGCCGAGCCTCTGGTACATAAGGGAGCACCAGTAATAAATAAACCAATAAATCAGGGGGGAAAAGCAGCACATACAATTAAAAACATCTAATGCTGCCTTTGCGTTTTATTACCTTTTCATTACCATTTTCCTTTATTAATTTGAAACATGCACTGACTTTTTTTTTTTCTCTCTCCCTCTCCAGCATGGATTTCAACACATACTTGTGTGGGTGCCAAGAACACTGTGTTCTGTTAAGTCACGGGGTGACGTCGGGCGCTGGCCGCCCGCCAACCTGGGTCAAGTTCATTCAAATAAGTTTCAGCGGCGGCCCTTGCTGCCCCAGCCCCGACAGTCCTGCCTTCGCATGGTAGATGGCTCTCTTGCGTTAGTTTTCCAGAGAGCTTGGGATCTCATGGCTTTAAATTTGACAGGCTTTTGGATTTTCCGTAATGTTTGCAGAAGGATTAACAAAAAAAAAAAAAAAAAAAAGCTTGACCTCGCATGAATCTGTGAGGAGAGAAAAGGAGATGGCCATGGGTTTACTGAGCAGAACAAGGTCTGCAGGCTGGAGCATGTGTTACTCTGCCCACTGATTATGATTTTTTTTTTTTTTTTTACTCCTGTCCTTAGATGGCTTTTAATCATGATGTAAAGACTTTGTGTTTTTAAAGCAGGAGCTGCTCCTGAGTTTCCAGTGACAATCCTGTTCACGACAGAAATAGATGAAACAGTGCAAAATGTGTAAAAGTGGCAATGGTTGTGCTAGATTAATCACTTCCCTTTCCCACAGGATTTCATATCTTACTCTCAGTTCTGGAACTTTGGACTGCTCTTAAAAATGCATTAAGCAAAGAAATCTCTTGGTCGGGGTGAGCTTCCCATGTACGGGATTATCCCATGTCATGGTGTTAAAAAATCAGACCAGTTTTCTCAGTCTCTTTATTCCAGCTTCCCTTTCAGGGGACTGTGTTGTTGCTACTTTGCATAGCAGCATACTTTTCCTTCCTGTAACCCTACCAGAAATCACACTAGATCCCCTCCCCTTCACTTCCAGTAACTGCTCTGTGAGCAATAATTTTGGAACTACTGGCAAAATAAGAGTCTTTGACAAGCTTCTAACATCCTTACAACAGGACAGCATTTGTAACACCAGAGACATCACTAACTGGTCTCTAAGACAGCTGTTGATATTTTAGTATTTAATGAGAAACCCATTCTTCCTGTTTGCTTCTGGGATATATACTTTTAATTAAGAATGAGGTCTCTGGGAAAACTTGGTTTCCAGAGAGAGCTGATTGGTTTTCAAGAGAATAGAGAAGTGAATTTGTAGGTCGTGATTTAGATCTGTTTTCACCATCTCTTATTTGGACAGATTAGCCATTTTATTTTTATTCTTTTTAGCTGTGCACCAAGTTTCTAGGTCTTGGCTCACTTGATATTTGGCTTTTAAGGGAGAGAAACATAGTAGTGTCAGGTTCCCATGATTCAACACCCACTCCTGAAACACCCACTACTGAGTTACCTGTTGGTGCTTGCTGGCTTATCTTCTCTGTGTGGGAGAGTGGAGGATGATCAGATTTGTGTTCATCACTAGGTGTCACTCACTTGCAATTACTTAAAGTACATTTCAGGGCAAAATTAAAAAGAACAAGAAACTCTCTTGCTTCCTACCTCACCCAGTTTGGGTGTGGGGGGCAGAAGAAAATGGTGTGAAATCTGGAAAAGAATATTTTCTCATCCTCCTTTCCCATAAAACTATTGTATGGGGTATTTTGTAATTGTATTGCTTTAAGTGTTTCTTAGTCTGTTGCCTTTTTTTCTTGTATAGTTCTGTTGATGCAAGATAATGTTTTCTTATATATTTTCAATTCTTTTCTGCTCCCTTATCAAGTGTGTAAAAACTTGAAGAAGAGCAGATAGCATGTACAAGATACGGAAATCTAGCTCTAGGGAGGTGCAGTGATGTAACTACAGGATCATTTGAGACAATGCTTGGAAAAAAATGAGATGACAGGACTCAAAATTGTTCCTGGAACTTGACCGCTGAGCTGTGTTGGGCAAAGGATGCTGATTAAAAACTGTGCAGATATAAAGATGATTTATCTTTGTGTTATTTAACAAATTATGTGGAATGTGATGCCTCAGCTGGGTCCTGGTCAGCCTTCTCTTTCATCAAATGATTGGTGTGGGGAATGTATGTTCAGTTGTTGAAATATAGAATATTTCAAAATTCTAACACCAGTGCTGAATAAATAAAAGTGAGGGAGAGGAGGAAGGTTAAACAGTGAAACTCAATAGATTTGTTCAGCGCACACCAAATGCTGTAAGTATTTTAGTCCAGAGGAAGATTTTTCAGAGAATGTTCAAGTGTCCATGCGGATAGCTGGAAACTTTATTGGCAAGGATGACAAATGTCTTTTCCTGTATCTCTCACCCTTCCCCTGTATTTTTCCCTTGAAATGGGACATGTATTTATTTTATCCAGCCTGGTTCTGTCATTTGGTTTGGCAGCTGGGACTTCTGTGGATTAGAATGTTTTGTAGACTGTGCCTTCCCTCTTTTGTGTCCAAGTGAACTAGGTCTGGGTTGTGTCTGTCTCCTTGGGAAATTGAATCTCATGGAGGGTCTCAAGGCAGTAGTCGCTGGGCAAGGTTCTCTAAATGGCTTCAGTGGTGTTAAATGTGGACTTGCAGTGTCAGTAAAAAATATGGTGAAAAACCAAAGCTTATCTATTGTGCATTTCTTTTTCATCCTCTCCTGTGTAACCAGAAGCGTTTGTTCAAAAGGTATAACTATGTACAGAAATCACCTTCCCTGGCCCTGTCTTATATGAGAATAGTAGAGGCTATTTGAGATCACCTACTTCTCTGAGAAAGGTGACCTAAGCCAAGGGAAGCCCCTTCTAGACAAAGGTCACCATTCCTGCAAACCTGGCAATGATGATTTGCTGAAAGTAACAATAATAGAGCAACTCTGCTGTGTGGATATCCATAGAAGCTATGTGCTAACTGTATAAACACATAAATCTCTTAAGGTCTGTGTCAGACCCTGTGTTTATGATGTCTTTGCTCACATTTAGGCCCTAAAACCAGCATGAATTTCTTATGACAGCTGAGAAGAAAACACGCAGCCTCCACTGATACCTGCACAGATATGACAGAACTCTTAATCATAAGATTTAGTTTCCCTTTGCGAAGATTATAGGTTGAGATTCATCTCCTTGTTCTATCTTGGATTACTAAGTGTTTGTGGCTGTGTGTCACTGTATTTATCTAGTCCACATGCTGTATTTGAATTTAACTGAGAGTGTGTTTGAATGAATAAAGTAGCATAATTTCCTTCCCTTCCCCTGAAGGAGAGGTGGGTTTCTTTTAAAGTATGGCAGCTATTATGACTAACTATATAATTACACCTTTAATCAGACTAAACTATTTTAGATACACAGTAGCCCCATTTGGCCCCTCAGTGTTGAACTGAAAACCCTCTAAAGATGCATAGTATGGCTCACAGTCATCATCGTCACCTTTAATCACTCAGCATATTAAAGCCACTGGGCAGGAGTGTACATGGCTATGTGATTGACTTTTGGGGGTGGTGGTGAGGACAGGGAAGAGATACATGTTACAGAAAATTCCTTTTTCTCACTCTGAATCTGTGAATTCATACACTATTGTATGTCTCTTCTTACTGCCTCTGATCATTTTGCCAGCGTTCAGTGGATTTCTTCTACTGTTGTATTGTGCTTGAAGGTGAATGTGGCTCTGATGATGTGGGGAGAAGTTTTTAATCTCTCTGGGCTCCTGAAGCTATTGATGGGTGTGGAAAGCAAGTGGTTCAATGCACAGTTAAGAGGCATGGCCTCCAGAAAGCCTCTCTGTCTGAACAACAGGAGAGGTGTCATCCTCACAGCTGTTCAAAGATGCAGCAGGGCTGCTGAGTGTTCCCCTTTGTGCAAGCTAAGTGCAGGTCTCTAATTTCTGACATATTGGGATTCGTCTTTTATATAAGAAAATGTACTGCCGCCACTAACATATCTGGTTTTTCGTTCACATATTCCACCTCTGGTGTTAATTCTGTGAATTTAATAAAGCCCAGTAAGTGCTATTTCTTGCACCCATTTTAAAAAGAAATCTTTTGCTCTAGTTGCAGTACAGTTGCTTCCAATATTTACTTCAGTTGTGTTTCATGTTTTGCCCAATATGGTTTTGTTTGTTTGTTTTGTTTTTTTTTTTAATGTAAGAGGAAGAATAGAGGAGAAAAGGGAGGGGCAGATGCCACATGATGAAGGGATACCACCAGAAAGGCAATTCTGTCAAATGCAGCCAGATGCATGGATTGTACAAGGTGGTACACCTGTTTTATTTTTGTTGTCATTTCTGAAACTAACATAAGCTAGTTTCAGGCTAAAATATTACATCTTGTTGGGAGAAGGCTTGAAAATTGCTGGGAATGGTATTTAAGAAGGTTAAAAAGAACTTAGGGTTGCACTGTGATCTCACAGGGAAAGGCCCAGAGTTCAGAAGTGAGCAGACCTGTGGCTCCAAGACACACACATGCGCCTGGCAGAGTTCTCAGTCTTAATTATGCAGGGTCTATTTTACTTCACCGTGAGTGAAAAATTCTTGCAAAAGGGATCATGACAAGGCTAGAGTTCGTTGCCTCTTACTGCATGTTTTCTCACAGCTTACTGGGTATACACGAATATTGCATTGGGATGTTGGAACAACACTAAGATAAGGGCAACAAATTAAAGTAAACATAAGAAATGGGAGAACCTTTGTAAAAATGTGCAGACAACTCATTCAGCACAACTGTTGATGGCTTGGCCTTGAGCTCAGTTGGTGGAGCTGCTGCTGCCTGGCTGCCAAGATAATGTGTGTGATGTAATTGTGCCAAGCCCATACTATCACAGTATTACAGCAAAACTGTCTGTGAACTGGGCACATTCCCAATTCCATTCAGGTACAGTAACAAGGTAAATGGAAAGGTTCTGCCAATACTGTATATATGTAGAGTTTCAGCTTGAAGTGGGTGTTTTGTGGCAAAAAAGGGCAATGTGTCTTTTGCTGAGCAGATAGAGAACATAGTCTTTGCTCAGTGCCAGTGTCATCTCTTTTACTAAATGACTCTACAAGGAAGCCCCTCTCCCTAGCTGCAGAGGACCACTACAAGCTGCAGAGGAGAGGTGTAAGAATGGCTACGAAGTACAGGTTAAAAACCCATCCAGCTCACTGCCTTGACTGTGCTTGTGGCCAGATGCCCACAATGTGGACACTGGGTATAAGCATAGGTTAAGCTGAATGGATTAACTGGCCAAAAAAGAGTATCAGTTGCTTTGTTGCTGTCTGAATATGAACGAATCCCTGATCTTCAGTGGAGACTAGATAGCTGAATGCTAGAAAGTTCTGAGTGTTTTTTGTTCTTTTGGTTTTTTTGCTTGGAGACATATTCTTAAGATACTTATATAGTCCTAAACTGAGTTGTTTATGTGGTTGCATGCAATTTCTTTATGCAACCTTCACAAGCCCTTCCTGCTTTCCGAAGTTTTTGGAACAGTTAGTTAATTCGAACTCTCCATCTTCCTCTTTGACTGAAATTTGCAATTTCCTTTCGAGAAACAACTTCCTATTGAGTACTAACTTATCTGACCACTTTGATGTATTTGAAGTATTTTTTTTTTGAAGTCCTGAAGGCATTGCAAAATCCAGTGTTGTCTTCACAGCTTGAATTTCTGCACTGTCTGAATTGAGGAAGTACAGAAGTGGACAGGAGCTCATCTAACTAACAAATGAAAATATAATTAAATTGTGCTTGATCATGCAGTGTCATTGTAAAATTCCAAACTGTGGTAATTGAAACCTGGTTAGGCAGCTCAAGAGGACTGAATTGTCACTTTTTTGCTGTGATCAGCATTGGCTTTGGGAGATTTGGGAGTTGCATGGATTTCCGAAAAACGCTGCAGCCTGTTTGGAGGCAGAAGCAGAAATGGGCTGATTTCTGTGGTGCAGCCCATCATCATGCCAGAGCTACAGGAATCTAAGTCCTGGCCTGCAAAATGGCCATTAAACTTCAATTTAGATGCCTGTGTTCTATATACAATAAACAGATGAGCTTAAGTGCTAAATACCAGGATTCCCAGCTACTGTCTTTCTGACCAAGGAACACTTAAGCTCCCTGGTGTTCCTGCACTTTATCTAATGCCTGTTTGATGTGGAGCAGGGACTGAAGCTCTTCGAGATCCTTTGAATCTTGTGGGGGTTTTTTCTGCAGTGACACAGCCTTTAAGGGAGGGGTAAAAATTACCTCCTCGTGGCTTTGTTTGGTGGTTTGAGAATTTTACTGAGAGGAAGGGATTTAAATTCTCTTAATATAGAGATTTTCTTGTTAGAGTTGGGGTTTCTACATTGCTTAGGCTGAAATGCCTGGAGTGTTATGGAAGAGCTGTGTTTACTCTTGTGGCTGTGCTTTCCAATGCAAGCAATGCATGTACAGCATTGAGTGGAAATCCCTGCAGAGCATAAACTCACACCTACTGAATCAAGCCCCTAAACAGGCTTAGGTACAGAAGTACCAGCTTTGTACTCACAAGTTTATATGTGACATAAACCACAAGTCTGTAGAGTTGCAATGCATCTGGTTATGTCCAGAAGGACTGACCTCTTGGACTTTGATGTCTACATGCCATCAAAACTCCTCTTGGAGCCTGAGTCTTAGCTTTTATAGCTGAAGATAATCTAATGTATTTGCGTGCATAGAACATTTTAAATGTTTTCTTTTAATTGTCATCTCCCTGAAGTTATCCAAGTGATTACCAGTCTGCTGTTTTGAAGAGTTAAGGGAGGACTTTCAAGGTCCTTTAAATTTGAACGTGTGCTTACACTGATTTTAAATATAAATGCTTTGCAGTTCTGCTTCCCTCGCCCCTAAATGCCAACAGTGCTCAGTGTTTTTACATGGGAGTCGGTGTCTAGCACCTGTGCAAAATATATTTCAGAACAGAGTTGCCAGATACAGTTGAGAATCACTTCTGAAAATTTTGTCTTAAAGAACATGTCCCCAAACCACAGGAGATGTTAAATTGAGTCTTTAACGTCAGGCTTTCTGACTCAGTCCTGCACTTACACCACACCACTAGATGATGACATTTTATTGTGAAGGTTCACCAGTTCAGGCAATGCTTCATAAACATCATCTGCTTTTTAAAGTAGATCCTTGGCTTTCTATTACAGCTATTGTTTCCTCTTCTGTATCTGAAGCAGGGAATTCCCCAGATTTCTCCCAAGAGCTTTTTTTTTTTTTTTTTTTGTAATTCTGGGCTGTACTCTCTCCCTGGAAATCTTCTGGTTTAATTTTATTTCATCAGTCACAAGTGAAGTCTTACGGTGGTGGTTGCCATCTACAGAAAATTATTTAAATTATTTCCTCTGCTTCCACCAATGTGGTTTTATATGTTGTCTGTCAAACTACTTTAGACATCCTTTGTGCTACTTTGTGCCAGGGGTGTATCCATAGGGAAGCCACATTTGTGCACCTGGTCTTCAGAGTCTTAGCCATCATGTGTGTTAGTAGTATAAGAGCTAGAAAACCCACGAGCATAAATCCAGTGGTGTTGCTGTCATAGCAAACCTGATTTATATGTTTTCTGAATCCCCTCCCTCCACTGTGCTTTTTGAATTGTTGTCAAATGAAATAGAGGAGTTTTTTTGATCTCTGCCTATTTTTCTGGACGACTATGCTTGCTAGGACATGAATAAGGTATTGCTTTAATGCTGTCCAAATTCTAGTTTATCAGTATAGTATTGCTTGAAACCACAGGACCAATTATGATACTGACCTTATGTCTTGGGATTTTGAGTATAAGAAAGCATTGCTGCTTTTGCCCCCTATTTTTGTGTAATATGTTTCTGTAATCCTTCAGATGTAAAGATACCTGTCATGAAAGTCCTGCAAATATTTTTTCTATATTTGGAACCAATTTCTAGAGGATGTATCCATGTTTAGTGGGTTGTGAAGGGATGTGGAGTTCAGTTTTGGGGCAAGGAGGAACGGGTCTGTAGGTGCATGCATCTGCTTTTGACAAATGGTCATGTTTCATTTTCTGTTTAGTAAAATTTATCTTGAATTGTTGCAGCCTTACATAGAAGTTAGTGAAGATAACTGAAGTTTCTATTCTGCAAAAAGTGGAGTGAATTAAGGAACCTCTTTGTAGCCAGACTACTTATTAGGCAGAATAAGCAAACAACTTAACTTTAGGTGCATACATGTACACAAAGAGAATCCTAAAGCTGGGGAGAAAAGTATGTGACATTTCCTAAATGGAAATTTCCTAAATGGAAAATGACAGGCTTATTTAAATATAAACAAACAAATGTAATTGCTTGTGTGTAGGATGTAGTGCATATACATGGGGGTTTTTTTTCACTGTGGTGTTAGAGAGTGTGGGTGACTTGTTAAATTCAATTTTCAATTTCTTAATAGCTTTCTCCTTAAGAAGTGGTTGTCTTGTTAGGTAGTCTAAGTGTAATTGTACTGTTCTGCTATTTTACATAGGGTAGGCTTTCTGTTCCTTCAAAAACTGCATTCCAGGAGCAATACTACTTCTATTTGCCTGTAGTGATGCAGTTTTGAAGGACTTCTGCTGATAGGAAAATGAAAAGAAAAAATAAAATCTCTTATTTGATGCTACTCTTGAAAATTTACACAAATGGTCAACTTTTGATCTGGAAACTCCATTCTTCCTCCCTTCTAAGTGATTAGTCCATAACAGAATCAGTTGGCTTTTGCCAGTTTGGAGGGAAAATGCATTTAACATGTCTTAGGTTTCCAAGTGTAAATTTGGAGGTAACAAATGTCAATAATCATGTCAAAACGATTTTTATCCTGAAGTCTTGGTATGTGTTAACGTTACATTAATGGTCTGAATTGTAGTAGCTCCAGTGTAAAACTGTGAGTCAGTATTTTGAATATCAGTGGTTTAATTGATGCACTTGTGATTGTATTTTCACATCATTTTGAATGAATGTGAAACTGAGAAGTAATCTTTTCTGCAAGAATATTCGGATGCTTGTCTGAATCCTGTAAATATGGTCCCCTTTATGCCTAGACTGAATCATCTTGCACCATTATATGACACAGCTGTGTTTGTTCTTATTCTGACTTTTCTTAACTAAATTTTTTGCTTTATTTTAATAACATAGTGTGTAGTTTGCTTTTAATGAATTGATAACTGTAGAACACAATGTGATACCTCCCTTTCCTCTGATATCTAAAAACTTGTTTTAACTTCGGCTCTCCATATTTGAGGAGAGTTTTAATACATTGATAGATTTGTGTAGTTACTGTCCTAGCCCTGAAAGGAAAATACTGTGTGAGTTGTAGTCTAAATCATTAAAACATCAGTATAGATAAGCTGATTAGGCTTTTGGCAAGTAGAAAGCAAGATCTTGCTCCACTGCAGTTCTGCTGTACCCTGAAGAATTACCCTAGACACGTGAAATTTTTGAGATTTTGAAAGACAGATTTTTTTTTTTTATTGTTGTCATTATTATTGTTTTTATTCAAGCCATGTCTGCTGCGATGTCTCACCCATTTTTCTGACCAAAGTGAAATTACTGTTGTTGTGGGCTGGGGAATGCAGATCATCCAGGCAGCAATTTAGTTTACTCTATGCAGGAGTATCTCTTTGGTGATTGGGAGTGGGAGATACAAAATGATGCAGTGTTTTAGTTACTATAGACCCTGATGACCACTTGTTGCTGCTGAAGTAACATGAGTGCATGCTGCATTGTTCTCTAGACTAAGAAAAGAACTTCTGATTAAAATACTTGCCACTAAGACAAGCACAAACTTGATACAGTGGGTGCCAATATTTGCACTTCTGCATTTAGGCTGTAAAGCTGCCTGTCTCACAATTCCTAAAAATGGTGCAGCCGGATGCCCAGAACTGCCCGAGCACTTCTTCAAAGCTGTTGTCACTGTCCCTCCTGTCCCTCTCCTTTCTAAATTTGGGTTTTTTCGCTTCCCCCATCCCAAACTTTCAGTGCAGAGCACAGCTCGCAGAGCTTGCTGGTGTTTGAGAGTTAACTGCTGTTTAATGAAAAGTGTTCTTTTTTTTACTTTTAGTGCAAATTTTGGGCTCGGGTTTGTGGTATTTTTAGTTGCTTTATCAAACATTGCAAGTTTTTGATCAGAATGCTAATAGGTCACTTCCAAGTTCAAGGGAAAAAGATTTACAAGACTTTTTAAAAATCTTGCTAGCTGCAGAGTTTGATCTGAAGGACAAATACCACATAAGCATTTTTACTTTGGGAAAAGGAAAATGAGGAGAATATGTTTAATTTAATAGTATCTTAACAAATTTCTAAAGGCTTTTCTCTGATGTCGAATTAACCTCTATGATTTTAGCATTATCTTGTCAGCTTTGATCTTCCCTTATATTATAATAAAAGGGGACACGTGCATCCCACACATGAATTTTGTTTTTTCCACGTGTAAATACACATTGACACTGGCTAACAGAATAGAAAAGAAAATGACAGTTTTCCATTATTTTTACCCTCCCTTTCTAAAGCACTGCTTTAAGAATGGAAGCGAAATTGAACCATCATAATCTCTCAATCTGGTTTGAGATAGTGGAGGCATGAATCCAAAAGTGACTGCCATGGATACCAGTCAACTATTGCTTTTTCAAGTATGTTAAAGTGCATGACATGCTCTGAGAGTCTTTTTTTCTCTTTGCCTATAATTGAGAAGAATTACCTTACTTCTTCTTAATAATACTCCTTTATGGAAGCTTTATAATCCTTATAAGGAAATGCTTAATACAAACAATAGTTTGTATTTCAGGGCTCCTTTCTTTAAAAGTTCTCCATGCCAGCTGCTGGCCTGTTCTCAGAGAGTTATAGTCCATTGAGTTTAGTTGTGTAAGGGTTGTATTTGATTACTGGGACATTTCAGGTGTATCTTCCTGATAAGTTTATGTGTGTGCTTATTTTCTGCAAAAGTTTTAAATACCTGTGATTGTCTCCATGGGTCCTATAATGTTAGATTATACCCATATTATGGCAGTCATGTCACTGAATGTAATGTAACACACCTATATTACAGCACACACATTTTTATTCTAATCTAGATCTCAAAGGAGTTTTAAAGTCGGTACTTTGAAATCCTTTTAAGTACTGTGAACAATCAGCACAGCTAAATATGTCCAACTTAAGACAGTATTGGAGCAGTTAGCAATTTTGACTCTCTCAATAAAGTGTGTATTTGCGGCAACATTACAATTTTCAATTACAATGCCTTACCCAATTGATGGTTACTTTATTTTCCTTCTCTTCCCCCAAAGTTTAGGCACATGATCTGAAAGAAAATCTGTAAACTTTGTGTTGGGCTTAGTTTTCTTTGTTCTTTATCCAAATAGAACTAATTTTAGCTGAGTACATTTAATGTATTTTTCAAAGTAGTTTCATTGTTTGGGGTCTTTTGGCTTACTTGGAAAAGCAGTTAAATGAGTTTTCTCTTTCTTTAGCCTGCATATAGGTGCTCTCATCAATGTTAGAAATCAGTTTAGGTGAAGGTGGTGTTTTTGTGTGCATGCACACGCTGTCATCACTGACACAGTATTTCAGATGTGGTAAGACATTTCCTGACCCAAAATGTTTGCTGTTTAAAATAGTTTTAACAGTGCAAAACTGCAAAATTATCTAGAAAAGGTAGGCTGTGGAAGGACTTCTGGAGAGGAGGGAAAGGGTTGAAAGAAGCTGGAAATTAAGAGGAGGGAAGAAATGAAGGGACTATTTTAGGCTTTGGGGGCAGTTCCGCAGGAGTTGTGAAGCAATAAATGGGGCAAAGGGAAGCACAGTCAAGTGAGAAGAATGTGGAGTGAGTGGGAGTAGAAGAAAATGAATGTAATGTGCTGCACTGCCTGGCAGCCTGGTGTCTCCTTAAGCTGCCAGTGCTGCAGCCATGAATGCTGGCACTGCTGCAGCTGGAAGTGCAGAATCTCAATTTCAAGATGTTTCTGTGTGTCCCTGTGGATATTGTCAACAAAAATTTTTCCACTAAGTGCTGAGCATTATTGCAGAAATTATGCCTGTATTGCGTTTGTGTTATACAACACTGTGCCACTTGTGTTTCCGTTCTCTCTCATTTTCTTTTTTCTTTCTTTTTATGATAAGTGCTTTTCTAAGGGTTTTCACAGGAAACTGCAGATCAACCAAAGAGATCAGTCGGTGTGAATAATTTTTGCTTTACTGAATACCTGTGTGCAATCCCTCACTTAGCTGATTATTCTGGAATTGCTTCCTTTAATCTCAAAAATAACATGCTTGCAGTTGTCATCTACTTTTGGAAAGAATACATAATGTGAAAGATTTGAAAGTCTTTGACTGTTCTCTGATCTATCTATACAGTGACATTACTGTGAGAAGCATTTTCTGTTTTAGAAACAATTTTTTTAAAAGTCTGCAAGGTGCTTATACAATTCATAACTGTATTGGGTAAAATGAGAGAAGCAGTTTTATAAGGAAATATTTAATTTGCTTAGACCAAATGATCTGTTTGGAGAAAAAAAAACACCAAACTTTTGAGACCTATAGATGGCCTTAGTGCTAAATGTTTGTCTGCTTTCCCAGAGTTATATCTGTTTGTCTAGTAAAAGATATTACCTCCCATTGCAAGTATTTGTTCTCTCTGAAGGCTTGGGTTAAAACAAAACAGTTGCTTGAAGATGGAAATGTATTTCCTCCTTTAACAGTACCTACTGAATCCTGCAGGTGTTTAGTCTAGGCGCTTTAGGATTTAGTTCATAAATAATAATTTGGCTTTTAATCATGCCTTTCAGTTGAGCCCTCTTGTTACAGCCAAGCTTTAACCGGGATCATTACCATAACATCACCTAAACCAGAGACAATAAAACTGAGGTTTCATGGCACGGATCCACTAACTTTAATAAATGAAACTGAGTGAATAACTATAAACAAAGAACGTGAAAGTAGGTTATCAAACCATGTGATAACATCTGTTCCTTGGAAACATGAAAGTAACTATTTCTGTGTCAAGAACGAAACCCTGTTTAAGTGGTATTATAAGCTGACTGCAATTTTCCTGTGTGCCCAAACTCAGTGTATAATGTTGAGGCTTCTGTGCGAAATGATGTAATTATCTGCATGCCCTATCAGAGTCAGGTATTTATATTTGAAAGCCTGGGTCTCTGTCATCTGGAGGATCCTTATCAAGATGAGAGCTCAACTGCGTGGGATAATATGCAGTTGCATGAGAGGAGACCTGGTTCTGTCCCTGAATAGTTTGCAAGATGCAACACGTGAAGTGGCGTCTCCCCCTTCCCCTCTTTTTTTTGAAGAAGGGAATGGAGAGCAAGGGTTATGGTAATTCACTTGAATGTAATGTTGGCTAACAGTGTGCACAAATTGTCCAAACTGTCTCTAACAGCCAGTCATTTTCCCTGAGAGAAAGTGAAGATGTCCTTGTATGATGGAAAAAAAAATTAGACAAAGCAGGAAAAGCGCTTGTAGGTTGTCCATGTTAACATTTTTCAGCATTATTTGGTCTGTTAGAAGTTGGCTATTACTCTGATTGCAGACTGATGGTGAGATCAGTGATACTGAGATAATATTAGGAAGAAGCGATAGATTGAATTCTTAATGCTAAAGAAGTCAACTAATCTACTAAAATGATGCTTTTAAGAGATGCAGTTGCAGTGCAAATGCTGTAGATGCCAAGATCTCATCAGGGTCTATAGAATACAAGTCAGTGTCCCTTAACTAACGTTAAGTAATCTTGTTTTGTGCTCATATTGCACTTTAGCAGCTCCCTGTCCCCTACTCTTCTTTCCTGTCCTTGTGCACGGCAGACAACAGTTTTGTTCAGCCTTACCTTTAGGATCACTATTTAATTCTACATTTACAGAGTACCCTCAGAAACAAACAGTGCTTCTTGCTTTCCAGCCCGATTTTGTGTAAAAAGGCACTTGGGCTGAGACGAGAGCCTCACCTGTTTCGGTCGGCTGATCCATGCCTCAGAACAACCTGTTCTGGGAGAGGCAGGCTGGAACAGCTTGTGGATGGATCTCCAGAGGTATAGCCTGCTTAACCTGTTTGCCTTGTGAAAGCTGAGGTTTCTGCTCAGGATTAGAAGTTACGGCTTCGATTTCATCTTTCTTACCACTTGTGCATTCTTTACCTGGCTTAAAAAATAAAAGTCTGTAAATACCATCTTTGCATTAGGTCTATAAAAAATCTGGTTTGTTGTAATTTTAATTACTCTTCTCCCAAAGTTCTTCTTTTGAAGATCAGATTTTCATGTTGGCTTTTGTGTTTCTGTGCAAAAGCTTATTTTGATGTTATTTTTTCATTTCTTGTTTCCTACAGTGATTAGTGCTACATGCAGGATACTGCCTGTCAGTGGTGTATGTGTACAGGATTGTGTGTGAGAGCTCAAACCAAACAAAAACACACACCTCTCTCCTGACAAAAAAGAATGCACAGCCAAACATACTGCATGCAAGCATAATCGTCACCTCATTTTCCACTTCAAGGCAGTATGATCTAAACAAGATATGGGAACTGATAAATGATGATACAAGTTATTTATTTTGTTAATTATTATTTCATGTGTGATATAAACCACCATTTTGTGGGCTTATGTACTGTGCTTCAACTTCCTCACTCTGTGAAGTGGAAGAGGGAGTTTTCCTGTCCTTCCACAGCTTTTGTTGGTTTCAAAAATCATGCAGGAAGCCCAGCATCAAATAATTGGCTCTTGGATCTGACAGCAGCCATACCATTCCATTAATTTCTGCAGAGTTCCATGAAAGCCCTTTCAACTCCTTCCATGTATGAAAGCATCTCTGAAACTGTCCCATTTGCTTTTCTTTTGATAACAGCTACTGGTATTTTTCCTTTGGATTGAATCCTACTTTTGGGGTTGCCTTTTAAGACAGTAGCTAATGCAGCTGTATTTTGATAGGACTTGCAGAATAAATGGTGTTAGACATGGGTAAGTCTTCCCCAGGAGCTCTTCAAAGGGAAGCCCAGCAGTGGTGTGTAAGGTTTGGGAGCTGACCTGCTTCCTCCAGAGATAATCATGAATCAATTTCCTTTACGATAGGAAGCTCTGGGCTGCTGGATGCAGTGACTCCTTTTTGATTAGTCATAGAAGAGAAGTCCTAACCACTTGTTTGAAGGGCTCAAAACACCATTAAAGAGGAGATGAGGGTGCAGTCTGTGACCAAATTCTGCTTTGAATAATTACAGTGTTGCTGCCTACACTTCTCCTCCATATTCAAGTAGATACCGCATTCTTCTTTGCTACTTGGCATAAATGATTTTGTGTGCTAATAACTACTGCATTCCAGCCCTGGGGTGGTGGCAGCTGGGAGACAGCAAAAATGATTCCCATGTCTGTGTGAAGGGAGATGTCGCTGAAGTTTAGTGGTGGCCGAGCAGGGAGAGAGAAGCTCGGTGGTGCTCGCTCTTGGAGAATCCCAGAGAAGTGCTCGAGGTGGCTGTCCCAGTGCTTGAGGAGCACATGGCTGTGTTTCCTGTAATGGCAGCCACAAAGTGCTATGTGTGTGGAGCAGGACATGTCATTTCCTAGTGCACTGAACCAACTCCACTGATAAATATTTAGGACAGATCAGATGGTCTGAGTGCGTGTGCTGGGGAGGAATGCAGTACTTGGCTAAACAACCAGGCATTATCTGAGATCCATTTTAAATATGTGCTGTCTCTGTAATAACACTGGGTGGTTGTTCCAGATACAAAATTTCAGTTAATCTGCTGTGTCAGTTTGGGCTTGCAAGTCCAAAAATACCTTATTAGTGATTTATGTCTTTCATTGTTCTTTTTTTCATACGATTATCTCTGCCCACGCACTGCTACCTAATCTTGTATTTTTGTGTGCTGTTCCTGTGGTTATTCCATGAGAAGGCTTGGTGTCACCCACAGAGTTGCATATGCCTAAATCTGCACTTGAACATAAGTGCAGTTTCTTGTATGAAGGAATATTTTAATTTTATCCCTCTAGAGTGAAAGTAGCTAGTTTACCAAGATTAGTATGCCAAATTATTTCTCAAGCTACAAGGAAAGTATATTTGGCGTAGACTTCAGTGTTTCAGTTAAAGCTTCAGAAAACAGAGAGCTTCGACGAGAACTGCTAGCTTTAAATCCTTTGTATCTTTAATTATCTTTATAGAGCTGAATAATATCCTGTACTATCTGTGTGCACAATGCTTGAATTAATTTTGTATTGATTAATTAAGGAAAAACTTCTTTTCTTTTACCTTTACCCTACTCCCTGTAATCCTGCATCCAGCTTCTGGTGGAGTTAGCTTCGAGCATTCATTAGCATAGCCTGGGCCTTTGACATACTGCACTGATGATTTATGCTTGTGAATATTCATTGTGCTAAATCCAGTGGCTTTTCTGCTCTCTCTTGTTTTTTACAGAGTACCACACAAGATACGTTTCCTTAGATCCCACAACCAGCTGCCTGGGGTAGAAGTTGGCTGCATTTGAATCCTTTAGCATGCATGACAGCAAAGTACCTGCAGTACAGCAAATGCATGGCAGAATGGATAAAAGAAAAAGCAGTAGGATAGTCACCTGAGTTCACTGAGTGTTTGTTAATACTGGTTATACTGTTAGTACTGGGCAGCTTCCACCATCATGAGAGCTGTCATGAGAGGGCAGGTCGGGAGATTGCAGATCAAGTCTGAAAAACATGAGGGAATCACAAAAGGGACAAAGATAGTCCATGAAAGAACAGGCAGGGGGTAAGAGAAAATGCTTCCAGAACCAGAGGCAAAGATACATGAATGGACAAGCAGGAAGGAGATGTCACGAGATTAATTTTGCTCTGTATGTACAGTGATCACAGCCTGAAACTCTGAAATACTGTTTCTGTTTCTGACATAACTTGGCTCTGTGACCTTGAGAAAGCCTAGTTCCCTAAGGGTGCTCTGAGAAACCCTCTTAGTTCTGCCATTTGAGCTAGGCTGTGGTAAGGTAATAGGAGGTAAGAAATTTATATTATTTAGGAAAGGGAATGACAGACTAAGTGCCCTTCATCTGCAAAAAGTTATATCAATATCTACATAAAATTTGATACCTATTTTTTGTCTCTAAGACATACTGCAGCATGCCAAAGTATCTTAATTTCAGCTGATAAACTTGTTCATAGTATTTGTGAACTCTTATTGAGCATCCTATCTGCAAAGTATCCTCATATCTGCTGGGAAATATTTACAATATTCACTGAATGTATGCAACTGAACAAATGAAGGTGTTTAATTGCTACAAAGGTGTGGGGTGGATACTGATGTTTTTCTGCAGAAATCACTGAGTGATGAATCTTGGGAGAAGAGACAAGGGAGATAAGAAACCTGCACAACTGCTCATCACCTTGCCTCTGATTAGCAATCACTGTCTGAGAGCCTTTTTAAAAAATACAGATTTATTATTTACTTTAATGGGGTTGATCTGTTCGCTTTCTTTTTGTACAAAAAGCTTTGTAAGCTTCTGCTTTCTGTGCTAAAGCTGGAAACTTCAAATGGAAATGTAACACTTCTCATGTTAACTTACTGCTATTTTGTTGATAAGAAATATCAAGTGCTTATTTAACTCGTCAAATACAGATATTACTTTCTTCCATCACTATTGAAGTGAAAAGGTGATTTTTTTTCAGGCCTTTTAGAAGCAAACACTGTGCAGATTGCCAGGGTACTGCCAGAGAACTCACAGGGTGTTCAAGGTGAAGCAAGGGGTAGCTGAAGCAAATCTCTTGAGGATGAGGGAGGGAGTACTTGGTCACAGAAGTAACAGCATGGAATCTTCTATGCTGCGTGTGTGCAAAATCCATGTGCTTGTGGAATGCCATCTTCATTCCACTGAAGTCAAGAGTTTTGTGTTTGAACAGTTTGGGCTAGGATTTTAGAATTTCTGTGGTTTGTTTTTTGGTATTTTCTTGTTCTTAGTGAATGCAAATCAATATGGGCAAATATACGTGCTTTAGCAATCTTAGCTGCTTAGTTGGGAAGGAAGGCATTTGCTGTTTCTCGCTTGTTTCTATTTTTACACGCGTACCATCCTCTTTGGAACAGGTACCTGTGAGTGCTGTCAAAAATACATAATCAATTAATTAATCTTGAGAGCTTTCTTTTTTGATGCATTTTGACTAAAAAATGCTTAACCTTAAAATATTGGGTCCTGGATGCTCCAATACAGTACTCAATGACTTCTTTCCTTTCCTGTAATCAAATCTTGACAGAAAAAAAATGCAACAGTCTGTGCATTTATACTTGTCATTTTCTCTTAAAAGAAAGAGCTGTAAAAGGGGAGCATTTATAGCTTTTCAGATGACACAGTCACAGAGAAAATAGATTTATTTTAAAATTAAACAAAATGAACTATATTTATTGTTTTAGTGATGAAGACTGAGGTCAGCCCCTGAATTTTTTTTCAGTCAGCCCCTGGATATAGACAAGTGGCTAGCATGAAATAGAGAGGGTGTTGTGGAAAGGCCATCATTGGAAATATAGGTATATCTTAGTGAACAGTCTACTACTAAGTATTTGGAGGGATTGGGATATATGGGATACAGTAATGAAAATCCTCTGGATTGGGGATGATTACATTGGGATCAGGGGTCAGTGGAAGGAATTGAGGTGAGGAAACTGAGCCTGTGTGTGGTGGGAAACATTGTACTCTCAGCCACTGTAACCAAAATTACTATATTTCAAAATAATAAGCCATGTGAAAAACAGTTTTAATTTGACAATTCTTTGTGCTTAGCAGCGGTGCTCTTCTGAAACTCTAAAAATGCAGAAGAAAAACATGCTATTGCTGGGGATATTATTAAAAAGAATCAACAAAATAACAACAAAACTCTTAAAAATTCTTCTTTGTGATATTTAAGATATTGATGAAAAATGAAGAATTTCTTCACTATTTATCAGTGATTGTTTTAAAGTGAATCAAATAAATAATTTTTTTTGCCAGCTTTTCCCCACCGTATTGTTGGTAGGCTTGCCACCTTGTTTACTGGATACTTGAAAAATGATGTTTGGTGTGTGTTTTGAAAATATTTTTCTCTTTAGACTAGAATTCTGATGATGGCTACAGTTAAAAAATGTACAGAATTGGAAGACTAAGTTTTTGTTCTTTGTTTTTCTTCTGCATTTTTAGAGTTTCCTCTTTTAAGAAAAATTTCCAACTGACCAATTAAAAAACCATCAACAACAAAAAACCACTAACAATTAAACAAAACAAACACCCCAAAGTACAGTTTCCTTGGGGAAGTTCAGTCTAAACAAGTATATAGTAATAAATATTAGCAGAAATTATTTATTAGACAATCTTTAGTTAGGAAAGCTTCTTAACGCTTAAACAGTCAGTGGGATTAAAATGTGCTTAATTTAAAGCACTTCCCAAGGGCTTTTCTCATTTGCATTTCACTTGCTCAGAGAACTTCAGGTTCACATCCTTTTTTTAGGTGCAGTGGCTATCATAGCTATTTGAGAAAAATTAAAGCATTCCTAAAGCAAGTGAGTGCATTGGAATGGTGTTTTAAGAATGAAGTGCTTGCTTACTGCTTTCAGAGTCTTTGAAATCTTTTATTTCTGGCTCATTTCCAATATGGAAGGAGTTTGTTTTCAGAGAAATATTGTTGCCAAGGGACAGATGTTGACTGTGTTGTGTTTAAAGCAGACTGATATTAATTACATTCTTTTAGCTATTCTACTTCTCTGGATAACTTTAAAAGGTCCTTCCAATTTCCAGAGTACTTAGGTAAGCTCCCGGAACATGAACACAGTGTCTCGGCATTTACGTGAAAAATGTATCAGAGAACTGGCAAGAGCTGAACTTATTTTTGTGCACAGTTGAGAAATGCTGTTTTCAGATGATTACACTAATTAATAACATGGAACAGCTTTAGTGAATTTAGTGAATGCTGTGATTTCCCTCCCTTTCCTCTTTTGTTTTTCATGACTTTATCTGAGCCAATTGTCAAACAACCTGTGTGGAGCACTACTTACTGCATTTTACCAGAGGAATGGGGTAATTTTTTTCTGTGATTGAGACAGCATGGTCTGGAGCAATGTCAGCCTTTGGGGTTTCCCAGTTTCCCACTGATAATGCAAAGTTAATGTTTTGTGTTTGGGGTTTTGGTTCCTTCAAGAATCAGTCTGAGTAACTTAGCTCGCCTTGTCTACACTTTTATGCCAGCTTACTTGAGCTGGCCTAGTGCTGGTGGTCCCAATGACAGGACTGTCACTGCCCCACCAGAACCTGCAGATGGTGTTGGTTAGGTTGTTTTGGGTTTTTTTCAACTAGCTCCTGAAGACTGAGCCCAGCTACATTTCTTAGTCCTCTGCCTATTTCAGTGGTTTAGATCATTTTGTTCTGTACTTGGTAAAATGTCACTTTCCAAGTATTTTTGCTTAATACTCAGTACTTTAAGAAACACTGGGTCAAGAGAATATAATGCATGTTACAGTTGTGCAGAGCTCACCTTAGGGAGTAGCCTTAACCTGCTTCTGCAGGAGCCCTAGAGGGGAGTAAAATAAGTTCAGCCAAAGCAGGTGAATTTTCACCCCCAGCCCTCTTCTCAGCCTTCCATGTCTCTACAGAGTTGTTTTTTCTGCCCTCTCATCCTTCAGTGGGATGAGTTCATTGTGTCCTATGAGTTTCTGGTAGAAGAGCTCCAGTGAGGTTCTGTGGGGCTGAACTCCAGCCCTGCTGGCTCCCAGCCCTGACTGCTGACCAGTGATCCGTCTTCCTTGGAGCTACCTGGAGACAGCCCAACAACTTATGCTCAACTTTCGAAACCTTCCTGGGAAGCTGTAGGCCTGCTGGATATGGATGAAGGCCTGCTTTAGTCCAAAATCATGTTTTAACAAAAGGTTACATACTTGTTGCCAGCTACAAGCTGTCAGTAGAGGCATGTGTTTCTTCCTTCCATTCAGACTAGGGAAGCTGACCTTCCTGTTTGCTTGAATCCCAATGTAAAAGCTCTCTTTCTTTCAGCTGTCAGTCATGATCCCTGACACTCATTAGCCTCTCTCTGCTTCCCTCAAAACTTGCCTTAGATAAAAACATTAGCCTAATTCTCCAGACCTAGTTATTTAAAACACCTAAATGTTACTCATCTCAGCTGTCCCTCAAGACATGATCCTTATATTCAGGAGCTGATGTTGACTGACAAAAGATTAATGTGCATTTACAGTGAAGTTGTCCAAGTCAGGTTAATAAATTGGCATTCCATTGGTGGGTTACTGGGTAACATACACCTGCCTACATCAAGCTATACCCCCTCGTTAGCATTCTGTTCAAACAGCTTTGTCTCTTTATTCGTTCAGGCAATTTCGACAGAAATATCTGAGTACTCCTCCGATAACGACAGCCTGGGAGAAGGAGAGGCCACCACCACTCCAGGATCCAGGAAGGGATTCCAGGCAGGGTCAGGAGGGGACACGGGGGATGTCACAGCCCGACCGGCCAGCGAGTGGCTGAGGTCAGCACAGGCCCTTCTGCGCACCCCAGGGAAGCAGGCGGGAAGGGCCCCCAGAGCCCCCGCCGAGTCTGCCAAGAAGAGGAAGCTGCTGAGGTAAACCAACTGTCCGCCTCAAGGAATTCTTCACGGTTGTTTATTCTTAAATTATAAGTAAAACAATATCTGCCAAAGTGTTGGGGTGTGTTTCAAGGGTAAACATTTTAGAGATGCAAATACGAATAATTTTTAAAATGTCATTTATCTGTAAATAAGCAAAAAAGGCAAGAAAGAATAAATTTAAAATCTCTGGTGAAAGCTCTCAATCTTGAACTCCTGTTCAAATTGATTGGTTTTTGCACTTCTAATAGTGCCTTACAGATGTGTGAGTGGACATAGCTTCTAATAATTTTATTGCTTTGTGCCTCTCAAAGTCTGCAAAAGTGCTGTACCTCAGGTTTTAGGATTTTTTTCAGTCCTCTCCAGATTTATCAGGGCAAAATTATCCAAAATAATGTAGGAAAGGAGTGGATGAGCAATAGTTCTGAAGAGTGTAGGACAGAGAGTTATGTAGGCAATGGGAGGATGTATTCCTAAGGTGAAATTTAAATGTCTGTGACTAAGTTAAATACATTAGAAAAATATGTAACTGTTCAAAGAAAGTAGCCTGAGCTGGAGCAGTTGAAGCCTGATGTTCTAGCTAATTACAGTGCAGAAATGGTCACTTCCTATATTGAATTAATGAAAGTTGTGTTAACTTAAATGGTATATGTGAAGATGTGCCTCAAGCTGTGGAGACCACAATTACAAATGGTGCTGCTCTACATCCCTATTGTTAGCAATGTGCTTCTCTTACAGCTGAATCTATGTACAGTAATCAGTCAATTACTTAAAAAGTAAATCTTTAGTTAATAGGCATACCTTATTTCTCTCTGAAATGTTCTTGGCTATTTCAATATGCTGTCTGAGGAAACAGGTTTGGAAGCCCTAATTACTGAGGCTGTCTATACTTAAAAGTGCTTTGCTTGGGCAATCAAGCTTTAATTCTTGTCACTTTAGAAAACATGCATGCTCAGCTGTACTCGGTCAGACCACAGCTGTAACCCCCCAAAATGCCTTATAGTGTCCAAAAGCAAGTATGTGTGAATGTAATAAAAACAGGACAAGTGTACAGTGGTATTTTTCCCAGGTGCACTTCCAGCTTTAAGCAATTCCTGAGCTGTTTGCTACCATTAGTGGGTTTGTCTTTTTCTAAATTCCTGCTTCGTTTGGTGACCTTTACTATCAACAGTCTAAATGCAAAATGTTTTATGGGAAAGATACTCTGACACAAGTGTATAAGAGAATAGATTGCTTTAAAAACAAACAAAACAACAAGACCAAACCATCCACAATTATGTAGAATGTAATCTGTCTGGAGTGGCCAGAGGAACAGAGCTTACAGGGTTTTTTACCTTCCATCCTGTGGTTCCACTTTGGATTCCTTTGGGAACAGGGAAGCAGGCAGGAAATTCCTTAGTTATGAGTGTTGTTTATCTAGTTATTTTTCTCATCCAGGTAATTGTCATCTTTTCACTCTTCCTGTTCAGGGCATTAATTCCATGTGTCTCTCCCATCCTTCCTTTTACTGCTGACAGAGAACATTTTCATTGGTGTGGTAGCAGTGGATGTAAGTTTGCATCCTCAGTAGAAAAGCACAGATTTTCTGTGCTGTGGATTGAAGGCCAGTTTGGGGAAAGGTTTGTCAGCTTCTTGATTGATTGAGTGACAATCCTTTCTTTGTGGTTGAATAGCTAAAAGGTACAGAGCAGTCATGGCCTTGGCATTTCTCCTTCCTTCCTACCTCTGCTGCAGCTCAAGGCCACAGCAGAAAGAGCAGTGAGCGGGGGAATCATCCTGAAGCTGGATCTGGCCGTGAGCTCCCACGCAGATGGACCATGTGGAACTGCTCAGTAGGTGGGAGAGAGCCACCAGTCTCTGCTTGGCTGGGCTCTCTCTCTCCAGGCCAGTGCCTAGGGGAGCCTGGGCTGAGCAGAGATGGTGCAGGTGTAGAGCTGCCATCTTCCTGTGGGAATTCCTGTGCAGTAGGTTCAGCTCCAAATCAAGACCGCATTGTGAATGCTTTTTTCCTGGAGGAGTCCTCATGTAGGTAGAGTAGGTCTCCTCCCATTTTTTTTCCCCTTTGAAGAAAATAGGAAATATTTATATTTTGGTATCTCTTTGCTGTTTGACATGTGTAAATCTATCTTCAAATACAGAGATATATTTTCAAGAAATTTTAGCTTATATTTTCTGTAGAAATCTTAGTCATGTTACAATCTGCATTTATGTTTGCATTGCCTGATTGGAGCCATGCCTCTGTTACATCAATGGGTACATTTTTCTGTGCAACTTCAAAGAAACCCCCCTCAAATATTCCCCCTAAACCCCCAAATCCCAAGAAAAACCAAACCACATAAAGAAAAGAGCCTTAACAGTCTCTGGAAAAATTCAGATAAATTCCTTTCTACTGTCCTCTCTTCCTGGAAACCTCCTGTTGCTGAAATGGAAATGGGTAATTGCCTGGATGGGAGGAAAGAGTATTGTTTGTTTGACCCTATTACAGATGCAGTTGTCATACACTAAAAAAATTGAGATGCAACCAAAGCTACAGAAATCTTCAGATGTAAGCTAATTACGGCTCATTAAAATAAATTTTTGTGATCCTAGCATTGGCAATTTGACTGTTAATTCACCTTTGAGTGTAAATAAAATGAGAAGCCCATCTATGCCCCCAGATGTACATGCACAATATACAGTGCTGCTGCTGCTGAGCCAGATTTGAAGGGGCATGTTGCAATTCTCCTCTGTTAGGGGTTAAGGGGGGTTTTGGAAAACAATTGGTGTCTGAAGACAAGAATGATGTGGTGAAAGCAATTTCTCCCCCACCATATCTACTGCCAAATTCTCATGTTTTCTTGTATCCCTGTAATGTTAGTTTTTGTTTTCAAAAGTGTCCTAAGTAAAGATTATTTTTCTTTCTACCATGGTCCCTAGGGGAGAGCAGGTAGTCTGGATGGTGGGGTTTGTCCTTCAGGGGTGTTGGTGCTTCTGAAGAGCTGTGCTGTGGGAGATGCCAGTTTGTCACACTGGAAGCAAAGCAAATCATCTCTCTCTCACAGCCATCAATGCCACTGCTTGGGACATCCTCCCCTAAAACACTGATATTATATGGCTGTGTAGTTGCCTTCCTCTATTTAAACAAGTCTGTTAATGGATGCAGTGGGAATACACAATTTTGCCAGGTGCACTGCCAGATCCATGGCCTTGGACTGCACCTATGAGCTCCTGAGTGAGTTGAGAATTAGGTGCTACTGGTGGCACCTGGTACTGAGAAGAAAGCTGTGGTGATCAGGTCAAGAGGGGCTTGGGTTTACATGCTCCTGCCCTTTTCCATCCCAAAGCTTCAGTTTCTCAGCTTGAGTCAGCACTTCATGGGAAAATTATACAAATGATTTGTAAACCTGAAGGGAGAGTGTATATATTGCAAAGAGTTTTCAAGGAGCTCTTCTTGTTGCATTTGAAGTCCATGTTAATGCTATGGGGATAAATGTCTAAACTGTATTACTTCCAATTCTTTCAAGAAAGAAATGTAGAATATTGCAAGTTTTAACATTTATTACATGGATTAAACAAATAACTGGGTTAATTCAGTATTTGTAGAGAAGAAAACTCAAAATGCATGTACTCAGCTTCTCTTGTCTGCAAGTAAGCCTTTCTTAAATATTTTCTGAGTTGTTAACTTTTTCCATTAAGATTTTATTTTCATCAGAAAGAGTCTGAGGTTATTGTAGGAAATAAATATCTTAAGTTATAAAATGTTAACTCTGCATCTAAAGCTTAGAGAGCTTCTAGTTGTGAAGAATAAGCTTTGAGCTTTTTGTTTGGTTTTTAAAATATTTGTGTGGCTGTTTATAGTTCAAGAGAAACAGGATTTCCCAAGATTTTATTTTAAATTATCTTATATCTACTTGTATGCAGACCACATACAAATCTGATCAGCTAAAATTAACTTTCGTTATCAAAAGAGGAAAAAATTACAGAATGTCCTGGTACTATGTGCAGTGAAATGAAACCCAGTTGTCACATGAGGCCAACTGAGGTCCTGAAAATAAAGGAAATTGCCAAGGGAAGAGGGAGCTGGCACAAATGAAGCAGACTTTTATTCTAAAATTGGGACTGTTCCTTCCTACACGCATCCACAAGTGGCACGAGAGCGTAACAACAACAGACTAGCCCTTTGGATGATCATGTTCTTGTGATAATTTTAACTATTTCTATGACTATTTAACTTTTCTTTGCTAGTGAATTTCTTGTTGGATTAGGAAAAATAAATGAAGAACATCATGGCTGCAGTACAGATGTACCACTTGTCATTACTGACAGTGTACATAGTAAAATTATTTTGCCCTCAGAGAAAGTTAAATTGTATTTTCTCTTTTTGAAAGTGTGGATGGTTTCACTGGGCCAAATGTTTGGCGCTAATGGGGGGAAAAAAGCGCCATGTTTGTCATTGGTCACAGCCAGCACAGCTTCATGAGGGAGAAGTCCTGCTTGAAAACCCTTCTATGACAGGGCAGCCCACCTAGCTGATCTAGGAAAGCCAGTAGATGTGATCTTTTTGGACTTCAAAGGTAAAACTTTTGGTACTGTCTCTCACAGACAGTACCAAATGTCCAGCACACAGCTGGATAACCATGCTCACTGATGGGTGAGCAGCTGGCTCACAGGTTGGGCACAAAGGGTTACAGTGCATGGGGTGACATCAGGCTGGGGTCTGGTCACCTGTGGGGTTCTGCAGGGCTCCATCCTCAGCCCAGCTCTCTTCAACATCTTCATTAACCACTGGGATGCAGGATTCAAAGGGACATCAAGTAAGTTTGCCAAAGATACTAAATTGGGAGAAGCTGTTGACTCCCTCCAGAGCAGAGACGCCCTGCAGAGAGACCGCGACAAATGAGAGGACTGGGCAATCACCAACTGCACAAAGTTTAACAAGGGCCAAGTGCTGGATTCTGCACCTGGGATGGGGCAGTCCTGGTTCTGTGTACAGCCTGGGGAATGACTTGCTGGAAGGCAGGGCTGCAGAAAGGGACCTGGGGGTGCTGGTCACTGGCAATTTGAACATGAGCCAGTGGGGCCGTTTTTATTTCTTCAGCAAGTGCCCCATGGAGTGCAAAGGGGTCTAAGGCAGCTGAGTGTTAGTTACTTCACCAGTTAATGTGAAAGTAGAAGAGAAGATTTCTCCTTGCTTTGAAATGAGAGAAGATGGAAATTGCCCAATCTTGAGATGGGGATATATTTTTGCTTTGAATTATATGGAGTCCTGTGTACACTGTGTACAAGGATTCAACTCAGTAAAGAGTGTTGACTTCAAATTAAGTCTGTAAAGGGGGTTATTTTTGCTAAGTGCCCTCCTGAATGGAAACCTTAATTAATAAACACAAGGAGATCAACATTTCAGAAAGTTTGAAAATTGCTTTTCAAAACACAGCAGGCTCACTAATGCTCTTTTGTTGTTGCTTTGTATGAACCTCATTTGAGTTGGGAGATAGGAACCAGCCTGGAAGTCACAGATCAGGCTCAGTATTACTTTTTGGTCATAGCTGTCACAAAACTCTTTAGTCTTGCTGTTAAAGTTTTTGGGAAGGGCAACTACCAGAACCTGAGCTGTTGTACAGGATGCTGAGCTTTCTTATGATCATCAAAGATGTTTTTTGTGTGGATATGTTGGACACAGACAGTAAAGGCAATGTGTTGTTTTAAGTACAGTATTTCAACAAGCTCAGATTTAATATGGAAATAGGACATGAATTGCTGCTTTTAAATCTGTCTGCCTTCAGGGAATTAAAGGAACAAAATAGTTGTACTGGAAGTTTTGTGATTAAAAATAAAAAGGTTGTGGGCAGTGGAGATTGTATCTGAGCAGCTTGACTTCACCAAACAGCCTTTGCATTAACAATTTGCCAAATGTGTTCAATTTGCTTATATTAAAATATTTAGGGGGCAAGTTTGAAGTGCTGGCCAGGAAAGTATACATCCTAAACTAGTTTTTATTATTTCAATAAAATAGTTTTTCAGTTCCCTTGATTACAGAACTGATACATTAGTAATCAAAATATATTTGCCAATTTTATACACATACCCCCCCCCAGAAGTTGGCTTACCTGTTACTGCACAGTCTGTTTAGTTCACAGTATGACACAGTACATGCACAAGTGTTTTATAGTGTGGGCACCTGTACTGTTTTGGAAGGAATGAGTGGTTTTCAAATGCTGTTGTCAGCAAATCTGTTACCTTGTGTACCAGAAATCACCTTTTCCTTTGTTTTATATGTTTGAACTAAAAAGGGGGTTTATCCTTATGGGTTGTGGTGGTGTTTAACCTCCTTTGTTTCTACCTTTTTAAAAGAAACAAACCATAAAGTACCAGCTGTTGCTGTGGCCAAAGTCTTTCTGTGCGTGGCATGTCCTGGAACTGTATTTTCTAATTTCATGAGCTATGAAACAGTATGAAAACAACATTTCCAATGACCAGCTGAGAACCTCTCATAAATGCATTCTTAGTTATATTTTGTGTATTGTCTGCAACCAAGCAGAGGCAAATTGCTTTATGATGTTTTCTGTTTAAACTATTTTTAACCCCATTTGGAATGTGAATGGAAGGATGATGGTTAATAAATATCAGTGCACTTAGCACAGAGGGCTACTAAGGAAAGTCGGAGGTTTACTTTCAAGGGACCTTTGTGATAGCTGGTGTCCTAATGCAGCCATGGTCAGCAAATTAATAATGAAATTGTGAGCATCAGTGGAACCCTCTTGGTAGTCATATCAGGAATGATGTCTCGCTGTTGAGTGCAGTAGCCATGGAATCTTGCTTTCTTTACTTCAAGCTTCAAGGCATTCCTGCCATAGGTGTAACAGCAGTGGGCTTGCAGAAGAGTAGGAACTGATTGGCTGGACACAACCATAGCTCTGTTCAGCATAAAAAGGGGAAATGAGCCTGTAAGCCAATAGTAGCTGCTCTCTTCTGCAGGTACTTTAAGACTTTCTTGCACTTTGAACAAATAAAATGCATTTCTCTGACTGTCATCTGTGCATCTGTGGAGGGAATGAAGTAGGAGAGCACTCATGTTGAACAGTTTTCTTTCAGCAAAACAAGTGTCTGAGCTACTAACTGTGTAGTGTATTGCTACAGTCCAAACACAGAGTGAAGATGCAGACTCATGTGTGCAAGACTTTTAAACAAGCAATCTGAAAATGCACTTTACTGCTGCATTTTTAAGCCTAGCTGAGCTGGCATCTACCAATTCCAGCATGGCTCACGTAGGCCACCCAGCCAAGCTGAGTTACATCTGAGAATAGTTCCCTGCTAAGAAGAGAAACTGGGTGGACAGTTTGTTGTAGTCTGTAGAACTGTTTGCCCACAAGTGTTGTGGTGTGGTAGTGCTTCAGTACTCAAGTTTGGGGGGAAATGTGGACAAACACGGTGTTAACAGCAGAGTAGGTCATCCTGTATGAAGTCTTGGGCTTGACTGTGCTGCTCTTGGAACCAAAGCTTCCATTGCACTTATGTCTTAGTTGTCAGTCTTAAAGTGCTTGCTGAAACCAGGATTAAACAAGGTTGCTAAGCTTACTTGGAACTTTGCTGGAGCCCAGTATTTTCTAAACATTTTTGTTTGTTTTCCCTCTTAACATAGCATGGTTCATAGCTTGTTAAGTGTAGGTTCATAGCTTGTTTAAGTTTGGGTTCTCAATTTTGAGGCTTTGGGGATTTTCTTCCTCTTGAGTTTCTTTCCTCTCTGCCTGACACCAGCCATAGAGATATAGCAATGTAAACTGCAAAACTTCTATAGGTCATTTTGGCCTAAATAAGGCTCTTGTAATTTAGAGTTCATTCTGTGATCTACTACTTAAATGTTTAGCCATTGCATCTGAAAATCCTTGTGATGATGATAATTTTGCAAAGGATATAGTTGTTCATTAAAAATTCAGCTGACACTGCTAACTACGTTTTATATAATGTGTTGACTTGTCTGTAAATGAAATTTCTTAATAACTGGTAACTGAAGAGAGATTTTTTCTTTTTTACAACTCACCTGAAGTCCTGCTCTAGTCTTTTTAGCTCCTTCTCAGTTTCCATAGGTGTGTGTCTTCCCAGTTTCACATTTATGATGTGAGCTCTACCAAGCTATTTGTCTTTTTTAACTAAGCCATAAAATGTTCATCATGTGCACAAACAGTCATAAGGTGGTTGTATGCTATCTGTTGATTCCGAAACCAGTTTAATTCAAGGACATATTTCACCTTGGTAGAAATCTTTATTAATATTTTTGGTAGTACTTGTGGAGAAACTTTACACTGCAATAAAAGAATGAAGTAGGTCTTTATGCAAATAACTTCTTTGAAGCCAAAGAAAAATGCTCAGACACTCCCACAGTAGTCCAGAGCTCTTTGTAGTAGCCCAAAGACAGCTTCCAACACATACATCTTCTTGTTCTTAAAAGTGAGAAATTATGTCTTCTGGCTTTGAATCCAAGGGTAGGAATTGCTTTAGTGTTACCTTAAGTGCATTTGTGCTAGATGCCACTCCTCTGCTCCTCACCTTGGGAATGCTAAATTAATTTCATCTTGGAGAGTGTTCAGACCACTGAAACTGCACACTTGACCCAGCTTGTGAAATGAATCATAGGGTCAAGTATGGGTAAAAGAATATTTTTGTGATCGCTCCTTGCCAACAGACAAACAAATCTGTGAGGGAAAAGAAAACCCAACCTGTTATAACTAGTGGTTACACTGGTTTGTTTTGAATTTGCAACTGTCTCTGGTTTCTAATAGGATCTGTTCATAAGTTCAAGGGAAAGCTAGAAACCCTTTTTTACAGTCCTCATACTGGAGACAGGACTGAAAACATGAAGATTTTGAACACCCAGATACTGAAAAAGTTTTGTTGCATGTATTGCCCCTAGGTGTATGTTTTGTTGGGAGTAATTCCACTGGAAAATTCAAAATTGGGAGAACTAATCTACAAAACATAGTTTTACTGTATGATTCTGTTTCTAAGGGTCAAAGCATACTTACATACATACAATATACATCTGTCATGTGGCTTGTCATCTGGCAAACCAAATACTGATTCCTGGCAAAACTGAGCATTCCTTTATTCTCTGCAGAGGCGGGCTAGCTGAGAGGTTATGTCGGCTCCAGAACAGAGAAAGGTCTGCCATTAGCTTTTGGAGGCATCAGTGTCTTTCAGATGATAAAATCCCCTCAGGTAAGACATAACACAATGCCACTGTGAAAGTATTATACCTACATGTATGTATCTATGGCCTACCTAGGGGGAAAAGTGAAGTTTATATTATTTGCTGGTCTTTCCTGACTTGGGTTTAACGCTATAGTGATGGTCTTCTGAGCTAATAATTGCATTTCTGGCAAATATGAAGGTTTCTAACAACTCAGTCATCATTTCAATGTATAAGGTAAAGGATATGTTTTAAGTAGCCTCCATCTAAGTTCTTCACAGCTCCTTGATTTCCAACATCACATGGAATAATAGTGTATTCAGCAGGTTGTAGGACAATTCAAGTTTTAATTTATGGGTGTTCAGATTTTTTGATGGCTTTTTTTCTTTCTTTATAATCAACTTTTCCTCTTGTCCTTTTTGCTTTGTGATCACTTCTTGACAACAAACAAACAAATGGATAAAAATTCATGGATAAGTGCTGAAAATGTGTGAGTGGCACTAAGTGTGAACAAATAGTGCACAACTATGAAATGAGTGTGAAGCATAATTACAGTGTGGACATCACTTAAAAAGAAACAGTGGGAGTCGTGCAAATTAGTTACTGGTGATTGATAGCACCACCTTTCAGTAGTGTTTATTGAGAAGTAATGGATTCATAGAGTTTAAGTATAAAGAAGTAGTTAAGTTTTTTAATTAGCTCCTGTGTGTGTGACTAGTCTACAAAATGTCAAGTATTTATTCTGTATTAAGCCAACTGCTTGTTTTTGAGCATATATTAACTTGCATTTATTTTTCAGAAAGTCCTCTGGTCCTAATTTGAAAACACATGGATAAGTGAATCTAAGTGACTCTATCATTTACTTTGAGAGTTTGTTCTACTCCCAAATTTTTAAAGGTGGTTTTTCTTCCAAATCTGAATTTGTCTGGCTTCAGTTCCCCTCTTTTGTTTCTTGTTTCTCCCTTAAAGAGCTCTTTAGTATGTGACATTTTCTCTTTCTGGCACTTGCATAGCAAAACCTCTGCTGCCTCACAATTTTCATAAACTAAACAGACTGAGCCTTTTGAGGGTCTCCAAAGCATTTTTATCAGTGTTCATGGCTTTTTACTGTACCTCTTGAACTTTTCAGAAGGGTCTTAAGAACAAGGATAGCAATTCTATGTGTTCTTCATACAATACATAGCAATTCTACGTGTTTAGTCTCATTAGAGTCATTGGCCAGGTCCAGTTCGCTTCTCAGCCTCCAGGATATTCGAGGCCTGTGAGAAGTGTTTGAGTCTGGCTTGGCTTTGGTCACAGCACAGTGCTGGGACTTCACCTGGAATTGATTGTCCAGTATGATTTTGTAACCTCTACAGCTATTTTTTTCTGAGATGCTGTTTCCCACTCTCCAGTTACTTTTTCTGTTTCTTCTGCCTAAACACAGGGAAGTATTTGTGTTGTATAATGGCTGATTTTACTTAAATAGTGCAGCTAACCATGCAGTTCAGATCACTGGATAGCCAAAGCCTGTCCTCTTTTAGTCACAGATTTGCTTGAGTTTGTGGTATTCACACAGTTTCCTTATGTCACTGATGAAACAATAGCATGAGTGTTTACTTCTAAGTCCTGCTGGAACTGCTGTTACTCAGTTTTAATTCTCCCCTCGTAAAAAGCTCTAACTGTAATTCACAGAGTTAGCTCTCAGGATTTAAAATTTTTATTTCATTCCACTCAAAGGATGCATTACTCATAGTGAAAATGGTTGATTTTTCATAAGAAGGTTGTATGATTTAAAGTTACACCCAAACTCTTGGCTAAAGCTTGGTCTGAGTTTCTCACTGGAGCTTTAGAGGGCTTACCTCTATCCCTTGGCCATTTGCAGGCTCTGTGTTCAAAATGCCACCCATGGAGAATAGCACGTTGTTTTTCTGGCCTTAATTCCTTACTTATTTTTCCAGCCATTTTGCCTAGATCTGATGTCAGGCTAGTTGGTCTCAAGTTATTGTAAGCCACTTTGCTTGCCCTTCCTGAATAGTAGCACAATATCATCATCTTTTCAGTCTCCTGGAATTTCACCAGTATCTGAATGCACTCTAGAAAGTGACATCAGGGAACCAGAGATGTCTTTAGCCAGCTCTTTCTAGAAATGCTATGCTGAAAATTGTACAGGCATGCTTACTTAAAACCATGAGAGGTTACTTCATCATTCTTATGTGGTGTGAGGACATCTCTCACTGCTTCTCAAATATGGAAGAGAAATAGATATTGAATAAGCTTGCCTTTTTTAATGCACTTTGTAGTAACAGACCTCCAACATTACTAATATTCTTTTTGTCCTAGTTTCACATGTGTCATTACAAAACCTTGTGTTTGGCTGCTCACCATTTTGTTAGACCAACTTCTCGGCTGAAATATTCCATGCTAAACATCTGCCCCTGGCTGAATTCCTTTCTTTGATTCTTCTTCTTGCTTTCAGAAAATGAGTCAGAATTCGTTAGCATTTTATGAGAAAAAAGTCTATGGGAAAATACCTTGCTCTATTCTTAAGGACATTTTAAAAATTCTGATGAGTGTCTTTAAGATGATTTCGTTTTGGCAGAAGATGAACTGTTTCTGGGATATGCCTTTTCCATCATAACAAAAAATGGACAAGAAGTCTTTAGGACAAACTGCTGTTTCATTTACCCTGCAAGCATTTGCTACAATTTCTGAAAAATGCTGAACATGCCATAAATTTAGGAATACACTTCAACTCCACAACTTCAATTTCACTTCAATTTCACTTCCAATTCCAATCCTTATTCCAAAGTATATTGATTATAAAATAATCATTAAAATAGCTGTGATAATATTTTGGGGATACTTTTTCATCTAGAGCAAAATTTATTTTTGATAGCTGTATTCTTAGAACGGCCATAATATTTTGTAACACCAAAATGAAATTGGTGTTTGGTTTGGAGAACATCAGTTGGAATGGTTGAAATTTTAGTAATGTAACTAGATAACCTTCGCTTTGCTTCTAGTCAGGAATGTGAAGTGTCAGCACAGCAAATGCATGCCACTTTCAGCTTTCATCTCTTTAGGTTCAAGTTAAGGCTGTCTCACTAATCTAAGAATCTTCTTGAATTTTGTTTCCCCTCTGTTTTGCCCAGTAACATTTCTAAGCCACGCTGTTTCCAGGACTGTTTCTGACTTCAGCACGGAGTTAGAGGAAAGAACTTTTTAAATAACAAACTCATTTGAGTCACTAAAGAATCCTGAAGATTAATGTGGAGGATTGAAGTAACTTAGTTGCTGGGAGAGCTGTCACGTCATTTTGGATATCCCATAGACATGCAGACCAGAAGTTCATTGCTAAAGCGGCGGGGAGCAATTTCAAATGAGATTGGTTTAAAGTCCTCCTTACGTATGAGATTTAAGGAAAAATGTTTCCAGAAGTTCCAGCTGTCACCCCTATTAGACATTTCAAATTGCAGAATTTTATGCCTTTATTTTGCTGTTACTTACTTTTGGGTTGTATCCATGTCCATATTACTCAAAACCCCCTAGTTTTCAGCTTTGCTTTTTTAAAAAAATCCTGTCTGTTACCTCCCTGACCCTTTTCTGTAAGTAACCATTGTGGTTTGGCTGCCTCTTGGTCACTGGGATGAATCACTGCCCAGAAGAGAGCACCTCCTTTCAGAGAGCACGCACTTTCTGGTGTTTATGCAGCGCACAGGGTCTCACTTTGGCCCGCTCATTCTGCAGGGTAGAAGAAACCTTTGCGCTCTCTCAGATTTTGACAATTTTGGGCCACAGTCACGTTCTGCAGCTGGTCCCTGTGTTGGGGTAGGCGCTCCCTAAGGATTTCTGCAAGGTGAATCCCACTTCTATAAATCAAGGTGGCCATACCAGGCAGAGCTCTGAAGGGAGGGAGCACCCGAGTTTGCCCGTGCTGCACAGCATTGGTTGGATGCTTTCTGTGCTTCAGCTCTAACAGAGGCCAATGTCAGGCTCTGCCGCAAGTCCAAAATTTTCTGTTCTTCTCAAGATGTAAAAGGGGGGCTGAGGTGCAGGCCATGTAACAAACAGCAAGTCTCTGATCAGCCAAGCTGGTGGGTTTGAGGGTACTCTCTGCAAGGGCTTGTAGACCATTTGCAGGCTTTTTTTTTGTATGCAGTGCTGTAACTTCCCCATGAAGTTTCCTGTTTGGTCAAAGAGGAGATCTGGACAGCTGAAAGAGAGAGAGAAAAAAAAACCAAACCCACAACAAAAACCCAAACCTTTTTCCTGTCAACATCTGCTGGAAGAAAAAAATAGTGGTTTTCTGAGTTACAGACAACCTTCCTGTCCATAGGAGGGAATGCTAATAATATTTAAAGCAAACTCATGTAGATGCCTACTGTAACTTCTGAAATTCTGCTTTCTATACATCCTACCTTCCTTTGGTTTTGTTTGTATTGCAGCTATCATCGAAGCAGTTCTTTACCTTAAATGAAGAACATTTTATTTTCTAGCATTTTTAATCTGGTGCAAGATTTGGTATTTGTTGATCCAAAGTTAAGATTCATGATTATGTTACAACTGAATTTGAGTATTAAACTGACAATAAAACAAAACCATTGATCTTTCCTTCCTAACTGCTCTTTCTTCTCAGGGAAAAGTGACCTTCAAGGGGCAACAAATTTTCAGTTTACTGAGGCAAATGGAATGCATGCATGAGGGGAGGAGGGTGAAGCCTTGGAGATGAGGACAGGGTTTCATGTCACACGTTTTCAGGAAGCCTGAAAGGGTTACAGAAGAGGATATAAACAATCTCTCCGTCTCTTCCAGTTTCATTGACTAGTTAAGATGATGGGAAGAAATTATTTTAGCAGCTAGAATGCCAAGAAATTTGTACTTGATGAAGAAAACATGGGTAACCCTTAACAGGGTTTCCTTTGCTATGTAAAATTCTTCTAAAAAGACAGAAATCTGAGATTTGCTAGCTGTTGCTTGTTTCTTAGTTCTTGATGGTTTGTTTTATTACTTAAGAGTTAATACTATAAATTAGAGACATGGCAAGTGGCCAATTTTTTTTTTCCTAGCCAACTTTCTGAACTTGTTACAGCATTGGAAAGGAAAAAATCAAAAGTAAACTTGTCTTCTTCAAGCAAGAATTCTTTGTATTGTTTTTGTTTTCCTATGAGAAACAATAATGACATGCATAGTCTCTTTAAGTAGCTTGCATATGTTCTTATGAAGAATTTGTAGTGTTTAAAGCACAGCCAAATTCAGCAGACTTTTAAAAATTTATATAAATGTGGCAAGAAGCCATCATGCCTATGAGAGACTTGGTGTGTTTCTGAGAAAAATCTTAAATGGCTTCAGAAGTTACCAGCCCAGGAAGAATAACAGCATGTTATTCAGAACAGCAAGCAGATGGTTTTGTACAGGCTGTGAAAACCTTGAAACCCAGACCTGGTTTTCAGCATTGACTTTGGATTACAAGGTTCTGCTTGGTATCTACCTGCTTGCTGAGTTTGTTATGCCTGCACCTGCAAGTTATACATGAGGGAGGAGAAAGAACAATAATTGGATGCCAACCAAAAGAATGTTTTTGTTTTGATTTGTGCCTGTAATTTGACATTTTATACTTTTTACACTTAAGAATGAAAGTAAAACTTTGTGGCTTGAACCAGAAAGTGGTTGGCTATTCTTCCACTGCAGATAGTATGTGATGTCCCAGGAGAGTGTCTACTAACTGCAGTTTTGGAACCACATTTGACAATTAGAAGTTAAATTATGTTGGGATGAAATAATGCCTTTGAAAAACAACTGAGTGAGACAAATTTGGAAGAGTGTTGCTAGTTGGTTTTAATAAACAAGGCATGAAGTGGAATTTTCTTTGTTTCCTTAATAATTCCATAATGTGTATTTGACCTATTCATCTGAACCAAAGGCAAAGAGTGACTTTCATTCTGTGTGTAGTGAGTACTGTTCCCAACCTTAATTGCCCACAATTCTTTGTACTTTCAGTAGGAAAGGTTATTTTATAAAAGATTTTATCTAAGATTAGTAGAAATTTGACTGGTGTGTAACACCTGTATTTTGCATACTGCATATTTCTAAAGAATTTCCCATTTAAGAGAATGTATAACTTAACTTCTCAACCATGTATTTAGAAATGTCAGGTACAGTAAAAATTTGCTTCTAAACTGCAATTGATGTATACTATTTGTTTGATAGTTCTTTGAGCAAAAGTAACAGTAATTTGTTTTTCTTGAAAGTAACTGTCCTTTCCCCATATCATTCAGATATCACTAAGATAAAGAATTGTGACTGTTTAGCTGATAAGAACAAGTTGCCTTCACTATTTTTGCATAAAACATGCATTTGTTAGCGGTTTTTCACATACTAATGTGGCTTCAAGCAAGCTCATCTTCCTCCCTTGTGTCTTTTTATGAGTTTGTAATGTCTTTATTCAGAAAGCTCTACTTGCATAAGGGTAATTTTTTAACTTACTAAAAAGGAAGGTGGTGAAATAATCTCCCTTTTGCCTCTTGTCATGCTTGCTCGGTCTATTGTATCCATGTGACTTGTGAGGTAAGTCTTGTGGCTGAGGAGTTTTATTTTGTCAGTCTTGCTTTTCATGATAGTTCACATGTATACTGGTAGGTATGCATATGGTCCTTTATTACTACAGACTTTTTAGTATCACACTAGTAATAATTTCCATTCCATTCTTCTTCATGCTTAGATATAAGTTGTTTTTTTTTTCTGGAATGCTCAGTGGAGCAGAACCATTTCACTGTTTGGCATTCTCCTATGCTTCAGTTTTCTTTTTTGTTTCTAAGTGGTCTGTGTTGTTGTAGTTCACTGTTTTCTGCGTTGGTACTGTGGCCTTTATGAACTCATTTCTGCCTTGTGTGCTTGGATTGTTCCGTTCAGTTAGATTCAGATGGGCACATCACATCTTTCAGCCCTGGGGGTGAGATGCGTTCTTACAACATGGCAAGACTTTCAAATTTTCAGGAAGAATGGAAAATTGAAAAATTCGGGAGTACCTGCTGTTATAGACTAAACTTGGCTTTGTTTTGCTCTTGTTGATGTGATGGTGTTACTGTTGGTTCTGCAGGTCTGATCTGCCTATCCGTGCTGACACATTCAAACCATGCAGAATTCAGTTTGCAGTCCTGAAACACTTTGTCTCACTCTGTAGCTCTTGTAGAGATTGCTCTGCTGCTGGAGTTCTGTTGACCAGCTCTAAAGAGAGTTTCTTCCCTTTGAGAACTTTCCATTTAAGGCTACAGGTGCTCTTTTGGAACACTTGAGCAGTAGCATTTTAGCAAAATTCAGTGGAGTAGGGTGAAACTGCATGCGGTCTTACTGATATTGACATTTGATGCATTTCCATACATCAAGCACCATGGATCCTCTCTTTGCAGTGTGTTCAGCTTCCTGTCACTGTCACTAGAAAAACATAAAATATGTGGCTCCCAAGAGATCATAATTTCTATATTTTCCTCCTCATTTGTCTTCCTTACTGGTAGTTACAGAGTTATTAAAACAAACTTCAGAGTTGTATTTCAGGCACTGAAGTCAGAATGTCTGAGCATTTGTTTTTTTTTTAAATTGTG
The DNA here is from genome assembly GCF_963513975.1 of Fringilla coelebs. Classification (NCBI taxonomy): domain Eukaryota; kingdom Metazoa; phylum Chordata; class Aves; order Passeriformes; family Fringillidae; genus Fringilla; species Fringilla coelebs. The sequence continues at coordinate 43,300,674 of NC_140028.1, read as the reverse complement.
CTTCTCAATATTTTTTTCCTTCTCTTGTCTCCAAACTGCTTTTTGGTTGTTGAGAGTCAAAGCAGGCTGGCTTTCTTCTTAGCCTTGCTCCTAGGCTGCCCTTGGCATGGCCAGTGCATCATCTGTGATGTACATTCAGTGTTGATGTGGCTTAAATATATGTGTCTGTTGTGAAGCCACTGTGTTAGGTCTCAAGATCAAGGGCATTCCATCTGCCAGAGACTGTAGAGTCATCTGAAGTCTTCAAAGGGCTCTAGACCTCAGGGTCTGTGAGCTCCAAAGGAATGGGGAGATTTTTTTGCCCTTCCCCCCAGTCCCCCTTTTTTTTTTCTTTTTTTTTAACCCTTCTGGAATTCAGAGTAAATGCAGAACATCTGCGAAGTACTGCGTCAAAATAGATTTTGATGTCATGGTGTATGACATGGTATATAGCTGAAGGGCTGCATCACCCTGTGTACTAAAGTAATAAACAAAATGAAAATAAATACCCAAGGAAACTGTTGCATTCAGTGTGAAATTTGTTCATCTCCCAGGCACTGGAATTATCTTTGAGCTACTTCATGTCTGGGTTGCAAATTGGAGTGAGAAACCGGCATCCCAGAGGACACACCTGGAATTAAATAATTAACTGTGTATGTCAGAGCAGATCTCTTAGGTGGCTAAACCAAAGTGCCTCTAGCTTAGGATCCTATCCAAATGCCTAGAAAAAAATTATAAAATGGCTAACACTTATTGATACTTTCCCAAAGTATTCTCCCAAATCCCTCCCACAGATCTCTGACTCAGAATTACTGTTTGTGTTCTTAGTAGTTCTAAATAAGCTTTTTCTCCTACCAGAAAGATACTGGTTGTTTTTCTGAGCCCATGCATACAACATAGACCTGTTGTGATCACTCTATTATGGATCATCAGGTTTTTTTGGAAATGATGCCCAAGATCATTGCCAGGTTTGCTCCATTACTACTTTTGCTGAAAAGACCTTTCCTTGTCATTTCAGAGGTTCTGCTAATAGTGGTAGCAAGAGGTTGATGTTCCATTTGCCCAGGTTTGGATCAGGATTTCTTCATCTTTGTCAGAGCTTCTTGTTTCTTGTCTGGGAGGTTCTTACCAATCACAGCAAGGCTTCACCAAAGATGCTTCCCTGATTAAATGGCTCATTCCTCCCACCAGTCAGTCTCTCATGGATTTCACTCCTTCTGGACCACTTGCAAAGTGTGAAGGAACTTATTTGTTTGATCATGGTCCATCTGGCAATGGTTTCTGTCTGTTGCTTTTCAGAGGGAGACATTTATCACAGTGGTGTTCTGCAAAGGATGTTGTAACTAATCTAGCTCCTAACTGGTACCTGACTTTTCTTGTACACTGTCCCTTCTGTGACCAATATGTTGATTCAGTAGTAGCCAGCATGTTACTGATGTCTTTGTGAAGATTTCTCTTCCCATGGAAAATTCTGTGAGAAGTGAGGGAGCATTACAGGCCTTGGTGGCTGATCCCCTCCTTTCAGATGGCGTTCTTTAGAGGGCATATGTTGTACATCTCAAATACCTCCGCAGAATTCATACTCTGCCAGATTTATCAGTGCCCTTCTGGCTTTCTTTGTGGTACCTTAAGCCTTGTGTATCAGTGATTGAATTACACTTCGTGCCCCTGGGATGAATAAACTCTCTGTTTTGACTCATGGGGCCAGATATTTCACGTGATCCTTGATTCTGTGTCAGTAGATGTTTTCTCTGGCTTTCCAGCTGACTCTGTGAAGGCTATGGAGAGATGCTGGAAGGGGCAGCTGTCCATGTTAGGCTGTGTTCCAGGACCAGTAAGCTGCAGCAGCACTCTGTCACCAGAGCTCAGAGCACCCAGGGCTTTGCTGAGAAATGTACCTGTGTCTCACACTGCTCAGGCTGATCTGAGTTTCCATCTTTATCTCCCCCAAGCATTTCACTTTGCAGAGGCCTCTGGAACCAGATTGAATATTTGGAGAAGGTCCTTCATGGAAAGTGTGGTCAATCACTGGAACAGGCTCCCCACAGCACCAAACCTGTCATTTTAAGGGACATTTTCATATAATTTAGTGTTAGGTGGTCCTGTGAGAAGTAGGGAGTTGGACTTGAGGGTCCCTATGGGTTCCTTTCCACTTGAGATCTTCGAAGATTCTATAAGAACTTTGTTAAGAAGTCCTCAAATTGCTGATTGCTGCTTCATGGAAGATTTCTAAATGCATCCAGGCAGCTGTATGCTCACTCTCAGCAAGTGTGAGAGTGTGTACTTGTCTTTCAGTGGGAGAATAAGGGTTACCTTGAAGTAAGTAAACTGAAGTGGCTTTGCAGTTAGCTGAAGTAGCTCATTAATTCTTCCAGAAGCTAAGCCTGAAGAAATCCTTGAGTATTCTGGGCAGCAGAATGGGAAATGAAGAAATTTGCAGTGTAGGAATTGGCATAATTGCAGCACAGTTATTGATTACACCTTTTAAAATGCATACAATTGTAAAGTATTCTTCCTTACCTAAGATTACTAGGTATTGTCATGAAACATGCACATCTCTGCTTCTGAATTTCTTGAGCTTTAATTCGGCTTTGTAAATGAAAGTAAGTGAATGATAACTTCAGCAAGCAAGTGGGAATTTATGTAAGTTATCTGAGGGTGAAGGAGAACAATGCAAAACCCTAAAGTGAGCTTTTCACATGGATGAACAAACAAGTAAACTCTGGAAACTGTAGAATTTGCAGTGATCCAGCCTGTCTCCTCACCCACAAATTTGCCCTTCAGTGTGCAGCCACATATGTTTGATTTATTTTTGATTGACATAACAATACAAGAGCCAAATGTATTAAAACCAAAGCTACATTCTGAAATTTGGTGTTTCATCATGTGCCAGGAATCCAGAGTGCTTTTCCATGTTGTTCAAGAGAACACTATCATCAGCAGTAATAATAATTTCAGAGTAATTAAACTAAACTATCTCTGTGCATCTAAATAAACAAATAGATTGTGGTTCTGTAGAATGTGCATGTGTGCCAAGTGTGAGACTTGGCTACTGGTTGAAATTGAGATGCTTTTAGTGTAGAAGCATTCTGCTTCATTTAGAATCAGCTCCCAGTGTTTCCATCAACTTTAGGCCTGCAAGAGACTTTGGTGTCCTGGTAGGATATTTTTTACTCCAATGTGTTTTAGAAACTTTCATACAGATGCAGTTCTTGATTTGCCTAATATTTTTAACTGTTTTACAGTCAGAGGTTAAAAGAAAAATATTATTAGGCTGTCATTCATGGTCTTCAACCTGCTGTATAAAATGAGTAACATATAAGCTGCTGACCGTAAGAATTGTCATAAAATTCTGCATGTAAGAAATGCTTGGTTCAGAAGTGATGAGCAGTCTCTCTCACAAGCTGTCTTAATGCTTATTTTTAATAAGCTGTTGGTGTGTTTGAAAACTGAGACTGATTTTTTTTTTTGTGACTTGGTGTTTAAAGTGGATGTAAATGCAAATTGTGCTGTATGTCTAGAGGGAAGAGGTAAATGCTTAGTTACTTTAAAGGATGAGCATTTTTGTGGTTAGCAGAATTTGCTTATGCGTGCCAAATGACTTGGGGTTGACAGAGGACCACAACTGCAGCTAGTCAGGCAAAAGAGAATTCAAGTGTGAATATTCTAAGCCCTTCCCTTCAGGCATAGAAAACTAGTCAGTGCTCACCCTTGTCAGAATTTTCATATAAGCAAACATTATCTTAGTGTAGTGAGTCTCTGCAGTGGCACTGTGACATTTTTCTGAGGAGGTTACAGCGGTGAGGAGCAGCAGCAAGCTGCGACCATCTCTCTTCATCAGTCAGTTTCAAAGGACTTGGCAGAAAGAGTTCATTCTCCCATTTCTCAGATCTGGAAAAGGAGGTGAAGCTGTAATGGCTCGGACTGAAGTGGCTTATGTACATTTTGTGTCTGACTGTCTGGTGGAACCCTTTATAGAGCTGGAAAATACCAGTTCAGGGGAAGCAGAATGCTTTGCAGAAGCATGTTGCATGTGATGAAAAATGGGTTCGCATGAAAGTGGTTTTGAGAACAATTTAGTTTTAGATTTCCAAATTGCTTTATTTCAGTTTTAGTATGAAATTTAATAAAAACAGGGACAGAATTTTTTATTTTACTTTTGTATAATTCAACTTTATTGAATAAATTTGAAAGGTTTTAGGGCCCAGTTTCTTTGGTTTGGGTTTCTTGAGGGTTGGGTTAATTTTTTTTGAAGTTTCTCATAAACTCAAACTAAAATATTTTGATTTATTTTCCAGAGGAAAAACATTCACAGTTGTGAAATGAGCCTTAAAATAAACAAACAAATAACTAGTACAGCTCTCTTGTTAAGTTCCAGTATCACGTTCACTGTTCCTCCCCTGTTTCTTCTTTGCTGTGGGAAGACAATAATTTATATCAGCTGTTTGTCTTGGGATGTTGTGTTTTTCCCAATGCAACTTGTAAATCCAAAAGGGTAGAACTGGGGCTCTGCTGCCCTTGTCCTCTGGGACCCTTTTCTGCCCCACTAAATGCTTGCAGCATTCGGCAGGATAACAACATTTCTCCTCTGTGACCAGAGTGCAGACCTGAGTAAGGCTAGGTGAGAATGAGAATAAATCTTACATAATCTTACAGCTCAGACCAAGGTCTGTCTGCGTAGCTGCTGCCCTGTGCAGAGTGCAAAGGGACCCAGGGGTAATTTCATTTCAATGCAAAGTTGTTTCTTGTTAAGCAGAGACAAAAGTGCTAAGAATCAATCTGTGTAGGTTCTTGTATCTGTTCATGTTGCTTTAAAACAACAGAGCCTTCTGACTACTCTGACTGCCTACTGATAAAATGGATGATCAGTTTTGCAATAATTATTTTTAGGCAGTGCATCTTACTCCTTCTTTCTGCACATTTGTCCCTCAGTGTGAATCATCAGCTTTTAGATGCTTTGTATTCTTCTAATTTGGTTCCTGACAGCTGCTGCTTTGAGAAAGGCCAAGGAGGGCAAATACAGCTTCACTCTTAGCACAGTGCTTGATTATTCTGTTTTTAAATAAATACTTTTTTTTGCAGTATGTAATAAAAAACACTGAGCAAAGTCAATGAGTTGCAAGGTTTAAAAGTTCAGGTGTGGTGGGAGAGGGTTTCTTGGAGGGAGTTTGTGAATTCATTGATATTTGGAAGAAGTGCAGATGAGATTTTTTTTCCTTACAATTAATAGTATCTATGGAGAAAACAAAAATTACTGCAGAAGCATAACATAGGTCTTTTGATAAGGCTGTGTATTCTACTCATATGTGGATTTATCAAGCTCAGACAGATGTGCAGAGCACAGAGGGATACACATCTTTAGAGTGCCAGGACTTCTTTCTTTCTCCTCATCCAGACTTTGCATTTTTATTTTTCATTTTCGCTTTCTTTCCAGATAAATCTGGTGTTTTAATTGTGAGGATCTTAGAAATATTTGAGGAGTGCACGATACAAGTTGCCATCTGCCAGCAGCTGGAACAGTCTCCTGCTACGCTTTCGCCCGAGGATGCTGTCGTCAATGCAGAGGAACCAATACTCAAAGTCCTCTTCACCAGAGAGACAGCAGCTCACCTGAAGAGCAGACCACGGGATGTCATCCACATCTATCCCCCATGGTGAGTAAGGAGAAGGGGCCACACTTGCTGTAGCACTGCTCAACAAAGTGGAGTTGGTAGAGTGCTGGCTGCACTGCTGTAGGAAAAACCTTGGGGGGTAAGGGGAGAACAGGGCATTCTTGTGGTCATCTGTCTCTGGCAGCTTGAGAGACTTTGACAGATACCTTCAAGACAGCTCAGATAACAGCTAAATGTGTATCATGATGCCTCTAGTGTTGCTCAGGGCTTCAGTTGTGTTTTTGCTTAATATTTTCATGTTTAGAGCACTGGGAAGGCCTGAGCAATGTCTTATCAATGATAAGGCCAATAAAGTGCATACTTTCTGGTAGCAAAGTACTTCAGGAATGCTCATCTGTTGTTGGGAGCATGGGTATAATATTTCAGTGGAAAAGTCTCTATTAACTGTATAGCATTCAGTCTCCAGTTCCCCGAGTTCTTCTTCAGCACGACCCTTTCTGGAATTCTTCAAAATGTTTGGTCTACGCCTGTGATTATTTTCTGAGTTGGATTATTTACCTGAATTTTAAGGGGTAGCAAAAAAATGATGAGATTTCTAGTAAAGCAGCTGGTTGGTAGTAGCTGTAGGCTGGAAGGACTACTCTTCATAAAAATTTAGGGGAACTTTGAAGTGGGAACATTACTTGTCTCTTCACTGCCCTCCACCCCAAATTATAAAAGAGGAAATACTTTTCTTACCTGAGCTTTAGCCTCCAGCTGCCTCTTGTGTTTGACCATATCCTTTTGCAAAATACTTTTTCCTGTTTTGCAAAGGTCTGTATCTGGTTTTTATCTTCATTGATAGCTGCAAATCTTTTCTGAGTTCCCCAATTTGTAATCTTTTGCTTCTGAAATGTTTTTAACTCTTTTTGGATGTAATTCAAAAACTAAGGCAAGATATTTTATTTAGGGTTTTTTATGGCTACAGATACAGCTCTTGATAGTTTAGATGTAAATAGATTGGTATCAAAGGGAAAATGAAGGTCAATATTAATTAAGTCCTAGTCTGATATGATTCTGATTCACTGCCTTTTTTTGTTCTCATTTGTCTTTTCCTTCACATGCTTTTTTTCATGCTTTACATTTGGTTTTGTTTTCCTGTTTTCTTCTTGTTTCTCTCTCCTACAAACTTAGTTCCGTTTTTTTCTTCAGGTTTCCTCTGTCGTTTTTAAACCATGAGGTTTTGCATTTATGCAGCTGTATCCTTCTGTATAGACCTTAACCTACATGAAGATTTTTGTACCAGAAAAACTGTTTTAAGTAGGGTGTGATTCAGCTTTTCTCTTTGTTTCCTTCTTTTTTCTTCTCCTGACCTGTTAACTGTAGAATGCTTAGCATGTAGAAGTCTCAGACTGTTGCAGCTTGTTTCATGTCTGCTCTGGGAAGATGTAAATCTGCACTGATCTGATCCTTTCCAGACTACAGACATCTGCAACTGTATTAGTCTACTCTTCTCATTTGTGTAAATTTTAAGTTCTGGACAAAAAGCTCATTCCTGTATGCATGCAAACTGAGATTTCTTTAGGAAACTTAATAGCTAGCTGTCTGTCTTCCTAGAAACTCTGCCTTTTATTTGCTTATGTGTGTGTGTGTATATATATATATATATATATATTTAGTAGGATGTGCTTTTCATGTAGGAAAAAGTTTATTTCATGAAACCATAATGTTTGGACAGAGGATACATCTGCATTGTCACAGTTGCTTTCCTTACCTATATGTCTATACGTCTCTCAAGGCACTTCATAAATACATCAGTTAATTGTAGCAAAACTGCATTAAAACTCTAGTCCTATTTTCTCTCTTTTTGAAATTATCATAATGTTAGTTGTCCCTTTGTTTACTCAACCAACTTCAAAAAAAGTTGGGCTGGATACTGTTAAAATACTGGAGGCAGGGAGGGAAGAGAATGAGGGATGTTTTTGTTTTAGATTATAATTTGGCACTTTTAGTTTACATTAATTGGAAATTGGACTTGTATACTTAGTGGAAGTTTCCTCTATCACAGTTCCAAGCTTCTATTCTCTTAAACTCTAACTTGAGAACTCTGAATGCTGAAATCTAGTTCTTGTTACTCTGCATTGAATTTGTACTTCTGTTAAAAGCAAATGCTGTTTCTGTTAAAACGCTTGTCTGTCAATTCAAATGTGTGACTAGTGAAAAAACAAATTAACTAAATCTAATCCTGTCATGGTGAAATAAGCATATTTATGTATCTTATTAACATCTTATGTATCTTCTTAATATCAGTCAGAAGCAAAAGGGACCTAAAAAAAAGTAGATGCAAGGGGAGGCAATCCTTGAACTACCTGTGTGGTTTTGGGATACATAATACACTGCACATTGTTGTCTTGTATTTTGAGACAGAGTGGGATCAGATGGGGTGTTTTGTAAGTGGCCTGCTTCTGGTGCTGTTGTGTCCTGAGAGCAAAATTTCCCATTACATTTAAAATAAAACTCCAGAATTACATTCTGACTTTGCTTTTTGCTCTCTGACCAGGCGACCAAGTAAGTAAGATGTAGACACACAGGCTGCTGGCTCCTGGAGGTGATTATTCATGTCAAAAATTGAGCACATCATTTTGGAGACTTTGTAAAATTCGTCTTTGCTTTTGTAGCTGTACTTTGTAACTGTACTGTATGTGCTGTGAACTCAGTGCATAACCTGGTATGTGAAACATCTCCAGCAGTAGACCTGCATTAAGTACTTCAGGAAGCAGTGTTTAGAGAAGTGCTGATAGGCTTGTTGGTATTTGTTCGCATGGAGAATCCCATGAAACTTCAGCATTGCGGTATTAGCAATTTAATTTCACAAATAAAATATTGACAGGGGGCTGGTTGTAAGAATCTTACCACTAGACATTGCTCATGAGAATGGTCCCACTGGATTTCAGAGGAGCTTCATGTCAGGGCAAGAATGACTAGGACTGAACACAGATTTCTTTGTAACTAGATATTAAGTTCTTTGGGTCCAATGTCTTAAGGTACATATTTACAATCTTGAAAGCAGGGGATTTGATGTGAGAATTGTCACTTGCTATGAGGAAAGCAAACCCCATAAAGTGATAAAAGCTTTCAAACCAGCATGTGTGGTGCAGGACAGAGCTCAGCTGCCTGGCCACTGAGACATCTGACAGGAGACTGCTGTGATCTTGTGGCTATGTGGAAGTATTATTGCAGTGTTGTATCTAAATAAGGCCTATTAGCTTGGACACATCACATGAAAATGATTGTGTGTTTTGGGCTGGAGCTGGTTTCTGTCTGGCCAGCCGGGAACAAAACAGGCAAAAGAACTCAGCCCTGCCTGCCCCTGCCTGTGTAGGCTTGCCTTTGGTTTTCTTTGCAGTACCTGAGCAACTTCTTGGATTGAGACTTTAAATGAACACCTCATAATTTTTCACAAACTAAATCTGATTCATTAAGTGTTTTTAACACCTGGAAAAGAAAAAAAGTTTATTACTGAGTTTAATTAAATTGATTTCTAAGTCTTTATTCACTTTGCAGAAATACATATCCAGCAAAAAGTAAAAATTGCCTGCAAAGACACGAGAGAGTGGAAACAAAGGCTTCCACTCTTCCACTGGTGGTGATTTTATGGTTTCAATGTACCTGGGTTTTTTTTCTGTTTGTTTCATTCTAAAAATTATAGAAATACCATACCTGACAGAAAGTAATGACAGTTGGTATTTTTAGAGATTCCAGGATTCATTTGGCTGCTGACACTGCAAGGCTTGGGGATGGACTGTTTGCCTTAGATATTCCTGTCTTCTGCTCACAGATATGCCTACTAGTTAATAGTCAAGATAAACTGACCTGAAGAAAATGATGCTGATTAGAATTCTTTCCCTTGCCAGTAAGTTTAACAGCTTTGAAATGTTTTTCATGTATTTCTAAAGTAAAACTACTCGAAGTATGTGATATTAATAGAGTTCTTGGCAATAGCAGTATAAACCACAGATCACGTTTGATTTGGACAGGCTCAGAGGTTGATCCATACCTATTGAATGTGAATGTCTGGTATGAAGCCTCTAGTTCAGGAGGTTCATGTGGTGCTAGTTACTGGGGGCAGGGGCAGTATGAAGGGGACATAACCACTCTGTTCTGTTCTTGCACTGCCTGAAAACACTGCAGAAAACAAGATCCTTGGCTGGATAGCCGTTATTCCCCATGCAACTTCTCTGAGACAGTTTATTTTAGGAACTTGGTATGGCAAGTACATAAAACACTTAAATCTGTGACATCAACAAGCAACTTCAAAGTTGTTCTTTAGTTTCTCTTAACCTGTGAAACCACGGGGAGTCATAATTACTCAACTTTGAGTGTTCCAGTGCCTGGAGAAAGTGTTTAATGTGGACTTCTCATTTCTGTTTGCATAACGCTAAATTCAGTCTCTCCTCAGTGAAGGAATTCTAAAAGACTTTGAATTATTTACTGCCAAGGAGAAGGACTCATACAAAACAGCTGATGTACAGGGATGAAATCTTGTATCTTAACTCCTTTCATGTAGGCCAATGGTGGAAGTTGTTGTAGAAAAGTGCAGGCAAGCTCTGAAGAAATTTATGTACAAGAAGCAATCTGGTTTTGTGGATTCAGAGAGTATTCTACTTTAGAATTATCCTGGGCATGCTGTAGGCTGTGTTGTTGACTCAAGAGCAGCATTTATGATAAATTAGTATGTTACTGTGATTTTTGCATTGCCTTACCTAACACTGTCTTACGTCACCTGGGTGAGAAACAGCAGGAGCAACGCAGGGAGCTAACATGAAATAGGTGTTTACCATGGCTCATGTTAAAGAGCATTTGACTTCCATTTGATGAATTCTTTTTTTTTTTTAAATCACTGTTGCTCTCATCAAGCAAGGGAAGCATTTAGGAACATTTACAGAGTACCTATCACCAGAAAGATCATGGGAAAGCAGGATCTAGGTTTCACATGTTAATGAAATGCAGAAATTATCTCCTCCTGCTGCTCTGTAATGAAAGCATCTGTATCCTTCTAAATTTTCTCAAATTAAGGAAAGACATGTATAGAACATCTTTCACATACATTCAGTTTCTCTGCTTATTCCACAGAGAGGCAGCTTCTTTGAATGCTTGTTAGATCAGTTTTGTCCAACTGATCGATGTTCACCATCTTCCTCTCATGAAATCTGGGTGCTTAAATATAAACATATAAATATTCAAACGGATGGAAAAAGTGGCAGGGGGGAGATCACCAGTCAGATCCCCCTCATTGGAAAGATGTTGGCTCTGCCTTAACATCTTCAAAGAAAGAATGTAACAATAGCAGAGTGGGAGAACCTGATAAGAGGGATGAGGCTCACTCAGAAGATAAAATTCTACAAAACTGCAGAGCTGTAAAGCCAGTGTGGGCACTATTTCTAAAGTACATATGGGAATGGCCTTGGAGCCAAAGATCAGATCATATCATCTGCTTGGAATTGCTTCTCGGAGATCATGCAGTTGTGAAAATTGAAGTTCCTTTCAGAAGCAGCTGAAGCAGCAGCAGGTTTTTTGCAAGAATTTACTTTTTGTTTTGCTAAGATGTACTTTTCTTAGTGCAATCACTTCAGAAGAGGTGTTTTGTCTTTTGAAAACAAAAATACACATACTTTCTATGAATTGAAAGTGGTCCCTAGCGAGCTTTTAATATAATTTCTTCAGTGTTACTTTTGCTTTGTCTTTTCTTGACAGAATAGTCCTTAGGATTTTTCTCCTTTTTTCTTTAAAAAAAAATATTTTTCTTTTGTCCATCCTCTCATGGAAAGGAAGAAAAATTTATCTGTATAGCTGCTCAGGTATATGCTGTTTGATATCTCTAGAAGTGAAGAGATGAAGCAATTAATGTTATATGAGTTTGTTTACTTTGCATGTAGAAAAATCAAAACAACACAATTTCTTAGTAATCTAATCAATGGATAATGGTGTTCCTTCATAGGTGGATGACATAATTGGAAAAATGCAGAATTGCACAGCTTTGGTTCCAAGAGGAGAAAAAGTCATTGATGTAATTTCTGTGATCTGCCACAACCACCTGAAGCAACAGATATCTAGTATTTCGGATGTGGGCTATGTCTAATAAACACAGTAACATGATCACATTTTTGCAGTGAGACAGACATGCTTATTTTTACAAGTGTGGCATGAATAGACACATTATACAAACGCCATGTAGAAAATATAAGTACCCTGAAAAACAAAGATGAAAAACCTGCTTTCTATAAAAGGGGTTTCCATGGAGAAAAGAATGGAAACACAGGAAGATAGGAGCCTCAAGACAGTAGATACAGAGTTGTGTAGAAGATTGAAACTGGATTTTTAAACACGACTGCCTGTCTCTGGATTAATAGCTGATGGTATCTTGCCATGCTGAAGAAGGGGAATTTCCACTGTACTGTACCAATGAGGTGCGGGGGTTTGTTGATCCATTTGTTTGCTTTCGGCCAAATCAGAGGGGTCAGAAGCGAGCTGTGTGTTTGCAAAGCAGCAGCTTGGTTTTCAGATCAAGGCTGAAATGCGTTGTTGCTGCCACAGAAGCCTCCATCGGGGTAGAACACCTCTGGTCTCCCTGACCAGATGTGTGTCTGAACCGGGCACATCCAGTCAGGTGGTGTGCTCCTGCCTCACACCCCCGCAGCCTGCTCCGAGCTCATCCGAAAGGAGCACTGCATGTTGTTCTCTGGAGGGAGTCTCCAGGATGACTTCTTCCAATATGGGCTTGTAAGAATAAAGGAGTTGTAGAAAAGAGGGAGGGGATGTGAACAGCCTGGTTTATGCATGGGGTGTGTTTGTCTACGTTTTTCCTAAATAATAGATACTGTCCAACTTAGATCCTACTGGAATAACTGTGGTGTCCAGTTAATGGGAAAATCTGAATCACCTCACTGTGGTGCTTCCATGTTGAGGAATTGGCATGCATTTGAGTCCACGGCTTTTAGCAACAGAATAGGAAAATTGTTTTTAAACATCCATTACTTACAGTCAGTGATGTTGTTTATGTCCAAAAAATTACTGGAAAAAAAATTCAGTGAGAATGCAAATGTCTTCTCCTAATACTCACGAAATAATCTTATCCTGAAAAATCTAATCAAGTTTTGTTTTGTTTTGTTTTTTAATGAAAAGTCTGTACTTGAAACTTTCCAGCTTTTATAAGTGAGGAAATTCCAAGCATTTTGTAGTGACAGATACTGTTAGTGGGTAGTTGTCCACTGACGTCAAAACCAGAGGATGGTGAACAGCTTTGTTCGAGTCAACGAAAAATGTACAGTCTTGGATAAACTCTGCGTTAGCAGCAGAGCTATCATTGATATACGAGCAGCTTCACATGAGTTCCCATGTGTATTCAATCCAATGCTAAATTCCAGATCTTGTTTAATGAGCAACTGATGGAGCCAAGACCTGGCACTGCAGTCTGCTTTATCCAGTCATGAAGGAAAAACAAGCTAAATAAGTTCAGATGAACAAGTTCAGAATTACTGCAGGGTTATTAAAAAGTTGTGATTTGTATTCCTCTGCTAATGTTTATGACTAACAGATTTGGGACGTGTAAAACAATACTTAATTTGTAAAAAGACTATGTGCCAAAATTCCCTCAGTAGTTTAACCACTGAAGAGCAAGTTTCGATTTTGTGAATGGGTTTCTTTGAATGTTTAAGATTATCAGTAATTGGCTAATCTTTTTTTTTTTAATTTACATTTTGAAAAATTATGGTTTCTGCTTGTTGGATTGCTGTTCAGCACTTTTACTTCATGAAATGAAATGTATTTCCATAGCTCGCTGTGAAGAGGCAGTTTTCAAGACAAGTGCCTTTGTATTTATTTATCAGGCGTGATTTGCTACTGTAATGGTAGATGTGTATTTGGAGTATGATTTTTCCATGCAGTTCTGTGTGCAGTTAGGCTGGGGCTTCAATAAGCTGGATATTTTCTGGATATATGCTGGATTTTCCTGCTAAGGATGCTTTTGTCCTTGGGCAGTTTTGCGTGGGCAAAGAGATGGATAAAGCGTGAGTTTGCCAAATTATCCTGTGTGGTCATTCCCTACAATATCAAGGTATGCTTTGTCAGATTCCTCCTCCTGAATGTCATATTTAAGTGTAGGGAAGCAACAGTTAATTACTGTAGTCCTAGCAGAAATAGTAATTAAAGCCTCAAGTATTTCAAAAGGGGAATGTGGCTTTCAGATATTTGAAAGATTTGGAAAGTTGCTACCCAAAATACAGTATTTAAAACATCTCAGCTATCCTGGGGGGTGGGAGCATGGGAGGGCAAGGGGGAGAACAAATTTTACTGTTACTTCTACCAGGCAGATGACTTCTCTTTCAGTAAAAGCTCATTGAAAAAAAGACCTGTCGTTTTACATATTTTTGGCGGAAGAATGTCCTTTGGTATATGAAACATTTTATCTGTGAAACATTCAGTGTAGCCTTTTGTGTGTTTGATGAAGCTTCTCTTCCTACCAGTCTTCCAAGTCAACATTCACTGTGCAGATCGCAATGATTACTTCTTCCTGACTGGTAGGCTTCTTTGACAGCGTCCTGAGACGTCGTGAAAAAGTACTCCTCTAGTTACTGCCCCAGTTCAGCCTTCTGGAACACCAAGTTTCTCCAATCAGAAGTTTCAGAACAATATTTAGAGCATTAGAAGTCCTGTACAACCACTATTTTTACCTTTGGGAATTTGTGTTTGGAAAGCCAAATCACTGATGTGGCGCCAAAAAAAAAAAAAATCATTACTTGGCAGTATGTGGGAAGGGGGGTGGTTGTGTGTGTATGGGGGGGGGGGGGGGGTTCGTTTGTTTTGGAGGTTTTTTTCTTTCTTTAACCTCTTTGGACTTCTGAAACATTACCTGTATTCTCTCTTCTTGGTAAAAGAGTTAAAGAGTTAAAAATAAAGAAGCCTAGTGAACATTTCTGTGGATGTTTTTTGTTTTGATGGTTATCTTCCCTTTTTCAAAGTCTTGTACTTATTTTTTTTTTCTGTAAGCAGCACGTTTGCTGTTGAGCAGATCACGATAGGGGACTTTTGCATGGTCTTCCTGGCAGTCATTGTCCATAGTCAGTCCAAGGTCCTTGGCTGTGACAAAAACTGGACTCCGTGTCCACCTCGACTCTGCTGTTAGTGCAAACCCAAGCACATCTGTTAGTGCAAACCCAAGTCTGTCAGCAGCTCCAGCTAATCCCTTGTAATGTGAACTGAGGCTATGAAGAAATATCCTGAGGTACTCTGAGGTATTGTTGGGACAGACATTGAGGATCATAACTACTCCCAAAAAAAACCTGGCAGAATATTTACAGTGCTGCATGCACACACTGAAAGCACCAAACTTGAGAACACTTAAGATTCAGCATAAAACCATAAATTACATTGATTTTATTTGTGTTTTTATCTGTCTTCCCAGCATGGCACAGCATGTCTGTCTTTTGTGTTTCCCAAAACCAAATTTCTCCTTCAAACTGAGGTTTATTTTTGAGAAACGTGGGCAATGCAACTATGTGAGATTTGTAAATGGCATTTGCGCCTTACTGCTTGTCTTCTGGTTCACTGAGCTTGTCATAAATATTAATTTTATAGGGCTGGTAGTTTTTTATGCATTGTGATTGTACAGATTGGGGAAGAGATAAATTTTATCGATGTGGGCTGTCACTGGATTTTACAGGGTTTATATGCTTAAAGGAGCTCAGATTTACAGTATATATGTATAAGAATCATTCTTCAAATTATTTTTGAAGACATTTGAATGAAAATACATTTTATATAATATAGGATTGTTCTTCATTATATTCCCAAATATTGCTTACCTTCCATTTCTCACACAAAATCAAATAAGTTGCCCAGTATTTTCTTTGTCCTTTTGCAGCTTCCTGTGGTTTACAGTTTGAGAAGTTCTGCATGAGGTGATTGTCTAATTTTGCTAGGAGATATTTGACCCTAGGAGTTTGCTTTTGAATCTTGCTGTAAAGCAGGGACCTGTTTTCTAGCTATACTCCAAAGCAAATCCATTTTAAAAACAAACTTCAACATGATCCACTTCTAGAATAGTCCTTGAAGTCTTGAGAATTGCCTTTGGTTGTAGGTCACTGCAGATACAACTGCAATTTCTTGATTTTTGAGGACTGCTGGTTGCCTAGAAAGGAATGGAATCCTATTAGGTTTACTGGTTACCCTGAAACTGTCCTAAACACAGCCACAGGAGAAAACAAGGGGGACAAGTTATTTCCACAACCCAAATAAAAATTACACCTTTTTTGGAGGGGGAGGGAGCAACTTTTATGTCTATTTATATTTAGATTAGACTGCATATAAAAGTATTCTTTGCCTGTGTGTTCCAGTTAATTGGTTGGGATTCTTTACCTTTGATCATGAATCTTGTTCTTTGGCAAAGCCGTACATATTGAAGACTGCCTTCCTAGAAGAGCCCTGAGATTTGGAAATACATATAATCTTGCATGCAAAGCCCTTCTCTACTTATTAAATTCTGAACACCCATTTTCTAAATTAATATAGGTATTGCTTGGGTTGCCATGTTGATTTTTTTTTGAAGCTCTTCTTGGAAAGTACTTTCTTATCACACATTAACAGCTCCATTGGTGTATTTTGGCTATGTTTAAGTAAAGCCATTTTCCATTCAGAATGTGCACTGAATGTGTTGGTTAATATATTTGATTTGTTATTAGTTGTATTTTAACTGCTGTCTTAATGCTACTGTTTTATGAACTATACATGAACTGTGGATGCAAGCTGGCAAGACAGCCTTTTAGCGTATAACCTCATCGGATGTTCAAGCTTATATAAAATGCATATATTGACATTTTAAGTATGTAGAAGCCAGGGTAGTTAGCACATGTGTTTTGTTGCCCCTTTCACTGACACTGGGCACGACGGCAGTCCAGTGCGTGAGGGCTGGAGTCTGGAATGAGATGCCCTCAGGTCCGGGCATGGAGATAGCGACGTTTGCCTCCCTTTAACTTCTGCTTTGACTTTGCCCAGCTTCCTCAGCTGTTTTGGCGGTGACACGAGCAGTCACGCTGCCGCTGCATCCACAGCATATACTGTGCGTGCGGTGCAGGACGCGTTCCCTTGGTCGCGTTTCCCATCCGTGTGTGCGCTCGGCTGGACCGCGCCAGTTCTGGGGGCTGTGCTGCGTTCTGCATCGATTCAGTCGCAGGCTTCGAAAATAAACTATTCTGAGTTATCAGGGTGGTTACAAAGGGCACTGCTGGGAAAGCACCTTCCTGAGCAGCATCGCCACGTCGCTTCCCGCCGGTGGGAATCCCGGGTGGGATGCTGCCCGAGCCCCCCGGCCGCAGGACCGTGCCCTTCCCGGCGGCTGCGGAAGGTGGCAATGTTGTCAGCAGGAGCCCGGGAAAAGCTGATCTCACCGAGACAGCGGCAGCGCGTATTTGTCCACAGCTTTCTCTGGCGTCAAAGCTCCACTTCCGTGAAATAGGAGCCTACAGCAGGGATCTTTGCTCGCGTTTGTGCGCCATCGCCTCTGCACAGCTTGTAATAACTCGGCGCGCTCTCCGTGCTGGATGCGGGGATGCGCCGGAGGCAGGCGCCGCGCTGCTCGCACAGCTTTGCTGCCCGCAAGGCTTCTCCGTGCTGGCTGCCTCTGAGCTTGCAGAGCGACACCCATCCTCCAGCCGGGAGAGCGAAACTGAGCTCTTGAAGTGAAGTTTCATTTCTGCAAAACACTTGTAAATGTTTCTGAAACGCGGTGCCGTTTTCTGCCCACTCTCCCGGGATGTTTACAAACTTTGCTTTGAATTGAGCTTACCAGGGGAGAAACAGAGAACTTCCCTGCATGTCGCAGTCACGTTAAGAGCTACCTCCTGGCTGTGAGAGGCTTTTAACCTGTTGAAAGCCTAACAGACCTGTTCCAGGCTTTGGTGGGGATTTCTCTCTTCTCCTCTCTTCTCCTCTCTTCTCCTCTCTTCTCCTCTCTTCTCCTCTCTTCTCCTCTCTTCTCCTCTCTTCTCCTCTCTTCTCCTCTCTTCTCCTCTCTTCTCCTCTCTTCTCCTCTCTTCTCCTCTCTTCTCCTCTCTTCTCCTCTCTTCTCCTCTCTTCTCCTCTCTTCTCCTCTCTTCTCCTCTCTTCTCCTCTCTTCTCCTCCCTTCTCCTCTCTTCTCCTCTCATCTCTCCTCGAATCTTTTAAACTTCTTCATATTATTCCCTCAAAGACTTTTGTGTCTTGTGTTTTTTAACATTTTTCCTGTCTAATGCTGATTCTTGACACTTGAGGGAAAGTATGAGAAAGTTCTTGGTTTATGTTATCCCATTCCTTTCCTCTTGACTGTCTTGATGCTGCACTGGTAAATAGAGCATTGATTTTAAATCATCATGGAACCTTTCAACATCTTTAATTACTGAGTTCACCTCTCATTCTGTGTTACTTTCTGACAAGATCTAATAGATTTAGACCATATAGGACGTCAAATTGGGGAGAAAAAATTAAATATTCTTGATGTACTTTACGGCAAGCAGAGAGCAGATAGGATGATATTACGTTGTATTTCCCCACCTTCCTACTTAACTTTATTTGCAGCACAGATGACAATTTTTGTTGGACTTAGAGTCTAGTTACTTGTTTTTCATAAGACAGGAAAGCAGAGCTAAGGTAACTAACATTGTACAACTTCCGAGGTGGTGAAGTTCTGTGTACGTGTGTGTGTGTACCTCCTTCCTGACTCGTATTGGACATGCTACTCCCTGCATTAAATAGACACTGAAGGTTTCTAGAATTTCTTTGGTCTCTGTTAAGCAAAGACTGTTTGCTGGGTACCAAAACCTGTTGCTATATGGATACTTTGCCCACCACACTCCTCACTGTATTGTACAAATGGCCCAGCAGTTGTCCAGGAGAACCGTGGGTAATGACTCCTCAGTTGAGAAAAAAAATGTAAAGGAAGACTTTCAGAAACTAGTTGGGCTTTTTGAGCAGTTAGTCTGGCAGAAACTGCTATATTCTGTCTCTCCAAATCAAAAGACAAGCCAGCAAAAGCTTTTGGTTACGCTGTGCTATGTGGGAGAATTTTCCGTTTCAAAACTGAAACTGGAAAAAATAATCTCCAACTCCAAAGAGAAGAATTTAAGATGTGGTGGGTTGTTACCACTGTAATTTTTGTAATTATTTCTTTTTGTAGTAATAGTCTTATTGCTTTAAGAAGAAAGTGAAATATTTCACCTTGGGACTTTCTTTAAACACTGCTGAGTAATGCAGTCTCACACTGTTGCAATAATAATTTGGCTGAGGAAAAGGCTTCGTGATGATAAAATTTTCATGTTAAAGGAAGTAGATGCTACACACAATATAAAGCATGGAAATAAACACATTTAGAATTTTGTTTTATCTTTTCACACCAAAGGAAAAAGAAAATACTTCCCAGTGAATTCAGAGTGTTTTTAACAACACTATTAGGAGCTATTAGGAGCCTAAAATAATAAGCATCTTAGTAACAAAATTATATTAATAAACCTAACATCAAAATTACTCTACAAAGTTATGTACATATGGTTCCATTTTACACAACAAAAGAAGTTTTCTGAAGTCCATTTGCCTAAAACAAAGGGTTTAATGGGACAGTGTAGTGATTTGACCTCATCTCTGCTTATCCATTTTTTGAATGCAAATATGAATGCCAAGACAATTAACTGGGTAATTTACCCAGGCAGACAGAGCTGAAGTTCTGTAGGGAGGCCCTGCTTTAAGGGCAGGTTGGGTGCTGTCTCCTGCTCAAGTGCGTATCGACCTTCAAAGCGTCTCAGCGCCAGGGATAGTTCACCCTCAGGAAGTTTAGTTTAGATAGGCATCTGAATTTTTTTGGGTACCGAAATCTGGAATGCAGCAGCAAAATCTGATGAGCACGGGCTCCCATATCTGAGTCAGCAACGGGGCTGGGTCTGCTCCTGGTGTTCAGCACTTCCACTGCCAGGCCCAGCCAGGAGCAGAAAACAGAGATGCGTGAGAAGAAAAACCAGGGAGAAGAGCAGGGAGTGTACCTCAAAAAAGTATGAGCAGGCTTCAAAACAGAGTTTGTGTAGGTTTTGTGTGAAGGTGAGGAGCTGTGAAGAAACTCACGCCTTCTCCCAGTGTGGCCTTCCAAAACCTCAGGGCGAGTTTGGTTCTCAGGAGGCTCTTGGCTCAGCTCTCTGTAGGCAGAGCTGTGCATCATTAGCACCTGCAGTCTGGGCTGTTTCACTTGCCAGATGTAGAAGTGAACCTGTGAAATTAAGGGTTTTTTTCCCCTGCTTCTGATGCTTTGCAGTTAGCAGTATTTCAGGTGTCACAGGGCATACTCATATCAATCGAAATTTTAGACTTGGAGAAAAAACTATCACTCGAATGGATAGTTCTTGCTTGCAATCTAAGCAAGAAAGATATGGAAAAGTAACCAGGAAAAGAAAGTTGATGTATTTTTCTTAGTGATATCTGGGTATCACTCAATTTTCTCATCTTTTTTCCTCTCTGCCCATTGTTTTCTAAACCTTGTAACTCATGAATTAAATCCTTTTCTGTAACTTGAAGAAACTAAACTCAAGTCAACTGCTGTGGTTGTGCCTCAGCAAATATCTGTCACTTTATGTAGGTTTTTTGCTGAAAACAAATCTTTAAAGTATTTGCAGTCTTCTGAGGCTGAATTTCCAATCTAGTGTCCATTTCATCTGCTGAGATCAGAGCACTTTCCAGATTTTGACAGGAGAAAGTTGACCATGACTGAATGGCAATGCATGCCTGGAACATGGCTTGTGAATCACAGGTTCCTGAAGCAGCCTCCCGAAAACACACCTGAAGCTTAATTCTGTGTACCATGCATAGAAGGAAGTTCTTGCTGTGACTTCATTCATGCTTTTGGCATCCCAATGTTATTTCTGGTGATAAAAGAATAATAGAATGAATAAGCAGCTGCAACACAAGAGAAGAGAGTGAATTTAATCTTTAGGGAAGGTGAGAACACACCCCAGTTCTCATCACTTCTGTGTGCCCTGCCTGTTCAAATCTCCATCCAAACTTCAATGCTAGGGATTAAACTGTCAATCATTTTTAAAAGTTCATCTTTCAGAAATTCTAAAGGCTTCTTTTCGGAAGTGACCAGGTAGATTTGCATGTATTTACATTTTGATAAGATGAAATTAAAAAAAAAATTGGAAGAAAAAAAAAGGGAAAATTTTAAATCCCTGATATTTACCTGAAAAAAAATAATGTGTACATCTAGCTTTACATATAGTAAAAAAATACAATTAAAATAAAATAGAAATAAAAAATAGAAAATGGAGAAAAATGTCAAGCACTATAAAGTGTATAGTATTCTTCAGTGGTTTCAGGCCACCTTAGCTTGGCCTAATTTTAGAAGGTACTAAGGACATATTTCACTTTCTTTGCTGTTAAGCTCAGGAAATTGACCAGTTCTACTGAGCCACTCCTTTTTTTTAGGTAATATAGTATTTTTGTTACATTTCTTCTTACTTCTGTTTCTTAGTGGTAGAAATATCTCGTACGTTTTTCTCATTTTGTTGCAAGATACAAAAAAAGGGTGCTATTTTTAATAGTCATGTATACTGATGGCTTGCTGTTGACATCAGTGAACTTCAGTTAAAATTTTTAGGTGTATATATTAAAGTATAGATCAGCTGGTTTTTTTCAGCTGACTGATGATTTTTCAGGGACCTATTAAGTTTTATGAAATAAAATTAATGAGTAGTGTTGTCAACTCCCTGAACAATACCCATTTGTCTCAGGAATACTCATGACCTCTGGAGAAGAGCACAAAAAAGGTGGTTTTGGGTTTTCTAGCTGGTCAGATGTGGCCAGCTGGTATAGCAAAGGCAAGAACACTTGGAGGGTGTTCTTACCAGGAAAGTGTGTTTACTTAGCCTGTGGTTCTTCAGAGAGCAGGTTTCCCTAAAAAAGTAGTAGGTGGCCTGAGGTTGGTCAGAGGGCAGACACTTGTTTTGACCTTTTGGTAACAAGTCCTTACACTAGGAAAAAACCCAAACATGTTTTTGTTTCTTAAATTGCCACAAATGGAGGGAGAAGCTGAGGAACTGGGACTGAGAGATGGCCTGCAGGTTATAGACTCATCTGGATCTTGATGAGTAGAACTGCAGCTGCACAGACAGTATAACCCTAACAGCTGATTAACTATGATTAAAATTGAAAGTAATGCAACTGTTTTGCTTAGTGTTTCCAAATCTTTATTTTTTTCATTGTGGTTAGTCAACATTGAGAAATTTGTATTTACAATGTAAATATTTGGGGGAAAGTGATATATGTGAACACTTTACTACCACCAGTCATACGCCTTAGCTATTCAGGATGAGTTTTGGCTTCCTTTGTATTCCCTGGAAAATTATGATTAAACTAACATCTACGCATTAGGGTTTCATTGGTTTTGGAGTTGTGAAATGATGTATTTTACACTTCTTGTTAACAATTAGAGACATGAAATTGAAAGTTGTCTGTTGAAGAGCTTTTTTGCATCCTCTAGAAATTAAGGTATTTCCATATGTTCCCCCCACCCATATTTCCTACCATCCTGCTCCTTTGGCATGGTGGAATTAGGATATTCTCAGTCCTTACTCTCATGGATCTGGTAGCAATTACAGGGTTTGTATTTTAACACTGTCTTTGATACAGTGATTGACTAAAACATGTGGAGATTCTTTTTTTCAGGCAAGACATTTAATAGAATTTTTAAAATGTATGTCCCAGAAATCTTAGACTAAGTGGACTAAACACTATTGAAAGGAGTAATACTCAACTGAAGGGCTGCAGCTCAGCCTAGAATCTCTTTTGTGTAGTTTTGGCTGCCAGCTAGTTCAAGAGCAGAATAAAATAATGCCATTTAATAATGTATTCTCACAACTGAAATTAGAGAGGCGAAGGATTGAAATCCCACTCTGTGATGTGTTAGAAGCTGGATACTGAATGAAGAAAAAAAGAAACGGAGAAGATCCGGGTTGGACACGGGCTGCCTGCCTTGGTATCATGTCAAGTCTCTCGTGAACGTCTTAGGAGTGAAAAAACAACCCACCCTGCAGCAGCGTGTCCCTGTTTTCCTTGGCACCTTCTGCCGCCTGTCTTCGAGTGAAGAAATCAGAAGGGAAAGAATGGCCAAAGTCAGCGCCTAAGCTGATTTAAGCCTACGGGGGCCTGAAGTCTATCCCAAGCACAGACTCCTGTTTTAGGGGAAGGGGTACGGGGATACATGGTATGGAGCAGGGAAGGGGCATGGGGATACATGGTATGGAGCAGGGAAGGGGTATGGGGATGGAGCAGGGAAGGGGTATGGGGATACATGGTATGGAGCAGGGAAGGGGTATGGGGATACATGGTATGGAGCAGGGGAAGGGGCATGGGGATACATGGTATGGAGCAGGGAAGGGGTATGGGGATACATGGTATGGAGCAGAGAAGGGGTATGGGGATACATGGTATGGAGGGGGAAAGGGGTATGGGGGTACATGGTATGGGGATGGAGCAGGGAAGGGGTATGGGGTACATGGTATGGAGCAGGGAAGGGTTATGGGGATACATGGTATGGAGCAGGGAAGGGGTATGGGGATACATGGTATGGACCAGGGAAGGGGTATGGGATACATGGTATGGAGCGGGGAAGGGATATGGGGATACATGGTATGGAAGCATGGGGATACATGGTATGGAGCCGGGAAGGGGTATGGGGATACATGGTATGGAGCAGGGAAGGGGTATGGGGATACATGGTATGGAGCGGCTCTGGTGCAGCGTGAGCCCCATCCCAGGTTGATTCTGGCTCAGGGTTTGTGGGGACAGCAGGAAAACCCTGGGAACGGGGCACGGGCTGGCGGCGGGACCAGCCCTGGACTTTCCGGGCCCGGCCGCTGCGGGGGGAGGAGGAGGAGGAGAAGGAGGAGGAGGAATGCTGCCGCCCTGACGTCAGGAGCTGCTCCTGGGAATGTTTTGCATTCCTCTTCCTGGCAGTGGTCAGGTGGCTTCCAGCAAGAAGGAAGGAACAGCCGCTTCCAAAAAGAGAGAAAAAAAAAAGAAAAAGAAAAAAAAAGGGGGAGGGGGGCATTGAGAGCGCACAGAGGAAAAGAACACTTTATAATAAAAGTATTGTGGGGGAGGCACTTTTATTAAAAGCCAGATTGGGAATTGGAACCAGATGTTCTGCATTCGAAAGCTGCACGAATGTTAAACGCGTTTATTAATGACTGTGATGGCTGAGGTATTTGGCTGTCTGCCTCTCTTTAATCTCATTGCTCCGTATTAAAAAACAGTTGAGAAAAACATTTTTTTTTTGTACCCAACTTTGGGCAGCTTCCTTTATACAAATATTCATTAAAAAAAAAAAAAGGCGGGTTTTTTATGGGAGTCTAGCAACGTATATGAAAGCAAGAAACAAGCAGGGAAATGTCAACATTTGTCTTGCTCTGTTAGTTTTAACATATATGTTGCGCTGAAAGTTATTTTCTTGAAATTTGATTTCCTTCTTATTTGTGGTTGTTGGATAACATGCGTGATGTAAGCTGGGGAGGTCAGAACATGCAATTATTGCTGTTCATAAAGTACTTCCAATTCCCTTAACTCTCCCTCTTTAATTCCCTGTCAAAGCCTGTGTTTAAAGCAAAACGAGAGTAGATACTCAGTCCGAGGTGAGTAAAGTAGGAATTGCATTCACCACAGTCAGTGCGTGTGAAATAGCTGCTTTATCTCCTTAGATGGACCCAAGTGTGTGTTATATCTCCATTTCAAGAGCAGCGTCTCCACCTTGGCAGCGCTGCACGTTTGGGAGTACCAAGCACCAAGAGCTTCCGCGGGCACTTCTGGTTTGTGTCTCAGTAGGGATGAGAACTGACAGCACCACAGCCTGTACAGGCACAGGCAGATTTGGGGTATCCCTCAGACAGGCACAGATCCTCCTCCCATCCTTGGGCTCTGCTGTGTGCAGATCATAAGATTTTTTGTGTGAAGTAAGGACAGCTGGAGGGAGGGAGGGAGCTGTGCCGTGTGTGTGGCAATGCCCTGAACCTGTGCCTTCTTTATCCACTTGGAAGGGGAAAGAATCATCTTCTCTGTAAGCACCAGGAAGCCACTCTTTACCTGGTGGGGCATGGCTCTTTTGTATGAATTCAGACTTCCTGGGACCGGGCACAGACCCTGTCTAGGGCTGGTGGAGCTGAGCTGCCTCTGGATTCAGGCTGGGGGAGGCCATGCCAATAAAATTGCACCAGAGAGACGTGCCCTTCTCCAGCCTGATGGGTTTTTTTCCTGAATTCATCCTATATTTTCCTGTTCATTGGCACTGCACGAAGCTGTGTTTGGGTGGAGTTACCAAGCTTATTCGCAGGCAGTGTGTTTGGTGGTGTTGCAGGAAGCTGGTGGGATGGGGAACCTTTGGTAGTTTTGGGGAAGTTTCCTTGAGCTTTTTGCCCGGGTCAGGTGAGGCCCAGGAGCGCCCATCCATTTCCTGGTACCGACTGAAGTGAGCAGCAGCTTCCTGCTACAGGGTGGATGCTCTGCTGAGGAATTTCCAGAAATGCTGAGAAGTGCTGACTCATAGCTTACGGCCTGTCTGGGCTGAGGGGAGGTTTTCAAATCCTTGGCTGAAGCCAGCAAAAAATGTTGCTGTAATGTACTGTTTTATTTTTAGCAAGGGGGGGAGGCTGTGTTGCTTAGGATGAAATGCTTGTGAGTGGTTTCAAAATGACAGACACTTTTAATTTTTTTTTTCTTTTCTATTTTTAGAACTTGGAAAACAGGTTGTTTTGCTAAAATACAGACACTTCTCTGTTTCCTTAGTAAATGGGTTGTTGTAAAGGAGCCTTAAGGATTTCATGCAGGAAGACTTTTACCACCACTGCAGTTCAAAATGTCCTTCGGGGTAGGAAATACTGAAGTATTTGAGACTGAAACTCAGTTGGCACTTACTTGTATATATTTTTCGCTTCTGCCGAGGTGGGACTGCAGCTCCAATTGTTGGAGCTGAAATGCAGTCAGATATTTGCTGCTATTACAAGATCATTGTAAAAGCTTGGTGCTTGTGTTTCATCCTCCCTTGTTTTTAGCAATCACTTCACAAGTCATGTGCTGTGCCTTTTCACTTTTTTCTTTCCGAATAGAAAATGCCCCATAGTGTTTTCTGCTGACTTCTGCCAGGAGCAAGATTGAGGGAGGAGCCCTTTCAGACTGTACCACCACTCAAAACACAATTTTGGTGATTAGATTGTGAGGGCAAAATTATTTTCTTCTCCCTCCTCCATTCCCAGCTCCTCCCCCAGTCAGTACATTTTTTTTTAACATATTCTTGGGGGTGTGTGTTGTTTTTCTGTTGAACAAGCAGTAGTACTTTGGGATGATCTCCAACATATGCACTGTCCCAGAGAGTATCATAAATGAAATACAAGTTTGTGTAAACTCTTTTGCTTTTGCTTCTAATTTCTGAAATTTGCTGTCAGTTCTTCATTCACAGCTCTGTGCCTCTGTCTATAGAGCTGTTTGCAGCTCTTTTTTTTGCACCTTGATAGAGAACTGTGATTCTACAAATGATCTGCAGACTGCTTCTAACCAGAGTGCTAATAATTTTTGAATCTCTAGCATAAAACAGAACATTTTGCAAATATGAAGGAAAAGAAAAAACAAACAAACCCACACCTCTTACAGCAATGCTGCAGTGGCTGGCTTGAGAATCACTGGTGCATAGCTTCCCTGAAGTTGTTGGTGAACAGTGTTTAACTGCTCTCCTTAGTTTTTGTCCTGGCACTGAGTGATATTACCTGTCCAGCAGGGTCCTCATTGGATAACAACAGAAAGGAAAAGGATAATTCTATGCAGGAAGTACAGGAACATAGGACAAGGCTGTTTCCATGATGTGCTCATTTATTAGCTCATCACTCTGCAAAAGTCCCAATCTTAGTAATTTTAAAGTAAATGCAGTGTGTGCACGTGAGCTGCTGGTGATTTTTGTGGACAGAAAGAATTGTAGGCTGCACATCTATCACAAAATTTCGCAATAAAATCCACCAACAACTCTAACCTTGCCAGCTACACACCTGTAAGAGAAAGCTTCTTTTCCTACCCAAATCTGCCAGTTCCTTCCAAGATTTTATAGCAGCTGCATAATCTCTTTTGAGAGAGTTGTGTCCTGGCACCTGCCCCTATATTGGGAAAATAATATAGGTCATACATTATTTCTAGCCACCTGTCAGTAAACTCAGGACAAGAGCCATGAACTAACAGCCTTGCATGTGCCCCTTTTTAGATTGATGTGTCATCCGACCTGGGTGGACATGCCTCAACTGGATTGCCTGACTTCAGATAACCCCTTCTACAATCCTCAGCTGCTTGACCCTATTCTAGTTTGGATGAGGCACAGAACGTACCTTTTTGTGAAGATTCTGTCCCCAAACTTATAAAAAAAATTAATTATGCATGAATGTTTTCCAGCTTTCCAGGGAACATGTTGGTACGACATGTATCAGTGTAGTGAGAACATCTCATTTTACAGTCAGCTTTTTGAAATTGAATCTGCCCTAGTCCTTTCTAGTAATATTATGCTACACACTCTGGTTCCTGTCTCTAATAGACATGTCCTGCAAAGAGCTTTCTGCTTGTGGCAGTGTAAGCTTGTGCTTTCTCGTGTATCTTTGTCTCCTAATGCTCCCTGTTCTTGCATAGCTTTCTGATCTCTTCACTATTTGGTGCTAGTTGCAATACAGTCTTGGTAGCTGTGTGAAATATGAAACATTCATGTCTATATTTCAGTTGCCATACTACTTTTTTTTACTGTGTCATTGTCTTAAATAATTTTTACTTTTGGTCTTGCAGAATTTCTCTTACACCCTTCTGGTAACTTCATTAAGGGTCACCATGACAACATATTTCTTTTTTTAGATTATAGTAAGTGCCCAAAAAGAGCAAAAAAGACAGATTAATGGTAAATCTTGAGCAGTCAGTTGCTTTATCATTGTCATCACTTACGTGGTTGCATTAGCATTAATTATCTTTTGCACTGTTTGTCCATTAGTCTCTGATGGTGTTCAGAACAATTCAGTTCAAGAAATGCACTGTGTAGTACTTTACTCTGTGCCGGGCAGGGTGGGCCATACATTGATTTCTAAATAAAGATGAGATTCCAGTGGTAAAAAATAAGACTCTCTAAAAATTTATGGTCAGAATTTGAGAATCCTAAGCAGTGCTGTTAAGTCAATCCACTTGTTTTGGTAAAGGTTAGAGGAACCTTTTGTGAGAAATTTTAGAGAATATGCACAGTAGACATGTATCTATATGTCTGAATATGTAAATTATAAGCTTTGAGAATGTAGACTGATACTTATTAACAGTTGGAAGCAGTGGGTAGAAATAAGTCACATTTTCTTTGAACCAGTAAATAATCCAGAGAGACTGAGGGTAGAAAGAAGGAAGAGATGGTTAAGGAAAAATATCTTACCATTACCTTATGAGGGCCTGCAGGTCTCTCAGCCTCATCTCAACTGCTACTAAGCCTCTTCAGTCAACTTTTCCAGTTCTCCTGGTTATTACATCTTGGTTTTGAGTTTTAATCTTTTTCCAGTATTTACTTTTGATTACCATAATGATTTCATGGTGTAATCTGAATTAGAAGCTCTGTTACAAACTGTCAGTTAAAACTTAAACTAAATCAAGGCTTGCCTCTTGCAGAGAAGCAATGATTCAGATGTGGCATCTGCTATATGTGATAGATCCCCCGTAATCAATGTGTCAAAAAAAGAGTATGTGCAGCTGCCAAGAAGACCTGTGCCAGCATTGCAGCTTGTAGGCCAAGGGCTTCATTATTAACTCATTTACATATATTCACATCAAAGTATTGCGGGGTGTGGAGCCTCAGTGCATCCGAAAATCTGGTCGTCCCTGTGCCTGCCACTGCTGTGTACTGCAAACAGCATAGTTTGGTGGTTTCCTTCTTGTGCCATTGGTTCCTCAGCCTGGGGAGTCAAATTTTCAAAATGTCTGTGCTGCTGTACAGCTGGGAAAATTTGTCCATCTTTCTGCTCTCATGGCCTTCCACAGTAATTTGCCTGTCTGAAATGAAGCTATCAAAGGACGCGGTTAGGATTGTGTGTATAGAAGACAAATTTTCCAAGGAACAGGAACATGGTTTTTGACACAGACATGTCTGTGCTAGCAGATGATATGGTAGGAGCAGCTCTGTGGAGTAGAAGCTGGTGTGGGAGATTTGGTCCTGCTGTAGGCATTGTGGGCCTTTATTCCAGACAGGCTGTGAGCTGCTCACGTGGCCTGAATGCCTTTTAGCAGTTGGAGCACATCTTCAGGTTTAGTTTCATATGAAAAGAATCCATCGTGTGAGCTCAGAAGGCTGCTCCACAATCCAAACCAAAGCTCAGGGAAGATGGAGAGATTTGCCACAGTAACACAGCGCTGATCTGAACTGCAGGACTGGTGTGGACACACCCATGAATGACCAGACATCAGACCAATCCATCTTTCTCAGTTTGGCTTGCTCTGAGAATTCCTATTGTCATACACATTCGCAGATGCACAGTTGTAAACAGAAAAGCCCAGACAATAAACTGCTTTTTAAACACTAAGGAGAAGAAAGAAAAAAAAAAAGGTGGATGTTCAGCTTCTAAATACCTGGGTGTTGCTCCGACTGTGCAGCCATTGTTGCATCTGTCAAAGTTCTAGACCTTGGCTAACTGCATCCTTTCTCTTATAGAGTCCTTAAAAGTGTGCAAAAATACTGACATCGTTCCCTTGTAGCTGGTATGTATTCATTTGAAAAGAGGTATGTTTTCGTTCCCCTGGCTGCACTGGAAAGATCTGACAGCCTTTGCCATACCATATTACCTGATGGTACAGCAAACAGATACTTGGAATGATAAGTAGGAAAACCAGTCTTAAGCACTGTAACTTTATCCAAAGGAACAAGTTCAGAGTTTACCGTGACCTGGACGCCTAGAAAACACTTGTATGTGTGAGCTATGGAATGTGAGATGGTAGTCCTCTACCCCATTGCCCTAAACCAATAACTCATGGTTCTTTCAGGCTTTATTTTGGTGAAGTGGTAGAATAGTTATCCCCTGGATAGAAGGAAATGCCCACACCGCAGCAATTGCCGACTCTTGATTTCCCAGGATATAGCTCTAGGTTTGTTTCCAGGAGAAATGAGCAGGTTTTTGGACTTTTACCTTGTTGCTTTACATGGCCAGGTTAGAGCCAGGAAATATAAAGTAGAGCACAGCAACAGGTCAGTGAGACCCCGGCAGGTGCCTTTGAGCACACTGTTTACAGCTTGCTCTTTTGAATATGGCTGCAAATGGCCAACCTGCAAGTAGTAGATTTTTAACAAATATTTATTGTATGCAAGTGAAAAACTGATTCAATATGTATTTCAATATATAATTGCCTGGAAACATGGTTGCAGTGAGATTCAGTATTAAAAACCGAGCTGAGAAATCAATTGGAGTAGCATACAGAACAGGAGGCTGCTTTACAAATGTTTCCCTTTCTTGTTTTACTCCTTCCATAGAGAATATGCATTGCATTGAGGACAGAGAAGCAGAAAGTCTTGGCAACTTCTAGTGTGCCAGAGACTTTGTTCTGCTCAATGAGGAGGGGTGCCATTCCCAAGAAAGATGTCAAATGCAGTTATTAATGCTCTTCCTTCATATGATGGATACCATCTGTATTTAGAAACATCTGAGCTTGTGCTTCAATAGAAGTCACGTAGCATTTTTACTGGTGTAGTGTAGAACTTGAGTGTTTTTATTCATGATACTTGAGGCTTTGCTCCCAGGCATAGTTTACAAATGCGTGACATTCCTTTTACGTTTCTAAGTGAAAAGTGAGCCAGGGTGAGCAGGAAGGACATTCTGTAGCTTGGTGAATCTTAGCAGTTTTTCATTGTGTCATATTTGTTTTTATAGAAGCAACTTCAAGCTAGGGCAATATGAGTAGCAAATGAGTTTTTGCCTCATATAAAAACAAACATGATCAGAATCATCTTGCCTGTAGGTTATTCATAGAGTCCATTAGTGTCAGGATATACAACTTCCCTCTTTTGACAGCCTTTCCTCAGACTTGTCAAAATATAGTGTCTTCAAAACTAACAATGTTTTTAGTTTTTACTTCCTCTTTGCTTCCCCTATTTCCCGAACAGTGCAACACTAGTAACCTCAGTTGAAATAATCTGTGTTTGTATCCGTGTCTCTTATGGCTGGGATGTGGCTCCAAGAATTCTGCAATCTAGCAAGTTACTTCCCATCTTTGTCATGTAATATATCTTCTTGGATTATTACTCCCCTTTGTTTCAGAATATAAACATCAGGAAATATTATCTTGATTAATCCTCTCCCTTTCTTCCATCTCCTCTTTCTCCTCTCCCTTTCTCACTGTTTTGAGAAACAGTGAGAAAATGCAAGTTTATTCTTTGCCAGCCAAGAACTACTAGTTTCTATAGGGAAGAATGTCCCTTTGGTCTTAAACATGATAATTTTGGTTTGTTTTCCAAACTGGTAAGAAAGAGTTAATGGCCTGGAACAAAGATTTTAGGTGATAGCCTCACATTTCTCAACAATGTACTGTTGCAAATGGACAATTCCATGTTCTTGCAAATATTTTGAAAAATTTTTAAGATATCGTGAATCTGATTTTGGGGTCAAGAAAGAAGATGCCAGCTAGCCTGGATACCTAACTGTGACAGCATGGAGCCAGAATGTTTTCTTTAGACAAACCTATATTTATGACAGTACATGAAACCTCAGCTCTGCCAAAACTCTCCTGGTTTCACAGTTTGTCCAGGGACAGAGGAGGATGATACGCTCTGACCTCATATTCTGCCACTGTGTCATAGTAGTCCATGTCCCAGAGCTGGCTGTATGCCAGCCACATGGTCAAAATCTCATCCCTTTCTCTTCCAACTCTTGACACATGCTCAGATGTCTTGTAGTATAAGGCAGAATCATAATCAAAGGCTACGAGATGAGGAAAACCAGACTTTGTTTTCAAAATATTCTTTACATTCCTGATTTCATTTGGCTTATGCCACAGGCTTCCCATAAAATCTTCAGCAAGATATCTGTCGTGAGTCTTGATCTGGTATATAAAAAAAATTAGAATAACAGTGATTCTCAGTTTCACTGGAATATTAGTAAATAAAATTAATGCAAATTCAACACTGGCTTAGGCTTGAGGGAGGGCCAGAAAAGGGGGGACTGGGGATAGTCAAAGTTTGCTTTTCTTAAGGCCTTTGAATGAGCTGTGTCAGAAGCTGCTGTAGTTCCCAAGAGCAGCAACACATTGAGGGAGACTTAGAGATGCTTCTGGCTGCTCCTTCTTGAGATCTGAATCTTGTGTTTCTCTCTAGACACATGTGCAGTCTTGTCCTAAGGATGTATTTGTTCATATGGAATGTGAGGACTTAGAACACATCTAAATTTATTTTCTGCCAACTAGCCAGAGAAATTTGGTTTGGATTTGAGAGGAAAGAGGAAAATTTCAGATTGTACTGAGTAATTTATCTGTGTTGTAAGCAGGTAAAGAGAGACTAATTTAGGAAAGGGTGTGTGGAACATATAGAAAATTGGAATTAAGCATGTACAGTCAGTGTCAGTGGGATCCTTTTTCAGGCAGAACATGAATACACTGTGAACTTAGAGACATTTTAGTATATATACTTATGTTTTGCTGACTAATGCTGTGTTCATTTTCTTCCTTTTGTATTTTCTGAGTATGTATTTCAGAGTATGTACATGTAATCTTCAGCATTAAAAGCCCAATATTAAAGACCAATAAGCATGACGTGTAATATTCAGAATATTACAGAATTAAATCATCATAACAAACCAAAGGAAATTCCTCTTAAGCAATTTCGGAAGCTTCCCTAACAGAAAAAGCTTTCTTGTGAGGGAATAGCCTCAATAGCCAGGCGTGAGAAGTGGATGAGGGGATATCCCACCCTTGGTTTTGAGCTAGCTTTCCTGTTAAAGTGGCGCTGGGAAGCGTTTTCCCGGAGGAGGATGTGTGCACTTCTGCCTGAAACTGCTGAATCCAGGCATTGTGCCTGTATTCTGGCTTCTTTCCCATTGTGAAAGTACAGCGCGCCTGCTGCTCCCTCTGAGCTCGATATCCTCATTAAAGATCAGGGGAAAAAAAGGGGAAAACCCGAGGAGATCAATGAGTTCATTTGCATACCATGCCAGGGCTGGCACATGGTTCAACACGTGATACAGCAGTGAATTTTGTGTGTGTGTGAGCTTGCTACAGCCACTGAGGGACATTTCAAACTGCAGAGACAGAAGGCTGCAATTTTGTATTCAGAAGCAAGAGTGAAAGTGCTTCATAACTCAATTGCATAACATAAATAACATGTTTTGCATTTAGTCAAACAGAGCTGTGACAGCATTCGATGTTTATTGATGTTCATTGTTTTGTTTCTGTTTCTTGTTATTACTATTAATGCCTCAAGTATTTGATACATATTATCATTCCTGTCTTAATGACCTGTGTTCCTGGGAGTCTGCAGTGTAGCTGACGACTTAGTGAGGTGGAAGGCCAATGAAAGCACCTAAAGTGATCTACATTGATGTTCATCTTATGCTGTGACATCTGCTTGGACACTTTTATTTTTTTTGATTGAAACTGGATTCTTTTATGGTGCTGTTTAGCTCCATTCCTGAGCAAAAGCCCTGGCTGCTGCCTGGAGGGTGGGGTGTGTGTCCTTGCCATTTTGCCTGTCCCATCTCCAGCACACATCACACCCTTTTGGGAGCAGTTTCCGTTCACCAACTCTGCATTATTAATTCCCTGGGTTAGCATATTTAACCACAACTCACAGACAAGCAGGGAGCAGATCTGGGCCCCCCTTCCCCTTTTTAGGGTTAACCAGCACATAGATGTATTTAGCTGAATCACACAGCTGTCTGAGAAATTTTTTTTGTGGATGCAGAAAGGGATTCAAGATAGCATTTGTATCTTGTTTCCTGAATTTACCTAGATCCATTTGACTGAAAATTGCCTGTAACGTGTTCCAGCTTAGTGACACACAGGTGGGGTGTTACCCTCTTAACATCAGCTAAGCCAAGAAAGAAGACCTCCTTGTTATAAAACGTGCCTAGCAGCCCAGCAGGCTGATATCTATGAAGACTGAGAATAAATTGCCTACTTACAGGGATGTAACTATGTCTGTATAGTGAAATACAATGTTGGTCACTGAACTGGTAAAGGTGAAGTGCAAGTTCATGTGGAAAGGCGTGAGTGGCCACAGACTTGTGTACAGATATATTGGCCCTCATTGTAGCACTCCCACTATGGAACGTCCACAGTGGGTTTGAGGGACTTCTGGAGAAAAAGTTTAGTTTTGTTTGGGCTGAGGGCAATGTAGCTGAGAGGAGAAGATGAACAGGATGACACACAATGGGAAGAAGTTCCCCTTTACAAGTTTGTTGCAACAAGGTGTGTCTAACTCTTCTGTCCTCACAATTTTTTATGTCTCAAGAATACCTTCATGGGGCATACATCACTAAAATGACTGTTTCTAGGTAAGAAATCTCCATCATTTCCCAAACAAAAATTAAATTCCAGGTCTTGTGTGGCAGCACATATAACTGTCGTACCGTCTAGTCTACTCTGTTCTCAGGTTGTTTTGTATGGTTTTGGTGATTATTCACATGCATATTCACATGGTTAATTTTCAGTATTAGCTCTTTTCTAACTTAGAGCATATACGAGAGGGGAAAGAGTGAACAGTAAATTGAGTCTGTTCTCTGTTTTCTAACATCTCTTTTCTCTAACATGTCTGTTCTCTAATGTGTTTTTAGTTACTGTGAACGCTAATCAATTTTATGTGTGCTTTAAGAAACTACATCTCCTGAGGCTTTTCAAGGAGCTGTGAGACTTCTCTTTACTTGGACTCAGCTGAAAATACGAGACGTGTTTATTATGATCTCAGTTGTTCCTTAAAGGTCAGAGCACCAGTTTAATTTATGACTCAGCACTCTAGTTACTAGAGTCTAGGTAAAGTGGAGACTGTAAATCATTTTCACCACTGTTTCTGAATTTAGAAATGTGTTCCTTTTCCACACAAAAAACCCCCTGCTTTTCTTGTGAAGTGTTACAATCAATGAAGAAATTATGCATTTCTCTACTTTGTAACAGCTAAGTAAAGAAGGAAGACCTTCAGTCTTGCTTGGGGTTTCTTTGTGGCTGTATGCTTTTAAATAAGTGCTTTAGGAGGTTGAGGTTGTTTTACAAAAGACAGATTTTGTTTCTGGTTGTTGGAAAGTTGAAATTTATCTTGTGTTTGGGAAACTGTATCTGAGTTAAAGTAGAAATAAAAGCACATTGCAAAGATCAAGATTTAGAGGGAAAGGTTTAATCACAAAATACAGTTTTAAAACAGAGTC
This sequence comes from Fringilla coelebs, assembly GCF_963513975.1. Lineage (NCBI taxonomy): Eukaryota > Metazoa > Chordata > Aves > Passeriformes > Fringillidae > Fringilla > Fringilla coelebs. Next base: position 43,265,662 of record NC_140028.1, on the reverse strand, counting down.
TGCATAGGCTGATCACAGAATCTTGGAATTTCTGCTTGTTTAATGGCTACCATTAAAGCAAAACATCATCACATTTCTGGGAATCTTGCGTGATCAAGGATTATAACATTGAGACCATGTTTATATTCATTTTTCATGGAAACTTTTAAAGCGACTACTTATCAGTTAGATGATTAAAGTTCCTGTTGCCTGCTTCTATCCAGGCACATGCCTGGCAATTTTTGCTCTTGCTGGATTTTTCACTGTGAAAGGCGCTCCTTCCTTAGTATCTTTGCTTTAAACAAAGAAGTTCAAAGCTGGTGGCTGGGTGACAGTGAAGTGAAGAAATAGCTTTAAACCATTGTAGTTGACCCAATTCCAAGTAAAGATAAACTTTTCTGATTTACAAGGTGTTGCGTTTTAGCTTGGTCTGCTCTCTCGGGAGTTATGTCTGAATAAAATAAAATAAAATAAAATAAAATAAAATAAAATAAAATAAAATAAAATAAAATAAAATAAAATAAAATAAAATAAAATAAAATAAAATAAAATAAAATAAAATAAAATAAAATAAAATGTGAAGTGCATGCTCAGCTCTGTTTCAAATAGAAAAGCTCAGAAGTGTCACTTGTCAAGACTCATTTTGGCCCAGGCAAATAAGTTTTCTGCTGAAGGGGAAAAAAGGAAACTGAAAGCCTGACCAGCTGCAGCAATCCTTATAGGAGCATTTAAAATGTGCCAATCTCAGCAGTGTCAAGGATGCTTGCTTAGAAGGAGGTGGGGTTTGCCCAGTGCTTCTGGCTGATGGTTTTGGGAAACCAGGCTCTTTGTTTCCGGGACAGTCACCCCTCTTGTGACACAGCACTTTCCTACTCTTCCCTTGAAAACTTGAACTCTGTGATAGAGTCCTGCTGTGCTGCTTGTGAGGTCTATAATGCCATGGTTTGATCCTTTACCTCCAAGGTAACTTGAAAAAAGTCTGTCCTTGTATATTTTCTCCATGGCTTAAAGCATAATTTCATTTAGTAAGTCCTTCTGCTAGGAAGCTGATGGAAGGGTTTGTGCAATAAAATGTCAATAGTCCAAACTGAAACATTCACTATACTTTTTTTTTCCCTCACACAACTGAGGGAGGATTTTTTTTTCGAGTTTTTTCAGCACTTATTGAACACTTGGCTTCAAAGGGACACCAAATGCTACTAGATGAGTAAATTAAATTCCACTGGTAGATATAAACTCTCAGACCCTTAACAAATTTTTAAAATAAGGCATTTTTTAGTCCAAATAATTTGTAGTTGTCTCACTGCCTGATACTGGAGCTTGACACATTGTGTGATTAGGACTTACTGTGTTATACCTTTGCATGACAACTTAGAAGGATACCCATTATTTCCCTGTTTCCACTGGAATTGAGTTGTAGGTTTTCTTTTGCCTTCAGTTGATCACTGGTTTGAAGAGCAGTCTTAAGCTTCCTTTGTTTTCCTTGCAATTTCTCCCTTGTGCTGCCACATCCCTTTGTGCTTTATTTATTGCCAATTTGTTTGATTAGATTAAGGAAGGATTGAGGAATCCAGAATCCTTGACAAAAGGCAAGCCATCATTTATAAATGTGTAAACATAATGTAATTACTTCTTAATTCCTTGTGTTAAACAAAAAAAGGGGATTCTCCAGCAGATAAACCCTGAGAGACTTTTTGAAAATCAAACGAAGGCAATTTGCTGACTCGAAGATGTGTATGCCAAAGATGAGGAGTTATCATGCACAAAGGTCAGCTTTTGGTTGATATGAAGAGCTTCAGGTACTTTGATCTCCTTGTGATCCAAATGCATCTTGTCAGTCCACACTGATTTCTAACCATTTCTGAATTCTGATAGTGAATGGAGGTTTTGTCTCTGCTTGGGTAGTTTTGGATTTGTTTGGTGCTCTTTAGGTTAGCAGTGGTAAGGGTTACAGTAGCAAGAGGATTAATCTTTTATTCAAAAACTTAATGTTGAAAGGCCCTAGCACTCATTTTTCTTTTATCTCTACCATTAGCAGTGCTGTACTAGTGAAGAACCCTCATAAAAGCTTATTAAAAAAACCCTCTTCTGGGTGAAGAACCCTCATAAAAGCTTATTAAAAAAGAAAGAAAAGGTAACTCCTGCCTGTAGGCTGAGTTGGCCTCTTTGCATTTGGGGTTTTTTGGTTTCCCAAATTAAAAAAATTCTGAAACAAAAGAGAAAGTATGAATCATTTGGACATTGAGAGGACATACTATATGCAGTCTGTCCTGTAGGCACTTTTAGAGACTGTCTCAATAAAGAGCAGAAGGACCCACTTGTGCAAGTGCTGTCAGTTTCAATTTTATAATCTTCTACTATTTGAAACTTAGCATGTTGATCTCTAGATTTCTTGTAGGATGTTTTTGCTGCCTCTCATGTGAAAAAGAAGGTGAGAAGCCGTTCCCTGGACAGGACCATCCTCTTACACTTCCCTAAAGCATTAGCAGCAGAATGTTTCACCTTCTATAGCAGCAGAATGTTTCACCTTCTATATTCTTTCATGTTTTGACATGTGTTATTTTTCTTCTTTCTTTGGCTTTGTTGCCTATACTGCATGTTATGATCAGGACTGTTTGTTTGTATTATACCTCCCAGGTCTGTAACTGGACAGTTCTGAGCTGGCTACCTGCAAGAAGCTGTCTGTGCAAACAGCAAACAGCAGGGCTTTGCTTACACGTCTCTCTCTGCCAGGCTGGTGTCAAAACAGTGCTATCAGAAATTATGACAATTCAGTGACAAAGGTTTCTCTTGGGTTTTTTTTTGTTTTTTTTTTACCAAAGACCCTGAACATGGACTGCTTAGAAGCCATTGACCTTTTGCTGTGATCGCTCATGTTTTTCCTGCAGAGTAAATAACTACAGCTTCTCTGTTGGCCAAAAGACAGTTGAAAGGAGTTGCAGATTCTGTTCACTGCTTTGGGTGTAATAATGAGCTTCCTTGTAATGAGCGCTACTTTAAAGATCAGAGAGTGTAAATCCTTGCTGTTAAAGACCTGAAATTAACTCTGGATCTAATTGTGAATGACATACGCTGAGATGAGATTATGCAGAGCAGTTGGAGGGAAGCATTTAGATTGCAATGTTACTGCTTGTGCTGTCTCACTTTGCCTCTTGCTGGCTTGGGATTGCGACTGCTTGTGCTTCAGTTTTGACAGGAGCTGTGTTCCATTAGAAAAGCAATGGGAGCAGCTTTTGCATACACAGGCAGTTCCTGGCTGTCTATTACAACTGCAAATGAACAAGTTGCAATTAGCACAAGCCTTGAAGAGCGCGTTATTTAGAAGCTGCCTTTTGCATGTGTCCTTTAGTGTAGGGAGTTTTAGGGTATGAGGTAGAGGATGATACATTAGAGGATTTCCCTGGAAGCAAGCACTCTGAAACCTCAGGCCAAGATCTGTGATACATCCTTATCTCAGCTATTCTGGCCTCCTCCAACTGTTCCACTTGACCCTGCTCCTGCTCACTAGCACAACTTGTTTCAGCCAGCCTGGCAGTGACTGGGCTCTGCTGGGACCTGGATCTGACCAAGAGGAGTGCTCCAGCTATAAGCTGGTGGATTTTTTGGGTTTGTTTTTCTTTTTTTGAAGGGACAGGTTTCTGTTTCTGTTTTTCCAAGCTGGATGAGTCCTTGACCTGGTCTGTAGCACAACCCACAGACTTGTTAGCCTAAATGAGGATTGGGGGCAAACCACGGCTTGAGAATATTGTGAACCTAGAGGTTCCTTTTCTGTGTTCCTTTAGACAAATTACCATCCTCTTTACCTTCTATTTTCATTTCACGAGGTAGAAGAAAAAACACTTTAATTAAAGCAGGAGTTGTAAGATGTCTGTTACTTAGTACTGCTGTGTGAACTTTTTATGTTTTGTTCTAAAATGTTCAAGGAAAAGGTACCATTAAAGAACTAGACATTATTTTCAGGCAGCTTACCACCTGCATCTTGAGATGCTAATGCAGTAACAATTTTGATTTTATGAAACACCTTGTTCAGTAGAGGAGACATCCTGCACTCTTGGACACAGCACTACTTTTGCTGGGTTTCCAGTTGTGCCACTAGGTCCATCTTGTTCTAAAGCTGTGTCCTGAAAAGGGTTTAGTTGGTTCAGCAAATCTACCTGTTTAGCAGAGAGGATCAGAGAATTCACTGATGTACTCCTTTCTGTTTTGAACCTGCACTAGGCATGATTGCCCTCTTAAAATCTGCAGGACTAGCTTAAACCAATTTCTTATTTCCACATTTTCTGTGGCATATCAGCAACAGTGAAGCAGTAACAGGTGAGCAAAAAGAAATTGTTTATTAGCATGAGGTACAGGTTTTCAGAGTTAAATTAACCATTATGTTTTCAAAATATTGTTGTAAAGCGAATGGTTGCAATACAAGATTATTGCACTTTGGAAACACAGTTCCAGTGGCACTGCAGCATATTTAATGCCAGTGAGTTAAGTGAGAGTGCTGGAACTGATAAATGGGAAAGTCTTTCTTTCAGTTTAGCTTTACCTGGATTTCCTTATGCACTTTCTTTGTCTGTTAGAGGCCAATACACCCACATGTGCCTACGAACAGTCAACAAAGCAGTGACCGAAGGCTGGGGAAGGAGGGATTGCTGTCGCCAGGACACGCTGATACTGACAGGCTCATGGAGCTGTGTAAATCTGTAACCCACAAAAGGTGAAGCCTTCTGCTGCACACTTGACATCTAATATCTCTAGTGTGGGTTTCAGTACACTTCTGTTGAAAATAGGCGTTTTAGATTTGTGCGGTTGGTTTCAACAGAGAGAAGAGAGTTGGCAGAGTGTCTGGGCAATTAAGACTCGTGCTGTGTGAATAATACATAGCAGAGGTAATAGTTTGATCAAGGTGGAGTTCAAGTTCTCCTTAAGCTGTATACTGGGCTCTTAAATACTGAAATATGGCTTACTTTATACTCATGGTAAGTTTCCCTTTGATGTATCTGGCTGAATAGTTAGACTTAACCCTGTCTTTCAGACTCTGCCTCCTTGTTATGTTGAGCAGGCTCAAGAGAGAAACACTGCCAAGAGCACAGGCAGGCCATGGGAAAAGCACTGTGTTGTGATTTGTGCCTGCAAATCTTTCTCAAGAATTACTGCTGTGAAGTCTGCAATTGCAAAGATTTCTGGACAAATATTGTCAATTGCTTTTTGTCTTTGTTGTGTTGTAATGACAACAAGCCTAAATAATTTCCCCTCAGCTCAAGAATCAGCCACCCTTGTATTGAACAGTCATGGAAAACCTGGAGCCATCCCCTAGGTGAAACAAGCAATTGGTATTTTATTCTGAGTTTCAGTCATAGAAATATAGTAGGATCGAAAATTTAGAGAAATTGCAGAATCAGTCATAATGCAAATTCCAAACTTTTGATTTTTGTCAGATGAAAATGTAATGAAGCCTCTAGTTCACAGTATTCAATAGCATTCCTGAAAACAGCCATGTAGCTAAACGAGGACAGAAATATAATATACTAAGCACTCTTTTATTTGCCCTCAGCTGGCACAAGGCTTACCTGTGTTAAAAACTTGAAGTTCTACTTGGCTTTGGAGCAGCTGTATTTTGTGTAGCTGTACCAGTTTAAAAACACTAGGGAGCTGTGACTCTAAACTTAGATTTTAGTGCATTATATTAATTTTGTTCAGTGAAGTAGTAATTTCATGGCTGATTTACATTTTGTTTATAAAGTAAAAATAAATTATTTTGATTATATTTCTTAGGCACCAAATAGCTCAAACCTAAAATCTTGCCAGCATAACTGATTAACCTTGTAATAGCATCTTTGAGATATTAATGTACGCACTACCTTATCTTGTGCTTTATCTGACCTTTATCTGTTGATTTTAATATCCTTTGTGGTTGCTAGTGACGTGTTTCTGTTGTAGACAGGGAGAGATTTTGGCTCCTGTTTACTTCTCTTCTTTATCCTCATTCACTCTGTTCTCTTCTCTCAAAAAAAAATAACTGCATTAAACAGAAAAAAAGCAAGATAATAAACTGTAGCCCAGGAGCACAATAGGAGCCATGTGTGCTTGAAGTGTTCAGAGAGCATTCTGCAAGCAGCAAGTTACTGGTCTAATGTGGATTGACAGTCGAAAAACGGAATTGATTGTTCTGAACAAATATAGGGGAATTTTTACCCCTTTGCAGCATAACTTACTCATCATTTGCAGCATAATTTATTTCAGTGACTTAAATAAGGTGTTTTTATATAGGGCAAAGTTTGGCCATTCCATTTGCTTGCAGCCTTGTATCATCTTGCAGTGTCTGGGTGCTGGTGATCCATATCACTAAGCCAGTAGAGAACTAATCAGAAAATAAATAGCTAAAAAGATGGGGAGGAGTATGGCTTTTTCACATACTACTGATTGAATTGGTTCAGCAAGATCAAGCATATCCCAGAGCAGCAGAGGGACAAAGGCAGAGAGGAAGCTGCAGCAGGTCTGCCCAAAGTGTGAATTGCCACTGGCGCTGCTGGCTCTGCTGGCTCTGCTGCCTCCTCACTCCTGATGTCTTGCTGGACTCCATCGCCCCATGCCAGCAGATAGTGGAGATGAATGTGTGAAAGTCCTTCTTACACATTAGTGTGAAATCTGAGAGCTGAGTGGGAGCTGATGATTGAAGTCAGTTTGTGATAACCTAGCTGTCTTTGCACTGGAAGGATCAGAGCTCTGCCATAGGGATGGTCCTGGCAGTGCTTGGTGCTGAGCAGCTGAGAGGGGCAGCCATCCTGCTCAGCCGCTGCAGCCGGGTCTGGGGGAGAAAGAACTGCACACCATGTGCTGCTGGGTGTGTTACATTTCTTGGCTCAGTGGCCATGGCTGTACCCTCACTACCTCTGCCGTGCTCTTTGCTTCTTTGCAGTCACTTGTGCTTTTTCTGCATGGGGCTGTGCTGGACACCAGTGTTATTCCCATTTCTAAACTGTTCCTCAGTTTATCTCCTAGAGTTTGGACACATTTAGGAGAACACGGGGTGCCCTTCTTTGGTGCAGTACTGTGCTAGTTTTCAAGTGGGTTTTTTCCTTGATACGTGACATCTGATTTGGTGGGACATGGAAAAAACTGTGTGGTTTCTCTGTGAGTGATTTAGTTCCATTTTCATGCAATTCTAAAACAGGGTTTTTATGTTTGAAAAGTGAAAAAAACCCCAGAAATAGGAATGAAGTTTTTTTCCTTTAGCTGTATCTCTCCACAAAAGTAGATGATGAAAAGACCTCCCTCTTCCTAGCATCAAGAAGGCAGAGATGGGGAAGATCTCCCTCTTGGGCAAGAAGTACATTTAATTACAGGAGGCAGGGAGCAGTCTGTAGTAAGATTTCGTTATGATTTTTCATAAGCCATGAAGCCTCCCATGATGTGATGATGGAGCTTGCAATGCTGAGAGCAGCTGATGCTGTGAGAACCACAGCAGAGCTCATCTCTCCTGTTTTGGCAAGGGGATTGCTGGGTTACAGATTGCTTCCGTGCTGTGCTGGCCCTGCCTGAGCAGCCTGGCAGGCAGCATTCAACTCAAGGCACCTGTGGTACAGCTGTGCAAGTATGGGCCTGCCATCCTTTTGTAGGAATCAAGGAGAAGGAAGTTGGCATTTCTGAAGTGTGTCTCTTAAGGACATCAAATGAACCTCATTCTGAAGTTTGTTTTTGCCAGACTTTGTAAAGAAGTCTAGGGGACCAGTTGATAAAATTAGCTAGGTAAATCCCAGTCTTGAGTGTCTGATAAGTGTTTAGGCTTTGAACATCACCTATTTACTGATATCTTTGTAATACTAATGTAATAGGTTACATTTCCCTGCAGACTCTACCATGCTACCCATCCCCTTGACACAGTATACCTTAAGCATTTACTTTTATGAATACACTATAGCTGAAATGAGCATCCCACTTTCTTAGTCTGCACCTAGTACATGTGCTGTACTTTATTTTAGATACACAAATAAATTACTGTTTTTATAAGCAAATGTTTTCTCTGCTGGTGCAAATGGTTCGGGTGAGTAAGGTTTCTGAGATTTGGAAAACTGCTTTGCTTAAATTACCTCTTTCTGTTTAGAGGTGTGCTCAGATTTAAGGTATTGTTCTTATAGTGCAAGAAAAGACTAATTGTAATCCAAAAAACTCAACAGGAAAGCTATCATCTTGTCCTGCTGACAAGTGGTAGATGTGCTGCAGATCCCTTTATCTTATGAATGTGAGGTTAGCGAATTTTCCTTAGTACCCAGCCTGAAGAGTTGGCAAACTGTAGAACAAACTTATTAATGTAAGCATTTTTTGTTTGGATGCAATGATTATAATTTGTTCTCTTGAAGAATCACATTCATGTTGCATCCTGCTCTTAGCAGAGCTCATGGCAGTTGCAATTTGTCAAAATTTGCCTTCTTTATGAACTTTGGTTTTGCTGACAAATTAAATTCTAAATTAAAACAAAGAATTGAGTTTACACTCTTTTGCTGCCAGGATCCTTCCCCAAAGACGGTTAGCCTCAGCATAAAGTCAAGAAATAATCATATTCTTTCTTTCATAAGAGGTGTTTTAATGAGCCACCTGAAGGCAAGGAGTAAGCAAAATTACTTCCTTTTTTCCATCAGGATTATCACTTAAGGCAAGTGTTTTCAAACAAACATTAGAAGTCTCCTGCTATGTTTACAGTTTGGGAGGAGGGCATTCACAGGTACTGGGTTTTCCATGTGTAACTTTTATATCCAGTTTCTGTGAAAAGTGTAGAGATATTTCCATGGCATAAAACAAACACATATGTATATGCCAGCAGATATAATTGCTTTAATCAAATACTGTGTGCCCCATAGCAACCTTAATCTGGCAGTGAGGAGCACTGGAAGTAAAGCTAACTGATTTGCTTTTTGAGATAAGTAGGTGAAGTTATGGGACATAACTAGGGAATTTATTTATTTCATTTGCTTAACTTCTTGTAAGTTATACTCGTCTAAGTGGTAATAATTATTTTGAAAAACTATTTGAAGAATGTGCCAGCCTGTGGAGTATTTTCCATACTGAGCATGAGGATACCATGACTACACATACCTGTGGTCCTTATCCCACTGGCCTTTATCTGACCTGCATTTTCCATGTATAGGTTTCCCATGCATGTATCAGCATGGAACTGAATTCTGTTTTTTCACTGGGGAACCAAACAATGCTCATAAGTCTCAGTGTCGAAACTCTTTTTGTCCAAGGGGGACTGTTCTTTCTGAAAGTGCCATCCCTTTCCTGGCTCTGGAGGGAAGGGGGTGAAAATTTCAGTGCTCAGGGGCATCTTGAGTGGGACCATGAGCTCTCAGCCACAGAGTCTGGTTTTGTGGCTGTGTCTCTTCAGCTGGCACTTAATCATAGCACTGTTAATCTTAATTCTGCCTTTGACATCCAGCACCACATGGTGATATTTGGTTGTTGATGGAATACTGAGAGACAGCAAAACAGCTGGCGAGAATATTTCTGGGAAGAAATAAAAAATAGCAAGAACAAAACAGAAAATGAAAGCAGTATTGAATAGTGGGTCTGTGTTTAGATGGATTTTTAATTTTTTTTTGATCTTCCCACCTGCAGTGTTCTCTGTAAGGCAGAGTTTCTTATGGCAGCAAAAATATATTATAACCCTTTCAGAAAGTGTAACTTTCTTGATAAAGTCCAAGACTAGGTACAGTGGAAGCATGGTAGAGGCTCACCCTCAGAGAAGGTAATAGAAGAAGTGAGTCCAGAGGCAAAGTGTTTGCTTAAAATTTTGTCAGCTATTCATTCTGCTGGTTGAATTACTAACTTTCAATATTCTTTTGCTATGTTTTCTGGTCTAGCATAGTCCTTTTTCTTGTCCATGCCTACTCAAAGTTATAGCTACTAGTGCTTTCCATGTGGACCTTGTTAACTTTACAATTTTATTAAAATGCAACAGCAATTTGTATGCAGCTGTATTATCTAAACAGAAGTAAGCCAACAAAATTGCATAAGTACATCTTTTGTAATGGATATGTGATTTTACCACATTTTAGAAATTGTTTGGTGGCTGTTGGACAGGGGTTTTGGTGATTTAAGAACCTGGAAAAGGTAGTTTGGAAAAACTGTACAAATGACTGCTCAGCTGCCACAGTTGTGTTTACTGTGTGTCCTGAAGCCAGATTCCCTCTGACAGCACAGAAGAGAAACTCCCTGGATGACTTTAAGAGGCTTTCTGATCTAATGTGTGCTCTCCTGATCAGACATAGCCAGAAATTCTGGGTGCCCTGGAAGGGCTACCTGCCTTCTGAAGTGAGAGGAGGAGGATGTGGGCTGCAGAGTGGATGATAGACATTTTGGTGCTCTCTTTTGGGTAACCACTCCTGGGCTTAGTAGGGCCTTGCATTTCTTCAAAACTTTTTTTTTTTTTTAATACCTTTACAGAGTAGACTTAAATAAAAATGGCAGTCTCAGAAAAAGTTAAGAATAAAAAAGGTGAAATCTGCTTGCATCTCAAGTTTTTCACGTGTTCTGTGACAAGCTTATAAAATTAGGGAGTTGTATACTCGTGCATCAACCTTATGTTCACTACTGTCATTACACGATCAGTTGTGGTCGTGGTCTGTGGCAGCAGGAGGTATTATACAGACCACTGTCACAACAGCATGAGTTTGAGAAACAGAAAAATGCACATCATGCTTTTGACAATCATATTTTCTGTTAGCTTATGTCCTTACTGGTGTGAGGCAAACAGTGTGGATGTGATGAACAGATCAGCCCTATCAGGTGAATAGTGAAATCTGCTCATCAGGGTACCCCATCTCCAGGAGTGCACGTTGGGTGGGAGAGCAGAAGGGCTGAACAAACACAGACTGATTCTACCCTGGATTAATCTGGCAGCCTTCAACAAACTTAAATTCAAGGACTTCCAAGGGCAGAGGTTACATTTCTGCACTTGGCAACATTTCTTTTAAAATGCACTTAAGCAAGTTTTTATGGGAAAGGCAGTAATTTAGATTCACTTTAAAATGAGTGCTTCGGTAGTGGAAACAGGATTTGAAATAAGATTCTGTAATGCTGCTTGGCTCTGCATAGCTCATTGCCCAAACAGTATCTGAATGATGAAGCTGTGTTTAAATAAGATTCTTTAAAGGATTTTCAGCCCACATAGACATGTAACCACAATGTAGAAAGCAGATATGAATGTTTTGGTAGATGCTGAAAGAGGGTGGTGGTGTAGGAATTTGGAGGTCAAGAATGATAAAGAAGACATGGAAAGACAAGTGATCTGAGGATAAGGTTCTCTAAAGAAAAAGCTACTCTTTCCCTGGCTTTAGGGCGCTGGAGTTTTTGCTCTGTACGTCACTTACACAGATGTGGGGCTGTGCAAGCCAAGTCCCCTGTGTGTGCCATTCACCTCCTCAGTAGTCACCAGAGGGACTGCTAACAGTGTTAGCAGGGGATCTGACCCTCTCCTCTGGGACAGCAGCTCTGTTCTCTGGCAGGCATCCCGGGGGTGCTGGAAGGCAACGCGCTCTGCACAATCTCTCTGCCTCCTGACCAGAGACAGTCAGGGTCACAGACGTGAATATTATCTTTGTGACGCTTCAAGCCAGCAAACAGATAATATATTTTTTTGAAGAGGAATGTAGCATGCAGTCAGTTGAATGTAAAAATGTCATATCAGATCTCTCAAGGGCTTGTTCCCTTGAGGGGATGTTGCGCCAGCTCACCCACCCCGGCAGCGCAGAGGCAAGGCAGGGAAGGGAGAGCTCACACATGTGCCTGCACTTCTGTGTGCATGTGCACACACTTATGGGAGTCATGAACTGGCCTCTTTTCCCTGCATGAGTCCCTGTGTCTTCCTTCTGATGCTAACTGAGCCAGGGAACTCCTCTTTTTTCCTGTACCGTACTCTGGGAATCATGCCCTGGACATTTTTTCAGCTGAGCACATTTACACACAGGAAATCAGCCCAGAGACTCCTCTTTAAACAGTATTTGTACTAGACAGTTTTGCTGTGGTTTCAGGTATGCTTCTTTTTTTTAACCAGCTGATAGAGAGGAGGGTAAGGAACCCAGGTAACTTTGTTTTTAAAACAGATGTATGAATACATGTCAAAGTACAACATCCTAAATATATATGCTTGTAGAACTTAAAGCAAGACTGATCTAGTATCATTGTATTTATAGGTGTTTTTTCCTATGTCCTGCTTAGTGATGCAGTTGAGCAAGTTCATTTTTATTTAGGTCTATCTTGAATTGCAGGTGAATGAGTGTATGAAGCAGAGCAGCAGCATCAGGAGGAGCAGTGAGGGAAGGGCCTGGCAGGGCAGCTGCACCAGGATGCACTCCTTCAGAAAGGAGATGTAAGAGAGGCTGGCCCTTGGCCTGGATGAACAAGAAGAGGACACTCTTTTAAATAAAAGATGAAATAAATGCATTAGCAATCAAGGAGAGTCATGCCACCACAGTGGGAAAAAATAAAGAATTTCAGCTTATATGTGAGGATCATTATGTGGCATAAACTTATTTCTTTTGGAGTGTAGAAGATGGTTTCTTACCACTAGTGCTTCAGCTGTAGTGGGAGAAAGGACAGGTCATTTTGCTGGCACTTGATCTTTTTGTCTTTTTTTACTTCTCTGCTGGTTTTGCCTGTGATAGCCTATGACTTGACTCGAAACCAGAGGCCATTCAGATCCTGTGTATGTCACATAAAGCCTGGGATCTTGTACAGTGATACTGTGTTTGCTGTTATTTTAGTGAAGGTACATAGAGAGGGGAAAGTATTGAAAAGAAAAGCAAAATGCATGATGATTCCTTTATAACAAGTCAGTCAGCATTCCTTCTTTAGGTTAATATTTCTCAGGTTTTCAAATCTGGCTGCAAAATCCCTGCTTCCAAAACTCGATATGCAGCTTCCAAGCCTGAGAATAGGGATGCCATCCTTTGTTAAACACTCTGGGATATATTTAAGCCCTCGATTAACTCACAGTTGTTTGCTTAGGAAATGTGTGTGTAGGGGAGTTGTTTCACCCTTTATTGCATAAACATTTCTCTGGACTGGCAAATTGCACTATTGTTCTTGGAATGTCATTCTCACTTTAAACGTCAAGGTTTTTGCCAGGGCCAAGATGTCTGTGATGGCACACCTTCCACCTTATGTCTCTCACACCAGTTTTCTCCAAAATCTGTATGTTTTCACAGGTGTTTTCCCACAACTTCAAAGACTTTGTTTCTGCTTTTTTGGCAGGGGAGGGCGGGGTGCAATAGTGAGAGATACCCGTGCTCCAAAATGCTCCTCTCCTTTGGAAGTGGGTTGCTTCCGCAGAGAGCTTTAACTGAAGTGGTTTGTCAGAAAACTGTCCCTTGTGTGATGATAAGTCACATTGCTGCAAGGACTCTTGCCAGTTTTCACAGATTATTGATGGTCCTTTCTTTTGGCAGGTGTGTTTTATCAGTATTGTAGAGGTTTTATTGTGATAGTGCTTCAAGCAATGACTTGAGTTGCAATTCTGTTTTCTTAGATCCCTTTAAAAAAATTCATATCTCTTTCTTTTTCTGAAAAAGTTATTCTTAGGTTTTATTTATGTAATGATGTGTCTGGTATTTACCCACTTTTCCAGCTTGGCTTATAATTAGTTTTGATAGATTAGGTTTAAGAAGTTGTGTTCATATGACTGTGCAACACATAGAATTGTGATAGGTAAACTTGGCTTTTTGGGTTGGTCGATGTTGAAGTATTTTAAATATAATCAGTAGAGGCAGAGCTGTGTGGGTTTTGGGGTTTTTTAATTTAATAATAAGGGCTTTCATCTTTCCCCTATACCTCTAACTTTTTTCTCTCTGAAGCATAAAAGACTGTTTCTTTCTAAAAATAAATATTCTTTGAAATAGAAAAGTAAACATAAAACATGCTGGAGCTGTGTAGACTCTGAAGTCTAATTGGATCACAAAAAAAACAATCCAGGGGTTCATCTATCTCATTGCATTATTGATTCTGCTCTGCTGAGTCACCAGCCCTCTTACATGAATCTGAAAAGGAAATTTGGGCATATAAGAATAGTGTGATGCATTGTGAAAACTCTCCCAAATCTGGTGTGATCTAGTTGCTAAGTGTCATTGCAACTATTCAGTAAAATAAAACAAGCCAAGTTATCTGTGATCTGTCGACCATATAAGATTTCAATATTAGAATTAGAATTTTTTGCTTGTTCTGTACAATTATGTCTTTAAACTAATGCAGAAGTACTAAGATTGCTCTGGATTCAGAAAAGAAAAAAACTACATTAAGAAGAATGTTGAATTTAAATGCTATTTCTCTGAATGTTTTTCGTTGTTTTGACTGAGAGAGCTGTGGCACAGAATCCACCTATGGTGATTTAACGGAGAAGATACGTGGTATTTCATAGAAGCAAATGAAGCTCTGTAAGTTACACTTGTGAGTGATAACTTCAAAGTTCACACACTTGAGGGCTGTTTTCTAACCTAAAAGGAAGAAAGGTATTTTGTTTATCACGTGTGATCGGTGTTTCTGTGGCAGGCCAAGACGCTGAACTTCTTTCCTTGCACAGAAGGTTTCACTTAGGCGATGTCTACGCCAGGATGTTTCGGTAAAGAAGTTTCCACTCTGGTCACTAGCATTGCTCTCTTTTCACTGATGACTGTTGTGAGTGGATTACTGCAGAAAGGACTTTGCCTAAAAGAGGTTTCTGTGCTACCTGGCTTATCCACAGCGCCTTTACCGTTGTTGCACATTTATCAGTAGTGGCAGCAAATATAGTGAAACAAAGGATTTTTCTCAGCTCAGTAAATCTGAAGTGGATCACAGTGGAGGTAAATTTGATCTATAACATGCCCAAAGACCTGTGGAGCTCTGCAAGACAGCTTTCTCTGCCAGTGGTTCAGTACTTCCCCTTACCTGATGCTGTCCACTGAGACCACCAGACTGCTTGAAGCAGAGTTTGACCAGCTGAGAAGGAGTGTTCTGCTTTGCTGTTGTGCTCTGTGGCTCACAGCAAGCTCTCACTACCTTTTGTGATTCTCACTTGTGTTACCAGAGAACCCAGAACTCCTGCTGCTTTCAGCTATTCTTCCTGTGCTGATAGCACTGGATTTGTCTGTATAAAAAGTGACCTCACCAGAAGAGAGCAGAATTTGGTCTTGCTTCATGACCTGGCAAAGAAAGAATAGGAAATGCTCAGAAATGAGTACCAGAACAAGACAGAAGTATAAGAACAAGTCTAATGGAAGATTTTTGGTTATTTAGTAGCTGTGCTGGATTTTTTTAAATGCTAGTTTTGATAATAAAATATTGAAGTAAAGTCAAGCATACGTGTTATTGATCTGTCTTTCTGAAGTTTGCTCAGGGATAGTTATTTGTTCTTGCTACTGTGCATGTAAGCGAGCATGCACGCAAGAATGGGCTTGTAAAGGGTCTTTGCCAATACCAAATGCCAAATGTCTATGGAAGAAAAGGATAGTGTTCTTAATAATTGCAGCAAAACGTTGAACAATCCATTTTAAAATGGCATTTGTCTGTTAAAGTTTCTCCAGTAATCCTCCAAACCTGAACCAACCAGCCAAGGACCTTGACACTCCATACCTTGGTCAGAAATTCTCGAGTTCAAGTTCTTCACTCTAACACATGGCCCCCAACTGCTTGGGTGGGTATTGCAGAGTTCTTCTGGTGTGAGAAGCATCTTCCTGTGATACCTCAGGAGTGGTGACATTGTGTGTAACGGTGACAGAGTGGCAACACTCCTCACCTTTCATCCACTGGCAGAGGAGTTGTTGGTGTAACCTGTTGTCTCAAATCTCCATGGTATCAAAAGAAAATAGAGAATTGGACACCTTCTGTACAGCAGAACACTATGCAAGTTTCCTTTCTATTCAATTGTGTGCTGTCATCCTCACAATCCTATAGACAGGGGAATGTCTTCATACTCTGAGGGCTCTAGAACTAGGGCTGGAGGAGGGACTTGGACTCTCCTACTAGGAAATTGTAGGTAAATGTGAAGTGCACATAAGAAGTGATGGACTCTACATGGTTGGTATCCAGGAAAGTGTTTTTAGTGTTTCAATAGCTTCATTAATATGTCAGCTTAGTCTTCATTTAATGATCAGAAAAATACATGACAAAATAAGACTTGACTAGAAATGGAGTCAAAACCATCTTGATGTCACTGTAGAAATTTGTGGTGCATTTCTACATTAGGATTTCAGTCTTCCAAATCAGAGATATGTAGCAGAAGTGGAAAAACACCAGAGAAGAGCAACAAGAAGACATGTATGGAGCAGCTTCCCTGTGAGAAATGACTAGGGTGGCTGGGGCTCTTCACCTTGAGAAAGCAGTGGCTAGGAGAGGATGTGATAAAGGTCTGTATTAGGAAGTGCCATCAGGAAGGATGATTGTTCACTGCCTCTTAAAAACAAGAAGTGGGGGGCAGCAATGTAACCACTAGGTGACAGATCAAAAAAAGTCAAAGGAAGTGGTTTCTCAGACGCGTGTAATTAGACTGTAGAGCACGGTGGATGCTGCAGGATGTTATGGATGCCGTCAATGCACAAGTGGTCAAAAAGCAGGCACATAAGTTCCTGGAAGAAAAGTCTTCTAAAGGCTGTACAGGTACAGAGGTATTACCTCTGCCTTAGGAAGTCCCTGAGCTGAAAGTTTTTGGAAGTTATCAGAGAGTGCTCTGGAGAACTTTCACTAGATGCTTGCTTTTATTTTCATAGTCTTCAAATATTTGCTGTTTGCTGCTCTTAGCTAGAGTGTGGGGTAGGTGGATCTCTGATCTTACACCAGGACAGTAATTTTTGTTCTCTCTAACACTCACCACAAATTTTAACATGACGTCATTTTGCAATTTGCTTGCTTCCTTTTCTTTCTGCCTTTTAGAATCCCTGCGGCGTGTCCCTGGACTTTGTGGTGGCTCCCTCAGCCACCTCAAACTCTACGTGCAGTTTAGCACTGGGAACAGAGGGAAGAAGTCATCTGAATAATGAGCTCATGGCTAGTCAGACACAAGTTGATATATGGGGTAAACACACAGATTGGAATTCTTTCATAACATCTTGATTATGAAAAGATAACCATGATATTTATATCTCCCTAGTTACTTGTAACACCCTCATACCAGGGGGGGAAATGTTTTTGTTCTGTTTTTAAAGCAGCATTCCCATTTAATGCTTCATTTTGTGCAGGGTTTTTAATACCAATTGTTTTATGTCTGACTTAGGTGTTAAAAAAGTCTCAGCATCCCAGCTGGAGTAGATTTTTAGTGAATTCTCTCAGGAGTATTATCCCAGTAAGCTCAAGTGATCGTTTCCATGCCAGTTTGTACATAATCGCAGCCTGTGAGTGGAATTTTATGTTTTGGTGGTGCCAAAGGTTAAGCCTTATCATGCTGAATTTGGGTCCAGAATGCTAGCAATTTCAGGTGCTTTCTTCATAGCCAAAATGAGTGGCTGGAGAGCTCTGAGAAACTTCCCTGCTTTCCAGTCTTGGTAAAGCCCGGTATTACAGTAATTTCCTGGAGGTGGAGGAGATTTGCTTTGATATCCATCTGTGCTTTCCTACTTCAGAGGACCTGTACATCCCCTTCAGTTAGCACACAGTGCAGCTCCCTGCAGAGGTGAGAGCGCCGGGTGTGTGGTATAATAGTGCTTAATGTTAACCACAAGCTTTTTATAGAGGAGCTCTTCTTAAATGTGAACATTTCCATACAACTTTTTTCATGCTACAGGGTGTCAGATTTCAAAAGGCAGCGCTATGGCAAGCCAGTGGTTAGTTTATATGATTACTCTGAAATTAGTAAAATGATATAGTGATAAAAATGTTGGCTTTGTGCACTGTAATTTCTTCCTGGAGTGATTTCTTAGGTTTACAAGTAGTTTTGTTGAAAAGTACAGTAGTATTTTGCAGAAGGAACTTATACTGCAATAGAAAATATTTCTTTTCATTACTGATTTTCTTAGTTTGCTTTGCACTTGAGGTTCAGTGACAAATTGTAAATAACAGATTGGGCTATAACAAATTATATATTTAACAGCTATATGTTCTTTTCTTTGTGTCTTGTATTCATGAAATGAGTCCTCAGACAAAATATTTTTCCAGTAGGGGGACAAAACAAGTATCTAGCTATTCTATTCACACATAAAATGCATCATACTTTAAAAGTAGAAATTTTAGCTTTTTATTGTTACATCTTCTGCAGACCTGCTATTCTGAAGTGTTGAAGCCAGATTTCTTTGGAAACCTGACACAGCTGAGAATTGTATATTTGCCAGATGTGACTCTGGATATTGATGTGGATGGTTAGTGCTACTTTTCCATAGGGAAAAGGGTACAATCAGCCTTGGGAACTTGTACTACAATAATCCATTGCTTTGAATAAGATCATTTCAAAGAAAGAGATACCAGCTGATTTTTGTTTTCTGTCTTTGACGCTGGGGCATGGGAAGAAGTTTTGTACTGTGAAAGTGTGAGCTCAGACTTGCAGTGTCCATGCAGTGTTACAGCGGCCGTAAATGACGCTGATGGAGGCTCACGCACAAGTGGTGAGATTACTCACTCATGGATGAAAATTCTGTGTTTGGGCAATCTCTAGGCATGGCAGAAAGCAGGTCTGTCACAAATGGCTTGTTGATTTGGGACATATACTGAGAAGATAGTTACTGTCCTTGGGTGATGGCTGGGCTGAGATTTGTCCGAACTTAAAGTTTTTGGGGTTTTGGGAGGATTTGTTTCTTAATTACTATCCTTAGCTCAATGCTCAGGCATTGCTTGGACATTTCACAGAAAAGCATTGCAAGAGGCAGCGTGAGCAACTTCCTCTACATTGGATAAAACAAGTGATTCCTAGGAAGTCAGGGATGGGCCCTGTATGTTGTTCCTATGGGGAATGATTCTTCATACTTCTGGGCAACAGTGTAAGGCTCTGGCACGCTCTTGTTCTACGTGTGCTACTGCTGTGCTACTTGATGGAAGTTAAACCTGCTTTATGCAGAAATCATTGTTCTGAGACTTGAGAATAGTCTTTTTCATAATTACAGCACAAGTTGTAAGAGTGTTCATCTAATGCAGCGTACTCTTCAAAAAAAACACTCTAGGCGTTGTACACTTTGTAAAGGAAAAGAAAAAAGAACAGCAAAAAACAAAAGCCCGGTAAAATACCCAGGGAGAGTGAACAAAAAAATATGTTCTCTAATTTAAAGTGATCCGGAGTCTTCTCGAGTTCATGAACCAGCACCGCCGTTTGATGTCAGCAGAACTGAGCGGAAGCGTGTGGTTTGTGAGCTCGCTGCTGCTGTGGAGTCACAACTCCTCGCTGGCTGTGGATGGGCTGTGCAGGGCAGACCACAGTGCAAACCTGCTGATTGTTTGGCCCCAGGATGAAGACCCTGCCTCAAATGGAAACATCAGCTCCTTTCGCCAGTGCCATGCTGTACGTTCTGCTGCGTTTCGTGTCAAGGGTGGTGACAGACCACGATAAACGTAGAAGTGGGCAAGAACGTCTGCTGCCTGCTTGGCCAGATAGCCTCCATCACAGGAGGGAGGAAGAGAAAAAGCAAGCTACGTTCTTGGACAGAGAAGCAAACTGCTGCTGGAAAAGAAAAAAAAAAAAAGTATTGCCTCATGTTCCTTTAGCATGTGACCAGTTACGGCAATTGCTGATTGTCTACATACCGGGAAAAAAATACCCTGTCGTATAAAAAGTTCCCAGTCTCTACTTCAGGTCATTACAAAGGTCTAAAGGCAGTTATTAAGGAAGTCAATCCAACTTTTAAATAATACTTTGCAGAACAAGAAAAAATCAGAGAGGACAAGGGATTGTTTCAGAGGGGTTTATGATCTGTACTGAGCTTTAATTTTCTTCCATTGTGTTTGGATTAGCTGAATGAGATGATGTCTCTCATTCTTTGAAAACTAGTTTTTTAAACTATTATGAAGCAGATAGAAAATAAGCAATATAAGAGAGGCCACAGAAGACTTGCAATGCACCTTTAACACTTTATGTATAAGAGGACGCTGCAATGTATTCTGTATTTTAGAATAAGGCTACTTCTGGGTATAGAGAATCTGCAACTGGAACAGATACCTAAAGTTGAGATGATCAATTATGGTGTCTCAGGCACAGAGGCAACACATGAGGGGATTGCTTGGGGAAGTGATTTTTCTTTTCTCAATTCTTCCAGCATGATAGGCTTTCTTTGCCCTGGTCTGTACCTTTCAAACTGACAAAAAGAATTTAAGTTATACATGTGTCTCTAGCAAGATTGCCTTTGTTGTAAAGTGAACAGTAATAACAATATGCAGCGGCAATGCAGAGATTTCATTCGAAGTTCCCATTCCACAGAGCGTGCTTTTGCTGAGCAGTACTAGCAAGAATTTCTGGGAAAAGAGTTTTTGTTCAATTAATTGATACTATTTTAATAATTCTCATATTGAAGAATAGAAATACATAAAACTTGGTAATAATGTAAATAAACAATACAATTATTCTATATGTTGTATGCAAAATATAAATAATTTTATGTTTTCCATACATACATGTATGTATAAAATATTTCCATTTAGCCATCTACATGTACACAAAATAGTGAGCTTATTACAAACTTCTTTCTTATTTCTTTCATTTTCATTGGGATTAATTTCTATTTATTCCTGATTCTTTTCATCATGAAGTATCTGTCCATTGAGAAATAGGGAAGATTTAAGTAGATGTGTGTGAATATTCCTCTGATGTAGCTGAAGAATCACTGCTAAGTCTGTGCACATCTATGGAGGTCTAAAACAAACAATTTCTTCAGGAGAGTGTTTTTAGTGAACAAATTGCATTTAAGAAATGGGAGGTTTCTCCTGAACACGTACACACACTCACACACACACACACACATATATATCTCCCCATTTTTGCTTTGTGGAAGTACCAAGTAGCCAGTAGTTCATGCATTACCCATGTAAAGATATGATGAAATAATGAGTACTTCACTGGGAAAGCTCTTGGGGATTATAAAGGTACTCGAGACATGGAATGCATAAGTATAGCAAAACCAAGGTACACGTCATTTTGGGTATCAGTAAAACCTACCTGCCTTTAAAAAAAAACAAGAATCCTGATCACATGTCTGCTCAGGAAAATAAAAATAAAACCATAAACCTCAAAGTTTCTGCAAATGATTTGCTGCTAACGTCAGTGGTTTTTTTTAGAGAATGAGATGTTTTAGATCAAGCAAACATTCTTCTGACATTGGTGACGTAATGGTCTCGTGTTCAGAAAGATTTCCTGTTTACTTTGGATTTGAACACAGACATCTCAAGAAAGAAGGTGCTAAAATTTTCATTACACCTCTGCCTATAAAGACAGCCCAAACTGTTCTGAGATCTGTAGTAAATTTATATACATTTCTTTCTCTAGAAACAAAGTAGGTAAGTAACAGTTGACAAATCTCATAA
Source organism: Fringilla coelebs (assembly GCF_963513975.1). Lineage (NCBI taxonomy): Eukaryota > Metazoa > Chordata > Aves > Passeriformes > Fringillidae > Fringilla > Fringilla coelebs. The sequence goes on along the minus strand of NC_140028.1, from coordinate 43,244,233 downwards.
AATCAGAGAGTCTGAGTTTGCTGACCAAGCTAATTCCTCAGTTTTAATCCTGTAATGCAGAAAATTATCAGGCCATGTCAGTTTGGCAGCCTTGTGAGCTATTTTCATGCTCTAAACTGGGAGCTTTGTTAGCAAATGCATCTGAAGTCAAGGGACTAGGGGTCCCTCAGAGATGAATTGTTGCTCCCCTAAATCTGGTGAGCTCACAGATGGCAATAAGGCTTCTTTGTGGTGAAGTTCATGCCTTAGTTATATGCTGTAACTTTTCATTAATTTGCTGTTTCAAATAATTTCTGTGAGTGTTCACAGTAGAATCAACACATCTTGTTCATAATTTATATTTAAATGTATCCTTTTTTCCGAGAAGGCAGAGATCAGCTGGCTGTTGTTTTATTTTCCTAATTATAAAATAACAGAGATTATACTCAAAGCTTGCTGCATCTCTTCCTATGCCTTTGAAAATATGAATACATCAATCTCCCTTTAGCTATCCACTCTCTAAAGAGTGAAGGAGTCTATTGTAAAACAGACCATGGCGAAGATCTTGTATGCACTGAGATCAGAAATAAGTATATTTGAGTGTTTCATTGTTTCATTTTGCTTTTTAACTCTGTATGGTTATATTTTGAGAAACAATGTCACAGATGTGGAAACTTGCTTCATCTCCATAATATAACTGCTGAGCAGTCTAGAGAATGAAGTTGTGAATTCAGGTCAGCACAGCTTTGCTGCTGAGGCAGGAGGCATCGTTTGATGCCTTGGTGATAAAAATCTAATAGAAGAAAAATACTGACTGTGATAAAGTCACCAAGTGGATTTTGGTCTGTTTTGATGGTGTGTAGGAAATGAGATTACTGGTTGGTTTTTCATTAGATGTGTGTCCTGTGAGTATAAAAAGCGTACTTCTAAATGTGCAATTGTGATACCAGCATAAGAAAAACCCAACATCAGCACATGCTTTGGCATGAAACTGTTGTGTGTTTAGAGATTCTGCAAACATTCTCTTAATCTGGTGGGTAAGAAATTGCTGCTTGTGGAGCTGTTAGGGAATTTACATTGGCACTCGAAGCCAAAGCTGGATCTAGGAGAGCACATTTATGACAGTGACAAACACACAGGCACGGTAATATACGGCGTATTGTAAGAAAAACACTTTTGCTTTTACAAAATTAGAGGAGGAAGGAGCATCTTGCTGCCAGCTGAATGAGAATGGATTTGGGTTGGTGGGAAGCACACACCAGAGGGGAATGTCCTGCAAGGGTCAGGCTGGGTCCAGTGGATCAGTGGTCTGAATTACCACGGAGCAGGTTTAATAGTCTCATTCATGGCTTTCGCCTCACTAACTGCATGCAGAGAGTCCTGGTGCTCTGGGTTCTGTGCTGACAGCACGGAGACACCGAGTAGCATTTGTGTGAAGCCAGATGGGGCTCGGCAGCTCAGCTGCTTCCAGGTGTGACTTGTCCCTGGATGCAGTGGGTCTCCAATCACCCAGGGCTATGCCTGACCTAAGAGGCTGATCCAAGCCAGCTCTATCTGTGGCATGGGTAATTTGCAAATTGGATAACACACCTCTGCAGTGTTTTAGTGGTAACTGTAGAAAAAAGGGGAGAGAAATGCAATGCAATACACATTTTAAAACAGTGCTTATCAGTAATTTAATTTGTAGTGGATTTGATGCCACTTTAATTGGTTTTTTCCAGGCAAAAACTGCTTCTCCAAAATGCAGATGTTCCTGTTATCATGAACACCTACTTTAGTCAGAAGGTGCTACACAGTGAACATTCAGAAGCCAGGGAGAAGACATATGGTCTTACAAAGATGCTTATCAGGAAGAATATTATATCTTTGGCACAGACCTTCAGACTTGATGACGTCGATGATAAGTTACACCAGGAATCTTCAGATAATCAGGTATGGTCCATTTGGTTCACAGTTCAGCACTTGGTAAGAAGTTAGTGAGCAGATGTTTGGAAATCGTAAGAAAAACAAAAATTCTAAATTACTGACCTGTTTGGTTTCCCCTTTCATTTAGTCAAGACTGAATAATATACAGTATTTACTTTAATAATATTTTCTTAGTGGAGGCTTTTGGTCCATCCAAATGCTGAACTGCTGTGAGGTTTTTTTGCTGAAATCTCACTACTGTGCTAAACAGTAATTATAACTCGGTCTTTCATTGATTTTTCTCTTATTCTTTATAGCTGAATAGCTAAAAAAATAGCTGTTTTCTTCTAACTCACTCATGACACTATTTAAAATAAATATTCCTTTTCCCTATTCCTATGTTTTAACTCATTTGTTTATCGATCCTATCCTTTCTTTAAAGCATCAATTGATAACATCACCTCCCATTCCCACCCCTTCAGTTTGTTTCCCTATTTTGACTTTATTTGTATTAAAATGACTACTGACTCTGCATTTCTGTAGCTGTGGTTGTACAAGCTGAGGTATTTTAAGAGATTTGTTTTCTTCACAGTGTGTGCCAGCACTTTCTGAAAGTCAGGCTCTTGTAAAAGCTTTATATTGGCTACCTAAATGATTCTTAATATTTGACAAGTTTCGCCCTTCAAGTTTGAAGAACCATGAGTGTCAACATTTTGTGTTTGCTTTATATATAATTCCCATTATAGGCCTGGGAATTAAAAAGTTACATAAATCAAATCCTAATTGAATTTCTTGCTTCAACTCTAACTTGTAAAAAGCTTCTACGGTGGTATTTGAAAACCAGAACAATTTACTTGTTCCCCTCATGGCTCCTAACAAACAAACCACTTCATTTAAAACTTGGTAGACAAGTTTTATTGCAACCACTTTGTAGAGCAGTGTCGTGCCACAATTTTCTTGTAAATACTGCAAATCCTCCTTCTTTATTGGTGTATAATACTTATGGCACAGTCGGTGATTCTCTGAAAACCTTTCTTCCCACACAGCTTTTTATAAAAACAGGTTTCATTGTGAAAACAGAAATTTGGCTCATGCTGCAAAGGGACCTATATATATAGACCATGTTAGTCTGTGCTTGCATACAGTCTTTATCAAGAGAGATTTATTTTAAAATTAAGATAAATTACATTCTTCATTTAGATTAAGGGAAACTGTAGTATTCATAAAATTTATTTTAGAAGTTTGGAAGGTTTTATTAATAAAATATGTTTTGAAAGTAGTGGAAAAATGAAATTTTGGCTTTTAAAGTTTTGTATTTTTCATTAAAATCTAATTCTTTAACACTGAAATATTTTCCATTGACATGTGTAAGTCTGAGGACTAGCTTATTAGTCTATAAAACTAGAGACCTGTTCATTTCCAATTTTGTTTAAAAGTCTGGAAGCATTCAAGATGAATTTTACCCTTTTTTTAAGAGGAGAAAGGGACAGAACACCAAAATAAAACTCCATTCAAGGGGAAGGATCATAAGGGCTAATATCAGTTCTGTTTTCCTGCTGGTGTTGTGTTAGCTCAGTCCAGAGCACCAGTTAAATACAGGAGCACACCATGTGTGCAACTCTCTTGAGTGTTTATTGAAAATACACAATAAATAACTGGCCATTAGTCTGTAAGTTACTTTAGGAGCAGTAAGTATTTCAAAAATGATTTTGCACTTGATTTTTCACTATGGCATTTTCCTCTCTAGCTCTGCATAATTTCAAGATTCTCTGGAATGTTTCTTTTAATGGGTTTTCCTTCACCAGGTTCCTTGTGCTCCACAAACCCATAACAACGGTGACTCAAAACAGCATCCCTTAGCACTGAGTGCTGTTAATGATTCTCTGCTTGAAATGGTGGAAAGCCAGGGAGCAGTGGGATGGAGAGAAGTGCAGGTACAAGTCATTATCCAAAGGGTGTACTGTTTGCCTGCAAGAGAAGGGTACAGAAGCCACACTCAAGGAAACAAGCCTCTTTGTGCAGCGCCTGTCACGAATTCAGATCCACCGAATGTTAGGTGAGTAATAAGATGCATGGGAACTTTTGTGTTGAGGCTGTGATATATGAGAAACCAAAGAGGAGTGAGTTCAGAAATGTCATTCTTGGTTGTCAGCTCTTGGGGAATAAGCACACTCAGCAAGGAAGGCATGGGGCTGTTGTTGGGCGTGGTGTAGTTCTTTAATAGGCATGGTGTGACACAGAAGTAGTCCTGCCCAGAGAAGGGAAGGGTCTGTCTATAGTTTATGTCATCAACAGATGACAGGAAGATTGAAAATGAATTAATGAGAAGTTAATTGAGAACATCATATACTGTTCCTTGAGTTTCACAGAATTGTTGTTACATCCCATTTGCCCATTTCAGCCTCTGGTATGCTCTGCTAGGGAGTTATGCTCGTGGTCTTTTGAAACACAAAAAAAAATACATGGACACAGAAATGAAAGGCTTTTCTATAATGAGGATTTTGCACAGATGCTATTAGAGAAACATAGGTGTATCCTTCCACTGTGAAGTAACAGGAAAAAAATCCTTTTGACTTCTGGAAATCTGGAGGCCACAGCAGTTAAGATTCCTCTGCAGTAAAAAGTGTTGTGGTGTCAAAACATAACCAGCAGTGCAGAAACATTACACGCAAACCTCATGGAACACACAGCTTTCAACCAGTTGTTTTAGCCTCTTATGTTTTAGTCTTTGCATCCTAACACTGTCCTGTTTACAGTGGAGGGAATCAAGAATTGGACCTTGCTTTCTTAAATACAAAAGATATGGTAAACAGTTTTCTTTTTTGACCAATACTGAACCATTGAATTCTTTCCTTCTTTTGTGATTCTCGGGGTTTGAGACCAAAGACTGATTTCAGTCTTTCTCAGCAACCCGGGGTCTGAGACAGCTTTGTCTGTTACTGCATTTTCTTCCTTTGGTTTTGCACTAACTTTTGGTTCATGCTGGTTTAAAATATTGAAAGGTAAGATGTATCAGGTTTTTTTTTTTCACTCAGGAAGATCATTAAAGTGAGTTATAGTGGAAGAGCTTGTATTAAGGTTTTAAGTTCAGCCTTTCAGGGCATAAGCAAACATTTCTTCCTGCAGAGTTTGGGACTTGAATGGAGATGTGCAATTAGTTTAACAGGTATAGTTGAGAGCTCTCCAGATGTAATTTTCAACGGGCTCTGAAAGGTTTCTTCAAAGTTTTGAATAATTTGAGTTCCTCTAAGCCACCCTGCAGGTGGATAGTGGTGTCCTCAATGGTCCTTCTCCTTGAGCTTTTGAAATACTAGAATCCTCTCAGTTCTTGCTGCCTTGTAAGCCTCTGGGTAATTCACAGCACTCACTGATCAATAAAATTCCTCCAGAAGGAACTTAGGAAGATTATTCTTTCCTAAGCTACCTCGGTCATCACCCACAGGAAAGTAATTATCAACAGCCTTGTCCCTGACAATATTTGGAGCTCTTTTACATATAATAGTTACATTGAACATTATTTTTTTTTAAGTAATTTATATATCTTGTTGTCTGGATCATTGTTTTGTATTTAATTCATTCTTAATAAAACATATATATTTTTTTCAAAGTAAGAGGAGAAGTACTTTACCAGCCCACATCAATATGTGGCTTTGAGGACAGTACTCCTCAGTGTAGATTTTCTTCCAGAGGGCTACATTTAATCAAATGTCAGGGCACCTGACAGACTGTTATTCAAACTGATTTTTTCATTTCCAGCTCTTAACCAAAAGTACACTCAACTTGCAGTCTCACAATTTGAGGTAGTTAACCTGCCTGAGCCCACACCCTTCACAGGAATGGAGTGAAAGAAAACAGAAATCTCAGATTGCACTTCTTATGTCAAACATGAAATAGAAATAAAATAAAAAATGAGAGCTTGTTGCTTCTGCGTACATGCTGTAGCTGGGTATTCTCATGTGCAGTTGTTAAACTGGTCTCTTGAAAGTTCCTCAAATTTCATAGAACTCTCAGCTCAGAAAACAGCTTGTTTGTGTTGTTCACAGCTATCAGACTGCGTTTTGGATCCTGAATCAAAAAAACCAAACCACTTTCTTGTTTGCAAAGAGGAGAAGGAACACTTCTTTTACAGACTGAGGAATGAAAAACACCTCTTGCTGCTTTATCAGCTGCTATTTCCATGGCTGATAAACATCCACATGAGACTTCTCCTCTACCAAAAATGTCTGTGTCTGTCACCTGATAGTGAGCAAAAGGGTCCAACGCCCTCTGGCAGTCCTTTGAACCAACTATTGGCTTATTCTTTTGTAATAAAAAACCCTTACTTTTTTCCTTTTTAAATTTCTTTCTGTGAAGTAAAACTGCCAGGAAAACAAGGTTTGTATTTTATGAGGCAAGATGAGTTAGATTATTCATTGTTTCATAGACAAAAATTTCTAAATAGATATCAAGATAGATTAATACCTAATGGAGTCATATTTTAAACAGGCTGTTCTATTGCATATCTTCTTTTGTAGCACTCCACAATAACCTAGATGCTGTTGTCACAGGGAAGCATAAAAACCACAATAAGCTGAAAAGAAGCATGAAATTAAACGTGGAGTAGGGGAAGTGATGCATTTGGTTCAAGGCATCCAGTTTCTAGTAAGAGAGTAGCAAATTGTGGGAGAAACCTCTATTTTGATTATAGGGAAGTGGATTAATCTAATTGATTAAAAGTAACACTTGTGAAACGTAGAAACTACAGGGCTGCCTATGTGCATCTAGCATTTGCTGTTCATAAATACAAGTGTGGAATATGGCCTTTTACTGATAGACAAAGGGATATGTTTGAAGGGTTGAAGTTGGCTCAGCTGAAGTATTCAAAGCATTTTCCAAGGATGCTGAGAAATCTTTGCAGAGATTGAGGAGTTCTCCGGCTTCTGTTGTGCATAAATTGGATCCACATTCCCTGTATTATTGTTGAAATATTTGCCTTTTCCCCCGTAACTAACTGCTCTTGCAAATGGACTTTTCATGCTGAAGAAGTTTCTTGGGGGAAAAAAAAGCCCAGAAGAAAATATGACTCGCTGTGACTGTCTGCCCATTTCCAGCATTCCTGGCATACTTTTTGCTGCCTTTTCCCCTCTGATGGCAGAGAGATACTTTTGTTAATGACACAACACATGTTTGTCTAAACCCAATTGTTTTGATTCTTTTCTGAAAATGTCCTGGCTTACAAGTATGAGGATCCCAAAGAGACTCCTGTCAACCTGAGGAGCTCACTGGCTCAGAGGTGTCTGACTCACTGAGTCGGCCTTGTACTTTGTGTTCCTGGGATAAAGCAGTGTATAATTTGGATTTTGCTCCTGCCAGTATCTGTTTGTTTTGAGCAGGCCACGTGAGTTTAGTAAAAAATAGAGCTGGTCAGTTTTGTGCCTTAAAGGACAGGGCTGGGTGTGTGGTTGTCAGTGTAACTAAAATAGATGCACTTTTAGGACTATTAGGCAGTTAAACTGGTCAGAGCACTTGGAGGATTTGTGTGAGGAGGCTGGACAAAAAAGGGTGTTGTCATGAAGGAAGAACTAACCACTGCTGGTAGAAAACAATGTTAGCTATAGCTGTGAATCCACACTTTAAAATCTGTGGGTGACTAGACAAATTTTCCGTTCACTTCTCTCAGCGTGTTTTGACCTATTTCCTACCTGAACAAAGCCTGCTATAGGTTTCTATTCCAAGAACAAAAGAAAAACCATACATTTACTTTAAAAATTAGTGTGATCTGCGTCTCTGCACTAGTCAGCTGTAGTTCTTTCAGTTTTGCTCTTTATTTTGTTTTCCATTTTCCAGATCACAGAGCAGTGGAAAGGTCTGCCACCATGCAAGCAGGACCCTTGGGGAACAAAATATTTAGAAGAGATGAGGATTTGTTTGAGTGGCTGGAAGAAATAGAAGTGAGAAAAGTCACATTTCTCTTTCTGAGCAGGCCCAAAGAAACATGATAGTTGGTTTCTGTAATTCATTGTGGTCTAGCAAGTTGTTGCAAGTTTCTGAGTAGTCTGTTCATATGTAATTCTTTGTAAAACAGTTTTATTGGCGAGTGATAATCCTGTAGAACTAATGAATTTCTTAGCTGGATTTCCTTTTTCCCCCCTCTTTTTCTTCATGCAGTGATCTTTGCTGTTTATCTTAACACAAATCTAGTAAATGGGTTAACCTGTCTAGCAACATGCACGACTAAAATGGAGTGTCAGATGCTGCAACTGGCATTCCAAGGAGATGGATTAATACTTTGAAAAGTTGTCCCTCTGGTATGGGAAGCATACCTTAAGTTTTATAAAGCACATTGAATTCAGCAACAACAACAACAACATAAAAAACTCTGGAGGTATTCTTATTTGAAAAGAGCCCAGATTGGAAAGGACCTCGTGAAAGATCCATGTTCACAGATGCTAACATCTGTCAGAATGTTTTTTGTGGCTGACTTAAATCTGTTTACAGCATTCCATTTGTTTTTTGTGTTTTTTTCAACAAAACATTTTAAATGGAATGGTCATAAATGCAAGTTTTAAAAAATTACATTATGTTTCTGGGATGTGATTTTTCAAGTGGAAAATAAACAGGAAATAAGTAACTGAAATGCAGTAGAGAGTACTCCATAAACTAAAAGGTTTCTCTATTTTTTCCGTTTCAAATCCTTCTCCGAAGTGAAGATACTGCTCTTAATATTCTTGCAAAGTAGTCTAATTGCTACTTGACAGACTTATAATAGTTCTCCTAATAGCTGTGGTTCCAGCTCTAGTAACTGGTTTCTGCTTTGAAGTCTCTCTTTTTTTTATTCACAGTAAAGACTCCCTGACACTTGGATTATTCCCTTTTGCCTCCACCCTGCTCTATTTGTAATTCTCAAACTGGAGCCACCAAAACAGAGAGTAAGGACAAAAGACTGTTGGAAAAACAGCTTTAGTATCACTCTGTCCAACTAATACTTCTTATGTAGTTAACACACTACATTCCCCAGGCTGTTGTCTGGATAGCCCTGAAAGTCTGTTTTCCCTGCTGATGCTGCAGACAACTAGATGGAACTTGGGCTACTTCCAGTGCCACCGTAGTACAACAATTTGTTAATTTGACATTGCTGTTTATTTTTCAGCGCTAAATATTTACATAACCTTATTCTGTCCAAGGGCAAGGTGAAAGCTGTTATCTGATATATTCTGTACAAGTGAAAAAAAAGGACCCCTCAATGTACACCAGTGTTTTTCGTCCCCGTGCCAGGAATAGGCAATTAAACATTTTGCTGTTGTTCTAAAATATGTCAGGGCAGTGGTAAAAAATGCTGGTACAGAAAAGAGACCCAAGAAGACGATAGCCAGCACAGACCACAAGTGTGACAGGGATTCAGTCTCCCTGGGAAGCAAATGGACAGGAATAGAAACCAGCTATTAGATGGCCAATACTGTGCATGCAGGCTCTGTATGCATCTAGCAAAAAGGAGACACTGGTTCCTTTATTTCCTCCATACTTAAGTGCTTAGACTGATCAGTAAAGCACCCATGTGCTCACAGAAGGCAGTCAGATGCACCTCAAGTCTTTTTTTTTGGTCAAGAAGGAGGAGTAGCTCTACTAACTAATGCATTCCCCATGATGGAGAAATGGTAGAAATGCCTGAGTAGCACAGAGAGACAGATAAATGCTATAGAAGCATCATTATGTAGAGCTGTGTGTTCCCCACCACTTACCCTGTAACCATGTGATTTCACCTCCCACCTCTGATGATCACATGCAGGGCTTTAGGAAGCTGGGGAAGCTTTATTGCACCTGAAGACCTCATTTCCCACTGCTCTTTGCTTCATGGATGTATGCACCCAATTGGTTGTTTTTGGGGGACTGTGTAAATGGTGAGAATGGGAAGGGTAATGTGGTCCCTGTACATTATCCTACAGCAGAGACCAGTCTAGGGAGAAAAAAGCAAACCATTTGAAAATGTAATTTGCCACCTCTAGAGCCACAATCGAAGTATGTGCTGTTGTACACTGGGTGGTTTCAAACAGGAATAGTAATTTTCCAGCACCTGTTATTTGTCAAGAATTGTTGTAAGATGGCCTACATAAAAGGTATGGAATCTTACCCTCGGCTTTGACCTTCCCCCTTAATTTTTGTATCTCTGAAAGTTACGTGGCTGATAGAACTGAGAGCAAAAATCTTCCATGTGTGTTTTGCACCTCTACATTTCACTGACTATACCACTTCCTGGAGGAAGCGTTAAAGTTGTGCTGAAGCTCTCAGAAACCTTTGTAAAAGTCAGATTGTGTCTCTGGAATTTGTTTTTCTTCTACCATCGTACCCAAAGGCAAGAACCTTAGCAGTGATAAATGTTATAAATGCCTGGGTGGAGGTGAGCTAGCAGCTGGGAGAGAAATTTAACCACCTGAGTATTGCACGGAATTTCTTTGCCACTTGGCAAGTAAGCAGGCTTTTTATGCACAGTCGTAAGTATCTGCAGAGATAGTGCATGTTCAGAAAAACATCAGCACAGATTTTATGTAATAGCAATTTTCCAAAATGGAAGATGCTTGGAAATAACATTCTATCATCAGCTTTGTAAAAGCTTCTGTTGTGTGTAACAGATCAATACTCCTTGGAGAAGTATTACAAAGATACTCTTTGGGGAAAAGGAAGTCTTGAGTCTCAAAGAGTCAGGAATACACAGTTCTGTGCAGATTATGGGTGTGCTCTATTAATTAAGACAGACTTTGAAAGGGAAAATACTGCTGAAACATAGGCCTGGACATCTATATTTTAAGCTCTTCTACACTTTCTTTTATACAATGTAAAAGATGAAGGTACAGCAAACAATGCAAATAAAACAGAGCTCCTCAGAGAAGACTATTAGTTCTTTCAGTAAGCATTGTGGTTTAAAATTGGTATGTAAGTTATAAATGTTAGAAGGTTATCTTGTGTTCATGTGCCAGTCCTGACTGGTGGCTGCTGGTTTTGTTCCACTTCTCACAGCCAAAGGCAGTCAGCAGCATCACACTGGGTAGGGATCTGCTGTGCTGAAATCCTCAATCTCATTTCAGTTAATGCTTCAACTCCCTTTTTGACTGAAGGGCACTGCACAGGGCTGGGAGAAGTGATCAGCAAAGGCCTGGGGTGGCCTTACTGTACATTACAGTTCACAGTGTAAGGGCTTCAGTGGGTTGGCAGTTATAAGAGATTTCGTTATTTTTTAATTTTAGTCCTACATTGCGGAAATATTGCTTTCTTTAACTGATACATACTGCCTGATACTTGTTCAAATTGGTTTGTGACACGCTGGATTTAGAGAGCTGGTTGGAGGTGTGTGTTTTTAGACAGCGTGCTTTCCATGTGCCTGAGGCTAGGAGTGAATGCAAAGTGTACTGCAGAGGTGTTTCACATTTGACAGGCTGAGACTTGGGGCTGGGGCTGTTCAGCCTGGAGAAGAGAAAGCTCCAGGGAAGAACTTGGAGCAGCCTTCCAGGACATAAAGAGGCCTTGCAGGAAGGCTGCACAGGGACTTTTACAAGGACATGCAGTGATAGGACAAGGGAGAATGACCTTTAGCTGAAGGAGCACGGGTTTAGATTAGATATTAGGGAAAAAATCTTTGCTGTAAGGGTGCTGAGACACTGAAACAGGTTGCTGAGAAAGATTGTGGATTGGATGGCTCCTCCCTGAAAGTGTTCAGAAGCAGGTTGGATGGAGCTGTGAATAACCTGGTCTGCTGGAAGCTGTGGATTTCCTCTCTGAGGCAGCAGCTTTCCCCACTATTGAATTCAAATATGATCTAATCATGACAACTACAGATGTTCTTGTCTTTGTCCTATAACAATGGGATTATGCATTTTCCACTGCCTCTGAACAAATGCCAAAATTTGTAAATTTTGTTTGACATGAGGAAAAATGTGCAAGGAAATTAATTTGATTGGAACAAGTTATGTCACATCTTCAATATGGAACTATAAATTAACTGGCTGTATTAACATAATGTAAGTGGGAAGTGGAAGACAATGTTAGCAAAGACACTTGGTGTCTAATCTTTCCAAAAGTGTTTTTAATTTCTTTATTTCTATTTAATTTAATGGTAAGTGGATATTTCCTTTCCAAGGGAGCTGAAAACTGCCAAAGCTTTCTTGCTGCAGCTTGGGCTGTTTAGTCATACTTGAAAATATCTGGGTTAGGAGCTCATCTATACCTTGGTGCTTCTGTGTATCTGAGTCACCTTTTGTATTTGGACTGCCAGGCTTTGTGGGAGAATCACAGCAATACCATCCTGAGAAAAGAGGTTTTTGAAGTGGATGTATGAACAGGAAAATCAGTGTCTCTCAGGCTGTTTATGTTTCAGCAGTGCAAGTGGGAAGGGACTCCAGTAAGGTTGTGAATTTTTAAGAAATCAGTCGGAAATCCGCTTATATGTACAAGGAGAAGGGGGAGAATTCAAAGCAAAAAGAGGTTTCACATCTGGTTTAGAGGTTGCAGCTTCAGCAAATCAATGAATTGCAATCAGATAATTTCTTTTTAAATGCTTGCAGGGGTTGCACCTCATAGGATAACCTCTGTATGCTAGATTTAGGAAACTCCTGCGTAAACAAATGGGTTGCATTCTGTGATTTATTTGATCCCTGCTGAATTTGAGGGTGATCTGCCTGGTTGCAGTTGCTGTTTGGGCAGCGCAAATCAGAAGAAATTAAAAAGTCATGTATTGAACAAAACCATGAGAAAGAAGAATAATTATATTTGGAAATAAAAATTCCTTTTTTTTAAAAAAAGATAAATGTACTTTTGGGTATTCCTAAACTTTTTTTGATGAAGAACCCCAAATTTCCTGATCAACCCTGTGTATTAAAGGATTTCCATTGTAAAAATGAAAAATAAAAGCTAGGAATGATTCTTACTTATTGATTCAGGCTTGTGGTTAGCCTAACATATTGAATAGCAAGCCAACCTGCCTGGCCTCCCTGCAAACACCTGAAAGGTTTGTCTCTGTCTGAGGTCACCTGCTGGAATCCATAGAAGCAGATGGTGGCAAAGTAACTGCTTTCATGATAAAACCATTTTAACAGAGCAGATAAACACTCCAGTAGTCAAATAATAATGAAGATTTTGTGTATGCACAGTGTGGATTGATACAAATGGCTGATTGTTGTAGCACTTCAGTATCATGATGTTTTGGTCTCAATTTGCAACCCTTAGTTCAGCAGTCAAATAATATTGAAGATTTTGTGTATGCACAAAATTGATAAAAATTGCTGATTGTTGTTGTAGCACTGATGTTTTGGTCTCATTTTACAATCCTTAGTTCCATGGAGTAGAAATACATGCTTTTTTTCCTTTTCTATATAAAGATAAACCTGTCTCTTTCCTTTTTCCCCCTCTGCAGTTTAGTTTTGTATTTGGCACAATAAAAACATAAGTACTGTAGAAAGTTTTGAAAGTGCCCAGACGGAAGCCCCGGGTATGAAGTGCTGTTAAATTCCGTGCCTGTCACTCGCTGTCTGTGTGTTTTATTACGGCTGACTCTGGCAGCGCAGCAAAGTGATATTTCAGCAGAACACAGCGATACATGGCAAAGCTGAGCTGCGTTCAGTGCCGACCGACGCCTTTCTGTCCGTGGGTCAGTCCCTGGCTGAACAGACATTTCCTGCCTTTATCCCAGCGTTCCCTGGAAGGCCGGGGCTGGGGTTGCGAGAGGGCACACGTGGTGTGTGTGTGTGTGTGTCTGTCCGTCCGTCCCCCCGCATCCCCGCACACGCTGTTCAGTAAACAAGCGGGGGAACCAGAGCGGGCTGGTTGGGAGCAGCCCGTTCATTCACACGGAGCTCTTGGAAAGCGCTGCCTTTGCGCAGCCCTGACGTACGGGCTGAGGGAAGCGGAGAAGGCAGTATTTATGTTTTCATTAATGCTTTTTATAGCTGCGAGCCAGCTGTAGCTGGTTAGCATTAGCCCAGGACATCTATTAGCGTGCAGACCTCTTACGCAGGATAAAGGGCTTCTGATGGAAACAGAGTTGTTACTCATGGTCCTCCCGGCTGCGTGTTTACATGAGGGCTGTTTGTGCTGACATAGGAGATATATATTAGAACAGCATGCACCTTTCTAAGGAGCGAGTTTTCCAGGATTCAAGAGGATTTTGTGTAAGAACTTCTAATGTAGCGAACGCTGAGATGTGCACCTTTAAATGGCGTATCGCTTGTTTAAGAGCTGTTCTATTTAAATAATGCTCTGCAGCTATGCAGATGCTAAAATTATTTTGTGTTTAGCTTTTAGGATATATTGTGAATGAGCAGCATTCCTGCAAGTCTTGAACACACCAGTTTGGACTGTCAGAATTATTGCTATGAGTGATGTAAGCGGCTGGCAGTAGCACGGGGTGAATCGCACCTAAGGGTTTGGTCTACAGAAACGGACTGCTCGGCTATTCTATGGTTTCTCCCAGTTTTTGCTTTTAGGATTTTCCCCCCTCTTCTTCTGGAAGCCAGTTAGTCAGGAGGGTATTTAAAAATAAATAACAAAAGCGACTGTGAAAAAGAGAATGAGGAAGGCAGGACTTTTGTTTTTAAAGCTCCAGTATGACAAGCACCACGGTCTCTGGTATTTGCATCAATAAGACAATTTCCTTTCCTGGTCAGTCAGGGTTCCCCTTACAATTCTGACACTTCCATTCATCCAGGCAACCACAGAGATACTTAAAGAAAAGTAGGAAATTTTTTCTATACTCTGCTCTGCATTTCTGTAGAAGGTGTGGAATGAACTCAGTGCTTTCTCGCAGCTAATTTAGTCCTGCTAATAGTTAAGCTTTGGAATGGAAAGTTTCAGTACTCTCTTCCCTCTCAAGTAGTTTTCTTCTTCTGAAAGTAGATTGTACTGAAGACCATAATCTCTATTCCTCTTCTTCCCGGGTCTTTTGCTGCTACTTGGAGTGTGTTCTACAGAGAGAAAAGATTCCTTCCATGTGTTGTAAAAAGATCTGAGCATGAATTTCCACTCCTCTTATCTTTGTGACCGTCCCACCGGTTGTCAGTGATGAGCTCCTTTCAGTCAAGGGGAATTCAAAAAGTTCACTGTAAAAAGCTTTGTTTGCCTCTTTAAGCCTAACCTCATGAAAGTGTTGATTACATCAGCCATCATCATGTCAGAATTATACCTTTATGGTACACAAAAAGAAGCTTTATAGTGCTATTCTTTTACATCTGCAGGACAGAATCTGTCTGAAACTGCTGAGTAATCCCACATACCAGTGTAAACTCACGTGGTTGGGCTATTGTCTTACCTAGACAAAAAGTCGGGTTATCTCCCAAAATTGAATCACTTCTAATCTTCTGTTCAGATAAATTTCCTCCACCCATCCATTTAGGTACACCACCCTTAATGATCCACTTGAGAAGAATGTGACAGGCTCTTGAAAGCCCTGTGAGGCTGTGGAAGCGCAGCTCATGAATTATGTGTGTTCAGTGCCTACAGCCTTAGCCTCCAAACACAGGTGGGAAAACTTATGTCGGCAGTATCTAGGCTTCCCTACAGACCGTGCCTGCGATTTGGTTCTCTTTTGCCTTTACAAATGTGGTCAAGGCACAGTTCGTTCTAATTTCAAAGTCAGCTGGTCTTTTGAGGATAGGATAATTTCTTACTCGGCAAATTCAAGCTTTGATGTGCTCACATTCTTCCTTGTAATGCAAACCAGCAAAGTGTGCTGGAATATTTTGCGCCCGTTCTTAAATCTGATGGAAACTTGTTCGGTGTGATCTGATAGAAAACATTTTTGATCGTTTTTACTATTCTGCTAAATGCTTCCTAAGCATTAGGGTTTTTTATGCAGAAGGAAATTACCTATGCAGTGTCATCACGTGCTGGCCTTTGGGCTTGTTTTTGACTTATTGTTCAGCCATTCAGGGTCCTTGCTCATTTGTTCCTCATGCTCTTGTGACTGAAGCAAAATCCTCTGTGCAAGAACTTAGCTGGAGAACTTAATTGGGAAATGCAGTTTTATCCAACCAAGTTTCCCATAAAGATGGCTGGGACAACCAGCACTGTGCTGCTAGCTTTGGGTGATGTGGTCACAGATCATTGTGCCAGATACTGCATAGATCCTGTAGCCTAAAAAGCAACATCTTTCTCCTCCAATTATTTGGCAGAAGTGTTTCTAGTGCTTTCTCAAAGTTCATGCTTCTGTGTCATCTGACTAAACACAGCCAAATTTAACATAGCTAGATCCTGACTGCCCAGTCCTTTCCCTGAGTCAGTTGCCAGTTGTCTTTAATTTTTGGTTTTATCATATGGCTGGTTTTTCCAACATGCAAAGAACATGTGTTTGAGGGCAAGGAGGCATTTTTAACCATGGCAAGACACCTGGTTACAGCATGGATTTTCCCATTCCTCAAATGCTGTCATAGTCTAGGATAGTACATAATTAGGTCCTCTAACAAAGTGAAATCATTTTTACTAAATCTGGCAGGAGATTTTTCACTTATTTTTTGGATGGATTTTTCTGATTGCTTGAGGACCATCTTTTTCTTGTGTGTTCTGTCCATAGGATCCTAATGAGGCACATGGTATGTGGGAGGCGTGGACAAAAGAGAGATAAAGCTGTAATTTCTGTCATCAGGCAGTACTGGGTTGACAACTACTAATTTTATCTAATCTATTCACCATATACCTTACTCCTTATGCTGAGTAATTACCAGAAACTCCCTTCTTTGGCCCCTTTGCAAAACATTTAATGCATATTTTCTCTCTCTGTATGTGTCTGTATTATGTTAGTGTATTTAATGTCTGAGAAACAATTGTTTTGCCTGCTTGGAAAAAAGAAATTATTGTCTTGGGTTTCAGTTGTACAAATGGAATGGATGCTGAAGAAGAGGGAGCTTTAAGGAGGTACTGGAATTGGAGACCTTGTTGGTGTGTTTTGGAAATCCATGCATACACAGTACAAATCACTACAGTAAAGATAAGGCAACAGAAAAAATTAACTGTGATTTCTGTAGATTATCTACATGGCCTCTTGTTCTTCATGCACACACACACACACACACACACACACACATTTGTTCCATCCATCTGCTGAAATTGCTAAAAGCATGTGAGCAGTCTAAGCAAGCTGCTGCAATATCTCATGTGCCCAGTGTGCTGGGGCATGAACCTGGTTCAGGTTTCTGGACATTCTGTTGTAGTTGGTGCGTGTGCCTATGGAAAAAGAAAAGATTATTCATATGGTGCTATTTACCAGTGATAATTTTTCATTTCTGTTTTTATTTGGAAGTGCTGAGTTAAGATTTCAGATTAGTCTGAATTGATGGTCTCTGCTAAGATTAAAGTTACAGTGTCTATAAACAGTGTCTATAAACAGTGTCACTTCATGGTTTGACATGGAAAACTGTCAAATAGAAACGTTTTATGTACCAATGGCAGACAATGTCTGAGCTACTCCCTTACTCCCTTTGCCCCCCACCCCTCAGTTATCAGTGACCTCTAACTACCAGTTTCCTTCACCAGTTAAGTCCCATTTTCTCAATCATCCACATTTAAAATCTAAAAACTCAGATGTGATTTTTCTCAGCTGTACTTCTAGTGTGAGTCTTTTCTTGCAATTAGTCAGGCTCACAGGTTTTCTTCATCCTGTTGTGAAGAAAATGTTGGCTGACCAGTCTTTTCCCAGTGAGGAAGGAGGAGGGAAGGCAAGATTGGAGGAGCACTTCCATACTGGGCACTTTAGGTTAAGCATGAATGTACAGAAAGGTGTTGAAATCTTGGGAGAAGCTGTAGGCAGTAAGTGAGAGTGATGGTCTTGCTGGGCAGCTTCCCAAGGGAGTTGGCAGGATGGTGATTGGTAAAAGATGTGTAGGGTTAATTCTTTTAATGAGCAAGTGCTCAACTATTCTTCCAGTCGCTGGCTCTCCTGGCTTGTGTCTGCTAAACTATCCTGTAGGGAAGTGGGAAAATTAAAAAGAAATTCAAAGCAAGCCCTTTTTATTATGTAATTATGACAATTTTCATTTTCAACATAATTAGTTCTGAAAACTCAGAACCTTCAACCCATGCCCGCCACTCCCTTCCTCCACTGCCCCAGCAATGCAGAAAAATGCAGATAATCACAGTTTCCGTCTTTGCTGAGGCTTACCTGGATGCAGAATTCTGGAGGAGATGAATGCCAAATACGTGGGGTGCACATTTAAACTCTGGTAATTTCCCACAGTAAAACTATTTTGTTATGCTCATCTGAAGGAATTTCAGTTTAGCTAGGGATTAATAACAGAAACTTGTTCAGTGATATCTTGTCCGGTATTTTTCCCAACAAATCATTCTTGAATTACCTTTCTGCTCCTGGCCTAGGGACTGAGTTCCTCTCTACATCTTCTTAGCAGCAGCACTCAGTGGTGTCACACACTTCCTGACAAACCCCTCTGCTTCTGAGAGCCGGAAGAGAGGGAAGACCACCAGAGTGTGCTTGTGGAGAGGGCAGGAATGCCAGTGCTGGAGGGGAAATTTGGGTGGGGGCCAGGGTGACCATGGGGAAATGTGACCCCATGGGAGACTGCTGTGCTGGCAGGGCTGAGCATATGTGCAGGCACAGAGCGGGAGCCCAGAAAACATGTGGCTCCTGCTGTTGTGAACCCCATGCTGCCAAGTCTCCGTGGAGGCCTCCAGTGTGGGTTCAGTAGCTTCTGGCAGCCGGGGGCTCTCTGCATTGCTCATTTGTCCTTTGGCTAGAGCTTGCAAAGCGCAGCTCCATCAACAGCTTATCACATGCTCTGCTCCTCTCCCCAAGCTCTCCAGTAGCACATGCCCTTTCTCCTTTCCCCTACTTTGTGCGCTGCTTGGTGTGTGACCTGCTATTTCAGAGCACCCTCGGGTTTGCTTGGCTTCTTATGGCATGTAAATGCTCTCCCTTCCCAAAGAACTGAAAATCTCTTCTTTTTAAGACCTGACAATTAAGGTGATTACAAAATAGCTTGAGGGAGAATTAATTCAAGTTACATCACTGGGACCGTGCAATGTCTCAGCAAAGACTGGTTCAGCTCGCAGCGAAGTGTGTTTGAAAGAGTGTGTAGTGTTTGTGAGCTGGAAACAACCCCTGCCTGTAGGTAGCCTGATATTTTTCCACTATGAAAAATTCTTGTGACCTTTTATTTGCAAAGCTGTTTCAACTCCATTGTTTGCTGTGGACGTTTGATGTTCGGAGGGGAATGCCCTCGAGGTGGGAAAATGCCTTGTTTTCTTTGGCAGCGGCTACAGCTGACTCTACCATGGAAACAGTTGGGGTTGGAAAGGGAGGAGCAGGAGAGAGATAAAGGATAGACTTTCCTCCTCCAGCCTGAGAGGTTCATGCCACCCCAAGCGGGAAATATTTCAAGATGCAGGACACGGGGCTAAAGCTGTTCCCAAGCCATCCTCCCAGGCAGGGCATAAACCACACTGTTCCATAAACCACTGTTCCACTGTGAGGGCATCACATGATACTTTCCATACGCGTGAAGCAACAGGTGGGTGGCATTTACCTGTAGCCTGGCCCGGGGCTGACAGAATTCCTCTTTCTTCTCCAGCAGTGGGACTCAAATGTCCCCCGATTCAAACAGTACTGGTCTGCTCAAGCTGTGGGCCTGCTAATACAAATAGACATTCTCTAACCATATGTTGAGAAGCACAGGTGCAAAACGCTCAAAAAAAGATGTAATACCGGATTTCTGCAGAATATATGTGTGTACTGAAAACTGAATGTGTCATCTGTTGATTTCAGAGTACTTAACCTTATCACCTTCAGATTCTAAACAGGAAGGTTTGGTAAATTTTATCTATATCTGCTTGTGAATTAAATAAAAAAAAAAAGCAATCCACAAGAACACAATTTAGGATGTGTGTGGGCTTATATATATGTTTATATGAATGAATGTTACATATAAATTCTGTGTTTACTCTTTCTAGGCCCATGTTTTTCTCCCAGAGCAGCACAGCCTGTTGCACTTTTCATTTTTTGGATCAGGCTGTTCTTTCCATTTTCTGCTGTTTTATCAGCCATTTTTTTTTGTGCTGTTTTCAAAGCACAAACTCAACATCTCTATACTAGTTTGCAGCCAGTATATATGTATTAATAGATTTGGAGTCTTACCTTCCTCTGTCTCTTTCCCCTGCTTGGTGTTATACAATAGAAAGAGATGAATATTGCTAAATAGTTACTATTTGTTTGCAGGATTGATGTGCCATGTAAAGCAAATAATTACACATCCAAGTAGTACTGGCACTCGCAGCTATTTCTCCTGCATACGCACATAAGGGATTTACACACTTGTAAGGTCAGATTTTGCTTACATAAATGATCTTATCTTCTTGCACCCTGTGCCGTGTGGCATTCCAAACATTGCAGGGAACACGAAAAATGTCAGTAGTATATACAAATCATTTTGGCATATGGCATACAGTATAGACCAGTTGAAGAACATGTGGAATAGGACAGTGCAGTCATTAGAATTTTATTCAGGAATTTGTATTTCTTTTGATTGTTTCACATTTAAAGTAGTTTGTTCATTCAGTATGAATAAAAGTTTCTCTGAATAATTAAAGTGAGTTGGGCTAAGGAGGTGCTTGCCTGAAAGGAGCTGAGAAATGAAAAGAACCCCAAAAAGTAGCAGTGGAGGAGGGAAGAGAGTCAAGGAATGTTGGGCAGTGTGGGACCATGTTTTAAGAAGTTCTGCTAAAGCTGCAACATTGCAGGAGTCACAGACACTCACCCCAAGGTGAGACCAGAGGGACCAACATCTCCTATTCACCCTGTGGGGAAAACGTGGAGAGAACACTCTGATTCTTGGATCTCATACAGGAAAATAAATCCCAGAATGTGTTAATCTGGGGGGAATGGGAAAGGGAGGATAGGAAAGAGATGTGGGAAAAGAAGAGGAGGAGATGAACATTCATCTTATTTATTGTGGTTATAAAGGTGTGCCTAGGATACGTTGATGGGGATTGGATTAGGTGGTAATTGAGTAACAATTAATTAATCAGATAATCATTAATTCTGACCAGATTATGAGGGAGGGTAGGGGAAACCTTGTGTTTAAACAAAGGTGGTTTTAGTTGGGTGCCACTATCTGTTACTTAAGGGGGATGGAGGGAGGGGGCAACTGGACATTGCCATCTTTGTCAAGAAATCCTTCAAACACCAATTTAGCCATTTTTTCATAGTGGATTGATGCAAGATTTGGCCCTGATCCCTCTTTGCCCCATCATCTACTCTCTTAGAGGTTGTATGCACCTTCATTGCTGAAGCCTGTGGGTTGCTGGGCTTTTCCCACTGGAGAGAGAAACACATCTCTCCATGTTACTCTCTTAAGTTGATACAAACCACTGGCAAAGAGTAAGTAATTCTTAATAAATAGCTGAACCCTCTCTTGAATAAAAGAACAATTTAAGCTTATCTAGGTATGTTACAAGTGAAGGGGAGAAGTGAATCCCAAGTCATGATATTTTTCTCTTATTTAAAAAAAGAGGAAACAAACTCTTTAACATGTAGGGGGGGGTTAAGTCTTGATTGTATTGTCAGGTTCTTTTTACTTTCTTCATATTTTTGATTCTTGTAACTCTGCTGAAAAATCTTGCTGTAATTGATAGAATGACAAAATACAGGAATTGAGGTAATTCCATTAAGGGAATACTGAAAAAAATCCTGATAATTCAGTTTCTCCTGCTTTAAAGACTTACAGACAGCTTCTTACTTTTATTTAGCATAATATAATAATATTAAGTATTTCTGAAGGTATTTAAAACTGTCTGGTGAATGTTTTAAACAGATTGAGAAAAATTTGCCAATAGCTTATTGGCATAGTCTTAGGTTGCCTTTCTAAAAGAGAGGTTAGGTAAGAAACTGAGGGAAGATACTGCCATTTGAATACTTGAAGTAATGATTCATTTAATGCTTTAAATAAATACGGGATTTTTAACTAGCCTATGTTTACTTAGGTCCAGATTATTATTTATGAGCTGCTTGACATTCCAGAAAGGAGGGAACAAAAGACCCCTTATACATAATTTTTAAAGGTGTGGCAATCAGGTAGGATTATCTCTTTTACCATGTCATAATATCTTGATTCTTTGTTAGGGCATTTTACCCTTTTATTGTTTTCTAGAAGAAATATATAAGCCACACGCAAATAATCTTTTAATTTTTAAAATATTACTTAATTTGTCTATATTTTAGATGTTTTAGCAGTTAACATAGTTCTGAAATTTTCAATAAAATGAAGTAGAATGCAGCATTTTATCCCTCATGAGTAAGAAACTGCAATTACTACACCAACTTTTTTTAATAAATACGATCAATATTTGAAGTCACATGACTAATAATACCAGCTGATAAATACTCCCAGTTTCACTTGACAGGCAGCAGGTTAACTAGTGAACAGTCAAAGTATGCTACAGGAGGTTTTCAAGAAGGATCAGTTATTTAGCATAGCTCAGTTCCCAAGGAAAAATAGTTTATTCTTCTCTGTCAGTCTTGTTTTTCAATAATTTTGTTCTCTCCTCAAAGGCCAAGCTCTGTGACATCTTTATGCATAACTGTGGTGACACACCGTGCTGTGAAACTAATTCTGCTAAATATCTGTTGCCTGTTCCTTTGGAAGATTAAATCTTTGGCGTTTTGTTCCACTGGACATCTGAGAAGCAAAATTTGCTTTATTGTTACTGACTTCTCTTTTTCTGGAGAATGTGTGACACCCTTGAGGTGATACCACAAAGAGAACTCTTCTAGATGTTTGCATGACATTTCAGGAAAACATACACCCGAGGTTTTGTTATACTGATGGTGCCCCAGATTATTTTTGAGCTACATTGGGGAGTTTATAGGAAATTACATCAAATACTGGAAGTACTAATAAAACCTTGGCCTTACCACAACCATGATAAAATTTTGAAAATCAACCTCATCTTTGCATGCCGACTGGAAGGAGCTACCAGCTTGCTCTCAAAGATTTGCCCATTTAGTGCAGACTCTTTGGACTTTGGTCTTGACAGTTAGTGAGGGATCAGGAGAGGAACCCCTTTCGTAAGAAGCCAAGAGCCACACATCATTTTATAGATGCAAGGAAGAGGAGGCAATCTTCTGTATTTTCAGTAGCTAAGAATCACATCAAGTTTATAGTGCAGCAGGGGTGGTGTGCATGCCATTGAATTTTCTCTAGAGAAAGTTTATATCTGATTTGGTCAGAGTAGGAAGAGAGCTTTGATATCCCTGGTCTGTGTACAGTCAGGCCAGCATGTTCCTGCTTGTTGAGTTAGGATAAGGTTCAACTCGCTGTACACGCTGATCAACACACATCTGATCTAGGTGTTCCTAGGTGTTCCTGTGGATTTCACAGACTTAGATAAATGAGTTGTAGTGCCAAGGGCTAAAGCCAGCAGAAATTGCAGTGTCCACTCAAGCCTCAGACCCCTCTACAGGATGTCTTCTTTCAGTGGGGTGAATAAACTTTGTTTTATATTTGTTTAAAATTCTGAAATCTTCGGCAAGCAGAACATGTTTCATATTTAGAAGGAAAATATTCAGACGTCTTCATCATTCCAAGAGTTCTTTGGAGTAAGAACATTTAAAATATTGTCTCATAAACTGAATTGCAGCAAACAGCTCTCAAAGGCTACTGGAGTTCAGTGAGAGGTTTGGGAAGTGACCAATAGCTATGTATTACATCAGGTGGTGTAATAAGTACCCTTATCTTGTAAGTATTTTCACTTCTTCTGTAATGCATAGGTGCAAGTGTATGTAAGTGACGATGACCTCCATATAATGGGCTGGACTATTTGGATATCCATTTCACATATGGATTATACTATTCCAATCTGAAAAGAGATGTAGTAGGAGGTTGTGAATGGTAAATGGCAGAGGGAAGTTTGGTAACTCAATAGTAAAAGCCCCAAGTGCCTGTCAGAAATGAGCATAGCTACATAATTTGCGTTGCTGAATTTTGATAGTTAAAGACCACCTCCTGCATTTTTTGCAGGAGTTGTTTTAATTTTTTATTTTGCCTGCTACCTTTGTGAAAGGAAATATTTAATAATTTTTTCCCATAAATGTTTACCCGTAGTTCTCCCAAATTAAGAATGTCTCACTCTACAGGAATGTGAACTAAAAACCAAATAAAGCTTGTAGGCTTCACAACACGGTCACTCGTGCCAATGCTCTGGCCTGTGCTTAGTGATGACCCAGAGTCTGACAGTTTATGTCCATTTAGTTCTTTAAAAACAGCAAACATGATTTCTTTTCCTTTTTTCCCCCCTGCCTTTATATCAGCAAGAAAATTTGCTGGGTTTGTCACTATCTCATTAAATAGGTACTATTTTGGTCATTATGGAAAAAAAAGGAAAATTTAATTCCTGAAAGTACAAAGTGATAAAGCAAAGGAAACAATGTTCATAGCAGTCTAATTTACTGGCTGATCTGCCTCAGTCCAAGGAAAGGAAGTACCAAAGTGATTATGTTCATTTGAACATCATAATTTCTCACTCCAGTGTGTTTCAAGAGTTGTAGATGTCACTGAAGGATCTTGAAACAATTATTTAAATAAAAGTGATTTGCAGGTAGAATAGAAAATCACTACAGTGGACCATTAAATGGCATCCACATTTGAAGCTTTAGGTAAGTTGAATAAATTCAGTAGACTATACAGAAGGTACATGAGAAGAAATATGAGTCAGAAGAGTAGTTGGCAGTTGGACACAGAATGAAATTTGAGTTTGAAAGCCTGAACTTCACTTTTGAAGTCTGTTTTACATATTCGGTGTTAGTGAACTGATTCTGCTGGGGAAATTAGATTGTGTTTGTGTGTTTTTGTAGCATACAGTCGTAAATGCACATTGGCAAACTGAAAAGATTAAATTTACTTTAAAATATGCAAAAAAGTAAATTTTTATAGGGTTTTAAACATGCTTTCCATTAGACTGCCTTTCATGTGATTTTGAAGTGTTTCTGCTAGTCCTACTAGGTTAAGCTTACATTTTTAAATTTGCCTGCCTCTTCTGCAGTTATAAAATTAAAATGCAATATTGTTTCTAATGTTACATTGTGTGCTATCATTTGTGTAAATATTTTGTGTAAAAATTATTTTTACAAGTGCTATTCTTGCAAGAATAACAATCCCCCGAATCTGTGGGGATTCAGACCAATATTTCCATCAAAACCAAGCCAAAAGACAAATGCTGCAGGCAGGAGGATTGTGATGGACCTTCAACCAGTGGCAGAAAGCCCATTTGTTTTTATGCTTCATCTTGGGCGTGACAAAACTGTGATCTCTCATTGGGAAATCCATGCTAAATTATTGTCTCTCTCTCTAATCTGCTTTGAAATTAATCTGACTCCATGTCTATCTCCCCAGATTTCCTCACCCCAGTGAGCTGTCTTTTTGCCACTACATGCCAGGGTTCCAATTCAGATGAGCTGGGACAGCTGTTTGTGATGCTAAGTCAGCAAACTGATGCCAAAAAAACCCAGAATCATAAAACAGTCTGGATTGAAGGGACCTTTAAAGGCTGTCTAGTTCAACCACCCTGCCTTGACCAAGGACATACTCAACTAGTTATGGTGTTTCAGAACTCCATCCAACCTGACCTGAAATTTTTTTCAGGGATGTGGCATCTACCACTTGTATGGAAAACCTGTTGCAGTGTTTCAGCACCCTTTTTGTAAAAAAAAAAAAAATCTTCCATATATCTGGTTTGACTCTACCCTCTTTTAATTTAAAACCATTACCTCTTTTCCTGCCACAACAAAACCAATTGAAAAATTTGTCCCTATCTTTCTTAAAAGCCCCCTTTAAATAGTAAAAGGCAGTCAGGTCTTCCCAGAGTCTTCTCTTCCCCAGGCTGTTCAATCCAGCTGTCTCAGCAGCCTGTGTTCATAGGAGAGGGGCTCCAGCCCTCTGGCCATTTTTGTAGCCCTCCTATGGAGCTGCTCCAACAGCTCTCATGTCTTTCCTGTGCTGGGAACTCCAGAGCTGGATGTAGTACTGCAGGTAAATAACTTCATTTTTGCATCTGAAATTTGTTAAGGCAAATTAATTCCCTCATCTGATTTATTGTGCTGTCTCAACTTGGTTTTGCCATCACAGTTACGAGGAAGGAGAGGGGACAGCTTAAAACTGCGGAATCGGCGGTGTAGGGCAGAAAAACCTTCATGTCCTTTCTCTACTTTCTGACATGAAACTGGTTTTTAGTTTGTGGATGCTAAATCTGTGGAATTTTGAGTTTGTGGAAACCATGAAACTGGTTTTTAGTTTGTGGATGCTAAATCTGTGGAATTTTGAGTTTGTGGTGGTATCATTGTTGATACCACCTGGAAAATAGTGATTTCAAGTCTGAAAGTTCAGTATGTATGCATATATATTTTTTTCCCTCCATGGATGTGTATATGCATCTACAGTTGCATAAGGAAAAATGTTTCGTTTAAAATTTTGCTGTCCTTGTACATCATGAAAAACACAGAATTTTATGGTTTTACAGGAAAATCCTTCAGTGGACATAATTTCAAGTTGCAGAAGACAAAAATTATTTTGAAATCTACAGAGCACTCAAATGCATGCCATGAGAAGTTGGATAATTTTGTAGTTGAATCTGGTCATTAAAAAGTTTAGTTTGTGGGGAAGTGTAGGTGGAGATGTTAATATTTCTTTCATTACTCAACTAGAAATTTGAAAACAATGTGAAAAGTTTCCTGTGTCCTGAGATTGCCTATGTTAAATTTCAGCCTTTTAATACAAAAATCTTACACAAAGCAAGTAGAACATGGAAGTTCATTTTGTCTGTTTGTAAGCAGACCAAGTATTCTGACCCTG
The DNA here is from genome assembly GCF_963513975.1 of Fringilla coelebs. Lineage (NCBI taxonomy): Eukaryota > Metazoa > Chordata > Aves > Passeriformes > Fringillidae > Fringilla > Fringilla coelebs. Next base: position 43,217,543 of record NC_140028.1, on the reverse strand, counting down.
AGCATTTCAAAGTCTGATTTCTGTTTTCTTTGAGCAGTTTTACTTAGATTATTACAGCCTTAAGTCATCAAAGATAGTAGATGTTGTTCTTCCTTTTCACATGGCATTCTTCTGTGTCTTACTCCATACTGCAAACTGACCTCATCAGAGATCACTGTAATTTGATTGGATTGAACAGAGGTGTTGGGAAGGACTTGGAAAGACAAAGGAAGAGCATTCCTTGGCTTCTCCTTTTGTCAGGGTTGTATTTCAGGAAAACGTCTAAGTAGAACCTGTCGTGGTTGTGTGAAAGTTTCTTACTGTACATGAAAATGCTGCTGCAGTGTGAAAAGTAATATTCTTGCTCTTCAAGAGCATCACATTGTGTGCAGCTATGATAAGATTGTGAGCTATTTTTGTGTGTTGTGTAAATTCCTGGTATTTTATTTCTGCCCAGTCAAGGCTTCATATAACTTATTTTGGAAATACTGATGATTTAATTGTTTTTTAATTTAACGCTACTCAAATCAACCTGCAAATAAGAAAACTAGGAATAGCCAAAGGATGCATTGCCCCCTTATTCCATTTCACCCACGGTGTTCTGAAATGGTGCAACACCTTCTGCAGCTGCAAATACCCAAAGTTTGAATCTCTTCTTAACTCCTAAGCAGTGGTCACAGTTAGGCAATCTTTTCTGGCAGCTTTAATAAACTGAGTCAGTAGAAGAAGAGGATCATTGTTGTAATTATCATAATGCAGCAGTTATAACAGTAGTTTCTATTTGAGTGCTTCTAAACCTGAATAAATAACACCTTGTAGATGCTGTTGAAGTAGACAAATTGTCCCTGTTCTTCAGGTAGGCAAAAATACAGAATGTGAGCATGGTGCTTTTCCCATGAGGGTGTCCTTCCAGGCCATCACCAGCACCCTCTATCTAGTTGTTGCAGTAGTTGTTTGGAAATGATGAGTTGTTCCTATGACCTCATTTTGGAATAATTTCAGTGTTTCCCTCTGGCACCTGGTGGCTGCTTGCTTTCTTACTAAGGTTTATAAGCGCTGACACTAGAGAAGTTACCCGGAGCTACCAAGACAAATCTGCGTCCATGCCTTGAGATTTCTGTTCCTCTGTTGTTGACTTGTGTGTGTGGAACAGAAAGAACTTCTGTTCACTTTCTTTTCCTCCCCTGCTCACTATAATCTTTTGTAAACTGGTCTTTTTTAGGTAGAAAACAATAATACCTACTAAGGAGCTGTAACTGACTTGTACATTCTTGCCACTTCATCAGTTGAATGTTATTCACATACTTGTATTTACAATGTTGATTGGTCCCAGCTCCTACCACTTAATAATAACAATTTAGTAATAATCCAAAATTATAATCTAAAATATACAAAGAATACACTGTTTATGTAAGGGTTTTAATACATTAACACACCAGCTGTAGGATTAAAGCTAGTGTTCACGTGTGGAATGAAAAAATGAGGAATACTGGGATCTTGCACTGATACCCATATTGAAATTTGGGTTCAGTAGGTACACAAAGGTCAGTATATGCAGTAGTGAAAAGTATATGTAGTACAGTAGACTGGGGAGAAGGGGGAAATGAATGGGGAAAGACAGAGTAATGAATTCAAATTAAACCACTGTAGGATGAAATTAAATGTGCTCTTGGTGTTTTATGCCAAATCAGATGATACCATATTTTTTGTTCTATGAGGACGTAAATTTTTGTGTGAGCTGTAGATAAATAACTCCTTGGTCAAAAAAGGAGTGTTTGTGGTGAATCAAACTTCCATACAATTTGAAAACTATTCAAAACCTAGTTCTGTGTGTGAAACATTTTATATTTTGTGGGACTGCCATTAAAAGAACCTATTAACCAGCTTAAAAAGACCAGTGAATTATGGTTTCATAATTCAGAATTCATAAAACAGAATTGCCTGTTACAATTCTGAAATTAAAATTAGTGATAATGATACGTCCCAATTGGGTTAGGTACAGGTTGTAGTTCTCTTTTCTTCCCCTTTTCACTGGAAATGCACATTAACCACTTTTGGAAACCATAGGTGCAGTTGCACTGTAAAATCCAGATCAGATCCTGCAGCTGCTGTTGGGAGTCAGCACTGCCTAAACCTAGCAGAATCCAGGTAAGAAAAGGGAACGGAGGAGGTTGGAATAAGCCCCTTTTCTTAGTGAGGTTCATGGTCCTCACTGGACTTCTCCACTGACTTCCTTCAAATACCCAGAGGTGTCCAGGCAGGCTGCTGGTCCCACAGCCAGCCCAGTACTTTTGTTTCAGGTGCATATAAAGGCAGAATGCAGTTTTCATGTTACCTTTTTCAGGGTCCTACCAGGATGGGCCTGAACCCCACCCTGGCAGGTCCCTGGGAGGACAGCTATAGCCATGTTCAGTCTCCAGGAATGGCACCAGCAGTCTCAATCTCTTGGTTTTTCCATAAAGGATGCAGGTTTTTTTTTGGTTTTCTTTCTAAGGTTAAAGATGACCTTTTTTTCTCACTAGTTTTCTACTTTTCCTAAGCTGTAACAGAATTTTTTTAACAATCGGGAAGAGATATAAACTCAGAAATTTGCTTTTATATTGTGTAAGTTCCAAAATTTAAAATTAACGTGCAAGAGATGTTTGCTCCTTTTTTACAGCTTTCCCTAGAGCTTTTCTTCTGCTCAAGAGAAAAGTTAGGTGTTGTCAGGGTTTAACCCCAGATGGCAACTAAACCCCACACAGCCACACACTCCATCCCTCAACAGTGGGATAACACAGAGAATCAGAAGAGTAAAAGTGAGAAAACTCATGGTTTGAGATGAAAACACTTGAACAGGTAAAGCAGAAGCTGCTCATGGAAGCAAAAGAAAACTGGGAATACATTCACCCCTTCCCATTGGCAGGCAGTTGCTCAGCCATCACCAGGAAAACTGGGCTTCATCGTGGGTCAGGGTGACTTGGGAGGACAAATGCCATCATTATGAGTGTTCTCCCCTTTTTCTCCTTGTTAGCATGATGCTGTATAATATGGGATATTCCTTTGGTCAGTTGGGGTCATCCATCCCCTCCCAGCTCCTTATGCACCCCTAGCCTCCTCAGTGGTGGGCTGGGGTGAGGAGCAGAAAAGGCCTTGACTGTGCAAGCTCTGCTCATCAAAAACTAAAACATCCCCATGTTATCAACACTGTTTCCAGCACAAATCCAAACCACAGACCTATACCAGCTACTCTGAATTAAATTAATTTTACCAGAGCCAAACCCAGCAGATACCCTCAAATGTGTTTCTACAGCTATTGTTAGAGAAGAAGGGAACTAAATCTTTATGTTGCATCTCTGTCTCTCACTGTTCAGCATTGCTTCTACTCACAGGCATACTGGATAATTATTCTTTGGTGTGCTGAATAAATAGGTTTTGTCAAAACAAAGCCTTGAAAGTTAATGAATAGTTACTGCATTAGAGGTTTGAAAAATATTTCTAGGAAAAAATGGTTGGGAATTTTTCAAAGAAATAATTTTCTGTCAGATCAACTTGTAAAATAATGGAAACTTGTTATGAAAAGCTTGTACAAGCAAATGAAAAGTTGTGAAATTGCTGAAATGGTATGTTTTGAAACAATGCCATTTTCCTACTCTGAAACCACTTGTTTAGAAATTCCACTTTGGTTAGGTTTTTTTAAAATTGGTAAAGCAAAATGCTTAAATTGATCCAAGTGGGATTCACTTACAATGTTTTCATTTGTTGTGCTCTTGTCTTGTTGATATTTTCACACTTCTTGCAGCAGTGGAGTTTAGGAAACATGTTTTGAAAGTGGGTGATCAAAAAGCACATTTTAAAAAAGTGTAGGCATTTTGTCTCTTTTTTTTGAGAATATTGTTTGAAGGCTTTGTCAGTTTTGTTTTAATATATTTCGATATTTAAATTTAGGGGTTTTTTATGCTTCACCTTAGGAGTACATGAGTTATGTAGTGCCACAGTGATCCAAAACCACAGGTTTCTCACATTACCTGGCAGTGGAGGGAGAGAACACCATGGACAGCGTGTCCCATGACAACGGGCAGTGCATGAAAATACGGCCTATACTTATTTAAATTTTGTCATTTTCATATGCTGGTGGCTCTCTGCGTCCTATAATCACATGCCCAGCGGGAAGGAAGCCCCTTAAAGCAACCTCCAGACCTCCTTCTGATAGTTCCTGAATGCTTTGCTCTGGGGATGAGGGTGGAGCCAGGCTGGAGGAGCAGCCTCGCAGCCTGATTTGACACTTTTCTGCACAAAGAGATCCTACTCAAGTGAAGAGCCTGGAAGGGATAAATGCAACTGCTAAGTTGCTGACAGTACTCAGAAAATACAAATACCAACCCTTCTTGCCTGTGGTTTGGAAGGGTAAGCAGCAGAGACTGATGATTAAATGGCAACACCAAAGCTTTGATCTGCTTTTGTGACACTGATGCTCCAGCGAAGGTCAGGGCGTGTACCCTGATCTCAGGTGCTCTGCCGGCACAGAGAAGTGCCTCTCCTGATGTCTCCTCAGTGCAGTACCCTGAAGACTTAATTAGAGAAGGAATGTGTGGCAGGAAAAAGAGGAGAAGACGGCAAATGTGACAATACAGAACAGTATCAACAGGAAACCGCGCGTTCTGAAGACCAAAGTTATCTTGTTATCTTGGCTGTGATGTTGTATCTCCTGCAATGGGTGACAGCTCAGGAAGATCCAAATGTTTAGCAGTGTCTGTCCCTTCGAGTCTGTGCTGAATCACATCAGAGGCTGCAACACCACCAGCATGGTGCTAGGTGAACAATGTGTTATTGTTAATAGTCTTTTGGATAAGACACAAACCCAGAATCTTAACCACAGAATATTAAATCACCTCTTTTGGCATGAATAGATAGGCTTACTAAGGGCCCTAATCCAGTTCTAATTTACGGTATTATCTTTTGTGTCTCTAAACACTTCCTGTAGCTTTGATTAGATTTGGTCCTGTTCTCTTCTTTTCCTTGGAATATAAATGATGAGAACAAGCTATGCTGTATTGATATTTGAATAGGTTCTTATTTTCAGGACTGGTTTTTTGGCCTGGGAAGTGAAAAAAAGGAATCAAATATACCGTGCACACAGTTTCTCAGTATTTGATCAGGGTTATTATATCAAATCCAGTGTAATTACTGATTATGCCATTACAATTAAATAGTATTCCACATGCATGAGATATAAAATATAGACTGTCATCTGTACAAGGTGATTGAGATTAAGATGCTCTGGCAGAGACTTTATTTTAGGACACTTCTCCCTAGCCCACATAATATTTGAAATCTTACACATCTGAAGATAGCCAAAGTGCTGAAAGAAGTGAGAGGTTCTCTGTGCCTGTTTTAAAATTACCCAATTAAATGCCACCAAAAAACAATCCAACAAACAAACAAAAAAAACCCCAACAGACAAACAAAAAGGAGGGAATGTGGCAAATTTAAGATTTTTCTTTTATCTCTTGTGTGCTATAATCCAAGTTCTGATCCTGCTAAAAATCATTCCTTGAAATTACAACAAAATTTACGTGTGGTGCTTATAAAATTGCTTCAGTGTTTGATCCTTGACTGGCGTTCAGTTTAGATGGTTTAAAAGAGAAGCATGGAATTTGCATGAATGATTGAGTGAAATCAAGATGAAGGAACGTAACTGATGCTGGCCAGATATTTTCTCTGCCTGCTACACAGCGTGAAATAAATCTCATTGAAATCAATGGAAAGGTATTAATTTGAGTGAGTTTTAGATAATGGCCCAAACCTACTTCTTATGTAAAAGTAATTAATAAAGCTTTGCTTGACCTGTGACTGAAAATGGGATTTCTCATTTTGCAAAGTTCAAATAAAAGCTTAAAATGGCAAATAAATTTATTTTTCATTTTCAAATTGGACCAACTGCTGCCATCCTCACCTCTCTTTCAGCAGGGCTTGTTGTGTCCATAATTTCTTATGTAAGAAATCCCAGTGTATCTGGGGAAAGTGCTCCTTCAGTAATACTTGTACATCATCCATGGGATAATAGCAGACTGGCAATTCCCCCCCGAATCCCTAACTTAAAGAGATAAGGGGAACAGCAAGGTGTAAGAAAGAAAGTGGCAAAGAGGTGATAGCAGAGAACACTTCCTCCTCGTCTTTGTCTCCTTCACCTTCCACATTTTCTTCCTGCTGTTGTGTCATCTCCCAAGGATCTGCAGTTGATTCACCTCTCATCCGCATTCCTTTCCAATGATCCATTCCCTCCTGAAGGAACGGGTGATGGTGGTCAACCAGCACAGGGTCAGACACCAGGGTCTTTTTTGGACATGGATTACAGCTGCACCCTAAATATTTTAGGTTTATTGCTTTCTTCTTCTAGGCCCAAGAGTTTCCCAGAAAGCAGAGACAGTAGGACCACCACATTCTTCTCCGGCTTCCCAAGAGAGGTTTTACCAAAATCTGTTGCCTCTTCCCTGCAGTCCTGCAGCCTGTACCCACCCTGCTCAGAGCTGCAGCACCTTGGTGCGAGTTGGATCCTTCATAGGCAGGGCTGTGGACTGTCCATCCATTTGGGGACAAATTTGGCAGGCCAAAGCCACGATCATGAGGGGACAACCACGCTTTTCTTGTGCTGGTGCAGCACTGGGAGCGTGGGGGTTAAATGACAGGGTGCGCCTGGAGCAAGATGAAGCGTTCAGCAGAAGTCCTGTCCTGCCAATACTGGCTCTTCCAGTCTTCCCTGGAGGCCATGGTGGGCTAAGTGGTGGATTGAGGGAATAGTCCTGAGGCTGCTCCTCTGGGGTTCTGGCCCCAGCCACTGATAGCTGCTTCCCCAGCTTGCCTCTCTTCTGCAATGGAAATAGCTCTGCTTTTTCCTGCTCTGTCACATTAGGGCTCACCAGAGTAAATTCAGCAACTGCTGCAAAAGATTTAAAAATAAACACAAACTAAATTAAGAACTCAAGGGGGGGAAAAAAACAAACAGGAAAAATATAAAAATTTTGCGTGTAAAATATTTCTTTTAAGAATCTGAAAATCAGACTTTCACTCACGTGAATTTACATTTTTGCACTTCATGACATCATTTGCACAGAAAACATAGGATCTCAAGAGCTTGCAAAATGAATAAAAATAAAACAGAAATATTTTTCTTCTCCTCTTACAGTTTTTTGAATCATGTATTTTTTTTTATTATTATAAATAGCTAAATCAATAAACTTTACTGACCAGGGATGTTAAGCACACTTTCATTGTTGACTTTCAGAACTATTTAAAGTCTTGAGTGCTAAAAATTAAAATTCCCTCTGGGAAATATTGGAGCTTTCAGTGGACTGGGTTGAAGTCCCCAATAAGAAGTAGTTAATAGGTAGACTGTGGTGACTCTAGCAAAACAACATAATCAATTCCAGCTGCTTTTCTGATTAATCACCCATGTTATTGGAAGTCAGAGACACCATGAATTTGCACAGTAAGCATATATTTTGAAAAGGAGGATAACAGTTTGTTACCTTAGTTGCAGCCAATTAGACTGATTCCTCTTTTTTCACCTCTCAGAGAAAACCTAGGACCAGCCACCCCCTGATCTCTACTCCCCAGGCACCCTGAGCTCCAGTGGCAAGGACAACAAATAGCCTGATATTTTTTTTTTTTTTTTTTTTTTGGTTTACCAGTTTTGCTTGTTGTTTTCAGAAACTGAATAGTTAAAAGGGATGAATAGAACATTCTGTTTGGGACTTCAGTTTTCCAAAATAAAATATGTAAGTGAGGGAAAGGTTTCATTCAGTTTTGGCATCGCTTTGTTAAGCCAGTTTAAGCCAAGAAAGATTGTTATTCCACAGTGTTTGCTGATAGTAGAAAGTTTACATATCAAACTGCTTTTTTTTTTTTTTGCTAGGGGAAAGAAAAAATCTGTATGAATTTAAGGGACTGATCTCTTATTTGCTTTGCAGAAGAGATTGTTCTGTTAACAACTCATCAAGAAAGAAAAAAAAAAAAGATAAACAGGATTAACTGTTTACTTTAAGTGAGCTGAAGTCGGGTTGTTTTTCCGAAGAAGAACACAATGTACTGTTGTATCTGGTTTCCAGAGTGGTGTTTATCATAATTCCTCCTGCAGTGGTTGGTAGAGTGCTGGGAAGGCTCTCCGCCCACTCGCAGCTCGCTCCCTTTCCCTCTCCCATTGAGGCCTCCGGCCAGGACTGCGAGATGGAGAGGGCTGTCCTGTGTGATCTTTACTGCCTGACACGGGCTGACATTGACCGAGAATGAAATAACAGGGGCCGTTTCCTAGAACTCTCAGCGGACTGCTGAGAACTGCTACCATAACTCCTGTAAACACACGGCGCGCACACAAACAGCTCCCGCTCCCTCATTTAGAAACACACCTAGCACAGGCAGCCACTAACACGGGCTAGAGGAAAACAGCAGGAGTGGAAAACACAGCCGGCAGGCCCTGGGAGAAGGCAGAAAATTGCCTTTCTGCTGGATAGGGAGCCCTGGCAAGCTGTGCACTTCTGCTTTTCTTCTTGGCTCTTTGCTCTGTCCTTGATTTTTGATGAATGTTATACTTTTCTGCTAGTTCAGTGGGATGATGTGGCACTGACACAGCAGAGTGTTTTATTTAATACAGCCACAGCTGTGTAAGAAATCCTGCAGGGTTGCTAAATTTCATTCACCTTTCACGTGCCATAGGAAATGCACGAGAAGTGCTATACTACCAAGAAAGCTATTTAGGATCATCTGTGCCTGCTGAAATGGGCAGAGGTTTTTTTTTTAATACTCACTGCATGCTGATTTTTTGTTTTTAAAATAAAATCTCCCAGAATCCCATTCATGGTTCTCTGTGGTTCAGAAGTAAATCTGGTGAATCCACAAACAATACAGTCTTGAAAGATAAGGGACCCCAGCACCGCTTCTGCTGTGATCTTTCTTCATTCCAGATGCTGTAAAGCCCTCACTGTGGGCTCTGCAGGGCAAGTTGAGAGTTCTCTGAGTCTTGGAGTGTGAAAGAAATGAGTTGGTACTGCAGGGACGCCTTTCCTCTCTAGATAGACACATAAATATATATAGCCTCCTCCCCTAACTCAAATGGCATCTAGCACACATAATAGGCTTTGTGGACCAGCCCTCCCAGATACAATCGTGTTATTCAGCTATTGCTTCCAGATCACTCTTTGAAGACAGCACTTCTATTCTGATTTTTACGTATAAGGAACTGAGGCGTGGAGGAAACACGGCGCAGCAAAGATGATGTGAAACGCTGCCAGAACCAGCAACTGAATGCTGATTTTCTTGGAAAGGAGGGTGCTGAGCACCTTGCAAGAAAAGATCTTTTTGGCAGCACCCCACCAACTGTTGGAATTCTTGGATGCCAAAACAATAATTACAAAGTCTCGAGATTAAAAAAATAAACAAAGAACCCCTCCTCAGATTCATAGATAAGTACTTGAAATGACTGGGTGGTAATTACTTGTTATATTTGGAACATAATCTTTCTATTGGACATCATCCATAAGAAAGACTTGCAGTTTTCAACTGAGCCTGTGAGTTTCTTAAATATACATTTTTACTCCTGATTAGTAAATTGTGACATGCAGGAAAATAATATTTTTTCTGAATTGTATACTGAAATAACCAAGGGGATGTGGTGGGATTCCATGCTGAAGTAATGGTACACTGAGGAGGGTGTGCATAATTATTTTTCTTACCAGCTACAATTAACAGCACAGCGAGTGAAACATGCTGGGGTGATCTGATGTGCTTGCTTTTTTGTCACCACTCAAAATTGGTTTTATTTGCATAACAAGCTGTATGGAATGGATCTTAGCAGAAGAACCATAAATTATGTCCTTTGGGGGGCTGAGATGCCGGGGGATCTGGAGGGAGGAAGGCCTTACTGCTCCATTGTGGCCTTTACATAAACTTTTAGGCAATACTTAGGAAGTTATTTTTCCTTAACTCTCTGTGTCTTCCAAACCAGCTATCACTATAAAAATTGACCTACATTGCATCATTACTTTGGATCTAAACTATGAATGTAGAACAACTTCAGTATTCATTTTTGAATCTGACATAAAGAGAGGCTATCTATGATACTGAAAATATTTTTCAAATGCAACTCTGTAACTGTTTGAAATTACAGCTTAGGCTCTATATCGTGTTTGAGTGAATGTCAGGAATGTCTTTTTATGGTTTTGAATGTTTTGTTTGCTTTTGAGAGAAATTCCATGTACGAATAAAACACACACATCAGCAGTTCCATTCCAAAGTGCACTTAGAGCCAGCGTCAGATGGAGAGTTTAAAAAGTTCACGTGGTGTCACGTGAAAACTTCATGTAAGAAATGGTTTTTGCAGGAAAAAGTTGTCACATGTGAAGCTGTGGTTGTCATGGCGAGTACAAAAAGCTGGCTTTCATGCTCCACCAGCTCCTGACAGGTTGCATGTAGCTCCCACCAGGCAGGTGGTGTTCCCTGTTTTGAGTGGGAACATTTGCAGCGCAGCCCTGCTCTCTACCAGCACACTGAGCATTGGAAAGGTAGCTCTGCTGACACCCTTGGCTCATGCAGGTCTCTTCCTACGCACAAAAGCTGTTTCCCACAGAAGTGCTGCTTCTTCAGGCCACAGGCAGAAAATAGTAGGTGGAAGGATTAACATGAATGAAGAAATGGAAAAAGCAATCAGCAGGCAGGGGATCAGGAAAGAGCTTGTGGAAGTGGTATTTGATTTTCCAGTTTGTGTTGAACTATGTGATGATTCAGGGAAGAGAATAAAAATAAGCAACAGTTATCTTATAACTTACACTCTCATTCCATTTTTTAACATATGTATAAAAATTGTCATGAAAGCAAGGAAAATCGAAAATGGGGGACTTGGTATAGTTACTGTAGCGAGTATTTGCAAGTGTGTTACAGAAATCCTCTGTCAGGAGCTGTCTGCAAAAATAAAAGTTTCCTTTCCTGAGACCGGAGAGGCCTCTGCAACATATTTTCTATTTGAGATGCTGAGATAAGACTAGGTCATTTCCCTGGTGATACTCCAATCACATGTGCAGTTTCCACCAAAACTTCTGCCAGGTCCAGCACTCCAGAACTGCCTTTTTCTTTCTTTCCTTCTGGGCCCTTCCACAGTTGCCAAATAAAAACATACATGATCACAAACTGTACTTTTCAGTAGTTTCAAACCTCCAGTTTTCAAAGCAAATTATCACCGTTTTCTTCATGTCAGTGCTTCAAACCAGAGCATCAGGCTGGGTCCTGAAAATGTCTGTACTTGGTCCAGGATTCTTCTACCAGCTTAACATTTCCCTTATGAACTGGAAACGATGGTGCTTGTGTTTTCCTCTGAGCCTTTGTGCCTCTGCAGCCTAGGCAGAGAAGGAGATGGTTACCATCATCATTAATTTGTATTTGTAGCATTCAGTCCATAGTTGTGTTCTGTAGAGCTTCACTCACTTTTTATTGACAGCAAATGGTATGGATTTTGAGCAGAAAACTCTAAATCTTGTGTCTCCCTGAAGAAGGCTACAGTGGGTACATTCTTCTCGAAAGGGAGCCTGAAGGAACTTATTATATGCTTTTAACAGGGAAATACTAGTGTTAAATAGGGATATAGAATATAGTATATAAATAATAGTGTGAAATTAAAGTAATATAATATAGATATGTAATAGTGTTAAATAGAGAAATGTTAGTGCTGAAAGGGGAAAGATGGACAGTTTTCCCTGTGCTCTGAGTTTGATTTTTCAATTACTACATGGGTATGGTGAATGCAAGGAGTTCATAAGGTAGGGATAGATTAAACCCAGCTAGGGTGGTGTCCTGCAGGTTACAATTTGAATGTGAGCCATATTAGCAGGAGTTAATCAGCTCCACCTTGAGACTTGACCAGACAAGTTGCTGGATTGGAGTTGTGTAGGTAGTGTTGTGCCTCTGGTGATGCAGGGAGAGGGGGTTTTGTTTGTGTGTGTTTATGTACGTGTGCTTTATGCCTCTGCTAGGACCGCACCTCACAGAGATAAGGAGTCCTTCTGACAAACAAAACAGCAGCAGCTGTCTCATGGATGGTGAAGATAAAGAATGAGCAAATATCAGAGCTAATACAAGTCAATTAGTTTTCAGGCATTTTCCCATTCCCCCCTTTCACTCCCAAAGAAAGAGCAACTAAGGAGGTCTGTGCAAAGTGCTGCAAAGGTGGTGCTGGTGTTGCCAGGTTGCCTGGCTGTCCTGCTCCTCATGCTGTACTGCTCAGCTTAGCTGTCATGGAGAGGAGCTGCTCTGGGCCACACAATTGCCCTCCTACCCAAGGTTAAAACAATTACTAGTTGGTTAAGATCTGCTCATGACAAATTTCTGCTGTTTGTTTTCCCAAGACTCAGTAAAGGCAGTGTCTGTGTAATCAGTCCGCTCTGGCCTCCCTGCACTCTCATCTCCTCTCCAGGCTGATCTTCCTGCTCTTATTCTTTTCCCCTAGCTGCTGAAGAGGCTGGAGGTGACCAAAAATGGAGAAGGTTTTCATCGCCCTTACCTCTCCAGAAAGTCAGATGCTTGATAAAAGGCAGCAGTATGGACAGAGATTATTTTTCATGCATAAAAACAAAAAACATATTAGTAAAAGAAGGGCTTACCCTTTACCCATGAAGAGTGACTAACTGGGAGAAGGGCATGGCATTAATCCTGTAATCCTCTCCAGATTTCTACTGGGAGACATTTTGTCCTAAAGATCAGCACAGTCATAGAAATAATGCAGAGCAATCAGTCTCATCTTCCTCCAGCCCCCATCCTTGCTTCTGGCTATTAGCAAATTAACAAAATCTTCCCAAGCTTTTGCATGAGACTTACTGTGTCATTACATTTAAAAAAAAAAAAAAAAAGCTAAACTCTGCCTCACTTCTTATCATTCCCTGTCTCATCCCCCTTTGCTATTACCAGTGTGTCATACTTCAGCTTTTCCTTAGTCTGCATCTCCTACATTTGTTCCTCTACTGGCTTTCCTGCTACCCCTCTCTCCAGGAGTGAGTTCTCTGCTGTTTTGCATTATATATTTCAGTTTCCAAACCCATATTTTAAGTTGAGGGTCTTACACAGGTTTGCATCCTGTTGTCCCAAAAATAAATTTATTTCCTCCCTGCACAAGCACCACTGATTAAATTGGAGATGTTGCCTGTCTTATTTTAACATTGTAGTACTATGCATGCTGACAATGCATTGGTAAAGGTATGTTTAACCTTATTAACTGATGCAAATCCAAATTTTATGAAAAAGAGGTATTTCCTATAGATGCGCACAAAACATAAATGCTGAATTCCTGCGGGGCAGATACTCGTTTTGGCTTTGCAGCTTGTGTCATAATTTTGATGTGGGTTTTCATCGTGGTAGTGAGGTTCAAAGCAGGGGAAAAAGTAATGGGACAAGCTGTTGGCTTTAATCACAGTTAGACTGCCTGCTAAAAATTAATTTGTGAGAACATTTGCTGTAATATGAGAGCAACTCTGCAACATGGGAAAATAACCCAAATGCACTGTTCTTGGAATAAAGTGAAATCAAGGGAAAAAAGAGTACTGGTAAGGGAGATAAGGCCCTGAATCAATAGGCTCTGACTGCAGCTGAACTACTGTCAGCAATGCTGACAGTCTGTACAAAATCCATAAGAACAGAACCGGTTCCAAAGAACAGGAGGGTAGTTCTCCAAGTGCATTGCTAAATCTGTTGTGGGGTACAGCTGATTTCATGAGAGTCATTCAGTGGGAAAATCAGTTGTCCCTCAAACACCTATAGCATTTCAAGGTTTTGCCATCGTGCATTGATACTGGCATTGATAAAGGCATGGGGAAGCAGGGAGAATGTGTTTGTGAACTTCTAATCATGGTGTTGATCTGGCATATTTCTCTTTCAGTCTGAAATTGGGCATCTGAAAGGTTATTAATGAAATTCTGACTTCCAAGTGAGTGAATACATGCATTTAATTTTAAATGCATGTTGCAGAGAAACTGTGAATACCTTCTGGACACCGTTAAGAGCAAGTGTAGTAAATAGAATGTCTGTCTGTGCTTGTGTACAAACCTGACAGAGCAAAGGCATTTGGAACCTGCTGCTCTGTGCTCCTTCGTGATGCCAGTAATCATGAATGTATTCCCAGTGTGATGGGAACATTACTGATAGAAGCCTCCAGTGGCACAGTTCTCTGCATTGAGCATGGCCATAAGGTGACCATTCTCCTGTCGTGTGACCTGAGATTCCTGTATGTGCTGCATACCTTGGACAGCTGGAGCGGGAGCTTCAAGGAAAACACATCCTTTTCTAGAAGCAGTACTCCATGCAAGTAGGGGTTTACTTTTAAAGAGTTGATTTTCAAGAAAGTCAGATGATGCTGCTGCTGCTGATGATGATTTGGCTGCAGTATTTTTTGGTCAGATGAGTTTCCTGCCCTAGCCATTTATGTGCCGCCACAAAGGAATGGAAATCTGTGGCCAGGGATGCGGGGAGTTGAGATTTCCATGTCTGACAGAAACCATCTCTTTGCTTGACTTAAAAGGACTTGGAAAATGCTCTTTTACTGACTGATGTCTTCAGCACCAACCAAGCTACTTTTATTTGGGCAATTAACATGTCCCAGAGGACTTAATATGACCCTGGTGCCAGCTAGTCTGAGACTTACTTGTGTTCAGTTATGTCTCACTAAAGATATGAGAAATTCCAGTGATCAGTTAAGAGACTGCTGAACTGATCTGATCTGATCTGAGACACTAACTCAGTTGGCCCTTCTTGCTCCGAGATACAGAGGCCTAATTTTTCACAATTAACAGTCAACATTTTGTTAACATAGGCAAAACTGTTTGGTTTGTTTTTCCGGTTCCCCTCAATCTGATTTTCAGAAATGTTCAGCGAATATGAACTCTAGTTTTCCAAACATAACAATATCATGGGGAGTTTCAGTCAAGTCAGTTAAAACTCAGGGGAGTTCTTAACTGTATTCAAAGTCCTAACAGGGAAAGCAGTAGGCAAACATAGTTCTTCTAGTTTGTTTTGGGTTTTTTTCTGATGATGACTGGGTTTGTATGGGACCTTTGTAGCTGGAGGTATGGGGAAAATACGGGAGTCTGTCCCCAGTCCTGTCTCTCCCTGCTCCTTACAATCAGCACCAGCATTTGAAAAAATGAGGACTTTTAGCTGGGCTTGCATAATTGCTGATGTCAGAAAGCCTTTGGGGTTGTATCTGATATCAAATGCAGCCTTCTTGAGTGTCTAAGCCGAAGTCAGGCACTTCATAATGAACAAGGAAAGTGTGATTAGTGCTCTTGCATGTGCCTACTTTTCCTTGTGAAGAAAAGACATGGATTTATTCAGTGTAGGAGCTCATTTTGTTTGAAATGTGTTTTATAAAGATACAATGGCTGCTGTTGAATGCTTTCAGGGTGTATGTACGTTACAGGATGTGTTCCAAAAGCAGTTGGAGTTGGCTTGCTGGGAACAATGGTGCCGCTCTGGGGAGGGTAGTTTTGGCATGTACCTTTGAAATGAACTGAATTCTGCTGCCTGGTGCACCCCTGAGTTTTATTTGGAAACAAAGATGTGTGTGCTACCCTCAAAGGTAATTTTTGTTTCCCTTTGAAAAGTTTCCATGCTTAACTGTCTCTTTCTGAGGCAATTAAAACCAATCTTGTAGACAGGGGCCTCCTTCCTCCAGCCCTGCATGATTCATGCTATCGTGGCTGCTCATCTCAGGTGCAGAATCTTGTGAAATGTGCTTTTGACTATCTAAATGTATGACATCCACTGATTTTGCCTTATCTCTTATGACAGTACTATCTTCTCAAAATGCCATCAAGTTGGTTAAGCAATACTTCCCAGCCCTACAGCCCCTACTTCCATAGATTTTAATCAAATTGTTTGTTTAGCAGGTTCTTTAATTGCCTTCTTAAAATAGTTCCTCTAGGCTTCATACCCAACTCTCAATATACTAATCTCCAGTTTTATGTTGTTTTGTATAGTTTTGTTCTTTAAAGAAAAATTGATGTTTCACTCTTTTTTGCATCCTGAGGACTCTTTTTAAAAAAAGAGTGTGGGAAAATGTAATGCTTGCTTTGCCAGTCTCGGTGATTATGACTTGTGAAATATGTTGCTTTGCTTACTTCTAAGTAGAATTTTTATATTTAAACACACACATATTCATGTTTCTGTTGTTGTTCTGTCTTTATTGTAGAATTCACCTCAAGTAAGACAAAACCTCAACTTTCTTCTTTTTTAAGTACACAAGCCACATAGTGAATAGCAGTAAATTAACCTAATCCCCGGTGCAAGCCTTGTACTCTTTGTTTCAGTCATGCTTCTCTGCTTCATGGCCCTGTTATGTCCTGAAAATGTACATGAGAAAACCTTTAAAGATGTTGGGTTTGTTTATTGATACATTACTTGATAGAAATCCTGCAGATACTGCAAAGGATAAGCCCTGAAGCTTGTAATATTGATTTCAGAACTTTGCTCACTGGTTTGTTATGAGCAGATGCCAGTGAGTAATGGAGGAATGTTTTGCAGGTTATGCCTCCTTGTCCAGGATGCCTATGGCATGTTCAGTGAAGTGCAGCTGCAGTCCCTGAGTTCCACAGATGACATTGAGCAGTACTGCAGGAGATGGGAAGGAAAATCTTGCTGCTTAGCTGGAATGAAGATTTTGCAGAGAACTACAAGAGGAAGGTGAGAACAATTAATGGAAGAACATAGTGCTTGCTGTGGCAGACAAAGATGGTCTGCCTTTTTGTTTATTTCTGTGACCAGCATTCTTTGGAGCAACTAAACCTGGCTTTGTTCAATCAAATGTCCTCATTGCCACTTCTGGGGCGTCCAGCTGTGCTTGAGCCAACTGTTCTCCAAAATGAGCCTCAATAAGCTAATGCACAAATACACACTTAGCAGAGTAAGGAATTTTTGTGTGCAATATTCCATGAAATATGAGTGTTTTCTTCCTCTTCAGTAGATTCAGAGACTTATAAACATTAGTTCATCTCCCTTTCATTGCAGAACTTTTTACTGCACCAAGTTTTCTACAGTGCAGCCCAGTATGGCTTGAACTTTCAAGCACAGACTTTCCTTTAGTATATTAGACATTAATTCTGTTAAGTCTGTATGATTTTAGAACCACAGTTTAAGTTTCTTAAAAAGAAATTCTTGCACCATTCTTATTTTGGAATAAGAATGTCAATAGCTTTTATAGAAAAATTCCCCCAGGTAAGTAACAAATTGACTTATGGTCAGTCTCAGACTTTGCTTATTCTGTGATTCCTCTTACAGTCTTCAAATAAAATATCTTTAGTCAAGAAAAAAAATTAAATAGATCGATTATCTTACAGAGTATCTTTCTAAGGAGAGTGATACAATGTTCTCATGGGGACCTATATAAATATAATTAGATTGGTTCAGTTCTCAACATAATTTATTCGTACAAGCATCCGATCTAGATAAGCCTTTGCTGTTAGAATGGCTATGGTATTTCTGCTGACACTTTTTTTCCTGTTGAAAAATGCTGTTTCATCAAAACCAGAATGTTTCATGGAAACATTATCTATTTTGGAGACAGCTTTGTTGGGAAGATTTTTTTCAGGTCCAGAGGGAGTGAATATTCTTTCTCTTATTCTCATTTCATGAAAACTTTGAGAAAGTCTCATTTTTGTTTCATATTGGAACAAAAACAAATTTCAAAGCTTTGAAATGTTTAGTAAAATGGAATTGTTGTTTTCCAGCCAGCCCTATTCAGTATGCTTTTCTTTTTATGTACTTGCAGTGTTAATTTTCAGAGCCTTTGGATTTCAAGCCTACTTGCATTTTTATGGATCTTTAATAACAAACACGTCTTCTTATTTAATTATTTTGTTGGCTTTTTTTTTTTTCAAGTTACATTTTTTCCAAACAAATTAAATAATGGCTTTGGAATTCTGGAGACAAATGAAGTTTTACAACTGGCTGCTGGTGCTTCCAGTACTCTGCCTAACTAATAAGAGACAGACTTTTTCTAATGTAAATTCCGTTTCAAAGCAGCAGTAACTTACTTCTGGCTATTCTGAGGACGTTCAGAAGACACACTGCTGAAAATGCTGGTGGTTCAGCTGGAGCTGTGCTGGTGGTAACCCTGCTAGGGAACATTAAAAGAAAATGGGTACAGTGTAGCTTCGGGGACAGTGCAGCGGTTAAAACGTGATTTCATTGTACGAGATGGGTGGGTGGGGGAATTGTTCAGGGATTTATTTTTTTCTTAATTGTTTAAGCCTAAGTTCTGCTTTGTAACTTTTTATTATTTTTAAGTGTTTGGGACACATTCTAGGTGTGATGGAAACCACAGTAAAGCCATAGCTGAAATGAATACGAGGGAGTACTTACTCTCAGAGAGCATAATTAAGCTGTAGAACTCATTGCCACTGGATAAATGGATTTCCAGAGGCACTGGTGTATCCAAGCACGATGGGTTATGCCTGTGAGTGCCCAACCTTGGCTTGCAGCACATGAGTGAGTAAGAACTATGTGGTCTGCCCTGCAAGAAAGACTGCTGCCTTTTTTTTTTTTGAGAACACCAATTACTTTTTGGAGGGAGAGGGCTTTGAAACTGTTCGTTTCCTGGAGTCTGACAGTGGCTTTTAAAGTAGATAAAAGGGAAGAAAATGTAGGAAATACAAGGGAAAAGTAATGACTTTTTTCGTGTGTGCCTTTGAAGCACATGATCTGGAGAAAGCCAGGAATGGCTAATAAGATCCCATATGTTCATGTTGTCATATGGATTGTAATCAGAGACAGAGTGTTTCCTTAGTCCCTCTGTGAGACAGAGGACATTTGCTAATAGATACAAGAGCTTCTCAAGAGTTTTGCACCAATAGACCACTGTTACTGTTCAAAAAATTTTCCGGGCCGTCATCCATCCTCAAATATTTAATTTGAAGTATTATTTGATATCATTCCAGTAAATGCAATTTTAAAATCACTGTTGTAAGCTGAAGTTTCATTTCAAGGGCTAAATACCTATAAGCCTACGATTAAGGGTTTTTTACACCCAGGGGAAACCCAGCTGAACATATTACTTGATCTTTGGAATGGACCTGTACTGTCAAGGAGTGCTAAGGAAACTAAACACATTTCTTCTTTGATAAGAAAACACTTGTGTTCCAAGAGAAAAGTGGGATAACATCTTACACAACCATGCCCTGTCTTGACAGAGATCAGCTCCGTGAAAAATTGGAATGATGAGGTAACCTTACATTGAGATAAACACTTAAAGTTGAATACTGGTTTTCAATAAGCTTTGACAAGTAGTGGGGTCTTGCAGAGGTCGTTTGAAGGTCTTCTACTGACTTAGGTGCTTTTCAGAGCCAGACCCTGACCCCACATAAAGCATACTCCCCTAAACCATCCCTGCGAGAAATCCTTCCCTTGGCAGTGCAGGAGAGGAAGTGCTGTTTCCCTTTGCAGCCCAGTTTCTGGCAATCCTGTAAGACAGAGGGACATGGCTGAGTCATGGCAGGGCTGCTTGTTCAGTGCCTGATTTCCAGCAGTGCTTCTACTCTGTTTGTGAGGCTGCTGGGTAAAGTAGGAAGCACTAGTGTGGCAACTGACTGAGCTTGTGTGGTTCAGTATCTGTTTCCTGACAGCTTTTTTCTTCACCCTCTCCTCCATACTTGTCACCTAGCCTTTCCTACAACTATTCCTTGGACTGCATACTTAGAATCAGCAAAAAAGAAGAAAAAGAGTACAGTGGTTTAAAGGGAGAAGACTGAAAAATATTCATTGAAAGGCTGCTGCTGGTGTTGTTTCCTTAGAGGCTCTTGTTCTCACCCTCACCCTCCCACAACCTCGTGTGTCAGTCTTAAATTCAGTCCCTTGAGGAAGAGGAAGTGAGATTTTGGGGGTGTGCTGCTAGAGGCAGGAATGCTGGTTAAGAATCCATATGCAGCACATGCACACCCCCCCTCCCTGGTTTTTAATAGGTCCCAGGCATGTTTCAGGTATGTCAGGTATAACCAGGAACTCAATGAATGCAATTAGATGCAGGGGCTGAGCACTCACTGAAATGCCTCAGGAGTAAATAACCTGTAAATTGTCATAGTTCCTGCTTCCTACTGGAAATTAATTTCAATGATCTGAGCTAATCTTTGAGGTTAGACACCTGTCTTTATCGACAAAAAAATACTGATTTTTTTTAGCCCTTCCTGGAGTTTCACACAGAATAATAATTTGGATTTTGACAATTTGGGTCTTTTCACCTGATTTTCCTACCATTGAGCTGTTTTACTGCTGAGTATAGCAGATGTACCTGCTTCTTCTCTTTTTGCTTTCTTATGTGTTAGAAATATGAAGAGTTTCTCTGCAGCAGAACAGAAAGATAACAGCAATTTAAAAATGGAGGGGGGAGGAAGAACACAGCGTGTCAGTACAAATTCTGTCCCTAAATTGAAAAAATGGTTAATAATCTTCAAAAGAGGAGGCAACTGCTGCATGTAGAATGCTAAAATCTCCACTGGTGTTGGATAGGCTAAAACTCTTTGAAGGATACATCAACTCATAAGCTTTGACTTTTGAGCCAACATTTAATTCATGGCAGGCTGTATTATCTGTTGCATTTTCCTCTGCAGTAAACAGGCTCTGAATATTGAGCTCATCAACCAGTGTTATGTTTTTCTGAGAAATTTCTGCATTTTCAAATAAAGCTGGCTTCTGTTGTTTGTCATTTTAAACTTTCAAATGTTAGGCACTGAAATGTGAAGTCTCCCTGTATGTTTGTAGTGGTCACTATTGTGCTTGAGGGTTTTCATTCTTTTCTATTTTTTTTTCCCTTTTTATTTGAATCACACACTTCTCTGACCTCAATTTCTCTCATTTTTTCCCCTTTACTCTTCACTTTATACTTTCTCTTCATTTTGTTTTGCCCTAAGAAGAGAGGACCACTGCTAACTACTGTACAAGTAAGTGTTACAACTGCTAGACATTGACAGGAAATGTAATAGTAAGAACTCTCCACAGAGCAAGGAGGTCATAACTTCCTTCCTTTGGTTTTCCCTCCTCCAAAAAGACTGCCATCTACAAGATCCACCCATGCTCTGAGTTCTGAGGTCCTGAAACGTTTCAGAAATTTCTGTGGTTAAAAGTTGAGTTTCATTTAAAGCATAATTTCAGTAATCGCCGTGAAGTTTTGAATATATGTATTATTTTTATATTAATTTCTATGGCTGCTTTTGTGTCAGAAATGAAGTTTTTTATTTCCTATTCTTTAATAAACATGGACTGCTGCTTGTATCTTAGTGCTTGTGTCATTAATCTATTCAGTAATCAGCATTGGAGAATAACATAGGCATATCCATATTGAATCAAAAGTACTTTTATGTTATCATTTGAGTGATTTCATGTAGTATGTGTAATCTCTAATATACTGTAGAAAATTGAATTACTAAAGTATGTAAATAATTCAACTATATGATTCCCTATATCTAAACAAAATCTGGGGCAAAAAGAGCTCAGCAGCCCTTCCTCCCTGTTTGTATTTTGACAAAGATGCTGGTTTAGTAGGCTCAGATTTTTACTTTGTGATTTTGCTGCTTTAATTACTCAAGGCTAAGAAAATGTGGTGTTGCATAGTTTGTGCACTGCAAGTCTTAGTAGGTCAGGGAGGGAGGGAGGGAGGGAGCCTACAGTGTCAGCTTTGTATTTGGATTGCTTGTCCCTTGACAGTTGAAGTTTTTGCAGTCTAGGTGATTATTAAGGAATTTCTTCGTTTTGCACAGAGGGCTAGAAATTGCTTTGAGTTCTTAATAATTGAGACTGACACTGCCAAAGAAAACTGGTTTGGTTTAGAGAAAAAGTTTAAGAAGTGGGAGAGGAGGAAGCAGAGAAGTTCCAAGTCCTCAGAGCAGAGCTGTGGAAGACGTTGAAAGAGAATCCTAGCATCTTTCTGCTCCTTGCTGCAAACCTTACATTGTGCTCCTTTTTTCCCTGTTTATGCCTTCTTTTCTCTGATATTGCTGATATTTTCTCCCTCTAGTATTTTCCCCTTAAGCCTGTTATGGTTATTAAAGTTGAAAAATCCCCCAAACTATAAGCTGTGTGTTAAAAGTTGGATCAGGCATGGCAGACACAAAGTTCTTGGACAAGAACTGTAGCTGAAACTTCATGCTTTTGAGAGAAATAAGCAAAATCTTCTTATTAGGTTATGAAATAAGTTGTCAGGTCAGAATCAATGAAATGCAGTTTTGAAAGATCAGAGTTGTTTGGCTTTTGAAACAGCTTGTAGTATGAAATAAATGGAATTTCCACAGGATCAGAGATGTTCTCATAGTGTAAATACTGGTGTATCAGTCATGTATTTAGCCTGTTTAACAGTATTATCTCTTTAAAATTCTCTGCCTGATGTCTGGGTACCCAGGAGGCAGTTTGCATTTATGGATACAGAGAAAAGATATACTGAAATTTAGCAAGGAAAGGTTAAGAGAGATGTCTTTTGAGGACATTGACAAGTAAAAATAATTAAGGACACAAAAAAACCCAATTTTGCTTATTATATACACACACATATATAAAATTGTATGCACACACATATAAAAAATCTGATTATATATATAAGCAAAGCTTGAAGATGTGAGTTTATAGAAGAGAGGCATACCTATACCTACCTGTCACAAGTCCAAATTTCTGTGGAAACCTTTACTCTAACACTCCACTGGAGTTACTGGTAGTCTTACTGTGTTGGTGTTAAACAGTGGAAATATACATATTTGGGATGGGACAAAATTTGTGTTACCAAACACAAAGTTGAGCCTGGCATGGGAAGTAGAGATCTGAGTCTGTCATTTAGAACCTCATAGGTGATTTTGTCCTTTTCCTGCTATAGATTCAATCTTTTTTTCCAAAGTTATAGAGTACTACAATAGAGCCATAGTCTCTGAAGTAAAAGAAAAAAAAAGTTATTCAAAATACTTTACATTTCATTTTTCTTTTTGATCCTTGAGCCTGTTTCTTCTCACTTCTTATTCTGCTTTTCCTTTCTTAGAAGTCTGTCCTTTTGTGATATTTTTTTTTCTCCAAAGTAACTAGTAATTACACTCACTGAGCAAAATTTAAACATTTTTATTTTGTCTTGTGTATCCAGAGAGGCTCCATATGCACATGGGAGCTAACCATGCCCCTTTGCTGTAGCACAGAGCCAGCTGTTCATCTCTTGTCCTGACTCTATAGCTGAAGAAGGCTACACATATTGAATAAACTGCACCCATTGTTCAAATCAGATTGAAGTGGAGTTTGAGTGTTACTTGGCCAGTGAAGGGAATTAATTTTATTCTTTCTGTGAGGATAATGATCTTCTGCAGAGGAGGACACAATGTCTTTGTCATTTCTGCACTGTCAGTGGCCCCACTTCATTCTCCCTTCTGCTAAGTTGAAGCCTGTAAGTGTGAAGAGGGAGTTAACTTTCCTGTGGATCTATAAGTGGGTGGAGCAAGCAGGGAGCTCCCCACCAGGGACACTGACTGATGGAGTGAGAGTCCCAGGAGAGAACATCCCAGCTCACAGACAAGGATGGCAGCAGGATGTGATTTGGAATTTGCTAATCCTTTGGTTTGTCTCTGCCCTTGGCCTGACTGATGTCAAAGAAATGATGGGGCCAAGATGTTCAGGAGCCTTGCCCCACCCAGCACTGATCCTCTGCCTGCTTGCAAACAAATCCTGTCAGTTACTATTGATGGAGTGCTCCTAGTTCAAGCAGTAGATGGCCTTCTCCAAAAGGGCACAAAGAAGAGAATTAAATATACCACATGTGGTAGATATTCTGACACAGATAGCGAGTTAGGAGTGAGCTAAAGAAGGAAGGACAACTTCATGTCCTTTGTGAACACTTTAAAATGCAAATGCAGGATCAATCTGTGTGAACATGCAGCAAACAGCATGGCTTTGTTGCTCTAAATAGATAAATGTGCAATCTCTGTGCAGTTTGTGGTGTGTTCCTCTCTGTGCTCCGACCTTGTGCTGTGGGTCGTGTGAGCAAGGCCATTTATGGAACCTGAGTTGGACAGGAGGCTCTGCTCTTGTTTTGCAGCTTTCCTTTTTCATCTCCCAGCTAGCAAGACCAGTTGGTTCCTCTGGGCATTGGCCTTCCTTGTGTCAGGTATCATTCTGTACAATACAAACCAGAAAATCTTGTCCCAGTCAAGGATTCAAGAAGTGGTCAGTTTGCTGGAAAGTATCTTTAGTACCTCGGGAATATTGCTTTGTGTGCTGTAATGACATCACTGTTAAAAAACAAAACCAAACAAAAAACCCAAACTAAAATTAGAAAACCTCCAAACACCAAAACTACCCCAGTCTCTCTCCTTTCACAGACTTGGGGATGATTCTTTGTAAATCAGGAAGTCCATTTCTGTAAAAAAGCAGCACTTTTGTGTCTCTAGTATTTTTGTTCATGTGGAGAACACAACTACAGGTAGCAATGTCTTTTTATTCTGTCAGCTTGTTACCTGAATTGTGAGCCTCGAGTTGTATTCACAAAGATTTCCTCTGAGATTTTCAGCCATAAAGCTTCTTGCAAAGGCATCACTGTTAACACTGAATCACAGGCAGTGAAAAAAAACATGCTGAGAATCTCACAGTAGACACCCAAAATCTAAGGATCCAGAGAAGGACTAAGGAAATGCAGAAATAAATAAGTTTAAGCAGAAGTGAGCTAAAAGCAGAACTTTAAAAGGAAAGTTTCCATGACCCCTTGAAGAGAAGCAGCATATTGCAACGTGCTTCAGCCCTGTAAACAGGGTGTGTGGTTTCCTCCTAAACAGTTGGGTTTAGAAGCTAATATTACTTTTAACAAGTCTTGGACTTCATTTTTTAGAGTTGTTTCAGAAATAGTGGTTTTCATAATTGGAGGAACAGACAACTTGGAGGCAGTGGGGGGGTTAAAATCCAGATCTCTGTGCTTCAACTCACAGAACAGAGAACTGGGACAAGATAAGTCAGAGCTTTAACTCAGAAATGTATTTCTCTTCAAGTTAGCTCTCTCTTGCTATTTCCCCTGCCTCAGCTACTCCTGTCTGTCCAGCAAAGATCTTCCATCAACTCTCAAGGCAGCCACTGAACTGCTGCAAAGTCCAGCTTGGTTTACTAAAGAGTGGTCAACATCTTACCTTAATGTGATGGACTGTTAATTTTATGTTTGTTTTTTTAATCAAAAGTGTGAAACTTGCAAAGTAATAAATGAAAACCATAACTGAGTGAGCAGCTGTGTAGGAAGGGGATTGTTCTCTGCACATGGTGCTTAGCAAAATCTTGCCTGTTGTTTCTCTATATCTGATAATTGCTGGCTTTCCTGAAAGCAGTTACAATCAGCTGTCAACAACAACAAAAAACCCAGCAAAAAGCACACACACACGGCTACCCCCCCAAAAAAAAAAACCCGTAGAAATGAAGTTGTTAGAAGCAAAACTTTTTAACAGTTAAATAGCCAAAAACGCTACTTTTAAAAGAAGTTGTGCTACTTTTACAAGAAGTTGTTTTAAAAGCTACTTTAAAAAGAAGTTGTGCTGATACCTGTGTCTTTCCCAAGCTGCCATTTACCCCTGAATTCTGTCGTGTAGCAAGCTGTTTGTGGCAAAGGATTAAACATGACTTGCTTGTCACTAGATGTGATACATCCCTTGCCTCCCTCTCCAGCCGGCAGCAGAAGCCATGGAAATGTAACTAGACCAAATCAAAACCAGCTTCCAGAAAACAAATATGATTTTAAGTTGTTTTCATAATCATGCAATGGTTTAGATTACATTTCTTAATGAATCTTTTTAATATAATGTGTGGCACTGGGAAACATTTTAAACCTGATTTTATTGGTCTCTTTGAAGGGCATTAGGACTGTTTAGTCTGATAGACAGTCTGTGGCCTCCAGTAGTGCCTGTAAAAGTTCCTGGACAAAGTCAAGACTCTGAAATGGTAAGTTTTATTATTATGGATATGAATTTTTTCACTCACAGATAGTATTTTTGGTGGTGGTAAATCATGTTTACCTTGGGAATCAATTCTCTCTCCCTCTTTTTACCTACCAAGTTTTGTTTTACTGATTCTGACAACGTCCCAGGCTAACCTGAAGCCCTCTGGATTAGCAGCATCTTTCCAAAATGATGCAATTAGCCCCTTATTAATCCTCTGGAGCTAGAATGGTAAGATGTCCAGACAAATTCTTCCTCTCTCTCCTTGCAGGAGTAAAGAGGTACTAGGTATCATGGAGCCTGCTGAGAAATCTGTATACAAGGTTGTTAACTCATTCTTTAAAACCACTTTTCAGCCTTAGGTTTGAAAGCACTTTTCTGAAGATTAACTTCTTCTGCACTCTGTGAAGACAGAGTGCTGGAATCAGGTCTCTTACTAGTTAGGATATCTCTGACTGATACTTGTTTCATGTGAGGTCAGAAAGATGAACATAGAAGTAATTTCTAAAGATAATTGAATATTTCTGTGATTTTAGGGGATGGGAAAGTACAGAATAGGATTTAAAGTATGCTATTATATATTTGCAAAGCTGAAATCACATCTGTAATTTTACTCCAGTTAGCTTTTGTCTTTAAAAAGGTGTTCTGTCACAGCAAATAATTTTGGTAATACCAGACCAGAGGTTGGGCTTTCTTGATGTTCTTGTATAGGCTGTTCTTTGGGAAGAAGTTAGTGGTAGTAAGAATTTGTTTAGACCAAAGGAGTCAATATGGGGGAAAAAAAAGAGAGAGCTGGAAATAAGCAAGTTTCAAAACCAGGGAATATTGAAGATGGATATTACTGGTTATTTCTAAAGTCCAAGAATCTTTCCTCTGCAATGTAGCGTGTTCTTTGTGTTGTCCAGGGGTTTATACTGAAGAACAAAAAGATCAGACCTCAGTCAAAAATAAAATTGAGACTGAAACTGAGTGAAATATCTATGCTCTCTTTGACTCTTCCTTTCATCGAAATATTTTGGAAGTCTCAGAGGAATGGATGGGTTTGTGCATTAAAATTATGTGGGCAACAGAATGGGAATATCTATGGCTGAGGCAAAGCTCTTAAATGTCATTTAGTGTTGTTATGACCGTTGCTATTTCTTCATTTTTTCTGTTTATTAGCAATTTAAAAATGGAGGAAACTTGCCATAATCGTGTAATTTACATTTCTGCCATCGGTTTGAAACAGAAATTAATTCCACACAGAACCACAGCTTGCATTCTGATGCTCCAGGTTTTTGGCTGGGTGGGCTCTTTCAGTTGAGATACCTTTTTCTTGATACAAGCAGTATAGTTTTATGCACAGTTCTGTGGAAGCAGTTTTATACATCAGTACATAAATAATATTGCCAGCATGATGATAATGTTGTTGGGAAGGGACCTGTGGAACGGATTTCTTTGGAGCTGGATGTACATTCAAATACCTTCTTTAATGCTGTCAGAGGCAAACAGAGTTTGGGTATCTGCTTCCTTTGCTTTTGTTTTTCTTTAAGCAGATTCTTTTTAATGGGTGGGCAACTGTCTTTAATATATTCATATTTCTTCTATTAAATTAAATGTTTTATTAACAACAAACGTTGCTGAAAGAGTATTTTACCATATTTGCAATAAAAATTATCTTCTAGCATTGTCTTTTCTTTTCTGAGAAGTCTTTCCAGCTTGGGACCTCTGTAAGTGGTGATTGATAAAGTTGTTACGTCATGGTACTTTTTAAGGGGAAAAGAAAAATCTGGCATACCACAAAGAGAGCAGTTCTTGCAGCTCTTGCATTCCTGTTCTTCATTATCTCCTTGTGCTGTCCTGGATTTAATTTGGCAGCTTTAAAAGTTCGGCAGCTGTTTACTATCACAAAAACCCACCCACATGCAAAAGTCCCCAAATCTCAGAAAATCAGAAAAGCTATGGATGTTAAAAAAAAAAAGAAAAGAAAAAAATAAAAGAAGAATAATACTAATCTACACACTCCTACCATGTAGTAAAGATACACAACACAACAAAAAGCACCTTGAAATAGTCACGGTGTTTGCCAAGTGTGCCAAGTTATGAGTTGTTTTTGTGATGAGGGTCAATGTTAGATTATGGAAAGAATTATACACACAAGCTGATTTCACTTATAACTTGTGACTGTTGGTTTATTAACTCATCTTCTACATCAGAGTCCTTGTTATTAACCATATAATTTTGTTTCCCCATCCATCTTAAGATGTAAATTGTTTTGTTCATCTTGCCTATTATTGTAAAACTTGACTGGCTAAATTAAAGTGCGTTTTTTATGGTCACATTTCTTTTTCTTATTTTTTCATAGATGACAACTAATCTTCCTCCTCCCAGCTTCTGTTACATTCTTACTGTTCAGTCTGGTGAAATACATGTGGAAGTGGATGAGGAAGAACAGATTTCTAATTTGTACCAGCCACCAGCTGTTCATGGTCTAAAGGAAATTCTTCGGGTAATCTGCTTTACAAATCAGATAACAAATACTTTTTACCACTGGATTTCTGTTATCACAGTTGTCTCATTCCCTATTTTTGTGCTCTCTTCAGATTGATGGTTGTAACAAGCGGTGTAGCTTCTGGGCCCAAGTGCTCTATCGAAGGCTGCAGGTAATCTTTTTATTTAGTAATGAATTCAACGTAAAATCAGCATCATGTTTATGTGAAGAAGATTCATCTTGCATTGGGGTAACCCTTATGCCAGGATTATCTTGAAGACTTGTATGGGCAGAATTATCCCCATGTCTAAAATGCTTGTGAAAGGAAAAATGAACTGCCTCATGAGTTTCAGTGCCACTCAGTCTAGAAAGGTAATTATTCCTAAATAAATTGCTATCTAACCAGAGATGATACTGCATCCTGGAGAGAGAGCTCACAGGAAGTTAGCTGAGGCTCAATTTATAGCTGAATGCTATCCTTAGGAACGTAGCAAGAAGCTCCCAGTCAGTTGGGTGTTGGGGGATAGAGTGGAACAGATGATGGTTATATAAAAATACAGTTTTGCTCTTTCCATGCAAATGTGTGGGTGATTTTCATTGACTTCCATAGAAGCCCCTCAGGCAAATTTGGCTTTTATGGTCCAGTAAGTAGTAAAAGGGAGGAACTCTTAGGTAAATACATCTGCCATCCATACTGTGCCGGAAAGCTTACAATTATGTTTTATTTGTTTCTGAATGATGCTACGATGTTCTTTCAAAATGTTGCAAGCTCCCTTAGTAGTTAAAGGAATTTTTTTGTTGCTGATTTATTTATTTTTTCCTGGCGACTGGATACTCAGTACAGCCAGCACTGAATTCTAGCAGAGAATAATTTGCAATTGTCCATCAGCTCCGCAAGAAACAAAGTGTGAATCAAAGCATATGAACCAAAGACAAAGAAATTCCAGAACGGCCAGCAAAATAGCTGGAGATGCTTCCCACAAGTTTGAGACATAAATTTAATTTAGGTCTTGCCCTTTTGCTTCAAAAGCCAATGAATTATGATTTAGTTTTAGGCAGGGAGTACTTTTAACTACTGAGATGAGGGGTATCTCTTGTGTTTTCTCCGTGCTAATTGAGGATGTGACAGAGCATTTGCAAAGATGGAATGAGGGCTAGCTGGATGGGATCTTTACTGTGCCAGCAGAAAGATGGACGCTTACGTGCGTAAATTCCTATTTCCAAGAAACCTCTTCTAGTGAAAAATGCAATAAAATTGCAGACTAGGGGCATCCTAGCCAAACATTTTTGAATTCAGGAATGTCTCCATCTGAAATTCTGATGCGTGTTATCAGTATTCTTATGTAAAAGCACTTCATCACTGAATTAGAGAAAAGACGAAGCATGAAGGAACAGATGTGATTTTGAAGAATGAAATCTTGAGAAGCAGAAATAAAGGTCTATACGTTTTTGTCTTGCTCCTAGGAGGTTTATTAGTTCTTTTTTTAATGGCTATTCACTTGCTGAACTGTAAGCACTAAATTTTTATAAGTGAACAACATGAGTGCTCATAATTTTTTAAAGTAACGATGGAAAAGCAATAGAAGATATTCTTCATATGTTTAACTTTCGGGACAACTGCTCGAGGAATGTCAAGGTATTTACCTGCTGCTGGTGTATCACTTGCCTAGTCCTCCCAGAAGATCAAGAACAGCAGCTTGTTTCCTGCAGCTGCCTTTGCCAAGAGGATGTACTCTTCACATGCAAAATCACCAAGTTGTAATAAGAGAGGAAGGGACAAAGATTTGGTTTGTTTTGCTTGCAGATTTATTATTAAATAATCTGCTATGTGAGCTAATTCAGATGTACCTTAAAAAATAGTATTTACTCTCTGTAGCTACAGTATTAAGTGCTTAAATTAATATTACTTAATTTGTGTGAAGGAGGAATGGAAATACGCTCTTTTTTTTTAGGCAGAATCCAAACTGTGGCTCAGAAGGAACATGAGGAAATATATTCCATCTGTGGTTAAGGAGCTGTCCTTCCTTATAACTCAATCCTGCTGCTATTTGTCTGTTGTGTCCTCCTCTCTGTTCAGAACAAATTGTCACACATAGCAAGATGATGATTTTATACTAACTTGTGATTTTTGCTTTTATTATTATTTACTTTTTGGATGATTTTCCTGAAAGAGAGCTTTTAATGTGTTAGTAATTCTCAAGGGACAGATGTAAAAATTCTTTCTCTGAAGCTGTCCCAATGGTATCTATGCAGAGGAGTTGCCCAAATGTATGCAGTTACTAGGCAAAACAACAACATCAGTGCAAGAGGCAGCATATGCTGTATTAAGGCATAACTGTGATATCTGAACTGTGAATTTTTCCAGTCACTGTTTATAATTACCTCATTTGCTCTAAGAGTGTGAGCATGGACAGAAAGCCAGGTTCAGTGTGGCTGATGGTTTCAAAGTTATAATTCAATCAAAGACAAAATACTGGGGGTTTTGTTGTGCTACCTTCTGTCACGGACATGCAGCTGTGAGAATAAAATCCTACATGTCTTTTCAGGCATTATAGTATTCAATTTTCAGTTAAATGTTTTAAGCATTCATTTTTGGTTGGCAGACTAATTAAAAAGAGTAACAAAAACATTTTAAATTGATTAAATTATTTAATCTTGGGTATTTTAAAATATTAGAATCCAAAAATTTGGAAGTTCCTTGATAAATATGGAAGCACTGATAAATATGAAATATGTTTTGATATGATATTTTTATACCATATTTATACCATTTTTCTGGGGCAGAAAGCTTACACTATCATTGCAGATTCATATATCTCTTACTTAGGAATTATCTACTTCCTTAACTTTATGCATTTTGGGAATATTTAGGGATATTTGTTCAACTGAAAGAAAAACCTCCACTTTGCAAATTGGTTGTGCTTGGGAATCTAATAGCAGTACATAGAAAATGTACCCACGGAGGAATAATATTAGTAGTAGAAATGTTCTTTCCCCATTGTTTTTAAGACAAAAATTATGTAAGTCTTATTAAAACCATCCAATTATTTTTTTATGTGCACCATATATATAGTATATTTTTTTAGGAAATATATTTTCAAATCCCATGTACAGTCCAAGAAAATTATCATAAAGCGTGATAGTTGACTGAAGTAAAGCCAAGAGTCCAGAGAGTCAACCTCAGAAAGTTAATTTAAGGTAGAGATTTCAAAGTTTGTATCTGAAGTAAGGAATACCAAAAAATTCTAGTAAACCTTTGACTCATTATCCTGCACAAGCCCTAACTGTAATAATTTCTGTCAGTTTTATGAGTCATTTTAATATGAAGATGTTTGGTCTTTTCTTCTACAAAAAAAAATTTTTAATTGCATTCCAAATTTGTATTTTTTTTTCCTAATCACAGACAAAACACAGTGTTCCTATAGATCAAAGAGAAATGTTGTTGTTTGTGACTGACTCCACGCTGCAAAATGTGGTTCATGGGATTCCAAAAGTTGTTGCTGTGTCAGTCACTGCGTCGTGTGTTCTCAGCATGGAAATCATGGAAGCTCTCAGTGCTGGCTCACGACTTGTCTTCTTCAAGGATGCTCTCTGGGGAAATGGTAAGCTTTGCCCGTGGTTTGGAAGCAGTTGGAGTACCACAGAAACAGCACCCTTATCTCTGACACCTCAATATGTGACCTCCAGAGAGGTCACTTTCATTATCAGATGAAGATGAGACTTTGCAAGTTTGGGATGAGAAATTTGAAAGGGATTGTAGTTTAAACTTTCTTGTAAAGTTTCTTTTTCTGTATTTTTGGCTTGATTTTGAAAGTGAATGAGAAATTCCGTGATGTTGTTGTATGTCCACCAGTGTTACTGTCAGTATTCTCTGATGACTGTTGAATCTGATGACCAGTGTAAATCAAATTTGTGAGCTGACAGAAGGCTCAAATACATTAGGAAATCTGCATGTCCCCAGACAGAGAAATTTTATAAGCTCTCCTAAACCATCTTAGCTGTGAGCCTTCGCTGCCATACAGATCGTGAAATTTTGGTTGTTCCCTTTACTTTCATTTTTAGTCACTCTTTTTTGAGGTTCAAGTTTGGTTCTGTATGGTGATGGCAGGGCTGGCTCACATCTCGCACCCTCAGTCACTTCCAGAGTGTAAGTGAACTGGAAGTACAAAGCTGTGCAAAAGGCTGTGTGTCCTGAAGCAAAAATCTCTGCTCTGGAGAATGAAGCATTGCATGCACCTACTCTTTGTAACCTTGGAAGCAAAGCAGGACCGCCTGAAGGGGTGCACAAGTTTGTTACCAGGGAAGAGCCTGTAACCTGTTTGCATGGAGTGAGATGCGATGCAGCCTGGGTGGCATCAGACTCTCTTCTGGCATGTTCAGGTTTTTAAATTTCTTTTCCTTCAAATTCAGATTTCTTTTTCTCTCTGGGAGTCGCAAAGCGTAACAAGAGCGCGGTGCGTGTATCGCTGAAAGCAAAATATTTTGTCATTGAGAAAACCTGATGGAGTCTATTCATCTGCTTGGTAGCTGGCAGAGGTGGTTGTCTTTATTGGCCATGACAATTAACGTGGTCACCTTTTTCCTTGTTACTGTACTGAGTTGAAATGTCTTTTTTGGCAGGTAGGATTATTTGTGTTGAACGTACTGTTCTCCTGTTACAAAAGCCTCTTTTGTGCTCGGCTGCCGGTGCTGACCTCAGTGAGCTGACTGGCCCTGTCAGACTCGATGAGCTGGATTCTACAACGCAGGCCAGCTCCATTTGTGCTCTCAGAGGTTTGTACGGCCTTGCTGAAATGAATGCGGTTAATTATTTGTGCTCACTTTAATCTTTTGTGTCTTTATATTGATTTCTTGCACAAACAGCGTGGAGGGATAAAAAAAGCATGGCATTGCTGTGGGTCATTAGAACATTTAAGATTTTATGCTTCACCGTGGGCTCTGTTTGCCTTTTGCTGGCCAAGCTCTGCTCCCACTCACTCATGCCCCAGAATAAATGTTTAATGCACAATCTGTTTCATTATATTCCTTCCCTCACTGTCTTCTGTCAGGAGCCTTCTGTTCGCACCAGCCTTGTTGATGTTGGCGACAATGAGTTATACCAACATTTTTTAGGCAGATGGGTAAGATATGTTACCCAGGTCTTGAATGGTAGGGGTTAGTGACTGATTTCCCTGGAGCTTTGCTGCAGTAGGACAATTTATTATTTTACCATAGTAATTTAGTATAATGTGGCCAGTATTTGCTCACCAACCACTTTGGATCATAGCTTTGTCTAAGATATGGTTTGACCATATCTTGGTCTTACCACTAACCATGCAGAAACATTTCTTATTACAGATTTTCTAGTGTTTCCAAATCATGCAGAAACATTATCTACTGTGTATCTTATAAAGCTTTGTCCAGACAGCTTCTTAAACCTCCCAGCTGTACAGTGCCTATGAGAAAAAGTCCTTAAAAGCCTAACAAGTCTTCAAGGCTATTTCCTTCCTTAATTTAACTTGTATTATTCCAGTAGCCCTTGTAGAAAATACCTTCAAGTATTTTGAAGGTAATTCAAAATTAGCATTTGAAAATAACTTTAAAATTTGCATTTGGAGCGTTTGAAATTAGCTTTAAAATTACAACAAATAATGGTTTTCAAATGAATTCTTCAGCTATAATATGATGGACTAAGAAGACAGTTTGAAACCAAGCAAAGCCTTTACTAAACATACCTGCTGCTATGGTAGACCCACAACTTAGCAATGCCTCTGTGATGAGTTACTGAGCACCTTGCAGTGACAAATGTTGAACAGTGCATAATGAAAACCAAACACAACTAGAGGCACTTCACTCAAAGCCATGGTTGTTATGTACATCTTGCATTGATACAGCTACTTGAAAGATATTTTTGTCACTGGGTGTGAAATGCTTTTTGCCTTTTTTTTTTCACCTCTCCAGTAGTTATGTTAAGAATTGTCACTTCTCTGCTGTTAATTTTGGGATTATGAGAAGTGCCCCTCTTCTTTTTTCTTGTTGACAGTGTTCATAGTAGCATAAAGAAAACATCTCTCTGTCCTTTCTTTTTCCAGCAGAGCAAAGAAAGTACACCTTTGTGATCTGTTGTGTAAACAAGTGCTTACTTTACATTTCATGGGAGATGTCATGCTTTGCCTGTCCTGTATTAAAGATAGAAGAATGACAAAAGGAGAAATTAATCCTACAACCTTGTCTTGTTTAATGTGGAATTTGTGCAGGATAGCTGTTATCAGTATGTTCCCACACCTGAACACCAACATAGAATGTAAAATATCTTCTTTACACTTATGCTGCAGCAATATATAGATGAAAACTCTCACTTTTGTGTGTACTGAAATATTTTAATAGCATTCAAGAGATACATTCACTGTTTTGGGTTTCAATAAGTTAGTGCCTACATCTTTCTGCTAATTAATGAAACCAATAGCATTTACCCTACTTTGTTGGTGGGAGAATATACTTTTGGTGGAGCAATGCATGGAGGGAGGTGTATGATCTCTAAAATTCAGTCACTGTCTCTTATCTCCTAAATCAGAGAGTTGATAGTCTGGATTCCAATGAGAAGCAGTTATTACCTCATTCATTCTTTTCCTTTGCACATCCTCTCGTTTCTTGTACTTCTGGTCACCTATGTGTGTTTCACACTGGCATCCTCCCACCTAGCTGGAAAGAGGCTGGAAAGGCTTTCTCTACCCCTAAGTGAGGGAGTGTGCCTTCCTGGTTCTTTGGAAAGGGCATCTGAAGTTCTGCCAGTCCAAGCTCCTGCTTTAAGCTGAGCCCTGACCAACTTGGTACAGCTCTGGACTGGATGTTCTTCAGAGCTTCCTTCCCCATCAAAACAGAAAATGTTCCAGTCCAAGCAGATGCAATGAGTTTGTCAAAAATTCTTCTTTCAGGGAGTTTCAGTCATACCAGCTCTGGGATAGTGGACTGTATTGCTCTTTAACAGATCAGTGAAAACCTATGGTTGCTTTCTAATAAAAAGTTTATTCTTCATTGCAAGATGACTCTGTGGTTTTCACCTGTGATCTTAGAGTTAGTAGGTTTATTTTCTTATCACTATGCATTGCAAGGTAATTTATAACCTTGTTTTGCTGTATAGTAGCAGTCAGGATAACTTAAATGGTGGCAGTTCATACGGCACAGAAATCTTTTTCCTCTTAATCATGCTTTGAGTAAATTCTACTTAGTCTATACCACACCTGATATGTGGGAATATTACTTGATTAATGCTATTTGCCTAGTATATGACTCACCAACAGTGACTGAATTTTGACGTTGGATATTTTCATATTTAAGCCCTTACTCTGGCATGTGGGAGTTTTTTCAGTTTTCTGCTTAGTAGTGGGACTAAAATGGGGTCAGTCAGTTTACCCATATTTCCTTTTTTGATTGAATTTTTGCATTTCCTGTCCCATTAATCAGGATAACTGATTGGGGGAAAGAAATCCAGAACAACACCTCCATGTTTTAATTGTCTCAACCAAAGCGTTCCTTTGCATTCCACATGGCAGACCTGCTTTTCCAGGCGTTGTCCCTTGGATGTCAATGTCATCCAAGAGATTGACAATGTCAATCTCTTCTTCATGGTGCCTGCCACAACCCTAAAAAATAAACTAGAGGTAAAAATTGAATTTTGGCCATGGGCATTTTCATTTAAAAGAAGGATCTTGGGAAAATATCCAAAAGGTTTGTGTATGTCAAGCAAAATCTAGAGTCTTGAAAAAGATGTGCAGTAGTTCAGCACCCTAACCTTGAGAAATCACTTTGTAGGGTGCACAAGACTGTCACTAGATTACTCCATCTGTTGCTGCTTTGAGTTGGTCTGACTTCAGTGATGTCTGGTGGTTTTCTCAAGGGAACTCTATATTATCATCAAAATAATTTTCTCCACTAGACATAATCTCATCAGTATGATCCTGATTGATTTTCTTCAGATGTATTTGCACTGGCATCTTGCAGTTGGAATATGGCACACAACTGGGAGAAAGTGAAAAGGCTTAGAGAGAAAGGGGATTTGTTCTGGTTCTAAAATTTTTTTTTTAATGAAGAAGGAAACATACTCAGCAAACTAATTGGTAGCTTTTTGGTGAACAAGAATGATAAAATCATAGAATCATTTAGGTTGAAAGGGATTTTTAAGATCATCCAGTCAAACCATTAACCAAAATCAAAATCATCACTGCCAAGTCTACCACTAAACCATGTCCCCAAGTGCCACATCTGCATCTCTTTTAAATACCTCCAGGGCTGGGGACTCCACCACTTTTCTGGCACCCTTTCAGTGAAGTCTTCCTAATATCTGATCTAAACCTCTCTTGGCATAACGTTAGGCCATTTCCCCTCATGCTGTCACTTGTAACCTGGGAGAAGAGGTCAACCCCTCCCTGGTTACAAACTCTTTTCAGGCAGTTGTAGAGAACAAGAAGGTTCCCCCTGAGCCTCCTTTTCTCCAGGCTGAAGAACCCCACCTCCTCTTCATCAGCTCCACTGCCCTTCTCTGTGCCACTCCAGCACCTCGGTGTCTTTCTTGGAGTGAGGGGCCCAGAACTGGTGCAGCCTCACCAGTGCTGAGTGCAGAGCCATGATCCCTTCCTTAGTCCTGCTGGCCACACTCTTGCTGATCCAGGCCAGGATGCCACTGGCCTTCTTGGCCACCTGGGCACACCCTGGCTCATGTCCACTTGGCTGTTGGCTGCCACCCCCAGGTCCTTTTCCTCTGAGCCACTCTCCAGCCACTCTTGCCCCAGCCTGTGGCACTGCCTGGCATTGCTGTGACCCAGGTCAGGTGCAGGACTTGGCACCTGGCCTTGTTGAACCTCACAGCACTGGCCTCAGCCCATGGATCCAGCCTGTCCAGATCCCTCTGCAGAGCCTCCCTCCCCTCCACCAGATCAACACTCCCACCCAACTCGCTGTCATCTGCAAACTCACTGAGGGAGCACTTGATCCAGATTATTGATTAAAATATTAAACAGGACTGACCCCAATACTGAGCCTTAGGGAACACCACTGATGTCCAGCCAGTCAAGTTGATCCAGTCAAGTTGAATCCACCAAGTGGATTTAACTCCATTCAGCATTCACATGATTCAAAGAGGAACATACCCATGGAAACTCCCGGGTTATCATGAACACTGAAGAATCAAAATTATTCCTCTAGGAGTCCACGTGGCTAAATAGAATATCTTATTCTGTCAGAGAAAAGCCTGATGTTTTGTTGTACACTTAGAAATTGGGTCATAAATGTTGTATTTGAGAAGCAACTTTCCAGATTTTCAGACTTGCTGTCCTTTGAATTCCCAAAGAAAATTACAGTTTTGTTGTTTAGGTGTAGCTCCCTCCTTGTCCCAGGAGAACCAGAAGAGCAAGGGATTAACACCCTGTCTTACAGTCCAGACACTGCAAATGCTGCATAATCTCCAAGGCTTTCTTCTATTGAATGTGATATAGAACTGTGAGATTCTTGCTCAAGAGAGGCTGGATTTTTAAGTCTGTAGTTCTGTTGTACTAGTGAGGTTTTATTTCAGTGCAATTTCATTCTTACAGGTGAATATTTTTCTCTATAAATAATGCTCATAATTTCAGCGTATTGTTACCATAAAATATAATACACTCTTTATTAGCTTCTCATAAAATTCTGAATATATTTTTTCTTGCCAAAACTAGTGAGGCCCTTTTTATTAGTCCAAAGTATCTTTGGCATTCCCTTCTTACGCACACACTTAAGACTGTGAGCCAGATCTAATCTCTGTTAAATCTGTATAAATGAAGAATAACTGCATTGTTAGTGGAATTTAATCTGCATTGTTGTTTTCAGAAGGGATTGGGGCTTCTTATTGGTTTGTATTTTCTAAATATCAATATCAAGCTATTCGATCTGATTATTTTTATAGCTGTTTATTGCCAAGAAAACATCAGAGGACCAGAAGGAAAGCTAACAAGCAAAAGCGAATCAGAAAAGCAGTAGAATTCAAATCAAAAGAGCCAAGCCTGTTTGGAAAGTTAATTGTCAATTCTCTACTTTCTGATATTTTTAGAACATAACACTCTGCTGTACTTTCATCCCTTGTTGGAGGGACAAAGGAGAAAGGGAGTGAGATTGTTGGAAGACCTGATTCTTGCTCTGACAAGTCTTAAGCTGTGGGTCAGAAAGGTTCAAACCTGCTGTGAAGCCAAGAGTGACTGTGTTTGCTGGCTTAACGTTAGCATTTTGTAAGGATTCCATGTTCTGCAGGTACTGTTGTTGGAGTTAATGAGAGCACTGCTTTCTCCTGGCCTACATGCAACAGATGTGGCAATGGAAAGTTGGAAGTGTGTCCCCAGGACAGGTGAGAGTCAGCATGCTCCAGAGCACTCCAGGTGTTTTGTAGATGTGGCCATAACAGCAATAGGTGATGCAATGATTCCTGCAGGCACAGGCTGCACTTTGCTCCTTCCTAGAGCTAAGACGTAGTATTTTTATTGCTGATGAACTGATAAAACCTGCAAGGTTACATTAATATATGGAGAAAGATACAAGTAGATATGAAATAGTTTGATTTTGCAGTTATTACTTGTTTTTTAAACCAATCTTGCTTATAAAGGTTTCATAGCCCACTGCATTGTAATATTGCTTTTAATGAATATGCCCATAAACCACAGGTATGATTTTAAGTTCCTTTAGAAGTAGGTACATGCATTTGTGTGTCTTGCCTTGTTAATCTGTGTATGCTCAATTCACCTCATTTTTATACTGGACTCTGATCTCTGCTACAATTTATCTAAGTATGAAAGACTTGCTTTTTAGACCTGTTAAATTAGTCACCATTCTAAAAAGGATGTTGGATAATTCTGGCAGTATGTTTGTCCTGAATGTGAGGACTGATCCTACAGGACCTGCTGCCACCTGAAATGCTGAACCTGTGTCACACTGACATTATTTTGGAAAGCCTCCCCTGCAGCTGCCTAGCCAGCTTGTGCTTGCAGAGTGTGAGATTCCTGGTGGAATAAAAGCCCAGGGGATAAGAGCAGTCAGAGGGGGGGAGGGAGGGAGGGAGGGAGGGAGGGAGGGAGGGAGGGAGGGAGGAAGGAAGGAAGGAAGGAAGGAAGGAAGGAAGGAAGGAAGGAAGGAAGGAAGGAAGTTAGTTCTTTCTACTGAAAAAGCTTACAAAAATCATAAGAAGTTGTGTTGTTCTTATTGAAATAGATAATATTTTCCTAACGATGAGGAGATTTGCCCCTTATGCTTTGTTGTACAAAAAAAAGCTGAAAATCAAAACCAGGTGTCCTGTATTATACTGTCATGCAAAAAATAAGGATGTGTCTATGTTCACATAGCAGTGTAGTCCAATTAAAAAAGTATCTCACCTGTGAAGGACACTTCTGCTTCATTTGGAGAACAAATGAAGTATCAATATTTGTTTAAGAAGTGCTTCCAACAAGTACTTATAGCTGAGCTTAACTCTGTGCATGACTTAAGAGTACACTGAAAACACTGAACGTTTGCTGAATGAGGGCCTAAGTCAATAATTCACTTCAGCCAAATCTATACTGCAGATTTTCTTTTGCCATAACTTTTAGGAGGTTGTGAGATTAATATTTGCTTAAGTGGGGTGACTATAAATAGCAACCTCTCTTTGTGCTGCCAGAAATTATAAAAGGAAGATCCTTTTGCCAGAAGAGTTTAGGTCCTCCAGGAGAGTTACTGCCAACAGAAGAGTTCTATTTTCTGTTATCAACTGAATCTCTACCAGGGCTTTGCTACTAAAAGTCCACCAGCAAAGTATTTTAGAGAATGCACTAACTGGGGTTTTATTTGCTTTGATTTATGACTGATAGCTTGTTCATTTCTCTGTGTTTTTCCATCATAATTTTGTGTGTTTCAGAGAATTGCTGTATTGCAACCAGTGCTCTGAAGCTGTCACAACACCAGTTTTGAAAATGCAGCTGGAAGTCTTCTTGAGTTGTCCATCCCGATCTCAGAGTACAGTAAAAGTGAAGGTATGGCATGAAATTAGTGCCATGGTGTACCAGGTGCAGTGAGACTAGGTGTGTAGGCACATAGGTATTCTAAGCCACACTTCTATGAATAGTTCTGTCAGAAGACAAATTAAGATATGTAAGACTATCCCATAATTTAATCTAATACTGAACTTGTGTTTCATTGGGCTAAGAACCCAGTTCCCAGCTCTTGCTCAAGTAATGCAGTCATTGAGTTCACCCTGAGGTTTGCAAATGGTTCTATGGCCCGATGAAGGGATTTGTTAGGCTGGGCCTTTGGAAACCTCAGTCTACACAGTCTAAAAGAAGGAATGTGTGTTTTTAGACTTCCATTCTGAACATCTTTTGTGTCACCTCTCCTCTGCTTTCTTGGCCAGAGAAACAAAGCTGTTTGATATTAAAATGATAAGTCTTTGTTCTATGTGACTGCAAACAGAACGTTTTTGCACACTTAAGATTTTCGTTATGAACAAAACCTGTGAATTTTCTCATTCCAGCTGTTGCAAAGGACAATCTCTTCTCTCCTGATGTCCTCTGCCAGTGAGGATGGGGTAGGTATAATGAATGCTGACCAAAGAAAGTTAAGCTACGGAACTTAATGCAGAGTACCAGTGTCAGGTATGGCAGGTCAGCCATGACTTATGGTGGCAGAGTGGAGATTCTGACTTTCCAGGCAGTTCACTTCAGAACTGCACTAGGAGTGGAAAGAGATTCCACTACAAGTGAAATGATTTTTTTTTTCCTATGTCCAGGCTGTGACTTGAGTGGGCTGTGCCCTTTGGCAGTCTTGCCTTCCAGCTGCTGATGCCCTGCCATCTCATCAGACTCACACCCTCCTTTTCAGAGGGGGGATGCAGCAGATGGGATGTGTAGATTCAGCTCAGCTGTGGATCTGCAGAGCAACTTGCAAACAGCACTCAGAGCTGCCATGGGCAGTGCTGGGCTTGACCCTGTTCTCTGGTTGAGGACCCAAAGACAGCAAAGATACCCTCCAAGCATCCCACTTTTTGGGTCTGGTCCTCTAAATCCCATAAACCACAACCACTTTGTAACAGCTCAACACTGAAAGTACTGGCAGGTGGAAATAGGAGAAGAATTTGCAAAATGCATGCAAGATATTACTGGATAATTGTATGAATGAAGCACACATGAGCCATGGAGATCCATGGGCTAAAGTACAGTTTATGTAATGGTGAAGTAGCTATTCCTTTAATCTGAGATATCAGAAGAACCCTGACACTTGGCACAGTGACCCAGATTTATCGTGGGTGAGGGAGGCACCCGGGTAGGTGCCTGGCTGGCATTGGCTGCTGGATGCTCAGCAGCCTTCAGAAAGTCATTAAGTCCAATTAGGATTCCAAGATTTTCCCTCTCCCTTGCACGTGGATGGGAGCAAAGGTCAGTTTGTTGTCTTGTTTAATCATCCCTGTTAAATATCTTCAGTTAGGTGATATGTGCTGGGGTCAGTTTGCTTTCCCTGTCGTACAAGTTTTCCAGCATTTTCCTATTACATGCTCCATGCTTTTAGTGGGATTTGTGGGTAATATTTAAAGTGGAAAGTTATTCTGAAATAATAAATTACTTTTCTTATGCTGGTGGTGGGTGTATATTTCATTTAAGCAAAGAGATACAAGAACTTTCCAAAATGTGTTTGCTCCTTTACTAGCAGTTAAGTCTTGCTGAGTTTTACAGGATGTGTCTGGTTTGGTTACAGACTGGCAAAACATAGTTCTTTTTTGAGTTATTAGAATTCAAACAACCTCTTTTTCACGTTTTGGTGTGTATTCAGCCAGTATTTAAAAGTCTGGCAACTCAAATTTTTTTCTTCCCCAGCTGAAACAGAGGGATGAAGATTAGTCACAAGAAATACCACTTGAGGTGGCATTTTTTTGCCAGTGCTGCTAAAGTTTCTAAGGGTGTAGCTTTGTAATCAATTCTTTTGGCAGGGAGGTTGGTTTTAGCCGTCACTGGCCCTGGCTACTTGTTCTTCACCTTGTGGCAGCCCTTCTGTTCCACCAGTAGAGTTGTTTGTGCAGCTGCACAGCGAACTGGACTGCAGAACCGGTCTGGGGGAAAAATAATCCGGGGGAAAAAAAAGAAAAAGGATTGTTTATACCTGGAACCAGGCAATGCCATGGGTATCACATACCTGTACAGAAGCACAGTGCAGATGAAGGCAGGGGCACAGTCAGAGGCTTGTCATAGGCAAGGCCTGTTAAGGACAGAAATGGATGTGAACCTGCCACCTGAGATACCCTCTCAAGTGAAATATCACCTGTGAGTGTTACCTGGTCTTGTGTTATTGTGCTGTCTCCTCTTAGTGCAGCCATGCCAGCCTTGCATCCCTCTCCTCCCCACAGAGCACAGCCCCTGCAAATTCGCTCAGGCACAGCTCGTGGGTGAAATGCTGGTTGGATCATTAAACAGGAGGGACTGTGTTGGTGCTGCTGGTGGTAATGCATGAACAACAAAAAGTTAAAAGGGGGGAGGGGGACAGGAGTAAGAAGGGTTATAAAGTGATTTTTTTTCCTTTAGTGGATAAGTTAGCACAGGTAATCAATGTATGGTATGTATATACACACTGTCAGCAGGCATGAAGTCCTGCAGGTGTCAGAAAGGAAGGCAAAGGGAGCGTGTATAGGTTATGCTTCAGCAAAACCGAGTTCCAAGTCACAGTAACTTTTTTTTCTTTTTGAAACAGCTCATTTTTAAAGCCTGCTAGGGCAGCAACTGAGACAGGAGTGTGATCTAATTACTGAAAATCTAATATATTCATTCTTTCCATTAGTTCTAATGCACTTTCTGAGTCCTTTAAAAAAATTGTCTGTTGGAAGAGGATC
The DNA here is from genome assembly GCF_963513975.1 of Fringilla coelebs. NCBI lineage: Eukaryota > Metazoa > Chordata > Aves > Passeriformes > Fringillidae > Fringilla > Fringilla coelebs. The sequence continues at coordinate 43,174,327 of NC_140028.1, read as the reverse complement.
TTGCATGCTGCATCTTCCCAGCTGAATGCTGCCTAGAACAGAATGTCCAGCACTGTTTGTTTTACTCACCAGGCTTTTATTCCTGCAGACTTACGAGGTGCAGAGCGTGCTGGGAAAGGAGGTGGGGTTATTGAACTGCTACGTCCACTCCATAACCAGTCACCCCAACTGTGTTGTGCTGGAGGAAATCGTTCTTCTGGAAGCTGCAGCAAGACAGAGTTGAACTCTAGTCAGCTATTATAGTATCTGTGGACTTTGTAATGTGATTATCTGTTAACTAGTGCCACAGATAATGTATAATGCAAGTGTGATAAGCATTAAGATAGTTTATTAAAACTGTGATTTATAAAGCACATTGTGCTAGCACTGAAAAAAATATCTGTATATTGTTCAACTTTCTGAACTCTTTTTCTGATCAGTGCAGAATCTAAGAATACAGTTCTTTGTCATGTTTGCTGTTATGTAATGTAAAACATGTTTTTCTGTAAGTTTTGAATGGTTGTGATTTATTTTTAATAATATTGTATTTATTATGTGTCAATGGAAAAAATTTTACTGATATTTTTGAAATAAATTCCTTGCTATGGCAGTTGGTTTAAGCTGAGTTTTATCAGTGTATCCCAGACCTGCTGCAAAACGCTGCGTGGTATGTCAGTTCTGAGTTAACACTTTGCAATAATTGTTATAAAGACAGAGATCTGAACACATATAAAGTTAATGTTTTACAGCTAATTGTTCTCTCAGCATAGAAGTTGTGTGTTATCTGTAGCTTCCCACAAAGCGGGTGTTTCACTGGAGTTTCTTTTATGGGTAAGCACAAACTGCGTTGTAGGCCACGCAACAGCCCCCACCCAGCTATGGAGACTACAGGTGAGATAAATGCCAAAATCTTCCTCTGTGTGCATTGCAAGAATTAATATAAGAATTAGAGACTGCACGGTTTTTTTCCCCCTTACTCTTTCACAGTGTTTAAAAGCCCCTTACAGGTCAGAGGAGGAACGAGTGGTTTTTGCACGGGTCCCGTGTGTGATTAACCAGCTGAGAAGGAGCAGCAAACCTGCCACACTGGTCATTTCTGCGGCTCAGGCCAAGAGTGAAAAGTCTTATGGATGTCACAATTACTAAAGGAATGACACAGCTTTTGAATTCCCCTTTTTTCCCCACCTCCTCCAAGCATTTCAGTCTCTTACCTGCCTCCTTGTAAGGAAAAAGGAGATGACATCCCATTCCTGTGTAGAGGTCTGGATATGAGCCTGGGGTTGCCCCTTCAAAACCATTTAAGACTTGAGTCTGAGAAAACTGGAGGTGCTTGTTGTGACAGGCCATTTTCCTGCCAGTGCCCTAGAGATGCTGTAGGTGCTCTGACGCTGCACTACTGAAATTTGGACAAGGTGCCCGATCTTCTGTGATCTGTTCAATCCCTCGGCGATGAGCAGCAGTGTTGTTGCTGCCACTCTCTCACTAGCAGGCACAGTGAAAGTCCTTGTGACCACTGACTGTTGCAGCAGTTGCCCACTCTCACTTTCATTAGCCAGCATCAGTGAAAGTGTCCAGCTCCTGCAGTGGGCTGAAGCCTGAGGGTGCATCAACACCTCTGAGACTCACTACAGAGGTGAGCTCTGGGCCCTGCTATGGAACATGTCAGCGTAGGTGCAACTCTGCATTATCTAGAATGGAGACCCCTTGGAATTTTTTTTAACGGGAATTTTAACTAGTGGTATTCTTTGAATGGTGTTCTTCTGGGCCTATGCACCTTCTTTTTTTTTTTTTTTTTTAATTTAGATATAGAATACGGTATTTCTGGCAGAGTCCTGCTCACCGAGCAGTCTCTCTTGATGTGCAGCTGCTCGGTCCCACCAGCGCCACGGCAACCCCTGACTCAGCACTCCGGCTCAGCGATGCGGCTCCGGGGGGAGCGGACTTCGCAGCCACCGCGGCCGAGGGGTCTCACGGTTGCTCCCCCCCCTGCATCGCTCTCTGGATGCTTTGGGAGGTAACGCAGCGCCCCTCGCCCCGCGCTTACCTTCACCTCCCCTCTCGGCCCTTGGGACCCCCTCGCCGTGTTCCCCGCCCGTGTTCAGCCCCCTCCCGGGCAGCACAGCTTTCGCCGCCGCCAGCCCGTTGCTGTCACGACACAGAGCAAACGAGAGCAGGGTGGATTTAAAATGCTTTTCTTTATTCTTAGAAATGCTGTAAAAATTGATATAAAAGGTTGAGCATGCTCAGTCTTTTTTTTTTTTTTTCCATCCTACTGTCTAAAATACATGGGATTTTGAATCACTTTAACAGATGTACCATAGCTGCATCGGTATGAGTAAAATGTAGAAAAGACGAAAACTACCATTACAAAAATAATTTAAGGGGAGAGAAGAAAAAAAATAATATATTTAGCTTTTTTTCCCTTTTTCGCAAGTTTCGTGGTGAAAGACCCAGGCATCGCTCCACGTCGCTGCCGCGTTCCGAGCGCGGCCGCGGGCCGGCAGGTCCCGCCGCGGCTCCGCGCCTCATGCCGCGCCCGGCCCGGCCCGGGGCGCCGCGGCACGGCCCGGCAGGGCTCGGCTCGGCCCTCTGAGGTATTTATCCACCGTCTCCCGGAGTCCGTCTCTCCGTCCCGCTCCCCCCCGGTTACCGGCAGTCCGTGCCCGAGCCGGGCTGCAGGAAAGAAGCGCTGGGCAGCTGCTTGAAGAAGTGCCGGAGGCTGGTCAAGTCCCGGGTGAGCTGCTCGATCTTCTTGTGCAGCTTCTCGTTCTCGGCCGAAAGCTCCAGCAGCTTCTGCTGCATCTCCTGGTTGCGCCGCTTCGCCTTGTCGCGGCTCTTGCGCACGGCGATGTTGTTGCGCTCCCGGCGCTGCCGGTACTCGGGGCTAAACCTGTCCACGCACTTCTTGCCGCCCCGCTCCTTGCCCCCGGCGGCGGCGGCGGGCGGCGGGACGCCCTGCGCCGGCCCGGGCACGGCGGCGGCGGCGGCGGCGGGGCCCGGGGAGCGGGTGCTGCAGCTGGAGGGGGAGCTGCTGCCCGGCGGCTCGGGGGACGTGGGCGGCGTGGGCTGCCCGCTCAGGTTCATGATGGTCTGGGCGCAGGTGGCGATTTGCGAGGGCAGCAGCGAGGAGGAGAGGTCGCTGTCGCTCCAGTCCGGCTCCTGCTTCAGAGCGCCGCGGGAGGAGAAGGAGGAGGAGGAAGAGGAGGAGGAGGAGGAGGAGGCGGTGCGGGGCTCGGAGCCCAGCAGGGTGGTCATGGCAGCGCCGAGGTCCTTGGCGGGGTCGCGGCCGGCGCCGCCGCCCGGTGGCAAGTACTCGCCGTATTCCCCGCCCCGCTCGGGCTTGTGGTTGCTGTTGAAGAGGTCGGCGAAGAGCTCGTCGTTGCAGAGCTCCAGGTTGGGCACGGCAGACATGGAGTCAATGTAGGAGCTGAAGTCGATGGCGCTCTCGTCCTCGTACATGGCCGGGGCGGCGGCGCTCAGCTCCGCCAGGTTGGTGCCGGTGCCCCCCAGGCCGCCCCCCGCCTCCTCGCCGCTCATCCCGCAGCCGCCGCGGGCCCCCGGCTTGCAGGCGGGACCCGGCCCGCCGCCGCTGCCCACCTTGGCGTCGTAGAAGTTGGCGGGCTCCAGGCACCAGCTCTTATAACATGCCGGGGAGTCCAGGCTGTAGAGAGCGGCGGCGCTCATCGGCGAGCGGGACGCGGCGCCGCACGGCCGCGGCGCGGGGGCTCCGGGGCGCGGGCACCAAACGCCGCTCCGCGACGGGCGCAGCTCCAGCCTCCGGCACGGGCAGGTGGGAGCGGGGCTGCTGCTCCTGCCGCCGCCTCTGCTCACACCGCTGCCGCCGCTGCTGCTCGGTGGCACCGGCGCTGCCGCTGTAGCCCCGCCGTCGCCTCCCCGAGGGGGCCGATCCGGGCTCGGGTCACGCCGTGAGCAGCGGTAGGAGGCGGGGATGGGACAAGGCGTCTCAGGACCTGGGAGTGAAACGCCCGCTCGGTCCCTTCTTATACGGCGCGGGCCCCGCCTCCTGCCCCAATGACGGGGAACGATGTTCCCGGCACCCCCGGGGACCCGGGGGCGGGAGCGGGTGGGGTGCGTGGCCGCGGAGGCAGGGCTGCCGCCGCAGCGAGCTGCCACCTCCCGGCGGAGGGTGGCCGCGGTCCGAGGTGCCCCCGCCACGGGCATGGGACGGTGCGGGCGCCTTTCGGGCGTCTGCCGCCCTCCCCGCGCCGTCCCGTCCCCGGGGAGCGCTGCCCCGACGCCGGTGCCGGCACCCCATTCCCCCGGCTGAGCGCTGATTTTCCCTTTCCCGCGCGGGCCGGCGGAAAAGCCGGCTGAAAAGGCTGATTTTACCCCGCCGCCGCCACCAGCACCACGCTGTATCCCCCCACGCGCTTCCCCGGCGGCGCCTGGGATGGAGCGATGAGGGGAGGATGCTGTCTGCCCCACGCGTGTCTCTGCGTATCACCCGAGCGCCCTCCGGAGGCCCAGCTCCCTTCGCTGGAGCACGGGCAGCTTCCCCCGAGGAGGATGTAAGGAGAGGATGGCCACTTGGATTTCTTCTGGCAGGACCCTCTGGTGGGACAGGGGTCTCTGAGGCATCTTTAGCTGCCTCACGCTGTCTGCATAAAGTTACGCCTCTTAAAACCTTACATTAAGTTATTATGCATGTTGTTGTCCCCTGCCTCCCCACCCCCTTGCAGCCCACAAACTACTACTATTAAATTGGCAAGTACCAAAAACTGAAAATACTTGCAGCTAAAAGATAAGTTTTCTAGTTACAAAATAGTTTATAAAACCCTGGTTCCACCCCCAGGCGCTCCGCTGACTGAATTACTAAAGAAACACGCAACAAAACGCCCTTAAATTTACTTTAATATTTATTTTTTCTTATTTATTTATCTTCCAGAAGACCCTTCTATATTTAAGATAGGACTATCCCAGGCGCCGAGTTTCCAGCCCAGCGCCCAGCTGACGCTGCTGGCATGGAGCTGTGCCCCGCGGAGCGCGGTGCCGCTCGCCCCGAGGTGGCTTTCTGGGGACCGTGGGTACGTGCCGGTCATGCCGGGCCCGCTGCCCCTCTCCGGGCAGGGCTCCATCTGCCGCCACCGCAGCTGTTGCAGGACCGCAGCTGTTTATCACAGGGGTGTGTATTTTAACATAAGTAGCTGGGAACAAGACTGGTACATGCTCTCCCTTTGGATGTAAACTCCACGTGGGAAGGCTTGTGGGATCAGGGTAAGTGTGCAGTGCCTGGCAGGTGGGGGTTTACATCTGGCAGCTAAGGTTTCGCTTGGAGAGGCTTTGCTTTTAACTCTAGCACTGCCAGATGTATTATGTTTAAATGAACTTGATTTCCTTTCTCATCAGAGGACTGATCACACAATCTCCTTTTACACCAGCATTCACCACCGAACTTGACAGTGACACAAGAAATGGTTGCTTTTGTTTTTTCCACATTGTCACAGAAATAATATGCCCCAAACCATTTTACATGTTATTTTTTGCCTTCTATGTACCCCAGACCTTCCCTGGGGTCTGTTCATGATGCACAACTCTGCACCACCTGTCCCTGGCCTGGCTATCCAGCAGGGAACATGGTGCTCCAGGACCCTTTTACTCTGCATGAAATGTAGAGGAGTGCATTTGTGAGGCATGGGAAGGTAGTTAGAACTGAGATGCCGTCTGATATCTGCTGTCTCTCCCCTTGCTCTGCTGGAAGGAGTGAGATCTCACCCACCGTAGTCATAAAACGATGATTTGTCCTGGAAAGCACTCATTTAACCGTTTGCATGCAGAACTGTCTCACACCTCCAGCTCACCACAGTCCCTACCCCAAAGGTCAGCCAGCACTGGCATGCCACTGTGCCAGCCTGAACATGCCTACTGAGTGCCCATCATGTGTTACTCCAAAAAAGACACCTAATTCCCAGCCAGGTCACCCGACCCCCGCTGGGCACCTTGCCTCCTGGCAATTCCATTCTCAAAGTCCCTCAGTAGAAGGCCCAGAGCTGCTGTGTAAACCTCAGTGTAAGCCACCTGTGTCACATCCAAGCCCCACCACAGAGGGTGCAGCATCGCCCGCAGGGTCTTCAGGACCTGGAGGTGTGTTCAGAACTTGTGGCTGGACCTGTCAATGCCTGTCCCACAAACCCAAGCAGCAGGAGCCACCCCCTGGAGGATGAGTTGGTTGTGTTTGTCGCTGAGCCTGGGATGTAGGATTTCAGAAGGTTTGAGGGGGCTCTCCCACGTGCCATGCAGGATGTGGGAGCCCGGGGTGCTGCAGCACCTGCAGCGAAGCATCCAGGAGCGTGTGAGCAAGTGATACCTGGCACTTAGCAAAGCAGTGCACTGAAGGCAGGCATTTGTCTGGCATCTCAACAGCTGAATCTGTTCCAATCTGCATATGTAATTTCATGAGCAGAGAAGTACAGACAAGCCCTTGATTTCCCTCATCTGTCCTGCCAAGTACCTGACCCACCGAGTCACGGCTTGTCTCTGGGATCCAGTCATTTTAAACAGCAGTAAGAAGCAGGTGATCTTCTGAATTTCAGAATAAATTCTTTAAAACTTTCCTGAGGTTCATGCTCCAAATCAAGGAAAGTATTTAAACCTGGCAAGAAAGGGCAAGAAACCTTTCTCTAATAAGCAGAAAAAAGACAAAACTTAAACTTACTCTGGGCTGCTGGCTGTGAATCTGAGAAACACCAGGACCCTGACTCTTTCAGGGATAGCAGTTAAATCACACCGTTTTCTGACTGGATTTTACTCATAAATAGAGGACAGGCCACTCAGGGAAGGTAAGGAAATGGGGTAATGCCTCAGCATGCTCACCTCCAGCAACCCAGCCAGGCATGCAGGACTTTTTAGGACAGTGGGACTAGGAGCATGGCAAGGCTGTGCCTGGGAAGCCTAAGGAGCCCTTTTCTGCTTTTGATGTTATGGACCTGAGACAGCACCAGCAGGAACTCAGGTCCTGGCAGATTCATAGGTGAAGACCAAGCTGACCAGGGGGAAAAAGATGGAGGACTGGTTTGCTGGGTTTCTGCTCCCTGCAAGAAGCAGCAGGAGTGCAGGCATCCTTTCATTCATCAGCTGGAAGCCAGCAATGGGAATGGGACACATAAATGAGGAGGTACAAGTTGTCTGGGGAGAGTCAAAAAACCTGCCTGCACACTCCTAGGGAGGAGCAGTACCTGCCTGAGGTTGGTGCTGGCTCTTGTCAGCCAGCACGGTGACTGCTGGACAGCCACCTCTGCCAGGGCTTGTGTCTCTGCCTTGTCCTCAAGCAGTGTCACAATATTTTGCTTTGTCACTTGTACTGTACTTGTACATCATTGCACTGATCCTGCCTGTGGCCTCCCTACTCTTAGCAGCTGAAGAACTTGATAGTAATTGAAAGGATTTTTCCTTTCAGCTCATTTAGTTGAAGCTCTAACCTCTGCAGGCATTTGAGCCCCATCAGAGTCAGCCCGGGCTGGGTTTGTCCAGCTGCACCTGTGGCTGCTGAGCTGCTGAGTAAGATCATCACATACCAGGGCTCCCAAGTGCTACTGCAGCAAGATGCCTCAGAACCCATGTTCCTTGTTTTCTCACACTCCTTGGGGGATACTCAGAACTTTTTCCTGACAGAGGTTTTGCACGGATTTCCATTCATGTGATCAAATTGACAGCTACATCTTCTGTGTAATCACATGAAATCTTGTCTGCTATAATTTACTGTGAGTGTAAGGGACAAGTAGAGTCAATGTTGCCCCTCTTCTAGCCATCAAAAAGATGAAGAAAAACCCTACCCTGTGAATAACGTGGAAAGTGAAACCAAAGCTTTTCCAGTCCCTTATGGCCACTCCTTCATGTTATCAGAATGGTTGGGGTTGGAAGGGACCTTAAAAATCAGCTAGTTCCAATCCTCCTGCCATGGGCTGGGACAGCTTCCACTAGATCAGGTTGCTCAGAGCCTCAACCTGGCCTTGAACACTTCCAGGGATGGACCATCCTTGCCTTTTTTGTTCCCGTGTCTCATCACTTTCACAGTGAAAAACTTCCTCCTCATATCTAATATAAACCTTACCACTTTCAGTTTAAAACCTTGCTCCTTGTCCTGTCACACAGACCTCGATAAAAAGTCCCTCTCAGTCTTTGCTGCAAGCTCCCTTTAGGCACTGAAAGGCTGCAGTAGGGTCTCCCCAGAACCTTCTTGTCCCCAGGCAGAACAACCTCTCAGCCTGCCTTCACTGGAGAGGTGCTTCAACTCTGATCATCTCTGTGGCCCAAAACACTTCCCAACCTTTTTGCAGTAACAAAATACCCCTCTAAGCACCCTATTCTGGACACATAAGGTGTGGCTCTTTGGTAGTTTTGCTGCAAGACCGGTGACACCATTTGGTGCTGTGGGTGTCTGCCAGGGTGTGAGCTTTCTGCATAGGTGCCATTTCTTACAGGCAGCAGAACTTAATGAAATTTTAAAAACCCATGTGATTTGCAAATGAGGCACAGTATTAATAAAGTGACTTGGCAGACCCTCAACCTCAGGGGGAAAAAAAAAGCAGAGGTAATAAATCCTTATCCTTGATTTTGAAAAACAAGAGTTTTGGGGAGAAGTGTCTCTATATATAGATGCTTACTTTTGGAAGCAGCTGGCCAAACCCTAAGTGTGAGACCAGAAGACTTGTGGGAAATTCCTTATTCCATGTCTGAATACGAGCCCAATTTATTGTTTTTGTGGAATGCTCTTACCCTCATTCCTGTGCCCAAATGTGTGCTGGTGCTGTATCACCTCTCAGCCACAGAGACCTCAAGATAACATTTAAACTGGGGGGCAGTGGTGGGGACTAAGGGGGAAAATCCTGAGCACAAGAAGCAGCATGCAGAAGCCTCTCTCTCAGCTGGGAAAGGGGACAGTAGGCGGCAGTTCCAGAGTTTTCCTCTGGATTCAGCAGTACTGTTATTCTTAGCTAGAGGGAAATTATAAGATTGGCAGGGATGGTAAGGATTAGCTTAAACATGACATCATTCAGTACTCTAAGAAAAACCTAGTGAGAATATATGCTAATGTTTTATATAACTTTTTAGATACAACTAATGGGTTTCCAGATATAGTGCCCATCCATCTGGTTATTTAATCTGAGAAGGAAATACTCTTCTGTGCTTGTGAATAGCTCCCAAGTTTTGTTTTGCATCATGAGACCTGGTGCACTCTCTAATTGTGATCTTCACATCACCTTAACTCTTTTCTGGGAGCCAAATAAACCTGCCCTGTAAAGCACTGAGCCCAGCAATGTGAGGTTTGCGTTGTGTCAGTGACTTCCTTGCTGCTTTACAGGCTGCCTCCAGCCTTTCCACTTAGCTGCTGCATTTTATTGAGAGCAGCCAGGCCTGGTGACAGCAGCTGCCATTCACTTGTGTTGGAGGTTATTTCCAGGACCATTCAGCTTCATGGTGAAAGCTCCCTAAAGAAAGTTAGGGAAACTCCACTTGCTCTGCACAGGATGTGTCTCTGTGTTGAGGACCCAGCAGCCTCGTGCTTTGTGCCTCAGCTGACACATGAGCTTGACAAACACATGACTAATAAGGGCTGACGTGGCTGAGGCTTCCCACTACGGTGCTTATTCTAGGGCCAAAATGGAGCTTTTAACTATTTAAATTGTCCTGAACATGCTCTAAGCCCGTGTCACTTCTGCCTGTCTCACAGGCTTTCCCCCACGGCCCGAGGGCTGTTTGCCATGGATTTCAGGGAGCAGAGAGCACGGGGTGGTGACCCCCAGCCCCCTCCCCCAGGAAGGGCCAGGCTGCACTCTAACTCCCCTTCCCAAAGGCCAAGGAGGGAGGCCTGCTGTGCACAAACAGCTGCTGTTGCTGAGGCTATCAGAAGTCCCAGGAGAAGAGCCTCGTTAAAGTATAAACCTAAACTTTGTCCTCTGCAGCGCAGGTCAAAGTACCCAATAACTATCTGAGGTACGTGCCAGAAGTGCCATTAAACACCTCGGACACCCAGCCACTTAATTTCCAAATGTCCCCTGCCTTTTCATGTTGCCTTTTTTATTGTGCTTTAAACTTTCTCATATTTGTAGAGTGACAGCATGAAAGGCAGGGTACCTCACCTGACCAAGTTTTAGTCATAAGATTGCAGTCCTAATTGTTAGCAGAGATCAAAAGAACAAAACACCGTGACATCTTACTGAAGTGTATATAAGAACAGACTGTATCAAACTCTTTTATAAAAAAACCCCCACCTTACTGTCCACTAATTATCATCTCTATAAATGGGTAAATGTGCAAACTTTCTGTGATTAAGTGCCCTAAATTAACTTTTTAAATGAGGTACATTAGCTGAAAGTTTATTTTTATTTTTCAATGTTTCCTCTACAAAAATACATCCGAACAATATTTTTAATTATTAAAATGATAAAAACGTTTTGAATTTGATTTATAACGCTATTAACACAAAACATTGAGTATGTGTATTAGGAAGAAAGATAACAAATAATAATTGTTGCTGGAAAGTATTTAAAACAGAAAAGCTCCCTCCCCATTCTTTAGGCCTCAGCAATCTTCCTCATTGAGAGTTTTTCATGGAGCTGTATGCAGAAGGCAGATTTCTCTACTCTCCAGCTGACAGATTCATTAGAGACTGATGCCAGCAGCAGGCATGGCCCTCAGTGAGACCAGAACCGTCCCAGGGCCACAGAGGAAAGAGGGAAATCTTGTAGGCAGTGAAAGGGCAAAGACTCATTTTTATTACACCCTTTATGATAATTATTAAAAGGCTCAATGAAATCTATATCCTACAGGAAATCTGGGTAATGAGCAACAGTAGTGTTTGAGAGAATTCACTTTCTCCCTCACTGCCCATGGTGCAGCTTAAGCTCAGCTTCTCCTCAATTCCCCCAGAGAGAACTGGAAAGTGAGAAAACTCAGGGGCTGGGATCAGGACAGGTAATAGGTTAAAGCAAAAGCTGTGCACACAAGAGAAGCAAAGCAGGGAATTCATTCACCACTTCCCACAGGTAGGCTGGTGATCAGCCCTCCCCAGGAAAGCTGGGATGATGGTGACTTGGGAAGACAAACACCATCACTCTGAACATCTCCCTCTCTTTCTCCTTCCCCCAGCTCTACATGCTGAGCACGACACCCTCCGGTTTGTGATAGCCCTTGGGTCAGCTGGAGTCAGCTATCCTGGCTGTGCTCCCCTGCACTCCTCAAGGTGTGAGAGGCAGAAGCAGCCTTGCCTCTGTGCAAGCCCTGCTCAGCAATAATGAAACATCCCTGTCTTATCAACAGTTTCCAGCACAAATCCAAACCACAGCCCCACTCCAGCTACTCTGAAGAAAATGAACTCAATCCCAGCCAAAGCCAGCACACCTGAGAACTGGCTGCTGGAGACAAACAGTCACATCTGGCACAACCTCCACAGCCTGGCATAAGCAAATTCCAAAGTGCAGCAGACATTCCTGTGCTGTGCTGCACTTATGGCAAGAAGCTTACCGTGCTCAGCAGTGGCTACTTCTGGCTTAGGCCAAACAATAATTTGGAAATAACACAGTGTGAGCAGCGCAGACTTCCAAAGGACAAAGATAACAGGGTATAACCTCTAATTGCTAAAAACAGTCTCATCATTACTATCTTGTTATCCAGTAATGAAAAAGCTGTTCGGATACTTTAAGTGTTATCTAGAGTTAAGAGCCGTTTTCTGTTTAATTTCACCATGTGGCCCACTGATACTACTGATATGAAAATCTTCAAGTTTTAACTACAAATAATATGTGGCTGCAGAATGGTTTCAGTTGATTGTCATCAAGGCCTCTGCAAAAGAAAAGCACAGACTCACTACATCACTGCACTGGCACCCACAAGTTTGCGGGGTATGAATTTGTGCTTTCCACTGAAGGATCCCAGCGCTTTTCAAATAAATCCTTAAGCTCTATAGCCTCCCCAGGTCTTTCTACATTGATTTTAACACAAAGACAATAAAGCTGCTTTGTTACAGAACCACACACAAGAAAAATAATTTTAAAAAAAGAAACAAAATCACTGTTTGAATACAGCTTTAATACAAAAAGTTTATTTTCTCTATTAGTCAAGTTAACTGATGATAAAAATAGTTAAGAGTTTTTTTCCTTTTTGGCCTTAAAATTCTGATCTGGTTGCAGCTGTGTTTTAGGGTACAGGTCCCTTGGCAGACAGGGTTGTAGATGGCAGTTCCTCACATCCAGGGTTCCCATCCTTCCCAGACTCTGCCAAGAATATTGGGGTCTGTTGCTTGATCGATGAGGCATCTCACTTGGGTCTCCTCTGAAAGTCCATCCTCTGGCTCTTTGGCTCTGATATCATGATTAGAGTTACCACGAGCCACAGCTGCAAAATCATTATAAGCAGGCGACCTCTCATGGCCCAGGCGCAGCTCATCGCTGAAATTGAGAACACAAAAATAAGCTCTTACTAAAAGAAACAAGCAAAAAATCTGAGATGGATTTCTAAATACAAAACAGCGCTTGAAAAATAAAGCTTGAATTGAGATCAAGATGTGGAGGCTGCTCAAGAGCTGTAGAAGGCTTGGCCAGTGAAGACTGGTGGTTTCAGGGCCCCTTCACTAGTGGGTATTTACCATAATATGCCAATCTTGTCAAAGGTCTCCAGCTGAAAGAAGGATGCAGCAGTTCACATCCAAGTGTTGATCTCTTTACCTGCTCTCCTGATTTGTGCCTGTAACAAGTATTTTGCTGCCTCCTCCAGTTCAGCCTTGACCGCAAAAGGGACTCCTCCCAAGCCCTGCACTTTTCAGTATTTATATGGCTTTAAAACAGGCTTGCTTTCTTTGCTTTTCTGTCTTTCCCCTGATTAATCCAAAATGACTTTTTAAGAGAGGATGGAAGGGATTAATTGTACTTTTAACTGAACTTAAAAGACATTCTGGCTTGAGCCAGACTTGACTAGACTGACATAAATAACCTGAGAATGCCACCAGATTTGAATTTGATGTTTCTCATAAGCAGCTTTCCCAATGCCTCCCCTACCGCTGGTACAGGTTCCATTTCAAGCAATCCTCCATCAGAAGCATATATTAATTTAAATATTATCCCTACCCTGAAAGCAGTGGAGACAAACATAAAGAACAGAGGGACTGAGGAGTATGAGATTAAGCAGCCTGACAGGGAGGGGAGGCATGTGTTGCCAGGAGTAGTAAAACTGCTCAGAAGGCCTGAGCTGGAGCAAGAAAACTCACAGAGAGATATCTGGTGTTTTGGCTGGCAGGGTGATTCAGAGAGCTTGTACGTGGACCAAAATGCTTCTGACAGAAGGTTTGCTGAAATTTTGCCCCGTCTGTCTCTTCTCTTTTCCTAGCCTCCATTCTATCCGAAGGGAGCAAAATCTGACTCGGGAGCCTTCCAAAGCTCTTAGTGAAGCAGTTTAAAGCAAAAGGACAGCATCTTACCAAGTGATTATTGCTGGATTGGCACCTGTAAGCTTTCTTCTGACATAGTTAACCTTCTGCAAAGGGTACCAGTTTACTTCAGATGTGTTTATTTCCTTAATCCACGTGCCTCCTTTTTTCAGCTGTCTTTGTTCAAAGTTCTAGGGAGAAAATATATTTGTCTTATTTGTCACAAATCACAAACTTGTAAAAAGCTTTCAAGCTGCAGATCATAGCAAGTCAAGCCAGCATCTTAACTGCAGATGTAGTGGAGGACTAAGCAATGAGATAATACCTAACTTGCCTACGACTTTTTTACAACTGAAGTTGCTGAAGTGCAATTAGTTTCAGATTTTTTTCTCTGTAACTATTAGTTTGATATATACAGTGCTGTTATGTAAATTTAAGACACTGAATGCAGAAAGTTGAAAATATTTATGCTGGTGCCATAAGTGGCATAACATGATCAAGACCCATGTCTTTAGGATTATCATGAAAGATAAAGAACAGTATACCCTGGTAACACAGACATGCTACTATTTTTTGTGCATCTATACAGAATTCTGTCATTTTAAATACTTTTCACTTTCTCTGAGAACTTAATCAAACAAAGAAAGATAAAAGGAGTACTGAGAGTGAGCCTCAAGGAATACTTCCTTTTTCATCAGTTGTATTCTTATCACAGTTTAAGAATTTCCACATGAAGAAAAATGAAAGAGGACAAAACCCCACCTTCCAGTCCAAAGAAGGCTCTTTTACAAACACGTCCATGGTGCTGATGAGGAGGTCTGGATCTGAGCGATAAGCCCTCAGGGCATGCACCATCACGCTGTAAATGAGCCCCCACTCTTTCACTGGCATCATCAGATTAACAAACTGGCGAGTCAGGCGAAAGGGCATCAACTCTGGCACACTCAAAAACTAGGGGAAGGACAGTCAAAAGAAAACAAGAAGTAAGAAGCCTTGGAACTGAAGGATTAGATGGGAATATTTTTTTATTTTTAAGCTTTGCAACCCTCTTTGTCACTTCACTGAAAATAATGTGCAAAAGTAGAACTGAAGCAAGTTCTGACATCAAAGCTCTAGTCATGAGTATTCAGTGACGGTGGCTGAATCCACAGCTGAACCATGTAAAACACCATCATATTGACTCTGTGGAGTTCTGTAGCTCACTGCTTATCTGAGAATATCTGGACTCAGATATTTTATTAAATTTACTAGAAATTAATTGTAAAGATTATTTTGCACCAGAACAACGGCAACTGAAGAGCATCAAATTTAGTACTGAGAACACATGGGTAATTGCACATAACAAATGCAAAAGCTGTAACAAATGAGTGGAAAACAAATACCTGTGTGGCTGCACCAAAAGCATATCCAAAGTCTATTCCCACCATGCCTCCTGTCTCCTTGTTAATCATGAAGTTGGACAGATGCCGGTCTCCAATCCCAAGTATCCAGTGGCTGACACACATCAGTGCGTGCGAGCTGGCAAAGTGGGAGCGCAGGGCCAGGAAGGCCTCGGGAGATGTGCTCATCTTCACAAAGGCTCGCCTTAACAAAACAGAACTCCCTCGTTGGATGCAGACAAACACCAACATTTGTTTCACAGTGTGCAGCCATCAGCAGCGCTTACCTCAGCAGGTCTTCTGGAACGCTGCTCTCCCTGCTTTTGAAGGATGTGACTGCTTCTGTACGGCTGGCATTCCTGCAAAGTAGTGGAGAAATAAAGGTGGCTGCTGAGGTAACAGCCTGCTGGATGCTGGAAGTCAGGATGGGCAGAGTCCAATAGCATGAAGTTTAATAAGTCCAAGTACCGAGTTCTACATTTTGGCCACAAAAATCTCCTACAATGTTACAAGCTGGGGACAGTGTGGCTGGACAGTGTTCAGGTAGAAAGGGACCTGGGGGTGCTGGTCAACAGCCAGTTGAATATAAGCCAGCAATGTGCCCTGGTGGCCAAGAAGACCAAGGGCATCCTGGCTTCCATTAGGAATTGTGTGGCTGGCAGAAGGAGGGAGGTCATTCTTCCCCTGTACTCAGCACTGGTGAGACTGCATCTTGAGTGCTGTGTCCAGTTCTGGCCCCTCAGTTTGGGAAGGGCATTGAGAGGCTTGAGTGCATCCAGAGGAGGGCAAGAAGGCTGGTGAGTGGCTGGGAACACAAGCCCTGTGAGGAACGTTTGAAGGAATTGGGGTTGTTAGCCTGGAGGCTTAGAGGTGACCCTATTGCTCTCTATAACTTCCTGAAGGGAGGTTGTAGACAGGTGGGGGTTGGTCTCTTCCACCAGGCAGCACTGACAGAACCAGAGGACACAGTCTCAAGCTACGTCAGGGAAGGTATAGGTTGGATATCAGGAAAAAATTTTTCACTGAAAGAATAATAAAGTACTGGAATGCTCTTCCCAGGGAGGTGGTAGAATCACCATCTCTGGATGTCTTCAAAAAAAGACTGGACATGGCACTTGGTGCTACAATCTAGTTGAGGTGTTAGGGCATAGGTTGGACTCGATGATCTCAGAGGTCTCTTCCAACCTCATTATTCTGTGATTCTGTGATTTGCTCATGACCGCAGCAGCATGTGGTGCTTACTCCAGTAGGCAGTACAGCAAGGCACAAAGGGCTCATCCCCCCAATTTTATCTGATTTTACAAGTGCCCCGTCCTCCCTCTTTCTCCCAGCAGTTATTTCCAAGAATGACATTTCTAAATACAAAAGAGTATGTGGTTTCGTGTATTTTCCTCCAAATTAAGTTGATGGGTTAAGTTTTAATAAAGCAATACAACCATGTTCTTTCTGGCTGGACAGTCTCTTCCAAGCAGAGAAATTAAGGCCCCAGTTACATCTCTCAGCAGCAGGCTGAGGCTATACTGACACTAGAGAGTAGTGCAGCAGAGGGGAAGCAACAGAACTAAAGAACTGGGGCTGAGGGACTCATGCCATGCAGATTTGGGGAAGGAGGTTTTGTCCTAGCCCATATCCAGTTCTGAATGCTTGTGAGAGCTGACATGTGCCGGGTGCTTTCCTTCCAGTCCACTTCCCTCTGAAAGGAGCAGAATTGAGAAATAGAGGACAGCCCTTTGGTGCAGCAGACTGGAGATGAGTGGGGGTGACTTGGAATTACTTCAAAAGCACATTCTGGATCTGAATACAAATATTAATTCAGTTAAACAACTCAAAGTTTTCCTTTAAAAAGCAAGACACTTGGTTAAGCAGGTTATGAGCTTATAGAAATTCTCTGGACAGTTCACTTTACAGAGCTAGATCTAGGTAGGTGTGGAAATTCCTCTGAGAGGATGCTCAAGCTGGGACCTAAACCATCAAATATTCTTAAATTCTCAGTGAATCGTGGTGATTTCCTCTGTCCAACTCCAGCAGATGCTTGGGCTCTGAGGCAGCCTACCTAACTGCATAATCAGGAACAAGACGCCTAGAAAATAAAGTTGAAGAGCAGCATCTGCTTCTAGACACTTTCTAAAGGAAGTGAGCAAGCTTCTGGAAGCAGTCCTGTACTCTGGTAGGATTTTTGGCAGGAGGAATTTTGCAAAGCGGCTCCAGGAAGATAAAGCAGTAAAATGAGCAAAAATCAGCTCTAGCCATCATATCATAATGCAGATCATACTTTTTTTCCCTGGAATTTCTACATCTCTGTGCACACTCTAGCTTCTCTCTTTCCCATGCAGTTCTCTTTTGAAACCTACCTGTACATAGCATGGTATCGAGAGATGCCCTGTGCTTTCCCACCCATCCTGGACAGCCACTCAGAATAGGTAGCACGAGGTCCTCTTGGGCTAGGGACAAAAAAAGAAGAGCACTGATGATTTCCCTGTATGATCTCACCACTCTCTATTTGGTTATCCACAGGCTGTGTGCTGCTCTGACCCATGAGATTTTTATGCAAAGGAAAAGTCATGAAGCTACAGCCTACATTAATTTTAGCCTTCCTATGGAAATGAAGTTTATGCAGAGTACAGGCTGATCCATTCCTCTGTTTCGCCCCAGCTTTGAACACACTTCAGTCATATCTGACAGAAGATTAGACATCTCAGAGGTGTTAATTTGTCAATAGGTACTGTAAGTACCTCCAGAGGAAAGATCCAAAATAATTTCTGCTGGGAGGGAAAGTTATTTTTGACACTGTTGTAGCCTTTGAGAAGCATTATGTGGTCTGCCATAGTACATGCTGCCCTTTGTCCTTCCAAAAGGGCAGGAAATGCAGGAAGGCAGTTTGGTATCTCCTCAGAGTGCTCAAGAGAGGAGGAATGGGTGCTTGAACTTGGTATATTAACCCATAAGAAGCCAGTATTCATTTGTTGCACTGCTTATGAAATAATTCTATATTTTTCTCCCATCTTAAGTAAATACATCAGACCTTAAACTTCTATTTCTCAACTTAACAGAGCAGCCACCTCCTCTTTTCCTTCCAAAGCATGTTTTAAGATAGAAAATGCCATTTCCATTTAAGAAGCATTTATCAGTTATAGACTGCAGCCCATCACTTTGGGATAAAGGATTTCAAAAATTTGGAAATTTATTCCCCCCACCCCAACCAAAATTTTCCTTTGTGAGTGCTGTCACTCAACCACAGCTTAATATAAAATGTCTTAATTGTCTTGACTGAATAACATATGGGAAAATATTAAAGTCTATATACACAATAAAGCAAAGGTTTTTTTTAAAATAAATTATGACCTGCTTTTAGAAATACACTGATCTTCTACACTGAGCATATTATAAATTTCCTCCCCTCACAAGATGGTTCCATGTGAGTCTTCTTTCACTTTCCCACTCAGTGAATTGAGATCAACATAACATCACTGCTGTTCACAACAGTGAATCAGACAGCAGTAATGCAGGAACTCTAGCAGTTCCTAAACTGCTCACAAATCAAATAACCATAGAAATAAACACTCTTTGGAGTCCAACCTCCACGCTGGAGTTTCCTCCAGCCTGCCCCATAAATGTTAACTAGTAAAAATAAATGGTGACAACAGTCAGACAAACCCAAACAGAGATTATGTAACTGAGAACCACATTTGTAAATTAAACCACATTTGTAAATTCCAGGACAGAACTAGGCTGAAACGCCAGAATGAAATCAATTTTACAAATATTCAACCTACAATTACAATCACAAGAAAGCAATAATTTATTCAAACCCAGCATTTGTATCAAGTCAGAGAAAGTGCTCTGTTACAGTTGAGTTCTGTGCATTTGCTGCCAAGTTCCATCCCCCATCACTGACTCACTGCTGAACCGAGCTTCTCAATAGCTCTGCCTCTACTCCCTTCCCCTGCCCCTCATTGACTTAAGTCCATTTCCTGCCTGATCAAATCAAGAGATCAAAATCCTCTGCTTGTAAAATCAATCTGCTGATAAGGAAATGGTGATGATAATGACGTCACACAGGATTATAATTATAAGTCTCTTGTTTAAACAAGCTGGGTGGAGGATATTCCAGCTACAATGGCACTCATTAAACAAACACTTGCCAATTACTAATTTGGGTCAGGAAGTACAAACTGCCTCCTTGCTTATAAATGCTTTTCTTTTATTCTTTAATTGCAAAAAAAAAAAAAAAAAAGTAAAAGAAAATCCTGCCACAAGACTGTCACTTATCCAAAAACCCATTAGTAGTGGTTTCTATTAGAGCAGACAGTTAAACCAAGCATCACCTGTAATAGTTGGTATCTTCCTCTTCAGACATGCTATTTTTAAGGAATTCTTTTAAGGTACAAGTATTTTCCAGCCACTTGATGAGTCCCAGCCTGAAACAAAGTAAGTCAGAGATAACAAGTAGCTCAGAGCTGAACTTTATAGGAATACCACAAATGGGAAGCAATACATTCTATTGCCTGTTAAAAGAAGGTTAAAAGCTACCTATTTAAATACACTCTGAAAAATCAGTTTCCAGACAAAGCAATTTCAATGCTGGTTAAAAGGAAAAGGAAAAAAAATTAAGCCAAGGCACCAAACATTCTCAATCTGAATCTGGCATGCAAAAGTCTCACTTTCATACATCCCAAAACTAATAGATGTTAACAAAAGGATTTCTGTCACTTCAAGATAAATGCCTACCTTGTTGTCATGGGGATGACCTGGTAAGTTTTTAACTGCATATTTCTTTGGCTACATGTAGCATCTTGGGAAAGGATAATGTTCATTACATCAAACAGCTGCTCAATGCGTTGGTCTTGCCGCAGATCTTCGCCACCTTTGACAAGAAAAGGATATTCCCGCTCATCGCTGCCTCGGATTGTTATACGCTTTGGCTTCCTCAAGGATTCCATCACACTTATCTTGGAAAAAGAAAAAGAAAAATATTGGTGACAGAAGACTTGGTCTTACAGAATCATCCCTGGAATTAAGCATATCTGTCATTCCTAGATGACATAATCAAGTTACTCAATTATAATAGAAAAACAAATGCCCACTTGCAGCCTTTCCTTTGTATGCTGCAAGACGTGTAAAAAAGCAATGACCCTGCTGCTATGAAATTCTTCAAATGCCACATGGACACAGATTTATACCACACAGGATTTTGACTCAATCTTAAAAACATACCCGTTCATCAAATCCAGAGATTTTTGCGTGGTACTCTGGCAGTGGTTTCCCTTTTCCGTCGTACTGACCTGAAGCAGCAGTGGAAAAAAATATTAGTACCTAGCCTGATGTTATTTTAAAGTGCGTTTAACACCAGAACACACATCCAAATGTTTTGTCAAACTGGTAGAATGACAACTATGAATAAAATATTTTTAAACACGTAAAAAAGATCCAACATACACACAGTATGATTTTATCTGTGAATTACTGATAATCTCTCCTTGTTTAGCTGTTAGAATTGAGCTCTTGCTGGTTTCAGAAGACAGAACCTTTTTTGAACATGTATTAGATTTATATATCAGATTTCATGGAGACAGGCCTTTAGAAAAATACTGAATTTTTAGGTACAAGCTTAGATACAATTTTAAAAATCAGGACTACAGCTTAAGAACGGATTTAAGAGATAATGAGTGAATAGAATTATTTCAAGTAAGGCCAGATCAGGCTTAAGGCCAGAAAGAAAGGTCATATAGCCAATGTAAGAAATAAAGCTCAAGAGCAACTTTCTTGTAAGGGACAATTCACCATTGACACTGAACAAGAACTTACCAGGAACCTCCAGTTCACTCCTCAAGAACTCAGCTTTGAATTCGCTCATCCATGGTGAACATTCTTTGAGATTCCCAGGTTCTTTATGGGTTTTGATCATTTTTGAGTGGAGAGAATTTGCAATTGCATCGAAGTCACTAGTCTTCATATCCAACAGTTGTGAACCACCTCTGCCAAAATGATGATCCAGGTCCTTCCCAAAAGCCTAACAATCATTTATAGAAAGGAATCCTGTTTACACAGAGCTAGAAACTACCCAAGAGCACCAAAAGGGCACCTTCCTATCTATATACATGGCTTCTCTAGATATTAGGAACAAATTCTTAATATAAAACAGAACAGGTTGCCCAGAGAAGTTGTGGATGCCTCTTTCCTAGAAGTGTTCAAGGCCAGGTTGGAAGGGGCCCTGAGCAACCTGGTCTAGTGGAAGTGCCCCTGGCCATGGCAGAGGTGCTGGAACCAGATGATCTTTCAGGTCACTTCCAACGCAAATAATTCTGTGACTGTATGAAATGTTTTACATGTTTTATTTACTATCGGATTTATTATTTGTGGATTTATTACTGCCTAGCAATAATTTTTGGACATAGAATGCATAAACCCATATTTTAAACTATTTTAAATATCCTGATATAGGAAACGAGCAAAGTTTTGGACACGGATCCATTTAATGAACAAAGTAAGTATTATCTACAAATAGTTAACTGAATTGACTTCCTGTATTCATAATTCAAGGTTCTAAAAAAACCAAATGTTCCTTCTCGGACTGGGTATTAATGGTTTGGAAAGATTTTTTTTTATTGCCTGACCATTTTTCTACCAAGCTATGAAGACACAGCTATTTCACTGAAGTACAAATACAAAAAACATTATCTTTTTGAGGAGACTGCTACAGTCAAAAAACATCTTTAAATCTATTTCCAGATTATGAGCCTGAAATACTCCACGTAGTAGAGCAATTTTATGCATCAGTCAAGAGACACGACTTGTTTTTTTCCCCAGCAAGGACACTAGAAATGATTCAGTCATTTTCACAGCACACTTTGTTTCTTCATAATAATGCATCATGAAAGCAAAGACTTCAGAGCCTGTGCACCATCACCTTGACTCTCTTCTGTAGCTACTCTCTGCTCTCCCTCTTCCCTTTACCAGAGGGGAACAACCCTGATATTCCTCTCCAGCATCTCCCTTGGTCTTCTCCCTGTATCCTCTAACACTGCACATTTCAGCGTTTTAAAGATGGATTTAAAGATGGATTTCTTTTTTTTTTTTGGTGTGGGCACACATATAATCCAGACAGCTTTTGTGCTGATGCCTGCTACGTCCCTTGCTGTGCATGTACCCTGTATAGCTGCTCCCTTCTGCCTACCCCCACCCCCATCACCGGCACATCCTGCACATTCTTATCCCCCAGTCTTAAGTCTGAAGTCATTATCATCAAACACCCATCTTATCTCACAGCAACACATTCAGAGGGCTAGTGTGCCCCTAAACTCCCAATTACCCTTTCTGCTTCATTATCACCTCACCTCCTCCCGACTCCACCTTACCTCTCATCCTCCACCTTTCCCACTCATGGGGAAGGAATCTCCCTACAGACACCCAGGTTAGTTTATCTAATGCTAATGTGACATAGGATGGCCACAATGGGAGACAGCTGGATGCACCCCGCCCTGGCCACGGGGCTATGCACACACAGTACAAGCATACAGTCAGGACCTCCTTCTACAGAAGTATCACTCTCCTGCCCTCAGCAACTTGCAGCTCAGGGATTTCTGTACCAGGGAGCGTGCATTTATATGTAAAAGCGCTTAAAGCATTGCTCTCTCGCCTTGGTATTGCCTGCTTGCTGTTTGAACCCATAAAAGCACCTAACACCCTGCAGCAGGAGTTCAGCACCTAAGTGTGCACTGAATGGGGAAACACTTCTCACTGGTCTGAACCTGCCACTTCCATAGAGTATTTACTTCCTGCTCGGTGCTTCTGATAGAATCATAGAATTGCTAGGGTTGGAAAAGACCTGTAAGTTCACCAAGTCCAACCATGGGACTGATGTTAAGAGCTTTACTGTATCTGGCACCATTGCATCTTTCCCAACTGGAGGAATGCTAAAGTTGCTTGTGCAGTGGTTACTCTGCACCTCTGATTATTCTTGCTACTTCGAACCTCATCCAATTTTACTCTATCTGTGCTGAAAATACTGCAGATGAGGATTATAATGTTCAAGAAGCCAGAGTCAGAGAAGGCTGCTATGCCAATGTACAAATCTATGTTTAGTTCTCTATTCTCAATAATGAGAATATTTGCTTTTCTTTCTTAACTACCATTGAGTTTTCACAGCTGATGGTTTCAAGGAACCATCACAAATCAACATTCTGTTCTTGAACTGGAGTAGTCATCTAAAATATGCAGAATTTCTATATGATACTAGGGTAATTACATTTTCTTGCCACATGTGTCACTTCATTTTCTATGCTGATTTTCACCACTTTGGAATTCAGTCAGTTTTGTAAAGTCTTTTCTTTAATTCTTCATAGTCGTAACTCTTCTGTATAAGTAACTTCGTATCAGCAGCAAATCTGAGTAGTACAATACAGCAAAACTCCCTAAGGTGCTCATAAATCCTTGGCAGCAGGGAACAAAAAACAAAGCCAGATTCCCACGGATGATTAGAGGCTCAGGTCCTAAGAACCTGGCAACATTCAGGACAGGAGAGGTAGAAGCTGTGTAAGACAGTACATTTATCCCTGCAGGGCAGTTAGAAGTGGAAAGTGAACGATGTTAAGTCCATGGCTTCTAGCAAAGAAATCCCAGTCCTGTACGCCTGACTAATCAAGTCTCATCAAGTCCTGCAGCACCTGTAAAAAGCTGTGATCTGGTTCCCTCTTTTGACTTTCTATTGCCTTCTAGAAAAGCCATGATGCCAGCACTACCCAGTAACCACATATACCTGAATAAACCTTTTCCTCATCATTCCAAGGCCAGGACTCTCCAAATTGCCCAGATGCTTGTACATTCCTTCATACAGTTCCTTAAGCTTCTTTTTGTTTCTCTGAGGTTTTGACAACTCATTTCTGACATCCTCAGCCCAATCCTGCAAAGAGAAGAAAAGAGATGAATACGGAGAAAAGATTTATTGACCCTTGCTTTTCAGCAGGTCACTCAGATTGCACTGGGGTTACTGTATTTACTAATAGTCAACTATCGTGTATCTTTTGACAAAAAAAAGAGCAACCAAACAACTGTGGAAATATTTTCCTTTTGTTCTGTGTCTTGATAAAGTGTTTCTACTTTATTATGATAATTATGTTTACTGCCAAGGTGTTTAGTGCTAAGAAAGCCTCTGTGAGGCCAGGAGTGGCACAAAACACAGGACAAGAATCGTTTGGACAAACAAGTCAGAACATAGACAGGGATGCCCAGAAGGGAAAGGGCATAAGAACAGAAGTAGTTGAACACATGTAGTCCAAAATTATAAAGATGGTCACAAATGATAATTCTGTAAGGGTTTCAGAATGATTAAGGAAGACAGACCATGGGGCAGGGCACAGACCCTGAAGGGGAAAGCTGGAAAGGGCTGGAGCAGAACATCCAGCTGGCACAAGGGAGGGAGTCCATCACCAGTGAAAGCTGCTGACAGCACCCCGACATCATCATCATCATCAGTTGGTGCTGAGATGAACCACTTCCTGTGCCTGTGGTGTCAACTGAACTGTGTCAGGCTCCGCCCAGCACTTGCTCATCTGAACAGAGGGAGAGGAATGAAGGGGAAGTGGGGAAAAATACACTTTACCTTGAAAATCATTACAGGATTAGAGAGCTGCTCCAGGGAGTGAACAAAATCTTGAACTACTCCTCCTCTATCCAACTTATTCTTGATCCTTTAAAAGAAGAGAAAAATGCATCACAATGCAAGGGGAACTACCATCACCACCTTGCCTGCATATAAGCATTGATCTATATGTTCCCAATGTCTGCTATATACCAGAATCTGGTAAAACAATTCAGGTGTAGGTAGGTAAGACTCCCTTAGAATTCCCTCTTGGGCTGCATGACTGTTTATATGATGACTAAATGTGCCACACAGCTCCCAGTTTTTTAATTATATGTCCCACTATGAAAATAGCAACTTGGTGGGTGAGTGGAAAGCATGCTTGAAACAGACACAGGCATTGACCAGACCATGTGCCCTGTCACGACAGTTACTGAAGGGTGATACTCTCTGTGAAACACATGACTTGGTATTTTTATGGTAAGCAAAAATTTATTCAGCAAATGTATCAAATTTGAGAAAAAGGTAAAAAGACGCCCAAAATTTTAAGAGTGGTTCTACAGCATTTTGTGATAGAAACTGATTTTTGCCTGGAGACTAACTCAAGTGTTAATGCATGCCAAAAGAGCCAAGGGAAAGCTTGTAAGAGAAGCTGCATGTTGGACACTGAATAAGCAGAGAACACCACAGCCAAGAGCTGTCATTCCCAAGATAACCTGCATCCATTTTACTGTCCTCTCTGAAGTCTGGTGTGAGTGTCTATTCTATTTAAACATAGCTGCTTCCTCTTGGTATTAGAAAGATGATAAATGTTCAATACCACAGAATTACAAAGAAAAAGGCGTTGCCTCTCTGCAGTCTTTTTGTTTTATCTTGGGAAAACTTTTAACTTGCAACAGCCAGAGGACTATACGTTCCCAACACTTCATAAGGTCTCATGCCACCAACCTGAGTATGTCTGACACTGACAGAGCTGATGTATTGCATTTCTCTATGCCTTTAAACAAAAACTCAAGACTACCCTCTAATATTTCTTGTGCTCGCTAAAGAAAAGGGTTTGCGTAGGAAAAACAAACGAATCTGTCCACTCCTGAAAAAAAAACATACAGAAGAGCTACTCCAATTGCAAATTCACCTTTCTACAAACTCCTTGTTCTTGCAGCCAACTGCAGTATCTTTAAAGCAGTAACTTTCACTGCTGATCATGAAAGGGTAGATGAGTGCCTGGGGGTAGGTATTTGCAATCTCTTCAACAGTATGTTGTACAGCTACTGCTTCATCCTTGTCAAGTAGTGCCATCATCTGGCTAATCCAACCAATGAACTGCCAACAGGGAATCGAAGAAAGCTGAAAAACACAGACACTGCTTTCATCTTTGGTCTTCCTCAAAAATATCAAACATAGCAAACAAACAAAACTGCTCCGTAATGCAGCCTGACAGAGAAATGTGAAAAGGAAACAGAGAATGTCAACTAAGAGTGCAGCACATTCCCTAATGAAGCACAGATTTAATTATTACAGTCACTGCTATTACCACCACTACTGCTGCTTAATAGGTTTTCCATCATAAAGATTTGCAGCCTGTTGATCAATACAAGGCTTTACACTCAAACTTGTGTCTTTTGTCTCTGGATGCAAGACAATAATTTTTGATCATCACATACACACAACTCAAAAATCTGAAGGAATTCAATTCCAACACCATTAGGTTAAAGTCTTGATTTGAGTAAAAAATGCCAGGAAGGAGAACACCGAAACTCCTATCACAGTTTTGTCCTTTGTTCATCTTTAAGCATTTCTAATAGAATTTAAGATCAGATTGGCAGTATTTATCTCACAGAAAGACAGAAGATAGGATAAATAAATGCCTGGTGAACTCCCTCTTCTGACTGAGATTTGTCAGCTTGTGTCACGTTCTGTTTGAACTATTGGTGTTTCTCCACGGCCACACCTTGTGCACCTCAGACATTTCTGCTATTTTCTCAGTTCCCTGGGATAATGAATCCGAGTTTCTGCCTCACTTGAGCTCCTTCTCTCAAAGGGCCTGGTGCTCTGGGAGCAGCAGCACAATGACATGGGCTTGGAAAGACAGGCAGGCCAAGGCAGGAACAGGCACGAGTCACAGAGAAGGTCTCAGCTTATCTGTCCCACCACAGCAGGGAAGGCTCGTGCTATCCTGCCACGGAATGGCAATGAAAGACAGGTTGTGGAAGGAAGGAAGAAGGAAGGAAGTGGGAAATACAAAGGAAGACAAAGCTGTAGTAATCTCTGAAGTGAAGAAGGACAGGGAAAGGTGAGTGACATGGAATGAGTCTGGAAAAGCTGCTGGCTTCCTGCATACAGGAAACTCAGTCTACAGGAATAAGATACATTCCTCACCCTAATGCTAACCACCTTTGTCAGCCCATTTAGATTGTTCTGAAGGAAAAAAAAAAGACAGAGCATACCACAGCTGTTCTCTAGCAACCCTCAAACAAACATTTGGAATCAGAATAATGATAAAAAGCTAAATTTCTAAGAAAAATTTTCTGTCCACATTAATTAGACTCAGTAAGTTATAGAAAAGACAAGGAACAATGATGGGATAAAATTTATCTGATTTCCCTGAAGCAAAACTTACCAGTCTAACCTCTCTATGTATCCCACCCCCACTTTTAAAATTTGATTTACAGCAATATTTGCTGCCAGAAAAATTGAAGCAACTAACCTCTCGTGTCACTAGACCCAATGTCTCTGCTGGATATCTTTCAATTATTTGGAGCAGTCTAGGAAATCTCAGCCTGGCTTCTCTGGAATTCAGTTTTAAAGCTTTTATCATTTTCTCCACCACAATAGCTGGGAACTGCTGCAGATCCACAGTGTTAATTTCTGCCAAGAGACATTAAACAAGAATTATCAGAAACACCATCACTTGCTCCATGTCTTTGATCATCTGAAACATTCATCTTTACAATTTGGTATTTTTTTATCAAGTGTATTTTGTATTTTTACTTTGTTCTCCTTCCCATCTGTTTGAACTGCACACATCTGCAACACATGTACTTGGGGACTGTAAGGATTAGCTTTATCAGGAAGCTGCATCACTGCTGGTATCTTGCCTGCTTTAAAGACAAGGCTGCTGTGGTCTGGGAAGGAACAAGGGAAGCATCTGCTGGATATGATATATTTATCACAAGTAAGAGCGAGACTACAAGTGATCCACTAGTACCAAAGCTAGCAGGAACAGAGGAGGTGAAAAAAGGCATACAAATAATGCTGAACTGGAGGTCAAACTGCTCCACTGAAATTCAAGCTGTGCTGCTCACAGAGATCTCCTGGGTACAGATCACAAATACCCCTCACAAGCTTAGGAGAAATCCTGACTAACCAAGCAAGCCTTCCTCTTCCCTGCGCAGATACTGGTCACAGAAGCTGATCAAAGTCAGATAGGCATCCACAACTCCCACCATGTCCACATGGTCCACGGAGGAGGACTGCACCTCCTCTTCAGACTTCTTCACAGCACAGCTGAAACACTGAAAAGCCTTCTTGCTCAGACCTGCCAGAACCTGAAATTCAACCATAAGAGGAAAAAACCACACATTAGTGCTAAAGTAGCACTGAACAATCCTTTCTGAAACTGAGGCTTTGTTGCAAGTCTTGAGTGGATAAAACTTTAACTGTTTTAAGATGTTCTGAGAAGCTGATATAAAGGAAAAAAATTGGGATGTTATTTCTAGCACTGATTTCCAGAACTTTAGTTTCCATAATTTTCAATGGGAATACATAAACTTAGATGAGTCTTTGGATATGTTCGGTGCAATTTTTGTCACTGCAGAAAAGTTAACATTACTGGAACTTTTGGAAACAGTTAACAGAAAATGTAATAAAACTTCCAGGGTTTTTTCCTATTAACACATATCTACAACATCTGCACTACAGTTACACTTGGAATTTGTGTTAAAAAGGCATGCAAACTATTTTGAATGTGATGCCTTTTCCTCTATTACAAATATAGTAATATTCATAATACATTTCTAATGCATTGCATCATGCAATGGGTGACTTGACATGATTCTTTACAGAATTACAGAAGCATAGAAGTTGAAAGAGACCTTCAAGATCATCTGTCCAACTGCCAACTGAGCACCACCACAATTACCCCTACACCATATCCAAAAGTGCCACATCCAGATGCCTCTTAAACACCTCCAGAGATGTGACTCCACCACTGCCCTGGACAACTTACTCCAATGCCTCACCACTCTTTCGTTAAAAAATAAAATTAAAAATTCTAATATCCAATCTGAACCTAACTGGCACAACTTAAGGCCATTTTATCTCACCCTCCCACTTGAACACGGCAGAAGAGACCAACTCTCATCTCACTACAATCTCCTTTCAGGTGGTTGAAGAGAGCAATGAGGTCTTCCCTGAGCCTCCTCTTCTCCAGGCTAAAAAAATCCCAGTTCTCTCAGCTGCTCCTCACGGGACTTGTGCTCCAGGCCCTTCCCCAGCTCTGCTGCCCTTCTCTGGAGACGCTCCAGCACCTCAATGTTTTTCTTGTATTGAGGGGCCCAGAACTCAACACAGGATTCGAGGTGCAGCCTCACCACTGCCAAGCACATCAGGACAATCCCTTCCCTAGCCCTTCTGGCCACACTAAATGCTGTAACTGAAATTAAATAGTCAGGCAGGTAGAAGGAGACTACCAGGGTCAGAGTGCTGCTTAATATTACGCTAAAATAAGGCTAAGCTTCTTAATCTTTCAGAAATCCCTGGTATGGCAATCTTACACATCTGACACAAAAAAACTTTTATCCTCATCCTTTAGATTGCCTAAAGAAGAATGTTCTTAAGAATTAGCTAATAAATTAAGCTCAAGCTTTTGCTTATGTTTCTGTACACCTGAAAATTTAAAACCTTTTTTTTGCAGGAATTTCTTATTGATCTGCTTCACATTTAACAACGATAAAACACAAATTAAGAACACTTTTTTTGTTGTTTTATACTAATATGGTTCATATTCCCTGAAGTGATTCTGCAAGAAAGATGGGACAGGGACTTTTCACAAGAGCATGTAGTGACATATAGGACAAGGAGCAATTGCTTCAAGCTGAAAGAGAGTAGGTTTAGCTTGGATAGTGGGAGGAAGCTCTTTACTGTGAGGGTGGTGAGCTGCTGGAACAGGTTGCCCAGAGAGGTTGTGAATACCCCATCCCTGGATGTGTTCAAGGCCAGGCTGGATGGAGCTCTGAGCAACCTGGTCTAGTGAAAGGTGTCCCTGCCAATGGCAAGGGGGTTGGAACTAGATGAAACTAGATGATCTTTAAGGTCCCTTTCAACCCAAACCATTCTATGATATGTAAGCGTCTTCAAGGTAGCTTTAGAAATTAGTAGATATAAGCCAGCGTGGTACTTCAAATTCTTAATCCATTTGACAAGACAAGGAATCAATGCCACAGCATGTGGGGCAACTAACAGCAAATATAATTTTAGCTGCAGCACAGTCAAGTACTGTATTCTTCAAATGCACACCAACCCAAAATAAGAAAAGACAACCTGCATGTGCTCTGCCTTAAAAAAATTCCACTTTTGCCTTCCATTAAAATTACCTAGATAAAGTAAGTGTATCAGTATTATAAATATCTCTTATCAAAGAGAACAGTCTGGGGGCGTGAAGCAGGTCACAAATGCCCAGCTGAAATCAAGGCATTCTTTGAGGATCCCAAGCCTTGTCTCACCACTGTGCAGGCAGATGCTGTGACTGTGTCTTCCCCCTTCACTCAAAATGCAGGTACAGAGAAGCACAAGAACATTCTCCTATTTAGAAAGGTTAGAGTGGTGCCAAACTCCAGGAGAGAAAAACCTGGAAGAAAGCAACCACAGCCTTGTTTTTTGCTTTTTTCCCCCCCCTTTTCTTTCTCTACCTGGTTTTGCTGGACAAATAACTGCTAATAGCAGACAGGTTTCACACGCTCTGTATCTATCCACAGCCATCACTACATACTGAAGTTGTAATTTGTAGTAATAATGACACTGAAATTACTAAAAGATCTTCCCTTCTCATTTACCTTTTTAGGGTTCTCAAGGCTTTCTCCTGATATTAATGATATCTTCCCAGCCTTCTCTTTCTCAATTTGCTCAAGACACCTTGGATCCTGACTAAGAGCATTGGCCATGATGTGATACGTAGTACCCAGAAGAAGATTCTTGTTTCGGAAGGCCATTATGTTCTTGCTGAGATAGTCAGATTTGGTATCCTCTGTTGGAATTCAAAAACAAAAGTTGGTAACTGGACAACAAAGCAACTTTGTGAAATAAACAAGGTGAAGCAAAGGCTGTTACCAAGCAGGGAGACGGTTTTCAGCACCGAGAGCACGCGTTCAGGACAGCTCAGGTTGCGGCTGCTGCTGTGAGTGAAGCGGCAGTAGGCGTAATTCCACCTCACCAGCCAGTCCTCCCTCCATCTGGCTTCCTTGCGCAAGTCTTTCAGGAGCTTCTTGGCCACTGCAAAGCTGTTCTGAATGCAGATTAAGAGAATTTTCAGACCATATATCTGAAGGGGCACTAAAACCTGCCCACAACCAAATGAGGAATGAGAAGATTTAAGTAACACAAGTAAAGTTACAGTAAGGCAAAGAGATGCTCACTGCTTGCCGGGTCTCATATTCAGAACCACATTTGTACTAATGGAGAAGTTTGAATAGCAAAGAGAAGAACAGAGGTTTAAAAAACTGAGAAAATTATTCCAGCTGCAGGAAGCATTTAACTGATCTACAGTACAAACACATATGGGAAACACAACTTGATTTAAGATATCATTAAGAAAATCACTTATGTTTGTATTTTGATGAGAAGCTTCACAGAAGTAATATGAAAGAAAATCTTATTTTTCACTTACTCCTTCAAGAGTGTATAGTCAACAAGGCAATAATGTTATATTTGCTTATCAGATTGCTTAAAATAAACTCTTGTTAATGATTGCAGATTTCTGCAGCATCTTGGAAGATGGGAGACCTTGATATAATTATTCATCTTGTCTCAAGCTTGAAACACTAAAAACCCATCATCAAAAAGGCTGTTTCAGTCATTTCAACAGCCAGATTCAACCTAAAATTTCTAAGTCACTTAACTTTAGTTCTTTGTTAGTGTTAACTAACAGCAGTAATGAAAACTGTGAAAAAAAAAAAGAAATCCGGCATTGCTGAATTGCTGACTGAAGTAAATTACACTAATTCAATCAGAATTAGTTTTCTTGTACAGAAGAAATTGTTTGTAAATAAGAAGCATAATGCTTGATTGCAAGCATCCCTTCCATTAAAGACTGAAACATTTCAGATACTTTATCTGCCTTTTAGAGTGTCCAAAACCATCTGTGGATCAAAGGGGACTTCAGGCACATTTCCAGTAATGACAAATTATCATCAACTTTGTAATTAACGTTCATCCTTTTGTTTCTTTCATTGTGGAACAACTATCTTGAGCTTTCAAAATGTCCTGGACTGCAGGGTCAAAAAGGGACAAAGTTTGCCCTGGCAAAAGGGTACCAAAGACCACCTAAAAGGCTTTTCCAGCTTTTTCTATGTATTTTCTCAGCAAATTGGAAGCTATCAGAGAGTATATTCACCTGTTTCCTGGCACTTTCTATCATCTTCATTTTCATATTGAATTTGCAGCTTTTAATCATTGAGTGAATGTTTTCACCCTGTTGATCCACTTCCATTTGGTCACCAGCACTGTATTCTCCATCCACCTCCATACTGTCATTGGCCTGATCTGAGGGAAGTTTCTCCTGCAGTTTGTCAAGAAAGAAACACCTGCACAACAACAGGAGTACAGATCACTCTGGTATACATTCAAGGAAATTAATGTTCCAAAGTGTTGATCTGCCTAACAGCAAACAAAGCTAGTAAAAAATGTCAAACTACAGCTATCAGCTTTAGCAGGGCTAAACACAGGCCTCAGAGACTGGACACTCCCAATAGGGACCAGGTTGACCCTGCGAGCATTCAGGACCTTGTACTGGCATGATTAGTGTTAGAAAATGTCCATTATAGAGTGGGAGTTCTTGTTAGTTAGTTTCTTTGTGCAAACTACAGTCCCTAAGTTCACCAAGCCATAACTTGCACTTCAGCTTCACAGATGTGCAAACAAACAGGAGTCTCATTTAGTGTGAGTGCCAGGCTCTATTTTATGTCAACCTGCTACTCAAATGTTTATCACATCAACACTTGCCAACACTGAAATCTGTGTTGCAGAACAGATTAGCAACCACGCTCACCTTTTGAAAGGGAATTGCCATGCTGAATCCTGTTACTCCACAACTTGTCCTATCTAATTTAATAGCACATATTATGTAGACAGTTACTCAAAGCAGAGGACAGCACTACACTCTGAAGAGGCACTTGGCACATCCTTTGTAACTAATTTAAGGTGAGACCAAGGTTTTCAAAAAACACATAAAGTGTTTAAAACCCTGACAACCTTTCAAGTAATAAATGTTTTGAGACTTTTTTCAAAAGTAAGCCATGCCAGGTATTCTGCCTAATACTGAACTGCAATAAGCTGTTCTGTAGCCATGCCTTCCTGACACCAAGGGATAACAAAATAAATCACACAGCATGGTATGGATCAGCAGAACTACTGAAGAAGTTATCACACAGGAAAAGAGGACTAATCTTGATTTTCACTGGAAGAATATATCGGGACAAAGACAGACGTTACGGCAAGGACAGAAAACCTTCAAATTTCAAAAAGCATTCCAGTTTCTTCAGAGCTAATCCAAAGGAGTCTCCAGAGAGCCTTTGTTCTTTCTAGCAACATCTGCACAACAGAAGTCTCCAATTAAAGCAGTGGTCATTAACTTTCCCATAAACAGGTGAGGCACTGAGAGTGACAGAGCTTGGCTTGTTTTGTATGCTCCCTCATTTTGGAACTGCCCAAATATTTTTATTTACAACTGATTGGCCTTTTGCATGGTGTTTCATTGAGCTAAATGCAGCTAATCTACTCAATTACAAGTGAATATGTTTAAGGTCTGCTGAAACGGGTCAGCTTACACAGTGCATATAGTCACTGAAGCAAGAAAATGACTAAACTAACATCTATGTTTCCCTGTCAAAATACAATTTATTCCCTGGCCATTTCTCAACATCCTTTTGCTCCTCTCCACAAGTCAGTCACACAAACTCCCCAGATATATTGAGAAAGCTACTACCAGCAGTTAAAAAAGGAAAAAAATAAATACATTGGATCAAACTCCTCCCATAGAAAAACAAGCAGCATTAGAAAAAGCACTTCCTGGAACTCAACAGGGAGACAGAACCTAAGCTAACCCAAGAACACAATTTTACCGATTTGTAATGATATCATCCCAGATGTTCATAGGATCCATTTTAGCATCTGGATATCTGCTTGTCCAAGTTCTGAGAAGTCTCTTAAGGGAAGCCTCTGAAGCTAAGTTACCTAGAAATCAATTGAGAACATTTTAAATGCATCTGAAGCCAAACAGCATGAAAACGGGCTAAACAAAATATAGTCTAACACTCAAACCAGAAAACTGCAGTTAAGTAACCCACGGGCATTTCTGGGCTTGCACTAAAAATGCTACTTAGTGATCATCATTTTACTTTTGTTTACTGCTGATGCACAGGGGGTTCTGTAAGGACATCTGTGTCAACTGCCACTGGAGATCATCACCAAGTAGTTTCCTTTCCATATATGAACATGCTGAAACATAGTGGAACTGGAGACTAATTTTAATATCTAATTTGGTTTATGCACATAAATGTGTACTTCAGGCCCATGTCAGTAGGTGCAACTTACATACCACACCCATTTTTTCCTCTCTGCTAAATGCTATTTACTACCAAAAGTCACTCCAATAAAAAAAGCTTAGCTTAAAACTTCAACTGAAACTTTCAAAAGAGATGCTTAACTCTTATCACAAGACTTATGCTAATTATACTCTGCAATAGAACACAAAGTTATGTTCAATCCTATCTTACAAAACTGTAATAGGTCTTACTGTCAGGAAGACAGTAAGAACTAATTCCAGACTTATGCTTCTTGATACAGCAGTCCAGCAATTCAAAGTTCAGGAAACCACAATTACTGAATACAAAAGGAAAATTGCTTGAGGAAAAAAAAACCCTTTACTTCTCTTGGTCATAAAATTGATGAAATCCTGTATTTCTGTCAAAGCTTGTACAGACTGCAGTTTGGTCATTCGACTTTGATATAACAAGGAATCAATGCTGGAGTAGCTCTGAAAAGAAAGGGAGAGAATACAAGACAGAATTTAAAGCATGGTTCTTTTCAGTGCTCTACAATTTATTGATCTGATGCTTTAGTATGTTATACACCTTAGAACCCAACCTCTTACAAGTAATTTAATAGCTGATAATCAGAGAGCAACTCTGCTTTGGACAAACACAGAGGCATATTCTAGCTGCAATTCCTATCCTAGGTTTGAGCAAAGTCCTACAGTCTAATAAAATTCAGTAATGGATAGAATTTGTAACTTCCCAATGCAAGACTCTTTGCAAGCTGTCTTTTCTGGGGGCAGGAGGCCCCTGAAAAGATGAACAAAATAAAATTTTTATTATCTGCACAAGCAATTACTCTGAAAAATGTATAAAAGATAAAATCAGCAAAACAATAGAAACTAAAACAGAAGAATGCACTCCACTGGCTCACTCACCTTTCATCATTGCAAGCAGTGAATCTAAAAGAAGGTTTGTCACCTGACATGGAAGGCACTGAGTGTTTCTCTTGAGAGTATTATCTAGCAGCAAGCAGTAATAGCAACAGCAGTTTCATTGCTCCAGTTTACACAAAAAAGCCATACCAGAGATAGAAGACATTTTTACCTGCATGAAAATCTGCATGCCATTGCTAATGTAATATTTGGCTCTGTCAAAATCATCTTGCAGGATGTACAGGAGACTGAGTTCTTGGCTGTAGTGCATTTCTATAATGGCTTTCTTCTGTTCTGTCTTCATTGCCTCATCAATAAAGGTTAGCAAAGTCTGGTCATTCTCCCCACTGAGCAGTAACTTCAACTTACTGCGTATTATATAGGGCAGATATGTCTCCTACAAAGTGAGAACACAGTCTTTATTTCTAGGAATGGAATAACAGATGATCAAATTTTTTGTTATCAGTGGCAAATCAAATAAATATAAAAAGCATTTTGAATTTTCTAAAAGATATTTTCTCTTTCAACAAATTCCTAATTGCTAACAAATCAAAGCAGCCTTTTCCTATAGCTCAAGAAGTTGTTAGTAAGTTTTACCAGTTTCAAAATCCATGCTTTGGTAACTCTTAAAATAGGAAAAAAAGTAAGTGAGAAAAGCAACAAAAAAGACTTGCAAAAGGAAGCAGGAGACAAAAAAGCTGGCCCTATGGGATCTGCCACAGACTTGAAGTGAAAATTAAACATCAAAATGAACAAGCAGAAGTAATTGTTTTAATTTTTAAATTATATCGGACTCTCCACTAATTTCCATAATAAAGTAACCCAAATAATGCAATTGATTTTCACCCATATTCTCAATACTGTAGGACATCCCTGCAGAGATAAAAATGGTGCAGTACCAATGAAATCATTTCTAAAAACCTGAAAAAATGGATCATTCCATGTTTTGCTTAGGTCTGGAGGTTTTCCATTATCAATATTAACAGTAGCACAATACTCCAGAGACTTCCACATTGTGAGGTGGTCATAGCATTCCAGAGATGCAAGTTCCCAGAAGTCCTTCTCTGCTTCTGTTGGCTCTCCATCTTGCCAGTCTTCTCGGGAGAGTGCCTAGGGAATGAATTTGAAGGGAGAATAGAACCAGATTCCAGCCAAGAACCTATTTCAATTCTAAGTCATGAGCAACTAAACTGTAATTAATTCTCATAAAAATATCTATCCATTTACCAGAGTGTGACAGCAACATTAATTGCAGAAAACTCAAGCTTGGCAGCGTTTACACATAAATTAATTTCAGGTAGCTATCTTCAGTAAACCTACATTTTTGAAGAGTGAACATTTTAAAAAAAGGTTTGAGAGCCATCTTCATTTTTACCCACTGCAACTCATGCAATGAACACATTCAGTTTGTTCTCTCAGGGTTGCAGTGTGCCCATGTCCTTTTATATGTCTGCCTAGATAATTGCACTTTTTTCTAATTTGATTAGTTTTAAGTCATGAGAGACTTATGAAACAAAAATATATTGTTGTCATTTTACCTTATCATAATATTGAGCTGCTTCAGCATAATCATTCCTTGCTTCTGCCAACAAAGCTTTCTGTGTAATTTCCTTAGTTCCAATCTTACCACTGAAAATGCCACGAAGGGCATCATAATCCCCAAGGGATCTGTATAGCCTAGTAAAGTTGAAAAGAGAAATCTTTTAAATAGCTCAGCAGATGTATATCAATGCAAACAGAAGCAATCTAAGAAAAAAATTCGACTGGCAGTAATACTACCAGCTTGAAATAGTAAATTTTTAGGAAGTATTTCTTATGTAAGATCAGAAATACATACTTAACTACACAAACTTAATCTTGTAGGGTAATAGCTGAACTCTGGAAACTCCTGCAGTTGAAAAGCTATGAACAAGATGTTTTTCAGCAGTCTGACAGCATCACAAGAATGCACAGTTTTAAAGTCTAATTGCTCTCACTGACAGCATTAACTGAGAAAAAATTAAAAGCATATCTAATTTTAAAAGACAAAGACTAAAAAAGAAATCCCACAAGTCATAAAATAAAAGCAGAGTTCTTCACAGGGCAAACCTAAGTGGGAGTAAATTGTCTCAAACAAGAATTTACTTAGCAAGTTCAATCCATCTGATCACATCTGGGGGCAGCTCTGTCCTCCCACGAATCCTTTTGGACGGGGGCTCCTCGGCAGGGGACAGAGCCATCAGGGCACGCTCCAGAAGAAGGATGCCCATGGGCTGCTGCAAACTTGCAAGGCAGCTCGTGCTCACATTAGCTGAGTCCAGTTCCAGTAGCTCTCTGTGCTGGTAACTCATTTCCTGTAAAATAAAACAGCAGGTGTCTACTTGGTGTAAAACTATACAGATTTGGTATCCTTTTTTCTTACAGTGCAAGCTTTAAAATGGAAATAAGCCATTAGGCCTCCAGAAGTTCCCAAGCCCAGGAAAATTGGAATCTTTTCCTTCTGTGCTGTTGCTCTTTGGACAGAGAACAGTACAGAGTAACCCCATATACTTTGGCTCCAAGACATGGGACAACTCTCTGGACAGAATCACAAGGAAAGTGGGGGAGAGGTAGATGGACACATTGACAACTTGAACTTTTCCTTCTGTTTGTTGGCGGGATTTTGCCTGCTACACAGCAGCTGTGCTTCACTTAGCCTGTTCAGTGGTGCATTTCTGCACAAGCCAAAGACACGATTTACAGATTTACCAGGAAGCCTTCTCTGAGCTGGAGGCTTTCTATCCACACACTCAGCCAGATTTAGCACATCACAGCTTCCTGTTAGACTCCTCTAGTACTGTTCTCGTCTACCTCTATATGATTTAAAGACATAACAATATTTCTCTTTATCATATTTAACATTAGTCCAGCCATGGATTAATCTCTTCTTCAGGGATAAACATTCTTGTTTAGTTGAAGCTTTTTTTTTTAAATACTTAAATCACTATTTTAAATACAAGTAAAATTAAAAAAAAATTCACAACATGGAAGGGGTGCACTACAGCTTTCATTACAAGAAAGAGCACCACGTTTTAGATTAAAATTAAAATCAGATTCTTGCAACACAGCATGTTCAAGGATACTATGTTAAAAGAAACCACTGTTTGGAAATTGCAACAGGAGATTGAGAACAACCAAGTTACACTTCCTTGATAAATGACAGCCACCACAAAAACTGCAGAAGAGGAATCTGGCATAAGCAAACTCATGACACAATTTCTAGAGTTGGGACTCAAAAAACCCACAGCCTGTTGTAGCTTCCTGAGTTACAGACCAGTCAGATCCCAAAGAGGGGTTAGCATATATATTTCAAGTACTATTAAGGCAATTTCAATTAGTTGCACACATGCCCCAGACACATTTCCTTGACTGCCAGCTTTTAGGGGTTACATCAGAAACACAGTGACAACTGCACAAAAATCTAAAACCTTAAGAACAACTTTGCTAAGGTAGGACCAAAAGCCCTTTCTCATACCACAGGAAAAAGGGTAAGAACTGTGCAAATGTAAGAGTATGTGCCAAGAATGAATATCCTCCCAAACTTACAATTTACAGACATCATCCCACATCAAAGGAGGTATCTTTCTATTTAGTGCATTTTGGTGACTATTTGATCACTTATCTTCTCAAAGCAGAGGAAATGTCCCCTGCTCCATATGCAATGAGCACTGTCTACCTGCACCATATGTTGAAAGATTAGGGAGAATGGCATCCAAGCTGGCCTGGCAGCTAAAACATTTCTAAGGCAATTATATGTTCTTCAGAGGCCAAGCATCTCTTTGGAGGCTATGAAAACTTTTGTCATGGAGTGAACCTCTTTAAGTATTTCAGTTGTTCCTTAATCTTCTCTGAAAGTGAATCCCAGAGCTTCACAGTCAATTTTAATATTACATGTGTAGACAAAACCAGCTCTTTTAACAAACCAAGTTACTCTCCTGATGGGACATGAGTCTGTAGATTAAAAAGTCAAACAACCAGAAGGAAAGAGCAGTAAAGCAGGAAGCCTTTCTGAAACCAGCCAGTATTTATTATGCTGTTGGTACACAGGAAAGAAAAGCTGTACTTCCAAATGCCCAAGCCACTAAGACCCACATGTGTGAATCAAATGAAAGCCTTGACACTGCTGTGCTCTTGCTCACACTCTCCCAGCCTGCTCTCTTGATGAATGTGAACTCAAATCCCTACTGGGAAAAAACTTCCTCTCACTGCCTGCAGGCTGTTTGGACTTCATTATACTGGATTTTTGTTATTGATGAGGATGGCAAGGAGATGCCCTTATTGCTCTTACAAAGTCTGCATTTTTGATGAAATTGAATTTACCTACTTCTTGAGTCTCCATTTTATGACTATTCAGAAAAAAAAAGTAGCCTAATGCAACAGTGTTATTAGCAGGGTCTAGACAGCATAATTCAACACAAATAATATCATCAAGACAGAACCAACAAATGCAATGTCAAGAGGGAATATCAACAGATAGCTATTGTGAGATGCTGGCTCAAAGAACACCAAGACAGCCCAGAAAAATCCCCATAGTATTTGACCTTTTATGCAGCTGCACAGAAAAAAAGTAAACAAGAAATTACATTTTTTCAGATGTGTAATTACAAGTACTAAGAAGAAAAGTTTCTGTTTACAAAGCTAGTCAAACTAGATGGTTCTCCTGTATTTGGAAGGATACCTACTGTCACAGAGTCAAATTTCCATAACAAAAAAGAAACCATTAGCTGCCACTGAAAAAAAGATTCCTTTGAGAGCCAGGAATCACATCAATACAGTTGATAAGAATCATTAAATACAGTGACAGAGGGTATTTAACAGGTGCTGGGACAAGGTTTTTTTATCTCCCTGAAAACTGGATTAAAAGACTGGGTTAAAATTCTCAATCTATTCCAGGTCAGTATATTCTCACAACAGAAAGGCTCGTGTTTCCTCTCCACTGAAACAACTGTGGTGCACCCACTCATCTTCTGGTGAGCCCTTCCTTCATTACTGAAAATCCCCAGACAACTACTTCAGGGGACTAATTCGAAAAAAATAAACAAGAGAGACTAACAACAAACGGTCTGACAGCTACTGATACCCTCAAGACATCAAAGAATTCCTAAGTAAGCACTTCCCAGAAACAGGAAGATAAGCACAACACCCACATAACCCTTTCAATTGTTCTCAATTCCCGCTTCAATTGAAATAGCTTTCATTTGCAATCAAACCTCTTCTTGTTACTGATGCAATTAAAACATTAAAAGATGACTCAAACTCTAGAGATCAGTAATGTAGAAACCTTGAAAAATCAGTTCAGAGGTATGAATTACCTCGTTCACCTTAAGTGTCACTTGAAATACCCATTTGGTTAACAATTCTCCTTCCATCTCTGCCTAAACTTCAGTGACAGTATTTGACCTTCACTACCACTGGGTTTATCACATATTCAGACAGAGACATTGTATCCAGTTACTTCCATGCCATATATCTGGATTTACCTGGATGCACGCAATGAAAGGTGGAAAGTATGACAGGCTCATACTGAGGAAATTATTGAAGTCGTTCAGCAGCTTCTGGACAATGGCGTTTTTCTCAGAAGGGTTTTTAGATTTTTTTACCTCATGAAAAATTCCACTAAACAAACTGCTGAAAAGTTGCTTGGCAAATGTTGGATCTTTCTGTGAATTACAATAAAAACAGTAAGGTCACTGAACTTTGCTGTGACACAACAGACTTAAATAAAATTAAAAGACTTGACCCACCCTATACCTAATCCCTATACACTCTTTGGGAGTGGACTATTTAGATTGGTATGCATCTCACCTGTGCTGGGAAATACTGTACTACCCATTCAAAGAAACTCTAAGGCAATGCAGATTTTCAGGCCAGAGTGTCAGTGGAGAGGGTGGAATTTGCAATTTTCACATAATCACAACTCCCATTACAAGAACCAGACACCAAATATCACATTAGGGATACCACAGTCCATGAAGTGAGTTTTAGGAAAAAAAGAAGACATCAATATGTGAGGAGATCAAGTCCTAAAAATTGAGGCAGCTAACAGAGAGACAGACTGTCTGTACAGACAGTTTCATCTGAGATTTAAAGGCATTTTTTTCAATCCAGAAACACATTTGTGTGTGTAACATAATCCAATTCATCTTGGTCTATCATGGGTCTGGAATTTGGTCTGACTCTTTATCTAACACTCCACTCGTGAGTGTGCTACTTCCGTGCTTTACAGAGAGATAAGGGACTATCAAAAGGTATGAAATACAAAGGCAATCAGCAAGACTGTGACTTCCCAAAGGCTGTAAAATGGGATTCAGTCTACTGTTCAGTTCAGTCCACAGTTCCTACCACTCTCACGTAGGAAAAGGAATATTAGATCAGCTTTACTGAGCAGTCTGAGTGCAGTCTTAAGTCACACTAAGATGATTTGTGTGTTTACAAGTCTATGACAGACGTACAAAAGAAGAGAAATGGCTGTTTTGTTACTGAACAGTGAGGTGTCCTTT
This sequence comes from Fringilla coelebs, assembly GCF_963513975.1. Classification (NCBI taxonomy): domain Eukaryota; kingdom Metazoa; phylum Chordata; class Aves; order Passeriformes; family Fringillidae; genus Fringilla; species Fringilla coelebs. The sequence goes on along the minus strand of NC_140028.1, from coordinate 43,132,815 downwards.
GCAATAATGTCTGCAGAGACCACCATCTGTTCCTTAAGCAGAGGAACCTGCAGGAAATGGACAACAGGTGGTGTATCCAGTCCTCAACTGCTCAGGTGAGGGAAGCAACAAAGCCTCTTCTCTGAACACTGCACCAGCACAGGGGCAAGAGAAACAGTCCCCCAAAACAGCGTCTTTAAATGTGTATCACAGTGGTTGACTGCAAAGCTACAGATCAATTTCCAAAGTGATTGCCTAGCTACATGACACCTTCCCTATAGGGCCAGAACACTTCACAAGTGACCTTTGAAAAGCAGACAGACCTGGGCAAGGCCCTGCAGAGGGGCAATGAGACTGCAGTATTCAATCTGGATGTCAGGAAGGTCTCCCACTCGGTAACTTCTGTACAAAGTAACCTGGGCATCATACTTCATCTTCAGCTCAGATTTTATCTCCTGAAATGCATTAATCATGTAAAAAATTAGTTAGGAAATGGCCTCAAGCTGTGCCAGGAGAGGTTTAAATTAGATATTATGAAAAATTTTTCACTGAAGGAGTGGTCAGGCCTTGGAACAAGCCTCCCATAGAAGTGGAGGAAACACCATCACTGGTAGTGTTTAAAAGACGGGGGATTTTGTTGGTTGAATTTTGGACTGCCATACAGAATGCACTCACAGGCTCTCTCTTGTAGGGTGGGTGGAAATGGTAGCTTTAGCCTGCAAGTAAACATAAATGGGCTAAAATAGGTGCTTGTGTGGTTCTTCCAGACATAAGTTCTGTTTACACAGTTGTCTGCATCTGCAGGATATTACAGGAGTGTCTCAAACTGGTAGCTCTCAATCCTGGATTCCTGCTCTTGGGACTAAATGCCATCATTTTTTGATGATAATGTGTGCTATTTTTAGTAACAGGAACCTCTGAAAAACTGCTACAGAGCTTAAAAACACTTAGATTTATTGCAAGTACATAACACGATGATAAAACCCATGAAGTAGTAAGTTTCTGGCCTTGAGAAACCCTCAGCAAATGATTATTACTGACATTCCTTCAGGTTAAAAGTTCAAACGAGTTCTGGGTAGTCCACCAGCTGTACCACATTTTTGAGTTCACCTTCAGACACTGGATAATGTTCTCCAACAATTTCTGCAGTGTATTGTAGCTCTAAGGCTCCTAGTTTCCAGAATTACAACTGTAAAGGGCTTCCCAATAACTGTTAGGGACTCTTATCACATAAAATCATTTAATGCATTTTAAGTGGTAGACTGGAAGTGTTATCATCCAGCTCTTTTCTCACCCATGCTAAGTACCACCATTTAGCTTTAGGGCCATAAATAGCATTATTTCCAAATTAAACCTTCTAAAGCTCTTAAAGTAGCAACCAGTACCTTATACCTACCATTTCTTCCCAAAGTTACTACATGAGATGAAGTACAAGACTGCAAATGCATCAAGACTTGAAGTTTTAAACCCATTTGGACTGACTAACCTCTTCTCTTTTCTGTTCAGCCAGACTTTTTCTGGCATAAATCAGACTGAGTTTGTCTTGGTCCTTCAAGAAACGTCTCCGCAGTCTTAGAATTTCTGCTCGTTCTTCTATACCTAAGGAACATATGATCATGTCCACAGCTTTTCCTTTCAGATTTAAGGCAAAAGCATCACATAAAAACAAACATCATCTTTGTATTTATTAGCAAGTAAATACAAGGCCTTTCAACAAGCTAGCCAATGGTAAAAAATTAAGTGGCTCTTAGGAGAAGAGATAATAAGCATTTATATAGAGACTTTTAAGTGCATGGATGAGGTAGAAAGATCAAACTCTTTACAGGGGAAGACCCTAAAACTCATGAACAAATATGCCCCATATGCCAGATTTATTTTAAGCTCTCAAAGGCATGTATGGCATTTGTACTATATTCCAGAAAGTATATAACTCCCTAAATAAAAGAGGTGCTAAAAGATATTAAAATATTGTGTAGTAAGAATGTTGTACTGTATTTTTTAAGGTACCATTACAGAACTGTCACTGGATCAACTCCCGCTCAGGACAGTCATGGGTAAAGGCCACTTAACTGACTGTGAGCTCAGTCCACTTCCTAGAAAAGAAGAGTGGGCAAACAAAAACATACCACTGTAACTGGTATTCTCCAGGGCAGAACACCAGGGACTATCTAGAAAGTAGACTGACCTCCCTGTTTCTGTAGTTCTGTATGAACTGCAGTCTATTAGTCATAACTGCCCTGAAACACCTCTCAGGTACTGAAAAGGTTGATCTTTATAGCTCCATGCATGAACTCCTAATGTCATCCTTTTGGTCAAAATTTTAATGGCAATGTAGACAAGGGTTAAAGAGGGAGAAGAATCCCAAGCCACTTCAGAGCAGTACTGATATTTTTCACTTATTGACTGGGTGGAAGAATGAGCATTCTCAGAAAAAAGCAAGGACTTCTAGTGACAGATTGCAAAATGCTGGAGATCATGTAAGCACAGCTGAAATGGTTTAGAAAATACGTTTAAAGAACTCTCCTCTTAAAGAGTTAAATTTAAAACAGAAGGGTCAGAACTGTCTGATATTCACACTATGATCCTCTTAGGGAGAGGTAGGAATGCAGAGATCACAATGACTGGTTTCTCAACCAGTCAGTTCTTTCAATCAGCAACACCTAATTTTACAGTTCCTAGCACAGTCCTAGCTTTTTGTCACATGTTATGTATCATCACACACTCCTGGAAACAAAATCTCTCAAGGTGAACCTCAATTGGGCAGTGTCAAAGACAATGGAGTGCCAGCCAAATAACTGACAAGGATGGTTTATAAAAGTTTTATTACTAATTGCATGGAAATTGCACAGTAAGGCTTACAGACCTTTAGTTTTGCTGTCCACTTCATCTTCAGGCAAACTCAACCTTTTTTTCCCGAAATCTGGCCCCACTGGTTTAAAGGTTGGTTGTCTAAATTTTTCACTCCTTTTGCTAACCAACAGCATGGATGAAGACAAGGATTCAGAAGGCGAAGGAACTGCATACTCTGCCAATGTGTCAATGCTACTTCCAGTCAGCCAATTAAAAGAACTTCTACCACCTGTAAAAAGAAATTGCCCAAAAGCTCTAACATACTCAGATAGAAATAAAGTGAAAACATCTCTGAGGCAGCTATTTTTTCTCTCCCAAAAATACAATTTCCTAGTGTTTAAGGGCAGAATAGATTTCAAGCTGCTAGGTAAGACTGGTTTTTTTACATCAGGCAGAATATAAAATATGTATGAGACAAATAAAAATGTGATTTTTTTCTCATACCTCACAAAAAAAAAGTACTGGAAAACAAAATACTCGACATATTTATACTTTTACATTAAAAAATCCTATGCAACAGAAATGACATCACTCTTACAGCAAAAAAAGAACATTTCAGAAAACACTGGTCTGGACTTACTGCCATGCTGTGTAGGTGTAAATTCATATTGCCTTTGGGTAGCCCTCACTTGCCCACGGACTGACCCAGAAGGAGAAAGGGATCTTTCCTGTGACAAATTCCTGTGGGTACTTGGAGAAGCCTGAGTCTCCACAAACATTGGTGTGAGCACAGTGCTTCGGTAACGCCAGCTGGAGTCAACTACAAAGTCCTATGAGCAAAGAAAGATTTCAAGTAGAACAATAAAGATGGAGGCTTTCTGCATTTCTTCATTGAGCAGGATGGCAGAAATTACAGTCCAGAAATCAAAACACCCTCTCAGGTATAGGGGCAAAACTTGACTATATATAGAAGTAACCCAAACAAACCACAAACATGTAGAAGTTCTCCACAGCTCAGTAAAAAAAGCTCATTAACTTAGACTGGTCAGCTGAGGACTGATTTACAGCTCTTGCACCAGTATTCCTGTTTCTTGACAGTATTTCTCCAGTTGATGGTGCTTCTCTCCGCTACCCTCTTATTTAGCATTTCAGTACTCTGCAAATCAGGTACTCCTGGTATATTATTTTAATTACATATACATTTTTTAAAAGAAAGTGCAATTATTGCCCCCACAAAATCATTAAACTTCTGATACTGTGCACAACTCATAACTGCTGCACCTGTTAACTTTGGAGCACAAAACACTTTGAAAAATCTCCTTCATTATGCCACACTTCTCTAAGTCATAACTACATTAAAGAGCAGCATTTGTCACATAGTTGCGAAAAGGACAACAGAGTACAATTCACCTGAAATTTGCATTCAGACAGTGGATGCTCAAATATTTTTCTGGAATAATCCGGGCTCTTGCTAGTCATTTCAAGCAGAAAATTTGTGATTAGACTCAAGTAATGTGTTTCAATCTTGGTGGAATAGAAAGAACTTAACAATGACAGCATGCGGTCAAGAGTATTTGTGGGCAGTCTTGTCTCATGACTCCAAAAGTTCCTAACAATTAACCTGTAAAGGCAAAGAATAAAGTTATTCTTGGTTGTTTTCAAACAGAACCACCCCCTGCCATCAACTTCTAAAAAAGCCAAGTTAAAAAAGGAAAAAAACCCCAAACCCACCAGCAAAAAACTCCAAAACAATAACCTGTTAAGACCTTAAACTAACACTTTCATGTCATTAATCTTTCATTGAATTACACTAAATTCCTCATTCATCTACCATGTTCTGTGCCTCATATAACAGGTTAACTCTGAAAAAATTATTTCTGTCAAGTTTTTTCCTTTTGAGAAGTACTATGGATGGGGAAGCACCAAGATGTCCTCTTCATCTTTTGCTTCATCAAAAGAATTTCTAAAAATCCAACATTTAATCTACTGGTTTGTGCTTGTGTATAGCAGGGTCCTCCTTGTTCAAAAACTCAAGAACATTAATGCAGAATTAGGTTTAACATAACAAAACAACCTCACCACAGCACGGAAATTCGTTCAAATGCTTCACTTACACTTGGTGTAACACCATGGGACAAAATTTTATAAGTTAACTTATTGGAAGAAAAGGAAATGGTATTATCTCAGTGTTACTCTTTTACACTGAAACACTTAAAAAAACCTCTAAAGATCAACTCTTTTGCTATAAACAAAGTAAGAGAAATGAAGGTATTTTTATTTCAGACTGTTATCACAACACTCTTTACTCACTGCAATTCAGCATTTTCATCAATCAGTCCTTGAAGCAGCATTTCTTTTGCCACTTGGAGTATTTCCCGAGAATCATCATCTGCTTGACTTTCTGGATCACTGATGGTGGGAGAAAAATATCTCTTAATGACTTCTCTCAAATAATCCATAGCAAAATAAGAGGATGAGGATGGTGGGACAAAAATGAGGAATATGCCCTCTGATAAAAATCTCAACTTGGCGTAACAACATAACATGAGTTCTTCCTTGCCAAAAATGCCTTGTATCTCCACTACTAATAAAATAATTATCTAATAAATAATTATCTAATAAGCTATTTAATATGTTAGGTATTTATTATGAAGCTTGCAAGGTTGAATCTGAAAAAAACAGGCAGAGAATGCTTTTCACAAGTGATGCTGAAGTAAAGATTGACTGTACTTTTTCTTTGCAATAAATGCTCATTCAAAGAGTTATCTTGGGAAAAAGCACATAAACAAATAAGTCAGATAATTCAACAGCAGCCCCTTGTCAAACTGAGTATGTGCCTGTTCCCTATTTTAGGGGGTCAAACAGAAAGACCATTTAAGATCTACCAGATCTAAGTGATCCAAATCATGCTGTGTGCCTTAATCTATCTTCTAGCTAAAAGCAAATTTCTTTAATGTATAATTTTCGCTAGTTACAAATTCCAGCAACAAAAAAAAAAGCTGGAGCATCAAAGTTAAGACCTCTTATAGCATCCTGCTGCGGTGATGCAAAATCCTAGCTGCTCTGGTCCAAGTAGTTGTCCCTTAGTAGAAGTGATAAAATTGTCACCAAAGGCCAGAGCCAGCTAGACAAATCACAGACTCTATTCTTCTGACAATTGGAAAAATCCCTTACTGATGGACACGAAGTTGAAAGACTACTATAAACACTTTCACTTTGCCTGTGACAAACCACTGAAAGACAACATCTGCAGTGAACACATACCTGTAATTATCATAAATCCACATCAGGATATCATACATGCGCTGTCGACATACTACAGAAGGGTGAGAAATGAACCCCTTGACTCCAGGCAGAAGCTCTTTAAGTTCAAGTGGTTTTAATTTAGACAGCATCTTGTGCACTATATCCAAACAAACCCTTTGTCTTTCATCATCCCTAAAAGAAGACGGGGGAAAAAAAGCCCAGTTACATTGCTTTTCTCATCACTGTTACATAGAGAACCAGAAGATCAGTTTGTGTTTTAACAATATTTGATTTTGTATAAAGGGTTTTAGGTAAATACTTTTGCACTCAGTCTAAGAGTAAGAATATAAATAAACTAATACAAACTACAGAAAATGACATCACACTGGTGTTTCACCCTAAGGCTATTTTGCAGGTGTTTGTTTGTTTTCCACAATGAGCTAACCATCTTAACTCCCAGATTACATTAGCTCAAATTTGGGGAACAATGACCAAAAAGTGAAGGTGAATTATAAATACTTCTAAATGTAAAAATGTTGGGGGCAGCAAAGAAAATGTTATCAAGAAACCTGAACTATCCATCATAATCACATGACTACTTACCTATGATTCATGATCTGGATAAAGTCTTTACTCTTTAACTGCAAGTGGAGATCAGGAACTTCTTCAGCCCGGCACATTATTACTTCCAGACAATAGGTTTTCATCACACCATGAAGTTTGGGTATCAGAAAGAATACTGCATTCATAAACCTTAACATAACCAGAAGCCCACAAAGAAAAGCAAGTTATTCTCTATTATTCCTCTAGATTTACAGTCAACATACCACATAAATCATGACATACCTGTCAGCAAGAGGTGGAAAATTCTTAACAACTTTATTCAAGCATTGAATAAACTTATCATGTTGCGTGTTCTGATGATGCTTTAATTGTTTTATAACACAATCATAAACTGGATCTTCAAGTATCTGAAAATGAGAATGACAGTAAGACCAGGATACCCATGAAAATCATAACTACCTTATTGAAACATGGTTTTAGGGCTATACTGCTTGATTCTCATGCATTTCACTAGGCAAGAGCCAGGCAACTCATTTTAACCTTTATGGTGCTTCATGGGTCCTGTATATAGCTCTGCCTGGCTAAAACACATGACTGCTACTTAAAAAGCATATTTGTCAGCTTCCTTTCATTGGTTTGGAACACCTTAATTGTGTAGTACAAATTGCTTAGTGTGCTTATATAAAGCACACAAATTGCTTCTCATTCAGTATAGAAGATTTCCAACTAATGAATGTAAAAAAAAATCAGACATTTTGAGTAAAAAGGTGAAAAACAACCAGCAACCTGTAACTAACAGCAAAGGAATAAGCCTTGTTCAGGATAAAACTTACACCATATCTTTGCTCATTTATTCAAAATACTGCCTATAATGGAACTTGAAAGATTGAGAAAGACTTAACGAAGCTTTATGAAATATGCTCTACAAACTGTGAAAGAACAACCAGAATGCAATTAAGTGGGGAAGAAGCAAAGATAATAAGGAAAGAAGGAAGAATAACCTAAAAGGTCAGGCTAATACTCCACTTAGCCAACAACTTGTTATTTTTGTCGCCAATAGCAGTTATGGAATTATATTTAGGGGGAACACACGACCCTGGCTGCATTTTGTCCTCTTTCTCTCTCATACAACCCAACAAAAATTTGTCATTAGATTAAGGATCTTTGAGTGTACATTGCTGTCTACTGTATTTAGAACCTGTCCACAACATTTTTTGTGCATGAATTTACCTAATTTCCCTTTGAACCTGCTGATCTGCTTACCCCTAGCACCTCTTCTGGCACCAAACTCCCTAAGTTCCCGAACTATTGTGCAGAGAATTACTTCTAGCATATGTCTCAAACTGACTTCTGTGATCACCAAGCACAGTCCCTCAGTTCTAGCACTGTAGGATTTGGTGAGTAACAGTTTGGCATTCACCTTATCCACTACCTATAAAATAACTGGTCTCAGATGCAGTTATTCAAAAGGTAGTTCCAAACCTCCCAACCTGCTTTTCTTTTCCTGTTAAAACCCCCCAAACTTTAAAACATACTGTGCTAGTGTTGCTGGCTGGCAAAAGCTGAACAAAGCCTCAGAAAGAGATAATTCACTGTCAGCTCCAAAAGAGCAAGGCAAAAATTCTGCACTTAGTCTGCCCTCAAATTCTTTTCCTGTTGAGTTAGTAGTTTGAATTTTTAATTATTCTGTTGGATAAAGACTGCTGAATTTCAAATACATTAATTTTTGGATCTGAATTGAGTAGTCATATAAAAGACTAACATAAATTAAGACAAAAAAGGTCAAACACAAAATACAGTTCACTTACATTTTCTCCCTTAGCAATGTATTGAAGAGCAAGTCCTAAAACTTCTGCTGCAGCTGCATAAACTTCTCTATACTTTAGTAAGCCCATGTTGCTGGTCAAAGCTTGAAAATACCTAGCACAAAAGACAGACCTGCTGTAAGCCACTACTCAAGCATATGAATTTAAACTGAAGCAAAAAATTCATATGAGCTGCCCAGAGTCATAGTGACTGCTTTCAGAAGAGCTGAATACAGTACAACACACATTTACCACTTGCAGTGTCTCAGATCTCAGCTTTAGCAATTCCTGACTCTATGAGCTCCCACAAAACTGCAAACTCGCACTCACTGTAAAAAAGCGTACAACCTTCTAGATACTTTCCAAAATAAATGTGGTCTGCAATTTGTAGATAGGAAAGTATTATTTTATATCTATCAATCTCTCTATCTCTCTCTCTCTATATATATATCTGGCAAATATTATTTGCCAGATGATAGCAAAGGATTCCAAAGAACAAGCTCCCACACCTCCTGCTGACAAATTAAAACTTGCTCTGTTTGGCTCAAGATTTTTTCAAGATCATTCACAAAAAATCTGCACTTCTCACCTGACACGATCTATTTCACACTTTGGGTCAAAGGGTGGCAAATTGTTAGCAAGAACAATTCCCAGCAGCTGAATTCCCACCGAATTATCCTTTGTATCGGGGTCTCCACTAGAAAACTTTTGAAATATTAAACTGTTGGATAAAAACACAGAAGCAATACATACATGAAAAGCATGATATATATGAAAACCCCAAGACAGACACACCGTAAATCCCTCACTGTCTTTGTATACAGGGATGTATATGCACATGTACAGCCCATCAAAGGGGTATTGTCAGAAAGCAGTGTATATTTAACTTCAATGAAGAAGTCTTTGCAAAGAAACCCACACCAAAACAACTGAAAAGAGATTGCAAGCCCACACAAACACCTGACATGTTCACAAGCATGGCTGATAGCAGAAGTCTTAATAAGACTGCACCAATATCCAGTGATAACATTCAAAACTTCAAATAAAAATGTCTTTGCAGAGATTACTCCTGCTTTTGTTGCTGCTGCTATAATCCTTTACATGTTTTCCCATCTCTCTCTCTCTCTGTTGTTTTTCAAATTAATTTACAATCTTTAGAGAGTTTGGTTCTGAAGTTCTGCTGTTCACTGTAGGGACAAAAAGTTTACTATTGCTGCTGAATTTCCTAATTTACCTTCTCATGTCCTTTGATACCCTTCACTTATATTTTTGAAATATTGATAAAGGAAAGCAATTGTCCAAATGTTCACCTGTAAGGTATGGAGAGACAGTTCTTCCAACACTCTATAACTGTCTTTATGATTTCCAGATTGTGCCTGAACACAGCTCTTTTTGGGTGAAATGCATTCTTCATCAAGAATTCAAGCAATCTGTTAGCCAAAATCTCATCCTTAATATTCCCCTACAAAAACCAGGACCAAAAATAAACATAGTGACTCTGAGAAGACATATCTTGTTTTATGAAAGCAAGTCATTAAACAATTAATGTTTGAAGTTAATATGCAAAAGAATTGTAAAATGTAAAAGTGGACTGATGTATAAAATTATTTAAGAGCATAAAAACAAACTCATTCATTCTTTACCAAAGAGTCACAATAACAATAAAAATTAATTTCATAGTTCCTTACTTTGGGAGTGGCTACACTTGTCCAGGAAAGGATTGTAACTACTATTTCCACTACCATGTAATGAATCCCTTCCCCTCCATTATTTCCAGAAACAACAAGCTGCAGCAATGGACCAAGCCAGTGCTTCGCATAAGGCCGGAATACCTACGGAGAATCAAAGACAAGGTACAAATTACCCAACTATTTAGCAACCTGTTGTTCAATGAACATTAGTGGTAAGACTACTAAACCAACCTCTTTAGGACTTTGCTCAAACCCTGAGGGAGCAACCATAAACATTTTAAAATAAAAAGTATCCATAACTGCATTTCTCACTTTTGCTTAGAAACCTTTAACCACAGAAAGTGAATCACCTCACTAGAGCACAGACAGTACGGCTCTCCCTTAGAATATCTGTCTGTAAAGGATTTGAAAGAGTATGTCATTCATCTACCCTTCCATATCAGACAGCTTTACTAAGAAGTAGCATTAAACAGATATAAAGGTTATTGAATTACTCCTGAAATTCAGCATTTTTGGATTTGGAATATTCCAGACAGAACCATTATACTTTAAAATCATTATATGAAGTAGGTAGAGAATGTTTCACCCAAGAATGAGAGTTAGAAAACGTTGCTTCTCAAGCAAACACGTTATGCCATCTTAGTATCTTTCTGCAACAAGAACAACATTTAGCTCAAAGTGTTTCTGTAAGATTCATCTGTGCCCACTAATAAAAGATTGTATTTGCTCCTGTGAAGATGGAAAGTATAATCAACCCCACCTCTTGCCTAGTATCAATGAATATACTACTTGTGTTTCCAGAAGAGACATACCATGGACACCCTCTACTCACAGAATATGGGAGAAAAGGTATTAATAATGCATTGAAAGTACTTGCACTATCTGGAATTTTGGGCCATAAATGCACTCCCTTTTATCATAGCAAACTACTCCATTTGAATGCCCCAAAGGTCGCAGTTGATGAAATATTTTACCCTGCAAGAGTTACACGTTTGATGTTACGAATAAAAATTACTCACATCCTCAGTATTTACAATAAGTTTTGCTATGAAGAGGCGGATATTTAATGGTACTGATGGGTTTCCTAATTTGCCATGAAGAAATTTCATCCAAAGAGGAAGATCTACTGGACCTGTCCCCTGAAATTTAGAAGAAATGAACAAAAATCAAATCACTCCTTGCACCCAAGAGGCTTACCAACCCAAAAAGCCCCAAGCCCAAGCCACACAGGTTTCTCTGTAATATAGCCAAGAAAATAAATAAATGAAGGGATTCAATCACGACTCTCTTTTCTTGGCAGCATTAACAGAAAAAATGCCAACTTTTTAGTTAATACTGGCCTCCTCCACTTTGGGTGTGATCTGGCTCCTCTCCATATGTTTAATCAGAGAGGTCATAGAAGCCATACATTCATGTTGGTTGAATTCATCCATTTCCAGTTCCATCTCATCGTTTAAAACCTTGTATTCTGTGGGCTCCTGAAAAAAAAAAAAAAAAGAAGGTGTTACTATGGTTAATAACAACACTGTGTTTTCTTTTAAGTCCCAATCATGCCATGAGTCATTCTGATCTTATCTGCGCTTAGATTTGACTACACACTCAGTGTGTGCAACTGGGAATACATCAAATGTGTTGTTCAAACAGACACCTCCCAAATGCATGCACCAGATCTACACATTCTTCACTTTTTGTGCCAACAGATGCCAACTTTATTAGTAAAGTCAGTTACTCTGACTTTACTACCTGCCAGGACAGGCACAGCAAATGCTGAAAGCAAGAGGAGTTAAGCTGAACCTCAAAGAAATTATTTCATAGCTCAAAGAATATATGAACACCTCTATTTTTATGGATGTGTTGTTTCACACTGATCAGGATCTGCAGCAGCCCTCTTTTGCTACACAGAGTAAATCACAAAAGAAAATTGTTTAGTTAAAAATTACAACATTACTAGGCAAACTAGAAGCATACTTCCTATCTTGCTTAACTTCCCTGCAGCTAAAACACCCCCTTGCTCCAAAACATGGAAACAGTTATCTTTAGCAATGTTGACAGTTATTTTAACAGATTGTCTTCAGTGTCTATGATACTTTTACAAACTTTCTATTTCATAGCAAATATCTACTCTATCAGCATTACTGCTGGTGAGACATACTTTGATTGCAGAAGGAACACAACCTCAAGTCTTTGCTGAAAGAACAGCATTTAGTATCTCCCAAGAGCGACAGTTAAATACCAGGTGCCACAACAGAAAAATACTTGTTTGATTATTTATTCTATCCAACTGATACAGCCAGTTCTGTCACAGACCAAACAAAGAGGGAAATGAGGAAACCAGATGCCTAACAGCAAAACATAACCATCAGAGGATGTGCCTGAGTGCAGTACAAACCATCTTTTTACAACTCAAGCTGGACTTCACTCACACTACTCAGTTTTAGAAACCCAACAGGGCATTATTTTTCTTCAGCTGTAGACAGTGGAGAGAGAAAAAAAGAAAAGTGACAGAAAACAGCTCAAGTTCCCTCATCTTCTGGAGGAACCCATTCTCAGTGAGGTAGAACAAATACAGAAGACTATAAATTTCTCTTTCTCAACCTCAATAAACGTATGCAATTTCTCAAAAGCATAAAACTTTCTCACAGTACGTAAGTCACTAAATTACCTTTCTCCTGAAACGAGTGCTGCTAGCTGTAACATCTTGGGAGCTGTAAGAAAAACCTTGGACTCCAGTAGAAAAATCAAACTGACTCATTTCCTCACTCAAACTGCTATCCATCATGTATGATGAAGAAGCTAAATACTTGGGTTCATCTAGACAGGAAAGAAGAAGTCCATTAATCAAGGTAATTACAAGAAACAAGCCTTTACTGCCCCCACAAAAACTTGAGGGTAGGTGGGAATTGACTGTTAGATGAAATACACTGAACATTTTTATTTGTTCCTGCTACTGTAGAAGCCAGTGAAGAACATATCAAGAAACATTATATGGCAGGTAAGAAAACATTTTTTTCATCACCATAAATGACTTTCATACCCTGGCTGCTATTCCCTGCATCCCTGGCCTCCTTCCTAATAGCAATGTACCGCTTCTTCCTTTCCAGAGGCACCTACACAGCAAGAAATAAAGTTCAAATTATTTATTTTTAAAAAAATAGTTAATTAATTTTAAAAAATACCAATTATTTACACTTTTCATTTACAGAGATACTGAAAAATTATTAAGACCATTTGACATGAATGGAAATGTCATGTTGTAAATGATTATTATTAATGCTACAGAGAAACAACTGAATTTTTTATTCTAACAGCCATTCACTATCAAAGCAAGTACACTAAGAAGGTATGTTAAAAGTTATGTGCATTACAGGTCTGTTCTACATTTCAGGTCTGGATTTCTCTCAGAAAAACATATTTTAAATAATTAGAGGAGTACTCCATTTTTTGTATCGTCTTTCTCCATATGAGAGAATTGACCTGGTCTACAGTAACTACACTGTTAAAGTAATCCCCTTTTCTTAGTTAGAAACACTAAAGGCCAGAAATTTCACTCACCTCAATTTCAACAGGAAATGTATACTCACGCTTCAAGTCTATCAAATTTTCAAAAATCAGCAAGTTCTGCAAACCAAAGCATGTTTTGAAATAGTAAAATTATAATGCTGAGCACAATAACAATTGCTTTGAATGTATTTTATTTCTTCTTTAAAAAAATTCAACAGATCATTGTACAGCACAGAAAGTGTGGCATGTTTTCTCTTCTAGATCAGTACTCTAAAAAGAATTTTGCTATTTAACTACTCAAGAATTCACATCACAGAATGTGCTCTGTAAAAAGGTCTCTCTTATTCAAGTATATTCCAAGCACTGGAGAAGTTAAACAATAGGGGCTTTTTCCTCCTATTTTAGAAAATTGATTTGGAGTGGAAGGAAAACAGCATCACTTCTTCACCCATTCCCAAACAGCTGGTAAAACTTTCATCAGCTACCACTCCTTCTATTGCCTCACTGGGTAGTTTGTTAGTATAATTGCACGTCATTCAGGTTTCATTCTTTGATTTATTGCCATTAGGTAAAATCACTTTGTGTGTCATGCTCTGGAAGCCTTCTAACAGCAACAGAAGCTTCTCACCTTTTCTGATTTTTCTGAAAAAAGAAAGCCTTGATAAAATTTACTTTCAGTGAAGACACAGCTGATGACAGCAATAGCACAGTTATATGCTGCACAGTGGTACTGTCTCCTCTTCTCCAGCAGCTGAATCTCTCCTGCCATGTTTTCTGTAAATGCATCATAGCACGACCTTAAACACAAATAGGCAAGGAAACACCGTCAGAAGTCTTTTATTAAGCAGTTCAAGAAGGGTTCCAATCAGAAACCAACAGAATTTCAAGGAAGCAGTATCCGATTAAACCACCTCAGACTTGTTCAAGTATCCTGCAGGTAAATGGAACCAAAATGGAACCATTCAGCAATGACAAAGAAAACCTCCCCCGGTATTTAGACAGGAGTCCTTAAGGTCAGAAATGTGATGACAGGTTCTATTCAGATAAGACAAATGTTTATTCTGATGAACAAACTTCTCTCATGGTCCTTTGCCAAAAAAATGATGAATGGACATGCATGCTAAGGTATTTTATGGATTAGCTGAAGAAAATAGTTTAGATGTGATTTTTAAAGGTCTTTGGCACAAAGCCAATTACAGATCTGCAAATCTTTGAAGTCCTCATAGGACACAGTATTGTAAAACAAAAATCAAAACAAAATAAACAGCAATTCAGGCATCTTATTTTTTTCTCTGAATATTAAACAAACAAAACAATGCAAATTACCATACATATTCAGTATTTCTCTTTTGTCCCCCTTTGCAATGATGATCAAGCCAATTAGTCCTAGTAGGTGTGCTGCTCTATTATGAAATGCAAATAAAAATCAATCCCATCTTCTCATCAATCACATAAATACCGATTTTGCAATACAGAGCCATACTCCACACAGAAGTGTGAGTATACTGAAAGTGAACTTGTGAAAACACAAATTAAAGGCCAAGAATCATACTGAGAAGGTAAAATAAATGTACAAGCTTAACAAATTAAAAAAAAAAAGTACAAAAGCAGGAGGCAAAGGTTATCATAACACAGAACTGTAGTTTACACTGCAGACAATTCTATCAATGCAAACTCAATTTTGTGTATTTCATTTAAAATCAAAAGCTATGTAAGAGATTATGTTTACCCTTGAACAAAACCATCATTAGCTTCATATGGCCTACTTTAAAAAGCCTATCTGGTCAAAACCTAATCAGAAATATAAAGTAAATAAAATAAACAATAGTCTTACTTTATTAGTGTCTTGGTAAGTTCATTCCCTTCTACACTCATGGAGCCACGGTAAGCTTGGTTAATTTTGGATTCCTTGGAGTAAACTTCCTCTTTTGAAAGACGCACATACATCACCTCTAGCAGCTTGTAATATCCCATTTTCTTGGTAACTTGTGTATCAAAAGTATGTTCATGGGACTACGAACAAATAAGCAGAATCTCAGAAGGAAATTTCCTGACTCTTGTCCTTTCTAAATAGTTCCACAGTTACTTTAAATTTCTTAGACAGCCTTCAGCTTACTTCTACCTTCTAAAACAGAGAAAAGAGTTGATGATAATAAAAGACTGGCAGATTCTGAGTTCCTGTGTAGAGCAGTTATTAAAACTGTGTCGACCCATGCTTGTCTGGTGAGCTCTCTTAACTACAACTGGCCTAAATATTAGAAGGATACTGGAGGAAAATAAGCAGAATACCAAGTGACAGCTCAGCCTCATGACACATGTAAGCAAAACACACACTGTCATCATCCATGGTGTCATTCATGAATTTCTTTATACACCTCATTTTGGTGCCAACCTTTACAGCAAAAGGAACATGGTGTGGGTGACTCTATACAGATCTTAGTTTTAGCATTTTGTTTCAATAACTATAACTAAATTTTGGTGATTTCAGCATCTTGCTCAGCTGGCTGCCTGTGAACATCTGCACCAGCAAAACCATGGGACTGAAGAACTATAGCAGGAGTACAGACCTTCATTGGCAACAAGATCATTGCATGCAACTATACTCTTAAATTGGAAAAAAGGCTGTAAATAGAGAAAGGAAGATATGTGCTCCTAATCCCTTGCTGAAGAACTTTTGCAATGATTACAGGTATATTTTTTTCTCTAGAAGTAATGTACCTAATTTCAGAGCTTTCATTATGGAGGTTGAAAACCTCTCTTACCATGTAGTAACAGGCTACAATTCTACACAGCTTTTATATTTGAATCTTACCATGGGCTTTTGCTTTTGACAAACCCCTTCAGACATATACAGATAACATTCCACCTTCACTTTTTGCACACAGTAGATATGCAAACATGCATTAACTCCAAAGGAACAGCGTGTTGGGGAATAAATAAAAGTTTACCAGTAATAATCAAATTCTATAACTGGCACACGCTTCTGTTCCAGAATACAGAAAACTAGAAATCAAACCATTTTTATCAGTGCTTCCTTCATTCCAAGTTCAGCAAAATGTACACATCAACATCAACACTTTCTTAGATTTCCCTAACCCTGAATTTAAAAAAAAAATGTAATTCATACCTTTGTAAACCTGGAGTTCAGTGTATCCATAGCCTCTACTATAATCTTGCCAAAGAATACTCTCAGTGCATCCAAGCTGCAGTGCCACAAGAGAGTGAGGAGGGACCGATCCACAAACGCTTGGCGAGCGGCATTCGAAAGAAGTTCCTCGCTTCGGAACATTTTGTGAACAGTGTCCAACAGTAGCACTTGCTTGTCAGTGGGGCTCCTAAACAAGATGGAAATCTCAAGATGAAAACTCTTTCACCAGACTTCACTTATGTTGCACACCCTTAGGACATTTAGATTTTTAATGACTGCATTCATGCCCTCTTGGGTTATCCTACAAGACATGCAAGATCTTGGCTGAACTACCAAGCAGTATGCAGCCACCAAAAAAGTCCACCTCTGCCTCTTAGTCTGCAAGAGATGGCAAACTTGTTTGTGTATCTTTACTAATCTAATCCTAAAGCAAACATTAACTTTCTCAGTTCCTTTTTACTGAACCTAAAAAAAAAATTATTCAGTATATGAGAGAGATGTAGGCAAACCAAAGGAAAAAAAGAACTGTGGCTATCAAGTGTTCCAATACTAGATGATCTGCTATTCTGAATAATTTTATTAAAGCAAAAATTTCAAAAATGGGATGTGGTCATAAGGTAAATGACTTTGTCCAGGAAATTACATGCTCCACTACAGCCACTACTCAACAGCTTATCAAAAATTGGAATGTTGGTTTTGGAAGAGATACTGAATACCTCTTCTGTGGAGAGAGCATATTTGAGTCTACAATCTACCACCTGGAATTATTCAATTAAATAAGTGCATTGTTGTATTTTTTAAGAGGTTGAACAAATTAATTTACTGTCAATTTAAGTACTATCAACTTAAGTGATCGTGTGGTTATACAGGGATAGCAAATATACAACAAACAAGTACTATTTTCAACTGGATTATCTCAGAACAAGCTTATTTACAGATGGCTTTCCAAATCTGCACAGGCACTGGAAGTGTAATCTGGGAACAGATGTCACTTGTTCACACTTTGGAAATACTTTGAAAACGTAAAGACAAAAGCAAAATCTGAATTAAAACTATAACATAAAACTTTATAGTGTAAATCATCACTATTATAAGGACAATAAAATACAAGAAGCACATCTGCTTCAGCATAAATTCAATGAGAACAAGCACAAAATCCAGTGGACTAAACTCACCTTCTGGAAATTCTTTTGAAGCTGGCTTGAAATAAGTCCTCCATGAAATGTCTGTGGTCCCTACAAAGGATTTCTGTCATCAGTTGCAACAACATTGGACTCTGAGACAATTCTAATGCATCTAGAAACTGAAGAAACAGCAACACATAAGATGAAAAGCCACACTGGATCAAATCACTTCAATCTAATGATGTAATTATTTTTTAATACTCATCAGAAGCAGATGAACAGAAGTATGTGCACCTTTAATGTGCTTATTTAATGTGCTTCTGTAGATTCAATTTCTGGATAAAGACATAACTGAGAAACACAAAAGCTGATCTCCCCATGTGAACTAAAAATCTCTCTCTTTAATTCCAGATCCTGATGTTTCCAGACACAGATCATTTTGGCTTTTAATTATGTATTTGTTAAAAATACTGACCTTCTTAGTGCAGTCTACATAGTTATTGTGCTTCAAGGTTCCTTTGGGAAACTCATCAGACCTCATGGGAAAATTGAAAGCTACAAGTTGATCCAGAGCATTCTTAAGGTCATTAAGCTTTTCTCCTGTCAAATTAGTGAAGAACGGGAGAATTATCACTGCTTGGCCCTTGAAGAAAAAAAAAACCAAAAAAACCAAACATAAAAAAGATAAGTTTCACACTAAAAAAGAAGTTATTCCCTAACTATGAAGCCAGCTGAATAGGACGACAAAACAGCAGCAGTGGCTGTTCTAACTGATTCAATGGCTCAGTGTACAAATAAAAATATGTTATGTAGCTGCTTTTCTTTCCAGCTTCTGGATAAGAAAACAGCTTTTAACTCTCATGTCACTGCTTACTGAGAGTTAAAGCTAATTATGGCTGACATGACTATGAATAATATCTCATTGTTCTTTTAAGCAAGCATTCATTCTCACACAAGTCACTGATTTAATGCATCACCTTGTAGCTAAAGCAAAATCCCAAGCTTTATTTTGAACACACAGGAAAGTACAAAACTCTGCCTAATTAAAAGCAGGCTGGCTGAGAAGCAACTACACAAAACTTCCATGAATACCAAATTTTTTATTACTCAAGTCCAACCAGCATCTTTTATAACTCCCACTCTCAGTCTGCAGTACTTTATCTCCCTCTCCTGACCAAGCTGCATACAGCAGCTGCTCTGTTAGCACTCCATTAGTACCAGTACTAATGGACAGACATGGATGTAAAAATCATGACTGGTGTTCATCATTTGACCTGTAGGAAATGCCCACTGTTTGCTAAAAGCCTGTTTAGCTGTCATTTCTCAAATAATCACTTGGGAGTTCATGACAACTTGCAACTGATGCCAATTTTTTTTCAAAATTTACATTCCTTTCTTCTGAGTAAGGGAAAAAAAAGCACACCTTAAACCAAAGCATGGCATCTATGATAGTGCCTTCTGTCTGAAGAACAAAAAGGATGATTTACAAGTTCTAGAATGTTGAACAGAAGACTAAAAATCCAGAAGTCCGTGATAAAAATTAAGCCAAGAAACAGAGAATTCCATGAACAACTAACATTGTAAACTGGGGAGGGTAAGGAAGCTGCTGAAGTGAGCAATTTACCTTAAGATTTAAGCCTAAATTCTGATCAGTAAGTAGACTGGTATAGGTATTAAAAACAGCTGTAAACGCTTCATGATTGGTATTGAAAGAAACTGAAGAGTCTATCTGGAAAGATAGAAGAAATAAAAAAATTAGTTTGGGGTATTTTTAAGTAGTTAAAGAGACTAGTATTAAAGTATAAAAAAAAGCCCTTGAGCTATAGAAGTATTTATTTCCAAAAATACACTGAATTAACAGAAAGCACATACAGAGTGATTTTGGTTTTAAAAGAACTATAAAAGCTCCTACACAGTACAAACAAAATATTGTCGGGTATTTTTCAATTAAAAAAAATATGAATCTCTTTCTAAAAGTCAAATTTCCTACTGGACATTTCAGTGCCAGCTAATCCTGCAATACAGTTCACATTCTGTGTCTTAACACAAACCTTTAAAACAATTCAAGTTTAAAATAATTAATTATAAAAAATAAAAATTATGCTCAACAGTTGATCTTTGGCTGTATTTGTGTACAACTACTTTTTACAAGTTCCTACAAAAATCCCAAAAGTAGAAAATTATGTTTTCAAAATAGAGAAAAAAACCCCAGACCAAAATCTCAGTGTCACAGAAATTAAGTGTTTAAAGTAAAGATAATTCTGAAGTTTGTTAATATGGGTAGAACTCCTCCACTGTGATTTTCTAGATGCCAACCTGACAAAGAATGTTATCAGAGACTACTCAGAGCTCACTCTCTGTACTTGTACCAGTTCTCCAAAAGGAAAACAGGCAGCTAAAACATGAGAACAATTCAAAAAATAAAAAAAAGGTGGTAGGGAGAAAGAAGAGCAATATCTAGTAATTTCCATCTGCCCCAAATTTTTATGTACTTTGCTAATAAAAACACCCAGATTCTACCAATGCCCATCTTTTCCCTTTTTTTCTTTTTTTCTCCCCAAACATAAAACATTTGACCTGAACAGCACTTCTTGAAAACATGATGCAATCCCTACAAAACCAGAAAGGTTACCTGAAGTTTATAAAGCAGTACACACCTGCAGAACTTTTGCTAGCAGGGTCAGGAGTGCCATTTTGCTCTCAGCAGATGAACCTTTGGCCCACCAGCCATCCAGTTTCTCCCAGTTTCTTAGTACAGCTGTCACCAGTTTTGCTCCCTGCTGCTTGCGCACAGCACGGTCCCTAAAGCTCTGATCCAACATGCCATTCAAAATGCTCCCCACCTGGAAGGAAGAGCAACAGGTTAAGATTCTTGCACCCCAAATGAAAGGATGATAGAATCACATCAGTGGTATGGGCAGTCATAAAAAAGAAGCATCACAAATCAATGCTAGATCTAAATCTCAAAAGGATGCAGAGGAACAGCCTCTGCAGGAAATTAAAAACCCACTCTTCTCAAAAAAAAAAAAGACATCTCTCCAATTTACTCCTGTTTCAGAGTACCATGCAGCAATTAGTTCCGATGCCTTTTGTGTATTTATGGAGAAATAAATGATAATCCAGACCAAAGATCAATACTTGCTAATTTTAGTTAGTGTGAAGTTGAAAAATAGCACCCATGCTAACTTATTCATATCCATTTTGAAAAGAAAAATAACTCTTGCATAGCAAGAGTGAACTAAGTACGTTTGAAATCTCTTTTCTTCAAAAACTAATAGTCACTATCATCTATCAGAGGCACTTAAAAGAATTAAAGTATTGCAGCATGCTCAGCACAGGAAACACAAGATAATCATGACCAGAAACAGCCTATTAAAACATACACATTCCTCTACAGTCTAAATAAACTATTTTTGGTATCATCAAAAATGATGCTGCAAGTCTTGGATGCAGCATGTCTAAGCATAACATTTTGGATTATAAAAGAGCCAATAATTTTTAAAGGATGATTCTACTTTGCTGAGCATCTTTTTAATCAAAAGGAAAAGCAGACTTCTGATATTTTTGACCTTTCTGTTTGTCAGAAGCACTTAAGAAAGACTTCTTCTAAGTTTCCTTCATGGCACTGAGTTCTCTAAGTGCTGTAGACAAACAGGAAGAAGTCTGTTAAGCCAAACAAGTAGGGCTGACACTGACTACATGACAAAATATCTTGTATTTATTTCAGCTCAGGAGGGCTGTGTGTCTGTATGTCTCTCTTTCTAATACTCTAACTCTACCCTAGTCCTGTGGACTAAACACCCATTAAGAGCTGGAGCTTGTTTTTCAGTTTAGTTTTATCCAAAACAAATCCAAGTCACATGCTCTGGGACCATTCTGCAAGGAAAAGTAAAGCACAGTAAATGGGTCCCTCCTTTGAAAGGACATTTTTGATCTGAAGTACTATGCAAAGACATCCTGAAACACATAGATGTCAGTATAGGTAAGCACTTTCCTCTCAGCTTGATCTGAGATCACAGAGATCTCAGACTGCAGGTTGCCAGAGATCATGATGGTAGCAGCAGGAGGTAAAGACAAAAAAAACCCTGAAACTTTAATGAAAAACTATCAATGCACTGCTGTCTGAAAGTCAACCCAATGCACTTTTTCCTCTACTCCACCTCTAAAAACAATAATACAATTGTTACTTCTAATATCCCCTTTTGATTTTGTCCTTTTAAAGAGTAAGATCAATACCATTTGAGGATTGCTGATAGATGATTTCATAAGACGGACTATGATAACATCCAGGTTTTTCAGTAGCTGTTGATTGATGGTTTCTGAGAACAGGCTGTAGAAATACTGTCCATGAGAGAAATTCATCAGTTGGTTCTGTGATGCTCCTGATAGTGGCACAGATAACACTACTGTGTTCAACAGCAGACTTACTAGCTCCTCACACTGAAAATCAATGTACAGAGATAAGTGTTATTTCAAGGACATCATATTTTACTTTGAAATTTCTTAGAAAAGCACATGATTTTTTTCTTCCAAGTTCCCATCCCAAACTTTTAAATTTTGTTTATTTTATTTTAAGGATTGTAACTGGAGAACCACATCCTACCTGCTCATCAATAGCAAAGGCCAGCTGCAGAAGACTGTCAGCTAATCGCTTCCTGCTGATGTCTAAGCATGGAAGAGAGATCCTTTCACCCCCAGGTGCAATGCCTTTATAAACAACTGAAAGAAGCTTGGAGCCAATTGAGAAATGAGGCCCTTCATCCTATGGAAACCAACAAAGAAGTAACAATCAAGAAAAGCTGAAAAAAGGCTTCCAATCCATCTGTATAGTTAATTAACACTTGAACTCCAGAAAATTTCCTTATAAAGCAATGCAAATATACCTTGGATGAAATTTTAAATGAGACAACCCTCTTGTGTACAAAGATCAGAACAAACTAAAAGTAACTTGACAATGTTCCAAATATTTTGATCCTCCTCCACTTTTTCAGGCTTACTTGACTACAGAAGTAAAATGAACAGCTAAGTCAGGATGGATGGCACAAAAATGGTAAAACATGCAGCTCCTTGATTGTGAATATGCCACAACTACAGGTCTAGGTTTTGTTGATACAGAGAATGGATAGTACACAGAAATTAAATATTTTGTTACATGGTAGCTTTGCTCAGCCGTGTTAGAGCCTCAGTCACAAATTCTCAGTCTTTGTGGCTGTTGCACAACCAGTTCCTTCAACTGCCCAAAGTATAGATTTACTACAATGAGAAACTTAGTGGAAGGAATTTGAGTAATATAGTCGACATCCTTACACTTCAGGGGTCTCTATTCTGTTTTCCTGCAACTCAGACCCACTACACTGCTTCTGATCAGTCAGGAAATATTCCTTTTCTAATTTCCCTCATCACTTTGAATGGTGTCTGTGTAAAAGTTGTTAAAAAATGCCTCCTTTGCAGGATCGTTAATCCCGAATTTTTGAGCTTCCAGTTTTGCGAAGCACACCTAAAGGAAGTTAGAGAATCTACATTCTGATTTTCAGAGTTTGGAGCCAACCACAGAAAGACTAACATAATTATAAAGGTTGTTCAAGCATCAATATTGTGCTATTCAGATTTGTAGATTAGCCATAAAATACTTATTTTTTATCCCATTCAACACTAGCTCCTCACTGTTGATCTCATTTTAAACAACATCATCTGTTCTGTTCTCTGTTTTTATCCTGGTGTTTTACACAGGAAAAGCTCTTTACAATGTACAAATGTTTACTCTTATTTTCTGTATGAATAATTACCTGACCACGAAGAACAGAATGAAGCAGGCCAGATTTCTGGAGCTGCTTACAGGCAGAAAGGACAGCACCAAACCTAACTTGATCCAAATGTGCCTCTGAATTAAACAGATCAACAGAACAAAGGTCCTCAAGGCTAGAGAGGAAAGAGAAGCAATAATGTTACATTAGTGCACCCAGAGACAACATTATTTACTTTCCATAGTGAGAGTTTGTTCTGGACTCATGCTTACCAGAAAGCCCCTACTTACCTCTGCGGTGTGATTCTTTTTTTTAAGGAATCTTTCAAAGAGTCCTGATAGGGAGACTTCATGAGAGCTTTCATGAGTCTTACTGAGATATCTGGGAGGTTTTTCATGACTTGCACATCAGCTGTGTTAAAGCCTATGTGTGATGGATCACACACTGTCATCACCACAAGCTCTATAAAACTTGCATTTAACAGTTCCTTCTCAAGCAGCTAGAAAGAAAAAAAAATGAAACATAAAAACTTGAAAAATTAATTCAGATCTCGGGATTTAGTTCTTCATAACTTACCATTTACTATCTCAAATGAAACCAAACATGAAACAAGTCCCTACTCTCATTGATTTTCCCTATTGAAATGTCTGACTTTCAATCACTTACACTAATGCACAGAAATTAGGTATCTATAAATATAGACACAGAATATATGCTATCCCACCAAACTGCAACTCAGATCCTTTAAACCACATAGGCTTGTTTCAGTCCTGACTATACACGTGTAAATCCTGATGTACATCTCTGTACACACTATCAGAGATTTGCTGATGAGACAATCACAGACCTAAACCTGGAGTTGTAAATTTCCTAAGAGACTCATAAGTATTATACTTGATATAATTAAATATGGCTTATATTGCATCAAATAGAGAGACCAATAGAGAGACAAATAGAGAAAGGCAAATAGAGAAACCTGAATATCTATACTGAATTCAAGAAAGGCAGATTGTGTCAATTCTTTCTGCCTCTTAAGCAGCTACCACCTCCACACATTCAATGCCATCAGGAATTACAGAGGAAATATTCACTGCAAGTACTCTATAGAACGTGCATATGTAACTACATATAAAGTTTGTATCTTTTATCCACTACAGATTTCAGAGCCTACCTTCCAGAAATCCTGCTGGCACATTTCCAGGATGACGGTGACAAACTCCAAGATCCGGACTATAATGGTGCACTTGCTGTAGTTGTACTTGTCCCTTTCCTGAGGACTGAACATGCTGCCTTTGGAACTGCTATCAAAGCACTGCTCTGCTGCATGGATATCATGCAAAGCAAGAGTGTCCAGGAAAAACTGCACAGCTTTCAAGAACAAGGAACTTTCATTTACACCTAGAAAGAATTACACTAAGTTGAAATGATTATTGTTTCATGCTTGGAAGAAAACAGTCAAACTGAGATGACAAACAGAAAGAGGCACATCTCACACCAGTGTTTTCTAAAAGCTCTCTGCCTGTTCTAAATATTACCATTCTGGAAAATAGAATAGCAGGACAGCATTGTACTTAGTGATCACTCCAGAAACTAACCGCTAGAAGCACTTATTAACAATGATGATGATTTAGGCTTTTGTAATAAAATGGATAAAAATTTTAAATCCCTAGTTTTGAATGACTTAGCCCTATGCCAGCTGCTTCCAACACATTGTTTTAAATAAAGACAGACCTAACACTGACAGACAGACCACCTGAAACTTGTACAAGACTAGGAATATGTACCATTGCTGAACAAAAGCATTTTTTTTAAGCTTGCAAGAATAATTGAAAGAGAAACCTTTTGGGAGACCCAGTGGCTACACAAGGTGTTATTATTTTACCTGACCAAAATGCAAATGCAGCTTTTAGACCTGATGTAGCTGATGCATCAGGAAATGAAGTGAAAAGGTGCCTTCTTTCATTGTTTTCTGATAGCTTCCTCCAGATATTAATAAACAGCAGGTAAAAAACTTTAGAAGGATTAAAAAAAAATTATAGAAACCTATTGCTTTCTGTGCAGTGGGAAATTAGCTGTACAGAATAATTTTTGAAGATGAGATAGAGTAAAAGGAATTGCTAGTAAGTGGATGACTCAGAAATGCAAAGATGTATTTCTAGGGCTAAAAGGAAACATTTTAAGATACATGATACTACATAAAAAAACCCCAGCCTATTAGAACTTTCATTGGAAAACTTTGGGAGAGTTTGCAAAATCCTCATTTCAACATCAAATCTCAAATTCTACATTTGAAAAAAGAGCTAAAATTCCAAGTTAAGAACTCACCTTGGGTGGGCTTTGTGTAACACCCATGAATGAACTGAATGCAACAGTTAATCACTCACCCAGTACTTCATCAGGTTTGACCATTTGTAGCTCAAAGAATGTATTGTAGCAATCCAGTGCTGCTAAGAACATGTCCATCCACTGCATGACAGCCTGTAAACTGAAGGGTTCCTGCATGCCACTGAGAGTTGGCTGAGAAAGGATCCCAGATGGACTTTTGGCATCGGTGCCACCTCCTTCAAATTTGTTAATGAGGAAAGAAACATTTCTGGTTTTTATAGTATCAGTCAGCCAAGAAGATGGAGACTTGTTTCCTGACAGAAATAGAAACAGAAATATAAATTTTCTAGGGAAAACACATTTCAAACTAGCAAGGAACTAGAGGAAAATGAACTAACAACTTTGTGATTTAAACTGTGTTTCCTAGCAGAGAAGGTAGTGATTCTGGTTTAACCCGGGTCATATTCCTAAAATTCCCACATTTCTCTTCCTTCCATAAGGAAGAGGTCAATTTTTAAGACATTCATAGCTCCCCATCAACAAATTTCACTTTTTTTAGCTGGATACACCACAGCAGTTTTGGGCCTGGAAGTAAGTCTGCAATAAAAGCCTCTTCTATGCCCACAAACATCCCTCAAACCCTGAGGTTCTCACAGTATCCAATCTGCAATATAAACAACAACTCTGTTTTTATTCAACAACATTGAATTAACAGATATCTACTTGCAATTACTACCTTGCATAGAAAACACAGAGGGAAGACACACATAGAATATAGAAAGCGAAGATAAGAGTGCACTGTGACTTAAAATACCTGGTAACAAAGGAACAAATTCATAGAAGAGCTCCATGGCTTTATGCCGACACTCTGTCTGCGGTCGTCCACACTGCACTAAGAGCCACATTACAATGTCCTGAAGACACACAGACTTAGTAGCTGGGAATCCCCTGCACAAAAATATTAGGGGTTAACAGTCCTCTTGGCATCTACCAAGAAGCAATAATAGTCTCTCAGCTGAAAAAAATCAAAATGTTCCACGAGCACTGTGAATCCCTTTTATCTGTGGAGCCACCACCCATCTGCACTACCTGAAAGAGCTCTTCCACCAGCACGTCCGGCACCGCTTTCCCTTCTCCTCACCCTACTTGGCATAGTCCTTGTGGAAAACAATTTCAAATGTAGAAGCAGGTATCTACCCTTCCCTTTGTAAACTCACAGAGCAAAAACTCTGATTAAAGTTTAAAAAAGCCTGAACACTTTTTCTCCATCCCATAATCATCTCGTCTCATAACTTACCAAATGCCACACCAGGGACCCAAATCTAAACTCCACTTGCCAGTTTCTTTAAGATCACACAATAATTTGGGTAAACAGGCAACTAAGGAGGTCTCTAGTCCAACCTCCTGACCAAATCAGGGTCAGCTAGGTGACTCAGAGCTTCATCCATCCTGATACTGAACCAATTTTTGCTTCTTTTACCTTTCTTGCTTCCCTTCTTTAACTGCTGATCACCCTGTTGCACCTTGTCCTGCTTCTGGTGACATTTAACAACAGTAAGAAAGGCTTTGGAGGAGTTTCCTCCAAGTGCTTTGTAGCAACAGTGCTAATGTTATTATATGCACTGCTGAGGGAAACATGCACTTCTCTTCTGCCTCTTCCTGCTAAACTAAATCAAGTTCACCATGCTGGAATAAAGAATCATGCTCCTCTCATATTATGTCCAGTGTTTTCCCACTAGTGATTCAACAGACAACATCAGGAGGTCTGTATCAGCAATTGTCATAGGATGAAATCCTCATTCAGAACCCCAAGCATTTAATGGAACTACTGGTCATGTTTATTAAAATGCAGTATGGAAATAAATGCAAATAGCTGACCGTGGCACCCGCCGTTTTCCTTCCTTGTTCAGAGAAGGTGCTTTATGCTTGATTATGCGTTTCAGGTGATTAATAGCATCACAGCACTGCTGGGCAGTACCTGTTGGAGACACAGAATTGACAGCTCTAAAAAAATGCCAGTAATTAGGTTAAATGAATTGAGATAGCACTGTAGACATGGTCCTAGAGACTTATGCAGATGATAATGTCTACCAGCTCCACTACTCTGTGCTTCTACAGTAAATTTTTCAAAGCTGCAGAATGAAATCACAAAACACCAGACAGGCCAGCTTGGCCTGAGCCAAGCCTGAGGCCTTTGTTATAAAAATGTGCATTCTACTTTCTGCGATCATGCTTAGAGAAACTGTGACATTTTCCCTGTGAGTAATTCTTCTGGGGATACTGTCCTGAACTCTCCTTCTGAAAGAAATTAAGTTTTGTTACACCAACTTTTGGCTTTCTGTTTAAATTACTATTAATCGATGAAAGAGCATGGAAAAAAAAGATACAGAAAAGTAGATTTACTGAAGAATCATTAGTACTGTGAAAGAGGTCACAGGCTCTTCACACAACTACATACTGTTGTAAAGAATCACAAGAGAATATAAATATTCCATAGAATATATCAAAATTACAATTTTTGAAGCATTTATTTGTTATAGAATAGACTAATTCTCATCAAGCTACAGTTTTTTACACCATGTAACTGCAAAACTAGAACTCAAATCTGAAGCACCACCAGCATTTTTAGTGTTATTACAAAACTGTAAATCATCATATATATGAAAAGGTTCTTTCTCCTAGGCTCAAAATATTCCACCTTTATACACTGCAAGGAACTGATTCAAAGAGTTCATAACTAGATATCAAATGACCTCTCTACTGATAATGAAAAATAAGTCTTCCTTTATTTGAAGAAGTAAGCAAATGTACTTTTCTTACAGTTACAATTTTTCTTTTTTAACCAAAGATTCCACAAGGTAACTTTTTTCTTCATTCCACTGTTAATTAACTACAGCTCACCTAATGACTTCTCATCTGTATGGGCTAAAGCCAGGCTTTCCAGAAAAACAACCAGTGCTTCAAATACAAACTGCTCCACTAGAGAATTTTCTTCCCTTTAAAAAACCAGGAAAACATTTAATGAGAAACATGAGTAGAAGAAGCACTCAATGTAATATCCTAATTAAAACCACCAAATTAAATAGTGTAGAGATAGACTGCAAAAGATGTTTGCACAAGAAAGTAAATCTAAACCAGTTTAAAAAATAGCAGTGAAATTTGCTGAGCATCCTGAAAAGGCATAAAAAACTTCTTATAAACTTGTGATGAAAATTTATTTTTATACATTTCGAACAGACAGAAAGCCAAACAACAAAATTATTGTTAAAATTAATCTGAGTAACAGAATGTTCCAGCTATCATGTACATTAACAGAATGAGTGTCAGTGGATGACTATTTGAGCTGTAATTCTTTTTCTCTCATTGAACCTTTAGGCCAAGTTAGTTACTGTTTCAAGCTCTGCTTGCTCACCTAAATTCTCTGTAGATACTGTTAAAAGCAAGTGCGGCACCCAGCCTCTTGAAAGCACTGGGGTGAAGAGCAAGACTGTACAATCGTTTAAAGAGAGACTTGGTGTTTGCTGGGCTTTCCTCCTGCTGCCTTGGTGTTGTCTGCTTGATAGACCATTTCAAGAATTCTCGTATGCACTGACCACAGAAATCCCTCAAAGTGCTGTCAACTGGATCCACTATGCCACTCTGAAATTACACAAAGTGATTTCATCTGAAGAATGAGAAAACCCCCCACCATTGGCTCTGTGCAATATTATAGCAGCTTATCTATATACCACTATCTGCAAATTAAAAATCTGTACTCATAGTCTACCAGAAATTAACAAAGTTCAAAATTGCTACTGTCCAAGGGAGGGGCAGAACTTTCAGCCCTCACAGTGCTGAATTACAGCTCAAAGATGTGAATTTCTATTCCTGTCTCAGCCATCAGTTTAAGTCACTTCATTTTCTGATGGGTGGGCTTCCTCTGTGTAAGAAGTGGTGGGACAAGACTGACTTTTATTAAAAAAAAGTACTCCAATCCTCTTGACCTACCTTGCCTCCAACCACTTCTTTTGCTTTTTCAGTGCAAAAGCTAGTTTTAAATGCAAAAACTTCTGCACCAGGCAAAGGCAAAGACACTTAGAGAAAAATTAAGCACACAACAAAGGTGTTCAGGGGGATAAATGGTGAATGTGGCTTCAGTTGTTCCTAACTCATACTGATGATAAAGAGTGTTTAATTTATCTGAAAATTATATACCTGCATTTTGGGATGCCAAATAAAGAGAAATTCATCATCCAAACCTCAGTTAAGAAATATTAAATTGCTATTAGAAAATAAATAAATAAACCAACCATTTTCTTTCTTTCAAATAGTTAAGGGGTCATTCTATCTGTTCATGTGTTCCTGGTTGCTTCAGCAGTAAAATGATGCTAGTCAAAAATAAAGTCATATGGCAGAAAGAAAAGAGAGGAAAGACTTATGACCTACCAGGATAGCTTCCAGGAATGCCACTGTATCTTGACTCTCAAATTTTTTGTTGTTGGTAAACCAGTGAATGAGTTGCATGACTAAAGGCTCATACAACTGTCTTGCTACCTGAAGACAGCAAACATTAATACATATCTATGCTACTTTACTATTAACATGCAAGAATAAAAACCAGTACTTTGAAAAGGGGTCTATAAAATGAATAACCAATTTCATATTACATTCCCATATCAAGGATCAAAAAACCCCAGACAATTACAATAGGTTAGATGCTTTCTATTCAGCCAGTCACCATGATCTCCCAGCTTACTTTCTGTAATATCCTTTGATACAAAGAACATTGCATGCCAGACTGATGTGCCAATACACAATTGGGGAAACAGGGATGTTTGTTTCTTAATCCATATTTAGATCTAAAATTCTATTTTTAACATTAATCTAACCTCCCAGATTTCAACAATTCTACCTGTAAACGAATCTGATTGATTACTGTCATACTATAGCATGAAGGGAAGAAACCCTAAACACACTTATTTATGCATATACACATGCTTCAACTGCAGTGCCTGTGGTTTGGACCGATCCAGACATCATTTACCTGTGGTTTATGTTTAGCCACACACCAGCAAAAGAGGTATCACCTGAACTGGTAACACAGCTTCCTGTCTATTTTAACAGAACATAAAATCCCTTTGATCTCAAAGTAGATCCAGATGCCAGGGTCCAAGCAGTCTCAAAAGGCACAAAACCCAGTAATTTCTGTGGAGATGAACCTATGGTCTGTTCTGTTTTGTGCAAAGGAGGAGAAATATCAATTTCAAATGTTTGAATGAAATATGTCATCTGTAAGTATCAAAGAGGCAGCTACAAATTCTGTCCTAAATGTTTTTCCTATGAGTGTAGCTTTGCACACAATATCAAAACAATCAACTTCACCTCCAATTAACTTCTTACTGAAAGACAACAGAAATTAAATGTGGTGATAAAGAGGGTTACTGTAGCTATGATATTTTATGAAAAATCCTTTTCTTAGGATTTTTCCTCCTGAGAAGCTGAGAGGCCTCAGGAACAAAATGTAAACAATAATTATCTGCTGCTGTGGAATGCAACAGGTGGATCTGTGATTGGTCTCATCTGGTTGTTTCTAATTAATGGCCAATCACAGTCCAGCTGTCCAGACTGTTTTGGTCAGTCTGAACCTTTGTTATTCATTCCTTTTCTATTCTTAGCTAAGCCTTCTGTTGAAATCCTTCCTTCTATTCTTTTAGTATAGTTTTTAATATAATATATATCATAAAATAATAAACCAAGCCTTCTGAACATGTAGTCAATGTTCTCGTCTCTTCCCTCGTCCTGTGACCCCTGCGAACACGGTCACAGGTTACTGCCACAAACTCCCTGAGTGAGCCATGAAACCTGAATCTCTCTTGTACACTTCTCTGAGCTACTCTGAACTACACGACATTATAGAAGTATTAGAAAAGGTTTCAATCCCACTTCCAAAATCCAGACAATCCATCCCTAGAACAGAATTTCAGTCTACAAAATAGTCTTCATTTGGGGAAAAAAACCCTCCAACATGTTAGGGAAACATCTAAATAAAACTATTAATTAATTCCCACATGTAAAGGTATTTGAACAAGCCAAAATTCGTACAGATGAATCTGCTTACCTGGTCTATGTCACAAGCAAGACGAAGCAGTACTGGAAATACTCGCTTATGTAAATGGTACATAGGTGGGGGACCCTGACATCCTTCTGGCATCTGAGAGGCTTTCCCCAACATATATGTGACTATGCCATGTAGCAGCTCACATGCTGCAACCTGAAATTTAAAAATCCCTTTGGTTATGCATCCATTACTTTCACAGAGAAGACAAAATTGTGGGCAGAAGAGAACGAGTCGTGAAAGGGGATACTTGAGAAATCACACCTATGGTAAATCACCATTCCAGGAATAGATCATGACCATGGAAGTACACATGTACTAACTGGTGTTTTTCCTCATGTTTTAGTCTCTGTTATGAGCAGTAACATATCAGGTGGAAAAAGTTCATCATCAGAAAAGTCACCCATAGTGTTTTCAAGGATACTTCCAGTCTGGACTCTTTGGGTATCAACATTCCAATCCAGGACAGCACCAAAATATTTGCCTAAGTGTTCTGCTGGACTGAGCCCACAAGTTCACAGGCTGGGCATTAAGAGGAAGCCAAACAACACTAGTTTAAAATATTCATTTTTATGTTTAATCAAGCACAATGCTGTCTGACAGAGCTTACAGCAACTTCTGCTCTTTAGCTTCTTAAAACTTAGAATAGTGTAATCATGAAAGGGCACCGAGAAGATACCGATACCTATTAATTAATTAAAACAGGTCTGTAGTAACAAGGAAGACATTATTTTATGTGATTTTATCAGCTAGCATAAAACAAGATGTAGAAAAAAAAATCAATACTTTTGTTTGTCTGTCACTTGCAGAAAGAGCCAGCTCAGTCACGTGAGGCAAAAATAAGTCCAAGTAGATGACAGGCTTCATATCTGCAAATGGTACAGCAAAGCTCAGGCGCTTCTCAGTGTCCCAGGATACACATTTCTTCATCATCTCTTCTGCAGAGGTAGCTGATACATTTGAAAGATGAAAACAAGCTTAATACAATATACATGAAGCAAGTTATTTACTTAGTTCAGTCAAAAAAAATCTGTAACCTTCCAACTTCAGTTAGATTGCCATGCAATGTTAATGCTTTATAAACTACTGAAAAAAAATGTAGCCAACATTTCAGGTGAGAGTTATAGCAGTCTCCAGTTTCAATACAGGTTAAGTTTGGAGACAAATCCAGAAGACATTGAATCACACTTGATTTAAAATACTTCTGTCTTCTAATGTTACAGAAAATTCTTGAAGGTCAATCAGCCAAGAAGATCCAATATACTGACTCATGTAATTGAACAGAAAATGGCTACATTTACAGCCACTTATAGCTATATCCTCCAAGGAAAACTGGCATATTTACTCCCTTCTCTCCCTATATTCCCATATTTGAAAATCTGGTAAACAAAATCTGACCACACTTTGTATTTAATTTCCAGGGAATAAGGCTACTTTCCCCCAGTATTTTTGAGTATGTAACAAGAAGTATTTGGCAGAAAGAAAAATTGATTATAAAGGCAGAAAAAACAAACATAAGCATGCAAAGAAAGGGGGAAAATGCATAATACTACATTAATTTTTAGATTAACTAAATTTTGTGTTGAATTCATCCCTTGAATCTCATGGTCAGGTACATACACTATGGTTTCCATTTTTATTAGACTATATGGTATTTAACATGTAAATTATAAAGCTTGTTCATGGACTGGACAGAGAAAGGGAGAAAACGTTGTCTTTTTTTTGAGAAGCAGCCAAATGGAACTCCAATACACACACATACTAAAGGCATGATGTATCTTAAACTCACAGTGAAATAGTAAGCTTGCTGATATTTACACAATTCATGACTGCAGCTCTTAAATACTGAGAACTGTAGTAGAGGTAGAAATCAGTACTAAGGAGCTACAAACTGAAGCAAAGTTTTAAAATGGCTTTGCAGCCAGAAGGTGAAGGGTGGAATAAATAAAACCATAGACTCAGATGCATAGTTTTTTGCTTTCAACTGCAATTTCCTAAACACTTTCCCTACTCCATATTAAGTTGGTGAATACTTTTGCTCTACTGAACTCCAGAACCGAATAAAAGTAACTTTGTTTAAATGAAAGCAACAAAAACCAGGTATATGAAAGTGATGTTGAGGCCTTAATGCAATCTACTTTCAAGAGAGACAGCAGAGGCATATAAATATTTTTGACAGGATACTCACCTGTAATTAAGTTGTGGTTAATCTGCCCTCCCAAAGATCCAAGAAGGCGTGCCACTCTAGTCCTTACTGCTTCCAAGGAGGGACTATTATCCTAAAGAACAGATTAATATTAGTGAAAGAACAGTTACTTCTATAGAGAAGTAATTTGGTTTACAGAGTAAATGAAGGTCTTATGGCCCTTATTAAATACAGATGAAGAAGGTAAAATGGAACCATGAGAAGAATTGCATCAAATAAGAGAAGAGCTTTGGTTTAGTAAACAGAAGAGGCCAAGACTGGAAAGCATTTTCATTCTATTTTGTGAGCTCTCTATTACCATTTCTCAAGTAAAATTTTATTATCACAGATAACACATACCTACAGAATGACATAACAATGCAGAAACAAATCTAAAGCAAAAATTGCTCAGTTCATTAGCTTTAATTCTAGAACTTAAAGTTTAGATCCTGTACCTATACAGAATAACAGGATCATTTAGATTAGAAAAGATTTCTGAAGTCATCAAGTCCAACCATTAACCCAGCACTGCCAAACTCATCACTAAACCTTGTCCTCAAGTGCCACACCCACATGTTTTAGAACAATTCAAGGATGTGTAATGGTGATTCTACCACTTACCTGTGTAGCCTGCTCCAATGCTTGACAACCTCTTTCATGCAGGTATTTCTCCAAATATCCAATCTAAACCTCCTCTAGCACAACCTGAGGCCACTTGCTCTTGTCCTATCACTTGTTACCTAGGAGACCAACCCCCACCTGGCTACAAGCTCCTTTCAGACAGTTGTAAAGAGCAATAAAAAGAGACTCCCCTGAGCCTCATTTCTCCAGACTCAACAGTGCCTCTCTCAGGAAACTGATTTTCACAAGCAGCCTGTACAGGATACAAAATGAACTAATTTTGTTTCACAAAATCATAGAATGACCAAGATTGGAAGGGGGTGCTGCAGGTCATCTGGTCTAAACTCCCTTCTCAAGCAGGGTCATCTTAGAGCACAGGCACAGCACTGCATCCTGACAGTTCTGGAATATCTCCAGTGAGAGAGACTCCATCATTTCTCTGAGAAATCTGTCCCAGTGCTTGGTCAGTGCACAGTAAAGAAACTCTTCCTCATACTAGATGGAACTTCCTGAGCATCAATTTCTGCCCATTGCCTCTTGTCCTATTGCTTGGCACCACTGAGAAGAGCCTGGCTCCATCCTCCTGACACCCTCCCTTCAGATACTGATAGATATTCAAAAGGTCTCCTCTCAGTCTTCACTTCTCCAGGTTAAATAGGCTGTGATCCCTTAGCCATTC
Organism: Fringilla coelebs; assembly: GCF_963513975.1. NCBI lineage: Eukaryota > Metazoa > Chordata > Aves > Passeriformes > Fringillidae > Fringilla > Fringilla coelebs. Next base: position 43,097,319 of record NC_140028.1, on the reverse strand, counting down.
CTCATAAGAGATGCTTCAGTCCTATAATGATCTTTGTAGCTCTCTACTGGACTCACTCCAGGAGTACCATGTTTAAAGACAACCAGGTTGGAAAGAGTTCTGAATACAGGAGTAATGTCACATGTAAAAAGAGGTTTATTCCAAGTTAGTTTGTGTAGTGGAATATACAAATTAAACTACACTTACATTTGAGAGGCCACTGGACAAAGTAATACATACTGGCCTCTAAAGACTGTAAGCCTAGCCACAAGACAATTAAAAATCCCCCAAATGCTTAAACATTTACAAAACTGTATTGCCTACTGCAAAGCTGCTAAGTTGGGACCTGATTTTGGGTGTTGGGAGTCAAATTTTTGTTGCCATAATATATCAGTCTAACAATGATATACTCACTTGCAGGACTTCTTCAGTCCCCCTTCCCTGCTTAATTCCCATCCTCACCCTAGAATATTACATCTTTCCAGCTGTGCTGATGTAACAGGCTGTTGAGCCACACTGCAGAATGGAATTAATTAAACCCATCTAAGGTAGAACTAGCCTTCATTAAAAAAAGGAAAAAAAAAGTATGCATGCAAGAAAGGAAAAGAAGCAGTGGGAAGAAAGAATTAACATTTAACTCTTAAAAGAAAGAGGGTTCTTACCACTGACAATGTCTTTGCTTTTCTTATACGCTGTATCACAACTTTATTACGTCCTTTCTGGGCTGCTTGAGAAAGTTTCCTTACTTCCCAGTTATTCTGGGATGCAACTGAATGAACAAAAAACCACCAGCATATCAACACCAGTTTATTGTACCAGCATCTCATGCACCTGCTCACAGTTTCATTAAAAAAAAAAAACCACTATTGTTTTGCACATTTTTATTTTTAAAATGTGACAATTATTCTTTCACTTAAAATCTTAAGGAAAATAAGTCTCTTAGCAAAACTAATCTAATTTAAGCAAAAAAAGGAAGGCCATATCACACAGAAACAGTAAATAAAATGGCAACGATTACTGATTGTTTAGCAGAAGCAAGTAAATCCTAGTTTAAGTAAAAAGTTCATTTTGGAGTGTAAGGGAAGTTATGTTGTTCCAAACACAGAAAGTACACAACATAAATAAAAGGTATGGCATGTCCACATCTTTATAAAAAAAATTATTTTTCTCTTCCTTAAGACTAGCAATTTTTTGCATGTATGTACCTGAAGATGTAGAGCTTTTCAAATAACCATCAAGAAGAGGCAGGACATCCTTGTAATAGGGTTGCATCATATGTCTGGGGATGTGAGCTGACCAGTCTTCCAAGGCATCCAGGCCCAGATCAGCCATTGGGGTACAGCTAAGGCCCAGCTTAAATGCATTCTAAAAGTCAAATACCAAACTATCAGCCTTTCACTTTTATTCACTAGTGTTACTTAATGGTAAAAGAGACAAATTTAAAAGCATTTAGTATACATCTCCCTTTGCAGTAACTTTTCTCTGTTTAGCATCTCACTCAAGATCAGCACAGAAGATATTTTTATATTGCAACACAGGCAATAAGAGAGTCTGCTTAGTGCAAAAACAAATTCCAGCAGTTTACCTTTTATCCAAAGATTCAAGTAGTTTGCATTCTATCTTACTGTAGACTGTAGAGTTACCTTAATACAAACTTTTCTACAAAACGTTTGTATGTATCTTGGGAAAAAAAGTGTTAGCTGTACATCACTTTGACTCACCTGCAGTGCAGGAATATATGCTTTGATATCAAGCATGATGATGTCATGTGGTAAAGAGAGCAAAAAAATCAGACAAGATGCCAACAATTCATCTTTGTACTGCTTCATTTTTGCTGCAACCTAAAATGGAGATAAATAGATCAAGAACAAACATAAACATTTTGAAATCTTGACTTAATTGTATCAATACCCATGTAAAATAAACAAGCCCAAACCAATATTGGAATCTCATTCACTTGCAGACATTTACCAGAAGTATTTTTACCCTTATTTCTCAATTGTATATGAACTGATGACCAATATACCTCTTCTGACATTGAAAAAACTGACCAAAAAGGATCTTAAAACCTCACTATCTTGCACAGCTCAAAAAGCAAGACTATGTCTACTGCATATGTAAGATTTCTCAGAAGATAAAATTTTTATTCAATCACATATGCTTTTATTCAGCCTAAGAAAGTTAGTGAGCAACATTCCTTACCTCTTTTCCAAACTTTACAAACAGTGCAAAGCAAGAGCTCTTTTCTGGGTCTTCAGGACACCTTCTAGGGCGCCAGGGGCTGACATCCTACCAAACAGAAACCACAAGTCAATACTATTAAAAAGCACACAGTACATACATGAACCAAAAGTTCAACTCAGAATACATGCATCATACTGTCCAATACAAAACTGGTGTCAGTGAAAACCTGAAATGTATCTTTGATCTTTCAGAGGTTAGAAAATTAACATTAATATGGTGCACTGAGGGTCAACTTTTTGGAATATATTAAATATTATGCAAATAAACAAGAGATACATGACTGCAAAGTAACTTTTCAATGGTTTAATTTTCTCTGCTCATGCAACAAACCATAAAAACCCAAACTTCCCTAACAGTGGATGTCCAGGTGACAAGAATGATGGCGTAACAAGAAAACAATTTACAACAGTGTCCACAGTACAAGCATCTACACCACTGAGTTTCCAAATGTGCTTCACTTGGTGCCATCTGCAGCAGTGGCAGGGACAGCTCTGGGCTCTGTGCTGGGCTACACACCCACGGGTTTTAGTCCAGTAGCTTCCAAACCACAGCTAGAGCACTACCACTGGGGCATCATATTCCCTGTGGAAATCAGTGAGTGGAGCAGGAATACACTCCAGAAGTTGAGTCATTAACCCATACATGACTCTGCTGTTCTCTGTTAGATTGTTTCTATCCAAAATATCTTTTATACCACCTGCACTGCAAAGGTACCTCCCATCTCTCTGTTCACCCAGCTCAGGATTTTGGAAAGAGTTCTGCAACAGGCTGCCCAGGGAGGTCATGGACTCTCTCTCTCTGAAGACATTCCAAACCCACCCTGATGAGCTCTGTGCCACCTGCTCTAGGAGACACTACCTTGGCAGAGGAGTTGGAGTGGACGAATTCCAGAGGTCCCTTCCAACCCTTCCAATTTGGAGATTCTGTGATTACAATGAATGGTGTCTCTAAAGAAACTGGGCTTCTAGTCTAATTTTTGACTATTAATGTCCTTCCAATTCTGGAGGCACAAGAAGCTATAAACATTTGAAATAACCCAGTAACAGTTTCAATGAACTGTTTCCATAGGGAATAAAATACTATACATAAAGAATGGCACAGTCATTAATACAACATGATACCTGTCCACTGGGTGAAAGATCTCACCTCAAAGTATTTTATCCTCTTGGCAATTTTCATTGTAACTGAGAGCAGCTTGTAGAATCCACTAATAAGAGGTAGTCTTGTTGAATGTACAATAAGCTCATAACCAAAGGAATATACCCAAGGGTAAAAGTATTCCACATGTTTCTCTGGCAGTATCTCTCTAAAACCAATTCAAAGAAAACAGAGAAGGAAAAAGAAGAAAAAAAGTAATCAAATACAAAGCTTTATTTTTAAAACACTTTCATTTCAGTACAAGAAAGAAATATTGCTGTAACAGAGCAGAAGACAGGGATTAAATGCATGCTGTGTTCTGAGTCAAGCACAGGAAGATTTTAATTTTGTTTTAGAGGGCAAAGCCATTTATTATTTATTATATCTCATTATTGAATTTATACAAACACACAACCTCATATATCACATTTCATTACTGGATCTTCACAGGCAACTAATGCTGTACCTTTCACTTAATGCCCCTTACTGATCTGTGAAGACTGTTATCTCTGGTCTCTGAAGTATTTAGGATACACGGTCAGGACAATACTAAAAGTTATAACATATAATGAATAACAACTGCACCCAAATAATGAAAGTGAGTGCCAATGAATGTCTCTTGTATTCTTTTAAAAAACCTGAGATGATTAGCTTTTATGTGTTTATCTATGCCCAGGTGTCTGAAAAATCCTTCCTGTCTCCCTCTTAATCATATTGTTCATTTTGAAATATGATCTATCAAACTGACTCAGAAACAAGCACCATTTCACCTCAAACTTCTTCCAACCACTTTGTAACTTTCATATTACATAAAAACATACAAATACCTGCAGAATTCCACTAGATTTATAAAGGCAATAAAATCTATTGGCTTCGTCGGCTGAAGGTTTGAAGCAGGGTCAGAAGAAGGCCCAACCAAAGCACTGTCACCTGCATTCCCATCCTGAAAATAAATGTTGAAGAAAGAACACTGGATCTGTGACAACACAGAAAGCCTTTACACATTTTTTTTTCCGCATTAACAGTCTGTCTTTTTCTAGCTGTTATTAGGTACTCTGAGAGACGAAGGACTAACAGCTGACACATCAGTAATTGAAAGGAAAAATAAGAGATACCTGCTTCTAAGTAGAAAGCGAGCAAGAAAAATGAAAAGCAGTAGATTTCAGAGTAGAAAATCTAAAATAAAGATTCTGTGAACTTCTATTGAGTCTGATGTCTCCATCTCCTAACACTGCAATGCATCATTCAGAGATATTAAGAAAAACATTTTATCTAGGATAAACGTAACTTCAAGACACTAAAGGGTGCTATCTAGGCATAATGAAAACAAAACAAGGGATATGATTTTGGTTCCCCTACAACAGCAGGACTTAATGGATAGGTCCTCAGGTCTCACCTGTTCACTAATATCCAGTTTCTGAACAGTCAGGTCCAATTTCTCAATAATCTTCAAAACAGATTTTATAAGTTCATCATACAGGACACGACTTAGGGACTGCAGCTGTGCTTTTTCAGTAAGGAAGTTTGCATCTTCAAAAACACATTCCTTTGTAGGACAAAAATGGTCATATTTCAAAACACAAATGAAAATAGTTTCTTTAACTTACAAACTAACACTTCAATGATGCAGAGAATCCAGTTTTAGATGTTTCTCAGCTATGAAAGCATAAATGAATCCCTGTTTAATTAATTTATCAGCCATAAAATACAACTAAAACCAGAAAACAATCCTTCTACATCATGACATTTGGAAAAAGTCTGAAGTTAGAAAAGCAGCTGTAAGACAAGACTCAGGATCGTGCTTCATTTTCCACTTAATTCTGTATTTCCATGTTAACTATGCTTTACCTTCATAGTGTCACAGCTCAGCAGACTTCTAAAGAGGTACAGATAGTCCTTATAAGTTGGTACTTTTGATCTTTGTGTCCCAATTTCTCCAGCTTCAAAGGCTTCTTCTGTTCCAGAAGTTTCTTTTACAGAAAAATCCTGAAGGACACAATGTTTGTCAGACACATTGCTTTGGTGGTTTGAGCCTGCGTGCATGGCAGATACCCACCAGGGCATTCTACCACTCTCCTCCTCACCAGGATTGGGAAGGGGAAAAATAAGATGGAAAAAACTCATGGGTCAAGATAAAAGCAGTTTAGTAGCAAAGGATGACAAAAAATTTATTCTCTACTTCCCATCAGCAGGCAATGTCCAGCCACTTCCTTGGAAGCAGGGTTTTGGTACATGGAGCAGAAGCTCCAGAAGACAAATATCCTAACTAGTGCTGCCCACCTCCTCCTTTCTGCCAGCTTTTCTTGCTGACCAGACACCATATGGCAAGGAAAATCCCTTTGGTCAGTTTGGGTCAGCTGTCCTGGCTCTGTCCCCTCCCAGGATCTTGTCCTCCCAGTCTTCTGGTGAGGGGAAAATGCCGGAGAGTCACCTTGATGCTGTGCCAGCACTGCTCAGCAGTAGCAAAATACTAGTGTGTTATCAAGACAATTCTAGTTACAAATACAAGCACAGCTCCATGAGGGCTGCTATGGGAAAAATTAACTCATCTCAGTCAAATCCCAGTACAACTGCCAATGAAACTACCTGATATATGCAATATACTATCTATATATGCAATATAATGTAACATTACTGCTGCAGGTAGAAACATGGAACGTTTCATGTTCTGCATCAATCTGAAAAGAGCACAAAACAACCACCTCATTAAAAAAAAAAAAAAAAAAACCTCTAAGGTTGTTCTCCTAGTGCTCAGTTACTTGAGAAATTCTATAGTTACTCTGCTGCACAGGATTAAAAAGCTTTAATATCCTTGCTTAACACAAGCATTCAGTAACGCTTAAAATATCCAAAATTTTACCTGGAAGAAGCTGGATGACTTTAATTACAACCTACATTATTACAGACAATCTGACCAAACAGAACTCTATTTCCTGTAATTTTCTTTTTCCAGCACAAGAGGCACATCTACACTGTGCTGAGCAGAGGTGGGGATGAAAGACTTAAGAACAAATGAGCCAATAACTAAAAACACTAATGGAGTAATAACAAAATGGACAGTACTATTTTTGCTTCTTTGGGCATTCCCCTTGTTTACTGGGTTAGGCTGCCAAGAATTGGAAAGGAATGTATGCTCTAGGAATCTAAATGAAATAAATATGTTTAAACAGTTCTTTTACCTTCGAAAATGTGATTGGCTTGGAGAAAATTCTGATTAATCCCTGATGCACTGAAACAAAGAAAAACCAAAATTGCCTGAATAGATTTAAAAAGCATGGCACTCATATCACTTATTACATTAACAATGAGACAAATCAGTTTTCTACGTTCTGTCATGGTAAGGGAGAGGCAAAAGAACACAGATTTTTTTTCTTTAAGGACAAAACAGCTCAAATCAGAGCTTTGATTCTAGGATGTTCCACAGGCAACCAATCATGAAATTGCTTCTTACTACTTTTTCTCAATACTGCTTTGACTTTTTCCTGATTATGAATGACGACCAAGGCATCACCCATTATGCCCTTATTGAAAAGGCAACAACCCCCAGCTATGTTCATGGACTTAAGATCAACATAGTACTTGGGTGTATCACTTCCCAACTCAAGAACATGGAAAACAATGAAAATGCCCCAGCAATAGAGAAAAGCCATGATAAATAGTTGAAAGAAATGAAAAAATAATTTCTGAAAACCATTGAAAAGAAATGTCAGCTTGAGACTACTAGAATTGTCAGTTACCAATACTGACACATTCAGTATTACAATCACAGAACTATACCTAACTTCATATTTGGAATTTTACTATTTTGAAGTTCCAGAGCATAAAAAAATTGCATTTCTAATAGAGATAACACTCACCCTATTTTCTGTGCTATTTTTTAGGGGTAACTGAAAGGACACTGAACAGATTTTTGTACGATCCCTTTCTTCTCATAATTCTTCAGAGCAGGAATGCAAGTCTTATCACAAACATGTATTCTCCTGCCCTAAATCATACCCACTTTTCTATCCAAAATGATTGTTAAATGCATTCTTGAAGTTATTTAACAGTAGATATTGAAAAATATCACCATGAAAACACTCAACCTCCATTATTAATGGACAAGCTCCATTTTTGATCCTGAATGGCTCTTCCACATTTCTTTCCTAGAGTCAGTTATGCAATTTGTGAGGAGAAAAAAGAAAAACAACCAAAGGATAAGAAAACCCTGATCCCAAAAAACTCCAATGAAGTTAGCATCATCACAGACTTACCCACAGTGCTAATAAAGCTCCACAAAACCGGACCTTTTCCTGAGAGAGACAGAAACACTTTTATTATAGATCTACAACAGACCAGCTGCATTTTTTCAGTGTACTGTGGAAAGCTGTTGATCTGCAGCACAACAAGATGTTCAAGAACTGGAGTGTACACCTCAGGAATCTAAAATAAAGAAAAACAAAACAGCCATTATGCAAATTATGTGAAATTATTTCAGCATGTTACTTTGTTACAAGAGCTTGCATCATGATCTGCTAGAACAAGAGAGTCAGCAAGTGAATTCATCTTAGACGTACAAAAACCCCAAACAAAGAAACAAACAAAAACAACAACAACAACAAAATCCTCCCCAAATAATCCTAAACAAACAGAGTAAGAAAGCTTCCTGGACCACATTATGGAAAGTAGCTCCTGAACAGATTAGTGCTTCAGTGAATCTAGCTTTAAGCTTACCAAAAAAGCACCAGTTTAATTAAACAACAGTAACAGCATTATAATCTGTTTACCACAACCACCTGAATACAAAATGTATGCCCCAATCTTACTTCACAGCTCCAGGTAAGATCCAGAAAGCCCTTATTTAAACAGACAGAATAACATCATAGCAGAACCAAAGTACCAGTCTCAGAGAACATGCTAAGTATCAGTACCAAAAGGCAAAGCAGCAGCACAGTGGTATAAACACAAAAAGGTGATGGCTATGCCCAAATAAAGAACATAAAATAAATAAAACATATTCATATTTGCCTATCATGGTTTTCATTTCAATGCACTGCAGCATTTTATTTAGCATATTCAGTGCATTTTCTTTATTTAAATAAAATCCATTAGAGCATTCTCCTGATAGTCTTCCCATCCCCTAGGGGCTAGATGTCATTACATTTCAGTTAAATAAACACCTTTTACCATAGAAAGGTTCACAGCTATTACCTCCTCACACATCTGCAACTGCATAAAAGAATTGGGTGGTACTTTAAATACTACTCCACTTACTTTATCTATATGGAATATCACACTGGCAATGGACTGGAGGAAACTTGGTAGCTGATACAGATGGTCATCTATTGTTTCTGCTTCTGTGAGGAACATTTGCTTACAACGCTGAAGGAGCTCCACATACATGTTGTCCACATCCTCAGGGTGTATAGCTTTACAGGGCTTGCAGAGAGAAAATAAAAACCTGCTTTGGCAATTTTGTTGAGTTGAGCAAATAAATGCTGTAGCACTAAAACCCAGCTACATCTTCACTGAACCATAATCATAATTTGAAACTTTTCCAGCAACTCAACACACCTGAAAAAACTAACTTTAAGTACTCACTACATGTATGAGAAACGCAGTACATGACTGGAGAAAAATAATAGTTCATTAATGCAGTGTATTTTACTGTAAAAGTACTTGAATTTTCAGTGACATGAATTCATATTCAGAGTGAAAAACATGGGAGTTTGGCTGTAAATATCTTAAATAATGCATTATAGATGCTTAGATTCACTTATATTTTGAACTAGCTGCTTTAAAGTAAAAAGTGGCTTACCTTAATGTAGCTTAACTGATTACCACTGACAGGTTACTACTATTAAACACTTAACTGAGCAATCCAAATTCTGAACTTATACTGTTACAGGTCCTGTACAAACAGAACCTATAAAAACTACTCCTAAACTAATGAACAAGTGCAAAGTATCCCAAAGAGTAGGGTTTGCAATAAAGCTTACAAATTTCTATGGAATGATTTGTAAATCACAGCATGAACTAGGTCAAAAAACAAGTCTTTGTGGAAAGGAACCAGGTCAAAGGCAAGCACTGTGGTAGGGAACTGACCATGGCAAAGAATGGACTGATTTACGTAACAGTGAAATATGGCTGTTAGCCTAAAGGCTGAAAGTCTAAAGACAGCCTAAAGTCTGTCTAAAAACATGCTGACAAAATTAAGACTATCCATGCATGAACACAAGGTCAGTGCTACAGTCACAACTTGCAGCAGCACCAAAACTCTTCTTCCTCACAACTGAACATCTGATGCTTGGCCAAGATTTAACTTATACACAGTAACAAGTATTAATATGTGTTAACATATTAGATATTTATAGGTACTGGAGCATTAAATTTGTTAAAATTTGCAGTATTATCCTATCTCTATATTTACATTATGCAATTTTAAGTTCTTGCATTCCATAAGAGATGTTTTTAATAGGGTTCTTTCAACTCCGTTATCTGAAATACTTAATTTTTTCTGGAACCAATACCTTGAACTCAATTCCTTTTTACCTCATATCACAGAAGAGGAAGACTAGGTTTGAACAAAGCACATGGAAAATTCCATAAACAAATACACTCTACTCAAAAAGTAGCAAAAAGAGGATTTAGCTAATGACCAGCTATTCTATTGCCATTCCTAAACTTCTTTAAATAATCTTTGAGATCATTCAACCTAATTTTTGTTTTGAGAGATAAAAAAAAAAAAAAGCCAGTCTAAAATTTATTATATCAAAGTTGTGGTACCACCATCAAGCACAGAGGCTGCAAATACATAAATACCACCCTTTCTTTATTGAACTTGATTGTTATATTCCCATTTTAATTGACTGCTGACAGAAACTGGAAGTTGCTCCTAATGGTGCTTCCTGACAAACATACCTGCCCATCTACATTGGTATGTAAGCATGGTTTTGTTTGCTGTTTCTTGTTGTATTTTACTTTGTGGTTGTTCCACAAATCACCTCCTACTGTCCTGCGGTCAGCAGTGCCTTTTAGCTGCTTCAGTGAGGTGTGTAAGAATCTCTGAACTACTTTCATGAAGCCTGGATTCTACCATTTAAATGCAGAGAGAGATAACAAGGTATTGGCTGTACCTAAGCAATTAAGCACATCCTGAAGTTTTGTGACAGCTGCATATGAAGCTCCTGTTTTTCCACTTCAGAACTTGTGCACAACAACTAACTACAACTACAACCCAATGATGAAAGAACTCCCACTAGGTTCAGTATATATTTGAAAATTTTCATCCAAAAGGTATTTTGCAGTGTAAGTAATTAAGTCCAACACTTACTCCAGAAACAGGAGCACTCCCTATTAAAAGAGCTGTGTAAAATTGTAAAATGCATGGCACATGAATCCCAGCTTTACATGCTTTCAGTAAGCCCCTTCACCAAAAAACTGCTCCGCACATACTGATGCGAAAAGCCCGTATCCGCGAATGGCGATGGACAGCTCCTTGCTGCTCGAATCCATCCTCCTGATGGTTCCATAGAACTGCTCCATGAAGAACTGCAACTTGCTCTTGTGTAGCTCTGCATCCTTAGCCACCATTAAAGAAATCTGTAAAACAGATATAAACACTCCAGCATTTCACAAAAAATGACAGTAAGTCTTATCAGATACCCTGCTTGTAATACAAAGCACTAAATAATAAACTAACTAATTATTCATTAAATAGATTCATTGAACTTCCAAGCACCAAATATTCCCACTATTTAAGGAAATTTTATTTTGCTTTAGACTTGGAGATCCTAGTGAAGTTACCACACCTGCTTAAGGAATGAATCCAGCGCAGAATAACTGGCTTTCTTCAGCTCCTGATGCGTGTGGCCACACCATTTGCACATCACTTCATAGAGGGAGACATAGTTGTCCAGGAGCAAGGCTCCAAACTGAGCAGAGTGCCAGCTGAACAACTGTAACCCAGCTGCAATTTAAAAACAATTTCATTAAAAACCAGACTTACATTACATTTTACACAACCAGCCCAGACTGTGAAAGTCCACATTAGGACTTTAGGTAGACAGACCCACCATGACTGGAGGATATAAAATGTATTCCTCTAGCCTCTACTGATACTCTAGAGTATCAGTACCTAAACATTAAGAACTTAAGCATAAAAACAACCTTCCGAAAGCCTCTTTTTAAATGTACACCATTATGGAACACATAGCTGTGTTCTGATCTAATTTACATTACTATTGAAAAAGAAAGGGACTTCAGTGGTTATAAATAAAAATTGATTGCACAATTCAGAAGGATCTGGTTTCTGTTGTCAGGACATATGCACAAGTCCCCTTCTCTGTCAAACTGTGATACAGACAAATAAAAAATTCAGATTATAGGTAATTTCACTATTCTAAATATAAACATAAATGAAATTTCAAGATCCTTAATGAATTAACTGGGCAGAGGACAGACTACCTTTAAAGAGGGTTTTACCCCACACAGTTACCATGGGCCTACTACTCAAACCTTACATTTTTGCAGTTTCTGCTTAAGCCACTCACATTTCATGGGCCAACTTCTAATCTTCCATTTTTTTCCCCTGTTCTTTTTCTCCTTCTTCCAGTGAAATTTCTCTTTTTTCTTTAACTCAATCCACTGTCACACCTCTTCTGTTCTAATTAGCTACACTCATCTTATTTCTACCATTTCTTTCTCACATCATGGTTTTGTACTACTCCAGAGAGGCAAATGGCATCAAGTATAATGCTGCTATTCATAAGCTGATTAGGCCTTGTCTAGTTTAACCAAATACAAGTTACACTCTATATTCCAATTTGAAGTACAGCAGCTTTCCCCCGGCCAGCTTAGAAGATTGAAGACATCCAGTAAAGAATAAACAATTCCAGACAAAAGACAGTATCCACCTCAGCATGAATGAAAATAGTTTACATCTTACCTAGAGGTACTGCATATCGCTTCTGATCAACCTGTAATACCAAAAGAGGTTTGTCACTGTGATTTACTCTTCACCAGGGCTAATGTGTTTATGCAGAACAGTTAACTCAGAGCAGATTTACCTGTGGGTTGATTGCCTTCATTGCAAAATCAAAAATCTCCCTTGCAGTCTGAGGATCTGTGAAAAAATCCAACAGTGAATATTTCACTACTGACAGACAGTAGGCAGAGTGAAAACTAAGATATTTTTATCAATGCTTGGTATGAAGCAGTGATATTGGAAAGCCTTATATATCTCATTTTAAGAGACAGACCTTTTTTCCTGAAATACTCTTAAATTTGAAAAAGAATTGTACATCTGTATTAGCTGTTTTTTCTGAATACCCATGCTTAAGTAGACTATTAAGAGAAACACATCTCCATACAACCTGCATTCCAGCTTCAATGTGGCTCTCACAGCTGCCCAACATGTGGTAAGAAAATAGCACTTCAAAGATTTACATATAGAAAAATACTGATGAAACCACTTCACACAAAGACAGATTACAAGGACTGTGTGAGTGTGTATTTTGCATAAACCATCTACTAACAGGGAAATTTTCATTCTGAGTTCACACACAGAAATGGTGCAACTTTTTGGCTGTGCAATAATTAAATTGCAGAACTGTCTGTAAAACTGTAATAAAATGTGTCACTGCCTTTCTCATGGAAAAAGAACATACCTTCATCCACAGACTTGGTGAAGTTGTACATGAGTGCAACCAGTCCTCTCAGACATCCTGCTACAAGAGGTAGCTTGGGTCCCCTTGTAGCAGATGTCATCTGAAAAGAATAAAACACCCTCAAGCTAAGATAAATTTACACCAAGGCTTTCCAGCTCCTAGAAGTGTAGGTAAGTAACTTACTACAACTTAATAGTTACATCAGAACCCAACTCTATGAAAAAACTCCACAAAATCATCTTTACTCTAAGTGTCACATCATTTGGAGGGAAGCACAAGAGATCCTTTGAAAAACATGGAAATGTTCCAAGATCAACAATACCAAAATTTAGATAAAATACACTAATGTTTTGAAAGTACTTAGAAATTCAGAAATATGAAAGTTCAGCAGAAATATGATGTTCACCTCACATGCAACTCTGCAGCCAGTACAGAAAAAATCAGAAACTACAAGTGCATGACAAGGTAACCCTTCTTGGGGAATGATCATCACACGCCATCTTTTCACACAGTGAATTGGTTCATTTGCTGTTATTGATGGCCTTCATCAATAACAGCAGTTATTGACACATAACAGGAATTTTCACTTAGAAAGCTTCTCAGAGCCAGAGAACACAACTTAAACAGTCATTCAGGAAGAATTTATGATTGTTCAGCTAGATCCCTACAAACTGTACTAACTACAGTAGTATTCCAACTGCCAGTACTATACACTTTAAAGGGAAAAAAATCCCACTAAAATAGCAATACAAAAAGAAGACCAAAGCAAAAAACCAAAGAATGAAAAGAAATTCCAATCATACCTGTGTTTTAAGCTCTCTCAAATAAGCTCGGAACAGTTTTTCAGAGTTGTTAATCATGTCACTAGGCTGAACTTCTCCCAAAACTCCCAAAAGCTCATAAATCTTTTCCAATACTAGAAAGCAATTTTTGATATTATTAAATCTTAATTACTGAAATCATTGCTTTTGGCATTTCCAGTGCAATTCCTATTAACTTGCAACCATGAGAAGACCATCCCTAACAGTGTAATTGCTGATAAAAGCGTGGAGCAAACATCTTTATATATACACACACACACATATATATATGTAGCCATATACTACAATGTGAGATGAATCCTCCTCTCACATCAGTAAGTTAAACATATTTACTATTTTTAAACAGGGCTCAGAAAACTTTAATTTAAAGGCCACATACACTGAGGAAGCACTTGTTAAGGCCAGCAGAAGTTTCTAGGCTTGAATTCAGACTGAAGGATTCTATGCAGGCACAAATTTTATGAGACCTGTAAAGCCAAGATTTCAGCAGGATCTAGCCATAATGATCAAACTGCAGCTTATACTAATATACCATAAACAATACACTTAGGCTAAGGAGAACTGATGAGCTTGTATTAGAGGTGACCAATGCAGGAACTACCACACTAAAACTGCAGCTTTGAAGACAACACTAGTCAGGCTTAGAATAAAATAACAAAAAACTTTAGAATCATAGAATTGTTTAGGTTGGAACAGACCTTTAAGATCATCAAGTTCAACCATTAACCCTACACTGCCAGGTCTCATCACCGAAACATGTCCTCAGGTGCCTCTATACATCTTCTATACATGTTCAGCAATGGTGACTCCACCACTTCCCTGGAAGCCTGTTCCAATGATTGACAGTCCCTTCTGTGAAGAAATTGTTCCTAATATCCAATCTAAACCTCCCCTGGTGCAACTTGAAGTCATTTCCTCTTGTCCTGTCACTTGTTACCTGGGAGACCAATGCACACTTGGCTACAGCCTTCTTTCAGGTGGCTATAGAGAGCAGTAGGGGCTTCCCTGAGCTTCCTTTTCTCCAGGCTAAACATGCCCAGCTCCCTCAGCTGCTCATCACAGGACTTGTGCTCCAAACCCTTCCCCAGCTCTACTGCCCTTTTCTAGACTCACCCCAATCCCTCAAAGTCCTTCTTGTATTGGGGGGCCCAGAACTGAACACAAGATTCAAGGTGCAGCCTCACCAGCGCTGAGTATAGCTGGACAATCAAAGAAAAACTAAGGCCTACCTGTGTCAGGAATTCTACTTTTTGCAGCAAGTTCCTCATAAAATTTATTAAATATCTCTCCAACTTTCATTTCTTCCATCAGACAGGAACGTTGTAAAGTGTGAAGCAACTAAGATGGATTAAAAAAAACAAAACAAAACAAAACATTTAAAACATTTAGACCAACACCCCAGTACTACTCGGTCTACATAAAAACACAGTTCACACAAGTAAGTTCAGCTTAAGTAAGCAAATATGCTATTCAATGAAAGAGATCTAAGGTGATTTGTCCAAAGAAGAGTAATGGCAACCTACTTTAACTACAAACTACCTTCCTATATATGCATAAATACAAAATTTACAACTTTTAATTTATAGTATACATATTACATATGTATACATCATGATCTAGGTGAAACCTATGCACAATATGATTTATACATATGTACATATAAACTCCACTGGAGCACAGGCTTAGAAAGTCTGCAGTAGCTTTTATCATACTGTATTTCTCTCCCTGCTAATATAAAGCTAATCCAACTTACAGTCACAGAACTGACTCAGAATAACTCAGAAGGGAGTTTCACTTCTCATAAACAAACTTAAGCAGGCACAAAAGCATTTACAAAAGAAGGGTCTAAATGCATTCAAATGAACTACTGTCTCACACACTAACTTAATTTCTGGGAAAAAGCCCTATTCCTCCACACTTTCCAAATACTTTATCTTATATTGCAACAGCATATATAATACAGAGTATTTTAAAGCAAAAATGCAACTGAACAACAAAATTTCTCCTTAAATAACTATAATAAATGGAGAGATCTGCAACTGCCTCCAAAACAATTGTGTCTTGCTCTAACAAATGAAGGAATGACATGCCCACATCTAAGCAACCTGCTAGAGAACACTGCAGGCAATCTGTTGTTAAAAACTTTATTTTTTAATATCTAAATATTAGCTATCAATCTTCTCTTGCTATGTCAGACTACAACTTCCTTGCAAGAGGAAGAGGAGGGGCAAGCACTGATCTCTTCTCTGTGGTGACCAGTGACAGGACCCAAGGGAATGGCCTGAAGCTGTGAAAGGGGAAGTTTAAGTTGGGTATCAGAAAACAGTTCTCCACCCAAAGGGTAGCTGGGCACTGGAATAGGCTCCCCAGGGAAGTGGTCACAGCACCACACCTGACAACAGCTCTGGAAATGTTTGGACAATGCTCTCAGGCACATGGTGTGACTTTTGGGGGTGGTACTGGGCAGGGCCAGAGTTGGACTCAATGATCCTTGTGGATCCCTTCCAACTCAGCTTCTTTTGCAACTCCATGATACAGATTTTCTGCATGATATAGTGTAACTATAGTAATACAACAGATTTTCTGCTTCTTATCTAGAAACTAGAGACATTTATAAAAGACATTTTGTGGGGGGATAGAATGTAAGAAAATAAAGATAGTGCAGAAGGTAATCTCACCCCTGAGGAGTTGCAGCTGTACTAATCACCAAAGATTAGGAACAGGCCTGCCCTTAATAGACCACAGCTGTGTCCAATAAGAAGAAAAGTGCTACAAAAGAGTGGGTTAGCTGGTTGAGGAGACAGCTAGAGTTTGTTGGCTGTGCTGTGAGGAGCTGCCCATGAGAAATCACCAAGAAGGTATGGGAGCTTTGCAATAAGATGACAACAACATTTTACCTTAATCAGAAGTTCCAGTGCTGAGATTTTACATTTTGCTGCTCTCTCTTTTGTATAGACACTAAGACAAGTTTGCTATAAACAAAATAAGGATAACAATACTTGTAAATAAAGACAGGAATTCAAAGACAGCATATTCTTCTACCTCTTTAAAGTATCTGTTATTACAAGCTTAAATTTTTTTAAAAAGACTAAAATAATATCTAGTCCTGGAAATAGTTTCACTGACAATACTGCAGCACTGTCTGACATAATAACAAACCCCAACTCGAGCAAAGAAATTGCAGTTTCTTCAGTAAAATTTGCACAGAGCAGGTTTTCTGCGTCAGTACTATCAGTCCTTATTATAAGTAGCTACTAATTTATGATCAGAAACTTCAGTGGTGCAGTCAAGCATTTCTATGCAAAGCAGCACAGATGTTCAGCCATCCAGACTCCAGTAACCTCAGGTATTGTAGTTACCACCAATTTGTGTATATATTGCAAAAGTAACAACTTCTCAGGTGATTTTTTTTTTAATGTTAATTTAAATTAGCCCTATAGAAGCATTTAAAATTTTACATTTAAATAGCAACTTTAGTTTGTAAAAATTGAAAGTTACAACTACTATTTCCAATGAAAATAACTAATTTTCAGAACCAATACCTACTATGTTCTATAATGAAAAGTTAATAAAATTAAGTCTACAGCTGGGCAAACAATTCCACGCTGCTCTGTGGTATGAAAAACAGTTTAAAAAAAATGTAGACTATTTCAGCTCTAACAAGAACACTGGAGATAGGCAAGGCTCACTGGGAGGGGTGAAGTACAGCTGTGAATGTTATGACATGGCACCCACTAGGCTAGTGTTTTGCTATCTAGCAAAACACATCTAGGAAGTAATTTTCATTTACCTACCTTAATATTACAGGCATAAGGATGAATTTTGTCACCAACTTTTTCCATAAAGACACAAAGAAACTTCAATGCTTCTTCCCTGCAATCTCGAAACTGAAAAGTTAAAAAAAAAAAATTTTTGAAATGTGTAACATGTTGCTCATATAACACTACTGAAACATTACTTTAAAGTTTGCCAACTTACCTCCTCGATGCTGAGGGATCTGTGGATAAATACGAGCAAGCCATACTCCTGGGAAAACACCAGGGACAGGTGCAGCGCTGCAGGGAGGCAAGGAACCATCGGGTGGTTGGCTTCATGCTCACCACCCAGCCCATCCCCTGGTGCAAAAGCGTGACCTGACGCCTTGGGCACGACTGACGCTCGTCCCCAGAAAACCACAACAAAGTGTGGGTGCTGCTGGCCTGCGGGCCCGGGCCTGAGCCTGTGCCCTCGCACCGGAGCCTGGCCCTGCTCAGGGCCGAGGAAAGCCAGCCTAGGGGCAGCTCAGCACAGAGGGGGTCGCTCCCAAGTGCTTTTACCCCGGTGAATGGTTATCTGCGGCAAGAGACCCCCTCCCTCCCCGGGAACCCCCGGGGACACAGAGCGAGCAGCGCAGCACGGACGGAGCCGCCCCGCAGAAGCCCCGGCCGGGGGCGTGTGTCCCGCCGCCACCGAGCCCTCCCCGGCCGCGCTCGGCTCCCCCCGCCGGGCCCGGGGCCGCACCCTGCTCGCCGCTGGCCAGGCTGGCCACGCAGGTCTCGGCCAGGCTGCGGAGCAGGCTGTATCCGTGCAGGGCGCTGCCGCCCGCATCGCCGGGCTGCAGGCAGCGGTGCAGCTGGAGCAGGCACTGCTGCACCCCAGCCATGCCGCCTAGGGCCCCGCAGCAGAGCGAGGAAGCGGGCGGGAAGGGCCCGCCTCCCGCCGCGTCCAACGGCGGCCGGGGGGACGCGGGCTGCTGAGCTCGGGCAGGAGAGGCGCTCCGCCAGACCATTCCCCGCCGAATAAGGGCCGGCGGAGGGAAGAGCCTTTCGGGCGCTTTTGTGTCTCTCGTCTCAGGGTGGGCTCAGGACACGCACACACAGAGTGGATCAGGTTAGAAGGGACCACAGTGGGCCTTCTGCTCCAAACTCCCTGCTCAAGCAGGCACACGGCACGGGGTTGCATCCAGGCAGTGCTCCAGGATCTCCAGTAAGAGATTCCACACCCTCTCTGGACAAATTGTTCCAGTGCTCAGTCACTGCACAGTAAAGAAGTTCTTTCTCACATTTAGGTGGAACTTCCTGTGCATCAGTTTCTGCCCATTGCCTCTTGTCCTATTGCCTGGAACCGAGAAAAGCCTGGCCCCATCCTCTTGGCACTTTTGCTATAGATACGGATAGACATTGACGAGATCTCATCTCAGTCATCGCTTCTCGGCACTGTACAAGCCCAGCTCCCCCAGCCTTTCCTCCAGATGCTCCAGTCTCTTAATCATCTTTATTGCCCTTCGCTGGACCCGCTCCTTGAGCTCCAGGTCTCTGTTGTACCTAGGAGCCCAGAACTGGACAGTAACGCTGGACTCAGTAGTTTCCCCCCTCCTATGCGAATGGGCTGCCCCAACCTCCCCACGCCTGCCTCCAGCCCTAGTTTTGCCGCGAAATTCGGTAAGGTGTGGGCGGCTCCACGCTAGGTTGCGGGGGGGAAGGCGATGTGTCACTACTGGGGGCAGCCTCTGTTTGTATCACAAGTAGTAACCTGCATTATAATTCTTTCTCTAGTGCAGCAGGTCGAGCGGGGCGCGACCCTCACTTCAGGTGTCCAGAAGTTTTATCTCCGTCCTCCTTTCCCTCTCTGTTCCGCATCCCCCCTTTCTGCCTTCGTTGGGCGCTCCCGTTACGATCGCGCCTCGCCATTGGCCAGAAAGCCCGGGAGAGCGCGCGCACGCCGCTGGCTTTGGCGCGGAGTGCGGCGGTGTCTGTGGGGCTGTACAGGTGGGTGGGGGCCGCGGGCGGGGGTCGCGGCTGTGGAGGGCAGGAAAGGGACGGGAACCCGCCGGTCGGGGCTCGGCCAGCGGCCGCCGCGCTCATTCTTCTCTCCAACCCCCTGCCCCCAGGTAGGACCGCAGCTGGAGCCGCAGCAGCGCCATGTCGTCGCCAGCCTCCACTCCCAGCCGCCGACGGGGCAAGCGCGGCCGGGGCAGCAACCCCCCGACTCGTAAGTGCTGCGTTGGGAAGGGGCCGGCGGGGTGGGCACCCCCCCGCTCCGGGAGTGCTCTCCCATCCCCCGCCTCGGTCCGCCTGGTCCGGCGGCCTGGCTGTTGTAACTCCGGGTCCGCTGTGTCTCTTGCAGCACAAGATGCTCGCTCTCCTCCTTCCCAGAAGCGTCGGACAGACGACTCCACCTCCACCGGGGACCTGCAGCCCATGCCCACCTCCCCGCCCGCCGACGCGCAGAGCCCCGGCGCCGCCGATGCGCTGTTCTCCAGCCCGCCGCAGTTCCGCCACTCCGGTACGCTGGGCTGGGGCGGCTCCGTGGCTGTGCGGGCCCCGGGGATGCGGACCGCCTGCACTGCCGTGGGGCGAGCCAGCGCTGGGCCAGATCCGGCTGAAAAACGCTCGAGGGAAAAATGAGCCTTGTCTCATGTTTCTCATTTGAATTTAGTACAGTGAACTCTGCAGGAGGGTAGTCAGTGTCTGGAGTGCAGATCTCTATTGTAGCTTCCGGTTAGCATGGAAATATGTATCAGGGAATATACATTAGTTTTTAAAATTTATTTGTAGAAAGAGTTACAAAACTGCTAACACAGAAGGAACTAGCTGTTTGCCATAGAAAGCCTTTCTTGCTTTTATATGTAGGATTATATATAACTGTTAATTGTGTCACTTACTCTACCACCCCCAAAATATTAAAACAATGTTCCATCTACAATTCTGTATGTTTTTATGCTTGAATTCCAGTGTAGTTTTAAAATACAGCACTGCTGTAAAGTTTTCTAGGGAAGCTTTATTTGAACTTGGTATCTTTGAGAGAGCTGTTAATACAAGGAAAAATTCTAGGGAGACTGACAACATCTTTATTGCGTGTTTTGACAAAACACTGGGCTTGACTGATGCTACTCATTTTATGACAGAGTTGAAGGACCAATGACACAAATGCAGAGGCTGAATTTTAGTCTGCTGTAGATATAAAATGTCTCAATAATCATTACAAACCACTTCCTTTTATAGCCATTCCTCTTGACTTTGACATCAGTTCACCTCTGACTTATGGCACACCCAGCTCCAGGGTGGAGGGTACCCCACGAAGTGGTGCCCGAGGAACTCCAGTCAGGCAGAGGCCGGATCTCGGGTCTGTCCGCAAAGCCAGACAAGTGGATTTACACTCGGATGGGGTAGGTGGATGTCTCACCTCTTGTACCTGACAACTTCTTTTTGAACATATAAATATTTGTATATGCTTAATTTGTTTTCATGCAGCTGGCTGATGATATAGTAGCAACCGAGCAATCTCTTGGACACAAGCTTGTTATTTGGGGAACAGATGTTAATGTGGCCTCGTGCAAAGAAAAATTCCAGGTAGGTTTAATTTCTTCCTCTTTTTTTTTGAATGAAAAGCTAGTTTGATTTAAACAAATACTAGTTGAATCTGATACAAAGGAGGTGTTTGTACTGCTAAGTTCTGCTAATTTTTCCTGCCTTTCTTTTACCTCTAACATTCAGAGATTTCTCCAGCGCTTTATCGATCCACTGGATAAAGAGGATGAAGACATTGGCCTGGATCTTAATGAGCCACGCTATATGCAACGACTTCAAGAGGTACTTTGAATGCAGTAATTTGTAATTCAGATTTTCTTTTTTCAGTCTTGCATTCCATTGAGCTAAAGATTTCCTAACTCCCTTGCAGATTAATATGGTTGGGGAACCATTCCTGAACGTAAATTGTGACCATCTAAGATCATTTGATGAAAATCTCTACAGGCAACTGATCTGCTATCCTCAGGTGAAGTAGTGCACTTGTTTTCTGACTTTCAGGTGGCTCTTTTCTGTTTCTGGGGTTTAAAATGCTTGTTTAAGTGGAGGGCATACTGTGTGTGTTCAGTACTTTATTTTACTGAATATAAGATGTCTTGTTTCATAGATCACAGAAACAGTGAGTACCTTGTGCATGCAGAGTTATCTGGTGAACTGCAATGTCCAGAGTTTTGTACTTCCACCCCTTGCAATACTCAAGTGAATGACTAAATAAATCTGATCCAAACAGCAGGTTTTGTGTTACGTAGGAAAATGTTCAGATGGTGTAACTT
Organism: Fringilla coelebs; assembly: GCF_963513975.1. Classification (NCBI taxonomy): domain Eukaryota; kingdom Metazoa; phylum Chordata; class Aves; order Passeriformes; family Fringillidae; genus Fringilla; species Fringilla coelebs. The sequence goes on along the minus strand of NC_140028.1, from coordinate 43,075,432 downwards.
AGTCATTACTGGCTGATCAGCACATAAAATGCTTTATGCATAATTACTTCATTCTATGATTTAACTTGTAAGTTGTTTTTAATACAGGAAGTTATCCCAACATTTGACATGGCTGCCAATGAAATCTTTTTTGATCGTTACCCTGATTCAATACTAGAGCATCAAATTCAAGTAAGACCATATAATGCACTGAAGACCAGGAATATGAGAAATCTAAACCCTGAAGGTAAATTTTTTGCTTACCATGTTAGAAAAGAATCTTAAGCTTCCCATAAACTTGGTGAATACTAATATAAGACTATGTAAAACTACTTGTGGTCCATCCCGACCAGTATCTTCCATTCATGTCTGTTTCAGAAGAACATGCTTTAAAGCCCAAATGGAGAATAATCTTATCCATAAAGGAAATATCTCCTATCATCAAGTACTTGTGTTCTTAGTTCTTGAAGTGCTAAGGATTCTTTCTTTTGTATACATACTCCTGTAAATTAGAATATTTGTATTACGCATTTATGATTCTTTTTGCTTGAACAAAATAGTAGTAACCTGTCTGTCTACCTTCTGTCTAAAAACTATTGTAATGTGAAATTTTGAAGGTTATTTAAATTTTAAGAGTATGAGGTTATGACATGAGTCCCTGTATTTTTGTAGACATTGATCAACTCATCACCATCAGTGGCATGGTCATCAGAAGCTCCCAGTTAATTCCTGAGATGCAGGAAGCATTCTTTAGATGCCAGGTTTGCGCTTTCACCACCAGAGTGGAAATTGACCGTGGCAGGATTGCTGAACCATCAGTGTGCAAGAACTGTAACACAACGCACAGTATGGCGCTGATTCACAACAGATCCATGTTCTCTGACAAACAGATGGTATGCTGGCTTCGGTAGGGGCTAAAATGAAAGAATTGATAGTTTTTGCTCCCTCACCCTCCTAAAATCATAAACAGCATTAGTTATGTATCTTGAGATTGAATGCTTTGAAAAGAAAAAGTGTTCTGGAACATGGAAATGGGTGAAACAGCTTAGTGAAACAGTAAGTCTACTTTGGAGAAGGAATGCATTAGGAGGATGAAATGTAGGATGTACATCTCTTAATGTTTCTGTATGGAAGTCCCTTTATATACAGTATGTCCCCTTCTGTCTAGACTAGGGGAGCCTTGTTTGTAGCAGCCTTTTATCCATGCCAGTAGCAATACCAAAATTCTCATTTTCATCATGAGATTTCTTGTAATCAGTTTTGCTGTTTTAGTGGGGATATTTTGTTCTTAAGCAATGTTCTCATTGAAAATGATGCTGAAGACTCTGTTAATACCAAATTCTGTTGTATACTTTGTGGAAAAGCTCTGCTTTTTTTGCAAGTGAAACTTAAATGATGTTTTTGCTAGATCAAACTGCAGGAGTCTCCTGAAGATATGCCAGCTGGACAGACCCCGCATACAGTGGCACTCTTTGCTCACAATGACCTTGTTGATAAAGTTCAGCCAGGTGACAGAGTTAATGTCACAGGTAAAATTTGGTTTGAGTATTTCTATTTTTCTTTTTCATTGATCTTAACTATGGGTAAAGGGACCTGACAGGATGCACTTCCAGGTGCTGAGGGAGTTGGACGCTTTCTTTGCAAGGCCATTCAGTTACCTTCAAAAAGTCACAATGACTGGCTAAAATACTAGAAAGAAAGCCTCACTGTAGGACACTCCCTACAGTGAGAAGGAGACCTGGGGGAACTGCAGGCCAGTCAGCTTCATCTTGAGCTCTGGGGAAGGTGATAGAACCAATAATCCTGGAAGCCTTTTCTTATTGGGACAGCGTTCTACACCCTCAGCCAACTTGCAGACAAAAACAAAACTGGAAGGAAACTGTGGTGCCATCGTTCTCCTGGGCTGTATTAGGAGTGTTGTCAGCAGGTTGAGGGAGTACTGGGTCCAGTTGTGGGCTCTCCCAGGGCAAGGGAAACACGAACATACAGGAGTGAATTCAGTAAAGGGCTTTCACGGTAACAGAAGCCTTGATCATACACAGAAAGGGTGAGAAATCTGTGACTGCTTAGCCTGGAGAATAGAAGGCTTGGGGGAATCTTATCAGCATGTTTAGAAACACCTGATTGGTGTGGGTGAAGGGGTGGTAGTGTCAAGAAGGCAAAGCCAGATTCTTCTTAATGATGCCCAGTGGCACACAGAGGGCACAAGCTGCAATACAGGCAACTCCAGTTAAAAATAAGAACTTTTTTACTGTTTGTGTGGTTGAGCCTCATCACAGGTTGACTGGCAAGGCTGTGTGGAGTCTTTGTCCTTAGAGATACTGTCCTGATGGGAGACAGCCTTTAGCATGCAATGGACTCCAGCTGACTCCAGTTTGACCCTGTCATTAGGCTAGACATCCCCAGGCGGTCTGGCCTTGATTTCTTTTTTCTGAAGCTGTAGCTGAAGAAGAGACAGTATCTTAAATAGTGTCTGCAGTCAGGAGAGTGATAATGTAGAGTAAGTCTTGTGATACTGCAGCAACATGTTATAAACCACTTTGCTTTAAAAAACAACTGCTGTAAAAAAAACCCCAAGCTGTTTGAAATGCATTAGAAAGCTGTTACTAAACTTGGCACTTTAAAACAGGGGGAAAGGCTGACTGGAGTGGGAATTTCAAAGGCATCAAGCCTTAGTTTTTTTTCAAAAATGCTCTCATTGTTGAGAACACTTTTGGTACAAACGTAAAACATATATGTCTATCTGCAAAAATTGGTCTAGGTGACTTAAATATGGCTTCTACATGCCTTACAGTGAAAAATGAGATGACAAAGTAATTAGGCAGTTTAGAAAAGCTCTACTCTTCCTGGGAACTTGTAAAAATTTTAGGGTTTGGAGTAAGTGTGTTTCTCCATATCTAATGCTATGATTGAAATTTGTATTTAGGTATCTACAGGGCAGTTCCCATTCGAGTTAATCCCCGGGTCAGCAGCGTGAAATCCGTGTACAGGACCCACATTGACGTCATACACTATCGCAAGACAGACTCCAAACGCCTGCACGGTGTTGATGAGGAAACTGAGCAAAAGAGGTTTACAGAGGAACGTGTGGAATTGCTCAAAGAGCTTTCTAAAAAAGCAGACATATATGAGAGGCTTGCTTTAGCTCTGGCTCCAAGTATCTACGAGCATGAAGATATCAAAAAGGTGAAAAGTTCTTTATTTCTCTTGCAAGACATGTATTTTTATGTGTATATATTTGTAGTTACTGTTTGTTAATGTGTCTTGAAACTTAAAAATTCAAAAAGCTGTTATCTTGAGCAGTCTTAAAATGTCATGGTCTTGTCAGGGTGGAGTTGGTTGCAAGTGTATCATAATTCTTTTCAAGCTATTAAGGAATGTTAATTAGAGGGAAGCTAACTGAAAAGGCAGGAAGGCAGCAGAACTGGGAAAACTTAATTGCGGGATCTATCTTGGACATTTCTTGGAAATTCAGATTTCTGATTATCAAAGGAAAGTAAGTACCTGTAACATAGTAACTGAGAAGAGGCATCCACAAGGGAAGAGTGGCTTCAAAAGGATATATAGTTGACTCTGAATTATGGCGTATCAAAACATTTACTTGGATGTATCCAGGAAGGGACTGTTCCAATAAAGTATCAGCTGAGGTACTAGAATATTGTGAAAACTGCAGTCACTAGCAGGTCTCAAGGTATTGTTAGACATCAAACACTCCTCTTCCATGTATATTCCTTTGAGGTTTTTTTAATAGAGTTACACATTATTATTGTTCACAAGTTCCTGAAAGTATAATTCAAAACCATACAATGATTTACTTATGAAATGGGAACATAGTAATGACGGTTCCTTTTGTTGTTACCTTCTCAAAATGCTAATAAAGGCACATCAAGTCTAGAGGGTGGAGTTGAGGAAAACTCAGGACCCTTCAACAAAGGGGATTCTTCAGGTTCCAACCAAAATCTGATTACGACAACATACAAAGTTTCTGTCTTTAATGCTTGAAACCATGCAGATGCACTGAGCTGTGTTAATTTTAGCAGTGTTTATTTTTCATATGTTTCAGCTGAACAGTTGGATTTGCTCTGTTACATCTATACAATTGATAATTTCATTTTTATAGGGTATTCTGCTTCAGCTTTTTGGTGGATCAAGAAAGGATTTTACTCACACAGGAAGAGGGAATTTTCGTGCAGAGATCAACATTCTTCTCTGTGGTGATCCTGGTACTAGCAAATCCCAGCTACTCCAGTATGTGTATAACCTGGTTCCTCGAGGCCAGTATACTTCTGGCAAAGGCTCAAGTGCAGTTGGTCTTACTGCATATGTGATGAAGGATCCAGAAACACGGCAGCTGGTTCTTCAGACAGGAGCTCTGGTACTCAGTGACAATGGCATTTGCTGCATTGATGAGTTTGATAAAATGAACGAAAGCACAAGGTCAGTTCTACATGAAGTAATGGAACAACAGACGCTCTCCATTGCAAAGGTAAATGAAACTGAAGTTATTCCTAGAGGATTTTGCTCTTGCTTTATTCAGAGGCTTTCACAATACAGCTTTTGACTACAGAATCCACCTAGTAACATTGGTGATCTCGTGAAATTGGAGGGAGGTTGTGGTGGCACAGCTGCAGCTGGTTTCAGAAATGTTTTTCCTTTTGACAGGCTGGAATTATTTGCCAACTGAATGCTCGTACATCTATCCTAGCAGCAGCTAATCCTATAGAATCACAGTGGAACCCAAAAAAGACTACTATTGAAAACATTCAGCTTCCTCATACACTGCTGTCAAGGTACTGAACTGCACTGCATGTGTCATTTTTGGGGGATGTTAAACTTCCTCTTCTGAAGATCATTACATAGAATAGAATACAACTACTGGTTTTCACAACCTAATGGAAAACTTTTATAGTACATACTTTATATGCTGTCCTTGCAATATCTATGTGAGCACAGGAGTGCCTTTTAGTATTTTCATGTTGACCTTGAAGAGCAGGTGTGATAAGATCTGTAGGATCTCTTATTTAATTCTGTGTTGTTTCATATTCATTTCCTAGAAATGAGCTGTTCTGAAACTTACGGTATTGATTTACTTAAACAAAAATTTGGGATGTTTTTCTTAGCTCCATAAAGATTTTAAAGTGAAACACTGATGATCAGGGAACTTGGTGGCAGAGGTGGTAGAATCCTAAGATCTGTGCCTGCTTCATGCTGTTGTGTAAAATTCATCTGAGGAGGTAGCAGTTCTGGTCAGTCATTTAGGCAGTTGTTCTTAGAGCCACATTTAGTGCTTGCTGACAGAAAATTAAACAAAATGCTGGACTTGGATCTTGTTAAGAATTTCCACAGCAACTGGAAATTTGAAGTATACTCATGCTATACTGGATATCCTGAGAACACTTATGGCTTAAATTTCAATTAAGAGCTGCTAGGTTTGAGCAGCATCACAATTCCACTATTTATTGGATTTAAGCCCACAAAAATAAATTATTGGCTGGCTAAAAATGCATTATCTGTGTCTGCTTCTAGTTGAGACTGGTTGAATATATTGTAAAATATAAACCATTTTCTTCAGGATTAAACTGCAAGAGCTTTTCGAACTATTTGTAATTTATTTAGTTGCTTTTTTTTGGCTGTTGCATTTCAGGGCAGTATCTTTAGCAGCAAGTTCCATGCATTTGTTAAGTGTGTGGGATTTTTTGTTTGTGGCAGTTGCAAATTTCTTTTGGGGGGGGTGTGGGGTGTGGATTTTTTAAGGAAAAAAAATATGTCAGCCTTGAACATGGACTCTGAATTTTGCAGAATGTACCTTGCTTTCAAAATTTCAAGTCCATAGGGTGTAAGCAAATTTATTGTGTTGTTCTGTACTGTGAGAATTCTAGAAAATTTTTTTTCCTGGTGAAAGCAATTTCTACTGAGAGTAGGAATTAAGTCTGGTAACTCTTACCTGTACTTACTACGTCAAATCTTTCTAACCCAAGTACTTAAATGACAAGAAAGTATGCACTCTAATACTGGATCATATCCCATTCAGATTTGACTTGATCTTTTTGATGTTGGATCCCCGTGATGAAGCTTATGACAGACGCCTTGCTCGCCATTTGGTTTCACTGTACTACCAAAGTGAAGAAAAGATGGAGGAGGAATACATGGATATGGCAGTACTGAGGGATTACATCGCATATGCTCGTAGTTATGTAAATCCCAGATTAGGTGAAGAAGCAGGCCAAGCCCTTATTGAGGTAAAGGAATTGCTGCTTAGAATGTTCAGAGTCTTTCCTGACTTGTCAGAAGTGGTGAGATTCCCTTGTGCATACTCTATTCACAGATCAACCTTCTGTAAAATCCTTGAAAAGTAAAAGTCTTTGATGGAAAGAGGGATCAGATGAATCATTCTGCATTCTAATGTTTAGCTTTCAGATTTTTTTGTTTGATTCCATCACATAAAACACATAAAGGTCTACCAAAGCAAAATGTCATCACAGATACAAGTACTGCCATATAAGACTAATCCAGAATTCTAAAGTGATTCAAAACTTGATTAATTACCATGGTTAAATTGCTTTATAACGGAAAAAAAATATTTGATGTGGTTATTCATCACTGCAGACAAACTATGGAGGTGTGTGAGCAGAAATATAGTATTTGGAACGGCTTGCCAAAATTGCTCACATTCTGAAATAAGAGATGGGGGATGCAGTGGACTGAAAAGGCATTAACAGGCAGTGAACTATGTAACCCTGTCTCCCTCTCAGGCGTACGTGGACATGAGGAAGATCGGCAGCGGCAGGGGAATGGTGTCTGCCTACCCCCGGCAGCTGGAGTCTCTGATCCGGCTGGCCGAGGCGCACGCCAAGGTGCGCTTCTCCGAGAAGGTGGAAACAGTGGATGTGGAGGAAGCAAAACGCCTCCACCGGGAAGCGCTCAAACAAGCTGCTACTGATCCAAAGACCGGCATTGTGGACATATCCATCCTCACAACAGGTTTGTGCTTCCCTACTGTTAAAGCAGGGCCACTGTTGGGATTTTGTGGTTTTTAAAATGTAACTTAACCTGTCCTCCTTAGCTGATTGCTGAAAGGTATTTTCTTTGCTTTCATAAGGAATGAGCGCAACAGCTCGTAAGCGGAAAGAGGAATTGGCTCAAGCCTTACGGAAGCTCATCCAATCAAAGGGTAAAGCACCATCTTTGAAGTACCAGCAGCTCTTGGATGATCTCCGAGCACAGTCTGATATAGTAAGTTTCCTGCTTTGTTTTTACATTAACATTAGTGTTCAAAAGCATTTTTTTCCAAATTAACATTCTTGTCCTCATACCACATTATGGAAGGAAATGGAACCATGAACAATTTGTTGGTATGACTAGAAAGCCAGTTCTTTTACAGACAAATTAATTGAATTTGCTGTACTGTAGTTTATTCTGGCTTCTGGAATTACCAAATTCAACGTCGGGGTTCTGGGCCAGGCTTCAATTTTCACATAGAATGAAAACTTCAAATAAAAATATTATAAAATTGACAGAAAGTATAGCATTTTTTACTATGTTTGAAGTATTTTCCCCATCTTTATTTGATTTGCTCCTTTTCTTTAAGGCCGTCACGAAGGAAATGTTTGAAGAAGCACTTCGTGCCTTGGCTGACGAGGACTTCCTGACTGTGACTGGAAAGACAGTGAGGCTGCTGTGAGTTACCCTGTGCGTGAGAGCCTGCTGTCACGACTTGTACTTCGCCTTACTCAAGATAGTGTCAGTCTGCAAGATCTTTGAGATTTGGGACTATCATCTGCTATGACAGGCATAGCCTTTCCCTGCCAAACAACTGCCATGGCTCCTCTCTGCCTTTCTGTATTACCACTGCAAGATTTTCACAGCTTGGGTTATCACTTGCTATGACAAGGGTAGCCATGATTAAGTGGCATCACTGTCATTTTAAGATTTTATGGAAATCCTCATGTCAATAATACTATTTACATTTTAGCTAAATGTAATTACTAATATGGCAAGGGCTTTGTGTTTTTATGATGTTTTTTAGAGCATGGTAACAATATTGCCTATATTTCCATTTGAATTGTAAAAACTCAGATGACATTTTAGTAATTGCAGTTTTTACTGTTAGTATTGCAGTAAGCTGAAATAAAATTATTCGACTTAAAAAGGACTCGTGTTCAAGTACAAATCAGCATATCCTGTGCTAATTTTCCATCTAGAATTCTGCAATTTTTTTGGAAGTTCTTCCTGAGAGCATGAAAGGCACTCTGCTTTTTGCATTTTTTTTTCGTTTGACCTGAGTGTACTGTGGAAGTATCCACAATGTAAAAAAGATAGATTCTACTTGAAATGACATTTCTTTACTTCAATTTTAAGTATGAGTGGTTTCTTTACTTCAGTTTTAGGTTTGACTAATTAAGATTATCCATCTTTGGTGTAATGACATAAAATCAATCCTGAAAGAAGAAGGTCTTGTAGATTGTTTACAATAATATTCCCAAGGGCATGGTATGGGTGATTTTTTAAATAGAAAAATACAAGGCTATGTCAACCTTCCTCAGCTGTACAAAAGCAGCATGATTGCTTTATGTCTTCTTTTTTTATTTAAGTGCAATGAGCAGGTTAGAATCCCTGCATAACTCTTTCAGCCAAACTTGAAATTGGATGTTACTGAGAAATATTCCACACAGTACTCTGCCTTCATTTCATGAAGAGGGAAAAAAATAATCCATCTATTTACTTGAAATAATCTTGGATTATACTGTGTTCATCCTAAAAGAATGATGAGTCTTTGTCTAATCATTAGACATTCCTGAGACAGATGTCTGCATTGTCCACACTGCTTACAGCTGATGAGATAAAAAATTACAAAATCAAAGATCATGTTCAGAAATAGTTTTTTATAAAACAGGTTTACCACAGCATGTTATGGGGAGAAGAACCCAGCGGCAACACATTGTAAACTGAGAAAAACTTTGCTAAAAATAAGTGCCTACACAGCAGCCTTAAGGTTGCCCTAGACTTCTCAGAACAATGGGATTTAGTGTGACCATTCTAGGCATCTTCTATCTACTGATCATACTGAAAGTAGTCACATTTGGGGTCTATAAATTTTCAATGAGAAGATTTAAGTTTTTTACTCCAGAGACACACCAAGAAATGGAATAATAATTTTTGCTGATTTCACACGTTTTCTTCCTCATCCATGAACAGGCTGAAGATGTGAGGAACTAAGGGCTTTTTGCATGCTGTTAGGCGCTCAGTTAATATTCAAGACAACAAATTTAGTGTAACTGGTGACTGAGATCTAAAAAGCTGCACTTGCTGTGCAGCTCCTGGAAGGGTCAGGGGAAAGTACACCATATGAAACATACAATGTCTGGAGAAGGACCGGAAGAAATTAGTAAGACATTGTGGAAAGTCAGTGAATCAGATAGTCAACGTTGTCTCTGAAGCTCTAACACAAGTGTGCTTTCAGGTATGTTAGAGGCATCAGCCTCCTAAAGGCATTGCTGCAAAATGGAGAGAAGTCTGAGGAGCTCAATTATAGCCTGCACACAGGCCATAGCTAAAATACATGGATGCTGTAGCGTGCTTTCCAGGACACAGACTTGGGAGGAAAGCAGTGACACCTTTTAGCTGTAAGCTTGACTGATCCAGCTCATAATACAGCTTCATTAATGAATCATTAATGAAAGAAGATCCCATATATCTGGGGAGGGATCACAATGGACAGCTGGGGTAAAACAAGCATTCTGAAACTATTTCCACTGTGTGATCAAGATACTTCAAGTCTCTAACCATCATTCATCCATTGTGTGCTGCTTTTGGATGCTGTACAGTTAATTTTCTTCACAGTGGCTGTTGTGGGGATGTATTTTAAATTCGTGCTGAGCACAAATCAACAGGGTTGACAATACAGACGTGTTTGTTACTGCTGAGCAGGGCTTACACAGAGCCAAGGCCTTTTGTGCGTCTCATATTTCCTTGTTGGCATAGGAGGTAGAGAGGAGACAGCCAGGACAGGAGACACCAACTGACCAAAGGGATATTTCAGACCATACAACAACATGCCCAGTGTATAACACAGGGGAAAGGAGGAAGGGGGGGACATTTGAAGTGATGTCATTTGTCTTCCCAAGTAACCATTACATGTGATGGGGCCCTGCTCTCCTGGGGATGGCGGGACACCTGCCTGCCCATGCGGAGCAGTGAGTTAATTCCTAGGTCTGCTTTGCTTGTGTGCATGGCTGTGCTTTCCCAATTAAACTGCCTTTATTTCAACCACTGAGTTCTCCAGCTTTTACACTTCTAATTGTCTCCCTGCTGGTGGGGGAGTGAGTGAGCAACTGTGTGAGGCTGGGGTTAAACCACGACACGTTGTTTTTCATTAAGCATGGAAAAATGTCATCCTGCAGTATCCTCTTCCTGCTCAATTTAACTTATACTGTGCAGGAAGTCAACTGTTAAAACAGGGGACTGACCTATACGGTTATATAAGCCTGATTTAGGTAATAAGGGCAGAGGAAGAAAAGGAGGAAAAAGAAAAAAGTCAGTTTTACTCCAATGAAAACAAAACTAACATTTTACAGAAATAGTTACACGTTTGGTTTGGTAGTGTGGATGAATTTCTGTCTGGCAAAACACTGGAGAATGCGGGCATCGATCCCGCTACCTCTCGCATGCTAAGCGAGCGCTCTACCATTTGAGCTAATTCCCCCCCTGGAGGCGGCTCATGGGATCACAGAACTCTGATCCTCTGCGAGCCTCTTAAAACCACAGTTGGATACGTGCGGTTAAGTTTTCTCTCTTGCTCTGGCCTCTCTGCTCACAAAAGAGAACACGTTCAACTTTCATCACAAAATCATTCATTTGTAGTATTTCATTTAGCATTTCCAAATCAAGCAGCAAGAAACAAGGCAAAATGGGACAGACGTCTTCCAGCTGTGTGCTTGTAATAACAAAAAGTGAGCCGTTTGTAACTTGCCGTTCACGAAAGAAAGTGCGTTGCGGCATTTTGCTTTGTTGCTGTACGCGTCAGGCTTTATTAGGTAGTGAAGTATTTTTACTCCCACAAGGGGCAAAACGAAGAGTGGAGAATGCGGGCATCGATCCCGCTACCTCTCGCATGCTAAGCGAGCGCTCTACCATTTGAGCTAATTCCCCCCATACGACCGCCGACCATCATGTAGCATCAAACTTCAATAGCCACAAATACAAACTCCGCGCCTTTACTCTGTTTTTTCACCGCGGGAGTAACCCCACGGCAGCCGTTCTGAATATTTTAACTACCGCCTGACCCGGAGCCGCCCCTGGTTTTGCCCGAGATGACAAACAAACTGACGGGGTAAGGCGGAGTAATGTGATAAGGCACTTCCCGCTAACAAACCCGTGCCCTGAAGCCTTTCAGTGCCACCTGCCACACGCTGGATTTGTCCTTCTCCTACACTCAGGGAAACCACATCACAAAACACAGCGGAGCAGCTCGAGGATAATACAAAATCCGCATCTGTCCTGAAAGCAAAACTCAAGCCTGATTAAATTAACTTATATCAGTTTCCATTAATATTGACAAGAAGATGCATTGAAGCGATCTGTGTTAAATGAAAGTATGTGGGCACAAAGCCTTCAAAACTGAAACACCCTATTTTTATTTTTTTTCAAGGAACCTAAGAAGGTTGGGCTATTTTTCAGACATAGGTGAGGAAGTTTTCCCAACCAGGTTAAGAAATTAGGACATTTTACTTGCCATTTTACATGAAAACCTAGCAAATCCATGATCACAAAACAATGTTGTGAGTTACATAAAATACATGTTTTAATAATTAATAATAGTGCAGAGATATTTCCTCACTTGGGCATTAAACGAACTTTTTCTGTTTCTAAAAAACATTCTGTTTCTAAAAATGTTCTAAAACGTTTTCTTGTGAGCCAGATGGGTGAAGCTTTAGCTCTTTTCAGTGGCAGCAGAGTGAGACATGGCGGTGAAAAACAGGGAGAGGTAATCTGCCTTTTTCATAATGACTGACTGCACAGGGTTGATAAAGAAAACTGTTCATAGAGCTGAACCTCGTGAAACACGATATGGGAGAGATCCTGGCCACAGGCTGCAGGGGGCCATCACTGAGCCTAACATACACATATGCCTGTGAGAAGAACTGAAACTGCTTTTGCATATTTGCTTTCCCCCATCAAGTCTGCTTCAAGTGAGGTAGATAAAATCATCTCCAATATAATGCAAGAAGTGTTAAGAATAAATTTTATTTTTTTTATTGCGCAGAGACTGTAGTTAGGCAGGAGAATATTTGAATTTTAAGAGAATGTTTACAGCAACACTGTAGTTGTAGCTCCACATCTCGACCCGTAATTGGATTGTAACAGATCTGGAGTACTACCTTACCTAGGACAAGTTATAACTTGCTGATGCTCAAATTTGAAATTTTTATTTTGTTTTGACTGGTTTGCCATCCAGTGGGTTAAATCCTTCAGAGAAAACCACCAGTACATGTATTGTTGAATTACTGCACACACTTCAGTTTACTAGCAGGACTTAGTCCTCTGCATTTAAACAGAGCATATCAGCGTATCCACTCTCTCTGTAAACAACATTTTCTTTCTTGAAATCCAGAAAGCATTCTTTGATTCAATAGCCTGTGAAGAGAGGTTTAGCCATGTGGTTCCTACTGCAAAGTCAGTTAGTATGACTACAGGTGAATTTTTCTGTTTCAGAAAGTTGCTTAGTAACCCAATATATTTAAGATGTAATACTATTCGGACAGAATTATCAAAGTCAGTAAATAAAGGTGGATACACAAATAATGTCTAGAATATAACACAAGAATACATGAATGAATTTTTCCTCGCCAAAAATTAAACATGAACTTTTAAACCACTGTATTTATCATTTATGTATATTTAATGAGAAAATAAAGTTGGAAAATGAACCAAAGACTTGAAAAAAAGGAGAAGAAAAATCTCACAGTACTTGAGTGACTTCTAAGAGTAATCTTTCTAAATTTACAAGCCTTTTTGTATTTCTAAGAGATGCAAACAAAATAGTTCTCTCTCCTTGAATAAACGCTAGAGGATGCACTGCTCAGGGAAACGAGTTGTTTCATCCACGGAACACAGCAGAGAACGCTCCTCATACGGCAAGCGTGTAGCCCGGCTTTTCAGCCATGGGCTTTTCCACGTAAATTCGGAGGTGACAGTGCTGTTCGGCAGGGCGACTGAACACAGCAGAGCGCGGTGCCTGAGGCCGAGTGCCGCCGCCCCGCGCCGCCCGCGGCAGGGGGAATTAGCTCAAATGGTAGAGCGCTCGCTTAGCATGCGAGAGGTAGCGGGATCGATGCCCGCATTCTCCAGTGTTTTGATGGGCTGTGGCGCCACGGGGGGGAAAAGATTTTCTTTAATGAACTGTCCTGGGTTTGTGGTAGTAAATCCACAGCAGCAAATACAGACCACCTCACGCGGCAAATAAAAGGGGAGAAGAAATGGTACCTGTATAGATTACACCTGCGCGCCCTCTGAGGGGCAATTTCTTCACAAACCCATCTAAACTAACGCTGTTATTCTGTGATACAGAAAAAAAGAAATAGCCGCTTCCGTCCCTTACCACTGCACTTATGTGTGAGCATTTATGATTACTTTTTAATGGAATTGTCTCTGCAAAGATGCAAAAGTTTGTAGTTGTCCATATAAACAATCAGCTCATGACAGAATTAGCGTCTCTCCACCAGCTACCTTGCAGCCGCTGTGGGATGGGTAGGGGACGCTTGTTCCTAACATGAGTTTCAAGTGATATTCGGTCTCCCACAGAATCATTTAATGCCCTTCTCTAATTTGTACAAAAAAAAAAAAAAAAAAAAAAGGCAGCTCAGCTCTGATCAACGTTAAAAACTTAACTAGTTCATATTATGCAAACGCGTCCCCAAACGGATTCATTTTAATCCTTACGAAATTGCTCCAGGAAAACGCATCTGAATTCAGAACAGCGGTGCATCAAAAATGTGGAGAATGCGGGCATCGATCCCGCTACCTCTCGCATGCTAAGCGAGCGCTCTACCATTTGAGCTAATTCCCCCCGCGGGCACCCAGCGCACTTGGCTGGCTATTCCTGCCTGCGCTCCCCTCGCTGCCGGAATCACCGCACGACGCGCTGAAACGCGACCCGCCGTCTCCCAGGCTAACAAAACTTCCTCCCCCACATCCCGGTAGCTGGGCAGTCCGAGCCCTTCTAATTGCCTCTCCAAGTCACGGGCAGGCAATAACAGCGCTCAGCCCCCCAGTGAAACGCAGAAACAATTAGGTCTTCCTGCTAGCGCACTGCTTTTGACAGCCGTAGTGGGAATTTTGCCTAATATGATATCTGGACTCCTTGAAGCAACAGCAGGCGCTTTGTTCAGCGGAGCTGCATCTGGATAACATCCGGGCTTGTGTTTCCAGGCAGTTGCAGACTTGTGTTCACACCAAACAATTATTACTGCTTAAGAGAAATCTGGATATATTTAAATACTGTATTTTTGCTAAAACAGATTTTTCATATCTGCAATCCCCAGGTGGAAGACAATCAGCTAAATTACTTTATCCTTCTCTATATTTTACAATATAAAATATATACGATTGAATAGGTAGAGTTTCTTCCAGTTCTTCCTCTTGTGGCAATAGAGGCTGGGTTTACGTTATAAAAAGGGAATTTAAAAAAAAAAAAGCACCCATGGAACAAGGGCTCTTGGAAACAGTGATGAAAGCACCAAATGGAACACCAGGAAACAAAGTAAGAAAGTAATAGTTCACATTATTTACTGACATGTCTCAGGCATTTTTAAGCTGTGATGCTATCAACAGACAGACAAACATACTCACACAGATACATAAAAAAATCAAAAATATACAACTAAAATATAAAAAGTAAAAAAATTTTACTAAAATGAAACAGCAGTGAAAATTCTGTCCAGTGGTTTCACAAACAGCAAGGGAGAGCTGTGAATTTTTATTACACTTACAATATTAAATAACCTGCTTTTCTGGAAAAAAAGAGTATCTGAAATGAAATTTATTCAATAACTACATAAACAGCTCCTGATTTCCCCAGGATGCTTGAAGACACATGAATCACACTGACATATAAAGATCTTTCAAATCTCTCCTTGTCAATGACTTAAAATAAAAAAATTTCAGTCTTTGTTCTAGCCCTAAAGCTAGAAGTCTAGGCCTAGCTAGAAGCTAGGGCCATAGGACCAGAAGTCCCATAGCCATTCTTCCATTAACAAAATTCCAGTGTCTTGCCATCTACTCCCTCCACTCTAATTGAAACAGCTGGCTTTGCCAAAAAAAAGTTTTACCCTCTCCTATTTAATCAATGTGTGAAGAAGCATCTGAAATTATTTGGCAGGAGGTCATTCAGTTTTTACTGCTGGAATTACACTGCAGATACCACTGACATTTAAGCAACTGACTGACTGAAAGCCCCACAGGTCAGTGTGCCTGACAAAGTAAGGAAGCTTGCTGCTCCTTCTATTCTGGGATGTTTCATGTCTTTCTTAGTATTCCTTCTGAACAAAAACCATTTAAGTCTCAGAACCACCTATGCTATAAAACAAACAAGCAAGCAAACAGAATCTTTCTAGTTGTGTTTGTATCAAGCTTGTAAGACCAGGGTTTAATCAAGCCAGATTTTGAAAGGTACAGCACATCCACTTGGTTTAATTAAGGGAATCCCCAAGCAGACTTAGAACTGCATACGAACTGAAACTTCCAATTTGTGACTAGGCACTGACAATCTTAAGGCTTTAACACAGCAAATTCAAGCAAATACTTAAATTCAAGCAAAACTCAAAATGAACTATAAATTAAGCAGTGACAAAATGAGCAATGACAGCTCTAGTATATTCAGTTCATTCTGTTAAATAGCCTAACCTTCAAGTTAGATATAGCATTAAAGTGAAACAAGTATGTCTCCAGTTCTGTATCCAGTATTTATCCCATATTTCAAGCATGGAAGGAAAAGCTGTATTTATAGTATTGAAGGAAACGCATTTTGGACCTCAGAGATAATTTTACTGAAAAGCAGTATCAGAATATAGAATCAGACAGCAGAATTCACATTATCCTCTGAGGGAAAAAACCCATGAATAAAAACCTCCAACTCCAACAGACAGCACCCCACCAACTGTACTGTAAATCACATAAAAAGCAACACAGCAGACATGCCATGAGTCCGAAGAAACGTCCCAGAATCTCTGTTTTGGTTTTTAATGGCCACAATGAGAATAAAACTTGTTTTGTTGGTGAAGATGTTATTGCTTGTTCATAAAATTTTGCCTCCATTTTACCATTATTCATTGATTCATACCCAAAGCACAGGACATAAACATACTAAAGAAATCCCTAAACACAAGAACCAACCAAAAAGAAAAAAAAAAACCAAACTCAAAATATAATAAACACTAGAAAGATTTGCTATTTTTAATAGTATTTGCTATTGCAGTTACCACGTTTGAGGAAAATCAGTATAGCCCATCTGGGAGGTTAGGCACCAGTATAAAATTTTTTAATATTGGTCAAAGAATCAGCTTAGCCAGGCATCCTAAGTAACTTCAGTTACCATTATCTGCCACAGCAGAAACTTGCAAAAGCCAAAAAAACTAATATTAAATATACTGCTTTTGTAAGAAGTATGACACCAAAATGTTTTTTGTATATATGTATCAGATTAGCATTTAGGATAACACTGTGCTCTCTGTGTACTAATAAGAGGGTGATCTCAGAGCACAGCTCTGAGCAAGATCATTTTATTCTACTCACAGTCATCTCCCTGGAGACCAATACAAAAATCACCCTCATTATTTCAACCTGCAAAATCTCTAACTTTATCAGGGAGTTGAAATACCAAGAAAACATACAAGTTACCATTCTCTCTCTCTAAAAGGATCCATGGATTTTAGGTTTCCACCTAGGTTATCATATGGAGTCCAGATTAGCAAAGATTTCATTCTATTTTCAGATGGGGAAACAGGAAGTCATACATTAACATGATTATGCATTTTTTCCCTAGGAAAATGGCTAAACTCACATTACAACTTACTCCCAATTTTTCTGGAAGACCTTGTATCCCGACTAACCTAATGAGCGTTTAAAATACTTTCAACATCATGCTACATGTACAACGCTCTCTTAACAGGTAATATCAATAAACAAGGTTATTACAGAAGTAATGAGACTGCCTATGCCTGAATCCCACTGGATCTGCAACCTTTGTCTTCTAAATCACCACTGTAAGAATCTCAATTTTCTCTACATTCGCTCTAATTCCACGTAGCTGAGAATGTGAGCTAGCTACACCTAGGCCACCTGGCTAATCAGCTATCACTGAACAGCACATACAAGGTTTTCCTCCTGTTCATTTAGTGTCTCTTCCAAGCCATGGATTTCCACAGAATAGTAAACAATTTCTTTATATTTTCAATTTTTATCCACCTTTCACTCTTTGTGCCAAAGTTAACAGGGATGAGAATGAAGACTCTTCATAGCTTAGAAGACTTTTAAGAAGATTCAGATCCCTATATCCCATGGCTTTTACTAAAGAACAGAACTACATGCTCACTAAATGAGATTTTTTCCCAAGAATAACAGAATAATTTTAAGAACAATAACCTCATCCAAATAAATAAATAAATCAACTATTTATGAAAAGCCCCAAGGAACTGGTTATAGGGAATGAATGGAAAAATGTATTTGGCTGCAATGTTCAAAGACTAGAAGGTTAAGATACACAGAACTCATTGAAGTTCAGTGTATGTTTAACATCTGATTACTTAGGAAAGCTGTCAGCTTTTCATGTGGACCTTTCTTAAATTTATACCCCACTGTGACATACAATAATTTTAAACCAGAACAGAGAAACCAGATTTATCATTAGAGGAGCTGCATTCACTTATGAAGCTACCTGCTTACAGTGTATTCAAAACACCACAGCCATGCTGAATTAGGACAACAAAAAAGTTTAGGATAGCACCCACTTCAACAAACTCTTCAACCCAAGTTTCCCTCTGATTTGAGTCTTCCACTTCTCTCCTAGGCTCAATGTTACAAATTAAGCAAACTCTGGAGGAGCAGTATCAGCAGTAAAGAAAACAACAGCTATTAAAATGTACTAATGCAGTGTAGGATTAGTGTGGTTGTAGGTGTTGAGAACAATTGAAGGAGGGCTGGAGCCCGAGTCATGGCAGAGCAGCACAGGAATAAGAACCCCAGGAGAACCCACAAAACCACCCACTCTGCTGAGGAGCTGCACTGCCCACTGCACCTCCTCCTTCAAACAAGCACCCCCACGACTCCAAACTAGATTTTGTGAGACCCCCTAAAATAACCACCACGACCAGAAAGCCTCTGTGTGAAAGGCTGTGCACAAACCTCCTCCGCCTGCTTTGTCTTTCCATGGTCTCAGCCCGGACTTGCTCCAGGTGCCTGCAAAGAAGACGCCGCTCCCCTGCCCACATGTTCCCACCCTCCCGGCCTCTCAGGACTGGGGCTCTGCTCCACCCTTCCCAGGCACTCAGCGTGCCCTACCCTGTGCTAGAACCTTCCACTCACCCCAATGGCAACTCTCTCCTCCAGGGCAGCTGCTGCCCTGCTTTTATTCCTTTACAGCTGGAGCGGCGAGCAGGCGGTGCTGGGAGGTTTGTCATCGTGGGAACAGGGAAATGCCATAGCTGTGTCTCCTCCTGATGTGTCAGGCAGCTGTTGGGATGGCAGGTAAGTGTTCTAAAGAAAAGCCACCACCCTGCCTGTTGGCCAGCTCTTCTGTCCCCCTGAAGCTGCCTTCTGTATTATCGGGGGGAAAGGTAATGCTGGAAAAAGCAGATTTCTAACCTAGTTTTCCCTATGCAATGGCTGTAAGTAGCAGGAACATCAGCTGAGTGTGTATGCCTTTAAATTGACCTAATTTTTTTTTTTCATAAAGTAAATTCATGGTAAGGTTTATGCTCATGCATTTTCTTAGGCATTGCTTTGAGGGTGTAGGTTGAAAAATAATTTAAAAAAATGTACATCAATATGCTTTTAAGGAGGACAGAATTTCCATTTTCCAGCCACATTCCTGATAGTTTCTAACAGTTGAGAACACAGGTTCTGAATAATTTGGATATGCAATATATCTTTCTCTGTCACTTTCTGTTTTTTTTTTCTTTTAAAGGAGATTATAGAACAGAAGGGTTATTTGCAACTGTAAAAGCTATTCCTGTCTTGCAAACAGTCTCAACTTCTGCACCTTTGACACCAAGCATCAGGTTAACTGTTAGCAAGAAAAGGCAGTTTTAGCAATGATAAAACAAATGATAAAGCAAATGATAAATGATAAAGCAACTGATAAAACCCACCTTTAGTTTATCCAGGCGAAGGTGCTCTAGCTTATACCCTTCTTTCTCAATTCCTTGGAGTCTCTGAAGTTTTGGCAATAACCCATTTCCTGTGCATTTATAACCTTGCTATTTTTGTGTATTGCTAGATATTTTTCCTGAAAAAAGTAAAAAAAGGAAAAAACAAATTCATTGATTTCTTTCAGCAAGGGTTGAGCTATTTTTATGTAGCTCTTAAGTTCTTATTTTGCTAAACGTTGTTAGTAAAATTACAGCTACTTCAACACTTCTCAAATGAATAAAAGGCTGTGAAAAAAAAGTTAATGGTGTTCGACAACTTGAAACAAGATCAATGCAGAATCTTGAGTTATCTACCAGATTTTTAGGATCACAGCAGCATTTGAATTGTTAGCAGCCATCTCGAAAAAGCTTCCTGTGAAGAAAGCTTTATTTTTTCTGAAGATAAAGACAAAAATAAGCTGATTTTTTTTTTTTTTTTAATCCAAAGACTTGACCAGGAAGTTACTCAGGAATGCCCGGTCTAAATACGTTCCTTGTCATCACTGCTAAATTATGGAATGAGTGTTGGCTAGCTAACTCACTCTAAATTCCTAGAGATGATCAAGTAAACAGGTGCTTTTAGGCCCAGATGGGTATCCAAGGTGGTTCATGCTTCATAAATAAGATCATGTGAAAAAAATGAGGCTTATTTCAGCTGAATTTTGTATGATTGTTTCCCACCTTGTGTTTTCAGTAGAAAACCTGCTGAAGTGCCTGGGTATGTTATAGCAGCTGCCATACAAAACTGAATTATTTACATGGCAAAGATCTCTCCTTACTTCACAAGTGTTTCATCATTTTCACACTGCTTTTAATTTTTTTTAACATTCTCCAAATACTGAAAAACTATACACAATCAATCACTCTCTCCTGCCCTTCAAAAATGTTAGGTTTACCTCTGACAGGACTAGCTTTAGTATTTTAAAAAACCAAACAGAAACCAACCAACCAAGCAAAAAAATCAGGTATAGCTTAAACATACAGCTGGCCATAAATCCAGAGCAACTTTATACCTGATTACTACTCTCACTTGTACCATTAGTTCTCTTAGACTGACAGCTATATTTTTTTTCTGAATACGTTATTCTTTATTCCCCTTCCTATTTTCTTGTGGTTGGCACTGTCAAAAAATTACAGCAAATCAATGTTGAAGCTTGTCAAGCACAAAGTGGATACTGCCACATAAAGACAGTGGCTTAGTTTCAGTTATTCCTAGTCTGTCTTGCCTCCTGCCAAAGAATCCAGCTACAGGAACAACTGGATGTGCACGTACAGTATCTCCCAGCCATTCATCACATGTCAGGGCTACGGTACATAAAATGATTCAGCACCACCAGAAGCCAGTAAATGATGTAAAAACAAGCCAGGCTGGTTAGAAACCAGTCAGGTGGTGATCCTACCTCCACTCAAGCTCTGATTTAATTTCTTCTTGGCCTGGCTTAAACTTGATGGATGAGTAACTTCTCCCATCTGTGGAGTGAGCAATGTGGCCTGCATTAGCAAGGAGCCATTGTCTGGTTTAGTGCAGGAACAATCTCCTCTGTAAATAAAGACGTTCAAGCAACAGTCAGAAAGTCACTGGGTGGCAGATTATGGGCTACATAATTTGTCTGTATGTGCAAAAGCAGAGAGGGTTTATGGAGGAGAAGTGAACAGTGCCATGACAAATCAGATGGAGTTTGTAAACTCTTCTCACCCTACAGAGAACCAGAGCCAAACCCAGCTCTCTTGCTTGGTATATCACTTTATGCTTCAAAGAGACACCTGAGAGGCCTCTGTGGTTAAAATAAGTAGAGGAAAGATGTAAAACAGAGATCAGCCACTTTGGTTTGGTTCAGTTCAAAAACCCTGGGTCGATCAAGTTACGTGTATGTATGTGAAAGTTGTTACAGGTGTGTTCTCAGTATTTTTGTATCAGAAATGGCATGGCCAGCAGGCCCAGGGTAGCGATTGTCGCCCTGTACTCAGCACTGGTGAGGCCGCACCTTGAGTGCCATGTTCGGTTCTGGACTCCCTGCACCAAGAAGGATATTGAGGGGTGTCCAGAGGAAGACAGCAGAGCTGGTGGAGGGTCTGGAGCACATGTCCTATTGAGTGGCTGAGGGAGTGGCAGGTTTTTATCAGGGAGAAGAGGAGGCTCAGGGGAGACCTTATCACTCTCCACAGCCACCTGAAAGGAGGTTGTAGCTGGTTGAGGGTCAGACTCTTCTCACATGCATCTAGGCAGAGGACAAGAGGATGTAGTTGGAAGATACACCAGGGGAGTTTTAGTTTGGATATCATAAAGAATTTTCTCACAGAAGGGGTGATTAGATATTGGAATGGGCTGCCCAGGGAGGTGGTGGACTTCACTGTCCCTGGGGATATTTAAGGAAAGACTAAATGTGGCACTTAATGCCGTGGTCTAGTTAACGTGATGGTGTTCAGGCAGAAGTTAAACTCGATTATCTCTGAGGTCTTCTCCAACCTAATCGATCCTGTAATTCTGCGATGCAGAAGAGAGGAGGCTGGGGGAAAGAGGGAATGGCAGAGCACGGAGCAGATGGCAGGGGATTTTGGAACGCCAAGGGAAAGGTTTTGTGAAAGGAGAGAAGGCTGTCCCGAGGAAGCAGCGAAGCAAACGCGAGGAGCCGCGGCCCAGGGGCCGTGAGGGAGCGCTGCCGCAGGGGCCATGACGGGAGCTCCGGGCACGGAGCGGCCCCTGCGGCCGGGGCACCGCGGCGGCCGCGCCATCGCTGCTCCCTGGCGGGGCGGGGGCCGGGCCCCGGCGGGTCTGGGTGCTCTTCGGGGGCAGCCGAGCTCTGGGGGGCTGTGGGTGCAGGTTTTTTTGGGGGGGTAAAGGACCAGGGACTGTGGGTGCAGTTTTGGGGGGGTGGGTAAAGGACCAGGCGCCAGGGGCTGTGAGTGCAGTTTGGGGTGGGAGCGTACATGGTTGTGTTCACTGCCTACGATACAAGCTTTATACTACATGTCAAGCCACGTGAGCACCGGTGCGTTCATTTTTCACTAAGTCAGTGTTTTAAGGCTGGTAAAAGTAATGTATTAATTATAGGGAAGTGCGTTTGGTGAGGTAATAAATAAGAAAAATACAGATCTGCTTTATTTTCACTTGACGCTCTCACCTCAGAGAAGCCAGGCACCTGCCAAAAAGATGTACATGTGCATATATACATACTTATATGACAGGATCTGTGTGTGCATATATATATGCTCACACACATATGTGTTAGTTTTGACTCTGTTTCATTCGGGCATATAACATTTTTTTCCTTTATTAAACGTTTCCTGAACCGGTCTTCACATGTGCATGCCCTGAAAATTGGAAAGAACATTGGTTTTCCATGTTGAATTTGGAACAGTTGTTCAATAAAAGTACGGCCTTTTTTTTACGTTTTCCCTAGAAACACACATTTGGTTTCTTTTAAGTAACTTGATCTTTTGGGGGAGCTTCTTGTATGAAACCAGCTAAATAACAAAGACTCGTGCTATGAAAGGATGAATAAGATTATTCTGGTAGTGTGCATGCTGAAGGACGTGTCTCATGATTGCAGCTGTGGGCTGCAGTCAGTTGTTGATGAGTGGAAAGAATGACTCGGCAAGAAACAATGAATTTATAATCAAACATAGTTACGGTGTGGTTTTTTTGTAAGTTTAGAATCTGTATTTCCAAGTCTCAAGGATTTTTTTTTCAGATGGGGAATTAGCTCAAATGGTAGAGCGCTCGCTTAGCATGCGAGAGGTAGCGGGATCGATGCCCGCATTCTCCAGTGTTTTCAGTAATTGATGTCGTCAAAACCACACGGCAGCTCTAAAAGTATTTTACTATTTACACTCAATTTTTCTTGTATAAAGGTGTACAGAAACCTAAAAGTACTGTAAATTTTTTAAAAAAACACATTGATTTAAATATTTCATTTTTTCATTTCAAAATCAGATGTTTGCTCTTTGGCGTAGAAGAAGTAAAAAACCATAATCTTTGAATGAAATAATCAAATTTACTCACATCTTAATGCAATAAAAATGACTTGTAAAATTTATTGAGAAAAGGAAATGAGCAATTTTTTGATTGGTACTTAAGTATTTGTTTAATGATTTCATTAGTTAACTTTACATTTGATATTATAGTTTAGTGAACTAAATTTTGTATTTATGCTTTGAGTAAGACTCATTGTTTCTGCTCTGTTTTGGTTGTATGGACTTTATTTGAAAGAGTGGGCTAGAACATTCTATAGTTCTTTTGCAGCTGCTAGCAAGATTGTGCCTTTTGCTTGTGAACTTTGACATCTCTGAAGTACCATTGAAATTTTCTCTCTCAATCTATGCTTGCATATTTTAAGGCTTCATGAGGATTCTTTTTTTTTTTTTTTTTTTTTGTTTAGTGGTTGGTTGGTTTGTTTGTTTTAATTCTGATTTTATTTTCTTACTGGCTCATTAAGATATTTAACTGCTTGTACTTCCAGTTTGAGATAGCACAAGGAAACTAGCAGAATGTGTTTCTTACAAGTACATTGAATTTGTGCAGTTAGGAACTTGGCAGTGCACATATTAAAACAAACAGAAATGGGAAGCAAAAGTTATTAATTAGGCTCCATGTTAAGGGAGGAGGAGAAACTCTGCTGCATAGATTTACAAGTAGCACCTGTCTGTGAAGAAAATAAGGGAGATCTTCCTGTGACCATGAGAAGAAAGGAATTAACTTCTAGATGAAATGGGATAGAAATTGCATTTGCTTATTTCTCGTATATTTGCCAAGTACTGGAGAGAAGAGGAATTGTGACTGTAAGGCTGCTTGATGCCTCTTAAAATGAAGTCTAATGGAGAGAAAAGTATTGTTGTCTTGTCCTGAGTCCCTTTTGGACTCAGGTATAATTTAAATGTCTGTTTGCTTGGAATGAGACTCTTCAGTAGGCTTCTCTGTGATTATTATTGTTTCTGTGTTTCTGTTACTGCATAATACCTGATGCTTTCTGTGCTTTTAAGGGAAATGGGTTATATTGCTCATCTTGGCTGATCAAATGCAAGTTGTGCACTGATGGAATGAGGGAATTTGGTGGGGCTCTGTTAAGGTGCAGTCTGCAACCACTTGAAAAGCTGAAAGCTCTCAGAAATAATGACTTATATTACATTTGTGCCCAGCTTCCTACATTGGGGCACTTCTGTCTATTAGAGCTTGTAAACACTGGAAAAGCTTACTTCTAATTCTTTTAGTGTAAATATGAATAGAAGTAAGAGGTTTTTGCTCATCCCATGTGGTGTTTTATGTCCTTATTTTTCAGGTAAACTATGCTGTGAAGAATTTACAGGTTTGAGAGACACAAGGATCCTGGCTCTCAAAAGAACTACTACCTGTGGAAGTATACTACTTGTTAATGGGTAAGTAGTTTCCAGAGCCCCATGTCAAAGGACTGACCACTCTGCATCTGTCTGTGCTTTCTGTGTCAGAAATTGCATACAGATACTCTATGTAAAGAACCATGAGGGAATTCAGTTTTATTTGATTTTTATTATTCTTATTACTCTTATCACTCATACTTTACACTACAGTCCTCTGTAATGTCATGATTTTAAATCAGTTTCACAAAGTAGTTATTAATTCTGAAGAATAATTTGTACTAAACTTGCTGGAAGATACTGCTATTGTCTTTGATTGTTGTAGTCTGCAAATATGAAATAATAATTTCTTAGTTGTCTTTTATCAATATCTTGTTCCAAATATTACTTAGAAAATCTTTCAGGCTGAGATGGAGCTTGGGGACCATAATATGGCAACTCTGGAGACAAGTGTTGTACAACATGAAGGCCATCTGTAGAATCTGCACTAAAAAATATCAACTCCGTGAAACTCTAATTAAAATTATTTTACAACATGACTGTAGAACATTTGTTGCTGCTAAATGTAGGCCTTGACATCTAGTGGATGGGTCTGCATACAGATGGACTGTGGAGTCTGCTGTGTGCTTTCAGAGACTTATGGATTACAAGTGGGCTTTGGTTTGGTGATCCTATGACTGTTTCTGTCATGTCTCAAGACTTGCACCTGTGCTGTTCATTATTAGCACAGAATCACCTAAAAAAGAAGGATTCATGTTAAAAAAAAATAAAAAATGCACAGGCAGTGGGTGGCCATTGTGCTTATTTCTGACCTTGGAGCTGAGGAGGTTTTATCTTAATGCAAGTAGGAGCAGAGCCTGGTTACATTATGGATGGACAACAGTGGACAAGGCTTGTGTAGAGGTCTCTAATAGCCCTCCTGCACCTGCTCTTGATTCCAAAAATAGGAGAAAGACAACTCTTTTTTTTTTTCTGTTCAAGGCCACAATATCTTCTACAGTGATGTTCTAATAGGGGAGAACTTTTCAAAATATTCTGACTTTTTTTTCAGTATTGTTACTACTTCTATGAAAATACTGAAATAGGCTACACAAGAGAATTCCTACAGCCAGCTTGTTTTGACAACAGAAAGCTCCACAGATCATTGGAATGCAGCTTAAGGAACAGTTTCACTGTACTGGAAAAGCTTACTTCTAATTCTTTTGGTGTAAATATTGAAACTCCTGCTTATTTCTGTTGTTACAAAAGTCTGGCCAAAACGAGTAATTTGATAAAAGAAAATAAAATCAATGGAAGGACTAAAATCTATAGTAGATTCATCATTTTTATGTATGCAGAGAGAGCAAAACCAGTATTGGGCTAAAATGGACAAAGGATAAATGCAGGGAGGCAGAACATTTTATGTGTGAGGGTGGGGATGGTGCTGTGCAGGGTCAGGAGTTGGACTCTGTGGTCCTTGTGGGTCCCTTCCAACTCAACACACTCTGTGATTTGAGTCCTCGCTGAGGAAGAGGTTTCAGGTTAGCTGGAAGAAAAACATCTTGCATCGCTGCTCTTTCTGATCTCTACCAGAAGTCTGTGAATGAGTTTTACTCTCTCTTTACAAGCTTTAAAGGAAAAAAACTGAGTGTTATTTATAAAATAGGATGTCAAGAACAGCATGTGGGTGTTGTCACTGGTTAGCGAGGTGTGTGATAGGCTTTTTTGTTAGAGACTGCTGCTCGCAGCAGCCCTGTGCTCAGGCTGTAGGTCCTCCTGGGAATCCCTCATTGCAGTGACCCTGGCACACATTTTGGGATCTGTCCCCTTTCAGGTGTATTTGCCTGCAGGTTGCTTTTGTGAGCATTCCCCTCATGTCTACATGAATGCCAGCACGGCCCTTCTGGATTGTTCCTGAGCTTGCTGCCCTTCTCCAGCACTCTGTAGGGGAGCTGCCTTCTCCCACCACCACCAATGGGTCCCCAGCACGGTGCAGGTTGTGGTTCCCAGGTAGGATGCGCAAGGTGCCACTGCAGCAGCCACCTTCAGCTGAGCTCAGCATTGGCTCGCGAGGAGGGGCCTGGAACTTGAGTTTTGTAACTGACTTCTGCAGGTGAAGGAACGTTTGGCATCATGGCTAGACATTTGTGGAATTAATTTTCCACAGTTCTCATGCTACTGGATGTCAAGTATTTCAGCCTTTGAAACTGTCACATCACTTCTAGTTAGCACTTCTCTGATATATTTCTTCTGGCACTTCTGTGGCTTTTAAATTTTTATCTATCTGTATTCTTTCCTTTTCTGCCTTTGGCACTTTATATATATATATATATATATATATATATATAATTAATTTTTTTTTTCTCCAAAGAAACTTCTGAATCTGTCTTGTTTGAAGCCGAGCTGAAAAACCAAATAAAATTAAGTGAAGCTTCACCGCTGTGTGCCGACTTCCCTATTACCGGAGGTTGGGGTGCGGGCTGAGCGGGGGTGGCAGGGTAGGGACGCAGCCATGGGAATTGACTTCCCAGGTGTACTAGCTCCCAGGGGATCGGGCGTAGCGGGTGCCTGGAGAGAGACGCCTATGGACAGGGGCTGGCGAGAAGGATACAGAGAGAGGCGAGCACGCCTGGGAAGCTCGCCGCCGGCGGGAGCAGAGCCAAGCCGGCTCCCGGGACGGGGGCGCGCCTTGGATACCGGCACCGTCCCCTGGCCCCGCCCCGCGCGCTCCCGCGCTCCAGGGATGCGCCTGGTCCTTCCTGGCGGGAAGTGACGGAGCCGCAGCGAGGGGAAGTGACGCGCGTGGCGTGCGGGCCCGGAGCGGTGTGGGGGGGGCTCGGACAAGATGGCCGGATCCACAGGTCTGTGAGGGGGGGCTCGCTGGGCCCGGGAGAGCGGCGCGCTGGGCTCCTGCTGGGGAGGCGCCCCCGCAAGGGTCCGGGACGGGTCTCCTTTCGTCGGGATGGAGGGGGGCGAGCTCTCTCCGATGGGAGAGACCCGAGTGGGGAGGAATTGTCTTCTGACTGGGGGAAAGGGAAGCTGCAGGGGTGCCGGGACAGGTTATCACAGAATCCCAGGTTCAGTTAGGTTGGAAGAGACCCCTGAGGTCATCGAGTCCAACGTATGACCGAACACCACCTTGTCAGTTAGACCACAGCCCCGAGTGCCACGTCCAGTCTTTCCTGAGACACCTCCAGGGACGGTGGCTCCACCGCCTCCCTGGGCAACCCCTTCCAATGTCTAATGAGAAAAAATTCCTCCTAATTCACTTCTGCTCCGGGCCCCATCCCTTCCGTCTGTGGGGCAGCGACATCCTTGTGAGAGCCCGGCCTGGGGTGCGTGATGGGAGACAGGGCTCCGAGTGCCGGTGGAGGGGAGAATTGACCTGCCAAGGGGCAGCGATGAATGGATAGATGCTGGTGTACGTGGGGAAGGGAGGAGATGTTGTTAGCCTGGTGAAAATGCCGCAGGAAAGAAAGATTTGTGCTGAAGATTTGTCCCAGTGTACTGCTAGGTGAACATAGAAGACACGGTATAGTGGTAGCTAAAATAAAAGGATTGTCTGTGTCCCCTTTTTATTTGGGAGATAAGGGCTTAGGCCTGTGTTGTGTTTTGGGACAAAGGTAGTTCGCTTTGGTGGTGATTGTAGCATAGTGGGAAGGAGGAGTGGAGCTCTTTTCCCTGTGGCATGCGTTAGAGCCAAAGGGTCTCTCTTGGAGGCCAATTTAAGGGCAAAGAGCTGGCAGTCATCCCAAGAAGCCCCTCTCAGTAACCAGCACACCATGTGAGAAGCCTTGGTGTGGCAGAACGTTGTGGAAAGTGGTGGCAAAGAAAGGGATAAGAATATTGCTTCAAGTGCTAAATGTAGAAGCACAATTCGACTGTTGCAGTTTCATTTCGTGAGAAGCTTCAAATACAAAAAGACCTTTCCCTCAGTGCTAAAACCTGAAGTCTTCAGAGGCTTGTTTCCTCTTCTCTCATCCCTGGGACTTTATAAGTGGGATTAAGATGGATCTCAGGATAGGGGAATGACTTGATTTCAGGAACAAGTAAATGTTGACTACTCATTTATTTCTGCTGCCAATCCACTGGATCATTGGGGAATTGGGGCTATAACAAAACATAAAAAACACCTGTATATTTAAACTGGTTTTGGTACCTTGCTGTTGATGCTGTGAGAAGTGCTTGGGCAGGTTTTGGTTTTTCTTTTTTAAAGAAGGAGAGTCATCTCCAGTTGGTAATACGTCTGGGGATGTGGGATTTTCAGGGTGGAATTTGTTAAAATGGCTTTTGAAGTAGCTTTGCAACTATGTGGAAGAGCAGTCCAAAAAGATATATATTGCCTATGATAAACTGAGCTAGCGTGGTTATATTTAGAGAAACCCAAGTATTTGCTCATCTGGGAATTACTGCATTTTATTGTGTTAGGATTCTTTTTTACTTTTTTCCCTGTTGTCTAAATTTAAAAGGGCTTTATTATGCAGCAACACTGAAAGACTTCAGCTTGTGTCTAGGCTGTCACTGGAGATTTCCTGTAATACAGTAGGAAGCAAAGTTGGTTTAGGTCATGAATCGAGTACTGGCATTTCGCATTCAACCTGGCTAGTGTAGAATATCAGTTACAAAAAAAAATTTGTAGTGAGAAAGGCTATTTTCTTTCTACTATAAGAAAAATTTTTTTTTGACTGAGCTTTGATGGTCTCACTGTTGTAAGTGTTCTTTGCAGTCTTACAAGAGTTGTTTTAAAATCTCTTATATGCAGGTACTCAGTGGCGGTTGTTTTTGACTCAGAAATACAGCCACACTTAAAGTTCATAAAAAGCAGGAGATGTAGGAAACTCCTAATATGTGTGACTGCTCCAAACAATGTTAAGGGCTAGAACTGCATGTACATCTTGTTGAAGAAATTAAATTAAACTAATTTGTTGTAGTAAAATGCAGCAAGCAGGCTGAATCATCAACAAAACTGCTGGGAAAATTAGTCAGAGCTTCTAAAACAAGATATTTCTGTGGAGAAAATACTGAGACTTCTTATTGATACACACACAGGGTGGTGGGGGGGTTTGTTTTATACTTTCCACATAGTATGTAAAAATTCAGACTGTTCACCCAGAACTGCTCTTGCCAGGAAGCTTTATTATAATCATTTGTGGAGGAGGGGAAGGAATGATTTGCTGTAGACCTAATTTTGTTATAGACTTAAGATTTAAATCTACCTACCTTTCTTACTTTAGTCTACTCTTGCTGTAAAGTTCAACTTCATAATTATTTGTTTCAGAAAAAAAAAATAATTTGCATGAAGTCAAGGAATGAAATGATAACCCCAAGGAAGTCAACAGCAAAACTTTTACTAAGGTCAACTGTTTTACTTTTATCCCAGAAATTCCTTTTCTGGGCTTGCTAATTCTGTGAGCAATCATGTAACAAATTATGTGCATTTAACAGCAGAGAATTTAGTTTGAAAATAGCTGTTCTTTAATGTGTGCCAAAGAAATTGTATATATCAGTGCTACATTGCTGCTTAATAAGTATCTTACCTGGGTTATAAAATCACCTGTAATGAGTGAATTTTGCATGTAGATACTGCATGTGCTAGAAATGGATATTTGTAAGCTGCAGTTTGATCTGATATTGCAACTCCTTCTGCTTGAAGCTTGATGTGGTTGTGCGGGTACTGCTGGAGGTCTGGGGTTAAACAAGTCAGTTTTCTAGAGAAGAGAGCAGCTATACGTAATAAATAATCATCCAGTTTCATATTGCTTAGCTGGAGAGTCATTCTGTTAATCTGTTTGAAAATACATAGTAGAAGATGTAAATAAACTCAGTTTCAAATTAAAAGAAATATTTCACTAAGGCATACCATTTAAACATCTCTTGCCTATCTCGAGAAAAAGAAGCATATAGAAAACATCATTACAAGGAGTTAATTGAGGAGTTAGTTTCTGCATTTTGATAATTTGGGTTTCATTTAATATTATATTGCCTATGATACATAATATAATATTATATACCTTTTATATAGATATATATATAATGTGAATGTTCCCTAAAGGCACTGATGGTGTCACTAAGTGGTTAGAATTTATGTGGGAAAATACAAGAGATAAGGCAGCAGTGTCAAATACGGTGCTGTAACTATGGGCTGCTAATGCTTTTGCCTCCTTCCTCTTCAGCTGAGAGGTTCAGTAGCTTGGGGGAGTGTGGATAGGGCCGAGTTAATGAAAATTCCCCTTGATTTGCTGAAACTGGGTGCTCAGGGAAGAAAAATTGACTGAGCTACAGTCAAAATTATATGATATTCCTGATTTATTTCTACTATGTAGTCTTGAGCAACCTTTTTTCAAAGTGTGTTTGAAGGTACGTAGCTAGATCCCTGTGAAATATTTTTTCTGTAAAATCCATACTTTTAAATTAATTTTCAGTCATTCTACTCTATAAGGATGAAATGGCTTCATTGTGTAACCTAATTTGCCCATGCAAAAATGTCCTTCCCTTTGATTTTATAGATGATTGATTCTGTGAGTAGAAATGGCACAATCCACGTCAGTGATTTATTTTCATAACTTTATTTTTTACTTCTATTTGCAAACACTTGGTGGTTATGGAAGCAGTTCTAAGTGTGCATGACTACAGTACGGAAGCTGGGATAAAAATGAAGGGCTGGAAGTGGTTGTGAGTGCCTTCTAGATTCCCTGAGCTGTAAAGCAAGGACTGAGTGTGCAATTCCTAATGGCTGGGGTGGTGGTTTTGGTTTATTTTGCTTTGAAAGTTGGAATTTTTTTCTTCCTCTCTTGAAATCCACAATTGCAAGATATTCTATAATGTGAGATATTTTGCAATACTTTCTCTTAAATCCCTTGAAACTCTTTACTTCTTCATTGCAAATTAAGCTGATGTTGTCTGTTCTTTGCTTAGTAGGGTAAAGATTTATAACCTGAGCGTGGAAAACCTAGATATTAAAAGCCATTCAGAGGAGTAATAAGGGGGTATATTTATAGGTGGGATGTAGAAGCAACGATTTAAAGACTACTTTTTCCATGTAGGAGATGTGATATAATTTAAACTTCATGTCTAGAAAACTGCACAGGTAGGCTTCTCTTTTCGTCTGACCTGTTGAATGTTCGTTTCCTTCCTCTTTTTTTTCCTTGTCAAGGAAATAGTTGTGTTTTTATCCACTGTGTTTTACCTTGAAGGATGTATTACACCCTCCCATTTTCTCTTTTATGCCTCCACCACATTGCTCATTTATTCAAAACTGGTCCGAGAAGTCCATTTAAGAGCTTTTTAGAATTTGAGAGTCCTCAAAGTTTGTTCTGTGGGTTTACAGTGTTAGCTCTGTAAGCACAGACTTCTTGAAGCTGCAAGTAATCAAACAAAACAAAGGAAGTAAAATACTGTGTTCCATGAGGCAGCAAGTACTCTGTGTGGAGCATTTTTTCCATCGTGTCCTATGCACAAGGAATTGCAGTTCTGATTGTTCTGCCTGCTTGAAAACATCTTGACAAACCACAAATAATTTCAGCTGGGTTGAGAAAAGTTTAGATTACAAATTACTTTAAAACTATATATAGACCATCAGTTCTTTCTAACTTTGGGGCATATATAGGCAAGATACTCTGTTTCTTCTCAGAGCTTTGCCTGTATAATTTTCCTGCCTTTGTTCCTGGTATTTTATAACTCTGTCTTTAAATACAAACCTACTTATGTCTTTCTGCCACAATAGCTGTGTAAGTGTTCTCGCAGCAAAGCAACTTACCTCTGCAATAAAAAAGTGGCCTACTTTGTAATCTTCTATTTGTTTAAGAGCTTGTTGGAAATTCAGGGATGTTATCAGACATAGTATTGAAGCCCATTATCTAAACTATTCTGTACAATCTTGGAAAATTTTAGCCTGGATAAAGGTACAACACAGAGTCTCAGGAGGATATGCCTTTCAGCAGTTGGAAGCAGATGGTCCGTACTATAAACCTAAGCATGCATGAGAAGGCTTCTCATGTAAGAATTAGATTTCCAAGTCTTATGAGTTGTTGGTGGAATTGAATTGCATATGTATTTGTTAGTATTTGTGTTTTTTGCCTTATGGAAGATTTTCCAGAGGCAGTGTTAAATACATGTTGTGAAACTGTTCAGCCTCTTTTTGTTAACAGACCTTTCCTCTCTGTCGCTACTCTATTTGTCTACTATTATATCTTCTGTTATCTTTTAGTATTATCTGCTATTTTAGTATATCTATTAGCTGTTTTTATCTACCTCTAGCTCATATTTCATCTTGACTGAAACTTAATGTAAAGTAATCACCTTCAGGTACTCCTGTTAGGTTTTGTTGCCTTGTCTCAGTTATCCTGTGGGAATCTCAGCACAGACCATGGAAAGACAAGAAAGTGCTGTGGGGGTAGTGTTCAAAGTGGTCTTGATTTAAGTATTTGGAAGGGTTTTACTATATGCTGTCCTGCCCAAAGAATGTTTTTCTTTGTATTTGTCATTTGGAATACACTAATGACATATAATTCAAACAATATTTTGAATTGAATCAGTGCAGACTTATGACTTGTGAAGCTGTCAGACTGATTCTGAATAACATGAGCTTCTGGTTTACAGCCTTTTCAAAAATGTGTGATGATTTAAGTCTGTGACTCTAAACCATTTCCTAGTTAGCATTTTGGAAGGAATGGAATCTTCAACACTTAGAACTTCAGAGCTCTACAATCTTGATTTCAGAAGGATGAGATGCTTCAACTAGATTTTAAAAATAGTCAGAAAAATTATAGATTCGGTATGCTCTTTTTAAAAATTCTTGCATTAAATGTGTTTAATAGCATAAAGAAAAAAATCACCTCCCTCCATTGTATTTGTGACTATTCATAAACTGGATAGTTAAGTGTGTTTGCAATTTGCTTGAGTAAATCAAACCATTTTGCTCAATACATGTAAAAGGAGTGTCCTTTATTCAGTATATTTGCAGTAAATTGTCCAGTTTTATTCATATAACTTAGAACTTTTACAGAGAAGGAATTGCAAATTTTCTTTCTTCTCACTGAAATGGAGTGTGTGATCATGTAAATATTAAATAATTTGAACTTTTGAATACCACAGCATATAGAAAATAGCTGGCTGAAGTATGACTCTCAAAAATAATGAAGGAAAATAATTTAATGGCAGTTGTTTTTACTAAATATGTGGTGATTGGTGCATGTGCTGATTATATCCATAAGTGTATGCTTATGTATATAATTGAAAGAATAACATTGTTTTACATAGATAAAGGATCTTTATGTTTTGCACTATGGATAGGTGCTGAGTCATGTTGGAAAGGACCTTCATGCGCATGTTAGAACAACTGTTTGCTAATCAATGACTTGTAACCCGTTTAAGACAGCTTTACAGCTTTGCTAGACTAAATCCTTGATGCTCCTCATGTTATCTGGGTCGCACATTGTATTCTTAACTTTCAAAGCAGACGCTGGGAAAGCTGTTTCATGATGAAATATTGGGCTCTGCTGAGTTCCTGTAGTCTCCTGTTCCTCCTGTTCCTTTATCTGGGAAAAAAAAGTTTCTATGTCATTGTAATTTAAAAGGTAGCTTAATGTGTTTAACATAATTTTTTTCTCTCTGCTAACACCAAGTCAGGTTTAAAATGAAAGATTCAAAAATGAGCCATTTTAACTTCCATTAATTTTTTGTCTGCTATTATTTAGCTTTATGCTTTTAATAATGGGGTAATTACTAAACAAGGTTACTAAACAAGTTTGGGGGTTAGTTTTTAACTTCTCAGGGTAAAAATTTGAAAGATTTCTTTGCCTGGTAAAATCTTGATTCCTTTGACTATTAAATCACAGTTAATATTGCTGGTGGTTTTTGAAGTGACAGATATCTTTCCTAACTCCTGTTTGCTGGCTTCCTGCCTTACATTATTTTGTACAAAATTGAAACAGTAATTCTCAATTTGCTAAGCATCACAATGTGTCACTTTTCTAATTTCATATGCTAAAACATATGGGAAGGTAGTTGAATTATTTAATATCTCATGTGTTTCGTTCAGTATAATGAAACACATTATATCATGCCTGTAAAGAGTTAAGTTTTAAACCTGTATTCTGCTTTGTGCATTTCCACCCTTCATGGATGTCAATTGAGGAGTTATTTAGTGTCTTAACTGTTCAGTACCTTCAGTATATTTTTTTCTTATAGTGTGAGGCATCACTGGTCCTGCAGTGTCTTAGTTAACAGTGGTCTTGTTTATTAAAAAAAAAAAAGGCATTTAGGTATAATATAGACTGATAAAGAAATGCCACTAATATTGGTGCAAATTTGTAAATCTACTTTTAAGCAATTTACACCAATTTTCTTTTGGGACTGCAGTCCAGTCTAGTGGGATTTATGCTATAGTTTTCTGTTGTTGTGGTAACTTTTTAAAAAAGTTTATTTGGATGAGGTATTTTAATTACTTTAAAAAATTGGGGGACTTTCTGAAGGTTAGAGGTTTTTTCCTTTTTTCCCCCCTCTTGTTTTTGCCAAGAGCTTGCTTATGCCTTCTCTCTTATGTAGTCTTAACATTAGTATCTGTAGTGAAGCAAGCTTCTTCATTAGTGTAATTTTTATGAGCACCATTAGTCATTCCATGCCAGCAGGTGTACTCAAGATGATCGTGTTTGCATGAAAGTGTCAAGACAGAGTGATGTTGTTGCATCCTTGCTAACAAAGCTGAGTTCAGCTGGAGTTGTTCTCAGGTCTGGACTATATCCTGTGTGTGCACATATCCAATCTTGACTACTCTGTGCTTCTTCTCACTGATGTGCATATGATGACTCTTGGTCTTGTTTACTGGTGTGCCTTGTGCAGCTTTAGGACGTGTAGGATATTGTTGTTCCATAACAAATCAGGGGAGTGGAGAGGGCATTTGGAAATTGGGCTGCAGGAGTTGTGGAATGGAGGTTTTCAGTGAGGCATGAGCCTTGGTAAGGAGAGATGGTGGAGAGTGGGAAAAACTTGATGGAATTTTTGAGAGATTGGCTCCTCCAGGGCTGCTGGTCAGAGGTTGGAGGGAAAAGGAGTGGCAGTAGGGAGCAGGGAAAGAGGGGAGAGAGGAGTGGCCTTGAGCATGATTGGAAGTGAATAAAAATTTAACAGATATGATGTGTTTTCCTGGGGGGATACTGACCATCATTGAAAGAGTTGTGTCCATAGGGCTGCCTTCAGTAAATAATCCAATGGATTATGCAACAGAATTGGTAGAAATCAAAGTTACTAGAAGGAATTAACTCACTTTCTTCTGGTTACTCAGAAGGCAAGATAAAAGAAGAAAAGGTTTATGTTATGCCTTGGTAAGATACCTATTTGTTTTGCTAGTAATTTCTCACACTTTAAAACATAATTAATAAAACCTTAAATTATACAAACTTTTCCTGAAGAAGTTCTGTATGTGGAATGTGCACTCTGCTGGAGAACTCAAGTTTGAGGTCTCGTTATTCTTAGTGTGAAACCATCAACAACTGAAAAATATTGAATAAATTGATGTTGCTTTTGCAGTTTTGATGTGCTGAGATCTCTTACTCCAGCATGAAGATTTGTGGTTTAAACCATTTTAACATGCTTGTAAATCAGGTATGTGTCTGCCAATACAGTTACTAATGGCTAGCTGTCTAGAAATTAATATCTTCCCACCCCAGTGAAACTAAAGCTAGCACTGAAATTCTTTATCGAATTTATAATTTTCAATTATTATCACTAGTAGGTAGTGTCTTAATGTTATGAGTATGCATATGAAATGGAAAGCCAGGTGAAAAAAACCTGCTTCAATAAACCTATGTTATCTTTATTGTCTTGTTGTTTGTTTGTTTTTGTTTTTAACTAGCCTTAGTGCCCTGCCTTAAAGAAATAACCTCTATATCTGTCCAGCCCTTTTCCCTTCCAGCAAAATCTGAATGTTGAGTTGCAGTAAATGACCGAGACTTCTGCTGTATTAACAGTTTCTCATTAGCTGCCTTCTTAATGTAAGCCATATTTAGAATGTTTATGGCTGTGGCTGGACTGAAATAAAAAGGAAATTCCTATGAAAGTTATTTTTATGAAGCCTAGCTTGAGTTAGGACTGTGCCTATTAAGATACTAGCAAATGTAGGATTTCACTTAGGTGAAATAAATAGAAATTTTCACCAATATAATTCTGAAAACAAATATGACTTTACTTAGCTTTAACCAAAAATTAGGTTTTAAGATAAAGCTTTCACACTGCTCTTTATTGCCTCATGCTGGGAAATGTTTCTCAGCAACTGATATTTCTTTATATGAAAGAAATGAAACCCAAAACCTGATGAAATGCATAGTTTAGCTCCAGTGTGGTTCCTAGAATTGTGCCTCTTCTTTGAAGTCTTCCAACCTGTGTGCTTTCAACATACTTAAACATATTTAATGTCAAATATAGTAAAAGGGAAGGAGGTTTACCAGTTACAGGGCTCCTACATAGTGTTTTATATAAATATATATATATATATAGTATATAGGTTTAGTCCTGCAAAAAAGTGCAATAACCCATTTCATTCTTACCACTTCATACCTGTTCAGTATTGTAGCAAAACTGGCTCTGAGTTACAGTGAGCATTGAACACAGTGAATAAATTGCCATTTGCTTTATTTTCTCTGTACTGTTCATTGATGTACATTTGCTTATTTGTTCTGTGGAGTCTTACCTTCTACCCATCTCTTATTAATTCTTCAAGTTAGTTGTCTTGTTTCTTTCTTTTGGGATAAATGATTTCTTTCTATGTGGAAATGAATTTTCATCTGATTTTCTTCTTGAACTTCTATTCCTAGAAAATTTCCACAGGTAAGCATAGTTAGATGTGCAAATTCATTAAGACAAACCTAAACTGGTGTTGCTTACAGCTCTGTGAGGTTCAGACTTGATTAGTACCTTATTCCTCATCCTGATCAATGTGCATGGGCCACCTATTGCTGCTAAGTACCTTGGTTTCACCATTTAAGTTAGCATAGTATAGGACTTCCCCAATTTAAACTCAAAACTGTTAATGCAGAATATTCTGTTGCTTGAGTGTCATTGCTTTGGGACATACTTGCTGGAGTAGAGAAAAATAGTGTAGAGTAAATGCAACTTTATGAATATGACTGACATAAAGAGTTATGAATTTGAATTTTACTGAAATATATTGAAACTTTCCTGGAAAGCAGTTGGAAACATCAGTTTACCTTGAATAAGAATCATGTCTTGATTATTGGAAGCAGTGATTTTACTATGTGTGTAGTAACATACTTGATTTTAAAACAAGAGCAACAAGAATAACAAAGTCCATTATTGAATTGCTGCATTCCACTACTAACGCCAGCAATGGAGTTCTATTGTAGACAAAACTGTCCAGCTTGGTTGTTGTACTAATTAGGCAAGTTACTAGAAATATTTCAGGGTTTTGGAGCTTGGTTACTGTGATCAACCTCAGATAACTGCAATGTCATTAGGGTATGCCTGGCAATACTTCCTGATAGTGGGCTTGTCATAGTAACGCTTTTCTTGTGTGTATTTTCAGAATATTGACTAGGCTAAAAAGTATGTGATGTGAGCAGAGTAACTGGCAAACAAGAATACACATGAAGATTACAAAAAAAAAAAAAGCTTTTTTCAGAGGAATATCTCTGCAGCCAGAATAGAATATGTTAGTATTTCATATGCCCTGACCCTTTTTCCTCTCTCTCCTTAATTTTTGTTTGTTTGTTTTGTTTTTAATGTATTGGCATTTTAGGGCCTATTTAAGGCTTTGGTTGTTTTATGTACTTTTTGTGGGTGTGTGGACTGTTGTTGTTAGTACAGCATTTTGGGTTTTTACTTCATTTTGTCCAGAGCAAGACGAATTGCTCAGAGACTGAAAGGCACAAGTTGTTTTCTCTGTGTTTCTCTTTGTAATTTTTTTTCTTCCTCTCCCTGCCCCAGGAGAAATTGTTTTATGGCTTGAAATTTGCAACTGACGTCCTTCCCCCCTTTCCCTGTCCTTAGGAAATGCTTATTTTGCTGTGAGCCTGAAGCTGATAAATGGGGTTTGAGAGGTTTTTCTTTTTGTTACCAAACTGAACATACTTTTCAGTTTCTGTTTTGCTGGAAGTCAGTGGGCAAGAGCTAACTTAAAAATTCAAAAATTTTCCATAGTGCAGACTTCCTGACTTAGCTATCTCAATCAGGAAGAATAGCATCCCTGACACTCTCTGACTGTGTTATTGTAGGATTTTTTTGATATAACTTGTTCTTGTGTGCATATTAGGATTTGTTTGTAGAGCTGTCTTTAGAGTGTTGGTAGTATGAGGTGTGCTGGTTTAACTATGGTGAAATGGTTCTGGTACTGAGGTAACTTTCAGGAGTGATTGAAGTCAAGATCTGAGGGAGATGGAAGAGAAACTGGATGTTGGTATGGAATGTTGGTTATGGACAATTACTATAAAAAACATAGTTTTGGGTCTAACAGGAAACTTCACACTTTAGGCTCTGAACCAATCTGTTAAAAATTTGGGTTATGGTTTGCTTTTGTAACCTGCAGGGACAAGAACAAGAGCGTAGGTTATCCCACTCTTGCCTGTTACATAGCAAAGAATCATTTGATGTGTGAGAAGCTTGGACTGCCGACTCTGTCTGCAGGAGTGTGTCTGTGTGAATTGTTTAAAAATGTGATTTAATGTATCCAGTGAGGTTCTGTCAAATCTGACTTAAGTGCACATAAGTGCAATTGTGTGTTCTGTCTTGATCCTGCTGATTAAATCACTGTATCACTGTGTGATCTGACATTACCAACTGTGGAACTCTGTCTAGCAAGAACAGGTCCATCCAGGCAATTCTCATTTGTTACTCTACTGAAAGTTGTTGGTACTACTCATGGACGCTGAATATTCCTTTTTATTTTCTTTCCTGATTTTTTTTTTCAGATTATGCAGATTGTGGATCAAAGCATAGCTATAACTTTTTTCTTGACTCATCCTTTGTGGTAGTATGTTATTTCTATTCGTGATTTAGAATGTAATGTCTGAAGTAGCTCCCTATATATGAAAGTAGACCCTCATGCTTAAATTATGGACTTTGTTTACTGAGTCTTCTTTCATTCTCTTCTAATTCCAGGGTATTAAATTCACCAATAATTTCACTGATTTCTCTAGTGTAGTTTCATTATTCAATTTTTAAATTAAAAACGATTGGTATATGTAAGCATGAGTGATGTTTTGTTTGTTTAAGTGAAATATATTTAGTTCAGCTGTTTGTGAGAATTTGGTAGAAGTTGTTTGGCAGTTCCTGTGACAGTTTTTGAGCAGGGGTGTCAGGAGGCTATTTGTCAGTAAAATCCTCAGTGAGGTGATCTTTGCAGATAAAGTGAAGTTTTGCTTTTTGTTTTCTTAAACTGGATGAAATCATCTATGTTTTCATATGCAGAGCCTTCGTCCATCATTGCTAAGAGCTGTGCTGGATGCCGTGTTGTATTGAGCTGTAAATCACAACCTGCTGAGGGGAATTTACCATGCCTGTAGTTCTGCCAGTGTTAAAATTGACAGCTTTAATCCCCTTCTCTTGGAAGTGTGAGGTTTTAGCTGAGGAGTGCCTGTTACAGAGAGTAAAACCAACCTGTCTGGTCTGAAGCTGCTTAGTGGTCCCATGAGCAAGTGGCATTGGGGAGAACACCTGAGGTCTGGTAGTCAGCTGAAGAATGGTGCTGGTTTCTGTAATTTCATACTGCTAATGAGCTACACATGAGAAGAGAAAGATGTTTCGTTGTCCAAATTCTGTAAATAAAATAACGATTCTTACTCAAATTCAGTCAGGAATATTTCAAAGTTTTTAGCAAAAATTTGATGAATTGCATTGTCTGGATTAGAGCTAAAACTGCCCTTTGAAATACCTGAAATAGTGAGAAGAGGAATTTTTTAACTTTCTGTTTTTGCTAGGAGCAAACTTAATTTCTGGAAGATCCAGATCATCCTTGACTGGATTTCTAGACAGAAGTTCTTGTTTTTTACTGGGAAGAGAGCACAATCTTATGCGTGTCTTCCATTCTTCAAGCTAGGTAAATTTGTTTTGTGTACAGGTTACAGAATGATCAAAGCAAGCATGTAGAGTGCAGTAGTGTGCACAAGGACAGGGGTAGATACTCAAGACAGTTTTTCATTTCAGTTAATTTTGCTGGAAGTTTCTAAGTCAGTAATTAAAAACAATAGTATGGGGTTGTTTTTTGTTAGATTGTTTGTTTTTTGTTTGTTTTTTGTTTGTTTTTTAAAATCCACTGTGTTAATTTTTAAGATATTCTGTGTCACTTGTCAGAAATCTAGCAATAATCATTTTCTATGAAAATATTCAGTAATTACTTCAAGAAAGTTTGAAGTATCAATGATTAAACATTAATTATATATGCCAGGGACATAGAGTAGAAGCAGTTTAGTGGGTTTAGGGGGGGAGAATTTTGTTGTTATTGACAGGTTTTGCGGGCATGTGTGTTGGGTTTTTAGTTGGGGTTATTGTGTATTTTTTTTTTAACACAAGGTGTTTTTACTCTTATTTTTAACTTCAGAACAGTGTTTTGCTACTTAGTTCTAGCAGGGATAAGAATGTTAGCATGGGGAGCCTGGCTCTTGCTCTCAGATGTTTTTGTCTCTTTTCAGAGCAGATCTAAATTATTTTCTGGAGATGTTCTGGAGGTTTCCCAAGTCCTTCACTGCTTCCCTTGGGCAGTTATGGGAATCAGTGAACACAGATAATATGATGGAAAAAATGTGATGAACGCAGGTCAGTTCATCATAAGGGGTTGTTGTTTTCTAGTATGTGTCATCTCCTACCCTTTAATGTGTTGGATATAATTTTATGATACAGCTGAGTCAGTGCAGTGGCTTTTTGTCACAAAAAATCTCCTTTATCCTCACACCCATGGTTTTGCAAAGGAAGGCACTGAGAGCCACAGCAGTCAGCTCTGGCATTTGTTGTTCTTTTTTCCTGAGTCAATTCACTTGATTAACTGGTTGGATTTGATTTTTGCCTGAAGGAAAAACAGCTTTTTTGCTAAATTAGTGTGACAATTTGGCTAATAGAGGAGCCTGGTTAGTGCAAGAGCAACGGAATTCTGGGAGAAGACATGGAACGTCAGGACAGTGAGCAGTTGGGTCATCTAGGATGTGCTGAAAGGTGATAGCACATAATCAGAAATAAGCTTCAATCCTGTTTGGTATCATCTTTTATGTTCTTTTTAAAGAGCTAAAGTGTGACTCAGAAGTTCTGCAGTCAGAGCAGGGGTTCTGAGAAAAGGTGGATTTAAGCTGCTGGGGAAACCTAAAGTAATGTGTGAATGCTCAAGTATATGGGGTTTGTAGGTGGAGGTTGTTGTGGTTTTTTTTATTTGAGTCTGCACATACTAATCAGAATCTATTCAGTCATGTGATGCAAAGTAGCACTTTATCATTCTGGTTTGGCAGACTCAACTCAGAACATGTATGAATGTGGAGTAAAAACTTTGTGGTTGAAGTGTGATTGTCAATTCTCATATCTAGTCAGAATTAGATACGTAAACGTACAGACTTATTGTTTATCACAAATCAGAATGGGACCAGAGGATGGGAAAATGTGTTTCAATGAAGGATTTTAAAAGGCTCTATGTCAAAAAATTGACATGTGATCTGCTTCTTGATGTACTCTGCTGGTGCTTTCAGTACATGTGCTGGCTGGGCTGGCTTGTTAAGCTGTGAGAAGACTGGCCAAAATGTATCATTTTCTGCTCAGTTAGCAAGCTGAAGTAGCTCAGTAAGGGCTCAGATGAGTGTCAACCCTAAGGCAGGACGGAAGGTGAGGCCGTACATGAATGACTTAATTTCCTTCCACTGTCCTGATACTATACCCGTAATGCTTTTCCCTGGGAATTTGGAGAACTTGGAGACAATAGTTTGTGCAATTTTTAGAAGCCTCTCCCTAGTCTGTGTTCTTAAAAAAAAGTTTCAAACACTGTTGAAGAGAAGTTATGGTTCTGCAAGATAAGTTATTTGAGGAGTTGCTAAAATGTATGTGTATCTATACTGGTCCATATATATCTGCATCAAATATCTGAATAAATAATACTATAGTACATTAAAACTCTTGATTTCTTGCATAGGGACTGCTTGGAGTGCAAACTAGGGTAATATAAAACCTGAAATCACATTGATATGCAAACCTGAATAGCTGATATGCAAAAGTTTTCTTCAACCTTCAGCTTTTTCAGACTTGATAATAACATTGTGTGTACCCAGTCTTAATTTTTAGTTTTATGGAGCACCTGGATTCTTACAGTACTGGAAAGGATCTCTAGTGAAAATAATGGATAATACTGTAGTTGTAAGAAGCTATAAGAAAAAATAAGTAATTGTAAGAAGCTATAAGAAAAAATAAGTAATTATAAGCAGCTGTAGCTAAGTGGAAGTTTTATGGTATTATAATAATGTTACTACATCATTGTGCACATTTTATTTGAAAATAAAAGCATTCCATGATTGCATGCACAAGTGTTAATTACCTTTCTTCCCTCAGTGCTGAAGTACCATTACAGCTGATGCTGTAAAGCAATTGAACATCCCGT
This sequence comes from Fringilla coelebs, assembly GCF_963513975.1. NCBI lineage: Eukaryota > Metazoa > Chordata > Aves > Passeriformes > Fringillidae > Fringilla > Fringilla coelebs. Next base: position 43,032,169 of record NC_140028.1, on the reverse strand, counting down.
TGTTTAATATCTATCAATAGCTGCCTTTTTTCATTAATAATAATAAAAATCCTGTAATTATAGTTTGGTTAGTGACTATTAGTTGGTGCTCTCTAAAGGCAGTTAGTCTTTGTAATCTGTTGTGAATATGTCTTTATCTCTCTTTAACAATTTAATCAATGCTTCTGTGCTTGTTTTTTTTTCTCCTCTGGCAAGTGGCAGTATTAATCAGTAGATTAAAAAAGACTTGATTTTCAATTTGCTTTCAGATATTAGTCTTTTGTTGGTTTTTTTTTTTTTTTAAGGAGTGAAATCAAGTGAAAATATTTCAGTCTTCAGTTGACATTTATTAGGATAATCTGCGTTAAATGTTACCTTCTTTAATTATGTTTTGGAGTAAATTTGCCGTATTGATTTAATGTGGATTCTGGTTGATTAGAACTTGATGGACAGTCAGTTGATTTGGAAATGTGCTGTGCTTGGGAAAGAGAATCTGAACTAAGCCATCTTAGGCTAGAGAGCTCTCCTGTTTTCTGTTTTATAGCTTGTATTGGTATTACTTGGCAGTAATTAACTTCCAGTGAAGCAGTTAGTTGCTTCAAAGCAATTAGAGTGCTAAATAAATTTGTGCAGGCAATATTTGCTTGACGTGGAAAATACATTGAGGAGTTGCCAGTGTGTAACATATAAAAGCAACAAAGTTGTTACCTTTTCCTTAATGTGAGCAGTATTAATTACATTATTCCATTTTCTCTAGTGAAAGTACCTCGTAATTTTCGTTTGTTGGAAGAACTTGAAGAAGGGCAGAAGGGAGTAGGTGATGGTACAGTAAGCTGGGGCCTTGAAGATGACGAAGATATGACACTCACCAGATGGACAGGAATGATTATTGGGCCACCAAGGGTAAGTGTGATGAAATAAAACATTTTTGTTAGGTCTTAGGCAAAGCAAAATGCAAAAAAAGATAGTATTCTACAGTGTAAAGGAATAGTTAAAGTTCAATGTATGAAATTGTAGAAATAGTGTATAATCTCTGATTTTCTGGCATGTAAGTGTTTCAGGCTAGCCTCCCCTGTTTCTGCAGCTGTCTGTAAAAGCCAGTTGTGGTCTGAGACATATTTTACTCAGTTATGAGTACATTAATTCTGTATTTCCACTGTTACTGAACATAAGTGTGCACTGATAATACAGTAAACAGGTAACTGTCTTTCCCCATTTTGTCACATGTGCCTGATAATTTCAATTTTGAAGTAAACTGGCAATGTATTTTCAACTTCTGCAAGTTTTATCGAACAGTCTTTCAGTATAACAGTGTTAGAATTTCATTTGAATCATACCTAAAAGACTAGCAGCTTCTAATTACCTCTAATCCTTCTGACCTTTCAAGTTCTGTAGCATGTCATGTAGACTGATGCAACTTGAAAGAGAAGTAATCACCTCTTGTGTGTATCAGCCATATCAGATATGAGTGGACTTGACTTGCTGCACACTTTCTCCTAAATTGTAATATGATGCAAAAGATCATGTGTAACTGAGACCTTTAAATGAGTATGTCTAAGTAGCCCTCAGTTAGCACGTGTCTTTCACTGCTAGAGTGAGGCCTGTCCCTTGGTGCTGCAGGGCATATGGAATGAGCTGTCCAAGACAGAGATCAGAGCTCTGTCTCAGTGAAAATAATGTCTTCCAAAGTAGCAGAGTTCCAGAGATAGACTCAGTGTAATTCAAATTTCTTTTGCAAGTCCTTTGCCACTTGCAGTAGGCTGCTTTGAACACCTGAATGACCATGCTGAGCTCCTAAGATTTGGATGCAGCTGGGAGAGGGCAGATTTAATATATAATCACAATGACTGCATGCTTTGGATATTAGCTTCTGTGGAATCAGCGTTGGAGTCCATTTTGAACAAAGTTTGTAGTCTAATGTCTTGGGATAAAAACTTGAAAATTTTGACCTAGCTGTCATGGGGTCTCCCTGGCTCTCCAGAAAACCCTCCAAAACTGCTTGTGACTGCTTTCTTGTTCGACTTAAGGTAGACTACTACACATCTTTGAAAAGAGATTATGATGTGTATAATACTATACTTATAATACTATTAGGGAAGGTCCCACATATTTTTAAAAAGTAATGAATGTACTCAGTCCAGCTTGGGATACACTTTCAGTCCTGGTCAATTTGTAGTTCTGTGAGTTTATTTTCTTTATGATAAAGAGTGCATGCAAGTAATATATGTTGTGCCATTTCAGGGACTTGCAATACATAGTGACTGTAGAAAAGTGGAAGCCACCAGCTCCCAAACCAGTTACAGCCCCTTGAGAAGAACTGCATATCTAGTTTCAGGGCCTCTAGAAGATGAGTGTTTTTTGGAATTGGCTGAGTTAAGTAGATGGTACAGTCAGGCAAAACATTAGTTAGGAGAAAGTTGCTAATATTGTCCATTAAGTTCTTCTCATATGGGCTTCTCTACAGTTGTGCAAAAAAAATTGCTTATCAGTTTTTTTCATTGCTTCATTTGAAAGGTGACCCAACAGCAAGAGAGGAGGGTAAGATTTGTTTTGGATTAATGGAAACATTTTCTGACTTACAGAAAATGGAATTTTAGTTTTTTTGGGAAGCTGGCCAGGGATGCCTGGCTTGCAGTAAAATAATGACTTGATAAATTGAGCAAAATTGAGAAGCCACCTGGATAAGGGAATGAGAATGAGTGCTGTTCTTGGGATTTTCCAGAATTGTGAGCAGAATTATATACATTTTGGCCTATTTTCACTGTAACTGACAGCATCCCTCTCTGGGGAAGAAAATTCTTCTGGCTGAATGAATTATGAGACTTTTAGTTACTGTGTGTTTTTGCTGTGGTAGCAGCTATGCTACCTGTAGCAGGATAAGATGACTTCTATCTTGCCTTTGGCTTTTAATCGGAGAATCAGAATGTTAAGGGTTGGAAGGGACCCTAAAGATCCTTAAACTCATCCTTAAGATGTCCCAACATCCTGTGCCATGGGCAGGGACACCTCCCACTAGACCAGGTTGCTCAAGAACTCATCTAATCTGGCCTTGAACACTGCCAGGGTTGAAGCATTCACAGCCTCCCTGGGCAACCTTGTCCAGTGCCTAATTACATTTACAGTAATGGGAAGGAATAATGGAAAACCTGGTTTTCACTGTTTCTTTGTGACCCGCTTGCTGTTCAGTCTCTGTGCATGCTCAGAAATTATGGTACACGGTTAGGGTGCTTCAGTAGTCCTTTTTTCACTCTGCATTTTAATTAACCACAGACCACACTGTTGTTTGATACTTGGCTATGTGGTTGATGCTTCTGCTTGGAGAGTGACAGCTGACTACTGCAGAACAGGTTAAAGATGCTACTTCTGTAAAGCTGAGAGGCACGTTGCTGCTTTTTTGTTCATGTTGGCTCTTTCTGTTGTGCCAATGCAAAAGCAGGTGTAGAAATGGAGTTCATCTTCATTTTGGAACACAGAGGCACGTGCATCAGTGACCAGCAAAGCACTGATCCTTGGCATAGCCTACTTGTCAAGATAGAAAAAAAAAAATAAAACCATATCTAATTCTGAAGTGGCTTTCTCAAAGTATACTTGCACTTAGAATTATCTGTTCCATGGTCACTTTGGAGTGACATCTGCAAACTAGCAGTCACTTTACTGTCCAGGCTCATAAATCCTCCAGTAAACCAAGTGATTCTCAGCTGCAGAAATTTCAGATATTTTCTGTAGTGCTAACTACTTCCAGAGTATGTTTCTTTTGCAGGTTATAACCAAAACCAAAATAAAAATATATCTTAATTGTTAAATTATTGGCATTCTGTCTTTCTCCATTTCCAGTTTTTTTACAGTATTAGGTATTTCATTATGGGGGAAGGTGGTAATTTTCCTAAAGCTAATTGATTTCTCTTAGTCCTGTACTTTGCCACTGTTGTTGTGAGGATGCAGGTGGAAAGAAAGGATGAGAGCAAATGTGAATTAAGAACAGAATTGTATTAACACTAGTGTATGGTGTAGTCAAAAAGTAGTGTAATTTATGCATACTCATGAAGTAATCAATATAGCCAAAACAGTGGAAATCAGTCAGTAATCCAAGACCTTCAGTTGGTACACAATATTAACAAATGTATATTTATTTCATATTTCATAATTGTTATTCCTCTTGCCTTTGCTCTGTTTTAAAAAAATTCTTAATATTTAGCTTTCAGTAAAATGCATTAGTCTGTCTTTTTGCTTTCTAGACAAACTATGAAAACAGAATATACAGTCTGAAAGTAGAGTGTGGACCTAAATACCCAGAAGCACCTCCTACAGTTAGATTTGTAACTAAAATTAATATGAATGGAATAAATAATTCCAATGGAATGGTAAGTTGAAATGGTAAGATCAACCATATTGTTAATTTACACTAAAAATATTTCTCTGAAAATCAGGTGAGGAATATGCATGTTGCACAGAGCTTTCTATTTAATGTTTATAATATAAATACAGATTTAAATTGAAATTGGGTGGCCTACTTCAAATCGTTGTAGCTTTTTGTGGCTTACCAATGAGACAAGCATTATTTATAATATTGAGCATTATTTATAGTATTGAGACAGTTGTTTCTTTTAAATGAAGATGAAGGTTTTAGTTTTGAACAGGAAAACAATAAGTGTTTAAGCTCTGTGTAGGTATTTCCCTCACAATACTCTTATAAAAGGGGATTAGTTTTGTATTGTAGCAGGAATATTACAGATTCTCTCTGATCTTTCCACTAATTAAAAATGGAGGTTATTCCTGATGAAACTCATTCTGGGTGTATTAACTCACCTATAATGAACTGGTGTATTTATACTCTTGTTTGCTTTATACTGGATTTATTAAAATCCAAGGTGATTCTGAGCTTCAGTCTTAAGACCTTTTGATATGGTTGGTAATCACTTGCATTTTAAAGGTCAATTTGCAGTTAATTGCTTTCCCTGATCCTGCAGTTAGGGTGGGAGGAGTTCACAGAGGAGCTGTGGCAGCCGCTCAGGCAAGCTTGTTCATCTGTTACTCACCAGGTACTTAAATACTGTGAGCAATGGGGGTGCCCCTTTGCTCCGAGAGGATCTGTGAGCTGCCTTGCATTTGCAGTGGTGTGTGCATATGTCAGCAGGAAACACAGTCACATTTGTGGGTGCATTTGTCTTTAGTGAATGCAGAGTAATTGGGCTAAGGTAATACCTAAAGGTACGTTAACATCGTTGGATTTTAAATAATTTGTGAGATTTAAAAGAAAGATGGAGTTGCATTTCTGTAATTACCAGTACTGAACTGTGAAGTTCAAGTGTCTCAATGACTGTAGCAGGGGAAGAGGTTCTCAGGGAATCTTTTCAGCTGTTGTAGGTTATGGAGTAGTTTTCTGGTTGGTCATTCAAAGCTAGTTCACTAATGCTTCAGAAATAATCTGAAATTACTCTGAAAATACTTTTATGTAGCTAACAATCTTACTCTACCTGAAAATCGAGTTAAAATTACTATCTGCAAATTAGCTCATGCCCTTAATCACAACTGTGGCTTGTTGTCTAAGGGTGTGTGTTTATTGAGAAGTTGTGAGAAGCAAAAGCTGCTTATGGTATGTTTGGAAAATGATTTTCATACTTCTTCCTAGTACCATAGGAACATGTATTGTTGTGATTCAGTGAAGAAGTATGCTGTCATGGCTTAATCTCTGCATATCTCAAGGTATTGGTGTTGGTTTTCAGAAGCAGGACCTTAGACTAGCACAGCCTGAAGGCTCTTGTTTACTGAAGCCAGGAAGTTTGAGCTTCTGTTTGGAAAAGTCTACATTCACTCAGCTTGCTGAGGAACAAGGTGACTGCTGTGACGGGAAGTCTGCCTAGTCATTTTAAAAGCACTGTTCAAATTGAGTCATTGCTACAGGAAAAATTGATTTTAGTAAGTTAATAATCTTACATCAAACCCTCATTAATTTTTCGCCCCAAAAGATAAAATTGTATAGCTTATGAAGGATTTGCTATGCCAATGCATAACTTCTTTTTTTTAATGGGTTTAAATGGGAATAAATAGTATTTTTAATGAAAGGAATTTTCATAAGTAATGAATTTAAAACACATTTATTATATAATTTCTAATGTACCCATTGTCCCAGTGTTTCGCATTATATCTTATTTTGTCTTTGTTGTCATTAGAAGAACTGTGAAACAAACATCCAGGGGCGTGTTCAGCATCCTGGAGCAGTTAATATTGCTGCTTCCTGTTAGTTCCTTTATGTTTCTTCAAGCTGTTCTCCCACTTTCTGGTCATCTTTCATTTAATAGATCATAAGTGGTTTAAATTCTTTGAATTAATGGCAGGGTTTCATCTGCAGACTTTCTCTACTGTCTGTGCTTCTGCAGGCACCCTAGGTTTTGACATATGGCCAGCTTTTGGTCACATTGCTTATAGATGTCAGGAAGAAGTTGTGACTTGCTGAAAAGAGACCTGAGACAAACAGCAGCTGAAATTGTTTTATCTTAGCAGATTATACTCAAAACATTTGTAATGTTGTTAAGGTAGGCTTGTGTGCCAGTTAGCATCTGTGGAAAAGTAGGGCCCCCACTGGGAGTTTTAGAGGGTGATAATTTCTGTTGAGTTAGAGTGTAAGCGGTACAGGGGAAAGAAGGATAAGTATAGTTACTAGGGATCTAAGGAAACTGTTCTCATACTGCCCTGTGAGCAATGGTTCTCAACTTTCTTGACTTAAAAATTCCTTTACACTTTGCATGAAAAGGGCGTGTGTGTAATGAATTTATCAGTACTGGCAGGTACAACTTTATTGACTTTTTGTTTAGTTATTCTGTAAGAGAGGAGTTTGTAAAAGTAACTTTTCAGCCAGCAAGCATATCTTCAGGAATCACCGATAAATTTAGTGCAGGAGAGGAGAGTGCTAGTTCAGGAATATTTTATCTCAAAAGACTAAGGTGCTCTGAGGCACCGTGTTAGATTGTCTTTCTTTTCTTTTCTGCAAGTTAAGAAAACAATTTGTGGTTTTTTTTTTTAGTTTACCTATGGATCTGCTCTATTTGTATACAGAATTAGGTTACTAAGGTCAGAAAAACAAGTCCAAGTACTTCTGTAGAGCTGTACAAAATGCTTTTATGTGCTAATGGCATCACTGTTGTAAAACTGTAGATTATTATTCCTAATGCTACAGGGTCTTTTCTCTTGGAGACTTATGTATCTCATATTGATAAAACACAGGTTGCATTCTAATGTGCTGTTTGTTTTCCCATTTTCTTTTGAGGTTGTCTGATTTTTGCATCTGTGATAGTGCTCCTCAGCAGTCTAACTTGCAGCATTTGCAATCACTTCTGTTCATTAAGATACCATTTACAGCTGGAAATACTTGTTTACTTTTAAATCCCTTGTGACTCTCAGCTGTAAATCTGTAAGCTGCCCAGTTACTGCTTTGACTATGTTTGCTGTAGACATTTGCTACTCGTTGAAGTTACTTGGAACATTGTAAACAATGAATACTTTGCATAATTGTGTAAAATAATTTATTTTCAACTGTTTAAAAAAATGATGCATTTTATAGATTGCTGCTCTTGCTATTATTCAGGGTTCCCGCAGTGGTGTACCCTCCCAATAAAATAGTCTTCAGATTGCAGTTTGCAGCTTTATTAGCTTTTATGTGACCTTGAAATGTCTCCCTCTGTGTTCCAGGGTATGCATTTGAATATTACCTAATGCTTTTGTGTGATTTGAACATAGTTTGTGTCACTCTCTTAAATGTCTTTAAATGTCTTATCATTGTTCTTCATAAAGTGAGTTTATTATGCACTAACTTGGAAATCAATTCTGCAAGACAGAAAACAGAACCTGAGCCAAAATCTTTACTGCTGCAAGATGTTATGAAAGAAGTTGGTGACTTGCAGAAAAGAGACTTGAGATAAACAAGCAACAAAAATGACGGTTGCAGAAAATATGACTTTAGTCAGAAAACATTCATAGCAATATTAAAGCAGAGTTTTCAGTCTGTGAGTTTTTTTGTTGCAAATTCCTAGGAAAAAAGAAAAGCAGGAGGAGCTTACTCTTAAGTGATCAGCTCTCATGTTCCAGTCTTTGTAGAACTGCATTATTTGAACAGCAGTGGTGACTGGCTGCTGTGTACTGTAATTGAGGCAAACATCCAGACCTCAGGGAACCGACAAAGGCAGAATCGAGGAGAAGCAAGGGGAAGGAGGATGGTGTGAAAGGAGAATTTCCAGACTGAAGATAGATGTTAATTTCTGTAGTCCCAGGGCAACTTCCTTTCCAGCCATTTTGCCTCCTATCTGCCACGTTAACCCAAATTCCCCTTTAAAAAAGTAGTAATGGTACAGGAATTACAGTGATGATTTCACCTGTGCTAACTTTCACAACCTTTTTCTGTATTGGCTCATGCACTCATTTATTTTAAACTGGCATGATGTTGCTCCATAATTTAGCTTTTATTTTGATGGTGTTTTTTATCAAATGTTTGCAGTAATTAAGTCATCTGACTGCCATTTGTACTGTAGCTTGGTGATACAAGTTGTTAGCAACTCTGTTGACTTTAAGGGGTTCCCAGCTCTGAGCAGAACATTGTGTGAAAAGAATGCTTTTAAGTGCTGAGCTGTAAATAAGGTCAAGGATCCTACTTAGGGACTTCTTTCCAAGGTGGTGCTTTAAACTGGATGGGTTCTGTCAGTTCAGATCAGAAAATATTTCCTTGTACGTGGTTTACCTGGGCTGCTAGGCAGTAGCACTGTTAAAAGAACAAGAGAGGGAACAGAAGTTTCTTGGGATAGTATTGCTGCTCAAGCCAGCACATTGTTAAACCTTGGCCTCAGTTTCCTCCTACAAAAAGGTTTAGTCTCATCTGGTGTTCTGAAAATAGCCTCACTCCAAATAATCTAGAAATAAAACATCTGTGTTAACATTCTTCTTTCTGATTCCAGGTTTTTTTGTTTCAGCTTGCCTTAATTAAGATGGGATATGAAACTTCTTGATGTTTTATGCTACCTAAATCATAAAACAGTGGTTTCCAGCACTCTTGTAGCCATGTGGGCTGCAACTACCAAAGGAATCCAGTAGCATGCAATAGCCCTATTCCTGCCCCAGGGCCTGCTTTACAGTTGCGCAGCTGTAGGCCCCTCTGTGCTCTTAAGTTCCTCCAGGCAGGGGTTGGGACTTAACCTGCTGCCAGAACCATTCCCAGGATGACTTGCAATTGCTGACTTTCCTATGGAAACCTCCTCGTTATAATATAATTGTGTAAATTGTCCCACAGGTTTTATAAACGCATAGGAGAAGTCCCATGTCCTTTCCTTTCAGTTCATATTCCACTTGGTAAGTGATGTACAGTAATCTTCACGGCTCCGTAAGATGACTTACTGTGAGAAGGATGCGAAGAAATGTCCAAGCATTACAAATCAGTTATTTCAGTATTTCAAGACATTTCTTAATACATGTAGTGCCTCTAGATGTATCAGAAGCACCATGTAATATGTGAAAGAAATCACCAACAATACTCATAGCAAAGAAATAATAAGGAAACTGTTCCTTTAGAAAGGAATTCTATGGACTCTGGTGTGGCAGGTTCTTTTAAAGAACTGAGGAACAACCAGGTGCATATATTAGCATAGCAAAGGTGATCACTTGTTTCTTTTTTGGGGGTGATTTGAAAAAAACTATAAATTTTGCGAGGTAGCAGCTCCAGTTTTGCATTGAACAGTTTGTTGATGTCCTCCTCCCATCCTCCTTTCCTTCACACTAATATAAGTAGCAGCACAGATGGAAGGGTCCACCTGCATGGATTTTATTGCAGAGTCTGTATCTGTGTGTAAGTATATGATTGTTTTCCTTAAAATATTTTAGGAACACAGGGACTTCATGTCACAGAGAAGGTGTCAGGGAATGCTTTGACCATTTCTTAGAGCAACTGTCGATTTATGTAGATATTTTGTGTTCAGTCATAAACTAGATTTTTCTCTTCTTTTTCCAGGTGGATGCACGGAGCATACCAGTGTTAGCAAAATGGCAAAATTCATATAGCATTAAAGTTGTACTTCAAGAGCTAAGACGTCTAATGATGTCCAAAGAAAATATGAAGCTTCCACAACCTCCAGAGGGACAAACTTACAATAATTAATTTTAGCTGATTCTCAAACTTCTGTCTTAAAACAACAACCTTCTACTCATGTAATGTCTTGATTAAATCTCACAATGCAAACACCCACACATTAAAGAATTTCAGCTGGTATACATGACCTGGACATTTGTAAGAATATATATAATATATGTATGCCCAATATGTTTTCAGGCACTATGGGAGAAAAAGGCAGCACAATTATTTTTTTTCTCTTACTGAGGCACTGTCATTTAAGCATAAGCCTGAAATAGCCTATAATTGGAATTCAGGTTTTACAAGATGAAAGCATGACAGAAAGTGTCAGATTGCTGTGGAATAATATATGTTACTGAAAATAATTTCTGGAGAAGGCAAAATATAAATGGCATGCTTTATCCATCTTGCTTAGTAAAAGAGCTGCAGTTAAATTTGTTTTAAGGTAGCAGGTACAGTGAATACCGTTGCTCATCTTGTTTAATTTTGCAAGGGTGTGGGTGCCGACTACTAGTAGTGTCACAAAGTATGTTCAGGATTGTTTTGATACCTGTATTTATAAAATGGGGGGATTAATTTCTGTTAAGCAGCTCCTGTGTTACATGTATTGGACATGGCAAATATTTGTTTACAGTCTTTGTTCTAATAAACCATGCATTTAAGTTTTAGTGAAACAAAGGAAATGTATGGATATGTGATTGAGATTAAAGTTAGTCTTAAAATGTAAATAAAATGTGGAAAGTGTCTGAGGCTGTGCCATTTCTATAATAGTCATGTAATATATGTACAGTAACTGGCAGAAGTAGTGGAAAGCCAAACATAATATTGCTGCTGGTGTTATGTGCACCTTTTGCTCTTATCACTCTTATATGCTTAGTTTGCTTGAGAGGTCAAGATATTCCATATGTTGCAGGGGAGTAAGTTCTGTCATCTGTAGTATCACTTCTTTATCTAAAGTTGCACTCTGTGTGTGTATATATAAATATATTTTAAAAAAACCCCAAACACCAAACTAAGCCCAAATTAAAAACAAAGAAAACCCTCTTGCCTACCCATCTGTCCTTTAGTTCCCCTCCAGATTCTTTCCAGAAATGAGCATAACTTTCAGTTTGCTTACTTGACCTCTAAGCAGTTTTCAGATCATATTGCTGAAGTCTGTCCTACTTCTCAGTCCTTTGTCTTGCTTTCTTGCATTTTTTTTCCTCTTTTATGTTACTTGCCTTTTTTTGTTGTCTGTTCTGCTTTTGCCTTTTCTGAAACACACAAAAAAGAAACTTCAGGAAGCTTTACTAAAAATCACACCTGTGCTACAGATCATCATATTTCCATCTGCTTAAGATGAATCATTTGCTGTGATGCCACTGTGTTCGTAGGTAGAAGCTTTCTGCCTTTCCTGCAGTCCTGAGTCTGTTTTATCAATGTATTCTGTCTGGTGGGAACACTGGTTTTATTTCTGTTACTGATTCCTCATAAGCAAGTAGGTAATGCTGTTCTTTTGGATATTACGTCTTCTTTTCCTGCCCCTCACCTTGGAGAACGCAAACCTTTGTTCATTTTGGTGAGAATATGTAACATTGGGAGTGAGTCAGCTGTTTGCATTCAAAGTTTTATTTAGTGGTTCTTTTGAAAAGTGGATATGATCAAAAGCCATCAACAGCTAGGTAACTTACTTTCATAAGCCTTTGCCTGTTTCTGTTGTAAACAATGAAAAGCAATAAACTAGGTATTCCTTTTTTTTTTTTTTAATGGAAAGGTTTGATTGATATTTATCAATTTATGCTTTTTAGACAAATTAGGCACTTCCAGAATTGGTGGATTTATAGCTGCCAGCTACCTCGTGTCTGTATTTATATAACATATCATTTGTGATGGTTTGGCTGAAGTGCATTGCAACATTCTTTTTCCTTGTTTTAATTGGAATGACTTTGATGCCATTAAATCTTGTTTCTTACACTAACACTGCTAATCTATATTTAATCAATTAAACTAATGGAACTGTACAGTTCTGAGATGTGAATTTTTGGGGAAGATTACGACATAAGCTATTGAGAGAATGCTTGTAGACTATTATTTGGTTGGTAACATAATTTAAGAGACTGGCTTATTCACAGAGCATCAAGAAGAGCCTGTTGTTTGCCTGGTTGTGTGTGGTACAAGGTAATCCTGTAATAGTCTGTACATTTGTATTGGTGAGAATCTGCATATCCAGCTCTAAACAGATATATTTTGCAGAAGGAAGAATTGGTTCTGGAGGGAGTTGAGCTGATCTCTGACACTGGAGTATGTAATACACGGATGATCACAAAAATATTCCTGCAGTGATTTTAGGTGTGTTGATTTTCTATTTTGCTCACACTGCGACAAGTCTGAAGTGTAATTAATTATGAAATTTTAAAATGTCTTCAACTACTGCATAAAGTTCAGAGCCTTCTCAAAACACTTCTGCTACCTGAAGAAGATTTTGAAGCACTGTGCTTACTCTCCTCCAGAAAAATTATGTTTTGCGAGTGTTGATGTCTGATCAGTGTTTACTTCAAATTTGCTTTCTCAGATTCTGAAGTTCTCATTAGGTAGCCTACTTAGGTGAGAGAATTTTAATTTTTCTCTCATGCACATTTAACTTGTGTTACATTCTTTTGGCAAGACATGAATTTGCCATTGTTACCAAATGTTTATTTTTTTTTTCTTTTCAAACCCGTATTTGAACTATTATCAAATAAATCTTGCAAAGCAGAGCACCATATGAAGCCAATTGAGTGAGGGACAAAGTGGAACAGCTCTAAATACATAATTCTTTTCGTGTTGATCATTGACTGGGATTTAAACTAGCTTTGTGCTCTGAAGCATTGCCAAAATTCTTGTGTTTTGGTTGTTTGAGACACAGATACATTTTCTATGAAGCAGAGAAAAAAAGCCAAAGATGGTATGATTCATACTTTGTTAAACCTTAAGATAGAATGAGCAAGCCTATGGAAATAGCCACATTATAAATGATGTGCCTTACTCATAGATAAAGTAAAGAAAACATTGCAAGGTGTGAAGCTACCAATGGCCTTGATTGCTCTCCTCTTCCTGAACGCAAGCTGAGAATACTTTTCACCAAGCAAGACAGAGTCAGCAGCGCATCCCTCAACTGTTATCAAATAAATACATAATGCACGTTCCTCCTAAATGTTTGTTACTGTATAGGGGATAACTAAATAAAAATTCTAGTACATATTATGACAACTGATCATCTATAATGGTAACAACTGTATAATTTACACAAGTGTTTGTGTTTTACGTGGTGAGTTTGTAGCTATTCAGTAGCTTTTGGGACAATAGCTCAAGGCCTAAAAATGTAAGTTACACTTCTCTTAAACTCTCTTTTGAAGCAGAAGGCACACTTAGTAGGCCACCAGATAATTGTCCTGTGGTAGAAGCAGGATGTCTGACTACTACTTGCTTTAATTCTGACCTCTAGTTTACAAAAACTCAGCCAGATTGCCCTGGTGTGGCTGATTTCAGCTGCTAGAGGAGGAGCAAACTGGTACTAAGCAAGTCTGAATATGTGTTACTGTACCAAAGAAAGATGACTTAAAACTCCTGTTCGTCTTTTATGTGAGTAAAATTCCAGATAGATGTGAAGCAGTGAGACAAAATATGTTTCTCGTCAATGTTTCTAAATAATGTGTTCAGAACTCTTTTGTGAAGCTTGAAAGATTTATGAGGTGGGGAGGTGTTGGAGGAACATGACTGTCTGTAGTCTTTATTTAATAATAATGATAATAAATTTTTAAAAAAAGCTTTAAAACTCGTTAATCCATCTGTTTTAACTCTGTTGAAACAATTGTGAGAGATTTTTTTTTTGTTGTTTCTTGTTCTGCTGATTGCCTTATTTCCGAATCAATCTGCTGTACATTTTCTGTTGAAGACCCAACTGATCATGGGCTAAAGTATGAAGGATGTAATGCTGGAAGTATAAAAATAACCCACTCGATGCTTTAAAAAACTCCCCACAAAATAACTTCTACATTACCATAGTGTTACTATCATATTAGTCATAGTGGTTTATAACTTTTTTGTTGGTTTTTTTTTGTTTTACTAAATGGATATATACTTCAGCTCAATTTGTAAAGAGCTGTAAGTTTATGTACAGTCAATTCTGTTTTTAAAATACACATAAGTCAACTGTCAAGTAGCATTTCCATATTCAAGCAGTTCTATAAAGTTTTTTAGTCTTTACCATTTAAAAATAGTGATAAATATTTTAAAAATTATTTATATAAGCGACAAAGTGTATAAATGGATAACTTGAAGGAAGATGTTGAGATAATGCACATTTAACCAGTGTTTTGGATCTCTTGATAAAATTTGTGTTTTCTATGCTAATTTATGACTTTCCACTATTTCTTAACAGCAGCATCCCAACCTTCTGCTTTTAATATAAGCAGTATGGATTAAATGTAAACATGGTTTTATAATTTATAAACTTTATGTAGTTTGGGTTAGAAAACCCTAAACTGTATATTTGTTAAATCAGAAGTACTGAAGGAATGGCTGTGCAATCATACTATGAAAGTTTTCCTAAGCTGGTTTCTGCTTGTTTCTACTCTGCTCCCTGCTGATCGTTACAAATGTGTAGGTATGCTGATGTAACATATTGGCTATTTCAATTTTAGTATTACTATTATTATATCTTGTTATTATTATTTTTTTAAGCATGCAGGACTGCCAAGGGGAGGGGGGAGGGGTTTGATTTCCCTCTGCAATTTCTACTAAAAATTACCAAGAAAAGAAGAAACCTGGTAAACACATCTCTTCCTGATTTGACTTGAAAATAGCACATGAAAAATTTTCCCTATTTTTCCAATTGTCACAGAAATAAAGAGCTGTTTCAATTAGGATGAGAGCACCTCAAACAGTAGAGCTGTGAAGTTGTCATGAAGATATGGAAGAAGGTGTTTCTAGCAGACTTTCCAGCATCCTAAAAATTGGGTTAGTATGGGAGTGAGGGTTCAGCTTCATAGAATGACTTTGGGAAATGATGTAGCATTTGGAACTCCTTAAAGTCAGCCTCACAGGACTTAACCCAATTCTCTTAATCTCTTTTACTTTTTTAAGATAGAGTAGTCCTGTTGGAAGTTGTTGCATACAGTTGGTGAAGTACAGAGGGTTGAGATGACTTTGTTTCTCTTGAGTTTTGGCAAAACCTGCCACAATCAGGAGCTGTGTAAACCAAAAATGTGGAAGTGTGTGGTGGTGGCAGCTGGCTCTTTAGTTTCCACATTCATCTAAGTGATTGGTGATCAGCAGTTTTGGGTTTAAATGTGTGTGTAGTTAAGAGAGTCAATACTATTCTGAGAAAACCCTGTACTAAAAGATCTGCTTTTGTAATAGTATTGGGAAATTGCCAACAGCCCTGCCCTTGTCTGGCCGACAGATTCCTCCAGTGTTTGTTGTTTGCATGACTGCAGTTTTGGGAGAGGGCATTATTTCCGATCTCTGGGAGGTATGTTGCACTTTGAACTCTGGGACTGTCTGCTTCTGAGAAATCTAAAATCACTCCTTGCCACAACATCACAATTTGGGGATTTGTGTATATGGTCATAGTCATCTTGGGTTGTGTTTTCTGAAACGACTTCCTGTCATACGTACATTCTTTTTCTGTCCAGAGATTTGCAGATTGAATTTTCTGTATCATATGATACTACTAACTTGTTGCACTATGTGAGATTTATTACAGTGTTATCAGAAAGTGTTTCAACATCTCTGTCCTTTAAGTCAAAACCATGTGTAGGAGTCATTGCATGTATAGGAAAATTCTCACGCCAAGGTAATACTATACTTTCATTCCTTTAATGCTGTAACTTTGAATAACTCTGAAATAATATGAAATGAAAGTTAAAAGCCATGACATTTCTAGTTAACAATGTCTTTATATCTGCCCAATGACTGTGATAATTATTTGCTTCCTTGAGTTGTCATTTAGATTGAGCATTAAACACTCAGTTTTTGAAGTCTTTGAGTGTCAGCTCAATTAGTAGTGTAATGGTTTTTGATCTTTGGGGTGGGATGCTGTGAACAGAGTAGTGTTTTGGAAGCTCTTCGTTCTACCACCTTGCTTTCAATCTGTTGAAATATATATTCTGAACTGCTCATGTTTCTTAGAGTAGAAACTATTTCTTCTGGCATTTGAAAACCTCTTGACTTTTACCTTCAGATCGGTTTGGAATTGATGTGTTACTCATGCAGTGTTAACAAGTTAACTTGCAGTCTCTAATCCTTTATTGTACTTTTGTGATTGTATGATCCTATAATACCTGTATGATTCTAGTATTAAAACTGAAGCCAACAAGAATGGTGCACTGCTTTCCTTGACAGATGGACAGATCACATGTGCTGCACTAAACAAGCCTGTGGTTGAAGACAGAAGGGCAGTGGAGAGGGAAGAAATTCTTACCCTTTAAGTATATACAACTCCTGACACCATTCAAAAAGCACGTGTTCTCTGTCTACTTAAAACTGAGATGCCAACTAAGTATTTGCCTGTTTTTTTTACATGTTTGCCACTGCAGAGTTATAATTACATTATAGTGCTATTTAGATAGAGGGGTGACCAGTAACTTGTGCTCAGGCAGGAGAGGTTTAGTGCAACCATAGCAAGAATTAGAGTTCTGTGACGTGCTTTTGTGTGTAATAGCTGGAATCTGATTTATGCCTGTACTATTTAAAGACAAGTGGAAAAATGTCTTAGTACTAAATTCATGCTGTATCTCTACTGCCATTTAGTGGGTAGTTATTTGCTCTGGCTTCTAATTTAGCAACTCTTTCTATTTTCATAGTATTAGTTGGGGTTATTCCACCCTGGTCTTTTAAGGGATAAAGAACATGGGATGCATGCATGCACATCCTCTTTCACTTACAAAGCATTTAGGCAAATAAAATTGTGTTGTTCCTTCTTCTCAGTTGTTTGGAAGAGGAGTTAGATGAGCTAGCCCAAAACCTTTTTGGAATGGCCAGCTGCTGATACTGGTAGCTACATTTCTGCTGTGCAGCACACCTTGCCTGTCACCCGGATCACCAAGTAGCAGAGTTACAATCCTTTGCTGGTCTTTCCTGTTTCAAGGGAGCTACTTTCCAGGTCCTAACTGGAGGCAGCCTGGCCCAGCCTGCTTATGTTTACCAAGGAAGACAGAGCTGTGCCAATGTCTGCTCACCCTCCTTATGTGGCCACCACCCTTTTCCAAAGAATCCCATGGTCTGTATAGAAGCTGCTTGGGAGTGGAACGAGGAGCTCTGTGTCTCCCAAATGGGGTCTTTCCACAATTGCCTTTCAAAATTCTTTCCTAACTGAGAAAAATTCAATTTATAACTTGACTCCTCAAAGCATTTACGCATAGAAGTGTGTAGGTACCTTTTAGTGGTGATGAACACAGATTGCTTCTTCCCCTCCTTGTCTCCAAAGCAGCCATTCCCAATTAGGCTGTGATGAGGTAAGAACATTTTAAGTCAAGTAGCACACCTTGCAGAAGTCAGAAATAAAAAATCTGGGGACTGGTTGCAGCCTGGATTCTCTGGTCTCCTTTCATAGGAGGGGACATTTTATCTTCCAGTATTGAGAAGGTATTTTTCATCATTACCTCTGATTTTCTTTATCTATGGCAAAACTTGAGTTTTGGAACCTCTTCAATAAGCAGAAAGATCTTTGTGTGATGTTTGGAGATAAAAACATTGCAGAAAGTAGGACAATCCTTATGCAAAATTCACAGAACTGAGAGTATGTGATCCAAAATACTTTCCTAAAGAAAGATGGAAGACTCATGTTCTGCACTGGGAGGTGTTAGTGTATGTAACAGTGACAGCCAAAATGGGTCAAATTCTTACGGGCTAATTAAGCAGTATGTATTCTTCTTTCTTCTGTATTCTTAGGAATGTCTGGTGCAGAAGCTGTTACAACCCCAGTCTGCATTTGCCTTCATGTCTCTCAGTCTTCAGGTTTCATCGTAAATGAACAAAGCTCCATGTGTGTATGTGTTTTGTAAGGACTTGTCTGTCCTCTAGAGAGTTGTCTCAACTCCTGCATCTTAGGGATGCAGCAGTGCACCCCTGCAACCTCAAATCTTGCTTTGTTTTTTACCATCTAGCTTTTTAACCATGGCCATTTGTACACTGCTTCTCAGAGGTTCCTGAAATATATTTCAGATAAGTGGGTGTACTGGTGGGTTTAAGTTGACTGCAGAGGAGCCCATGGGGAACAAATAACTTGGGCTCAAAGTTCGAAAACACGTTTTACTTGATTTTGTTTTGTAAAATTTGAATTTTACAAAATTCAAATTTTGTAAATTGCACGGGAGGGTGTTTGTGAGAATTTGCAGTACAGCTGAGCCACGGCTGCAGAGCCGAGTCTTGTGGAAGAGGAGTTGTCAGCTTTGGTTTTCTGGCAACTGGGGGACAGCAAAGGCAAATGCTCAGGTGTGCTTTTAAGGATGGGAATGATATTCCTGTTTGGGTAAAAGCAGCCATCCTGTTTATGTAACAAGTCATTGGGACATGGAATGAGGAATATCTGTATTTGTGAGTAGTGTGACTTGGCCTCATCTATTTCCCCTAGAAATGTACCTTTAGTTTCAGTGTTCCTCTCCCATCCCCTGTCTGTATTGTTCAGTGGATTTTGTATTTTTGTTTGTGCTGCAATCTTTATAATACCCAGATTTATTCACATTTGGTCTAACACATCTAGAAAATGACATCATCCAAATTCCCGTGTTCCAGAAATAAAGGGGCTAAATGGAGGCCTTGGGGTAACCAGTCTAGCATACCAGAATGAAACGGTGATGGGATCCCAGCCAGGAGCTCTGCTCAGGTGCCTGCTTTTCTTGCCTGGCTTCTGCTTTCTTTTGCTCCATTTTAAACTTGGAATAGGAGTAGTTAAACCCAGCTTTTGTGCAAGCAGAAGTTAGCAATCTTATCTCATTTTTGTGCTTAAACACAAAACTAAATCTGAGCTTCTGTTTGAGAAGTACCACTTTTTACATTATTAGTGTACATAATCAGTCAGACACCTGCTGTTACTTAATTCACCCTTGACTGGAGGGATTTAATAGATCATGCAATGTATATTTGTTGTCAGATAACTTCACCTTGGAGGTACTGGTGGCAGATACCTTTATTTCCCTGTATGTGAAGGAAGGTAACTTTTCTAATGCATTTACTGTTGCTTGTAGCTATTCACACAGTTTCCAGCAACAATTATTTTCTGCAGTCTTTGATTTCCACCTAGATTAATTCTCTTCAACTGGTTCTCTTTTTTGTCAGATAGATTGTTGCCAAGTCTGCAATTTGCATAGTACTTTTGAAGTCCCTACATTGAAATGCCTGATTGAGCTGGCAAAAAACCCCAGTCATGGTGTAGGAAATTTGGCTTAGGCCATTGCTATATCCTGACATGGATGTACTCCCTGCCCTGGGCAGTATATCCTTCGTGACCGTGTGTTGTTACATTTGAGAAGTGTGAGTAGTGGGCTACAAGCAAACTTTCAGTGTTTCAAAACCAACAGTTCAAAAGACTATTTTGGGTAATTTGCATGTGGCTTTTTTCTTCTCTCTTGCCCTTTAGTACTCATTGATTCACAACCAGGAGCTGTTTATGTTTCTTCATTGCCTGGAAAAGAGAAGGCTTTTGGGTGACCCAGTTGCAGCCTTCTTCCAGAAGGGAGCCTACAGGAAAGATGGGCATGTGGTGACATGACAAGGGGGAATGGCTTCAAATTGTCAGAGGGTAGGTTTAGATTGGATATTAGGATGAAATTTTTCACTCTGAGGGTGGTAAGGCGCTGGAACATGTTATCCAGAGAAGCTGTAGATGTCCCACTCATGGAAGTGTTCAAGGCCAGGTTGGATGGGGCTCTGAGCAACCTGGTCTAGTGAAAGGTGTCCTGTCCAAGGCAGAGGGGTTGGCACTAGATGATCTTTAAGGTCCCTTCCAACCCAAGCCATTCTATGGTTCTGTGATTCTACAATTATTTGAGATGAGACCTTGCCAAATCGGTCCAAATTCCAGTTGGTGGAAAACAGCAGAAATCCTTTTGTACTCTTTCTCTGGTTTACCCAAGTCACGCCTTGGAGGTGGGAAACACACAGCATGCTGCTGATTTTGATTTACAGTGAACATTTCACGTGCATTGAGTCTTTTGCTCCTCTCCAAGCTGCCAACTTGAATGCTGCCTTGGGTAAAGCATCCAGGCTGTGCTGGAGAGAGCACCTGCTAGCCCATGAAATTCTGGATTATTTGTCTTCACGCAAAAAGGTTTAAAAGAAGTGGCTACAAGAGAAAACATACTGGTAAACTTACCTCAAGTATTGTTGAGTTGCCTCTAAAACTGTGTGTAATTTGGACACTCCAGGGAGATGCCTGACAGCAGAAGGAATTAAGAAAAAGTTATTTATGGTTTCTGTGTACAAGAAAATATTTTGAATGTAGAAGGGGGCCAAGGGATTAAAAGCATATTTTGTAAGTGTTTATGTCTTTGCTGTTCACAACTTACTGAATATGCAAAAAGGAATTAAATTATTAATTTCTCAATGTATACAACTTAAAAGAAAGAGACTTTGAAGAAGTTTGGGTAAATGTTCTCTTACTGAGACTTCTTGAAATGAATTATAATTAATTTTTAAATTACAATTAACTTTTTAAATTACTATTCAAAGTAATTAATTTTAATTTTTTTTTTCTCACAGCATAATCTGCAGGAACCATGGTGTTTGAATCTCAGTAGGCCTGCTCTAGTCCTAGGTGATACTTAAAATAAATCTGTCATTATTAATGGTGAACATTATTATTAGAAGTGTAAGTTTAGGAAAGACAGAAACTGGAGGTAAAAGTTTGCACATTTATGTGATGGGTGCTCAGTGCATTATTGCAGTTGAAAGAAACAAGGATTACTTTGAAATGTGTTCCAAGTGCTCTACCAAATGTTTAATTACTGGGTCAGAGAGATCAAACTGCATTGGTAATTCTCTATTAAAAAACCCCAAACAAATCCAAAACCAAAACATCCAACTGTATTCCTTACCCAAATGAAAATGGCTTGCACCTGAAGGTAAATCTTTGTTGAGTGTACACTTTTAAAAGAGGTATTGGCAAGAGAAGCCTGTTGTTCAGGCAGTCACAGGTAATATTCAAAATGCTCTAAAAATGGAATTTGTGTCTTTGTGAGAGGCAGCATGGCAAATAATCCTGTTTTATGGTCTGAGAGGTAACTGTGTCTTCCTGTTTCTAGAAAAGAGTGGGATGATGGCTGCTGATGGGGCTAATCAGAAGAGCAGTGGGGGTGCTGGGGCTTTTGATTCATCAGATAATTAAGTCTCTCATCAAATTGAAATGGAACCTGGTGGAAAACTACCTGCAGGTGAGCAAGAGAAAGTCAGAGTGACATTTTCTGTGTTTATTAGAATATGCACAGGGTCAAGTTTTCACAGCCTGAAGGTGCTGCCTGTGGAGGTGAGCGTGGAGATCAGATCCCCTCGTGGTCCTTTGTGTACACGCACGTTGGTGTCCTTTGCTACAGCTTGGCCTGTAGTACAGTATAATATCTGCTTTTGTTCTTGTTATGGGACTGATGAAAGCAGTCTTTGATATACTGTCACCTTCCTCTTCCTCTGTGTGTGCCAGAGGCATGTGCTGCTTTAGGTCTGGGTGATATCCAAGGGAAGGGATTAACTTTCTTTAAGGTACTTAGTGAGGGTGGACCTGGTATCAGACATATTATTTCACTCTATGTCTGGGTCAGCTTTATTTTCAGTAATAGATTACTGTGGAATTATTAATTTGTCCTTGATGGCTATCTTTATCTCTGTGATAATTGGAATGGTGGTGGTAAAAATCACTGAATTGGTAAAACCAATGTAAGTGTTAAGGCATCTCTGACCCTGGCTTCTTGCTTTTCTTCACCTGTACAAAGAAGCACATGGTAAAATTTTCACTTGGCTTGTGATATCTATGGTAGATGGTATAAATATTGGAGTGTTTCTTGTGAGAAGGGGCTTTTGAGCTTTTGTTCCAGCTGAATCCTGACCGGGCAGGGTCAGGAATCCTGGCAGCTGGTGCTGGGGGGAGCCTGTAAAGCCACCAGTCACGGCATGCAGCCAGCAGCACTTTGTGCAGGAGGAGGGCAGGGTCTGGGCTGGCAGTGCTTTTGTGCTCAGCAGCAGGGGCAGGGAGTTGCCAGAGGTGGTCCCCAGCACTCACAGAGAAATTACCCCTGACTCCCTGGCTCAGCAGAGGCCACAGGCCAGAGCAGGCTGCTGAGGAAGGTGCAGCTCTGCAGATTTGGGGCTGGGGGTCTCTCAGTGAGGCTGAAGCCAGGCAGATGAGCTCCTTGTCTGCACAGATGTGGTGGGATAGCTGACAGTGCTGTGGCATTGCAGTGGCTGGATAGAGGCTCTGTAGGAAGGCCACACCGTAGTTAAAAGTGGGAATGGTTGGAGCTCTGCTTTGGGAAGAGATGAGTCAGCTGAGAGCTTGCAGATCGGTGTTGGAGGGCACGCCGACACACGGGGTGGTGGTATGGATGTCTGCTGTAGACTGTCAGGAATTAGACAAAGCTGTCATCAGATATTTGGAAGAAGTCTTGTGGTCACTGGCCCAGATCCTTGTGGGAGTGTAGCCAAACATCCCAATACGTGCTGGAAGGACAACACATCAGGGCGCAAGCAATCCACGAGGTTTCTGGAGCGCATTGATAACAACTTCCTGATAAGGTGATCAAGAAGCAAATGAGGGGACATACTCTGCTGAACCTTGTGCTTGCAGAGAAGGAAAGACCGATCAGGGATGTGAGAGGTGAGGGCAGCAGTAACCATGAGATTGGGGTGTGTGGCATCCTGAGAGCAGGGGGAAAAGGTGAAAGACTGGACTTGAGGAGAGCCCTTTGGTCTGTTCAGGGATTTGCATGGAAGAATCCCAGAGGAGATCATCCTGGAGAGAACTGGGATCCAAGAGGCCTGATTGGTTTTCATTCGTGGTGAGGAGCTGTCCATTCCAATGAGCAAATCAAGCAAAATCAAGCATGAATTTACAGTGGACAACAACTTTCTACAATGAAATGAGTGGAATAGTGTCTGTTCTTTATTTCAGCATTAGCAAGGCTTTCACCACTGTCTCCCGTAACAAACTAATAGACAAACAAATGGTCTATGGGTTAGATGTGTGGACAGTGAGATGGATTTACCTGGCAGAACTGCTGGGCTCAAAGCATAACCAGTGGCATGCTGGGCTCTCCAGTGCAATGGAGACATGGATGTGTCCTCCAGTATTCTGTGTACTCAAGATAATGGAATAATACCATCAACTGCTGAAGGACAGATCTCAATCACTTCACAGA
Organism: Fringilla coelebs; assembly: GCF_963513975.1. Classification (NCBI taxonomy): domain Eukaryota; kingdom Metazoa; phylum Chordata; class Aves; order Passeriformes; family Fringillidae; genus Fringilla; species Fringilla coelebs. Next base: position 43,008,718 of record NC_140028.1, on the reverse strand, counting down.
AATGCGAGGGAAGAGTTGTTGTGCAGAACAGATGGAAGCTGAATTCATCAGAGGAAATATTTAAAAAAATGAACAAGTTTAGGTTTTCCATGAGGAAAGCATATATAATCCTCTTGGAAAATTATTTCCCTTTTTTTAATATACAAACTACGTGTAAGTTTATACAATATATAAACAGTGGATAAATACACACGCAAAAGTGTATATATGCATTGTATGTATATACAAGCATGTGTGTATATATACACACTAAAGTATAAGTAAATAATACATAGAAAGAAATCACACTTTGACTCCAGGTCATCACAACAACTGTTACACACACTCTTGGTCCTGTGCTGTTATCAAATCTGTCCTATTGTATTATTAGTACAGAAGGGCGGGAGGTAAGCTCTGACATGGGTACAAACATGTAATTCCTGCCCTGGAAGATCTCCCCATCCAAATACCTCCTTCAGCTGCAGATGAGCAAAACTCCTTTTTTGTGCACTTTGCTTTGCTGGTTGGCCGTGCTGCAGGATGTTTTACAAAACACACGATGGGATGTGCTGCTGGGAAGGCTGTAACTCCGTGACCTCAGAAACACCAGGGATGTGCTTGACCTGCACCCACGGTGTGTCACAGCTGAGCCCTGCGGAAGGCAGCAAAGCGCGTGGGTGCTCGGGAGGGCTGGAGACAGCACGGCCCTGGTCAGAGCAAACACAAATAAACAAACCAACCAAAATCCTGGGGTGACCAAAACATGTGTTTTGAATGTGAGATAGCCCGGTTTGAGAGATGGCCTGCTGGTTAAAATAATGCAGGAAACAGCTAGCTCACTTCTATTCTGCCTGCTAATAATAGCTGGAAATTCATTAAGGTAATTACTGATCTAAGACTTTGAAGGCTCCATTCAGGTAAAATGCCTGAAGACTCTAGAAGAATGTTGTTTTGTGCTTACTCTTAAATGACTTGAACCATGCTTCTGACCTGAAAAGGGCCTTGAGGAGTAACCAAGTTTCCCTTATAATGTTTTTAGAGATGGGCAGGAAGTCCTGGAAAAACCCCATGACTTGACTCTGAAAGTCATGATTCACCTTACCTTTATTCACTCTCTTTCTTCTGAAGAGCCTGCATTGCTTGTTTTGGTTTCTCCCTGCCACGTACCTTCTGCCTGCAGAAATTTGTAGTACAAAGGATGACTGAAAAGCAGGACCTGGTCTGTGGGTGCTGATGACCTGGCTGTGAGTGCATCTGTCTGGGCTGGTGGTTCTCTCTCTGGGTTCTGCGCTGGCAAGTGTTAGGTCTCCCATGCAACAAGTAAATACCACTGCGATAACCCAAATCTCTTACTCTTCCATATGCTTGTTGTTTCAGTATTTTATTTAAATAATAAAAAAAAGAGCCTCAGTTATACAACCCCACTGGAGAGGTCTTTCTTGGCCTTCAGCCTAAACCTGGATTCCACCCCCCCAACTTGTATAGAAGTGTCTGGGGTGAAATCAGTGGTGGTGGCAATGCAATTTACGCTTAGCATGTGGTGTTTATAAAATAAATACAAGTGGCAGCTGGTATAACTCATGAAAACTCTGTGTTTGGAAGGGGTCTAAGCCAAAGACCATCAGTCCATATAAGAGTTCCTGTTGGTTTTAGATTGATCATTTAGCAGTGCTATGTGGGTAATTGCATGTGGCCCAGGTTAGTACTTTATGAGGCACCAGAGCTAAAACATTGAGTCTCTCTTTCATTTACTGTCCTGCTGTGTTCAATTTAATTACAGACAGGCAATTAACAGCAGAGGTGAGAGAAAAAGTGAGTATTTTACTAGACTTACCCCGAAATCCACCAACAGTGGGAAAAGGGAGTTCAGTGTTGTTATGCATACGATGACAGAGCAGGTTTAAACTTTCTAAAGACTAAATGAATGGACAAATCACAAAGGTTCACATCTACACCTTGCCCCACAGACAGCCTGTGCAAAGATGAGAGGCTGATGGGCTTCAGGCATCAAGATGGAGGCTGGGGCTTGGGACAGGGCCCTTGTCAGTTGTTTTCCTCTCTCCTTAGCCCCAGAATGTGTATGGCAACACTGTCAGGAGCCTGAACTTTTGTGCATCACCAGAAGCTATATGGGCATCTGTGTTGGCTGCTAATTCTGGCAAAGTTTGTTTGTGAACAGAGCAAGGTGAGGGTCACACTGAAAAATTGTCCACAGACACATCTAACACATCAACATATAATGATTGTTGACTCTTTTTTTTTTTTTTTTTTTTTTCCCCTTTGCAGTTCTTTTGCCAGCAGCTTCGCTGTCTGGCTTGCCAGAAATCATTGGGTATTTTGAATGGCACTTCTGTTCAACATCATTTTAACATCAAGACAGTTTTAGGGACATTTCTCTCATGCATGATGGCTGTAGCCTGCAGGCTCCTCTGTGAGCCAGAAGGTCTCATGATCCATTTGGGGTGAGAAATAGCAATTCTCAATGTTAAAGCTACCAGGCTGAGGGTATGGCTTTGCAACATCTGTCTTAGTAGCAGCACTGGCTTAGAAAATGCCCTGCACTAGGACCTCTTTTCACCTCTGCTGTTCCCCATTCCTTTGTCATTAGCACGGCTATTCGTGCCTTGCAGTGAAGGAAAGGATTTGTTTGCTGTGTGTTTTAAATGCTGGCCTGGTTCCCTAGTATGATTCCCTGAGTGATGCTCAGCAAGCAGTCATCTGGATAACCAGTCAGTTTGTTTCTGCAAAGCCACCTGCCACACAGCCATGGCCTGCTGGCTGCTTTACATCTCATGTTTTCACCTGTGCAAAGTCTGTATAAAAATAGAGCTGGTGTCAAGTGGCTTCACACAACAGGGACAGTAACTTTAAAGAAGTGCCCTAAGTGGCTGTGCAAGGTGCAGACTGGTGTAATCTGTGTGTCCAGCTTGGGCAGCCACAGGAACCAGGTGCTGCTCTGCAGGTGGCAGATTGCAAGTTGGGTTGGAGCTGCTTGTTTTTCATGCAGTGGTGTTACACCGTGTTTCTAGGGGAAGTAGAAAAAAGTAGAGTTTATAGTCTTTCTGAAGGATAATGGTTTTCTTTTGTGCAAAGGAAGAGAATCCCCATCACCCTGCTGTTCTCCTTGGCCTTGTGAGGGGGATAGAGGAGGCTTGCCTGGTCCTCCTGTATAGGTCAGAGAGGATCTTAAAATTTGATATGTTGCAACACAGTCAAACTTGGTAACTGTGGGCCAGATTTTGGGGTTTTTTGTTTGTTCTGGAAAGTGACATAATTTCCTTTATTCATCATCCAGAGGAGAATCCTGCTGCATTTTATTATCTATCTGGAAGCATATCTTGAATAGAGATGGTAAAATTGGTCTCTGCTAAAAGGATATAGATTGTTTGTTGGGTGTTTTGCTGTTTTATTTCTGATCCACTTTGGGGCTGGAAAGTATTTATCCTTGAGGTTGGTTCTCTCCTCTTCACCAAACCTGTTCCTCCCCACCAACCATTCACATTTTCTGTTGCTCTGTTGGTTTATCCTTATTTATTTACTTGCACAGAGGTGCAGCACCCTGGGGGATGACTCAGATGTTCAGAAATAGGAGTGCATGGTTAGTCAGAGGTGGCCACAAACCTAGACAATGCTTCCCAAGGGTTAGCTCTCCCTTTTGGTTTCTTTTGTTTTCTTTGCTTTCAGACATTTGTCTCCAGGAGCTCAGAGACTGCAGCTGGGATTTCTTTTTTTCCTTCGTGCGGGGTTGGTAACCGTGATTTGTGAGCCAAAGAGTTGAATCATATTTCCATGAATAAAGTCATCACAGTATCAACGTGATGCCTTTTCAAAACACAGGAATTAAGAGCTAGTTTAATTTAATTTAGTTGGAACCCTCCACCATTTTTATTAAACATAAACACAACGTAAGTTGCTAAAAGCCTCTGAGAGATTTATTAAGGCTCCTAATTTAAGTCTTGTAGAAAAGTCTTCCAAGATTATACAATGAATAGATTTTTCATTCCACTAAGGGTTTGGATTTTTTTTCCCCCCATTTAAATGTAATTTGAAGTGCTGCCTGGGAACACACTGCAATAATTTAAATCATCACACGTCTTCTGTTAGAAGCAGGGCTGTGCTGGCTGCCGTGGTTGTTAACCTGGGAACAAATGATTGAAATGGTGGGCTCTAGTCTGATGTGTCACCCCACTTGGGCAGATATTGACATGCAATTCTTCAAAGGCATTGCATGGACTACCATAATCTCTGCAGAAGAGACATTGAAGTCTCTGACGGTCTCTAGTAGCTTCCTCCTTTATGTCAATGGGACTTTGCATACTAAAAAGACATGTTCAGCATTTTCCATGTTTATATCTGTTGAAACCAACCTGGCTTTGCTCCTGCATGCCAGCTAAGGCCCTGTCCTCCTCTGCCTTTAACTGATTTATGAATAATTTACCAAAGAGTGTCCTCAATTATGCAACATCACTTTTAGTGCTCCCCTGGGCTGTGGCCTGAGCCAGCTGCAGTTGGACACCATTGGCATCCACCTCCTGATCTTCACCAGCTGATAAGTAAGTGATGGCCAGAGATGTGGGGCTCTGTGAGGGCCACCCTGCCCCTGCCCTTGATGCCCCAGGGGTGTCTGGTGAGTCACTGGTGAGCCCATTGCATCTGGAAGGGAAACAGAGATGCTGCACCAGCAACCTTTCAGCATTCCTGCTGTTTGCCACTTTGGAATGGGGAAAAAGCCACCCACTCTAATGAGAAGAAAGTTGTTCAATTAAACAACTTTAAAGGTTTTTAATTAAAAGAAAGTTCACAAGTTGTTTAATACAGAAGACATTTTCCCATTGCTTTCTGGGCTACATAAGGAGGGAGAAACAGCAGGATTTTTACACATGGACTTCATCCTTAAATTAATGATGCTGTCCCAGGAAAAAAGAGGATTGGCCAATGTTCACAGGGGGGGTCTTCGTTTTATTTTTTGAGTTTGGACCATTTTTAGTCTGGCTCTTCTCTGCTCATGTGTCTCTGTGAGATAATGCTGGTAAACTCTCTCTTTTGAACAGTTCTACTGAAATTAATTGCATTAGCTTCCAGGAAAAGAAATTGCAAACACTTTATGACTTCTGGATGATATTTATTATCATGTTAGCTTTCAAAACTTTGGGTTTTTTAAGTAAAGAAAAAAAAAAAAGAATCCTGTGTTAATTTCCTCAAAAATGGAATTCAAATGAACAGTCACTTGTGAACTATTTGTGGCTTAAAAGTAATCAAAAAGCATCAAAGGGAAGATATGGGATGTCCTTTACCTTTAGCATTTTAAGAACAGTAATTTAAATAAATCTGAGATGTGCTGGTTAAACAAAATGTTACTCATAGGAGAAATCAACAATTGTGGGAAGAAAAGGGAGAAAATGTTTGGTTTTGTGTGTAGGATCCAGTTGATGAGAAAGAAGTCCTAGCATGCAGTCAGGAAGCATCCTGGGGGAAGCAGGTTGTATGGCAGTCCCCCTCACAGAGGGGGCTAAAGGCAAGCAGCAGACAGATGTCAGTCTAAGTGAGACTTCACTTCTTTACAACCACCAGGGTGACAAACTCCCACTCTCCTGGGACCTTCTGGTGCTGAACAGGCTCAGGAGATGTAGCCGGTCCAAGGACAGTCACGGGCAGAGCAGTCCCTCAGCAAGATTAGGCTGTTGAAGGCACTTAAGGCTTTCCTCCACTGGAGAGCTGAGCTGGATGTGTTGGAAGGGTCCAATTTCATTGTTGGTACCACTGCTGGGACATGTGGCATCTACAGCTGGCTGGAGCAGGAAGCTGGGGATGTCCAAGGAAAGCTTTCCCAGCTGGTGCTGAGGCATGCAGTACCTCTTGAGTTCCCTTCTGCTGGAAACATCACTGGGGAAGCACCACATGTAATTAAAAATCCATGCACAAAAGTGTCTTAACATTTGTGAGTTGGGAAATCAGTCATGAGGTTCCCTGGGTGACTTTAGTGAGCTCTGTTAAGGGCTTTAACACAACCTCATTAATTTTTTTCCTTTACTTTCTCTCCATTATCCTCGCTGCTACTTGTCCTTGTACTGATAAAACTTGTGAACACTACCAAGGAGTTAAAGAAGGGCCTCCAGATGTTTAGAGATGACTCTGATTGGGTTTTTTTCTTTATTCTGAGAATTTGCTGTTTGTTACTATTTAAAATACTCAAGTGTTTTTTACACTCATTGATTTCAACTGGTGCCGAATGCTCAGCACGTCTACAAATTACCCCTGAGGTGTCAGGTAGCACATCCAGAGGATACAAGTTTTATAAGCTTTTGAGCACTATTGATTCCTTCATTACTTGTATCTGCATCACTCCAGTAACCCCTGCAAAGGCTGGACTTGAGTCTGTTTTTCTAAGACAGAATTCAAGCATAATTTTGTTTCTTCCTTCTAAAGTCTTCCCTCTGTTTTGCACACTGTGGCCTCCCTTAAAAATGTAACATTTGTCTCATGCAGGATGTTGTTTTAATAGAACAAAATGGGTGTTTTGGAAAGAAAATTATGTTGTGTGTGTGAAAATATAGAATATAAATTTCTTAGCAAGACTGCCCATTAATGCCTTTTTTATAATATAATTATTTTCCTTCATCTTTTTTCTCCTTTTTTTTTTCTTTACTGGAACTGGCTCACAGTGCAGATCTCTGCTATGTGAGCTCCTGGTGCTGCTTGCAGCAATGGAGTTGCTCCTTGGGGCACATGTGGGCTCCACACTTTACAGGGAGGGGACAAGGCATATATATTCCATATGGGTTTCTCAGACATTTACAGACTGAGGCAGCATGCTGAGCCTTCAGGCTGCAGGGCTGCACTCTCATTCTCTGGTGAATCCCAAGCTGTCTCAGCATTTTGTCACTGCAGTAGCTCACTCCTGTGAGTGCACTATGCCAGGATGGGAAGTGGCACATCTGCCTTGGGCTGTTTGGTGCTAGTTCAGCAGCTCACTGTCCCATCATACCCATGGTACCCAAACAGTGCCAAGGGGCTGAGGGTTTTGTCAAGCAAACATGTCTGAACTCACATCCTAGAGATGCAAGGCACTGCAATAACCCCATAATATACCAGCAGGCTTTGAGAGGAAATTATGGTGGGTTTTATTTCTCTTTTTTTACCCCTGTTACCCACATTTTGTCTCTTCCACCTGTTGCAGGCACAGTTTCACTACAGCTGGTGCATGAGCAGGCATAGCTTCAGTATTTTGTGCTGTCATCAGCAGACTCTTTGTAGAAGAAATGGGACATCATGCTGGCCTGGCATACCTGCTGCTCTTGCTTGGGGGCCACTTTCACCATGCATTTACTGTTCTTCTCTTCTCTTCTCTTCTCTTCTCTTCTCTTCTCTTCTCTTCTCTTCTCTTCTCTTCTCTTCTCTTCTCTTCTCTTCTCTTCTCTTCTCTTCTCTTCTCTTCTCTTCTTTCTCTTCTCTCTATGGGTTTGTTTACAGGGGTCATTTTGGATTTTTGAAGCTGAGAAAAGAGTTCTGTCATGAGTATGTACTGTGTGGGTGTGGGAGGAAATAGATGCAGGGGTTTAGGCTAGTTTCTTTCAGTGTTTTTGCTGGGGGGTATCAGAGAAGGGACTGAGAAGGGGGAAAGCTGAGATGTGGACGGTTATCAGATCAGTGGCTTTTGGAAGCCTTCACACTTCATGTCTGGAAATCATTTAAATACAACACAGAGTGTTTTGTTCTAAATTACAGTGAACAGACAGAACATCTACTGTTTGCTTATTAGCTATTCATAAGATAATTTTCTGTGTTGGTGCTGGATAGAAGAAGATACTTTGAAGTAAAGGAAAAAGCAGAGAAGCTCTTAAATAAACTGCCCTCCCCTTCTGTAGCTGGCTCAAGCACTCTGTTGTTGTTGTTGTTGCAGGCACTGCTGTACTGTGCCCCTTTCCTTGGTGCTTACACAGTAAACATTTGAAAAGATGCAATCATTGTTTGTTCCCAGTTGCAAAATGGAACCTCAGCCTCAGCTACCTTTGCTTTATTCCTTCCAGCATGACACAACCTTTTACCTTACATCCACCTAAAAGTAGTTGCTTTTATTTTCATTTCTTTCATTCATTTTTATTGCTCCTGAAGATGATGATCCAATTATGATATGCAAGTGTCAGGATCTTCACTTCTTCCAGTGTAAATACCCTTTGTATTTGACTTGGAGATCAATTAGTGAGCCAGAAATAAATGCTTTGTATTCTGAATCCCAATCCACTTTTTGCTACTTTTACTATAGGTGAATTTTTCCTAAAATAATTGCTGAATCTCTTTCATTAACGTCTGAATTTCTCCTGGCTTGTGTCTCACTAGCAATGCAGAAACTAAAGATCATGGCATTTTCCACATGTAGCTGTACCTCACTTGGGAAAATGGGCAATGTTTCTTGCATGCACGCTCCCTGATAGATTTGCTTTACCGCAGGTTTAGCAGGGGAAAGTGGAGAAGACATTGGGCTTCCACCCAAATCCTTTTTGGGGATTAGTACATAGTACAGGTGCCCAAACAGCTGCAGCTACACACCAAGAAGATAAGAGTTTGTGGCAGAAAGGTGAGGCTATGTGGGCAGGGAAGAGGCCAAGCTTTCTGAAGCCAGATTCATTGTTGAAACCAAAGTATTGTGTAATGAACAGCTGCGTGCAGAGGGGAAAAGTGGATTCACTTCTGTTGCTATTTTACAATAAGCTTTGCTCTTTTAACACTCAGTTGAGGATGTTTTCTGAAAAGAGCAGTGGGTTCTGTCTCCTTCTATCTTCTCTTAGTGTTACTAGAGGGAAAAGTTAGCTAAAATTGTTAATGACATAACTTCTGGCAGGGTTCAATAAGATTTTGGCTCTTAATGTGGTACAGATAAGCAGAAACATTTTCATTTCACTGAACATGAGGCTCAGGGGAAATTTTGTTTCTTGTATATTTTGTGGCATTAACAAAACACAGTTTACAGTGAATAAACTGAGTTGAAAGCTTGTGGGTTATGTTTCTCAAGAAATTATTTGGGTTTTTTTTAGTTTCATTCTACCTAGCATAATGTTACCAGGGGAATTTATTGTACTCCAGAGCATGAGATTTTCAGGAAACTTCACTTTATTTTTACAAAGACCATAGGATTAATTCAAAAGGTGAAATTTACTCTGTAGGTACCATTTTTTCTTGATGACTGGCCAAAGCTTGTGGTTTGTATTACAACAAAAACAAAGAGTATACTGTGCCACCTTTCATTTACAGCCTGTGGAATACTCTCTTGACTTCACCTTTACTGCCACACACACACAGTGTAATGTGCATATTTTACTTGAAAGCAAATATCTTTTCCTTAGCAAAAATGGAGGTAGGGAGAAAAACCAATAAAATCATGTGTGCCTATTTTTAGTTTTAGTGCAGGATTGGAATTAAGTAGAATAAAATGCAAGATATTTGGATCCTGAAGTAAATAAACCAGATCTTTTTTCTTCTCCTAATAAAGCTTGTTCCCTCTGTGATCCAATACCTTAAATATTAGATTGCTTTAAATCCTTTGGAAAAAGATGGATATTGTTACAGCTATTGGTAAAAATAGCATTATTAAAGTTTTGCTTAGTACACAGTTACCTGTGTAGGTGATTGTTGTAATCCTGGTTCTGAGGCATGGAATACCTTCAGTCTGTCCCTGCTCCCTGTGACTGTACATGCAGGTGTTGAGCTCCTGGTGCCTGGGAATGGCTGGTGGGATTCTCCCTCTTCCAGACACAGCTTTTCTGTCTGCAGCACCCTGTGGACCAGCTCCTGAAGCCTGGATGGATTTCAACCCTGGCATTTCCCTTTTCAGGAAATACCACCACCGTGTTGAGTGCAGCCACCTGGTGCATTTGTTAAACTCTAGGCTATTTGGAGCAAGAACAAGAACAAGATCAGTGGCAAGAAGAAAAGGAAGGAGAAAAAATAATAACAATAACAATTTGAACAATAAGAGGACCTCACACTCAAGCAGTTTAAGTCAGGCTGACAGCTGACAGTTTGTCCAATCCACTAACCCCAAGATTAGACCAGTTTAGGGTTTTTTGCAGGCAACTTTTGACATGTGACCTTCCCACATCCTGGCAGGTAGCTTTTTATACAGCTTACCTTGTTCATATCCTAATCATGACAAAAAGCTGTGTAACTCTAAACCTGGGCTAGGGAAATAACATCCTCACAGTTTTTAATAGATTATCACTGACCTCTTGACCCCATTTTGTTGCCTGGAAGATAAAATTAAAACGTGATTTCATCCTTGCTGCTTCTTGAGGAGTCAAGCAGAAAATTCAATTACTATTACAGTTGCCAGATTATGTTCTGTGCCTGGGATTTATTGTTTTGTGAGTTGTTCTAGCTCAGCATGAATTTCCACAGTTTCACTTAAATAAATTTACTTATAAATTATCTCAATGCACATGGATGCAGATTGACACTTAAGAAATGAACATTCAGCAAAGCTCTGATTCAGCAAAGTCTTTTGAAGTGCTCATTAAAGCCATTATATTGTGTTATTTAGATGTAACCTGAAGTGCTGAGTGCCAGCAGTAAGTGCCAGCAGTAAGTGCAGTACATCATAGTTTTCTCCTATGTGTGCCAACACCAGCGTCTACCTGCTTGGTTCCACCTCTGTGAGGTGTGCAAGAAGAGATCAGTTTTAAATGAATTATCTGAGTTCTCAAAATCAAAAGGAAAGATTTATTTCTTCCATGGAAATTACTTTGAGGTATCAGGTTTTGTGAGAGAAGATGCAAAAATTCATGTCACTGGCAGGATGCTCGGAACAGTTTTTGCCTTTCTTTGACTCAGATTAAGAACTTGCTGGACAGGAACATCTTGGCCTTCATGCCAACCATCCTCCTTAGAGTGTTTAGAGGTCTTCTAGGAGCTTTCTTTTTTTCCCTAAATTTAAAGGAAAAAAATTCAATTGATTTTTTTGAATCAAATGAATCAATTACATATGCAGTTCTTTAATTCAATTCCAAAATTGTCCCTTAGAAAAACAAGCAACCTTTTGGAGACTGTGCTTATCTTTGTAAAAAATGAATATGGTTCTCTTAATTATATAACATTTACAGAAACTAATGAGGGCATGTCACAAACTGCTGGATGGGAAAATGAATCTGAGCTGCTGGTACTTAACAATGTGCAACAGAGTAAAGAAAACAAGGATTTTCAAAATGCATATATGAATTTAATATTGGTAGGTATATAAGAATAGAGAAGATGCTTTTTTCTTTCTTTGGTTTGATTTGGTTTTTATGCTTGAAGTATTTTACCTGTAGAGTCACTCTCCTGCTGCTCTTCTCTCTCCTCTGCTGACACTTTATCAGCTTTGTGGCACATAGCAGTTGTGTTGGTGTGCTTTTGCATTTATTTGCAATCTATGGAGAGCTTGAATGTCCTGATAAGACATGATGGGGCCACTTTACATCTAGGCTTTGGAATTTCCATTTGGCATCATATGCCTTTGGGAAGAGGCATGCCATTGGTAAAGAAAGGGTATAGGCAAAGGGTTCCCATATTTTGAATGTTTTAATGCTTTTCAGTTTTATGCTTTGGTTATAGCTTAAGCATGTTATGAAGAACATTATGACCTTAACAATCCTATAAAGACAGGTTGAGAGAGTTAGGTTTGTTCAGCCTGGAGCAGAGAAGGCTCTGGTTAGAGCAACTTCCAGTACCTTGAGAGGGCTGCAGAAAGGCTGGAGAGGGACTTTTTACAAGAACATGTAGTGATGGAATGGGGAGAATGGCTTCAAACTTAAAAAGGGCAGGTTTAAATGTTAGAAGAAATTCTTGGCTGTGAAGGAGAGGAGGCACTGGACAAGGTTACTCAGGGGAGTTGTGTACTCCCCATCCCTGGAAGGGCTCAAGGCCAGGTTGGTCTCGTGGAAGGTGTCCCTGGTTATGGCAGGGGTATTGGAACTAAATGATCTTTCAGGTCCCTTTCATTGCAGACCATTCTATGATTAAGTGTGAAGAAAGAAAATCTTCAGAACTTTTCTACTGCACTTTTAGTAAATTGAGCATATTTGAGATTCTCTGGAAGTCTCTTTAGAAAATACCTACTTGTCAAAAGTTGTCTTTATTTCCATTGTTTTTGAGGATTTTTTTCTGAGGAGTTTTCCAGTCTTTTTAAGTGTTGAGATAACCTATCTTTAGGGAAATTGGGGCACACTGAAGCCCCTTTTTCCTGCCCTCTTACAGGCAGACTTTCCAGTATGTTTAATATATGCCATATCTGTTTTTTTGCATATCTTGCTTTCTCTTCTCTCCCTGCTGGAGAGAGTAGTGCTCAACAGAAGACCAGTGAGTTGGTTATAGGGGTGCTCTCCTCCCATCAGCCCAGACATCCCTTCAGCAGCTTCCACTCTGAGCCAGCAAAAATACATTAAGTTTCAAGGAAAGGCAATTACCTTGATTTGCCTTGACAGCCTGCATGATACTGGGAGGAAAACAATATTTTGAATATGAGAGAGGAAACTTTAAGAGCTAAAAGTGTAAGTAACTGTAGGTTGAGGCACATAGCCAAGTCTCTGTGAGCTCTCCACAGACTGGCACAGGTGCATGTTTCCCGATGGTTCACCTCTCCATAGGGTCAGAAGAGTCCATTTCATTTAGTTCTTGGAAGTTCTGTGTGTGCTCTGGCAGTCCACCAGCTCCTCTGCCTAGTCCTGCTCTTGGTCAGAGCAGCAATCTGCTTTTGGGTTCTCTGTCGGCTCATCAGAGGTGAGCTCTGACCAGGCTAGGAGGAAGAGGAGGAGGAGGGATTCTGGTGAAGGGGCTGTGCTGGAGCACGCCCGTGCTGATGATGACAGCTGAATTTCAGCTCCTCTTAGTGGCAGGATGCTGGCATTTCTGTGTTTGCTCACCATCTACTGAGGGCACACAGCCCAATGAAGCTCACTTCCACATTTGAAAGAGTGAGCAAGGTCAGTAAGGAAAACAGGAATTCTCAGCTTTAGGGAGAGCCTTTCCCCTGCCCAGCCTTCTCACCTTGTGCTACAGCTTTGCTCCCCTATCTCTCTACAGGTTTGTGGCGTTGTGCTGTTGAGCGCTGCAATGAGACGCCTTAACCACACTCCAGTTTTCAACCCAGCAGGGCGAGGAGCAGAGTCCCCTGTGTGACTCCTGTTAGTCCTGTGGAAATGCCATGGTTTCCCAAGGAGCCCTGTTTGCAAGAGGCTGGGCTTGTAAGCATTACTGTTCCAACAATCTGGAGTGCTGTGCTCGACAGCCATTGCCCCTGGCATTGGGAAGCCTTTGGCTTTCTCATGGTGCGTTACAGAAACCTTGCCCAAACTGCTTCAGCACATAAAAACCACTGCTTTTTACTCTCTGGAATAAAAACCAAAACATGCATCAACACAAGCCAGTCAGAGCCAGTGTGTTAGAAGACACTACAGAACTGAAAGTAAGACCATCCAGCAAAGATTTAGTGCCAATCATAAAGAAAACACTAAGGAAACTCCTCAGAGTTATTTTATGTTGTTCAAGAAGCGGTGCCTTACTGACTCCAAAAGTTCATGGAGTGGTTAGCACCTTGCCAGCTCAGCCTGAAAATGAGAGAACAGCATGTGTTTTGTAGGGCTGTGGCACTTATAAAGCTTTTCCATATATATTTTTTTTGCCTCAATCCTTCCTGATTTTTTTTTTAATTTTTTTTTTTTTTACTTTAACTTTGTAGCATGAACTCTTATTCAGACTGTTTTCCCTTTTCTGTTAGCTGTAGAAGATCCTGCTCAGGTCACAGTCCTTATTTTATTATAACTTGGCAGAAAAAGGCAGGAAAGGAACTGTTTGATCTGAGAGAGAACCATACAACTTTTTTTTTTTTTAATAAACTCACATAATGAGGCAGCTGAAAGAGACTATGTCACAGTGACTTTAACCAAAAATAATCTTGTATAAACCAGTTTGCATTTAAACTTGGAAAGAACCCATCACAGTATCTTCCACACCCACAACATAACCCGGGGTACCATTCCTTTGACTGGAATTGAATATCTAATCTTCAGCCCATAGATTAGACGAAGCTGTCTTCTAAGAGCCCTACTGCCCCTTGGCCTGCATTTGCTTCTCCTCAATTCATCACCTTTCTCTCTGTGAGGAAATCACAATGTAGATAATGTTTTGCCAAGAATCTGGCAGAGCTATCTTTCTTTTTCTATTTTTTTTTTAAATCACGTTGACTAATGCTTCTGTTCCAAAAGCTCAGGGTTTCCATGGGCAGGGTGGACAATTTAGGGATATATGCATATATGCTTAATATATGAGCTGTCAAAACTTTAAAGGGGTATTGAGAGGATTATTTTCCTTTTTACCTAGCTGGGAAGATAGGCTACTGCTTTAAATGTGTAGCCACTGGCTCCAGGCTAGCTGTCCTTCTGGCTCTCTTTGGACTTCAGAGTTTTGGCAAAAAGTTGACCTGGGTTTGAACTGTCCCAGAGTCAAGTTTTCAAATACAAAACCTGACCTAAGCTTTGTGAAGACTGAACTACTCCCAGTTTCATCTATCTGTTGTAGATGTGTTCTGCCCATAAGCTTGTAATCTTGGAGACACAGGGGAACAAAGGCTTGAGATACAATCGTCTGACAACTTGTCACAGCTGCACACAGCTAAATCTCAGCTTGAAGGTTTCCATAAATGTGCTATCTGAGCTGTTTAATACCTATCCACAGAGGGGATGAAACCTTGTGCTTGGAAAATATATTATTACTCTTGTTGTGTGTTCCTGTAATTTTTCTCCAGACATCTACCGAAATATTTTCCAAATATCATTTTATTTTGGGTGTATTTCAATTTGTATAGAAATGTAAATTAATCTCAATTAAGATAAAACCCTGAGCATTAGTTTTGAATGAAATATAACTGTTCTACTGAACTATATTATGATGAAAAATGCAGCACTGAAATGCAGTGCAGTCATCTCATGTAAAAACTCCCTTTGCTTTTGGCAAATGCAAAGCAACCAGTAAAAACCACTTCTGCTGTGCTGTGTTCTGTTTCAAACATTTTTTGTTTCATTCAGGTTTACTTCAAAATGGGCATGTGGAAAACGAGAAGGACCTGATAAAGTATCTTCAACCATTTGGGTTGCAAGTCTGTGTCTCCACCACATAGCATATAATTAGCTCTAGGCTTTATAGCTGTCTAGTCTTGCTAGGATGTCTAGGAACATTTTCTGTTGATTAACTGAGTATTAATTCTGTCATAACATCCTCATGAGAGAAGGGAAGCAATAAGTTTGCATGTTAGAAACAAGTCTTTAACTGTTCACACTGACCAGGGACTTCAGATTTGCATAAATGGGGAGGAATTTAAATTGAAATAATGGACCCTTTCTGACTCACAGCGTACTTCTAAGTACCAATGGAAAAAAACTTAAGGAAAGATGCTCAGATCCCGAGTCCCTGCTGTGCAGCCTGCACAGAACTGGGTCTGGCTGCATCTCCACCACCTGCCAGGGTGCAGGGTGGGCAGGCTGGCCATGTGTAGAACATTCCATGGGCTGCAAATCTTCCTGGAGGGCCCAGTGCTCTCTGCTGGCCACAGAGCCAGAGGCAGTTCCCTGGTTGCAACAGTGGCGTCCCTGAATTTAGATTAGATGAATCTCAGCCTTACTCATTGCTAATGAGCAAATGTGGGGTACATGGGCAGGACAAAAGGGCAATTTTCCTGCGGTGAGTGGTGGCATTAGTGGGTTTAGACACTTTGTTTTGTCCATCCTTACATGTCAGAATGGACTGTTTACTTTATGCCTGCAGGTATGCATGACAACCATTACAGGAGATTTACTGTATTTCCTTCCTTGCACCCTTGTCTTGAGTGTGAGAAATTGCCACAAGGGAAACAACTCAGAAACATAAGTGGGGAGGATCACCATGAGCATATCTATGTGAATACAGTTATTAACCATTTCTTCCAGTTAGCAGTTACAAAGATTTCAGATGGAAAAAATTCAAAGGTGTGTCAGACCCGAGTATTTAAAATGAATTCATGTAGAGACGAAAGTAACACTTAATCTTTTAATCACGAAATTTAATCACACCTAAACTTTTCCAGTAAGAGGCATTTGCTGACATGTCAAAATAAGGAGTGGGGGGGGCAGGGGAAGGAGAAAGAAAGAAACAAAAGGGAGCTAAGCATGTAAAAGAGCGTGAAACGTGGCTGTATGTATCACACCCGTTCTTCAATTTGGAATCCTAGTTCTGCTTTACAAAATGTAAAGGCCTTGTAGATAGGCATATAAATCTATAGCAGACAGGCTGTGTTTGAGCTGGAAATCTGGAACTGGAAACTGATGAAAAATCTTTGTTATTCTCAGCTCCAGTTGGCTGAAGGACATGATTTGATCAGTCCTCTCTGTGAGGACATGAATAGGTAACCCAGTACAAACTGTAATCCAGGAATTTAAAATGGCAAGTATTGTGTTAATAAACAGGCAGGGAATATATGGCTGAATGGCTCGAGATTTCATGGTTAAACAGCTGAAGAGATCCTTGAATCTGATACAGGCTTTGCAGCACAAGTATATTTCTTAAGAAACACTGGTGAGGAATCCAGAGGAAGTAGAAAAATACTTAGACTGAGGTTAAATTTCAGCTTGATTTCACCGCCATTGCAAATGACCACCGCCATCTTCTAGTTTTGCAAATTCACATATTTGTAAAATGTATTTATTTGTCCTTCCATGTGGGCAGCATCACATACACATTGCGTAAAACAGACTGTAAATACTGACTAGCTTGCCATTAGTGACTGGACTAATTTCATGGTTTAGGAATGGTACTCCCCAATTCAGTACTCCCATTAAAAACCATGAGCTGCTCACCTTCCCTCTCTGGTGGGAGAAAAAAGCAGAAATCACACATTGAGATAAGAGCAATTTACTGGAAATAGCACTGAGATAAGGAAGCTGTAACAGCAACTATAGTAATAACAGAAATATACAAAGAGAGGGTGATTTACATGTCAAATGCTCATGAAACCCAAGTCAAGGAAAACAAAGGTGGACAGACCCTATGCCTTCCATGCTTACTCCTTCTTGGAAGAAAAAGAGCCCCTTTCCCCTGCCCCTGGCTTTTCAGATGTCCCTGATGTAAAATGGTATTGAATTCCACAAGGTTTTTGCCACACCCCATCCCACTGATCTGGGCCAGAACCAGGACAATTCTAAACTGCTTATATATACTTATATAAACTTATATATATTATATAGAAAGGACATGTGCTTTCCTGTGCTTGCCACCAATTCTAGTCTGCTATTTGACTTGTAACACTTGATTCAGTATTGTTTGCTATAACATGTGTTTACATTTTCTTTAGAAAAGCAGCCTTTGTCACTTAGTACCAGGATTTGTTATCTCTGGCTATTTGAGCTGCTACAGGAAAAGTCTTTTCCTTCACTCTGACATACTTTTTTTCCCCCCGTCTTTTTTTTAAGGACTAAATGTTTGCAAAATGTTATTTTTCAAAACAAAACTGTTTTTTGCTGTTAAGGACAAAGATCTGAAACCACAATAATTATTTGTCTGTCTCTGAATCAAAAATAGTCAGGCTGATCCAGCCTAGAGGCTGGATGGGCTTAGTGTCAATTTTTCATTTGCTGGGGCTACAAGTTATAAAGAGTACATCATTTGGAAACTGGATAGATCTGAAAGGAATTAAGCCTCAAATTGTTCTGGACTTTGAAAGGTCATGCACATGCTGAAGGTAGTGATGATGTCTCTAATGAGCTTGTAATAGGACTAAATGTGGAAAAGAAGCTTGTTCACTCTTCTCTTTTTCTTAGGAATTGAAAAAGGGAATTATGATTGCAGCTGTAAGACTTTAGTTAGGACCATTTAAATTTGGCTCATCTCAGCATAATGTGAGATTATCAGTCAGTGCTCCAGAAGCAGATAAATACCATTACCCATTTGAGATCCAATGGATCAGTAATAAGCACTCTTGCCACTTTAAGAGATGCAATAAGAACCAAATGACAAAGAAATTGTAAGATGCTGAATTTTGTCTTGAGTACTGATCAAACTCAGTCAAGTGTATGGTTTTGCTTTTAAACTCTGACAGTGAAAGATTGCAGCTCCAGTGGGGCTGTATGTGGCTATGCCAGCACGACAGCCCTTCATCTCCCACGGCTTCTCCTCACACATTGACACTGCACAGTGCTTCCAGTAGTGTTTTGTAGCTCTTCTGGCAGGCAGTGGCATTCCTTGGAGAACAGGAAGTCACGGGAAGGAAACAGAAGAGGGTTAAGAAGCAGTGGGTGTTTTCCACCAGCAAGTCTCAGTCCTGCACACGTGTTCCTGCAGGGTGGCAGTGCAGTCCTCCTGTTGCCACCAGGGAGAAATCTGTCTTTACGAAATGCACTGACTTCAAACAGGAAGAGTTGGGGTACAAAACCCTGTGTGTAAGCAAGCCCTACATCTCCACTGTCTGTGTTTTGTTCTTCTTGCTCAACCATTTGTACTTTAGTAGTAAAAAACCACTTTCTTCTGTTGGTTCTCTCTCAGTTACTTTGGCATTGCTGCAAGCTTCGAATTGCTTCTCAGATGTGCTGTTTTTTGAGTGTGCATTCCTTTACTGGTAGCAAAGACATATGTGTAGAACTTGAGGCTTTGATATAAGTGAGTTACACAATCATATGGCTTCAAACCCAGGGCAGAGTAATCAGGTTTTTCTTCTTTTATTGACCATTATGAATTTGGAATATATTCTTGTTTGAGAGGTTGGAATAATGTAAAAAGCAAATACAAGACTGGGAAGCATCTTGTGTCCCTTTGGTTGCCAATCTGGGGTCTGGAAGAAATTTTCCTGCACTAGATGTTGGCTGCATTTTAATTTTTCCTTGTAGCTCTGAGCAGGGATCAGGTGGGTCAAATACCACAGATCTCCTGCTCTCTGTTCCAGGAACAGAGTTCATATTGTTACCGTGTAGCTCCAGAACATGCCAGCTGCTTTCCAGACGGGAAGAAGGAAGCTGTACCTGCTTGGAGAGGTCACTTGCTCTGGATGACAGAGATTGAGAAAGCATCCAGGAATAGCAGAGCTGTGGAGAAAGGCTGGTTGTGGCCAGCCTGATAACTGGCAGTCTAAGCTGCAAAATGTTGAAATAACTGGTGCCACTGTTTACCAAAGGAGAGTTTAAAGAACACGTGGGACAGATGTCTTTGAGATGTGGTTTGACTATAGCCCGTGGAAAAGGAAACCTCTATGTCCTTCCAGCTCTCCATGGAGCTCTCCAGTGCAAAGCTTTCTAATTGCAAATGCATCCATCAGCTCTGAGTGCAGTTCTTATCCACTGAAGTGCTCCTCAGGAATGACAATTCTTGGTCAGCTAATCCCCTTTGATAGAGTTACAGCGTTGTGTGGGGAAAGCAGTCAAAGCCAGGCTCTATGCATTTTAATTTTTTTTCCTCCTATTTTCTGTGTTTAGATAGCATAAAGTAATTCCTGGTTTTGAGAATTTGGAGTTTCAGCAGCCAGAAGTTTATGTAGAGGAATATAAGCATTAATAAACCAGATAGATTAGCACAATAAATAATAAACTGATCTAGTAAACTAGATTTATTAGTTAACAAAACAACTTAATTGGGATATTTAAGGGAAAGTTGGCTTTTTGCGTAAATCGACACATTCTGTACAGGCAGCAAGGCAAGTTATATTCATCCATTTGATAATTATTTTTTGTTGTTTTGCTTTTAATATTTAAGCACAAATCAGCTCAAGAGGGACATTTCAGAAACAAGCAGTTCATCAAGTGTATGGATTGGTCCAGATGGAGTCAGATATTCTAATCAAGCCTTCAATCAAGGGGAGTTATGTGATTGATACTTGAGAAGAAACTCAAATAATTTGAGGGCATATTAAAGCTAATTCACTCATAAGGCAGGTTTTCTTTAAAGTAATGTAATGCTCCCTTCTGACATACCAGAACTAATTGAGACAAATATGCTGGGAAGATCCTGAGTTGCTGCCTCTGAAAGGAAGCAGGAAAGAAGTCCTGCTCAAGTGGTCCAGCTGCCTTTCTTTGGTTTAAATCACTGCAGTTTCTCCTTATTTATATCAGGATTAACATCACACAGACTGGAGAGAACATGTATTCCTTGTTTTCCTGGAAGTGCCCCAGATGCTGAAGCTGTCATGTAAACTCATTGCTTTTTAAAAATAAGGTTAAGGCAAATGAGAAATACTAAAACCTGCATTTTTCTAAAAGGACCTTTTAATATTTTGTATCTCTGCACGTCTCTTCCTCTGTGTTGCAGATGCTGTGCTTCCAGTTGAGGGCGGGAAGCAAGGGGTCACATCTCTTTTTAAACGTGGGACTCATGAAGAATCTGGATGCACGTCCCTCTGCATTGCTTTGGCATTTTATTTCATCCTTGGCTGTTGAACAGCAGGTTCTGGGCTTGCCAGTGGCCTGGTTACTCCTATACTTCACTTCAGTCCTGGTTTGTGCTGTCTGTATGAAAGGCCTGTGTCAAGTAGCAACAATCTGAATTGTAGGTTGAAACTTGGCAACAGCAAAGCACCAAGTGCTTGGAGGAAGCTGTATAGGTAGAACAGGATGGGTTGCTTGGAAAGAGATGCTAAAATTGGGGAAAAGAATGAAGAAATATCATCTGAGAATAGCTGTGGAAGGACCATAGCCAAAACTGTGGACTTTCCAAGTTTAGATCATTTGAATCCTCAGGGGATCCAGAAAGAGTCTCAGCTCTGGCTCCATCTCTGTAACTGTAGGACTATGGGTTCAGATCCAGACTTTTCATCTGTTTCTTATGTATGTAATGGCCTGAACCTTAATCTTGGACATAACACCCTGAACTTTGGAGAAAACTGCAGCTGGGTCTTTGTCATAGTTTTTAGAAAGCTCTTATTGACTAGAGCAAGGTTCTTGCAGTAATGCTGAGAGGCTTAATGTTCAGCAAGCAAGGGGTCATGGCTGGAGAGTGCATAATGCCATTCAAAATGATTGAAAAAAATATAAAAAGAGTTAGCTGTGTGCACAACCTCCTACCTTTGCCCTACCCCTGTGTATTCACCTCCAGCCCTCCTCAAAAATGTTGTCTAAATCAATTCTTAATATGCAGTGTTTGCTGAAACATGGTGTACTTGGCTGAATAGATACAGACAGTTAAGTCTATCAGTCAGCACTTGTGTTTTTGACCCGATAACCTAATTTTTGCAACCAGTCTAGAACTACGTAGAGTTTTAAAAACCATTCCAGAGCTTTATCCATCAATAAAACAGATTAGTTGTATGAATAAATGGGAAAAAGTTGTGTAATGGTGTAAGATGATGCTCCTTGAATCACAGAATCATAGAATATCCTGATCTGGAAGGGACCCACTGAGATCATCAAAGTCCACCTCCTGGCCCTGGACAGGACACTCCAAGAATCATACCATGGGCCTCAGAGCATTTTCCAAATGCTTCTTGTACTCTGTCAGGTTTGGTGCTCTGACCACTTCCCTGGAGAGTCTGCTCCAGCGCCCAACCACCCACTGGACGAAAAACATTTTCCTAATATCCAGCCTAAACCACCCCTGACAGCTTCAAGCCATTCCCTTGAGTCCTGTCACTGGTGACACAGAGAGGAGACATCAATGCCCATCTCTCCTCTTCCCCTCACAAGGAAGTTGCAGACTGCAATGAGGTCTCCCCTCAGTCTCCTCTTCTCAAGTCTGAGCAGACCAAGTGATCTCAGCCACTCCTCACCAGGCTTCCTCTTCAGACCCTTCTGCACCCTCGTCACCTCCTTTGGATGCTGTGTAAGAGCTTAATGCCTTTTTTATATTGTGGTGCCCGAAACCTCTCACAGCACTCGAGGTGAGGCTGCAGAGCAGAGCAGGACAATGCCCTCCCTTGCCTGCCTGGCCATGCTGTGCCTGATGGCCCCTAGGACAGGGCTGGCCCTCCTGGCTGCCAGGGCACTGCTGGCTCAGGTTCAGCTTGCCATCAAGCCCTGGGGCCCTTCCTGCAGTGCTGCTCTCCAGCCCCGTGTTCAGCAAAACGGGATGCTGGAGAATGCGGGCATCGATCCCGCTGCCTCTCGCATGCTAAGCGAGCGCTCTACCATTTGAGCTAATTCCCCCTGGGCACAGGCAGAAAAGAAATAACTATAGAATATATATCATAAAAATGACTACTGTATGAATAATAATAATAATAATAATAATAAATGATTTCTGGGAAGTGAATGTACAAATCCCGTTCATTGTCTGACACTCGAGTCTGTATATCTAATTCCTTGCATTTGGGATGGAATGTTGTGTATCACATCAGCAATTACCTGCACAACTGTGGTACATTTTGGTTCAGCTCTTCAGTGTAGGTTGGTTTGAGGACTCCTGGGTTCTCTTCATTCTTGGTTAGTTTTGGCCAAGTCATTAAAACCTCTTACTCCTTTTTGCCCATTTGTTATATGGCTGAAATATTTTACTTGCCAGGTTTATGGAGCGAATGCAGCCTTAATTTTGAGAAATTATATAAGACTAGCATTTTAGAAGTGTGACCTTTTAATCTGAAATATCTCAGTGTGTCTTTCTGTGACCTATAACTTTTGACTTTTGCTATAAGCTTAATTCTTATTGTGCTTGGAAGGACATGAAGACAGACACGGTGTTAGTCCTATTTCTTCAGAGTGTGGTAAATCTGGCAGCTTCATGCTTGAGATTGGCATAAAGTAAATAGTCATACTAAGGAAGGTTGCTAGAGCTTTTTGTGGGAAAGTAGTTGCTACAGAACCTGACAAAATTAATCTGGGATGAAAAGAATGTTAAAGCATTTCCAGAAAACACCACCACTGGCAAAAAGATTGTTTTTTTCCTCTTATATGCAGGTGGAGAGGAGCTTTGTACGGCAGGATGATGGGCTCAATCCTTGTTTCCTTAACTGGTGTTCAAACTAGTGAATATGGAGTATGGATTGAGACAGGTCTCTGCTGCCATTGGAGCTGCCTCTTTCTTTAAGGTGTTTTAAGACTAACCATCCCCCTCACTGTGATAATGGTAAGTATGTAGAGTTTTCAAGTATTTTTGTGGCCAAGGTTGAGTTGAGCTTTTGCTGCTGCAGCTAAATAAAGCACTGTGGGTACCCTGTGCATGTTGAACCAGAGATACATAAAGTATTGGCCTGTCTGTTTCTGGTTTGCCCAAAGAGGGTTTTTTGTTTTGTTTTGTTTTGTTTTGTTTTGTTTTATCTGGAAACTTTTACTTGTGGATTGTAAGTTTGGAAGTAACACTCTAACTGAGAAATCTGACCATCTCTTTTCCTATTTTCATTTTTTTGAGGTCACAGAAATGATAATGCCATCAGTGGTTTACAAAGAAGAAAAGGGATGTTTCTGCTGGCTAACAAAACAGTTGTAGGTCACACTGCTTGCCTTGTGAATTCTGTGGGGGATGAGGGTCTTCACCTTTTAATGCTGGGGTTGAGAATGGAGTAAGGATTTACAGTATAGGCCAGTGATCTAATGGGAAACCTCACAGGTCTCTCTGGTCAAGTTGTGCCTCACAGATTTCAAAATTTTGGGATTCATTTGGAACACATTTCACATTTCCATTTCCCCCTCCTTTCGTAACAGAACATCTTGAGTCCACACTGCAATACTTCCCAGGCAAACTCCTGAAAGCTGAAGTATTTGCAAATAATATTCTTTTACTTAGAGAGGGTGTTCTTTGCTCTCCCTGATTGCAACACCTGGGGACAGTGAGTTGTAAGGCACAGCTGAAATTCAGCTTAATCAACAGAGAAGTGAAGCTGAGGTCACAGGGGGGAACTTTTCACCCTTCCAGGGCAGGACATTCAAGGCCTGTGAGTGTTAGTGTGTGTGGAAATTTCACCCATGACTAAACCCAGACTTGGCTGCCCAGCTGGTTTTGCCCAAAAGAATCTCATTGAAATCTTTGTAGATGTCAGAATTCACACAGAGTGACTAAGCCTGGATTTTCCCTCCTAGTGCACTGTTGCACAGTGTTTGATAAAGTGGCTGTCCATTGGCACTCACACCAAGGGGGCATGTCAGTGTTAGGTTGTGTAAATTCTGTAGGAAGCATTTCTTTTTCTTATATTCTAGATTGAAAGGCGCTGTGTGTGCAAGAAACACTCTCCATTGTGAAATAATAATTAGATTGATTTTGGAAAAAGTCCTCCTTCAGTGTCCTCTTGGTGCTTTAGTGCTTACTTATCCATCAGGTAATTAAGTAAAAATGACCTCTGCTATTTCTCCTTCTGTTATTGCTGTTATGCATATCTTGGAAGTTACTGGGTGAATTGTTGGCCAACTAAGTCTGTAAGGCTTGAAGAGGGGAAAGTTGATGCCTGTACACTAGATGTAAGTTTTCTGAGAGCCCAAATTATGACTAAATGTAATGTCTTTTCCAAAGCAGGCCTGGATTTTCTTGTAATGCCTCAATATATTTTAATTTAAGTATAACTTGAAAACCATTACTTTGCAGTCTTTCTGCAGGTACAAGTCTTTAGGGGCAAAAGCAGTTGATTGACATTTTCCTCAGCTCACGAGGCTGTGCTCTATCACAGAGAAACGAGAGGTGATTATATGCCAGAACACTTGCTGCTCCTAGAAGGAACTGCTGTTCATTGAGCTCTGGTACAGAGGAAATTCCTACATCATCTTTCCTTCAGTTTCTCCCTGCCTTCCCCACTACCTGTGCTTGTTCTCTAAGCGCCTCTGCACATGCACACACCGCATATGCAAAGCAATGTCTGGAAACTCTTAAGAACTGTAGGGAACCGAGTTGAAAAGGCCCTAGAAAAATGAGAAAATGAGGAGGATTGCATTGCAGTGCGTGCTGAATTCCCCTAGGTGTCATGTTCTAACCCTTCTGAGCCTCTCTCTGCGCAGGCAGATTCTGTTTCCATTTATGTTCATCCAAGATAAATAGCTGCATTGCTTGAGGAAATATTAATTTTTGAGGAGAAAAAAGGTCTTGGACATGACAATGCAAACACATAATTAAAAGGTTGTGCCCTCAAACCATAAAATGCACATATTTTTCCTATATTGTCTGATGGGTTCAAAAAGAATTGGAAATGTTTGTTTTGGCTTTTCACAGCCTTCCATTTGGAAACGGTTATGAATGTGGGACTCGTAGTGAACAGGTTTGTAAGATGCCTTTTTCCTTTTTTTCCCTCATGGCAGACCCCACAGGCATCTGCCCATCTCTTCTTTCTTGGCTGCCTGTTTCTACCCCCCATGCTGACACTTGACCCTCATCCTCAGCTTTTTGTGGTAAAGGGTAGATGTGGTGACATTTTTTTTGGCAAGTACAAGGAACAGCCTTATGACTTGCCTTCCCACAGCCCTCTGTTTCCCATGTCTTTTTAAGTGTCATGTGTCCTGGGCTTGCAGGCCTCAGGGTGCTCTAGATGGGGAAGAGGAATAGCATCTTTCTACAGTGTGTTTGCTCTCTGGCTAATTCTGTGTTTTTGCCATTCCTCTTATTTTTACTCCTCAATAAAGATGTCTCCCAAGTGTTACAGAGGAAAGGTGGCTCTGGGCTAGCCTAGTATTAGTGTCTGTGTCCAGTGCTGTTGATGTGCCTATGTGCAAGCTGAGAGAAGTTTCATTTGCACCAATTTGGATCCTTTGTCCTATGAGGTGTTTTTCCTTCTATTGCACATGAGAGAAAACAACCCTGACTCTCCCCCCTTTCTTGCCTATTCTGTTCAAACAGAATTAAAGCAGCATATCACTTTATTGGCCAAATTTATTTCTCCAATAAATCCCTTCTGATGGATATGGGAAATGCAATTAATTCTGAAAAGGTTAAGACTCCAAACTCTTCTCTGAGTGTGAAACCCTGGAATATCAGGCTTTTGGCAGATGTCGACTAAAGGAGAAAAGAGACTCTTTCTTAGGATTTGGGAGTGGAAGTGCAATGTTGTTATAGAAATCAAAGGGAAATCTCATTAGGGGATTAACTCTCCCAAGAGAGGCTCTGTCCCAGAGTCTCCTTTGGGAATGGTGGGTGTGGCTGCTGTCAGAACAGGCTGTGCTAATGGGTGTGATGTTGGTACTGAAACATGGCCATCTGATGGTCTGGGGTTCAGACCATTATGACAAGCTACTGTTAATGTCTGTCTGAGTCTGCAACTTGGCAGAAATAAAAAGCTTTATGTAAAATTATCTGGTTCTTAAGACAGTAATTTCTGACAGCTCAGAAATTAGGTTTGTTCATGCTTTCTGTTGTTTCACACCTACAATAAAACATGCTGTATATAATAAACCACGTTGCTGTCAGTGACCACTGTCCCATAGTTAGGAAATTTGATATGTCTTTGTTATACACATTCCATTAGTAATGGAAATGAACTTTTCTTTTTCGTAATTTGAATACCTCGGTTGTAATGTGCACTTCTGACATGTCCCACAGCATTGCTACAGGTCATCTGGATTAAGTGTGCTGAAATAGCTCTGACAGCACGTGGTAACAACTAAGTCCTTACCTCTCTGTGTATTCCTTCAGTCCTTCTAATTTAGGCAAAATGTACTGAAATTATAGTCTGGATGAACTGTTGGAAATTCTGGGGTTACCCTTCTCAGTTCCTCTGAGAGAGACTCTCAAGAAGCTTTAGTCCTCCTTTCACAAGAAATTTAAGTGGGACATTGTTTTATGGGTGTGACGTGAGGATGCAGCACAGACAGCCACCCAATCCAGGTAACTAGAGGGAAGTTATAACAAAATCAGAATGATGATATAAGATGTTAGAAAAATGAGCACAAAACTTCTAAAATGCATGTCAAATCTGTGCAGGTTTTTCACCACAGAGCTGCTCAGTGGTTGTAGGATGCAAGATGCTGCATTTGAAAGCCTTTGCAGTGATGATGATGCAAGCAGGAGGGATGTTTTTGGAAATGCTAGCACAAATATAAGTTCTGAGTCTTTCCTTCTTGAACTGAGTAAGGTAATAGTGCATAGCTGATGTTTGAAGACCAAACAGTGAAAACAATCTCTGGCTGCCAAAGAGACCATCAGGAGGTCAAGAATCCTCATTGACTTAAATTTCTCTTTGAGGGAGTCCAGATCTAATGGAGGAGAGCTCTATTCTACAGGCAAAGATGGATAAATTGTACATTAACTGGGCAAAAAAATAATGACATGTATCAGGCTTGGATTAAATGTGAATATTAATTGGGTGTAAATTCTCTGGTTTCTTCTTGACAAATGGGATGCTAGAAAAAGCCAGTATAGCTGTGCCTTTGAGCTTTGCTGTGGGTCCCTCCAACTGGGGATATTCTGTGATTCCTCATCACAGTGAAACAGAAGTGCCTGTTAGCTTTGAGCAGCCCCTACCTCCATTTGGGTGAGAGCTGTTTCTGCCACCTTGACCTCCAGTTTTTCCCTCTTCCTGTCTGCTCCTTGAGCTGGAAAGCAGGGATGAGAGCAGCTCACAGTGTGAAATGGTTTGTCCCTCCCTGGTTTATAAGTGCCTGCTGGTGCTTGCTGGGCTGTGCAGGAAGCGAGGGGAGCCTGCAAAGGGAGCTGGGGTTACTCCAGGAGGTGCTCTGGCAGAGCTGGCTGGACTTGCAGGTGCAAAAGGTTTTCAGTGCAAACTGTGTCTTATGTGAGATGTGCTGCCTTAGAACTTGCTGTGGTAAGAGAAAGGCCAAGGTCAGGCTGGATGGGGCTTTGAGCAACCTGGTCTAGTTGAAGGTGTCCCTGTCCATGGCAAGGGGTTTGGAAGTGGATGATCTTTTAGATCCCTTCCAAACAAAATCATTCTATGATTCCATGAAGGAAACAATAAAAATGCTCTTCAAACAGCTGACTTTAGAGTCAACTAGACTGCAGGTGCCTTTCTGTAGTATATATTTTCTACCTACTTTGTCTTAAGCCTTTTTTTTTTTTTTTTTGTAAATTATTCAATGGCTAAAGTGAGTGCTGGCACAAAGCTGGGCCTCTGTATCAGTGCCCTGCAAATGGAGCAGCAGCTGACCCTGCAGTGATGGGGCTCAGGAGCTGTGGCACAGCCATGCTGTGAGATTCTGAAAATGGAGACAATTCCACCTCAGACAGGTTTCCAGGGCAGGCTTTATGGCATGAGGAATTGCAGGAAGCAGGATATTTTGCAAGATGTCAAATTAAATTTTGTTTTAATTGATCCTTTTGGTATTAAAAGGAAACAGTCTTGTTTTCAGCACACAAAACGTGGTGTCACATCTGGCTAGTTGAAGAGGAGGGACTTCCCTTCCAAACTCATGGTGCCATCCAAAGTGGGATCCTTTCCTTGATAAGGATTATAGTCTGCTGAAGTGTGAGGAGAAAAATTCTCTGAGAGCTGAATGTGCTTTTGGCATACCAGGAAGCAGCAGAACAGAAGCAGGCTGATTTGAAGTAAGATTAATGTGATTTTATGGTCAAATATAGTAAAATAACTCTGTGATTGGAGTGATGGTAAACACTGAAGTCTGCAATAGCTTGTTTTTTCCCCACCACCCGATTTAGAATGATTTCAAAAAGTTTGCTTCTCCTCTATTTTTGACCTAAAATGAGGACTTCAGATTATTTTACAAAAACCTTGGACATTTCATCAGAAAGCTTAACATCTGAAAACCCAAACTAAAAGAAAAATGAAAAAATTTACTATAAACTTTGTTGTTCCACATTAACATTTTTCTTTAAGGAATGAAACACCAAAGAAACTTTCTTGGTATATTCAAGAAGGAGGCCCAATACATGGTGCATCGTGGGAGATGTAGTTTAATCTGAGAGGCCAAACCAAATCCAATTTTAAAATTCTCAAGAGATGACAATATAGCATTCCAAATGAAAGCTTCTTGGGTTCTAACCTGAAAAATACTGCTCTGTAGGGATGACAAACAATTTGTCAGGTCACTGGAACATTTGATAAAAGATGTATGCTTGTAGGGAAAATGAAATGAACTCTTTTTTTTCTTTCTGGATGGTAGCCTTGTGAACCCAGCCCAAGAAGGTCAGAACAAGTCCCCTCTGAATCCTTCATTCATCATCTGTATAGAAGAACTGCACCTATGGGACAGTTGGTTAGCCTGCAGGTAATTCCCAAACTAGAAGAGAGTCCAGCTTTATCTCTAATATAGCTGTGTCAGCTTTGGTACCAGGTTTTATCAGTAAAATAAACAGACATGACTGAATTGTACATGGATTCAATTGGCACTGAAAGTTCTGTTGTGCATCTGAAATATTGAAATTGAGATTGCATCTCTCTTTTAAATACACACATTGGAAATGAAGTTGTAATTTGAGAAGATAACATTTTTATATAGTCATTTTTCTGGCTCTAGCTATCAGTAGCTTTAAAAATATTTTATAAATAAAGGGCTGAAGTGTATTATAACATGCAATGGTACATTTGGGACATGTAGCACAAACCTTAATGACAGTTCACAAGAATTTAACATGCAGAAGTTATTTTTAATTCACAGTATCTTATCTGTTTTCAGTTCTTTTGAATTACAAAATGCAATTGGGATGTCTTAAGCACTAATTCTCTGCCAAATTTAATTTGTTTCCACATTAAAGGTATTTCCCAGTTACACTGACATGAAAAGTATCTGAAACCATTAAATTTTGCTATATTTTTAACTTTAAAACCTTCATAATGCTGCCAAGAGTGGATTTTTACAAATTTTGAGAAAATTCTTTTTCTCTGGGACAAAAGCTCCCATAATAAACCTTTTTTTTTTTTTTTTTTTTTTTTTTTTTTTTTTTTTTTTTTTCTGGCCCGAGGGGTTCATAATAATTTTGAATGAAAGTCCCCATGTAGCTGGGTGCTCTGATGAATGGGGGCTTGGGGCCAGAGATCCCCATTTGCTCCCTGGGCCCTGCTGAAACAGGAGCAAGGGGTTCCAGAGCACAGCAGCTGCTGGGCTGGGCACGGTGTGTCAGTGGGATGGAGGCTCCTACTGTGGGTCCTGAGAGAGGAAAATCCCTAAGGAAGGACCCTTGGGATTGGGCACAGCAATGTGTTTTGTAGCCACTGTTTCTGCATGAGCTCTGTGGTTTTGGAAGAGGAATAGGACTGGGTTCAGGACATGCAGGGTGGTGGCAGTGAAGGTGGGTGAGGGTGTACTGCTACCATGAGCAAGACTGAATGGAGATGGGCAGCAAGGGAAGCTGTGAAGGCACGTGGAAAAGGAGAAGCATTGAGGAAAAGAGGAGCATTAATGGTATCCAGTCCTGATGATAGCTCTTCTCTCATTGTGAAATACCAAAGAGTGAGGATGGAAAAACTCTCGAGTGCCTGATAGATGTGGCAGAGCAAAGCTTGCAGAGCCAAACTCTTCTTATATGTCTAAAACAAAACCCCACTGACACCCCAAACTGGCAGTGGCCAGCCAGGTTGTTATCCATTGGTGAGTTGTGCAGCAGCAGGTGATTTCTGCAGTCCCTGGTTCAATGTGTGAAACAGCAGTGCCTGATTTCAGAAAGGACAAAGTTGCACAGGCTGTGGAGATAATTGGAGTTATGTTGTCTGGTGCTTCAGATCATGTAGCAAATGGTTGACATCAGGTCACTCTACTTATACTGCTCCCATTTCACCCTGTTCCTTAGTCCGACCCTTGTTTAAAGAAAAGATAATTTATTTGGAAGGCTTGAGTCATATTTTTCCCTTTCTCCCACTTGTTTAGCAGAGTGTATGCAATACTCAGGAGGCAAGAGACAAAGACAAGGGAGAACTGGCTGTAACAAATGACTGCATCCTCACAGCACACTTTGGCAGCACAGACCTTGGGAGATTTCTGATTGTGCCTTCCTGTGACTTGCTCAGGATGGAAGGGCGTGAAAGGGACATTGTGTTCCTGGAGCAGACATGGAGAGAAAATGATAGGGAGCACACTTCGCCAGGGGAGGCATTGCTGTGTGAGGATGCAGTAGAGGCTCATGACAGGTCATGTTGTGCTACATAGGGGTAGATGAGAGAAGATTTTGACCCTTGTTGTAGAATGAGTACACATGTGCATGCTCTGGATCAGGGAGCATTTTTTTGCACTGCTGGCTAACAAGGCATGTGCTGCAGAGACCTCACCAAAAGGCAGGAAGGCATATGTGCCCACCCAACAGGCAAGTTCAAATTGTCTCCTCCTTAGTTGCTTAAAAACAGCTCAAAAATAGATGCCTGAAATGCTGTTACTCCAGCAGGATTACTCAATAGTGAATTTAGCTTTGGATTCTCTCCATGGCCACAGTCTTTATTTTAACTCCTCATGAAAGAATGCCACAAGGCTGCTTTTCCATCTGATTTTGGTGGGGAAAGGAAAATCTTTTGCAGAAGCTGGGAAAAATGAGTAGTATTCAAGATTTTTCACATTGTGTTTCCTTAAAGAAGGCAGAGGAAGTGCATAATTATTTGGAAAATAATTTGGCAGGTTCTTCCCGGTGCTAGGCTGTTTAATGCATCAGCCCATCACACTTAAACAGTTTAGGGATCGCTTACCATTTTTTGATTACACCTGAGATGGTTCACAGAAGTTGTTTTGACAGGGCCTAGCTTTCTGTTACTGAGCTGCCTGATATTTTTTCTGATGAAGAGATTAAACCCTAGCAAAACAATTTTTCAAAATCTTCAAGCCTGCATATATTCCTAACAGGATAAGCATTTGCTCTCCTTCCACTGCCTGCTGTGAGGAGCCCAGTGTGTTCAAATGGTATGTTTTACACTTTGTCAGATTGCAACCTTTTTACAAAGAAGAAGAGATGCAGAACAGTGTGGCACAGACTCTAGCCTTATTCAAAATAATCCCAAAATAATTGGAGTAACCAGGCATAATCAGCAAACACCTAGTGTTCAATACACTAGGTCCTACTATTTTCTGTTGAATTTACTCCAACTAGGGGAAGAGCACTGTGTGTTTTTTGGCAGTAGCTTCTCTGGAAAATGAAATAAGTGAAACTATTCTCACAGAGAAGGGGATGGGGAATGGTTTCAGGACCTCAGATTTTGTAATGCAGTTCTTTAGGAAACTGGCAGTGAATGAATATCTAGGCTCATTTTAGACAACAGCAAGTTTTCTGTTATTTAAGCTCTCATCTCCCACTGAAGTTAAAGTTGAAATGAGTTTCTCAGCCTGGGGTGTACAGAGTTTATCAAAAAGCCTCAGTAAAAAACTGGTATAGTCTGCAGTTGTCTGTAGCTAAGTGTCTCTTTCTTCTCCAGCCTTTTCTACACCTCAGGAGCTGGGAACATTCAGAACTCTGGCATTCTGAAGATGTTGGTTTTAGCTTCACTTAAGTTTGACAGAGATTCGCTGCAGTTGTCTACTTAATTTTAAAAAATGCTCATGAATCATAATTAAAAGCATTCTGCAATACAGTGAGTTTAAAAAGTACCAGGTTGCTTAGCTGGGTTATTATACAGTACAGAGCTTGTTTTGAAAAGATTCAATATGTGAGCCTGCTGAATGTTTGGGCATATTCAGCAACACACATACACAATGCTGCTCTTTTTATTAATAGAAAGTTCACTTGACACAACACACACCAGTGTTACCTTTCTGACACAGATTTAGATGGCTTTGAAACCTCCTTTCAGGGTTTCAGGTCTGCTATGTACATAAGGTGAAGAGCCAGCTTACAGAAAAAATCAGTGATAGATGTCTTTCCAGGGGATCTTGGCAAGAGTCACTGCTATCACCAATACTGTTTCTGGTATCACTTGCATCCACTGCCACAACCTGTCAAAACAGGTGTATTTATAGGCCTTGAGGGACTGAAACAAGAAATCAAACATTTGCATGGCATTTTCCATCAAGTTCCCAAGGACTGAGACTCAAAGGATTTTGATATGTTTCCAGGGATTACTTAGCTGCGCTATTTCTATCTTCTCTTTTGCAGTCAATTTCCCGCTTCTAGGTCTTAGGAAAAAAAAAAAGATTCTCTCTTCTACCAAAAAAATCATCAACAAAATGCTGGTTGGCTTCAGAAAAACTCACAAAAATATTTAAATTCACATCAGAGAAAACTGGCATGAGAGCTTACTTAACACTACAAATTAAGTTAAATTAAGAAGTAGTGTGCCAGTGTGATTAATTAGAACTACTTTGCTTAAAAAGCATGTGCCTTGCACTGAGATATTTTTTCGTGCTCTGTCTTGGCAGCAGTTAAGCTCTAGGGTACTAGAGGCTGCCTACTCCTTGTAATGGCTTGGAATAGTTAATGGTGTTGAGTTCTGGAAGAGGAAGAATCCCACTAATTGTGCAATGCTCCTGGCACTAGGGTTTGGCAGGACGTCCTCAGAGTGAACCTACGCTGGGTGTGCCGCCCTTTGTAGAGCGTGATGCACAGCTTCGTGTGCCTCAGGCTGCAAGAAATAATCATTTTCAGCAGGGTGAGGGAACTTTAGTGCATAACTTTTCAGGGCTAGCATGACAATCGTGACTTTTCAGGAGATTTATGTTTACTGTAACGCAGCATCCCACTTTTCCAAAAAATTTTAGCGGTGATGGTGGTGAGTGATAAGGAGACAGTAAAGCAAATTGAGTTAATGAATGTAGTCCTAAGACTATAAAGGATTTCTTTAAAGGTGAAGTGCACAGGAAAGGAATATTTTTCACTTTGTTTTAAAGAGAGAGATTAATGCAAGTTCAGGAAGGGAGTATTCAGTTGTATCGATATGTGAAGAAGGTGCCCCTTTTGGCACAATCCCAGATGGAAATAGTGGATCATGATAACAGCATTTTAATTCATGGTTTGTCAGGACATTATTAAGTGGCAATTAAAGTGACTCAAGTGTTCCAACACACAGGTTGCTGAGGGCCAGCCAGTGATAAGACCAAGATTAAAGAAATTGAAGCGCAGATCTACATTGTCTATGATATGGTTGTGAAAATACAAGTAACTTAATCCTGTTTGATGTTACTTCCATAAACTCCTATTCTCAAGAAAGCTTCATGTGCAGATCTTTTACTTCTGTGACTAGGGAATTGTAGTCTCCTTCCATTCTTTACATCAAATGATTAGCTTGCAGCCTTGCTCGTATTTGCTCCAAGAGAAGAATGATCAAAAGTTTTCTGCTGGCTACAAGCCCTCCACCCTCTGGAAATGTTCTCTTGACCGTGAACAATTTTTTCTTGGTATCCTTTAAAAATAGGAGCAAAAATTTCCAAGGAGGGAAGTTCTGGTTGTACATGAGAACTGAAAGGTGCTTTCCAGGGGGAGTGTGTACTCTTCCACAAAACCCGGGAGAAGACTGGGAAACTGTGCCCAGAGGTAGAGTATTGTGCCAGCTGCAGCCTCAACTCCAAAACTATTTGGTTTGGCTGATACTACCAAGACTTCAAGTCCCTTCCCATCCACCCCCTTTTTAAACTTGCTCCAATGCATACTGTCTTCTACCTTTGTCCTGCAGCTACTTGTTTTTTTTTGTTCCTAAATGTTTTCTTAATTCCAAGCCTTTTGGTTTAGTGTAACCTTGTGAAAAATGACAAAATTATTTCTTCTGGGTTGTTTGCTTCCTCCAAGGATGATGATTTTTATATTATCTGAAGGAAGAAGATTTTGCCTTATCTTTGTTCAGTTGGCCAGACAGCTCTTCTATTTGAACAAATCTTGAAAAATTAATTAAATTTAAAAAAAAAATTCTCTTTTTGATGGGCCCTCACTTCTGCATTTGTCCTTGTAAGCTGCAAGTAGCAAGACAGATCTCTGGCTAAGTGGGTTTTCAGTAGAAGAAAATTGACTTGTACTGTGTAGCTAGCTGATGATTTTGTCCTTTTATATTATTGGAAATATCAAGGGTTCAGGGAATATTCACTGTGTCAGCAGCCCTGCATCTAATGAGGTTGTTTGGACTCTGCTCTCTGAGCCAGAGTAAAATCTTTGAAACATGTTAGTCACAATTTAACTGAAACTGAGGGAGGTTTTTAACAGTGAGCTTTAAGTAAACTGCATCTTTTTGAATTTCCTGGGCAGCTGCTTTTCTCTCTTTGATGTACTGTGCCTGGTGATGCTGTTAATGAAATGCATAATTATGTGTTACATAATAAAACAGAGTTAACATGAAGGTGCCTAATAGATTATAATGACGTGGAGGCCTGAGAAACTAAAGACTATTGGGGGTTGTTGAAAAGTTCCTCTGGTGACAAAGATGATGTCTAAAGAGGTTTGAATAACTGTGCTGATAAATTAATTGTGGTCTCTTTGTGTGTAAATGACATTTTTCAGGATTTTGTATATAGAGAGATTATTGAAAAAAAAAAAGTACAATTTACTAGGCTGCTGATGTATGAAGTGTCAGCACCGAGTGCTTCCAGTGCCTATTAGAGCTGCTGGCTTTGCACAGAAGGGTGCCCTAGGCAAAGACATTTTTGGCATAGCCTGTCTCACCCGTAGGATCAAAAGGAACCAAAAAAAAAAAAAAATCTGGCAATATGCACAGAGAGTAAATTGCATCCTAAAGAGCAGCCCCTAGAATGCAGCCTTGGAATGAATATTGATAAGCAAAACATTCTGCTTTATGGCTGAAGAGTTGTAGGTGTTTTGTGACTGCCCCCAACTTCCATCCCTCCTTTCTCTGCTTTTGTCCCCAACATTTCCTCTCTCCCTCTGTAATAATCTGGATAACTTGTTCCTTTCAGAGAATCTTTAGGAACTGGTTTGCACACATAGGTATTTTTAAAGGAGAGGGTGTATAAGCTTCCAGCCCTGGACCACATGGGCTCCTGATGGTGCTGGGCTGTGGCTGGGCTTGCTTGGCTGCTGCTCTGGACTCACCAGGGCCTGTCTGCTGGGAGAATTAGCATGCAGGGAGCTCCAGTGTGGATTTACAGCCTGCTAGCTACTTGGCACTAATTCCCTTGGGTGGATGATTCTAGTACCTACTAGGAGGGCTTTTGTGCAGGTAGTTTCAAGAGTGCTTTTGTGTGAGTTAGGCAGGCTCCTTTTTGAAGCTGTTTTTTACTTCCCAAGCACCAAGGGTACCCAAATGGGCAGTTAGTGCCGAGTAGCTAATCGCAGTAAATTCGCACCCAAGCTCACCGAGCATGAACTTCCTCATGCAGCCAAATCCCGAGGCTCTGCACTTTGTCTCTCTCAGCAGGGAGCAGATGGCCCTTCTCTAAACAGGGAATACCAATAAAGCCTTATGAAGAGCACAGATATTGTGTGCATGAAGATTCGTGCCTGTCCATGTGCTTATATGAGATGACTTGAATTTATCACCGTTCTTGGGTTAACTTCTGTGTCCATGATTTTTGTTAAGATACTTTAAGGTTAACTTTGCTGCTGAATTGCCATCATCCTTGTCATTAGTAGACAGTTTTATCTGCAGGTTTTGATTTCTTCCTTCTTCATCATACAAGACACCATACATTTTGTTATCTGAATGATTGCATCTTTCGTGTGTGAATCTTTCTTCGTTGCAATTCCATTTCCCAGAATTTATTTGAACTCCAATTAATGGCTTTCTCTAGGTCTCTAAGTACTAGGATGTGAAATCAAGTAAATTTTTAGATAAAACCTTGCTTTAGGCTGGGGTTCATAAATAAGTTGATCTATAATTACTGTACAACTTCACTTTATCTTAAGATCACATAATGGGTTAAATTTTTGTGCTAAGTTTTCTTGAAAATTTATAAACTATTTTATCTGGTTTTTGTGCTTATGCTTCAAATATATCATTGATTTCTAAGTCATCTGCACATTTTCTTTAAGTTTTTACTCCAGTATTGCCTACATCCAAGAAAATTTTGTATCACAGAAATTGCCTCTCCAACTTCCATCTATAGTGAGAGTTCTGAACAACTCCACCAGCACTATTGTGGCCAAAGTTTAAATTTACTTATGTACAAAAGATATTGCTCAAAATGCTTTTAACATGTCTTTTTAGAAATGACCTCAGCCATCCTAGCTTGCCAAAGATAAACAGCATTTCTGCTCGACAGGCGTTAACCCTTGGAGGAAGTGAAGTCCAACGCTGAATGTACAGGCACTTGCTCTGAGCATTCAGAGTGCTGTTGTAGAGAGGAGCCATCCTCCCTCCAGGTCCCAGCACTCAGGAAGGCTGCAGGGCTGGGGAAAATCAGCACAAGCCTCAGGGTTTCTCAGTTGCAGATGTAAGATGCTGCTGAATGTTTCCAACAGTAAAGGAGGAGGGTCTGGGCCAGGTCAGCTTGACTGTTCCTCCTAGAGGATAGAAGGGTGGGAGGAAGGCATGAAGTGGGATGAAAAACAAGAAGTCTGATGAGCCAGGCTCTGGTTCTTGCTGTTCTGAAGATATTCTGTATAGGTTAAAACAATCACTTGAAAGTATTTTTTAGAGTTTAAGTTTCAAGAGTTCTTATATTTAGAGTTTCAGAGTGCTTTTATAGCTTTTTATAGTAATTTTTACTGTTGGTTTTATTCCAGAAGAGCTTCCTGTAGCATGATACTTAAAAAAACCTTAAAAGGAATCCACAGTAAGGACACTCCATTTGTGTGAATGAGTTGCAGCAGATACGATTAAGCAATTCTTAAAATCCCACAGTTGCTGTTTTCCTTTCAACTGACACGTTCCTGTTTTTAAATTAAACAGCTGAATGCTACGTTTAAAGAGAAATTCAAAGAATGCTGTGGTGTTATTGGAAATCTCTGGCTATGTCCAAGCAGAAGGACAGTTGCATGACTCTGTTGTACATGGCTGACCATGCCATATCAGTCCTTCGTTGGGATATGCTGTAAATCATCCTGAATGTTATCTTTTCAAACCCAGAACAGAGACAGAAGGAGGGTGAAAATTTAAGTCTGGATAAATTTCCTACAGCTTATCATGCAGAAATGTGTTTATTGGCATTCTCTGAATGTAGATATTTGAAGTGCTTAACAATCTCTAACTGATGAGGTCTATTAAATGGCCATGTGCTGTAATTCACTTTGTCTGAACTGGAGAAAAGTTCCTGGGCAAAAGCCTCTTAGTCTTATGAGGAAAGGTTGCATATTTAGTCCCAGGGTAATTGCTAATAAATACACCTGTTCAATGGGATGCAATGATAGGGGAAATAGTGGGATGTGAAAGGAGATGGCAATTGTTACTAAAATCCTTTGTAAGGTATCGTAAGGACAATATTTCTGTGCAGTGGTTTTCACCATGAAAAATATTTTACTTTATTTTGAGTGTGAGACCCACTTCATTGTGGGTCTAAACAACATTAGTTACATTCACATTATTCTCTGTTTTGCTTAGGAGGATTCACTCTGTACCCTTCATTCAAAGGCAGTTCTACTGGTGTGCTTTAAGTCGCTTCCCCCACAGCTGTTAGACATTTGCAGTAGCAGGTCAGGTGAACTTGGTCTACCTTAGTGCTCAGTTATAGGGCTTGTATGCAACCATGGAGGCAAAACCAAGCAGCTCAAGGGTAATAAAGTACAAAAACATACTACATAGCTCACCCCTCTTCTGGACATACAGTCACCACACAGGGAAAAAGGACAAGTATGCTTAGAAGAGGTGAGATACCATAATTTATTTTGGGTGAGATACCATAATTTGTGCACATGATTTTCTACAAGCAGAACTTCATGCCAATTCACAGGTTTGTGATTGTGGGGACAGGACACCAGCACCATGCCTTGTACTGTCCAACACTGTTTTGTGTGGTAACTGATGTTCCTGCTGCTTGATCTCCTGAGCTGGACTTCTGCTGGAAGCTGCTTCATTCCTTTTCTGGCATCCTTCAAGACAACATTTGTACGAGGAGCTTGTTCTGTCAGGAAGCAGGAGTAAGGGAAAACAAGTTTATGTCTCCTGAGCTCAGCAAGAAATAAAAAATATTTGAATTTGTTTGCTTTTTAGAATATTTGTCACAATGCCAAGCTATTTTAAGTAATCTGGCTACTTCATCTCCACTTACTATCCTCTTCTACATCTGAATTATCACAAGCCACCTGAAATATGGGAATCAGATGTGATTTTTAATGTAAGAGTCATGCTTCAAGCTGACAGGGATGGGAGGGGGAGCTGTCACTGCCTCAGCCAAGATTCTCTGGTGGAAGTGTTGATTGATAACCTATACCTGGGAAAGGTGGGGAGCACCCTTCCCCTTTCAGTGGACTGAGTTGCTTTCTATTCCTTTGTGAAAGAAGTAGGTAGTGGTGTGTAACCATTGCCTTCATCTTCAGGTATATAAAAAAATGCAAAGTCCTTTGCTCCATTTTTTCCTTAGGTAGACTTCACAAATGATCCAGTTCTCCCCACTGGTAGTGCTGGCTGTCATGTTGGCCAAGATGTCATTGTCACAGTTTCTTGTGAGCAAAATCTGTAGAACAGAGGAACAACAACAGAGTACGGTGGAGTCAAAGCACTTGTCCAAGTTCTGACAGTGTCTCCTGGGTGTTTCTGAACAAGCTGGTGACTCGTTCAACATAGGGAATGTAGGGTTCCCTCATGAAGCTGAAATGCATTCCCTACTTGGATGTGGAACCTTTTGTTTGTTACAGGAGAAAATAGTGAGGTTTCTCGTGTTGCTGATCTGTAATTTTTCTGTGTCATTTTTTCCAGAGAGGCTGTGTGGCTTCTCTGAGACCTGGAGCTTAGAGAGAAAAAGGGGAAAATGGAGACCCTGATCCTGAACAAGGTCCCCATGGTGTGATGTGCTGTACAAAGAGAATGAAAGACTCCTTTTCTCTTCAGGCTTGTGGTAGGTTTTGAATAACCACTGCCCCTGGGGTCCTGAGAGCAGTAAATGCTCCACAGTGCCCAGTTGGATGCTGTTTATTAATGGTCCAGCTGAGAATCCACTGGAGGTTTTCACAGACCCTTGTCACAGTTTCTTGTGAGCAAAAGCTGTAGAACAGAGGAACAAGAGAGTATGGTGGAGTGTGATTTGACTTCTGGATGACTGGTCTGGGCTTCCTGTATGTTGGGTACCACAAGATGTACACTCTCAGGTGGTGATTCCTGCCATCCAAGGACAGCAATTAAAGGGAGGTAAGATGAATTGTTCTGGAAGTGCTTGCTAATGACTGCACTAAACAGTCTTTACTATACTGAAGACTAAATTAATAGCTTGGAAAAAAGATGCATCCTTTATTTTTTTTTAATCTACATAAATCCATTAAGTCCTATGTATCTTTCAGTGTATGAACCAGTATCCAAATCTTCTTTTTTTCATGGCATTGATGCCAGGTAATAAGTACCTTTCCTCTCCTAAGTGTAGGTGCTGGGTCTGTATTTATCCTAGCTAATGACAACTCTGTACTACAGTCTTCTATAAAATGATTAGCAGAAATGCTGATTCTTTGAGATGTTCTCTAGGAATTAATTAGGTATATATCCACAGCCAAAGCTATTTGCAGGACACTTCACTTTTCTCCCAGTACTGAGGTCTACTGGGCAATCTTTTAGCTTCAAATGACCCTCTAGAAAAATACAATGTTGGTGACTCACTCTGTTCACATTTTCTTCCAAATGTAGCCATGTCTGAAAGGTTTTAACAAGCACATTGAATGCTGGGTATAATCTAACTGTGTTTATCATGAGAGGAAAAATTGCCAGCAATGCAGTAGGAGGAAATAAAAACAATCTGTGACATTATGGATGACTTCTATATGTACCACGGCAGATAAAACAGAGGGGAAGAAGCCATAAAGTTTCCCATGGTATTCCAATTAGATGACAAGCCCATGGAAAGAATTATAACTGCTTTCCTGGTTCAGAATGAGGTCCTATTCACTTGAAGGACATATATATATATACATTTATATATATATAAAATTTCATTTTACTCCCACTCCTCCTTTTTTTTCCTCTCCAAGCACATTAAAGAAGGTTTCTGGACAACCTGATCACAGACTATACCAATACTCTAAAGCAAAATACATAGCATCACAACTTGGTAAGGATTTTATAGCTAGACACTTTACAGACTGCCAAGTTTTAGCTAAATCCTCTTAGACATAGTCTGAATAGGCTGATATACATCTCAAATAGCAGATGTAGTTGCTAAGCTGCTCTCCATCATATTTAGAAAGTCATGACAGCCAGGTGAAGTCTTCAGTGACTGCAAAAAGGGAAACTTCATACCAGTTTTTAAGAAGGATAAAAAGGCAGACCCCAGCAACTGTCATAGACAGGGGGATTGTAACCTCAGCAAGCTTGTGGATGACAAAAAGCTGAGTAGTGCTGTTCATCTGCTTGAAGGAAAGGATGCCATCCATAGGGGCCTTGTCAGGCTTGAGGAGTGGGCCACTGTGGACCTCATGAAGTTCAATAAAGTCCTGCACCTGTGCTGGGGCAATCTCTGGCACCAGCTCAGACAAGGTAATGAATGGACTGAGAGCAGCCCTGCAGACCAAACCAGAGGATACTGGTTGACAAAAAAATCAGATATGAGCTGGCAGTGTGTAATTGCAGCCCAGAAAGCCAATTGTAACCCGGACTGTGTAAAAAGAAAAGTGACCAGCAGGTTTACTCTGCTCTTGTGAGACCCCACCAGGCACATTGCATCCAGCTCAGGAGCCCTCAGGACGTGGATCTCTTGGAGCAGGTCCAGAGAGGGTCCACAAAAATGATCAGATGGCTGGCACACCTCTCCTGTGAAGAAAGGCTGAAAGAGTTGTGGTTGTTCAGCCTGGAAAGAAGAAAGCTCTAGGGACACCTTGTTGCAGCTTTTTAATGCTTAAAGGGGCTTATAGGAAAAATGGAGAAAAACTTTTTATCAGGGCCTGTAGTGATATGAGAAGAGTCAACAGTTTTAAACTAAAAGCGAATAGGTTTAGATTGGACAGAAGGAAGATATTTATTATGATGAGAATGCCTTATCCCTGGCAGTGTCCAAGCCCAGGTTGGATGGAGCAACTTGGTTTAGTGGAAGGTTCCAAGGTTCCCCCATGGCCTGGGGTTGGAACTAGATGATCTTTAAGGGCTCTTCTAGCCCAAACCATTCTATAAGTATATCATTCTATGTCCCTGGTCTCCCCAGCACACTTCTTGGATGCTCTGTTACCTTGTTATCCTCTCAAACAAATGATGCTTCACCATTCAGCCACCTTAGACCTCTGGGATTTGGATTGGTCCCCAGCCCTCTTGTAGCTTGGGCATCCCAAACCCTGAATAGTGACTCAAGGGATTTCTGGTCTGCCTCTTAAAGTAAAAAATATAACAATTGAAACACATTATGAGGCCTACTATTTAGTCTTTGTAAGAATTCCAAGCCTTAGATCTTGTTACTTCACCTAGCATGGGAAATCCACATATTAAGATAAGACAGTAAAAAAAATTAGTCTCTTGACATGTTACCTTATATCTCTTTCCTCATTGCTTCTGAGCATCCTTGAAACTTTGGCAGAAGTTCTGGAGCAGAAATTCTACAGGAAGGTGTCTGATAATGAACTTTTCTTTCCATGTGTTTTCCCTGTGGACCAAGGTTTCTCTTTCTTTTTTCTCTCTGACTGATCCTGCAGCTAACAAGATGCTGTGGGAGCCTGCCTATTTGCTTCTTTAGTCTTTTATCTCAGTGACCACACAGTTTATGTAGGGCTCTGCTGTTTTTAAGTTCCACTTATTTGCTACACTTCAGTAGTATTTTAATCTTCAAATGCCTACACTCAGATGTAATTTTGCAGAGACTGTCCTCTTCCTCTGGTTGTGTCAGCTTGGTTGGGGGTTTGCTGCTCTGGGAAAGTGTGGGTGACACAGTTACATTTGTGCCAGATTCTGCATCTTCTTTGTTCAGTATTACTCTGAAAGATCACAAGATGTATAAACTGTGCATTGCTGGATTCCCCAAATCAAAACAGGAACAGGGGTCAGCTATGTAGGAACTGGTAGCTAGCATGTATTTATAAACAGGTGATAAATTATATTTGTGTATGCAGAGTGAAAGGTTCAGATAACTAACAGCTTGCTTAAATGCCACATGAATTTGGATCCTTCTTCAATGGAAACTGAAAAACCTTTGGTAAACAGCACCTGGCTGGTAGCAGAGAGAAAAAGTGACAGACTCAAGAGAACACATGATTTCAGGTCCTCAGCACCGGTACTGTCAAAGTGTGGATCTTCTCTTGCTTAGTTCTTCATCGGTGTTAAGGATGATAAAACCTTCTGTGTTTGATCATCTTGTTGATTCCTCTTACAGGTCTGGATTAAATCCCTAGGCAGAAAACATGTTATACCCTGAACAGAGAAGCAAAACCAGCCCTTAGATGAGCAAGGTGGGGGGCAGCATTAAGGTCCAGCTCCACAAAGGAACGTGACTCCTCACTGCTGCAGAAGTCAGTGGGTACATTGAGAAGCTACATTATCTGCATGCTGACTGTGAAGGCATCTCTGTAAATATTGTTTTGTACAAAACTGGTGGAAGTGAGACCTGGATCTTCAGTGGTATTTCACTACCTAATTTGTATTTAGGCACTATCGTCTGGATGCTCTGCTTCCTATGGAGCAGGGAAGCTTAAGATTTGTTTTCTTAATACTCATTATATTTTTGGAACCTCATTGATCACCCTGCCTGTTTTATTCTGTGTTCTGGGTGATAAGGCTCCAAACACAGCTGTATCTAGTGCAGGGCTGCTACAGTGCACTATGATTTCCAGCTACATTGCACACCACTGTAAACACCCCCCCTTATAAAATCTGGTTCACTGGAACACTCAGAGCTGCTGGCTGCCAGGGAATGTTCCTTAATGAGGGTAAGGAGTACTTGAACACATCTATGACTTGGCAACCCTTCCTGCTTTTTATAAGCTACTATACACTTCAGAGAGAAAATATCTTAGAGGCTACTTTTTAATGGGACAAGTTTACTTAAGAGCTGAGTGGAGTTGGTGCCAGTAGTTCTGTTTTGTTCTAGCTTAATATTAGCCTTGTCAAAGTTCTTATAGTGTCTCCTGGGTGTTTCTGTATTGCATACCATATAAAGCTGGTTTTGGGAGCCAAGAATTTTGGCTGGAATATATATTATAGTGGTCTCATTATATTTTTCTAAAGTGTATCAGAGGTGGCCCTATATTAAAGATCCATGGAGCAAGGCTGATTTTTTTTTTTCTTTCCCCCTTCTGGTTTTGCCTTAGCCCACAGTGCAGACGTTGGATCCAGAATTTGAGCCAACCCAAGTCTGAGGGTTATTTGGGATCCAAGGTCTTGGTTTGGCCTATAATAAAATTTGGGTAATTAGTGATTTTTTTTTTTTTTAGATGATACCTTAGATTTTGAAAATCACCAGACTTTTGGGAGGGTGCTTTTGGTTTGGGCCTGCATTAGCAACTACTACACAAAAAGATCCCTTTCTCATCTTGCTGACATAAGTATTCACTCAAAGACAGATTGACAACATGGTGCAAGATGTGGTGCATC
Source organism: Fringilla coelebs (assembly GCF_963513975.1). Classification (NCBI taxonomy): domain Eukaryota; kingdom Metazoa; phylum Chordata; class Aves; order Passeriformes; family Fringillidae; genus Fringilla; species Fringilla coelebs. The sequence continues at coordinate 42,964,449 of NC_140028.1, read as the reverse complement.
CTGTCTTGCCTCTCTGAGATGTGTGTTTTATGACTGCTTGGTGCTTTCTTACTGACAGACATCATTAGGTGGTGGACTTGGCAAAGTTTTCACATCAGAGGGCATCCAGCCCATCTTTTCTAGAGTGTTTGTGTGGGAAGCTGGATCCTTTTCTGGCTGCACAAAGGAAAAAGGGCGCTGCTGTAAAAAGGCCATGCTTTGTCTTGGGAGAATCCTGGCTACTACAGAAAAGATGGAGAGAATGTGTTGAGATGTGGGTGAGATTTGTTAAAATTATGTTTGGGCTTTAAGCCTATGTCAGGTTTAAGAAAACATGGCAAGGAACCATTTTTATTCCTTTTTTTTTTTTGCCTAATTTTCCTGTGCTGGTTTTGAGTTTGGTGTGATCCCATTACCCAAAAAGCAGCTGTATGAGCCATAAAGAGTGGAACTGAACCCCTGACAAAAATACTCTGGCAGAACCAGGTGCTGCTTTATGTGCCCGGCAGAGCAGCAGTGCAGCCTTGCCTTGGTTTCAGTGTGGTGCAGTTGGTGGTGCCCATGTGGGATGGGTGAAAGGATTCATTGCTCCCACCTGTACCTACAGCAGCTCTCTGTGGGACAGTCCAGAGTGTCTTCCTTCATGATCCTCTTAACCTGGCCAGGGGCTGATGCCAGCTTGCTTCACTGTGCGCCAGCTTTCAGACTGTGCTCCCAGTCAGGTGTCCTGGATTGCCAAGCAAATTGTATTCTATCTGCCATCTGTCTGGAAGTTGTCTTAAGTGGGCAGTTTTCCTTATCTCTTCCACAACCCCTCCTCCCTCCGGGGAGATATCTGCTGATAACAGGCTACTGAATGTCACAGCATGACTGATAAGAACTACAGCATCCCATTGGGAGATGCTCCATCCAGAGGGAGGAGCCAAGCATTCCTACCTGGATATAAACTTGAGATTCTGGAACGCCAGCATGGCTTCTCCACTGGATTTCCCAGAGGAACAGCTGCCTCTTCCACTGGATCTTCGGAGGAAGACTACACCTTTTTTCTACAGGACCCCTGCTCCAACAGAACCACACCTGACACTCCAGGAGGACTGCAGCCACATTTCCAACTGGACTGCTACCAGCACCCTGACCAACAGGGTGTCAGGTTGTGTTCTGACTCTGTCAGTGTTGTTTTGGTTTACTACATTTTTATTTTATATTTTTATTTTCTTCCCTAATAAAGAACTGTTATTCCTGCTCCCATATTTTTGCCTAAGAGCCCCCCTTAATTTCAAGTTTATAACAATTCGGAGGGAGGGGGTTTGCATTTTTCCATTTCAGAGGAGGCTCCTGCCTTCCTTGGCAGACACCTGTTCTTCCAAACCAAGACACCAGGTTATCCAGAACTGCTCCTAAAAGCAACAAAACAAAGTCAGGAGTTGATGCACATGAATCTGTGTGAAGAAGGTTAATCTGAACATGAATGGAAGGCAAATTTCCAGCTGGGCAGAGTTACTGGTGTATATTAACACCAAATATTTATGTTATGGAGGCATGCTTTTCTGACAGGTGGTGGTAAACAAGGCTACTTTGCTCTGTAGTTTTCAGAAACCTGATTTTCTCTCTTCATAGTTTTGGAAAAAACCCCAAAACTCAGTGACACTGAATGAGCCACAAAGATGAACTAATGGGCCTTTTCAGCTTTAATCCTCAGAGAACAGAGACACTGTTTTCTACTGTAAAATTTCACCCGAAATTTCAAATTTTTCATGAAGTAATTTCAGTGTCCAAATCCATTAGGACAAAAAGTCACATGCAAACAGTGTAATTGTATTATGTGACTATTCAAAGGGGACAAGGAGAGGAAGGCTATATGGAGGGAAGCAGGAGGAGTACTGTTTTCAGGCCTGCCCCATTTTCTCACTTTGCTTTGGCCCAACCAATTCATTTTTCAAAACTCTCAGTTACAGAAGGGAAAACAATGCCTCCATGTCTCATGTGGCTTTCAGTGTCCGTTGTCTTTGCCAAGTATTGTCAATTTCTTAAACAAAAGAATTTTAAGAAATTTGCCTTATGTAAAGGCAAAATTTATTGTGAACTCTAGAAGATGATTTTTCACCTGGCCTCATTTTGACTATTTAATGAAGCTACTACCTAAAGGTAGTACAGGAATCAAAATGTTTTTATCTATTTAGATTGGTGAAACCATAAGAAGCCCAAGATTCCAGTTGCATTACTGTTTATTTTTGGAGCAGACTCTGAACAAATGAAACAAATTGCCTTTCCCATGCTAGAGTAAATACCAACAGATATAACTCTTCCTCTAATCTAAAATAAACCTTTCCCAGTCTCAACCATTCAATTTCCTAAAATGTCCAGGAGGAAAGCTGGTGCTGTGCCCTCCAGGTTTGGAGCTGCAGGATTCCACAGAGCGGTGGGTTTGGAGCAAGTGTGGAGCTGGCTGAAGTCAGGGATTGGAAGGGCTGGAGGGATTTGATTGGAAGGGCTGGAGGCTGAGTTAGAGCACAGTGCTGACCTACTGCCCTTGGAAATGCACTGGTAGTTACTGCAGTGCTCATAACCAAGGATATGCAATAGAAGTTACAAATACAGGGATAGTGAAGACGAGCCAAAAATCCGTCGGATCGAAATCCTTGAAGGACCTCATAAATACTTTAATGTTTACACAGGGCCTGTATATTTTCACAATTACCTTTCCATGAGCCCAAAATGTTTTAACACTGGAATGTTTTCAGCTTTAAGAAGTTATATTTTCTGATACATCTGAAAACTGCAGCCTCAGCTTCTCTATTGGCCCATTTTTTTCTCATGAACAATTAAAGCTGGATTCCTTTTTACCCCCAAATATGCAGAATGCAAATGGTGAGTTCTACTAAAGTTATGTATTGAATATGATCACAGCGTAGTAAGAAGAAAATTTGTTTGAATGTTGTACCATCTTTTTTGGGCAAAAAGATGCATTTACAGTATTTGCCTCTATTATAATTAAGAAGTGATAAGAAAAATGACTTTTCTGTAGAGAGATTTTTGAGAGAAACAAACCTATAAGAAGTTTGAAAGGTTTGAGGCAGTTCTTTAAAACCTCGGAGTGAAAGTTTGGAGGCATGAAGACATAGATCAAGTGTAGGGAATTTTGCAGCAGCTGAGTGTTCCTCTGGTTTCTGTCACAAGGCGCTTCTCTTGCTGTCCAAAACAAGGTTCCTGTTAGAGTGTGAATGGGATTGTCATGGAGCTGGCACACCTGCTGCATATATTAGACAAGCAGTGACAATGGATTGGTACTTAATATGAGGCTCTGGCTCTTGCTGTGAGGTCCATTGTGAATTGCCTGTAAGGTCCATAGTGAGTGTAACACAGATCCCTTTTGGCTCATGGACAAGACTTTCTGCCTGATGTTGAGAGAGGGATAACAAATCCACAGTGACTTTTGGTGGTGTTTTCTATTTCTGGGGAGTCCTCAGAAACCAAAAGAAGTGACTTCTGCACACTTTCTGCAGAAGGAAAGGCGCTGGAGCAGCATCTGGAACTAATAACCTGCGTTTCACAGCTCACTGGTGGGCAGCAAGGGAGCTGCTCCGGCTCCAACAGGCCCTTACGTAAAACCTGCACACAGTGATTTTCAGCTGTGGGAAATCTGAAACTGCTTCTGCTGGCCCAGTGAGGAGGAGACTGCCTGACTGCAAGGGCATCACCGCAGCCTTCAGATGTGGTAGCGCGCAGGTGGAGCACACACATACACACACACACAGAGGAAAAATCACATCCAGCCATCAAATGGGGTATTCCACTAATTGGAAAGTCTGTTCTGGTGTCTGGCCACCATTTGGCAGATACTGACAGTTTCCACTTAAAGCCAGCCAACCTAGCCAGAAAGCCAGCTGTGTGGCTGATCTCATGAAGATGTCATTGAACAACCCTTTGAACTCCTTCAAGAAATGGTGAGTCTGATTCGAGGCAGGCTGGAACCCCCTGGGGGTCTTTGCTGGATGTGGGAATACAGACATCCATCGATGTAATAGTTACACCTCAGCGTTCCTGAGTCGCATGTAAGGATATCATCTTCGTTCTGGCACCAGGGACTCCTTCCAAGCACACCTTAAGATGAAACAGAGTCTCTTTGCTGCTCATATGTCACTTTTTCTGTTCCTGTGAGTGTTGCTACGTCCTCATAAATATTGGTAGGTTGCCATAATGGTTGCCATGATGAAAAGACTTATTTATTTAAAAAGAAGAAACAGATGGCACAACATGCTTCAATGAATTTCAGCATGTTTGAGAAACGAAATACCTGTTTTAGAAATATCAGTTTTGTGAAGGTGTTAAATGCTATCTCACACAATTGCAAGTACACTGTGCGTACACAGAGTGACAGCAGAAGTAAAGCAAAAATAAAAAGACATAGAATGGAGTAGTTTTATGAAAAGCCATAAAGAGGTGAGCATAGTTTTATTAGCTGCTGCCATTCAATGCATGGAGATCTGACTGTAGGTGAATGGCACACAAAAGCCATGTTAGACAGAAAAAGCCTCAGGAAGCTGAATCCTGGTGGTGAGGAGAAAGAAGGAAGGAGAAAGAGAAAGCAAGCCATGCACACAAAAATTCTGTTCCCAGAACTGTAGGTGCATATATCGACCACATTTCACTATAAATAAACTGCCAGGTGCAGAGACAGCCACTTATTTTCCGGAAGAGCAGAAAGTAATACCAGCATCCAGGGCACTATTTTTAACACATTCTGCACTTGTAGTGGAGAATTACTTGTAGTGGAATGACTTACTTGCTGCAAGTCATAACTGAGGTAAAAACATGTGCTGCACGTGAATGGTGTGTAAAAAGCAGGGGGATTAGTTAAAGGATTTTTTTTTAAGTGATGAAAGTTTGTAGAAATTTGTAGCTCAAGTATTTTTATGAAAAATTATTTATGGTTCCTAATGTGAAAGAGCTATAAGAGGGATGTATATGTTTTAGAAAAGGGAATGTTGAAGTTGTAGGGGTTAAATGCCTTTCCCAAGGAAGTTGATTGTACAGCTGGAAGGAGAAGTGCTTTTGCTTGAAATTCTGGTTAAAAATGTCAAAACCCTATATTTACTGGACTGGGAACAGGGTGTAATCTGTATCTCTAGGTAACTAATGTTGTATTTTAATAACCTGACCACACTTTTCCACTACAAAGTGTCTGATTTTCTGAGGGATTGAGAAATTTGAAATATTTCTTATATTTTTTTTCCATCTGTGTTACTTTAGTTTACTTGTTTTGTAATCTATTAGACCTAAATCTCGATACCCATTTTGACTAAAATATCAGCTGATAATCTGTGTCTGATTATTAAAAAAGATACAGCTGTCACTGTCCATTCCCAAACATTTTAAAGCCAGAATTTTTAATATACTAGTCGGTGCCTTCTTGGACCAGGGAGAGTGGAAAAACTAAGGTGGCTGGTGCAGTACATGAGGGTGGAGGCCCTGAATGAAGCTTTTATAAAAACTGTCTCATAGGAGATTTCCTCTCTTCTTTCCAGTTTGGATTAGGTTTTTTGGCATACGGTTGCAAGAAACTCATCATGTGTTTGCATTCAAGCTGCAAAAGCCAGCTTAGTACTTTGCGAATTTCCCTTGGAAATTGCTCTGCAATGCTCCGTCCAGAGAAGATGCATTTCCCTGTTTGTTTGGTTATAAGCAAGCTCACAAGGCATTTATTTTAGTGCTCAATTTACTTGCTTCTCTCACTTCTCTCTTCTCCATTCCTATGAAAGTTTGTTTGAAATATTTCGTTGAGTTTAGATAGCTTGTGGTGGTGTCTTTTTGAGAAATGACTTTATTTACCTCTCATTGGTTATAATGCCAGGACAGATGGATTTAACACAAGCTTAACCCTTTTGGTTTTGGAAAAGATTAGTAGAGGCTTAGACAATAACTTGGAAAATACAAGGATAGCTGAATCATTGACATTCTTAATACAGTAATAATCAGCAACATGTTCTAGGGTTAGCCCATTGGACATTGAGATAGCTAATCTGACACTGGATCCTTCTGTCTGTGGACACTTACATACATTCAAATATGTTCTCTCTTGAGCTGGCTCTGCATTACTTGCAGGGCTCCTTCTCTCCTGACCATTCAGCTGAGAAGCCTTGGCAGGAGGGTGTTTGCTCCTGGCCCCGAGAGCCTGGGCACTGCATCATCCCCCATGTCTTGGAGATCCCAGGTGAGGGCTCATAATCCCCACAGCTGAGATGAGAACCCATTTTGAATTTTCTGATGTTTCTGCCAAAAGTGGGCTTTTACAGGTCATGTCTGCTGCATGCCACTCTTCAGTGGCCACGGTGCAGCATCTTTTGTTGGACTTGCAGAGCTGGTGCCAGACAGCTGCTTGTTGGAAATGAGACATTTCCACAGCTGCTACTAATCACATGGAGAAATGCCCAGTTCTGGACAGAAACACCAATTGAGTTTAGATGCCTTCAGGTTTGGGTGGAAGCAGTGAGCAGGCATTGTCAATAGCTCTGAACATTTAGATGCCTGTACTCCCCTAAATACTGACACGGCTACTGAAGGATGCTAATTACAATTTGTACTTTGTTTTTGGACTTGTAGGGTGAAAACTTAGCCAAGAACTATGACTTTGATATTTTTGCCTATGATTGATTTTGCACGCAGTAAGTTGAGGCTGTAGTGGGTAAGTTGCTGTTTGTAGAGTTCAAGCATGTGGATCCACTTCCATGATCCTTTACCTGTTTATCCCAAGGTCACACGCACATCCTAATTAATTTATTTGTAGCGAAATGCCCTTGCATAAACAACTGCATCTATACAAAGTGGGTAAAAGCTGCTGTTCTTCTAACTTAGCACTATTTTATACTGATGGTGCTGGTGGGAAAAACCTCATAAGAATGAAGGAAAAAAAAGATAAAGGAACAGAAAAGCAAACTTTTGGAAGAAAATCTCCAAAGATTCAACATTTTCCCAATCTTTCCCACCCCTCATCCTCCTTGTTCCAATACATCTCTTTTCCAAAAACAAAGACCTTTTTATCTCTGACCTTTGTTTCTTTTTTGTTCTGAAATTTTGCAAGCATTAGAGAGAGACAATTTACCAGCAGATTATAAGACCTTGTGGAAATCCATTTTTCTTTAGTGTACAGTAGTTGTTAAACATATATAAATTTCAAATCCTCTGTGGAAAATAAGTGACAGGGAGACATTCAGCTAACCCAAACAACACATTTCACAGTAAGTGCTGTTCTACCAAAAGGCCTTTAGACTGAATAACTAAATGTCCCCTCATTTAAGGATATTGAGGGAGCCAGGATCAGGGAATGCTGGGAAGCTTGTTGTCTTACAGTCAATGTAAATATTTGTAGATATTCTGAAGGGAGTCTGAACCCTGCAAAATTTCTGGCTCCTGAATTAGCCATAAGGATTTCTCAGTTAGTTTAGTGCTAGAGACAGCAAGGAGTCCTAGGCCTGGTCTGCCGTGCAAAGTTCCACTGAAGAGTGATTTTCAATAGAGCTAATTAAACAAAAGCCCATCATAGCATGCATGCACTTACATCAAAGCACACAGAGATTTTATAGGTTTAATTTAACTTTAAATCAGCTTAAATGTGTCTATTTCATGGGCTAGCACTGAGTGGAGCAAATCAATTTTAAATTTAATTAAAGTGGTGTTCTTTTTCAGTGGAAGGAGGTCTTATAGGCTTTTCTGTTTCCCTTTATTGATCTCAATGGTATTCTATGAACATGCTAAAAAAACCTTTATTTTTTACACACCTTACTTGAAAAACTACTGAATTCAGTCATCTGCACATGATTAACATTTTTGCAGTACATATGTACTATTCTGTTACATAGTAAGATCCATATTGGCATGTAATTTTTGGATAAGCATTTTCATAGTTTGTTTTCACTAAATGTCTTGTTGAAAAGAAAATTGGTGGGCCTGTGACAAGTATGTAGAAATCTTTTTAATGACTTTTAAGGCAAGGAAAAAAAGAATTTGTATTTAAATGTAAGCAATTTCTTGTGATGTTGTGAGTTTGTTCCTAATGGGGTAACCTTAAAGGTGATTGATAGTAAGAAAGCTAATATAAATAAATAAACTGTATTTATAATGTAGTAGCAGCTACAGGTCATCATAGCAGCGGGGCTTGTTCAATACTAGAATGAATATTCTGTTTTTCCAGCAAAATGAAATGTATTAAAAAAAAGAAAAGAACATTCTAGTCTCAGAAAATGCATGGATAGTGGAGACCATAACAGAATAACTCTAATACTTGTTAATGTTCATAACACAGGTAAGTAATTTTAACATCCTCCAACCTGAGAAGTTCCCCTTAGCTAATGAGCCTGTCCTCTTAATTGCTCAAACTTCTGACCATGCTCAGACAAAAAAACACCACAAGTATTAAGCAACCCCCAAAACATCCTCCTAAGAACTATTTATACAAGATGCAGTGGTCAGTCAGGGCAGTATAACAGTGGTTTACAAGAAGCCCAAATAAAACCTAGAGCAGTCCTGAGCAGGATGGCCTGGGGCGAGTCAATGGGTAAACATTCTCAGTGCAGAAAGAAAAAAAGGGGAGAAACAGCCTAAAACAGATGAAGGAAAGTCTGTGAATAAATCCAAGCAAGCAGTGTTGCCTGTGTTCTCATGCACCTTAATCCTTGTCATGTGTTTGAATTAGGATGATGCTTCTCTCCCACCCACCTTTAAGTCCTTTTAATAATCTGAAACTTATACAAAATATGGAATAAACCTATTTGAAGAAAAGTTCTCTTGTACTGCAGGTTGTCTAAGGTAACCTCTGTGTTATGATTAGATCTGTTATGGTTAGATCCTTAACAATTTATTTCAGTGGGAAAACTTCCATTGGATTTAATAGCAACAGGGTCTGAACTACATTTTCATGAATCATTTCAAGACAGTTTGCCATTCAGGAATATTAGCTTCTTACCAAATGACTTTTTTAGTTAGATCATAAGGCAGATTGTCTTCATTCCATGTTATATCCAGTCCCATGGATGTGGTCTTGAAAGCAACCTGAAACTTGGATATCATAACTTTGGGGAAATAGCCTTAGTACTTTAACACATTATGCTACTATAGTGAGTTACGTTTGGGAAGAAAATATTCTCACATGTCCTATAAAAGAAAAATTTACACTGGATCTATTTTTGTAGTGTGGCTACAGCTCTGTGTCTCTCTTTGAGGTAAATTTATTAAAGTAAGACAGGCCTACTTGATAAAATCCAAATGTAAGTACCCTGAATTATTCCATAAAAAGGCATTTTCAGCATGGTAAATGAAATGTCCTTGCTCGAAACTGCATTTCAAAACCAAGGCCTTTGATGCATCAACACAAGTGTGCAGCAGCAGTGGCACTGACCAGCTGAGCAAAGTGTCCTTTGGGAGGCATTTGGGCAAGCTTGTGGCTGTGAAGGTTAGCAAGGTTTTTGACACTGGTTTGCACGATATTCTTGCATCCAATGTGTTCGGCCTAAAGGCTGAACAACCAGATGGTAAAATACCTGGTGGGGTGGTTTGCCTTAGTTATGGGGGGGCACTGGGCTCGTGGAGCCATGATCTCCACAACGGGGCATGGTGGACAAGGAAAAATGGCACAAGTTGAAATGAATGTTCATACTGGAAATGTGGAAATACCTTCTCACCATGAGGACAGTGGGATAGTGGCGCAGGCTGCTCGAGGTGGCTGCACAGGCTTCCTCCTTTGGAAGTCTTTAAAACCTGACAGGAGAAATGCACATTGTTGGAGCTCATGGTGGAGCCCACCTTCAGCAGGAGGCTGGTCCAGAGAACTGCTGAGATCCCTTCTGACTTGAACAATCCCTGGTTCTCATGATCCTACAGGTGCAACTACAGTTTGGCTTAGTGTTCACCTGAGAAGCAATATATTGGTATAGGCTTTCTTCAGCCAATTCTTTTAAAAGATGCCTTGGCCTTGTAACAGTCTTTCATAAAACAACTCTTGCCTGCTTGTTTCCTACACCCTCAAAGCAAAGTTATTCCTTACACTGACAGACAGGAGACTTCATGAAAGAAATGTCTGATGATGATGATGAGCAGTGGATCAGCACAGTCCTTAGTGTGTTCTTACCTCTGCAAAAGCTCACTGATGATAATGCAAGTGGTATAGTAGATGTAGGCCAAACACACAATTCATAATACCAGACAAAACCAAGATCACAGAAGCATATAATGAGATATCCCTCACATTTTTAGAAGTGGCTGATTTGACAAAACAGAAGGATATTTCATAGGTTTCTGCAATAACGTGGAATATTTGCTTTCCATGCAACAGAGAAAAACTGTGAAGTTGTGAAGACTGAAAGTCTACACTCTGCTAAGAAATACACTCTAGAAATTGCTGGAATGAAACAGTATTCACACTACTCTCATTTAAAAACCATTTGGCATTTGTACATAGTTCATGTGATCCAGGAAGCAGCTATTATCATGAATCATGTTTTCACACTGTGTTCACTGTGCTAGGTCTATCATATTCCTAGACAAAGCTTAAGGCAGGCAAATACAGATTTTTATCTGGCCTATGGAAATAAAAAAGAGGCAGAGGATGACCAGGAATCTACTCATTTAGGAACAATAAAATTCCTTTGGTGGAGTGTTTTACACAACAAGCAGCCACAGTGGCACAATTCTGACAGCAGCTTGTCAGCATCTATGGTTCCCTTTTGAGTTTCACCATTTGTACTTCATTAATTGGTAGAACTCAGAGAGGTTAAGAATGAAAAAAAACATCTCTTGGGGATTTAAAAATTTTGTTTATTCTCCACCCAGCCACTTTGATTTGCAAGGTAAATTACTTCTCATTTTAACTCAGAAACAAAATGTAGTTAAGACAGGTTCATTTTTTCCATAAATTTGTGTTCTTGGTCCCTTGAAATGTGGCTCTGTAATAAGATGATGTTCCAAATTTATATTGCCTGCAGTCTGTTTCATATAACTGGGGATGGGTATGACGTGTTTTGATGCACATAGGACTATATTTTTTTGGGATTCATTTAAATCCATCCCAGTTTAGAAGAAGAAACTTACCTCAGCTTTGTTGGTGCCATGTATGAAGTGCATGGTCTTCTCAGCTCATTTACTCTTAGACAGGTGGTCATATAACAAACCATCAGAATAATTGGCTTGAAAAAACAACCTTGTGTCTCTCAGGAGGGAGGACAATAATTAATAGCACATGGAAAGAGTTACTTTTACCACAGGGATGAAAGGTACCATGGTAAAACAGGATGTGGGCAAATGTATGCTCCAGTTGTCTCTGTCTGTGGTTTGTGTCAGCCTGTTTCTGACCAGGAGGTTCTGGCTTATGGTGTGTCCAGATGATAGTCAGAATAATTAAGGGTTTTTATTTTTTTTGAAAATAGAAACTATGAAACTGCTTATAACTAGAGCAGTTAATTGATTTCAGTTTTAAGATTCTGGCCTACTATAATTCCATAGAAATGACTCTTAAATTTTGCAGAAAGTATCTTTATTTTCCATTTCACCCAACTGTCAGAAATAGGGGGTAGGCATGCTTTTCAATTTTGTATGTTCATATGTCCTGAAACTTTGCCTAGAACCTGAAAATTATTAGAACATACTGGAAGAATCTGTATATGATTTGTGAACTATCTTTGAAAGGGTAATTTTTCTAGCTGCTACTGCTGCAAAAAATCCAACCCTATTGCAATGATAAGCGTAAGCATGAATTTCTCCAAAGCGCTTAACTTTAATCTATTTGATATCATCCAGAATTCCAGAGGATTTCAACTCAGATTAAAAATCTTTTTTTACCATGAAAAGTCATGCAAATTGATAAGTGGATCTTACAACATCCTGCCCAGGATGACCAAGTCTGCATATGGTAGAGTTTATCACGTATCTCACACAAAGCAAGGCAATGCCTGATAAGCACTTTTATTGGGTAATTACATTTTTTTTTTTTACATTTGTAAATAAAGCAGATTGATTTCCATCTTGAAGTAATTTACTAACACATTATAAACTCGTCAAATGCTAACGTGGTGCAGTATGCCATTTCCTGTTTACTAAGTAATCCTCTGGCCGTCTGCTTTGTGTCTTTCAGGTTGAACCTGGAATTGTTCTCTGCCAGGGACATCGTGGAGCCTGGCGTCAGAGCCCTCCACCTGAAGGAAAACATTGCCTCCTTGGCTTGGCTTCTTGCAAATACAAGCCATGGCCGATTCCCAGAGGTTTGCAGGCCCAAGCCAGAACGTGCAGAGGTGTTCCAGGGAACTAATAAAAGGTAAAAATTATATCAAATTGATGTCATGCGATGTTTCTGGCTCCTTATCAGATGTTTTTTTTTTTTTCTTTAAGCATCTGTTTGTGAAGATTATTTGGGATGTATATGAAACTTGTTCTTACTTTCTTTAGCATGAAAAGCAGGTGTCCTTTAAAGAAAGGACCCAGGTCCTTTCTAGCACAAGATCAGCTATTGCATCAGGAATTTATGGAAACAGCAACAATGAAATGATCTTATGGGAACAGCACAAAAAGGGAAAAATGCCCTTTGGAGCCTTAAAGGTTCACTGAAACAGTAATTTAAAAGGATTTGAATCCAGTTACTCATGACATTTCCCATGCCAATTCAAAGCTGGCCTGCTCTTTCTTCACTTTTTTTTTCATTTTATTAGTGTATGCTTTTACAGGAAATGAGTTAACATAAATCATACTACAGACAAGATAAGCAACAAAGTCACTGGAAGTAACATGCTAGGGTAAACAAGAATCAGACTAAAGGAATCTTTGCCATATGGGGCACTTTCAAAAGGCATATAAAATCTCCTGATAAATGAAGTATTTGTGGTACTGCATTTCATATGACAGCAAGAGTGAATTCATCCTTTTAGGAAGGGATATTAAGACTGTCCTTTGAGTGGTGGGTCATGAGTGGGAGAGGCAGTGACTTAATTTCCACTTTGAGTGTCCTAGAGAAAAGGAGAAGATGCATATGCACCTCCTACTGCATTGGAGTTCACACAGCAAAGCCCTATGAATTCTGCTTCCAACAACAATAAAACTGGACACATGTAATAAAAACAGATGGCCAGTTTTGTTTAGTAATATTATATTTTTTCATAATTTTCATGGCTTCTTTTGTCCTGAATGGCTGTAGTATTCTGTATCTTTTCTTGTACAGAGTTCCTTTTTTATCCACTTCTGTTCTATCTCCTTAACTGCATGGCACTTGGAGCTACCTGTGAGCATACAAGGATAAAAGTTTAGTTTTTTTTTTTTGTCAATGTGGATTGTGGAAAAAAACTATCTGTACATCACTGGTGGAGATTTGATTAGTCCTTGCCCACTTGCCTACTTTATCACAAATTTTCAAGGATGAACTACCAGCAGCTGAATGAATATTTAAAAAAAATTTTGAACTTGCTTCAGTGACAAGTGAAACAGTTTGTATAAACATTTTAGGAAGACAAATATCTTCCTGTAATGAGAATTGTACAATGGGAATTCTTTGAGTTTCAGTGGCCTGGAGGAGTAATGACATCAATAAGTGAAGTATTGTATACTTGTGTGTGATACATATTCTTGTTTCCTCACAATGATGTTATCATAAATACAATACAAAATGTGCTAAGGCCCTAAGACCTAAATTTCTGAGTGGTAGTCTGCAGTATGTACCAGTCTGAAGATATTATAGGGTGTAAACTAGTGTGCTTTTTTGGTTCTCAGCTGTTCACAGCAGTAAAACTAGAAAGCATACTAGCAACAGCTACAGCCAAGGTTCCTTTAATATTCACTTTACAGGCCCAGGCTGCTGAGGCATATGCAGAGTTCATGTAAATACTGTCGTGCTTTATAATGCAGAGCAAATTGGTGTCAGAAGAAGTAAAAAGGTGGAAAGGAAGGCTGATACCAGGACACTCCAAAGAGAGGTGCCTGTAGAGAAAAGCTGATGCTCCCTGAAAATTCTGGTAGGGTTGTGGTTTTCTCAATCCTCAGAGCTCTTTAGTGATACATTCTGTTGGAGCTTTTTCAAAGGGATGAAGGAAGAAGTTTGTTTCCCTGTCACTTTCAGAACAAATGAGCTGTTGCTAGACTATTTTGAATAAAACCAAGATAATATTATAAATGGTTGACAAAGAAGAATCAAATGGCTTTTTTGGCTAGTTGGTACCTCACTCCAGTGAAACACATACAGAGAGGTTGTCTGGGTGCAAGAATTGTGTTCTGGGGTGCTGTGACAACTCCCCTTCTTGCCCCAGTGTTTGCCCAGTGGCTTGAGGACTTTCATGATGAATTCTGAATGCCTTGTCCGCAGCAGGGACCACAGGTGACTTTGCTGTTCTGCTGTTCTCACCAACACTGGGAAGGGAATGCTCTGCAGTCATCCTCTGAAACAAATCTCCAGTAATGTGATGTGTCATGGAATTTGTGTATTCATGACCAGGAGCAGTTAGGGTTTGGGTTTTCCATCTTACTCATAAAATTACAGCTCTTGCAGCACGTAACTCTCAAGACCAAGATGACAAATGCTGTGAACTCCTTAAAGAAGAAGAGTGCTGTTCAACCTCTTACCCTTTGAAACCCAAGGAAATCCTACACAGATGTGACGTGACCAAAGCAGAAAAGTGATAAGTTATTTACCCATCTTGTACATCAATAATGTTAAAGTGGAGGATATGTGGCTTGCCTGACATATCTTCAAAAGGTGGCTTGGAGAAGATGTAAAAAATAATGGCCATGATGTTTTTGCTGAGAGTTGCCTTGGATGTAATTATTGATTCTCAAAAACGGTTGTTGGCTTTTTTCCTCTCTTGAACAAAAATGTTGTTATTACGTTGAAAAGAATGGAGTAACAAGCTAATGAAGGGAAAGAAACAAACAATCTGCCAAGCTTGCATGAAGGCAGTGGCAGCTCATAATTTTTTAATAATGTTTCTCATTTATATGTTTTTTTGTACCATTTTTTTCTCATGAATAAGCATGGACAAAACAGTGTAAATTTGGTCCAAATGTAAAAGTTATTCAGTACCTGGCCACACTTGGAAACTGTAGCAATGAGAATTGCTGTATACGGATTAAGTGTTGTTATGTTTCATAATACATATGAGTGATTCTGACCCTTTGAAGAAAAAAGGTCAATGCCAGTTCCTACAAAAGCAAGGATGGTGGCCAAGCAATGTTGGCTGGAATCTGCATGGGCCTACAAATGCACCTTAGAGTTGGCCTGTAGCAAACACATAGATATTCCAATTTTATTAAAGATAAACACAGTCATATCTCCCCCCTCTCCCCCAAATCTTCCAGATCTGCCTAGTGGGGCTAGATTTTTCTCCCACTCTTTGTGATCTGGATGGTTACCCACTGGAAAGCAACATGAGATCACCAAACACATTTTTCCATGGGTGACCTAAATCTGAAACTGTTATCTCCCCCAGCTGAGCAAGCAGGGGAAAATAAAAACAAAAGCAACTACTAAAGAAAACTTCTTGGCTTTAAAATTGTTAAAGAGGAAGCAAGCTGTAGCTGAGAAGCAAGTTTCCAAAACAAAGATCTCCTTAGAGTAATACATTTGACACTTTGCCACAGTAAGAGCTCTGTGCATGCCTGGGAAACCCTTGCAGAGTTCAGTTTGAGGAACTGTGGCTACACGTTCTTCAAACTGAACCCTGCAAGGGTTTCCCAGGCATGCACAGAACTTGGTGGTGAACTTGATGCATTGATGGTTGATCGATTTACTGTGCGCAGCGCAGAGGGCTGAGGAGCTGGCTGGCCCCCTTCATTTCTCCCACAGTAGTGATGATACTTGCACATCAGAACAAAACAGGCTATTCTTTCGCACTGCAGCTGAAATGCCTCCCCTGTTGCCCCCCAGTGACTGCAGCTGAGCTGAGCTGTTTATGAATGTGTTAGCCCTGAGTCCTCTGAGAGCTATAAATGTCATGCCCTCAATGACATGCCCTCCTGGCTAGGTGGAATTCATTCTTCAGAGTGACCTGAGGATAGGACCACTGCCTTCCTTCCCAGGCTGTTTCTGCCAGAGAAACAGCATGAGGCTGTAAATGCATATTGAGGAGTTGTTGGGAGGTCCCCTGGCTCTCTTTTGTCTTGGCTGCTCTAGACTGTGGCTCCAGATCCTCCTCCAGTGGGAAAAGATAGAGTTATGCTTCTGCCTAATTTCTGTGAGACCGAATCTGAAAAAAGAGCTATTTTTTCATTTCCACATATGTTACAATGTACTGGTGCAGGGCCTTTGTGGGGCAATGAAGTGGTTCTTTGACATGATGAAGAGATTAGACATATCATCACTTGTGTTTTGCTTCTCCATCTTCTTTGCCAGGGGTTACTTCATAATGTAAAGCACAGTAAAACCAGAAGACATGGAGGATTTGAGGAGAAAAGCTGTAGGTAATGAATTTCTTTTCCCTGTCTGTAGACACGTCTGGGATATAACATGGAGGGTGATGATATTCCATGGTCAGCAGCAACAGCTTTGCTGCCATGCTTTGCATCCTCTGATTGCTTCCCTCTACAGGCATGTGTATTGGATGACAATGTGTTCTCTACCTAGGTGCTTTTTTTCCTGGGATGCTGTTTATTCCTTGTTTTATGTAGGTTTCCTGCATATTTGTGACTGATGAATACCATGTTCCTCCCAGGGACTGTTCTGATGTTGGTGGCCTTTTTTGCCTGTGCCTTCACTTTTGCCAAGGAAAATTAGGGAGCAGCTTTTCTGTACTGTGGTTAAATCCTCCTGGTGTCCGTTGAAGTAAAGCAGGTGCATGCTGGAGTCTTGTTAGACCAGGAGCTGTCCCCTCTGTGTCCTTTGAGGAAAAATGGTGAAGACAGTCAAGAGCTGGAATGCTGCCCAGCAATCTTAATTTCTGCCTTGAACACAGCTGCGAGACAATTTTCCTGGAGAAAATAGGAGGTTGACAAATACCACTGAGTAGCCTGTTTGGGAATTTTACCATAACAAATAAGCCATTTTGTTCACGCCTGAGGCTCTCAGATCTGTACCATACGTACCTCTCCTCCTGTCAGGCTGAGGGCTGGATTCCCTGTGCTTGCCTCTGTACTCTTACCTACACAGCTGTTAGCCATTACTCTGCATTCTGTTTGCCTATCTTTTAGATGAAGGAAAATTTTTTTTTTGCTTGATTTAATTTGACTGGGATAAAGTAATTATGCAGAAACCACAATATCTCTGATGGTAAGCAGACTGTACAGAATGTAACTGTCTAACCAGAAATGGGTAAAACTTGGTTTTATGCTACTTCTGTAGGGGGATGTGACATTTTTAGGCATTGTGTCTGCATTTTTGTGTGCATTTTTTCACCTAGGAAACCCCATCTCTTCTCACCCATCAAGTTTACTGGAACTTCAGCATTTGTGGTTGATTGAAATTGGTAATTTGAAGCCAAAAAGAAATTTAAATAAAATATTGAAGGTAAAATTGTCAAAAATCCTTGTACTTTACCATGCTTGTTCAAACTACTTTATCCCAGTTGGATGTCCCATCCCTGGAAGCATTTAAGGTCGGGCTGGATGGGTCATTGACCACCTTGGTCTATGGGAGATGTCCATGCCTGTGCAGGCTTGGAGCTAGATTATCTCTAAGATCCCTTGCAATCCATACTGTTCTATGGTTTTATGATTGTATGTTATGGATATGCTACGCAAGAGTGTATTGACTGTGTGATGAGCTTAAGTTTGTTTGATTCAAATTAAGTGTTTACAGTACTTAATTTTCAGGACAAAGTTGGGAATCTAAGATCCTTTCAAAAATAAAATACATCAAAAAGCTGTGGCCTTCATGTAGCTAAAATGTTATTAGAGGCCAGACTTGCAGAAATGCCTGAAACTGACTGAAAACATGGCCTCCCATCCAAAGACATTCAAAAGGTCTAATACCCTGGAAACCAGATTCAATCCATCTTAAAATAAAACTTAATTACCTCTGAAGGTCTTGTTCTGAAAGGTGAGTTAGAGTCTGCTGCTCTGTGTAATCACACAAATATGTTTTGCAAGCTTTCCTTAAAAATGTCCAGCTGGCCTGAGCCGAGCTGCACAGGCCTGCAGAGCACAGCATTGCCGCTGGGATGCTCCCAGCAAACCCAGCGGGACTCCAGCGCTCTTGTAGATCTGGACGTGGAAACTGACTTCAGTGGGGCTGGGAGCGCTGGCAAGAATGCTGAGAGTTACATCTTTCCACTTCAGAAACTCAAGGGAGATATTAAACATCCGCCTGATCAGCAGCAAACTCCCTGCTCCAATTCTTGTTCAAAGGATGTCATGTCTAATGGAGCTGAGCTGCCAGAAAGCTGCACCTGAGTGAGGAGGAGTTCTGCCTCAGGTTAGTCCCTGGTCCAGATCCAGAAGAACTGCGAGAGGAGGGAGCCAAACTTCATTTCTATATTTATTTATATTTCTAAATATTGGCAATACTTATTTTGCTGCTGTTCTTTGCTGTGCTCCTGCACTTTCTGCTTCCTTTGTGGTAGGAGGAAGCCAGGTACAGAACAGTGTGTGCTCATGAACTGCTTCTACTCAATGGTCTTGCTTTAGATTCCCTGCTTGTGAGGTGGTATGGGAAGGGAGATACTCTGCTCTCCTCAATCAGAAGACATAGTAGAGCAGCTGTTCCCAGTAACAATAATGACACTATTGCTGAGACAAACATTTTCACAATGATGCATGGGAACGCTAAATCCAAACCACATTGTTTAGCTAATGCATGCTTTCGCTCTGCTAAAGGGGAATGTCACATAACTGAAAGTAAATTGAAGAGATCAGAGTTTAGAAAATATGACAAAGTTGAAAACTTAAAGCTGTAATACACAGTAACATCCTTTAGCAGTGAAATCAATGATCCAAAGTGGTGTGTGCATGTGTATTTTATGGCAGTTTATTAGGTATGACTCCCCTCTGGCCAGTCCAGTGAACAGACACTGTTGTGAGTCAGGAATGCTTTCTGCCAAGCACTTCAGTGAAACTGAGTATAGCATATAGATCTCCTTTCCCACAGAACATATCAGGCATTGCAACATATCATAGATATGTCAGACTGTAGGTATGGTTTCTGGCATTTTTCTTTAATCTGCACTCCCAGCTGGGACTAATGAAACACTGCTCTCAAGGCTTGTGCATGCACATGTGTTCATAGAGTCCTCACACACTATTTTAATAAGGTAATACTTTTATTTTCATTAGCAAGAGAAGAGGTACTTGCCTTCAGTAGTGATGCAGTGCAACAGCTTAGAGAAAGGAAAGTTAAAGATGAATGGAGACCTGAAACATTTAATTCATAAATTAATTACTGAGCTAGTGAGATCTACCTTAATACTGTGACAGCCTTGCTGCTGGCACTTTCAAAATAACTGATATGGGTTTGAAAGATCGTTGGAGAGCCTTTTCCTTCTGGCTCTGTTGTAGAGAGATTGCTAAGTTTAGATCACAAGAATGCAAAGTTACTCAATCAAACGCAGAAGTCTGCTAAGTTCATGCAATAAATGGAGATAAAAATGGGGTTTTTTCCTTACCAGAGGATCATGGTCAACTTCCCCCCTTCTTTTTCACTGTGCCTTTGCTGTACGTTCTGGGCAACGGTGATTCTACTAGGTCTGATCAAAGCTAGAAACACCTTTGGCAGTGGTTTGAAGGCTTCATCTGAACTCAGCCAGCAAAGAAGAAAAAAGGAGAGGGGAGGCACATTAAGGACTTGAAAACTATTTTTAGGTGTGCAGACTAGGGAGCTGACAGCAATATCTGATGGCAATACCCAAGTGCCTGTGTGATTACTTGGTTTCATGTTAGAGGGTAGAGTCTGTCAGCACGTTGATTGTTTTTACTGTCCAGCCTCCTGCTTTTGAAGAGCTGCTCGAGTTAATTTCAACGATACACTATACAGTAATCTTGCCTATTTAAATAAATGGAATTCAGTACTTTCAACAAAAGCCCTGGACATTATGATCCTCCCATGCATTGTCAGGGTCCTGGGGCACTGTAGCTCATGAATAACACAGATGGAGGAAGGTTTATAGAGTCTGTGGCAGTGGTTTTATTTCATATCCAAAGTGCGAAAAGTTTCTTCCAAAGAACAACATTATATGATACTTCTAAAATAAGTAGGCCTGCTTGGCCTTACAAATAATTATGCAGGTGCTGTAGGACTTTGTGATGGAGCCCTTTGCAGGGAAAACTGGAGTGTTGCAGACGCTGTGTGCTAACCCAAAAAGCCAAATTAAAAACGTATGCAGCCACACTGCAGCATGTGGGTGGCTTTTAGGCAAGTGCAGAGGGTTGTTAAATGTTGAAATCAAATATAGGCATGGGGAAAACTGGTGTGTGAACGGAAAGAGTGATCACATGCTTGTCCTGCCATTTAAATGTGTGGTAGACTCCTCTGAAATTCAAAGTCTGCCTAGCAGCAAGCCAGCTTGTAGAGAAATACAAATCTGATTTTAAGTCCTCATACATTTCTAAAATCTAGCCTTTCTGCAGGTATGAAAAATAAAGTTTGCATTTAGAATTTATTAACAGCTGCCTTCGCATTTTCATGTTGAGGCTGTGGTCTTGCTGTCTGCTCATTCACCCTGATGATGTTGCCTATAAAACCTGACAAGTGGCAACTTAAGTAATGAGTATTGGCTTCAAAACACAGCCCTGACGTAGATGAAATCTCTGTACTGTAGGTTTGAAAATTGAGGTACAGAGATTAAATATTTGCTCAGTATCCTTTGAAAAGCTGTAGCATGGACAGAATTTGATCTTTGCTCTGGAAAACCTCAGCCTAGTACTTGATAGTGACCTTTTTATCATCTTTTAGGTAAGATGCCAAAAATTCATGCAACGCTCCCTCTTCATTTGAAGAATGAAATATTAAGTAAACAGTAATGATTTAGTCTGCCTAACCTGAAACAACCCTGTAACCCTGAGATTTTATTGTGTAAGATGAAGACTTGGTTGATTTAAAACAGTTCCTGATATTTGATGACCTAGTCCTTATCTGCTGTCTAGCTCACTATATGCAGAATACTCTTTTTTACAAGTTTAAAAAAGCACAACACTATTTCAAGTCAGGCAAATGATTGCATTGAATATTGGCCAAAACAACAGATAAAATCAGCTATAAAAAAATCCAAAAGACCAGGTACTTTTGGTGGATTAAGGCAGGAGAAATAAGCCTAAAGCTTTCTAAAGTAAATGAAAAAATTATGCTTCATGTTCTTTAATGCCCCCTTCTCCCCTTGTCCCTTTTTGTAGCTATTTTATCCATTCTGTTTAGGAGAGTCCTGCCTAGAATGCTTTTGCCAGTTGCATCACCTTTTAATGTTCCTTCTGTTCATTTGCAGCTACTTTGGAGCCGTAGTTGCTTTTATGTCACTCACCCAATATTTAGAATTTGTAGTTTCCTCAGATAATTGGCCATCTTGACAAGAAGAGTGACACAATCAGTTGTCAGATACTTTTCATTCCTGACTTCCATGCCAAAACTGACATGTGGATATTGGAATAATAATGTGTTATCTTAATTAGGTGTATCTTCATGATACATGCTTTATAACAGATAGAGCATATGAAACTACTGCAATGCCTTGCCAGGGTATCTTTGAAATGAGATTCCCTACTTAAGAGTTTTCTTCCTTCTTAAATAAATAAAGAGTAAACGAACAATTGCAGAGTCCAAGTCTGAATCTTAGCACTTCCTGTTAAACCTCACAAAATAGTGCAAGAAACATGTTTGGTCTGCTTTCTAAGGCTTGATGATGTGATAGGAAGGATGTTGTATGTAACATCAAAGAATGATGTTGTTATACCTCTGAAGCCTGACTTCTGGAAGTCCAAGTGAAATAATGTATGCTCATTTTTCTCCATAATACGGCAGTTTTTAATAGGCTTGGATTCTTATCAGAAATGTTCCAACGATTTCCTTCATTGTGTTTGTGTGTGCTTTTTTCTTGACTATCCAAATTTCTCTCACACTTTTCAAAGTTTTGTTAAGTGACTCCCTGCTGGGTTTACTTAAGAGCGGTGCCGAGCAAATAGCAAGCTGCCAAAACCAGCCAACAAACCACTGGTGATGAACAAATGTTTCTGCTCTTTCAGCTCATGGTGAATGTTACTGTTTCCTTAATTCCAGCATCATGTTCAAGTGGAAAATGGTGCAGTCTGGACTACAGACCTGAACAATGTTTTGAACCTGAGCAACAAGTCTGGCTGAGGATCAGGGTGGATCATAACTTTCACACTTGCTGTCTATATATGTTAGGATTAAAGTCTTGGGAGTATGCCTGACCCAGTGATCTTTCTTGAAGTAGACTTCTTGGAGCTGTGCATGATGATCTTGGAGCACAATTTAGATCTGTGTATTTATGTCTCTCAGAATGATTACAGACCTTTTTTGTGAACCTTTAGTGAGTCTTGCAGAACTAAGTGTGTAATGCACAAAAGGTAATTCATAGGGAATGAATGGATTAGTTTCTTCTCCATACCCCCTGCTGCAGTGAATATACTCTGAATATATTGTGTTTGTCTCCATTTCCTCCTCCAAATGTAGTCTGAGTGGAAGAGGTCCTGCCTGTTGTAGCATGTCTTAGTAGTGGGTTCTCATCATTGTCCTCAAAACCAAGTCCATTAGCTGTCTATGCTCCATGTCCGTATGATGGCATGCATGTGGTAGGAGGCTTAGGGAAGATTAGTGATTTTCCCAGGAGGGGAGATGTGAGCCCAGGGCAAAGTGTTTGCTCAGCCATTAGCTTTGCTGCAGATTATTTTAGTAATCTGAAAGAGATTTTATTAAAACCAAAGCGTGTCACATATTAAATTGAGACAAATGAAGGTTCAATAGTTATGAAGAATACCCAATTCCTTCTTTGCCCTGTGAATATGCACTTTAAAGGTGGGAGCAGGTGACAGACTCCTATTATTTCTGGCTGTGCCACTAATTTCCTTCAGAACTAATGTTTTTCCACAAGTTATATTCACACAGGCATACCTATTTATAAAAATCCCTTTGAGAACCTTAGATGAGAGACCAAAGCCATTGAAAAAATGCAGATTTCAAGATTACATTATGAAACAACTGACCATTTCAGGAGAAAGGGATCTTCTCTCCAATGCTAACTTGCAGGAGGTGGAAGTGATAGTTTTCTTCAAATGTGTGTTCCAGATCTGTACAAAAATGCAGAGGTAGATTCTCACAAAATATCTTCCTTTAAATGGCATTTCATAATAAAGGACTTGAACCTAGCTCTTCCATATCCAGTCTCTAGGATCTTTTGGATCTGGCAGGCATGTTTTCTTAAAATCATGGAATCTTTAAAATGGCTAAAGACCTCAGTGTAAGCCCTCTGCTGTGGAGTGCTAATAACACCTTAAAGCAGACTAATCTTTCCTAGGAGAAATTTATGTTAAAACTAGTAAATCCCTATAACATGTTTTGGTTTGAATAAAACAGTATTTTTGGACACAGAAATACTCAGTTAAAAAAATCCCAGCTGATACTTTGTGTTCCAGTCACAAAAGCCACTTGGTATGTTGTTTATATTTCTTCTGATGTCCTAATGAAGATTAGGTGTCTGCTTTCCTCTGAGTTCATCAAGCACATAATTTAGCAGTGTGTTGCACAACTTTGTACTACTGTATTAACTCCTAGCTCCTAGCTGTAATCACAGAATAAGGCTAGCACGATGTTAAGTATGCTACAAACCAAAAAGATTTGTGGTGGTCCCCAAGGTATCTGTTATCAAAATGTAAGTTAAAAGTTGAGAAGTGGATAGTATGAATGGAGTGTGTGTGTGTGTGTGTGTGTGTGTGTGTGTGTGTATCTGTGTCTGTGTGTCAGTGTGTCAGTGTAGCAAACAAATACTAAGATAAAAATAACAATTTTATGTAGCTTGCTTGTCAAGGCCTTATCTGTGTAATGCAGAAAGGTAGAACTCTGAAGAAAAGTTTGAAATTATAAATTAATTTATCAAAATATCCATTTTAACATGACTAAGTCAGCAATAATATTAGATGTCTTAATGAACTCTAGAGTGCAGTATGGTGAGCAAAGGTTTCACTGATGATTTAAAACAGGACATAATATTTTGGCAGATCTTGTTTTAATGTAGCTATTACTTAAGAAAGATGAGGGAAGCAACAACAGTCTACCTACTTGCATCTAGGTAATTGTATTTGCTTATTACAGGTATTGTCTTGTTGGGTGCAAACTACACAGTTCATGAACTCGTCCTGCCAAGGACAAGGTCAAGGAGAGGTCAAAAAGAACATGTAGGATAAGTGATATCTTTTAATCTAATATGCCAAACCTAAATCAGCAAATATCTGTGTGATGCTGCTATTGCTAAGGGATGTTTAGGAAAGCCAAATGTGTGGTCAGCCCACTAATACTTTAGAATCAGAGAATATCTTAAGTTGGAAGGGACCTATATGTAACGCTCCTGATGCAGCTTCATTCCATTTCCTTGTGTCCTACCGCTGGTTACCAGAGAGCAGATCAGCACTCCCACTCTGCTGCTGTCCTTGGGGAACTTGTAGACTATGACGGGTCCATCCCTTAGCCTTCTTTTCTCCAAGCTGAACAAAACAAGCAGCCTCAGCCACTGCCCTATGTCTTGTCCTTGAGGCCTTTTACCATACTGGTTACTTTCCCCTGACACACTCTAATAGTTTGATGTCCTTCTTCTATCAAGAACCCAAACCTAGACCCAGGACTTATGTGGGTGGTGTCATCATATCTCTAATGGTGGTGTCATCACCATTAGATGGTGTCATCATATCTCTAATGCTAAAGCATTGTGTACTTGCTGTTTAAAATTTGCCCATTATAATGAATGTAGTTGTCTGCTCTAACTCTGGGTTAAGGTTGTGCATACTGTTGGAGAAAAAGCACATCTCTGAACTGGAGACAAATGATGAGTCTTTCTCCCCATCTCATCTGCTCTCTTATTAGAAGGTAACCTCTTTCCTTTCAGTTCTTTCCTGGTTTAATAAGCAGATTTAGGATGAGTACTCCATGAATGAAGAGATTATGTAACATATTGTGGTTGAGATAAAGAAGTGATCAGGTTCAACTTAAATTTTGGGATGACCAGAGAACTTACAGGGACTTTATCTCATAAACTACAATGCCACTCAAAGTCTGGAAGTTGCGCAAGACTGCTGGCAAAGAATTTCTTTGCTCAGATAGGCCATTCCACTCTTCTCTTTCTCGACTTCTCGATGGATAGCAGAATTGTTATAATATTTAATTCACTATGGGATAGCACCTCTCTCAATGATGAGTGTTTATAAAACCTTTCAAACTTGAAAAGCACGTAGCATTCTTCCCCTTGACAGATGACAAAATGATTCTTAGGAATAGCAAACGTTAAGCATAGTGGAAGAAAATTGTGAGTTTCTAAGGCAAGACTAGTAATGTAGTTTAAGGAATTTATACAGGCCCAACTGGAAAGTCATCATGTGTTACTGAAACTTGGTCTGCACATGGGAACGTGGCTGGCAAAATAAAGAAGGATCAGGGCAGTTATGTATGATGAGGTGCCAGTACTCAAATACGTATTCCTATGGAAAATGGCTGAGGCTCAGCTGATGGCTGATACCAGTTTTGCTGCATATTTCTGCACTATGCTATCATGGAATTGCCACTTAGTGCGTGAATTTCAACAGCATGAAAAACCTCACCCCTAAGCCAATACAATTGACATTGTCTTAATAGAGATATAGTTACAGCAAAGGAAAGCAAAAATTTGTAACCGAAGAGTGCTCCAATTTCAATTGCTAATTTAAGTCTTACTGGCAAAAGAATTTATAAAGTTTGGACAAGTTCTGCTGGTGTAGCTCTGCTAGAAGTCTTTTTGTTAGGAGTCAAACTGGGAGTCTTTTGAACCTCTAATGTGCTGCACAGAAGTAAAGAGAAATGCGTTCTTGCCTTTTCCAGATAACGGTGGAGAAGCTGCCCAGTCTGTCGCGCCCAACCATGCTGCTGAATCGCTGCACTACAGATCCCTGGTATCAGCAACTCTTCATCAATCTGGTAAGACTGAAGCCAACTCTAAAAACAAACATTTCCTCCATGAACAATATGTTTGTTATATTTTCTCATTTGTTTATGATGGCTGTGTCAGCCTCACTGATTTACATAAACACTGCCAATCCTGGGACGTTACATTCTCAACAAAAGTAGCTGAGTACAAACAGCATTCCGAAGTTTTAATTCATATTGTATAAACATAACAGATGTTGATAAAATGAGCCAAAAAGAAAATACAACAAAGGAGACCATTTCAAGGGGGCTTTTGATTAAAATACATTCCAGATTGACAAAATGATACAATGTTAATGGAATAGATCATTTAAATGTCATTATTTGGCTCTTATAGTCCTATAAAGCAAATATAAAGCAACACTTTTGAGATTTAAACTCCATTACAGTACAGTGCCTATACATCAACTTATAAATAAAACTATATTTCTTTTCCCTTTCCTTTTTTTTTTAATCCCTGCTATGACATCGCCACATTTATTTCCTAAATACTGTACTAAAATTCCGGGTCCAAAAGCAATAATAAGTTTGGTATACAGAGTAGGGCCTAAAATAAATACATTATAAACAAAATAAATGCAGTTTCTGCTTCAGTGAATTTCCAGTAATTGAAACTGAGATGGGCGACACTGAGAAATCCAGGTCAGGGGCCTAATTCAGTTGGATTTTCTTTAAAAAGATATAAAATCTGCTCCTCTTAATTCATGTGTAAAGATGATGAGACTTCATTTGAGATTCATCTGGTCTAAATCCCTTGCTTTGAAAATAGCTAGAAGGATAGGAAATTTACAAAACTTGCAATGCTCCTAATATGCATTATCTAGTTTAGTTTGAGAGTTTTTGTTTAATAGATGGGAAAACTGAGGTGGAGGGAGGACACATGGTTTTCCAAAGCTCAAGAGGAGGTCATCCATGGAGTATGAAGCCAGCTCAAACTGAGGCCCAGTCCAGAGCTCGTGCCTTTGGGCCATACAACTTCTTTATTATGGGAAACCTATAGAACTCAATTACATTTCATACTGATGTGATCCCTGAAGCAACAAAGTTTAGTTTCCCTTTCAACAACTTGTCATTATCACTCATGAAAGCTCTTTATCTGATATCCACATAAATATCCATTGTAAATTTCCTGGGTGCAATGATTTTCTGCGGTGGTGATTTCCACAGCAAAATTACATGCAGTGTAGAAAGAGGAAACCTCTTTACTTTTAATTTGTTTTCTTCCTTATGTCTTTGAATGCCTGGTCTGTCCTGTAAATGAGAGAGGGAGAAGATATGTGCCCTTCCATGCCATGCATTTATTTATGTTGTTTTATCATGTCTTTGCTCCAATCTTCCTCTGTCTGGGGAAGCATAGCATTGGTAAGCACAATACACCTTCTCTGACAGAACTGGCCAAGTCACAGGAATACTGTAGAATTATGGGGGAAATAAAGTCTTAGTGAACAACTGCATACTCTATATAGACCAGCTTGGTTGACAATAAAATGATCTTTAGCTCTGTTCTTATCAAGAAACCACTAAAGCCCTCACAGTTTTCAGTCACCAGAGTTTAATACTGGTAGGCCTACTTCGCACACCCATGTGATTGTTTCTCTTCCTTGCAGCCTATGTTTCTATATGAATTGATTTTTATAAGCGTGTACTACAAATTATTACAGAATGTCATAAATGGCTGTGTAATGAGATAGTAGCAATAAAAAAAATTAAAACTCAATAAACATTGGGGTCACTGACTATTTTCAAGCAAATCTTAGACCAGAAAAGTCTTAGACTTAGAAAGTGGACGTCAACTTTGCTTTTCCAGTCTGTGAAATTTGAGTGCATTCTCATAAAAATTTATTTAGATTGAACCTTATGGTTTACCAAAAACTAAAGTGGTTCTTTTACTACGGTATTTCCTGATGTTTTAGGTATAATTGAGGATGTGGAGCAGGGAGAGAATCCATGTTCTTATTGGATCCTGTAGAATTTGCGGAACCAAGTGTTTGGAGTAATCAGCAGGAAGGACTTGATGCCTTTCCTGCTGGAGGAGAGGCAGAGGCTCCAGCTGGCACCACAGAGCCCTGATGCCAGTGAGCAGCCTCTGGATTCAAGGCCATGCATGCCTTCTCAACCTTCGTCACTTGTTTTGGAGCCCATGTTCTACTTCAGGAAAACATAATCAGAGCTTTTCCACTTGATTCCTTCCAGTGAAGACATGCTTAAATGGTGTAGTATCTTGACATGAGAGATTGGAGCCCCAGAGGTGTGTCCCTTCAGCTGCTTAGTGACTGCAAAATTCACTAATTTAAATGTTTGTGAGACAACATGAGAATTCATGTGTTTATGGAAGACATATAAAATAAGATGTGAAAGACAGATGTCAAGAGTGCTTTTGTCATGCTGTGTCTATGTATGAAAAATATCATAACCATCAACAGCTATGTAGGCAAAGCCTTTCAGTGAAGACTAAATCTTCAGTCTCTGAGTATTTGCCTATTAAAAAGGAAAATGTTTCCTCCAATAATTTTGATGTTTAATTATGTTCTGTTAAATACCAGAGGGATTCCCACATTTTTGGACATTAAAACCAAACATGTATGAAGGAATCCACCACTATTAATGTTATAATGAATACCAAGGAAAACTAATAATAATTTATTGGTTATAAAAACTTGCCAAAATTCCTGAAAGTGAATTTCTGGTATTTGAATCATGCAGCTCTGACTTTGCTATAAGTCAAAGATTTGTTGGATGTTCTCTAGTTTTCCCTTTAGGAATTTGTCTTTAATATTAATAATGTTGTTTCTGTAGCACCACAGAGAAAGCACAGCACTTTTAAACTGAAGAGCCCAGTCAATGCATAATACTGGCAGCCCAGAAATGCTTAAATTCACAAGAGACAGGCTCCTTAAATGGTCATTTAAAATATGTCATATGCAGGAAAAGAAATGCTCTGCAAATCATCCATCTAAGAGATATGGACGTGGATGTTTATTTAGATCCTGTTACAGTTTGTAATCTTTTGCTCATTAGTACACTAGCAGGGTCATTGTCATTACTGAGACATGCCTCACCTACCTGGAAAATGCCAAATTCTTCTTCAAGGAATTAGGGTTTGTGTGATAGCAGAATTATCTAGAAATCCCTGGTGATTTCCTCTTAAGGCAGGGAGAATCTATTCTCTTGATAACCAAATCTACTCTTGGGAACATGGTGTGACCTGTGCAGGGCTGGGAGCTGGACTCGAAGAATCTTGTGGGTACCTTCCAACTGAACTTACTCTGTGTGACTCTGGGATTCTGAAATCCGAGTAACCTTGCCATGAATTTGCATTTTTGGTTCAAAGCCCATTGCTGATTTCCTTTTCCTTGATTTACTGAGTACACAGAGTATCACCTTTCTAAGACCTGAGTAATGTAATTTTTTTTTGCTTACCATGTCTGTGGATAAATGACTCAGTACAAATTGTAGTTGGGGTGTAGTTTGCAGAGTATGAGAGCTTGAGATAGCTAGGATAACAGTAACTTGTTACACAACTTTGAACTGGTCGCTTAAATGCTTAGCACATCGTTTACTCTGCCTTTAAATTTGGAACGGTGATGTGAATCCACCACAGGTACTGTGAAGAGTATATGTGCAAAAGATGTTATAGGAATATAAACTATTTATAAGAATATTCTGGGCTGACCAGTTGTAAAAATCATAGCAGGGTTGCCTTTTTTTTTCCTCCTCCCTTTTAGTACAAGTGTAATTTCTAAGCAAAAGTTCACACAATTTACATGGAACTTCTCATAACTGTGTTGGGTGCGGCATGGCATGCTGCATTTTTCCATACATTATGTATCTAGTTTCATTGCTAGATGAGGGTTTCTTTGGTTGGTTGGTTTGTTTTGGGTTTACTTTTGGTTTTTTGTAATGTATATGTGTTTGTAATGTATATGTGTTTATGAAGACACACAAAAGAGAA
This sequence comes from Fringilla coelebs, assembly GCF_963513975.1. Classification (NCBI taxonomy): domain Eukaryota; kingdom Metazoa; phylum Chordata; class Aves; order Passeriformes; family Fringillidae; genus Fringilla; species Fringilla coelebs. The sequence goes on along the minus strand of NC_140028.1, from coordinate 42,934,456 downwards.
TTCCTCCAGTACTGAAAGGAGTCACTCCTTCATATTCTAGACTCCAGTGACAACCTCATCACAAATGACAATAGCCTAATCCATACAGGAAAGTGAAAACACATGAAAATGGTATCTAAGGAATCACAGTAACATGTAGTCGTATCATTTGACTCTTGGGCACAAGATACTTTTTTCTTTTTGTTGCTTTAGTGTATGATAAATGTTCTGCAATTTCTTCGTATATTTTGAACTAAAAGCTAGATACAGCAAATATGCTATTTTATATAAGATTCAGTTTATCAATTTTCACAATTTTTTAACCCAAACTTCAGTGACAAAGGGCTTCACAACAAAATTCTAGTCTTTGGCATTATTTTTGGCTTGTACTGCATATCTGTCTCTATCTTTCATCTCGCTCTCCATTATGATGATGTTTTCCTAACAATTCTTTCCCTCTTAAACTGAAATGTGTCTTAAAGCACAGGCAGACTGAACTTTAGATCTAGGATTGAAGTACAGTTGTGCAGAATTCCCAATTCAATTAGGAAAATTGCCTACACATTAGAAACACTACATCATCTATGCATTACATATCCCTATGAGTGAACATAAGCTGTTGTGAGAAGCTTTTTCTAGCATGCGGCTTTAATGTATGGCTTTACAGGTACACTGCAATGTCCATTATGTAACATTGTGTTTTTCCAGTCATGTAATACTTGCATACTTTAGAGTTAATTGCCCAGTGTTTTTAAAGAGCCTGGTTTATCACACTGGAGAACCTTTCAGCATTGTTTCACAACTGATTCCTTCTCACATATTTTAAATGGGATTTTGTCCTTTAATCACATATATTTGCTGACTATGAATACAAAAACCTAAAGGAGGGAAAACAGATTAAGAAATTCTTTGTATCTACTTTATATAAAAATGATGACTTAAAGGATTCAGGGACTAGCATTGCTACAAGTACTGGTAATATGATATGGTCTATCATACCTCAAGGCTCAGATAGCCTTGAGCCAAAAATCTAAATGCTAATGGAAATGTAGCTGTACTCTGCAAGGGTAGCGCCTGGAAGATCACTGATGAGGAAGTGCTGCAAAATGTTACTGTTGTCTCTGCTGCCCCTTTTCACATAGCTTCAGCTAACAGAGCTGTCAGTGTACCACTGGTGATCATGAAATCACTTAATGAAATGAAGTGTAACCAGCTCTCTGCTAAAATAGTGCTTAATTAAGTGTGACCATCAAGTGATGGGAAGCATAGTAGCATACAAGGGAATGCTTGTTCATTCCTGAAAGGCCTATTAAAGTAAGAGGAAATATGTGATCAGCACAGTTGTCTGAATGTCTAACACGGTAGGCATGGGAATGCCAGCATCAGAGTTCAAACACATGAGGAGTTACAAATCAGAATTATTTACACTACGTGATTGTAATCAATACCTAGACACTTCTGAGGAGCTAAAGCAATGAAATGGTTCAGTAACTTGCAGTATCTCATTAAACTGGTGAATTTTGCTCAGCTGAGATCATAGATCATAGACTCAACATTCTGTCACTGAGGCTACTCCTTACTCCCTAATAGCAGAGAAATGGGGAAAATTTACCAACTTTTGCATATTTTATTTTGAAGGGTTACAGAAAGGAATTTATATTTTTGTGCAGTTTATATTTGCAAAGACCTCTGTAGATATGAAGTACCACCGCTTCTGCTGTGGTGTTGCTATAATTGCCCCTCTTATCTATGCTGGAGCTGAGATGTGGGATATGAAGTAGCCTACTGAGGACTGGAAAGTGACTCTGTGGCAGAGCTAAAAGAACTTCAGACTCCTGACTTCTTTTCTTCTCAGTATTAATCTCCTTCTTGCAAAGTGAACCCAAAAGCTAGCACCAATAGAAGGCATGGCAAGCTGTGCAACTCCCATGTCCTCTCACATTTTGGCAGTTTTGCCACACAAAAGTGTTTCTAGTGGGATAGGGCTGTCCCCGGTAAACAGAGCAAAGTCACCCATGCAGCAGGGAGGACTGTAAGGATTGCCCCTGCAGAGCAGGCACTGTAGTCCTGTCTAAGTTCTCTCTCCCTCATAACAATGTATCTTAGAAGTCTCCCTAAGACATGCTGGGCCAGCACAGCAAAGGATGGCTTTCTGTGAAAGCATGAGATGTAAAAAAATAAATAAACAAGAGTTGATATCTCTGGTATGTGTGTATGTATAGATGTGAACATGTGCACATGTTCAACCCTTTTTTAACTATCATTTGTAACTCAGGATACAGTCAAAGCACTGTGTCAAAGGATGAGGACACACATTTCCTTTGAGGGGGAAAAAAAAAGAGGAGTAAACAAATTATGTGTATCTGGAGCTTGATTATCCTACAATTATACAGGCTACTACCTATAGAAACCTTTTTAGTCCTTCAAGGGGAAGCAGTAGGATAGAGATTAGCGTTGGTGCAAGTTAAGGGCTGAGAGCACGGCACAGAGGTATAACAGAATCAAGGGCCCAAGAGAGCAGTGGATATACAAATAAAAAGTATTACTTTTCTCATATGACAACCACAGCAAAAAATATAATCATTGTTCACAAAAATGACACAATATTTTTTAATCAACCTGGGCAGGTTGTGTCTCTGACAAGGATCTTTGTTGCATCTTATCTCTAAGGTGATGAATATCTGAAAACATCAGCTCTTTGAACCTAGAAAGATGAGTTTCACAGAATCAGAGAAGAATTTACATTAGAAGGGTCCTCTGTGGGTCATCTACTCCATCCCCCTGCTCCAAAGAAGTCCAGCTACATCAGATAACTCAGGCTATTCAAGCCCTTTACACCCTCAATGACAGAAAACCCACATCCCCTATCCCAGTATTTGACCACCTTCATGATAAAAGTTTTTTCTTATACTTAATTCGAATTTCTCATGCTACATCTCAAGTCCATTGCCTATCATTGGACACATGCAGGAGAATCTGACTCTGTCTTATCTGAAGCCTAAGGACAGGTAGTTTCCACAATCAGGTCTTCTCTGCGCCTCCTCTTCCCCAAGCTGAATGGCGTTATCCCTCTAAGCATCTCCTCATGCCTATGCTCCAGACCCCTGACCAGTCTGGTGGCCTGCTGCTAGATTTCCTCCAGTATGTTAATGTTTTTGCTGTACTGGAGACTTCTCTTCATCCACAAACTGACTTGTTCAGGTATCATGGAAATCTTCTCTATCATTCAAATTTTAGCATATATTCTGCCAACAAAAGCATGATTTCATTAGAAGATAAGCCAGAACATTAACTATTTTTAAAGGAAGAAACATGGGGACAGTGGAAATGTAAGGTTTTTAACCCATTGCTACCTTCCCCTCTAGTAAGCAATGTGTTCTTATGTTCTGGTCTTTTTCTCAGCCCACAATTTTCAGTGGCTTCCTGCACTGACAGAAAGTCTTCACAATCCCCTCTCAGCATCCTGAGAGAAATATTTACATCAACTTGGGTCCTTAGTTGTGATGTCTTCTCTGTTTCACAGAGCTCTCCTTTCTGTTTCTGCTAAAGGTTCCTACTCCTTGAGTGTTTCACCACTCCGTCAAGATTTGTTCTTCACTCCAGAAATTTCTTCCCCAAGAAGTTGCTCAACTGCTCTTGGAAAAGCACAATTTCCTCCTCCTTCCCGAAGATGCCCCCTGAGTACAGCCACATTGTTGTCTGCTGTCTCCTGAAAGGAACATAATGTCTATTAGCACAGAGTAGCTTCAAATGAAGAAATTAAGAATTATACACTCAACATGTTAACAGAAACATCCACAACATTGTTATGAAAAGTTATTCATTAGGGTCTGGCTGCGATTTTGGAAATTACTCAGGGTGGTTTTATAACAGTTAAAACCCGTAAGGTGCTGTGTGTGAGGCTTTGGGGTTTGGGCATATTTTTCCATGACTCTTTACATTTGTCAGCAAGAACATACAGCTCTTTTGACAGTAGGACTTGGGTGGGCATATGGCTGCTGGATGCTGTAATAGGAGGTTGGCAGGACACAAAATGATAAACTTACTTGTCAACAGCCTTTCTGGCTTTCTTAGGACAGACTAAGCTTTGTACCTCTGTAACTTGTTTCCCATGTACTCTCTGGTAATTTTTTTGGTATGGGTTAATTGATTTTGTATTTGCTTGCTGCTTTTATTATGTCTGCCCAACATGGAACCCTTCTCAGCACAGAAGCTCATTTTGTATCTATTATTCTCTGCTTTTTTATGTTGCTTCCCTCAGCCAGAAAAAATTCTTCTTAAATTGTTTGCATGTTGGTGGCAACAGAGATGGAAGACCAAAGAAAATAAAGAAAAGATCCACAGTAAATGTTGAAAATGGGATCCATCCAGTGTGTGGCATGGAAAATAAGGCTGCAAGCACCACTAGGGAGATCTCCAGTTGGGTGACCGCAGCATTGCAAGTCAGAAGAGTTTACAGAGCACCTCAAGAGGAAGCAGATCTATGGCTCCATCTGCATTTGGTAAGGCTCTTTCTCTGAAAAGCAAGCTACTGGCATAGGGGGAGGCCAGATCAAGGCAATCTGCAGTGCACTTTTGGTCCCTGTGCCTGCATTTTCTTCCTGTGAGTCCAAATTATTGTCTAGGATTGGTGGTTGCTAAAGTTTCCCAAGGCATGGATTTGGGATATTGCTAAGATAGGTGCAGGGACCAGCCTGCTAAAACTATTCTTGCATGCTGCAGGCCAGATGCCTTTGATGTCCCATCAGTTCACAGTTCATTTGTGGCTCTCTCTTCAGTATTCTGAACATTTGCTCTTTCTCTCATACAGCACCTTTTTATTTCCCATTAGTTGTGTATCAGTTGCAATGCAGTTGTATTAACAGCATTTTTCCATGTTATTTTCTCTCCATATTTCTGCTCCTGTCCCCTTCCCCTTCTCATTCCCCTTCCCCATTTGTGTTCTCTTGGACATTATTTCTTCACTTTTGCTACTGACTGCTTTGCTTAAAAATACATTTATTTACAGAAATTCTGGAAATTTTACTTGCTTTACTTCACAGCCAAGATATTTGAATAGAAAATGAAACACTTTTTATCTCCCCTTGTTTTCCCTTGTTCCAAGGTAATTTTTCCAGACTAGTACTTTGAGGGCTCCTGTTTTTCTTTTTAAGACAGAGGGTTCTGAACTGCCATTGCCTGGCACTGCAGGCATAGTCAGAAGGGTTGCATTTCTTGCTCATTCACTGAGCTCAGAATACATCTTGTTAAGGCTACTCAAGGCAGGCTCATAGTTTGCTGGGGGTGAGACGTACCCCAGCGAATGTCACCTTTTTTATTAGAGTTTTGTAGATGAATTAAGCTGAGTAGAGCTGCATAAAAGGTCTCTGCAGAAATAAACAGAGCAGATCAGGGGCTAAGTGCAGTTTTCCCACGTGATTTATATATTTTAAGATTAGGCCTGGCATTTTGCAAAATGCTGTTTGAAGTTGTTAATTAGGTTTGCCTGAACAGACCAAAACAGACACAACTAATTGGCTGAGATTATAGCTATAAGATTGTGACCTCTCACAGTAAAAATCTCTCAATGTGTGCTCTTGATTAGGTCTGTTCTTCTGTGGTTTTTTTGGAGGAGGCAGATAAAACTGCACTGTATCACTGAGATAGTGAGGAATACTTTGGGGAGTATTATCCCTATCTCAAATCCGCTGTTGTTAATGGGAGGTTTCTTTACTGAATACCTGTCTTCATTCCACTTCTATTTTTGACAGGAGGAGCACTACCAGGTGACTTACACCTGTCTTCATTTTACTTCTGTTTTTGACAGGAGGAGCTCTAACAGGTGAATTTTCAACTTTTTATGAATAAAGCCCAGTAGGAAGGCTTTTTACGCCATCAGTGCATCAGTAAGTACAAAATATTTTAATCAAGTCTCATAGTCCATGCAGTTACTGGCAAACCTGATTCATTTATGAATAATTTTACTTGGATCTTAGTAAGAAAAATGTTCTTATTAACAGTATGAGCAACAAATTTCCAGACAAAAACATGGAGGAGGGAGAGTATGTATAGACACAGTCTGGGGGGGGATGTGACTTCATCGCACTTCACACGATAAGAGGGTTCACTTCAGGAGCTGGTAACGGGATGGAGACTTGAAAGGCCAGGCTACAGGAAATGGGAATGGTGAGTCAGGAAATGGCAGCCTTCCCTCCGAGTCATCCTTGAACCACTGCCCTAGTGTGCTCAGAGTGGGAACTGGATTAGTAGAGATGCTGTTCCTTCAGAAGAGATTTCAAACTTGGGTCATGACCATTTGGTGTTGTCAAGTGTTACGTGCAGTTTCTCCTTAGGAGCATGGATTTCAGCTCCCCCATCTGCTCTGATCCCTGGCATGGGTGGCTGCCTGTGCTCTGTAGCTGTCTGTCCCTCTGCAGTGGCAGATATTCCATGCCTCCTGCCTGGCCTGGCTCTCTGTCCTGGTGCTGCAAGCCCTGTTATGCACCCACCTTGCTTCTTGTCAAAGTCACTGCATGGCTGGTGACCCAGGGGGGTCTTGCACGGCTGCTAAATAGCTGCATTTTCCTCCTAAATACACACTACTCTGTAACTCTGGATTGGCTTACCAGAAGAGCTATCTGTCAGGGGGGCAATGGCAGTATTTGGTGGTTGCAGGGGCGCTCACTAGAAGGGTACGTGGGGTGAATTTCTTTGTCAATATCTGTAAGTATCTAAAGAAGGGGGCCACGCAGATGGAGCCACGCTCTTTTTGGTGGTGCCAGGCCATAGGACAAGAGGGCAGAAACTGAGGCACAGGAAGTTCCACCTGAATGTGAGGAAGAACTTCTTTACTGTGCAGTGACCGAGTGCTGGAACAGATTTCCCAGAGAGGCTGTGGAGTCTGCCTCACTGGAGATATTCCAGAACCATCTGGATGTAATTCTGTGCCATGTGTTCTAGAAGACTCTGCATGAGCAGGGAGTTTGGACCAGATTTGGTCCGTTCCAAGTTGATCCATTCTGTGACTGTGTCTGGGCGGGCAGGCAGCAGCAAGGCTGAGGCGCCGGTCAGATCGCAGTGGGGAGCAGGCACCTCAGCTGGAACGCGCCGCGCTCGCACCTCTCAACTCGCCGCGGTTAATTGACAGGACGGGGTTACGCTTTGGACCGAATTACGGCCCAGAGGAGCCTGATGGCAGCCGGGGCTGGCGGGAGACCCCCGAGCGAAACGCGCCGACGGGGCGGAAAGGCGCCACCTGCTCCCGCCCCCCGCTCCCGGCAGACGCCCGCCCGCCGCCTCCCGGCGCCTGGGCCGCGGCCCCCGCCGGGCTCGGAGCTGCCGCCGGCCGCCCGCGGCGGCGCCGGGCGGGCCCCTCCGGCGGAGGCGGGAGCGGCAGCGCCGGCAGCGGCCGCAAGATGCCGCCCTGCCCAACGCCTTGGCGGCCGCGGCTGCCGCCCCGGGCCCTGCGCGGCCGCCCGCGGAGCGCCCTCCCCGCCGCCTGGGCCGGGCCCGGCCGCCGCCGTGCCGCCTTCCCGGGGCGCAGTGCGCCGCGCCGCCCCCCGCCGTTTTCCGCAGGAGGCACCGTGTCCAGCTGCACTCTCAGAAGCTGGGAATTGTTAGGGTTGGAAGGGGCCTCTGGAGGGCATCCAGTCGAAACCCCCCTGCCAAGGCAGCGTCCCCTAGAGCAGGTGACACAGGAAGGCGTCCAGGTGGGTTTTGGATGAGCCAGAGAGGCAGGCTCTATGACCTCCCTGGGCAGCGTGTTCCAGTGCTCTGCTGCCCTAAATGTAAAGTTCACAGTATCACAGAATATGCTGAATTGGAAGGGACCCACAGGGACCATCGAGTCCTATCCCTGTCTCAGCACAGCACTATGCCCAGGAGTTACACCATGTGCCTAAAAGTGTTGTCCAATCGCTTCTTGAGCTCTGGCAGGCTGGTACTGTGACTGCTTCCTTGAGGAGGCTGTTCCAATGCCCAAACACTCTGTTGCAGTTTATGGCCGTTGTTCCTCATCCTGTCATTGCACACCACTGAAAAGAGGCTGGCACCATCCTCTTTGCATCTGCCTTTGAGATATTTATATGCATTAATGAGATCCCCTCTCAGTCATCTCTGGATTGAACAGACCAGCTCCCACAGCTCTGCTCATAAGAGAGTTGCACCAGACACCTCATCATCTTGGTGAAATGGTTCTACTGGGCTGCAGGCAGGTTGGGGGTGGCTGCTAGTGAGGCTGGGTGAGGCCACTAAATTCAAGAACTCAAGACCCTGGCACTGGCCAGGATTCAGCAGGCTTCTTCAGGGAGAGCAGAGCCACTGGCACTGGGCTTATTTCATGGTGACAGAGGGATAGGTGCCTGTAACTGGAACCCAAGCGCTCTGTTTTTTAAAGGTGATGATCTCAAATGATTTTTTTTCAAGACGAACCAAAACCAAACAGCAAGTAACTTGGATGTTAAATTTCAGTAGCAGTTGACTGTGTTGCCCTTTTGAACCTCGTGTGTTTTGGTTTTCTCTCATTGAGCATTCTCCTTAAAAGAACTAGTACATTGATTGCATGGTTTTTGGGGGCAAAACTGTCTTAAGAACACAGCCCGGTGCTTTAACAGCTGCCAACTGTGTGCATTCATTAGGGAAAAAGTCGAGAGCAGTTAGACCACACTTCCAGGATGGCTCTCAAGGAGGCCAAGGCCATTGAGATTTTGGGATTATTCATATTTCAAAGCCAGTTTGAAATACAAAATTGTTTTGAGGCTGAAGGAATGTAAACAATTGTCACATGTAGTTGTTGGGGATTTTTTATGAGAGAGGTTTGTATTACTTAAAAATTGCTTACAATTGCTAATTTAGCATCTGTGTGGAATGCTGCATTGTCTGGACTGCTGTATTTGCAATCAGAGCAGATAGCAGAAGCACAAGCGCTTCCTGCACAGCTTCTTGGCTGCGACCTGGACTGACCCCATGAACAGCAAGTCAGGGTGAGCAGTGTTGGGCTTGGATGCTTTCTTCCGTTATTGCTGGTGTGTTAAACCTAGCAAAACTGCTTGGCTACTCTGCTGAGCTTGCCACGTAGTTCCAGCTACACTGTAAACATCTGTCTGCCAACTGACTGAAGCCACTGTGTTCATTTTGTGTGGGCTGCTGAACAGCTGTCAGATGGGAATGACTTGGGTTATCCCATGTCTTAACCAATGTTCTAGATTCAAGAGGTTCTGAATGCCTTTATCCTTGCCTGACTTACCTGTTTTTTGACTAGGTCCTTATGAGCTATATGTTATCAGTCCCTCAGTAGACCTCTAAATAATCCCCAAGAATGTGCTGGATGTCATTCTCCTACAGAGTCAAGCAGATTAGATAGGAGCATTGAGTTTGTTGGATCACTGTGGATCCACACAGTTCTCCTAATCAGTAGAGTCCCACCTCTTAGAGACTTTGTGATACTAGTTTTGACAGGATGCATTATGCTGTTCAAGATTTTATCTGAAAGCCATAAAACTATGAAAAGAGGATTTTCAAGACGGCAGTACAAGCAACCGTTGTGGTAAATTAGCTGAGATCTCTGAGAATTTTGTTCTATCATCGCGGACATGTGTGTTGCTTTCAAGGTGACAGTAGGGTGTGACTGAGGATGCAATGAAATGTACTACAGACTTGGAAGTGTTTGGTTTGGAAAAAGAGTGCTTTTTGCAAATGTTAGTATGCGTTTAGCACTCACCAGGCCTTCTGAAGTTAAATGACAATTTTGAATCCTGCAAATTATCCATGTATATCAAGGAGCCTAGGAATGTTCATGCTGAAGTTAGAGAAACAGCTTCATTGAAGAGATCCTCATACAGATGGTTAGGCTTCAGGACATGAAATTTGGGATTTATTTGGCTGAATACCCCAGAAGGTGTGGTTAACTTCTGTGACTCATCCAGGCTGTCTGAATTTCTCAGTTGAAAAAAAGGAAGCAATGAGCAGGTTAAAATATGGCAGAGCTTCCTGTCTTGCCTTGAACAGAAGGAGTTTAGAAAGACCTTTTTCATATTCTGCTGATCCAAGTTGAGTTCAGTGACTGGGCAAAAACAGGAGAGAAAATGCTGGTTGTGGGTTGCCATGCTTGCCAAACCTTTTCAGCCTCCAAGGAAGGCTTATTTTGGCAGAATGTTAAGCGATGCTTTTTGGACTGCTTTTTATTTGGGGAGGCTGATGGGAAAGATGCTCCTCCCCAGGCACTGAACCATAAATATTTGACTTTTATACAACCAAAATTCCTGTGAGTAGACACGGAATAAGTGACAAAAACCCCAAGCTTTTACCAAAGCTGTGGAATTCATTTCAGCTTTGCCAGGTGTTTGGCTGTAAGACTGTGAGGTCCCATATTTAACAGCTCATATACTTTGCCAATAATATGTGAAGTGTTTCATTATCTTATACACTGTAGTTGGCACACAGCAGTTTGCAGACAAAGAGCGATGGTTTATGATATTTGTGGATTCCATGCACAGTTGTAGGCATGAAATGATGTGTGGTGTATGATAAGACAAAAATATAAGAATGAAAGAGTTCACATAGCAAATATAGGATACTTTCAAGTCTCTGATAACTAAAATGATAAAGTGCCAAGTAACATCAGTACTTTGATTTTTGTCTCCTTTTATAATTGCTCAGAATAAAAAACAAATAAGAGGCATGCCTTCAGCTCACCCAAGCTGTTCAAGGAGTACTTGGGGCAGATGAAGAGCTAATTAATTCTGAGACTGCAAAATATCCAGAACTTTTTAGGATATTCATCCTAAAGGCCAAATTTTTCACAAATTAAAGCTTAATTTAGATGGACAAGCTTATGGGACCAGCTGCATACAACTGCATATTCACCCCATTTCCCAGTATCCAGTGAAGTATTTTGATCAGTATTGAAATAATTACTGCAAGATTCTGGTTGTAGTTTTATGGAATTTATTTTTCCCTGTGATGTTTTCACTGTTAACTAAACTTTAATCTTTACAGAAAAAAAAAAAATCAAACAGCTTGAAACTTTTAACTACTTTTAAGTAAATTTTTAAGCAAATCTTTAATCTTTGCAGCATAGCAGTGTATTTAAGTGGGCGCTTCTTTATGTATAATAAATGTTGTGCTGAGGTAGGGTCCAGGGATGAAAAGCAACTGCCTATTTACACCAGCAACTCCCCAGGCATGGGAATCTTGTGTGTTGCAAGGGTGGCGACGTTTTCTGTGGCAGTGCTTGCAGCAGCCTGTGTGGTCTGCCCTGCTGGCCTTAGCAGCCCGTCTGAACTGGCAGGGGCCAGCAGCCCGGGAGACCTTGGTCCCTGGGTGAGCCCTCCACCAGCCCACCACAGAGACACAGGGCTGCTCCCCAGCTGCAGTGAGCAGGGCAGCTCAGGGAGATCTGCTCTGTCTCACCAGCTGTAATGCAGAAAAGAACAATTCCGGGTATCCAGAAGAGCGAGGAGGAGAAAGTTTGACTATGAAAGGCAGAACAGGGAGCTTCTTGCTTTCATGTCTTCTTCAAGGACTTTGGCAGGACTTTGGTGTGTTTTGTGGTGGTTCTGCTGCTGCTTAGGACCTATGACAGATGCACAATTTTTTAGAGAGCTAGTGAATCTTTCCATGTGAACAAGAAAACGCGTCATTTGTCTGATGCTGAATTTTCATATTTTTATTATTCCCCCCCTTGAGGTGTCTCAGAAGTATGGAAGGTTATTTAAATGAAATTTTCATTGTCATTTCATTTAAAATGTTCATTGTCATTTCTAGTGAATCTTCTGTGCTGTAAACACTGAAGGAAAAACTCAGAGGCAGTCCCATCCCTTGTGGGACTGGAGTCTGTTATCAGTCATCTGACCAAGAAATGAGAACAAGATAAGAGTAGCATTATTTATATGTATCTAAACTAGTAGATTATCAGCAACTGCATGAAATTTAACAAAGACAAGTGACAGATTGTGCACCTGGGAGAAGGCAACCCTGGATGGAGAATGAGATGCTGGAGAGCTGCACTGCAGAAAGGGACCTGGGGGTCCTGGTTGGTAGAAAGTTGAATGTGAGCCAGAAGTGCCCTGACAGCCAGGAGGGCCAACCCTGTCCTGCAGGCATCAGGCACAGCATGGTCAGCCAGGCAATGGATTGTCCTGCTCTTCTCTGCCCTGGAGTGGCCTCACCTTATGTTCTGGGGGCAGTTTTAGGTGCCACAATGTAGAAAAAGATTTAAAGCTATTTGAGACCTCAAAAGGAGGTCTGTGAAGATAGTGAAGGGTCTGGAGGGGAAGCCATACAGGACCAGCTGAGGTGACTTGGTCTGTTCAGCCTGGAGGAGAGGAGGGGAGACCTCACTGCAGTCTGAAACTTCCTTGTGAGAGGAAGCAGAGGGGCAGGTGCTGATCTCTTCTCTCTGTGTGACCAGTGACAGGACTTGAGGACATGGTTGGAAGCTGAGTCAGGGCAGGTAGGTTGGCTATCAGGAAACGGTTCTTCACCCAGAGGGTGTTTGGGCACTGGAACAGCCTCCCCAGGGAAAGTGGTCTCAACACCAAGCCTGACAGAGTTCAAGAAGTGTTTGGACAATGCTCTCAGGTACACGATCTGATTCTTGGGCTTGTCCTGTTCAAGGGCAGGAGTTGGACTATCATGATCCTTGTTCTTCTCTTCTGACTCAGGATATTCTATGATTCTATGTTAACACCTGCTTAGATGCAGGTGATCACTAAAATTACAAATTGGAAGTTGTCTGAATTCAGTGGTTTCTTATTATGAGAGAAATAGGCAGTTCTAAGAGATGTGTTTCTCTTTGTGTTTAAAAGAAGCAAAACCCAAGAAACGTCCAAAAAGCACAAATGTTTTGAGGAAAATGATGGAAATAAAGCTTTCCACTGAATTTGTTTTATTATGCTGACACTTTTGTGGCTAGTCTCACCTCTAGTGATTGTACAGACATAGTTCATTCATATTCCTGGCAGGACAGTTGTGAAGCCCTTTCTCTGGGACTGATGATGTAAGAGAAGACCACAGGATTCTGATTCTTGTATCAACTTTCTGCATTTGCTGCTTAACCTCCCTTTTGAGGAAACTACCTTATTTGGAGAAAGTAGCATACATAGATCCAGATTCAGCAATGTTTTCTGGCTGATATGGCAAAACACAGCTTTTATTCTCCCAGCTTCCACAGGGGAGTTCACTATTTTTGATTTTATCTCACTTGTCTGGACTCTCCCTACAGTGGATGGATAGAAGCTTTCCACAGACATAAAAAAATGATCCCCTGTTTGACTGTGGAAATCTGTGTTTAAAACAGGCATTGATTTAGAGAGGACATAAGAGTGCCTTAACTATTTGTCTATCATCTATTTTTTGCATGTTGGGCAGAAAATACTTCAGTATTGTCTAGCTTATAGTAGTAATATATCATGATTAAGATGTTTATGTAGGATAAGGATAGCATAAAAATTCTGAGAAGGCTTGCTGAGCCTTACATTTCTGTGTGAACTAACCCCAAATTGAATCAGTTACTGATACTCTCTGAACAGGGTGGGAGAACCAAATCAAATCTGTTTGGGCCACATGCTCTAAATAGCCTTTGGAATTATAAGCATGAGGTAAATTATGGTTATTGTTAGTGAACCGATGTTTTAATTTTGAACTACATCTTAAATGAGAGATATGTCCGATGATTATTTTCTAACAGTAGTCATCTGTATGAAATTTCATTAAAACACTTGTGAATAATTTAAAAATTAAAATCACTGACATTTTATCAAATCTTAGCCTGAGACCTGAAGATCTGGTGGAATATGCAGTTTTCATGAAGTGAAATAGAAAGGCCAGAATACCATCTGCCTAAAACATAAACCTGTTCAATGCAGAGAAGGAAACTACAGTTTAAGATTCCAGGAATTTGCGATGTAATTTCAATATTTGTTCATCTTTTCTCAAAGACATCCATGCATGTAGAAGTAATAAGGCATGTCCTTGTTTCAGTGCACATAATTTTAGGTCTAGGAGTGCAGAGTGTGAAAATAAGTTTTTCTTATGTTGCATTTTAATCAGGATAAAATGACAGTTTTAGAGTTGCAGAGTGCACGTAACAAGATAAGCAGTGCTGCTTCAGCACAACTTAGATGAATTGTTAGAAAGAGGTATGTACTTAGAAAGCAAATGACAGCCCTGAAGTGACAGTGGAATTGTAAAGCATTGGTGTATGCTGGTTATCTTTTAGATCATTCTTACAACCTTGGCACACATGGTTTATGCTCAAGAATTTAATTTCCTTAGTTTTATATTTTTGCAGTTGTTAAAATCTGCCATATATCAAGAAGGAGTATAGTCAATTAAAGAATTTTGTAAAACTTAGTTTCTTGACAGCAGAAATGATTGGAAAAACAAACATTTTTATCAACATTTTATTTACACTAATGTCCTCTCAATATATTGTCACAGCTCTCCACTGTTGTTGTTGGGAATTGTATATGCAGAAGTCAAGCAGAATTAAGTTTTCATGAGCAGATAATTAACAGATAAATGTATTGTGTCTATGTTTTGTAAATTAGATGTTGTTCTTAAAGAGTGGATCAGAAGCCCTGGTTATGTTTTCTTTCTTTCTTTTTAGCAAAATATCATGTTCTTATGTGTTTTTCTTTTTTAACTGAGTTTACAGTTTTTGAAAAAACCAGCATGCTTTATGGTGACTGGTGATTTTTATTTAAACTGATTCTACACATTGCCTTGAAATATTCTTATGTGTCAATTTAGCTTGGAAATATGATCCATTTTTTGAAGTGTAGCTAATAATACTCTGGACTCTTACTATTGTAATGGTGTTAATTCTTCCCAGTCTCTGTTTTGCTGGTCTGGCTTGCGCAAAGAGTTTAAAAAGGCCAGGAACCTAAGACCACCGGCATTGCAGGGAAATAACATCTGAAAATTCCCAATCCTACAGTCTGCCCTCCTGCTGCTGAAGAGCAATAACAGACTTGATTTGGGTTTATTTGTGGATTCTTATTTTATAAAAAACAACAAATCAAAGACATAAATCAGTACAGATCTTATTAGACATTTTATCTGCTTTGTTTTGTTGGTTGCTGTAGCATGACTGATAGAGAAGGAGGCACACTTGCTACTGAGAACATGTGTAACATTATTTTCTTTATTGTGCTACATTTCTGTCATTTTGCATATATACTCAACACTTTCTCCCACCTTATTTTACTTTTTTCCTCCCAAATCTCCAGATTTTATAGTCATCAGTTCTTCTTAGTACCCCCTTCCCCCCCCCCCCCCCCCCCCTTTGGGTCAGTCTTGCAGTTCCTATTCAGTCCTTACTTTGGAAAAAAGCTTTCATAATTTCAACAGGTGGTCTCTTGGAACCACCTCTTGGGTTTTGTCATATAGAGTATGCTGTCTTTTAGAGAACTGAAGCTGAAATCACTGTGCTTCTTTGTCCAGGTACAACATGAAAATTGTACATCAAAATCTTTATCACCAATCAGGATTCCAGAACCACTCTTTGAGTTTGCTTTGTTACCATTGAACTATGTGCATGATGAGAAGAGCAGTAAAGGGAGACTGCAAAGTCCGTGCCCTCCTTTGAGAGGCCAAAGAAGGAGGCACATCAAGGTAATCTGGGACAGAGTCAAACAAGTCCACTGTTGCATCAGCAGATGAAAGGTGCCTTTTTTATTCAAATGATGTAACATAGAGATGTCCTTTGCACATGTACCCATAATGCATGCGCTGTAGGGTTGGGAGAAACGAGATCCTGTGTTTGCTTTTATTTCCAGAATCTGCTCTGTTGAGTCGCCAGGTTCATTACTAGTTTCCTTGAATGCAGAACCATTTCAGTTTTGCAGGTGTTTTGCTAAAATTATGTTACATTGTAAAAAGCAGGTCTTATCCTGTTTCTATTTTTTAAATCCTGCATTCACTGGTGTAATCACATAAGCAATTAATAATAGCCAAACAGTTAACAGTACAACAAGATGTTTTTGATTTGGATTTAAGTCGTTGAAGAGTCCTTTGCTGAGCCATACAAAATGCTTCAATTGTGTGATTGTTCTAATCATTGCTAATGAAGTTGACACACCCATGATGTTGTTTTTGGCTTTGATACCTAAAGGACTTAGTGAAGCAGCTGGAGGGTTTGGTTGTGTTCCACATCTCACAGTGTCGTGGGACACTGGGACAGTAGTTGCTTCAGGGAAGCGAGAGAAAATCAACACTGGAATCATCAGTGTTCATCTTCACTCCCACTTTGATTCTGTTCTGGTTTCTTTTAGCTTCTCACTTCTTTTCCTCAATGCAGCAGCAGGAGACCATCATAATTCAGTCTGTGCAGAAAAAATGAAATACTAAATATGGCTTGATCTCCATTTTGAAAGTATGTATCTGAGGAGAAAAAGGTGATACTTTAGGGCTCTTTGGTAAAGTGGTTTTACAAAATCCTAAGTACTGGACATTTAAAGCTAATCAGGTTTAACCTGGGAATAAACTGAAAAATAAGTTATGCAAGGGTAAGTAGTTAGTAGAAAATTGCTAAGGTGTATAGACTGTCTATAAGGATGCCTTTAAAACAAGACATCTAAAAGATATGAGATGTAAATCAACCAGAAGTTACAGTCTGTGTGATCAGGAGGCTGGTCCAAATGGAGATGGGGCTTTCTGTCCAATTTCTAGGTTGTACTACAGAAAAGCAGTAAGGAAAAAGGGAAGGTTTTTCTTTTTAAGTGACTAATACCTTCTGACTTTTCTGTCAAATAGGCCAAATATGGGTTGCAACTTCACAAGAATAATAAATGCTTAAACTTTATGGGTTTTTTGCCATATTTAATTCTTAACTAAAGAGTAGGCTCTCTTCAGGAAAAACATGATAATGATGTCTCATTGTTAAAATGTGCTGATTAGCACTGTTGAAAGACTTTGCTTAGGTTGTAGTGTAGGAGAGGAAAGCTCCTTCCCTCTCTTTTCTTTAAATTGTCCAGGTCCTGACCTTAGGTCTTACTCTTAAGAAACTAAAGAGTTCACCCTTTCTTTGCTCCTGCTGTCAGTTCAGGAAGCAGGAATAAGGGCCCTTCCAGATTATGCCAATGATGTTAGTATGGGATTTTGCTTCCCTTTCAGCTGGGAAGGACCTAGCATCATCCTAGGGTCTTTTTGAGAGACAATATGCTTTTTTTTCCTAGCAAAAATAGCGTTTAAACAGACCTAAAAATAATAAAAGAAATAAAAAGACATAATTGAATATGTGGAAGTCATTACAAATAAGGAACATACAAAGGAGAATTAACTTTCACAAGATACATATCAAAACATAGGAAGGTACACCAAAAAGATTTTGAAGAAGATTATGAAAGATAGAAAAGTAAATAAATTCACTTTTCTATCTCAAACACATTAGAAGTTGAAAGTCTACTTCTAAATCTATAGAATATGATAACAGTGTGATAGCAGTTACTGATATTCACTATGGAGGAGCTTACAGCTATTGTAACCTTTTTCAGGAGGGGGCGAAAGAAAATATATTCAAATTGAGTCAAAATAGTTTTAGGCTAAGTATAGCATAATTTTAATATTATTCTAAAGAAAAGCACTGCTTACAAAGTAGTTTAAATGACACAAATATGAAATTGCCAGATTTTTAACTGGACTATGCATCCTAGATGTTTGAGGGCAGAAAGTGGCTATTGTGCTGCCAGTCTAGAGTCTTTGGCTTTGTGGTAGGCAGACTTTTAGAAGCTAAGTAATAAAGATTAGGTGAGAAGGCACAGGCATATGCATTATGAAAAATTTACATTGTGGTTTTGTAGCACTGCCTCGCTGTTCTACCATTATTTTGGAAGGAGTTAACGTAGACTGGTTGGATGCTGTGAGCTGCTCCAAGAAACATGATCCAAAGTCATCACCATTCCTCTTATAAAATTATGATGTTGTTCAGTAAGTGGGAAAGTTCCCTTCTCGGAATGATGTGAGAAGTAAAAATGTAACTTTGCAGAGTAAAGGGTTTTTCCGCTAAAGTCTTACTAGTTTAGTCTGCATACATGGGCCTATTGCTGTATTTATGAGAGGATGAAGGACAAAGTAGGCTTGTTCAAGAAGAAGGTCCTTTACAGGTCAGCAGAAAAAAGCTCATAACACTTAAAGACTGAGCTATAAAGTGGTAGATGAAATTCTATGTTAATAAATGCAAAATAATCCACTCAGGGTGGAAAGCCAGCTGTGATGGTATGTTATGCAGTGCTAGATTCCACATAAGCTGTTGCTGTTCAGGGAAGTCACCTTGAAATAGTTGCAGGCAAGTCTATGCAAACCTTAGCTCACAGCCAGTCATAAAACCAAGTAAATTTTAGGAATGGATAGAAAGGGGACATACAAGTAAACAGAAAACTTCCTTGACTTTGCTTAAGTGAAGGGTAGATTTCTTGTTCTTGGTAACAAGGCGAGTAAATAGATGTGTACTAAGGGTTACTTTACAGTTATGTATTGAGTGTTTTCACACTAAGCCAATACAATTTAAAAACAGCAGACCCAAAAAATGACACAAGTGTCAAAATGTCTAAATGAAACTTTTCCCCTCAAAAATGAAGTTTGTTGAGGTCACATTGCCGGTTGCTTCTCCAAGCCCTTGCAGCTGTGGGATTCACAGCCTCCTACTTAAAAAGCATTGTTATTGATGTGTCATACCATAACTACCAAGAAACGTCAAGCTTTTGGGAAAATAGTCTAGTGAGCAGCCCATAATCCTTACAGAGCCATTTCAGTATCTCTCAGCGACTGTGATTCACCAAACAGGCAAACATCCTTGTATTTTTTGACACGTAATGACATGGAGTGATGTTTAAAAATGATTTATGTTACAGGTTACAAGCTAACTCTAAAAATTGATTTGTGGCAAATGACACTTCATGTGCAAATCATAAGTTTAAAGACAGTGAATTTCAATGTTAATTTTTATAAAGAAAGATGCAAGGTGAAAAATGGCAGTAAGGTTTTCTTGTAAGGAAACGGAGACATATAGTAATGCAAATGTAATGCATATTACCCAGAATTTTATCAACAGTTACCTTAGCTTTCTTTTCTCATTCTCATCCTTTTGGGGGTTTGAAGAAGGTTCATGTCTCCCTCTCCTTTGTGTGCAATAAATAGTTAAGAACATGAATATTTTCCTGTCCTGGGAAGACCTTTGAGTTAACATAGGAGAGACATTGTGTCAATGATTGTTTCAGCATCTCCTTCTAAGATTCACAAATGTATCCTGGACGATATTTGGTGGTTTCAGACTGTAAGGATTTGAGTTAGCCGTAAGGATTAGATTACTATAACCAATTCCTTAACGTCAGCATAGATTCTATTGGCTCTGGCAGAAATGGTGAGGACAATTGGCCTTCCCTGTGCTTCAGATCTGATTGTTACACAAATTTAGGAGTATCCATCAGTTTAACTAACTAACTAACTAACTAACTAACTAACTAACTAACTAACCAACTAACTAACTACTAACTAACAAACTATATGCATGTAGAAATAATGAAATCTGTATCCCTTGTTTGTTAACCCTGGACTACAAAAAATTTGAGAACACATTTATGATGTCGTCGGTTGCCTTAGCAGAAGTTGCAGTAACTCTGTTTACTTAGCCTTACTTTCTTGGATGGCCATATTGACTGCTCAGTTTGACTGACATCAGACTCAGGCAGAAAGTTTCCAAACTGAGGCAAGCTGTGCCAAAACAAAAAGAATTCTGTTATTGTTGAACTCTAGATGCCTAACATGCAACTCTCAAACAGCAGTGCTGTGTTTTGGGAAATACTGATCAACTGGGACCCAGAAAGAGGCAACGAAAAGACTTCACTGGCTCCAAATGGCAAATTCCCTTTCTCTGATAAACAGCAAAATGAAAGGTGGTAAGGGATATTTACAGAGAGTGCTTGTTAATCCTTCTTCCTTACACGTTTCTAGATATGCAGTTTCCTATTTGAAAGAATTTCTTAGCTAGGTAGGACTTATATTTCTAGCAAGTGTTTGTTTAAAACAGAGGAAAAAAAGAGAGGAATAAGATCAGTGAGGCTAGTGAGAATGAGAGGGATTCTAGAGCATACCAGCCAACTTTAATTATATTTTGCAATTTACTGTAAATACCATTATGGTACTTTCATATGTTGGGGGGAATTCTCCAAACTTTTGCTCAACTAACTTCCCTGGGAATTCATGCAAATAATGACCTTGACATTCATGATATGGAAATAATTATTGTTGTACTGGATAGCTTGTCAGCCTGTCTAGTACTACCACAGATTTTTGCACGTGCTAAGCTAGGCCAAACCTTGAGAAATGAAGCTACATCAAGGTGCTTTACTTTTCCTTCATCCTAAGGACTGTATACTTCTAGAAATCCCAAAGTTCATGCCTAGACCTGGGAATGACCAAGTCACTCACCTTTCTTCTTTTTTCTCTTCTTTTTCTGATTAACATCCTAGGTATGTTGTTAATTAGTTCTTGGCATCTGCTTTTGTCACTTCTTGGGATAAAAATCTATGAAGAAAAATACTTCCCTACTTGATACTTTTTCCAGTAAGTGCTCATTTTCTCCCTTTGTTAATATATGTTTATTTAAGGAATTACTAAGGTGTTGTAAAGGTTAACTCATCATTGGGAGTCTGGGGATGTACAATGTGACATGAGGACCTTGTCCACTCTGAGATAACAATGTATGTATGTAAACAATTTTGCTGCTGGCACTGTGCTAGTTGGGAGGGCCGTGCTTCTCCTAGTGGGAGCATAACATGGCAAATGGAAGAGGACAGGTGCTGAGCACAGCAGTTCTGATATCAGCAAGGTTTGCAGTGCATCTGTGCTTGCAGTCTTGCCTTCAAGGGCTTAAAATTCACATCGCTAGTGAAGAAACAGAGATGTCTCAAATCAAATAAAGCCAGAGTGTAATTAAATAATAAAACATGACAAATAGTGCATTTCTAGGGAATTACAGCATGCCTTGGGTGGAGTTATAAGGCAGGAGGCCAAAGGTTGCATGTCTTTAATCATCCAAGAGGCACAGAAAGCCCCTGATGCTGACAGTGCTAGAGAAAGGAAGAATGGGATGGTGTGGGCAGTATTTCTGTATACAGTTTAGAAACCAAGCTTTGATTTTATGCTGTTTAGGGGTATGGAACTGCCTTTATCTCTTGTATGCCTCTTCTGGCCTCAGCTGGTTAACCTGCTAGGACTAGAGAATGATGCTGGCACATGCAACCAGCTAATTTAGCACCAAGTACCTCTAACGAGTGGAGCAGAAAGTCTAACCCTGGATCAAGGCAGCTTTTTCCAGCCCCTGTGCCTAGGCCAGGAGTAGAGCTCAATAGCAGTGACAGCAGCTGCTAACTCTGGTATGGAGAACGGGGAACTGGGAGAACAAGAGGATCCCTGGGGTGCTGTAAGCTGGACTGCTGAGGGGGTCAGTGCTGAGGCTGAGGCTGGGGAGCCTTGAGGTGATGTATCTGGGGTAACAGACATTCTGTGACCATGGGCTTGGCCAGAGCAGCCAGAGGATGAGTTGGAAGCCAGAGTTGCATTTTCCAGTGAGGCAGAACAAATAATGAGTGAGACCATTTCAGTGCTTTTCAACGTGGATGACTAAAATATGAATCTCATGCCACCCTGTGTCCTGATGGCTAGTGTTGTACTTCTGTACAGGAGGCTGTGAGAATTCAAGGAGCTGTGGGTGAGGCAGCCAGCTTCTTCTTCTTCATGCTCATCTTTTCCAAGTAAGCTTCCAAGGATCTGAAGCTTTACCCAAGGGGTAGGTATGAGGAGATGCTTGCAGGTGCAGTGTTTCTCTCACCCTGTGCTCTTCCTGTTCTTCTGGCGTTTGGCTGGAGGGAGAGCAGACTTCAGCAGAGACATGAGAACCACAGCTGGCAGCAGGATGTTGTCTCTCAGCGAGAGGTGGAAGCCAAACCCAGCGCGCTTGCTGCAGTGGCAGCTCCCAGGGGGATGGAGAGTAACAGGCTCTTGGAGAAGAGGTCTTGTGAGGTGGAAGCCTTTGTGTCATGCTGGTAATAAAGTCTTCAGAGACAGAACATGCTGATTCACAGAAACTGAGACTGTTTGTGGGAAAGAGTTGGCTTTCACAAGCATCTTAACTTGAAAACTCTTGCGGAAATAAAATTTTGGAACCATCAGAATGTTTGGTAGTTTCTAACTGAATGGCTTTCTCATTTAAACATACTTTTTGTTTTGAAAATTAAACCTAATAACATATTTAAGAAGTTGCATTAAAAGATATGTTTTGAAATTGTCAAAGCAAAATGCTGACCTTGAACTCCAGGGTTTTTTCCTTTGCTCCATGTCTTTAGCTTTAAAAATTGCAGTAATTTAAAACTTTCCTCCCACTTTGAAGTGGGATATTGATATGCAGAAAACTGTTTACGGGGAAATTGTTTCTCTCTCAGCTTAACATAATGGACTATGTCACTTTAACATGAACTAGCCCCATTTAAAAACAACAAATTTCTAATAAATTCACTTTAAAAAGAAATAAACCAATTCTATTGCTACAAAGACACCTTTTACTGTCACAATTATTCTCCCACAAGTACAAGCAGGTTTTCTGATTCTAGGCTAAAAATGTTTACTGATGATTGTAATGCACTCAAAAGAAACCAAATACAGATGGTTAAGTTTGAACAATGTTTTTCTCACACAGTATTTAACGCTCAAGAAAGTCATAAAACAAAGAAGTCCCAATTCAGTACTGTGCAGCATGTCCTGCTGATGTGTTTATTTCCGTTGCCTGGATTTTAATCACTGGGATGTGCTCACTTCAAATGTGATGCTAAACATTGCCTGTTGTTATAATGCATTTCCCAGGAAAGTGCATTCTGACTAGCATGCAAAGTGTAGAAGAAAAACTTAGGGGGATTATTATATATTTTTTTTAACATGGCCTTTAGAAAAACAATGGTTCATTCTTTGAAGCCCTGTATCCTATTTATACTGTTACCAGTTTGGCAAAGGGAAAGGGCCTTTCAGTGGAGTGTGAATTATGGTTGTACCTACAGGCTCTCAGTGCCAGAGTGCCATACTCTGAATTCATCTCCTCACAACTCACCATCATCCTTTCTGCCCTCACTGTGCCAGGAAGCTTCATGTCATGGCTCACAGCCTTACCCACGTACTCAGTCAACCTTGCGGGGCCCAACACCCAGTCCCCATCTGCTCTGTGCTGACATTAAAGACACCACCATGCTCGTTCCTAGGAGTAGCTGCAGAGTCCTTGGCTATAATTAAGTCCCACAGTAACCATGGTGCAGCAAGATTTGAATCAGTCCTTGACTTCCAGTGGTTGTGTTTTGGTGGTGATGGAGATTTCTGGGGCACTGGCTGAGTTATATGGTGAAACCCTGACACTGATGTCATTAGGACTCATTGTTTTGGCTTGTATGATAGAAATGCTTCTCATCATAGTGATGTGGAGGTGGCATAAGATGTATAGAAGAGATATGATTGCTGGGTTTGGTGTGTTTTTAAAAATTTTATTTTATTTTATTTTATTTTATTTTATTTTATTTTATTTTATTTTATATTTTATTTTATTTGTAACATGCTTAGCACCTTTATAGCACTATATATAGATTCAATATATTGCATTAAAATGATGGTGGAGGGTGAAGGTGGGTGAAGAGTAAAGCAGAATAGCTATGGTGCAAAAGTAGCACCTTTCCAGCTTGTCTGTATTATTAAAACCAGGACAAATCTTTTTTTCTATTCACTAGGACTTATTAGAAGTTTGGTATCAACTCTGACTCAGGCAAGCATGAAAACTGCTCATCCTGTGACTCTCCCCACTTTTAGTGCCCTCAAGTACTTTTTGCCTGGGAAACTTTATGACCGCAATATCTTGCAACATAAAACATTATTGTCCTACATTGTGTGCTTGGGACTTACCTTTATAGCAGAACACCAAAAACAGCAGGTTGGCAGATTGGCTGCTGAGCTTGCCTGGGTGCTCCACGTTGTTAGTCCCTGTTACAAGTGTTACTGAAGCCCAGCACTCACTGCTAAGTGTCGAGGTACGGAGACAGAACAGAAGTGCTGTTGGCAGCCATCACCAGCTAGTTGTTTTTGCTGTGATTTCATGATGTTTAAGACACAGCGGAGCTTTTTTCTCATTAGTAAGGGTCAGTATGCAGAAAACAGATCTCATGAAGTCCTGGTGTACTGTGTCACCCTGTTCCGTCTTCATTTCAACATCACCCACTCCCACCTTGCCTGAAAAATCACACACTCTGCAGGATGCCTCGGGAAGACGGATTGTTTTCATTTGCAGGGAAGTTTGCAGCAGAGCACTTTTAAAATGACATTGTAAGAAATTGCTACAGTGCAAGACCTGCTCTGACTTTTATTTATGTAAAAAGAGATCTGGGTTAGGATTTCTAGTTGGAAGAAACCCACGATTTTACTAGGACAGGGAGGCTCATTCTTCTTTCTTGGCATGCCATGCTCTCTGCAATCTATTTGAGAGGCAATAAAGGAGGTAATAAAGTGGCAATCAAAAACAATGCTTCAGTAGTCCTGAGCCACAGTTTGTGGGGTTTCATTTGGAACTTATTTACCTAACACACTCCCACACATCTATCTATCTTAGGCACCTACAGGAGTCGTCTCTTTGGAGGGCTTGAGGCTGTCAGAAGGTTAAATTTAGTTCTTAGAGCAGTCTGGAATACTTTACTGTTGGGAAGGGGAAGTGCTGAGAGGTAAGGGTATATGGGCACTGCAGGTACAGAGACAACAATAATGACTCAATATTCAGGAGCAATGCATTTCCATCACTGCCACAGTGAACCAGATTAACTGATCCTCCTAAGAAGAATCCTGGATTTCTCAGGGATGTGCTGGGACTGGAAGCTTTCTTGCTATCAGATCTGAGTGAGAATTTTTCTTGTCTTGGCATCACACCATGCTGTACTACAGCCAAGTGGTACCCAGGGCGGCCAGAGCTGTGAGCATTTTTGGTGCTCTGATGTACAAAGCAGGTATGCCCAAGTGACACCTCACAGCAGCAGATTGTACCTTCGGAGGCCCCTTTCAGCCTGAATTACTCTATGATCCTGGGATCCTACATTTCACAGCTACAGAGCTGTTGCTGCAGCCCTCGGTAATCCCTTCCTTCACCCCACAGCTGCACCCACAGTAGGACAGTGCTGATACTGACAGTAGTGCTGCTCACCTGCTCGTACATGTGAGCAAAGAGTTCAGAACAAAGCTGATGCAATATTTTTTACTGACAGGCATATAATACCAATGAGACATGAGCTGATAATGTTTTTTTCGCATTCATTACTTTACATATTTTGAAAAGCTGTCTTTCACAGATCTTTTCTCTAGAAGTTGATTAGGAACCATTCTGTAAGCATCACCAGGCTTCTTGATTACTCATTTGCAGCTATATATGGGGCCTGTCAAGGTTATGTTTCTGATTGAGCTGGGACAAGTTCACAGCATGGCTGGCTTCCATAATCCTGTGTGGATATGTTGGATGCTTTCTCTTATTCCTCGGGACGGCAAGAATGAATATGCTTTCTTGCAGGTTTTCATGCCAGTAGATACTGACCTGGATGTGGCAGAAAAAAGCTGAAGAGGTGTATGAAGGAACTTAAAATCCAAAATAATATGGACAGAAGAGGCTTCTTTCCCAGTTTTCTCTACTTTACAGCACTTCTCTGGAAGTTCTTTCCATTTCCTCTCTCTGCATTTTTGCACGACTTCTGTAGGGAGGTACGTGTATAAATGGTGAACAGCTAGCAATAGAAATCCTATAGGTTTTTATGTGCAAAGGTAGTCTTCTCTCTCTAGAGACTGACAGATTTAAGGTCCTAGGCCAGTTGTTATATACACTGTTGGAAAATTAGGACACGGTTGGCCATGACTATGAACTTACACAGTGTATTTAATTCAATTTTCATTCTTCCAGAATAAGGGTGGAATTCTGTGTTCCTTGCTGTAGTAAAGTCCTGCTGTTCAGCTGAGTCAGTGTAATGGACAGTTGCCTGAATGCATTTAGAAATAGAGAGCCAAGAAGATTATCTCCTCTTTATTAGCTTTCTTCCTTGCTGTGGGATTTCAGCACATCCCAATCTTGAATACATTTCTCTTTGCAACATACTTTTGGATGGAGGAAAATATTATCTTCCCAAGTCTGCCTACAGGGAATTGACATGGAGAGAAGTGAAAAACTTCAAAACATTCAGGTTTCCAGTGGTACAGGTGGGCCCTTACTCAGGTAGCTGAACATTTTTTAAAAATGCTCCTAGAGATGTCTTCCTGAAAATGAGCGACGTGGCAGAGCAGGGACTGAACCCACCTTGGCGTCCCAGATGCTTAGCTAGTGCTGCAAATGCTGGCTTACCCTTCCTGTCCTAACACTGTACTTAGTCCTGTCACTGCTGCCTTTGATTTAGAAGGGCCGCTCTGAATAGAAAGACTGTACTCAGGGTGAGTAATGGTGGTGAAATTCGTCTTTTTAGTAGTTGATTTTTAAGCCTGAAAAATCTGGCATATTCACAAACCGTGAATCAGTGCATCCAGCTACAGATGTTATCCTCTGGAAACTGAAGATCCTGTACCCAGCCGTACTGCTGTTGAACTACAGAAATGCTCTCAGAATGTGATTCCTCTTTCTACGACATCCAGAAGACAGTTGCTTTCTCTTTGTAGAAGCAAAAGATCAGAGGAGGTAAAAAGCAAACCAGAATAACACAAAGGAAGGGGAAAAAAATGTGTTCAAAAGACCTCTGTCTCTCCCCAGCTTCCTGCTCCCTCCCCCTGCCCCCTGCCTCCTCTTCCTTCTGTCTCTAAGGGTTAAATATGCAGAGGGAAAAAATTGCTAGACTTTATGTCTGTGCTTGGTGGGAACTATTAAATTACAGCTGGATGTTTTTAATTATGCCACACATAAATGCCTGAACACAACAGCGTTTTAATCCAAATGTGAGCCTCATTTATGTGTGTTCTGTGTTTGCTCTGAAATGCACTGGCTGGCACTTGTTTGTGGTGGCCCCTTTGTGGCATTGTAACAGTGTGTGGGGTTTTTACCTCCCCCCCCCTTTTTTTTTCCCAAGTGCGAGGATGGGAGCTAGTGCTGGCGAGGGGGAAAGGAAATGGGTAATAAAACAGAGAGCTAAGCGGCTCACTGGAGCCAGCGATGCTGGGATCTGGTTAATTGCTCCGAAATGAAAAAGATTCGGGGGTTTTCATGAAATCCCATAGGTGCATTTGCCAAGCCTCAAATATTAGATTGAATTACAGTTTCTAATTCCTCCCCCCCTTTACCCACAGCCATGTGTCTTATTTCTTCCTAAAGCTTGTCCACTTTTCAGAGCAATGAGTGTAAGAAGGAAGCTGAGTAAGGACTGCCTGCCTGCTTGTTTTACACCTTCCCCACCTACGTCTTTTCCTAATCCTACCTTTTATTAAAAAACAAGGAATCTGTCTCTGTCTCCTGCAGTGTATCCTGATCTGTTTGTGGATTTGAGGTTGAAATGTTGCCTATATATTTTGCCTTGCAAGGGGCTGCGGGGAGGGCGTGCTGAGGAACACTGTCTCTGTCCCTTGTTCTCCACACCCACGCACTAGCTAAGCATAATATAATCCTTTTCTGCATAGCCACCAAGACTTGTTTTTTTAAAGGGGCTTTGACCTGTCCCTCTCGTTTTCAGAAATAATTTTACATTGGCAGCTAGTTGTGCCAGCATTTTTACTATCCCACAAAGGGACTTCAGCACCTGATTTGTGGGTGTAAGGGGACTTCACTGGGAAATGACGTCAGTGGCGTGGCTTGGAGGAGTAGCTGTCTCCAAGATCAAATCCTTAAATGGTAGGATTGGCACCAACAAAACTGAAGCTAGAGCTGAGACTCTCCTGTGTATAAATTATATCCACAAATCAAGATAGAAACCCCTTTTCTGACAGTTATTGTGTTTTGTTAACCAGTGAACAATGTATATTTTCTTAGTCTGGACATTCTGAGATTATGAAAAGTGCACCTTGGTTATTAGGCTGGTATCTGATCCAAGTGTTTTTTCTCCTCTTGTGAGGAACTGGAAGTCTTTCCCCTTTCTTCCACCCTGGAGCTGGGAAGGCTTTCTGAGTCACCTAGTTATGTCCCAGCCTTGGAATGGGCCTTTCTGCTGGAAATTTCTCTGCCATGTTTTTCTGAGCTGATTCTGCTGGTGCTTTCAGCATCACTCCACAGGCAGATAATTCTGATGTACTTCTTACTCAGGGGCCCTTTATTATTATTGTTAGTTTTTTTGCCTTCTACTTTTGTTTAAACTTTCTTGTGTTTTGGGTAAAGGTGATTTGGCATGCCAGTGTTAATTGGCTGGCTCAGTCCCTCTGTCCTCCTGGAAGTTGTTTCCTACATTCCTTGTTATTTCTCACCTTCCTCATACCATTTATTGGTGGAAGCTCCTCTGGAAAGGAGTGTGTGAAATGTTCCTTCCAAATTATGTATGCACATTAGCAATTAAATGTAAGTTCCTACTTTCAGTCTGCTGCGATAATTTTAAATAATTTAAAATTAAGAGCCCATTTCCCATTTAAAGGCAAGAAGGATTTGGCCACCATTTAACTGGCAGTGTTTACCCAGCCCCTCATGCAGCCTCTGCTGTTAGGCACTAGTCTGGGCTGCCCAGCTTAAGAGAGCAGAGCAACTAAGGGCATGCTTGAGTAAAGCATGCTTTGATACTTCTGCTGTTTCCTTGTACGTGATCTCATGATGCATTGCTGTGGGGAGATCTAACTGTTCTGCCAACTTGTTTTCAAGAACTGTTTTCAAAGGGAATGGTTTTAAATTGCTCACTTGGGGGGTCATTTATTGTCTATTTTTTTCTTTTTTAGTGCTGGGTCCTCAGGCGTTCGAGGGTGAAATCTCTATTGTTCACCCCACCTCCAGAATGATCAGAAATCATGGATTTTTACTTAGCCACCCACTGTCTTTTGACCTGAATACTTCAATTTTTCTTTCCCACCCAGTGCCTTCCTAATGTTAGCCACAGTCTTCCCATCTTGCTCTCACCCTGTAGGGTAAGGAAATGTGGTTTCATCCATGAATGACATTAATGCCATTGTGTGAATCATTAGTGGAGCCAGCATCATAAGCCCTAGGGGATCAAATACTTGCAAACCACTAGAGAGAAATTCTTATATCAAATATGTGGCAGGAATCGTCCTAGCTCGAAGAAAACAAAACAACCCTCTTTAATACCCAGAGAAGGTCATGGTGCTTAGAGAGAAGAGAGCTTGTGTAATAGCCTCGAGGGGCCCAGAGGCAACCATCCTGCTTCTCTCTCCTGTCTGTATTCCCTCTTGCCTCCCCTCCTCCCAGGCAGCTCCCTCTCCAACAGGCTAACCAGATTCTTCCCACTTGTGGCATATAACAGCAGTATATGCCTTGTTCTTTCTCAAAACAAACAAACACAAAGTCAAGACGAAGCATGACTAACTCAGAAAAAAATAAAGATTAATAAAAGCAGAAATTGAGCTTTTGTGGTGGGGTGGGAGAAGAAAAGCTGAACACCTGCTGTTCTGCTGTGGTGCCATCCCAATTGCCCCGGAGGCTGCTGTTTTGCCTTTGCAGGCCTTTGTGCCAGTGTTTCTGCTTTGCCTTAGCATTTGTAGAAGACAGCACAAGAGCATGGGATTGTCTCACAGCCCAAGGAGGAGTGCAAGATGTTAGTGATCTTGTGATTGCTTGCTGGCACCTCTGATGATCCCAACACTTCAGTAGGTGTTTAAAAGCTGATTACTTTTTCTTTTTTTTTTTAAATTGTGTGTACTGGCAGGTGCTCACACTTTAAAATTTTGTCCAAACATCCTCTGGGATGTAAACACACATGGCATATTTGGCTGGTGGCTCCTGCAGTATGCATTACCTGTGTAAGAACAGGAATACCGTGCAAAAGCAGAGAAAGCAGAGGGAAGTGCTCTGTTATGCATAACGAGGCACAGATTTCCCTTAATGACCTCATCCTGCTAACCTTGAAGAGAAAATCTGAAGGTACTGCAAACCCTTCCTCTGTGGAAACGTTATTCCCAAGTATCAGGCATCAGTACTTGGCATTCCCTGCAAAAATTAGGTGGTTAATAAATTTCAACAATCTATCTAAGTAACTGGCATAGCAAGACCATCTATGCTGCAAGTGGCCAACCTAGAGATGTGTAGAACACCTTAAAATAGCTGCTGAAATATTTGTGAAAAGTTGTATTTTCCATTTCTCTTCTTTTGAAGAGAACTAAATTTAAAATATTGGAATGTGAGAATCTCCAGTCCCAGAGGGTGGTGGTGGAACCAGAACTGAAGGGAGGGTTAATTTTATCAGAGCAATTTTGAAACAATTTGAAATCAGACAGGTTGGTTTTAATTGTGTTTGGATCTGAAACTCTTCACAAATTAAACCTGATGATTTGAGTTGGAATTCTTACACTTCGTTTCAAGAGGTAATAGAGATGACAAAGCAATGGAGAGTGGAAATGTTAAAACTGGTGTTCTAAGAAATATCAGGTAACAGCCTGAAGTTTCAAACTCTTTGATACTGACATCTGTAAGCAGAGATTTAGTAACTTACTTTTTGAAGCTCATTACCATAGTGAACTTGCTAGTGCTCTGGCAGCTATGAAGGTTTAGCCAGCAATGATGTCAGACTCAGAATTAAAAGTATGTGTGGAATAGATAAGATAAAAGGTGCCTTTTTTCTTCTTTGAACATGGAGAGTTTTCTGGTTATAGTTTCTTGAACTTGCTGAAGTTAATATGAGATAACACAAACTATTTTGGGATGGGGAGAACAATCCTTTAGGCACAACAACAACCAAAAAAAAAAAGAAAACAAGGAGGAAAGCTCCTCCTATCCAGATCTTAAGTATATGGCAGATTGATTTTCTGTGTGTGTGATTAAATGTCTTAATTTATTAAGCAAAGACTTACTGAAAAAAGGAAAATGATGTTTAATCCATGCATACGGCTACTACAGTGTCTTTTTGAATTATGGATCTTTTCCTGCACATCAATGTTATTACAAAGCTGGAGAAGCATCAAAGGAATATTCTGCTTGCTGTATGAGCCTTGAGAAGTTAAGTGCTGAGAGGAGACTAGGTTATATTTTCCCAAACTGTGAAGCAGATAAAAATGGGGCTAAAGATGGCTGTAGAAGATGATATATAGCTACAAGCCCTCACTGGTTAATTTTCTAATCAGGATTAACAATGTTCTATTATTTATTAGGAACATGGAAACATAATGGTATTTTAAAAATGGAACTAGATACTGTTCCTAACTAGAGATCTCTTCTAAATATTGCCTCTTTTGCTATTTCTGCAGGAACTTATACGAACGACAGTGTAAGTAGTGAAAATGTAAACAGTAGCCAAGACATTTTTAAGTGATAGCTTCTATTAACAAGGTACAGTATAAACAGACCTCAAGGTATGTGAGCATTCATTATCAAGCAGAAGTTTACAAGATAGCTGAATAGTTTCATGATTTCTAAAAAGCTATTTAAGTCAGTGGACTTGAAGTAACTCTTGTCAAAGTCAGAGGGAATTTTACCAGTGGAAACAGAATTAAGCCCTGAAGAGATCATTTTTTCAGCACCTTTGCAACTTTTCATCTGCCACCATTGGAGCCAATGGAAAGGGTTTCATTGACTTTGGCACATAAAGGGATGTTAGCTGTGTAACCCAAGATATCTTGTGAGTGCCAAAGAATAAACGAAATTTAGAATGAGACCAGCTTTGCTGTAATGGTGATGATATAATACTCAAGAGCAAACAACTAATAACCTCTTCTTAAAACAAGAATCCATCATGAATGCTCCAAGACTAAAGGGAAAATTTGCCTCTGGCCTCTGGGATTCCCTGCTGAGCAATGAAAAGAGGAGCTATATCATGCAGAAAATGATGAGGAAAGAGTAAAACCCCTCAGGAGAAAAAAGCCTGTTTCTTTTCCCCTCCTCGTCTCCTGGCATACTTATCTTTACTGCATGTGTACAATTCCATTGAGAAAAACCAGTTCATGATAGAACAAACTGAGAAAGTGCTAGTTCAGCCAGCCTCTTCTTTTCTTTCATGGATTAATGGCAACTGAAAATGAAAGGATTATTTAAGGCCACTTGGGCAATATTAAGTACTGCCTATTGTGTTAGTCTAGGATCACATGTAGCCTGGAAACCAAAGACAGCAAACCACATTAGGTTAGTGTAGGTGGACACCTAGGTTATGAAACAGGCAGTTCTTGGATTTGCATGTCAGTAGTTAAAGAATTGCCAGTTTTGAAGAAAGAAATTAAAAAATGGTGGTTTTTAGTCAGCCTTTCTGAAATTCCCAGAGGAATAGCCATGTTACTCAACTCTAGAAAACAAAGTCTTAGTGACCAGTCTCAGTGATCATTTTTTATTTGGACTTCTGCTGAAGATAAAAGAAGTCAAAGTTAAATCAAGTTCACTATTCCTGTGTGTACTGATATGGGGCTGAGCTGGAGATGGTAATGTTTTGAAAGTTGTAGCCTGTTCTTGTCAAACCATTTCAGAACAAGGGGAAAGCTTTCTTCATCAAATCCATTCTGCTGTGTTTTCCTGTGAGTCAAATGCAAACAGTTTTCAAGCCTTTACTGGGAAATGCAGTTCACAGTCTGGCAGGACCTGGGAAAATAAGAACTTCAGGGAGTGTACCATGGGGTGTATCCATCTCTCTGTGCTGGGACAGAAGCTGCCTTTTGAGCAGCCATCTCCCTTTGGCTTTTGCTTCTCTCTGTATCAGCTAAAGGTTCTGACTGCTCTGCTTCTCCATTTCTGGAACGGTAGAGGTGTACTGGCAAAAATTTCCTTGGAACTAGATCTGGAAATCTCCTTGCCTTGGATGGTGTGTTGTATGAACTGACATTTGTTTGGAGGAGTTGAGTGAAAGGATTTAATGTAAGTGTGAGAACTTCCAATTTCAACATACATGAATTGGTGGTGCATCCATTCATTCGTAACAGGAGGCCACTGGTCCTGTAGTACCCTGCAGAGGAAGAAGCTTCAGTGACCCTGTCTGGAGAATGACTAAAGGAAATTAAACACAGAAATGATCAGCAGAAAGCTACTACTTTTTGTTTGCTCTCTGGCAAGTGTGTTGGTAAATGGCCTTCATCCCAAATTATGCTAATTCTGCAGTCCATGCACCCCTGTGCTTCAGGAACTTGGTTGCCAGTGACCTAAGAGCTTTTTCCAGGGGATGGACATGACACAATGCTAGTGTCATATGGAACTTGAGACTCTTCTTGCACAGATTAGGTATTCATTACTGGTGTAGAAGATAAGGGCCAAATCATAGATTGTTCCCAAATGAACTGACTGCATTACACTGTGTGCTCTCCAGTTACAGCTCTGCATTCTTGAGAATTCAGGACTGATTTTGTAAAA
This sequence comes from Fringilla coelebs, assembly GCF_963513975.1. NCBI lineage: Eukaryota > Metazoa > Chordata > Aves > Passeriformes > Fringillidae > Fringilla > Fringilla coelebs. The sequence continues at coordinate 42,901,053 of NC_140028.1, read as the reverse complement.
GGTACACAGAAATTATTTAAATCAACAATGAGGAGTGGAAAGAACATACTTCTGCACAGAATACTTTGTGCCTTCCAACCTACTTCTTTGTGTCTTCTTTGTTTCTTCTTACTGCTTCTTTCTTCCTTGTTTGTTATAGTTTTGGATGTCTTGCTCCATTGATATTTCCTATTCTGATTATTTTGAGTCTTGTTAAGAACAGAAGAAATGTTCAAATGATAATTTCTATTATTTTTCTGTACAAATGTTGGTGGAGGTTTCTTGATATTTAGATAATAATTATTAAGAAACCATCTGAATCCCAGGCAAATGGGGCCAGGCTCACTTTACTCTTTTATCTAACCTTTATTCTTTCAGACTAGAAGACATTCTTTCCTATGTGTTAAGGAGTGATTTGTTTTCTTCCCAGTCTGGATCTACAGCAATCTCCTGAGTTATTTTGTTTAAGGTCCTTGTAAAGAGAAGCAGGAATTTTTGTTCCCCTTCTCTCACACAGAAGTGAGTTCTTGTTGTCTTTGCTTTGAGCAGTGGGGAGGAAGAATTCCTTCCTGACAGTTGAAAGGACAAAGATTTTAGAAATATAAACATTAAAGGAGGCAAGGAGTGTCATTCTTGTACCACACTGGTGTAAATCAGCAGCAGGGTCAAAGGAATGTACATCACATCACTTATCGGGAAATCTTCCTGCCTCCATGCCCATCTTTTCTCACAGGATTTTGGCCCACTTATGTCCCAAATTCTTGTTGGGACTGGTCTACTCATGCCAGAATATTCACTGGAAGAAAACCTGGGCCAAAGTGAAGCAGTATCATGCTTCAACAGGTGGCATAAACAGTAGAAGACACAGAAGAGAGACAAATGCTGTGGAGAGCCCTACCCCAAGGTTTGACCACAGGCAACAAGGCTGGGGTGTCTTCACAAAAGGGTGTACTGGAAAAGGGAAAACCATTCAGGCAGCAATGCCTTACATTATACAGCTAGCACTATCTCTAATACACTCTGAAAACTCCAAAACCAAATTGTCTGGATTTATGAGTTATAGGACAGGAGCCAAGTTAGCTCTTACTCAGTCTTGATGTGTTTGGAGCAATCTCATCTTTATATGTCTGGAACTTTGTTTTCCTGACTTGGTTTCTTCATATCTTCAACAGTTCTTATCAAACTATTAACAATGACATTCTTCCTCTAATTTGGCTTAGGGTCAGAAAAGGGGCTCTTAAAATATACACATTTTGTTTAACGGGTTTTTATTTTAATTTCTTATTCAATTAACAGAGATTCTGTAGTGTTTAAAATTTTCAATTACCCTCTTCCTGCCTACTCAGGAAGTGCTTGGCTTCCATTTTTCAGAGCAATTGTAACTTTCCCATTAATTTGGTGGCTGTGGTAGCACTCTCCCATGACACATGCATGCACTCACCCACCCACCAACCAGTCACATACAGTGGGATCTTTAAAGGGGTCCATAGTGTGTCCACAGAGGTAAATCTGATAAACTTACAACAGTGGCCATCCAACCCCTAGTGTACATTACAGCTCTCAGTCTTTTTGTAACTTAGTCCATTCCCCTTATGGAGAACTACTTCTGTGTCAAGTTGACTTTTACACATGGAAGGTTTCACTGAATTGGGTTTAAACCTTATCAAGAAGGGGGCAGAGTGTAATACTAAGTAATTTTGGCCTCTGACTATTATTTCCTTTGTTTCCTTCTCCGTCTATTTTTCTGTCTCTGTGTCTCTAAGAAATTATTTTCCTCAGAGATCTTACATTTTCTGCCCTGTAAAAGTCCACAAATCTGACTTATGAGCAAATTATCTTTATACCTGCTCCTTGGATCACATCAGACATCTGCTGTTAATGTTCCCGAATGTTCTTCTTACAGATCATGCAGCTGGCCATAGATCAGTTAAAGTTTACAACATTAACTAAGGATGACCTCTAATATTAAAGGTGCTGGTCTAAATTACTGTTAGTACTGTGACACATCTTTGGACTTACCAGCATTCATATCTGATAAATGTCAAAGTGACCCTATGGAATATAGGGAAGATTACATATGATATTTTAGATTTAAACCTCATTAAAACATTGTTTCTATGAGATCTGTGAATATTTCTGCCATACTTAATGATGATTTTTGTTTTTATTTTAGTTATTAGCAAATTCTTCACTAAAAACAATGACTATGCCCTATGATAAGATTATTATACACCCACCTTCTCCATATTTTTCTTGGGCATTTTGCTCTCTGTTGACTGAGAAAAAAACCCATGAGATTATTTTAAAGATACCTGGTAATTTTATACTTTCAGGTATGAATTAAAGACATAATGAAGATTTAGATGCTCAGAAGATGTGCATCCTCACTGAAATGACATGGATCTGTTGGTGTGATTCCAGAGGAGGGCCATGAAGATGATCAGAGGGCTGGAGCACCTTTCCTATGAGGAAAGCCTGAAAGAATTGAGGGTGATCAGCCTGAAGAAGAGAAGGCTCCTGGGAGACTTTATTGTGGCCATTCAGTACCTAAAGGAGCCTTGCAAGTGAGCTGGAGAGCGACTTTTTACAAGTGATACAAGGGAGAATGGCTTTAAACTGAAAGAGGATCAGTTTAGATTGGATATTAAGAAAAAATCCTTAATTCTTAAATTCTTCTTCACTGTGAGGGTGAAGTTTCAACTCTGGAACATGTTGCCCAGAGAAGCTGTGGATACCTCATCCCTGGGAGTGTTCAAGGTCAGGTTGGATGAGGCTTTGAGCAGCCTGGTGTAGAGGAAGGTGTCCCTGCCTGTGGCAGGGGGATTTGAACCAGATGATTTTTAAGGTCCCTGCCAACCTAAACCATTCTGTGAGTCCATGAAATGATACCTTTCTGTACCAGAGTATTCATTATATATCATTAGTAATTATAAATAAAAGTAATTTGATTCAGCATGAGTGTTCATTTCTGGGTTTTGTTTTCTGGAGCAAATTTTATGTTAAGGAATGATCCATATTTTCTATTGTAACACCTTATAACTGCAAGTGGGATTTTTTTTTTTTGGTAAAATATAAGTGCCCACAGCTGTATCTGTAGAGAGTGCATGGACAGCCAACAAAGCCACAACAGACCAAAGTGTGTGATGTAAATATGTATGTACATAGCACATGTATAGGATATACGTGTGATTCATTATAGTGTGTAGCTCTGTGTGTTGTTACCTGGGCAAGGAGGCAAAAGATCCCAGGAATTCCAGGGTCTGATTCACCATTGCACTGTGATTGCTTTGGTCATGCAAAGTAATTGTAAACCTGGCTTTACTGGGCAGTTAAAGTGGGTTTACAGCTGTCTTGTGTCAGGGAGCTGAATGAAGCAGCCAATGAATTCAGCACAGAACTCCTGCTGTTTCCCTGTTTCAGTGTGGGGGAAGCTGTTCCCCAGACACCCTTGCCATGAGCATCTCCTTGAGATTGCAGCTGGACAATAGTTTGCCTGCTTCACTGCTGGGGTGGCTGCAAGGCCATGGCACCTCCTGAAGTATCTGCATCATTCTTACAGCACAAAGTAGGGCTGTGGACTGTGACAGTAAGAGAGAGCAAACCAGGTAGAAATACCCCTGCCAGCCTTGTTTTTCAGATCTCTTTCCTTCCAAAGGGTAGGGCTGGAGGGCAATCAGTGCTTTTGTGCCTGAACTATTCCTTTGTCCTGTTCAGCTGTTCCCCCATCAATGCTGTCAAATAAAGGCTGAACTGTGCTACAGCTCAGCCTGGGGTGTCCAAGCACTCCAGGGCTGTGGAAAAAAAAAAAGGGTTTTTTAAAAAAGAATAAATAAAATAGAAGAAAAAATTACATGAAATATAATAGATACAAAATAAAAATACACGCAGAAGACGCTGTGCACACAATAGCTGGAAAGCAGGAGTGCAGCCCTGTTTTCCTCCGTCAGTGGGTCAGTGTGTTCTGTAAGCACTTCCATCCTGCCGGGTCCCTGCTTGGTCTCCACCGGCTAGCCGGCTCACTCCAGAGGCAGCGCTGACCTGGCCGCTCCCTCATTTCGCTGGCGCCAGCGGCTTGATGGGCCTTGCACTTTGATTATTTGTGTTAACAGTTAATTTAGCACCACGGACACGTGTGCCAAAGCTGCCTCCACTTCCTGCAGCCTTCCAACAAATGGGACTTTTATGAGATGCCTTTCACAGCTCCCCCGCCTCCTCCAGCTCAACTCATTTGCCTCTTTTCTCCCCCACCCCTCCCCTGCCTTCCCTCCCCACCCCACCGTCTCAATCTCAGCTGTAATCTTTTCTACATCTTGCAGGAAAAGAGCTATTTCTGGCAGCTCTGTCTCAAACACTCGCCCCACTCAAACTGATTTAATGGAGATTTATAGACGCGAGGCTATGCAGCTCTGAGGCGCTTTCCTGAAAAGTTTTTCTGTGCCTGTGTTACGTATGGAATTTATTTATTTAATGTTTGGTGTTGCAGCTACAGTGTCAACTGTTTGCATGACATATTCCACATACCTTTTTTTTTTTCTGTTTTTTTTTCTTTTTTTTTTTTTTCACAAGAATTCCAGTGAAATCCTGTTACGCAGCACATTTCTGGTCCAATTCATCCCAGCTGCTGACTTTACCCAGCTAAAATCTGACACCCAGGTCCAATTTCATTAAACCCCAGCCAGCATGGTTCTTTGTGATAATACTGACTCTTGTCTAAGGCAATATGTATTTTGGCTCACTGCTACAAATAAATCCTGTCATAAGTGCCTTCTTCCTAGTATGCAGCACACTGCAATGGTCCAGAAAAAAAAGCAGCTTCTGTAAGAAGTTGCAGAGAAGAGAGTCCTTTGTAATAATTTATCATGATTTTACAAATAAGCTCTCTGCTATCTTAAGAAATTATGTTCTCTAAAAATAAATGAGAACTTCAGTTGTATATAACATCAAAACTGCTGTTTCTGTTGTCTTTCCGAGTTTGATTGATGCAGAGTGACCCAGACTGGTATGTAAGGGACTCTATTTACAGCCCATAGATGCAACATATTTATTCTGTGTTACCCTTTTCCAAGTGCCCAAGTACTAAAATTAGCATTAAATATTCAAAACACAGCTAGGTAAGAAAAAATAAATGTATTGTTAAACTCCCATTTCCTCTTCATTATTTGTGTAAATGCTCAGAAGGGTATGTGCTGGTATTGGGACTCCTCCTGGACTCCTCCAGCAGGCACATATCCCATCCAGTCCCACTTAGCCTCCACACAAGACCTGGATTTTTTGTGGACTTTCAGCCTGAGGGTTCACTTGACCTCTTTCCCATGCCTGAGTGGGGACACACATGGATGGTCCCCTGTTTGCTCAGGATGTGGGGCATCCCCATCCTGCCAAGTACTTCAGGTGGCTGCATCTCCGATGGCTTCAGGTGCAGGAGCCTGCACCTGATCCAAGCTGCTTACAGGAGCTGGGGCATAAAGCTGTTTCTCAGTGTCCCCCCTGAGTGACAATTATTTTCCTTTTTTTAATGAAATTGAGTGAGCTAAGTGTAACCTGTTGAGGACAAGTCCTGTACTCTTCTCATCTTCCAAACAGGCACTGTGTGAGTCCTGATTCTGCCAGCTCTCTTACCTCCTGCTTGTTTAACAAATGGTATTTTGAAATAACGCCATAGTGTATTTTTAAATATCAAATTTTGCTGTGTTTTGAAACTGCAGATTCCATTTGGTCAAGAAGGTTTTGTCCCTGTGTTTAACATTTTGTTATTATGGTCTCTGCTAAGCTCCAGGACAGCACATTTTGGAGGTTGCTGGTGAATATCCTTTGCTTAAGCTGAGGCAGGTACTTTCCTGATGGATTTTCTTTTTTCTGCGACACCAAGGGAAAAGGTAACAAGTTTGAGGATATTACCATTTCAGATCAGACCAGCTGTTCCTTGAGACCACTATTTTGCTGCGAGAGTAGCTAATCCTGGATGACAGGTTTTTTACAAATTAAACATTGTTTGGGAATGATTATCCTGTGTAAGGGTAGCAGCACTGGAAATTAAATGGGTTTTCCAGTCTGCCTATTGTGCAGCACATTGCTTTAGACTTTTTGGGAATTTACATTTGTTCTGGTCAGTTATAAGGTTTTACAAAAGACCTAGGAAGTGTTGAAATTGCAAGTCTTGTTGGACCAAGTGTTGCAGAAACATGGTGTTTCAACACTGTGCACGTCATGAACCTGTAATTTCAACACTTTCTAAGAGTCACCAGAGTCTCCCAGGCTGAACTATAACATAACTAAATTTTCTCCCCTGAACACTCAGCTATCCTTTTTTTCTTTTCCCTGGAAAATATAATTTGAAACATCATTTGGCTGACATTAAAGAGTTTAAAAGTGTTTTATTAATAATGAAGGAAAGTCAAAGTAAAGGATTACTGCAAATAGAGAAACTTGCTGACTCAAGTGGTAGCGAGCGTGAGTCCTTCTGCTGGATAAATACAGCAGACTAGGGTTGCAGTTTTAATTATGGATTCACTTGTGAGGGACAAAACTGAATTTTTACAAGCTGTCTGTGGTTATGCTTCTGCCTTATGTCATTGAACACTGGTTCTGATATCAAGTGTTAAACTCCTGCAAATGAATCTGCTATTAGTTCTGCCTCTGGGCTGTATCTCCCTCAGGCTCGGCCAGAGTTGGGGAAGAGAGGGGTGGCACAGCCTTAAAGCAATTTTTAGCAATTTCTACCTGCCCTGCACCGTCCACAGCAATACAGCTGAGACTTATGCATTGTGGTGTGTGCCTTCTTCTTCACTAGTCTCCCTCCTCAAATCATACACAACAAGCATCCAGGATGTAACCTCCCTTTTAAAGACATCTCCTAACACTGGAGAATCCAGAACTGCCACAGCTGCAATAGTAAGAAGGGATAAGACCACCTTGCCCTGTAAGACATCGTGGCTTTGCTTTCTCAACTGGCAGCCTGTCTGTTGAGTGACCTGATACTCCCATTCAGTGAAAAAATTCCTTGGTCCTAACATAACACTTTTTGTGCACTGACTCAAAGCATTTTGCAAAGGTTGAGCAACATTCCGTTATTAGATTGAGAAACTGAGACAGAACGATTGCTGGAAGTCCCCAGTGAGGGCAGCAGAGGACAGAGCCCCAGTAGCCAAATTCTTACTCAGTAGCCAAGTTCTTATTCAGTAGCCAAGCTCTTATTCAGTAGCCAAGTTCTTATTTAGTAGCCTATTCATTTGGAGACACTCTCTCTATTCACTCAGCTTCCCACCATCCTGTGATGGCAGGACAGGCAAGTATAAGGTGAGTTCTTGATACAAAATCTTTGTTTTGCACTTTTCCTTATGTGTTTGCCCAACTTCAGTAACCTTTCAGAAGCATCCTCCTCCCTTTCATATCCCTTGATATTCCCTCAAGATCTAAATTACCAATATTTTCTTAAAGTATAACATTTTTCTCTTTTTGCATTTATGAGATGAATTGGGAAACTTCCTGTACTATCCCTGGGAAACTGGACAACAAGCAGGACAGGAACTCCTGCATTAACACAGCTTGTATTTAACATGCACTGGTGTGTCTGTATCTGAGGGTGGGAGACAGAGAACTACTGGGAATAGCCAGGATTTCTCCCTGTTGTAGGCAAGGCTGCTGAGAAAGCACAAACCAGCCACAGTGGTGAAGTCATGCAAATGCAATGCTACCAAAGGCCACAGGAATTGTGGAAAGATTTGTGTAAATATCTCATGGATTCTTGTGCTCTAAGGTTTATGGAAACAAAAACCACAGTCACAGAGCCCATGCCACATTTGCTCGTCCCTTCCCCCTTCTGTTTCTTCTCTACAGAAAGGTTGTAGAACAGTTTATGTGAAGCCAAGAAACTGATATTTTTTTTTCTTTTTGTGGTTATTAGTAATGTTTAAAAAAAAAGTGGGAAAGATGGTAAGCATAAACAAAGTTCAGCAGGGTGCAAGGGGAAGAGTGGCTGATTTGTGAGTATCATGTGAACCTCTTTGCTGTAAGCATGCCTGGAAAAATACATGCCACACTCATGTTTCCCAAGTCATTTCAGACAACAAATTGTCTCTGTCACCCACCAACTGGACCCCCCTTTCCCTGCACCATTTCATTCAGTAGACTGTCCATGCAATTTGCTTACCCTCAAAGTGAAGATACTGCATGTTTACCTTTCTGCTTCATTTTTGAGGATTTATCATGCTGTCTTGAGAGGCTGCAATACCTGAGTCTAGACAAAACCAGCCCTGTTTATTCATGTCCCGGTGTCCATTCCTGTCTGTTTCTGACTGCACCAAGGACATTCTCCCCTTCTTCAGACGTTTGTATCGTTTCAGATAGTGGTATCACACTAGAGAGGGACAGTCTACATGGGGGCTGTTATGGATAAATAGCTCAGAGGAATAATGCACCTGCTGCTGGGTTGGTCCTGCTGCTGCTGCTGGATGAGAACTTGTGGGAGCCAGATTGACTACACAACACTGTTAGGAGAGGGAGAGCACTCTATCAGGTGCCCTTGCTTTTTCAGGTCTTGGCTTCTTGCAGCTCCACACTGACAAGAGCGAGGTCAGGAAAATCACAAAAGGAGCTGGTTAAAAGATATGTCCTCAGTCTGTTTAAATTAACCACCCCTTTTCAAGTGTAAGGGAGCTTTGCCATCTTTTGAGTGGATCCACAGAGCAGAGTGCAGGGAACATGGGAGCAAAGGACTCCAGCAGGGGCTGGGAGCTGTGAAATTACTGAGAAAGGAAAAGAACAACTTGTATTGTCTCAGGGTAATAACCAGCCTGGCTGCTGGCACAGAGACTGCTGTGCCCCAAAGGCGATCATCTTTCTCATGTCACAAAACCCAAACCTTCGCTGCCTTCCCACAGTGTCACAGCTCCCAGTGTGTGCCACCTCCCTTCATGCATTGGGGTGCATTTTTTTTTGTTTCCAAGAGGAGATTTTTACATGTAGGAAATTGGGCAGGATGAGCTGGTGCTGCAGTGCCAGGCTGACTGAATGGCCGTGCATCTGAGCCTTCCTGGGCCTCTTGGAAGGACATTGGCTGTGGCTCTGAGCAGCCTGGGTGCTTCAGCAGGTGGCACTGTGAGTCCTGCTCACCCACTGTGGGGCTTTTCTGCTTCAAGAGGTATTTTTGTTTTGGATAAGGAATAAAGCTGAAGTTCTGACTGCTTGTGGTCTTTCAAAATGCCAAGGTATTTTTCAAAATACAGGGGTGCTGGCCTAGGCATCCCAGCCAAGCTGCAGCTTGGGTAGCATCCTGCCAGTTCAGAGCTACACCAGTGATTCCACTGGGATATGATTTATTTCTTCACTTCCTGTCCTAAAGGAACACCCACAAAGTTGTGAAAGTTGTGCACAGAGCACACAGTGCAAAGGAGGCTGCGCTGATTGCTAGGTGAGGGTTAGCTTAGTAATAGCTGGCATTTCTGGAGCGGCTCTTCAGAGCAGAAGTGAGCAGGAAAGAAGTAGCTAAGCAGCTCCTAGTCAAGGGTGTCGCTGATATACAAATAAAAAAGGGGACAAAATGCTCCAACATGTCAGTTGTGAAACATTTATTAAGTTAACAAGCCTACAAGGACCAATAACACCATCCTCACTGTCTGTTCCTGCAGCCACTTATGGGCACAGGCTTTAGTCTTGCTTTAACAGAAGCATGAGGAAGTTGCTGCTAGTTATCCTGCTCTGGTCCTTTCCAAGCACCCAACTGGCAAAACTCAGTAGCGTTGATTTATTTACTTCTATCACTCGCTTCAGCTATGGGCTCAAAAGACAATTATTTGATTGTATTACATAATCAGGGTTTTGTTTGGATAGACAGTTTTATGTTCTAGATTCTAGTGGACAGCATCATCACCCTTTTACTCATGAGGGAGTCCCTTGCTCACAGCACAAGATTTGGAAAGTTCCAGAGAGCACTTGCCCACCTGCTTCCAGATTCCCTCCAGATTTTCTGTCCTCCTCCCTTCCGTGAGTGCTGCATGCGGGGTGCAGTGCTCCTGACCCTTGCAGAGTGCTGTTTGCTTATTTTATCTCTGAAAACAAAACAAAATTCTCTGTGTTTTGTTCTATTTCCTACATGATAGAATCTTTTGTTTTCACTTGCAACCTTTGCAGCTTCCAAGAATTTTTACTCCTTGTGCTTTGCTGAGATGTGTGGGGTTCAATAGTCTGCCACCAGGCCCTGGCCCAAGGTCGAGGATTCCCTCCTTTTCCTTCCCAGTATTGTCCTGCATCCTGCAAGGCCCTTCTCCTTACATTGCTGTGGCTGTCGTGACAAAGGGGACTGGCACCAGGCACACTCCTGCTGCCACGGTGACAGCAGCTGAGCACTCGCCAAGCTCTCATGACAATAGCATGACCTCAGATACTTTATTAAGAAAGTTTTTTTAACTTGAAAGGGAGGGTACACTTAAAAGCAGACAATAACACCTCGTCTCAATGCGGTGCATTGTTTTCGCAAGCCCAGGATAGAAATGCTTTAATATAATCTTAGCCTATTGTCTCCCAGCCTCCCTGCCCATTTTATGCACAGGTTCATCCACATCCATGGTGGACTCTAGTTCTCAATAGCCTCTGTGTGACTCAAAACGTGCCAACAGATGTTAGGGACCACTGGGCTCAGTATGAAGCCAGGCATCATGTTGACCAGGCAATACTTTTAATGCTGCTGGGACATTGGTTATTTCTCTGTGCCTCACTTTCCCTGGGGTGATAATGGAGTAAAACTGAGTGATAGTGCTTTAGGTCCCGCAACAAAGCCTCCTGAGCAACATGGGTCTGGATGGAGCTGTGCTATGGATGGTGAGGGAGGCTGGGAGCTGTGCTGCTGCATGGAGCTTCTCTCCAATAGGGACACGGAAGGGGAGGATCCTGGTGGGCAAGAGCCGCGTTGAGCTGCTCTGAACTCTGCAGCTGGGATAGCTGCGGCAGAAAACCTTTGCCTGAAGCCACACAGAAAGTTTGAGAATGAGTAAATAGGCTTGGCAGCAGGAGGAAGTAGAGCTGGTCAGAAAAATTCTGACTAAACAAGTTTTCGTTGGAATTTACCGATTCATCAACATCAAAGTACTTTGTGGAGAGGGTCCAATTTTGACAAAGTTGCTTCCAAAACCAGGCAGGGCTTGAAAACTGCCTGCTAGGCACATTTTGGAAACCTGGCTAGTTTTATGCTGATTTATGCTGTCGGTTCCTTAGCAGTTCAACAAGTGGTTGTTAAGAAGTGTATGTTTCCAGGTGTAACTCTGAAGTGACTGTCTCCAAGCAAGGAACCCCATGGTGGTCAGTGTCTGTGACCCTGTTCCTGCTGCTTGCAAAACCCCTGGCTCAGGTACACTGGTTCTGCAGAGTGCTATCAACTTTAATCAGACACTTCTTTTTATAAAACAAAGAAATTAACTGACATAAGAGTTACTGCTTTCAAGTCTGGGAATCTCTTACTTCGAATACTGAAACAAAATGTCTGCGTTCCATTTCTTTTATACACATGCTGAAATAACTCCATTGATTTAAACAGAATTACTGCTCAGCTGAACTTGTGTGAATTGGAGAACTTCAATGAATTGCTGCATAACCTTTGGAACAGAATGAAGCCTACGAAAACACCTAGATTTTTATTCTTTCCAGTTGGAGTGAACAATTCTTCCTTTGCTTCTTATGATGATACTGGTGGTAAACCTTAACAACAAAAAGAGAGAAAGAAGAGGAAGAAAAAAAACTTGCTGGACCTGGTTCTTCTCATTGTGCAATTCCTCTTCTTTTATCCTTTGCAACTGTGTTTGTGCATACGTGTGTGCAAGACGGGGAGACAGAGAGGAAGGGGTATTTCACATTTCCCATGATATGTTTTGTTTGGGATTGTGATAGCTGGATTCATTGTGCATAATCTATAAGGCTTTACAGAGCATGTCTTCAGCTTGTCTTCATGGAAGGAAAAACTGCTGTGTTTTTTGGTTTATTTTCTACAGAGGACTTTTCCAGTGTCTAGTGTGAACATACAGTACTGGAGAAGCACAGAAATATGCCATTGCTTTCAGGCTTGCCCAAGTCCAGATGTGCATCCCAAGATGTGCTAGCTTTGAGGAAACATAAAGCAAACTGAAAGGGACAGGATTTTACTGAAACAAACAGGACTCTACAAAAAGAAACAGACCAATAAAATATGTGCAGAGAACATTTTCTTTCACAGTACCTACAATTATGCAATTGTGCTAATGCACTGTACTTCAAATGTGCCTGTATTTTGCAGCAGACTGTTTCCTAATTTTTTTCCAATTGGACACAGGATAATCTTTTAAGTCATGTGTTTATTTTAGCTTTGTTTTTCCCACTCCCCAAGGTCTGCTAGGATTTCTCTCCTATCTTTTTTATGTGCCAATGACATTGCTTGTTACAAGGTCAGGATCAGGATTCATTGTGGGGGGCAACAGTGCTGTAAGGGCTTGACATGAGATCAGAAGTAATACTACAGTGAATTAAAAAAAAGAAAGAGTAGAAAAAAAAAGTAGCAGGGCTCATGGTGCCGAAAGATCTGGGTTTCCCATCCAGACACCATCTGTGAAGCACTTGGGGACAGTGCCTAATGTCTGAGTCATCATGTTTGGCAGTCCTTTACCCAGTGGTCTGTTTCCCTGAGGGGAATATTCATTGGGGGAGAAAAGAAATGGTAGAAGGACGGAAGATAAACTGCCCTTTAGCCCCATGATTTATATTTGGTCAGAGTACCCCTGTTCTATTTTCTTTTACTTGGAATGTATCTTGGACATGTTTTTTCAATATGAGACAATCAGCTGGGCTCTCAGAGGAATGTCCCTGGAGACTCAAAACAGCCTCCCAGTAGGGTAATATGTTCAGCAGAATTCTAAGATGTATTCTCCAACATCTGCAGTCTATTTGTGCCTCCAGAATATTTCCCATCAGCATTTGGGGAATCAAAAGGCACTTTGAGAGATGGTCACCAATTCTCTACACTGCTTGATAACTTGTAAAATGTTTACTTCCTTAAACTTCTACTGAGCTGGTGGTTGTTTGTTTCTTTTTTCTTTTTCTTTTTTTTAGGAAACTAACAACAGAAGGACATGAAAAAACACTTTAAATTATTTATTCATAATAAATGAATGTAGTAGTAACTTCCTGGGAAACAAGAAGGCTTAAGGAGTTATCATGAACAATGCAGTCAATGTCTCTTCTGGGTGTGGGACAGAAAAAAGAACTTGTTCAGCTGCATATTAGAAGTAAGTAGACAATCAAACTGAGAGTATTGCATGCTGCATCTAATATGTCATGTCCTCATTTTCATTATTCCATTTGGTTTTAGTAACCCCACGCAAAAAAAAAAAGAAAAAAAAAGGCAGATGCAGAAATAGAAACAAACTCCAGGCAGGTAGCGAAAATAGCAGAGAACTACATAGAACATATTTCTTGTAGGAAGAAATTGAAACTATTGAGATTATTTATGCAGGAAAGTAAATAGAACAAGAGAATATACAGCATGTGTCACACAAGGGATAATAGTATGCAGAAAGCCAATTTAAATCTCCTTTTCAACCTTCTCAGTGATATAGGAATTAGGAATGTTCAGAAAGAAAAGGAAATATTAATTGACACAATGTGCAATCAATCTGTGGGCATCGATTTTGCAGGGTATCATTTGTACAAACAGCAGAAAGTTGTCTGAAAGACTGAGAAAAATACTGTACAAATATTAAATGAAAATGTCATCTAGGCAAGATAAAACCAAATCCATCTAGCTTCATTCAGGAGGGCACATAAAGGTAGAAGAAAGACAAGCATATTACCACAATGACAGGAGCACAAGGGAGTGAGTGTTCCTATGGCAGGGGGTCTCTCAGTCCCCTGTCAGTATTCATGAGCAGCTGTCTTTATCCGTGACACTGATTGCTGTTTGAATTTGGTGACTGGGAGCACTTAATAATTAAGAAATTAACTTCTTTCCAGTTGTTGCACTTCCTCATGAGCTGTAAGATTTCACATGGGTGAGAGGAGGCATTTGTCCATGAAAGGGCAACAGTGAGGAATTGCAGGCAGCTCTCCCCTAGCATTGCTCTTATTGGCTGTGTGTGCAAACTATCAAACTCAGTGGCCCAGAAATCGGTATATTATGGCAATCTCCTATCACAAGGCAAATGGAGCAAGCTGTGGCACTGCACATGAAGCACATGAACCCACACCAAACAATAAAGAAAACATCTAAGGTTTGCTTTCATTCATCTTTTTTTTCCCCTAAGATCCTTTCTCTGTTTCTGTTCTGTGAAAGCCAAATAAAAGCAACAAATAACCGAAAAATCCCTAAACAAACAGTTGGGACTTTGACTTGCGAAACTACATTTGCATGTTTGTTCTGAAGAGGTTCCCATAGCCCAGCTCTGACTTTTATCTATCCCCACAGGATGTACTCCTACACTTTTTCTTCCAGGGTCCCATGCTTCCTGTGGGTGTTCTCACAGCTGCCAATTCAGACAGCTCGAGTCTGGAATAGACTTTTCACGATCCTGAAGATGCTATTCTCTCACTGAGTCAAGTGATTCCACACAAAAATATGGCAGATGTTTAGCATCAGGAATCAAAACAGCATTTTCGCACCACACAGCACATTCTTCTCTTCCAGATACCTTTCATTTCCTCTCTACAGGATATGGAGCAATTTTCCTCTTTTGCTGCTGTTCATGTGAACTCAGGAATCTGTGAATTATACCAGGACATTTGAATTCCCATGTAATCTTTTCTGAGAGGTAAAGAGGCTGGGTTCACCGATGTCTCATGCTTCATTTTTTCCCTCCTAGAAGATAAATACAGAGGTAATACCACTGGATTGCTTCTGTTCCTTGATTTTTCAACAAGACCTCCTGAATGTAATCTGTACTTCAGAGTAAGAGTAACCATGGGCCAGAATTACCCAAATTGGGTATTAATTGTTTCTGCAGAGGGCTCTGCAAGTTTTGGAGCTATAGAGAGCCAGATTCACTGCTGCTGGTGATGAATATTCCTAAAGACATTAAGGGGGATATTCTAACTGAGATTTCTGCCACCTGTGGCCTTGGATTAGCCTTTTCTTACTGTGATCTAGCTTCTTTCTATGAGGTCTCATTGAGCTGTGCATGTGGCCCTCTTCACCAGACTTTTCCCTGGCCCAGAGAAAGGCATGTGAACGCTGTGCTGAGCCCAGCTCACACCAGTCCCCACCTTGTCTCTGGAGTTCCTCAGTACTGTTCAGTGCAAGGTTGCTGTGATACTGTATTGCCCACTGGAAAATGTCTTAAGTATATGTATGTAGTTCAGGGTAAAACAACTTGGAAAAAGCTGTGCCTAACAGTCCCCATTCCAGGCAGCAAAGAGGAATTAATTAATTTGCAGTCTGATTCTCTGTCACAGAGACCCTGGGCTTTCCACACATTCTGAGTTTAGCACTGTGACACACTGTGTTAAAGCTTTAGACATAAAAAAATGAACACATTGCCTAACAGAAGATAAAAGAAATGCATGGCTGTCACATAAATTATCTAAGCCAGTAATTAAATTACTTTCTTTGACCCCCATTCACTAAATTACTTCATCAAGAAATTGCAAGCTCTTTCTCTTCTCCTGATGAGTCTGAGACCAAAATAAATAGGAGGGACATTACAAAGTCTTCTCTATGTGAAATGCTGTTACTAATCCTAATTTTTATGAAGAATTCACACTATGCTGCCTATGTTAGACAAATCTTTAAAGGAATCTTAAAAAGAAAATGCTTGGAAGGTGCAGAATTCATGCAGAATTATCCTTTCTACTTTTTAGTGTAGCTTGGTGATTAGGATTATCTGAAAGTTTTTAAACTCTGCTTTTCTTAACAATGTAACATTCTCCCAGAAAAAAATGCCTGCTCTCTCTGCAAATTTTCAATTTTGCTTTAGAAGATTTAATGTCTTCTGTAGACTATAGGATTTTAAAAGCTTTTCAGAAATATTTGGTCTTTTGCCCATTTTTGAAAAGGAGGGGATGGGACATTTTCAGACAGCTATGCAAAACAAGCCCCGTTTACACCAAACCCTTAACATAAACATATCATGCATAAGCTTAGCAGCTGTATTGAAGTCAGCAGAGAGAGTGGAAAGGCTTTTGAACTCATATTTCCACACTGGACAGATCTGCAGTGTTAGTACTGGTGGCGGATGAGGGATAGACAAGACCAAGCATACTTCTGAGGTTTGTAACTGTGTCTTGTATGGCTTCCCCTCCGACATCTGGAGCTGGGGGAGAGGTGCTACACAAACCTGTATGACAGATTTCCTACCCAAGGCTTCCCATATGTGATGGGCAGCCCAAATAGTCTCTGTTGGTTTAGTGGTGGACTTGGCAGTGCTGGGGATAATGGTTGGACTCAATGATCTTAAAGGTCATTTCAAATCTAAATGGTTTTATGATTCTATTCTTTGACCATACAGAGAAGAATGACTACACTTTTTATCAATCACACTAAAAAAAGGGCAGCAATGTTGCAGGAAGAAAATGTTCAGTGCTTGGCCTGAATCTTGCAGAGATCCCTGCATATTTTACCAGACACTTGCTGTGTTCTTTCAGGCTTCTCAGGAATGTCTCTAGCAGCAATACCATAGGCAGTGTGTCATCCAGTGTGAGCATCCTGGAGGAAAATGCAGGTCCTGGTCTGTACAGCTTCCTCCCCATAGACAACTGTTTCTTTACATTTTCTGCTCAAGGCTAAAAGAAGGACTGAGGGTCAGTATTACACTTCATTCTACAAATTTTTTTAGTCTGCAAGATTTCTAAGAAAATTTTCACACTTTTGAAAATCCAATACACTGGAGAGAGATCATAGTTGTACTCTGGTTTACTCTGCTCACACACTGTGCTTCCATATTTCAGAATCTTATATGAGTCTGCTAGAGGCAATAAGAGGAAAGGACCTTTCTCAGAGTCAGAGACTGCAGATGACCTCATGCTGCACAGACAGGATGCAATGCACACAGCTACCAGGGTACCCACGGGGCACCACGAGGAACTTGGCAGGTTTGTGACACTTCTGTTTTGATTTGCAATATAGAAGGTCTGTATTCCTGGAGTTTCCTGGCAAAATAAACATTTTAAAGCACATATTAATGCGGACATGTTCTGGACTCAGTAAAGATTAGGTGTGCATATTTCAAATGAGTTTTTCTTTCAGTACTAACTTTCCAGGATGAGAAGATGTATAACTATATTCTTAAATTTTCACTATTCTCTACAAGATGATTCCTCAACAGTCTGTAGGCAGCAGAGTTTTCTCTTACTGAAGGTGTAGCCACCTAAGTTGATTACCTGAAGGTCCTTCATGAAACTCATCCATTTTAATACATATATTGAGAAAAATGATTTGCAATCCATTCTACATTGGGAATTAGGCTAAAAGCGACTTCAGTCTTCTTTCTGATGTAAGTACAGCAGTTGGATCTTTTCTTCGCTTCTCTAAAGAAAGTCTGTAACTTGGTGACAAACTGGCACTTTAGCCAGTGTTCATGATTCTTGCAAGTGGACATAAGGATGACAATGGATTTTTATCTGGCCTAGACCATGTAGCAGTTACAATAATGTCTCGTTTTAGTAGATAGTGATATTACAAATAGGTCCTTAGTAATAAACTGGTTATTTGCTGAACAGAAGTGCTATACTGGCTGCTAATTACAGCCCTATGTTAGATATATTGCCAAGTACATATTCTCAGTATTAGCCCAGAAGGCACTGGTTTCCAAAAGATAAAAGCTCTTCCAGTAAACTCAGTTGTGAGACTGGTGCCTGAGACTAATGGCACCAGACAGAAGCTTAAAAAAGCTGTGGTACCTCCTCCTTAATCATTTGGATGTCTTTTTCCACAGATAAATTAGGGGTTATTGACTAACATACTTGGGAACACAAACTCTGTGAACTACTCCTTGAGTTTGAGTTGATCTATGCAGGAATCAGTCACGAACCAGCAAGGCAACAGCATCATACATTTTACAAGATGGGAAAAAAGTAAATATTACTAAATAGCTATGATGCCATGGAAAGGGCAAAAGGTTATGAAAATTATTGGCTTGAGGAAGGAGTCATGTATACAGAGGGATGGAAACACTTGCCTAATAAGTGTGTGGCATTCCATGGCTGTGATATCAGAATTCCCAATACCAGGCGACTTCCCTTTTCTGAAATCTTCAGCAAATGCCTAAATTTCCCACAGATAAAGAACAAAATCAAATGGGAAAGATAAACAACCCTCTGTAAGTAAGAAAAGTTTTTGTACTAGAGAACAGTACCACTATTCAGTTGCGTGGACACAGCCTCCTCAGTGCTGTTTAATAATTTTAAGGACCCCAAAGAAGACCCCTGCTTTTTCTTCAGATACATTTTTCTCTCTGATTTGGGCTGGACCAATTAAAAATGCTTTAAGGTGCTTTAGGGAAAAGGAATAAAGGAATGAAACCTCGATGACTAATTTCTGTCCTGTTTACTGCCATCTGTGAGTTTTATTGTGTATTTCTAATCACTAAGTTCCTTAATACTCTCTCTTTTAAGAAAAAGATATTGTAGCTTTATTTTATAGATATGCTCTGGCTGGGTATGTATCTGCTAGGATTACTTGTGAGACCTATTTCATATATCAGTACACTGCAAAGTATGCTGCTGTCTCCATCTGGCTGCTCTGAATCTTGGTGTGCATCCCTAAAAGGAGACCTTGGACATAGCAGTTCCCTTTGTGTCTCTTGACTCTTCTAGAAGCCTTGTGGAGAACTGTCCTATTTACTAGATAGAAACAAGGGATTTTGCAGCTTGTGGGGGTTTTTTTTGTTATAGTATGTTTGTTTGAATAATTTGTCTTGGATAGTATTGTTGCACGGTGATGGGACTACAGAAAGTGCTTTACCTACTGTAAGCCTTCCATATAATGTGGAAAGATTGCAGGTAGAAGGCCTCAAAGAGGCAACCTTTGATGTCCTAACTACCAAAGTAAATTCAAGCCTGTCTCCATTTAAGCTTATACTGAGAGAAGCATCTAAAAATATTAAAAGTGCTTTTTAATTCAGTGCATTGATGTAGATGGGAAATTATGCTCTGTTAGCGTGGATGGACATGCTGTGGCTCTGTTTCTCATCTAAGAGTAAGAGGTTTCACCTTATGGTCGCTTATCCTGTTTACTTAATGCCACTTCTCAATATTCCACTCACTTATTTTGGAATTCTTCAGGCACTGACTGTTCCTCTGAAATGCCAGTGAGCCTTGACAAAAGAAAAACCCACAAATGAGCAGTCATTTAAAAAAGCTTTATATCTGAGAATCACCGGTCCTGCCATTTCAGCCACCTGCTGCCTGGTGTGGCACTGAGAACAACTACCTCCCCCTCAGCCCCTGTGTGTTCCTGGTTCAGGCAGCTGCAGTGAGAATTCTTCAGGCAGTCCAGCAGTGCAGGCTGCCAAGGTTCATCTCCTGTGTGCTAACCTACAGGGCCTCTGCGTGTGAGAAACATGAAAGTATGACCCCTTTCCAATGGATGATCTAAGGAAAAATACATAAATGAAAATACAGCAGAGTCCGGTCATCTGTAGTTATAAATAACTTCTGCTGTTTGGTCAGCTGGAATCACACAAACATGCTATTGTTAGGGGCTGCAAGTATGTGGATACAGATTTTGAAACAGGAATAATGCAGAAAATGAAGGGAGTAATTGGCCAGACAAATGCTTGGTCTTACTCTGGCCATCCTACGGATGGGCACATGAAGACCTGCAGTGCTATTGATAACTTGGCCCTTAGCCTTCACCACATGCCCAGCTCTGCCAGTGTGGACAGCTGCTTTGATGGACTGGCCTCCTAGAGAAAAGCATCAAGCCAGGACTGCTGCAAAAGACAGGCACAGTTCTTCCCCTCCCTTTAGGGGTAGGAGCTGGATTAGAGTGGGGAAGAATGGGAACAGCAGAAAACATCCTTACAGGAGAAGGAGGAAACTGACAGAGCCTTGCATCTCAGGTCAGCTTTTCTCTCTGTTTCCCCCACCCTTCTTGTGAACAATAAGTCCATTTGCTATCTTCTTCTCCTTCCTTCCCCTTCTCTCCCTGCAATACTTGGCCTGGGAGCAGGGTGAAGGGGCTTTTTGTAGTGGTACCCACAGCAAGCAGGAGGGTGGAGGCCCTTTGTAGCCTGGCCAGGGAAGGGCTTGGAGGAGGCTGCTTACAGCCACCAGCTTTCCAGTTGGGAAGGAATGGAGTGAGCAGTGTCTCTGACACAAAACAAAATAGAAGAGCAGTTAAATAAGCGCTGGAAAGCCAGAGTGTTTTAGGGCTGAGAGATTGCTAAGCTGGAATCTTTGTGAGGGAATTGCTAGACTGAGTGCTGGGCAGGCCTTAGGTGCAGGCTCTGCAACAACTGCTTATCAGACTGGGGTCAATTTTTGCTCTGGGAAGATGTCTTCTAATGCAAGAATTTAAAATGTTGCAATAATATGTTCAAGGATTCTCAGATCTGCTGCAGTGGGGTGCCACGTACTTGAATAAAGCAGTGAGCCTGAACCTCACCTTGTTGATACAGCCTTTTGTGCTTAAAAGCAAAGAAGACATTCCTCATTGCTTCCTAAGAACAGAGAGAGACAAAGCTGGATGCTCTGGGAAGATTAACAAGAACCTGAGGAGACACAAAGGCTGCCTTTTCAGAAAGGAGCAAGATAGAGAGAATAAGCAGATTTGGCCCCAGGCAATTTATATTTGTTCCTCTTTCCTTCTGCCTTGTGCAAATATTACTCTGCTCTCTTAATTTTGGCGTTTCTGCCCTTGCCTTGCAGACCTGTGGAGTGGGAAGTCAAGCAGGCAGCCCAAAGGCACCATTGCCAGAAGAGAAACAGGAGGAGGATGTGGAAATAATTGGAAATCCCTGGGTTCCAGAAAGTCAGTGGAGAACATGCCAGCACCCTTAAGCTAAGGAGGGACCTGGGAGAGGGCGCAGTTTGCATGTTTGGAAGGAGAGAGGGAAGTGCGTGTTAATAAGGCAGTGTGAAGGTCTGTGAACTGCAGGAGAGGCATTCGAGGTGGGAACCGCACCCTGTCTCTAATTCCCTCGGCCAATCTGGCTGCAGCAGGAGCCCACACAGAAAAGCTCTTTCAATCCCCTTGCTGTCAGCCGTCTCCACACTGCTTTTGGGCTCTGCAAATGGCTAATGTGAAGCATGGGTGGTGTGTATGTGTCTGCTGTGTTTTGTGTCAGCTTATAAAGCTTTGAAGTTGAAAACTTGTTTTTACAATAAATTTCCTGGTGTTGTGAAGAACAAAGCAGCAAATTTGCTACCTGAAACAGCCCCCATATCAGTTAAATTATCAAATGCAAATGGCTTATTGGAGTAATTCAGGAAAAAACCCCAAAACTACTTCTTAAGAAACAGGCTATACCTTTAAAAGATTTTTCTTCTTCTCATTCAGGAACAGTGTGCAAACAATATGGATTCTCCCAGCTCTGCCATGGTTTTTATCACACTCTGACATTGTGATAGGCTGAGCTGAAGAGTTTTAACTTGTTCTGCAGGACACATGGCTGGAGCAAAGAAACTCCTCCATAGCCCAAGACTTAAACAGGTTTTTTTATGTGTCAGTTCAGCCAGTGCAGAGGAAGTGAAAATCACCCTCAAATGCCCCTTTTTGGAAAGTCCTCTGGAAGATGGGGGACTTCCCAACTTTAGAGTACTGCCAGAACATCCTATTTCTGCAGACTCTTCCAGAATAAATGCTTTGTAAGACTGTGCATTTCCTTGGGACACTCATCTGGGAAAAATTAGGATAATTTCTTTAATCAGGCATTGTGGCTGGGGCAGGGAGAACCGGGCAGCCACATGACCTCTCTCATATGCCTGTCCTTTGTGGCTGTGTAGGACTGGGGGGAATCCATCCTCTACTAATGTGCCACTGCAGGCTTAGACAGCCCAATGAACCATTCTGTTTGCCCTCAGGCTCCTCCAACTTGAAATCAAGCAACAGAGCCACTTTCCTGCATGGAAGCTGCTCAGCAGGAGAAACAGGGAAGAGGTAGCAGCTGCTTAGAGCTCTCCCCTTTGCATCCAAGCTGCTTGCTGGCCCTGAGGTGCAGGGAGGGGGAAAGGGTGATGGGAGGCAGCTGGGGAATGTGATGCCCTCTGTATCCTTCCTGTAGTGACAAGCCTTATTCAAACACTTCAGTTTGAAAAGCTCAGAGTGCAGCTCCAGGAGAATGCTTTCAATTCATAATCAAATATGGGGCAATAACAGATGGATAAAACAAACAAATGTGGGGGAGGATGAGGTACATTCTCAAACACTCTGGAGTGTGTTCTGGGAAGAAGACACCCACTTTCTACATGTTTTTTCTCATTCAGGGTAATCTATGGGCGAGTGAACTTTGGTACCTTCTTCACTGTGCTCAGAAAAATTGCTGGAAGATGCACCTTTTTTTTTTTTTATGTGGAAACAGTTCTCATGTCCTTGCAGGCTTTGAAGCTCTTCCTACTCTGCTGTATTACTCCTCTCCTTACATGAGGAAACTGAGCAAGTAGCTCATCTTTCTGATCAGCACTAATCCTCCCCTGTCACTCTGCCAGCAGATGCAGCCTGTTGAGTGGAGCCCTGGCACAGCAACCCCGACGTGCATTAGTGCTCCGTGGGCCTCATGGTGTTACACTCCTCGTGATCCCTGCTCTGCAAGCTCTGCAAGAGACTCTTTCTGTCCAATGGTGCACTGGGTTCCCACTCCATTGTTCTGTTGGTCATGATAATACATAGGCTTTTGCAGCAAAGAAAGCCTCCATGCAAGCTGGGGGGCTTCTCAAGGCACAGTGGGTCGGTCACCAGAAAAACAGCAGAATGCTAGAGGAGTTCTGTAATGATTTATCATCTCAATGTGCTTGAGTTTCTATGGCTCAGGACTGCATATAAGATTTAAAACCTGCAGCAGACGTGAGGACATTGGTAGTAAAGGAAGGTCCTGACAAAACGGTGTAAGGTGAACTTTCTCAGTTTAATCTTGTTGATCAGTACGGGGTTACTAAGCAGACAGGGAGGATCTCTGCTGCTGGTAGGCCTGTGCAATAGTAGCTAGAAGTGAAGCATGTCAGCATCTTGGAAATCAAGTTTTTAACTTCATGGGTTAATGGCAGATAGATTATAATAGCAGAATTTCTCTCCTATTGTCTGCACAGCAAGAGATCTCTCACCTTTAATTTGTTTTCAAATGTGATCCGTTTCTGCCACCTGTCAGCCAGCCACAGATGCAATATCATACCTGTAGGGAGGTAAAGGACAGAACCAAGTGTAGTCAGTTTGAGGAAAGGGTAATATGCATTTCAAATCAGCAGGAGTAGTTTAATTCTAGAAACAACAACAAAATGCTTTTTATTTTTGACCCCGAGTTCAATTTTGGAGCCTTTCGAAAAGAGAACATTCTCTTGGCATGCCTCTTCTGATTTCTTAAATGTGCCAGTGGAGGAAACATCATGCTCCTGTCTTCAGCTTCTTTGTAATAAGATCCAGTTAAACAACTAAAGATATTAAAAATTCATTAGAGCATTTCAATGGTGTAGTCAATGAGACCTGTTGTTTATCAAAGCATTTCCAGACAAATAAAATGTCTTTTTTTTTTTTTTAAATCATATAGTGGAAGACATTTGTTCAGAGTGCTTTGTATAAAATTGATTTTGTATTTATATGGAAATCATTTTACACTTCTTTAATGAAGCAGTAGGTGAAGTTAGGTAATAGGGCAGATCCGTGAGAACATCTCAGCTTCAACTGCCAAATTCCCCTTTAGGTCAAACAGCACAGGTGAATTACATCACAGTACTGGGGCGGTACTCAGCAATAAAAGAAGTTAATTGCAAATGCTTCATTAATTGTCTTCCTCATGAAGGATTTTAAGGGTACCTAAAGGTTTGCAAATGAAAATACAGTGAGCCAAATTCTGCTCTGATTTCCTAATGGTGTCTCAGAAAGATCTTGGTTATCCATATGAACTATCAACCCCCAAATGATTGTGATACTTACTTCTGACGCTACTAGATACTAGAAACATAGGAGACTTTGGGCAAATCGAAATTGTATTGTCGAGGCAAATTTGCCACTGGAAAATAGCTTGTCAAGTCTCATTTTAAGAATGCTAAATTGTGTTCTATATAGATTTCTGGAGCAGCATCAGGTTAACTGATTTTTAATTTCTGTTCAACTGCATGGAATGTGACCAAATCAAGAGCCAAAATAGCTGATGCAGTTTCTTATCACCCAGAAACTTGCACAAGTTCTTCAAAAGCTGTTATCGTGGAAATAGCTCTGTTCAATGTGATTTCAGTTCTGCCTCTCAGTGTGGTTACTGAGAATGCTAGCCTGAGATCTGAAGTTAACCACAATGTCCCAGTACAATAAAAGTTGAGCCAATGCATTAGATCTGCATGACCTTTCACAGGAATCTAGATTGAAGGTGACAGCAAACTTGACAACTGAGTTAAGACTCATGTTGGTGAGGAAAAATTGTATGAGGCTTGCTGCAGTTCCCATCAATCTAAACACAGTGGGGTCTGGTATCTGTGTTCGAAGGATTCTGTTATTCTTTTAAAACTATTTGAAAGGGTAATGGACATTTATGCTTGGAAGACTAGGGACCTATTTGAATTTATGAGATTTCAGTATTTTAAGCTTTAAATTAGTATTTAAAATGTATGCTTATCTTATAATATAAAATCCATGGTTAAGCTTAGAACATAATGTTTCTCCAGATGTTTACATACATGAGCCAAACTGAGAAAAAGATTGTCAAATAATTTAATATCCAGCTCTGGAGAAAAACTTTCTTGAAATCTCTTCTGAACTGTGAATCATTAAAAAGAGTAATCTTAAGTGCACAGTATTTTTCAATGGCAGTCTGAAAAGACTTCATAGTCTTACAAGGACATATTTTATATACACACATTAAATATGTACTCTTAAGCCTCCAAATAAAGATATATAAAGAGTACTACTTTCAATACTGTGATTTATCATGAACAGAACCTGCTCAGTTCTATGCATTTTTCTCTTGCGTTTAGAAATTTATTCTTGTCAGAAGTACAGAAGCTCCCAAAGCTTCCTTTTCTTGTAAAGATGTGCCTGATCTTATCTTCTATAAAAAGCTCTATTTTGGCTAACGCTCTATTTACATAGGAATGCAAGCATAATTAAATGCTGACAGCAAGAGGTCTGTTTGGGTGAAAACTGAATGAATATCTTATAGTGATGTGGTTAACAAACCTTATAAAAATAAAAAGGAGAAGCTGCACCCTCACACACTGGGCAGTGTTATGGAGTAGAGGGTGTCCTGGAGTGGAGGTATGTAAACAACAAGGTGGCAGTGTTAGGTTTGCGGTGTTGACAGCAGCATAAACAGCATAAAGAAGCCTTCTAAACAAAATCTCCAGCTCATCAGTGGAGCCGACCCACCACAGGCCTGCAGAGCTGCTGAGGAGGCGAGGTGCATGGCTAGAGGTGCCTGTGTGTTTGCAGCAGCAGGGAGGACGTGTGTGCGGTACTGCTCTGCCGTGGGGCTGTGAACAGGTGTGACCCCGACAGGCAGAGCGGACATGGAAGCTCTAGAGGGCTGGCACATCGCAGGGCTTTAGCAGCACCAGGTCTTCTGCTGCCCCAAATTCCAGAAAAGGAAGAAGTAGCCCCACTAAAAGTTAATTTTGCAAACCACTAGGCTCTCCCTGTCAGGAAAAAACAGAGTGAGTGAAATCCTGACCCCCTTAAATCCATAAGGATGTTACAGCTGATTTCAGAGGGTGGTAAAACACTAACCTATCCCTTTTGCTAAGTCTCTCTAGCCCAAGCTGCCTGTGTGGTTTTTAAGGGCGCAGAAAGGGATCAATACTCTGTCCATCTTTCTCCTTTTCTAAATTCTCCCCTTGTCTGCCTGTTCTGTTGGAGTCAAAACCCAGTGTGTGTTGGAATCACCCACAGATGCTGAATAGCACTGTGGCATGAAGGAAATACTAATTTGCAGAGTGTTGTGGATCTTCCTAAGAATGGAGACTGAGTTCAGGTACCTTCTTTTTTATGTCACAGGGCATGAAAAGTAGCGCTAAGTGAGATATGAACTGCCCTGAACAGATGCAGCTGGTGTGTTTGACTGTGATAAGTGATGGGAAAGCATGCCATATCTTCCCTTAGGAATGTGTTTATTGGTTGAAATGTTGCATCTGATACCATTTTTTACTGGTAAGTTTAAATAGGGAATACCTATATACTTGTCGCAAATACTTAGATGATTATAGTTGGGTTTCCTTTTGTTAATGCAGTTATTCACTGTTGCCAATGTTTTAAAATGTATCTGTATAAACTTGGGCATTCAGATCCATATTTCAGTTTATAAAGAAGTGGTCTCATTTTCCAAAGCACAGAGAGACTACGAGACTTCTTGAAAAATGAGCATCAAGTGAAGTGTTGACATGATTGCATGTGATGGGATCACATGTAGATAGATGTGATCACATGATCACAGTTGTTCATGTAGAAATCAGATCCATTCCAGATTCCATTCTAGAAGATGTATAGGTGCCTTACTTCAGTGCTAACATCTTGTGTCTCAGCAGCTTGTTAGTAAGTGCCATCTGGTTTAAAATCAGAAGAAGAAACTGTTTTTGGAAAATTCCTAGGTTATGGTATTTCAAATTTCTTTGTAGCTGCAATTAAACCGCCTAAATAGTCAAGTATTTAATAGCATATTTTATAGACCACCTTTATTTGGCTTGTAGTGTAGTTGATTAAATTTAGAAGACTATACAAGCTTGTCCTTTCTTTTTGGTTGAGTGATGGAAGTAATTTGTCACTGTTTCCATCACAGGCCGCATGATTAAGATCAGAGTCAAGAACACAACTGTGCAGATCTCAACCACTGGGACCATTGCTGTGCACTGAGATAACCAAAAAAGGTAGAGACTGAAAGAAGTCAGTGTGATTTGAAATTAATCAAGATGCAACAACTCCCTTCTGTAGGCTGTGGTTGGGAATTCTCAGCTGAGCTGAGTGTGCCAATGGCTGATTCACAACTGCTGGCCTGTTCCTTCTCTGACCTAACGCTGTGCTCTTCTCACAGCTGCTGAGCTGCTGATAAATCCTCTGAAGTCTAAAACCTTGGGTTGCCCGAGGTTAAGGGAGCCCTGACAGTCTGCACCAGCTGAAGATCAGTCCCCGGGTGTCTGAACCCTACAGGGAGTGTTTTTTTCCCGGTGAGCAAAATGTTTGAGGGAACTGCAGGGACTGTGATCTGAAAATACTGGGGGGAAGGAACAGCCAAGACCCAAATAATAGCTCCTTTGGTAGCAGCTAACACATTTCCTGACTGCAGTGTTGTCCATGTAACTTGAAAAGAATTCTGAATGAGTCTGTGGCAGAATAAACTAGTTAATGAGATCATGGGAGAGGGCTTTTTTTTCCTTGATGACCAACCGTTGTCTTGTCTGGTGGTAATAAATACACGACAACCACAAGTAATGGAAGAGCTTATAATTGCCAACAATACTGGATCCCAGGCTTTCTTTTCCATGGGCCAGTGCAGTGCATGGGCCACACTGTAGTTCAGAGGAAAAACAGACAGGCTGAAAGCAAAACATAGATTTTTGCTTCCAGCATGGGCTTTTGCAGTGCTTCTGAAAAAAAGAAAAGCTCCCTGTAGAGTATTTATTTCAGTTAATCTTTAGAGACAAGTTATACAACTCAGGAAAAGTATGTGAAGGAAAAGATAGGACGCCTTCCATAAGGATGGCTGGGTTTGGTAGGAAGATCTGCTTCTGATTAACATGCCAAGAAGGTACTGAGGTTGAAAGAAAATTTTACTAGACACTTTTAAAGGAAACTGTTTAGAAAAATGCCATGTACTGACCTCTGAGAAAGATCTCCAGAATCAGTGTTTCCTTCCAGTTCACTCTGAGGTCTCTACCTTTCTTCTCTGTCATGCACTCAATAGCAATAGTAATAATACCAATACTTTCTGTACTGCAACACTCTCTACTTCAAAGCACTTCAAAAACACTGGACTAGATTCAGTCTGGTCTTCTATGGATATAAACTTTCTGTTGAAACCCTGGCTCTGTTATAGTGAATGGCAAATTTCCCACTGCCTTCAGTGAGGCTGAGATTTCACTCACTCCTTGTCAAAGAATTTGGGCAAAGCAAACCTTCTGAAAGAGGTGAATGTGATAGCTGAAAGGAGATGAAACGTCTCTTCATTACAAGGAACACATAATTCTCAAAATGGAGGACAGGCACCTCCAGACTGTTAGGGCAGTGACAAAGGGAAGAAAGCCTAACCAATTATTCATTTCACAGTGTCTCTTTTCTCTGAAGTGAAGCATTAGGACAGTTCTCTGATTTTGTTGTGCACTCGAATTTGTAAGTCTCTGGTATTTATATAGATATGACTACGGATAAACAGCTGCTTGACATACTAGCTTGGTTATAGCTTACTGACTTCTTGATAGCCTTAGTTTTCCAGTACTTTTGCTTAGCATTGTCACTTGCAATTGTTCATAATCAGAACAGTAGGGCTTTATGCCCCTTTAGACAGAAGCAGACCAGTCAGATCCTTGCTCACATGCATGCTCAAATGTGTTTTTCTTTTTAACACTTAAAACACTGCCAGTGTCTTGAATATTTTTAGTCCCTTCTATCACATTGCTCAGTGAAGACAGCCTTCAAAGTCTTTTTGGGCCTAAGAAGATACTGTATGTTTTCAGAAGTATATTTAGAGGTTGTAAAATGCTATGTGTTTATTTTGTATGAGTAAACATTTGTATGAGTAAACATCTAGTTTTGTGATCCCAAAGAAATTACTAACCATATTCAAGGCTGAAGAGCAGACATAGCACGGAATATCAAAACTGAACAGTGAGGAAGATATTAATAAATAAAAATGCTTGAAAAACTAGTTGAAGCATTGAGTCATGGCAGCCAGCTATATTTGCTCCTTCAGATCAGGGCTCTGAACCTGAAATCCTTATTCAGGGTAGAATTTATATGATGTTGCCATCTGCCTTTGCTTTTGAATGATCTTACTGAGCATTTCTACCCTCCTGGGGTAAATAAACCCCATCTGTCCAACAGTGTCTGTTACCTGAGCTGCTCTCATTTTCAGCTTCCAGTTGGTACATCCTGAATATGCCAAAGTGCAGTCCTGACATCTTGGCCTTGTTTTTCTTTCTGCTCTTCCATGTGTGTATCTTATTTCATGGAAGTATGCTGAGAGGTAGTTTGCCATGTAAAAAATGTGATGAAAATTGAAGGAAGACTTCAGATTTTGGCCACGGTTCTACATTTTTTTTCCTATGTATAAGTCTTTACAGCACAGCCAGAAGAGAATATGGAAACAGCTGAAAAGTAAGTTGCTCTTCTCCTCCTTAGGTCTAAAGTCATAATTTCTCTACGTATTTTGGAAAAGCTGCTTTCCAAATATGAGCTTCACAGAGTTACTGTGGCCTTGTATTTGCATTCTGTGCCTCATCACTAGGAGCAGCTGAACTAGTTTAAATTCTCAAAAGCAATGAGAAATTCACTAGAGACAATAAATCATAGACATCATGAACTTCTGACTAGTGTGAAGTCATTCAGAAATATATTTCCCACCAGATCTCTGCAGTCTGTGGTATTCCCATCAGGTGATTAATCCTCTGTCAGGGTGCAAAAGGAGACAAGGAAATACAGCAGATAAGGAATACAACACTGATTATGCTTCCAGACTCTTTGGGTGATAGAAACAGACTGCAATCAGTTGCAATGCCTTACACTGTATGCCTTTTAAAAATTCTAAATTATGACTGAAGTGATAAAGTGCTCTGAAGTATAGATGTGTGTGTACATGAATGCATGTAGGAGTCTGAAGTGTAAAGAATAAAAAATAAAACCACTGCATTATCTTTCCTGACTAGCTGAAAATACATTGGTTTTTTGGTAGTTCTAAGGTTTTCAGGTTTTATTTTTTTCCCTTCGGGCTGGGAAAGCAGTCCCTGTAGTGTAAGAGGAACACACAATATTTGAAATTGTCTGTTACAGTGATTACTGTCACTCTTGGCCTCTGAGTGTGCTTGCTCTCATAGGAAAACTTGGCAGCATTGGATGTTACCAGATGCTTGAAGTCTGAGTAAAATTGGAGAGGAGCACAGGTGTATAAACCCAGGAGAAAGAACAACTCAGTGAACAGGAATTATGATCAAATACAAGAAAGAAGAGTGCATTGGTGGTGTTTGAGTGAAAAATGCAATTTTTCTATTGCAGAGCTTGAAGAGATTTTTGACTGAAATCAGGGATTTAAAAGAAAAGAGTGGATGCCCTTAAACACTTTTTCCCTGAAGGACTCTAAATGTGGTGATTGCTGTTTGACCTGACTGGCGCTGTCTGAATGGGAAGGGGTGGGAATGATGTTTGGATCTGTCAATAAGGATTCTGATTGAAATACTGCATGCCTCAAAGAAGCAAGGAATGGAAGGCAAGTAGCTTTTGGCTTCAGTCTTGAACGGTTAAAAGGAAGAGAGTGCCATGTAATCAGAACTGAAATTTCATTAAAGGCATGGAACAGATTGTGTGGCTCTCATTTACACCTGCACAAATTTGGGTTTGGTCCATGAAGCCCAACTAACTGGTGGAACTGAGCCTGGCGTCTTATGCGTGCGTGGTCCCTGGCTCTGGCAGCAGTGGCGGGTGAGCTGCTATCAGGAAATGGGGCATGTGTTTGTGTCCTCAGATCTGTGTGCTAAGTGCTAGGCCTGGCCTGACAGATGTTAAAGTGCCTCTGACTAAGCAGGGAAATTATATACAAAAGTTTCCTATTACGGCTGGAATAAACAGTTTCTTAACTTTTGTGTATGCTTGTCTTTCAGAGAGGCACTGTGCTCTCACTCTGTAAGAACACTGATTAATTGCCTCAGTTCCTCTGGATCCCAGCACCTCTGGAACCTGTGGGAAATTCCTTTTCATACTACTACATTGACTTCTCAAAAAAAGTTTAAGTGCTTCATAAGCATAAATTAATTCAGCCAAACAGCCTTTCTGTGATGTGGGAAAATCTGTGATGCCTACCTGACACCACTTACTTGACTTGCTTAACATTACAAACTGAATCAGTGATGTAGATAAGAACCAAACTCAGGATCCCTTCTTTTGACCTCCTTGCTTCATGCAGTGAATGCAAACATGGAAAACTCACAATATTCAACAAGTGGCTGGACTGAGACTAGGGCACCTTTGCATGATAGTGCAAAAGCAGTTCCATTTATGAATTCCTCCTCCCACTTAAAAAACTACCTTTAGTGAGAGGAAAACGTTCTAAAAAAACTCACTCTTACAAATGTAGCACTAAACAATTTCTGCCCTTAATTTTTTACCCCCATATAACTGTGAGTGGCTTTACTTAACATTCACAATCCAATTGCTTACTTGGGTGGCTGAGATATCTGACTGGCCTTTAGATTTGGTTCCCTCTGGAGTCAACAGACAGGTGTGTATCTAGGAGGTTCTTCCAGAGCATGATTCAGAGCAAAAGTCCAAGTCAGGTGGTCAGATTTGAGTGAGTGCCTAAAGCCTTGACAAACTCATGTTCCTGATTGCAAAAGGTGGAGCTGGGATTCATCTGACAACACAGTATAAAAGAAATGAAATATGCCTGATAGAGAAAAGACCAAGAGGTGATTATGTCTGTGCTATGTTTGTGCATCCATGAGGGCTCTAAGCAATAGGAATAAATGTACAGTAGAGACATCTATGTTACAGTCAAATGTCTATCTGGATTTGCAGTACTAAGCATACCTCAGAAACTACACATTCGTTTGTGAAGGCTGATTAAAATTCCCAATTTTACATTAATAATCAGACAACCTGTTGTCATTTGCCCTCTCCCTTACATAACAACTTCTGCCAGACATTAATTTTCCACTCAGGGAGGCTAAATGCATGTGAACATTATCTTGAATATCTTTTCTTAAGACAAGACAATGACATTTCTCTGTACAAGTTCAAACATGACTCTCCCATGTTGCAAAGAACTGTCAAATTGAATAACAGGTAGAGTGAAAGCACCTTTCCCAAACTATTCAAATGAGCATCACCTTAAATAAACAGAACCTGGCTAAGGGTTACATGAAAGATTTGTCATAGCAAGAAGTAATATTTGAATGATAATATCTCTTAATTTATTCATTATTTAAAGTTACTCTTTTAAATAGACCTAGAGCAGTCTTTCCCAGGTAACCCCTGAGATAAAGTTATCAGTCTCTGTCTCTCATCTTCACTGCATCCTGCTGTAAATAATGCCTTTGCACATGGTATCTCCTACCAGTGGTGATTGCAGTAACTCTTTGGCTCCCAGCAGAAGTAGCTGGGGGTGTGGTTAAGCCAGGATGCAGCGAACATGATTCATACAAAAAACCTCAGACCTTGGACTGGTTGTAAGGGATTCCCACGTTTATTATGTGGGAAAGTGTTGAACATATTGTATAAATTATACAATGGAGCTGAAAGATTGGGATTTCCCTGTGTTAGTCGGTTGGTTATTACTACACTAGATTTAGACTGTCATTAAAGAAGAAAATAAGAATCTTTCTTAATATAGACAGCAAGACAATATTCAGGATACTTTTTAATTAAGAGAATCCCAGAGAAATTAGAAAGTGATGCAGAAATTGGAGCAACAACTGATTTGCTTTTGCAAATAACCACAGCCTTTACAATGAAATGGCTTGATACTTCTTTTTTTTTTTTTTCCTTTTTTTCTTGAAAGCAGAGTCTCTCTAGCAATTCAGTTATATTGACAGAAGACACGACCTTTCTTTGGTATTCAGGGCATTTACACTGTCTGACTGATTCTACTTTAGTCATCTGTTGGGGTGCAGTTTGGAGGAACCCAGGTTCCTCATACTGCCAGTATAGAGGAGGCAGGCATGATTCAGAGAAGCCAGGCTAAATGCCTAAAAGAATTTGAAGGAGATGGTGTGAATACCACCTGTGCTTCTACTCTGAACCTCATTTTTCAGTAACTCATAGTTTTACTGTGAAATTTCTCTTGGAGCTCAACCTTTGCACACATGAAGTCAGGGACTTGTAACAGCCACCAATTTGTAACAGCTGAGAATCTGGCCCAGGATCTGTAATTTTGTTTTTAATAGCTATTTGGAAGAGATTATTTTACAACTTGTTCTAATATGTACATTCCCAGTAGACTGCTCAGGTAATTACTTGGGCTGTAGTTCAAATATTCCACAGTTTGAAATATGCTTGTAGAAAAATCTATTTTTCTGTGTACAGAGGTATAGAACAGTCACTTCTTTGGCATGTGACTTCTTTGGCATTCCTTTGCAAACAAATCTAAAGTTGTAGGTGTATAAATGAATCAAGATGCAAGTATTTTCAGTTTGTATTTAAGAATACATTTGGAAATATGAACCTTTGCGCAGCAAAAATTTGTGACTTGGAAACACACAAGGTTACACAGAATAAAGAAAAAATTAGGAAATGATAATGAAAAAGAAGTTTGACATTGAAGAAAAGTCTTATATGCCATCCTGAGTACTGCTGACTTTCTCTTTGGTTTATATGAAAGATGTTTTCTACCTATGAATTTTTCTTATGTTCACAGGTCAGTAGGGCTTAGTTTAAATTTCTATGCTAAATTTATGTATATATTTACATTATGTATCTCCATAATTAATAAGAAGTTAAAGATCTCTGAGCCACAACAAATTAAAGTGATATTTCAAACAAGGTGTTCAAGCCTGATAATTTAGTGCTTTAAAGATCCTCCCTGCATAAATGTGAAATTATTTTGAGCTGGGCACACTGGATGCAAAGGACAGCTTCATAAGTTAATTTTCCCAGGTTAGAGTCTTGACAAACTGCCTCCGTTTGTATTGTGAAATGCATTTCTCAGCCCTGCTCCTGATTTCCCAGGGAACCCTGCCCTTTATATTAGAAGTGAATAATTAGATCACTGGGTTTAATGTCATTATGCAGCTTGCCAAGGCTGGGTACGCTATCACTTGCTAGAAGGTGTACTCGGTCACCCTAATGATTGTAAGGCAGGACCAAATCTTTACTTTCCCTTGGGAATCAACCTCAGGGTGGCGTCACTCAGTCAATGCATGACTTTTCTTTCAGGGTTTAACAAGCCTCACCAAAGACTAAATGGTGTATTGTAAAACCAGACCTGCAAAGCCTCACACACCTAACAAATGAGTACCACTCCTTTTTGCTCTAAGGAAAAATTAAAACAAAGGAGAGAAAAAAAAAAAGGGGTCTTGCCTAAAGGGATTTCTCAGTGCTATTAGGAAAAAAAAAAATCAAGTCAAACAAATAATTTTCTCATACCTAGAGACACTGTGACACTATCTTTTGCTTGACACCATAACTGTGCTTTGGTGGTAGCGATTAAATGCTGTTCAGCAGGCTAAGCCCTGTCTGAGAAGTTCTGTTTAAGAAAAAGAATGGGTTATTTGGCTTTCTAGCAGTTTCAAAAACCAAAAACTTAATAACAAGAGGTCAGATGAGATTATGAGGAAGATTTTTTATTACATGAGAAATAACTTCAAGAGAACTTTAAAATAAAATTTTCTTTAATCCAGGAATCAAAATGCTTAACATTGAAACATTGTTAAATGTAAATAGTATTGCTACTTGAAATGTTTTAAAATATATTCCAATCTTACCCCTACACAAAATAATTGAGTAAAATAGCTGTATGTTACTCGGCACATTTCAACATCTCTATTCTGAAAAAGGGCTGTAGCTACAAATTTTGTTTCATTCAGTCAAAATGACCTGAATTTAATACTGTCTCAGAAGACAAGCCAGGAATAGATTTTTTTTTTAGCACATCATGTGCTTTTGCATGCTATAGGGTACGTGCGAGTGCTCTAAGGAGAGACTGAAACTGGTACTAAAGAAATTCACCCTAAGACCAAGAACATCATGAAGCAAATGCCTGCTGCAAATTACAATATCAGTGCTTTGTCTTTATTCCACCTGCACATTCATTTAATCTATATACAATGTAATGAATATCCTCCTAATATGAAATATTTAACCTCTAAGAACCCTTTGTAGATACAGCTTTACCTTTTCATTTCACACACCTAAACCTTCACTCATATTCAGCCATCCTACCCCCACACAACCTGTATGGGGCATCCACTTTTAAATAATAAGACACATAATTAGCCATTAATACACTAGAGGTTAATGAGTAGGTATAATCTCATTACCGTAATGGGAGTTACAGGTGTAACTTGTAAGCAGCCCTAGGCTGCCAAAGAGTGCAAAGGAGTTATTGCTACCTTTAAATATAAGTTAAATAAACATGATTCATATCTAATTTTTCTTCATGTACCTTGGCATTCCAGAAAGTTTTATGATTTTAGCTGAAATGGTTAGCTGCTCCAGCAAAAGGCTGGGAGGCTTGTCCTGGCTGAAATTCCTACCCAAACTGATGTTGTTGATAGGCTTTTCCAATGGGACTCAGACATTAGGTTTTCCTTTATATGTTGCAACTTTTTGCTGTTGTTTTCTAGCAATTTGTCTGGAAAATAAAAATTGGCAAAATATCTATACGTTTGTAGTTCAAGATCACAGGAAAAAGTTCTGTTGGGTTTTAGTGTCCTAGAAAATTTAGGCAAATGTGATTTTCTGTGAAATGTTGTATGTGGTTGTTGCTATCAACATATACATCACGCATATATTGTACTTTGCTGCTGTGATCTCAGGAACCACTTGTCTAAAGTTTGGTTTGGTTTGGAGCCAGCAATGCAGCTATTCACCTCCCCAAATATGAGTACTAATGAAAAGCTTTTCATTTGTAATTGCAATGAACTAGAGAGCTTCTAAATGAGAAATGAGAATGAGGTATTTAGAACACTAAATACCAGGTACTTATTCTTCACTTTTTAGACGTAATTTTTCACTAGATAACTTTCATGCTTTTTTAAAGAAAAAAAATTCCTTACTGTTCCTTAACTAATTTGATTGCATTCATTGACCAGAATATTTCCCTATGCCAGTCAAAGGCACAGCATATTTAAATGTTCATTAAGTTCCACTAATTAATTACATAAATTTCACTAACATATTATTGAGTGAGGGGTCTGCATTATATTACAGAAGAATCTTTTGTCCTTTATTTCTTTTCTTAGAATGCCTCAGAGCTTTGTTTAAAATTATTAAACTCCACTTCAGTGGCAATTACAATTTTTATCATGAAAATGCAGTCAATTTACTAGATTTTTCAATAGCATCTTACTCTTTTTTGAAGAAGCAGTGCAAAATGTAGCATGCTATACCTTTGATGTCTCTGGAAAATGAATAGTGACTGCAGGGCAACTCCATCTAGCTATGGGTTGCTCAGGTCTCGTGGGAGAAAAGTTAAGTCCTATTCCACCTGCTGCCAGCTGGGAACCTGCTGATTCCCTCTGTCTGCCTTCTCAGAGTGCTTCACCTGCTTCCTTGCCAATCCCAGTCTCTTCACACGGGCTGTGGAGCAGCAGGTGGAAGGTGGGGCAGCACTGCAGTAAGTGGAGCGGGAGGTTTGCTGGCAGGGCTCTCTGAATTGCTCCAAGTACTGAAGCTGGCAAGGGTGAGGGTGAAGCAGGTGAAAGGGCGTAGTCACCTAAAAAAAAGGATGGGTGGAAAAAAGGAGTGGGAAAAGGGATTAAGACAGTTAATTTATCAGAGATGGTTAGAGAGATGGTATTCACAAGTATATTCTTTTCCCTTGGAGCTTTATTGCTTAATGATAAAGATATCTACCCTTGATTTCCTTAGAGCTGTCTGAGAACCTGAACTGAAGACTGCCAGAGATTTCTCTTCAGTCAATGACTGGCTCCTCTTTCACAAACATCCTCTGCTATGTATTTTGTTTTCTGTTCAAGTGGCACAGTGTCTAGGCACAGTAAAAAGAGATGGCAATCTTCTGTCCCTATCACTGTTTTTTTTTCCTTTGCAAATGTACATACAAAGGTTTTGCCTAGTGTAGTACACAATTGGCATACCTATTTCATGACTAAAGAAGCATTAGAGTTTAAGGCTGTCAGAGAGAATCAAGGCCTTTTCATGAACCAATATAGCTTCATCTAAAATCTGTGTTAAAATTTCTGCTTTCCTATCAGAAGATTGTACCAGAACTTTCCTCCTTTACTATTTAGAAGCTTCCTAAAATTATCACATTGTATTTATCTCAGGGGGATCATGGCTTTTCTTCTAGGTTAACATCTTCAGAGGGGATGTGCACCTGGCAACTTCCACTGATGAGCTTTCCAGTAGGCTTGTTCCCAAAGCTGAGAAAATCAAAAGCCCCCATGTTAATTATCAGTATTTTGAACTAAGAAGTATTCAAGTCAAGAATTGTATCATATCACTGATGTCTCCTTTGCCTGGATACAAATTCAAATCCCTTAAGATTATTATAGTCTTGAAATTGAGAGGTATCATGCATATGTAATTTTGACCAGTAAGAACCTATGCTGTTGACATTATCATTCAGTAAAATGTGCTGACTTGAGGGACATGAATGCATTGTGCAATGCCTGAGAATTATCTCTTACTAATTAATCCCTCTTTGTTTGTAATCTCATGGGAAATATTTTTTCCTGTATGGCTGGAAGGAATATATGGATGAATCCTTAAGGTGGCCTTAGTATTTTATCACTTTTTTTTTTTTTTTTTTTTTTTCCAGTGGAAGGCCTTAAAACAAATTTACCATGTACACAATTTTTTTTTTTTTTACAGGGGTGGGGGTGGGGTGGGTCTGTAATCTTAAAGCATTGTAACCTAAAACCTGGGTGAATTTTAAACAGAAATTCCCTTCTAGCTAAAAATAGGGCTAATTAACTTCCATAGTTAGAAGCCTAGTTTGCCTCCCTTGGCTTTCTTCTTTCATGGATGCATTGAGTGCTGACTTTGCAGTATCAGCAGATTTATGTATTGCCTCAGGTTTAGACTTTTCCTAACTTCTATTTTTTTTCCTTTGGCTTTTCATTTACTATTTAAAGCTGTATAAACAAGCCAATGTTGGGTTCTGATAATGAAAATAACTTGATGCAGATATGTAATTTCTATATGGTAGTGTTTGCAGAATCAGATCTCTGCAACCATTAAACTCATCAGAACAGAGAAAAGCCATTAATTTCTCACAGCTAGAAGGCTTGATTCTCATTTTCCTTGAAGGACATGTGCACATTTTTCAACAAGGTATAAAGGAAAATAAAATAGTGCACTGTGCTACTGCTTTATTACTACTACTGTAATAAAGATTAAATGTAAAATTATTCTAAGCTTCAATTGAAAGCAACTTCATAAACACTCCTTTTCCACAAGAACTTTTCTTAACCGTCACCTTATAATTATCTTTTAAATCCAGCTATATCTTTGATAAATGTGGTACAAGAGACAGAACTGTCTCTAAAAGCCACTTAACTGTATTTTGTGTTCAGAGGTTTTTCCCTGGAATATTTTCTCAAAGGTAGGATTTGGCATAGCAAGTTCCTTCTTATCTGACAGCAGCTGAGCATTTTCAGTCCTTTCCTGGAGACAGACAGCTCTTCAAGGAGCTGGTCCACAAGCTGAATGGTGGTCTCAGGAACTGGTATGTAATCACCAAAATCAACATCACTTAGTGCTATTTTCTTGTCAGATGACCAAGTGGAAATTAGCCATAGTTTTCCCACATGAAAATTACTAGTTTTCTCCTCAGTCTTTAATGAATTTCATTGTAGATGCAAAAGAACATGGTTTGAAACAGCTTTCTTTTTAATTAGCAAAACTGACAGTGGTTAGGTGAGATGGAGCTGATTAATAAAAAGAATTCTGAAAAAGATATTTTAGTTGAGTAATATGCAAAACAAAAAATATTTAAACATAGTTTCAGTGGTAATAGATCTGTCAAAGCAGTTAATTGCAGTGTCTCAACATCTCTATGACATATGAAATCACTTTTACTATCATAAATCCTGAAAGGAAAGCCAAGCCCTTTATTTTCAAAACAGCCTCTGATTTTGGTTCATACCATTTCAGTTCACTAGTTTCACACACACAGGGCTTGATTACCCGTACTACTACATAAATCCTGCCTTTGCAACAATTTTTTCTGTTCTTTTCTCTAAAATATAAATAATCAAAACTGGCATGTGAATTCCCATTTCTACTCTTTCTATCTCTCCCACAATATCAAAGCAGATATGTTGACATATTAAGATTAGTACAGGATGTTTCAGTCTTCCTAATTTTAAAATTTTTCTGTTGGATATTTCTTACACTGATTTAGGGAAACTTGGCTATGGACCCTATTTTGCTGTCCAAAACAATTGTTTGCAAGAAACCTTTCTTCTTAATGCAATGTGTATAGTATTTTGGGGGAACATTAGCAGCTTCTCTCTGAACAATAGGAAGACTGTGTCTTAGAAAGCTCTGGAAAGGATTTAGAGGTCAAAGAAGACAAGTCACTCAACATGAGTTCCCAGTGAGATGTTCTGGGAAAAGACTGATGTGGTCCTTTGATATATAAGAAGGGGAGTTGTGAGTAGCATAAGGAGGTGTTTTTACCTCTATCTGACACTGGGGAGATTAACACTGAAAACACTGCATACTGTTCCTGTCTCTTAGCAATGTTGTTGTAACTACAGTGGTCTAAGGATACAAGGAAGATTTGTAGCAAGGGATGCGTTTTTGTTTATTGGACCAGCTCAGATGTTTGGAAAAATACAGAAAAACAGTAGGGCACATGGGCCCATCTTCATACCATGATGTCTGTATTGGGAAAAATTTTGCAAGAGTACAAAAAAGAGAAATAAAAGTTGTTCCAAACTGTGAAAAAACCTCAATAGGATAAGAAAGAGAAGTAACTCAAGATGTTCATCATATTAAAATAAATACTGAGTGCATTAATGTTTTCAGTTCAGAACAGATTGTGGGTACTGAGGGGCATTATGATTCGGAGATGAAAGACATACTGAGGAGGAAAAGAAAAACATAATGAGGAAGACAGCAAAAAAGCACTTTAAATAAAATAAGGCACAATTATTTAGAAAAAAAAAAATGCAAGTAACAATGCCATGTATTGCATGCATGTATTTGTACAGGTGCCTCCAGTAACTTTTGAACATGTTTCTCTGAAGTGACTCTTGGTGGGGGGAAGTCTGAAAAGCAATTATGTTTCTGCAGCTTTCATGAAAGTATTTGGTCAAGAATAGGTTAAACTTCTCTCCGAGCAGTTCTGACAGAGAGATCCATAGTGAT
Organism: Fringilla coelebs; assembly: GCF_963513975.1. NCBI lineage: Eukaryota > Metazoa > Chordata > Aves > Passeriformes > Fringillidae > Fringilla > Fringilla coelebs. Next base: position 42,860,798 of record NC_140028.1, on the reverse strand, counting down.
CTGAAGTACTGTCAGGGCCATAATGTGAGGTGTCACATTAGTAACACACAGAGGATCCACAAGGACTTGGGAAAAAGACCTTAAAAATGTTCTTCTGTATAGGGGAAGAAACCTTAATCAGAGCTCACAGCTTGTTAGGCATCGAAGTCAATTAACCATGAAACACAAATCCATAGGGGACTAAGCTTTATTAGTCCCAAGCCTATATTAGTTGTGTAATACTTAGGGTGATTAGCTGTAGGGATAAACTTCCAAGGGAGAAGTGGGTTAGCCATCTTTTGAAGTCTTTGGATGTCTTTTTTGGAAGACAGTGAAACACAAGTAATTGAGTTAACAACAGGAGTAAGTGAACACAATTGTATGGCCTTTATAACAGAGGAGGAGAGCCTGATGACCTAATGTTTTTTTCTGGCCATAAAAATCTACAAATCCATAAATGCAAAGCATCTCAGATGAGTCTTATGAGGAACTGGCACAGTGTCATCCAGCTAATTAGCTCTATGGCTACTGCCAAACGTACGTCCAGGTGAAAGCACCCCAGCCTGGCTAGTGGGTTAGGGCACTGTGTCCAACATCTTTCATTGTTGTCAGTGGAATGTTAATAGATGATGGCAGCACAACAGGGGTGAGGACGGACAACTGGGAAAAGTTTAAGATAATGTCATCAGAACTGAGGGCTGTCACAGTATAATAGTCTCCTGCTGGTACCTAAATGCAGAGGAACTCACGGAAAATTAAACATCAAGGCATGTTCATTTGCAAAGCTGCAGATACGGATCCTATGGCAATCTCCTGTTACAATGGGCTTATTTCTGCTTTACTAAATGAATGTGGAATCAGTGGACCAATAATTGTAAGGTTATTTTCTGCATGGCCAGAAGCCAGGTGTACTTTATTGTGTACTTAATTTACAAAGCATTTAACTACTAAATTAAAGATTAAAAAGTATAGATTCAGAATGGATTCAGATTCTGCTGCTAATTCTGCCGTGCTTATGATCTCCTTTAGCTCCTGAGTCAGGGGCATTCTTGATGTCAGAACAGTCAGTGCAGAACAGGCACTTTAATTTAGAAGTACCTCACAGTTTGGACATGATAAGAGCACTCCCCCAGCCAGTTACTATTACTTACTTGATAGATAACAGCTTATTAAGATGCAGTATCTTGATTAGTTTGGGTTACGTCTCTTCATGTAACACCCATTGCAGTGCAGGCCCAGGTAATATGCCAAAAGTTTGATGAAAATTAACCTGGAATTCCTCTGCAGACTATAATGGAAATAAGACAAGGCCCTAAATTTCCCTCTCTGTACACACAAGATGTAGTACTTTATTGTGAGAATTCGTTAGGACATGCTAAAAAAATACAGACAGAAAGATGATATTTGTACATATTCATGACTCCAGAACTAGTACTTCAAGAAAAAGACTGATTATTGTAAGAGCTGAGCACAGAACAACTATGAGAGTTGGCAAGGATGATCCACAATTAGTAATGTATGACAGGTCCAGTAACTAGCAACAGCTACTTGTTATTCTTTTGTTAGCTATGAAACCATGTTACATTTGGATTTGGTTTCCATAAATATCTAAGTGAGTATCTGGATCTAAAATTTCTGGCTCGGATTCAATTATAATTTGAATGTTATCTGACTAGCCGAATCCTTTTTAATCTGTATCATTCAATGCAGGGCAGCCACCTAGCATAAATACTGCTGTGTGACTCCTGGCATTTCAATAAAGTATTTTTAATCCCTAAATATTTTTTAAGACTTGCCTATTCTCATCTTTTAATAGGCCCACCTTAAGCCATCAATCTCAACAATTTTTTAAGAGATTTTCTGAGGAAACCATGTTTCCCTTTTAATAGGTATTAAACTTCCTTTTAACATGCATGGTCACCTTTGAGGATTAATGCAGGATTAATTTCTCTGGTGTATAATACTTCAGTCTTTCTGTGAATTTTAGTAGATTTGCTGCATTGGTGAGAATGCTTCACTGGTGAGAGTAATACTATCTTGTTTTCATATTTTCAAGGTATTTTTGGTAGGTTCCCCCCCCCCACACACACACACTGTGTTTTCTAGCACTATGTATTGCTGAAAGTGGAAAAGTTTGATGGAATAGTAGTCATTCAGCATGACACATCGTATGTAATCTTTCACTAGTGTCCTTTGTCCTGCACCAGCTGACAGAGTACCTGCACAGCAAATGATGTTTTCCAGACACCAGTGAAAGCCTGATGTTATTTCTTAAGAATGCAGCAGCTACACTACAAACTGGAATGACACCACTCTAAAGCTAATTCCTCCCCTGGTTTCCCACCTGCCTTGCTGCAGAAACAGTTGCCCTTGCTGGCTGCAACAAAGATCCTCTAAAATCAGCTCCTAATAGCTGTAGCTCCTCCACATGCATGAATGCTGAGAATAAAAATTGCAGTCCTCAAAATGCAGAGGTATCTTTTAGGAAAATGCCAGGCTGATAGTGCTAATTACCTGTGTAGAAAGATCAGAGTGCTGGAGGTGAGCCTGATTCTGCCAAGGTGTGCTCATTCATAAACATCAGAGCCATCTTTCACACTGTGCATGTTGTATTTCATATTGGAGGTAGTGGGAATCATTCTCGCACCTTATCCTGTCAGATTGAGCACATGATCGAACAGGAACTGGACTGGCTTGGTCTCAGAGGCTGAGCGTTTCTGCAAAACACTTAAATGGTGCAAGAAATTATTTTAGTAACAACTTCTGAAATTTGAGAGGTGAATTTATCAGATTTTGTGTACTTCTTCCTTTTCTCATATCCTAGTAATAGATATTACTGTCATGCTACATCAAGATATAGACATCACAATAAAATCATTGTGTCTGTAGTAGCCCTCCTGAGCTGGTATTGCAGGAGTGATAGAGCTTAAAATGGTACCATTAGAGAGCTTCAGTACTGTGGACAAATATTGTATTGAACTCTTGAGTGTGTATTTCTTTAAGTATAGGGATATTAATCCTTTTTTGCTTAGCCTCTTTGAATAATTGTATTTGCCCACCTAAAATCCACTCTCTCACTTCATTTGAAAACAGAATCTCATTTAATTACTCACCCCCCGACAGACCATATATTTATTTTATCCAATAAAAAAAGAAAGAACATTTTGGTGATGGTGGAATAATAAATCCTAAGGCAGAAATATCCTTTAGGTTGCAGCTGCAGGAAAGCAGTTTGGGTATTTTTCACTGAAAGGGTAATCAAGCATCGCAAGCCTGCTTCCCAGGCTGCCCAGGGAAGTTATGGGATCACCATCCCTGGAAGTGTTCAGAAACATGTGGATGTGGCACCTGGGGACATGGTTTAGTGGTAAACACAGTCATGCTAAATTAATGGTTGGACTCTTTGAGAACTTTTCCACCCTTGATTCTATGATCATATTTTGAAGTTTATTCTGACAAAAGCTCCCCTTCCCTATTTTGATTCTTAAGTACCTTTGATTTCAGAAGGGTGTGAGAACATACCTAAAGCTAAAATGTGTTAACCACTCTCCTGGGTATTGATGTGTTCCTACTGCAGGACCTAAGGTTATAAATTGCATTGGTATTCTTAGAGATGAAAGAACTGGTGATGTTTCATTTTGTCTCCTCCTTTAGGGTAACAGCCATGCTACTGAATAGTAAATAATAATAATAATATAGAAATCTATTAATTTATATGGGCATGTTAGGATGTATGAGCTCCAACGAAAAAAAAAGATGGATGAAAATTTGGAAATTATGTAGAAAACATGTCAGAGATAGGTTCGTATCATATATAAATGTTCTACCATGTTGAGAAAATTGCATATATTTAGCAAGTGCTATTACCTGTATTTTCAAAATGCCTATTTAAGTCAATCTCTAAAAAAAAGTAAAAAATACCAAAATCCTTCAAGCAAGAGCTTTGAAATCAGACAAATCACTCTCACCACCCCCATCACTAAAGCTGTGCTCTGGCTCTGCTTTAAGCAGACAAAGTGCAGGAAGTTTAGAGCGGGAGCTGTGAGCAAAGGCCCCGTGACATGAGGAGGTGTTGCAGTTGATGCGTATCAGGCACCGCAGCACAGCCAGCGCCTTCATGTCCTGTGCCAGCGGCCCAGCTGGGTGGGGGGCAAGCAGAAAACAGAGATTTGGCCCACTGCCCAGGCATTTTGGCTTCCTGCAGCTCTTAAGGCCACAGCTTTACCAGTGGACTGCAAGGGAGCTTCTCACCAGTCTGACCGCAGGTTTTCCATGGCAAAGTCTAAGATGTACAGTTCCATAAAGCCATTTATTCATGGCGCAGCAGCTGAGAGACAGCTCGAGCTGGTGCCTCTGAGGAGGGTCTCTCCACCCGAGTGTTGTGAGTGGTCAGACTGGGAAGTTTCCTTAACAATAAATTGGAAAAAAAAAAAAAAAAAAAAAAGACAGCATTTGGTGTGCCTCGTTTGAAGTGCTGAAGAAAGCCTCAGGGCCCGGTTCTTCCCTCGCACACACGCGGACTGCTGGAGCCGGCGACGGCTGACTTAGAGGCGATGCGAGACCAAACGCGGCCTTTTATGCGACTGGACAGGATGGGATTAAATTAAGCTCGAGTGCAGCCGCAGGGATGGGAGGGGGTTTAGCCTGGGGATCCCCGCAGGCGTGCGAGAGCCCGGCGGGCAGCGCTGGCCGGAGCGCTGGCCGGGCAGCGCCGGCGCGGCGCGCTTGGGCTGGATCATTCCTGACACGGGGAGCGCGGGAGCAGCCGCGGCTCCAGCCTGTCGGCCGCTCGGCAGGTTGATGGATGTGCTGGCCTGCGAGCGCTCGCCACCCCGGCCAGTCCAGCCCATCCACAATGAGTTACAGTTTCCCGGTCCCCCTCCCGGCACCTCCTCCCCCTCTTCCTCCGCGGGGCCGCCCGCCTGCGAAGGGCTGTCCTCGCACGGCGGTGCCCGCTGGAGCCGGGCCGCCCTGCCCTCTGCCCGCTGCAGGGCCCTGCCCAGCGCCTGGGCCTGAGCGCCGCGGGCCGGGCCTCTGCCTTCCCGGGGGGGAAGGCATTTTCCTCTCTGGCTGGAAGGGACGGAGGTTTGATTTGACTAGAGGGCGGATGGTGCACTTGCGTCGCCCGGGAGCTGGCCGGGGAGCCGGCCGGTTCCCATCCCGCCCCTCGGCTCGGCGGCTCCCCGCTCCTCCCGGGAATGAGTCCGCAGGGGAGCCCTCCGCCCGCGGGGCGTCCCGAGGAAGTGCGCGTCTCCCAGGGAAAATGTGCTCCAGCCCTGCCGTGTTCCCACCAGCTTCTCTTTTCCTCTCCACGCATCTGTTTTCGTTTTCTTCACATTTATACTTTAAAGATGATGTTCGCCCTTCCACATCCCTTCCCTCTCCACCACCACCACCCCTCCCTCCCCCCAGGAAGATGAATTTCATCTGGGCCTTGAAACAGGGCAAGGAACAATAAATATTTATGGGCACCAGGGGAAGGTTGAACTGTAAACCACCACTTATTCCTACGTCTCTTATGAAAGGAATTAGCGTTGCAAAATTTACATTAGGAAAAAAAAAAGAGAGAGAAGCATTTCTATGATGTGAAAATGCTATGCCTCGTACCTATTTAAACTGGAGCAAAATGCATCTTCACAGGGCCAAATCTGGGGCACGGCCTTTAAACTGAAATGGCCAAATTAAAACAAATGGCCAAAATTAAGCACTGCAGCCCTCACTGAATGTGAAAGTTCAAGTGATGAGGAAATATGTGTGTAGCAGATCACTTTTCTACACTTCTGTTTGAACGAGGTCTTAGGAGTTTTTTTGAAACAGTTTTAAGCGTATTCAGAGATACTGTGCAGATAAAGATACATAGGAACATAAAAATACCAATGCATGCAGCCAAGCACAAACAGCTTATATACCTCTAAATCCAGAAGGGGCCATAAGAACAGAGTGTTCAGTGTGGGTTGTTAGAAGCCCAGGCAAAGATAAAACTTCAATAAAAAGTATGTTCTTTTATGTTCAGTGTTAGAGGAGAGGCAATGTAAAATAAGGATTTATGTTTGTGGGGGCAGGCAGAGGAATACAGGCTCTTTAGTAACCTGGTACTGCAGGAGAGGGAGCAAGCTCCAGCAAGGTTTGAATAGCTCTCTTTGGCAGTGGAAAGGGCCTAAAGGGAACCTGGGTCTTCTGGAGCAAGGCTGAAGGCTTGGAGCTGGGGTGTACAGGGGTGTTTGGCAGATTGCCTGCTTCCTGGTAAATCTTGGTAGAGCACCAAGGTTTAAAGACCTATTTTTTCATTATTCCTCACTCTCATGAGTGTAAGTTTTGGAGTATGCTTCTGGTGACTTTTCTTTGAGCAAGGGTGATCCCCAAAGTGCCTTCACAGCGAAATCAGGTTACTGTTGCCTTCAGTACAAGTAAGATCATGTTTTAAAATGGCCTGTTCGGGTATTACTGTAGACTTGCAATAGTTGGTTGAAGCGGTCATGAATACTTTAGCTGGTGCAAGGAGAGTAAACAAGGCTTCTTCTGTGTTGGTATCCCCAGTGGAGTAACACATAGCTGCTGGTGATGGAGCATCTGCTGTTATAATGGCCTTGGGGTGCTGGTTCCTAACACATAACTGAGGCTGAAACCAGAGTTTCCTCTGACTGAGGATGGAAAGTCTCTGCTGCTTCGTCAGAAGAGGAAGAATTGGAAGAAACCTCAGTTTCTCAGTAACTTTTGCCCTCTGTTTATTTATCATACTTATCCATAACAAGTTCTCCCCAAATCTTCTTATTACATTCCAGTTTTTATAAATGTTTTCTGGCTTCTGTGAAAGGCCAACTGAACAGAAACAGACACCAAATAAGTCAAATTTCATTGTCTCAATATGAGATCGATAACAGCGTTTTCAGAGGAGAATGAGTCACGAGAAGTTGCTGGCAAGGGTATGGGGGTTGTATAACATCATCCTAAAAAACATGGTGTGACAAGGTTTCTTTGTTCCTTCACTTCTCTCCCAGAGACAATCAGACTTGTCATTAGTTCAGTGGGATTATTAAATTAGTTTTCCTCCTGAGTAAGAAAACTACTGGTAAAATATGCTCTTACACTAAGTCTCTATAAATCATTTGGAGGACGGAAGAGGAGAGGAGCTTTTTTTTCTGTCTTGACTCCAGCAATTTTTATCCAAGTAATTTCTTGTGTACAATAGTCTCCAACAAGCCTTATGAAGCAGAGCTTCTGGAAATTCAGTCCATGAAAAGGAGCTGAAGCTGATATGGATGTTAATAAAAACCATAAATGCCAAGAAAACCTTGGAATAACTGTCCTACAAACCAGATTTTTTGAGTACTGTGAAGGCTGTAACCAGACTTTTTTTAAGTGAAGGTTTTTTCTCAGAACTCTGATTGCTGCTGCCTTTAATTGGAGTTGCCCTAAATTGAGGGTTGACAGGTGGTGGACAACTCTCTCACATGTGTTTACTTTTTCCTCATTTATGTTGATACGTTAATAAAAGGTGGATGCTGCCGCAGTACATCGAAACTCTTCCCAATAGTCTTTTTTTTGGGATAAGAGAAAGACTGTATCAGGAATTGCCAATATTTTCTGGCTACATGGGATCACTTCTGTGAATAGTGTTGGGGTTGTCATTCCTAAGCTTAGGCTTAGGCTTTCCCAGACTTTGGGGGTTAGCTATGTGTAAAAACTCAGCTCTATCTCCAGATAGTCTAGTGATACCTTTAGAGGTATGGAAGAAGGGCAATAAAAGTCAAGGAAAGGATTCTCTCTGTGTTCAAAGAACTTTGGATCAAGACCTGAAAGAGTTAAGTTGAAGTAGCCTTGAGTATCTAAGTAGCCTTGAGTTTGGGGGTGTTTGAAATTTTTGTAGCAGGGCACGTTTGTGATGTGATGTGTTATATGCTTTAAAAAATTCTAACAAAATGGCAATTCTTCATTTGTTTATGTTACATAATATATAGTAGTTTTAAGGGGTGTGTTTTGTATAAAACCAAGCAATTTCTGGTGCAAAACTGTAATTTAGAAAATAAAAATAAAAAGCATAAAGGAATTGGAGTTTGAGATATAATTTGCTATTTTAGGAAAAGAGACAAAGACTGAAAAATTAATTGTATTAAAATTTTTAAATATTTTGTTGAAGATTAGGGATGGGCATGGAGATTAAGGCAAAATAATTGGTGAAAATGAATTTAGTTTACTTATCCAAAGTATAAAATGAAATAGCAGCTTATGAGTATAAGAGTAATGGAGCCTCTTTGCAATGAAATTCTTCTGCTCATGTTTTGAGATGTATGGGACTGGGAAGAAGAAGGTTCCAGGCAGTTTGATATTGAGAAGAGAGAGGATGCTCTGGAGTGTCATGTGCAAGAGGATCTGGCTGCCTAGTGCCATTCCAATGTCCTGGCAGGGCTACGGAAGCTCCTGCAGCTCCCAAGTGCTGCACTCAGCAGTCGTTCCTCTGGAGGTGACACATCCTTGCCTGAGTCAGTGCTCATGTCTCAATAGGATGTAGGGAACACTGCTGATGCAGGTAATATTTTTCAGAAAAGGTATTAAATTACCTTCTTCACAATTACTGGTCTTAAGTGTTCTTAATCATTTCTCTGGCAGTAGTAACTTCAAGTTGCCCTAATCCTGGTTCCACCTGGGATCCTTCTTGTTTACCTAATCCCCTTTGAACTTGCAGGTTGGATGTGGCATTTCCTTTGCTTTCCTGTTCTAATCTGTTCAGTCATGTTGCTGCACACCATGACACATATAGTCCTAGATGCAAATCCCAGTGTTTTCCATGTTGTTGCGCACTGATCCATCCCACTCTGTAAGTGTTTATTAAGCCACAGAATACCCTAGAGAATTAGAGAACTCCCCTGTATTTGAATAAAGGCTGAAATGTAGGCACAAGTAATGTGATTTGTCGGAATTTGTCCAGCAATTCAGTGGCAGAGGTGGAAGCAGAGTCCAGGTGTTACAGCCTGGCTCTTCTGGCACGTGTGCACAGAGAGGGCTGGACTGTACCAGACCTTCACAGATTTTTTCAGCCTGACATCCATCGGTGACATTTAAGAGATTCACCACAGGTAACTAAAAAGAGCCAGTGTGGGCAGATACATGGGAATGCATGCCTGTCCTAGCAATGATGAATGTTCACAAGGTTGGAATTATTGGGAATTAAGGAGTTGTTAAACTAGCTACCTAGGAAACTGGTGACAGTGTATTCATCATGGCATGGAGCTTAATACAAAAATGTAACTGTGGCATATCTATGCAGGCCTGCTTCACTAGCAGGGCTAACCCTAGAACATGAAGTGCATGGCAAATACTATGCAAGGTTGTCATTGTGCCATCCTGACACTTTTGATAAAACAAATTTGGAAATCTGATTCTATGGGTAAAGAAAGAAAATATTTTCATGTGTTTTTGATAAAAAACACAGCATGAAATCTGGGTGGAAGTTAGTCACATCCTCACCTGATAAGGAAGTTTTCTTCAGTAAATGAGTTGTGAAAGCCTGCTTGCAATAAGATGGAACAGCTCCAGGTTCTACAACTACTTTTTCTAGGCCCTGATTTGTTGTTACGAGATTTGATCAACGCCTCTCTGAACACAGCAGCCAGGTAGGGATTGGATCCAAAGCACATGCTGAGGGCTTTTAGCTCTGGATAGCATCAAGAGGATTGGACTAAGATACTTTGGGAAAGGGCTTGCTATCCAGATAGGAGAGGTCATAAAAGCTATATGGAGGGAAAAAAGCCAGAGGATTGAGCTGGCTTGCAAGTTAGTTTGCAAGGTCAGAACATTTTATTTAAAAGTGATTACAAAACTTGTTACAAATGCTGAGGGACCTAGAAAGGGATTAAGTGATCTTGTTAGTTGTACAAACCCTCTTAGGACAGCAAATCTACTCGTAAGCTAATAAGGCTTGTGTGACCATAATATCTGAGCAGAGTGCAGAGTGACTCTTCCCCTGCAAACAATGATAGGAAAAATATTGCTTGGCTTTGAAGAGAGGCCCATTTTGTTCACTCAGATGCAAAGCCATCTTGTTTAGATTCTCGAAGGAAGAAGTCATAGGCTGTGAGGCTGACTTTGAGACTGGGCAAAAAAGCAGTGGGGGGAGGAGGCTTAGGATGCAGACAGGGGCAAAACATCACTAGTGGTAAAAGCAGTAGAAGGAAGGTGGCAAGGGAGGAAAGAGACCTAAAAATAGTTATATTTTCAGGAATATATTTGTGGGTGTGTCTGTACACCATGTGCATGCATGTGGTGCACTTGAACTCAAAAGTTGCCTATTTTCCCTGTAATTACTCAAAGGTAGATATATAAATCTCCTTAGTTTCAAAAATCACAGCTATACTTATATATTTTGTGTCCTTACATGCATGATTAAATTTGTCTTTTCTTCCCTTTGTACATGGCTTTCCTTGGTCATAGGACATGACACCACCATATTTTTCCTAAGTCTTCCTTTTAAAGTTGCTCATCATTTTCCAAAATGCTACTTTTTTTTTTAGTTTTTCCAATATTGATCTTGTCTAATGAGAGCTAAACTTTTTATATTTCAAAAATTTGAAAAACACACCACAGGAAAATCTTTTTATCAATCTGCACATTTGTGATTCTTTCTTTATGGGGATGGAGAGCAGAATGGAGACAACTAACTAAAAAGAAACATGACGTTGCTAATATAAATGACCAGGCCATTACTTCAGTGTCAGAATGCAATTAGATCTGACCTGAGACTGGAATTCGCTTCTCAGCAGGCCTGCTTAATGATTAGTTTTATTGTTTCTTCATCACCCCTACTGGGGGGCTCATTTTTACTGGTAATGGAAAAAGACTGTTGCCCCTGGATAATAAGCTGAGCATGGAAGACAAAGGGCTGATTGAGGACTGCTAGGCTTTTCAGCCTGCATACCACCTCTTCTTTTGCTGTCCTGGCTGACAGCAGGAAAAACAGTGGAAGAGGTCAGATCTTTAAGGGCCTTCAGGGTAAGGAGCATCACGCTGTACTCAGAAATTAGCTGGAGCGGCTTTTATAGCTTAAAACAGTTCTGATTACTGTTGTAAGACGAATTGAATGAGAATCTTTGCAGCAAGATAATGTGCCAGACATTGCTGGTAGGATTGGTTTTGAGTCTGAGACATGGTTAGCAATGTAACTGTGGTTTGCAAACACCTGCTCACACTCCCAATCCCAGCATGCAGGTACAAGTACACTTCTAGCAACAGCTAGAAATTTCCCAACAGCTGCAACAGGTAAAGACTAGTTTAAATCCTTGGCAAAACTTGTGTGCCGGCTGCTACCTGTTCGGAAGTGTTTTCAAAGGGGTTTATTATAAGCCCTGGCATAAGTAAGAAGAATACAAATAGTTCCTGTTTGTTTGCTTTAGTTCACTGGGCACATGAAACATGTAGTGTGACTCACAAAGTTGTAGGATGAGTCTGAGGTAGAACTACAGACGTCGTGCTATCTGATATTATGAGATGTAACAGGTGTTTGTGAAGGCAATTTCCCCATCTGGAAACACTGCTTTGGGGAATTTAAGCTGCTGGTGGAGGAAAGGCTGGTTGGTTTACACTAGTGATGATAGGTGAGCTACCAGAGAATTGGAATTGGTGGTTTCTTCAGCTAATTATCTATAGGCTGAGGTGTGTATTGAAACCACAGTAACTAAATGTCTGAGTTTGCAAAAATTTGATTGGAAGCTTCATGAAAACAAATATAAAGCTGAGAGTCTTGCCAAGAGCAATGACACTACTCCCTCCTCACACCAGTTCAGCTGGAGGGAAATAAAAATAAAATAAAGCTTTACAAATATCTTGATACTGAAAATACAAGACTGCCTATCCACTGATGCAACTTAGTGATCATTCAAGGACTTCAGTACAGGTACACTGATCAAATCAATTGTGGAACTATCCTTCAGTGTTTAAAACTTAAATCTTTTAATAATGAACATTGATTTTTTTCATAATAGATCTGCAACAGAGCAAGTGAAGAAGGAGTTAAAATTACACAGTATGCTTGTGAAGAAAATGTGGTCAGCTGTGAACCTCAGACTTGCTCTCTCAAATGAACTGTGAGTAACAAGGATCTTTAAACTTGACTAAATTCTGACTTGGAAGTGTAGGACCTGAAATCTGAACAAGCCAGGGACACACCAGTGTCTGCAGTGTGTGTGATTCACCCAAGACCTGAGTCTTCAGAAAAACATACTGTTGTGATCTATTCAAATTGGGTAATTATGCTCTAAATATTCCTAATTTGTACAGGCAGTTCTTTAGCTCTTATAGATCATTATCATGGTGTCAGTTAGGGCCAAAACATGGTGTCCCTAGGCTGAGTGAAATTCACCTCTTCAGCCTGCTGGCCAGTTTCAAACAATCAGATTTGGGGTGATAGAGCTGGGAGGGCTGGCAGGAGCTGAAGATCAGTGTTGTGCCTCACGGCAAATTCCCCACAGTGCTTCTGAGGTTTGTTCTGTGTCCTGCAGGCAAAACCACAGCCACCATGGTAGCTCCTCTGCCCAAGGTGTTGGAGCAAATGAGTCCCCACAAGGCAGGACAGAGCAGAACATCCCTTTTTCCTTTCTCTTCTGCTAGGGGGTGGACTTCAGGGAGACCTCTGTGCTATTTTCTCTAGGTCATCTGCCTCAGAGCCTGGATGGTCATTCCTTGCTTTTAGTTCAGAGGTTTCCCAGGACTAACAGAATTGTGCAAGACTTAGAGACAGATGCTGTTGACACAGAGATTTGAGAAGACACCTATGCAGAAACATGACCAAAAAGATTTCCCCTGATGTTTCCTATCTTTTGCAAAGCTGACATACCAGGATTTTAGTAGTGTCAGCAGTTGCAAGCTGCCTGGCTGCAAAGCAGGTCACAGTGGTCTAGAAGGCTGATTCCCTTGTCCAGTGCTTTGTGTGAATTCCGTTGGTGATGTCTTTAGTCTCTATCTCCCCTGCATATGCACATGTAATGGTCTGAGGAAGTTCTCCACTGCTCTCCCTCCTTACCTGGGCCTTGCCATGTGCATGGATCTTGGTGAGTCCTGATCCTGTCTGTCTCCATAGGCTCTTACAGGGAGAGAACATCCAAGCCTTTGGGAATGCATTAACGAAACAAGGCAAATACCTATAGGCCCTGCTTGTATAACACAGTACAGAGACTTTGGGAAAGGACAGCCCTTTTCCATGAAGATAGTAAGTCACATGAAGCCTATACAGGCAGGTGTTTACTCTTATGTGAGCTACATCATTAAGTAGGAGTGGGAGTCTGGAAGCTGTTTGACCACAGTTTTCCTCTGGCTCACATTTTCCCTTCATGCTTGCTGGGTTTCCCTGTGCTAAAGGGTTGGCAAATGGTGGTGTGAGGTGTGTAGGGCCGTATGTTATGGGCGTGAGATAGGCACAGTGCACATGGGAAAGGTATAGTGGAAAGCATTAGAAAGGGGATGCCACCAGATTTTGTGGGACTGATGACATGCCTAAGTGTGCTGTAGGTGATTATGCAGTGGTGTGCTCCACCACTGCTGGAGTGACCTAATAGGGCATGTTTTATATAGCTGAAGAAGCGAAGGACTGTCTCCAAAGATATTTGTACTTTTAACTCAAGTAGTGTTTGGTGCATAAGTAGGAGAGTGCTATGTTTTTTGGCCCAACCTCACATGAGAAAAAGATATCTGTGGAATAAATGGAGGTTAAGCCCTAGTCTTCAGCATCTTGAATGACTAAAGTCTTATTCTTTTTCTGTATGCAACAGTTCATTTCCTGGGGACGAAGAGAGGTAGTAGTTGAAGGAGAGCTATGAATGCCACTAGAGTGGAAGGAAATAGCTGTCATTTTGCAGATCTCTCGCCTGGTGAATGCAACTAATCCTAGCTTTACACAAAAGGATGGAGTCAGTGTGTATAAGTGTTGTCTGTCTTCTCATTTGGCTGAATTGCACACTAAAGTAATTTATAACAAAGGGGAAAAGGCATATTGTTAGTAATTGTTATGTTAAAGAGCAAACCTAGCTTGCTGATTTAGCATCCATTTCCTCTTATAAAAGAGAGAAGAAAATTACAGCAGAGGATGGGGAGGCAATAGGAACATTTCAGAATAATTTCAGCCATATTTCTGCTAGGTTTGGTCGTTGCATTCTCTCATCTCCCTTTTTTCTTATTTGGACTGGCAAGTCCAGCATGCCCATTTGGGACTCCACATTAATTCACCATCGGACACAATGTCAAGCTCAGGGATGGAGAACAGTGAGGCCTCTCTGGAGTATTTGCTGGAAAGTGTGATGGGAGCTGAAGTAGAATAATAAAGGACTTTAGGAAATATTCAAATACAGAATCAAAGTGGATGACATTAATTTTCTAACTTGGTTGTTAGTTAGTTAGTTGCTGCTTGGTCACCTACTCTTGCATTTTATGGCTATTGATGGCTTGTCCTCTAGTTCTCTTGCTCTGGTTTGTGTACAGGCTGCGCTGTCAGAATTGTTGAGCCTGGTTTGATGAAAATGCAGCCCGGAAGATCACATGAAGGTAACTCTGCCTGAGTGGGAACTTCCTCCATGGTGCTGATGGCATTTCTGAGTTTATGGGCATTCATGCTGCTTTTATGAGACCCTGCAAGAACCAGATGGGGCTGCTGGTGATTCAGAATGTCAGTGTCGTGCTGGCCTGACATGAAAATCTCTTGTTGACGTACATGAGGACCGTCATACTCATAAAACAGGGGATGCCAATAGCATGCCATCCTGCTGCCTTTTCATCAGAAAAGAAGTCAGTCAGAAAGCCAGGCAAATGTGACGAGGTGCTCACTGATCCAGAACAGTTTGTTTCTAACTGTTGCATTGTTAAGTAATACTGTGTCTGATGACCTCAGCAATCTCTTCACCAGATGGGAAACCATCAGTCTGAGTGCACCAGACTGTACACCAAAAAGTGGTGATTCACAGGGATGAGTCGGAAAACCCTCACAGTGAATAGCCAGATGTCTAGAGTTAGCCAGGAGGAAGCACTGAACTTTAGCTAGGATGTGCCTGAAGTCATAGCCATTGCCAAGCCTCAGCAGGGTTTGTGGGAAGATTCCTCCATCTAGCCATGATCCAGAGCCAGCATCCTCTTTGAAGTGTGCAGAAGCAAGCGGGTAACGTCTCTTCCACAATGTAACCAGAGGGAAGGCTTGCAGATGAGAGTGCTGTCTGAATGCCATAGACATGGGCTCCGTCTTCTCCTTAGTCTTTATGGAGGAGGAGATAGGAATCAAATCCTCCTCTTACTGTCCCCCAAGAGTCCTTCTACCCTGTGCAGGATGGATGACCTGGAGTAGTTTCTTGGTTGTGCCACCGTTCAGTGCACTTGTTTGCTGCTTGCAAGGACCATGAGATTCATCAAAGCAAAGTGAGGAAAAAAGCTGTGTGAGCCTGTTGCTTAGTGCTTAGGGTGCTCTATTGGGAGGGAGGAATCCTGCTTCCAGGCCCAAATCTGTGTATTATTAACCTGGTGTTGAATGAGAAGCACAAAAATATCAATGACACAAATTCCTCTTCCTGCTTCATTTAAATGCAGTGTTCACAACTGACTTTTTGTGGAGTCCTCAGTTTGTCAGTGTGTGCTGAGCTTGTTCTGAAAGCACTTGTTAATTTCTTTCCTTGAAGGATGCAAACTACAAACCATGTTTCTAAAACATGTCTGTGTTCAGGAATAAATTATTTATCAACACAGGTTCTGGCAATCTTGCATTTTTGCAGAAGGAATCTCCTGCAGCCTGGTGTACTTCATATCAGGTAGAAGGGTTCCAGTCACTTTAGCCATCCTTAAGTTTAAGCTTTTTTTTTCCCCCAAACTTTTGCATTCAGGTGTTTCATATCCACCCAGCTCTGACTGCAAGATTCTGTGTGTTCTAAGGTATATTAATACAGTCTTTTGCATAAGTTGACTGCACTTTAGGAGCTCTTTGGCTTAGGAGAGTACTTTCTATATCTTATTATGGATCTTTGATTTCTTTGCTGTTTGCATTTGACTGAAAGAATCAAACTGAAAGAAGAAATCCTCATCCAAAGTGCAGTGTATTTATCTCCTAAAAAATTAATTCAGTGGAAATGAGGCTGTGAAGTGTGTGGATGTTTGAGTAAGCTACAACCCCAGAAATACTACAGAAATAGCTTTCTCAGTTGTTACCTGAACTTCTAAGATAAAATTCACTATCAACTGTTTGTAATCTCATATTTTAAATTTTAAGGGATGTCTGTTGTCAGTTTTGGGCTGTATAGTTAGGCCTGTATTTTCTCAAAAAAAAAAAGATACCTTTTTCTCAAAAATGTCAAAACAGATTCCTGTCCTTACTTAAAATATAGATTTAACCCTGTAAAAAAAATTTTTCATTTTTTCCTGATCCTGATAAGAACTTTTGTGTTCTTATTCCTTTCACATGCTTAGTTAAAATGATAATAATAAGAAAACCAAAAACCAAAACACCCACGAGATTAAATGATGCATACACAGAAATGTGAAAAGAATGTTCTAAATTACTGTTATTTTCCAAAAATCATGTAATTCATTGACTGACTCATGTTTTATAGCAACTTAGGCACTGCAGGATGATGGCTGTCAGGTGTCAGTAAGCTGGCAGCTTAAAAGTTGCCTCTTTAAGCAGTCCCAAACAAATGAATTGCTCACTGTGTGTGGGGGTGGATTCTGGCCCAGTGTTTGCTGAGACACTGTTGGTTGAGGCTCTTATGATACTGCTGGTGTCTGGCTCTGCCTTCTGTGGTACATTTTTCCCTGCTATGGGCTGGAAAAAGTGGTTAGAGGTAAGACTAAGACGGGGTTCCAGAGAGTCAGTGAGTCTGAGGCCTTATCTAAACAAAAATGGTACCAATTTAACTGAACCTATTTAGACACAGAGGTTGCTGAATTAATGCCACCCCCTTTTTTTCTTTTTTTTCTAGAACAAAGTCTGGGGAGAAGCATTATTCATGCCATACAATTTATACTGTTCCTAATTGCCATACTTCCCCCTTTGTACTGTCAACAGCACTTGTTTTGTAACTCTTCTGTGCATATTCCAGCATATTCCTGGATGGTGAACCAGAAACTGGGTCCTGCAGATTTTGCTATTTCATTTCTTCCTTCAAAGGTTATTTCCTAACTCTTTTAGTGATAGTCTGAATATTTAGCACAAGTCCATTTGTATATTCTCTTGTAAGTGTATTCTCCTGTCACCTTGTTTAGGGAGATGCTTCAAATAGTTTCTTTTAATTTTTTGTGCAATATAGTGTATTAAGTGGAGAAAGGGAGAGGATTTGATGCTGTAGAAGGATTCTACAAAAGTTTGCTACATCACATGGCAAAATAGATGTTTCTCATGCAGAATTTTCCTTCATGTCTAGATATTGGCTCATGACTGACAGTAGGAAAAGGCAACTATTGCAGACCATTTGTGTCAATGTGTTCCACATAAATCAAGAGAGGGACCTAAGCAGAAAAGCATAACTATAAGCTGATTTTCTTTGTTGCCAGAAGCATTCCTGGCACCTTCAGTAAGACTTGGTGGTAAGTGCTGGTAGAGATGAGCCCAAGAAGCATCCCTTGTGAGCTGGCTTGCGTGCTAAACCACATGACTTCCAGGTCTCAGAGAAGGTGTGGTTTCAAAATGGAGAAATCACAGCAGCAAGCTAAAAGAATGACTTTTTCCCCCTTTGTAATAATAATGTCAGAGATGTTATTACATTTGGCCCCGGGAACAGATTGGAAGTGTTTCTCAGAAGGGAAGTGCTTCCAGCTCCATGTCTCTCTCAAGTGTTCCATTCCCATGTACTTGCTGGAAGCCTTTCAGGAAACCACATTCCCTTTCCCGTCCCTGTTCAGCAATGCAATCCTTCCCAGCCACTGCGGCTCACAGAGTGCCTCATCCTCCGGGCCTGGGAAAGGAATGTGACAACGAGGGGGCAAAAGTGGTGGCACTTCCAATCCCATCCCATGCTGCCTTCCAGAAGAAACCTCTCCTCCTTGGCCCTCCCTACCTTATGAAAGGGTTTTCTACATCCATAAGCATGTTTAGAAAGATCTGCAGTCTCTAATTTTCCAGTGTGTGGTGGGGTAAGAATGTAATTTTAGCTGGAAACAGTCACATGGCCAGATCCTCAGCCTTGTACAAATCTGCCCGATGCTCCTGAGGTCACACTGTGCTCTGCTCATTTAAACTGACCCAGTGTCTGGCTCCCAAAGTTGTCCCAGATAGCCCTAAATGATAGCTGGTGTCTGTGAGTACCACATGTGAATGAAACACCACTGCTGTGCAGAGCAAATGCCCTGAAACTGTGCACTAGTGCCTTTTTCCAAATAATCAACAATTCAAAAAGATGGTGAAGAAATGCTGTTTATATTACAAGTCTCAATAATTTAGATAAAGGGGACAGGAATAAGAGAAGGGATCAAGGAACTGTTAATGACTGAGAGGACAGAATCATATTAGAGACAGAAATGTAAACTTGTTTTGCTATTGCAAAAAGCCCAGGAGATGCACATTTCATTCTGCAGAGAAATATTCTGATCACTACTTTTTTCTGCCATAGCAGCAGGGGATTGAGCTTGGATCCCAGCCAGCCTTTTTTATCCTCTCTTTAAACTAAACAATCAATTAAAAGAGAACACAAGGCAGGATAGTTTAGCCAGCTCTGTTAGTTTTAACAGAATGGGTTATTGGGCAATGCCATCGTGGCACAGAACAATTCCTCAGCTTCTGTGCCACAGGAGCAGTTAAAGCTTCCAAGATTAATTTCCAGCCATTGCTGTTAGGATGATTGTACTGTTTTATTTTTCTTTAGTTTTATGCTGTTTCATTTGTTTGTCATTTTTTACGGTTTGCATTGTGTGGTGCATGGGTGGTAATGATTAGATAGTGATTCTCAGCACAACAGTTTCTCTTGAAGCAGACATTTGTCCACCCTGAGACAATCGCTCTCCAAAACTGAAGGAAAAAATATGGAAGAGAAGCCTTACAGCTAGTGGAGTCAAAGAAAAAATCTCTTATTGACCTAAGTGGGCAGGAAGACTGGGAGACAGATTGCTATTCTTTCCATGTTTTGAAAGATTTAAGAAGCTGAGGGTTGGAAAAATCAGGATAAGTTGGTGACCTTTGGAAACTATTTGGAAGCTGCAGGTGCACAGTAGCTCTAAAAAATTACAATGCTTACTTAGGCATCATAAATGGCTTCAGGGGACACGGTTTCAAAGAAGTAGCTTAGTTTTTATTTTGATGTTTTAATCTAAGTGGTTTAGACTGTGGACATTATGGTTAAGTGGGCAAAGGTTGGGAAACTGAATTTTATTCCAGCTCCCAATGCTCTTTTAATGTGTCCCCTTGCAGTAGCTTTTAACCCTGTTACACTTAGGGATCATCTGTAAACTGGGAATAGCAGTATTGCTTACTTAGGTTTTGAAGCTTGACTAAATAATGTTTGTAAGAAACTATGTGGGGCCAAAGTCATTCTGGGGCTAATCAGTTGCAGAGATGGAGCTGACACACAGGACTGTCAATAATTTGACACCATATACATTTCCTTTACAGAAGTGGTTCCCAAACTTCACTGGCCCATGGGAAGCCCAGTAAGAAAGTAATGTGCTGCATATAACATATGCTTTGCTCTTTTCCAGTGGTCTCCATTTTAACTCTTTAATTTCCAGCAGCTGCCAGAAACAGAGAGAATTTTAGCAGCAGAATGGAAGACTGCTACTTCATAGGGATTTTAGAAACATAAATGTTATCCCACTTTGTGTGAATTCATAAAGTCGTTAAATAGAGGTTAGGAATTTTTTTTGGTGTGTGTTCTTCAGTGGGAATTAATTTTCCACCAGAAATTCTTCAGGGAAAACTGAAGGATTTCTTTTTTGTGTATGTGTAAAACATATTGTTTAATATATCTCATGACTTTCTGTGTTAAAAAAAAGTGTCATCACCTTCACCTCATTACATTAACTCAACTTGTTTTCAGCTTTGGCTGTGCAGTGTTTATCACCCTCTATTGTCATATATTACACAGCTGCAGAATGGCAAGGTTTTTTTAAAAAAAACCAAAACAATAAAGCCAAATCCAGTCCAGAAGTGAAGCTCCTGGTAGATGTGAACAGTGTAGTGAGTAAAATGTCATTAAGAAAAAAGTGTTTGCTGAAGGATTGGATTGCCAAAGTTACAAGTTTATTTACAAGAGCTCAAATATTAAAATCAAAGGAAACATTTGAAATGTTCATAGCATGAAGTGTCAGTAAAACTTTTTCCCATCAACAGTCACGAAGCTGATTATGTTTGTATTATATCAACAAAGTCAGAAGTCTTGAAGTGAATTGAAGAGCAGGAATTTTCTACCCCTGGATCATGGTTTGGTCCATATGGAAGGTTGCTGAACTGTAAGATATGAATCCTATAATCTTTTTGCTGTTCTGCCATTCACATGAGGTAACATATAAAAGATTTCCCATGTCCTTCAATTTAAATCCCTTGAAATTAGCAACCATCTCAGATAGTCTTGACCATAACTGCTTTCTTCCTTCTCACAAAACCATCACAATATTAATATTTAGCAGTTGTTGTTTTGAAATTGTTTGAAACCTTCTGGAAAAGTGCTGCACAGGTAGTCACAAGTAAGTGAGCAGAGCCATCAGCCATGCTGAGCACTGGGACCAGGGTCTGTTCTGACCCAGTGCCTACAGTGCCAGCAGTCACCACTCTTCTCCCAGTGCATGGGGACCTCTACCAGGAGCATGGCCAGCAGCCAAAAGGAGGGGGCCCCTACCTGGACTGGGCAATTTCTCAACTATTAGTGTTTTCTCAGCCTGTGTATACTGACATTCTGATTACTGGGGACAAAACTCTTCAAAACAGGGAAAAGTTGCTGTCTTTTATTCCTGTCCCGTCCCATGTGTTCTTCTGAGGATGCAGAACATGAGGTTAATAAGAAACCCTAGAGCATGAGGTGAATAAGAAATCATATGCAGCAGTGAATCCAGTGAGAGGAAATTATCAAACAGTATTTGCCATGAAAGCAGATTGATATTCATCACTTTAAATGGTTACAATATCCTTGTTGGAGTGAACTGCAAAGTTGGTGCATTTGTCTCAGGAGTAAAGTGATATGCCACTCATACAGTGGTGAGACATAAATAATCATGCTACAAGTCATGTCTTCTATTAAAGAGCTTGATATCCCCTGTTTTAAACTGACGAGAAGTAATCTGTGAAAAACAGGATTGGTAGATATCTGCTGTTAAAGTAAAATCCCTGCTTTGTACTCCTTTTACATCAACCAGCTAGTTGATGTAAAAGCTACTTCAGCAGAAGCACTATTTAAATCACATTTAATTATGACTTGCAAACTTGACTCCTGACTCAGTGTACAGAATCTGCATTGCTATGTATTTATTTTTAAATTAAATTGGATAATATATTTTCTTCATGGGATCCTTCCTTATTCTCTGACTCTTCCCTTTATAGTCTGCATCTGAGCAAAGACGTGTTCATATTTTAGAGTCAGTAGTGGCACATGGATATAAAGTCAAACAAGCCAAGCATTCTTCTGCTTTATAGGTAGCCTCCAGATCTCTCCATCTCCCATTCTCATTAAACAAAATCCCTGAAATTTGTGCTGTATTGCTGCCTTCTAATATAAGGAAGTGGTGCAGTGGATGACGCATGGATTTGCCTCCAGGGGAGCTGGATAGTATTCCCAGCTCTGCCATTTGCTGGCTAATATCCTGCAACTCACTTAAGGCTTTTGTGTCTCAGTTTCTCCAACTGTGACAATGAGGCCAGCATTTCTCAATGAAATCAATAATAGCTTCTTACTGGGTTCAGTGGCACTCTAGCACTCTGAGATTTGTGAGGGGAAAAAACCCCTAATTGTTGCTTTTAATAAATTTTCCTTGCTTGTCTTTCATTAGTTTTACTTCACATGAGCATGATTCAGATTTATTCTTAGCCTGCTACTTTACCAGTATGAAACAACCTTTCATACAAAGGTTTATCAGGATTTTATAACCATCAGTTCTGCTCAGTCTTTTCCTAATGTTTCAAAAATATTTTTCCCTTAAATTTCCACAGTATAATGCAAATGCAATTCCTTATTCCCATGTAATGGAAAATGGAAGGGACAAGACAGTATTATTCAAAAATGCTCAACTTATGAAATAATAAGTATTAGTTGACATGCCCCAGAGAGACATGACTGGCCAGCTGTTCTGGGTGAAGCAAATAAATAGAAAAATCCTTTATTAATGATGTATTCTGCAGTAGATTCTATCTGGGGATTTCTGTAGAAATGGACTCTTTCTCATCTCCTTCCTATAAATGAACTAAGGAGAAGACTGAGTTCCTAGAGGTTTGGTAGGCACATAAACAGTGTACAAATACATATGGAGCAGTCACATTGAGGGAGGATTTCAGCTTTGGTAACCACTACATCTTAAATTTTCTTTGGCTTCCCTCAGTCAGCTCAAGACTGTGGGTGAGACTTTCCAAATATAGACAACCAAAATTCTGACCAAAAAATACATGCATTCTCAGGAGCAGATTAAAGCAGGATTCATGGATTTGGGCCCTGGGCTTGGAGGGGGCCAGTATAACCACAATGTTTGAACTGAAGTATCTGTCAGCTTGGGCTCTGGTGTTAGGGCTGTGGAGGTGGGAGGTAGAGCTGACAGGCTACAGAGGCAGTTGAGTCATGGGAATTTTTACTGTAGTTTGGATGGATTTGGTTATTTTATTGCATTGCTTTAGCTTGCTTGAGGCATGCTGGTTGGCCTGACTCCAGGTCTTCTTTAGTCTGACTCTGCCCCAGCAGTGGGTCACTTTGTCCCACAAATTGTATACTCACAGAGATTGCACTTACTCTGTTTCTGATGTGAGATGGAAGATAGGCTAGCCACAGAAACAGGAAGTTTTGTGTACTAATATAAGCTTGTTGAATAATTTAGGTTGTGACAATGGTGTTGAGACCCTCCTTCAGCTCTTCCTTTTCCAGGCCAAAGGAACCCAGCTTGCTCAGCTGTGCTCTCAAGTCACGTACTCCAGCCCTTGGTCCACCTTGGTGGCCCTCAGCTTTACTTACTCCAGTTTGTCAGTGTCCCAGAATTGGATACAGCACTCCAGATGTGGTCTCACAAGTGCTGAATAGAGGGGAATAATCACTTCCTTGACTTGCTGGTTATTTTCTTAATAAAACAGCCCAGTATGAGGTTGGCTTTTAATGCTACAAAGATGCACTGCTGATTCATGTTCAGTTTTTCCTCCAGGAGCCCTGGTTCTTTTTTTTTGCAAAGCTGCTTTCCAGTCAGTTGGTCTCTAGACTATCCCAGATGCAGGACTTAGTATTTGCCTTTGTTGAATATCATGAAGTCATGGTATACCTTTAGGTGTAGATGCTCATTTTGCACACACAATACATTATTGCAAATACAATTACCTGTTTGTATTTGTATTTATTTGGTTCATAGGTTTATAGACACATTTCAGTTTCGTTGACAGCCTTGTGGTTTCCAGAGACCAGTGAACCAGTTAAATTCCTAAACTTCATATATATGCAGGGAGATTTCTCTTAGAACACTTCTGATGATAGACCTCTCTGTTAGGTAGGGTTCTGTTTTGTTTGTCACTTGTTCTCCTTGACTTTTCTCATTCTTAGATAAAGGCAGTGAGGACCACATGAGGTGTATTGGTATAATCAGTAACACAGACTTGTCTGGACCTCAGAAGATAAGTCTGTACTGTATCAGCAGACAGCCCCTGAGAATGCTTTTCAAAGAAAAAAGGTTTCCTCTATCTTTCAAAGGGAGCTTCCTTCTGTTGTCTTTGTTGGAGGTCAGATTGCTCATTGGCCTCCTCCAGAGTTGGAGAAATTCCTCTGAAGACCTCTTAAATTGCATTTCAATTATACAGGAGGCTGCCTGTGCAGGACCATTTTATTTCCAAGACACCCTGTGGCTTCTCAGAGGTGATGTGGTTTTGGAATTCCCATTTCAGGTAAAAAAGAAAGCCCTGTTCTGTCAGCCTCCAACAGACATGTGCCTGAAAAGGCATATCTAATTGATTTACAGAGAATCAAGTGCTCTCTGTAGATAATGTTTGCACAGTATAAATCTCTCACAAATTAGGCATCCCAAGGAATGTGTTCATCAGCAAGGAGTTACAGGGCAACACTGATCTTTAATGGTCAGTAAATGCAAAGGACAAATGATACAGAATAATTTGATGTTACAGACTAAAAATGTTCAAATTTTCATTTCACATTTGCAATGCAAAATAAGTATTCTGGTTTTCAGATTGCTGATGGATGCCAATAATTTCAAAATCAGCTGATATAACACTATCAGTAAGATGTTTTGAGCTTAAAGGGCTTTAAAAAAGGAAGCAGATCCTAGGATAGAGTGAGATGTATTGAAAATACTCCAGGATGATTCAAATGCCAGACCCCAGTCTGGGTTTGGGCCATGTGTAAATTTTGTTTGGTCTTTCCCAGGTCCATAAGAGATGAAGTTGCTGGCATTCTTGTGGGAGACCCTGTATTTCATACTATTTGTCATTCTTTCAGAGATCTGGAGTTTGTCCGCTATTTCCTGCAGAGAAAACCTTGGTAAAAGTCACCCAGAGAATCTCAGTAAAAGAGACTGCACTTTGGTAAAAGTCAAATGAGAAGTCTTGTTGCAGTGATTTAATAAAGGCAACAGGTTATATCTCTATTGATTCTGGCTTATTTCCTCTACATAAAAGAAGACTTTTTGCTGCTTTTGAAAATAAAACATATACCAGACTCTTATTATTTTTATTGGTAGAAGCTCTTGCAGTGTATAACTGTTAGTACAAGAATGAAAAGTTCTGGGTAAAAAAAATTGAGGGAGAGATATGAGTGGAAGTTAATTTTTCTGAAGTGTAATTCATGTATATGAAAACACAAAATGTTTGTTTTTCAGTTTCCTATCACATTTTCCATCTGGTATCTGCAAAGCTTTTAAACTTCCACTTCCTCTGTGCAATATTCCTATTCACAGGAAGTAAGAGGAAGAGCTCTATGAGGAATACATTACAAATAGACTGTATGTAGGTGTTTGGACAAAATAGCTGGGCTCAAATCTCCTCTGATATAAACGGAAGACCCTTCAATGGTAGTATGAAATTCAGCTTGTCTGTGACCTGGTGCTTCATTCTGCAGCACAGGTTATTTTTTGTACAAATTACTGTTATTTTTTTTCCTGGTGCTTTTCATCTGTGATCTCAAAGCACCTTATTAAAGTAGAATGAAGGTCTTTACAGCTTTTAGATTTGGTAACTGTAAATACAGTACCTAAGAAGTGCTTCAAAGGCCAGGAGTTGGTAGCAGACTTCACTGATTTGCTGAGCCAGGTCCCTTTATTCCCAGTTCAACATACTATGAATACACTGCTTTCCAGTGTAAATGAGTGTTTCATAAACAGACTGAAGAACAGCACAGCTCTCAACAGCTTGTGAAAACAAGAATAAAGCAATCAATTATAGCTTTGTGTCTTGATTGCAAAAAGATTGGTCTTAGGACTCATGAGTGTGAAAAGAACATCAAGGCTCTGGTGAATTGCATTGTTCTGCTCACATTTCCCTCAACAACAGGAACCCAAGATGCCAGTGAGGAGTGGCTGACTACTTGCATAGTTTTGTAACAGCAGCACTGAGGTTATTACAATGTACATGCTACATAGCTAGGCTGTAGAAGCCTACATAGAGCCATTCTTTCATTTTTTTTCTCTCCTATTCATTTTTCCTTTCATCACTGAAGGCAGCTAGAGCCTTCTAGTGTGAAATTCAAGAGGAGAGCCAAGCTTCCTCTCCTTTAAACATTCCAAACGATTGATGAACTCAAAATCTGCTTCAGGATCAACATCCAAGTTTTGCAAATGGTATCTATCTTACTAATTAGCTGATCCAAACCTCCAGATTTCAAACTACAAATAAAAATATCCCATGACTTTAATCAATCTCCAGTCCAGCTACAGGAGACTTAACTCTGTTACTCATTTCTTACAAGTTTCACTTCTTCTTCATATTACTTCTCAGAATAGTAAATTAATTTCCATAAATGCAGAGTGATTTAAGTTATATTTTTTTCCCTGAAAGCTTGAAACAATCCATTCACAAATCTTGCCTCCCTCTTGTGACTTCTCCTGCCTTTCCCAGCCCACAGGTATAACAAAACTGCCTTGCAAGATGAGCCTTAAAAGTCTATGAACATAAGCTTGTAAATCTGGCTCTTGAACAAGCTCTATTATTTTTAACTGCTTTTGTGTAAGACAAGAGGCTATGTAAAGAACAGGATGTTTTGAACATTGAACTCTGGTCCATTACGTAATACTGCTGCTACAGATTTGATGTAATTTCTCTGCAGGTGTCAAAGGCATCATAACGAGTATACTACTGTGATGGTAAACATTTAGTATATATAAGCCCAGTGGAATTATTGATATACTTTTTTATCAGCAGAAATGCCAAATTTGCAGTTTGTGTTATATTCAATTGCAATTACAACACAGCCTATTCTTGCAGTCTATTTAGATTTTATTGTACTTTGAAATAGCTGTAAACAGGATACTTAACAGACTTTTGTAAATCTCCACATTTTTAAAAGATGCATGAGGTGAACCACTTCTGTCTTCCTGGGAACCTAGATCTGCTACATTTTCCTTAAGTAGGGAAGGATAATTGCATTTGTATCTACTCTGCACGATTGCTCTGCAGCCAGGTTCTCAGTTGCTCTTCTTGCCTCAGTCCCTCGGGAAAATTCAATGATAGAGAAACTAATCCTTCCAAATAATGCAGGTGTCAGAGGTCTGTGTAAGAGTAAGGCTTGGCAGAATCTTTTGTGGAAATTTACACATCATCTGCCCACACAATGGCTGGACAGTACTGTTCTTCCTTCAGTTGTCAGGTGCATTGGAATGTGTATAGAAGAAAACCCAAAGAAAATAGTAGATCCAAGATTCTAATGCATGAAAAAAATGCAGTTATTGTTGGAAATACAAACCATGATTCATTTTTCAAGCAATTTTTCTTGACTCATTAGTACCTTCTGTCTTGCGAAAGTGCACTTGGTAGTAATTGAGCCATTAAAGAAAGAAGATATCATCATATTTTAGTAAGATAATCAGTTAATTTTGATATTTTTAAACTTTTGTCAGGGAAATTTGCCTTTCTGATTACCAAACCTGAGCTTAAGAGTCTCCACTCACAATACACATGTAAACAAGAGCTTGATTTTACACGGTAAAAGGATGGCTCAAACTAATGTGGAAGAACAGCGTGGTAGTTCTGTTGGGAGCACAATACTGTGAGGAACTTCTCTGAAGAGGGAAAGCATTATTTGCTCTGCTGTTCAATTTCAACACCCTCTTCATGCTGCACTCATTTTGTGTCCTGGCTTCTAGATACATTCCTCCATGGTCACTTAAGAGTTCTCTGGTATCATCTTACCATCATACACGATTCTTTACAGACAACTATTATCAGCTTTACGCTCACTTATTCACAAATTAGTGCCATTATTGTGGTGGATGAGCTAAGAATTGTGCTGCTCTTCGTGTCCTCTAAGTATCACTTTTCCTCTGGGCCACTCATTCAACATGGGGTGGGAAAAGTCACATTCCTTGCTAAATTCAGCTACTGTCTAATGAGACCCGTCTGTGTTGCCTTTCTGCATGGAAATTCTGGCCGTTTAAAACACCTGTTCGATCACCCAGTTCGTATTTCTGCCTGCAGGAGGGAAGTCCCAGTTGTACATTTACCAGTGCTTTGGCCAGCCTAAAAAGGGACAGTTTTTGAGGTAATTTTGATCCTCATCTTGCCTTCCTGATTCGACACACTTTTTAAGTGTCCATTTTGTCCTGACATAAATGACTGTGCAAGGCATTAAGCAATGATGAGCTGTCTTTGGGGGCTGGCTGGAGCACAGGCTGGACACTGGGATGAGAAGAAAAATTAGGAGGCAGTGTCTTCTTTCTGGTCCTCAGAGAACAGCTCATAATGTGCTTTGTACAAGGACTTGTCCTCAGTAGCAGATGTGCTCCTGCTTGCTTGCTTGCTGGGGTCTTGTTGAGCTTCTCTATTGCCCTGCATTTAAGAGAATGATTGCAGTGCCTCCAGTGATGAAAACCCAGTATGAAAGTTATGCATAGGAACAGTCATATTTAATTGTTTATTCATCCATGATTACATATGTTCTTCATGGTCAGAATCAAAGCCCTTTATACCTTAGAGGAGGTAAAGGAAGAGAGGGAAGAGAGATCACTACCCCATCCACTCATTGGAATGCTAAGGAAAATCAAGTCCCATAGAGAACTGTATGTTGTATTGCCAAGTCTTAAAGTTTTGTTTCAAATCTGGTGATATTTTATATTTTTAAGCCTTCATTCCGTAAGTCAAGGGATACTGTGAGAATCTGAACATTCGTTTTAAAAAAGAAACTTCAGTAATCTTACAGAGTGTTTTGAGGATTTGAAAACTCACAAATTAGACAAGAAAGGATGAACTCTTTGAAAATCTTACAACTTTTTCTCCTGCAGCCTTGAGATTTTTCAGCTTTGATTCACAATTTTGAAAATTTGGAACAGCTGACAATATTTCTGTCCTTTTAAGGTACTGCCATTTAATGCAGATGGTACTCTGAGGATAGCTTCTCTGGCAAAGAAGAGTTTTTTAAATGCATAGCTCATCTTTTAGAGTGCTTGGCACAATGGGGCTGTGAGCCTTTGCTGAGAATTTCAGGCACAACCACAGTAAAAATAATAAATAAATGAGGCATCTCATTCTATCTACAGATGCTGTATGGAACTGCTGTTAAAATACACATTTACAAATAAAAGCAGCCTAAATTTAACTATGACTCAATTACACTAAATCTGACCCATTTTTGTTCTGTGTTTCAATTTAACACTTATTTACATTCTTAGACTTGGCGCTGTTGGAAGAGAAAGGAGGGGGAGCAGGCATTTTCATCCTCAGAATTGCTATTAAAAAACAGTGATTAGGAAAACACAGCTATAGTCAGCCTGAAGCTGGGTAGCTCATTTGAACCCACTATAAAAGAAAAGATCGTTTTCTCATCCTATTAAAACCGAGTTAGCAACGGCTGCGTAGGCGGCAGGAGATCAGAAATGAACGTCCAACTTGGAGTTTGTACAAGTGGGGTCGGGTCCAAAGCAAACTGCCTGATTAGTGAAACAATTTGTTTTTTACAATGACAGCAAATAGGTAAATCTTGTGAGCGTCAGGAAATCCTGGAGGATTTTGAATGGGAGCACTGGCTGGTTTGCAAGTTGCACTTTGATTAGAAGGCATCGTTGCCTCTGGTTTTCGTGCTCATGTAGCAGGGACATAAACAAGAGGGACTCAATTTGCTAGGGGCATTTATTTCTCTGTCTCCTCCTCTCTCTCTCTCTCTCTTGTTTTTACAATCTATGTGTAATGACTAATTGGCTGTGTTTTCCCAGCTATTTTATGTTTCTCTTGCCCTGGTTACAACGAGTACTAAAGCAGTATATCCACAGGGACCTATAGACAGCCAACGCTGCCAAATGATACGCAGCATTCCCCTTTCTCTCTAAGTGTAAAACATTTACAAGTAAATTTACAAATGCATTAAGAACATTTCCTCAGTTGACTGTTAGTGTTTATTTCTTCCCCTTCTCCTCGCGGGAGCAGACACCCTTTCAGCCCCTCAACTTTCACACACTGCTCTCCCGTTATTTGCCTCCTTCCCTCCCTGTCGCCCCTTTCCCTCGTCTCCCTCCTCCTCCTCCTCCTCCTTTTCCAGTTCAGCGGCGCAAATTTCTGTTTGTGCCAGTGGGGCGGCCTGGCGAGACCGCAATTGCTCTACCCCACAGATTGACGAGCCCTCAGATGCCGATTTACTGTACATGGCAGCCACGCTGGAGCCGCGGCACATCTGGAGTGGAGTAAGCTTACTCAGAAACAGGGGCCAGCTCCAGCCGGAGCCAGCGGAGCCGAGCGCGGCGCTGAAAGGCAGCCCTCCTGCCTCCCCTTCCCTCCTCCCCGGGTACATTTCCTAATGTAAACAGAGGCCAGGGGGGAAGGACACAGTAACTCTTTGCTGCGTGTTTGTCATTTCATGTTCTTTATCTGCTTGAGGTCAAACTGGAGCTCTGGAAAAACAGAAGCTTTGCTTTCATTCTAAATAGCTGAAAGCCAGTGCTGCTGAAGGAAAAAAAAAAAAAAAAGAAAAAAAAAAGAGAGCGAGAAAAAGAAAAAGAAAGAGTTTGCTTTTGTGTTTATTTGTTCCACTTTATGGTAATTTTGGGGATAGTTTCATTATCTGCAGCCAAATTGAAAACAAGCTGTTGTCTATAGTAATGATACCAGTGTATTATTTTATGTACAGTAGGCATGGAGTCCTTTAAACAACGAGTGTATTTCTGCTTACAGCTGTACTACTTTAACTTCTTTTTTTTTTAGTTGCAAAATGGAACTTTCCTTTTATTATCTTGAAACAAAAAAGATTAGCCATGGCTGCTTTGTTTTACAAAATGGTGGATACCTTTCACCACCCAGTGCCAACCTGCTGTCCCACAAATGCATTCTGCAAAGAACATTGCTGCAAAGCAAAAAGTGTACTTGTTCTGGGGCAGATATGCTGATTTTATAGTCCAGTTCACTGAACTGCTGAATTTTAATATCTACATGTAAAGAAGTGGGAGAGATTTTTGAGGCATTTACTGACTGTCAGCAATCTGGAAGAGAACTCTGTGATTCTTTACAAGTTTAATATAATTTTTATTTCTTCTTTCTAATAGCAAAATGATAAAGTTTATAGGTGAGTTGTTCAAACAACATTAAATCATAAACAGAATCACAGAACCAGCTAGGCTGGAAAAGACCTTTGAAATCAGTGAGTCCAACCCATGACAATGCAAATATGCAATTTTAAATGGCTTTTCCCACTCAGTATTCCTTGCAACTCAATGGATTTTGCAGCTAATAGAAAACAAAGCTCATAAAACACTGCTGATAACATACTGATGCTGATGTTGATTTAGCTGTCTTTATAGTAAAAACCTGATTCAGATGAGAGCAGTGGTTTATCTGGTATGGAGACTAGTGTAAAATCTTGCTCAGTGAATGTATGAATAAATAAATATGCAGGTCAGATCCCTAAACCATTTTTGTCTATAGGAGTAGAAAATCTTTGACCACCGCGTGGTTTTCCAGGGATTTTGGTTCATTGTTGATTCTCAGTTCACAGGCCATGCTCAGTATTTTGGCCTTCTGGTGGATAAAATTCCAGATAAGTATGTTGCTTCCTTGATTCTCAGTGAAGGCAAACCTGTCTATCACGCAGGAAAACATGGGCTGGGCAGCAAGTGTGGCTGGACACACTTTTTGTACCATGATAGTGCAAAGTTTCAGCAGTGCATTTCCCACTCCCCCACAGTGCTCTTCCAAATGCTGCTGTGTGTTCTGTGTAGATATACCATAATACTTACATAAAAAATAGCAATGTAGGTTTCGTGTTTCTTTAATAGAGTTTTAGTTGGTTTTAGTAATTCTGTCACAACTGTGTTTTCTCTTACTTCATGGTGTTTCAGATCCCAGTAGGAAAGGGCCAAAATTCCCCGTGAAACATCTTGCCCAGGTCTCAGCCTTCTCACCAGGGGAAGCAGTGAGCATTACCTCCTTATGGCTGCTTAGAAACCACTCGACACTCCGTGAGGAGGGGACTCTGCATGGGAGAGGTGTTAGTCAGCATGGAAAGACTGAATTGCACATCTCCAAGGTCCAGAATGACCTTTCTGTGCATGAAATCAGGAGCAGCATCATGGGTCCAGGGAGAAATGCAGGGATGGCGCACCATTTTGCATAATCTAGGTGACTACTGAGATGGATAAAATGGTTTCCTTGCTGTGAAATGATTTATTTGGAAAAAAACTTCACATGTCTACATGGAAAGGCCGATGGAACCAGTCTCAAAAGCAAAGCTGTTTGGCAAACTTCAAGAGAGATCTTGGCAGTTGACTGAAATCTAAAGTTTTTAAGGGACAGTTGGATTTTAGCTAAGCTCTTCTAGAAGCCTGCAGGGCTCTGGCTGGCAGACCATTGCTCAACCTTTTGACTGCCAGGGTGGAGGATTGATGGCCTATCATTGCAGGATGGCCCACCAAGTAGTCTACCTTTGAACTAAAGACCTCAGGCCTTCCAGGTTTCAAAACTGGGACAACACTTGTTTTGAAACATTTTTGATGTGTTTTGGTATTCATTGGAAATATTTTTATGAATTACCAAATCCTGACCCCAAAAATTGTTCCATAGGAGTTTTTTAACAGCTCTATTCTAGTCTAAGTTTAATGACCCTGAGGGAAAAAAAAAGTTTCTCCATAAAGGAGAAATAAAACAGAATCCAGTGAATAAGTCTGAAGCAGTACTTCTCTGACCCTTACTTACTGGGCAACCGTGCCTGTAATCCCACTGGTGTCCTTAGACATTCAGTTTGGTTTGGGCTCAGTTACACAGTTCTAGATTTAATTTTAAACATGGTGTTTTGGTAGGAATTGTTTAACTTTGTTTTTTTTTTTTTTTTCCCCTGTTCCATTTAGTGCACATTTGAAGTTGATTCAGCTCCCTGTTTTGCACGAATGCCAAAAGTGTCCATAAAGTCTCGAAATGAAATAATCTTGGTAGATGACTATGCATCCTACTGATTATGCTATTGTTATTATATTAATAGCATGCACTCCAACTTAAGCAATGTGCAGGTGCAAAACTCTCATTCAGCCGTACAGAACTGTTTCATCTGCCGTTTCTTGCCAGTAGATTTCCTGCCCCTATGAATGTTTCTTGTGAAATTTCTGGAGAATAGCTGTTGGAGTTTTGCCAGTTGTAAGAAAACAAATGCACAAACAACTCACTTCCAAAACTCAACCAACTCCCCCTTCCCGAGTCATCTTTTTTTAAAATTACTAATTCATGATAGATGTTCTGCATCTAACAAAAATTACCAATTGTGACAAAATAAACAGTGTGGATTAATGTAACAAAGGCAAAAGTAAAAACTCTCCTAGTTGTGCCATTAATGTCACCTCAGTGTGCCTGTGTGTTGATGTTGACATGTATTACAGTACACATGGATAGCTCACTTTCAATATGTGCCCATGCCTGTCCTCAGTCATTCGCTCTGTAACAATTCCTTCAAATCCTACCTATATATATTAGGATCAAAAGACAACTGGTCTTTGCAAATAATAATCATTTTTTAGAGAAACCTTAACTGTATGTGGGTTTTTAGGTAAGCAAGACTTAATCTACACATATGCTTAAACAGCAGCGAAACCTGTGGACAGGCATTCAGAAACTATATTTATTCCAGGAGGCTTCATGCTTTGTGACCATCATTCAGAAAGGAAGGCAGAAGAGCACTTTGAGAATTGGAGGGGATTTAAGGGTTTGGAAAGTGTATCAGTAGGTGTTAGTCTGCAAAAACACATGTGTGTGGGAAAAGGGCATTTAAACTAACCCAGGTATTAGTACTGTACTTTAAAAGGCAATAGATCTCTTAACATCTAAATAAATGGAGAAATCTGCCTAGAAGTAAAAAGAGGAATTTCCACTTTCAAGTGTGTTATTTCCTTTCAACGGAATTATTTACAGTATATCTTTTCCATGTTTTTTTCAAAATGTTATTGACATCTGAATGGTATTTCAGTATATTATGACAGATCTGAAAGTCAAACACCAATATTTGCAATATTTTTGACCCCAGTATAAACTCTAAAATATTATCCTGTTGTACTTTCTTTGCCTGCTTTCAAAGTATTGTCTTTTTGAAACAGTAGAGTATTCATTGAACTGAAGCCTGCCATTTGTTATTGGCATTTCTCAGAAGAGCAAGAACAGTCATCAATTACCTATTTTTCCAACAAAAATATAAACTCAGTATATAAATGTTCAGATTATAATTCCACCCCAAGTATATATGTATCCTAAAAATAAACCACAATAAATGTTAGACTAAGCAAAAATGAAGAACAGTGAAAGAATGAAGTAGAGGAAAAAAGAGGAAAAAAAGAAGTAGAACAAAAACTACAACAATAAAAATTGCAGGCATTAAGTAATATAGTGGCTATGAAAAAATAGCACATAAAGATGAAATTAAAAGACTGATAAAGGAAACTGTCCACAAAACTGTTGCAGAAGCATAATTTAATTATTACCTGGTGGGTGAAATTGTCATCGCAGTCGTTGCAGTCAAATCAGGTGTCCTGAAGCACAACAAATAAAACCCAAGAGCTTTTAAATACTCAAGATTAAGGGAAGATTCCAAAGAATTTCAGTGATCATCAATTGATCATTTAATAACTGTGTCAGGCCAGATGATTTAATAACTGTGTTCACTATCAGGTTTAAATTGAGTTATACAATTAAGAATTGCTATGGTCTAAAGAATTATCCCCTTCTCAGATTTTTCTGAGGCAAGAAATAAAACTTGGATGCTCTGATTTTTTGGGGGAGAAACTAATTCATTTGGGACCAGGTTTGTGTTTTGAACCTCTCTAAAATGAAGATGTGTTTTGGCTGGGACTCTAAGCCACGCCTATCTTTGATTCTGTTGTCCACTGCTGAGAAAGTATAATCAACCTTCTATGCAGAGCATGACTGAAATCTCTGAGTCAGATTATTCCTGTACGTGAATTTCAAATTTGGTGCTTTCTAGTAGATTCAGCCCCACCCCAGGACTCAGTTTTATCTTTAGGTGAGCGTGTGTGTCTCTGGTTAATCAGTAAGGATTTTACAAGTGTGACAATGGGCAGAGCAGGGCCTGTTATTTTTCATTAATTTCCTAAAGTCCAGTTGTTGCATGAGTATGTTCCTCATTAGTAATAGCACTACTATTTTGGTTTTCCAACAAAACTTGCAAAATATTTCATTACTTTTTGGTCAACTGAACTACTGAACTGCCAGTTCCTAACAGAAAGGAGCTGTAACTGAATCACTAGTAAAAGGAGCAGGAAATTAGATAAAAAAGTAACACTGGTTTTACGTGCCTAAATGAAAAGGTTTTAGTTTCAAATATAGAGCCTTTCAATATATTTTCCAAATTTTCAAAAGTGCCTGGCTTTTGTTAAAATGCTGCGCTAAATTAACTGAGCAGCACTGCTCCTATGACTTGCAATGATTTAGTCCATGTGACCAAAAAATCAGGTGAAAATTCCTTGCATCCTGATAGGCATAATGATCTCTTCAGAAATTAAAAATCTTAGGGCTTGCATGATTGCAGCAGGATTATTGCATAGACAAAGATTTATTTTCTGATAATTACATAACAAGACATTTGGAGGAAGCCAGCATTGTAGCCAGACAAATACTCTCTTGTTCATGCTGCCTGGAAAACTGTGGTAGGAACAGTTTTTGAAACACATATAACAAACATTGTAGAAAGAAAAAACTTTTTAACCCTCACTTCTGGTAGGGAGGATTCTCCTCCAAAGCAGCTTGGATGAGAATCCTCCTACCTAAGTTAGCCACCTGTATTAACTCTACCCATTTCAGGTTTCCATTAGAGTCAGTGGAGGATGAGAGATCTCCAGAAGGTAATCTGTATTTTAGCTCTTTTGAATTGCCAGCTGCTGGAGTTCTCTCTCCACTGTTAAGGGCATTTAGGGGTGCTACAACCCATGGGTAGCTGCCTGTATTTAAGTGGGATGAAACTGGGACATCCAATATACACCATAAATGTAGGACATATTACAGAGCTACATAACAAATGGACTTCTTGGTCCCATCTAGGAAAACCTAAGTTAAACTTCTCTTAACTTAATATCAAGCCAAAGTCCACTGCTAGGAGTGGAGGAGAAAGAGGAAAGAGAATGCGTCCTGGGTGAAGAAATAAAACATTTTCTCAGATGCTTACTCAATAGGATTGTGCTTCAGGCTCAGGATGTTGCTTCATTGTCAAATGGCTGATCTTTCCTTGTCATGCTTTCCTATTGTTCTCCATTCCTTAAATAATCCTGGCTTTCAGCTGCATTTTTAATCCATTTAATTCATTTTCAAACCCCCTAAAAAACAGAGATTAGTTTAGCAGATCAGGAAAGAATTAGAAAAAAGATTGCATAATGGACCTAGTTAAATTACACAGTTGCTACTTGCCTTTGCATAGTAATAAAGATGCAGTTAATAGCTTCCACTTTATTTAGCTGCTAAATTCTGTTTTGTTTCAGAAACCAACTCCACTGCAATAACTACATTGTTCTTTGCTCATTAATCTCTATTATTTGCTCTTCTTTGAATTGTTGTGACTTTTCAGAACATGGGCAGTCCTCTGGCAGACAGATGAATGTGTTGATCTATTAGATCTTTTAGACTCTATGATTTAGACAAAGTAGTACTATTAAAATGGTTTACAGACTTTAGTGCCTCATCTTAGGGCTTTACTATTCAGTCCACAATATCACAGTATCTCTAGAGCAGAACTCCATTGCTACAATTTGTTCTAAACAAAAGGTACAAGAACAGCATAATGCTAATTATTATACTGTCAATATAATACCACTATATCCATTATACTTGCAGTTAAATCAGAAAATGAGTAGGGGATTGCAAATAACAACTGAGGTTAATTTTTTAAAAAATTGTCTTCATACCAAAAATTACTTTATGACACTATGTACTGCAGACTGTTGCCACAAACGTAGTCCTTGAACTGAGTCTTGCATCATTATAAGCTCTGGCAGTAGGAGATATGTGAGTAGTTCTAGACATACCATAGTATTCTTCAGAAAAAGAGCAGTCCAGTGCAAGTCCATGAATACAGATGGAAATGTTGAAGCAGATTATTTTGTCATCTTCATATTTATGAAGGTATTCTGTGAACAAAGCACTACCTTTTTTTTTCTCTTCATGTATTTTTTAAAAAACTCTTGCTGTTAATATCTCATAAAACATGAAGGGAAAATCTCCCAGAGGATCAATGAATTCCTGTGGAGCAAATGCTTTATTTAAATTTCATTGCTTAGGTTCCCTGAAATCCACAGTTCTATATCACCTTTTCTACTTAGTGTACTTGCTACATCTGATGTTCAGTGATTATAACTATAATCTCTCTCCCTGAGTGTCTTTAATTTGCCTTTTCCTGTGATGGAGCAGCTCTTGACATTACATATGTTTCATTTAAGATGTTCCATGTTTCAGTCATGTGTTTGCTGTGTTAGCTCTCTAGTATTTTGGGAGGCAAAGAACAGACAAAGAAAAGCAGCCTGAGATGATTTGTTTGAGCTCCTACACAGGAAGTGTATCAGAAGAATATTATTATTTACTCCTGTATTTGTTACTGTCAATGCAATTTCTAACAGCATTTCTGCACTTTTCAGAACATATGAATTAAAGCAGGTGATTGACTTATCTCTGGGACCTGCTGCACTACTGAGTAGCTCTCAGACCACCTGGGATAGACTATGGTGTCCTGCTGAGGTAGTGTTGTACCTCCTTGTCCAGGGAACTTGGACTCTGAGTAGCAGAAGATCAGAAATCTGATAGTTTAATGCCCAAAACTCTGCTCTTCAGAGTAGCACTCACTGGGCATCATCAAGTGAGCTTACTCAGACCAGCTACCTCATTCTTAGTGTGTTTATTTGAACTTGTAACGTGGGGGGAAAAAAATCTTTTATGAGAAGTCTGTATATGTTCAGAGTCTTTGCAGGGGTGTTTTGACAAAATCATACTTTTTGTCTCTGAACCCTTGGGAGACTACACCCAGCAATTTGATTATTTGTGAGTGGACTCTAACTGCACAAATATGAGTTGCAGTTTAATTAAGAATTTAGTAGAGCTTGTCTAAACAATATTTGCATGTTGCCCCATCTTCAGTCATGGCTCTGCCTGTATCATGGGTTCAGAATAGCACTTCAGACTTCTGACTGGCATAACAAATATTTCAGAGTCACTGAATAGGGTTGTCACTGTGGATAGTTTACTTGGTTTTCTCAGCATTTAGAAATGGTACTTGTCACCTATTGCACACATGCCTTTTCACTATCCTGCCAACTTCAAAATTATGTGAGGAGAAATGTTGCTGCCTTTTTTTTTCCAGGAATATTAACTAAGGTATGCACTTCACTTCTTAATAAGCTATAATTCAGGAAGCATTTATGTAATCTCTCTACAGCAGGAATGTTCAGAATATTCACATTTGAAAATGGTGTTTCACCAGTACATCTCAATAGCTATGTTTGTTTGAAGAGACTAATCTTTGGCAAAGTCTGGAAAGCTCTTGCCTTGCTTAGAGCAGAATTTATTTTAGCATCTGAAAAAGGATGTCTTGCCATCTTAGTTTTCCAAAGTCTTTCTACAGTGAACAGTGTTCAAGTGAGAAATCCTCCCAGTGAAGATGCCTGTAGAGATGTCTGTCTCTGATGATTATAGAAGAAGCACCTTTAATCTAAGCACCTTGCAGTAGATGTTTAACTTTAAGACCTAGGAACTTAGGTGAGATGAATCCTTTTGCTTACATTTACATATCAAGCTTCTGCAATGTACATATCAAGCTTCTGCAATGTGGATTTCCAGAACTTGACCTTTCAAGCTTAACCTGATATCTGAGCCAGTGGCTGAAGCCAGACTCCCTGGCATTTCCCACTGTGCTGGCTGGGTGTGAAAAGGCTTAAGGAGTCATCTCCAAAACAAGAACATCTATTTACCATGCTGTCTTCCTGTGGACACAGCACTGCAAATCAGCATTATGCAAACAAATTCAAAAGAATCACTTAGGGTAGTAAGTCTTAGGACTTTGACCTATTGAAAGCTCTTCTTTGCCAGTTTAGAATATGAATGTCATTTTAGCTTCTCTCCAACGAGAGGGCCACAGGTGACTGTAGTCATCACAGTCAATTCTAAGCTGCTGAAAGAGATTTGTGTGAGGATTTGTGAAAAGGATTTGTGTAAGAATCCATAGTTCTATATCAGATCAATACCTTCACTACAGGAACTTAGAATTTGGTACACAGTCAACTCTCAGGCATCAGTACTTATCCTGGATTTAATATTTCAGAGTTGGAAAATTCTGTTCAGCAGAAACACAGATATTGCAAAACATCTATGAACCAAGGAATGAACTGAGTTCCTTTGTGAAAAACATGATACACAAATTTCTGTAGAACACAGGAGCAGCAATGAGAAAGGCAGTTGTACAAAACATGATCCTGTGCCAAAAGGAGTAGCGTTAATGGTGCATGAAAATGGATTGAATCTACAGTCCTAATAAGCTCTACAAATAAATGGAAAGTTTGTGCATGAGTAGAATTTTGGAAGTCGTATGAACATAAGAATTACCAGTTTTTGTTAGACCAAATCCTGCCTTGGTGAGCATTGTGTCTTTCAGCCTACCTGCATCTCAATTATGCCCAGAAATCCCAGTAAAATCGAGATACTACTACCTAAGCATACGGTCAAAGTCATTCTCTGCCCTAAAGAATTTACAGTCTGAAACTGGGAGAACCTCCAAATGGTTGGAGCTTACCCTATTGACATAAAATGATCTATCTTTCACTCTGGCAAAATATCCTAAGCATCTATTTAAAAGGTGCTGAGTGACCTCATTTAAACCAAACCTTAGGATTAGGCACAGTGTTTGTTTAAACTTTTTTGAGATCCTGAGATATAAGAAGCTTTGGAAGTGCAAAGATTTTTTAACTGGCTTAATATGTTTTTGTGTTTATTTGTAGATGTAGAACTTATGCAGTATAAAATTTGACAGCTAAGACTAGTCATGAAATGTCTCCAGGAAAATAAAAACCTGTTAACAATTTGCTGACATTCATGAAAACCCCTAAATGCTTCCAAATCTGCTTCCAGGTATTCATATGCAAGAATCTGAGATCTTTTGCATTGCAAATATTAGCAAATGCTTTTTAAATCATGCTTGCTTTTCACACACCATTTATATAAGAGCTTTCTGAGTAGCAGCAAATTGTAGTCCTATTAAATTTCAGTTCACCTTCACACTGGTACTTGAGTAAAAAATGTTTTTTTGGATATTTTATAGACAATCCAAGACTACATGTCAGCTATTAAGGATATGAATAAAAGGTTAAAAATGAGAAAATATGCTATTAATAATGAATGGGGAAAGTTCTGTCTGTTTTACACGTGTGAGCAGTTCAGTCAGTTTATTAAACACTGTATTTGAACAGCGGAGGTTGTGTATGCCTTTTCACTGCTTTTAGAATTTCTCTAATTATGTGTGAGGAGTGCAGCAAATAGAAAATAAAAAATGTGCATTGGAGTCTTGGGTTAATTACCAGCTTTGGATAACATTTTGTTTATGACAGCCATTTAATTTTTAAAGAATAATATTTTTAAAGACTGCAGCTTTTAATTTTATAATCCTAATACTTCTCTATGGGTTTCTACGATATTCATCCTAGTTTAAATTAGACCATCTGGAATGTAAGCACAAGTGGGAAATGGAGAGAAAATTTTACCTTTTTTTGCTTTCTCTTGTGTATACCAAGTTTGTTGAGCCTATGAGTGGGTGATGTTCAGCAATTTTAATAATTTAGTCTAATTCTTCATTAATTCACTGGAGATGAGATTACTTTTTTATCATGTACAGTTTTGCCTCTTAACGGTTTTGCTATCTTACCCTAAGGAGTGCAGAACTGGGCCAGGCAGGGAAATAAGAACATTTGCAGTTCAGCAATATAAAATTAATTAATCTGGAAGACTGACTGGTACTCCTTATGTCCCCTCATTAGTATCCCTTTCACTTCCTTTTCCTCATCTTCTCCTTCTGTAGTGGAGCTCCCAGTTGTCTGGATTCCTGGAAGGAGGAGAAGCAGCCCTGGCATACCCGGTGTAGAGCCAAATCTGCATCCAGCTCCTGCATTGTGCTGGTCTCTTTGGAGACAGAGGATATAGCAACCACAAGCATCAGAACCAGAATGTGCTGCTGCAAATTGCTCCTGATGTGTTTTTGTTCATGCTTCCAAAAAGTTTTAAAACAGCTTGAAGCAGCCTGGGCATTTAAAGTCAAGCATTACTCCTGTGACCCTGACCCATTTGTTCTGCCTTTGTTTTGGGGATTTCCAGGAGGAATATGGTGTAGTATGTTACCTCAGGCCCAAAGTCTAGATTGTCTGCTTTAATTTCTGCCTCTTCTGAAGCGGAACCTGCTGCAGTTTTGTGTCACCAGTGTCCTCGTTTTGATCTGCTCTAAGCCCAAATCATTGGAGCAATGCATTTGTGCCAAATAACTCTCCCAAATGTGCTGGGAAGAGCAAGGTAACAGAAAGAAAAGCACCTCTGCAACGGTATTTCAGAACTTCTTTTCCCTGCCCCCATCATTTCTATAAACAGCTTCTGGATGAGGAAAGTGGGAATTTGGTGTGGAGAGTGGGAAGAAGACATCAGTTTGGAGAGGTGAGGGAAACTGGGAAGGGCAGGAGCTTGGAAGCTAGCAAACCGGAGCCTTGGGGAAACTAGCTCTGTCTGGAAAAATAGAGTACTGAGCTGACAATGGCTGCAGATGTGTTGTCACTGCCAATGGCCTTAGTGGCCCACACTGTCTTGACAAAAGCTGAATGTATGCAGCTGTCTAAGGAGCAATGTTAAATCAATCTTATAATTTTCCCTATTTGTACGAGATATCTTGTTTATTCTCTGTTATTTCACCTCAGAGGGTCTTTTCCATAAGGGCTTGAAGGACACCTTAATTGGCAGCAGCAGTAATGGCTGGCAGGGAAGTAGCAGCATGTGTCCCCTTTCCTGCCCTGCCTTTTATTTGGTCAAGGAAGTCACTTGCACTTTCTTTCATCATTCCTCCGCCTCATCCTCCCTCCCTCCCCCGTGTCCTGACTCCCTGCCCGCATTCAAGAGCTTGAAGGTCTGCTGGTGGTAGCCGTGGTGGCTGCAGGGAGGAGGGAAGGGGGGGAAAAGCAGAGGGAGTAAAATAAGTGTCAAGGAATTCATTGTCTGTTCTCCACCTGTTGTTATTCTGGTCCCAATCAACCTGCTAGCCAGGCTGGAGCCAGTGGCCATCTGGAAACACTGCTCTGTTTATAAACTTGGCATGAAGCAGCACTCCCGGGCCCTGACCTCCCACACAAATCTGGAAACAATTAGAGCAAGATGATAGGCAGGCAGGCAGGGAGAGAAGGGGAGGGAAAGAGCGCGTGAGAGAGGAGGCTGCAGAGAAGGGGAAAAACAGACAGAGTGAAGGGGAGCATGGAGAAGGTGGCAAATGTTTCTGTGATGCAAATATTTATGCCCACCTTAAGTGACCGCTAGCTCATTAATTACTGCCCTTGCCAAAACAGCTTTTTTTTCCACGAAGGCTAAGGCATGCCTCTTTACCTCCCCCAGCAACACAGGTTTTCCAAATTATATTGTAGGTTTTACACTGCTAAAAGTTTGCCTTTACAAATCTTAGGGAATTGAGATGGGTCTATTAGGTCCACACGCTCAGACCCATAGAAGTTCTGTATTTGGTGGCATTGGAAACTGGAGTCCAAATATTGGAGCTCCTACCCATCCTTATTAGCAGCAATGTCTTTCTCTGCTACTCACACACCCCAGCAGCACGCCTCTCTCCAGAAAGGATGGCTGCCAGTCTCCAGCTCTCTGGAGTGTGGGAGTCATTTGGGCTCAATTCTCTCAAGCCTTCCCTCGCCCCACCCTACCCACCCACTCCTATTGCAACGCATCATTGTCTTTACTGGGAAGGCTGTGCTTTTCCTGGTCAAACCAGACCTTCAGTCGCTGGGTTACTCCCTAGCTCCCTCCTGGATTTGGACCCTTTCCCAGCCCTGCTCCTGCTGTGCAGGTACGCAGCCTGCCCATCCACAGCTTATGCCAGTGGAGGCCTGAGGAGATCAAGGAAGAGCCACAAAACAAACCCATGCATTTCACTTTCTGCACACACGGTGTGGGCAATCCTGTCCGTGTCTCGGTGGTTTTAATGTAGCTAGTACAGATGCCAATGTGTTAGTTCACCTCTCATAATGTGTCCTTTCAGTGTAACAGCTGCAAGAGGGAGTCCTGCCTGGCTGAGACAAACCTGACATTCATTCCTGCCGGCCTGCCTGAGGGAGGATCCCTTTTGGCTCACCTGACACATCTGCTACTTCCACATCCCAAGAAGTCAAGCACTGTGTTTCAGGTGCGGTAAAACATGGCTCCTTCCTGGTGTGAGGAACTTCTAGTGGTGACATTGATTTTCTCTGAGTGCACCCCGACAGATCTGCGGACTGGCCCGGGTGTGTCCTTGGCAGCCATGGCCAGAGCTGCTGCTGGGCCCGCAGGACCTGAGGCAGTGTGGCTGAGCGTGCGGTATAACCCGCATCTTTCAGTTTCCTTGATTTTCTTCAGGCACCAGCCTTATTGTGCCTGGTTTCTGAGGTGCATTAAAGGTTTATCTGCCCTGCAATTCAGCCATAAAACACCTAGAGCTCAAAAAGCCTGGGATATTTTTTTTCCTGATGCGGCCTTCAATGGACTCGTGTCAGGCGCGTCCCCGCAGCGCAGCCTTTGGCCCGCAGGTCTCCCCAGAGCCAGTGACTTGTCTCAGTTATTTTGTAATGGCCACAATACAAGCATGGCCCAGGTAGGACCGAGATGACTGATAGTGCCCTAATGTTTGTAATTCCAGCAGGACAGAAATGATCAGCTGCAAGGTGAGAGTTGTTTGGATTTCGCAGCTCCTCAGGAGTGGTATGTTTGGCAGTGGCGGCTGTGGTTTGGTGGGGGAACCGTTCTGAATGCTACAGGAGGCACAAAGGGTCCACTCTGCTTGTGTCATGCTGTATAAAGTTTCTCCATTATCTAATGCTGATTTTTGCCTCAAATGGTGAGCTGTTACATTTGATTACATACATAGTATCTGTGGTCTAATTCTATGGGGTGCTGGAAGTCTTTTGAAAAGTGCTTAAAAGAGCTTTTCCTCTCCAAGGGAGCTCAATGGTTCAGGCTCATTTTTCTGAATGAAATGTTGCTATCATAATTAGTGCTAATTGGCAGCTTTGTTTGCAGCCTCATCAGAGTCAGTGATTAGCTAAACAGAATGAAGAGGTTGTGAGTGCATGTCTATACTACAGATAAATAAAAGACCTCAAAGTAAATTCCTGCTAAAGCAGCACTTTTCAGAGCACTGTGTTCATGTACTGCCTCCTTCGCTTACCAGAAATTCGTGTTTCACAACCACTGGTTGCTTTTCTCAGATTTGCAGTAAGCATTGAGTTATTACGTTAATGTCTGGTGTGGCTATTCCTATGCTGACCCACTAAGGAATGCATTTTGTTTTGACATGGCCTTGGAAACTTAGAGGAGTACAAAATGCACAACATGCAGGCATGTAGAAATAAATACAGGGAACCCATCAGACATGAATAGCAAGGAGGCTAGAAGCAATTCAGCCATAGGGCTAAGAAACAAATGGTTTCTTTACGTGGCTCTGGCTGTTCGGTAGCTGTACTTCAGAGCAATGTACTGGGTTTTAATGTTCATAAAAATGTTCAATCTGGTAAACCGATTTTTAGACCCTTACACAGCCTTGTTGAAATTGGATTCATTTGAACTGTAATATAAAATATTATGTTTACTTAACCCTTGTA
Source organism: Fringilla coelebs (assembly GCF_963513975.1). NCBI lineage: Eukaryota > Metazoa > Chordata > Aves > Passeriformes > Fringillidae > Fringilla > Fringilla coelebs. The sequence continues at coordinate 42,816,212 of NC_140028.1, read as the reverse complement.
AACTGATCTCCTTTGTCTTCATGAACTTGCTGGGCAGTTAAGGATCTAGCATTCCTTCCACAGTTAATAAAATTTTGCATTTTTCTCTCTATTCCTATACTTAATTACAGTCAGACCTGGTTAATTTCATTTTTTTAACATCAATTTTTTTTTAATGCTCATTTTTTTATAAAGCTTTTGATTGAAAAATACATATGAAGGTCATGCACTGAGACTGTGTATTATTTAGGTTCAAAAATTCTGCTTAGATTTTTCCTGTGTGCAGCCCTGCAGATAGTGCAGTGTGGATCAGCTGAGGTCTGATTGTACCTATGATGCAACTTTTAAATCATGTCAGAGGCTTTGCTCTTTATAAAAGGTGGTAATCCATTTCTGTCCTCATTTTTGAATCAAACACTTACTGATGTGAATGGCAGTTCAACATTCAAAGCGGCTCCTCTGTTCTCTGCTCTGCCCATTCCCTGAATTTTCATCTGTCTTGCACCAAGGCCCCCAGAGACATTTCATACAGGCATTTCTATGTTACTTGCAAGTGGGCAAGAATAAACTGCATTCCATATGGCCATTAGGTAACCCTTTTGCTACATGTATATTGCATTTCCCAAGGCACTCAGGATTTACAAAAATCCTTGAATGGTATAGTTGGTGTTGATCAAAGAGTCTGTGATTCAAGAATTTATGAAGAAGGATTTTGAGGTTTTCAGTCTGAAATTTTGCAGAGACTACAGTGGCTGGAATAGTGTTTAAAAATCCTAAGGCTTTTACTGGAGTTAGTTGGTAGGTAGGAGTGAAATCCCTTTGCAGCCTTAAAAGACTATATAATTTGGTGTGCACTTTTGATAATTTAACAATGAATGCCTGGCACTTGGTTTGCTATGCATGGATCGTTGAGCTCCTGGGGACCATTTCACCCCACTCTCAATGTGCAATATTAAACAATGTACAAGATTAGAATTTTAGCTAAAAATGAATAGTGAAAGGACATAACGCTGCAACTTTGGCTTTCACCTCAGGACTGATTAATGACCACAGAAGATAAATGTAGAAGGTCAAACCCATAAATTTTAAAACACAGAGCAATTACAGAGCTGCCATTTCTTAAGTTCAAGCTTCCTGCTGCCATAAGTCCTGCTTGCAGTGGCTTAAGCTGAGTGGTCAGTAAGGCTTATGAAGGCAATTTGCATAAGGCTGAATTTTATCAGGGTGACTTTTTAGCTATGAGTCAGCTACATCTTTGTGTGTAAGCTCAATATTCTGATACAACAAAGGTAAATGTAAAGCTGTGCAGGATTTTAGCAAAGCACCTACCAAAATGAGGGAAGAAAATGTGAGATCCTTTTTTGTGTGTGCCTTTACATTTGTAATTTATGGAAGATAGTTTCATCTCTGAGGAACCATCTGTATTTCATTGGGGTGTGTTTTCTACCCAGTTTTATGGCACGACTAATCGAAGCACTGGGAGATCAAGTGCCTCACTTAGGGTCAGAGATCATTTTGGTAGCTCTGTCTTAAGCCTAGATTTCTGCATGACTCTGAGTTTGTGATAACACAACCCCTGCGAACTCCAAAATTAAAGGCAATATAAATAACTGTATATGGTGTATGACTGTATTGTTGTTGTTTGATATTCTCTTTTAAAACACTCTGTGGAGAGAGGGTACATGAAGAGTGTCCAGGAAGGGACTAAGTGAAAGAAAACACTTTGTTCTGTGTTCACAAAGCAGTAACAAGGACTTGTACAAACTATATCTATGTCCAGAGCTTGAATGTTTCAAAGTCTTTTCTACAGAGTGCCTTGTAATCATTATCCTCAGCATCCTGTTTAAGAGAAGCTATTAACTACTTGCAGTACTTTCCTTCTATTTTTCAGTAAGATAATATGAGGCAAAGGCCAAGAGCTAACGTCAGGTTGTGTCCAAAGCACTTTTTTTTTTTTTTAGAAGAGGTCTGTTAGTGGATATTTTTGAAGTGGCAGAAAGGAAGCACCGGGGCAGTGTCCTTCCTGGCTCTGCACAGCTTCCTGCGCGCTTCCCTGCCGAAGCGTTAGTCAGAGCCCTGCAACAATTCATGCTCAGCCTCCCACGCCATCGTCTGCCTGGCTTTGATTTTCTGAACTTGTACAATCGACTGGCGGGGCTGGTCGCTGACTTAGCGATGAGTGTACAGGTGGCAGAGCAAAGAGCCAGCAGAAATATCTTTGTGATTCAGAGATTGAGAATGATCTCTGTGTGTGTGTGTCTTTGAATACACCTGCCTTTTAATGCTGCAGTAGACAGGGTTGTGTAATGTACCCAGATTAAAGTCTACAGGGCTCTTGGATAAACCCACTGTGGTAAAAAAAAAGAAATTAAAAAAAAATTAGAGCTGACTGCTGACTAAACTCTTTTCACGCGCACTTTTCTCATATCCCTGGTGATGAACTCTCTCCAAACTTCTTCCCACCTGTTTATGGCTTGTCTCTGTGGGCCAGGTACTGTTCCCATTGGCACAAGTGCAAATCCAGTTACCTGATGTAAATTAAAACCTGTTGGGCCACTCAGGCTTCACATTGTTGTAGTCATTGTGGAGCCACAATTTGTGAATGGAGTGATGTCTAGCACTGTAATTTCCTGCAAATGATGAAGAAGATGCTGATTTTGCCTGTGGCAAAAGCTGCTGAGAATGGGAAGAGAAAAACCTTTGCAAGAGCAGGAGGAGATAACAAATGTAATGTGCAGTCAAGATTCAGTCAAAGAACTATGGTTATCTTTGACTATATGTTCACTGAAAGAAACAAGGATTTGCAGGCTTTTTGCTTTTCTGCCTTTTGTGAGTGTGCTTTTTATCACATTTTCTTTATTAAAAATATAAATAGCCTTTTTCTTCTCCCCTTTCTCTTTTAATAGTACCACTATTAGTAACTTCATCTTGAGAAACAGTTCAATATTTGTTCTCTCTTAGCCTTTTTGAAGTCCTTGAGCTAATTTTGTGTTAAAACAAGCTGTCTCCTCAAAGAGAGCCCCACTGTTCTGATTCCTGTTATCATTGCAGTGAGAAACTTGTTTTTCTCTCCTTATGGCTGAATGGGTAAGGAAGGCTGATGCCCCTCAAGAAGCCATCAGTCTTTGATTTTTCTTCAAGAGAATGGAGGACAGCAGAGTTTGGGGAAGTTGCACCCAGAGGTAGTAGAGCTAACCCTCTGCACGTTTACAGCTGCTGTCGTGAGAGATCCCACTGCTCTGCGCCCTTGGGAAAGATTACAAGGCAAATGTTTAGTGAGAAACCAGATATTGAAGCAAGAGATACAAAATGTTATGAGGACAAAAGGATTCTGCTGTCAGAAACACCTGGGTCCTCAGATCAGCCAGGGTCAACAAAGCCACCAACATTCTTCCTGCCACATATATATGAAATATAATTTGAATAAAAAGACCCAGCAGATCATAAGAGATGAGAACTTTTTGCACCTTCTCCACTGCCCTGTTATTAACTTGCCTTGTTGTTTGAAAGTCAGGCTGTACTTGTGCACTTCATTGGGAATGGCTTTGTAACCATATTTTATAGATGTGAGAATTTACCATTATGTAACAGGAAACATTAAGAGAGGACTGGATGGGTTAATTTACTCAATGATTTTAGATGATTAACATATTTGCTATGCAGTTGTTAAACCAGATTTGTTGCTGCTTTTTTGTTATTGTTGTTGTTGTTCAATTCCATATTTTCATGTTAGTTTTGATAAAGCCAGAAAACCACATTGTTTTTGTACTCAGAATGGTTTACTGTGTGTTTAGGGTATTCCCAATGTGGCCTAAATGTTTGTACTATTATAGTAGCTCTGACATGTTCCCAAATAATATTATCTGGGATTTGATGAGAGACTACTGTTGATGTAATGCAAATGTGAGCTATGTTAAAAAAAAGTTTCTTCCATCTCTCTTGGACACTAAAGTCTGTCTGGTGCATCAGCTTACTTTTGTACTCAGCAGCTGCTTTAATAGCACTTAACAGTAAGTAAGTCATGAAATGGAATAGATCTCAATGAAGTAAAGTGAAGTGAAGTGAATGTCCATTCTGGGCATAAAGTTTTACATTGTGTAGCCCAAATATTTGGCAAGACCACTCTATTTCTATTTAATCTACAAAAATGCTTTTCTTTTTGCACAGTTTTGGAGGCATATGACTGTCAAGTTACATTTGCTGTTATTTTAGAAGAGATAGGGGAATGTTGTGGATGAAAACTTGTGGTGCATGGTATCCATTTTACTGCTTTGTTCATGATTGTGTTACATACCTTTACACAGTGAATGGCAACTGTCAAGAAATCTAAACTTGATTTTTTGTTGTCATTTATATTCCTTTTCATTATTTCAAGATAAATTTCTTCAGTACCCCAAGGTATTGATGGCACATACATCATTAGTGTATATTTGTCTTTTATAGCACTATTTAATAATTCTAAAGATATTAAGACAAAAAAAAAAAAACACTCTGCAGTACACACATTGACTCTGTGACATACATTTAGTGGTGGTAAAAATTTTCCCCGTATCCTATTAAGGTAAAACAGTAGAAAATTAAAGCTAGGGAGGAATTCACCTGCTTCAGTCCTCTGACTCAAGGCTTTTCATGTTGAGTATTCCTGACAGCTGCCTGTGGAAGTCCTGGAGCTGTTTGGTGCTGTACTGTAGGACTTCCTCCTGATATTTTGCAGTTTTCATTAGTTTAGAGACATCCCTGATACCTCTTAGGTTAAGCTGTGCTCTGCTTGTGAAGGCCCTGATGCAAGAGCTTCTTCTGCTGTCAGCTGCTGTCTGCCATTGCTGCTTTAAGCACCGCACTGGTTAAAACTTCTGTGGTTGAGAAAGATCTGATAGTTTGTGTCACGACACATAACAGTGTCACTTGGAGAGGAGCTATCCTGAGGCTGGCCATGCTAAGAAAGTCACTCAGATGTGATGTGAGCACAGCACCTACCTACAGATTTTCAGAAACAAAAATGGCTTTATGGGGCTTTTTATTTCAATCGCCTCATTAATTTACTTTGCTGTTGGGAGACAGCAAAACCTTGCTTTTTGTTCTTTGGTGTTTATGGGTTTCTGCAAAGATGTAATGGTGATATTTTTTTACAAAAGGTAGCAGTTGTCATGCTTGTAAATCAGAATAATAAATCATGAAGTTTCTTTTTTCTTTTTGGTGGGCTATTTCTGTCTGAGAGTTGCATTCCCTGTGCACTAAAAAGGACATGTTTCCTGACCACTAAACACCTTTTCCGCTTCATGTAAGTTGACACTTATGTTTGCAGCACCAGAAAAAGTGAACTCAACCAAAAGAAGTCAGATTTTGCTTTTTAAATGGTCTATGGGGCACAGATAATTTATACATCATCATCATCATCAGGTTACATAGGAGTTATGTTTCCTTTAGTGAAAACCAATTTCTTGAATGCTGAAATAAAACCCCTATTTCCAGAAATACCCAAGACTTTCAATTTTGCTTCTGCTGTCTCAGGAGATCCTCCTTCTAGGAAAACTGATTGCAGGAGACACACATTTTCCATAAGTTTTCTGTTGCCTCGTACTGCTTTCATCCATGCTCCTTAAGCATAAATTAATTTATGGAAGGTTTGCTATATATTTCTCAGGGGTAGAAGACTTCAACATAGGTGAGATTCTACAGCAGGGATCTTTGCTATATAGAGTGTTAGATTTTATTACATTATTTCACTCATTAAAAGGAAAAGATTACAGTGCAGTTGTCTGAAGACTGAGAGTAAAATTTAATCCCTTTCTGCTACCTATTTTGTTGTCAAATTCACCTCCAGCCCCCCTTCCAAGACTAAAGCACAAAAGAGGTGGCCTTGGGATATGATACTAAATGTGGAGTGGAAGTGGGGAAAAGGAACATTTCAGGAAAAAGATGTTAGCTCACCAAAACTGTATTTGTAGGTTCTTAAACTGTTTGTATTCCCATCAGAGCTTTTCATTATTCAGATTGTCCCCTGGCTTAGTGCTGCAGTGAAATCATACTTCTGTGCTTCTGACATTGCAGACTGTTGCCAGCATAGAAATGATTGTGATAACACAAGTCCACCAGGGATGGGCAAACTACTTCAATAAAAATAGCAACTGCAATGAATCTCAGTCTAAATTTTGAACTCCCCTCCTGCTTTATTTTTTTTTTTTAAGCTAACATGATTTCAATAAGTACCTCCCTGAAATTAATCATGTGGACTCTACAGTCTTGGCTGTCTTCACTGATCCAGCTGCTGTCCTCAAATCTGACAATTTCCATTGCTTCCCTTGGGCTAGAGGGAGTGAGTACATTTTGGGGTATACCTTTGACCTGAGGAATGCATGGGATGGGAAGACATCAGCCAGCTGAGCCCAAAAGAAAATGTGCCAAAACTGAGACTGCCCTGATAAAATATAGCTTGGAAAGGGGAGCTCTTGGAAGCCAGAGGAAAGGAGACGCTTTAGGTGCAGGGGGAGGGAGAAAGAGGATGGGGATTAAAAAATGTGATTATTTTGGGGAGAATAAATTCATAATAGAAGAAAGCTATTTTAGAAGATTTCCTTAAGCCCTAGAGCATCCAGACCACACTGCCAGATTGTCTCAGCCTGAAGTGGGAGTCCTTAGGGTGAGGATGAACAGAACCTTGCACACTTTATGCAAAAGGGAAATTAAACAGCTTAGTGGGGAAATATAACTTCTGTTTACCTTTGTGGTGGGCAGTTGTCCCAGACTGTATAGGAGTGGGTGAATGAATATGGCACAACTGGTCCCCCATGAACCTCAATGCAGGGGACAGGCTGAGCACTCCCAGGGGAATGGACCCCAACAGGTCAACAGACCACACAGCTCCAGTGCCCCTTGTAGGTCAGGATCTTGAGAAATCCGAAATCCCTTCCACTTATGCTTAGGCCATGTTAGGCATAAAAGATGTGAACTTGCTTTGCTATCCTCCAGGTACAGCAGTGGAGGTACCTGCTGGTCAGGAATGGCAGTGGCCACGTGGCAGACTTGTCCAGACTTCTCCTGCCTCAATCCTGGGCTTACAGAGCCCTAGGACTTTTGGGATGCGGCTGGCTGATGCCCAGCTGGGTGGAATAAGAGCAGAGGAGGATCTGTCTCACTATGTCAATGCATCCCCATGGGTGAAATGCAGCCCCTGTTCTTGCGGTTCTCTGTGAAAGTTCAGCTGTGGAGAGAAAATCGGCTTGTGAGAGAAGACAGCTTGCTTTTGGACATGACTAGTGCAGTTAATTAGCACCTCTGAGGAGACAAATGAAAAGAAGCAGGAAGAAGGTGGAGGAAATTTGCAGTTAATGGTCATAAGCTGGTGAGCTTTCCAGAGGGTGGAAGTTTCTCTTTAAGCCACGTACATGCTGCGGAGCAGGCGTGTGGGAAAGGTTACAGTGAATTTGCCCTCACATAAGAATCACTTCAGAGCAAACAACAGTCCCAACATGAGAAAATTATTTCAAGCCATGAGAAGCTGAAACATTGTTCAAGGACTTGTCAGATCTGTTTTCTGTGTTTCTTTTTTTTCTCCCCATGTTCTTAGCTTAGGTAACATTTACAGTTTTAAGCATTTTGTTTATTGGCCACAGTGTTCACTTTTATCAAACTATCACATGCCTTGCTGTGGTCTATATTACATCTTATTAGGGGGTAGCTGTGCAGTGCTCTCCCAGCATAAAATGTGCTTTAGAAACTGGCCTTTAGAAACTGTGCTTCTTCATGACTCTGGTGTTTAATTGCATGCCAAGTGTGAAAATGAATTTGTTCCGTATAAAAAATAATGGTATATATGCAGTGCCATTGATCTCGCATTTCAAAATATGGTTAAAGCTATACTGAATAAATCCATAGCAAGTACTTCTGGATGCTTTTCCTCTGACTAATGGAAACTTTGCTTGTGCCTGACAGCACAGGGGGGGCTGCCAAGATGGGGAGGAAGGGGGTAGGAGCCTAGGGCAATTCCCATGGGTCTGACGGTAAAAGGAGCCAAACCGCCTTCTTTCTGCCCTGGCAGCCTCTTTCTCAGTGCCATCACCCTCTGTGCTGCCCCGGAAAACTTTGTCATGGTGCCACCGTGCCACAGGGACTTTCTGGGCTGCCTGTAACTGGTGCTTGTGCTGGGCTTGCCTAGCTGGTGCCAGGCACATCTCCAGGGGTGCCTTGTCCATCCTGTGTCTCTCTGCAGGAGCCCTGTCTCTGCAGTCGCAGTGTGCTGGAACCGTGACTGTAATGGGGAGTTAAAAAAAACCACCCAAAACCCCCACAAACTGGGAGTAATGGCTCTTCCTGAATCCTCCCTCCTTACTGGCCACTGCCAGGACCAACCATGAGGAGGTGGTCACCAGACACAGGCAATTTTCAGAGAACCTGGGCAGATCTCAAAGTCTGATGTGATGAGGTCTTGTTAATGGATCTGTTTATTCCATTCTGAATGATGTTTTGCTCTTAAATAGGCATAGACTCACATGGTACTGCCAAGACTCCCTAAACACTGAAAAAGAGGACCAATTTCTGACTGTGAAACCAAAGCCTCACCTAGTTTTACCCACATTTCTCTTCCTCCCTTCATGCCTTAAAACTCAAAATAAGGTTCAGGTGCTCAGTAATCATTTTTCAAAAGGTGGAGGGAAGCCAGAATGTTTCAGTGCTCTTAACTGTGGGTGTGAAATTCATGGATTCTAAACTTATAGAAGGGCACTCTGAGGCCATTAATTTATGCCTGCAGGGGAGGAGTTTGGTGTTTTAACCACAATTCAGCCATTACATCAGAACCTTGGAAATTAGACTTTTATTCTACTTGGGGTAATTTTAGAATTAGGCCATAGTGGAATCAATTCTGGATCATCCTGAAATGGTGCAGCAACATCTGGTGGGAAAAAAGCTATGCTGCAAAGATGCAATGCAAAAGCTGCCAGGGAGTGGGTTTCCTCCCTGACTTCAGCAGAACTTGTTACACAATTTGAATCAATGATGTTGTAATACACAGAAAGGTGGATAAATTCATTGGTATAGTTCTCCAGACTGGATTGTGTGATTCTGTATTGCCCATGTGAGACATACGCAATCTACATTAGACATAACTTGTCTAATGGGCAAAAATGCGCAATGATCAGTGCATGATAAGATCTTATGGAAGTTCATTAACATTAAAAAATTAATCAATCGTTTGAAAGGAACCCTGTGAATTTGGTGTTTAGATTAACTGTGGATGACCAAAGAAAATGTGGGAATGATGAATTATAAACATAGGTGATATTATTTTATTTCAGCTGTATTTAATGTCATACCTTAAGAAAGGTATTTCGTTCTTGGAGAAAGGTGGAGGCTTGAATGGTCTGTCTGGAGAAGAAATAAAATTGTAAAAGAAGTTGTTTTTCTAGTGTTCATGAGTTCTCATCTTGATGTTTGTCAACAAGAGCTAAAACACAGTATGTGAATGGTGTTGTATGACTGGGAAATGAGAGGCTGTGTTAACTCTGTGTGTGGTGGTGGAGTGCTGCTGTAGCAATGTTGTGTCCAGTTCTACTATTTTACTTCTTTTGTACCTGCTTTTCTCACAGATGAAGCAGGGATGCAGCAGAGTACCCATTATGTATTTCACTATATATTTTAAACCATAGTGAAAAATTGAAATCTCAAGGGAAAGAGATTTTGAGCATTGGAGATTTCAAAAAGATCTTGTGAAGTAGTTGGTCTGATTTTTGGTACAATGAACTTCACAGAAGTTTGGCTAAGGCTTTATTTTTTCAAGTGTTTTTTAACAAACTGTGGCTTATGAGACAAACTTTTTCAGTGAAATTGCCCACAAAAAATCACAAAATGTACTTTAAAAAAACCCCCCCATTTGCTCAGCTGACCTTAGTATAAGAGGGGGGAGGCATGATATCACTACATGTTATTTTAAAGTCCAACAGCAATAAATAGTAGAAAAATATAGGAACAGGTAGATTTTTCACATTTTTCAGAATGGTATTAGCTGGTGAGAGCCAGAAGATTATCTAAGTGACTTTCTAACAATACAATTTACTCTACATTTACATCTTCTTTTATGGAAGGCATTTATTGAGTATTAAATTTCCCCCCATCCTAAAAGTAGCCTTTTTGGAGAAGTAGAGGAATGTGACTGTATGATCATGAGGTTCTATGTCATGTTAAGCAGACTATGGAATGTCTAAGTTATTGTCTTTCTTATATATTTTCTAATATTTCATGGCAATGATTTTTATACTATGAAACTTAAAATATCCTTGAGCTTCTCTCTGCATCCAAAGACTTGTGCAATCTTTCAGCATCAGAAGGTGACATGGTTCTGGCAGAGAAGTGTAGTCAGCTTGAGGATATGACCCACTACATGCATTTACTTTAAATTAAACAAACATTTTCTTCTGCAGACACAGGATATACCAGCATGTGTGTAAAATATTTATACTATCCCAGGCTTCCCACTGACACCAATAGAATTTCTGTCTATGAATGTAGGGGGATCTTAGTCTTCAGGCAACCTCCAGACTTGTACATGTAGAAAATTCAGTGTTTGCAGTCATCTTCACAGTGGGTGTGAATCTTCATTGAGTTTCTTGGTGTTTGCTGATGTAGAGCAGTAGAAAATCTGGTCTCCCTCTTACTAAGTTCTATTTATTTAGAAAGTGATAGCCATGTTCAGCACATGGATCTGACCAAACAAGTGGTTCAGTGAACACAAAAAAGTCTGCTTTTTAAAGGCATTTGTACCTTGCTGCTGTTGAATTCGACAGAAGTGTCCTAAAGCTGAAGCATAAATTTCCCTGAGTAGAGACCAGAGAAACAAGACAAGAAAGAGACATATGAATTCCCTCAGCATGTGAAAATCTTGACCTAGATTCTGTGATGAAACTCAATTGACCTAGATAGTGTGCTTAATAAATTTTAAACAGGCCAATAGCTACTTCTTTCATTTATAAATTGCAAGAGATTTTGCTCTTTAAGTTAATAAAAGAGAAGGCTTGTCAGCATTATACCCAAGATGGTTTTGTATCAGTGTGTTACCAAAGGTAGTTCTCCCTTGGAGAATGGAGGGAATTGGAGAGAGAGAAAATGAGAGGTCCTGCTGGGCAAGGTGGATGTTGATGGCCTGCCCAGGTGAAGCAGAGAGCTCTTAGTGGAGCAGCGACCCTAATAGAGACTTCTGATCCCAGAAGGGCAGGTGAACCTTTCTTTGTAGGCTTATGACCACTTGGTGAGATAAGAGCATACATTCCCATCATTGCATGCATGAAAACATGGTGTCAATGTCCAGTGACTTGTGCCTGAGGAATTCTCCCATCCTGTTGCATTAAGGGATCTTCCTTGTCTGTTTCTGAAAAGCAGCAACTTCCTGAATTGCCTCCCCCTTGTAACTTGCCATTTGACTGCTTCTACTCTGCCTTTAGGCAAAGTTGAAGAGGCAACCTTTAATTCCTAGAGATTGCTAGAAATGACCATATAATGTGGTCTCTGTGTGAGCTACTGCTGTCTCTTTTCTTGTGGCTGATGTTAGGACCAGGGTACAGGAGCCTTCCTGTGTAGGTTTAATACAGAATAGTGCATGGTAAGAATCTGGGCTCCTTGTGAAGGTCTGTGATTAAATATCTTATTTTGTTCTCTAAAATAGGTTGTAAACTTGTACACAATTTTACCATCCCAACACATTCATTAGCTGTTCCTGCAGTTTAGAGTCACTGTGCTGGAACCAGAAATATATCTGGCTCCTGAATCTATTGCTTGTCAATGGACAAAATTAAAGCATATATCAAAGCAAAGCAGCATTTCTTTTATAACTATTAGAATTAGTCAGCTTGGAGCTTAAACCTGCATGCTGTGCTGTTACACTGTGGAAATGGACCTGGGATAATTTATTTACTAATTAACCGTTGTCATGGAGTATACCTTGCCAACTATACATTGCCACATCACCATTCTTGAAAGTCACACAGCAGGGAGCATGTGAAAGTGCTCTGTATTAAGAAAAACAACAACATTATTTCCAAACCTGCTAAACTGGCATTATATTCCCTACATTATTATATTTGGCTACTGTTTAGGGATGGAAGAATCAAGAACCTATAATTTAAAACCTTGTAGAATACCATGGTATAAAAACTTTTAGCTCATTTAAAGGTTTTATTCCATTTTGGAAAGTGTTAGACAAAGAGAAAATGTTTTTTTCCTATGAGAACTATTTTTGGCTAAAACGATATCCAAAGTAAAAAGGTTTAATAGCTTCTGGGAACCCCCAAATTTTTACTTTCTTCCCTCCTACCTTTATAAAATCATCTGGTTTTGTGCAAACAGCAAATAACCCAGTTGCAGAAGACCCCATAATCCTACACAGAAATATGGCTTAGGTGGTGTATACAGTCCTTTGCAGAATCAAGGCTTCAAGTCATCCTCCAACTAAAAATTATAGGAGTGCATTCAGTGATTAGTAGTATCAGATATAAGAGCTGACATCAGCCTTTGGCCATTCCTTACTCAGTGCTGATTTTCATAGCAAATGACAGTTTGATTCTACATTATGATTCTCACATGCATTTGAAGGCTCTGCTTTTCAAAAAGTGCTGAATCTTCTACCATTGTTGGAAAATATGGAGTTGAGCTTTTGGAAATGTTACTTTAATTGTGCCACCTCACTCACCAAGACCCACACTTAATGTGAAATTAGTCACATATCTTTTGGTTGGGCCTATTTGAAGTAATTCTGCCACTCCATCTTTCTTCTCTCAAAGCGTCAGCTGGAGAATTGTGACTATTTTGGGTACTGGACACCAAGAAAGATATAAAAAACTTGAGAAGGATCCAGACTAGGCTAGGAAGACTGAGATATGGGAAAGACTGGAAAAACGGAATTTATCTTGAAAACAAGACTTGGGAGTAAAATAACAGTATTCAAACACATAAAAGGTAGAAAGAAGGGAAAGGGATAAAGCGTACATTTAAGTGATTTAAACTGATTAAATCACTGCTTAATTAACAGTGATTTAAAGAATGTATTCAGAATATCTTCCCAGTTGTAAAGATAAGTGAAGTCTTAAAAATATTGTTGAGGAAGGCTGCAGTATTGCTATTCTGAAGAAGTTTAAACATCAGGATTAAATGAACTGAAATTGATTTTAGCTTGTATTGAGAAGAGTTTTTTGAAATGACTTCAAATAGCCTCTTAACATCTCTTCCTGCCTATTTCCTATCATGCTGTAATTTTATTAGTTGAAAGAAGAAATCATGGCAGAACACAGTCTTTTGTTTCCTGGCACAAATGATTTCAAGTATTAGTGTTTTTGCTGAATGTGTTATTTCAATGAATGTTTGACCCTAAAAAGCCAAAGAATTTAGTATACACTGTCTAAGAGCTCACACTTGGTCCATAGCTGTGTGCTGTAGTGTTGTAAAGAGCTGGGTTGGAGTGTAATTGAGCTGGATATCCTGCTTCAGGCAAGGGGACTGTGGGAGAAGAATAAAAAGGGGGACAACCAGGAGAAGTGACTTGTCTGTCTCATTTAAACAGCAATAATGATGAGAGGGAGAGGGAGTGAAGTCCAGAGACTGAGGGAAGGGTACTAAAAGCATGAGATATCAGAGAGTGGAAAAACTCCCAGAGTTCAAAAGAGAGTTGAGAAGATCCCCCAAGGGGAGAGATGAAGTTTAAGAAAAAGTAGGTACGTATTTTACTCTGTGTGAAAGCCTAATAGGATAGAAATTTGTATTATGTAAGTTTCTCTGGGCATCATCCCCATCTTTCCTCTCCCAGCAAGACTGCCCTTCCCCTCAAGCCACAAGTAAGGCATTGACTTGCTTTTTCTTTCTCACTAACCCTTATGTATTTCATATGCTGGACTTTTCAGTGTCCCAGCTTCAAGAGGTGTGAAGAACATCATGCTTCAAGTTAGGATGTATCTTAACACACAAGAAGAAACCTTGCTTCTTAGGTTCTTGTATGTAAAATGTGTTATGCTGATGTTTCTTCCAGCTGTGACTCAAGAGAAATCATAAGCCTGTTGTGCACTGTTGTGGTTTAAACCCAGCTAGCAACTAAGTACCACATAGCCGCTTGTTCACTCCCTGCCCCTTCTCTGTGGATAGGGTGGAGAATTGCAAAAAAAAAATCAGTAAGACTCATGTGTTGAGATAAAAAACAGCTGCTCACCACCTGCTGACTGATGCTCAACCTGTCCCCAAACCCTCCTGCCCCAGCCAACACCCCCCTGTTCATACAGTGAGCATGATGCTCTGTGGTATGGAATATCCCTTTGGACAGCTCAGGTCAGCTGTCCTGACTGTGCTCCCTCCTGGCTTTGTGTGCACCTGCTTGCTGGCAGGGCATGGGAAACTGGAAAGTCTTTGACTCAGAGTAAGCACTGCTTAGCAACAAGCAAAACATCAATGTGTTATTAACATTATTCTCAACCTGAATCCAAAAAGTGCTGTACCAGCTTACTAAGAATAAAATGGACTTTATCCAAGCTGAAACCAGGAGATAAACACACAGACAGAAATCATATGTGCCTACTGCAAGATATCTAAGCCCAGTTTCCCAAAGGTGTCCAATTCAGTGCTTTTAGGCTGAGGAGAGTGGCAGGATGGCAGACGTGGTCCCTTCTTTCTTCACCCATGTTGTGTCCATGTGCGTCCCTGTTGCTGACCTGTGAACTTCACTCCATACTGCTATTTCCCTGACAGTGGAGGGAGGGATGGAAGGCAGCTGAGACTTGTCAGTACAGTGGGTTTAATGCTTGCCTTAGTTTGCTAAGGCCAAAGGAAGAGTTGCCATACCTACATCCCTTGTGGCTTTAGCCCCCAGATACCTAACTGTTTGTTACCTAGCCAGCTAACTTAGCACTACGGCTATGCTCTGGCTACACATGAGGTACTTTGCTGAGTTGGTAAATTAACTATATGGTATGGACATATTTCCCCTTGCTTCCTTCACATGATTCTTCCTATTTGTGAATAATTACTCATATTTAAAAGTTATTTTCTATCTTTTGTTGTTTTGAACTTTAATTAAATTGTAACAGATGTGTTCATCTTCTTGAAAATGCAAACCAAGGAGCTCAGTATCTTGATACATGTAATTTTTCCTCATCTCAAATTCTGTGAAGTGCTCTAAATATTAATAGATAATTAAAATGAACATGGAAATGATCCTACATCCTACTCTATTCTTTCACTACCAAAATAAAAAGAATTATTAACTTGAAGGTAATATTGCATTATCATAGTAAAAGGGATTATTTTGGGTGCTCCAAGGAGGTATAAGTAGCACTGGGGCAGAAACGCTTCCAAACTGTGAGGGTTATTATTAGAATAATTAAACCTACTAATTGGCTCCGTAAAGGTAGATCAAACAGAACCCAGTGTGTATTTTGTGCCCCAAAATACACATCTAATAAGGGAATAAAGTACTTTAGAAATCAAATTTGGAGTAATGATAATTTGACAATTTCAGTGAAAACTAACCCAAAAGTTAATGACTGGTTTACTGAAAATGAGACACATTGTGAAACCTTCTCAACCCACATCCTGTTCAAGGTACTATGCAAGATGATACTTGGAATGCACCAAAGCCATGGGCCTTTAAGAGGGCCCTGGTGTAGCACTATTAATAGGCTTTTTGTTGTGCTACTTCTGGCTTAATTTGTTCTGTACTTTATTAAACTTCTTTAAAACATAAGCTTTATTAATCTCCATTTATAACAGACACCAGAGTATATGCCAAGCTATTCCTGGAAGACTGAAAGGCAGGGTAAGTTGAAAAAGTAATTTATTAAACAAGAAGTAATTATTCTAGGGGTTTTGTTGTTGTTAGGGAGTTTTTTGTATGGTTAGCTCTGAAGGATTATCAAAATGAATTTTATTTTGAGAACATACCTGTTAATGTCATTGCTTGCAAGTACATTAAGGTAATATGCTCTTAGTTATATAGTCTTGCTGACATTGATTAAAAAAAATAACCCAACATTTTCCCCCTTTATTAACATTCTTTACTTTAAACAAGGAATTTAGGCCCATTGAGAACAGAGGATTCTATGAAGGATCTGTTCAGGTAAGCAGGGATACTTGGGACCTAATTTTGCTGTCTTTTATGCTTGAGATCTTGCACCCAAGGCTTCAGTTGCTGAGTAGCATCATTGCATCAAAAGGCCTACCAGAAGCTTGAGAATGAGAATGAGATTTCTGCAGTATTGAAAACAAACTCTTTATGGATTTTCAAGTCTCACAGTGCCTATGCATTGCAGCATATGAAAAAGCATTTGAAGGGGAAGATAAATGATGCTCTAATGAGATTAGTTTTTACCGCTGATAATCCCACTGGAAAGAATGGGCCTAGTTGCCTTAAACTGGGTTTATTCTGCTTTTTTTCTTTTAATTACTTTTTCTGATTAACAGGCAGCATTAGTATCCTAAGAGCTCACATGACAAAACTGTGCATAGTTTGCTTGCATTTTTATCTCCGTCTGACTTAGACTGCGTACCATATGTGAGATTCAGAAAGAAAAATTCCCCTCTCTCCATGAGAAGCCATGACATGTGGCACTCATTTAGACAAAGAATTCATGCAGAGAAATGGAGAGGTCTTTTTGATTTTTCATTTCTGTTATGAAATATGCCGTTTTTGTTAAGCAATTTCATACTCTGAGAATCTCCTTCTTATTTGACTAACCAGAGTCTTTTCCAAAGTGAAGACATCTTTCTTTGGAGTATGTGAATAAAGGAGACATTCATGTCTCAATGAGGTGTAAGGAACATGGGACAAATGTATTTTATTCAGTGAAGAAATTAAAATAAATTATATTCCATTCTGCAAAAATGACCCACCCTATCAGGTAATAAGTGTGAAATTATTTTTCCTCTCTCCCATTTTTTCAACTCCACCCCATGAAACTTCTAGTTCCAGACCATCAAAAGAAGAGTGCATGCTTGATGGAAATCCAGAGGAAAAAAAAAAAAAGGGGGAGAAAAGGGAATGCTAGGGAGATCACCAACATAACCCTCTTATGTACATGAACACAAAAGGAAACTTCTGCTCTGTAACCGAATCTTTTATGTTACTCCTTAGTCAGAATAAACTGTGATTTATTTAAAACTACATTTTTTAAATTGAAGAAAGACCTTAAGCAAATCTTTATTAGACTGGCATAGTTACTCAGCTCATTAAGAGCTATACCAAAAATAACAGAGGACAACCTCATCACAGAGTAATGAAATCCAATTGAAACTGTTACTTTTGGCATTTCACTTAATCTCTTATGCATACATGTGATGTCAAAGTTTCTGGATTTGAGAAAAATGAATATTTTTTTCTACCTTTTTGGGAACAGCTTCTATGTTCTAATACACATGTTTATGCATAGTGTCCTGAAGTCTTTCCGATGTAATTTTAGGAACAAGCACTGCAATTGAATTACTAATCACAAAAGCATGAAACTGGATTTTGCAACTCTACGTATTGAGGAAAAGACTCTCCTTCACATTAAAAACCTTCTGACACTTTTTCTTTTTCCAGATGAGAGCCTACGGCTTGGAGTCTCCATGACTGGGTACCAATGGGTCTCTTGATGTGGGAGGAGAGCTCTCCAGCTTGTGGGTGCTTGAGGCACCTGGCACTGGGTTTGGGGCTGCACTGCTGGACTTCGTTCCCATCCACTCCCGCAGGTGGTTTGACAACTGGCAGGTGTTATCTGCTTCTCAGATGGTGGCCCCCCATCCTGTACACCTGACTGACCCCAAATATGATGTTTCAAGGCAGTGTTTCAAGGTGAGGAGGCCAGGCCGGTTCCTGCCACAATCGCCCTGCTTGTTCCTGCTGTGTTCAAGTGGAAGCCACAGCTGTGCAATGGGGGAAGGTGCTCATATGGCTCCCTGCATTGTTCCAGTGGGAGAATGAGATGAGGTTTTTTTTTTTCCTTTCCTTGTTCCATCTTTGAGACCTCAGTGTAAGGAGTTCAGTGTTCTGCTTGATTCTGTATGTAGTTAAATATTGATACTGCAAAAGCAATCCTGGAAATGACAATCTTATCCCTTTTTAATTCTTTATTCTTATTAAAAAGAAAAGGACATAGTAGAAGAAAAGACTTTTCAAAGTTGTGCTTAAGTATTGACATACATATGAAGTTGACCTGTTCCTATGTTAGCTTTCCTGGAGAAGAGGTTATACCCACAGGGAAATCAGATGCCTGCGTTGTCCCTAAATAATTGGAGTTAGGCACTGAGATCCCTGGCTTGGTCCAGAAGAAAGTCTTGAGATCTTGCAAAAGTGAGCTCCATGCATGGTTCTGGTTTTGGCTGCTCATTCCCTCAAACTTCTCACAGTTGTCAGCAGCGCTGGGCCAGCTCTGCACTGCACATTTCTGGCACTGGGGAGACAAGTGTGGCTGCAAACCACAGGGACAGCTCTAGTGCCAGAACAACTAAGACACAAAGTGTTTGGCCTTTTTGAGTTTTGGATCACGTTAAGAGACCTGCAAATGGGCCTAATGGGATGTGTTGAAGACATGCGGAAGTCCAAGTCTATACTGTCCTTAGTCTGGGATGTGTTTTTCTCTTTGGCCTTACAGATTTTTTTTTTCCTCTATGTGTTAGGCAGAATGTGATCCTAAACTGAGAATAGACCTTTCAGTGATCAGGCCTAAGGACGTGTTAGTTTAGTTTTCTGCTATAATAACGAGTTGTCACAGACAAGTTTTGTAAGAATGTACCATTGTCTCAAGACTTCTAAATGATGAGGTTTCATGAAGCTGGTTGTTTATGCGTACCCAGGAAACGCTGCATAATCTACAGATTCTACTTAAAAGAAGGAGATTATGTTTTTGAAAACTACTTTGATCTCAATTTTGCAACTTCACTATCAAACCTTAAATGAGCCACAGTATATAGTGAGCTTCTGTATAAAATATGTGATAAGGACTTATTTTCTATCTTAACGAGAATGGACTAGACCCTCTCCTGCAGTTTCTCAGACAGGCTTTAGAAATTGCGTAAGTGATAGAAATAGTCTTTATCTAGTATTTTATTTAAAATACCAGGCTATGTCTGAGACAAAGTTACAATCTTCCCAGTTTTCTTCCACTCAGTTACTTACTGGAGCCATGTTTTTAGAAGCTGGAATTAGGGAGATTTGGGCCAGGGCTCAGAGGAGTTCTAAGTAGCAAAGCTCTGTTGATACCTTCAGTCCTGTACAGGTGCAGCTGAGCAGCCCCAGCACATGTGTACTTCTGATTGGTAGAATACATACCCAATGTGCAAATCAGGGGATTTGGCATGAGGGCGATTTAAAGAGAAAGCAGTACAGATAATACTGGTGGTCTGTCAAAGGACTGGTGAGCGGATCATTTCTAGTCATGAATTCAGATTTGGCTTTGCAGGACCAAATAACCAACCTGCAGCCTGGCCTTCTTTCCCAGGTCCATCAGAGATGGAGCTGGAGGACTCCTGAGGTTTTTGCTGGTGTTGTCCTTCTCCATCAGACACAGATGACTGGGAGTGTGACCATGCACCTTTAGCCCTGTTCTCATGGCACAGGTCTGCTTGCATAGATGTGCCCAGCGCATCACCCAGGCACGTCCAAATGATGCCATGTGTCTGGATGTGTGCTGTCGAGTAGCAGGGAGAGCATGGCATGCTGACAGTAGAATGCATGTATTTCTCCCCCATGCAGATTACTCCACTGCTCATATTGACTCTACATCTCCCTTCTGCATGCACTAGGAACTGCAGTGACCCGACTGGTTCATCATAGCCAAAAATTCAGGGTACTGATGAGAGTCCTGGCAATTCTTCTGGGAAAGAGCATTTGCTGAGATATATGAGCAAATGGCCAAACTGCCTGCATTCCCTGTCTTTGCAACAGCAGAGCAAGGCAATGTGAGAAGACTTGTTGTTAGTGTTTTAATTTCTCCTTCTAGTCCTGGACAGAAAGAAACAAAATATGCTATTTTTTTATTTTTAAAGAAACCCACAGCCATCTTTGTTTTTTTGTTTGTAAAGTCAGAAAAATTAGGACTGGGTTTGGTTAGGCCTTTGGATCAAGATTTATGTTGTTTCTTAGTTTACTTGCCAGGTCCTACTTTAGAAGCAGTAAAATGACACTGTAATTCTGGTGACCTATTCAGTAGATACTTGCAGGAAAAATTCTGTGTTTAAATAAAGTGAAGGTTATGACACAGGCTGAAAAAGTCAGGAAATCCACACTTAAGGCTGACACTAATGCTCATGTGGAAAATAAAAGACATAGTGACTCAAATTCAGCAGGGAATGCCAACCATAACTCTGAATTTCCAGGCTTTGTGTCAGGTTCTGTCAATATAATGTTATTTAAATGGAGTTTTATGCCTGTGAATTCACTTGTGTTTTAATGGCAGGATTATTTTAAGAGGAATAATAATAGAAAAAAAAAATCATGTTAGGAAAGGTTGCTTGTAAAATGTCTGTTCTTACATATGACAGGCCAGAAAGGATAATCTTGTAACAAATCCACATGTAGGCACCAGAGTAGAACTGCCTTCCATTCCTGGCCTTGACAGACATTTCCTGGGTATTCTTAGTAATTTATTTCACCTGTATCACATTTTCTCAGTCTGCAAAATAAGAGGAATAGTACTGACCTCCTTCGTGACGTGCTTTATAAACCTGCTGAAGGGAAGAGCCATATCCAACCTAGGGTTGAACAGAGCAGCACTGTCTGTGTGTGGGAACACATCATACCTCACACCTCTGGTGAGATATATTTCATCCGTCTCCTCATGCCACGTGCATCTGCACTGCATTCTGAGGCCACTGAAGGACCCCTGACTTGGGCAGGGTTCCCATCTGGAGGTCACTGGCCAGCGCCAGCTGCAGCCTGTAATTCATCACTCGTGCCATCAGCCAGCAGGTCACAATCCACCAGCAGACCCAGCACCTGCATGGACTCTGAGGAGAGCGATGGAGGCAGCCAGCACAACACTTGAAGGGTTTTTCTTCCTCCAGCTGTTCTTACAAAAGGCCTCCTCTCCTCCTTTCCTTTTTCTTTTGATTTCATGGTCTCCTTTTTTACACTTCCACTGAGTCTTTTGTCTCTCATATGTGAGGCCTGGAAAAATTCATATTTCTGCCACTTTCAGCTGAAATAATGGAGATCAAAGTTTGCTCAGTTTGCAGCAGAAGTCCCATGTCTTAGAAACGCACCTTCTGTAAGAATTTAGTGTGGGGGAATGAACTTGTTTGGTGACACCAGCTAAGAAATAGCCCGTGTACTTTTGCTTATGTTGGCACTCCATCACTCTTTTCTAATGCCAAGGAAATTTGATAGGGGAACAAAGTCACACTGTGCTACCTGATCACAGTGATTTCTAGGAAGATGCACCGTAACAGGCAACAGGAAATTCGGCACCTTTGAAAATAAATCCCTGTATAATACACTAGGAATTGAGTGGAAAGACTCTTATTAGCAGTGAAAGTTAGATCAGAGAAGGCACCAGGCAGGAAAAGCAGAACAATCTTGACATCGCAGTACAAGTAAAAGGAGAATGAAAATGATGCAGTGGAGCCACCAATCCCCACTTTGCATACTAAGGCTGCTGTAAGGAAAACACCTGTAAGGATAACATAACAATGACTCCCATAGGAAAAGAAGGATGCTGAATAGTATTTGTTAAGCTGTTGCTTTGGAGGTTTTCATAAGCACTTACAGAATAGTTATGAAAAAAACAGCCAAATTTCAAACATGCAGCAAAACTGCCTTTTGTAACAGTGTGAAGCAGCTGTCCATAATCAAGTAGTAACAGTCCCGCTCTTTATGGCTTGGCAAAGTTTCTGCTCATCAATAAGCTGAGCAAACAAGCTCCTCTTTATGTACTGCATAGCTGCATGAGTACTTTCCCCTAGGAATTTCTTGGGGTGATTTGCTTTTCCTAAGCATGTTAAAATTAAGAGGGAAGAGGATATAGGAAGGCAGAGGCCAACAGTGTAAAACAAGAGCAATTGTAGGAATTGGTGATATAGCCTATGAAGGGAATTAGACTTGGGAATAAGTAAACAATGGGAAAGGTAAATCTGGTTCCTCCATGTTGCTTGTCTATTGCCTTGATGTGCATTCACCTGAAACATATTTTTGCCTAAGCAACCATTTGCTTTCTCCCTTATGAAATGCACCTGGGGAACTCCTGGGTCCTGGGGAGAGAGGATAAAAATGAGTCATGCTCTCCTCCTGAGAAATGGGAGGGAGGGAGCTCTTTGTGTTCAAGGACAATATAGGATATGTTATTGAGTAATGAGGTAGGGAAAGCTCTGTAATGAGAAAGAGCTGTCAAGGAAGCCCAGAACCCAGGGAAATTGTTTTATGAAAAGGGAGCAGTCACAAAGTTGTTGGACTGAGATGTTGTTACAGCTCTCCCTAGAATTTCAAGCTTTGGGGAAATAATAATATGTTTGGAGAGAGTGGTGCTATGTCAAGTCAACAAGAATTATAGAGAGAGAAAGTATAAGTTATAGATTCTATCCTTTCAGCTATTGGATTCACTTTAATGTGATACTGCGTTCTCCATGCTGAACTAAATATAGGGGGATTTGGTTTATATTAAAGGCCCAAGTTGGCTTTTGGTGGCATAAATCTTTGGTGGAGTAGCAAATACCTTGTTGAACCCTGCTTTATGTAAAAGTCTTTAATAAAACCTCACAAAGCTTTTTTGTTGCCTTTTTTTTTTTCTGCTTTACCTGAACTACTGAATATAAGCCAGATGTATCCCAAGAGACTGGTGACAAGATAAATTCTCTGGAATTTTCATGATTAAAGTGCTTCAAGTAAGAAGACTGTGCCCCTTTTGTGAGGCTGCACAACTCCCACCCATTTTGATGGGAATTTTAGATATATATATATGTACACACACTCTAAGTGCTTCTGGCTTCTGTGGACTAGATATGAAAAATTACTTATTTTGTATTCCTTTGAAATAGACATTTGAATTGATTAAAGCTAATCAGATGAAATAGACAGCAGTTTTTCCCATTTTCTTCCTCTGGTACATTGCAGCTATGACTCTTTGGGGTTTTTTTCTTGACTGAGATTTTTCTGAATTGTCAGAGATGTTTTCTGGATTAACTCAATTACTAACTGTATAAGATTGTAAGAGACCTCTATGTTGTTTTCATTTATATAGCCATAGAATGTTAAGAGTTGGAAGGGACACATTCCCTTAGACCAAGCTGCTCAAAGCCTTATCTAACCCGGCCTTGAACACTGTCAGGGTTGGGGCATCCACAACCTCTCTGAACAACCAGTGGTTTGCCACCCTCACAGTCAAGACTTTTCTCCTAATATCAAACATGAATTTTCCCTCTTTCAGTTTGTACCCATTGCTCCTTGTCCTGTCACTACAGTTTCTGATGAAAAGTTCCTCTCCGGCTTCCCAGTATGCCCCCTTCAGATACTGGAAGGCTGCTGTGAGATCTCCATGCAGCCTTCTCTTCCCTGGGCTGAAAAGTCCCAAATTTCTCAGCCTCTCTCCATAGAGGAGGTGCTCCAGTTGTATTTTCAATTTTCTGCCCCTCCTCTGGGATGCCTCTATTCCTTTATAGAGCAATCTGTGCCTCTTTAAGTGTACCAGATAGTGCCTCTTTAAGTGTATCAGATAGTTTTTCTAACACTGATGCTTGTGAGCTCTACATGGCCTGCAAAAAGCTTGTGCATTTATATGTGACAATTTGGATTAAGCATCTAAAACATGGCCAGGTGGTTTTGCACTCGGAAGTCTGCAATCTTGAGCCTTTTCCTTGCTCTCTGGCCCCAGATGGGCTCAGCCCCTGGAGTATGCCAGAGCAAACTTAGTAACACATAAAGTGATGTTGCCTTGTGAATATCACTTAATTACATCAAAATGAAGTTTGCATGGAGTGTGCTGTATATCCTGTCTACAGAGCCTTTTTTTTGTAGTCAGTAGGAAGGCATCTTCTCTCCCATGAGACGAACGTCCCCTGCCAGACAATGAGAAGCAGCCTCTCACCTTCCCCTCCAGTTGGAGAAAGGAAGCAGAAGGGTTGCCAGCTAGAGTAGGGGAGGATAAACATGCCACAATACCTTGACCTCAATGATCAAAAAACCCAAAAACTCCAAACAAAACCCAACCAAAAGAAAAAGAAGAAAAAGAAAAAAAAAAAGGAAAAAAAAGTTGCAATGTAGTTTGCATTTAATCCCATAGTTTTACAAGTAGTTGATTTCATTGTCAACATACTGAATTCCAAATGCCCATTCAGCCTAAATGTCAGCTGTATTTTCAGTTTAACTGAAGTCTCGAATAAAAAATAAAAAGAATGGGAGACCAGCATAATAATTTTTTTTTTGTGATAAAAACCTTCCTTTCCACTTTTAATCAGGGTGGAAGAATTTTTTAAAAGGCCAGTAGTCAATCTTTAATCTGTACCTGTTTTTACCTATCAGGCTGTGGAATTGGTGAGCATTACTCTTCATTCATTTAGGACAATAATGCAGTTAAAGATGTGCAGTCAGTTACCAAAAGAAATAGAACATGGATGGATGGAGTTAAATTTCATACGCTTATGTATGCATCCAGTTTGCACAATGTTGACTACAAGGATGTTGTATGTCTCATTGAAGGAGGAAAAGGGTTTATATTAATCCTTGAAATATTGTATATTCTTGGATCTGGAGTTTGGCTTTTCCCATTCCATCATGTTGTAGAGGTAGAAGCAAGATGGAATATGAATATGGAACTGGATCCAGACATCCTTCACATTTGGTTTGGGCCAACAGTTAGGTCTAAACTTCCTCCAGGTGCATCCTATCCTAAATTAATTTACTTCTTATTTTCCTGGAGTAAATACATTTTGCCCCAGGCTTTTGGAGTTAACAGGATTTTGTGACTATTTATTAGCACAATTAGAGTATGCTTGTTTGATAGTTCATTATTTCTTTCCAGTAAAAATCTCAATGTCCCACAATAGTACATAAACCAGGCAGGCTGTCCCTCTTAAAGTTCATATTGTGAGACATAAAAAATATCACTGCAGCAGCAGAATGTGGTGGTGGTATCCAAAAATGGAAGTTTATAGCTCAATAATGCACGTGTATTGGGTGACCAGGTGATTTCTGGTGTTTCTTCATTTCCTCTCCAAACACAGTTGTTTTATTGTCATAATTAGGAGTACAAGGAAATGCTATTGTGTGTTTTGGGAGAGTATTAACTCCATATTAGGAGTTAATCTATTTCTGCTCAGCATCACAGAGAATGTTCAGTGGGTTTTGTTTACTTTAGTTGTCTTCATACAGCACAATTCAGTCTCTTGCACTGCGGTTAATGGGCTTTCTTTTGTCCTCAATATAGGTTCCTTAAATTGAACTTTTAAGAGGGAAGCTCTGGTGAAGAAAAGGTCAATAAAAATTAAAGGAAACCTCTGTGCTAACCTTTAATAAAACTAGGATACTGAAAAGGTTAAAAAATGAGTATGTGAACCAGGTACCCTGGTCCAAGCAATGAGATATTTTATGTGGAATTTATTGTAGCTAATTGTAAGCAGGTGCATTTGAAACACCAGCTGCCAATCTGCCAAAATGTGTCATGGGTCTAAAACTTAGCCAGATCCTAATGCATGGTGAGGTCTGCTTGTTGTGGGTGAGCTGCAGCCCTGCTGTGCTGCTGCTCAGAGTGTCTCTGTTGGACCAGGGTAGGTGTTACAGAGACAGCCACGAACACTGCCAGCCTGCTGCAGCTTGCTATGGTTGAGGCTGCAGCAGAAACACTCAGGTGTTCTTTCCTCTCTTTTGAGTACAGCTGCTGTTTGATACCCACAACTGCCAAAGCGGTGTTAGGATTCATTCTCCATCAGCAGAGATGATTGTTTGCAGTGGGTTTATCCTTTTGCTCCAGCAGCACTGCTGTAGAGCAGCTCCTGAAGTGCAGAACCAAAGCTGTGAAGTAAAACATGTTGTCTTCAAGCTCCCCAAGTGAGCTTCACTGTGTCACATAGACCTGTTCAGCACTGAAAGACTGGCTGAAAAATCATCTGGGCTACCTAAAAATATACAGCCATAACATTTGTTTTATTGGTAATAAGTACTCAGAAGTGTAACATGGTTTGGGAGTGCTGAGCTCTCTTGGAGGTGTTGGACTGGCTGCCCCTGATGTCACAGCCCTGCTGATAATGTCCAGCAAATCTGAGGGCTAACTGTTTCCTCGTTGTGTATAAATTCCATTTCATGACAGCAATAATACATTCCAGGCAGTGCATTTCAGGGTGATGATTATACATCTTGTGTGCTTAAATTTACTCCACCTTGGTTGTGTGAAAAAAAAAAAAAATGTACTGCTGTACCACTGGCAAATCTGGGAGAACTTCCTGGCTTCCATGAGTTTAAATAATGAAAAAGTGAGGAGGGAAGTGGGTAAGTTGTGCTCCCTCCCCCCTACTCCCTGCCCTTTTTTCTTTTTTCATATTTCAGGGAGATCCTGGTGGAATAAAGGTAGGATGTAAAATGAGTTCAGATTTTGAGGTAGTGCCTGTGCCAGTATGTCCAAGCTTTTTCAGCTTACTGGCCACTGCCAAACCTCAAATTCTTCTGTGAACTGCTGTCTGCCCTTGCCATTAAACTTTCAGTTGAGAACTCTACTAGAGAGATACACTTTGATAGGATTCTGAGGACTGTGACCTCAGAGGCCATCAGCTCTCTGTGGACTGTCATTTCACAGGAGCACAAGAACAAAGACTTCAAAGCCATAATCATGGGAAGACGGAACCAACCATAATTGTATTACATCTTACGTGTTTGATCACTTAAAAGTGTTTCATTTTGAAGAGTCCACAGTCCCCTCCTGTGTTTACTTCGGATCTTCACCATTCATACTCTTAGAAAACCTTTGTTAATACAAAATCTAAGTCTTTCTGTTAACCTAGTCCTAAACACCAAGGGCATAGAAAACATGCACTTCATTTTTTCAACTTTCTTTTGTATATTTAAGACAATTAGCATGGCCCCTCCATCCTCTTTTTAGTAATCAAGTAACCTCAATTCTTCCAGTTTTTCCTCTAAGGCATATTTTGTAGGCTTTTAATATTCTGTTCTGACAGTTCTGTCAGTGCTGAGGTCTCAAGCTCTGAAAGAGGAAGAAGGAGAATCTAGTCCTCACTGATGGCTTATCTTCTTTTGCCAACGTGTCATTTGAAACACTGCACCATTCACCCTGTGATCCACTATATAACCCCTAGTTCTTTTCTATCTAAATACTATTCTAGCTGTTCATGCAGCAGTTTATTCCTCTAAAGAGGGAATAAGTAGTCCATCGCCCCGTGGAAAGTGTGTTCTTCTGACTGATAAAATGAATGTAGGAGGATTATGGTGTCTTTTATATCCTCTAGTGCATTTAGAGATTGTCTTATTTGTGTCCTCTTCAAATCTGATGAATAAGTTGGTTTTCATATTTGATAAATGCTTTTTGTAACTTGTATGGATCATTAGTGAAAATACTGAAAAATACTGGATATAGAAAAAGCCCTTTAGCCGTTGGTTTCCATAGTTCCCTCCCAAAAAGAGAATTGTATTTATCTTTCACCTAGTCTATGCTGCCATAATTTTCTCCAGAGCACATCATGTCACACAGTCTGGCGCATTTTTTAAGATGAACTATATTACAACTATGACTTCTTTATCCACAAGTTCTGTTATGTGGTTGTAGGAATTACTTTGGTTTTGCACAGTTTGTTCTGGCAAATGTAAACTGGCTTATGCTTATCACATTGTTTATTTTCTAGGTATTTACAGATGGTTTGTTGATTATTTGTTTAAGCATTTCTCTGGTATCCTAGGGTTGTAGTGTAAAAATTTCCCCTTTCCTCTTCTGCCTCTTTTTTAAAGATGGACACCAGTGTCCTCTCCGGTCTTCTTTTATCTTCCCTCAGACACATCTTTCCTATAATATCTGTCAGTAGTTCAAAGATTTAATTAGTCAATTTGCGATATATTAAAAAAAAAATTGTGCATTTTACAATCTTATGGAGTCTATAATCTGAGTGTATTAGCTCCAACCATTTTAACATAGAAACTATCCAAATTATTGTTACCCTCTTGTTTTATTTGAAGATATGCCTCATTTTGTTGTAGGAGTCAGTAGTATGATTTTTGTGAAAAAAGAAAAAAAAATGAAACTATGGCTATCTCAGTAGAATATTTGTGGATATATAAGAAAATAGCTATTGCCATGTAATCATATTTCTATTAGATTTGACCTAGCAGAGAGAGTGTGTTACAAGGAAATAATCTGTGTGTGAAGTTAAAATTAATGCAAATTGGTCTTCTAGCATTTTCTAATAGAACTAAAGTAAGAATCATATGTATTGGCTGTATTTAGATTTTATTCACTGTATGACCTGTACATGGTTTGGAACATGAGGAAATTAAGGACAGGAAACATTTCTTTTCCAAAGTTTCTAACAGATCACCTCCTAATCTGGGGTCTACTGGTCACTTCTATGCTTCTGAGAAATCCTCTGAGACCTTGCTAATTGATTATAAAATACTCCTTGGATTTCAGCAAACATCAGAATATGCAGTGGACTTTGCAAACCTATGAAATGAAGAAACTCCTGATCTTGAGTCCACTCATGCCTTTTGGATTTTTCGGTATATATACACCAAGGGAGCGGTATGCTGCACCCAGGGCATGTCCATTTCTACTTCTTACTTTCATTCAGCAGAATGATCTCTTTCACACATTCAGGAATATCAGAGGAAATTCTACTTAGAGTGATATCTCTTTAAAACCCAAGTATTTATCAAGTAAAAGGAAGACACTTGCCAGCATTATCTTCAAGCTGAAAATAATACCAAGCAGATGAAACTTCCAGGGCAACCAGAAGCCATTAAATATTGTTCTAATACCATATATTTTCCTATTCCTCAAATTATTATGGTCTCATCACAAACACTGCTGCAATTGTTGAATTTTACCTTCCTTAATATCTTAGAGCTTACTCTAGTTTCAGAGGATGCAGATCTGTGTATTGCAGACTCCAGACAGATCTACTCCATACTGTTCCTCAGGCTTACCTCCAAGTTAGTGGTGTCTGGGAAATTATTTGGTAGCACTTGTTACTTCCGAGACTCCTATTAATGCAGTTTCATTTGCGAAAGGTCACCATTCTCTGAATTATATTAAAGAGCTGTTTCAGCTTGTCTCATGTCTAATCTTGTCCCTTGTCCCAGGGTCATGCTATTCCACAGGGTGATAGTCTTTTTGGTGACAACAATACTATCAATCATTTACAGAGAAATGTGTATCAATTTCTCCCATAACAGCTTATTTCCAAACATCAGTGTTTAAATGCAACAAGTGGTCACAGTAGCTATAGTTAGAAAACATTTCTCCTGAAGAGTTTTATTAGATTTCGGCATCTTCCCAAAAAATGATTTTTTTTGCTGGGAATCTCAGAAAGCCATTGCCAAAAATGTATTTTGTAATATTTTTAGAGCCAAACTGGGATTAAATAGTAGTCAGGGAATGGTGCATCAAAACAGGAAGCTGGGTGCAAGTTGACAAGGAGAAGATTGCTCTGCTGATTTTAGACAGGATCATAATATGAACTTGTTTTCTCTGCCATGCTCCCCACCACATGAAGCTGCTGAGCAAAATTGTGTCAGAAGCAGGAGCACAGCACTGCCGTGCTGCTGACCACTAACTGGCCAGAGGGAGAGATGTATCTACACCCAGCTGGTCCTATACCTTCACCTATGTCCCTGCTGCAGCTGCAGGTAGGCCCCTGTAGTGCAGGGACTTCTGAGGAGAAAAAGAATAAATGATGAAGGAAGGTGGTAATCGGTCATGAAATAAAATTTAAAAGAGGCAAGGCAATGTAGTTGAAAAGAGGAAATCTGACAGTGTGGGAAAAGGCCAGGGGGAGGAAGGCAGCCAACACCACATCATTCAGTTCAAGGTTTAATTATTCTCGAGTGCATCATGAGACAGAATGCTAAGCATGGAGAGGGAAGAGCTGTCACCTTCCCAGCTTCTGAATCTTCCTTGGTGAGCCTGTGTTTGTGGAAGCAAACAAGTCAATCAGTTGCTGAGTACCAGCAGCAAAGCAAGCTCCATCAGCAGCAGCATGTTAGCAGGGACAGAAGTCCCCGGTCTCATGCTGGGGTCCATAGCTCACTGGGACATAGTCTGGGACACAGTTGGGACACACATCGGCTACTCTCTCTACCTAGAAATGGTTTGATTCTTCAATCAGTTCAGTAGGCAAAACTGGTTGCATAGTGTTTTTCTGTCACTCAGGGTCATAATCTGCCTTAAAATTCAAATTTTCTCTCATAAAAGAACAATGAGTGGGACAGGTTGTTTACGTTATTGTTTTTCTGTTCCTAGCAAATGAAGGTTCAAAAGTTATAGTGTGCAGGTGGAGAATTTCTTTAACCTACGAGCCAGTAATTAGCACCTTTGCTTCATGTTAGCATTCAGCATGTGGACCTTATTGCTTCATCAAATGTCTAAGGGTCCATCTGGTTTTCATCAGCTGAACAGCACTATTTGACAATGAGGGAGAAAAAAGCAAGTTTTGCTAGCAGCAAAAATAATCCGTTTTCTTTGCCCACATCTCTTTCCCCACTCAATCTCTCCACCAGCCATCTTCTCTTCTTCCCCTTTCCCAAAGAAAATAATGTGAGTGACTCCAGTAACTTGTATACCAATCAATAATGTTCTGGCATAGGAGAATAATACATATTGACAACAGGAACAACCTCAGCTTCTCCACCTGGATTTATGATTATAGGTGAGAAACTTTTCATAGGAAAACCAAGGGTACTGATTGAAGCAGTAGCTTGTGCTTCTTATGTGAGTCCTCTTCCCAATCACTTAGGGAAAAGTGATCTTCCTAATGTAGAAACTCTCGTTCTTAGAAGTTGAACTGTGTTTTTATAATTTTTTAAAGAGAAACAGACTCTGAAAAGCTATGATACAGAAGCTGTGCTGGTCTATGAAGGCTTCTTGCAAGGGACTTCTGGGCTTTTAGCAATTAACTGTGAATGTCATCCATGTACTTCTAGTATCACTTATGCTGAAGGTATTGGGTCTGTCTCCTCACAAGACCAACTCTCCTGAGCAGATGGGTCTGTCCCATCCTATATTCCAGGTTTAAGAAAATGGATCTCAGATAGTTTAAACATGAGGTTATGACTTTTTTCTACCCTACTCCCCTGCTCTCCATGCCCCCCTCATTTAGGCTGCTATGTCAAACACTGAGTGTGATTAATGATTGCAGAGATTACTGTGAGCATAAAGTTCAAGAGCTCAGCTGTTTATTTGTTTAAGAAAGTTGTTTTCTGAGTGTTTCTCTATATATCTAGCCACATGCTTAGACTGAAATACCCCAGCACAATCACTGGTTTGTACTAATATTATTTTGACAGCAAAGAATGCTTGTAAACATCCAGGATGGGGAGGGGAAATATTCAGTGTCTTAGGACTCATTCCATTTTCATGTGGTTTGTTCTGCTGTCAGTGGTGTGGGAGGAAATTCCTGTCGAATAACTGAGGAGACACTGTGTGCGAAAGTATCCATGGCTCAGGTGAGTAATGCTGGAGCATAGGCAGGAGGTTAGAGGCAGCTTCTGGCCATCATCTTCAGCAAATAAGCGTGGCAGGCAGACCCAAATTCAAAATTTTCAGTTACAGGTCCAGGAGCAAAAACCCAGAAGGTGGTTGTGTCTCTACATTGCCCAGGAACCCTGCCTAATGTCACTGTTGTCAAGCCAAGTCATGGATTTACGTAGTTGGCTGCATATATCTGTTGTCCTGTCATTTCTCAAAAATGTTGGATTTAGTTTTACAGGAGTGAAATTTACTGGAACTTTGCTTAGTCTTCTAATACCTAGAAACAAATCTGTTAATTAGCTATGCACGTGCAGTATGCACCCTGTCTTTCACTTATGGGTGTAACTGAGGTCAAGATTTGACTCATGACCTGTACATGCAGAGCTTTTGATTGTAGGAATCATGATTATTGTCTTGGGCAGTGGGAAAGCAAAATGATTCTTCCTTCAATTTAGCATTCTCTCTGGTTGGCCACTCTGATTTTCTAAGTTTGATTTAACAACTTAGCTATCCTTATACATCTTAGCTGCTAATCACAATACATTACCAAGAGGAAGGGAAACAAATCTGCCTAAATCACTTTCAGGTGAATCTAACTGCTTTTCTAAATAGCTCTGCCCTTGACTATTTTGTTAAGAATTTGAAGCAAGGGTTCTGGGAAAGAGAATGGTCTTTAAATTATTGCTTCCTTTTTAAAGCTAGCCCCATGATACACACATCAATTTTTTATGAGAGCAGTTCCTTTGAAAATTATCTTCTTGTGTTTTCTTTCTTTCCAAATTTATTCTAACTGAGAATAAACTGATTTTTCATTATGACACTCATTTCTCCAGAGAATAGTATTGTTTTTCTTTTATTATTTTCTGGTTCAGTCCATTTAAGTCTCCCTCCTCCTCCATTTCCTTACTGCTCTAAGCAGAATTAGAGGTTAGTTAAGGAAAGTAGTGTCTGAGTTGTGTCCAATTATAAGATTCTGGGTCAAAAAAAACCCCAAACAACAAAAACAACAACAAAAAAATCAAACCAACAACAAAACCAAAAAAATCCAACCCAAAAATAACCCAGAAAAAAGCAAACCACCCTCAAAACCCACCCTTGATTTGTTGTCCTTAATGGGTTGATTACCAGATTACTTCTTTACAATTACAGCACTTGTTTCCTGTTTTCAAAGGCTAAATCAGCCACTTAAGCATGACTAAAAAAAAAAAATACCCCGGGTGCCTAAATTAGTTTGCCTAGTTAGAGCAATAACAGCCCTCTCAGACTGCAGGTGTCACAATACCCACACACACACATAGAGCAAACTGGAAAACAGGAGGCAGCCTTACTGAGCCCAAAGGAATCTTTTTTAGCAGAGTTCATGCTTCTTAGCTCATGAGGTCAGGCTATAGAAAAGCAGCTGACACTATGATATTGAAGGCTCCAGTGGTTTTCCTGCAGGAATAGATGGATGACCTGGTTGTTTTATATTGCTGACTTTGTCCATTAAAACAGCAAAGTAAAAACTGGTTTTTCTCATGTGGGTTTCTTCTTAATGAAATTTGTTCCTTGTCATCAAACCTATTTGTATGTTCTTTTGCCCCCTCGGTCTCATTTTTCTTAATAGTCTCTTAACTTCCTGGCTTTACAATTTCAGTTGTCAGGATAAAGTTCATTCAAGGCTAAAGTGTTCTGACACAATTCATGCCAAAAACAAAGGGAAAATAAAAGAATTTATTAGGCTTTATGTCTGTGCCATATAATTTCAGTGCAGGGGTTAATTCTTTTTTAAGTTCCTCATATTCAAAGCATCATGAATGATCAGACATATTTTTAGATAATAAAACCCAGGCCTACTATCAATGCTAGGTTTCAGCATTAGTGACTGAGTTCTGTGGTGTTTTGTGGGAGGTTCTACTTAGGTTAATCCCCAGAATTTATTGCAAATATTTTGAGAGGCATCATATATATATTTAAGAACAATCTTATTACAATTCCTCCTACATATGGATTACACTTGGTCTTCCATAATGTTTTTTGCCCCCACAGGTAACTTTGTCTTCACATCCTTAAAAGCATCAGGATTAGAAAGATAGACATTCATCCAACCTCACGTCATTTTCTTACTGTTATGATCAGATCAGTCAATCAGACAACTCATCATATAATTTAGGGATAATTTGAGTCTACTCTTTCCCCATTCTTTCTGCAGCCGTATCACATATGTCATATGTGTAGACAGAAGAGCTTACTCACTAAAAACTAAATCCTTTTTTTGAGAAAACAAAAGCTAAGAAAGAATAAAGTGCAACAAGAAAGAATATCTTGGAGAGCTTTTGTTATGTGAAAGTATCTTTTTAAAAAAGTTTTTTCATTTTTTACGGCCTGTTTATGACTGCAGAAGAGCTGTAGAAGAAAGATAATGACCAGTGTACATTTCTCCTGATAAGAGAGACTGCATCAGCATCAGAGAGACCAGAGAAGCTGTTTTCCAGAAAATCCCACACAGGAGTAATTTAACTGACTTATATAATTTCTGTGTATAATGTTCTCTAGGTATTACTCTTTTACTTAAGTCTTCCCCAACCTGCCCCCCACCCAGTTACTTCCTTTTTACATGCTATATGCATACCACAGTTCAAAGTAAGGGTAAAAAGGCAGCTGAAGTGGGAAACTTAGCTAGTGCTCCTGACTAGAATCAGGCTACATATTCATACCTATACATGTTTGAATTCCTAGTGTTTTAGATTGGTCTAGACCCATCTTAAGTGTGGTTTAAAACACAGCTAAACTCTCACAAGAAAGATGATTTCTGCAGAATTCTACCCTTTCAGAATTGAATGCTATTTCATTTTGTTTGAAGCTCAGTCGAGGCTGCTGTCGGGTTATTCCTCAGTTTGACTTTGATTTGCAAACCTGAAACCCAGCAGCAGGTAAGGACATCTTGGTCTGTGTTCACTAAAAGCTCTTGTGGTTTTGAATCCTGTGAAAGCCTTGTGGAGAGGAACCTGTGTTCTTTTGGGTTAGCTACTTCTGAGCAGTTTCTCACCTGCAGGCCACATCTGTCTAACTCATCAGCAGAAATGGGCATATCTGTGCCCAGGAACAAACTGCTTTGAGATGTTCATGGAAAATCTAGGAAATCCCTGTCACTCCCTATTACTATTTGGCAATCACTTTCCCTGGGAACCTGCTTTTGCTGGAGCAGACAAGCTGTCAGCCCTGCAAGAGGTCTTTTTGTTTATGTATCTTTTCTGTTCCTCTGTTTACTTAAAGGGACAGAATTGTCAGCTCTTGTAAGGCTGGTCTGTATAACTGATGGCCTATCCACCTCAGACTTGCATCTTTTTAGCTTTTTTTTTTTAAAGAAGAATCTTATCCAAACACGAGTGAAATGGGCAGATTTATGAAAGAAAAGAAGAGCAAAGTGGAAAAGGAAGTTTATGTTCTTTGTAGAAACTTACTGCTGTGCAAATGCACTGAAAGAATCTCTTGGCTGTTTGGGCATTTGTATAACAGCTAGAGACGCAGAGCAATTAGATTTTCTAAGTATAAGCAAGAGAATCTGTTGTGTTTATACAGAAAAGTCCCCCAGAAGAGAGGCAGAAGCGGAGACAGAAGTAATAAGTGCATATGTTTGGAAAGAGTATAATGTACTTATAAATATTATAGTGGCGTCGCTACAGTTAAGGGTCTGGCAGGATTTCTGTTGTAAGCCCTTCTTGTCAGAGTTTCAAGGCAGAGCTGTAAAAATTCCAGGCTGTAGCTTGGCATGTGAGGACTCAAGGCAGGAGCACAGGTTTCTCTTCTGCCCCCTCAATTAATTGTTACGAACCTGGTTGTCAATAGGGAAACATTAGGCAGAGCATTCACCTTTCCCTCTGAGAAGCAGAGAGAAAGGTTTTTTTTTCCTGTCTTGCCAGAAGAGCTGGGATACTGAAAATGCAATGGGTCATCAGATTGAACTGCAGAAAGAAATGCCAGTGTGTTGAGGAATGGCAGATAGAAACAAGTTGTGCAAATGAGCGACACCTTTCATTTTCAGATCCAGTCTACATGTCTCTTGATGTTTGATTACCTAAAGAAAAGATCATGCAAAATTTTAGGAAGTTGACTTCATTAAAAATGTTGCAAAGGGAATAAAAACAAGTAATGATTTTAGAACTAAACATTTCATGAATCTCTTCATCATTTACTGGCTGCCTTTTGTTGATGGTTGAACATAATGACAAAAGGAAGCACAAAGATCTGATCTTAAGCTGCAGTCTGTAAGGCTGTGATGGTTTTGTGTATTAACTGGCAAATCTGGCACTGGTAACAAAGGCAAACTTAACTAAGAATGAAAAGGATTCATCTGCAAAAAATTTAGGCTATACAAATAACCGGTGAGAAAAACAATATTTTACATTTGGGCAGTGTGTGCGCTCTTTAAATTCAACAAAAATCTCATCAAAAGAAACCCACCCTGTCCTGTTCAGCCAAACACCTTAGAATTCCTGCACCCAGTGTCTGAGCTTGGTCTTCACAGCACAGGAGCTGCAAATCTGCATCCAAAGAATCAAACTGAACCCTGAAAGAGATGGTGGATACATGTGCACTAAATATATTGATAGCTGTAATTACACAGGGATTTAGGGACCTAGTTTTGAGGCTAACATTTCATGCGAATGTCACTTGATCTGGTCTGTGTGGCTTATGTATATATTACAAACCATTAAATTATCACTGAAATTGTTACCTTTTGGTAGTGCCTAAAGAGGAATGAATTCTACTCAGGTATCAGGTTGTCAAGAACAGTGTCACAAGAGACATCGTCAACTGCTAAGGCTAAAGAAAAGATCATCAAGACAATAAATCCGTAAGCTGTGCAAAATGTTTCAGTTGTGGCAAAAAAGATTGCAGACTACAAAACATGTGTTTTTACCATGATGGTTGCAAAGAGCATTTAAGCTGAAAAACTGAATGCCTTTCACTAATCTTATTATAAATGGTTAATCAGGCAAAAATATGATTTGCTAAAGGCACAGTCCCTTTTGCTTCCTTGCCCACTGCATAAAGTCATTGCCTGTGGGCCAGCATTTGTAGTGGGCAGCCCCACCCAAGTGAGTGATAGGGTACAAGGCAGTGCTGGAATGGTCCCCTAGGATTCAATCTGGCATCAAATAAATGATACAGACTACCACATTAGACACCAGAACTTCTCCAGGTATCTAGTGTGGTAGTCTGTCTGAGGAAGAAAGTAAGGAAGTCAAGCTAAGTTGCTGTTGGCCTGAACATCTCAATGAAGTGATACTGGGAGTCTGACTTAAATACTGAAAATGTGGAGCCAAGACTGACTGTCCAATCTAAACCAAATCTGTATTGCAAAACACTGGGGCATGTGGAAATAAAGTGCAAAGTAGGGCATAATAAAGCTGTTTATTTTAACACAGATCCTTATGGATTAGTTGCTTTGTTTCTGCCTGTTCAAGTAAAGTGGCTTGAGGGAAAAGTCTGATCTTTTCTTCTTCACAGTAATTTCATTCAGTGTTTACTCTTTCTTTACAGTATAACTGTAAAGGTGAAGCCTTTATTACTAAGGTAAAAAATGTTCTATATACTGTCCTTTTACAGTAAAGTTTTAATCACTTGCTATCATTATCTACATAGATAAATGCTTTTTAATTCTGGAATATAAGGGAAAAATAGAGATCTAGTGATTGGAAGCTGAAGCTGTGTTAATAGAGACAGGAAATAAGTAACACATTTTTAGGGGTGAGGGTATTTATCTGTTGTAACAAACTACTGTGGGTTTCTCCATCCTTTGATGGATTCTCCATCCTTTGAAATATTTAAATTAGAACTGAACACCTTTCTAACAGTATGATCAAAGTCAGCTTGGAGTTACAGGTTTGCAAGAATTTCTGGGTTAGATTCAAAGACTAGTGTGTTGCAGGGGGTCAGCCTAATGACTCGTAAATGTCTGTCTTTTGGCCTTAATAATTCATATTGCTAAAGGAAGAAGAGATATTCACGTTCTTAATTTTCTAGAAATAGCCACAAGTGGCTACAGTCCCGCTGTCTGAATTTCAGAAACAGGAGATGAACTTTTGAGAAAGTAGCAGACTTTACTTTGAAATGATTTTGTGTTGCACTTTACATAATGTCTTCATTCAATCACTGGAAAAATATCAGTGGCCTTCAGGAGGTCTTCCAGGAGATAAGACAGAAAGATAAATAGATGGAAAGATATTTTAAATTTCTTTTCTTTTAATTATTTTTTTAAAGATTCTAAATCAAAGAATCTCCTTGGAATTGCCTATCCTGGCTCTATGCTTTACTGACAATTATAATTCCAGTGGTGACTACTCTTTCCTTTCACCTAGTTTGCTTTGGAGGGGACATTGGCTATATGTAATATTTAAGTTACAAATAGCTATAGCCATATAGCTGAAAGAGAAATTATACTCTCAAAAATGTAAAGGAAGGTGTGGAAATTCACTTTTCCAACTGTGACTAAACTGCATCCAGATCTTATCCTCACACCTCAGAAGGAGCACTTTTTTTGTGTGTGTTTATCTGTATGTGTGTGTGTGTGTACGCATTTGTGTGTGTGCATGGATGCATAGATGTGACTGATGTGTAATTTCAGTAAAATTAAGAGAGAGAGAAACCATGGAAAATCCAATCCAGTACTACCAAATTCCTGGACAGGTAGTCCATGCATCAATCTCTCCTCACTTCACATTCTCAGGACAGATCAATGTGCCTGAGGCCTCAGAGGAATTTTTCTCATATGCCTCCAGTGTTTTTATAAGACTGCCTTGGCAGGAAGTACATATGTTCTTAATAATGATTAAAAAGAATAAATTCAACTTTCAAAATCAAAGTGAAAATTGCATAGCAGGTGTAATTGGGGCAAATTATTAGGTACTTATCTGTCTTTACAGAAAAAGGTCAAGGGAGTTTACTATCTCCACAAGGATATAATATTTTAGTAGATCTTGAGTATATAGTTTGCCAAGGATTCAAGGCTGAGTATAAAACATGCCATTCAAAGAGTGAATATGAGCATTCATCTGGGTGAAGAACAACTTTTTAAAGAAATAAAAACTATAAACAGAGTTTGAAATAAATCAGGTATAAACTGCCCGTACAAAATCCAATAAGGAAACTGAAAGAAACATTCAGCATGGGATTTCTGCACTGCAAATACAGGAAGAAAATGGATTTTATAATCAGATAGTTAGCCTAAGGTCCACCTGATGACTGCATTTTTACATGGTTAAATAAAGAATAGAAGGAGAACACACTTTGCATATGAGTCTGTCTCTTTGGGTAGCACATAGGTTGCTCCTAGTGCAGTTTGTGGAGCAAGGAACTGTATCTCAGTTAATATCAGGCATATTTCTATGATGTTATGAGAAATCTTGGCTTCTACCATGCTCCAAGTTAATTTTGAAGTCAGCCTCTCACCTTGCATCACCTTGTGTGTTTCAGCTGGTGGTGTGTGTTAGAACAGGTTTGAGGAAAATAAGGGAGCAGCAGGCGAGTTTAGGCTCAAAGTAGCACATTTGACCAGCTCTTTACTCCAAGAGAATGGAAGGAGAACATAACGTTGTTCACAGATTTCACAACTCCTATTCATGGAATATTTGTTGGAATTATTTACTTTATTTGCCTATTACCATAGCAGCTGATCCCTTCACATATTAAAAAAAAAAAAGAAAAGAAACACATTGGGACCACATTTCATGAGCTCTTGAATGTTACTTTCTGGTGTGTAATTGTTTCTCCTTCATTGACTACTAATCAAGCTGCAGTATGCCTAGCCTTGCAAATCCAGTGAACTTGGAAAATTCCTTTAATTTTTAAAGTTTGTTTGTTTGCCAGGTGGTTTTTTCCTCCAAGCTTGTCCAACTTTGAAAATTACAACTTAAGTAAAACCAAAAACATAAGTGTCATGGATTGCTGAGGGATTACCTTACCACATTAATATTCAATAATGCCAGCTGCCCTAGTTCAGCACATGAGAGCCCTGATTCAGCAGGGTCCTGAAATGGGGCCTGAAAATTTGGTGGAGAAAGGACACTCTTTCTTTTGAAGCTGGTTGTGACTTTCAAATAGAGATTTGTTTTTCCCCATGTACACAGAATACTTACAATAGTTTCTGGTAAGTGTATGAATTTGGTAATCTTCCTCCAAAATATTACAATTTTAAAAAGTGGAATAAAACCTTCATAATTGTCCATCCCCTGAATGTAAATGCTTCCAAAATGTTCTGACTCTTCCCCCCCCCTATTTTCTAGCTTCTACTGATCAAATTCTGCCTTTGTGTATGTATAAAGTACTGAGGCATAAAATGAGTATGAAGGGAAGAGATGAGATTGTAAAGGGGACCCCCACCATAGAATCACTGAATGGCCTGGGTTGGAAGGCACCTTACAGTTCATGCAGTTCCAACCCCCTTACCATGGCTAGGGACACCTTCCTCTTGATCAGATTGCTCAGAGCCACATCCAGCCCGGCCTTGAACACTTCCAGGGATGGGGCACCCACAGTCTCTCTGGGCAGCCTGTTCCAGTGTCTCACCATCCTCATAGTCAAGAACTCCTTTTTTATGGTTAATCTAAACCTACCTTATTTCATTTTGAAGCCTCTTCCCCTTCCCCCCATCACTACATTGTCTTGTAAAAAGTCCCTCTCCATCTTTCTTGTAAGCCCAGTTTAGGTACTGAAAGGCTGCTGTAAGGTCTGCCAGAGCCTTCTCTTCTCCAGGCTGAACAACCCCTGTCCTTGTAGAAGAATGATTCCAACTTTCTGACCAACTTAGTGCCCTTCTTCTGGACTCACTCCAGCAGGTCCCAGGGCTGAATGCAGTATTCCATGAGAGTGGAGTAGAGGGACAGAATCTCCCTCCCTGCTGGACATGCGTTTTTTTGATGCAGCCCAGGAAATGGTTGGCTTTCTGGGCTGCAAGTGCACATTGATGGGTCATTGTTGGGCCTCTCATGACCCCAAGTCCTCCTCAGGGCTTCTCTCAATCCATTCTCTCCCCCGTCTGTATTTGTGCTTGGGATTGCTCGGATCCACGTGCAAGACTTACTATTATATAAAAGCTTTTTTAGGTCAGGCCGTATTTTGCAACACATGCATTTGCCAAACCACACTCTGGTGATAGACCCTTGGCGAGTGATGTTTTCTTAGCCGAGAATTAAAGCATGCTGAAGGTGAAAACAAATTTTGCTGGAGCCAGCACAAGGGACTGCAACAAGCCAAGCAAACCAGTCATTCAGGCAATTTCCTATTCACTCACTGGTGAGGAAAATGGACTTCAGCTCAGAAGTCCTATTCCACTTAGAGTCTAAAACTCTACAGTGAAGTGCAAAAGGGATGGTCAGCTGTGGGGGGAGGTGCTGGAGGGCTGTTGAGTTTTCTTCTCCTAAAGCCTTCACTTGCTGTTTGCGTTGATTGCTTGTGATTTTGTTAGACCCACTTAACCAGAGGGATGGGGTCATTGTGCAATTTCTTG
Organism: Fringilla coelebs; assembly: GCF_963513975.1. Taxonomy (NCBI): domain Eukaryota; kingdom Metazoa; phylum Chordata; class Aves; order Passeriformes; family Fringillidae; genus Fringilla; species Fringilla coelebs. Next base: position 42,775,133 of record NC_140028.1, on the reverse strand, counting down.
CAGAAGGAGCAGCAGGACTCAGGGTGAAAGCTGGCTTTAGGTGGAGAGTTTTCCTGTTTTCAGGAAATGAAGATTTAGCACCCTGGAACCACAGGCAGAATGGAAGGATCTGCTTTGCCAAGAGCAGTGTGAGCTGGGACACTTGCCTATCTGGCTGTGGGAGCCAGGGAGCAGGCAGGCTGTGGGGATGGAGCCGTGTCGGCAGCCGAGCCCTCGCCCCGTGGCTCCTTGCGCTCGGTACCTTGGTGCTCCCATGACACAAAAGTGTTTCCAGATGAGTGGATCGTGTCCAAGTGTTTGCCTCTTGGCTATTAGCACTGCAAGAGCAAACAATTTTTCTCATGGCTAACTAACTTCCTTCAGTTCCTTCCCCCGCTGAAATTTGCTTCTTGTTTGTCGTGCCATGACAACATCGCTGTGCTATCCAGAGTGAATGTGTTAATGCAGGAAGGGACAAATCTGAGAGGCTTGACTGGCAATTTTTAAACTCCAGATGGCCATTCTCCAACTACCTGTCGGCTTGAATAGGAAATAAGTCTCCTGACAGGCTCACTTCCTTCCGTTTGCATTGTTTTCAGCAAAAATAGATTTTTAATAACTCCCATAATAACGTTCCTGCAAGGTGCGGCCTACAAACCTTAGTCTGAAACAGGACAAACAGAGTGAAATGTCTGTTGACTTTTCACCTATCAGTGGCCTGTAGCCAGTGGGCTGTGGCCGATTATTAACAAAAAATAGGAAATAACCTTAGATTAAATATAACTAAGAAGTAACCAATATACAAAATCTGGTGGCAGAACCTTAGCTGATACAAGCTAGCTGAGGGTCTGCTCAGAGTATTTAGGGATGCTGGTGAAATAAATAGAATAAATTTTGTCACTGATCTCCCCATATTCATAAAAACCTCTTTATATTGTGTTTCTTCTCAGACATTTCATACCTATTTGCTGTGCATTAATGTATCACAGCTGAGAATGTGTGGAGCAGTAGTTGACTTTGTTTAGCTTGCTTTTTACTGGTTGTATCATTTTTTCAGTGGCTGCTCCATTGTTCAGTCCTTATATTTTCTCCTAGCTTGCATGTACTATCTTACCCCATGCCAAAATTTAGCAGCATTTCTGAAGATTCCCATATACATGGCAGTGGTACTGGAATTAAAAAACTGCACTTCAAAGTTCTTCCATTTTTTTTTTACTGTCTCCCATACTTCCATCATTTGGGCCAAGCCTTTGATTAGAGCCAGTATGTGAGGCCACTAATCCTAGAGTGTCTGGGAGTTGAAATTTATCTGTCCTATCCTATCCTATCCTATCCTATCCTATCCTATCCTATCCTATCCTATCCTATCCTATCCTATCCTATCCTATCCTATCCTATCCCATCCCATCCCATCCCATCCCATCCCATCCCATCCCATCCCATCTCATCCTGTCCTTCAGTCATTATTTTACACTGTGACCAGCAAAGCATGTTTTAAATTACAATCATGTGACTATTTTATGAAACTTGCTGGTTGCAATAGAAAAGATTTTTTAAAAAAATATTTCCTATAGAGACAAATTGAGTCAAATCAGATCCAATACAGAAAAGAGAAAACTCTGCTTTCAGAACATCAGTCCCAGTATTCCTATACTATGAATTTTGGTAGACTTGAATTGGTAATTTAAACACAAACATTACAAAAAATGTGATACTCCCCCATTCTTCACAAGATTTGTCTACATATGTGGATCAAATCCAGCACCTTAAACATTTTTGTCCTTTATGCTTTCTATATATGTGCATGCATGTATATATATATTTGTAAAAGTTTCCAAAAGTTTCAAAAGCTCCCTGCTCCAGAGTATAGTTTTCTGTAAGACCAGGTCAGATCCAGTAGCAGAATATGGTAGAAATTCCTCCTTCATGTCACAGTAGCCTTCCTATGAGTTAATTACACTTTTCCACAGCTAGTTGTTTCTAAAGTCTGTGAGGCGTTCCGTATGTTCTCGCTAGGTCACACTGTAGCTGGCCATTTTATTTTGGTCTATATATAGCAAGGAAATAGTCCAGATATGCCAAGACTTGTTTTGAAAACTTTAGTCTGGTGAAAATGAAGGATATGAGATTTAGAAGTGAATTTATGAAGACAGGAACAAGAGCAAGGAGCAGCTGGGAAGAGATTCAGGGACAGAAGTATTATCTCTTAACAGCCTCTGCTTGTACACAGTGCTGATCACTTCAGAAAAAAAAAATCCATATGCAACTTATCCCTTCAACTAAGAAGGTTGAAAGAAAGGGGCAATGGTAGTCTGGAAGCATTGGTTCAAGTACTGCCCCTGGAGCACATTGCTGGTGATTATTTCTAGGAAACCATTAATTTCATCTACAAAATCACCAGCACATGTTCTGCAAGCACCCCCATGCAACCCACCCTGGGATTATCGATGGTGTGCTGTATTATTGTGTACACACTGCTGCAGTGTAGAGGAAAACTAGTGGCATAGCTGGACAGAGTGCAGAGGGGAAAATCCCAGGATGGATACTGGCAGAGAAGTAGGCAGCAGGGGAAAGACAAGAGAAAAAGCAGCTGTGCAAAGCAGGACTGTGGAAATGGTGTAGGAAACCATACTGGCTAAGTCTGTGTCATTAGAAGAAAGAGTGAGGATATAAGAAGGTAATAGAATAAATTCTTAATAAAACCAGTGAGGTGTGAGCAAGAGGGGGAACAAAAAGGAAAGCCCCAGGAACCCAGGATAGGAAGTCCCATTTAGAGGCAGGCAAACAAAGTTAGATGAGGCAGGCAAACAAAGTTGGACAAGAGAGGAAAAGAGCGATGAGTTTGTTTAGGGGCAGGTATGGTATTACTCGATGGGAAAGCCAGGATGTGTAAGGTCAGGTCATTACTCCCCATTCTATATCCTCTCACCACAGTGCCTGCACACCTCTACATGTTTGTTCCCTTGTATTAGGTAATAGAATTGGACATAAGACTTGGTATAACCCAGCTGTGTTGTCGTAGGAAGACAGGAAGCCTACAAAGAGCCATCTGTCCCTTCCACGTTCCTCTTTTGCAGGACCACTCCCCTTATGTCCTTCTCTCTAACTGAAAAGTCCCTCTGAAATTTTTAGATTTATCTCTGGAGGGGAATAAAAGCCCAAAATCAAATCAAATCCATCAATAAATATGATAACACTAAGAAGAATATTAGATAATTAGAGAAACTTTAGCTGGTATTTCATATCATAACTGGTAGCTCCAAAATGCTTTTTGCTCAGTGAAGGAGGACTCACTGAGCAAAAAGTGAGACTCACAGTTTGCACATGTAGTGCAAACTGTTTATAAAACTTGGTGGTCACCACTGCAATTTCCATTTGTAGTTTTGCTGAGTCTAAAGCAGGTTTTATATGGTGCAGGATGAGTCTGAAGAAATGCATTGCATTTGGACTAGGTTTTATTCTTTAAGGACAGCCTAGCTGCATACAAAGAGAGCCTTCCCTGCTAAGACAGCACACAGTTGCTACCATATGCACCATAGCTCCAGAGCTGGGCTTTCCTGTCTATGTGGGTTCTGGAGCTCAGTGCTCTTTTCTCATATCTGCCTTATGTGTCTATAAACTATGAATCTGGCTTTGCACTAACCTAATTCCAAATATTTGCATCAAGTGGCTTCTGATGTCTTTCAAAGACACAGTTAGCCCTAAGCATTGTTGTCTCTCTTCAGAGTAGAGAATGCAAATGTTCAATAGATGGCCCTGGAGCATTTGTAAAAGCATATGAGTTCTTGTTTTGTGATCCTTTAAAAATATATAAGTAGTTATAATAATATTTTAAATTTTCTTTGAATGGAAGAATTGATAGTAATGTTTTTTTTGTGAATTTGTCATGTAATAAAATTTTAGTTCATCTACCAAAAAAACAAATCACTTTTGTGAAAAATTTTATTGTTTTTTAATTATTAACATTTTATTTCAACCAGCATCTTTATTTCAATCAGCATCAGGCCTTCTTCTGCCCTCCTGATTTGCACAAGCTTTCGGCATTTTTTCTGATGAGGGGAAAGAAAGTGTTTCCAATAATTCAAAACTCGTGAATGCCAGTTGATCACTTCTACACTAATAAGTCCCCACAAAAACCTGGAAGTTTGCAGAGCTTATAAATTCTCATATGGATAGTAGACTAATTTACATTTTTGTAGTACTCTCAATGTCTCAGTGGCACTTTGGTCTGGATTTCATTGGATATAGAAGCCAAGAAAAAAGATTTGTACCAAAGTTATTATACAACATTCACAATGTTAGATATAGTAAAGAAATGTAGCCAGACAGCCAAACTCCTCAATTAAAAACAACTTAATTTGGCTGCCAAAACACTCCACCCTTTCGAGCTCAAATAAGTAAACCTTTTGGGGCTATAGGCACAATGGGAAAAGGCTAATTGAGGAAATGAGGTAAGATTCCTTAATGTTATACTAATGACATAAAAACTCACACCGTGCCATCCCCTGCATATGAAACACTGGGTTTTCCAGTTACTTCACTCAGTTGACTTTTAGCTATATCCTATCTCTGTCCAGTCATTCTAGGGGTAAATTGATCTTTTGGGCTGGAAGGGCAAGGGAGGGCAATGCAGCTATGACTCAAGATTAGCTGAAGTGGTCAGTGCTAAGGGGGAAGCCAGAGCTGTTGATAAATGCTCAGATTCATGCACACACTTCTTTTGTATGCCATTTTCCCTTTGGTGAGAACTCTGTGTTAAGAAGAGTAAATATCTGGACAAATGTAACAGTAACAGGAGAGATTTCTGTGCTCTGAGTAAGGCTAAAGCACTGTAGGAAGATGAAAATCTGCTGTAGACTACCACCTTAAGTCTTGCATTCATAGCTCCTGTGGACACAGAGAAAGAGAGAAAGAACATGTTCTTGTCTTTTTGCTCTCTGTGTGGTGATTCCCCCTGATTTTCACCTACTAATTCCTAAAGTCTACAACATAGATTAAATTGCAGTGTCTCTATCTTTGGAGTTTGGTGAGGGTGGTTTAGACGCTTGTCTTTGCATTGTGATTATTACTTTTGGTGTCGTCTTTGTCTTCTGTTGCAAAGTCTAATTTGTATTTCATTTCCTAGATAACAAAAAGTACAATATAATTAAGGTCATTTGATATTAATCAAGAATTCAAAAAAGGTGAGTGATGAGGAATGTGTGATTAATGTACAAATGAAAATGCAGTCCTATTCTTTCCCTCTCCTATCAGTTTTTAATCCCTCTGACGCACTTAACTGGCTCCAGTTGAAGTCACTGATTGTTTTATGTGGCCTGTGAATTTTTCAAGGAGCAGCTTCAAATTCCCTTGAGTTAGAGGGAGAGGAAAGACCAGAACTGCATTGCAATAAAAGTGCTTTCATGAGAATATTAACCATAAAGACTGTATAATACCTCATGTTCTCAAGAGTGGTATTTTATACAGGTGTAAGATCTCAGAGCCTTTAGACAGGGAACAGATTTTCTTAAGAGGATAGCAGCAGATAAACCCAAGGCAGGATACGACTAATTATGACTGTACAAAGCATAAACAGCTGAAGTACTTAGACCTTGTGCAAGTTAGCAAATGAGTTGGAGAGAGAGCTAGCAAAAAAATGATAGCATCTGTCACTTGATTCAGTACACTATCATCACTTCAACATCTCTCCAAAGAATGAGTGGGAAAAAATGACCTCATAAGGTCTATATTATCCTTCTGAGAGATTTTTAGGCATCTTGGGTAGCATGCCAAGTACACTGGAAGTGGGGGAGTGTTATTTGTTTCCAAAGCACCAAAGGGAAATGGAGAAAAGGGATGAAATGGCCCAAACAAGCAGACAAAACTGCAATTTTGTGGCAGGTTGCTCTAGGTCTCATTGACCTTGGCAGTAATGCAGGGGTCATTTTTTATATGATTGAACTGTCCTTGAATAATTTCTCCAGCATCTATAAACAAGCTTTTCTTCCACATCAAACGTGCTTGTCATGTTCTCCTTTCCAAAAACGACAAATAAACAGGATTTTTTTTTTCAATATGCTGGGAACATCCAGCTTTTATCTATCATTCCTTTACTTAGACCTCCTTAAAAAAATTATCTAGGGACTAGCACATTTAGTATGCTTCTATTTTCTCACTTGTGGAAAAAGACAGTTGTGGAGCAACAGATTGTGTTCGAACACTTTGTAAAAGAAGTTTAGCTTAATAAGTGAGAGTGAAATTTGAAATTAGAGTGAAGTAGGAATACTGCACTTTTTGTACAAATACTGGATTGGGCTTTTGGAGAGCATATAAAGAACATTTAGAAGGTAGTCACCTCTCCCTACCCCACCTCCTAGCTTTGTCAGACTAGAGACCTACCTTTTAGGTATTCTGACATGCCTTCTGTAAGCCTTTTGCTCCTTCGAGCACACAGGAACTAATTTTCTAAATTAAACACCTACATTAGTAGCTGAAAATGGCAATACCCACTGATTTTCAAAGGGGAAAGTGGCAGCCTAATTTGCTTTATTCCTTTGGAAATTTCCCTTTGAATGGACCTGTACATTCAGTAATGTGCAGAATGGGACAGTCATGTGATCCCTCCAGCTCCACCTGACATGTGTTGCCTAATTTTGAGGATTTTGTAGATAGTGGCTACTGGCTGTTACATTCTAAGCTGTATGCAGGACTTAAAAGACCACCTCTGTGATGATTTTCATCTCCAGATGTAAAGGACTGAGCAACCACACAAAGATTAATGTGTGGGCTGAGAGGCAGCACCATGCCTCATGTTGAGGTTCCCATGCTTCATGGCATGGGATATGCTGAAGTCCTCAATAAATTTGTTGTTTCATCCTTCAAAGGAAGTGCCCTCACCCAGACCTCTGTGCATACTGGTACAAATTACAGTGGGAGAGGCAGTCAACAGCAGGGGAACAAAATCTTGTGGAGAAGCTGGTTGGATGCAGTGAAAGGTGTTGAGGGTGCAGACAAGATTACTGCCTGTTCTCAGTGAAAAATCCTGGTGACTGAGGAAGGTTTCCAATAGCTGAGCAAAGAGTAACAGTAAGTTCAGCTCTACAGGAGCAAGAGGATGATCTGGGGAACTACCAGTTAGTTCTGCTTCAGTGTCTGGATAAACCATGGAGTACAACCTCCCAGACTCCATTTCCAGACACATGAGGAACAAGAAAATAAGGAGAAGCAGCAGACATGGAAATAATAAGGATATTATGCTTCACCAACCTGATTGTATTCTATGATGAAATGACTAGGGATGAAAGAAAAGGGAACAGAATGTATGTGAAAAGGCTTCTGAGACCACCTCCACAGCATTTTAGATAGTAGTTTTGGTCAATATGGAATGGATGAATTATTAGAAGACCTGAAAATTAGCAGGATTGGCAGGCTCCAAGAATGGTAATTAATGTCCTGAGGACAGCTTGGTGGCCAGCAACTATCACGGTACCCAGAGGGCTGATACTAGGACTACTAATTTAATATCTCCATCAGTGACCTGCATGATTTGACTAAATGCACCCTCTGGAGATCCCTGGAAAGTGGTGCATCAGGAGAAGTCATTGACACACTGTGTAACAGAGCTGCAAGGACCAAGAGAAGCTTTAGATCTGGACAACATGAGCTGTAAAGTTGTGCATCTGGAGTGTGGTAGCCCTCTGCATCAGTGCAGATGGGAACTGAGTGGCTGGGAAACAGCCAAACTGCCTTCAAGCCAGCAGAGTGCTTGCAGTAGGGGAAACCACATGCCACTAGGATGAGCTTGGACCACAGATTGGTGAAACTATCTCTGCTCGGCATTGGTGAGGCTTCACCTGAAATGCTGTGCCAGATTTGGTTTCTTCTGTTAGAGAGAGATACCGAGACACTGAATAAGGTGCAGTGGCAGGCCACAAACATTCATAGGGTTGTGGAGCACATGGCCTGATAAGGAAGACATGGCCTTGTTTCATTTGATAGAGAAGAAAATAAGCTTATCAAAGGTGGCTTACAATTACTCAAAAGAAAATGATTGATATCAAAAGACCCAAACTCTTTTCAGACAGCTACTTACTAGTTACTAGACAACTAGACTAGCTACATAAGCAAATAATCTTTTTAAGGGAGATAATTAGACCAAAAACTTTGAAAAGTTTATTCATCAGCAGGTAGCGTGGCTCTGGAGCATCATATCTGAAGTGGTAGTAAAATTGCCATCTGTAGCAGTTTTCAAGACTCATCTAGCAAAATGCCAGCTGACCTGACACAGTGCTGGCCACAGCCTCTGGCTGGTGTAGACAACATCCAGAGGTTTTCCCTCTAACCAACGTTTCTAAGATGTTATGACAACACTTCCCTCCAGCATACAAGGGAAGGGATGATGGCTGGCATTTAATAGTTCCCTTTTGCTATTTTATACAGTCAGAGTTGCTCAAGAATATTTTAAACCTTCTCTAATTAAGGGCAAGGCAGATTTTTGTTACAGACGTGCAGGTAGCATAGTGGCAGACAAAACATCCCAGACACTTCTGATGCAGAATTGAAAAAAAAGCTGGATGGTGTTGAAGAATGACCTTTCTTTTCCTGGGAGGCACAGAATTGTTTTGGGGGGACTTCTTATCATTATGCAAGAAAACAGGTCTATGAAGTGGACTTGGTATAGTGGGTGGATGTCTCACAGAGATAACCTTGGCTACTGTGCTTTCTACCTTATACACTGAAAAATATTATTTGCATTTTCACCTGTTCATGAAAACAGATTACATATTTTTTGCGCTTGCTTATGCCACAAACTGGTCTTACATTGCCCTACTAATATCTGGATCATGCTCAGAATCCTTCAAGATTTATTTTCTTCTTCCTCGCTTGTACATCTTATTGAACAATTACACCTTCTCCCACCCCTCCAAAACCTCCCAGTTCTGGATCCAGTGTTTGACCATGTCCCTCTTCTATATGATTTTTCAAATCACCATTGGCAAGGCAGAAAGATGGTTCAGATGTTTTCCTGGCAGTTCCAGAAATACATAGGCATAGTGCCCTAAAAGAGATCAGTCCATATTGGTTTTAACAAGAAGAAATCTTATTTGTGATCTTCTTTGTTATATAAGACAGATTTTGGCTAAAGACATTAAACTGTGCAATGTCCTGACAGTATAATTTTAATATTTTAAAGAAAAAATGATGTAAAAAGAGTTAAGGATTTCTGTCATCCTGGGGGCCTAAATCACAGCAAGTCCTCTCCTCTCCTTTTCCTCTCCTTCTCCTCTCCCTCTCCCTCTCCCTCTCCCTCTCCCTCTCCCTCTCCCTCTCCCTCTCCCTCTCCCATTTTCCTGAAACACTTAGCAGGAGAATATTGCTCTGTATTCTTCAATATTTAGCTGCTTTTTTTTTCCCCTTTAAATACCAAAAGGGATTAAAGCATAAACTGGATTAACTACTTTGCAAATGCCATTTTGTTAAGTGAAACTGTATTTATGGGGATGGGATGACTCAGTGGATTGATGATGACCCTTCTAGGTAACCTGTTCAAAGTGATGTTAGCCTAGTAGTGACTGAAAATACATTGCTTGCCATCTGGGAGCTTTCTAGCAATGAAGCCAATAACGAAGCAGTTGCATTCAGTTCCTGAGGGGATCTCCACATCCTAATATATGCACCAAAATGGACAGTAACTGAGCTTCCCTTTTACAGGCCTTTCCGGGATCAGAAAAGATAAAATTCTAGGAAGAGGTAGAGTGATATCTGACACAAGAGACAATAAAAGGAACCTCTGCAAATAATACTTGGGATTCTTTGGCAAGGCAGCGTCTGGAAACTTGTTCTTTGGAGTTCAGTATTCAGACTTGTGAAATATTTCTTACAAATGCTGAGATGCTTCTCAAAAAGTCTAAGAAGAGAGAATGAAAGGACTTTTGAATTGAAAAGAGAACAAGCTTTTAAAGTCACCTGATTTTTAAGAAATACATTCAAAAAGCAAGGCTTTTAGGCTGAGTAATTTCCAGACTAAGGTAGTGGACATGCCCTTACTTGAATGCTGTGAAAGACAGATGAACTCCTCCCATCACTGTTATCTAATTACAAGGATGAGTAAATAGGTATGGGCAACATTTTCACAATATCCAAAGGAAGATATGGAAAAGGAGAGGTGCTTTTCACAAAGCTATCATTAAGAGTAGTGGAAGCTCAAGGTCTCAGACATAATTCTCAGAGAACAATTGAGATCAAGAACAAAAGTTAAATTTTCCATTAGTGTAGGCTAAAATCCCCCCAATTCTTTTCTGCATTTCACCACTTGCAGAACCAAGCCTTCCCCCCCTCTCTCCCAATTATTGTCAAAGCAAGAGAAAATAGAATTATTACACACTTAACTGAAAGCATTTGACATATTTGTTGGAATTCCTGATTGGAGACATGAATTAAAGCAGCAAAGAAAAAGTCAGCAGTTGAACAAGTGACATTAGGAACATCGTCACCAAGTGGTCCCAGGAAAAGGAGAGGGATGATTGGTCCTTTGCAGGTTCCCAAGGTGTGAACCAGCACCCAGAGTCACCCTCAATGCAAGTGGGTGGAAGGATTAGGAAGGGAGAGTGTTGATCCAAACTTGAGCAGTTATCCTTCTCTCAAAGAATGGGGACTGAGTATATTGTTTTCTAAAGCAGGTGACAGAAATAAGGGCAAAAAGTCTCAGGCCTTGCAAGGGTTCAAGTTTCCTCCCTTTCTGCTCCACTCAGCCTCAGGGAAAGGACTCTGGTGGAGTTTTGCCCAGGGCTAACGCAGCCTTCCACTGGGGAAGGCCATGTGGGGGGAGGCCACTCTGGGGAAAGGGAAGCAGCGTTCCAACATGTGGCCCAGTTCTCCTGGAGCTGCTTCACTGCAGCTTGGTTCTGCTCCCATTACATGCAGTTAGAGCAGCAGCTACAAGACTGTCCAAGCTTAACTCAGGGTATTAGAGCCGACTGAGGAATCTTGATGCCTCCCTTGCCTAGAAGCTGTTTTCACATTTGGGTCCAGTTTCCCTGCCATCCAGCTTTGAAGAGTACAGCTTTGTTGGGATCAAAAGTGATTGGTGGTGGTGACTCTCAGTCAAATGCTGCCATTCACACACTAAGCTGCTCTGCCTCAAAGGCCTGGCCAGGCAATGCTAACAATAAACAAACCATAATAACTCACAACTGCGGCTGAACCCAGCCCTTAATGACATTGTTCAATACTGCTTCAACACTGTGAAGAGCTTCACCACTTTGTTCCCATGCTCCTAGGAGCATTTCCAGATTGGCTTTAGCAGGGGTGACTCCAACAGCTTATTCTAATTGCTTTGCTCCTACAGCACCGGGGAGCCAACCTGCCGTGAAACCCGATGCTGTCTGCAAGAACAGGTTATTGCAGGGTAACAAGTGGCTTTTTTTCCGAGGCTCAGCTGCCAGTACGGTACCACAGGGGGGCACTCACATTAACATGTGCACCTCGCCGAGCTGCGCGCACAGCACCTTGCAGGTGTGCACAGCTGGGCGGCAGCGCTCACGCTGGGCTTCCAGGGAGGCAAGGACTTGGAAATGCGGCCAGAGCCACGTTTCCTCGCCTGTGTCTCCAGGCAGCAAGCTGTTGGTTTGTATTTGCTTTGCCTTTCGGGTGAAAACAAAGCAAAAGCTGAAGAAAGGTGAAAATCTGGGGGGGGGTGGGGGGGGAGGGGGGGAAGGCAATGTCTCCTCACACTGTTTTTTGTGTATTTGCTAAAGAATTTTCACCCAAGGAAAAAGGTATCGAGAAAGTCTGAGATGAGGGTGATGAAGGCATAATTTTTGATTTACATCTGTAAGAAAACAATGTGCAGAAACTCCTGTCTAATCACATGATGCAGCACAGGAAAATGTACAGTGGACAGATATTGCAAGGCTTGACTAATTACGGTTTGAAAGGGTTTATGTGTCAGTGGCTCTGAAAGTGTTTAAGAGCACTGCCAGTTCCAGAGACTGCTTTCTGGCATATCTTTGGCTATTTCAAAGCAAGGTCTGAACTTACAAGCAAGTTGTTTCTCCTGGATGCTGCAGATGGTTTGATCAAATGGAAGCACACACCACAGTGCATACATTAAAGCCAAGAGTCATAACTTTGATGCTTGCCTCAATATTTTAATTCTGCCAAGGGGCTCTTTTAGATTATAAGTGCTGCAGATAAAGGTACAGTAAAATACAGGATATTTATTTCCTGAAGTTTTGTGCATGTCCAAAGCTCAAAGCCAATATCACAAGGGATTGAGAGAATGTCACAGAGATGTTACCTGTTTGTCAGATGTGAATGGTTGAACCATGACACCATGAATTGTCCAACTGAAACTCTGCCAGAGATGACCATACCAAATTTCTTGATTTGTTTTTTATTTAGTCATCCCCTTACACACACACCACCAGACTCAATCTCTTACCTGAAATTCCATCTTTTCCCTGAGAGCACACTTTTTCTCTGGGTGTTTCTGTCAGAAACTTCCTGGTGCATATTGTAACTTGGGAATGAGTAGACTCTGCCAAGATTTTGTAAACTATTTAGCTTCAGCTTCACATTGGTCCCACTGTGTAAGCAGTTCAGTCTAATATTAGTCTCTTCTGAAAATTTCACCTCTGGAGCCAGGGTCCCCTAGATGGACAAATGAAAGGGCAGTGTGACAGTGAACAAAATCTGTCTGGTCCAGACAGATAAATATCAGGCTAGCTTGAAGGTTTTCACCTCCTTGCTGCTGCCGGGAGTTATATTTTTTTCATGGCAGAGCACTGTGGGCTAATTTCATAGCTGGTGTAAATCAATGTTGCACAATCTACCGTGGTGGAACGATGCTGATTTATGCCAGCTAGGAATCTGTCTGCTCATACTCCTACTAGCACAGCACTGACTTATAAATCTTTTTTGTAAAAACCTGTGGATGAGCCAGAGGAACAGTTGCTGAAGTGTGGCATGTTTCAAAATTTGCCTCGAGAAAATAGAAGAGCCCCAGTTTCAAACCAGGATTAAAATCTTAGATGCTGAAGTGGGCTTTTACCTAGAGGTGCTAGTTTTACCTCTGTGGAAACCAGAATCCCCTGACACCTGTGGAAACTCAGTTTGGAATCAGGAATTCAGCTGTCCAGATGCACTTGTATTCCCCTTGAGTTTCTGAGATCATGTATTCCTTTTGAGATTTTTAATGATCCACCTTCCTCCCCATTAAAAGGACATTTTTTAAAAAATTTCCTAATCCTCAACTACTGCTCCCTCCTTCTTTACTTTCTTTCTTCTCTTGTATTTTATTTTTTTCCTAAATGCATGTAGGTATACCTGACTCCTTGGAGATCACTTTGTCTCTGTGATTGCAGAAGTCAGCCAGCAACACGACAGGACTTGCTTGTTTACATAGCTCTGAGGGTTATGACAACACATCAGAATGTACAGGTGCCGTGTAGAGATGCAGCTTGCAATTAAGATCAGCAAGGCTGACTATTTAATAAAGAATTCCTTCATTTTATAACAGCCCGATCTCATTATGATACACGCAACAAATCAGCTTCATAAAGCTCTGTAAAAATTTGTTCTGCCTTGGTATTAAATATTTGTGCTGAAGATTAACAGTTGCAAAACAATTGCATTAATTTAGCAGAAAATTAAGCCCATAAATGCTTAAATGCAATTTCCTTGTAATTGCAGTGAATGTGCTGCCAAAATAATTACAAAACAATTGTTAATATTTTTTTTTTCAGTCCAGTTGGTGGCATTTCACCCCTGCAATATAGCAGTCAGAGGTAAGAAAATCAGGGGAGCTCTCTCGAGATGACAGTCTGGTTTGGCCTTCAGTTAAAGTGGGGCTTCAAGGCTGAACGAGTGCTAAAGTTGCTTACTCAGCATAGTAGAGGAGGCTTCTTGCAAAAATCTCTCCTCAGATTTGAGCACTAAGTGGACGAAATTTCAGGGGTAACCTGCTCCTTTCTGTCATAAAAAAGCTTGTCAGAGCAGCTCTTCATAGGAAAATTCAGTCCTATCTATCAAGTTGCTTTTGAGCAATAGCCCAAGAAGGTCTATTTTTCCTTTTAAATACAGCTCAGAATACCTGCTACTTCCTACTGGCCCAGGATCTGGGTGATCTGATGGCTGTCCATAATTTGTAATGTGGAATATTTTTCCTTTTTTTTTTCTTGGTGGCATTTCCTTCTCAGCTTAAAATAGTCAACAAGTGGCTGCCATCTTCAAAAAAAGGCTCTAGAATCACGGTTTCTCTTAAAAATGCAATCAGATACTCTGTTTTTAGCTGCAGTTATGTGGAATGTGTGGTCTCTGCAGGTATCAGTCCTTTGCTAGAGAACAGAGATCCCTGACTCGTTGTGTGCCCTTTATCCCAGAGGAAGGCAACAACACGTTAACATGACACATCCCTCCATTTCAGAGAATTGCAAAGTACACTGATGACACATCAGATACACACTTCTTTTTTGGGCTTATTCTTTTGGAATCAGCTTTTCCTTTTCCCTTGAGGTTTTTTACTTTCTACTGTTTGCCTGTGCTGCCTCTTCTACAGAGTAATTAAAATTATTTTCTCTGGAGCCGTTCCTTTCATATATCAGCAAAGTCATCCACACTGGATGAATTTCCTATTCCCTGGAAGAAGACCAAGCTTATTGACATAAAATAATCCTTGGCTCAAGTGATTGAGCGTGGACAGTCAGGCTGGGAATCTGGACAGAGATCCTGCTCTGAGAAGGTCTCACACTGTGATTCTGAGCCCAGTATTTTCTCATGTCTCCTCTGCCAAACTATCCTTCTTTTTGCTGTAAAAATCCCCTGCTATCAGCAAAGGTTCACATCTTCCTTACTTGGAGCAGGCCTCACTGACATCTCATCTTATTTATGCTTATAACGTAAACTCTGTAGAGAGTTCTGTACAAAGGTGATAGGAGACTTTTAGAATTATGGACACATTTGTCTCCCCTCTGCCAGCAGTGTTTTTACTGATGTCCTGTTCTCAGCCAGTTTATTTCCATAATTTTTAAATTTTTCTGTCATTTTGACTAGTATTCATCCATGTTGTTTTTTATTAGATATCTTTTTTTGGTAATTTATTATTGCTTTTTCTCACACTGCTCATCAGCTTCTGTGAACATAGTCACAGACACAATTTCTCAGACATTTTCTTGTTTCAAATGCTTATTCCAATAAGATTGGCCAAATTAAGTTGTGACTCTGTGAGGTTTGTGACTCTGAATTGGAATCTGAAAGTACTGGAGTTTGAAAGCCCACACAGATTGAAAGCTTTATTTAAATGCCTTTAAGAGCACTGAGTCTTACATGGAGTAGATTTACATCAATGCAGTGACTCCATTACCTTGAATATGCATGACAGTGGGCTGTATGCCTGATTCCCATTTTACTTGCCCAATCTCTTCCTAGCTACAGGCTGCTCTTTGTGCTACACTGAAACACAGTTCTCACCCACATCCCTTGCATTGTGACAGCCTGGGTCCAAGTAGCCACCACAACTGCTTTCTAGCTATCTAGTAACTACAAGCTTGCAGGATGTAGAGCTTTTTTGAAAGAAAAGTGATATTTTTGATTTCCTTCTCCTTTGGCTCTGTGGCTTATCTGTCCCACAGAGGGAGACTGATCAGTAAGATAATTCAAAAGACACACCTGGAGTGGAGTGGAACTGGGAATGTGAAAGGAGGGTAAAAGGATGGCAGGGAGTTAAAAGTCAAGAAGAATTTGGGATTGATGTGGAAAGATCCAGTGTGCTGTGGCCTGCCTTGTGAGGAAAGGAGTGTGCCTGGGAGGCTGGTGAGCGACAGGCTAACAGGAAACCACTGCAATAACCCTGCCTCTACCCTGCCCACCATCTCCCTGTAGGCACCAAATTCCTCTCCCTGGGGAAGTGCTCAGTGATCCACTTGCTTCAGTGACTGCCAGGGAGAGCAAGGAGCTTCTGGGACAGAAGGAGCTGGGTTACTGAAGGGCTCTCCTACACACACAGCTCCTGACTATGCACGTGAAGGAGGAAGGGAGAGAGACAGGTGTGTGTTTGCTTGCGTGGGGATCAGTCACACAAACAAACAAATAAACAAAACTACATCCAGAAGGGATTTTTCTTTCTGGCTTAAGTGCCTCTGCTGTTGGTTTTGCAAGGCATTTTGCTAGATTGTACAGCTCCTGGTGTGCGGCAGCTGCTGATGAAAACAATTCGCTCGTGCACTTCTGTCCTTTGAGCCTGTGTTTTCAAAGCTTCCTCTGTTTTCCTGTCTCTTACTCATATCACCAAGGGCTGGGACTGGAAAAATGCATGCAGGTCAGTGCCTGCTTCTGAGTCTTCCAGGTACTGCCGAGCTTGAGCAATAAGGTATAGCATGAATTTGGCTTCTTCCATTTCCCCCCCACCCCTCAATGATAGTGAGGAGTTGATCTTGTTTTTAAGTACCTTCAATTTCCTGTCCAAATTAGTAATTTTCTTTAAACTCCATCCACACCACCTCATGTTTTCAGTGGGAGTCTCTAACCATTTCAAAAGCAGGCAGCTAGGAAAACAGATATCCATGTGCTATCACAGAGTGATGGGTTTGGCTGAACAAATTGGCATCTCTCGACTATTCTGATATCAAAAGAGTTCCTTTGTCTGTTTCTGTGTTTTCTGGCAGCTTTGAGAGGTTCTTCACTTGATGATTCATCAAATCTTAAGGATTTTGCTTTGCAAAAGCTTCCACTGCTTCCAGTGTGTACTTTTGCCCTTGCTTTACAGCCATGGATCTGAGCAGAGAATGCCCTTGTGGTGTGGCTGTGGTCTCTGCTGAGCGCACATTGAGAGCTGGGCTTGGCTGCTGCAGGGTGGGTGAGCAGCGTGGAGACACGCAGACCCAAACTCAGCCCCATTTCTTTGCCATGCCAGGGGGGTGACAGTGTCCTGTGGGACACAATGAGCCCTTCACTCGGCACAGGAGCTGAGCAGAGCAGAGCCACTGGCACAGCCCTGCTGCAGGTGCTCCCAGGCCACAGCTGTGGGTCTGGCTGTACCTGCTCTGCCTTCCCGGGGCAGGGGGCCTTTCTGACCACCAGAAGGTGAGAGGGAGCCTGGAGCAAGCCTTGGCTTGCTGTGAGGTGGCAATATGGATACATGCTGAGAGCAATGGGGCACATCTATCTCAAAAGCAGAAGGACTTGGGCACCTAACATCAAGGGGAAACCAAGGAAACCAAACACTCAGAGTTTTCAAGTGGCAGCTGAAGTGAGGTTGACATTTTTCCTTCAACCCATGAGCAGAGTCAGACAGATGTGAGTCAGCCTCAAATATTGTCTTTTCTCTGGTTCACAGCAGACACATACTTTAAAGTTCTGCCATATCATCCTCGTCATGAAATCTCCTGATTCAGAGACTTCTCTAAACCACCTAAGATTTTTGTGTGTGCTCTCCCTCCCCAATTGCTCGGAGTCCTGAAAACCACAGCCTTTGCTGGCAGACAATAAGTATTCAACAAGAAAAAAAAAGAACAAGAAAAAAAAAAAAAAGAACGGCTGTTGAGGAGGCTTAGAACATGTCCCAACATTTTCTGCAGGTTTTTTCCTTTCTTGAGGCAATCAGAGCAATGCCTAAGTTTTGCACCTGCCATGGGCAAGTGCCTCTGTCTTTTAGTGAAATAACTTTATGCATTTTTAGTGCAAGCCCTGGCCTGCTTCGTATCCTGCTTTACCTGAATGATTATATCTTCTTTACTTCGTTAACTTTTCAATAGGCTATGAAAACAAAAGCTGTCACTCTGATACCTGCCATTTGATATTCAGCAATGCCTTCAGTACAAAAAGACCCCCTCCGTCTCTCAGCCCCCGCCTCCATGCATCACTTGGCATGATCCTGCTTGTAGCTATATCAATATGTAAAACCTTCCCCTGTCAATGTTTCTTTCAGCAACAACCCTAACATCTGCAAGTGTAAGCTTTGCTACAGTGATATGAGTGAGTTTGATAGAGAAATCAAAGTTACTGTCCACTGAAATATCAGTTGGCTGTGACCATTAGGGCATTTCAGGGAAGTACCTGTTTGGGCACACAAATCTACAAGGCCCAAGACAACTTCTCTGTGTACGTTCACAAACGAAAATGTTATAATTTAATATGGTTGGACTTAAGAACTCTGGGAATTCCCAGAACTATGTTTCAGATTCACAGAGATCATAAAAATTAGTTCTGCGGTTAGCTCATGTTCTGTGGCAAGAAAAGAAGTCTTCTAAAGTCTGTTTTTCTAAGATATCTAGGTTTTATTTGACTGTATATCTAAATTACTACTTTGAAAGCCTCTACGTCTATTCATGTTAGCAAAGGAATCCCTCTAGACTTCTGCAGTCCAAAGACAGGCTCTTGGCTCTTCATAAGGGCCAGCTCTCAGAAGACAGATAGGGGGCTTAGAGTGGGTGGGCTATAACATCCTCATTTATTCATATAACCTTCACTTGAGAGATTCCTCAGATGAGGAAAATCTGCCTGGAAAACACAGAGACCACATAATAGAGCAGTGTACAGCTCAACAGGCAGGAGGGTAGGTAAAAGTAAACAAAAGGATGTGTGTTTTTGGGGGAGGAATATTTTTTTGGATGGATTCAAGCTGGAGCTGCAAGGGTACACAGAAAGCCACAAATTGCTGAGGACAGAGCAGTTTGCAGATCAAATGAATCTAATGTTGCTTTGGGATGTAATGGCTGTGATGAACTGATTTGCCAGCAATTTCTCCTGAGAAGAGATGGGAGAAAAACTCTGAATGTGTTTCTGATGGCCTCAGGTTTGGTGATTCAGGGAGCAGCTTTTTCAGTCACTGACTTGTTTTCTGCTCTATGTTCACACATGGGTGCAGAGACTAGGGAACCCAAAGCCTGGGTTTCAAATGAAATGAATGCTTCTGGGTATCCTGGTTTAGAGTGAGCAGCTCTAATCCTGGACATTAAGAGAGCTATGGTTTGGGGGAGTGTTGAATCTGTGTCTGCTGAACATGAGTCTTTTTATGTCCTCTCAGGTTGGGCAATACAACAGAAGGTTTTGATAACCTGTATTCTGATGCGAAGGTAAGACAGCTATGAAAATGTAAATCAAATGTTTTTAGCATATCAAGTCTCCAGTGAGGTGAATGGGAACTAACAGGACCTTGAGTTCTCAACAATTACCAAAATCAGGCCATTTCTACTTACTGGCTAAACCACGTGTCTACCTTTCTACATTCTTGCTTCTCTGTTTCACATCCTTCTTTCTAAAATCCATTTCTCTTGCATCTGTCAAAGATGGTTGCAGACATACTAACAGCAAACTCTATCTTAAAACAGAGGATGACCAAACTCACTATTTTAATAAAAAACATTCTCATACTTTTCTTCCTTTTTGGAAGAATTAAAGTGTCTCTCTGGAAAAAATTGTCTTTTCTCATGGGATTCTGAAGTATCTACAACGCCGTAAGGATCTTATGGATAAATGTCAGTGCACCTCTCTACAAATCAAGCACTATTTTGAGACTGTGAATTGTCATTTCATTGGATTTTAGGAAGAAGCCTGTACAGCAAAATGCTCTAGGAAAGACAGAGAACTCTGAGAATGGACTTTTCAAAGCTTTTACTTGTTCCTTGCAAAAGTATCTCTTAAAATGTTCAAATTCTTGTCCATCTTATATCACTGGGGTTTAGCACATTGTAAATGGTTTAGACATGAATCAAACATCTCCCTTTCTTCTTGGCTTTGAAACTTTTCCTGAAATTTGACTGGGTCTGTATAACCAGTGTCATTAATTCCCAGTGTAATTTTATGCAGTGAATTTTGTTCAAAAAACCTGGCAGTTTGACAGTAAATAATGATTCCAGGTCAAGAAATATGCTCTTAATTATTTTATGATCTCAGTGTCTTAAGGGAGGGCATTGAACAGGCCCTGGAGCAAGGAAATAAAATGTTTCTTAATTCAAAAAAAACCCTGAATTAATTTCTGGGCTTTAGATAGATAGCAGCTATTCTGTTCTTTAAGGTGTCAAACCTGTATTTCTTTAGCCAACTCTGAACTCAAGCACACAAAGTAATCCAAAGAAATGTTTAATTCACTAGAAAAATGTGGCCATATAATGAATCTTATTGTTAAAATGGGGGAAATAGGGCATATTTTGGGTGCTTCCCCTTGAGTTCGGAAGACCAGATTGCAGCACGTTTTTGAAAATATGACTAACATTTCAGGGGAATGTGATTCCAGTTTTCAAGTTCCACTGTTAGAACCTGTTGCAAGCTGGTGGTAAAACTCCTCTTTTGGCCTCCCAAATAGTGGCCCTACCTACAGTACAAAACATTCCTAGTTCTATCATCTTGGCATTAATTATCCTAATCTCTTTTCTAATGTTCAAGCTGTTAATTTAACCACGTTGTCTAAACTTGCATTGGAAATGGGGCTGGATTTGTTGCCTTGCATGTGCAGACAGAAAAGCTGAAGGTAGCTTATCAAAATAAGTATAAGATAACAGAACTCTGGGTTGGTAGGGGAAAAAAAAAAAAGAAAAGGAAGAAGAAATAAGATATTTGTGAGCTTTTTTAAAAAAAAAAATTGCAGAATTCTGAGTTTGTCTGAAGCTGGCTTTAAAAACAGGTGGAGCTTCAAGAAATCCACCTCCATGAATACTTTTTCTGATAAAGAAAAAGGTAATTTCTTAGCTCTGTCTGTGGGGATTTAAACACAGACCACTGAGCTATGAGCAGGAGTTATGAATGTCAGATTCACAAATATCTTACTCTTCTTTCTATGTACCATGAAAATTGTTCCTGCCCATATTGAATTTTCATACAAATGCCAGTTTGCACACAGAAGTTTTGTAAGCATCAGTGAGTTAAATTAATCTCTTAATTGGCTGGCTAAGATCTCCAATGCAATGCAGACAGAGTGCCTTAATCTACATGAAACTGCCAAAGCTCCATAAAAATCCTGGTGAACAGGTGGTTGTCACTGGATTCATTATAAGAAATCTTGTGGGCCAGGCCAGCTGAGCAGATGTGGCAGTGTCTGTGTGAGGTGTTGAGTGACCTGTCCCCTCCTTTCAGAAGGTAATATGTTACCTCTGACACAACTGTCTTCAAACCCCACAGGTGACTTCAGTTTTTATGCTGACAATTCAACACCTTGCCCAAGCTTTAATCTAGAAAACTGTTGGCTTTTTAGTAGTGGAACTTGTGAGTTGTAATTGCACAAATGAGGAAATTAGTATGTAAGAGTGGAAGGGGTCAGACTGGACGGGTACAATGGTCTGTTCTGGCCCCAGATGGTGTAAATTGGGAGGAGAATGTGGCATCCCCTCTGCTTGTTTGACAATAAAAGAGTGGTACCATATAAATAATAGTCGGTTCTAGTAATTGCACATAAAATATGTGAAATGTGCACTTATACTACAGTGTAAACAGGGGCTTGTATCAGTAATTTTACATAAAATACGAATTCACATGGAACTGCCTTTAGTTGTATGTTACACAGAATACATGTTTTCTGCCAAAAACATTGAGCAAAAATACATGAGGAGGGGAAGGAGCTTTAAAAGTTGAAAGCCCTTGTGTCATCATCCCCTTCCCCCTGCTGCATTTTCTCTGTTGGAGAGCAAGGGCTCAGGACCTGCCGTAACGGTCCATGTCCTAGCAGGGCTTTTCGAACATGGGTTTTTGCTCCTTCTGTGCACTCCTCACTTGGCTGCCATTCCATCTGACTCCAAAAGAAGCGAGTACAAATTAAAGAAAGAATGCAGCCCTAACGCCTACACCCAGAAGCTTTCAAAACAGAAGGCTGCTACACCTGTGGGGATAGAACAAGTGTATCAGTGTCCTGGGCTCTGCCCCGGCTCGTCTGCCTTTGTTAGCTGGAATGTGCCGATGAAACAATCAGGTGCAGTAGGCGCGTGGCAGCCTGCTTAAAAAACGATTCTTTGGAGACAGGGAGTGGGCTGTGAATCATGCATGCGCATAATCTGATGATAACAATTTTAAATGTGGTGATTAGTGTATAATGGAAAGTATTGTGCTATTTGGTATGATTTGTCTGCCACTGCACTACCCAGTGTTTAAAAGGTCCCAGCTTCTATGCAAAACCAGATTCATTCTAGTAGTAAAAGAATAAGGCAACTTTAGGAGTGTTTAGGTACTTGTATCTTCCTCACGCACCATAGCCATGTGTGTACATATACAGACCTTTTGGCTCGCTGTCTCAGCCTAAAAGCATGAACGTTCTCCTGGGCAGCTCACAAAGCAGGATACCTCACCGTGGAGGTCTCAGGCTCAGCTGTGAACTCCAAGTACAGGCAAAACCAGCCTTCAGGCACTATGCAGGCATCTAGAAGTGTAGAAATGCCATTGAGAATACCAGCCCAGAAATCAAGATGCATTAAGCGGTTCAGCTTGACAAATGTGGCCAGCAAGATGCACCTTTATGACTGGTCCTTTGCTTCAGGTACCTTTTGTGAGACTACAGCTCCAAGTATACATCTGTCCCCTTTAAATGCTGGGAGAACACGAGTAATCATCCCTGCAATTGAGGGGTATTGGTGTTAAAACCATTAAAAATAGAGTGGGAATCTCTGGGGTTTGGTAGGAGAATTGTGAGGCAGAAAGGCTGTGTTTCAATTGTGCCAGTGATCGAAATGCACAATTAAATTTTTTCACTTTGGGACTAAACATGTGTCATGTTTACTTTTGGTGAGATTAATTTTGGTGGTATCTTGTAGCATCAACTTTCCATTTCAGGTTTTAGCTCACTGGGCATTTATAATCCAAATAGATTCAGGGCAAATACCTGTTGACGGGGGAAAAAAAACAAAGGAAGCAAACAAAAATAGAGAAGAAAAGCCACGGCAAAGCCAGGTGCCCTCATGAAGTCCTCTGACAAGATGAATCATGATTTGGGAGAATTAATAACTGTAGACAGCATTGTAAGTTTTTCCTTTTCTAAATCACTGAACCTGCATGTGTCCTTCCCATGAATACATAACAAATGTGATCAGGAAGTGAATTAATAAATCATTTGGCTTCTATTTACTCATATACAGGAGTTCATAAAGAATACCTATTTTTCACATAGCTTTAGGGCCAGATGTAGTTTTTGCTTTGGCCAGCCAAGGTGTCGATCACGTATGCATGACATGCATAGGAAACCCAAAAGTGCAATTATTTTGGATATAATGAAAAGTTACATAAACCCCATGAGTCCAATTTGTGCTTATAAATTTCATCTCAGTTTTAATCTTGAACAATGCAAGCTAGGGTGGAGGATCTCCATCCAGCATTGGCACCCTGCTCCTGTTTGACTGAAGGATGTAGCCAGAAAGATATTTGCATAATTAGGCTTTGGATACCCCACTGAAGTGGTGCCTGGATACTCACTTATGTGAATCTGATGAAAACCGTAATCAGGTTTGAAACACCGATGGCCAACTCTTATACAAGTCAATTGGATCGTAGACAGAAGTATTACTTTCCTGGAAGCATTTGCAATGAACCAAATCTTCAGTGTATGCACACACACCACACACACACACCAAAAAAAAAGGATAAAAAGGAAAAAAAAAGGGGGAAAAGGTGGAGACTGTGTAAAAAGGGCAGCTATTGTTGGCAATGGAAAAGCTTCTAGACTCCACCTGCCTTGCTTGTGCCAGTATCTTTAAGTACCACCTTCCCTGACGTGCTGAATTCACATTGCTGTCAAACCTGAGTATTAGGTGGATAGATATGCAAGCCCACACTAGCAGCCAGAACATTTAGGGGAAGTGTCAACAATTTTCTGCAAACACTGTATGTGGTATCTTGTTGGGAGTTTGCTCAGGAGCACATGCACAGTGTGAAGCAACGTGCTTGTATTTTACAAGCTGCACGTTGTGTGCCAGTCAACTGCACTGCCCAGCAATGGAAAAAATTACATTGATGGGGGATCTCTGACAGCTGAGGATCAGACTGCTGAGCCTGATGCCAAACAATAATAAATGTACATGTTGGGAAATCTCCCTGGATAACCGAGGTTACACTCTGACCTAAATGATGGAAAGTAAGGGAATACATTCTCCTGCACACTAGTCTCTAAATCCTCAGACCTCACTGCACTGTAATAAACCTGACCTGATATTGCCCACAGTGCTGGAGATCCTGATACCTACTCAATGCAAGGCTGCAGCTGCACAAGCATTTCAAGCACGTGCAAGTCTGCTGCTGGAAGGAGCAAAGCTGCAGCACCTGAGCAGCATCCTAGAGCAGGATCTAGGGCATGGTTGCTTGGTTTTGGAGGAGCCCTGAAACCAGTAGCCAGGGCTGTTTAATAAAACTCAGTCCTGCTTTGTTCATTGGGCTGTGGGCCTGGGAGGGGGAAGGTTATGTGTCAGGAGATGCATTTGATGAGAAATTTTGCTTGTGAGTGGGACAGAGCACAAAGAGAGGAGTGTTGTGAAGTGAGGTGGGAGTTAACCTCTATTTGGGACTTAGCAGGAAAGGTAAGGTGGGGCAAAATTGTGATGGGCTTTGAAGATAAGGCCAAGAAAACTGTGCTGCATAGGACGAAAAAGGGGAAGGGCTTACACCAAAGGTAGCACATAGCCATCAATAGGAAAGAAAAGGTTAGCAGCAGCATTTTGATTATCTCAAGGGGAACCCTTTTATGGCTGTTATAGCAGAGCAGAGCAGATTGCAAAAATCTGACGTAAGTTGTCCAAGACTTGGAGGAGAGCTCTGCCCTTAGAGTTTGGTCTGGAAATCCTTGTCAGTTATGCTTAGCAGGCATTGTAAACATGCAAGGATAGACTTGTTTCTTAGCCTGGGGAACTTAAACAGATACACAAAAACCCTGACAGCTTTTAAGTGTGGCTCTCCTGTTTGTACTAATCACTGCAGCCCACTCTTACTGTTTCAAACCTAATAAAATGAGGAAATGAAAATGAAAACTAGCTCTGGTCTATGACTATCTTATCTCATTGTCGACTACAAGGGTAATCTGGCATTTTAAACCAATAGCTACTTGCTTAAAAAGCCCCTTTTAATTAATGGAACTGGAGAATCTCTCTCAGAGCACAGATGTTAACCCCTTCGAAGTAACGTGAGTGAAGTCAGCTGCTCGTGATGATGCACAGCTCTCCCAGTTGGACAAAACCATACATCCTAATTCCAGGGTTCAGTTAAGCCCAAAGAATGGAAATAAATGTACATGTGTTTCAAACTCTTCTCTGACCACTCTGCTTTGTTGTTCTCCAGGGTAGAAAACCATCCATAGAACAGCGGCATTTTTTTCCATTTAATAACAGTGATACTAGTAATAGTACTTCTCTTCTATTATATAAAATAGCCATCACAAGGGAAATTAAAATGATATTGTTTTTCCATTTGGAAACAATGGATTTTAATTCCATTAAAAGAACTGAGACAATCACAGTCTTCTCCCTACAGATATTCCTGCTGAAAATGAGGTGGAATACATTATGTTGTAGTCTTAATGCATTCTTTTGATGAAGCCACAGAAATGCCACTAGCAACCTATGTAAAAAATTTACATAGAGATTTTTCAATAAAATTTTCTCAGAGATAGGAGTTATCTAATATTTGTAGCAGTATACAGGGTACATAATGTATTAATAATGTCTACTATGCTATAAAGAAACATATTTATATTGACCCAACTTATTTTTTTATGGTAAAATCTCCATTACATTTTGTACTGCTACCATACCATGCCAACTAGCACCAACAGGTACGTAAGCTAAGGTAGGAAAATGAATTCTTTTTTTGTGGGTCATCACAGCTTGTGCTGGGGTAACTGGAATGCAAAGATCATACTGAGAAATCCTGTAATAAACAAGCTTGAAAAGAGGCATTGTAGTAAAGTAAAGTAAAGAAAAATCTCAATAAATTCAGACCGTAGGGAAATTTTTGTATAATAAGCCCAACTTTACTGAGTCTGTGGTGATGGGATGAGGAATACAAAAATGTCTACACATGATAGAGTATAGTGTCTAATTTGTGCAGGCCTGGCCTGCTCCCAAGTAAAACCTGCCTCCCTAAGTTGCTGAGGCTTGAGAAATAAAAGAGGTATTTGGTGGGCAGATCAGTATTGTCCATGACAGGGTCAAAGAAGCAGCCTGGGTGAACAGGGGTCCTGATTAGATCCCCTGTTTTCCAGATTTACCTGTGGTATCATGTAAGAGACCCACCTGTCTGGAGATGACTGCAGTTCTGAGATGATCCTCTTTCCCTGACCTCCCTCTTGGCCACTGCAGCAGGTCCCTAGTGAGGTGGTGGCTGAGGTGTGAGCCACAGCCAGGTGCAGACCCACAGCTCTGTCCCCTTTCCCTCTCAGCTGGAGACAGAGCTGCTCCTATGGAGGAAAAGTGGCAGCTCAAATGTGAGGCACCAAAGGCTGGGGGACTTCAGGGCACCTCCTGAACCACTTGCTGGCAAATGCCCCTTCCTCACATCAGAAATAAAGTAGATTGAATTACTTTCCCATCTTTTGAGTTCAAGAATGTTGTTTTGAACAATATAATGTAAGAAAACTACCGGTGCTTGTTTTTTTAAAAATAGTTTATCTGCCTCAACAGAAATATTATTTACAGGTGTCTGTATAAACCAAGACACCATGGAAGAACTTCATCATTGTAGCTGAAGACAGACTTGTGGCCCACTAAAAAAGAATGGAAAACTGAAATACATTCTCCTCTTCCCTCATGCCAGCCCATTGTTAGAGCAGTGTGACAGTAACAGTCAGGAGGGGCACTCTTGAATCACTTAATGCTGGTATATGACTACATTGTATGGTATTTCTTTTGTTGGCCATGCTGTATTTGAATGCCATATTTTTTTCTTGAAATGCTTTTTTTTCCCCCTCTTTTTGCTTTGGTTATTTTCCTCTGGGCTTTTATATCCCACATGCCACCCCCCCCCACAAAAAAAAGGAAGAAATAAAGAAAAACCCAAACTTCATCAAGCTGCAAATGCTAAATGTAATATTTTGTTACATAGGTTCACAAGCAAAGCTCCTTCTTTGGCTTATCTGTGTATTCATTTCATATATGTGGTGTCCTAAATTTTGATTTCCCTCACACACAAACCCATTTGCTCAAAAAAAAGATGTTCAATGGGTTGCGTTCAAGCAAGAGCTGTTTAATTTTGGGTTTGCTGTTTTGCTGATTTAGTGCCCTTAGGAAGTATGATACATATCCATTCATGCATCATCTGTAAAAACTTGTGGATGTACACCCTAGCCTTTCATTAACGTTAATGGTGCCCAACCCCTGAATGTACACTGTGTCTTAGCACTCCACAAGTTAACTGAGTTCATGCCATAAACATCTTGTTCCCATTTTTGTAGCACAGGCTGACTTTTTTGGTGGGGAGAAGTGGAGGAGTCAAGATCTGCAATCTGACTGTGCACCTGAGAAGTTATTTCCTGCTCTTAAGCTGAAGAGTTTTCAGTGGATGCAGGCATCTAAAGAAAAATGCAACACTGTTTGCTTCCATTCTATCTCCTTGCAATCTTGTTAATTAAGCTGGTAGCAGTTGTATTAGGTGTGTTGTTTTATGTACATGTTACAATAATGAGATGAATGTTTAGCACCTTCTGCAGAGTGATGCTTGTACAAGGGCAGGGTTGTATTTCCAATTGAAATAGTATATTTAAATAATATGTGGAGAATGCACTGTTAAATAGTTAGAGCTGATGAAACCTTGAGAAGTTTTGAGTCATGTGAAGCATTTAGACAGTTAAATATTAAGATATCTTAGACTTTTTTTTTTCCTTAGAAGAAACCCCAACTACCAAACCAGTATCAAGCTTATAGAATCTCCCCTGGGATTCAGCCAAAAATCAACTATAGAGTCAGTTCAGTGCAGATGTAACCAGCTGCAGTATCCCCTAATATAGTGGGAAAGAATCTGGTGTGAACGTGCCACTGAAAGCTTTTTTGGCACAGTGCTTGTTTGTGTAATTCAGAACTTCAGCACGGGGTTTCTTTAATAAAATACTGATTCTACAGGGGCAAGATAACTTCCTCAGCTTGCTTAGCACTGGCCTGATGAGAAATTGAAATACATTTTTCCTAATCCTCCTTCATCTCTGCAGAAATCACTTTTTGATTGAGGTCGAACTTTAGCTTTGGCAAGGCTCTCGTTAGGCTCTGATTGCATGCATATGATTGTCCAAAATGCACAGTAGGCAAAGGGTCAAGGATACAGAGGCTGCTGTTGTTTTTTTTTCTTTTCCCCAATGCACCCAGCATTGTGGAAAATATTTATCAGCCTTTGGTCTGTGTCCGTGAAGCTTCCCTCTTGATGCGCCTTTTCAGTGTTCCCCAAGGAATCCTGTTAAATTTGGATCCACTCATCCATGAAGAGGTGTGTGACTGCTATTATTTGTAAAATGAAATGGGTGGCAAGATGACAGTGGCTCAGAAAAGTTAAATCTCTTCATAGTCCAGTATGTTTTTATTATGGAGTAACCACAGCACATGTGAATATCTGAAATACATTTAATTTCTGCAAACAGAGATGCTCTTTAGACACAGGCTCTTGTTACTGAGAGGCAGTGTTGACAGTCCCAGAGGGTATTTTGGGACTAAAGCCTCTGCAGATGAGGGTAAGGAAAGAAATTAAGACTCTGTTAGTATGTGGATCTGTGGCATCCACTTTGTCACAAGCACATCAAGGGTTGTGACTCACTTAATATGTGATGAAGCCACAGAGGAGGCAGTAAAAGCCAGCAAGGTGTGTTTGGCTTGGCTTGGCCTGGTCCCACGAGCTACTGGGAGGAGAAGGAGCTTCCATATGGGAAGAAGCAATGGAGATATTTCTCTGTCTGAGAAATTTAAAACTCTACATCTACAGATGCATATTATACAAATTGTTAACATCAAATACATTAAATGCAATCCTCCTCTAACTCAGACTGAGCAAAGAGCTACATTGTTACCAAATAATTTTT
This sequence comes from Fringilla coelebs, assembly GCF_963513975.1. NCBI lineage: Eukaryota > Metazoa > Chordata > Aves > Passeriformes > Fringillidae > Fringilla > Fringilla coelebs. The sequence goes on along the minus strand of NC_140028.1, from coordinate 42,746,221 downwards.
TTCTGTTAAATGAAGTCTGTTCATTTTCTAAATGGAAATTGATCTCTTTTTAACTATATTAGCTTTTTTTGTTTTTTAGGGAAGGAAATTTGGCCCTGAAGAGCAATGCTCTTGAGAACTGATGAACTCAATACAGGGCATGGCTGGTGGGGAAAAAAGCTCTGATGTGTCAGTGAAAAAAAATCAGTTATAGTAATATTGCTTCCTTTTGGGAGTTTTTTTTGGGAACTGTATCAAAACCAGAAGCAAACTCTTAATTAGCACAAATATGAGTATTTAACACTGAACGGGGTGGGGGAGTGTGGGGAGTCTGTGTTCTCCTTATAGTTCCTGAAAATTGTGTTTTACAAAGATGGCTCCAAAGGGAAATCTAAACCTCTGTTTTTCCATAAAGGAAATCATTATCCCAGTTGGCTGTTCTTCCACTGATGCCATTTTTCTTTGTCTTTCTCCTTTCTTTTCATTCTTTCTGCTTTCTTTTTCTTCTTAAAAGTTTTTTTTTAATGGAATTTTTTGGTTCTCAAAAACTCAAGATATTGGCAACCAAAATAATCATACTTCCCTCATTTAGAAGGACATTTTAAATTTTTTTTTTGATTGAATTACTGTCCCACCCTTATACTTGTGTGTAGCATGGATGTGCTCAAACTCCTGAAAGTAATGCAGCTTCTCTGTTCCTTTATGCAAGTTGAAGACTCCAGCGGCAACTCAATGATAGTGTAATCCAAGCAGTGCTGTACTGGTAGCCAAGACATTCTATAATTTCAAGTGAAAATACAACCCTGCAGATTTTCTTCACCATTTCTTCCCACAAAATGATTTTGAGGGAAATTAGAGTAGTAAAAAAAATACAGTGTCAGTGAGTTAGTCCTGACATAGCACATGGAATGCCAGTTATCATACATATGTGGTCTAAAGTAACCTTGGTAGCATGACACCAACAGGAGGACAGTTCTGCAGTTTGCAATTATTCACTCAGCATTGCTTTAATATGCAGGCCTGCATCACATAAATAAATAGGTTCCTGTTTTTTTTTTAATTGATTTAGGCTAATTTTAAAAATAAGATGATCTGAAGCCCAAATTTTACTCCCAGAAAGAAAACATATACTTCTTCAACACAATTCTTTGTTAAAGCCTCACTTTGATTTGCAGCTAGGAATCCTCAAGCGCCCTTAACTTTGACAGCAATTGACAGGAGTGGAGAGCACTCAAGGTGTCAGCCTCCTTTAGACTGACAGAGAGGCTTTGAATGGAGCTATAAAGCATAAGCTGCCATAAAGCTGAAACCAAAGCCTTTAGCCGGCTGTTTTAAAACCTCATAACCTTGGTGGATCAGGCTCTTGAGACTGGGAAGGTTTGTAACACACACTAACTAGAGGGTTGCATACTGCGGGGCAATGTATGCAAATATGTGGGACCACAGCAGCATTCCCTGAGTCTGGGAATGGTCCCAGTTTATGTGTCAGCCACCCTCTCATTTGACATACCAGGTCAGGGACCCAAAGTGCACAGCTCAAGTTTTAGTGCCTGAGTTAAGAGCCAGGGCTGTGCAGCTGGGTGCTATAACAACATATATCCAGGTTGGACTGACAAAAGCATAGCATTTGTAATATATGCTTACTAGTGGTTACCTGAGAACCTTGAAGAAGACCACACTTAGAAAACAAAACTGTAAATATGTAGAGGAATTTTAAATGATTAATATTTTCAAATAAAGCAATTTGTTAATAACAGAAAACCTTTTTCTTCATGGTTCAGATTCAGAAAAACAGTTATGCTCACACTTAGTGCTAAGTATAAGGCCACTTGATGGAGAAAGTGAATGTGCTTGAATATAACATTTGGTGGCCATTTAAAGATTTCTTTTAATCAGAGCCTTTAACTGAATGAGATTATCAAGATGTATTATGTTAGATATTTTTCTCTTGAACAATCTGCAAGGGTTTTCATGCTGTGATACAGCTGGATGGTGCCTGTGTTTTCCTCTATGTCAGAGGAAAAATTCATCTAAAAAGAATCACAAATATCTGGCACAAACAGCTAAATCCATGCTCGTGTATGCTTGATTGTTTCCTCCCCTTCTAAATATCATGAGCCAGACCATTTAATACTGAAATTGATAAACTGTGTGCCATGTTTTCATTTTGGTAAACTGGAAAATAAAATAAGTGTCATTGTGTATGTTTAACTGGTATAGGCAATAATGTGAGGTTTTTTCCACAGAATACTTGTTCTTTAAATTATTTTCTCAATCTACATATATGCAAATACAAATTGTCAGGTACGTTAGCTGTGATTCATTTTTACAGGCCTGCCCTTTAAAATAAACCTGAATATTTGGTCCTTGAAGTAACTTGTTTATTTCCACTGGATGTTAGATTACGATTTATGAGATTAGTTCTAATCAAATGGGTTTTTGCATCTTCTTTTGGGACAGTAAAAAACTCAATTTCAGAGAAATCTTAGTAATTCAAACCAAACATCCATTGCTTAGTGTACATTACTTTTATACTCTCTTGGGTCACCTGAAGCAATCCTGGACTAAAGAAGGCAAATTCCTAAAAACACAGGCCATCAGATGGCTTCTCCTGGGGAAATATTTGTGGAGTCATCTGAATTGTATCAATGTCACATCTTGGTTTTGTAAAGACATTACCTAAAATAGGAGGGCACAGAGATGTTTTCCACCTGCATATTCTGGAATACAGGCCCACAAACAGGAAGGCAGCCTCAGCTTTTCTGTGTATGACTGGATTGTTGGACTTCATTTGGCTATCTGCTATGGATCAAATTTATCTGTAACAACAAGGTGTAACCAGAGTAAATATATTCCTGAGCATTTTGTTATTCAGCTACTTCTGAAAGGGTTCTCTCACGATCCATTTCTAGATCCTGTGGTGACAAGTTTGAGAAAAGTAGCTTTCCACCTGGATATTTCTCCTTGGTTGATCATCCTTTCTTTGTGATCCTTGAATACAGACTTTTTTTTAGATTTGGATTTCAGTGCTAGGTACCTTCTCTTCTCCTTAATATAAGGATTAAGCTGTTCAACTGAAATCAGACTTATGGCACTATTCATAGTAAATTCACCTTCCTTGGGGTTAATATAAGATGTATTTACCTTCTGTGATGGAAATCTTTTTCTCTGTGTGCATCTTTTAATTTCTGTGTTATATATGAGTGTGATTCTGTTGAAACATTGACACAATTCTGTTGCTCTGGATTACTCCATGTCCAACTAGATACAACTTTCCTTGGTTTCAAGCTTTACATATAATGTAAATGCAGTCTGTATGATATGCAGATAATGCAGATCTTGAACAACTGATATCTATTCTCATATGGATAGCACCTTTAAAAGATGACAAAAAACAATTGGAGAGATCAGAGGAAATAATAGAAGAAAATTGGACTTTACTTTATATCGTCATTTATCTTGAAAAAGTGTCCTAAGAACAACTGAAATAACTGTTGAAATAACTGTTGAAATAACTGTCCTAAGAAACAATGGCATAGTCAAATGCAACGAGTCAGTTTTATTGAATTGAGATAACTTCTACTGTTCATTTGTTCAAAGTCAACAAAGCAAACAAAATCTGTTTCATGCTAATTAGAGAATCATCAGTAGTTTTGGTACTGCAAGTATTTTGAGTTCTCACAAAATTTAAATAGCCTTCCTTAAAATATTGCTATTTTCCAACAATCATAATAGGCAATGCAGACATGTAAATTTTGTGAGCTGAATCTGCTGAAGTCACTTCCACATGACCCAAGGGCAGAGGTGCTGAGCTAAGGATTGCATTCTTCTAGGAGGGAATTGTAAGGACTTTGTTTCTTTCTCTCAAAATTAATTTATTCTCTATGCCAACCAGCAGCATGACTGCTTCTTCTTCAGACTACATTTGGGATATGCTATTATTCTCTTGCTGGTTGGCATTTTTTTCCCCCCCAGTTTTTCTTTCTATTTGTTGGAGGGGGTATCTGTCTCTCAGAAGAGATGCTCTTCAAACACGAATTGCTGCTTTTTGGGCAAAATATAAAGTTTTATTTCCCAGATACCATATATTTTTTGTGTGCAGTACACATACTTGCTTGTATGCATGCATACTTGTCAGTCTGTACAGACACACATGCACTCACACAGGTGTTCTCTGCAACCTGAGTATCCTGGCATGAGATTCAGGCCCATTTAATTGTTAGGGGATATGTTTCTTTTTCTGTTCTACTTTCTTGGCAGAGACACATCATTTAGCTCTGCAATGACTGAAGCAGAGTTCAGACTGGAGGAACAGAGACTTTCCGTCAGAATATCCAGGGAACGTGTTACCTATAGTCACCTAGAAATCAGGTAGCTGCCCCACCTATACACAGAATGACCCCCAGCTCTGTGGGCATCCTCTGACCCTTTCTGTGGCAGTTCTAAAAACAGTTCCTCAGGACTTTTTCAAACTATGTGTTGGAGAAACCTCAGGCTTGATTTAAAGTGTGAGTTTGAAAATTCTGAGCAGCGAGCATAGCGTGACAGAAAAATTATGCCCCAAATATAAAGGTATCCAGACTTCTTCAGCAGGCAGCAGACCACCTATGTGGCAGACTTGAGGTTCCTCCACAGCCACTAGTTGAATTTTCTGTGTGTGTGCCAAGGGGAAAACACTGAAAGGGCATTTTCTCTAACTGCACATTAGGGTCTTCTGGTCACTGCCCAAAGTGGAGGAATGGTGCCTAGCAAACAACATTAATTACATATGCTGGTGATGCTCAGGAAAATGCTATTTAGCAACAGCTTGCCACCAGGAATGCTACTCTGAATGGTTATGAATTCATGCATGATTAACACTTAATGATATTCTTCCAGCACTTGTAATGTACTTCAACCAGATCTCTAAAATGGCAAGTGATGTTTTTTCCATTTCTCTGTTTGTGCTTTTCTATTTGTGATCCAAGTGCATTATTGGCAAATGCAAAAGGCATCTAAAAAGGCAAATCAAAACAGTAGGCTGTCACCTCCAAGTACCTGGTATACTTGTGGAATTTGAAACACATTTTGAGCGTTGGCATTAGCAGAAATGAAAGCATAACTTTTTACACATGCTAAATATTCCCCCAGATTCTAAAATATATTTTACAATCCATGCCAACTTACCTCTAGGCGAAGGGTTCCACAGGTCTTTGGAACTTGTCTAATTTTGATAAAAACTTGTGTGTACTCCTTTCACTGTTCAGTGTGTGGATATTAAAATAATATCTTGACCATCACAGTATAAATTATGTTAGGATGAAACATCTGTAATAATTTGTAATGATATTAATCTACAAAGGAAAGACAATTTTATGTATACATCTGAATTGCAGACTATATGGAAAGCCAATAAACTTGGCTTATATTATAAAAAAGAAAAAAGTATGCAGTACCCTAGATTTCATCTGATTTTATATTTACAAATCATACATACCTTAAGATTATTGTAGTTATAAACATGTGAGTTGATCCAATTAAAATAGGAACTAACTTGGAAAATAAGTATTTTCCTTGAACTAAAATTAATGTTTGTTAGGTTCAAAAATACTTTGAACCACACAATCTGTTTCCTCAAGTCTTTGACTTGGCTTTCCTGACCCCAGGCATTCACTCTTCCACTGCCTTTCAGAAGTGCACTGACTTCCCCCTCCTTTGCATGATATCTAATTTTCCTCAGTTTCCTACACACTGAAAACTTCTGCAGTTTTTTCCAGATGACTGGAAAATTTCTACAGTTCTCCTCTCCCACTTCAGTGACTCCCTTGCCTCTGGAGGACCTCATAGCTGATGGATCCATCAGGATTCCTACTGAAAGCGTGCCCCTCCCTCCCCCCCATCTACATCTAATGGCTCTTTGTGCTCCCTGATAACCACACACCCCAATGCCCTGTTGTGTTGGTTTTGGGTAGAGTGACTGGTATGGGGGTACATTTTGGATTGGTGCTGAAGACAGAGTTGATATATAGACATGTTTTTGTTATTGTTGAGCAGGCCTTGCACAGAGCCAAGGCCTTTTCTGCTTTTTGTAGTGCCATGCTGATGGGGAGGCTGGGGATGCCCAGGATATAAAGCTGTGGGGAAGAAGAAGGAGGAAGAGATGCTTCAGGTTCCAGAGCAGAGCTCCCCTGCAGACCACAGTGAAGACCATGGTGAGGAAGACTCTCCCTCTGCAGCACATGGAGGTCCACAATGGAGCAAATATCCACCTGCAGCTCATGGAGGAACCCACGCTAGAGAAGGAGGATGCCCAAAGGAAGCTGTGACCTTGTGGCAAGCCTGTGAAAGAGCAGGTTCTGGCAGAACCTGTGGCCCTGTGAAGAGCCCACACTGGAGCAGGTTTGCTAGCAGGACTTGTGACACCATGGGAGCCCCACGCTGAAGTAGTCTGTTCCTGAAGGACTGCATCCTATGGAAGGGACCTATGCTGGAACATGGGAAGACTACAAGAAGTCCTCCCCCTGAGGAGGAAGAATAAGCAGAGACAATGTGTGATGAATAGACTGTACAGAATTTTAGATGAGTTTCTTTAATTTTTGAGTAAATCTGTTATTGATGGAGTTAAATCAGGACAGGGTGAAGATGAAACCATGATCAATATACAGAGTCTCTCTGTCTGTGTATATATATGCACCACAGTGTTGCAGTGGTTCTCAAAAACGAAGTTTTACTGGTAAGCTCTGAGTAATGTATCCATGTATCCTACGGACCACAGCTGAGGTTCTCACCCAAAAGCTCCTGCCTCGGTGTGGGAGGTGATATAAAGCTGACTCTGTTTCCTGTGGTGACTATTTTCTAGGCCAGTTCCCCAATTTAAGTTAGAAGACCACGAGTAAACAGTGGCACAGTGTATTTGGCAGAGACCTGGTGTTAGGGGTGAAATAGGAATACCTGCCTGGTGCCCCCACCAAATCTCCAGCCATTTTCCATTTCCACAGCCTCGAGTGCTGGGCTCCTGCAGCGCATGGGCCTTGGGGCATTGCGTGGTTCCACGTCCAGACGCACATCTGCATAGGCTGGGCTGTGTGCTGCTGCTGGCTGGAGTTGCAGCCTTGACTGCATAGAAAAGAACAGGATGTACACGGTTACAAATGCACCACTAAGCTCTGTTTACGTGTCTTCTGATTAGAAAGGCAGCAACTCATAATCTTTAATTAATGTTTTCTCATATGACCCCAGTGAGATAGGGAAGTATGAACTGGGAAGTGAGAGATGAGTTAATATTAGCCATCTAGAAGTTAGCTATCAAGTCTAAACCATCCATCTGGGCTCACTATTTAGGCAGGACAAAGAAAGAAATATATGGAGTAACTCTGAAGACAAATGGAATAAATGAAGATAAGGCGAATCACCATTTAGGTAAATCTATAGGAAGCCTGGTTGTCTGTTGTGGCATCTACTTTTTAGATGGCTGGAACAAGAGGAATTCCTTTACAAACTGTTTAATAAGATATCTCAGGAAACATTGAAATTAGGCTAGGCTTCCTGACGCAAAGACTAGTCCTAACTCTCTGTCTTATCCATATTCACATGGCCCTGCTTTGGCCATTTTAAGGGATACCCTGTGCTAGTGATGCAGCACAAAGCAGCTGCCCAAGAGCACTCTCTGGTATCAATAGCTACCTCAGATTTTGAGTGTAGAAATTGCGTACACACACAAACGCTGACGCATATATACTTTGGAGGCACAAAAAGAAAAGGATTTTAACTCTTTGAAGTTTCCAAGAAATGATGAATTGACAGAAAAGACACTAAGGGAGCAGAGAAGACTGAAAAACCCTAACCCTCTCTGCTAAATCTGAATGGTGGATGTTTCATTTATCAGTAACTCATTCTGAATTGTTAATCTGTTCATACTTTGCTCTGGTGCCCTGCTCTCTGTAACTGCAGCACGCAGGACTAATATCCTCACTAATTCTTATGCATTTGGCAATATGCTCTTACCCAATTTTTACTGCCCCCCTAAGGAAATAAGAGCACTGTGTATTCTAGGAAAAAACACACATTTAAAATATTCATATTTCCATGGTTGTGTGTGTGTCTGTTGTGTAAGTTTTCCTTGGTGGCAGTGAACAAAGTGCTCTTCTGTGGAGCGGGCTCTCCTGTCTCCTCTAGCAGACTCAGTGTCTGTACCGGGAATTCCTGTTCCTGGCCCAAACCCACAGGCCCTCGGCACTGGAGGACAAGGTCGGCCATCTCACACTCTCTCTTTCTCCTGGCCTGATAGTTGATCTCCGTGCTGGAGAAATGGGCTCTGAAGGAGAAAAGAGGGGGGCCGAGGTGTAGGAAAGAGAGAGCACGTGTATGTACTTCTAACTTGTTCTGAGAACTTTGGCAAACATTTCCTCCCTAAAGAAAGTTTGTTCAACTTTTGCAGAAGCCCTGGTAGTCTCTGATTTACTTGGCTCTTCATGTAGATGAATTAGTGGTACCTGGCTGTGTCATTTTACCAGCACTGTGACAAGCATCATCCGGGCCTCATTTCACACCTCCCATCTTCCATTCTGCTGGTGAAGGGTTTTCTTTCCCTTGTTGTAGCAGTGACTGAGCAACAGCATCCACTGCTAGGCAAAAATCTGCCTACAGAGAGCTTCCTCTGTTTAGACTTCAGTCAGAGGACCGATGAAGCATACTTTGTGGCTACTTATGGTCAGGGCGGTATGCATAGTTTTTTATAAGCTGCACACTGTCAAGACAGGTAATTGTGTAACCTTAGCTGCACTCTTTTTTTTTTCCCCCTTCCCCTAAGGCTGGAGTGGCACCTTGCATTCCAGCTGGTGCCGAGAGCAGGGCTAGCTGTGCTGTTCTACAGTCGGCTGCAGTCTGGCTCGTGTTCTGTCCTTCACTGAGGAGGATGGTATCAACCCTTTAAGGCTCTTCCCTGGTGCATGTTCCTGGCTGATTGCTCTCCCTTTCATGCACAGTACAGGAAACTACAGGGCACAATGTATGAGGCACCTTTTTTATCCTCTGCAGCTATGCTTTCCATTGAGAGAAAGGGCAATTATCCTATTTCTGTTTCAGTGTCAGGTACCACATGGTTTATGCATTTGTCTCTTCGAAAACATGTTTTGCTTTGATGTTTGCTTTTCTAATGGGGCTAGTTTGCATAATACCTTCTGCTGCAAAAGAATGCTGAATCTACAGATGAGCTATCACTTCTCAAAATACTGATTGCTATCAGCTGGCTTGCCGAAGGCCTTGGCTGTGGCTCTGCATGCGTGTGTCTGTGTGTGTGTGCACAGTCGGGGGAGGGAGGGAGAAGGTTAATTTCCTTTCTTTGACCAGCTTTGACATAATGCCTGAAATGAAAGAGGTGGATCCATCCGAACATTAACATTTACCTGCTTTCCCAGAGCTGCATAGCGAGCTCTCTACCTGTAAGGGTGAGGTTATATGTGGGTAAGAAGTGAGATGACAGGGAAAAGGAAAATGCTGTATTTGTGATACTGGTTTCTACAGTATTTCTGTAGCTGAATTTCTGCAGTCTTCCTAGCTGAATTTTACACCTGTGAATTTTCCCCAGTGTTGACCTTTAGCAGTGAGGATGTCTAAAGTCACATACATAAAGCATACAGATGCAAAAGTTAGGTCAGGGGACATGAAGCAGAATAATTGTAGGGAGTGTTATGGGATAAACATGCATATATAAATATATATATATATGCACACAGATACATGCATACATGTGAATGAATATGTGTGTGATATTTGCAGTGTGCTTCTTCCTTTTCTCAAATGGTAGATCATTACTCACCCATGCAGATCCCTCTCCAGTGAAATTCCTGTCTGCTGCCTACTGGCCTGACCTCATTGCTTTTCTGTGCCTGGCCCTGATGCCTGATTAACTCATAGCAGGCAATAGAGATATGGGGAGGGAAAGAACTTCTCATTTCCTTCTCTGGACAAAGAACCTGAACCAGAGACTGCCCTTCCTCAGAAAATGCTCTGACAAAGCAGGGAGCAGATCTTAAAGAATTCCCACCAGCAACAAGCCCTGAGAGTCAAATTTGAACATTTTGGTCTCATCTTGTTGCTTGCTAGACTAAAGCTCTAGGATGTTTTTCCCCATAAAATGCAGGGACTGTCCTTCCTAGAGCATTGCACACTCCTCTGCCTTCAGGATTCATGCAAAACCCTCAAGGATTCAGAGCCCTATTTCAAGAAATATTCCTACATTCCAATACCATCTGAATATATCTGTTTCCATCCCCCAGAAATGGGGTCCAATTTCTAGAGAAGAAACTTTCTCACAAGATTTTTGGAACTCCTTGGCTTTAGTGAGACAATTGGAAATACCACGAGAATGATAATTAAGAAAAATTTGTGCTGACATAATGCCTTCCATCTGTAGGTCTGAAAAAGCTTTATGAACATTAATAAATTGGTCCCCTTACTACCCTGTGAGACCAGGATATTATTGTCCCTGCTTTGCAGGGGGGTAATGAGGGGACTGTTAGGAATCTAAGGGCCTGGTCTAGCACTCACTGGAGTTTATGAGAAAATTCCCAGTGACTTTACTGGGAGCTGGATTGGCCTGTTGGCATCTTCCTCAAGGCCACACAGTGAGCGAGCGATAGCTTTGGGAACGGGACCCAGAGCCACAGGACTGCTTTGTTCCTTTCCAACCCTCGACTTTCTTCAGGTCTTTCATTACTTTTCTGTCTGGATGAGGTGCCTGAAGTCGAAAGCATAAGGCAACAATATAGAAGGTTCATTTATAGCACTTCAAACCTCAAGAGAAAGCTTGGCTCTGATCTAGTCCTAGGGAGGAGTTTTAGCAAGACCCAATTTTTAAAGAGGTATCTAAGTACTCAGTTCTCACTTTTATGGGCAGGAGATGCCTGAAGACCTTTAAAAAATCAGTCTGTAAATAACAACCTTGCTCTGACAAGGTAAACTATCCCTTGTGTGAGCTCCTGGAGAAACTTAAGAGAGCTGAAACCTAGCTGAACCAAACCTTGCAAACAGGTCAGCTCCCCAGAGTGTGTTCCCACCCTGTGGAAACCTCTCCCCACCCAGGTATGCCCACAGATCAAAGCCACATCTGCTGCTACCAGGAGACACCTGCCTTACCTCAATACTGCAGCCCACTGGCTCCCCCACCCCAGGGTGGCCCTGGCAGCTTCCCCCAGGCTCATACCCTCCTTTCCTGGTCTGCCTGCCGGCCTTATTACCTTTCAGACTGGGTTCTCCTACCCACTTTTAAATCTTTTTTGCAGCTGGGCTGCTTTCCACCTGCTCCCTGGGTTAACCCTTTCCTTGCCATTACAAACATTGCAGATGCATGTTGATATATGCACATGGAAATGCAGATGTACGGGAGCTGAAGTCAGCACCGAGCAATGAGATGTGACCTTCCTAAGCACTCTGACAGTGAGAATAGCAAGTGAGATTTCTGATTTGTGGCAAACAACTTGCTTTGGTTTTTTTTGGTTTTTTTTTTACTAGTCAGGGACAGTTTGATGTTCTGATCCCTCCCTCACCAGGAGGGATCCTGCAAGGCAGGGGAAGGGCTGGTCCTCCTGGGGCCAATGCTTGCTCAGCAACTCAAGGCCAGCCATCTGGCATCAACCCAGACCCACTCCAGAGCAGGGCCCATCAGGAACTGACCTTGTGCTCCGCACTTTCCCAGACCTTGAGCAGCCAGCACAAATCCAGGTAGGGCTGTGGGAAATCTATCCTGCGATTAACAAAATCTTGTAAAGTTAGAGACTTTCCTACAATGCTTTTCAGTTGAGACTGCAAAAGAGCTTTTGAGCCATTTCCATGCTGAAAGTTTATATAAATTATTATTTTTAAATGAATGAAATCAAAAGAGAATAGCTTAACTTTTGATTTGAGACCGTGAACTAAAGACGGAGGTAATGGAATAACCCTGGAGACACCTTATAATTGAATTCAGTAACAGTCTGTGTAGCTGTTTTTTGAAGGATTGTAACAAAATCGCACTACCCATAGGGCAAGTACTTACACAGACTCCACAGTAGTCCCTTTCTGAAGCACTTCATACAAGGGAAAGTTGTTTAAGAGGGAGCTATGTTGCTCAGCAACACTATGTATTTAATTTTTTTCCCCTTTTTTTTAGCATTTCATACCTCATGGGATTTTAGGCACTACAGCTAATTTATATGAAGGCTCCACTGTAGTTTTCTGAAGTTTATTTAACTGTATGAAAACATTTCCAAATAAATTATGTAATCTACAAGATATGTATGTTATTTGTGTGCTGCTTTGTTGGTATTTCTACTAAAGTACCATTTGATAGGTCTTGAAGCTGAACTGGGATGTCACCTGTTCACTCACTGATTGAAATTATTATTTGGGTAATTTCACCCTGCTGCCCACTATGAGACAGGGAGAACCCTTTTACAATTCAACCCATTATTTATCTTTATATGTTTTATTCAAGTAAAAAACTGGTTGAAAATCATTCAGGGAAAGAAGCTCTTTGAGGCTCTGTGAGAATATTACAGTTACAAGTATTCAACCTGATTCCGAAGACACAGTTCCCCCCCCATTTAAATAAATAAGATAGATCAATCCCTAATAATTTCCCACTCTTACATATCCTGCTTATGGAATGACAAGAGTTATATGGAAGTTTATGTGCCTATACTCCCTCTGCTAAATGCTGTTTCTTGAGAGTGACCATTAGGGAGTACAAATAAAGCCTGAGAAAGGTTTGTGGCTATAAATTGGTAAGGCAAGTTTTTCTTCACCGAGCTCCCCTTGCTCCTGGAAAGCTTCCACACCTTCTGGCCTCGTTACCCATGTTCCTAGTTTCCTCATTACTTGTTCTCTTCTACTGCTGGGCAAATCCTGCAAAACAGTATTCATAATATATGTTCAAAGACAGCCCACACTAACTGACATGCCTCTTTAATGCACTTTCTGTGAACAGGGGACAAGCAAATGTTTGTTCACATAAATACTGCTGAAAGAGAATCTTCCATGGGTAACCACTGATGTCTGTAATTGCAGAAGGGTTGGGGCTCGGGGGGGAAAGGTGTGGAAGATGGGTTGGTATCGTCCTTTTGAAAGCACTTTGTGGGTTTGACAGTTAGGAAATAAGTTATGTGATAACTTATTGTTTTGTGATAGCTTCTGCTCATCATGCTGCTCAGTCAAATTCCCAAATCCTCCCTTCAGGAAGAAAATCCCATTCCAGAGAGAAGCGTGAGCATGACCTGTTGGGTCAACTTGACAGCAATAAACTATCTGATGCATAATCAGGAGTTACAAATGGTTCTGTACCAGCCAGGTCTTACCAAGAGTAAGGCACAAGTGGAGTTGGAGGCTTGATGAGATGTTGCAGAAGACAGAAAATATATCCATTTTTGTTCCCATCACTTAGAGGAGTCCCAGAATTAGGTCACCTCTAAGCTGGCAGGTACTTCAGCCAAGGGATCTCATTGCCTTCATCAGGGGCTTTGGCTGGTAATAAACTAAAAGAAGCTCTGACAGTGGCAGAGAGGATAGTTTGGTTCAGGAGAAAGACTTTGCAATGTGAGGAGAGCTTAAAATGTGCTGTTTTCCACGGAGCTTAGGATATGGTTAACATTTATAAAAAGGGGTGTTAGCTGCTTGAAAAATGAGAAAGGTTAACCTTAGTAACTGTGTATTTGCATTTCAAAGTGGTAATTATAGGTATGTGTACACACAATTAAATAGGCTGCACAGAGTGAAAATAAACAAATAACCAGTGCTGTTAGGCAAGGCTTAATGAACATTTTTGTTATAACATAAATTAATATGAGTTCTTTGAAAGAACAACAAAATGAAGTATTTCTGTTTGAGATTCTCAAGGATTATACAAACAACAAATGAGCTAAAAAAACTAAGGGTGTAAAACCCTTTGACACCAACATGTACTTTTAAGCATCCAGAAATTAGACCTGGCCAGCTACCCCCGTGCAAGCTTTTTCATTCCCTTTGGTAATACATTCAGCAAGTTCCTCTGAACTCTAGGCAATCGGACACATAGATGGCATACCTAAGGCTTGCTCCAGCAGGCTCCATTGACGTTTGCACTGTTGGAAGCCATTCTAACACAGCTTTTTATGAATATGTAACATGCAAACTGGATCTTGCCCAAGACCTGCTTCAGTTTTAATGACTCTGCTCCTGACTGCACACACTGATTGCAAACTGTTTATCTGTAGGTGAGCTAACCAGATCCAGGAAATGTTGGCCATTTTGACTTTGGGGTTTGGTGACAGGAATTGCACGCCAGCTGCGCTTTCTTGCAAACATTCCTCACATTTCTGACACACAGTAGGGTGGATGCATGTTGTGTAACAGCGTTTTAACCTTCTCATTTAACTGGTCAAGTGACAAAATGCTGAAAGAAAACTAGTGTGTTCAAATGACATTGGCCAATACTTATCTCACATACCAAATAACCACTCTATTTACTGTGGCTAGTCCTGAAAAAAAAAATCTCTTCTTGGAAAAAAAAGGGCTTTGTAAAATCCTGTCTTCACTGTGTTATACTGCCTGAGGACAGCAGCAACAGCAGAATGACCTGCTCCAGCCACATGCCTTAAAGGATTGTCTCAAGAAAATTAGAGTGTAGCTGAGTGTCTGTGTCCATTCAGCCTAAGTAAAGACTTCTGTGCAGAATGTGCTCTGTCTTGGTTTTAGTTAGAACCTACTGACTGGAAAATTTCACCCTCTCTCATAAAATAATTCTTCAAATTTTTCAATTTACTCTTTCATTTTTCTTCTGATTTCTGCATGGCTTGGACTGGGGTTCGATGCTGAGTTCAAATATGTTCCAAGCTTGTTTGCTAAACCTCATCATCCTCTTGCATTCTCAGCATGCTATTGTACTGCCTAATCCTTGGTGGTAATCTGCCTTTTCAGATCAGTGCTTTCCTGGTATTATCAGAGAGATCAAAAAGAGTTTTCAGCTGGCTGAAGGCATCACTTAACACAGTAGGGATATCTGGACCTGCATCTACCTATGTGTCCGTAGTTTAAAAATCTGAAAATGCTTTTGAAACTAACCAATAAAAATAAATCAGAATTGTAGCTGAGTTCTTAGTTCATGCAAAGCAAAATAGAAGATGTAGAAATTAATTACACTGTCATTGTATCACCTAGGCAGCACTGTATGCAAGTCTAGCAACTGGTATTTCTCTTTCCACTTCCAGATCCATATAGAATCTCAGTTCACCAGACAGCTTAATCACAAAAGTATGATTTTTCTGTAGAGAAAAGAAAAGAAAAGAAAAGAAAAGAAAAGAAAAGAAAAGAAAAGAAAAGAAAAGAAAAGAAAAGAAAAGAAAAGAAAAGAAAAGAAAAGAAAAGAAAAGAAAATGAAAGGTGTTGACAGTCCTGATCAAAATATTACTTTCTCCCATAGCATTTAATATATATATACATCCAAAATATCTTCATATAAAGTTTTTGGGTGTTATTCTCCTTTGTGAAAAAAAACAACAAAACACCATACAGTATTTTACAAAGCTTACGGTTTTTTCTTCTGTTAAGAGACAGTTTCTTAAAAAAAATCCAAAACGTTTTTGACCAGTGGTAACTGTTGTGAAGATTTTTCTTTGTTTTGATGTTCTTATCATCTCTATTCTTGACATAAACTAGAGATAAACTATTAAAAACTGATAGAAGGTGCTCACTAGGCTAGAAATCAAGTGGTTTAACCACATGTGGGAATTTAGAAATGTTGCATGGGTTTTGTCAGACTAGTTGTCTCCCAAAATGATGTTTCATATCCCTAAACCTAAGGCTGGCTGTGCAGGTGCTCTGATTTTGCATACAATTACGTTAAGTGGAATCAACCCCTCTACCAGATAAAGGCTGCAGCTCCATTGTGCAGGGAATGAATAGCAGTTTATGAACATGTGAGGGCATAACTGACTTGAACCACAAGAAGGTTCTGAAGAAGTCAGCTGCAGGCAAGGCAGAGGCAAAGCAGTGGATGCATCTGAGACCAGCCATGCGGATGTCCCTGATGTCCATTGGCATACTTGACCTGACTGGAGCAATAGTGACCAGGGAAATGCCTGTGAAAGCACTTCTTGGTCACTCCTGGTGATGTTCCTAGAGCTGCCCTTCCCTTTGGCACTCTGAGCGAGCTGTGTCGTCTCTGCTTTGCACTCACAGGCTGCCTAATGGGCTTGGCAGGTTGCTCATGATGTTGAGAAGTGTTGCCATGACTAATGCAGGAGGACAGCCTTCCCTTAAAGCTTTTGTACTCCAAAATTCCTAATAAAGTGGTGCTGTATAAAAATGGGACAAAATAGGAGATAAAAACTGTTCACTAAATCTTCCCAGACTGAAATGAGTTTGGCACCATCAGCTTATGCTGTGGCCCAAGTCCTACAGCTGGATGAGAGAATAGAAGTTCAGCATGGTCTAACAGAAACAAGATTTATGCTCAGAAAATCTAGATAAGGAAGGGTAAGTAAAATATGGCCTAAGTCTGATATTAGACCCTGATTATCACTAAGACCATGACACTACCCCCATCCCTGACGGCTGCCCTGGAAGGACCCAGTGAACAAAAGCCAACAAAACCAGCATAAAATTGGAGGACATATGCAAGATGTGGCCTGTCCTTTAGTGAGGTCTCATTGTCTTCAGGTATCTGACAGGATGATACACTTTGCAGTCAGCACTTGCTGCTCCTTGTGGTGTGGTACAACCTGTTTGTGAGTTACATGTATATTCTTGTACAAAGTCTGTGAACGTGCATTGAACTCCTCTGCCTTTTCATCTCCTGTGCAGGGTACTTGCAATGTTGTTCTCATTTTCTAATCAATTGCACGTTTTGCTTGGGGGCCTTTGCCTTCATGTTGCTACACTGTAGGAGCTGTCACGTCTATTTCTAGACACCTGTCATTATTGCACTTGGTAGAAGACATATTTCAGAGGTCTTTTTCCTTTCCTTCTCTTCCAAAAGGCTGTTGTGCTGAGTGAGAATGTTCTAGCATTTCTTCTTCCTCTAATAATGATAAATTTCTAGAATGCTGCAATATATACATATATATATATATATATACACACACACATATATATACATACATACATACATACATACACACATGACTATTCATGAATTTGGATTCAAATATTATGGTGTTTTGAAATTCTTTCCAAAGTCTCCTTCTAATGTAACATGTTCAATTTAAAAACAGGACAAACCAAAGAGAAATTTTCCCATAATGGCATAATGGTGATGTTACAGCAACAAAAAAAAAAAAAAAAAAAAAAAAAAAAATCAGTTCACTATTTTTGCAGTTGTTAGAATAAGAGAAAGAAGTTTCCTTGCCTGAATAAAATAATTATGAGATCTGTTTCAAAGTAAAGTATCTCTAGCAAAAAATTGCCCATGTCTCTGTTGACAGATACATAAGAGTCCATTTCTTCCTCATTACAGCCAGCTTGAATTTTTTTTTTTGTCATATGTGGGGTTGGACATAACTATACTGGACAAAGACATGAAAATGATAGTTAAGTCAGTTGTTTCTTTTGAGCATTGTACTTGCTGTGTTAAGTGAATTTTTTTATGTTAATAATTATTTTTTGTGGCAAGAGAATTACATCACAATTAGAGGATACAGCTACCAAAATATTTCCTCAGTACCTCTGAGATGAGCAAAACTATTATCTGTTTTGGCCACTGGCTGGTTATAAACTTTGTTCTGAGGCTTTGATAGGCCTGGCCATCCATAGTTCTAAGACCCTTACAAAAGGATTGACAAAGAACACTTATTTCTGTAGTTTGTAGAAGAAAAGGGCACAGAAATACAGAGTGAGAGGAGGAATGTATGCCCAAGCAGTGAGCCCTTGTGTGGAAGTGGGGCATAATTTGGGTGAGAAACAGACACTCTTCTGAGTTGGTTCTACTGCCTGACTAGTTATCAAGGAGTAAGTTGGACTGAACTCCTCTTACATGCCATATTTCAGCAATATTTTATATATAATAAAGGTAAACCAAAATTGATTCTGAATGCAACCAGGCAGCAAAACAGCAAAGGGTTTTGTTCAAAAATCTTCTACAACCAAGTTAGACTCTTCCTTGAATTACCTTGCATCTATCCATTAGATCTTACATTCCTGAAGTAAAACTACATGGTTGGTGGTTCTATTATTCTCTTAAAATATTTGCTACACATCCCTTTTGGCATTCTGTAACATGAACCTGAAACATCCATGGACTTGAAATCGAGTCCTTGAAATTTTTGTTTGCTACAGAATCCTTCTCCAGGATAGTGACAAGTTACTAGAAAAGACACTGATGTAGAAGTCTCAGTTTAAATCCTATTCCAATGAAAAATGATTTTGTACAAAGAACAAATTAGCTATTAGCAGTCCAGAGAGTGCTCCTGTGTCACAGTTCACCTAATGGACTTAACACTTACCTGAGAGTTAAGAAACATCAGTCCAAGAAGTTATTCTGAAGCAGATAGAACAGAAATATGAACTCAAGTTTTCCCACACTCTGGTAGGTGACCTAACCAAAAGGGCGACTTGGGACAGAGTTTCCACAGTTGTTCCCAGTTATTTGTTTGTCTCTTCCCACTCTCTGCCAACCCCACCCTTATATTTTGACCAAAAAGTGATCATCACCCTGAGAAACTTTTCCTAAAACAAATCTAGTGAAAACTCACACAAATAGTTTTGGTTTCAAGGAATTTTTTTTCTATTTTTTTTTTTTTTAAGAAAAAAACCCCAAACCAAACAAATCCCCAAACACTGAACTGGACACTTTCCAATAGGCTCTGCTCTGGTATTGTGTGACTGGACTATTTCCTGTGACATTAGAAAAGTAGTCTGTGTACTTGTCATACACTCATGACTTCCATTTAACTATCTTTTTTTGTATGCCTGGAGATTCACTAGGACTCACCAAACTACTGCAAATTCTATTGTATCATGAAGCAGAATTCTGCCCTTGTTTGCTTCTATAGCAGTACACTAAATAGTATTTTTGCCCTTTATTTTAGAAAGCTGAGGGAGAAAGAGAAACTGAAAAAATAACCATGAAGGTTTCAAAGACTGATTACTTTCAAGCAGATTACATAGGCATAAAAGCCAAGTCAGTAATGTGTAAAAAACAAATCAGTAATGTGTTTGTAAACTATTTCAGTATTCTCATTCTGCTCCCAGAATGAGATGTTTTAACATTTATGGAAATGGTGGCCTTTGAGGCATGACATTTCCTAAGAAATACGTGAGTTTCTAAGCTACAAACTCAAATAGATAAAGAGGCTGCGGAAAATGAAGTGAACAAAAGGAGCCCTGATCTCTTTTAAAGATGTTGTGTATGATCACTATTAAATTATACCTTTGACGTTATTAAGGCGTGTTAACAGACTGACACAATCGTGAAACAGGCCATTTTCCACCTTTTGTGTGCCAAGGAATAAAAGCTTACTTCCCTGAAAAACTCTGAGGAAAATGTCAGATGAATGCCTATGGGGAAGAGGTGCTGGAAGCCATCATGTTTCAGGAGCCATGCAAGGTCCTGCATGATGTTCCCACAACTTTGCAGAATGGGCTTAGCCAACCACCACCTCTGGAAAAGCTGTTGAACTGAAATTTCAAGACGCACTCTCCTTGCCTGTATAATACAGGTATTACTAACAGTTCTGGGAATCAGAGTTGAGTGATGGGATTTCTGGTAGGCTTAGAGGAGGGAGGAAGAGAAGGTATCCCACCATCTCCCATGCATTGCTGCCAGATGTGTGCTGCTCCCAGTTAGAAGTGATTTCAGTGCATGACTCATGAGGTGTCGTTTCATTCTGCACTTGGTGCAAGGTTCCCTGAGCCTGCCAGATTTCCCTGTGACCAAAGTGCAAGTGTGATTCCCACCTAAATTTTTCCCCAATTAGCAGTTTTACTACAGTGTCCGCAGTTCCACCCATTTGGGAATGTCAAAGCAAATCTCTTGACCTTCAGTCATTTCTAACTTTTAAACTAAATAAAGAACATTTCATTTAGCTCACTTCTTGTAGGAGAGATTCAGCTTTACATCCAGTCTATGCAAGAAAAAGAAATGAAACTTGTTAATAGAATCTGGCAGTACTGCTAAGCTTGTTATATGACTCCAGTAAGGGTGATAATACGAGAAGACAGAATGAATATTGTCCTGTTAAAGGAGTGTTTGCATAAAATTTTTTAAAACCTACATAAATTTGTTATTTAGCTATTTCAACTAATTTCAAGCATATATATTTATTAGAGATGAGTGTCCAGTGTTCAGACATGTGTATCTAACTTTGAAGCTAGCAGTTGGTTTATAAGTAGGTGCAAGAACTACAGCTAATTGTGTTTCCTTTTATTGATTATTTCCCAGAGGACTTTTCAGCATTTAATGGCAATCTGAACAGCTGAAAATTTCAGACTGAGAAATAGAGGTTTAATTTTAAGTGATGCATTACATGTGGGATTAAAGTGTTTAATATCTGAGCTTTTTGCTATATACCAGGTTTCTTCACCAGCATGCATCTGAGGAGTAGGATCATCATATCTCTTCTTTCTTGTCACAAGTAGTGTGTTGTCTGGGTCCTTGGCTTGAAGGCCTTGCAGCTGAAAATTGGAAATTATTTCAAGTTCATTTGATTGCTGAACGGTTCTTCTGTCTGGTCACCTGGAAGGTGAGGTTTTCTGAAGACAGGAGAAACTTCAGATGGGAAAATCATGCTAATTCAAGAGCTCTAGTTATATGCCAAAATGTATTTTGTATGGAAAATATTTTTTGCGTTGGCAAAACTTTTAATAAGAATGAAGAGAGTGTACATAAAGTAGTAGGCTCAACCATTAGGTAAAAGGGTCTTGTAATGGGTTAAGTTAACTTTAAAATATGCTTGTGAGTTGGAAGGTATAATAAAACATATTCCCAAACCAAGAGACAGCCAGCAGGTCTAATTTTAGGGTTACCAGCTGTTTATATTTGGTGATGCCTGTCATTACAGAACAATTTCTGTGTCTGTGGCTAGAGATTCTAGTGCCAAACTGAAGAGTAATAGAGAGAGAGGATCAGTGTAGATTGGTTAGCCTTTTCTTTGTGGCAAGCAGATTATCTGCTCATCAGTCTTACACTGTTAGTGGGTACTGGCCATCATCATAGTTAGTTGGCTAAAAATGATCCCCAAATTAAGTTTTCTGCCTGTGTGAGCAAGACTGGCCCTTCTTCTTGAACTCTGTGCTATGAGATCAAAACGGGAGACAGACAGAAAGGAAAGAGGGGAAAAAATGAAATTTGGCTGAACCACTTATCTAATTGAGTAACTCAGTATGTTAGCTATTTTATGATTTTTATTGGTCTTTTTAATGCCTAAGTGAGCGATATATGTTGCCAGATTATCATGTCATCTGGTACTTTTGTGGTATCCCCACAAGTTAGGAAAGTCTCATGAGAAAGCCAAATGTCATAGTTTGTTAGTGCTATAAAACACCAGAATGCTGCAAAACTATGAGGAAAACATAAAATCATAAGCTCTTCTGTATTTTCATGGTTATTGTCCTCTTTGAAAGGGCACATTTCTGAGAGGCCTTTGGCATAAGCCTTTCATGAGACATTTACAAGAACCCTCATATCAGTTGCCTCTGCCACAGTTTATACTAGGACTTTGCTAAGAAAGCATGTTGCTTCAGCCTCCTAATGACTTTTCAGAGATACTAAGATATCACAAAGTCCTTATTCCCCAGAAAAATTCTGGTGAGATGCCTTTTGCTCGTGTAAACATACAGTTCATCTTAAATCTAGCTGAATGAGAAGATTCACTTGGAATTAGTAAGCCAGTTCTAGGGACATTTTTCTGTTTTTTTTTTTTCTAGAACAAAAGACAGGAGCTTTTCCTCTAGCTGAAAGTTTAAGTCTCTTTAAGAATACCTGAGGACTCATTATTGCTGTTACAGAAATATATGGATCTGTGACCCAGTGTGAATCCTAACATGCTACCGAGTATGGAAAAGATACACCTTTGAGAGAAACTGGAGTTTAAACAAAAAAAAAAAAAAGTACAAAATGAAGGAGCAAAGCCATATTTCACAGCCAGGGATCTGATGTAGAAAGAGACTGAATAAGTTTCTAAAAGCTTTCACAATAAATCCTCACAGTTCTAAGTAAAATCTTGATGTGGATCCTGAGAAGGATCAAAAATATTATCCAAAAATTGTGTGGCCAGCAGGACCAGGGCAGGGATTGTCCCACTGTACTCAGCATGGCCAAGTCCAAACCTCAAACATGTCCAGAGAAGCTGGTGAAGGTATATACAATTAAGTTGCATGAGGACCTGGGGTTGTTTATCCTGGAGAAGAGGAGGATCCAGGGTGACCAGGGTGATCACTCTCTGCAACCACCTGAGGAGGCTGTAGACAAGAAGGTATTGGTCTCTTCTCTCAAGCAACAAGTGAAAGGACAAGAGGAAATGGCCTCAAGTTGTACCAGGGGAGGTTCAGGTAGAACACCAGGAAGAATTTCTGAATGGAAAGAGTTGTTAAGCATTGCAATAGACTGTTCAGGGAGGTGGTGAAGTCAACACCCCTGGAGCTGTTCAAGAAATGACTGGACGTGGCACTAGTGCTATGGTCTAGTTGACAAACAGGTGAAAGGCTGGACTCTATGACTGGGGAGTGTAATCCTGCAATGATTCTGTGAAGTAGCTTTGTGGAGATTCATGAGAATTTGTAAATGACCATTTATTCTTAATTAATATTTTTATTATTCTTTTACCTGTCCTAGAATCAATATTATTTCAATAAGTATTGAGTACTTATTGAAAGCCTTGATGAAACCAGACAGATTCACACAAGTCAATGAGGCAAAGCTCACTGTCCATGCAAAAAATCTGGTTATAATGTGCTTTCTTTTGCAGTGAGCAGAAGGGGAATAGCAAACTTCCAAGTGTGGTTTGTGCTGCTGGTTTTTTAAGATATTTGAGTAGGGAAATCTCAGGCTTCTTGCAATGCAACAGAATGTCAATGTTCCATTGATGTCCCCACAAACATGCAAAGATAAATGTACTGCTACCCTATTCTCAGAAAACATGGCTGAAGTCCATATTCCCTATGCTGTGCAGAGCATTAGATAACCAAAGAATCCTACTCAAAAACCAGCTACTTTTCCTGAGCTGCAGTACTGCATTAGTACAAGACTAACTTGTCCCTTTTTGGACTCCCTCTTGCCTGGGTGGATTGACATAGAAGCTCATTTGTTCTGTGCTACCTTAATGTTGATTTCTACTCATTGTCCCAATGAGAAAGGTAGAAGGTTTCTTTTAAAAACCGAGAAAGGAAAACAATTTATGCAAGCTGTAGTGGAAAGTAGCAGATGACAAGGAATAGACCTGCCTTAATTACAAAATCATTTCATTGTTTTATTGGATTAGAATACAACAGGTGTCCATATTCTGATGGGAAAACCTTTCTCTGCCAGCAGTTTTTTTTTTGTTTGTTTCTAGTAAAGGATTCATTACTATTCTATTTGGTGACAATTATGAATGAAGAAAACTAAATACTTCACACTAGGCACACTTCTTTCCTTTTCACAGTCTCTTTTTGTTTTCTGCTAACTTTTATGTGCATTTTGTGTTCATTTCATACACTTCTCTTACTCACATAAACTTCCCCTGGGTGTGACAGTGACACCAAATTGGATCATAGTGAAAGCAAGATTTAGGGAGCGGTCAGCTGTTTAAAATATGGCAGGCAAATAGGAAGCTCTCTGCCTTTGTGCTGGTCTATACCTGAATTGTGGTTGGCACGTCTGTCTAACTTCCAAGAGAAACAGAGAGTATGGTATGGCAGGCATGGTCACAACAGGTTACAGTGAGGTATGTCATTTCAGAGCATGCAATTTCCTCTTTGAGTCATTTTGCAAGAAAGGTTGAATCACTACATCCTCTTTTTTAACTGGGGTTCTGCCTCTGCATATCAATGCCATGACTAGATCTGAGGTGGATGCACCTTTTCAATACTAACAGGAGGTAAATGACACACACTGCAGCAGAATGGCTGCTCCCTTTGCAAAGTTTTGGAAGAAGTCAAAAAACATGCAAAGTGTATTTGCAACTTTCACAACTGATCAGACATGGAAACTGCTAGGGAAATAATATGGGATCTGAGTAATGAAAAAAAAAATTAATTACTAACTTGTTTTGTTTTGCTTTAAATTTGACACGTGAAGAGCTGAAGAATTCTGTCTCACAATTGTTCAGGCAACCAGGTTCAAACCATGCTAACCTGCTCTATCAAAGGAAAAATTAGCAGCATGATTTGCTCTTTTCAAATGTCTGTATTCCTCAGTCAAACCCCAAACAGCTCTTTCATTTGGCAGGGTCCTATTTTTTTAGAGTTTTTAGAACTTTCTGTGTCACTAAAACTGCAGCTTTGACATCTGACATCCCTTTTTTTTCAGCCTTTCCACAAAAAGGTAGCAGCAATTCTCAGTGGCAGCTTCCCAGAGCAGAGGGACTACCTCAGTGGATAGTTCATTTGTTATGCAGCATCTGGGATTCTTTTCAGCGTCTCCAGTTACTGGCCTGATCCAATTTCCATTAACATCAAGTATAAGATTCCCATGACTTCAGTGGGGACCAGAGCTAGATCCTAAACTTCTGTTGACACTAAACATTGGAACAGAAAGTGGACTATGTTGCTGAGTTTCACGTAGAACAAAACACATCTGAAACTCTATGTTCATAAGTATAAAGGATAGACAGAATGCAAGTACATGATGTTGCTAAGGGTTGTTTTAATTTTTTAAAATGGTTTATTTTTTACAGTGTTTGATGTCTAATATTGTAAAGAAAAGCACTTAATAGTCTCAGGATCATGAACTCCCCATTGTCACACTGTCTTCCTACACGTGTGAAAGGATGACATCTGTTAATATTCTGATGTCTGTAAGATAAATCAGTGCCAACAGGAAAAGACAGCTCCATTAGAAACAAATGGTTCTAACACAATATCTAGTGACAGGTATTTGCAGTGCTTTGGAGGCACCATTTCAATACAAACTGTGATTATACATGGTGTTTAGGAACGGTGACTTGTCACTTGTAAATGGAGATACTGTTATGGAGCAAGAATTGTCATAAAAGACATTTAATTTAAGGGCAACCTCAAAGCTGAGGCTGTTGCTGTTTTTTATTAAGTACTCTCCTCTTAGTGTATGAAGCTACAGCCCAGCTGCTTATTGGCAACGCATAGAATTATAAGCAGTGGCAGAATTACCCCCTTTATAATGTCCTTGGGACTCAAGCAATGTGATCATTATAAAATGGTGCACTTACAAGCTTAACACATGCAGTATAATTTTGGTTTGATGTACACTGTGTAGGAAAAGATTATGTGCATAATGAGAGTGAAGTCATCTACTACTTGAACAGAGAGTGCCTTGCCAAGTGAGCTTCCCTCCCACAGGGATCCTCCAGAGTACAGCTGGGTGAAATAGTTTGCCCAGAGCCTTTTCTTGAGAAAGGCAGAGGATTTTCAGTCATATAGTTATTCAGGTTGATTCAGTGCATAATTTTTCCATGGGAAAAAAAAAATCAACACACAAAGCATCCAAAACTAACCAATCAATCAAATCAAAAATACAAAACCAAACTCAAATAAAAAAACCTTTCTCATCTTTTTTTAAAGAAACATCAGTGTTTTAGAGCCTTGAGAAATGTAATAAACGTAATAAAAATGTGGACTTCAAAGTACTGGTCCCCACCCTGTAAATAGAAGAGCTCAAGTGGGAGTTGATCATGGTTGTTCTAAATGAAATCCTGGTCTTGCTTGCTTATAAGATAAATCATAACTGGGGTTGTCCCAAAACATAGTGGGCTTCTCTTTACCCATTAGGTTTCACTCACTGACCTGTGAAAGCAACTTTGTGGCTCAGCTCAGACCAGGGCCCTTTTATTTCATCTAGCCTCTAAAAACCTCCCTCTTTACACTACTCTCTGAGCTCTGGCTTTGCTCCACAAGCCAGGACAGAGAATAAGTATCTTTTTGTGCCTATTGGGACATTTGAGGAGCATCATGATCACAAGAATCCTTTCCTCTCCTGAGAATGCAATGTGTGCAGTGTGGGCTACCCTATCCTTTTGCAGGCTGTGCAGTGGGGGACTGGGTTACTGTTGTGCTTTTGCTTCCACATTATGTACTCAAGGCTTACGTTACTGCATGGAATTCTGTTGGGAAGGTTATAAAGATAGAGGCTATCTGAAAATCCAGGTGCAGACCTGGCTTCATATTTTAAACTTGCTAAGTCCAAGGCTGTTCAGAGCAAAAATGTTTGCTTGCTCATGGCTCTTTGCTTCTCTGTATGTGTGGATGTGTATGTGTCCTGGTTTGTGCTGGGATAGAGTTAATTTTCTTCTTAGTAGCTGGTACAGTGCTGTGCTTGGATTTAGAATGAGAATAATGTTGATAACACACTGATGTTTTGGTTGTTGCTAAGTAGTGCTTACTCTAAATCAAGGACTTTTCAGGTCTCATGCTCTGCCAGTGAGCAGGTGCACAAGAAGCCAGGAGGGAGCACAGCCAGGACAGCTGACCTGAACTGGCCAAAGGGATATTGCATGCTACAGAACAAAATGACCAGTGTGATAACTGGAAGGTATTGACTGGGAGCCACTCACTGGGGAACAAGATGGGCATCAGTGAGTGGGGGGGGGGGGGGGGGGCGGGGGTGAGTGATTTTATTGTGCATCACTTCTTTCTCTTGGGTTTTACTCCTCCCTCTCTCTACTTGTCATTATTATTATAATATTCCAATTATTAAGCTGTTCTTAACTCGTGAGTTTTACCTTTTTTATCTATATTTTCCTCCCTACCTCATGGAGGGTGGGAGGAGTGAGCAAGTGACTGCATGGGGCTTACCTGCTGATTGGAGTTAGCCCATATCAGTATGAATCCACCAGGCAGTCTGTGGAGTGTGTGGCTTTGTGGGTGCTTGTTTATGTGCCAACATAAGCCCCTGCATGTGGATATAGCAAATTCCATAAATGCAGAGATACAGCAGCATTTATTCTTCCTATAAAAGAAGCAATTGAGTCATCTTTGGTCTATAGGCTGCTTAATAGAAGACAGAAGTATAGGTTGCCACATGACAGCAAGACCTGACCCTCATGGTTATTTTTAAGCAAATTGCTCTGGCAACAAAGCCAACAGGTAGAAAGTTTGTTCAGACCAAGAAAAAAAGGGAACTTCAGAGGCAGCCTCAGGAGCGCATGTGAAGCAGAGGAGGCAGCAACGTGGCGAGGGGGCCAAAGAGGCCCCCTCATGTGCTCCTTCTCCACAGAGGAACACACCAGGCAGCACAGCACAGCCAGGCAGTGTTTGTTGAAAGAGCAGGGTGGCTGCTGTTCTCCCCTTTGCTGTCTCTGGCTTGCCTCAGTGGTCGAGGTGAAAGCAGGAGGGGATGTGGCACAGCTGCCTCACCAAGTATCACCACTTTCAAATTCCACTTCTTATCTCAGCCCTTCTTCCTTGTTGCTAATTACCACCTACTCCAAGATGTCAAGAACATACTCCCAGGAATAAACTGCTAGATAAACAAACCCCAGACAAACATCAAAGCTTAAAACAAACTGATAAGTCCCTTTGATTGATTTTAAGGGTCGGTGGGGAGAGGTGTGTTTGGATTGGAAGGTGCAAATGTTGAGCGGAGCAGCACCTGCTGCCTTGTGATCTCACCAAACCATTTGGCTTGAAAAGGCCAGGAGATAGGGAATCAGAAATCCATTTGGAGTTACAAAAGCAGCAGGGGAGGCTTAGATGAACAAAGGGGCTCTCCAGGCAGGGCCGTGTGCTGCTTTTTGTCAGCTCGGTATCACATTCCCTGCCCCAGCGTGACAGACAAATGCCAGGCCAGATGATGTGATACGATCAGCCTTGCTGGGATGAGGTCTGTACCTGTATTATATGATGGCAGCAGATGCTGATTCAATACTGGGGCAAGCACAGAGTAAACCAAGGCTTCAACTTCTCAGCAAAAACGATTTCCAGGTACCTGTGTCAGAAGGCGGGAAGGGAGTTGTTCAGAGACAAGGACAGGCTTGGGATGTGCACTAATGGACAGAGCATTAGTGAAAAATGCTCAGCTGGAGAATAAAACATGTATGTGACTGCAGAGCACCCCCACCCTTTCCTGAGGTCTCACAGGCTCTCAGACCTGCTCTGCACAGACTGTGCTTAGCTCAGCTGATGTAGGAATAGGAATCCAGCTCATGCCTACTAAACCAGAGATTAGTAGAGAAAGCTTACAAAGGCCTAAATATGCCTAAGATCAAAGTGATACAATTTGCTGTGATAAAGCAGGATATCTTCCCCTCTCTTAAGTTCCAGTGCTGCAAAAATGCTTCCATGCTCTTGACTACACACATACAATAATGCCACGGTTACTGACGGGCTCTCCATATGCTCAGTTAAGCAAGCAGAATTCAAGGACTCAGACTCCTATCAGCTAATATTATATATTTGTGTTTGTGCCTGAGGGCATCTAGGGGTGTTTCGAATGCTGCAGTGATGTGCTGAGGTGGATCTACACCATTCATGCTTTAGCATCCCCTCTGAAGGTGACTCTCTCTGCTGAGGAGAGCGACCGCAGTGGAAAGGAACACAGCATGACTGGGAATTCTGCTTTGATTGTATCATGCACACTTAAAGGTGAAAAAAGCGCAGCCTGCAGCCTACAACCTACAGTTGTGGTGAAAAAGGTGCAGCCTACAGTTATTTTACTTATTTGTTCCCCTCAGTAAATAAGCTTTTTGGTCTCTTATTAGAAAATGTTAATTTTGTCCTAGGTTTTTTGGAAGGTTGTTTGTTTTTGCTCTGGCAAGGGGTGGGGGCGGGGGGGTAAGAGGGAGGTAAAAAGGGGAAAAGGCTGTCTCTTTTTGGTTATGAATTTGCTGTAACTGATGAAAATTCTGAAGTAAAGCTCATGTTTAGCAAGCTTAGAAGCTCTAAAAAATATTTCAGTTTTCCCTACTTTGTCAAGTGAAAGCAAAGGAAATGAGACTAAAGAAATGATGGGTGGGTGAAAAAAAGACAGTTCGTGTTACTGAAAAATGGGAAGTGGGTGGATGTTTCAGAAATGCTTGATCAACATTTGCAAAAAGCCAGGACCAATGTCTAGGAAAGTAGTTTACCCTCAGGAATAATAGGAGAAAAGTAATTTTAAGTAAACTACTGAAATTCTCAACTTGAATTTTCATCATACAAATCCAGTTCTTGGATCATTACTTATCCAGTTATAGACTGGGAGACTGTGCTCAGTGAAAAACAAGCAATGGAGGTTGAATTTCTGCAAAATGAGTTTTCAAAACCATATTTATTTCAGGACAGAATGACTGACTCAGTCCTACTACTGGCATTGCCTACAATGTTTAAATGGTGTTTCAAGATGCACCTCTCTACACAAGAAAATGATAGTAAAAATTCCCAGGCATGCTCCATTTCCCAGTGATTTTCACTGAAATCACTTGGAGCGTGTGCAACAACTTTAATATGACTGAAGAAATATTGATGTACATTGAAGAGATCAAGGAGGGACATGTTTTTCTGACTCTCTGCTTGCAAAAAAAAAAAAAGGAAAAAAGCAACATCACTTCTCTGTGCATTAGACTTTCTGTCTACTGAAATGGCACAAAAAGAACATCTCTGAGGGCTTTCCAGTGCCAATAGGGATGATTTATATCTTCAGCACTATTTGTTTTAATCTCGGAGGGAGGGGAGGAGGAAGGGAATGGATTCAATGATACATAGAGAAACATTATTTCCCAAAGGCAGATTTTATTTCTTTAACAATTTATAAAGCTCCAGAAGTGAAATATCACTATTTTGGGACTGGTGTTATATATCAATGAGTTTAGCAGCTGCCAGGCTTATGCATGTATTTTGTACTGTACATACAGTGCAAAGGCCATTGATTCAACAGGGGTAACAGGGTCTTTATAGTCATTGTTGCAGTAGATCACCAAATTTTGGTCTTAAAGACAGACTGTGCACTGAGAAATGTCAAAGGCAAAATTGTGTAATAAGCAAACCCTGTTCTACCTGTGCTAATCAACCTACGAAATGCCTCAGCTGCTGCATCTCCCTTGTTCTGCTCTTTGCCAGTAGCAGATCTGACCACACCTCTGTTCATTCTGCTACCATTAACTCTGTAGGCATATAAATGTGATCAAATAGTAAATATATTGATAGAAACTTTCTTGAAGTCCAGTGTGGGGAAGTGAATGTGTACTTTGGGGGAGGCAGAAAAAACAAATCTTGTGACTCTTACTGTAGTCCTACTAGCTTGATAGCCCCTATAGAATACTACAGGGAGTACCTGGATTTACAGGAAAAACACAAAAGTCTGCTTTAAGGTGGAAAATCTAGTGATCAGTAGATACAACTCTTTTAGTAGAAGATGGGTTCTTGAAGCCATAATCCAATTATTGAGAGGTCTCAAAATGGTACAAATGATTGTATGCAATTCACAGGTGGCTCCATGACCACTTTCTGTCTGAATACTGCTAATAATGAAACCAAAAAGCTTTTTCCTCTTGAGGCTTGAAGAAACCTGAGGTAATAAGACAGATAAGATAGCTTTCTTTTGGAAGGTAAAGATATATGTTTCATTTTGGGGTTTTACATATAAAGCAGGAAAGAAACTTTCAGAGGGTCTCTGCAGCCCTCCCTTTTAAAAAGGGCTCTGTAGTCATTGCCTGTTACCTAGGTTTTCATCTCAAAGCACAGTTGAGGTGAGAAAGGATATAGCTCTACTGAGATACAGACACTGTTCCCCTGTGTGTTTTCTGTCCCTTTTAACTTAGTTTTGTTTGTGTTGGAAAAAAATGTACTTTTCAGCTTTGTGGCCACAGAGCATTTACTGTCAGCAGAATCAGTGTATTTTCCCTAGGCAAAGGCAAAAGAGACAATGGCAGGGCAGTATATACAGTGTGCATTGTTACAGCCTCAGCAGGGACTTCTGGTATGGGAATGATTATGGGAATACAGAGTGAACCAGGGCCATATACTTCCCTGGGAGTGTTGGGACCCCAGAAAGCTCTTGCAGACACTGATGACCTTTTTATTGCTTTTATTGGGTGCTAGCTCTCAGGATTTAGCTTATTATTATAGGATGTTTGAGTATTTATTTGCTTAGAAATAACTTAGGCAAGACTTTGCTGAAGACTCCACTTCACTTGAGATGCATCAAGATTCAAAAGTAGAGAATCAAAAGTTTGCTTGACATTAATGTCACTGTTGATCCAAGGCTTTGAAAATTGCTGGTTATGGCAGTGAAATGGGGAGCAGCTTTACTAATTTCTGATGGAGCTTGCAAAGCAGAAGTCTGCTGATTTTTCAGCTCCTAAGAATGTCTGCATAGTTTGTTAATCCCTGGAAGTGGGAAGCCAGCTTTTAGCAACAGCATGAGGGAATGGACCTTTGTGTTTGCTAGCTCTGAAACTGGGATTTAGCCAGATTATTCTTCATTTCTCACAAAAGGGGAGTCATAGCGCTTGCTGAAGCCAAATGACAGTTGTGGGAGCTGAGCCTTCCATTTACTACATACAACAGCAAAGCTAAGAGGAAGCCATGACTGCCAGATGTTTGTTTTACATAATCCAGATGATGCAGATGTCTTTCTTCAGCAATGGATGTTTTGTGATATTGTTAAAAGACTGGTACCTAAGGAACTGTTTCTAGATTGTGACTTGAACTATGTCTGAGTGGAGTGGAGCAAGGATCCCTTTCCTCTTTGCAGGTTACCAGAGGCAGCTCGGAACCTGGGGTGAAAGAATAGCTATGGCTTTTTTGGTTTACTCTTACCAGATGGCTTACTAGAGGAAGGTGGGTGAGAGAATATCTAGAGTGGTGGCTTTCTTCCTGCAGCAACCTACACTGAACCTGCAGAAAGGGAATAGAATAGAATAGAATAGAATAGAATAGAATAGAATAGAATAGAATAGAATAGAATAGAATATTATATTTCAGTTGGAATTGACCTACAATGGTCATCTGGTCCAGCTGCCTTAGCGCTTCAGGGCTGACCAAAAGCTGAAGTATGTCATTAAGAACATTGTCCAAATGCCTCTTAAACAATGATAGACTCAGGGCATCAACCTCCCTCAGAAGCCTGTTCCAGCGTTTGACCACTCTTGCTCTAAATAATTTCCCCCTAATACCCAGTCTAAAGACTACAGGCTGTAAGGAAGAAGAGCTTGAGAGAAGCATGAGGGAATCAGCCTTTGCCCAGCTGTTGAGTTGCAAGTGCAGCATCTTTGAAATCAGACCTGTTTAAAAAGGACCACTTAAAGAACGCAGTCTTTTTGGTATTATTGCCTACTGGGTACCCTAAGGTTGCTAATAAAGTAGATGCGAGGTCTTGAAATCAAACAAAACATTGTTGACTTGGAGTAAAAAATACCAGAGAGAGAATTGTTGGGACTGATGGGTTTCCAAATAAACTATCCTTTGCATCACAGAAGAGTTTGTACTCTCTGTAAAAAGTCAAGGACAGGAGTTAGAAATGAAACAATGGAATAAAACAAGCCAAAGGTGCCATAAAGGACATCCAGAATTCAAATCATTAAGGTGATGGCTGTAAAACACTGGGTCCTCAAACAATAAAGTAGAGAGAAGCATAGATGCAACCTGAACAGAAATGAAGGAATATGAGTGCCTAAAAGACAAATGTTTATACTGCTGGCAACAAGGCTACATGGATGAACACATTTCTCTGAGTGCTGTAGGCTACATCTGTACCAGTCACACAGATACATGCAAGGTCAAGCCTTGAGCAGTGGCTGATTGTTTAAGCAGCTCAGTTGTTTGCACAATATCAACGAACATTTTCCATATCATCTCTGCATGTGAGTTAGGCGATGGCACAAAATAAGGGTGTCTCTGAATAAGTAGTCCATACACAGCCACCCTGCTTTTTTTGGAAAATTAATCTTGCAGCCTTGCCGTTAGACTAACATGTAACTCAGACCACAGCCTGGGATCCCCCAAAATTTTGCATGGTCTGGCTTATAATTTCATTGGTGCTTGCTGCAAAACTCTTTAGGTTCTCCTCTATTTCCTTTGATGGATAGAAATATTTCTAATTTTAGTTATATTATATAGCCAGGCCAAATACAATCCCAGTGTTTACAGTAAATTAGACTGCAAAAATGTGGCCAGGTGCAAGTGGCTTACAATGAAAATAGCCTGAGTGCATAGGTAGGCATAGGTCATAAAAAAATTCATGAAACGAGACATTGGAGTAGCCCTGAGCTAGAGCAGGGACCCTGTTCTAGGAGAAAGTATGCCACTATATATGTGTGAATGCTCATGGCTTCATCTTAGGCAGTAATCATAATTAGAAAAATGAAGGTTTCAATTGGCTTAAATCACACAAGAATGACATGTGGGGCTTCCTATGTAGAAAGACAGGGAACTATAAATCTTTGTAGACTTTGTTCCACTGTTCTTCAGTTCAACACCAAAACATCCTCAATGTGAAAAAGGAAGAACAATCACCCTGGCTTTCACCCAACATGCAAAGCCAAACAAAGCATATACTGGAGGAGGTGGAGGCTGCTTCATGGTGAGCTGAAGATAGAAGCATATTGGGTATGTAGACAGTGAGGATACAGAGCATTTCTTTATCTTCAGGGAACACTGGGCAAAGAAAACTGTCAGTTCTGCAGTGAAGAGGTAACAATACACCTGTTGAAACAAGCACAGAACCAGTCAGAGAGCTCATGCTTCTGATCCTAGACATCTGTTGACTTTTGAGAGACTCCAGCTGCACTCTGAAAAATGTAGAGTGTTTAGGAACTAAAGGGTGGGAAGAAGTTCAGTGATTTATAGGGATGCCTAACTTATCTTTCTAGATTCTGCACATGCTTATCAGAAGCCTGTGAACTCTTGAGACAGTTAGCACATAGTGGGCGTATGGTGAGATACCAACAAACAGGCATTTGAAGGAGTAAAGAAAAATGTAAGCGATATATCACGCTTTAAGTACTATCAAGCAAAGCAGCCCTGGAACTATGGTGACTATGTCTACATAGACACGCCTCTAAGCCAATGTGATTGTTCCTTTGGACCATGCACCACAAATTTATGCCCAAAGCAAAACCCCTCCAAGGGATACCCTAGTGTCAACAGCCTGCTTCCCTCTCCCTTAAATGTCTGCAGTAAATTACTACAAGCCTGTTTTCTTTTCTTTTTTTTTTAATTTAGGGGACATCAACTATACATAAAGTCTACAAAAGTAAGAAGTCTTCAGGAGAAAAAAAGAAAGAGTCAACAAGATTTTTTCTGATAATGTAAAGCTGTTTGGTTTTTCTTCTGAGCCAGCCTAGGCTAGTGATAAGGCAGACTGGGCAGGTGTAAGTGAAAAGCAGATGTTCTGTCTGACTGGCTCTCACACGAACAAAGCATGGCGATGATGCCCTTGTTCAAGATTTGTATACTGATTAATTTTTGAGTACACCTGGCACTGGATGGAGGGAAGGCTTGGACTTTGGTATTAAAGGCCAGCCAGTGTTCCTGGAGGACTAGACTGTCAAGTGCTTATCTCTGGCACTGGAGGAACAAAGATGTTCGTGCACGTGGCCACAAGATGAATTTAGGCACCTCTCAGAATTGAGGAGCAAGGTAAGACATTGCAAGGACACACCTTGCAGGGTTTTACAAGATGGGCTGTAAGAAGTAAAGGAAGCAGACTACAGGAATTGTCACCAGAGCTCTGTTACACAGAGAAAGAGGTATCTTAGTACTGGAAAGGATGAAATTACTGAGATTTTGGAATACAGCAATCGAATTAATTTACCTTTGGGTGGAACATGAACATGTGATCTCACCAAATCCGTTAGAAAGCAATGTGGGAATAAGCTGATACTGAATCCATCAAAACACCTATCCAGTGTAGAAGTTGAAGCCACATTGATCATGAAGGAAAGAGTAAGGCTCATGAGCCTTTTGTGGGCTGACAGACACATATGCAGTATATCCTATTGCGAATATAAAGCATCTGGGACCCTGGAACAGAAGACAAAATCCCCAAGTATGCTTACAGTACCTTTCCATCCCTCATGAGACACTTCAGGCAGCTGAAACAAATGTACTAGGAACAGCAAAATGACTCATGCTCCAGCATTAATTGCTTCATAATAAAAGACCACAGGATGTTACTTTTTGTTTGGTGAGTAGTGACTATGGTGTGCAACACATGATCCTGAGTGCAGAGGGCCAAGCAATCATACTGTTGGACTTAGGGTAGGCATGAAAGCTTCTAGAGATGAGCCAGGAAACATACTCAGTGGCCAGACATGAAAGGCATACATAGAAGAGTGTGCATAGTGCAAAGTGCTGGCTGCAGCAGGAGACTACTCTCTGATGACAGCCCAGGGAAACACTGTGAAGTGCTCTGTTCATACTGCAGAGCAGAATTGACATTGTTAAAATAAATTATAATCCGATTTCTAAAAGCTGGATTCTCTTTTTAGATGAAATCTTTGTCTTACAGGGCTATTTTTTTCCACTAGTTATAATGTAGTACTTTAAACAGCCAGGAGCCAATGACTGCTGGAAGAGCATGAGACGGATGACTACCAGCTTTCGGCACAGGGAAAGCTGGGCAGAACTGTTGACTCACAGGTGTGTCACTAAATCACTCTGCCAGCTTGAATTGTTCCTCGGGTGATGCAGTCTGAGCACCACACCTGTCTAAGGGCTGTGCCTGCACAGATGAAGAAATATGAATCCAATTAGTTCATAAAGAGAAAAAGATTGAGAGGGGAGAGAAATGAATTTTTTCTCAGTATGCATACAGATGAAAGCAGGAAGCCCGAGGAAGTCAGATGAGCTGATTAGGTAAAGGACTGTTCAAAAATAATAGTTCAAAAATTGAACATATATACATTCAGACTGGGAAATTAGAATGAATTTCTAACAAGGAATAGGAGGGATAGAAAAGAGTTGTATCTAGTTCAGTAAGAAGCTCAATCAACTCAGGATGGGACAACATTTTTTAAGTTTGCAGGAGATAGATTCACAGCTCCAAGATTTCCTTTTTCATCCGACATTTCTATACCTTAAAAAAGGGAACAGCAAGATTTGCATTCAAATCTGCTAAGTGCAACTGTTTACAGCTGCAGGTGTTCCTGCCAAGGCTGGTTTGTAATTGCGATATTTATGTACAAATGACCACCTGGGCATCTATCTTCTGGTTTGTGCAATCGTGTGGCTTGCGTGTACAAAAGAGGTTGTGCACTCAAATAGACTTGAACAGCACTGTGTGTATGGAGCCTATGCAAATTGTGAGCTACTTAAAAATATCTTGAAGAGATTAAAAAGCTTTGTCTGCTATAGCTATTTCTTTCATTGCTCATTCCAGCATTCTCTAAGCCTCAGCATATGAGATATGGACATTAATGAACCTTTCTGTAACATACTGGCAACACAGAAATAGAAATTTTAGTGTTTGGGTTGTTTTCCTAATTTTTTTAAAAGACTGTTAGTGGGAAAGTTCCATCCTAAGACTGATTGGACGACTTTCTAAAGGAAAACATTTTCTAAGATATCCTTATTTTTTATCAAAACAGCAGGAGAAAATCTTGCTGCTATCCTTTGGGGAAATACAGACTTTACAGACTACTTTAGCTAACCTCAAAGTCATTGGGGAGTGAAGATCTCTGAAATCTCACGAGCTGGAGCTCCAGTTTAGCAAAAGACTTTAGCACATCCTTAACATTAAACATGTGGGCTGTGCCTTTGAAGTCAGTAAGTGTACTCACATGCTTTCGTCTGCTGCTGGATTGGGCTTTGACCACCTGTTTTTTATCTCAGCAGGACAGAGCACCCAGTCATTCCCTATATCCCCTTACTCATGCTAGTGGCTCCTGAGCAGTCAATAGGCACACTGTGCATGCAAGGCTTGCTCACTTCAGGCAATGTTAAGCCCACCAGTAGCACTGGAAGTTTTGTTCTGTTTGGCTTTCTGCTTGGACTTATTTTTTAAAATTCTGACTGATAATTCTGTTTGAGCTGCATTGCTCCAGGGATTCCTGCACTCTTCCCCTCCAAAAGCCAGACAGACTAGTTAATAAACATTCATAATTGCGGGCAGTTCAAGACAGAAATTAGCTTATCCCTTGTAAATTCATTTATTCACTTACTTGAGTCAAGCTTCCATTATTTTGTTTTTCTTATACCTGCTGGAGGGAACAGAAATCAACCCCCTGAGCTCCTTCAGGCAGCATATTCACTACTTTTTCTTTTAAAGTGCCAAAATACTCAATTTGTATTTTCTTCCTCAGTCTGCAAGGAAAATAAAGTAATGGAAATTTAACTCCAGTGAAAAATCAAGTGCATATAAAGTGCAATCTAATGAAGAAGATTTATTTTGAGTGTCCAGAGATATGGCTGCTAATTTCCTTTTCTGGGGCCCAGACTCTGAAAGTACCTTT
The DNA here is from genome assembly GCF_963513975.1 of Fringilla coelebs. Taxonomy (NCBI): domain Eukaryota; kingdom Metazoa; phylum Chordata; class Aves; order Passeriformes; family Fringillidae; genus Fringilla; species Fringilla coelebs. Next base: position 42,708,779 of record NC_140028.1, on the reverse strand, counting down.
CTTTTGGGGAATGGCTGTGTGCCACAGGCTGGTGTCACTGGCTGGTTGTGCCCGTTCTCTGCTTATGGCCTGCCAGCTCCAACATTTTCCTGTATTGACAAACAGAGTCCTTGACCTACTTTTGGAGACTAAGGTCTGATTCTCTTCTCAGACTGATTTTGAGACCAATATTGTTTTACTGCATTTGTTGGAGTAACTGCTACATGGAAAGCAGAGAGGAGAGAAGACAAGACTACAGGAGGCAATAACTGGGATTTCACTAACAGTGGTTTTGGGGCTATAGACAGTTCCTTGTTCTCTGCCGTACCACTGCTATCGAGTTGCACGTGGTTTTCTGCTGACTGTTCTGGATATTCACATTGCCTTCTAATGCCATTGACAGATGCAATGATACATCCTGACATTGGCAGACTGAGGTCTAATTTTACTACCTAGAAAACATCAGTGAAAAGGAGTGAATTTTCACAGAACAGATTCAGGATATTGCCATTTCATCTATGTTTATGAGAGGAAATGACCATTCTGCCCTACATCAAATTTGCAGATGCTCCCTGGAACATTGTTCTTGATAAATTTGTAATGACAATGTCTCATTTTTCAAACCTACATTTTTTTGGAACAAGTAATGTCATACTGGGCTATGGAAAGTAATCTGCCTGGGTGGGAAAAGCAGAAATTATACTAAGAGAAAAAAGAGAATATGGATGTTTACAGAGAATCAAGTTATGTAAAAGTAGTGGGGCATGTGAGAGTTTTTTCATTTCAAGGTTCTATTGAATGAGATTTTGTTATTTCTTGTGGCTCAAATGACAATCAGACATCATCTTCTCATAAACAAATTGTAATATAAAGATTAAACCTTAGCCTACTTTTAGAATTACTGGGTTAAGAAAAACAACCATAGTGGAAAAACAGCAGTGAAAAAAATCAGGCTTTTGGAGTTCATCTGACTCTTCTTTCATTTTACAGCATTTAAAAATTCTTGTTAGGCAAACGCTCCTCAGGAGGAGCTCAGAAGTCAATAGGTTGAGGATTTTATTAATTAACTCTGAGCCATAATTTTTAGTTTTAGAAACTAAATGCCAACACATTGTGTTGATTTAAACCACACATTCACCTATAATCCCCTGTGCCGATAGTGTAAGAGGAATTAAAATCATATCTCAAATCTAGCTCTAAACTAGCAACCATTTCATCTCTACATGCCTCTGTTGATTGCCAGCCTCCTGATTTATATCACCAATACATGAAATGCTCCCATCTCATGGCAATCATCTTAATTGAGAAAGCAGAAGTACAGGGATGATATTGACTCAGGAAGAGGAGACAGACAAGTATGAACTTTCCATTATTCTGGATGCTGGTTATGAATGTTTTTCCTCTTCTGAACTTTGACTTGTTATGGTTGGAAAATCATTACTGCAAGTAGCTGTAGATGCCATTCAGTGAATATTACATATCTGTTTGGCTCCTCTTCAAAATGCTTCATTAGAGCTTCAGCCAATCTGTGTAATCATTTCTGGTCAGTCTCGTAACTTTTGTCTGCAAAAGATGGACTTCAGTGTCCATCCACTACAGCTTCCCTACAGTGTAATGGTCACGTGCCAAATCAAAACACAGTGCAAGATTCCTTCCAATTTTCCTGAAACTTTATAAAAAATATATTTACTCTCAAAGTAGGTTACTATTTCTGAAAACTGCTGTAGTGACAGACCACCTTATTCAAGCCTTCAACCACATAGCAGAAAGGGCATGGTTAGCAGCAATAGAGCTACATCTAGCCTGCCTGTAGCGAACTTCTAGGGATGAGAGAAAATTCAGTTTCCATGCCCATTTAATTTTCACCACCTCTGTTAGAACAGACAAGCAGGATGCTCGTTTTGGACTTTCCAGCCTCATTTTATGCCTGATTTGTGAAGTCTCATGACCTTAGGCTTATTGAATGAGCCTGACAACGAATGACACAGAAAGGCTTAGGGCAGAACTCCTGTACATTTAGAACAACAGAGACTGCAGACTTGTTATAAGAAAAAATAGATTACTTTTTATTTGCACACTAATTCATTCAACCAGGCCCGTTCAGACATTTGTAGATGTTTTGGCAGGGCTGGAAGAGGTCTATAAAACCTGGATATTTACACTGACCCTTCTTTTTCTTAGCTCCTCTGAAAAATTCTTCTGCCAATTGCTTTAATCCTTTTACGTGCTACTTCTTTTCATGGCTCTCATTTGACTAGAGTTACAAATATTTAAAAATAAAGGTCTGCAAAGAAGACCACTTGTTTTGCTGTGTGTTGTAAGTTATTTCAATTTCCTTGGATTGCATGGGCAAGGCAGGGAGAGAAGGGAAAGAAGCACTTCCCTGATCAGAGATACTCTTCCAGCCATATGGCTTCAGCAGGGAGAGAGGACAGGAGAGGCTGACAAAGGATTGTAGAAACAATAAAAGGTAACTGGTTTATCATCATAAGAAGCTGTATGATGGAAGGAAGTTATATCCTTATTATGTATCAGATTGAGATCTGTGAAAAAGGATGTCTACTTTGTCATGCTGCATGAATTTAATTTCCCTTTAGGAAACTGGCAGCAGTTACCAAGAACGAGACATACATGGCCTGAAGGACACAAAAAAAATGTGTGATTTCTCTATTAAATTCTGTTCTAGTCTGCTTTCACTGATTGACCAAATTAGATCATTTCTGCAATGAAGAGAAAGAGACTAATACGCAGGTTGTTGTTGCAAAACATGATAAATCAGAAAGAACACCTGGAAGACCCTAGAGCTAACACAGACCACACAAGTCATGCACTCAAGGAGAGGTAGAGGCAAACTGGAAGCTAACAGAGAAGTTCACACACAAAGACAACAGCTCAGACACTCAAGAAAATAGGAGTCAAATCACAACTAAATTGATATCATTATAATCATATGAAAATAGCTGAAAGAGAATCAAAATAGATTTTTTTAAATTCCATAAGATTTAGTTTAGTAATATTTATTTTCTGAATGTTATTTCAGTTACAAAAGTTCAGCAAGAAAAGGGGAGTACTCCCCATGTGATCTAAGGACAAAAAAATGACATCTAAGAAGTGTCAGCTGACAATTATAAAAGTTTGCACCAAAGAAGTATTCAATTTTAATATTTAAAATATTTTCTTATAACCATTAATTTTAATTTCTAAATTTTCAATTTTTAGTTAAAAAACCCTAAAATTCCTTATTTTTTTGCTAAAACCAGCTTTACTATCAAGATATTTTCATTTTCCTTGTTGCAATTCTTTCCATAGTTGAACTACAGTGATACTTTACTAGTCACCATTACATTTTCCTGTACCATCAATGCTTTTCTATCACCGGTGTCCCCTAGAACTGACAGTAGAGGTAAGTGGTATATTTTTCTCTTGCAAGAAAATCCTTGGTTTTGTAAGCTATCTTATACCGAGTCTATTCTTACATTTCTAGAATTTCTGATTACTTTCTCTGTTTTATAAATAAATGAAAATGGTCAGGCCAAGTCTGCACAATACATTTGAAAAGGGTTGGCCAGTATCTGTTAGAATAAACAAAAGTGAAATTGTATTTAAACTCCTCAAAGGAAAAGATGTCAAATAAGCATGATATTTTTATTTGGGTTATAGAAATGGTGAAGATTTTGAAAATCAGTGAAGTTAGAGCCAAAATATATCCAGAAACAGCATCCTGAAGAATCTGAAATATCTGTTTGGAAAATGACATGCAATCTTGTTTTAGAACTTTGTTGCCAAAGTTGTCTGGCTGCTTCCTGGGGATTATTGACTGCAAGTCTCCAGTGTCTCACAGTGACATGATTGCCACTTCTCTGTTTAGTTAATTGAATATTTGAGTAACTCATGGTAAAGAGAGACAAACAGAAAGAGCAATTGTCTTGTGGTTGTTTTGCGGTGCAAACTTGAAGAGCCATACCCTTCCAATGAGTTCACACCTTGTCCCCAGAGTAAAGAAGGATAAAAATAAAGATCTGAACAGTATTGTTCCAGTTGAGTAAAATTAGAAGCCGTTTTTAACAGCCCTGGCTCTGCCATGCTATTGTTAGAACTTGTTCACTCGCTGAAGTGTTCTGCGTGACGCTACAGTTGCTCTCCCTCCTCGGAGTAAGAGCTCTTCTCTGATCGCCTTCAGGAGCCAAGAATGTGCCATATAAAATGGAGCAGCTATTAAAATGTGCATGAAAAAACAATTTGCTTTGTGCCTAGTTATACCTTCAAGGGTGATCGCTATCAATGTATTTAATCTGAGTCTCTGTGTATAATCAAGCACTAGAACACAAAATGATTGTAAGCACAATAAAACCATGGCAGCAGGAAAGCCAGTGGAGACAATTCAGTGATTTGCTGAAAAGTGTGTGGAAATTGAAAGGGGGGAGGAGAAGGAGGAGGAATGAGAAGAGGAACGCTATGAAACAGAGGGTTATCCTGTCATTCATTCTGTTTTAGTGTGGTTTTTTGCACAATTTATGCTAGCTGGTTAAGTGATCATCCTGAATGCTTTATAATGAGGAAGGATTTTTGTACAAAATTTGCATGAACTGTAACATGGACACTATATGGATAGCCAAAAAGACCCTAAATCAAGATCACAACAAAGACCCTGCCTCTTGTAAATTGTTGGAACAGATTCCTTCTTCCACTAATTTTTGTTGAAACCTTCATTTGCATGTCTCAATAAACTAGTCATGCCAGAATGACCCCAAAAGCATAAATTTCATAGTAATATTCTTACTCTTCTGGGCCTCAGTTCAACAATTGCTAGCATATTTATGGCATTAGCAGACATGAATATTTTGTTAATAGAAGTGTATTATTATAAATATATGCTTTTGTTACCCTTTTCCTTGCAAAAGGATATACCATGCCATGTGTTAGCAAGCGACGAAGTGTAAGGGAAATAGTTAGGAAGGTAAAAGGGAACATGCACTCTTGGAAACACAGACAGACATTCTAGGTATGGAAAAAATGCTCATCCTGCCAGGAATTTATTCTCATTTCAGCATAAATGGAATTTTCATGTCAGTGATTCTATATTGCTGCATGTGCTGGTAGAAACCTGTGGATTTAAATAGGCCTCTAGAATCTTGAGACAAGAAAGAGTAAATATTTGGTGAGCTTCCATGGAGGTAAACTTCACAGTGACATCTGAAAGTAGAAGGAAAACATCCGTGCAACACCAACACTTCCTTTCTCTGATCCTTTTCTTTCTGTGAACACTCCAAGTAATAATTTGTGGCAGTATGAGGAAGTACCAGCAAAACAAACTACCTGCAAATTCCACAGAAACTCAAAACTGCAGACCTCTAAGATTCATTTGGATCAAAAACATGCCTAAATGGCTTTAAATGTCCATTCTAAGGTCTGGTTTCAAAATCTTGTAGAAAACCCCCAACAAAAAAGTGGGATAAACGAGGCACCGATAAAATCATACTCCTCTGCAACATAGCCTGAATGTAATCTTGACTTCAAGGATTGTGCAAGATTGAGGATCTGGAAGCCCTCATAGGTGTCCTGAATCACTCTTTGCTTTCTGACATCCAGGCTCAGGAGTCTGCTGAAGGGTGCACTATGTCACGGTGCTGCCTCAGAACTCAAGCCAGGCCTTGATCCTCTGGACTGTTGAAAAGTTAGTGGAAAAGATGCAGGTAGACAGTTGTTCCCACATAGCTCATTGCTTCACACATTTCTAACTGAACAACCAGGATCTAATCATATGTGTTTCTTACGTGAATAATATATCTGTTTCCGCCCCGTAAGAGCCTTTATTTTACTTTGAACTTTCATTATATCAGATTTTTTTGCAAGTGATAATTAAAACAGTAAGTACCTTTGTCTGGACTCAACTTTAGTAGAATTCTTTTCAGAGAGATACAAATTACATTCCCCTTTTCTAAAAATAGCATTGGTGGATGGAGACCTGATAAAGTCTCTGTCAAGTATTAGAAGGTCTATACAACAAGCTTTGATTTCCTCTACACAGAAGAATAACCTGGCAAAATTCAAGAGAACTGCAGACGTTGACTGGAGGAATTTCTAAGGCATTTGCCTCTCACTTACTGAAATGTGTTAGTCCTTGGACATGGTTCCTTCTTTGAATGTGGTAATACTTAGAGCCTTGTGTTGCCTTTGATCACATACTTTAATCATAGAAATTAGAGATGGAACAGACATATTCATTGATCTAGTCAATTTCCTGCTGCAGGATTGGTCTGCAGTTTATTTTTGAAGGCTTTCTAGTTCTTGCATTTCTCCCTGAGATCCATGGGAGTTCCTCACCCAGATCAGGGCCTGTGAGAGGCTTATAACCTGTGAAAATCATACTGAATTTTATCTTTTACCACGTTGGGTGGCACAAATGGTGGAAATAATGGAGTACTCTTCTCATACAGGTCGAAGCGAAGCATCTGATGGAGAAATAAGCATGGTTCGTTTGTCAAGGTATTAGCTGAGCAGAAAGGAAAGGATATCACAATTAGTTTTCTGTATATTCACCTTTCTAAACAAGAGTACCTTCCTGTGCATATCATCTGTCTTGTCTGTGCAATGTTTTCAGTCAGCTCTTCATTCTTCCTCATTGCTTCTCTCTACATGGAGATGGTCAAGATTTTCCTCACTGTGTTTTAAAAATGCTAAATTAGTGTTTTGCTGAGTGAAAAAGGTGTCAGTTTGTAACTGACCAGTTGTGGTGTATTCCACAAATATTCCACAATTTTCCTTGAAATGCAATATTTAGCATTTAAGAAAGGAGAGTCATAAAGTTTCTCATCTCTTATGGTGAATTTTTAAGTTTTGTTCTTTGAAGAAATTGCTAGCAATTTGCCTAATCATTTACGCTATGGAAATTACGATAGAAATTTTGCCTCAGGATTTCTGGTAAAACAATATAGTCTAATGCAATGATCATGCAGTAGGGGCTGTTTATACTTTTTTTTTATTACTGAATTTGTTATAATCCCTGAACCTTTCCTCCACTCTGTATTCCCCGCATTAATTGTTGTTTCACCTCAGAAGGTTCTGATGCTTTGCAATATTCCCCTGGCTGCCATGATACAGTCTATCTGGCATTTCCTTTTTAGTACAGTACTCTTCAAAGTAATTAAAATATAAGCCACAACATGAAAAAGCCTGAATTCAGCTGTCAGGCATGTCTGCATATCATGGCACTGGTCCGACAGTAAGCTTCTTAAACGATGCCCTGCCACAGAGTTCCACACAATGGAAGATTGCCAAAAAGTTTTTAATTCATATAATTTAAGCTTGGTGGCATGAATGACTAAGTGTGAAATACAGAAAACTGTCAAAAGAAGTCCTAATGCTTGCTGAACTACAGAATCTGATGTGACTTTTCAGCTTTCTCTGTGGTTTGGAGTTAGTGTTCATTATCCTATAACAAAACATAGCATCTCTACTACCTGCTGCTCATTTAATACAGGTTAGAAATTCAGCCCTTGCCCTGAACCACGGCAGTGGAAAAAAGCAGCAGAAGAAAAAGCATAGTAGGTAGTAGCAAACATGGAACTGCCCTTGCCCTAAATATATTTTAAGTGGGCATCTAATGAGCAGGACCAAAGGAATTCTATGGAGGAGGAAGTCTTAAAATAGTATGGCTGTGAGCTGAGCTGTGCGAGGTTTTTGGCTGTCTCTCAAGCCACAGAAGGCAAAGTGTCACACAACAGCCTAGTGTTGTTGGGCGCAGGTCATTGTTAGTCCCCGCAGGAAAGGGATTAACTAGACAATTGCCTTTCTGCAGAGCAGAAACAAACTTCCCCATTAATTGCTACCAGCCTCTTCCTGTTCCAGTAGGTTACTCTGGCTTCTTTCACTGCAAAGCCTTTGCTATCAGAGCAGACAGTATCTATGGGCGCAGGAGGCACTTCCCAATTAACTCTTTCTGTATTTGTTCTTCTGCATTGCAACCTGATGTGACAAAACTTGTCTTTTAGAGATAAAAAAAAAATCTTAACATTTACCAAGGAAAATTGATCATTACCATCACATACAGCACGTAACTACAGCATAAACTCCTGTTCACTTTCAGTGTGATGAAAAACCCATGTTTCATCACTCCTTTTTCAGAGTAAAAATTAATTTGTGTGATACTTGGTTTATATTTTTCTGCCTTAGCTTGAATTGCAGTTGCATGAGTTGCCATCCTGGAGCAGAGCAATAAACTAGCTGAAGTGTATTATCTTCCTTCCCTCCAGCTACAGTCCAGGCTAGATGCCTCTCAGAAAAGTGAGGCTGAATGGCTGCAGAAATGCATATTTTCTGCTTCTTAGCTCATTGACTACCTACAAACAGAAGCCTGTGTTTTATGCATATACCAAGGTGCAAGAATCTTGTAGTTTAGGTAAATAATACATTACTGATGCTGAAGGACTGGCATCTTGTTCCTGTGTTTAAAAACAAAAAAGATGCACTTTTATCTTCATCTGAGGTTTGGAGAGGGGCATAATACAGTCTGATCTTGTTTTTTTTTTTTTTTTTTTTGTTGTATTAGTCTGTGTTCACTTTGGTGTGGCTGAATATGTCAGAAACCATTCATAGAACTGACATATTTTCTTTTGCTATCCCTTCCAGAAAAACTTCTAGTTATAGTGGTAAGTGGACTCTTTGAACATTTACTTCTATCTACTCTCCTGCCTACTTCATGTACACATATAGATATATTTTTTTTAATATTAAGATTTCTTCTCATGTAGATGTATAAAAATATCAAATTACCCCACTATCCTGCTATTAAAATTCGCCCCTTTGTGGATCCAGGAATTTCCTGCATTTTCTGTATTCTTGCTGTCTCTGAGCAGGGTTTTGCTGGCAATGCCACTCTTGCAATGCTGCACTTCCTGCCTTCACATATTCTAGTAGCTTTTTTCATCTTCCAGTCTTTTTCACTGGTGCTTATGGTCTTTCACTAATGTTTATGCCCCTTCCTCAGCCTGCATCAGACCTCACTCCTTAATTTCATACTGGCCTGTATGTCCTCTCTGCTCATTCACAGCCTGGGGGAATATGTCTTCTTATTTCCAAGAGTTTAAATGCTGTGATCACAATCACACATTTGGGGGAACGCTCCCTGTTATATATGTCAAGCACTTTTCCTCCTTTCTCAAAGAAACCTGCAACCCTGCCAGGCTCCCAACCTGCACTTCTCTTCCTACTGGGAAGGACAACAAAACTCAGGAAAAACTAAAAACCCAGAGAAAGTTCCTCACTGAAACTCATTGCATACCACACTCAGGCACTGTAAAACATGAACTTTTTACCTGAAATGCTATTATTAAGTTCAGTAAAGAGCACAAAACCTTGATTGTTTAGCAAAAGTGTTTTTCATGTGTTGCCTGAAATGTGTACGTTGAACTTGACACTTCAGAGGAGGAAAAATATCCCATTTTGGTCATATGATCAGCTATATGGTGCTGAAAATATTAGGATATATTTCTTGTTACATTTTTATTGATTATTACTTTGCAGTTCTCGCTGGTAGCACTGTATATTCTAATTTTAAACTAGATAGCTTGAATGTATATGCTAACCACTGTTTAGGAAATTGAATTAATGACTGAAAATGTAAATGACTACATATCTGATAAAGTTTGACTCTGCTATGATTCTTTTTTTCACTGAAATGTAAGACTTTTCCTACATAAACATTTAGTATTTTTAGTTCTTTGACTACTTGTGATCACATGATCTTCTGAATGCCCTATTTTCTAAGTGCAAAATTGATTTTCTACATGTATGCTACCATGAAACATGAGATCCTAGGCAGACCAGGTCTGAACCAGTGACTTGTAAGACAATTAATGACTTCAGTTTCTATATCATAATAGCTTGGTAAGTTTTGGAAACATTATTAATGGATGACAGACCCATGCATGATTAGGGAACTGTGTTTCTGAATATTATAACTGCTTTCCAGAATCACATATAAAATAATTAAAGAGCCCCAATATCTTTTTTTCCAGAGACATTTTTTCGTGAAAGATGGAAGGGTTACCAGGGCTACCTCTAAGCAATGATGTTGTTGCTTAATTAAAGTATATCTTTGGTTTCTGCTTTGACTTCTGCCCAAGCCATTGATTCTACGATTTTAAACATTATAGAACATTATATTATGAATACAGCCTTGCAATTTCTCATTGGATCTTCAGTGTCAGACTCTACTACAGCAGAAACACGATGGTAATGTAGATGTGTCCGGGGGCTGCCAATGGCCCCAAGAAGAGACTTTATTTCTTGCTTGTCCTGAGGAAACTTCCAATCTTATTCCTTTTACTGCGGCAAAATTCTGTGATATCCTTTTTTTTATTGAATAGGATAACCTAGTGTTGAAGTCTAATAGATATATATGTCCATAGATGTACACACACACACATCACACACATCACACACATATATATATATATATTCATATATGTGTATGTCTGTATACGAATATATTGCTCTTGCTGCTGGAGCAGCAGAAATGTGAAATAGCCTGTACTTCTGAAATGCTTCTTAAAAATATCTTTGGATCAGCAATTGGGAAGAGCCAAACACCTTGCACAGTTAAAGAGGGCACAAAAAAGAGTACTCGGCAGAAGTGAGTGCAGTAGGCCTTTTTCCCCAGAGTCCTGGCTGTCATCAGTGGGACTGTGGGAGACAGAAGGACAATTTAAGTGATTTGCAGGGTAGAACCAGTCTTCAGACAGACATGCAGCTGTGAAGAAGTCACTCTCTCACCTTGTCCTTCCCATTCTGAAGCTATACAGTATAAGATTTTTTTTCTCCTTGGATCTCAATAATTCCCTGTGGTCAGGTCTCTGTTACCTCTAACTTGACCATGTGAATACTTTCCACTGAAGGAAATTGCAGCAAAAACCAGTTGCCTGAACTTTTCTTCTGAGCTTTGATAAGACAGAACTGGTTTGTCTTAAACAAGGAAGACACCTTAGGAGTTACAAGTGAACTTTTGCAAAGGCATTTGCTTCACTAGGTCATGAGCTTTTTCTGTAAAGATTGATTCATATTAGCTTGTATAAGAAATTTATCACATGGACAGCAAACCAACAGAAAGCAAAATATGGCAAATTTTCTAATTCTGGTACTGAACAGTTTAAAGTCTGGTTTTCATTTGCAGCTTCATTAACAGATCAGTCAAGAGGCCAAAGAGAAACCAAATAAATAAATACATTAGAGAAATCTTTGTGAATGCTATTGAGGACAGAGATGGGAAAAACCTCATAAACAACCAACATTAAAAGTTTCCTTGAAATGCAACTGATTGTTGGGCTACTTAAATTGACTGCTAAAATGAGGTTAGGCAGGGTTTTGCTTTTTGTTATTGTTACGTATCAGACTAAGGAAAAGCTGTGGGTGAGAGCTCCTGGTTTTCTTTCCTCAGTACTGTGGGTGTGGTCTGTTAGTCCCTAAGAGCTTTCTCTATCAAATTCGCTGCTTTTGAAGAGGCCCTGGGCAGTACAAAACATTATTTTTCATCTTTACAACTGTTTTGAAGTTGTTAGAGGGCAATGGAATAATTTTATGGCCTGAGGAATAAGGGGAATTGGCTGAAGGATCAACGCTCTGTGGAGCTTTCTAAAGGAAACACCTCAAACTACAAGGGCAGAATTCATCGTGCCTCGTGACCCTAATGAGTCTTGCATTCTCTTTGCCAGCCAAGGGTTATCAGAAAGAAGGCCTATTTGCTGTGTGTTAAAATGAAAGGGAGAGATTTCTGCTGAAGGGATCCGTTCTGTTTTTCTAACAAATTGATTCTTTGTTTTGTCAAACCTTGAAGCGTGTCACAATCTCCTGATGATCTAAGGCACGAGTCTCAAAATGAAATAATAGACTTTTGTTCTAACCCAGTCTCATGGAGAACAGTACATGAGCATCAGGCAGACGTGATGTTTCATGTTGCAGATCTGAGAGAGCTGAAAAAACCCCAGAACTGAAACCTTCCACATTTTACCTCTGATGCTGGAGGGCTGAGTGGGGGAGGAGGAGGCAAGGAGCCAGCAGAAGGAGCGTGTGGGCACCAGCCACTCACTGCCCGGCTGTCTTGTTGCCTTGAGAGCTGGAAGGGAGAAATTATCATTTGAATCTGCCTTTTGTCCCAGACATATGGCACCAGGAAATCACTAACTTGAGAGAAGGTGCTCTCAGCTTCTACTTACATCTCTTACTTGGCCCAGAAGACTGCTAAGAAAAGCACACTGAGCTCAGCTGGATGGAATGAGACTCAGCAGACACCTGGTACTTGTTACTAACCATCATTTGTACAACCATAGTGACCTGCTACCTCCGAGTATCACATGCTTTTTGGTGTTATAATTTCTGAGGGCTTATCTCAGTAGTAACCATTGGAAAAAAAAATTCCACTTAGGACAAACTTCAGTTAAATCAAATGTGGCTGCAGTCTGTTAGATTGGGGTAAATATTAAAATCTTAAATAGAAACAAACTTTTGCCTTTTTTTTTTATGTGATATTTCAATTCAAAATAACCAACTCTAGATTATTTCTCTAGAAATTTCTCCATGTAAGTTGCACATACACTTAATAATCTGATGCCTAGGCATTGGAATTTGGAAAAAGATGACTACTTTTTCCATGGTCCTGACTGCTACAAAACCTGTAATGGGCTCAGTCTTAGCCCATTGTGTGCTGAGGTATTGAGTTTAAGTACTTGACATAAAAAATTTATCTTTAAGTACACTTCAGCATTATGCTCAAGGCTACCTTTTGTTCAATATAAGTTCTTTATACATGCATTTGTAAGGAGAAAAATCTTTGAAATCTTTAAAAATAAAATTTAAAATACGTAGAGGAATCTAAAATGATAATCCTCCTTCCCCCTTATAATATATATACATATATTATTTTCTATTACATACATAGTACAATACATATAGTATTTTGACATGACTGATCTTTTAAAGAAAGAAGAGGAAGATTTGATAGAATAATTTAAAATTATTATTCCTGTGCGCTGAAATAGACTGCCTATGCTAAAATGCAATGATTATTTTATGTTCTTTTTTTCTAGATAAAAGTAAAAGGCTAGCTAGAGTTTTCTGCCAGTAAAATTTCCTAAAATTCACCCTTCAGTATTTTCCTCTCAGAAGCTGCAACAGATACTTTTAAGCCTATGTGAGAGGTTAGATTATGACTCATAAAGACTGACTGACAAGTTTTTATTTCCAGATTCTAGTCTGAATCCATATCCTGTATATATATGAAGAAGGGAGCTATTAAATACAAATTAGGATTTTCCTAAGTGAATTGGGCATTCTAGTAAACATGCCAATTCACGTAATTGAAATTCTTTAGCTTGGAACACTTGCAATTCCAATTGTAGCAAAAACTACTCACAATAAATAGCAAGACACAGCAGCATGCAAGTAGCTTGAAAGGTAACAAGCTTTGAGGCACCATGCCAAAAGATCAAGGATGAGTGGGTTTTCTGAGTGTGAATTATTGTTCTGTAATTCATGCTCTGCTATAGGACACAGAACTGGTAAGATCATTAGGTGAATGAGCCTTAAATATTGCCAAATAAAATATTAGGTTGGTAACCCAGAAAGGTAGACTGGGGTTTCTACTCCCTTTGAATTTACAGAAAAAACAGAGGACAAACTATCTTTACCAACAGTGAAGCTGTTGTGTGATCTTTTTGTGTCTAGATTTGCATGTTTTAACAGGAGATGAGTTTAGGTTAAACCCTCAGGCTGTAGACATTGCTGGAGGACAGAAACTTCGGAAGTTGAATATATATTCAATAGTTTAACATTGTTAAGACCCAAATACTCTAGTCTTTCAGCATTACTTGTAAAGTAAAAGCATTGACAGTGGGCAGCTGTCTCAGAAGCTTTTAAATTTAGTCAAATATTATGATATCTGGCCTATCTTTAAATGCTCCATTTGGGTTTCGGCTCAAGAGTTTGGAAGCCATCTTAATGCCTGAGTTTTATGACTTCTAAGAATGGAAACAGAACCAAGTGATACCAAGCCCATGATTATAGTCACATCTTCTGTTTACTTTGATGAAGAAGATTCATGCTGTCATTCTACATGTTTTCAGCTGAAAAGGAGAAAGTTTGCAAGTGTCCCACCTAAACAGAGAGAACCGCCTCTTAGCGCATATTGTCTGTTTAGATGGCATATTTTATCTGTGTTTGGACATAAAGGCCTAGTTCCTTAAGGGTGTTTATGAAATTCATTTCTGAACAGGTACCTAATTTCTCATTAAATTAAGCACTGGTATTTAAGAATTTATGGTGTTCATCATCTAAGTGCTAAAAAATGAGGAAACAGTAGTGAAATAAAGCTGTCTTAACATTTTTCTCCTCTATAACAGCTCTGAAACTTTTTAAATGCAGCTTTTCTGTGGGGGAGATAAATTCTCAGGTATGTTATAGAAGAACTTTAAAACATGGTTCTTAGAGAGGTGGGTAGAAGTAATTTTTGACTGAAAAGGTCTTTGTCCTCTAGCTGATCATGCTGGTAAGATTTTGTCCACATTTCTTTATATTCATAATTTTCATGGAAGCATCCTGCTGCGGATCTCTCTCTTCCCAATAGAATTGGCAGCAAATAGACCACTGTGAAAGGCAATATTTAGGATCACTGATGATGACACATGTTTCTCAGGTCTCATATGTTCCAACTGAATGGCTTTGACCAGAGTTTTGCATGCTCACAGAGCAAAGGGACAGGTCTAAGAGCTGAGGCACCTCTGTTTAGTTGAATTTAAATTTGTGCATGTGGAGAATAAATGGATTAATGAATGAAAATCTTTCATTGTCTCATTCACCTTCCAATTATCTTTTTGCAGAGTTTAAGAGACTGGCAGTATTATTTGTCTTCTCTGTCTTTTCAGAGCATTTGTGTTTGACAGAAAAAACAGAATTTGACATTTTACCAATGTAACTGGGGGAGAAAAGGGCAAAATTAAAAGAAGACTGGGTTCACTCAGGGGCTACACTGATACTCGAGGGCAAAGAAAAGAGGTATTCAACAAGTACATAAAATAATAAGCCTGAGGTCCTTAACAAAGGATTCTGGTACTTACAGAGTGCAATTTGTGAAGATTAATAAATGCGATTAAATTGCATAAATGTGATGATTAATAAATGTGATTAAATTGAACCAGATTTTGCTATAGGATGCTGAAGAGTTCAGAAACTTTCCACTGTCCCCTTGTCCCCTACAAAATTTTGTTGTAGGAACTAAAACAGCAGTATTGCTTCATTAACTAGAATACTAATACAGACCACTTCTAGGGAAATCTAGAGACTAGATGTTTAGACCTCATAGTCCAATTGTTAGTCTAGAGAACGTGATAAAATTCAGTGTTCTGAGAAAGACCTGTTGTCATATCTTAAAGAAACGTTTTTTTCTTTGTTTCACTGGGTATTGTTGTTCATAAAAGGGATAAAATACCTATATTTTATTGGTTGAGAGCATAATTCAAAACACTTTCATGTAATATCTGTTCCTTTTTTCCTCACTGAGAAGGAACGAGTAACAGAACAAGTAAAGCAGCCACTGTAACATTACAGAGTACCTTTTGGGGATCCTAATAAACAAGTGATGCTTTGAAGAAGCGGAGGAGAAAGAAATATAGTGTCTGCATTTTAAACAGAGAGAGGAAGAAGACTTGAAAAATTAAGTCCAGCTGGCCTCATATCAATACTGGGAAAGATACAGAAACAATTTACTAAGCAGTCAATTTATAATTACTTAGGGACGATAAGAAAAAAACAATAAGAATTTATCAGGAAAAAGAATGTCAAGGCATTCTAATTATTTTCTTTGACAAGGTAGCTCTCTTTGTAAATATGGGGATGGAGTACATGCTATATATAGGTTAATCCTGCATTTTGACTCATCCTCATACAGTTTTCTGACAAGCAAATAAAAGGAAAATGGCCTGAATGAAAGTATTACAAAGAGGCTGAAAGTCAGTGTTTGGAAGCTGGTGTGAGTAGTTACTATTAAAATGGGTAGTTGATAAATCCATTCTGGTCAGTGTTTTGGATGAGTGTACAGACTGTCCCAACAAAATCTCCGATATTCTGAGAATGAGGGAGATTGTAGGTGCTGCTTTCTAAGGCATAACAGATATTGAGTTATTGTGAAAAATTGGAAGAATGATCTGAGAGGAGTGTCAATAAATATTACAGTGAAGCACTGTTTCCAGGGAGGGATAATCACACACAAACACAGAGCAGAGCTCCAGAGAAGGGGTTCTGCATGATTATGGGCTGCAGAGCAAGGATGACTCAAGAGCACAACGTCTTTTTTTTGAACAGCCACTTCATTCTGTGGTGAATTACAAGAAAAGCTCTGTATCAGGCAGAGGTAGGGGTTCCATCCTATTTGGTGCTTTGGGTTCTGAGCAAGCAGCTCAACCCAACTTTGGACACCAGTTTTTCAGGGAGTTGCAGACAAATTGGCGAGTGTCCAGGGGAGAGGAACGGGAATGATAAGCGGCTTAGAAAACATGACCTGTGAGGAAAGATTGAAGGAATTGGATTTGTTTAGTCTACAACAGAAGAGCCTGAGAGGGACATGATAACAGTCTTCAAGTATGTAGAAGGTTGTTGTAAAGTAGACAGTGATCAATTATACTCCAAGTTCCCTGACAGAAAAAAATGATTGCTTTAATTTGAAATGAAGGAGGTTTAGGATAGATATTGGAAAAATCCCACAAAAAAAATCCTTTTACCATACTGATTATAAATAATCATTTGAACAAGGTACCAAGAAAGTTTCAAGAGTTTTTAATGAATTCATTAATAAAATAAGTAAGGGTCAGATAAAAGGCAGGTATTTTCAGTGCAGGGATCCACTAGGTAAAGTACTGGGGTTCCTTTTGTGTCCCATATTCTCTGATTGCTAAAAAATAATCTGCTCTGTAAAAGTTACCTAAGCTTCAGTAATGCAAGAAGTAATGAGTTTTCTAATTCATGCTAGGGTAATTTACTTTATTTGCATGTCTGAATTTGTCTTCTGGTTTTGTTTCTGAAAAACAGGGGTACAGTTGTTCAAAAGAATTTCAATTAGTTACTTAAAAAAATCCAACAAAAAAAATCAACCCTGTGTGTAGCAAGCCACTACTGCCATTTTTATCTGAAGTTTTTGTAAAGCTAAGCAAATGAGGCATTTAAAGTTTTAAGTTTATCTCTTACAGCACAAAGGCCATCAGTGACCTAGTGGGTGTATTTATTTCCCAGACAGCATTAACTTATTTTTGTGTTTCTGATATACTTGTAACTATGGAATTTTCCCTATAGAACTGCAAATATGAAAACATCATTATCACCACCTGACCTTCCCAGCACATTAGCAAGGAAGATATCAGGGAAGGTGAGGTAAACCTAGACTGTGTATTGCAGAGACTGAGGGGCAGACATTCCCTTCTGCTGAATCTGCTTTGAGAGTGCTAAGTTCCAACAAAGAAATAACAAGACAGGTGAGAAAAGACAGCATCTGAAACCACCACAGGAAGATCTGCCAAGTATCAAAGGTCTGTGGCTGAGCTCTTGCCCTGTGTTCAGGAGGAATAAAAACAAGGCATCTAATTCTCTTCTGTTGCTATTTTTTTGCCATCCAGTGCAGTTATTTGATTTATTTTCAACACAGGTTAGGGAAAGGAGATACTTACAGGTTAATAACTATGAATGGAACCCAAAGGGACTTCCTGGGTCACAGAACCCAGCCCCGTTACTGCAAATTTTCAGTCCATCTGTCCTAAAACAAACCATGAACAGCAGTAAGAAGCTCAGCCAAGTGCATGTCCAGCATTTCCCAGCTGGGACTGCAGGTCAAAAGCAGGGAAGGAATTGGTAAATGAATTTTTCTCATTTCTAGGCTGTTGCATTAAACTAATTAATCTATTGGAAGGAGGCAAGTTAAAGGGGTTAGGAATGCATTTCAATAAAAAACAAATAAGAGGTATGAGGAGAAAAGTTTTGTTTAAAGCTAAGAATTTACTTTCATCATTTGGTATCAATCCATTTATATGTTTAATTACATGTTTGTGAATGAAAATGCAGTTAAGACCAGGTAAAATTTTGTTAAAAATCCTTTTCAAATATGTTTGTATTAAGTTTTCATCTGATGTGGATAGACTCCTCAATTATTTACCTTCTTTCACATTTTACCTACTTAAAATGTTGTATGACCACTTCCTTTCCCCCTGAGCATTTTGGAACCCCCAGGAAATATAGCCCCTATATAGCATATCACTGACAAAAGAGTCAGTAATCAAAAGGGGTTTCCAAGCTTGAACTAGCATAAGGCCTCCCTCCTTTCCAAGTCCTCCTAATGGTCTACTTTTGTCCTGTCTGAGTAATCAGCCATTTACAAATGGCAATCTGGACAGAGCTACAGTTTATCCAGAGCAAAGGAGCACAAAAATATTGCATCCTCAATTCAGCCTTAAACTTTGCCTTTTTTAACCTACAAGCTCCACAAAAGCTGTTCTACCTAGTTTATTAGCATGTATTGCTGAAGACTTGTCTTTTCAGTGATACCTGAATCATTGCACATACCCACCATGATCCTGAAAGCATCCCTAAGATACCTCACTGGAGTCCACGCCCAGATGGACTTTCAGCTCTCACCTTTTTGACCCTGCTTGAAACTCCTCATCGACTCACATATTTCAACTCCTTTTTCTTGGCCAGTCTCTTAGGGCTACCTTTCTTTTTGTGTCTTTATCCATTTTTTTTTGTTGTTTTTGTTTTTTTGATGTTCCTAGAGTGTACTTTACTCCCAGTTTAGCTGGCTATTCCTTCCCTCCACATGGACTACAAACTACTTTCTTTTGTAAAGAGACAGCACCACATCCCACCGTCCCACAACATGATCTGCTAGAGCAGATAAATGTCATTAAATGACATAGTATTTATGTTTAGGCATCAGGGTTATCCATCACATTTTCCTTTCACATACTGTTTGACATAATCCCCTTCTCTCCAAGTAGGCATACCCAAAGGGTCTTCAAGAATCCAAGATATTATAGCTGTGTTTGTGCTGATAAACCTGTCATGGACAGGGACTGTTCTCTTGTCCCTGCCACAGAGCATGTGGCACTGTGTCTCCTCTGAGCATATGATTTCTGGGTGGATCTAAGGTATAACTGTTACTTTAAGTGATTTTCTTCAGGTGTGCTCAGTAAGGTGAGGACACTCTTTCTACCAGTAAGAGCCAAGGTTTCATAGGGTGAAAACTGTGGGTTTATGTTGCATGCCTTGGTGCAAAGTTGTGGAGAGATCTTTGAATGCAGAAAGCCTGTGCAGGTAGTATCAGAGGAAAGCACAGGCTCTAAACTGTTGTAGTCTCACCCACATTACTTGCTGGGAAGTTCTCCCTACCATATGTGCTGTCCCATCAGTCATGTCTGGACATTATTACTGAAAAGTGGTAGTTGGCACAGGCAGCTCAGTGATCAAGTTCACTCTCTGGCCTTGATTTATTTAGTGATATAGTTATAGTCTATGTTTTGAACATGCTGTACAGACCATTATCTGTTTTATTTTTGCTCTTATGTACTAAGGCAATGTGTAACATATCAGACACTAACCACTAACGTTTTTTAGGATATTTTCAACCACAAAATTTTTTTATGGCAATAATAGCAATAATTAAGAAATGAGTGCCAAAATGTAGCTCATTTTTTGCATGTTATAGCTATTCTCCAAATCAGAGAAATGTCCTGTGCTAGGAAATAAGAAGCAAAGGGTGGCAAAGTTCATGGACAGTAACTTTTTTTGAGCTGGAGACATTTCTAGACATGTTTATTATCATTTTGTTCTGATTCAAATGCAGGTTTAACAGCAAAATAAAAAGCTGTCTTGTTTAAAGGAAGATGTAACTCATTTTATGAACAAGAACAGCAAACAGCTGTTTCCATATGTTGCTAGTATCAGGAAAAATTCTTTTTTAAATGGCATCTTTAAGATTAAACTCTGTGCTGAAAATAAACACAACAAAAGCGCGAGATGATTGAGGAGAACAGTGACCCACTCCAGGAGGAAATACACTTTGTTTCAGCTGGTGATGAATCTGCATGACCCAGACAGAGAGTTCCAACACTGACTATCACTGTATTCTGCAGTATTTTGACATGTAATATAAATGTCTGTGATAAGGGATAAAAGGCACGTTGGGCCATCTGTGCTAGTTTTAAACCTGTTTGTCCAACTTTGGGATGTTGTAACCTTTTTTTTTATTTGTTGAAAGTGAATTTTTAACATAGTTTGGACCTAATTCTGCTTTCTGTAGTATCTCTATTAGAAAATGTTTTAAGTGCAACCCTCTGTTAGCCAGATTGAAACACAGTTCATGAAGGTGTCATCGTGCTCCCTTTGAAGTTGAAGGGAGACACATCTGCCTTGAATGAGAGCAGGATCAAATCACCTAAGCAAATGGTTGATTAATCAGATAGTTCCAAGGAAGCCAAGTATGGTTTGAGACCTTCTGTAAAGGAGACAAAGCTCTGGCTTCAGTTTTAATAATGAAGTCTTTTCCTTCATAATGGCTAGAGTGTGAATCTCCTGCTGTCATTCTCATGCCTCCAGATTTGCTTTTAGTCTTATGGACCTTTCTTCTCTAATAAATCCAAAGAGAGCAGTGAGATTTGCAAGCACATTTAGGGCTGTCTAGTTCTCGTAGCCTGCTCCTGTAAACTCTGATCACCTGCTCCTTGCTACATTTTCATACAATCATCTTTATGGGGTTTTTTTAATTGCTTCAAAGGGTTTTGTAACACAATCTAAGGAACCATATATATTTGGTAATGCACTATCACTTTTAGATTGCAAAAAAACTTTTTAGAGCTCGTCTCTTAAATGGGGGAAACTTTGCTTGAAAACTGCTGCTTGAAGATTAGTTGAAGAACGTGTGGAAGGCTCATGTGGGTATGCTTGTCCAGAAACATACACATGCCAGTTAGATAAGCTTCATGATTTTTTTTCCAGACATCTTCAAAAGAGAATTAAATTTGCTTTTGCATTACTGGTTTGCAATATTTTCATGATATACAGAATGTTTTTGGGTGGGTTTTTGTTGTTGTTGTTTTTTTTTTGTTTGTTTTTTTTACTTTGGTAGCCATATATTTACTTTTTATTATGGATGGTTGGAAAATCTTGAAAAGATGAGCCACCTACTGACAGTGTAGAGAGCCTGAAACAGTAGCTCCGAGGCATTTGAGTTCTCATTTCAGCATCACACTGACTCTGACTGCAGCACCCATCCCAGCACAACAAGCTGGATGGTTTACCCAGGTCCCTCCCAACCCTGCATTTCTATTGATCTGGGATTTCAGAAATGACTCCAGTCCCAGGATTATGGGAAAGCCCTTCCTGGATGTGTTAAAAGCACCACTCTGCAGCCATTTAGCCTTCACTACAGTGTTCCATAGTTTTTAAGATGATCACAGCCAATGTATATTGCTGTGGGTTATATCATCTGCCTTCCCTGTTTTGCCAGAGTTTTGTTCTTAATCATGTCACTCTTGCTGTGTTTCATATCTGGGCAATCAGATGCATGTTCTTTACAGTGCTGTGGTCTGAACCAAGAACGTGCATTTCAGGCTTGTACACATCCAGGCAAAGTGAGCAAAGGAGAATCCAAATGTTAGCAACTCTTGCTTTCTGTGTCTGCTGTGGAAGATTTATCTGGATATACAGTTGTATGCTGGTTTAAACAGGGAAGTGACATTTAGAAAAAATCCACTTTGGGGGATGTTATTGAAAGAACTTAAATGCATGTTATGATTAACTTGCCAAAGCTACTAGGAGTAAACACATCCTTAACGTAGACTAAGACGTCTTCACATAAAACTCTTTCCCACATCCCACTCCCTCCCCTTCACCTCCCAAGTTTCATCCTAGCCTAAGGCAGTAAAATCCGTAGGGTGGGGGTTTCCTTAAGCACATTGTATATGAGAGTATGTGACTTATCATCTCTGTGCCTCATTTACAGTGAGACTTAGCAGCTGCTTCGCAACCATGTGATACATTGAGCTTTGTATAATAGTTCACTTGAAGGTCTTTGCACAGTTCAGGCATGTCAGCTGAGTACCTTCAAGCAGCGCAGCGACTTGTAATTAGAGTGGCCCGAGGCTGCTTTCCTTTCTGAGGGGCTTTGTCTTCCCCATGGATGCCAGTGGCATTCTGTATCCAGAGGCTCACCATCCGAGTGCACCAACGTGGGCTCAGCGGGCGGCAGGGGGGATCCGAGGTATGTCAGGAACTGAAAACAGCTATGAGAGTTCAAGCCTAGACAAAGGTCTTGTTAGTCATTTGAGCACAAAGCATGCAGCACCTTGCCTCTCTGCTGGATCCCGCAGCAGGTAAAGAAAGAACCGCCCTGTGCTTTACTTCAGAGGAGTTATGCCCCAGTCCCTTTCCAAAATAAACAATCCGCTGTGTTTATCTGTAATGACTTTTGCCACTTTAAGCAAGCTGGCTGATGCAGGCATTCTTGGGAGGATGTCAAAGGAAGAAGCACACTGTTTTCTAAGCTGGCCTTTTAAATGACTGCATCGCTTCTGCAACACTCTGAAAGCTTTATATCCTGCCTGCAAATTCCCATTCATTTTCCCTGAGCATTTTTGGAAGCACAGACTGAGCAATTTGGAAGGGATAGACCTGAACTTCCTATTTCTGTCATTCCATTTCTGTTATCTACTAAGTCAGAGGAGGAAAAAAATGAAGGAAAAAAACGAAACATTTTTATATGGAAGGCAAACTTTTGGCCACTCAAATTTGCAAAGGCATGTTAAATGCCTTAACAAAGGAGAATATCAAGCAGCAAATCGGCAAAGCATTGCTAAACCAGCTGCTCTAGGAAATGGAAGATATTTTTTTATCTCACTAAAGGGTTACTTTTGAGGGTTGGGTTAGGAGGAATGGTTCCTCACATCTATAAGCTGGCACACTCTTTTCATCTGTTGCTCTCCTGCGTTCGTTCTGTAGAAAGTATAAATCAGTGTATAAGAAATGTCAGGTCTGACTGAGTGTAAGAAAGCATGTTTACCTTCTCTTGTACCTCTGTCTCATGGCTCACTGAACAAGAAATATTTCTAGTGCCCACACTCACTGCTACATGAGAATTTTTTTTCCCCTGCGGAGCTGCAGAGAATCGCCATTGATCTGGGTACAGCAGTTCTCCCTCTGTATCACCTTCTATGCCCACTTCCTGCTGCACCTGGCTGTGACATTCCATCACCTTTAGAAGGGCAAAATGCAGTGCATGCTCACCAAAGTGGCTGAGGTGACACACAGGTGACCCTCTGTTCAAATAAATATGAGGTGTCCCTTTTTATGAATGAAGAAATAGATTCCCTGTGAGTACTGCTGGGAGGCACATGTCTGCCTCCTTGGAAAAGCAGGGCTTGAGGCAGCACATCCCATACCCACACAGCATATGGCCCTTGTGGCTATATTTATCCCTCTAAAAACAAAAGATGCCAATGGATTGTCCTCTGGCCCCCAGCCTGCTCAGGGTCAGCTGTCCTCAGGGCAGGAGGGTCTGGTGAACTATAGCTTTACTAGTAAATGAGATGTTTGGATTAAAAATAGTGGATTGGCGGCATTTCTGCATTATGAGGCTGGTCCCTGCCTCTGAGCAGTACCCACCAGAACTGTCAGACATTTGCCAGAGATGATCCAGAGGTCATCGTGGTCCTGACACCATTCCCAGTTGGCCAGCTGGGCACAGTCCCCCTCTTCTAGTGGGACAGGGGCGCTCTTCCTTGCCAGTTGGCCTCAGAGCCAGAGGCCAGTCCCAGGCATGCTTAATTACCAGTATGAGTAGCTGGACCTTGCACCCCTGCAACTCAGAGAGAAACTTTGGGTTTCCTCTGGGCCGTGGGGTATCTCTGTGACCCCAAGACATAATTGCCATGTCAGCCTTGGTTATTGAGTTCAAAGTATTGGAAATAGCTGAGGGCTATGTTGCAAAAAGTGTTTTTATAGCACAGATTGAATGTGTGTGATGAATACACAGAGGTGTGCCAGGAGGACATGGGAAGTGCTTAGAAGAGCAATGTCTTTTGGGATAGCAGAAGATGGAGGGAGAAAAATGTGATACCATTTTAACCAGAATGCCCTTTGGAAGTGGTCCCTGGGGGGAAATAACCCATTACTTCCTCCAGCACGTTCACTACCACGTGCTGACACCTTTGCTGCGCCGGTCTGCTGCTCTGGTTGCTTTTTCTGATGCTGTTTCTGCCCCCACGCACCCTGCCTCTGCCACCCCTCCAGTGAGCCAGGCAGCAGCAGACAGACACACAGACACACTCCAGACAGGGCTCCCCTCAGGTCTCTGTTGGGCAAGCTCGGGCCACTGGGGAGCTGGGCAGTACAAACCTGGCATCAGGGTTATGTTGTTGGCACTCTGAGTAACAGCTGGGTTTGCTTCCAGCCCTGAGCTCCCTGCAGTTGTGGGTGGGTTATTTGCTAGAATAAAGCTGGATAATTTAGCACTGATTTTTGAGTGTCTATGTTGCGTTTTTGTCATGGCAGTCTAAACAGACGAGAAAAATTCCGCAAGATCGCTTGGGCTGTTCTTCTGTCTCTAGAAAGAGCAGCCTAGAAACTGCTCAAACCACTGGGACTGTTTATCTAGATTTGGGGTTTGGATACTGTAGGTCACTCGGTGCGAACATTATTATTTATACCCTCCAAACTCCAAGAATATTCAATAATGTTGAATAGATTTTGGGCTGGTAGATTCCTTGTATATCCAAAAATAGGGAAGCCTGATGAAATTATTTCTGTGCCTGTCCTGGGTTTGTAACAAAAAGTTTTGACTTCAGGCCTTGGATTCTCTCTCGTATTTTGAAATCAGTATCTCCCTTTATTAACTTGAATGTTCTGAAGCTTACCTAATTAGCTATGACATAAGAATATTGTCACTTGGCCAGTTTTCCTCTAAGAGATAATATTTTATGAAATTCTACATATGCATTGCTAAATTGCTTCTTGTTTTTAGCTGCTCTTGGAAATAATCATTTTATCAAACTCATCACAGAATTAAACTTGCAGATTCCCAGGCACAGGGCTCATGCAGCAAGCTTGTATTGAGCTCATGTTCTTTTAACACTGAACATGTCTGTGATGGTGTCAATGACAAAATTCCATTGATTTAAAGGAAAGTAGGATGGAGCCCAAAATGCTAATTCTGTTGACTTTTTTGTTGGACTTCAGTTTAACCCTACAGCACTGCTTCATTTCCTATGGCTCAACTTTATCTGTTCATCTCAATACCCCAAGTTTACATGACTCCCTTTTTCATCCCATCAACAAAGAATTATGCTGAATTACGTCTTTGTTACTATAGGGCAGTTGTGTGTTTGAGGTATATTTTTCACGAGGCATTTTGGCCAAGTGGATGAGGTATTAATATGAGAAACTATAAACAAATCTTGGTTTCTAAACTGCGGATAGAGTGATTGGCTTAATTTGTTTCTATACACTGCCATCTTGAAAACTAAACTGAAGCATCCAAATTAAACAGGAGATGTAAATATTAGCCAGATGTTCCCTGGTGTCAGAACTCTTTTTTGTTGGCTTTTTTTTTTTCCCCCCCTCTTAAATGGGTATGATTTTTTACATCTAACATAATGACCTATGTTTTAGATTCTGGTCCTGGCCTAATGGCTTTTTATCATATGATTATGATATCATCTAATCATGTAAGCGTCATGAGATGCTGTTCAGCTTTGCTGAAGCACATGAGTGTCAAACTGCTTAGTTTAGGCTGAACCATTCGTCTGACTGTCTTAATGTGGGGAGTGAATGTGCTGTTAATTTAGGAAATGCCAGCTGAGGCTGAGGGTTTAGTGAGCCAAGCAAAACAGAACAGTGACCACAGATTGAAACATTACAGAGTTCCTTAATGGTTCTGTCAAAAAGAAATATAACCTTTTTCTTCCCCTACAGAAGTTGCAATAGTCTTCTGGTGCAAGTAGCAACCAGTAGGGTTTTAGCATTGATAAACACGGATGGAAAAGACAGGCACTTGACTTAGCTTTTGGTTAATGCTTTTTCCTGAAGACATTTGTTTGAATTTGATGGTAATGAAGCTTTTGGTTCCATTCCTCACATTTAATATTACAAGGCAAATGACTGTAGCTACTAGTAAATCAGGATTTCGCAGATACAAAAGGAAGATTTTCAATATAATTAAAATTGTAACACTGACTTTATAAATTTAATGCAAATGAGGAAAGCAAAATGACAAGTCTTTATTGTTTTTCTTTTTTCTCCACAGTCTTACTCAGAAATATGGTCTTTTTAATATTCCTTTAGTGCAGGTCTAGATATGTGAGGTACTGAGAAGCCTCAAGAACCTTGAATCTTCTCCTAAGCACTGACAAAGCTCCATGAATTTGGCCATAGAGCTTGGACAGTTTGGGGTTCTGCTGAGAGGGTTTTCTGCAACAATCCTTACTATAAGATCCCTTTAGTGGCATGTCTGAAAGGGCTCTTTTGCTTTAGTGTTGTTTTTTGTTTACTGATCTCTTCAAAGCTTTGCTGAACTTGGTTTGGACAATAAACAGTTTTGAGGTGTCTGCTTTGCACCCCAAGGACTTTGCTGGGTGAAAGAGGGAAAGCTTAATAAATAGAACTACTGTCATTATTCTTTATCTATCCAAAGCTTTGTTAGAGAAAAGAGGCTTGCCTGTGAACGCTCCTCTGCAGAAATTCTCATCACTTAGGCCATTTAAAAATAGACTAGACAAAGCACTAGGGAGCACGCTGCAGAGGGCAAGCCTGCACTGTCAGCGAGAGGGACTAGATGACTTTCCCATATCTCTGCTATTTTATTGTAGTGAGGTAATATGTTACCACTGTGTCCTCTAAGGCAACAAAAAGGAATAAATTAATCTCAAATGCACATCTGCCCCGAGAATTCCACCACAGTCAAGCATCTGGAAATGACCAACTAAGAATATTGCTATTAGTGAATTGAGAGATATCCTTCACAGTAAGGAACATCAGTGCCTGAAAGCAAGGCTTTGAAGGCCCTTCCAGCTTATGGGAAAGCATTTTCCAAACCATCCTTGTGAAAATGATGTAAATGGTCTCTTTTTGCCTTCTCTGACAAAAGGTGTGAATTGCCTCCAGTGACACTGCCTCCATCCATCTTGCCAATATATGAAGTACGCAGCTGTGTGAAACAAAGGAGGTGGATGCCACATCCACTCCCGGAAGGTTCTCATTGCATTGCAGTATCAGGCTTTATTTTGGTTTATTCCTTTATTGCCTGAAGCATGTGAAAGAAATTAGGCTGTATTTCTTGTAGAGGAAAGTGGAAATGTATCTGTGGAAACCAGTGCACCAGAAGGAATGGATCAAAATCTAAAGAAACTTTTAATTTCAGTTACTAAAGGCACTTTATATTCTGTAAAGCTTGTTTTATAGCACTTAAAATAAGCAGAGTGAGCCTTTAAAATCATTGTGTTTGTTTGGCCTCATACATTAGGCAAAAGGTCATCACTGGGTTTGAATTTTGAGAGGCTCCCTATACAGCTGACTGAAAAGATGGGAATTCATAGTGGTAAATTAAACATTCTGAACAATCCCAAACATGCAAACCACCACAGATTAATAAGCAAGATGTGCAGGTGCCCCAGATGAGTAACTTGTTATACTTCTCACCACCTCCCTCTCTCCTTTCTCAGAATTTCTTTGTTTAATGTATAAAATGATCATTTAAAAATCCCAGTAACTGGGCCTGTCTTCTTATATACCCAGCAAGATTTGTACTCCATTATCAGCGATTATTAATTTGTAGCTCCCAGTTCCTCGGTAGTCTTAAGGAAAAGCACCACCACTCACTAGCAGATCAGAAATGTATTCATATTAATCTCTTTTTATGCTGCCTACCTAATCTTTTCTGAGATAATATATTCCAAGTTCTACACCTGGAGTCCCCAAAACCCCAAAATATAGCCTCCAGTCAAACTGGTTTTGCCCTGGCCTTGTTAAAAAATTACACTGTGAAGAAAATACTTTATTTCACCCTGCATATAGCGACAGAATGTTTGTTTTCCATTTAATATTTTGCAAAATCTATTCAATATAATTATTTGCATTAAATACTTCGGGTTTTCAGTAATTCAAACTGTAGTGACAGGACAAGGAGTATTGGGTTCAAAGTGAAAGAGGGGAAATTTTTAGATTAGGTACACAGAATAAATTCTTTATTGTGAGGGTGGTGAGCCACTGGGACAGGTTATCCAGAGAGGTTGTGGACGCCCCATTTCTGGGAGTGTTCAAGCACAAGTTGGATGGAGCTTTGAGCAACCTGGTCTAGTGGGAGATGTTCCTGCCAGTGACAGGAGGGTTCAAAATAGATGATCTTTAGGACCCCTTCCAACACACAAACCTTCCTATGAGTCTATAATTCTATAAAAATACTTCAAGAATCTCCTTGTGATTAAAGTGTGATGAGACTGTCCCTTTAACTGACTCTCAAATCTACCATTATTTCTGCAATATTAATTTTTTAAGTGGTAGCACTTCTATTATCCCGGGTTTGCAGTCACAGCAGCTGTATTATCAGTTTCACTTAAGTGTTATTAGTCACAAAATGCTGATATCACCAAAGCCCTGTGGTAAATGAAACTCTCTTACAGTATCACTAGTTTTACATTGGAGCATTTACAAATCAAAGATAAAACACTCAGTAAAAAAATAGAACTAAACAAAAACCAACAACAAATCAACCAAACTCTCCTCCTCCCTCCAAAATACAAAGATCTACCCCTGAAAGCCCAACAAACACTCAAATATATGAGGAATGAAGATCCTGCAAGAAAAATTGCATAGCTTCAAGATGGAACTAAGACTGACCTTCATCACAATGACATAACACTTGTGCCTATCACCCTGTGTGACTTCAAAACTGCCCAGAGTGGAAGATGTAAAACAGTCTCCCCTGCATATCTCCCCAGAGTGCGCTGCAGCTGAACTAAGTAATGTCTCAACTATTTTCTGAACCTACCCAAGATAGGAGTTGAAATCCATCCAGGTCCAAAAGGCTGCAGCAACTTCAATCAAGGTTCCTGTGTTCCCCTGGCAGCACCTTTCCCATGGGCCCAGGGCAGTTCTGGACATGAGTGCTGCAAAGGAGACAAAGGCCCTGGGAAGGTCTGGAAATTCTTAACTTACCTACATCTTCTATTTTTAATGTGCTGAACAAACAGTTTGAATTACCTACAGGCCTTATTCTAGCATAAATCTGCATTGCAGCCCAATGCTGCAGCCATGGCTTGGGGGCTGGATTTCAGAGGTTTCTTAGTATTTTGGGGGCAATATCTGGAATGACCTTTCAAAAGGTAGTGAACAGAAAATACTACAACCTTGCTAAAAGAATAGTTTTTCATGTTTAGAGAAAAGACAATTAGGATTTAAAGGTGTGAGTTTGTAAGTGGTATTCCCAAGGGGATGTGTGATTTCTGTTTGTTGTATGATTGTTTTATACCATATTTACATTGGCCGGGAAGGAATTCCCATTTCCTTTTCTCCCTTGATGTATATCTTGGCCTCTACATTGTTTATTTATTTTCATTCCTTTGAAGCATTTAGTCACTGGCCATGGCTAGAGACAGGTGAATGGATGCACTAATACAGGTTCAGGGTGCTTGCATGGCTTGTGGTCCTCCCACAGCATCAAACCCATGTGCCATTTTGGCATCAAAATCCATTGCCCTCTTTCCCAAGGTTGCACTGGCAGAGATTTTTCAATGTTTATATTTTGCTTCCCTCTGCAGTGTATTTAGCCCCACAAATCACCTGTTGTGACAAAGACTGTGGATGATGGTAATGCCTTTAGTTGACCTCTTCATTTTCTTGTCACATTAATCATCATGACTCTTAGCCTTTTTCTGTTGGCCCTAAGTTTGCTGCAGAGTTATAGGGACTATTCAGAGTGGATCAAAATACAGAACAGCCTTTTGTTTGCCTGCAGTTTCTGGAAACACATCATGTCTTGACACCACAAAATCTGTTCAAGAAACCCCTATACTTACGCAACATTACTCCTGGAATCTGATTCATGGTATCCTCATAGAAAGTATAAAACTGTTCTATTTTTAATAAAGGTGACTTAAGTGAGTTTGAAATACAAAAAATCTCTGAGAATCTGGACTAGTCAAGTAGGGCAAAATTGATGTATTTGTTATTGCTACTGCTTTGGCTGTCTTACAGAACTATAACAAACGACACTGACCTTAACAAAGACAACAGGACTTCAGTATGAGATACAGAAAATGATGAAAAAAAGAAAATATTTTGTCACATTTTGGTAGGAAATATGTGATTAGAATCTTGTCCCTGCTGAACAATATTAACTGTGGGCTCCTAATGCGCTCTGGCTGGAGCTGCAATAAACTCTGCTCGTCTTTGTGACTGGAGGCTGCACAGTCCTTTTTAGAAACTGTGGGTGCAGTACATGTAGTTGTCTCACAGAAGGGGATACTTAGGCTCAGAAAGCCTACATTTACATTTGCCAAATTTGCAAAGACTCCCGTAGCAAGGCCTCAAAAAGGTTCTCAGAGCTTCCAGATGCTATTTGACTACTGCAGACACAAAGCTACACTTCCTATGATTTAAGCCAATAATTACACCAAGGATATGTTTATCAGCAAGAATCAGTCAAGGTTTTTGTGAGTTTATGTCTCAGTAGATGCTAACTGACATTTAGAGACTTACTATGGTAATTTGCCATTAGAATTTTACTGAAAAATACAACAAAGACTATAAAAAACATGTACAAATAGGCACAAGTATATACACTAGAGTAAAAATTTCATGTTACGAGACAGAAGTGGGCAGTTTTAATTTATGATAACTGAAGGAATCTGAGATTACTACTCACAGGATTTCCTTCTTTCATAAGATCACAGTAGTATAAATAGAGGTGACATATTGCTTCACTGAGAGCTATAAACTGCAGGTCTGTCTTATTCAGTGGTTTGCAGATGGGAAAATGTAGGAGTTGAGGCAAGGAGCTGCAGACAAATCTTAATGTCTGCACAAGGTTCCAGGCCTTAAGGTTTCGGAAGTCTATTTTTAAACTTGGTTTCTTTGAAAAACCGAGACCTACGACTAATGCTTGTCGTTATGGTATAATGATCTATCTTCTTGCCAGAGTATTTGGGGATTACATTTCACAGAGAAGCAGAGCTATCTGCCAGAGATTGCTCTTCATGTTTGTATCTGTTTTCTCTCTTTCCTAGTAAATTCTGTAGCCTTCCATAGTTCCTAGGGCATTAAAACCAACTGTGCAAATGTCTCCTTTTCCAGATTTCAACATATCTGTCTCTGCCCAAGCTGACTCTTCTGGCAGACTGATCATGGAGCTTGGTGTATCAGGAGCCAGCATCCTTCTGATGCTGGTGTTCAAACAGCTCCTTGCTGGGCAGCTTGCTTAAGTCTGCCCAAATGGTCTGGGTATCAGCAAAGATCACTGAAAGACTGAGCTAATACAACCAACTTCAAGAGAAAACTGTGGGAAAAAAAAGGAAAAATGCCCCCTGTTCAAGGATACTTGACCAGATACCATTCCACAAACAATGCCACCACCAAAGACCTCTGAGCAAAGGAAATGAATCTTCACTGCCCTGATTTAACGATAAACTTCCAATTTCACCTAGTTCTAGATAGGGAGGAGGTATTAGTGCATTAGTATTCAATATGTTCTTATACGCAATTTTATGCTATGAAATCAGAAGATTGCGTGTCTTCTGAGACAGGTGACAGCCCTCCCAACCCTCTGGAGTAGAGAGCCAAAGAGCTCTGTGAATGACAAAAGACCTCTGTGGGTAGCATATGATCCACATTTTGTGTGTGTGATATGGCAAATGCATGAGCTGCCTACTGGCTATGAAAATACTTGGAAAATTTTTCACATATGGGGGCTTAAGCATATGATTGCACCATAACATGATAAGTTACACATGTCTGGGCACTGAACAATTTTGATTGTGATATTCAGGTGCATATTAGCCCTGAGGTCTCAAATCCTTTCCATGAGGTGATGCATTCCTCCAATCCCAAAGAGCTCTCCACTGTGAATCAAATACCTCACAGTGATGAGGGCTATTTTTCCATGGGTTTATTTATAGAAAGGAATTATTGTATCACATGTTTTATCTATCAGTTATACAGTCTGACTGAGAATGATGCTTCATGTATAAGACAGGTAGATCCACCTTCTGTTATTCCCTCACAAAAGAGATGTAGACAAATGTGCTTCGTAACTGTGACTATAAACCACTTGAAAAAAGGATTTGAAGCAGCCAGGAGGAGAAATGTAACAGAATATAAATGAGAGAAGAAGATTGGTGAAAAGCACAATCAATATGTCCTTACCATCTTGGCAGTTTTAGGGTCTGAAATACAAGTTTCTCTGGTTTTATTCTCTCCCTTGCTTGACACACAAAGGTTTGCAGCAGTAAAAGTAGAGCTAGGGAGAAAGAAACTGTATGCAGATAAGGAGAAGGCTTCTGTATGATAGAAGCATTGCAGACTTGATCTACTCCTTATCTGCAAGGAAATAAAATGAACAGGAGGATGCATGCTAAATTTGAAACAGGGTTCAGACTCCTTCCAATTTAAAAGAACTTTCCATATTAAATGGTCTGTTCAGACTTGGAGATTACTTTGGATGGAAAGAACTAGAGAAACACTCTTGCTACATTTTAAAATATTCTTACTGCATTGGTTTCAAAACTCAGAAAGAAAGCTGAAACTTGTGTGTAAAATACCCCTCAAAATACCTTAAGAAGCTAAGTGGAGTGGATTTAGCAGTGGTATAAAGTGATCAAAAATAGCAATTAAAAAAACTGCAGGGAAGAGAAAGTATTAGTATTTCTTGGTTTTTCAAGACCTTGTTTTAACAATTTGCTTAATAGTCTGCCTACATTTAGACACATAATTTGAGTAAATTGGGTCTAAATGAAATAGCTGGCAACAAACAGCAAACTGTGTTTTCAGAAATACATCAACAGTTTTTTAAGATGGTTGTTGTTAGTCACGGCAGAGTAGCTCGCTGCACTTCTCAGTCTCCTCAGTTTATTCTGTATCGTGATTTGATTCTGCAAAAGTCATTGGGCTCCTCTACCTGCTTGCCTAAAGAAGCAGTTCACATATTTCTTCATGCTCCAAATTCAATCTTTTGCTCTTGTTCAATGGAAGGCTGAAAAATCAAAATAATTACAATTTCACACAGTGTTAGTACAAAACTTTATGGCACCGGGACTAAATCTGCACTTCTGCAGTCAATTGTGGCCACATTAGGGCCATTATCAGCTCAAGCAGTTACTGAAAACACTAAAATAAAGTTTCACACTGCTTGCTCTGCTGATGTGTTTACCAGGCTCTAATATCTCCTCCACATGAATCCAGATATTTGGGATGTTACATGGTCATAAAGAAGGAAAACCGAGAGAACAAGAACTACCTCCTTCCCCACTATCCTGCCCTCCCCTCACTCTCCCCCTCTGATCTTAGTGAGCTTCTTTTAGACAGGGGTGTAAAACCAAATTTAGTTTTTGGTTACGCTGGTGTGTATCTGATTAAACCCACTGCCATCATGAGAGATACTCTGGTTTTACACAGTTATAGGAGATAGTAAGTTTTGGCAACAACCCTTATGTAGCACAGTGTAAACAGCTTGCTTTCGTGCAAACAAATTACAAAATTGTGTATAGAGTAAGAGAATCCCTGCTTTTAAGCTGTCGTTCTCAGGAAGAGGAATTAAGTCATCCAGCTTGGATGTGTGTAATCCTCTTGAATTCTTCAAATTTACAACTTTCTATTGCTATGTAAACTTGACTTGCCTTGTAGAGATGCTGTTCTCTAATTGTTTGCTTTTTGATGATATAATTTTAAAAGATCATACCGTATCTAGTCATCTTCACCATCTGATGCAATTTAAGGAAAAGAAAAAAGACCATTAAATATAGTTAACACAGCTTGGCTCTGTCTTCTTGTTACTCCCCTACAGGCAATGGAAAAGGAGCCCAGAAAACAATTTGTTTATTATAAGCAGGTCAGTCCTCGGGGGGATTCATGGAATCACGCAGTGGGAGAGGACAATCATGGCACTGAAATGGTGGGTAATTTTATTTGTTCCACTTGATGGTCACAGTGGCATCATGCTGGCCAATTACTCTTGAGTCAGCAGGTTTCAGAGGTTAAGACCCCCTTGTGGGTTGCAGCACTGCAGGCAAAGTATTCAGGCCAGATTGAAACCGTTTCAACAGCAGAGACGCCAGCCGCCTTCTCCCTTGGAGTTCTCCTTTTTCAACTGTGTACGAGACATACATGTGATAAAATAGGCATGTCTCTAGCATCGAGACAGCTTAATTATTGAGAGTGGAAAAAATGCCAACTTCAGATAAAGAAAGGAAGAAAATCAGCCAGAGAGACAGGCTATGCCGAGGAGGCATGAAGCGAACAAATATTGCAAACTTCGACACCAGGTTCCAAAGGAAAGATCATGTCTGGGAATAATCCTCATGCCAATAGACTGCTAGTGTTTCAAGGCTGCTGAACCTTTAACAATTTCATCACATTTTTCTCCAGTGGAAATGTTTCAAGCTACTTCTTCAGTGATCTGTAATTCTAAGGGGAAAAACAGCAGCAAAGCATTTGCTTTACCAGTACAACCTGCCACAAGTGATTGGGCAGAGGCGGATATGAAAACCAAGAGAGCAGAAATAATGTGTGCGAGGGGATTGGGCAGGAGACTTGTCCAGGACAGGCTGAAATTGTTCCATTAGGCTGAGATGAAATTCATTAAGTGACTCACATTTCATTTGGATTGGGATATGGGAAGCAAGGAAGTGGCATTTTATCCTCTTAATGATAATACTACTGTTATGATCTCAGAAACAGGGGAGGTTTCTCAGGCTTAAGCTCTGTTGTGTATGTGACATTTCAGGCTTAAAACATCTCAAGTGTATATTTCCTGTCAGAAATATTATGCTGTGAGAGCTATTCAGTTTCTGAAGGATTCACTGGAGAGTTAAGACCCATGCTTTAATGTTTTTTTGGCTAACATCATGCCAGTTTGCAGTTTCTGGAAAACATCTCAAGAATCTCAGAACCAAGACATAGATGTATTATTATGATGAATAGTGGTGCTAATTTATCCAGAGCCTACTCTTGAGAGACCGAAATGATTAGTGGGACTCTGATGTCTTGCTCCACAAAACTGGATCGATGATTTTTTAAGCTTAATATAAATGTCAGGCTATTTGAATTTGCAGAAAACTTTGGCATGTAGTGGAATGAGACCAAATGTATATGATCAGGGTTTTATTTTTAATAATTTTAATATTAGGAGTAATTTTTCCTTCTTCAGCAATAGGAGGTTATGAGAAAACTTTGATTATGACAAATCCTCCAACTAACTTTTTCACATCAAGATACATTTTGATCTGTAAAATGCTGGTGCATTGCTTTTTTTTTGGAAGAGATTTCCCAGTGAAAGGGGGAATCCAAAGCAGGAAGTTTTTCTAATTCTCTTTATTCATCTAGCACCACTTTATATGACACAAACACTGGAAAAGTTTCACAATGGAAAGTCCTCACACTATGGCTGTAGAAATCCATGTGTCTGGGCATCAAAAGCGAAGGAAAGCCCAGCTCAAACTCTTGTAAATCAGGTACCTTTTACACTGCAGTGATTTCAACAGTGGAAGAAAGTTAAGCACACACTTGCTTAAACTGCTTTCTAAGCTCTAGTGGCTCTGAGTGTTCAGTCATTGTTACAGATGTCTAATGAACAAAGGGCATGTGAGGCTTCATTAAAAAAAAATTAAGATAATAACTTTAACATCTTAATAATGATCTATTTTGCATCCAAGGAATCTTTCTATTTGAAAGTTCAGAATGTGAAACAGAACCTATGAAACAGATCAGAACCAGTCTTTTCCAGTTGTGTTTAGCTGCTTGAGCCACACATTCACTTCTGCCTAAACAGCTGTCAATTAACCCCTGCATGACACATGCAGAGGCAGAGTCTGTACAGTTCAGAGGTAGTCCTACTCTGAGCTGCATCTAAAACACTACTCCATCTTCCAGATTTTGCTCCTGCCTATTTTACAACCTTGGATTCCAAACCAGGGAAGATGTTAGACAAAGAACCAATGGCCTGAAGAAAGAGCTCTGGGAGGATGGAAACTAGAGGAAATATATAGTTTCTCTTTCCCCTGCCATGAATAAAATACTAAATAGGATATATACTTTTTATTCTTTACACTAGTGGAACAAGTGATATTCCTAAGAACAGTAGAATTTCTTTGGTTTAATTGAAAACACTGCTTTATTAAATGTGTATGCTTAGAGATGATTGTCAGTGATGGTATAGAGCTTGTTGTGCTTTGGATGCCCTGGAAAAAATAAGGTATAATTAATTGTAAAGACTCAAGTTCATTTTAATGGCCAATATTTTCCACTTTGGTTGAAGAAGCTCTCTTTATGAGACAAAAGATCTGAAGGAATAACTGATACACGCAGCAAATTTATAAATCAATAAAAGAAGGAATGGGGACGTCTTGCTGCTCTACTGAAACAGGCTTAAATAGATTGTGTACCAAGTTAAAATAAAAGATGAGTAGTGAATTTGCCTAATTTACCCAAATCAAAATAAGAAACTTATTTGTCTCTTAATGGTTTTTACCATAAATAAATCATAATCAGAAATAAGACATGAGAATATATTTTTAATGGTAGGAACCTGTATTTCAACATCCAGCTTGATGCCTATTTCCAATGCTTATTTAGTAATCTTGCCTAATACTATGATTTTTTCTGGGACCTGGAAGATGGGGTGATAACAAATATGTCAATGAGGCATAGAAAGAAAAAAATGCAGTAGTTCGTGGGATTTCCAATCTTCTCATACACTTCTTCTGAAAGATTCTGTAAGATTTCATCATTTACTTCACTCAAATAAAATAGCATATGTTGTGATTAAATACATTAAGAACCTTCCAGGCAACCATGAAATAAATGTCTGTACAAAATTAATCTTTTAAAAATAATATACTGTACAAATTATTGGGGTAAAATATGTCACACAGAAAAGATATTTCAGCCCTTAGGTGTATTCATGAATATGCAGAAACAACCTCAGATGTGGAGAGTCTCAGCAATTTGTTGTAAACATGTGTCCTTGTGTATGGATTTTCATGTATGCACAGGTATAGATTGATAAAGATCTAGTGAACTAAATGCTTCAGGGGAAAACAATTCAGGACTTCAATAAATTTCACTTGGAAGACTTATTTTTGAGACTTCTTGAAGTCAGGTTGATAACAAATGGAATAGCCCATCTCCTACACATCTCAGACAAATCTGCACCTAGTCCTCTCTGTAAATGTCACTTATTAGGGACTTCACTGCTATGACAATAAAAAGAATGAGAAATCTTGCCTTGCAAATTAAAACCTCCGTGAATAGCTGGCAAAGGAGAAAATACATGATTAGTCATTGCTGAAATGCCTCTTCATGTGAGGG
Source organism: Fringilla coelebs (assembly GCF_963513975.1). Taxonomy (NCBI): domain Eukaryota; kingdom Metazoa; phylum Chordata; class Aves; order Passeriformes; family Fringillidae; genus Fringilla; species Fringilla coelebs. The sequence continues at coordinate 42,671,210 of NC_140028.1, read as the reverse complement.
GAAAGCACATGATTTCACATCCAGTCACACTGCTGCCACACACACCCATCAATGCTGTTGTACCTCAACAGAGTGAAAACAAGGCTAGAATTTAGAAGGCTTCAGTAACTTGAATTAAGACCAAATTAAAATTTGGGATTCAACTGAATTTGAAGTTCCATGGCTGGAACAATAAATACATTTCATAAATCTGATCCCAAGTAATTTAATTTTTTCTCTAGGGCTTTTTTGTTCACATGAAAGTATAATGCCCCCCCCCCCCCCAACTTTCCTTTTTATTATGTTTTTTTAACGATAGAATTGCAGACTTCTTGGTGATGGAAGGGATATTGGAGATTGTTCCATTGAAGACCCCTGCTCAAGCATAGTCAGCTAGAGAAGGTTTCCCAGGACTCTATCCAGCCAGGTTTTTAATGTCTCCAAGGATGAACGCTCCACAGCCTCTCTGAGCAACCTGTTCCAGTGCCAGTGTTGGATTCCAATTATATCTTTACAGCTGCCTGCAATAAAAGGTAAGGAGGTATAAGACAATATTGACAGGTGTCTAGAAAGAAGTTATCCTCTTGCTCCGATTCATGTCCTGCTGTGAGCATTTGTATCTGGTTAGTCCTGGGAACTTCCTGGATTAGACATCACCCATCTGGTCAAATCTGAATCAGTTTTTCCCCTTCAAGTGGTCCAACCACTTCTGCAAGTCATCCAGGTGCAAAAAGGAAAAAAAAAAGGAGGTTGGACTCTGGACTCTGACTCACAGTCCAGTGAGATGGATTTAAACCTGTATTATACATAATGGGAGGGCTTAAATTTGAATTTACAGGTAGACCTCCAGGCGCCTTCCAAATTTGCTATTCAAGCTAGCATGCACAAGGCTAGGTTTTAGGTAGACTAGCATTTAAGTGTGGTTTTCTTCCTGAAAGCTTCTGAAACCCTTTTAAAAATAGCAGTAGAAAGGTGGAAAGGTTTTGCTGTTAAGTCACTGCCTGCAATTCTCTTCAGGTCTGCTCTCCTGTGAGTTTTCCACATAAAAATTGCAGAATGACAGCTACCTGTGGAATGGAGCAGCCTGAAGGACAAGCCACAGGGACAGATGCAGATCACCTGCTGTCCTGTCCTTTCTCTGAAACACATGTAACATGTTGCAAACCACACCATTTCCACGCTGCCTCTGGAAAATGCTTTCTTGACAGAAACACTTTTGACCTTTGGCCTATAGAAAGTAGATGTAAAATAAAATTTGGGATTCAATGTCTCCAACTAGACTCTGAAGCAAATTCCCACATTACAGTGGCTTTTTTCCCCTTTTGTAGGAGAGGAAACCTACTGAAATGCACCTTGTTTGTAAGCCCAAGATTTCCTCTGTAGCAAAGTGAGATGGCTCACTAACGTTTTGCCCTGACGCGCAGTGCGAGTGTAACCAGATGTGCACCTAGAGACTGGGACACTGGGGTACACAGGGAATGTGTACATCCACCCTGTCCTGTGGCTAGAGCCTTGAGAATTGGCTTTCCTGTTAGCCATTACCCCCTGACCTTTCCAGCATTTGTCTGGCATGTTCTGCAGGCACTGCTTAGTGGGGAGCCAGAAAAGAGAAGACTGTGGCTATTCACTGGAACCTGGTGCTTTGAAAACTCCAGCATAAAACTGGCTCTGCACTTGGCAGCTGAATACTGATTGTGGGCCTTATGGGGTGAGAGGTTATAATTCACAGCTCCTGGGCTGAGGTGTGGATGAAGGAGGGTTGAATTTGTGATGATTATCCCTTGTGTGTAGAAGAAGAGTCTTATCTCACAGAGTTATCTCTCTTAAAAGGTGGACTGCAGAGCTGCATGGCTCAGATTTCCCTTTTTCAGAGCATCTGTATAGAGGTAGGATTCTTATATTGATCTTGATTTTCCAGAGGGTTTTAGAGTGTTTAGAAAATGTAAAACTTCATAGTTTCGTGTGAATTCTTGCTTCAGTGCAGGTTGGGAATAGGTCTGATGTGATGCTGTGAGTGCTCTGCAGAGCTGTATTGCTCACACCTGGTAAGACCAGTGTTTCCTGAACACATCAGATTTCCTCAGCACACATGATATATTAATGTGCACAGGAACATACCTAGCTCTTTGCTCTGCTGAGGCTTGCTGAACATATAGGAGAAATCCAGCCCCAAAACCTCAGCTGTGTCTCAATTTCATCTAGAGAAAGAGGATAATGCAGATGCATGGTAAACTTACACAGGGACATTGTAGTCACATGCTGCCATTAAAGAGTCAGGGAAAAGTCTGAGTAAAACTAAAAACTATCTATATTCCATAAGCATAAAGAAGATTTCTTGATTTAATATCCATAAGGAAGATTTCTTAATATGGCAACTATGTGCCAGTGTATTGGCTCTGGAAGCCAGTCCACAGGCTGGTTCACTGAGCCATGCATTTTATGTGGCTCAGAAGCCGGAACTGAATGGAAAAGGGAAGTGGAAACAACATTTTTTTTTTTCAGTGTTGAGAATCTCAGAAACCCTCCAAGGAGATGCTACTCCCAGTGAAAGTTTTCTGTTTTTACAAATGTAATCCAGTAGGCTGTTGCCTGCAACACTAAGACAAAAGATCACATTAAATGGTGAAGACCTTCACTATGGTGTTCTCCCATGCCTTCATTCCTTGCTTTGGTCAGCCAGAGAACAGGTTCCTGTGGTAATATTTGTCATGACCTCGGGGACTGTCCCCATTGAAGCCTTTCTGAAGGAAGCAGTGCCAATATTTCTCTTTGAGAATTTTCTGCCATTGCAGTCTGGTTTTCAGCTGCTTGAAGGTGACTACAAGTCCACTGGTTACACTTGATTGCTGTCAAAAGTATTTTTTTTTCTGGGTAACTATGGGAACAAGAGATGCTTTGTATGTTTTCTTTTTAAATGAAAAGTAAGATTTTGGAATAGAGAGAATGAAAATGTGCCTCATATTAATAATACTGCTCAAAAAATAAAGTATCATTTACAGTGTCATTTTAATTCTATCTCTGCTTATGTACAGAAAATGTTTCCATGTATATGTCTCTATTTATGTGTATGTGTATGTATGCATACACATATATGTCTAAAAGGTTTTGTTTAACTTGAAAGAAGTGGGAAATGTAACATAGCTGGAAAAGGTTAAAACAGATGAGTCTAAGTGGACCAGAAAACATATTGCACTGATAAGGATTTTTTGTTTTTGATTCAATCCTACCATAAAGTAATTTATTACCCATCACTTGTTTTTCTAGAAAGGCCAATGCAGCACCATTTGCTGCCTGATTGACAATGTAACTCTCTTTTTACAACTTGTAATTTAAAACAGGAAGGCTGCCATTCACATCAGTTAAGAAGTCTACATTTTAGATTACCTTGAAAGGTTCATCTTTGGCATAATTTACTGGGAGGTTCAAATAGCTAAAACCAAAATGCAGCATTCCTAGCTCAGCATAGTCCATGCATATGTAGTGACATGCAAAATCTAAATCAGGAGTAATTAAAGAAATGCATTTCACTTCAACTCTACACTGCCAAAAACTTATTAATTTTCCTTTCAAAGAGCAGAAGAAATTGTCATTTTATATTCCTCAACAGCAACTGCAACAGTTCAGACTCTGCAAGCCTGGCTTGTCACCTGATCATACATTGAAATCTGCAGCTAATCAGTACTGGTCCAAGCAGGAAAGGTCACAGCAATCCTGCTGAACTATTACCGAGGTGTTACAAGACATGGACATTATTCATCCTCACTAAAACCAGGCAAGAAATAAATAAAATGAAAGAAAAAAGGATTAACTCTTGTATATTTGCTGTAATATTACCAGGAGTCAATTTTTTTCCAGCCCTTCTTCTGCCATTAAATGAACATTTTCTGACCCTAATTCCTATCACAAGCCACATCAAAATCCTACCAGTTAAGCATTAATGTCTGGGCTATACTTTAGGTCCTGGGAGCAAGGTGTGTAAGCTGTACTGTCCTTAGGTTCAGATTAAATCTGTGTCAGGAACTTTTTCCAGGACTGTAGCACTGATGTTTTCATGCTTTCTTCTCTCTCTTTTTCCTTTTTTTCTCCAACACTTCTGTACTGACAAAAGCTGAAGTCTAGTGGTGTGATACTAGCATGCAAGTTGCTCTTGTGCTTGGGCAACCAGGAGAAGCACTGCTGAGCACTTTGTCATCATGAGTTGTGTATATGCTGGTGGAGTTTGCTGCACAGCAACATCAGCAAAATCTCCTGGAGGGAAGGATTGTTTTTGGATACTTCACTGAAATACTGGCCTGCTTTTTTTCCCAGCTGCACCAGATCAGACCGTGATGGCTCCTGGCAATGTGTTAGGCACCACTACCAGAGATTTAAAGAGCATGAGAATAAGGCTAAAGGACAACAACTCATTCACAAGAGTGAATCTGTTTCAAGGGAGGAGAGAGTCCTGCTCCTAGAGAGTTCGACTTGCTCATAACCTGTCAGTGAAAAAGCAATACAAATGCATGGTTTGACTTTACATGGCACCCCTTCAAAATATGTCTTCCTTCTTTCAAAATGAGGGACTGCATGGATACTGTACTACAGAGTTCATCTGTGTAGGTAATATTCACTGCAATTTTAGTTATGGACTCCTAAAAAAAGTACAATACCAGATTCCAAGACATTTCTCTGACAAAAAAAACCTCTTATGTTTAGGAACAAAGCAATGTGAGTAAGAGAAGATTATCTGGACTGGAAGTCCTTAAAACTGCTTCCTGCTTAAAGGGGGGGGGGACAAAAATGACTCATATGATGGCAACATATTTGTGTTTTTACAAATGCTGCAGAACAGATCCTTCCTCTCCATTAGTGACCTAAGAAGCAAGCAGGCATTTACTTTAAGAACTATAACACTCCTTCTCACAGTGTCAAAGCAGCAAGCGTTGTACATGCAGCAGTTCCCTTCTTAAACATATCAGCTTAAAGTGAAAAGAGAAGAGCCATCATTTTAGGTTGACTTCCAGAGGTCTCTTGTGAAATTTTTACCTTTTATTTTAAACAGGGAGATAGAAGCAAGGTGGAAAGGCATTTACCAAAATGTTATGATCTAACCCCAGGCAGCAACTAAGTACCACACCAACTGTTTTCTCATTTCCATGCAAGCCTGGTGGGAGGGGGAAGAGAATCAGAAAAAGGTAGTATTCTTGGTGGGTCAAGAACAGTTTGATACTTCAAACTGAGTTTAAAACATGGTGAAAAGTAAAGGGAGCAGGGTAGAGAGAGCAATAAAACACAAGAGAAATAAGTGACACCTGATAAAATTGTTCAACAACTGCTGACCAATGTCCAGCCACTTCCTGAGCTCTGATCGGCACTTCCCAGGCAATGCCCCCATTTATATACTGGGCATGCTGTTCTGTGGTAAGGAATATTCCTTTGGCTAGTTCAGGTGAGTTGTCCTGGCTGTGATCCCTCCTGTCTTTTTGTGCAGCTGATTGCTGGCAGAGCATGGGAGGCTGAAAAATCCTTGATATAAAGTAAGCACTACTTAGCAACAACAACAGTGTGTTATCAACATTATTCTCATAATAGATCCAAAACAGAGCACTTTAATAACTTCTCTGAAGGAAATTAATTATCTCCCAGCTGAAACCAGGACACAAAGATGAATAGAAAAAGTTTCTCAAACATACAGGAACTCTGATTTAATATCATGTCTGCAAGTTATCTGAAGAATGGTGAGGAATTAGACTTTCAAAAATCACTTGTACTTGGCCTAAATAATAAGCCCATATTATGCATTCTTTCTATTAGTATGTAACACAAAGACCAAGGAGAAAGATGTTAAAAAGGCTGTAAACTCACCACAGAAGCTCAGAATTGCAACCTCATCATTGTTAGCACAGTGACATAAAAATTGTAGCATTACAGGAAAAGGCAAGAAGGCATCACAGAAAATTCTGATTCTTCTTTAGCCTGGGCAACTGTAGAGGAAGATAAAAGGATTTACTAGAGAGGATCCAGAGAGCTCTAAATAGGTCAGTTTTTTAGAAAGAACAAGATACCTAGGCTTGCAGACTTCTGGCTATGCTCCCTTCTTAGCACTATATTGCAAAACAAATACATGTGATGCAGTATGTGGGGTTGCACTGCAGCAAGGGATTATTCCATTTCTGTCAGCAAATGTCCATGTAGATTCAAAACTTTTTGACAGGGGCAAATGCAGAGGTCAAGGTGAGAAAACCACTGTATGGGACAATCCCAGGATGCCTTGTGCATAGAAATGCTTCCACCAGAATGGCACACATAGACATAAAAATTGTAGGAACTTTCTATCAAGATTGTCAAAATAACTCAGTTTCCTGCAGGGATCTATGCCATTTTGGTAAAAAGGAAGTATACTCAATTTTTTTTAAAACTGGAAAAGAATCATATGTTTGAGACACCTGCTTTTGAAAGCTGAAAAACAATGGAATTTTTGTTTTTTGTTAAAAGTTTTAGGCTAACTTAAAAACTAACCAGCATTGTAGCAGGACTGTTTCATAAAGTATTTATTTCCCCAACTTTAATTCTGCATACTTAATTTCACTTGCTGATATATAGATACAAAAATATATATAGTTTATCATGATTTTGGTCGTTCCTATTCTCAGTAATTTCCACATGTGTAATTAAAAAAAAAATCTACTATGGCCTTAGTTCTGATTATATTTTGTGGCAGTAAGAGCAATGATGAGACATACCCGATTTATCAGATGAGTCTGGAGTCAAAATTTCTTTTCAAAGCTAAGCCATGCCAAATTTTTGAGTTTTTCCTGGAACAGAAGATTGACCTGGAAGGTTATTTGTAATTGATATTTACTGCTTGTAAATATCAACTATCTGCCATGTCCTCCTATTAATTGAAGGCTTACATTTCAACAGTCCCTCGGACCTTTTTTGTCTTATCTTTGTTCCCAGAACCCCTGTTGTCCTGCCAGTGTGACAAGCTGGCATATTTGTCTGTGGAACAACAAAGCATTTGGGTTCATATATTCAGGAGCAGCTCTCAGTCATCTGCTGTGACCACCAGACTACAGCCATGACTTCCAAACCTCTGAGAAAAGGTCCCTGGGAAATGAAATTATTGGCAATTGCAACTATTTTTTTTCCTACCAATAGTTGGAAAAGTGGGGACAGAGGAGTGGAGCAATTTCTTGAAACTATCTAGGAGCAGAAAGCCATTTTCCAAATAAAAAATGATTTTTCTGTCATTAGGTGAGAGCTGTCAAAAAATCCTTGCAGTTTTTGAGTGTTAGCCTTGCCCAGTCAGAGCTAGTTAGGATCTGGGCTGAGATGCCAAGCTGTTTTAAAAACACCACGAAATGTCCATCACGAGTCACAAGATTCTTTTTTCAATTTCCTTAGGACATAGCAACCTGGCCTGGTTTCATGTATTAAAGATGAATAGTGAGTACTTTGCTATAAATCTTGGTGAACTGTCTTGCAAAATATCTTTTTATAATGCTTAAAAATGTAAAAAATTATTGACCTAATGACAAATACAATGAAGCTTTAACTGAGATGGGGGGATTTTTATTAGTCTTTTATGCATAATATTATTACTTTGAATTGCTGATTGTTTTCCATTCAATTTTTACTGAAGTTACTTAATAACTGTCACTTTTCATTCTTCTAACTCTTTATTCATTGTCAGCTGTGGATGATCTGCCAGCCCACATGAGAGGCAGGTTACATTCAAAAGAATTTTCTTTAGTTTAGGGGCATGTGCAAAATCTGAGCTAATTGCAGTCCAACTTTAACTGCTTCTTATTAGGGACTTAGCAGATGTCTGATGGCACTCAGATGTTCAGGGCTTGTGCTGGGAGCCCACTGGACTCAGTGAGATGTGGGCTCCTCTGAGGGATCTGTGACACCAAGCTCCTGCATTCCCAGGTCATGCCTTTGGAAAGCTGTGGAGAGGTGATGGGCAGGGGCTGCTGCCGTTTGATGGCTCAGCACAGAAAATTTACTGTTCATACCCATGTGTAGGGCTGTGCAGAAGCCACAGCAATGCCACATCTCCCACATCTCCCTAACATTAAAAGATCCATGATCCCCTGACTCTGACTGCCTGTTTGACACATCTGGGAAGGAGATGATTCCTATGCAAGGCAGAGAAAGCAGTAATGGAATGGGCTAAACGTGAGATGTAAGGAGAATGTAGGGGCTTTGCCAAGTGAAGACTGGCTTTCTGTAATCCCCCTTGGTTTGGCAAAAGGCTTTTTTTTATAGGATAAGTAAAATAAAGATAAACTTCTAGAAAACTATTCTGATCTAGAACATGTGGCATTTTCAGTCATTGCTATGCCAAGTGGAGGGACAAATGGCTTGAAGAACACCCTCCTTTGACTTTGTCCCGCTAGACAGGACCCTTGTGTTTGCATTTAAATCCACATTTTTGAGGGGTGCTCTAGCAACAAAATAAGGGACATCTCTGAGGGATTTTCTGAAGTAGATTCCCCATGCCAGGGCTGAAGTGAAAGGATTTGTGTGTTTGAATGTGCAGCTCTATGTCTATTTGTGTGAAAAAAGGTATGAATATCAGCATGTACCTCCATTGCTTTTCCAAGTTTACAGAGTGAAGGCTACTAAAAATATTGGAAACATGTGAATTTGAGCTGGTATTCATGTGATTCCTGTTTTCCGTGTCTTCTTTTGAAAAAAAAAAATTAAAATTTTGATTGTATAACTGAAAGATATAAAAGGTCTTTTATTCCTTCTTAGGAAGGGCTGCCTGTGACCTTTATCCTTGCAGCTGCTTAGTGTATGCACTGGACAGTAGAAGAAAGAGGTACATAAACAAGAGATGAGAATATTCAATACCCAGGTAAAAGGGATAGAGATGACAGATGTAACAGAAGCCAACTGTTGCATAACTTTTGTCTTGCAGAGATGTGGGGAGAACAAAGAAGGAGGATCATGAATGAGCACTTATGTTTTTGCATCCAAAATGATGAGTGCATCAGAAGAAGAAAAAAAAAGTTGCTTTGAATGGCATTCTTGAAGTATTGGAAAGGTAAGTGAAGAGGAACAAGGTGACCAAACTGCCAAACATGTAAAAACAGCACTATTATGCACTCGTTAATTTTTATTATTATTTTTTTAATCTCAAGTGCAGTTTGGCTGAGACACCCTTATGCTGCAATTCCTGCGGTCCCTGGAAAATACAGTCCCACACTCTACAACCTTCAAGGTTCCTGAGGACTTTGTATGGATTTAAAATGAATGAAAACTTTTGGGAAAAAGCAACAGAGAATGCAAACATCGTTTTTTTTCTTTTCTACTGCTTTGGCTGTTCCCACAAATTTTATGCATCCTGTCAGCCTCCCATGAGAAACTGAATGGTATTTCCACCTCCCCTCAGCCCTGGAGCAGCCCATCTGCAGCACTAGGTCCAGTTCTGGGCTCACCAGTACAAGGCTGACGTGAGAATATCAGAGTCCAGCGAAGGACGACAGAGGAAATTAAGAGATTGGAGCACCTCTCGTATTGGAGTCACTGAGACAGCTTGAAAAGAAAAAAGCTCAAGTCAGATCTTATTAACGTGTATAAATTCCTCATGTGAGGGAGTGAAGAATGCAGTCAGACTCTTAATGCTGCCCAGTGACAGGACAAGAGGCAGTGCACGCCATCTGTAGTACAGAAAATTCCATTTAAATGAAAGAAAAACCCCTTTGGTACTCTAAGTGTGACTGAACACTGGCACAGCTTGCCTGGAGAGGTCATGGAGTCTCCATTCTTTGAGATACCAAAACCCCATCTGAACACAGCCCTGGGTAATCTGCTCTCCCGACCCTGCTTTGAACTGGGGGGTGGGACTAGTCAATATGCAAAGGTGATTTCCCACCTCAATCATTCCATGATCCGCAATTCACTTGAAAAATCTGGTTTTATTTCTTGCAGTTATCATTTGGTACTACAATATATTCAGGTTGGAGTGCACTTCTCACCTTCTACTCCTCATATTTCTGTGAATGAGAGTTATAATTAATATAATCAAACTTTTAGAACACCTACTTTAAAGAGACAAAACCCAACACTTGGGACAGCTAGTAAAACCCATTAATTCCAGCAATACTCATAACTGAAAATGTCTTATTCAAAAATAAAAATAAGTTTTCAAATTAAATATTGATTTATTTTGTGACAGGGGAAATCAGCTGTAGCAGAAGACATCAGATTTAAATTACCAGGTTTCCCATTGTTTTCTTTTTAATTGAAACTATGGAATCTTTACGGTGTTTCATTTTTATATGATTTTATGGGGCTTACAGTAATAGGCCCTGAGTTTGCTTGATGACAACAGGAACTATAATAATCCAAATAATAGAAAGAAATACAGAAGAAAGATTTCATGGTGCCTTAATCTGAGAGGCATTTCTTTTAACCCTTTGGTGAGTGTATAACATGCTTTTCCTAACTCTGCATTACATGGTAAGATAATTGAAGTGCTTTGAGCCTGAAAGTGTACTTTGTTCTTCATTTCATGCACATCTCCCTTCATTCTGCAGCCTCTGAAGTGAAAAGCATGCCCAAACAGAAGCAAGGGAAGAAAGACATGGAAACCAAAGTGAATCAATTATTGCCTTCAGCCTTGAGAAATTAATGCATTTTAACTTCTAACTTCACAAGTGCTGAGGTTGTTTCACTTTTCTCTGAACACTGAAAGCAGGTTGATAGAACGTCGTAAAGGAAAGACCTGGAGCACATATTACTCAAAAAGTTAAAAAGAAAAGTGACAAATTTCAGAAAAGAGGCAGTCAAGATATTCTGAGTACAGGGGCTAAGTTTTCTGAAGAAAGATTTAAAAAATTTAAAAGATTATTTTGATATAGGATAAGAGAAGTGTTGTGAAAAATATTGCAATGGCCAAAGAGATTCAATGGGCAGACTGACCTTGGAGGGAGCTTCTCCATTGTGTGTTGAGAAAGTCATAGGAGTCATCAACCAGAAGCTCAGAACAGAATTCAATTTACATTGATAAATAGCTTGTGCAGGTGCAGAAGGGCATTTCTAAGGTAATGAGGTAAAACTATTAATGGAATATGTTTTGGAGAAAGTCTTGACAGGGAATAGAAAGCAGTCACACAGGAAAAGCAGAGAAATTTAGCTGCTTGGGAAGCTTATGCTGCAACTGGACAGAGAGCTGGGATCTGTGATAGAGTGTTCTGTTTCAATTACAAAGATGAGCCAAAAGAGCTTCTAGCCTTTCCCATCTTTGTGTTTTATGAGTACAGGTGTTACAGGCATGCAAAGTAGCATATCTTAATTGTCATCTCCAAATCAGACCAGTTCCACTTGTGTTTGGTTTAGCATACTGTATTTTGATGAAGTTTTCATCTGATTTCCCTTGAGGACAGCAGTAGCATTTCCACTCACTCAAGAAGTCAAGCTCTTATACTGTTTAATTTACTATGGGCGTTGAGAATTTAAAGTGGGAATTAAAACAATGGAAACATCTTTGTGGCACAGCACAGGAGAGCAAACCTAGAACAGTACAAATAGCTCTTGACTGCCAGAGCTTTACTCATACTCCAGTAAACTTTGCTCTGGGAAGAAGGAGCTGCACAAAGAGCTGCTAGAGCCTACAAACTTCAAAGCGAATGACATGGAAGTGCAAATCAATAGAGAAACCACATGAAACTTTTCAAGGGTATTTGATGCCTTCATGTGTTCATTTTGAAATGTTACCTCACAAATTCCCACTAACCCTATCTTTCTTGAACTCACTAGCTATTTCCTGAAAAAAAAACCCTAGCAGCTCCTAGGGAATCATTGTTTTAATGCTTGGAGAATATGAAAGCTTCACTTGAGCTTCATTTTTCAGTATCATGGTTTCTGTGGAGAAAAGGTGCAAAACTTCCCCCTATTGCCTGCATTATTCCAGGGCAGTCCTGCTCAATCCTCCTCCAGAACTGGGCTGGAGGAGACAGAAGGCATATATGATCTATTGCATTATTTTGCTGAAACATACATTTTTTTTTAAAAGAAATGTTCACCTTGCATTTTCACATCAGTAACATTCTTGGTAAATTGTTGTAATTTTATTTTTGCAATTACTTGTTCTGGTTGGCACCCTAGTGTAGACACAGGGGTCTTCAGACTGGGTGCCAGCTGGTGCTTCTCTGTTCTCTAGCTTTGTACTTTGCTAAAAGTTGAAAACGGTGTTGTTTCACACCAGCCAGTAATGATGAGATGGGATTTGTTGAAGTTGTAATACTTTCATGTAGTTCAGATCTTGGAGTACTTAGTCAAATCACCTGAAGGAAAAAGATTTCTACTTCTCATTACAAAGTGATTTCTTTCCTGTGACATATTAGCTGATATACACTTGTGATGCATTCGCTTGACAGTTCTGATATGTAATACATTTTAACAAAATATCTTTAATCATCTTGAAATTGCCAAATAAAGTATATTATACTGTGACTTGACTACCACTTTAATAGAGCATCATGCAAAGTGTGTTGAACTCCTGTAAGGCTCCACTGACCTCCATAAATTTTGGATCAGGCCTGTGTTCCCTGATGTGAAAGTCTCAGGGACAGTACTATAAGGCCTCTCTAATAGCAACCTTTCCTCTGTTAAAATGCAAGAAAAATGCATTGCTCTTAAATGTTTTTGATAAAATATATTTCACAATGTTGTCACAGTGTTGTAAGTAGGAGAAAAGCAAGGGTTTTAGAGCATTGATTAGAAAAATGCACTGTATATATATGCACTTTTAAAATGCAATGTATATATTCCTTTTTAATATTTAGAACTCGTGGAGTAAGTCTTGACATCTGAAATTCACTTTAATCTTCATTTGGTCATGTAGATACATTCACATTTTTTTTGTGCTCCAAAGTGTGTACACAGTTGTTTAATTAGAACAAACAACAGAAATCTTACTTAAAAATGTTTATTGTAAAAAAGTGGCTAGAAAACAACATCAATTTCACTTCACACTTTCTTCAAGTTATCTATAGATGCTGCTATGGGCAACAATTTGCTTTCATTCATAACACATTCAATCATATAAAAATAAAAATATTTACATTATGTCGACATATTTTACAAAATCATCAATAAAAAAGGCACTTGGAGGGGTAATGCTGAAAATATTGCATTTCCTTTGTGCATTTAAAAAAAATTGTAAAACTCCCGTGGATCCCCTCTCTTGCACTTATTCCCGTTTTTTAAAACAAAAATGAAGTTTAGAGAAACTATTCCTTATTAAAATATGGTCAAGCATGCACCAGGAATGTTTGAAGCTACAGTATTACCTTTTTTTATTTATTTATTTTTTAAGGCACATGCATTAAATTTGTGGCTTTTAATTTTTTCGTACATTCTCTTCTACTTTTTTCCCTCTTTTAGTTATGCAGTTTTAAAGCATTTCAGGTCATTAATGAAGGCCTTGGCTCCTAATAAAATAAAAAAAACACAGCAATGAATAATATTAAACTTTTACTAAGGTAAACTTGGAATACTTTTTAAGGCACCTGAGATAAATGGTGTCTAGCAAGATTCACTTGGGTAGTATTTTCGTTAAAATTTCCACTTAAAATACTGTTTCTTTGGTTGAAATGGCTTGGCAGGAATGTATTGTTAACTTTGAAGCCTTTTCTAAGCAAGAAAAGACGACCTACATTTGGCTTCATCTATAAAGAAAGCTGATAATGCTTCTTCCTTTAGATCTACTTGAAATGTCATGCATGGCGTCTTTCCCCCTATTTCAGAATTCCCACTTAAGAATGCAAATGTATGGCAGAACAGAAACTACTTAAAGCTCATTTCTACTGACATTCTAAGTTCTTCCACTTGCTTATTTGTTTGCTTGTTTGGTGCGTGTTGGTTTGGTTTCTTTGTTTTTTGGTTTGTTTTTTTTTTTATTATTTTTGGCTGGAAAGTAGACGAGAAAACGCCTTTGGATTTCCACTTATCATTTGGAACAGAAGTGGAGAAATGCATCAAGTCCAGGTAAACATTGACTGCATGACTCAGTGTGCTACACAGCAGCCAGATTCCTCATGTTTGTGCAGAAGAGACATTCTGGAGAAAGTCTTGGAGCAATTTTTGCACTGGTATTTCTTCACATCTGAGTGGGTCTGCAGATGAGCCCTCAGATTGGATCTGTCTGCAAAAGCCCTGTTGCAGTGAGGACAGGAAAATGGCTTCTCTCCTACAAAGGAAACATCAAGAGAAAATAGGATAAATCTTAAAAAAAAAAAAAAAAAAGAAAAAAAAGGTACATGTTTGGGACAGGTAAAACCTGCTTTTATCCTAAGAAAAAAAGAACAAACAGAAATGACTTGATATAAGAAAAAAAAGGCTAACAAAAAGTTCAATCAGGCCACAGACACAGCAGCTTTCAGCACTGCTGGCTCTTTTGCAGAACCCCAGTCTATTGAGAATATGTTGTAAAGTGCAGCCTCTGAAAACAAGCTGCTGACACTGTCTGCATCTACAGGTGCATGCAATACCTTTGGACTGGGCTCAATCCAAAATTTTCAAATATTTTCATAGGATATTTTCTGCTTAGACTGTGTGAAATACTGGGGAACAAGGGCTTTGTCTGAAACGCAGCAAACAGCTGTACAGACATTACATTGTACCCAGTGTTATACTCAAAACCCATTTTTGCCTCAATAGAAAAAACCCAACCACGTTGCAGATGATGGGTTTCTAACTTGAGGTAGTGCATGCAAAACTTGCCAGCTCCTTAAGGAGTCAGAAAGCAGCCCCTCATGCATTGCCTGTTTTTTGCTGCCTGATTTCAGAGTCAGCTGGAGCCTTCTCAAAGTTAGTAATTTCCAAAGCCTGAAAGTTAACATAAAATCCTTAAAGCGAAAGTTTCAGCTAGTGGAAATTATCTAAAACATTGTAAAATTATCAAGGAAGCAATGCTGATTTATGCCAGTATCTGGCCTGCAGTTATGGGACCATGCTAAACCCCCCCACTCCCACCTTCCCCCTCTCCCTGCAAGAGGGAGAATTCAGCCTTTTAATGATTCATTTGAAATTCTGTGGGTGCATTTCAAGGTTAGCTGAGAAACTATGCTGGTTTTTCCACCTGTGGAGAAAAATAGCAAAAAAAGGCATCCTGATGTTATAGCAACAAGGAACTGCAATTGCAACGCTTGCTCTTACCAGTGTGAGTTCTGATGTGTCCTTGAAGTAGCCAGGGTCTAGAGAAAGCCTTGCCGCAGATCTTGCAGACACAAGGTAGCGTGTGGGTCCTGATGTGCATCTTAAGCGCTCCCAGGCTGACATACTCCTTGTCACAGTACTTGCAGCTGAAGGATTTCCTAGACTGGGCATCACAGTGCAGCTGCTTGTGTTTGGCCAACCCAGAGAAAGTCGAATAGGTCTTGTTGCACAAACTGCACTGGAACTTTTCGGCTTCGATCGCGTGAGGGTCTGAAAGCTTTGACTGGATTCTCTCTTCTTCATCGCTGATGGGGCTTTCTGAGCCGCTGTGATCTTTGGAGGAGGTGTCAGAAGGTGGAGGTGGGCTGACTCTTCCCAAAGACGAGGGGTATCCAGAGAGCGGAGAGAGGTCGTTGGGTAATGGAGACGGTAGCAGCCCGGTTGTAGTCCACACAGTAATGGGGTTGTAAGCTACTGAGCTCAGGATCTCTGGCTGCGGTATGATAGGGACTGGATAGCTTTCGTACAGGTATGGGGATATAATCACTGGAGAGAGAAGAACATTTTAAGGTAAGAGAACCAAAGCGTATTTCAAAAAGCAGCAAAATTAACACTCGGAGGATTAAAAGCCGCACAAATGAAACACTCAGTAGGGTAATCTGAATGTAAGAGGGATTCAGGAAACACTGTTTCATACATATATTCTGATGGGTAGAGACAGTGCCCTTGAACAGGCAAGTTGCATCTGGAGAGTCTCTTCAGGGCGGCATGCTGCTTCTAAATCTGTGCAGCCTGACACAATGAAGCAGTGAAACTTCCTGAAGGATTTGAATAAAAGTTTCTATTCCACCACCAACAGACAGAGATCTGGGAAACTCCAAATGCTTTCTAAGTAACTTGAGTTCAAGTGGACGAGCGAACTTTCACGATTCATTCTGGTCAGCACTGACATATTTCTCAAAACTCCCTCCTTGTAAGCAGGAGAAAATAGAGCAAGCAGTGAACTAACCCGTCCCCAGCAGCCTGCAGAGCGATCCCACCCCTCCTCAGCACTGCCACGCAACGACCGCAGCCTCAGGAGCGACGCGGTGGCACCCGATCTCGTTTCGTTACCTGTGTGAGTGTCCAGCTCGCTGTAATTCGGCTTCTTGGATGAATTGAAATGCTTCTTGACCAGGAAGGAGCGTGGCATTTTGGACGCAGGCGTTGTGCTTCTGGCAGACTGTGTGTCCTGGCGGGGCTGTGGCGGTCCCGGGCGGCGCAGCGCAGGCACACGCGGTGTCACTGCGGGCGCATCGGTCCCGCTCCTGGTCCCTACGGCCCCGCGCAGCCCATCCACTCCCGCTTGTGCCGCGCCAGTGCCGAGCCGCCTTGAAAAGTGCTGTAAATACCCACGAGTCAGGTGCAGGGGGGAAGGGTTTTCCGCTCCTCCAATCGCTTCGGGATGTTCTCAAGCACTTTTCCAAAGAGGCTGTTTTTCTGGGAGGGCTCTGAGGCTGCTGGCTCAGGGATCCAATCCCACTCGGAGGGCTTGGTTCAGGTTTCAGCTCCTCCCGCTGGAGACAGCTGTGAACGGGGGAGAGAGCTCTAGCAGAGCGCGTTGCCCTGCTCCGAAGTGGGGGGATGTGGCTCTGTAGAACTGCAGTCTACAAAAATGTATTGCTCAAAATTCTTGAAAATAAAGGTCAGTTTACTGATTCAGCTGAAATATATATATATTTTTCCTTTCTGACAGAGACGTGGATAAGTCATAGGCACTGAAACTTCTTTTTCTTCTTCCTCCCACCCTTTTTTGCCCCTTCTCCCCCTTTTCCCTCTCTTTTCTTTTTCCTCCCCCGCCCCCAATTTTTTCTCCCTTTTCCTTCTTTTTTATTCTTCTTTCTCTTTTTGTTTTTCTTTTAAACAAATCTGGTTTCCAGATGTTTGATATGAGAATTACAGTGGGACAAACTGTTCACTAAGAGCAGAAGGGGTAAACACACACACACATGACACTACAAGATACCAAGTTGGCCGGCAGACCTAATGGGAGGCTATGAACTGAATGTGTGCCTGTTCCATTTGGGAGCTACCTTTGAATTGCACTTAGAAGAGGCTGGAGATGAGCAGCCTGCTTCCCTGACCTGCACCCTTTCAGGCACAAGGACCAGACAGATACTGCAAGTGAGTTCAAGGAGATGGAGAAACCTTGGGAGCATTATATTTCAGAGGAGGGTGATAGTCTTTATATAATATGCATACTGCTTCAGACTGCTCATATGAAGAATATTTTCTCTTTTGCTTTAAAAATCTGTAGAATGCAAAACTTCAACCTTTCCTGCCTTGGGAGTAGTTATGTCACTCTTTTGCCTATCCTCTTAGGACACTGCCAAGGAAATTTTCCTAATTATCCAAAGCAGTTAAAAGATGCATAGATAAGCAACCCCCCCAAAATTATAGACTGGGTAATCTAAATGTCTCTTAAATGCCCTTCTCCATTAGTATATTTTAGGACCTCTTGATTTCCTATGAAAGTATAATCTATGTTATGTATTTAATTTAAGATGAAAGTCTCTTAAATGTGCCACAGAGTGTTCTGGTTATCTAGATTGATTTAGAGGAGATATTTAGTCACAGATAGGTTTTTTAATTTCAAAATATTTGCATTTTGGAAATATGGACAGCTGAGCGCTGGTAAATTTCTGACACAAATTACACCCTGATTGACTCTTGGTCTGCCCTCCCCACCCCTTCCCCCCTCTGTGCATTACCTCCACCTGCCTGGGCACATACCGGCATGCCGCGCTGCTGTGACGCTGGAGCTCTCTCTCCTCCTGGGAGGAGGCGTGGAGGGTGCTTTACAGAGACCACCCCAGCCCTGTTTTTGCAGCAGGTGTTGGAATAGATGTGAAGGAAAAGAAAAAAAAAAAAAAGCCCAATGGGTGTGTTAAGACATGCAAGAGCAAAGTGCTTTGTCAAGCTGCATGACTTCTTAATCTTGGGGAATACCAAAACAAGTGCAGGGAGAGCGAGCCATTTTCAAGAACTGATTAAAAAGATTCATCTGTTCATCATCTAACTCTTGTGTCTGTTAGTGAGAGGTGCCATACAAATTTCCAAGTGGCAGGGAACATACCCAGGCTATGGGAGGAAAGGGAAAGTGGCAAAGAAAGGGAATTTGCAGGTTTCTTGCTTTGCAGCTGGGGCAAAGGGAACAGAGGTGGTTTTTCCAGAAGAGAGAGCAGTGCTTGCAGAGACCCAATCTGTTACTTTCCTCATCTCCACAGAAATGAAGAAATCCACAAAGCATTTTTTAAAGGTTTCATTTGCGGTCCTGTTTCCCTCTCAGCTCTGTTCCATCTGACAAGTCCCTGTCCCCTGCCAGCTCTGGGAAAGCATTGCATTTCAGGATGTGAGGCATTAGTCTGTATCTAAATAGTCTGTTACATGAGCTGTGATTCAGACCTTGAGCTGGTTTAAGTTTGTGTGTTGAAATGAATGGAGCCATGCAGATTTTCACTGGCTCAGGATCTGTTCTTTTGTGTGTTTGTTAAAAGTAAAGGGTCTGATTCACCAGTGAGGTTCTCCCTCTCGGGGCATTTTCACCAGCATAGCACCGGAGTGATGCAGTTTAAATTAATTGCACTTATATAAATCACAGGAGCGTAAGCAGTTAGCCCACTGGCTGAGCTGATTGAAGGATGTTAGGAATTGGATAGAAGGCATGTTATTACATGGTCCTGAAAGGATATTAGCAGCACATACTACCTGAGTGAGGTCTGCTGTCAAAAAAAGGGAGAGTCTGCGTGAGGAGTGGGTGAGTCAGAGCAAACAGGTGTTCTGGGTGTTTACAGCAAATGTGGATGAGAGGGCACTTGGAGACGTGTGGCATCCATCCCCGTGCGGGAAAGGCAACACAAAGGTCGAGTGCAGAATCCAGGAGGTTTCCCCTCCCTGGAGGAGCCAGGGAGGTGTGGAGGGTGGGGGGTGACTCTGATTGATGGTCACGCTGCCTGCGGGCAAAGCCTTGCACCCACCTCCGAAAAGTCAGGCCTGCAGCTTCCCTCTCACATTTTACAAGTAGCTGGTCTTTTAGGGATTCTTTATGTTTTTACTTTGAAAGCTCACGTAAAGCTGTCTTGTTAATGCCACTGTGCTGCTAATTGCCACTCTGCAAAGCGTGTAGGAAATGATCCAAGCAATTCTGCTGCCTGAAACCTTGGCATGTGCTTTGCAGCAACTAAATGATTAGGACCAGAGCTTCAACCCTACAGCAGAAATGGCTTGGTTTTGTTTTTTTTTTTTTTTTTTTTAATCAGGTCACTTGTTCCTAGGCACAGACAACAAACTCTGAGCTTCACTTTAGTCTCCCCATTTCATGCAGCTCCATCAAATCCCTTTCCTTGTCAGGCTTTCAGAGAAGAGCAATAACTTTGTTACTCTGTTTTCTGGAAAAAATGGAAGGAAGCCAGAACTATGTTTATTATCAAAGAGGGAAGAAGAGCTCAAACTAGCCATCAATAGCTTAGATCTTCTCAAGACAGCATTAGTGTCCCTACCAAGCATCAGTACTAGCAAGAGTGTGGATCAGAAAATGTTAAATATCTGGATAAACCGCAGCAGAATCAAGAAAAATAGTTTCAGAATATTAAATGAGTTATGTTGGATCACTGTTCCCATATTTCTCAGGCAGTGCTCTTAATCATTTTGACTGCCACAGAGTCCATGGAAGGCGGCACGGTGAGGTTTGGAAGAACCCCCAGGAGGCACTGAGCCCAGTGGAGCTTACCAAAAATAGCTCTGGAGGTTTATTGATGCAGGTGACGACTTCATCCTGCAAGAGGTAGAAACTGAAGTAACTCACACCTACAGAATAGCTCTTGTAATTCATAAGCCTCCTACATTTCAAAGGAAAGTGTGAAATGGTTAATATGGGAAAAAGAAAGGTGGGTTTTCAAAAGTCAGTTGAATGCGGAACATATCAAGTCAGCTTCAGGATTACCCTCTTGGTGCCAGCTGATACATCCTGGAAAGTAAAGACATGGTGGGACTTTCAGAAGCAGGAAAACTTTAGTAGCACTAGAAACTGAGCAGTACTTCAAATTGGATGCCAGGGGGAAATAAACCCAAAATGGACAGAGTAGAGGGAAAACAATCAGGCAAGGGTATTCTCTCCCAACACCCCAGCATATATGCCTTAATAAATTTTGAAGCAAATGCTAAGAATACCTTTTCTTTCACATTTTGATCTTCTTTCAAAATACTGACCTGAACTCTGAGCAGAAATGGCAACAAATTTAATGAAGGATTGTTATGAAGTCATGGCAAGCTTCATTGTTTTAGGCTCTAAGTTCAATAAGGTCACAATAAATCCGTGTATTTTGGAAGATTTTCCCCAGTCAAGTAAAAAATCTCCACATTTTGAATGTTTTGAACCAGTAAATACATTTTTTCTAAGATAAGTAACTTTGCCAGAGTTTAGGCATGTTTAGGAGATGGTGACTGAACAGCAAAAGTCTGATTCAGTCTGAGCTTTCCAATATGTCAAGGCCCTTTGAAGAGTGTCTCTTATAGATCTATGCCTGTCTATATTTTATATATATCTATACGAAAATAATTTTCTTTCAATATAAACTTGCATTCATTAATAGATGCAAAATGGTTCCTTTTGGATCAAGCAGTTCAAACAGTCCTGGCTTCTGTGCGCCACTCTCCTTCACACCTGTGTAGCTTCACCGACTTAAGAGGGGTCATTTTGGAGTCAAATTAGCCCCTATAAAGGAGCCTGGTCACAGTTCAATTTTCCTACATTGTTTCTACATGAAGATATTTTAACAATGGGCCAAATTCCCCTGTCATTCCCATCTGTAATATCTCCACTGGCTGCAGCTGACCTGTTTCAGATCTACTCAAGCAGAACTGAGATGCAATTCTGCTCCAATGAATGTGACCCTGTTTGTGGGTGCAGTGCTGTAACAAATATTGGTTACCCAAAAATGTGTCACATCCCAGCCCAGGTCGCCGCACCCCGGAGAGCACCGCTGCGTTATTCAGAGGAGGAACAAAAGGGTCGGGAGCGCTGCCCTGGGGATGCAGGGATGGAGGCTCGGGCGGCGTTGTGCGGTCGGAAGGAGCCACCTGCTGGGCACGGCGGCGGCCGGGACTGGGATGCTCCGCCGAGCCAGCGCCGGGCCGGCCGCCCCACCGTGTGGCCAGCCCGGGAAATGGGGATGCTGCGGCGCCGGGATGGATGGATCACCGCCCTCCTCGCTGACGGGGGCTCTGGGAAGAGAAGGACAGGGCGCCAGCAGCGGCTAAATCGCGTCCTCACTTTTTTCTACGGCCGTCTACGACTTGTGTAGCTCTTCATCCTTATTATTCACTGCCTACAGCAAAGTGAGACATGAAGGCATCATATGAGATTGCCTACTGTGGAAAATGCATGTCTGTGTGTGTGTGTGTGTCCCTTGTGTTGGAAGGGATCTTAAAAATCATCTTGTTCCAACCCTCCTGTCATGAACACAATTCACTAGACCAGGTTGCTCAGATCCCCATCCAGCCTGCTCTTGAATACTTCCAGCGAGGGGGTATCCACAACCTCTTTAGGCAACCTCTTCTGGTTATATCAAAAATTTCTTCCTAATAGTAATCTAAACCTACCCTCTTTTAGTTTGAGGCCCTTCTCTCCCTTGTCCTATCTCTATAAAACCCTCTAAAAATCCCACTGTTTCTTGCAGTCTCCCTTTAGGCACTGGAAGGCTGCTCCAAGGTCTGCACAGGGCTCTCTGTAAAAGCTTATTTGTCATGTATTGTACACACATTACAGTCTACAGCATCCTCACTTAAGGGAAGCAGAGTGGCAGACACTGATCCCTTCTCTGTGGTGACCAGTGACAGGACTTGAGGGTCTGAATGGCCTGAAGTCATGTCAGGGGAGGTTTAGGTTAGATAATATTAAAATGTTCTTCACTTGGAGGGTGGTTGGGCACTGGAACAGGTTCCCCAGGGAAGTGGTCTCTGCACCAAGCCTGACAGAATTCAAGAAGTGTTTTGACAATGCCCTCAAGCACATGATGTGATTTTTGGGGCTGTCCTCTGCAGCATAGTTAGTATTTCTGTTTCAGTAGAAAGTCATCCTTTTGCTGCATAAACAGAGGATGACACCTTCTAGATTTGCTGCAGTGTCACCCTTCTGCTTCATCCTGAAGCCTAAGCACCTTCTGCAATCCTCCCTGCTGCTTAAAACAGCAGGAGTGCTACAAGGCTGGTTCACCACCTGTATTGCTTATTCTTCATTCCCTCTCTAACTTCATCTATTGCTTATACACTGGATGCTGCACTTAGCTATTCTTATAACTTCTTACATTGACTTTAAGAACTTCATCTTTCTCAAGGACCATTTGGAAGTTCCCAGGGCCCCAGAGATTTCTGGCAGTGCAGATCTCGCTTCTCCTGAGAACCAGCTTCTTTGCGTTTAGACTAGCACTCTGCTCCTGGCTCTGTGAAGCTTGATAAAGACATCCTCTGCTATCTTCTAAGACAATAATTGTTGCCAGCTGCAGGCCTGGTGTCTGAAAGTCCTGTTTTGTCTTTATCTGCTATCGCTGCACTAGCTTTGAGGGCAGGCTGATGTCTGGAGCCTTTTTTTTTATTCCCTTCAGCAGTACCTGGCAAAAGACATAGTGCAGATTGCAAGGGACTGGGTGGTTCAGCATGCCAGAACCTCTTTTCAACATTGCAACCAGAGACTTTTTTAGTTCCAGACAAATCAAGCAGTCTATCCCAAGGATTAACACACAGTGACTTCTTTGCAGGGCTGTGTTCCCTGATGGGAGGTTTCCCAAATATCCAAGACATTGTTGAGGGCTTTCCGCCATCATAAAAATGCTAAAGACTGCAAAAATGAAAAAAACACAGCTGCCCTCTGAGTTTGAGGGTGTCTGGGCTTTCTGTTCTTCCCACTTCCTTCCTCAGCAGCTCCACCAGACCTGAGGGATGTCTGCAGTTTGAGTTTCTTACTAGCTCTTGTGAGAGCCTTCATCTGACTACAGCATGGGCTGGAGGAGATTATCTCCTTACAGTACTTCTCTGTTAGGCTGATAGAGAGGGCACCAAAGGACTTTTATCTTTTCCTTTCATGGTGTGGACAGTCAGACACAGCGTTTCAGCTGAACTGCTGGTTGGCTTTACTAATGTTTTGTGGCAATGGTACTGCCTTTGCATCAACTATTGTGCATTTAAAGTAATAGTAGCTTACTCTGTTCAATTTTTGTGTAAACAACTGGCTTCAAAAGTGTTTTATAGCATATTACCAGCACTTGGGCACACTTCTTCCTCCTCATGTTTTGCTTCCTCTTGGCTGTGGTGGGAGTAAGCTGCAGCTGTCTCTGCACATTGCCTAGAACTGGATATATCATTGATCTCAAAGTCCAATTAAAACTGTATGGTATGGCCAAATACTCAGCTGATTTTCTGATGATATGTCTCTCTGGTATAGTTTTCCATGGTCCTGAATATTTCTTCTGCAATAGGTCAGTGGTCATGTAGTTTTCCTGTTCTTCCTGTTTAGAAACGTGCTGGATTAGTGTTTCATCAGTATTCAGCTCTGCAAGGTGGTATGAAGTGCACAATGAATGACTGTCTCTAGGGAGATCATTTCTATGCCTCTATTACTGCATTAAAATTTCAGCAATCTCATATTTGTGATGAAAGTATTTTTTTTTTTTTATTTTTGGGGATTGGAAACCAGTGTTTCTCTGCAGTCCTGCTCTGTTTTATCCTGCTCATTCTTCCCCAGAGTTGTGACTTAGTGGTGAGGTCTCACCAGCATCTCAGCAGCCTTCCCCACAGAGATTGCTGAGGATTTGCATTTTGACTTGTGGAGTGTCTGTGCTATGAGTAGTGCCTTTTCCTCCAATTCTTCTTCATATTTTAGTTCTTAGTGAATTTTATTTTTTAGCTTCACTAATATAAAAGAGAGAGTGGCAGATCTTTCCTGAGCTCACCAGTGCCATTAGGGTTAATGAATAAGATAGATCAGAGCACTGAGAAACTGCATTGCCACAGATGAATTGTGTATGTACAGATACTGATATATGTACAGTATACTGATATACTGCCTTGAGGCTTAGGCTTGCAGCTGACTCATGTCTTCATGTGTAAACTGGCCTAAAGTAGGGTGGCTACAGCTAAACTGTCTATTAGAAAGAGTCTTATGAAATGCTGAAGGATGTCTAGACCTTAGCTGAGAGGATGCTAATGCCTACTCTCCAAAGCCATGCTAGGAAACTGCTAAAAATGAAGCTGTTCAGACATTTGCAATCCTGTGCTTTGCTGCTGTTTCATCTGCTAATCCAGACATAGTTAATATTCCTGAAATCAGGCTGATTCTACACTGAAGAAAATATTTGCCAAGATGTTGAATGCAGGTATATTAAACAGGACAAATTTCTCTCTAGTGTCTCATATACATATTTCTTTATAACTTCTTTTCTTCTAACAAGTTATATGCATTGTACTGTGTATTAGGTCCTGACACATATCTGTTCAGGGGGAAAAAATAAGGAAAAAGATGGATTGATGTGTTTTACTCAAATTCCGCTGTAATTTTCTTAGATGTAATTTCAAAACTTCTAAATCAGCCAGTGGATTTCTAAAATTCAGGTTGCAGATTTTTTCACTGCTACCCCTGTGCTTTAAAACCTTGTTGCGGCTTCATCCTCGTTGATGCCTTGCTATTATGAAGTTGTTTCAGTTTATTTTGTATCAGTTTAGTCTTAGCCTCTCACCCATTGCTATCCTCCTAGCCTCTTATCCTTAGAGCTACAGAGAAACCTCTAGGTACGTGGTAAATGACTTAAAGAAGATATAGATATTCATAACATCTGGGGAACAACTACTATTGATCCCAGATGTCTCACTGCTCTTCATGGCAGATGTGATAGAGGCAGGAGATAAGAGGAAAATGATGAGTCCCATGTCATAAGCATCCCCAGGAAGCAGAATGAGTAACCAGTATGACCAGCTTACATCTTTTGAAGTGGAAGTAATAAAGACTTGCGAGAGGAGGTGGCCTGTTGCAAAATCACAGCTAGCAATCATTCTGTGGCTGATAGACTTCACTAAAGAAAGAAAACATTTTGTAGGAACACTCTATATGTGATAGCCTGCATTTCAAATGGAGAGGCGTTTGAACCTTGGAAGAGGCACATCCTTAAAACTTTAAAGATTAGCTCACATCTTTTTCACTCATGGTAGAACAGGAGTCCCAACAGCAGGTTTTCAAGATGAAAGGTAACTCTATAGTTGAGGCTTGACTCACTTCATCTTGAGAAAAGTTTTATGTTTGATCAACCTGAGAAACAGGTTCCTGTTCTGCAGCAGATTCCTGCAGTTTGGGTATCAGCTGATGTTTCTCATTTCTAAAATGGGGCTTTATGACATTCTCCTATCTTCTACGAAGTTCTCAGGACTACTGCTTTAAAGCACAGACAACATTAATAAGGATATTAGTAGTGCCTTGGAGCAGAAGGAAGTCTGGAAGAAAATTCAGATATGGATGAGGAGGGAACAGAGGGAGGAGGAGAGAGATGTAGCTTGAATGTGCAGCCTGAAATTCCTTCAAGGCTGTGCCAATTCCCTCCTGCCCCCCAAAAGCAAGAGGTGGTGCCGTGTTATTGTGTGCTTCTCCCTTCCACCATTCTGCTCCTACACCTTTTGTGCACGTGTTCTCATCCCTTGGCAGAGTGAGTGTGAAGTGCACAATGAATGATTTTTTGTTCTCCTCCTCTGAATTTGTTCCAACTGGTCAACATCTTTCTTGTATCTCTGAGGTACCATTTTAAGAGATTGTGCATTGGACAGAAACAAACAAATAAAAAAACCCCTGAAAAAAACCCAAAAAAAAAAAACCCCAAAAACCCCCCAAAACCCAAAAAACCCCTCTCAAACTAAAGCTGAGGTTTTATCTCCTCTGCCTCCTGAGAAATGAATTAATTGCTCCTGTCATGTGCTATTGCATAATTCATGACTTGAAATAACTATGAAATGCTTTGTTGAAATTTTACAGATCAACAAAGAAAATGTGCATTGCAGAATTCAGTTTAGAGCATTGATAAACACAAAATATAGAAAAGAGAGGGCCTTCAGGGCCTCTAAGAGAATTGCTTTTCACTTTTTCTTTCCTTTCTTGCAGTTTTGTTTTCTCATTAATTACTCTTAATACATGAGTCAATATTTATGTGGGTAATAACACTGGCTATACAAGCTGCTAGAAATTGCTCATTTCAGGCAATTATCCCCATGCAGAATAGACTGATTTGAAGGGAGGTTTACACTTTTTTAGTGACTTGAACAGTTTGTAGAGGCTGATCCTTGAGAAGGTGAAAAGCAAATTTGCCTTAAATTTGACTTGATCTGTGCCCCCATCAGCAGTGACTGTCAAATTACGTACATTCCAGAGGATGACTTTACTCACTTGATCATTTTTTCTTATGGAATGAAATGATGTACCCAAAAATAGTCTTATGGTATAAGGCAGCTTAAAAAATGACAACCAAAAAAAATCAAAACAGAAACAAAACCCTAATAAAATGAACTAGTCCTGAGACAGCTTTAAATTCCACTGAAAATCAGGCTGAGTGGTATAGCATGTAAAAGCAAATATCTGCTGTTCTAGGCATCTCCCAGCTACCATATGAGTTTGATGTGCAGATCAGATATTGCTGTACAGTTTATTGTTTGTGGATTGCTTTTGCAGGATTTTTGTTGGGATTCTTTGTGAAATATACAATGATAAGAAAGTTTCATGCAGTCGAATCAGATAAAAAAAGAGAAGCATACCCATGAGAAGAAAGAATGAGCAAACCAAATAAATGTCAGGCTATTGATCTCTCAGATCATGCAAAGCCTTTGAAAAATATGAAGTCTCTTTCAGGTGGCAGAGATGTCCTTTCAATTCTACTTTACTGACCTCTAAGTGTCAGCATAATGCTGTGGACGGGTCTTTTGCCACCTGAATTGCTTTAGGAGCAGTATTTCAGTTCTTCCTGATTCCTCAGATGTTCCTCAGATGTTCCTGAGTGAACATCTCACTTTTTTAAAAATTCCTTTTTCTTTCAGCATCACTGTTTGGAACTTTCCATAGCTTCTCTATCCCAAATGGTCATACATCTTTTTTATACATTTCCTTGGCTCTTTACATTTTGTTCTTCTGTGAATGGTTACAGATTTTCACATATGAAAAGATGAAAAATGAATATGCAGCTCTGTGTAAATTACTAAAACCTGCCTTAACAATTTAGGTGACCTTCCTCTGCCAGAGTAGCCAGGTATATCTGCAATGTGATGGGAGAGGGATGTAGCAGGACACCTCAGGGTTATTTTGCATGTGCCTGGCAATGATATCAAACATGTGCAGTAAATTAGTAAATCTGGCCTTTCTGAGGAGTATGGTGTATTATCATGCCAGCACAGCCAAGCTGATCTGCACGTGAACTGCAGAAATCCCCAGGACTGGCAGCTGTATTGAACAGCTTGTCCTTCACCAGCCTAGAGGTCACTAAAAAAATGTAGAGTCCTCACATTTCATGCAGACACACCTTGCTTTTGAGAAAAGAGGTTGCATCTGAGAGGAGCCTGTGACATTTGGTCAGCAGGGATGGAAAGTCAGCTAACTCCATTTTAGTGATGGAGTACTGAGACCATTAAAAAAACACAAAGCCAGCAAAAAACCCACAACAACCTGTGTAGGAGTGGGCCAGGCCTATTAAAAACAAGAGTAACTATGGAATAATCTTTCTTTTCCTCAGCATTATTTTAAAGCCATCCTGGAAATAAGGTGGTTCCATCAGCAGGCCTTTGGTCTGCATGCACTTGGGAAAGTCCCCAAGTGCAAAGACAGCTGCAATGGACAGCTACCGAATCTAATAATTTTGCTATGATTCATGTAATCAAGTTATTTCTCCAGTTACATGCAGTGCCAACTCATGTGATACCTCATGTCTCAATAAAATCTAGAGAATTAAGCTACCTGCAGAATTTGAGTAGCATTTGAGAAGACATAATAGCACAAAAGATCAAGGGGATTCACTCTCAAGCACTGTCAGGGATGTTAACAAAATTACCATTGAAGAAGAAAAAAATGAGTCAATGATGAATAATCATGTACTATATCAGGTAAGTCAAGCCTTTGTCTCTGCAGTAATTAACTGTTCCAATGATATGGGCTGGCAATCTAATGAGGAAGCATCAGTGAACACGCACTAATTACATTTGCTTTCAAATTCAACAGAAGCTGAACAGCTGTTTGGTGCAGTAGGCAAATTAAGTGCACTAGTCAGATCCAATTTTGAAGTGAATCCTTGATGTCCCTCAATGATTAATGTGTAGGCTGAATGTTTAAGGGCATGATTCAGCTAAAAAATTCTTTCATTCCGTGTCTTATTACCTTTTGCTCTCTTGATCACACCTTCCCTGTACAAAAACCCACTTTGGGATATGTGTGTGGAGGGGGTAGGAAAGAAGCAGCTGAAGAAAGTGACTTCTGGTGTTCTTGCAGACATTTTTTGTCAATCATTTGTGGAGAGCAGAAGAACAGAATTTATCCTCTCCTGCTGGGAAAGCAGCTGTGAAGATAGCTTGCAAGACTTGTAGGAATAGCCTGTACCTGGAGCCTGCTGGACCAGAGGTAAACCAGGGCATCCATCAGAGGAAAGAGCTGTTCCAGTTCATTGGATCGCATTAAAAGGCATTTTAAGTAGGGAAGGAAAATTTTAACAATGTTATGTTAACACATGAACTCCTCAGGAACTGACTGAGCGGCTCCAAGGCCCTCACCACTCCTAGCTTTTCTATTACAGCCCCAACTCCTACACTAGGGACTAGGACTCTGAGCTGGAGAAATAAATTGTAATAACATGATATTTTCTTGCTAAGCAGGACTTACATGTCCTGCTATGTCTGACAAATATATTCTGTATTCTCAGTGTCCTGGTTTCAGCTGGGACAGAGTCGATATCTTCTTAGCAGCTGTTACAGTGCTGCAGTTTGGAATCAGGGTGAGAACGATGTTGATAACACACTGATGTTTTAGCTGTTGCTAAGTAGTGCTTACCCTAAGCCAAGGACTTTTCAGTGTTCCATTTTCTCATGCTCTGCCAGCGAGCAGGTGCACAAGAAGTCAGGAGGGAGCCCAGCCGGAGCAGCTGACCTGAAGCAAAGGGATATTCTGTGCTATGGAATGTTACACTCAGTGTGTGAACTGGGAGGGGGCTGGCTGTGGGCGGCTCATCTCTGCTTGTGCACAGGAGGGACATTGCTTAGTGAGTGGTGAGCAATTGTATCAAACTGCTCTTATCTCAACCCACAGGTTTTAACATTTTCTTATTCTCCTCCCTGTCCCACAGGGGAGAGGGGCAGGGAGTGGTGGAGGAGGAGTGAGGCTGCCTTTTTGGACTGCTGTGGTTTAACCCCAGCCAGCAACTGAGTCCCACACAGCTGCTTACTCACTTTACTTACAATGAAGTGAAATAGAAAACTAATACAAGTAATGAAAAGAAGAAAGAGAGGAATAAAACATGAGAGACACAAGTGATGCACCATAGAATTTCTTGGGAAGAACCTGGGAAACTGAAAAGTCCTTGGCTTAGGGTAAGCGCTCCTTAGCAACAGCTAAAGCAAAATGATTCCCACATTAAACCCAAAACACAGCACAGTACCAGATAACAAGCATAATGATAACTCTCTCCCAGCCAGAATCAGGACACTGATACTGTGCACTCTTTCTACCCAGCTTGTAATGAATCTGGAGGGAAGGCATGCCATCCATTGACAGGCTTGAGAGATGGGCCTGTACAAACCTCATGAAGCTCAAAAAAGCCAAGTGCAAAGTCCTGCACCATGGTCAGGACAATCCCAAGCACAAATATGGGCCGGGTGAGAATGAATTTAGAGCAGCCCAGAGGAGAAGGACTGGGGTGTTGTTGGATGACAGGCTGGACATGACCAGTTGACATGTGCTTGCAGCCCAGAAAGCCAACAGTGTCCTGGGCTGGATCAAAGGAAATGTGCCCAGTAGGACCAGGGAGGTGGTCCTGCCCTTCCACTCTGCCTTTGTGAGATCCCACCTGTAATTCTGCATCCAGCTCTGAGGCCCTGAACACAAGAAAGTCTTTGACATTCGGGAGGAAGTCCAGAGGATAAGCAAGTCCAAGCCTTGAAGAGGCCTGGAACAGCGCTCCTATGAAGACAAGCTGGGGGAATTGGAGCTGCTCAGCCTGGAGAGAAGACTTTGGGAAGACCTTACAGCAGCTGTCCAGTACCTAAAGGGGGCCTGGAATAGAGCTGGAGGGGAACTTTTCATAAGGTCAGGTAGTGATAGGGCAGGGGGGAATGGCCTTAAGGTGAAGTAGGGTAGGTTTAGGATTAGTTATCTGGAAGAATTTCTTTACTCTAAGGGCGTTGAGGCACTGGAGCAGGTTGCCCAGAAAGGCTGTAGGCTCCCTGTCTCTGGAGGTGCTCAAGACCAGATTGGATGGGGCTCTGAGTAACCGAGTAGTGGAATGTTCCTTACTCATGGCAGTGCAATTGGAATTAGATGATCTTTAAGGTCCCTTCCAACCCAAACCTTTCTACAATTCCACGGTTCTATAATTCTGATTGATAGTAACGATTGATAGTATTTAATTTATGGGGTTTTTTTCATGCTTCACAAAAAATCCCAATCTTGCCATTTGATTTGGAATGGATTGGCGCTGGTCAATAGAGCTGAAGAATCACCACAGCCATCTCTGGTCTGTGTGAAGGTTGAGAAGACAGTCAGAAAGCAACAGGTTGACACTCAACCATGTGCATTGTTAGAGAGAAACACCTAAGATTTACTTAATTAAGGCGGCCTTTTTCTTATTTGCATTCAGCTTCTCATAATTTATGAGGGTGGTTTTGTTTCTTCTAATTTTTAAACCTGAACTGAATCCATAGAAAAACACAAGTTGCAATGAATGGGATAATTTAGAATCTTTGTATTATGAAAGGGACTTTCTTGGAGAGTGACCTGTGAAAAGTCATTGCCTTTTGTCATCTGAAACTTCGTTTTTGGTCTCATTTGGTCTCCATGCCTTGATAGGCAAATGCATTTCCTTTATCATTTCAGCTCTTTTGTGTCTGTCACAGTGATACATTCTTTTTGATCACTTAAAATATTACTTTTAAAAGAAAAGAAGAATTTGTCTGATAGGTCAATGCTGGCTTTGAAAATTATTTACTCCTGGTCAGATATTCTTGTTTCAGGGCACTACAGAAAATATAATATATGGCATTATATTCAACATTCTCATCTGGATACTGCTTCCCTCAGAGCTCATCAGCAGTCCTGCTCTAAAGCATGACTTTGATGTAGGTGCATTTTTAGCTGCATATAGATGAGAATTAGTTTTAAGATTATTAATGAGTCTACAAAGACAGAATCATGGCAGGGAAAGACAGAAAGCAGCCTGTCGTCTCCTTTCAATTGCGCGGTTTCCAGAAATGAAGTGACTTGAGTGAATCATATAATCGGTATTCACGGTGTCAGATGCAAATTTATGGTCCTACAGCTCTCTCTAAATGCAAATACTGGGGCTAGAATCAGTACTTTGCTAAAGAATCAGATATTGGCAATGTCAGCACGTACTGAAATAGCCTTAGTTAAAACAGTTTTAGTGGAATCAAGCTACATCTTAAAAGTGATCTCCTTTGTCACAGAACTTTAGTTTCTCTGTCTAATTTCATAGCAGCACAGAAATCCAGGAATAAAGAAGTCACTACACTTCCTAGATGTCCTTTCTGCACCCACAACATGGGTACAGAAGAAGAAAAAGTTATACAGACTTGCTTAACAAACACAACGTTGTAGTCAAGGTAAGAAAATATGGTCTGCTAGGCAACACTGAACCTAACACTGAGCCAAATCACATCCACCTCTGATAATGAATTACTGATGCTTTCCAGAGCTCCTTGAAAGTTAAGCTGAAGGTCTGTGGAATTGATCACCAAACTTAATCAGACACAGCAAAATCCAGCACTCTGCTGAAATACAAATATATAGTGGCAAACTGCCTCTTAGAGGTGTTCGTGTGTAGATATATATGACTGGGTGATCAGAGAGAACTAATCTTGAATTAAGAGGACTCTCTCAATCTTCAGTTTATGACACTGAGTTTGGGATTTCCTCCTGAAAGCCACTCCTTCAGTGAAGAAGATGAGAAAAGCACCTCCAGCCCTGCATGGCCTGGACAAATTGCACTATTTCTGTCTCTTATAGCCTGTGACATAGACACACAGGGGACAATACTGGCAAAACAGAGAGCCTATAGCTAAAGTAGATTGTATAGGGAGGGTTTGGAAGGAGGCCACAAGGGAAAAGCACCTTTTACTTCTTTTACAGTTGGATAATTCACTCCATAATTTTTTTAAAAATTGAATTATCTTTGGAACTGTTACCTTTCAAGTCTGCCTTAAAAATATTTGTGCTATGTGGCTTCTTATTCTTCATCCATTATTATGTCTCATGGTTTCATGAGGAAGGCTTTCACCTAAATTGGCATGCAGCATATGTATCCTATCATATGTTACTTATTATGCCATTAAAGACTGAGAAAGGATAACACCTCTATGCCAAAAGAAAAGGCTTTACAGACATCTCAAAAATCCTTCCTATAATCTTGCCACGTCAACAATGTCTGAAAAGAGGAAGCAATTTAATGGTAATTAGGATGTAACACCTACAGCTTTGCATTGATCTGCACAGAAATGATATAGGCCAAGAGAAGACAAGCAGAACACAAGGACAAGGATGTAGCATCTCTAAGCCAGCAGAAATCCCTATGCTTAACTTCCTTCTCAAGGGCTGTTTTTTTCCTTAAGGATGCTAACACACAGTTTGTGAAGAGAAAAGGGGTTTATCAAAATGACAAATGAACAGCTAGGTAATAAACTCTCTTTGCTTAGACAGACATATGCTACCCATCTCTCTTTTTTTAAAAAGTAGTGACCTGTTTTTAGTCAATCCTATAAAGTGTACCTTATGCTAAGACTACTACTAACCCCAGAAATTTCAATGGTATGCTGTAGATTGTATTAGGTTTGAAATGTCTTGAAAGGCTCCGAGCTTTGTGACCCCGAGATGCGTGGAAAGTCTCTGCTTCGGCCCGCGCGTTCGAAGGATGAGTTGGAGTTCTTGAGTTTTCGGTCTCAAAATTGTTTATTGCTTCTTATCTATAAAAATTTTCCTCCTGTGCTGCTGAGGTCCATCCAGCAGGACAGTTCCAGGCACTCTGCCTGCCCCTGGGGCGGTGTTAACCCTTTATACTAAAAACTACATATAACATGTTTACAATTACTTTCCAATACCTATCACCCATGTTAGACAGTGAGCTTCTGCTCTAAACCAATCCAAAAGTGCCAACATCACTGCAGAAGATGGAGGCAGAGAAGAGGTAGGGCTAGACATGTCCAAATCCCTCCATCTTGCCCCCAAAACCCCCATTCTAAAAATCCCAAAATCTACTTTTTCACCCAGTGATAATTTTATTATTGCACTACTTAAACTGCTGTGGTTTGCAGGTCTTCATACAAGGCTGGCAATTTGCTCCACAGGTCATAATCAAACCCACGGGTGTTTAGGGCTCCATGCCAGGGTCTCTGAGCCCCCTAGCAGGGGTCCTGGCAACTCTGGACACCCAGAGGGATGTCCTGAGTTCCGACAGAAATTTACATGAAAGTGTTGATATTTTGTCTTAAAACCCAAGGAAAAGTTTAGTTTAATGGCAAAAAATATGCTTTGAAATAGGTATTCTCTCTCCTCACCAAAATGGTTATATAATGAAACTGAAATACATGAAAATCTGAAGGAAAGTGAAAACAGACTCTGGAAAAGATAGGGTGGCACAACAATAAAAATTGAGGTGGGTAAAATCACATTGGAGAGAATGCAAATGAAATTAAAGGAAAAGATAGTGCAACAAGATAGGGGACACAATGTCAAATGAAAAAAGTAGACAAAACCACTAAGAAGATTGGGGCAGGGGGGAAATGATTGAAAAATGTAGCAATGTAGAGGGATGTAAAAGGGAACAATAACAAATAGTACATGAAAAGAAAGGAGTAGGCAAAGAAATTTAAAGAGGCTTATGTCCCATGACATTTAAGGGAATAATTTAAATTACAATGATAAAAAAATCCATAGGTATACACTACTGAAAAAAGTAGGAAATGAATGTTGCAATAAAATAACTGTGTTAGAAAGATTAGCTTCTAATTTGTGTCTTCAGAAAGAGCGAGAATAACAAAGGTAAAGAAATTAAGCACACCTGGAAGTTTCCCTTCCACAAGTATAGCTAAACTAAGATAACCTTATGTTTATTTTGGTAATAAGACTTTTCTTCCCAGCCCTTATATGTGAAATTCTCTCAGGAAAAAAAAGGAATGCATATCAGGTTGTTAATAGTTTGACTTCAGAGAAAATGTGCTTCCCAGCTTTTACATTACATGAAATGAATTTTGCAGTCCCAGAGTACTCAGGAATGGATGAATTCCAAATCATGTAATGTCTGTGGGACTGTGATAACTCATCACACTTGGGAAATCCACCCTTTTTTAAACCTAGGAGTGTAATGAAAGAAGGGAAGGAGACTATATCTAAGCTGCAGTAGCACAGGGGTGTATTGGATGAATTTTGTAAAATATAGCCACTGTGTCTGTGACTGGCAGTTCTTTTGGATTGATATTTTCTAAGCTCAGAGAAAAACCAAAACTGCTCGCTAAAAGTTCCAACAAAGACTCATGTGTGTCTCTCTGTTATGACTAAGAAAAAAAAAAAAAAAAAAAAAAACAAAGAAGAATTTTTTTTTTCTGAAAATGGTATCTCATAAGCAGTAAGACCATGAAACAAAGAGTATGTTGTTGCAACTGATCTTTCCCCTGCTTGGAATCCTGCATTCAATGTTATGAAAGCAAGATATGACTGTATCTGCCAGCATATGACTATCCTGTGATTCTGATATAGAGCAACTTCTGCCTAAACTTTGGAAAAGCAGTTAATCATTAGTATGTTTTGATATGTCTGAAGAGACTTATGACTCATAAAATACTTCATCCATTAGAATTGATAAAAAGAAGCAATGCATTTTGCTTTTTCATTCACATTGTCATCATGTGTTCACTTTAGAAAAGTAACTTTCTGTTTGGAATCCTCTAATTCTAGAGTGAAACCTCAAAGAGATCCAAAACAAATGTTCAAATTTTTAAGCATGTAGTATTTTCGTATCTGCCTGTCCATATCTGCCACCTTGAATTTTTGTTTACTGAGATCAATATTTTACATTTTAAGCTTCCTTTCAATAAAAGAGACAAATAAATCACATTTACTAGTCACATATTTGTGTATAAAATTTAGAACAAATATTCTGCTACAAAACCAGTAAAAGAATAGCAAAAAAAAAAAAAAAAGCTTTTTAAGATGCTCACAATATTTATACAATTTAAATCCATAATTCACTCATAAAATTCTGCCATTGTTTGCAATGCAGAGAGATCACTAAAACTTAAATATGCTCACTATCTGCCTGTGTAACTTTCTGCTTTGAGAAAAAAAAAGTGTAAATCCTTGTAATATAAAAAACCAACACATATGAAAATGATGAAAATTGAAATGTTCATCAGTTTATATTATTGCTGCAACATTATCCAATATTCTGAAGGAATAAAAAGCTGTATAGGAAGAAAAAGCTATACCTATAGCTGTACATAAAGCTATACATAAACTTAGGTACAAAAGCTGTACATAAGCTATACCTATAGCTGTAGTGTAGTGAAACTGTGGCTCCACAACCTTAAGTTGCCAGAAACTGTAATTTAAAACTCAATATATTTTCTTAACTATTATTTTGTACTCCTCCAAATTTTGTTCTGAACTTTCATTGAGATACACAGAAATTTAGGCTTTTTGCCAGCCTTTAGTGACATCTATCAGTACACCTCTGGATAAGACTGAGGAAATGCCATTTAACTCTCAAAGGTTTATTCTGTCTTAAGAGTGATCCTCTTCCACAAGATAGAAGTGTGCACAATTCACAGAAAAGAGGCCTTGCCCATTTGTGCTTTTTGAGCATAGATGCAGTTTGTTTTTGAGGCTCCAATACCTCGGTAATAGTGGAAGTGAAGTAGCACTTGCTGTCTGCTCCCACTCATGCTTTCTGCCAGGAGCTCTGGAGAGGATCCTATCAAAGGGTGAGTTAGATTGGCTTAAAGCACATCTTGTGATCACATGATGTGGAGCTTAAGGCTTTCCTTCCTTGTTCATTAGAGTATTGTATGAGCTTTCTAATATTTTATAGAGTTTTTCCAATGAAGTCTTCAGGTTGTGTGTGGTGGCATCACAGCTGTGCCCTATTCTATCAGCACAGCAGTGTGCTCAACACACTGCATCAACCCTCAGGCTCTGATACCTTAGGAGTTCTTGCACTGCAATTTATTGTATTTCTTTCTGGTTGCCTTGCTTTTAAAAAAACCCAAAAATGAAACCAAACCCCAAACAAACATGCACCCCCCCCCCCCCCCCCCAAAACAAAACAAAAACCAACTAAACAACCAAAACTAAAAAATAAAAACCAACCAAAAACTAACCAGCCAACCAATCAAACAGCCAACCAACCAAAAAAAAGCCTCGCCACAAAACTAAAGCCAAAACCCCCATATATTTTATTTGCCTTCTAGCCAGAGAGCCAAACTGCATATTTCTGATTTTTTTATGTTTGAAATGCTAAGGGGACACCTTACTGCTATCTCATACAAATACCGGTGTTGGTATGTTCCTGCCTTTCATAAAGTGTTCTTTGAAAGCTATCCACCAATTTTGTTTTTAACAATGAGCTGAACTACCACCAGAGAATAAAACCAAGAGGAACTAAAAGAAGTATAGAAATATGGGTGCATTTCTAAAGTCAGCTATGTCAAAAAAGAAATGTGAACAGGCCCTCTGCAAAGCCAGAAGAAAAAGATGATTGACTGTATCAAAGCTCACATCAGCTTCAGTACGTGACAGGAGCAGCTGCTCAGCCACACCAAATCGCTGTGTCACACTGTATTGAAAGACCTGAGTGCAGAAGTTCACAGAAGAGAGCTTTTCTGTGGCTCATCCCATGTAATATTGACATTTCAACATGCTTATACAGTAAAACACGTTTTGGTAAGGCTTACCTTAAAAATACCTCATAATCTTAAAATTGATTCACTGCTGTTTTCCATGAATCGCCGCATGAATGGCACAGACGTGGCAATACTTTACAAATATGATGTCTCCAGGGAAAAACAACCAGCAGCCTGGAAAGCAGAAATGGTGAAGTCTGGTTTATAGAATGACTTCCTTTTCTCCTGCTTGTGTCAAACAAGCAGTGAATTCCAAGCAGAGCATTTCCATGGTTGCATCTCCATTCCTCTTGGCAGTAGATTTCTGGATGTGTTTTTGAGAGATCAAACTGCATGGTCTCAGTAAAGGTTCTAAGAAAACCATTTTCATCCAACTGGCTGACTTTTTTTCTCCTTAAATTTGAGAAACTGACCACATTAGACTTGTTCTATCTGTCAAATTTAGTTGTATGTACTATAAGCAAAAATTACAGGATATGCAAACTCACATATGATATATACATATATATATATATATATATATATATATACACACATAAAAAGTGATTGCATAATTCTTGTGTCTTTGTGATAAAAATGAATTATGGCTTGTCAGAAGCTTGAAAAATAAGGGGATTAAGAGGAAAAAAACCAACTGCTTCATCCAACCGCTTTCTGGTGTTTATGTGCATAGTTCTCTGTACTGAACTAAGAATTATATCTTCAGAATTCAATATGTTTGAAGTTATCTAATACATGTGAACATATTCAGCATGTAACATAGCAAGAAATATTTTAATGATGCAATGAAATGCTGACCAATAAATTATTAAACAAAATAGTTTTGTGTTCTTCACTTAACACTCTGTAGCATGTTTTTTAATTATGCAAGCTGATAGAAGGTTAAAGTGTCTTTGAAACAAGTATATCTGCTCTTTAAAAGTGGGAGTTTGGTACTCCAAAGGCATAATCATCTCAAGGAAGAATTTTAACTCTTATCCTCTGTTTTATATTCAGAAATTTGACTAGTGTCTTTAAAAATTAAAATCTTCTTATGGGTTAGTTTTGTGTTTCTTTATTTTCCAAGGTAATTATTCACCAACTATTCAACAGTCGTGCTAAAAATTACCTATATAATAAAAGAAAGGAAGAATGTCATGGTTATACACAAACTCTGAAATTTTTGGAGGACAATCCAAATTTAGCATGAAGAGAACAACATGAGGAACAGAAAAAAATTGTCCTTGAATTTTCTCTTTGAAAGCTGGATATGAAACAGGCTTAAATATTGCACTTGATATATTGCATTTTATGTTTCCTTTGAGCAAGTATCTTTACAGCAGTAATAAAACAAGCAAAATAAAATTAGATATTTTTTAAAGTAAAATCCAAAACAGTGAGAGTTGCTAATTAGTAATAACTAGGTGTTCAGTTCAGCTTTTTCTCCTCTTGATTCTGGGTTTCCTTCATTATTTCCCTGTGTATATTTTTCTCTTGTTATGGATGATGTTGAATTTGGTAAATACAAAATTGTTATAGCCTAACTGAGAGATTCTTCTTGAGTTACGACTCTATAAGTAAATGATTTCACTATTCAAATGAATAATTGAATATCACCAAAAATATTTTGTCTCTTCCCTGTGAATGCCTCTGATTCAACAAATTTGAAAGATTTTGAGAACTTGAAGCTCCCTTGCTAGTATATACATGTGGAAGATTTTATGGTGTGTGTTTAATTAGGCAGAAGTGAAGACCAGGTGAGATACCACCCTTCTGCAGGCTGTAGCATTTTCTTCCTAAAGGTATTGCCCCATGGAGAGGAAGAGAGAAGGTATTTCCTGCCAATTTGTTTGATTTGGGTGTGTTCTTAAGGACTAGGGAAGTTTATTGCTCACCTTTCTCTGCATCTGAGATTAATGAGAGTGTTAATCACACAGCTCCAAAGGGGAGCCCTGGGAAGAGTTGGATGGTACTGTGAAGGGGATGGGAGCAGCCTCCCTTGCAGGATGGAGCCCAGCCCTGCTGTGCCTCCCCATGAGGGCACGAGTGTCACCAGAGGGTGGTTCTGTGGCACCAATCTGCCTCCAGCCTGCTGGGCCTGCCTTGTGTGCACTCTTGTATCCCACCTGACTGCTCGAGGGAATGCAGGTCTGGAAACCTCCTGGAAATGGAGGAGCATGGAGGTAGGTCTGGGCTGAGCACAAACTGGCAAGAAAAATTATTTTCCTCAGTTCTAGTAATAATTTTAATAATTCTCAAGAAGACAGTGATATATCTGAAAAGTGAGAGACCAGGTGATATAACCCAGACTTCAGGAAAGCATACTTTGGGCTCTTCAGGGATCTGCCTGGTAGAGTAGCATAGGATTAAGCCCTGGACAGAAGAGGAACTCAAGAAAGCTGGATGACATTCAAGGATCATCTCCAAGCTCAGGAGTATGCATCCCAATGAAGAAGAAGTCAGGCAAAATGCCAGGAGTCCTGTGTAAATGAAAAAGGAGCTCCAGGACAAAGTCAGACAAGAAAAGGAAGCCTACAGGGGACAGCCTGGGAGGAATGCAGAAGTATTGTCCTAGCAGCCAGGGATGAGGTTAGGAAAGCTAAAGCCCTGATAGAGCTAAATCTGGCCAGGAATGTTGAGTGCTACCAGAAAAACTTCTATAGCTATGTTGTTGAAGAAAGAAAGACTAGGAAAAATGTGGTCCCTCTCCCAGAGGAGATATGAGATTTGGTTACGTGGCATATGGAGAAGGCTGAGGTACTCCAAGACTTCTTGCCTCAGTCTTCACCAGCAAGTGCTCCAGCCACATTGCCCAAATCACAAAATGGAAAGGCAGAGACTGGGAGAATGTATTGAGTTCCACTGTAGGCGATCTGGTTTGAGACCAGGTAAGGAGCCTGAAGGTGCAGGAGTCCATGGGACCTGATGAGACACATCTGTGAATCCTGAAGGAACTCAGAGCCATGAAAACGACTGGAGGGCTGGAGCAGTTTTCCTATGAAACCAGGCAGAGAGACTTGGGAATATTCAGACTAAAGAAAAGCTTCCAGGGAGACCTTCCAGCAGCCTTCCAGCACCTAAAGGTACTACAAGAAAGATGGAGGAAGACTTTGTACAAGGACATGTACTGACAGGATAATGGCTGTAAACTAAAAGAAGGTTGGTTTAGGCTAGACACAAGGAAGAAGTTCTTTACTGTGAGGATGGTGAGGCACTGAAACAGGTTTCTCAGAGGCACTGTGGATGCCCCACCCCTGAAATTGTTCAAGGCCCAGTTGGATTGGACTTTGACTCAAACCATGCTGTAATACTGTGAAAACCTGTGAATGATGGACTTAAAAAATCCATCATAAAAATTAATATTGGTTAAAGAGACGGTCATATGAAATTATTCTTTCAGTGTCAGGAGCAATCTTTTTCTTTTCTCTACATGGTTTTTAGGTAGTTAAGTATTTGGAGGCTGCTTTTGAGAAATTAACAACTTAAGTAATTTTCCCAGTACGGGAGAGAAAAAAAGAAGAGAGAAAAAACTTCTCTAAAACATCTGTTTTGGCAGATTTTGACATTTATAATACTTTGTGACAGCTTGAGAATTACTGTACTAGCCAAAAATCCTACAGATCTTTGGGTAGAAAATCATTGTCTTGTAGGGGCCTGATCTGGCCACAAGAGAGCACTGTAAATCCAAAGAATGCCAGCTTCAGCAAAGTTCACGAGACCCAAATGTGATGTTTTCCCCCACTGCTATCAGAAAGCTCGAGAAATTATAACTGTGTTTATTGATGTTAGCACCAGACAGATAATTAATTATTTAGGGTTTTTTTCTGAGAAGTGAAAAGGTCACCTTCATTACACACAACTTTGAGAAATACCGAGCGTGATACTGCAGATCATGAAACATTAAAATGCAAGCAGTGATTGAGAGTTTCAGAGCTCGTGTATTTGCTTTACGTGCCCTTCCAGGTTTGAAATGCTCACATTTCTACATTAATGAATGGTTTGAAAAATATTTTTCATAGAAAAATATGCTTTTCAAACCCTACATTGAAAAACAGAGGCTGAGGTCTTTTCTATTGTATCTGTAAGGAAGAGGAGAATTGCTGAAAAGAAAGGCCGAGAGAGATTGCAGAGTATGATTTTTCAGTTTCAAGAAAGAGTAGAAACCTAGTAAACAAGGGGTCAAGACCAGAAAAGCAGGAAAAATGAAAATCAGGAAGGAAAAAGAAGAAATTATGGTCTAGGCAAGAAATATTAAAAGGATAGGCTAGAAGGCAGCATGAGAAGCCAGATTTCAGGCTGTACATCCTGGTAGCCTCTGGGCATGCACATGACTGCTCACTGCACGGGTCTTTCTCTCCAAGCTTCTCCATCAAGCAATGACCATATTCCACACCTGTGGATGGGATTCTCCTTGGGTCTGATCACAGAAGCTCCTGCTAAGCCTTGACCAAACTGTCTGAGCAGTGAAGCATTCTTGGACCTTTCCAGTTGAGCTGTGAGGCAGTCACTCCCTCTAGGAGCAGATCTTGCATGGTAGAGGTGGGAATAATCAGAAACATTGGATGTCCAACCAAGGTGTGGAAC
This sequence comes from Fringilla coelebs, assembly GCF_963513975.1. Classification (NCBI taxonomy): domain Eukaryota; kingdom Metazoa; phylum Chordata; class Aves; order Passeriformes; family Fringillidae; genus Fringilla; species Fringilla coelebs. Next base: position 42,629,351 of record NC_140028.1, on the reverse strand, counting down.
ATCCATATCCTTTGTACCCTTACTCTATTTTACATTCCTGACATCCATGTAAATCATTCCAAACTGCTTCTAATTTGATTTCCCTCTGTATGCTTTACCCTGTGTAGTAAGAAATAGAGTAAAACCTTGCCATTGAACTCTGTAAAGTTGTATTTTCACAAATTCATATTAAACCTTGATTTTGCCAGGATCTTTCGCTGTGTTTCTTTAGGTGACCAAACCACTCATACAGAACAGCTGCCCAGGTCAGCTCTAACAGCTCTTCCTGGTTTAGGTTTGGCAAGTCCCATCCTCTTCACACATTCCTGCTAATTCTGCATGATGAGGCTGCAGAGAAAGGCTCGCCTTGTTTTCTCTGCTTCCTTGGGTGTCAATTCCAGATACGGGGTTATCTCTTGTTTAAGACTGATAAAAGAACAACACCCTATCTCCACATTGCCTTGAAATCACCTCTCTGATCCTGAGGCTCCCCACTGCCATGGAGAAGTGTGGCCATCTGCAGGATGGGGTGGTTGTCTGGGACACAGTGTCCTGCATGGCCTTGCTGTGGGAAAATGGAAGAACAGCACAGTGGGACAAACACCTCTGATCAGAATTTGTGACACAGATGCATCAACCATTTGGGCAGGGATAAGGTGGCACAACAAATGGGTTGACATAATAATAGAAAATATTTTAAAATGATAAAATTTTATGTATTATGTCTGTTGGGTTAATCAAGCCTATTTAGAAGGGTTAATGGAGAGAAATGTCAATAAATACCTGCAAAACACACCAGCTGCTGGGTCTTCCAGCAGTGATTCTTGCAAAGTATGAGTGTACAAGCAGCTTGAGAGTTTTACCCAGATACACAGAATACAAACCTCCTAAACTCACTGAAAATAAACTGTGAAACACAGTGTGAATAAAGGGATGGTTCTGTGACAGCAAAAAATTATGTCACTTCTGTAGAGATCATATTTTAGTCATCAGAGAGACCAGATTAAAATAACCTGTAATTTACTTCATGCTTTATGTCTCTTCTCTGCCATCTGGTTTTAGCCCTTAGAAAATAACTTGACAAGGAGAAATAGAACGTATAGAACTGTGGAACTCAAGGTGAAACTGAGAAAAAGAACTATAATGATACGAAAAAGATGAGGTTGTGCGTTAAATTTCTTGATAATCTTTGTACCTGAATTTATAAGGAACATGAAATGAAAATAGTAATGAAATTAAACTTGCCTTTCAGAGTTGTTTACAGTGAAATTTGGTGGTGTGCAATGGGTAATAAAAAGTGAATCTCTGCTGATAAACCTGCAACATTCCTGCTCAGGTGATTGTCTGCCCTGTTCTGCATGCAAAGCTATATTTTTATGGTCATCATTTGGCCAGATTTGGTGGTGCCTCAAATGTCTCTTCTTTTGGAAGCTGTCAAAACTTTGCTTGATAACCTGTTTGGTTAAAAGCTGGGCAAAATACAGACAGCTATTCCACTTTGCTTTTGTTCTTAATATATCCACAGGTCAACTCTTTATCCAGGAACTATGTTTGGTTTGGTGTTTTCTCCTCCTGTGATTTCTTTCAAATATTACTTGCTTACTGTCTTGTGAGGGAGAATTAAAAGCTTGGTAGCTCTCAGGGCAAAGTGAAAAAGAAAGTGAGGGAATAAAGAGACCTTGAGGAGAATCTTTGGGACAGCTGTGACTCTTTGGCTGTTTTTTTCCCTACTGATGCTGGGTTGCTAGCAAGCTAAGCCCTAGGGGCAGGGTGCAAAAGCCCAGTCTCTGTGCTCTGCTGAGGACAGGTTGGGGAATTACTGTTCCAGTGTGAGGTTGGTTGGACAGTGAGAGCCTGGCATGGGTCACTGGCACGGGCACTTGGACAGTGGAAGCCTTAGGACAATCTCATCCTGGAGGACTGGGCCAAGGGATGGGTCGAAAACCAGCTTTGCAGCAAGAAACACCAAACTCTTTCCTACTTCCCAAGGAACTGGATAGCTCCATGACTGCACCAGTGGTGAGGGAAACTGTCAGTCCTGACTACAACCTTTATTTGGATGAAAACAGGGAGTACATTTGGCTTCTTGCAGTTAATCCAGGACGGAAGCTCAGGATTATTTGACTTCCATCATTTTGCTGTTAGGTTCCAAATCTCAGGCAGTGATTCAGCTCCCAGAACACCACACTAATTTGATACTAATCCGTGAAAGGTCATTGCTAGCATAACAGTATCCTGTAATAGCAGAACAAGAATATTCAGTGGCATTTTACATGTGTTTGCTGATGTTAAGCTAGCATTTTGTGACACTACAGATCTTATGCAGAGGTGAATGTTAAAACTAAGCCTTTTTTCCCCCTTTAATTCTACCTCCTAATGCAAATTCAAATACAGGCTAAGACAAACACACACTGGAAACACTGAGAGGGCAATAGATGCACTTTGAATGTAATGTTAGCCTGAATTTGATCTTTGATGAGATGCTATCTGATGAGGCAAAACAGAAGCTCTGGGTCTTGATAACTGAGCCAGGAGGGTCTGTCACAGAGGAAAGACTATGAAAGTTGGGAAGTCCCCAGAGCCTTAAGAATCTGGAGAAACTATTCAAAGTGGAACTGACAGGAATGTTGATTTCACTGAGGTTTTGGTTTTGCCACAGGCCCAAGAAGTTCCAGTTTTGTGAGAAATGTCAAAAAAATGTTGTTTTTAGCCTCATCCAGGCCTAGCACTTCTGCATTTTCATCTGCACCTTTTCACTAGATGACCATGTGCTCCCTGACTATCACATCTTCCAACAGACAGCCAGAAGAAATTGTGAGTGGGACTGAAAACAATTGCTGTTCTCAAGTCCATTACATGCCCAGCATGAAACACTTTACATGTAACTTATTTTCATAATGCTTGGACCATTATTTGAATTAAAGAGTAAAGCCTTTCTTGTATTCATGTTGAGAAAGTGACAGTCATCAAAATGAACAAGTGCCTGTTACCTATGAAGTAAGCCTTGGAGCAAGTCTCTCTGATCCAAGCATCCAAATGAAGGAAGAGATGAGAAGGGGAATGATAATGAGAAACTGGAAGGAAGTTAAAAAGCAGTTGCCTTTGGCATGTTTTTATTAATTTTTGGTTGATATGCAAGAAAGGTTTGGTGTTTTTAGTGATGCTTTAGTGCTTCACAAAATTATGATGAAAATAGAAGTAAAAGTAAATAAGTGTTGAAGTAAAAATTCCTGTGAAAATATTCATATGAAGAGTAAAAAATCAGGAAATAAATAATTTTCTAAAACAGCTGCTTTATGTACTTATCCCATCAAAGTAACAATTAACATCCATATGCCACAAAGCAGCTCTTTGAGCTGCTGTGTGAGAAAAATGTTTCCTGGCTGTTCATTAAAACAATTAAGAAAGAGAAAGAGCCAGTTACTTTGGTTGTTCCTTTCCTAATTTTGTGCCACTGAATGTGAGGAAAATCCAGCCTCACACTCTGTGATTCTCCTTGCCCCAGGCTGTGATTGTGTTTGTTTGAGACCTTCTTCCAAAAAATCACTTTCCAAGAGTTAAACTGAAAGACAACATTTTGATATTGCAGCTGGGGGGTGGAGGGTGGGTTTAAAAGGTAAATAATTTTTTTTTTAAGTAAGTTAGTGTTTCAGAGCCTTCTTTCCCTTTTGTCGCTGTTCTATTCACAGGATACAGGTCTCTGCAATAGCTTATGTTCTTGCATGGAAGGAAGCACATTAATTCTATTTGTGCTAGGGACCTCCTGGGAAACATCCTTTGAAAGTTTGCTTTTGTACAACCTGTTGGAATACCACAAGACTGGACCTTCTCCAATTCTTTCAGTTTCTAAGACTTCCAGTGAGAATTTGATCAGCAGTAACCTGGTAGGCTGAGCACAAATGTACCTGTGCATCTGGCTGCAGAAGGCCTTTCCACAGCTTTATTTTCTTGCTCAGATAACAATTTCCTTTGAACCAGAGGTCCCTTTTCTGTCTCTTTGTGTAACTCCTATGTCCTGGAAATTCTTGTAAAGGAGCTCGCCATTGAAATTCTGGCAATATTTTTTTTTCCCCAAATATAAGACATCAACTTTGTCTGTGTAGTTATATATGCTGTCAATGCCTTTGTAGGTAAGGTTGGTAACATTATAGATTCTGTGCTGGGTTGATAGGCAGATATACAGAGGGAGATGAATGATATGGAAAAGGTGGAGAACAAAAAACATGGAAAACAAAAAACATGGAAACACCACTTCTTATTCAATGAGGCCACAGTTCTTCTAATAAAGTAAGTCACTTCTTTCAGGATGTGAGGTTTTTATTACATCCATAAACATTTTTACATCTTTCTGTGCTTAACTGCATTTTGGATTTGTAACTTATATGAACCACATCTGTTGCAGAGATGAGATGGACTTGGATTGCAGCAGAGAACTTCTGTCACATTACAGTAGAGAAGGAGTACACAAACTCCTAATTTCAATATGCATTGACACTGGATATTATGAAGAGGTTTAGTTTTGAAGATTTTTACAAAGGCAAGCTTTACAAAAGAAATGACCCCAGAAAAAAATTTTAGGTACTTCAAAATGAAGAAAAACCTCTTAAATTAGAAAATAATCAGTGGCATAAATAAATAGTGCATTACATATAATTTTCATGATGGAAACAGTCAGGTGATATTTTCCTTGCCCTCATTTTTTTCCTGCAAATCTGGGTTTCAGAAGCTCTGTCTCCTTCTGTGAACATTTGTGCAGTTAGTAATTAAGGCTGAATCTATTACATACATTAGACTTCAGCTGAGCATCTGTGTAACATGAGAGTTCAGTGTAGACATTTTTGGCTGGTTGGATGCTTTGTGAAATTTCCCAATTGCACACCAAAAATTAATTCACCTGTTCTCATATTTAATTTAACTTCATTTAATTTTAATGTGTTTGGAAGAATTACTTGATAATAATATGTCAAAAGCACTACAGATTTCCTTACCAAATTATTATCAGATTTGTTTTTGAATAACTTCTGTTTTGTCCGGACAGGTGCTATTAAGTTTCCACACCACAGAAATGTTGGCTACTGCCAAGAAATAGTCAACAATATAAGTTAATAATTATGATTAAATTATTATTTATTTTCTCTGAGATTACCAGGAACATTTGGCATTGTTTATGTTAATGAGGTGTTCAAAACCTTTCCATCAAATAAACCTGTACAGAACTATAGAATCATTTATGTTTGAAAAAGCCTTTCAGATCAGGTCCAACACCTCCAGGTCTGCTACTAAACTATGTCCCAGGTCCACATGTCTTTTAAATACCTTCATGGCTGGTGACTCAATCACTTCCCTGGGCAATCTCTTCCAGTGCTTGACATGTTTGGTGAAGCAATTTTTCCTAATATCCAAACTAAACCTCCCTTGGCACAACCTGAGATTGTTTCCTCTTGCCTTATTGCTTACTTGTGCAGAGGCTGACACCTGCTTGGCCACAGCCTCCTTTCAGGAAGTTGTAGAGAGTGATAAGGTCTCCCCTCTGAGCCTCCTTTCCTCCAGCTTAAACAACCCAGCTCTCTCAGCTGCCCTTCATAAGTACTGTTTCTATGTTTTATATTAATGAAGAATTGGATGATTTTCAAACAAATATATTCATACTGTAGGTGAGATAAATGTGGAGTCGTAGGACAGCAGTTATATTGGCTTAAGTGAAGGCACAACAAAGTCAATGAACAGCTGAGTATGCTGAATTTTGTTGTAATTAAAAGTGTCTTTCAAAATATCACCAAGAAAGATACTATTTGCCATTCTAAAACAGATCTTGCACCCATGATAATGATAGATATTAATAAAGATTGACTTGTATTTTACAAATTGGTCTGCTAAGGTTTAAGGTGAGAAAGGACAGACTTCAAATTTTTGAATCATTTCATGTTGGCATAAGTCCAGGAAAACTTGGATGTTAATTTCATAAAAAATGTAATGTATTGCTGTTCCTAATTATTTCTTTGACATTCTCTTGTCTTGACTTCTCAAATTTCTACCTTCCACCAGTATTAACCTTTGCTACACCCTACTAATTTTCTGTATCTAAAATTTTTACTATACTTATCGTGTGAGTTAGCACAGGCAAGCAGCTGAGACAACCACAAACCCTTGGCTAAAGCACAAGAAGTAAATTTATTTCCTTTACCTCACTACTAGGGTATGCCAAAGCAAACCAGGGCAGAGGCACACGAGCAGAGATGCACACGCTGTCAAACTCAGTCCACGTCAGAGGATTACCAGCCTGCTGTTCACACTTGTTTATCAAGGGTTATTTCCAACTACAAAATCACTTGAGCATATTTACAGTCCTCCTTGCCAGTCACTCCTAATACCAAACTCCACCTCATAACCCTGTAACCAGGATATTTAGATCTGAGGGGTGCTCTGGAGGTCACCCAGTTCAAAATCCCGCTCAAAGCAGGTCTATCTCAATTAGATTGCTAAGTATTTGTACAGTTAAGTATCTCCAAGGATATTTAAATTCCCTATCACCTCTCATAGTACAATAAATACATAAACCTAATAGGGTAGCAACACCATACCTTTAAAAAAAATATTTATTTCTTATTTTGTAGTTTTTCTATTTTCATCCCACAGACTTAATAAGCAGCAGGAGATTTTATGTTTGCTTGTGGAGATCCTCTCTAGCTTATCTTTAGCTAAAGAAATCATCTTCACAATGTGCAGGTACAGCTCATCCTGTGAACCAGGTAGAGACAATGACTTCAGAAGAGCTCTCCTGAGCTCAACTAAAGTGCTTAGGCTGTCACATGAGAAGACCTGTCATGACCACCTGGTGATTCATTTAAGTTTCTTTATCTTCTCTGTTGACTGCTTTAATGAAAAGCACATCTGATTTTCTGTGTTATAACCTGGTAGCAGTGACAACTCCAAGTTTGTGGTCATTTCTAGCAAACATACATAGACTTTGGAGCTTCCTTTGTAGGAAATTTGACATCTGCTAGATTAAGGAGGTGATACAGATCTGCTTTGTAATGTTACCTGTTGGAAAAAAACATCCCTGATTCTCTCTGAAACAGGAAGAAAATTCTGGGGTAGGGTAAGATACCAGGTAAATATAGGCTTACATCAAACAGATAAATGTTTTGAATTTAGGCACAAATTGCAGTTGGGGTTTTTTTCTTTTAATTTTTTTTTTAACCAACAAAGCAAATTTTGGTAAACAGTGGAATTTTGATTATATATTCTTATCCCCAAAAATATCAGTCAGAGAGGCAGCTTTTGCTTTAGTAATGTGAACTCTGTTAGGAGTCTGAAGGGTCAAGACACAGGAGTTTTTCAGGAAACAAGTTTTTCTCTACCTCACCTTGATTCTGAAGAAGCTCCTTACAATGTAGTCCTTCAAAAAAGTGAGATTTTGTGAGTTCCTAGTAGAAGTTGAGCATTTTGACTGTTAATTGAAACTTGCAAATTAGAGCCAGTGAACTAATTATGCTCTTGGTTATGTTGTATAGCCAGGCAGTCATTGAGGGCTGTTATATTTCTCACAGTTGGAGAACACAGTAGTTTTCAATCTAAACTCAATTTAAGGGAAAATAGCAAGATTGAGAACAAACCTGAAACTTTTATGACATGAATTTTCTGTAACATAGTATAAAATTCTCCTTCAAAAATGACCTTTGCCCCTGCAGAAATGGATTTGTGAGGATTTATAGATATGGTACCAAAGCAATCTTTACAAATATGTAGCTACATACACTCTGGTTACACTGTGGTAATTTAAACCTCACAGGCATGTTTGTACACTGGTCTTTTTTTTTGTGCAGTCTTGTAAGAAGGTTCAAAAGTTGTGGTGGCTGGGCAGTATGTTATTTTGATGCTGAGTTCCCTGTCTTCCCATTTAAGTACACAGACTCAGGTCTGACTAAGAGGTAAATCTTAATAAATAAAACTATAATACCCTGAAAATAATTCAACCCCTCCTCAACTCTTTCCTGTTTTGTTGTGATTTTTTTTCCCTCAGTCCTCATTCCTGGTCTAACAGGCCCCAGGTGCTGTGATAAGTGCAAGACATAGTAAAATAATGCTAGTGCATGAGGTCCATTACCCTTTCTTACCTGAAAACAAGCTCTACACTGCGTTTATATGCTGAGGAAAATGCTATTGATGGTTCTTCCCACCATGTGTGACTGCTTGTGGCCTCTCACCAGAAATAGCAAGAGTGAGATGAACAGAAACAAACACAACAGGATGGGTGGACACCAGCAGGAATGGGAAGGAACATTGGAATACTAAATTTCCCTCATTATCTGGTGCTGTCTGAGGCACTGTTCCAGGTCTGCATGAGTTGCTTTTCTCAAGCACTCCAAGCAGTCCACAGGACCTCCACAGAGGGGTGCTTTGTGATACCTTTTATGTGAATACATATATCTATCACAAAAATATATAATTTAAGAAGACAAGCAGTGTACAACGTGAATGAGAAAAAAATATAATTCATTAATTTTATAGTTGTGCAATAGGACTGGTATTAGTTTCACTTTTTATACATGAAGTAAGTTTTACAAAGGTATAGGATGGTCTTACTTTACCCTGTTTTTCTGCTGACTTCCCTGCAATATCCCTGGGGGCATAAATCCAGTTGCAATCCTCAAGCAACAAGCAACTTCTCTTCATTAAAAATTCAACATCCCACTTAATATAAGACATCCATTATCCTATGCTTTGTGTCAGAGGTAAATCTGGGGTGACATAATGGAATCAACAGAGTAATACTGGGGTTAAACTGTTTGGAAATTACATTTTGCCGGATCAGATTCTTCCCAGAATTTCTCATTATTAACACATTTTTATGATTCTTCAGTTGAAATTAAACTGCCACAGAAACTGAGTAGGCTATGTTATGTCCTTTAGTCTCTATGTAAACAAAGCAAAGCATTTTCTAGGCATCATCTGTCTTGCTTGTTGGACTGAGGAAATTATAATTTCCTTTCTACATTTTCTCTTAGTTTGAAATGATACTTTCAAGCTTCATCTCCGGTCCCCTGATCATCCATTCTAAATTAATTCTATTTTTTCATCTGTGAGACTGTGGAAGAACTAGGTGTGTTTCAGGAATATGGATGCATAGTATGTGAAGACAAACTTTCAGCATTTCCCGAGAATGTCTTTTGTGCAGGGAAGCCCCGAATATGCCATGAAAGGAAGCTCAAGTCTCACTTTTTCCAAATAACCTGTTTTAGAACTTGTTGATTCTCTTTATTTTGTGTTTGTCTGGTTCCCTTCACTAACAGAGGTGGCTTTTACCTAAGACCACCAAAAAAGCAATCAGAAAAAAACAGTAGAAGGCTCCCTGTAAGCCTGGTGCTAAACACGGCTGAGCATCCTGCTGTTTCTCAAGATAACAGATACATAGGACAGTGTAAGTTCAGTGCCAAAAAAAAGCTGGTATCCTGCATGAAAATCCCTGACAAGAGAAAGCAGTTATTTCTTTAGCATGGCAAGTTTTGACCACAATGACACCTTGGTATCACTCACTGTCCTGAGATTTCTGGGCACCAGGCCAGGTGTGGTTGGGCGATGATGTCTTTATGCCCTATATCCGTCACACCCGTTTGTTTCAAAGTTGTTTAATAATGGTGTTATAAACTTCTGTTCTTTTCTCATATAGGAGGATTTGATTAGGTTTCCTAGATGATAATGAGTACAATAAATAAATGCCCATGCTATTGCCGTGTGTATTCAAAAGCAGTAAATTGCTCATCATTATTCTATTGCAGGGACGAAATTAAAAGACTATGCCATTAGCCAAATGATGATGGCTATAACTTTTTAATCAAAACATATAATTTTATGGTTTATAAGTTAACTAATGGTTGTGGAGCCTGACATGTGGTTGATACATGATCATAACACAGGTCTCAGGGAGGATCTTGGTTGGTATGAAAACACAAAACCAGTTCAAATATGCCTTGTTTCACATCAGTAGTTGTCACCTTTTGCTATTTCTAGAGCAAGCATGAAGACTGATACATCTAGATTTGTACTGTGATGGTGGTTCTCTTTAATATAATCTCCTCTGTCTGCAGTTTTCTTTGTAACAAACTGGCTGTGAGACCTTCATCTGTCAACGTTTCAAGAATTGACAGCCCACCTCTGATATGTTTTGGGTACACAGCCTTGACTCAGACTGCTGAGAAAGTTGTGAAGTTGAGACAAAATTCTGACAATGTCTGCCAAGTCTTTAAGAATTTTTGAGACATGGCAAATGAGGAGCCCAACATTCTGATGAGAAAAATATTGGCCCAACAGGGTATAAAATTTTCAAGTGAAGAAGGTGATGAGGATTCATCCAACTGTCAGTGCTATTGGTGTGTCAGTATTGATGGAACTGGGGTATGACAGCAGCTGAGCATCAGTCAGGGACTCATTTCCAGCTCCCTGACTCTCCTCCTCCACTGATTGATCCTCTCCTCACTGGCAAAACATCTTTTGAGTATCTTGTTGGGGTGGAGAATGAGCTAATGTCTAGCCTTGAAGTCTGTGAAATCCCAGCCACCACCTTCTGTGTGAGTTGACCAATAAATCACTGCTTTATACTTTTAAGTGTACTGTTTACAGATCACCTTTGTACAGCCCAGGATATCTAAACAAAAAGGCCCCCAAACATTTTAAAATATATAGATTTGTATACCCCTTGTTCCAGGAACAGAACACACTGCATTTGCCTAGAAAAAAAACTTAAGAAAACATACTTGTTTGGGGACAATTTGATAAACCATGTATTTCTCTAGAGAACTGAGTTAGACAAGGCCAACAGCTTCTAAAGAGTGGGAAGTTTGATAGCTTTTGCTAAATGCACCATGTCAGCAAATATATGGAACTAGAGTCTAAGGTGATCAGCACATCTTAGAATCGTAGAATATCCAGAGCTGGGAGGGACCCACAAGGATCATCACAGCCCAGCTCTCTGCCATGCACAGGACAGCCCCAAGAATCACACCATGGGCTTAAAAATGTGGTCCAAAATCTTAAGCTCTGGCCAGCTTTGCGATTGCTTCCCTGGGAAACCTGTTCCAGTGCCCAACCATGCTCTGGGTGCACAACTCTTTCCTAATACCCAACCTAAACCTCTTCTGATATAGCTTCAGACCATTCCCTTGAGTCCTGTCACTGGTCATGAGAGAGAAATCACTGTCTGCCCCTTCTCTTCCCCTCTGCAATGAGGTTGCCCTTCTGTCTCCTCCTCTTCAGGATGAACAGGCTGAGTGACCTCAGCCCCTCCTCTTATGGCTCCCTCTCCAGACCCTTCACCATCTCTGTAGCCCTGCTTTGGATGTTTTCTAATAGCTTTAGATCTTTCTTACATTGCAGTAAACAAAACCTGGGTAAGCAAGAGAGTGTGAAAATCCATCTGCTAGCTTAAAGGTCCAGATATTATCTAAATGAGACTAGACAATGTTTCATTTCCTTCACTTGAAAATCAGAGAGAACACAAAACTGGGAAAGTGGAAGATTGCCCTTAGTTTTCAGTAGTGGAAGTGGGAGTCAATAGGTAGATCTATGCCTTTAAATCCATCTTTTGTTTTGTTTTTTCCAAGCTTGGATTATATTTTCTGATTTGGAATGATTTTTCACTTGTTTGAAAGTTGAGTAGTGGTACAAAAAGAATGAATTGCCTATAATACAGGATCAATATAGATATTGAATTGAAATAATGGAAAAGATTTTGCACTTTGGCAAATGTCAGGTGTGTTCAAAGAGAGCTTGACTGTAAATACCCAGGACAGGATTGTACCTTGTTTCACCTTGTCTTACCTTGTTTACAGAGGTGTGTGTGGCATAAGCAGTTCAATGTGATAAGTGGAGAAATGGTTTCTGCTTTTTCCCTTCCTGAGGAATACTGAGGTGTAAGGCCTCTTCTTGTACTTAAATGTTATTAAAATAGTGTTGTAGCAGTGCTGGATAATGAGATTTCTGCTTGCTTCTCTGAGGGCTTCTTGCTGGAGGGCTCTGGGGCATTTACACTCCAGGGGACAGTGAGTGGCTGCTGAGCTGACTGGAACACCAGATTTTACCCTGGGGGTAAATTCTCACAATCTGTAGTGTTTTCATTTTAAATAATAAAATTTTAATTTTCTCTCAGGAGATAAAACCTTTTTCAGAGAATTTTGGTTTGGAAATACCAAAATCATCATGCTAAAATGCTTTTTTCTCACAATTTAAATCCAAATACTTAATTTCAATAAAGATAATGCCTGCTGTAACAACACCAGTTCCAAATTTCCCTCTATGGCATAAAATTTAAGATTCTAGATGGATCTATAGAGAGGAAACACTGTGCTTAGAGTTTGAATAAGTCTAATAATTTTCCACCAGAAACATACTCAAAACGAGCCCTTTGTTTTTTCAACAAACAAGGTTTTGCAATCGACAGCTGTGTTATAAAATAAACGTTTAAACATTTATGTTTGTTATTTCTTAATTTCAGCCTCATATTGCTCAAGTCAGCACTATAAAAAGCTCTACTATTTCATCATGTAGGGGCCAGTACTAGATGGTGTCTTTGCTTAATATTAAGCTTTCTTTCTTTTTATAATAGGAAACTTAATCCTAAATACAATCACAAACCAGTGTCTTTAAGATATTAAAAGTGATTATAAATGTCATATAAGCGATGGACCAAAACAGGATAAAGCTCACTGTAGGTCATACCTCCCATCAAGCTTAATATCTGCATCACAATGCTTTTCTGCTCCCAAGGCTCACTTCTGTGGTAACTTTTTTTTACATTGAGGCTGGTTCATCATAAAAAGAACAACTGCTCTTTGTCACCCTTAATCTTCCCAATGTGATTTAGATTGTTGGTTTTGTTTGGTTTTTGTGGTGTTTTTTTTGTTTGTTTGCTTTTGTTTTTATTTAAACCCAATATATAAGAGACAACTGTCTTATGTACCCAGGGACCTGAGATTTTTTTCTGTCCCTTCTGTTCCTTAATGGATATTTTCCAAGCAACCCTGGTGAGTAATCTCTGCCCTTCCAGAGCTGAGCAGGTAGATCAGCCAATTACCAAAACTCTGATGGTATTTATAACATAGACTGTAACTGCTGGAAAATTAAATAAAACCAAAGAAGCACAAAAAACCATAAGTACAAGTTTTATCAGCTTGAAGATCAGGGAGTTGGTGATGAACATTTCATGAATGCTAATAGGAGTGCAAATGCATTGCCATGTTGTGTTGAAAGTCTATGTTTTGGAAGCTAATAACCTTAATTTCAAAACTGATAGACACACTACAAGACTCAGATTTAAATTTAAAAAAAAATTAATTTTTTAAAATTTTTTAATCCAAATTATTTTGGGCTTGTTAAAAATTGGGTAAAAATTGAAAGGGAAAAACACTTTGGAAAGCTAAACTGGTTAGATGAGAGAGAAATGTAGTTCAATTTTTTCCTTAATGAGAAGGAAATGTAGTTCAGACTTTTTCTTACACATTGAAATGCAAGAAACCTTAACATTGCAAATAATGGTAAATGCAAATTCTTGGTGAATTTCAGCTGCAATTTCTCATGTGAAAAGGCTGTAAAATCAGAATTAGTAGTACAATACCAAGTGCACAGATTATTATTAGTTTTAAATTATACTAAGCAGTACAAATACAGAAAGGAAATTCTGTAGTATTACAGTGACCCTACACTGAATAGTGATGGCAGTGAACACCCCTGGGCTAATATTTTGTGCATCTGCTGGTGATGACCCTGCCACTCCAGAGGCAGGACAGATTGCTACCTCATCCTGAAAGAGAGATACCAGTGTTTGGTAAATTTCTGTGTGGGGCACATTAAGGACAAGTCAGGAAAGACTATGGCAGGCATAGAAGCCTTTATGTGGAATTAAATTTTTAAATAAGCATGGGCTGGTACTTAAGAGAGCAATAACTTACCTTTTATAACACCCACAGGCTCATATTCTCTGTGTGGATGTAGTAAGGGATCAAAGCCCTTTTCTGTTAGGTTTATATAAGAAGTAGATAATATGAAGCCATTAATTAATCTGTTAATGAAATGTATTGATTTCCTCTTTTAAACCAGTAAATCAATTACAAAACTCTATTAATCAGCTTATTACTCAAGAGCACTTACAGTAATAAAAATAGTCAGCAATATTTCATTTTGTTAAAACATTATAAAAGCAGAAAGTATCTGCTGAAATTCATGCACCATACATTCTGGAACATGTCCAGCTGGGGAAAGGAACTGTAGTACTTGAAGACCAGACTCTCATTCATGGCAACATTTAAGCAAATTGCCTGATTGGTGGGTCCTAGGAGTAGCCTGTGTCTTTGTGTTTGTACATGGAAAAGTAAATGGGGAGATACAGCTCATATCAGATATTGCAGGCTGAAAGAGTTTGTGCTCCTGTTAACTCTGTTTCTGTCCCTTAGGTACACATCCTATCATGGTATTGGTATGGATCCAGAGGGAGCTCTTTCCATTAGGGAAAATGGTAGCAGCAGAGTTGCTTTTGTCACTATGGTTGAGATACAGCCCCTTCTTTACAGGCTGTGAGCACATAATTTTTTGTGACTTTTAGGACTTGCGCCTTGTGTAGAAACTGACTCCATAACTGTTCAAGTTGGTGACACAGAACAAGGAAACTAGCTCAAGAATCAGCAGATAATTGCAGCATGTTGCTTCCTGGCATAACTTCAGTTCAGGCCGGGTAATCCTCGCCACATAATTCCTGTGGGAGCGTGATGTTAGGGCTGACATAGACCAGGGTTTCTGTACACAGGTCAGTGTGAGACAGACTGCTCTGGAAAGCAGAAAGTATACCCACATGCCCTGGTTAGAAAGCACGCTATGACCTTTCCCAGAAACCAGAGCCGGTTCTGTGTGTTTACAGCTGTGCAGCCAGTGATCCCTCCCTACCCCAGCTCACCTCAAATGGCATGCCCTCCATAAAGGGTCATGCACATCAAACAGGCTCTCTCTTTTCTCCCACTGACATCCAGTATCATGAGCCTTTGAGAAGAGGAGCTAAGGGCCTGACACAAACTTGGGCAGGAGAAGGAGCAAGAGCAAACAGTAATGAACAAGTATTAGAACCTGCTGTAATTTTCTTTGGTCTGCAGTAGGAGAGGGGTGGTAGGGGAAGATTGTTCCTGACCTCAGCAGCTCCAAACTATATCAAGGACAAGAAAATGAAAAGGTCTCATTACAGTCAAATGAGATAATGGGGAAAAAGGTAAAGCAATAGTATTTTGGTAAGGACTGGAGTTAATAACTCAGCTAGTGCTATGAATCATTGCACACCAATTAGCCCAGCTCTGCCCCCTTTCTGGGATTTTTAAGAAGAAAGGCATAAAAAAAGACTTTCCTAAATTCTAACCATACATATGCACATGCATAAACACTTATTTTATTATATAAATACTGGGGTGGTCTACACTAGATGCCTCATAAGCTATTGGTGTTAGTGGGTCACAGTTAAATTACAATAAATTCCTAACATAGTCTTCTATGAAATAGCTCACAGGTCATCTGCATGCTTTAAAAAAACCAGTTTGGACTGGTTTATGGTGAAGAATTACTTGCTTGGGTATGTGTTTTAAAAGAAAGTATGTAAAGATAATTTATGCACATGGCAGTGACGAGATTTTGAGCAGAAAACACTCTTATGGAGATGTCAATTAATTTGTTATCATGTTAGAACTATTTCAATGACACAAGAAGAATATTCCAGGATATCCTGTTTACAAAGTAGCACCTGCATAGCATGCAAAACCTGATTCTTACTAGTTTTTCAAAAGATGTTCTGCATAACATAAAGGAGAACGTATTAAATGTCTTACACAAGCTAATTTGTGAACAAAAGAGAAAAGCAGAGACTGGATTATTAATCAGTCAATAGAAACTGATAATTTCCATTATAAAGCCCTTTGAAGAAGGTAATGAATTGGACATGGTGCCTAAGGCACTATGCATTAATACAGAATTTATTTTTCCTTTCAAGATATCTCTGACAACATTAGACATCACTAGCTTGAAATAATCTGCCTTTGCCTATCTCACTGTGCAGCTAGGGCAAACAATTTCAGATGACCTACTGAATCACTGGGTTCTACATGGTTGTGGATGAGAAAAACAGGGTCATCACCAAAGATGCTGCACTCCATCACGTGCCAGTGATCAGCCAGCCATTACAGAAATCTGCTTGTGCTCTGCTTTTTTCTTGTTTTCCTGTGCAACAGCTTTTTCTTATATTTCAGCCTGGCCTTAATTGCCAGCTTCAGATAACAACATGTAAACAATCATCTCTGTAGATGATCAGCTCTATCCTTCACCTTAATGGTTTGGACAGACCTGGGCAGAGTCCTAATGCTAGATTCTGGCAGAGCTGTGAACTTCAGTTTAAAAGGAAAGCTAATGGAGTCTATGTTCCAGTACTTCAGAGTTACAAATGAGTATATATGTATACACATATATATGAATACTGTACATATAGGATGAATAAATGTGCATTAAACTGCAATTACACCTAATGAAATGGAATTGGTTTCAGGAAACAGATAAATTATAAGAGATAAGGGTTGTTCCCTCAAGTACTAAAGAAATATGATGTGTAAAAGCATACTTCTTTACCTACACAAGCATCTTAGCATGGGGAATAACAGAAAACTGTTCTGGAAGGGATCCAAAAAGGTCGGTCAGACTATGCCCTGCTCCAAGGCAGAATAAGCTCTATATAAATCATCTCTGACAGATGGCTGTGTTATGTCCTGCTCAAAAAAAAATCCCCAGTGAGGCAGACACTATAGCTCCCTGAGCAGTCTTCATTACTCAATGATCTTTCCATTAGAGAGTTTATCTCTGGCTGCAGTGCAAGACCCTGATTCTTTTCCTGTTGTTGTTCAATAGAGATTAGAAAAAGTGGTTTATTCCCTTTCTCTTTGCAACAAGCATGTGCTGCAGAAGAGCAGAACACTCTTAGGAGAATGCTCTATGCTCTACATATGGAGACTGTGACATGGGCCACACTATTTTCCCAAATCCAGCAACGTGGGAGGCCTCTCCAGTTAAACTCATGTAATGAGTTATCTATCTTTACAAGTTCCTGAACAGAAAACTAAAGTGTTCATTTAAACCTTGCTGGTATGTCTCCAGCCCCTTTCCCTGTGGTTACTTTTAGCTATGATCCTCCAGCACAAGCACACAAACACTCTGTTCTCCCTCCCTCCTGGCCACAGAGTGGGCATTTGGTAGCCACTTGTGATGGATCACGTCAGCAGGACAGGGTGACTGAGCCTGCTGGTCTGTGTGTTAGCTCATAACACAACCAGAGCAAGCTCACACCCTTCCAGAGCTGCCTTTTTTAGTACTAAAGGACTGCTTGTAAGGGGAGGTTAGTGTGAGCCAAGTCAGGAGACAGGCACGGCAGTGATGAGCTGCTCCATAAGAACTGTCTGTGCAGGAGGCATGTGCAGAACATCAGGAATGAAGGAATAGCAGGCTGCCTAAGTAAAATATGTCTCCCTGTTTTCCTGACCCAGTTATGGAGCTCTGTGGGTAACAGCATGGAAATCAGACCACCATGTGCCTTGGGTGACCTGGCAGGAGCTCAGGTGCAGTATGATGCAGAAGGGACACAGCACAGCACAGCTGTACACGGTGCTGTGCAGACAGCCTGGTGCCTAGAGGGGCCTGCTAGCTGCAGAGCCTTGCACAGAGGTAAGGCCAATCACCCTGACTCCTAAGAATAAGCTCTAGCTCTTGGATATGAGGTTCTTTCAGTAAGTGAGTCCATACAAAAGTGGTTCATAAAGGAACAATGCCTCCAGGAGAAGAATGAGTGAGGGTCTCTGTGCATGAAAGGTGATGCTCTATATCACTTCTTGCCCTGGTCAGCTGTTGTCTGTCTCTGCCCAGACACACACGAGATGGGTTCGCTCCTATCGGGCTCCAAAGAACGAGGCTGGACTCTCAGGTTCAGTCTTCAAGGTTGTTTATTATTTCTTATCTACAAAGATTTTCTCTTGCCCAGCCGGGGTCTGACCAGCAAGCCAGCCAAAGGCACTCTGACCGCCCACAGGGCAGTCGCGTCTTTTTATAACAAAGACTGCGTAAACTATATTTATCTTTTGTCCCCAACACTTATCATTTTTATTACCAAGTGTACCTTCACCAAGAACCTATCAAAAATAACTGTGTCATGCAGAAAATGGAAGACATGAAGAAGAAAAAGGAGCCACGAGACAGGCCCCAACTCCCTCCATCTTGTCTTTACAATCCCCCTGTACCAAAGCCCCAAAATCTGTGTTTTGCCCTGTAATTATACTATTTCTATATCCTTTAAACCCCAGTGATTCTCATATCCCCATATACAGGTGGTACATCTCTTGAAGGGTCAAAATCAAGCCACCAGGTACTTTTGGCAACATTCCAAGGCTCCCGAGCCCCCCAAGGATTCTCTCGGTAGCTCTGGACATCAGGAGCGATGGGCTGAGTTCCCACAACTTCTCAAACACCTGATTTTATATGTTAGCCCCAAAAGTACTTTTGTGGGATGCAGCTGACTTGACATCAAGTATGGGGCAAATTATTTCAGTCTTAATGTACAGTATGGAGCAAGTGGATGCTAGACCTAGCACACTGGTGTCCCCATGCAGATGTGCCCACACAGGTAAAAGCTGAATTTAGTTCAAACCTGTTGCTCTTTCACCTGACACTTTATCTTCTTTTCTGCTTTTTGCACCACGTTTCTTACCAATCTCAGTTTCCTCAGTGGAGGGTAATGGTTCAATCTTTCACATGTGATTGAAATTTGAGACTTCACCCTTCCTTAATATTAAAGGTAAACTGAAAAATTAGAAAAGTACACAAATTTAGGTTTAATACCTTTTCTAATCTAATCTTAATCTTCATCCTTTATAGTTTATATGAGTCATAAAACTATGTGCTGACACAAGACAATTTTAAGAACAAGAAATACTGCTGAGGGGTTGAGTCAGCAGGTTTTGTCCTAACAATTAATTTTCTAGCTTTTATGCTTGCATCCACATTAAACCAGTGAACACATTATTCTGCCAAAGAATCCCCATCAACTGAATAAAATAAAAATCAAGTAATGAGCTAGGTAGAACTGTGAGACGTGCACAGGTATACACGTCTTTCAGAACCCTTACAATATCGCTTTTACTTCTATGCATACATCAATATTTTGAATACATGACATGATAGTGGAAACAAGATTCATGGTTTGCAGTAGGATTGTAAAGCTTCTTAGAGAAATTGAATAAATTTGAGATAACACTTAAGTGTATAGTGTCTTTAGCCTATGGATTCTGTTCTTTTTTTCTTGAACAAGTCTAAAAACAACTCTGTATTGATAGACATGTAACAGAGAACAGAAGAGCACCTGCTGTACACAGAAGCAGTCCATCTCAGTGCTTTAAATACAACCATTCAAACATTTGCAAATTATACTATTCTATAAGTCAAAGAGTAGATTTTTTCCCCCCTCAGAACATGTATATTTTATGAATGTAGAAGATTGGCATCTTTATATGTAAGAAAACCATTCCTTATGAAAGTTTGGCATCTTCTCTTTGACATCTGGGCAGAAGGCTGAGGAAGAAGAGTGAGGTTTTCTTTTAGTTTTCTGTAAAGTACATTGCTTTCCTCTGGCAACTTGCTGATTTCAGTCTTATGGTAAATTTCTTAAATGTCACTTGTATTTATGAATAATTAAATTATATATGTATGTGTGACTTTTCAGCATTTAGTTTTAAGGTGGAGTGTATGTGTAAGAATACATAAATACAGAAAGATTACATTAAGAGAAAATTTTGTTGCTACAACATGGTATTTTAAAAAGACTTACACAGGCACCTAGGGATAATCAAAATGTGAGAATTTTTGAAGCATTGAAAATAATTTAAGGACAGAACTCTCCTAGTGTTTTCAGGAGTGGAGATGTGCTCTTTCTCAGCTTTAAATCCAATATCAAGAAACTTGGTTAAGCCATTAAAATCCACAGAGGTTTGGTATTCTTCATGTTGCTAGGAATCCTAGAATGTACACATTCTTAAAACAATATATTTTTGAGACACATCCGATTGGCTTCCTGCGAAAAACATGTTAAGAAGCCTAAAATAGAGAAAAAAGCCTAAACTGTGGCTTCCAGCCACAGAGACAAAGAGCCTTGCATGAGGCAGAATGTAATTAGGAATTTGCAATACAATGGTGCTTAATGCCTTCTCAATCTGCAGGCTAATCAGGATGGTGCAGATCATTTATTCTGCAGCCTGATGCAGCCTATAATTGCTACCTTTGGGCAACCTTGTCCAGTCTGCAATGGCTCCGTTTCTTACTGGTCTTAAGGGACATGTTGTTGAGTCAGGGAATAGTCCTGAATTCGGAAATTGTGACTGTGACCTTGACTCTTTGTTTGAGGGTAAATACTCCTTTTAGTCAAGACTACAATGATGTATTGCAATCTGGCTTTTAATATTTATAAAACCCTTAGACAAAAGGTGCTGCATATTGCAAATTACATTTATAAGACTTTTCCCTGAAGTCTTTTTTTTTTCACTAAACCTGATCAAGAGGATTTTAGTTGAATTAGCATTTGGTCTGTATATTATTATTAATATATACCAAGAAAAATATCCTAGCTTGTTTTGCCTATTTTCATGAGGGCTTAAACTGTTCTAAGCTGCATTAGTGAAGGCAAAATCAGAATAATTCATTTTCCTCATAGTGGTGGTGAGGTCCTGAAGCATGTTAGCTTAATATACATTCAAATTCCTAGCTTATAAATTAAATCAGAATATGGAGAGTTTGTAGCAAAGAAAAAAAAAGAGATTGGATAGAAAATACTTTAGATATCACTCATGATCATGAGTGTTCTGTTCAGAAATCTGAACTTGGGTTTCACTAAATGTCAGAGGATGTTGCTTGCACGTAGGATTCAACTTTCGATGTTTTCCTCTTGCTGTTTTCACTGTATCCCTTTGGGTTACCTTTGCCCTACAAAAGGCTCTTGGTTACTACATGCTGTAGTATACGTGAACAGCAAATTAAAAGCAGAGGAACACTTCTACAGCACAACAGTCTATTTTAGTACCCAGTAAAACTGGGGTAAAGGTTACAGCTGGTTAACAAATATTTTGGCAGCGCATATAAAGGAGCAAAAGGAAATCCAGAGTGCTGAGCTTTGCATTATCAAAGGCTTTTCAATCTGTATTCATTTTTAAACACCATAAATTACTTGGCTTGAACATACAGGCATAAAATAACATTAATCATGTTTTTTAATATGAAGGCTTGAAACAAGGAGCTGCTGACACAGATCCTTTGAATGCAACTCCAGTGTTACGTATCTTAAAGGGAGAAAATTTTCTTTTGAGCTATTTCATATCAAGGCAGCTGAATACCTTGGCTGGAAATATAAAATAGGATGAACCAATTTATTCCTGTTACTTCTCCTACATGTGGTTCAGCAGAAACAGGATAATATAATTTTAGGGCTTGACTTTACTGACTGGTTGCCTTAAATTACCTTACTTGAATAATACTGACAGGGTTTAATTCTAAGGAGCATAAATAAAAAAAGCCAAGAGCTGGGCAGACATGGTTTGGAGGACAGAAAATGGCAGTCTTAGCAGAGGGACCACATGAACTCCCCTCTCCAGATGAGCACCACCATCATTCAAGTTGAAAACTGTCCCCTAATCTGCCAGCCTATGTACAATCTTGTGTATGACTCAGTCTGAAATGCAAAGCTTTGCCAGTATGGATGAGTATTCAGATGGGCTTGGAGCTGGCCTTGCACTCTGTGCTGACACTCCTGCCCAGGCATGACTTTAGTCCTGAGTGGGTACCACAGAATGGGAAGGTCATCCTGCCTGCCTTGCAAAGCCAGGCTTGAGGCACCTCTAAGCCTGTCAGCCTATCTCATGCTTAGTTTATGGTGCAGAGCATTTCACTGCCAGTGACTTACATAAGAGTTTACAATAGCTCATGGAACATGTATTCATTATTAGTTTGATATTCACTGGACACCGTGTTTTAGTCAAGTTTTCCTTAAAGAGCACTATGTAGAGATGACTCACAGAAAGCTGGGCAGATCGTAGAACTTTGTTTATGTCTGAAGAACAGGGATTTTCAGGGTATAGTTAGTGCTGTTTCCTGTTTCTCAGAATTCCAGTGGACTTTGAGCAGCGCAGTATGTAACTTGGCATGCTGTGCCTCCAGACGCTCTAACGCATATTTGCTCTGGTTCTTCCAGCAATCCCCTGAATCTCATTCACCTGATGCTGGGAAGAGAGGCAGGAGAGGTTACAGCTGAAAAGGACATGATGTTGTTTTGAACACATTTTTGAAAGATGGAGCAATATTCTGGACTTCCTCGTCAGTTTAGTCTCTCTCCAACTGAATTGATGCCAGGGACTGACAGCAGCAGTCCTTGATGCAAGAGAACCATCATTCAAGGTTTGGCTCAAAATAATATAGAAGCATTTTGCAAAAGAAGTTATAAGCTATTTAAAATGTAAGTTCTTTCACCTTCCAAACAATTTTCTCATAATTTCAATCATATAATTTTCAGCCACTCCATAAAACATAAAGAAACTGCAGACTCTGAATAAATAGGATCTATAGGTCAAACTACACAAAAGATACATGCTACAATAAAAATTCAGCAAGTATTTTCTTCCTCATGTGTCTTTGAAAGCTACTTCCTTAAAGAGGCTCAGCACAGAGCCCATACCAAATTTTATCTTCACCATGTTTCTTACCTCGCTTCCTGACTTAAGGAAGAAGGAGCAGTGAAAAATACTTCTCAACAGCAACCCAGGATGGTTTAAAAGAAAGTCATGGCAACAAATGGTTTCCCCTGAAGATCTATCTGCTTGTGGCAGCAGACCATACAATTGGTTTTTCTATCCTTTGTATAGTTTTATATTAATTTAGCAGGAAATTTATGGATTTTGACAGGTGAAACTCTGTTCCGGGACTTTCTTCTGAATGAAGTGCAAAGACAATGCCTAAAGAAATCCAAACATTGGTACAAAAACATTTTTCCCATCAGAAGTGGTAGAAAAGGCCAGCCTTTCCTTTGTATCTGTAGCAAAAATAAACATACTTATCAGAAAAAACGGTGACAGGGTGGACCTAGCAAGGAATTTCAAATTTGAGGACTACAACAAAGTCTTGCTTTTTATCTCACAGTAATAAAAGCAGTACCAAGTAGGTAAAGAGGATAAAATTTCAAAATATGTAGTTTTGAGGGTTCAAAACCATTGTGAGGACAGTGTAAGTTTTAAACTTCTGATACAGGGGCTAACTTAGAGTTACAGTGGCAGAGAGGGATTGCCACACAGAAGTGCCAAGTTCACATGAATCCTTTAAGAGATGAATCAAATGGCACAGAGGATACCTTGCTGTGCTGAGCACTAGAGGTACAGAAAAATTGCACAACCAAAGCTCCTTCCTGTCCCCATGGAGCCCTACAGCCCTGCCCCAGCAGAGAAGTCAATGGTACAGCCCATAATTCTGAGTGTAGAGCCTGCAGTGGTACTGGGCTTACAGGGGAGGAAGAGCACTCTGGTGAGATTCCTATGAAAATAGGAAAGTTTTGGAAAGTTTTTTCTCATGAAAGCTGACCATGCTTATTCTGCTGTATCAGAACTCAGCCAGGAAATTTTGGTCTTTTAAAGTAAATAAATTCTGTTAAAATCAGCTGCTGCCCTAGTTGATGTGATTGCTAGAATAAGAAAGGCTCCTTTCTTGTCTATCAGCTTTACTAGAACTCTGCATGGGCTTAGCAATCAACAGAGACCAAACCTAACAAAAGATACCATTTTGGATGGCATTGTCCAAATAGGAAAACCGAGATTGCAGGAAAATGCAGGCAGGCTGGCAAAGAAGTGGCAGGGTCTCCCTCTTTTGCTGCCTTCAAAATGAGATCAGGTGTTTCCTGGAAGATATTATTCACCCAGAGAGAAGCCTTTGGGCTCAGCAGAGGACAATATTCTGTGGCTGATGTTGTACAGAAGCTTGAATGAGTTTATTTACTTCAATGAAAAGCTGGAAAAAGGCAAGGGAAAGCAAACACAGACATGCAGGGAGGAAAGAGATAGAACATTTCCGCTCTTATAAATCAGAAATGGATCCTTTGTCAGGAACAGTTTTACATCAATGTAACAGCAGACCCTGACCTACAGAAAGATGTGTTAAAAAAGCCTTGCAAGGGAAAGTATAGTGTTTCTCACACCTCAGGCTCTGCAGAGACTTTCAGGAAGCAAAAAAAAAAAAGGTTAAAAAGTTGTAATGTGCAGCTATAAAGGATGTTTTAACTTTCATGGTATGTCAGGCAACTTACTATATTTGTGTATAGGTAACTGTGCTGAATTTCTGTATTCTTCCCAGTATCACATACTCTGTGAGTAAATTTTTTTTTCTGCTACTGGTAGCTTATAAAACATTGATAGTAAAATATGTGAATAGTGCTGTAAATACTGCAAAAAGGATTCCAGTGCATGTTGCAGTGAACCAATAAACAGCCAACAATGTATGGGTAATGTGAAATGACTGGCTGCTCTTCAACAGTGCTCTAGGAAAATTGTGATTTTCAGTTACGATCTGTTCAGTCAAATTAAAGTCTGATGACTGCCTCAAGATGTTCATTTATCACCCAAAATAAATCAAACTGAGAGAACAGGCAACAATATGTGATTGTATTCAAAGGCAACGCATCAGTACCTATGGGTAGATTTTTAGCAGCAGTCAGATAAAAGTGGCTGGAAATAAGAGTACAACAATAGATCACATCAGGACAGGATATTATAGAATCTCAGCTTGGTTCATAAATATAAAATAATGAGCTGCTGCTTTCATAGTCTTACCTGTCAAACTGTATTAAAAAACTTGAAAAAATGATATTTTCACCTGATACAGGTGTTGATTTGGTCAAAAAAATTTAATAGATTATACTAAATGGGTACACTGGCTTTTTTATTTTATGTATGCAGACCTGAAAACAAGAAAAAGAAAGATAATAGAGTATGTAATGCTCATTTTCAGATTTTCTACCTGTAGCAGATGTGTGCATGGCTCAGTCTTGTGTGCATGCATTGCCTCTGGGTTCTCTGCCCATGAGAGCGTTAAGCACTGGCTTTGCCCAGGGAACACTGAGAAGGCAAAAATGTCATCATCACATCCCACATAGCGCAGCTGAGTGTGCCATCCTCTCTGAATACAGCAAAGATGTCCAGGAGGGTGTAGATTTTCACCAGACAGGAAAGCAGCAGTTGGTGGTGGCCTGCAGACTTTCACTGCATCCACAGCCACAGCAGCTTTACTAACACCAGACTGCTGGGCCATGGATCTAAAGGAGTCTGGCAGAAAAGGCTTTCAAGAAAAAATGCCCATACACTTCTAGACTTGGAAAGTGGAAAGGGAAGCAGGTGTGATACCTCTCCAGCACTGAGCAGTTTCTGAGATGGAACCAAAAATTAGCACCAAGAGGGGCTCATGATGCATATCCAGAGCTATTAAGACTTGGCAAAACTGAGTTTGTTGGTGCATCTGGCATGCTTTTAGTGCATCAGAAAATCAGACATTCATTTGGTGTTGGCACAACTTTTGAAGAGCACAGTGAAGGAGATCCAGAAGCCAAATGGCCTCCAGAAACCATCTGGGAAGATGGGTTTTACTGTTCTTGTATCTGGAGGATACCTGGAGCTTTTTGCCGCCTCTGTTGTCCTTTGACAATGTCACAAGCTGTAGCTTGCTGCAACAGAGTGATCACAGGGTAGATGCTGTAAGGCAGCAGCAGGCAGTGATCTTACAGTCCTGTAGGTCTGTGCAGGAGCCAGAGACAACTTTCAAAGGAGATAGAAGATCTTGCATGATTGCAGTCACGGCCTCAAGGACTTCATCCTCGGCAAAGCACAACATGCCGAGGTTAATTCTGCCTGCTTGTCTTGCAGCACTGCAGATCCATGAAAGAAACAGCTGAACAGGTAAAGAGCTGCCTTTGTCAGATTTCCAGCTAGCTCAGATATGTGCATATATCAAAGGCCAGTGCTAATGGTACATTTCCAAACTTTATTAGAGGATTTATAAGGTTCAAATACCTGCTTTCAGATCTTCCATTCAGTAAAAAAATAATAATAATTATTAAAAGTGAAAAAGTGAGTTCTTTTAGGCATGTATTAAGAATGTGCCTTTTTCCTCTTAAAAAACAAAATTGAAAAACTTTAATGATCCCTTGGCAAGATGCAAATTTGCAGAAGGTGGAATTTGGAGCCTAAGGAAGCCAAGAGATGCTCCTTTCCAAGCTGAGCCTGCTGCCAGTGCAAAAAACAAGGTGAGCCAGATTTCATTTACTACCTGGAATAGTACAGCAGGGAAACCACAGGGAGAGGTGTTCACTCACTGGTAACACAGCTGCTTCACAGACACTCTTGTGCTTCTCAGGTGCTGCCAGGACCACCCTGGTGATTCTTGTGAGCCCTGCTCCTTGGGCAGACACCTGCACCAGTTCAACCTCCTGGTTTTGAGCTCCAGGGTTTGTAGTGAGGGGGTGACAGGGCCAAACTACACTATTTACTCCTAATTTCTGAGCTTACTTAACTATGACATAAATGAAAGTGTTGATGTGGATTAAGTGCTTGAGTTTAAATAATTAATTTAAGAGACCCTAAATAAATGAGTCAAGGAGAATGAGAGACTGGTTTGAAATATACTAAACACTATCCATTACAGAGCTATCAAAGTTCCCATCAGTTTCAAAACCATAAAATCACTCACACTTTAATACAAATTTCTATTAGAAAAATATTTTGCAACTATATTTTGTGATAAGACTGAAATTCTGCAGTAAGATTTTCTGATCTTCATTCTTCCTCATTTTTTGTACTTCTGGCAAATTAAAGAAGTCATTATGGTGTAATAGAAAAGGATATAATTTTGGACTGGGTAACAATTAAAATGAATGAGGTTAATGAATTGTATCTGAAACACTGCTTTTATATTCAGAAATATTGTTTGGTTCAGATGCTATTTTATGCCTCTACTCTATGTACTACACTTTCAGACAAATAAAAAAATAGAAAACTCTGTGATATAAATACAAAATCACAGTAATTATGTGCAAAATGTGAATGTTTGAGGATAGGACTTGTTCTTGTTGGCTTTTAATTTATTGCTGACTAACTGCCCCTGCTCTATGTGCCTGTTTTATTAGTGCAGAACCATCTTGTCCACATGTGCCTGAAATTCTGAATATTAAAAATTGTGCATAAAAGAATATACCTAAAGATTTAAACTATTGAATCTGAGCTGCACTTATTTGTCAATAATTTTTTTAACAAGCTGGTTTGGAGAAAAAAAAATCCATTATAAAAAAGTTTCAAGATTTTATGTAATAAAATTTAAAAAGGTGGGGTTATGAGAATGAATCTCTCCAACAATATTCATAAAAATAAGTGTTTGGCATCCCTGGGTCACCCAGATGAAATTACAGGGATAGAGCTCTGCTGTTAAACCAAACAGTGCCTGAACCCAGATGCTCAGAAGTATTTAGAAATAGTTGTCTTGTATTCTGTTCAGGCACTGGTCCTTCCAAAGGCTGACAGCACCAAGCTGGTGAATTACAGAGCAGATGTGCGAGAGCTGAAGCCAATGCTGAGCAAAATGACTTTGTTCTGGCAGCTTGTCTGACTTTAACCTTGCTGTGCATGACCCAGCTCCAATACCAAAGCTCTTTCAGCCACACAGAACTACTTCTTCCCAAAGGTGACTTATAATAAAAATCTAGGTAGGATGGAAAACTGTTCTTTTCAACAATTATTTCTCAAACTGCAGGCCAGTACCTTTTTGGCAGTGCTGAAAGGGCCTAAAGTGGGTTGGTCAAATATCATGTGGCAGCAGTTGTGTCTCAGGGTAGCAGCAGCTGCTGCATTCACAAGTGAGGACAGCCCAAGACTGTGGCTGCAGGATTGATAACCACCTTAAATTGCTGACAGCAGTTTATTTCCTCCAAGGCAAAGGAGTGAAAATGAACACTTGTAGCCAATTATAAACTCTTCTCTCTTGAATGATATGGAGGTTGTAAGCTGCTGGAAAGTCTAATTGAAGGTAAATGAGATGAACCAAATGGAAGTGACATTTTCAGATTTGTGTAAAACAGCCCTAGATGTTTCAAGATTCTCTTGCTGAGTTCAAACAATCCATTCTCTGCATTTGTTCTGACAGTGATATGTGAAATTAATCCAGCACTTTTCCAGCCCCTTTTACTCTTGCAAAAGACAGACACAAGTCCTGTATCATGTCCTCTAGAACATTCTCAATTATTAACCATCAACTAATTGCTTACAGTTTCATTGGAGCAACCGTTTCACCTTCTTGCTCTGTTTCATTATAAAGCTTGATGTGTTCTACAGTATCTTTTGTAGCTTTGATGCACAAGCAGTTTTGGTGATCTTTAATTTCACAGTCTGCTATAACTTGCTTTTCTCAACAAAATTCTTCAAAGGCGCTAGATTGCATTGTCACAGATGCACGATAGGAAACAGGAGGAGGAATGGAGGGAAAAATTAGCAGTAATCATAACCTCTGATCACACACATAATTATTTAGTGTACCTTTCGATTACAGCTAATTCCAGTATTCTGCCAAAAGTCAACTTGCATTGAGAGTGTGAAATATTTTCCATTCAAAAGGTATAAAGGATCTGTTGGACTTGAATTCACTCGAGAAAATTGCAGTTAACTGCAATGCAAGCAAAAGGGAGGAAAAAAATGAATTTAAGCAGGGTGAGGAAAATGGGCTATGCATTTTCTATCTGATCAGACTACTCATACCTGAGACTGACCCTTGTAAAACTATTTTAAAATTGCTGTACTTCAGTAGGATGAAGATGAAAATGAAAAACTGCCTATCACTATTTTCACTGGTAAATCAGAAAGTAGATAAACTCAACCCTCGACAAGAGATCCAGTGATAAGAAGCAGACAGAACACTGACCAAATGAAAATATTGCAAAAACTTCATTAAACTGTATCAAACTTGACTGCATTATCAACTTGAATCTTTAGACCCTTGTCAAAGTTTGGTTTTTCAATATTGGTATTTGCTAGGAAAACCTACTATGAACCTAGCCAATAAAATAATACTCCAAGTATCCTTGTGTTCCTGAAATTGCAAGGCTGCAGGTAGGCCTCAGTTATCATTTGTCAGAAAAAAAAAATGACCAAACTTCAGCAAGTATGGGAATTATTTGAACTATAAGAAAAGTGAAAGTCAAGGAACTAGCAGCTGTATTCAGAGTCGAGTCTGGTCACTCTGAGGAGAGGTACCTGTAGCAACACCAGTAAACTCCCATTTACCTGAAGGAGATCCCCACCATCAGCAGAACATCAGTGGCAATTCGTCTGATTCTTCATCAATTTTGATAGGGTTCATCATCAGAGGAAGTAGACAAACACTTGTCAGTGCAGATTGTGTCATAAGAGGCAGAAGATTGGAGCAACACATCTCAGCTGAGTTGGCCTTATTTAGAGGAAATTACTGTCTCTTTGATGCACTCAATGTAACTCTGTGGTGAGAATGGTTTGTTTATGTCTTTTTGTAGTGCCTTGGCAAAATACATCCTACAGAATAAGAAACTCTGGATTAAAGGACTCCTTGCCATATTTCATTTCATTTCATTTCATTTCATTTCATTTCATTTCATTTCATTTCATTTCGACCTCTTCTGTGTTTCTTGGACTGTACTAATATTGTTTCAAACCTGTAGTGGTTCAGTAGCAGTGAATATTACCTCAGATCCCCGTGTGGGAATGTAAACAGTATATCCTGACACCGACTAACCACTTACATCCACCTTATAGTTTCATGGGATGAAGAAGGTCTTACTGTCTTTCCTTAGCTCCAGGAAATGCTGCCAACTCTGCCTTCATTGCCAGTGAGATGAGTTCATATTTGGAGCAAATTCTGCTGGGATGCTCGGCAATTTTACCTTGTGAAGTGCTCAGCTTGGCTACCTTTCCTTTTTCATCAGGCAAATTGAAGTGCAGTGTCAGTATGTCATGCTTAGAGGATCAGCAATGGTGTCAGCTAGGATTGAGACTGGGGAGAAAGGTCTCCCAAAGAAGTTGCATGTCTGGCTATTTTCTCTCCTGTTTTGGGTTTCTTTTTTTTTCGGCTCCTGAATGGTCACCGAAACAGAGATTGGCAGTGCCTGTTCTCCTCTTTTTTACTGCTGGTATGTTGCCTATTTAAGGCAGAAGGCTCTCCCTGGTTGTGTGAATGGGACTGTGCTCTAGCCCTTGCTGTGCTAAAAGACTTGGCACTGTGTTTGTGGAGGCAGCTTTGCAGAAGCCTCAGAGAAAGACTTCCTGCCAGCAGCATCTGTGGAGATGGAAACAGCCACTGCATTAGATCCATTAAGATCTAAAGAAATGCAGTAACTGGACCCTAATTAGCCATCTACACCCAAATATTAAACATGGTAGGTTTTCAAATGGATGGCTAGCAGAGTCATTTGTCTGCCAGCTTATTGGACTCTGGATCTTACACTAGGCAGCGGTGACATCACATTAAATTAACTAACCCCTGAGTTAATGCCAGGGAACCTTGACAGGAGACAGAACATGATTGTCCATTCTATTAAGATAATTAGAAATGTCCTGGAATGGCTTAGGGCTTTCCCTGGCTTTTTCCCAAAAACCTGACAAGCAGCTTGGGTTTTAAAACAAGCAAGAGAGAATTCTTCATCATTTTGGTTGTAAACATCTTATTTTGCAGTATAAAACTGTGTGCCCTGTTGGCTATTTCATAACAGTTGTCTTCAGGGCCAAAGAATGGTACTAAGCAAATTTAAACTATGATTTCAGGTGAAATTAAGTGTGTGGGAGTCTAGAAAAAATGTCAGAGTCCCTGATCAGTGCTAATAGTGTTTGCACTTCTGAGGTCAACTGGTTAAATTTTGAGAGAAGAAGGAAACAACAAGCATAATGAACTGAGGATCTGACCTAACATCCTGGTGTGATAAGTCTGACACAGCCAGCCTTCCTCCTCTGCAAGCTGGAGGGATTTAGGAGTGAATTAAGGCTTTCATGTTTCTTCAGTTGCTGTCACAACCTCATCATATAGATGTAGGTCTGCCACACCTTCAGGACATGCATTTTGCTCTAAGACTGCTGTACAAGTACACTTTGGCTCCTTAATTTTGGAACAGTTCTGCTCTGTGATGTCCTGGGCCAGCTCTGTTGCTAGGTTAATGGGAAATTTTCCAGCGGCAAAATTATGAATATGTTCTTCTCATTCACAAGTTCCCTGATTCTTTTTGCACCTCATGCTGCTCCATTCTGAGCATCTGTCCTGGTGACAGAACAACTAGTAAAGAAATGAGGATGCCAGCATGTCTCAGTGCTGAGGAATAGTGTCTATGCACTGTGAGGCTTGATGGGCTACTATAACCTCCTAGGATGCCTTTGCAGAGGTATCAGGTTGTGCTCAAACTGGTGAGCCTGAGTCCATTCTACCTGCAAGGACAGAGAGAGAGTGGGTACAGAAGTGAATGAGAAAAGAATCTGTGGGTGTGTATCAAAATGCACAGTACTCTTTACAGCAATTTGAAAAAGTGGATGCTATTCAATAAAATGTTTGTTTTAACCAAAATGGACAAGAATATTAAAAATATGCAATTTGGCCCTGCATCTCAGTACTGGGTGTGAAATTGAATAATAAGCCAACTTATCTCTATAGATCAATAAATTTCCAGGGACATATTAAAAAGGTATATAAACATGCCTATGTTTCAATTTTGCTTTATTCAGTTACATTCCAATCAATTACATATTCTATTTTGTAGGAATACAATTTATAATCCCTATATTTGGTGATACTGGGAGCTTAAGTCTTCTTGTTCAGAATTCTTGAGAACCAAAAGTAACAAAAAGTCCAAGTATTCATAATCTTTCTGAAAAAGATGTAAAAGATGTAGCTTGCTGGAAGAAGTTTGTGCAGCTTGTTGCATATGGATCCAAAGAAAAATGGGTTTAGTTAAGAGCTAAGATAAAACAAAGTGACAAAATCTAAAACGTCTTTCTTTTCATCTGAGTGTAGTGCTGCTCTGGACATGAATTGGACTGAATAAAGAGAAATTTGTAACTTTTAGCCTTTGAAAACTGTCATTTAACAGTGAATGCACAAAGATGTGCTAGGAATTTAGAAACACAGTCTTTCTCAGTATTTTTGCCATGCAGTTTGTATGTAAAAGTATGTGTTTTCCTGGCTTTTGCTGACATTTCTGGCAATGTGCATCATTCAGAGGGGTACTCCATGCACTCTAGAGATCAGTAGATACCCTTTGCTTTCAGTATTCTCTCATCTGATATCTTAAATGGTCAGGAAAAAGAAATCTTTTTCTCTTTTTTCTCTTCATCAAATATGTTGCTTCATTTTGTTTTTTGCTAAGTTTACATTCACATTTGTGGTAAAGCTTAAAAATAAAAACAATGAAAGAAAGTGCTGCAGCTCTCAGTAAACAATCAGTTCATTACTGGGAGTGGTCATTACTACAGAGCTGATGATTTGCAGCGGCGTCACACACTGCAGTGGTGAAGAAAAATTTTTCTTGTCCCTTCTGTGCTCAGGCTCTCCCCAGCAGCTCTATGGCCCCATGTATCTTTTGCAGGCTACATACAATATGAATTTCCATTCCCCTGCCACCTCTCACTCTGCCATTTATATAATTCTCACACTTCCATCGATACCTCAACTCCTCTTGTTTTTGATAGATGAGCCTTGCATTCCTGCTGAGCTGTTTGGCTTGGAGGAATATTTGAAGAGTAAAAAAAAATGAATGAAAAAAAGTAAGTGATGGCACTGGTCCTTGGAAGCAGCTAACAAACTAAACAAGTTTTAATAAGTAATTTTTGCATGGCAAAGTTTTTTACTTCACATAGTGGAACTACGAAATTTCTTTAATGCAAGCCTCTTGAGATAGTGAATTATTAGAGTTACTAACAGATCCATGAAGGAAACGTTTCTGAAAGATCTCTAAAAATGTTAGTACATCCATTACAAAATACTCAGGGAAGGTTGATCTTCTCATGGAGAACTGGTACACACCTCCCTTAAAAAAAGAGTGATTTATGCTTTCTGTAAAAAACTGGAATGAAATGTTAGCTGTGGATGGGTAATAAGATTACAAATCTTATTTTGAGACTAGCTCAATTGGTTAGAGCAGGGTGCTAATAATGCCACGGCTGTGGGCTCGATCCCTGTATGTGCCACTCACTTAAGAGCTGGACTTGGTGATTCTTCTAGGTGCCTTTAGACTCAGACTATTCTGTGATTTGGTGATTTATGAAAAGGTGCAAAATCTGCTCTTCCAGAGGCTTGTGGGGAGAGAATATTCAACCCTCATGTGCCAAAATGAGGGTTGAATATTTCTTTCTGCACACGCGTTCAGAAAGCTGCTTTTACTCAAATTGTTCACATCTGTAAACATTGTCAAAGCACCCATATAATCACACACAGACCTGAAACAACACCGTAGAATTTCTAATGCCACACTTCTCTTTCAGAAGTTTAAGTGGCAAGGAAAAGTAAAATAAATATTGTCATAAAAGTGCATGGAAGAAAACACTCAAAACACGTCCCCAGAAAGCACCAGGCTCACAGATATTCCAAGAAGTGAAAGAGTAGCTAAGTTTATTAGATAAACTTTTTTGGTGAATAATTAACAGGTCAGCTTCAAAGTGTAACTCAATATAGACTGTTTATTTGTTTTTCTTTTTGTGACAGTGACGTTTTGCTTTTAATGTACAATAAAGGGTTATATCAGGTAATCCTGGCACAATATGTTGGGAGACTGATCCATTTAATCAGTCATATTGATATAATTTTATTTCAAGTTACTTTCTGATAAGTATCCATGTTCCAGGGGAGCACAAATAATTCAGTACTGTGTCTATTTAATAGTTATGCATACACAAATGTTATATTAACATTGCTGTTAGTATAGTCATTCAAGGGGTTGGAAATGTACATTTTGTAAACACATTTTTACAAAATTGGGGATTATGTACTATTTATTTCATAGGGCCCCTGCCTCTTTCTGCATAAAGCATGGATATGAACTGAGTTTGTTATATTCAAGAGACTACAGCATGTATTTAATAGGACTATTTCCATATTCATGACAGAATTTGGAAGTGAACCAGCCAAGGCTTTCAGGGAGAAAATGGGTCAGTGGTTAAGGCAATTGAGTGTTGTCTTGAAAGTCAAATTGTAACCTTGCCCCTGAGTTTGTAATTGATGCTATGTGAGTTAATCAGAGGTAGCCACTAACCAAGTTTTTTAATGTCTGATTGAGAATCTGATTTATCAACACACTGAGTACTTAAATCTGGATCTGAAGTAAATGACAGCTGTAAGTGGGTAAATTAAGTATGGCATGAAGCAGTTAAAAAAAAAAAAAGTCCTAAATAGCTCTCATATGAGACAGTAAGATTTTTGGTAAATTTTATCTTAGCTCCTATGGATCTCAGAATTCCCTTTTGTTGGCTGAAGATAACAGCATGCCTTGGTTTTGTAGCGATACTTTACAATAACTCTGCCAGTATTTTAGAAACAGTCTGCCAGAATGACCATGCAAGAAAAAACACTGGGGAAACCAGCAATTCTATATTTGGAGAATTCTGTATACTTACTAGAAGAAAATACAATAGATAGGGCATAATGACAGATTGAGTGAGAGAAATAGTGGAAAAATTCTCATTAAATAAGCCCTTTCTATTCCAGTGCATTAAAAAAGGCTTCAAACCAAAAGTGGTAAATGACCATGTATACTAAATGATAAAGCCAAATTATACAATGCAGCAGTGAAGCAATCGAAAATTTTACAGACCCAGCTCCTGAGTATTTTGGCATGTCTCTGAAATGGATGGATGTTTGTGAGGCTTGCAAGAGAGAAAATTATGTCTGTTTCCTTATAAAATACAAAGCCTATTCCATGGGCATGTTAGAGCCTAAACAACTTTTCTGATAATGTCCTTGACAAACCAATGAACATTACCAAAACATTAAAACAGATTTTTAAAGCTGAAAGACAAAACCAGATACAATAAATGATAAGGTTAGTAGCTCTGTCTAGGACACTGCTATCACTACAACTGTCCACCCTCACATCCCAAGAAGACCATTTCTTATGGCTCTTTGGGAAGACGCTTCCCCTCTTTCAGGAATGGATCTGACAATTCAACAGAGTGCTCAGTGGGAGGCCATTTATGGTGACAAAAAGAAATGGGGTGGTGCAGAAATTTATTGCCTTCAAACAGAACAAGACTGAAAATGGAAATTTATTACTAAGGCAGGAAACAAGGTGACTGATACAATGAATTAATGGCTAAGAGTATTAACAAGCTAATACATTTAGCTATCCATAAAGAAGAAGCTGCAACAGTGAATATTACTACTCAAACAGTGCTTTTATACATAACAGGATAAATGTATGGGGTAACTGGTGTTAGTCCTTGGTATGAACTCATCTGCAAAGAATTTCCTGCGTCTATCTTGCAGATTTCTCAGTGATGAGCCTTCAATCTTTGCTCAGGAGAGACCACCACATTGTCAAGACTCTGACAGCACATCAGTAAAAAGGTCTGTGAAATCACACTCTGCTTACCTGCTACAAATGCTGTGTGGGTATTGTTTTAGAGTGGTTTCCCTGCAGTGTGGTTTACACTGTGATAAATATGCTGGGGCTATTATGAGCTATGTCCTTATCATTTGAGATAGAATTCACTATTCATCGTATCACACACACTTCACCTCTGTGTTCTTACCCACAGCCCCTGTTAGGGGAAAAAAAAAAAAAAAGGACAAAAAGTTTTGTCATGGAGCGGGAGCAAACCAAATAGCCAGAGCTGTTTGTTACGTTTTCTGTTGACAATTCTGAAAGGTGAGGACACACGCTATTGGACTTGTTTTACCATACGATATGATTACAACAATGAAAAGGAGCTGTGCATTTATCTTGGGAAAGTAAAAGTAGTTTTGTGATCTATCTTGGACATCATTCTAATTTTTTACCAAGACTACATGATCACAGGTTTTAATCATTGTCGCGAGAGTGGAGATAATTCCTTTGGCTTCACTAAAGAAATCAGAGTATATGCATAGCCACGTTCGCGTTTCTGAACAAAAATCTTTACTCAAACCGGCGCCTGTCTGCTTCACCCCGCTCTTCCCGTTCCCCATAGGGAAGAGAATATTCAACGCAGCAGCTCCTAGTCCGCACTCCAGCGATGTGCTCGGCACGACAGGCAGGAGCAGGGACCGAGGGGGCGCCGCGGGCTGTCCCGGGCCGACCCGGGCGGTGCGGGCCGGCTGCGCCCGCGGGCTCCGTCCCCTCCCGTCCCGTCCCCTCGCTCCCGTCCCCTCGCTCCCCTCCCCTCCCGTCCCCTCGCTCCCGTCCCGCCTGCGCCGCCGCCCCCGGGCGGGGGGAGCCGCCTGCCCGTCCCATAAAGGGCGGCCCGGCGCGGCGGGGCTGGCTGCGGAGCAGGGCCCGGGTTCTGCCTCCGGACGGCCGCTGGCCCTGGGACACGCAGGTGAGCCGCAGCGACGGGGCAGCGGCTCCGCTCCCCGCGCCGGGCGCCTCCTGCCCCCGGCACAGCGCATCCATCCTTTCCTCCGCAGGCTCCTCCCGGAGAAAGCCGGATTCCCCGTCGAGTCGCTGCCATGGCCTCCGTCCCGTCCGCTGGATGCCTCCTGGCCAAGAACCAGTACTACAGGAGTGAGTGCTCAGCGGGGCCGGGAGCTGCGCGTTGTCCCAAACACGCCCCCCGCCCTTCTCTCCCCTCTTCCTTCCTTTCTCTCTGCCTCGGGAGCGCCTCTGGGGGAGGGAGGCTGAGCCTCCCGAGCCTCTCCCGAGAAAGTGGCCGGGTTGTTGGCGCTCAGGAAAAGTGTCAGAAAGTGTTTCAGGTGATGTCTGGATGAACCGGAGGCAAAGAGTTGTCTTTGCCTAAATGGTTTTTAATTTCTTGGAGAGTTTTTCGTATCACAGAGCTTTAGTTTAAATGACCATCTGCTTCTGGCTATTTATCTACCTTTTTTTTTCAAATTACTCTATTTAGGATTATTTATTAGTGTCATCATATATATATATATATATATACACATGTATGTATTTAATTATAAAACATGACCTAGTAAAAGTGCTAGCCTAGCAAGTAATGATTTCTACCTGTACTTCCTATTTACTTTACTTCCTATTTGCTTTGCGAATTTAGACACAGTACAAACCAATTTGCATTTTTGTTTCTAAATAGGTGAAATAATCACTGCTTTGAGAGTACGCGTGGTGTATTAGGATTCCTAGGTCCACGATGGACACTAATGGGAGTGTAGTATTTAGTTATGTCGCAAGGGAAAGCACGGCAATTGGGTTGTGTGGACCTAAATGCTTGTCTTGACAGCACTGTGGCCATGATCAGTGGCTTTGTCAGTGATTTCAGTGAAAGTTATGCAGACAGATCTCAGTATGCTTTTAAGGGAAGTGTGAGTAGAGTGAGAGAGAAACTGATATCAAAGTTCTTATGAAAACTGTAGTCGAGCAGTTACACTCTTTTAGCTCAGTGAAATTGTTTCCTCTGAGGTAGCAGCATGTCTGAAAAGCTCCTGACATATAAAGAGTACACTCTCTCAAAGCTTTTTTTTAATTTTTTTTTTATTGCGTGTGTCTCTGTTTTCCATGAACAGCAAGACTGAACTCGGAATCCAGCGTTTCTTCCAGCTCCTCCTGCTGTTTGGATGCTGTGAACATCACAGACCAGGACAAAGCATCGCATGGTATTGTTCCCTTCTTTGAAACACTTTTCAGTTTTTCCTGTTTTTCATCCAGTGTCTAATGTTGTGGGCTTTTCTCTTTTGGCAGGGTTACCAGAGTTAATTGATAAACATTGGTGGATAAAAAGCTTCTTCCATAGCGAACCCTCTCCACCAACTGTTGGCAGAAAAACACTCTCAGCAAGCAGGTGAGTCCTGCTTTTAAAACAGTGGGGATAACTTACTTGCTCTGCATTCCTTTTGGTAACAGTGTTAGTAAACAAGTCATAATCAGCTAAAACCATCTGGTGAGGTGCAATGCTGTTTTGATGATTTAAGTAGAATATACATCAAGTGTAATGCTATTCAACCTTTCCATGTTTTCATTTTAACAAATGAACTCTTATGCTACTTTACATTATGCAGGTGGCAGTGCCTATTACTGTTTCACACTTATGGTGATGTTTATTTAATCACCTACCGATACAACTTGCACAACCATTTATACAGTTTGGCCATTTTACTTTATGTTCAAAAGCTGATATGAATGCATTCAAAAATACTTAGGCAGACAAATAAATATCTTTGGGGTAAATACAGTGAAAATTATATTTATAACATTTATATATATATTTCTGCAGTACCAACAGTTGAAAAGGACAGCATGATGGCTTTTCTGACTGAGATGCTACGTACAGACTTGTTTTTCCAAGAGGCTTGGGATCTTCCTAATGTCTGGATTCAGCTGCAAGAAGAAAACAAAACCTTTAGGAGAGTGGAAAAGTGTATTTTCAAAATATTTTTTCAGTAGCTAAAATGGTATTGCTTAATGGACATATCCATGGCCTACTGTGTTCTTCCAGATTTGCCATAATTTGTGATGTCTCTCTAATGAGAGTTTCCAGGAATAAACATCCTGATGACTTGAATAATTAGAGAAAAGTGACAGAAAATATAAGACATCATAGATTTAGGAGGAAGATGTGTATTGAATGACTTTGAAATAGGTGATTCAGTTAAGTTGCCTTTAAGATACCAGCTCTATAGGCAGTCACACTGATGTAAACAAGGTTCAGATCTATAATCCAGAGTAGGACTGGTGTGTGGTACATGTCTTTTTTTCCAGTATTTGTGTACAGTTACAGGGTGTAAGTTTACAAGAATGCTTGTCAATAGTTTTGGTTTTAGAAAGCTCAATTATATGAACAGGCAACAATCAGTTTGGTTTCTTTGATCAAGCAGAGTGCATAGATCCTAACTTCAAATACCCTGGTACCACTTTCATTCCTACCTATGTATGCTGGTATTTGAGGACAGAATAGAGGAGATGCACAAGAAACCAGTAATCCTAATGGAAACTGACCTCTTCCAAGGAAAAGAACAACCTTAATCAGAGTTGATACTTCTAGTTTGTTTTAGATTTCTTTTGCCTGCTTTGTTGTGGCTTAAAGATCTCCTTTTTCCTAAGTGACTAATTCTGTCAATATTCTGCTATATGCCAGATTAGTTATGAGGGCTAGATCTGGCAAAGGATTCCACTCAAAGTAATCACATTATTGTTGCCATCCAAGTGGACCTTTGTCATGCTCTGTAAAAGCACTATGACATTGCAATGATGAAGACTAAATGGAGCTAATTAGTATAACGATTTGTTATTCTACTGGGCATGACTGAAATGCATCAAGGATTATGGGAAATAACAAGTATTTGGCTGGATGATAACATTTGTGACTAGTATGCAACTTTTTGATGTACTGTCATTAACCTGCTGGATATTTGTCCATCACTGAATGAACTAACAGTAGCAAACATTAATGTAGGCAACATCTTTTTATTGCAGGCTAGTGGTTGTCATGGTTAGGCATAACTCCAAGGTGTATCAAATGGTTGCTTCAGGGAGTTTACAGTCTTGTTGGAGGCAATAAAGGCATGGCAGATGACAACAGAAAAGAGCTCAATTCTGAAAAGATGATTTCAAGGGTCTTTAAATTGACTTGTGTCTTACTTTACTGCTATTGTATAATTTTCATCTTTGTCTGTTCACCAAGTATGCAGAATTTCCATTTTATATACTAAGATTTTTTGATTAATAAAGATTTAATCAATATTTTGTCTGACTTATTTTTGGCCTCCAAAACCAAACTGGTGTTCCATGCTGCCTGTGGTGGAGATGTTGTGGGGGTTTGGGTTTTCTGTTTTGAATGTGCATTTATTTTTCTTTTTTAAAACAAAGTATTTGAAAAATTTAAAACCCCCCCAAGAATCTATGTTGTATGGGCATCACATTCTTCCTTTAGTCACTTTAAGGTCTGATGTGACTTGGAAAAGGTGTGCAAGCTAAGAAAAAGCCCCTACACTTTTTTCTGTAAAACCATATTGTAAAGGAAGACAGAAAGACAACACCATAGTTACAAGAAGATGACTGAGACTCTCTTTGAAGATCTCTCTTGAAATCACAGAAAAAAGAGATGATGTAGCATTAATATTATTACAAATGTGAAATAGCAGATTCAGGAAACACTGTGGAAAAGAAGTGACAAGTTTCCATATTGGTCATCGAGCTTAAGCTGCTTCTGTCCTTACAGAGCCAAAACTTGGGGTGCAGAACAGGCTTAAAGAGCTGATAAGCTGTTAAAGCCCACAAAAACTCCCCTGAACAAAAACCCAGTTATTTTTCAGGGTGTGGTGAGGGGAGGAAGGCTGCACGTTGTTTGCTTTCCTCTGCTTAGGCCCTATGAACAACTTGTTTTTGTAATGATAGAAATCCCTGCTCTAGAGAGGTGTCCTCATGCCATCCCCATCCTCTTCTGCTGTGATCAGCTCAGCACTTGGGCAGCACCCCTGCCAGCTCACAGTGACTTGTGCCAGTTCTTCAAAGTATGCTCCATTAATTAATATCTAATATTGCTATAACAAACTCCTGAGAGGATATGGGTAAATGGGACATGAAAGGGCTTGAAAACAAAGGGCTGCAGTTTTTTATGTCTCAGTAATAGGGAAATGTTAGTTTTCTTGATTTAAATGCCAATTCAATGCACCTTTTAGAGGAGGGGAAAGCCAAAATATAATTGATTTAAGGAGAAGCTGAGATTATTAGGAAGGGAAACCTAGATTGTATAGTTTAAATGTCACTTGGAGTAGGGAAAACAGGAAAACAGTATGATTTCATGTGCCAGTCTGGGCAAGACAGGTACAAATGTTTAATCAATGATTAATTGTAATAGAAAAGAAACCCTTTTTTGCTTTTTGCTGTTATAGGTCTATAAGTAGAGATCTGTTTTAAGTTAATCTTTATACTGTTATGCATCTGGAAAAAAGTATTAGACACAAGAATTGTGCTAGCATGTAAATACAAAGTTAGATCCAACTATCATAACCAAATTAGGAATGATGAGAGAAAGATTGGGCCTTGAGAAAGATTTTTTTTCATTACCTTAAGCCCAAGTATAGCAATGATACTTAATAATAGACTTTCATTTCTTTACTAAAAGGGAATTTAAGTCATAGTATCCTGATCTATTAGTATCCTATTTAAAAGTTAAAATAGAAGAAAATTCTTGTACGATTTGTTTTGGTTCAAGAAGGATGAAATCTGCCTGCTCTGAAAATTTAGAAAGAGAAATTCATAATAATGAATTTTTCCCCAGTTGTTGTTATTTGAAAGAAATACTGTAAAGTTACATTTCTTTCCTAGAGTTTTCTTGCCTGTATGTGAGGTAAGAAATACTGTATATTGTGGATGGACAACACTGAGGATTAACTCTAAAGACTGTAGCTATTGCAGTGAAATGGGATTTTTTTTTAATAAACTTGCTTTTTCTGCAGAAGCAAAAATGATAAATGGACCGAGGTAAATACAACAGATTTTCAATATAAGAATGAAGAGAAAATCTAACAGCAAATCAAACTAATTTTGAGTTGTTAGGAGTAAGTAATATCCTTGTAATTTTTTGGTTAGGGTTACTTCTCTTTGTGGTGTTTCAGCATCCTGATACTTGAAAATAATTGCAAATCCATCTTCATTTTTTTTCATGATCTTAAATAATAGTTCATTATTTCTTCTTGAAAGAAGGCTCTCTGTTATTGTCACTTCTGAACTCTTCCATGAAGGAAAACCCAAGCAGGGTTTACTCAGACATTTCTACCAGGATTAATATTGTTTGCAAAACATTTCTCGGGTTATTGCACATACAGCTGCTGACTGAAATTTTGACCATGACCATGTTCATTGCCCTGGCTGACTCTTCATTGATGGAGGGATTCTGTCAGATTTCTTTTGTCATGCACTCTGTCATATGCCATTTTAAGCTGTTCTGGCAGCAGCAGATGTGAAATATACTTTTTGTAATGACTAGAAGATAGGTTTTTGTAATAGAAAGAAGCTATCACTACTAAGGAAAAGAATCAGGCCGGTGTTTTGGGAGGGAGTTGTGGAAAACATTTTCTTTTCCTTTTTTTTCCACTTCTATCCCTCAGAAACTGCAGGGAAAGAAATTGCTGTTTCCCAGCCCTATGAAAAAAGAGAAGATTCAGGTCCCACTTACAGTACTTGATGGTATGTTCAGAGACACTCTATTGACTTTTTCTCAAAAATAAAATTATAAAAGTGCTTTTAGTCAAAATGACAGAGCATGATCTGGACAGAGATATAATGTTAGAGCAGCTCATAAAAGGAATAAAAAAGGGCCTCTACACTCAAAAAGTTGCTTTTCTTAGCTATGTCAACCACTGTGTCTCCTTCAAACTTAACCATTTTTAGCATCAACAAAATTAATTTTCATTCATACCTGTAATATAGAAGACCTAATCTCACTTCACTTGTTTAGTTGAGGTTACACCACTGGGTACAAGGTATAACGCTTCTGTCAGTTTATTGAGGAGAACCAAGGTACAGATTGATGTCAGCCACCCTATGGGGATCATCGCCAGGACAGACTGAAGCCTGCATGTCCAGGAGAAATCCAGCAATACTGGAAGTAGCTTTTCAGAAAGGTATTCTGATTTTGTCTCCCTTTCCATTTCTTTTGGTTTGTTTTATGTTGCTCTTTTGGCACAAAGTGAAAAATCACTTTATCCTGACTGTGAAGTAGTCAGGGATGGAGAGTCTGTAAAGCAGCCTAAAAGTAAAATGAAGCAAAATAAATTTTTTTGTGGTTGAGCACCTTCATCTTTAAAGATCTTTCCCACTGGTACCAACTTGAGTTTCTCTGTGAACAGCAGGTCAGGTGCTAGTCAGAAATGCAAAACCTAAATAACGAGTAAAGTTTTAAAGTGCTGATTCCAGCTCCTCTTCAAGGATCTCTCTGAAGAAGTTGCATAATTTTGTTTAATATCCAGCTACACCAACTTCAAGAAGTATTTCAGCACTGTAGAAATGGATCAATAGGTGGAAGCAGCTGGAGATGTGCTTTTTGCTTCTGTGAGTCAAAGCTAAAAGCCAGGTTCCCAGAGTATGTTTTGGACTCTAGTTTACAGACCATTGCTAAGTGAGCCAAATGAGAAGGAAAAAGTGCTGTATTTCCTGCACTTTGGTGCAGTATTGGCATGGCATCAAAACGTTAGCCAGCTTGAAATCTTGGATCCTGAACTGCCACCCAATTCACTTTGAAATGAAATTTAATGAGCAAATTCCTTACTATCTCAAAAAAGAATATGTTTAAAGAGTTCTACTTATCACAACTAAATACTTGTACAACTAAAAACTCACTTCTTAAAAATTTAATTTTAAAATAGCTTTTAATCCTCTCTTTGATAAAATGTACTGTACTTTTTTTTTGGTTTTAATTCCATTATTGCATATTATTACATTACATAGAAAGTAGCTTCTTCATCTTGAAAAAAAGCCATCTGACACTTTGAATAGAATTTTGGAACCTATGAAAAATTCTTACAGTAAACCTAGTTTGGATATAATATCATCTTTCTAAAATAATGTTATGATATTTCATCTTTCAATAATATCATCTCTCTAAGAACCTAAAAAATTCATGTTTCACTGTGTCATAATATTCCAGAAGTGGAAGGATAATACTTGAGGTAAAATACACAATGAAATAAGTATCTTTAAATGGGCATTTTCCCAAATATTTTAAGCAGGTTAATTTAATGCTGCCATGACTCCAGCTCTGACTCTCCATATACTTAAGTTCAGATGAAATCTGGAACTGCCATAGCATCACACTGACAGGATGTGTTAGTGGCTGCACAATATCTCCATGGCAGTAACAGACTGAGTGGAGTATTGCATGGAGAATGCAAGGTAACTGTATGTTTTATGTATTAATACCTTCACATTCTGTAACAATGAAATGCCTGTGTGCAAAATACAAAATCAATTTGTGAAAAAATCAAACCAAAACAAAACGCTGCAACAAAAATTTCCTCCTCCTTCACATTTTTTGCTTTCCAGAGACATATTTTTCTTGATGTAGTATTACTTCCTTTGTATTTCTTTCTAATGTGGCTGCAAAAGACTTACAAACAGAAATATATTTTGCTAATAAATTGTTACTTCCACTGCTAGTTCTACTCGGTATTATAATTATTGTGCAAAATTAATTTTTTGCTGTTATTGTTTAATGTGTCTAATAGGGAAGTTGTTTTTCTGTGTGTCTGTCCCTGTACTGTGAATTTAACTACTTTTTTTGTCTGGAGAGGGCACCTTTATAATATAAATACTTTTTAAA
Organism: Fringilla coelebs; assembly: GCF_963513975.1. Taxonomy (NCBI): domain Eukaryota; kingdom Metazoa; phylum Chordata; class Aves; order Passeriformes; family Fringillidae; genus Fringilla; species Fringilla coelebs. The sequence goes on along the minus strand of NC_140028.1, from coordinate 42,584,838 downwards.
CACCTACTCACCACTAAAATAGAGCACCAGTAACTAAACCAGTCAGCTCAGACCTTCTGAGATAAATGTGCTTAGGCTGTAAGTCTCTCATGTAAGGATTGACTTTTATTCTGCATTTTTACAACATAGCATTGGCTATTAATCTTGAAAGGCATCAACTGCTTGGCATTATAAAATTATATAAGGCCCTTATGACTAATTCTGAAAATGGATGTCCCTTCACTTCCCTTTGGACATTAAAGTATCTGTGGCATTTAAAAATACACAGAAAGCCAAAGTGCTTTTTGTAATAAATAAATGCAAACTCATTGTTGATGGATTTGAAGTAAAAAAAGACCAAAACAACAAAAAGGATCACAAGGTGGATGGTTGAGATAGTCATTCACACCTACCTAAAATCCTAATTATATGTAGGGATCATTATGACTCAAAGGCTCACAGAGTTTTTTATCAATGTGCATTTACTCTTCTCTCCTCTCCCCCTGGTTTTCTCTGCACAAATTAAAAAAAGAAAAACCAAAACAATACAGGAACAAACTTCATTTTAGCACCTATGTAGAAAGAGGAAAATGAGAGAGAAAAGACAACCAGGGCAGTCAGCAATCCTTTTAAGCTTAGAATGGATCTTTAGGACATATTTTCTGCCTCTGGTTAAAGAAACAAAAGTCAACACTCCCCCTGCCCACCTCCCCCAACCCCACCCCCCCGCCAATGCAAAAGTATTTTGCTGTGTCCAAGAAATAATCTAGGCTATGTTAGAAGCTCAGAAAGAGCAAGCCCTCATATCATTTATACTGAGCCAACTCTAAAGAAGGAAAATGGACTGAAAGCAACCACAATGTGGCTGTAAAACAGGGGGCAGGACTGCAGCACAATCTTTTACCTCAATAAAACCTTGACTTTTAGGCTGAAAAATAGCATCCCTGGAATGTGTTGACAGGATATGTTCCTGCAGTGACTAACGGGGAGTTTTGTTCAAGACCTCTTTTATGGGCTAATCTTCTCAGAAATTGCTTCCCTTGTTGCAGTGTTGTCATGTCCCTCCCTCACCCCTGCCCCCTCAGTTTTATGCACATGTTACATTGAAGTGGATGAACTCTTTATGGGGCACGTGGGGAGGGGCTGATGCCGAGCAAAAGCTCCTTGAGACATACCCCATGTGTGCATTTAATGCAAAACATTGTGAATTTCAAGGAAAACATAATTTTTTAAAAATATGAAGTATTTCAGTGAAAGAACAGAAAATATATGTCAAAGCATTTTGACTGCTCATAACAATGACTTCTATAAGATGTAGAGTGAGGAATAACCTGAATTTAACATTTACCTGCAAATCAGAGAGAGCAAGAATTTTGCTAGTCTCTGAGAAAGCAACATTAAATGCTGCAGTAAATTGTATATGGGGGCTAAATTCTTTCTTCCTTCCACTAAAGAGCACTAACAGTGATGCCTCTAAATAGACCAGAGCTATCAAATAAGCAGGCTGAAAGCAGAAAAGAGAATGAATAAACCAAACCCTGACTGGCTGCAGCAAATTGTCAGAAAGAAAATCTAAAGGCTTATCTGGGGTCCTGATGGAGCATGACAAATATCTTGGCACAGAAGCAGTGGAGGTTGTTCATTATTTTACAGTAAAACAGTCAGGAGTATTTATTTATTTATTTAGTCTGATGAACATTTTTGCTGTAGGGCCTGGAACCTCTAATGGGCTGAAAATTCTTGGGCAAATCAATGCTCAGAGATTGATGTTATTAGCTTTTATCTCCTGAGAATTTATATCTGAAACACAACTATATATAACATTATCATTTTTATATGCTTTAGTTAGTAATAATCAAATTTAGTAACTGAAGTTAATTTTTATTTATATAATTTGCAGTCTGAAGAATGACTATGAAGTGTATGGAAAAATGTAGGTAAGGACATATTTTTAGTAAGGTTTAAGCTATGTTGGTATCCATTTAGTTGATGAGAAGGATGCACTTTCAGTGTGAAGAGATAAAGGACAATTTTATGGTGTCTTTTCAGGATTGAAAAGACTGTACAGCTGAAAATAAATTTCAGTTAATTAAGCTCACTGCCATTTCCCTGATGTGAGGAGTGACCTAGTAAGAGCACTGCTTATGTTTGTCTGCTGAAAGAGTGTACTACAAATACAGGATGAGGAGTTTGTCTCAGTAATAGATCCTTATTTCCAAGAAATCCAAGTGCCTCTAGTCACCCAGGACACTACAGCTGAAGCTACTGTGCTGTGACTTGCTTAACACTGTTCTATAATTAGTTAGAAAGTCAATTCAACATTTATTTCAAGTGTATGAGGGAGAAGCAACTTCATGAATAGGTAATAGAGAAGGCATACATTGTCTGAATGCATTAGTTTAAAAAAGTGTTCTTAAATTACTGTTTTATTGAAAGTGTGCATTTGAAGATACTAGATTATTCCATTTGCAAGTCAACACATTATGTGCATTACACTTGTATTAAATTATTATGCCTTGGCTAAATAAAGGCCCTCATCCCTGGTGCTTCACTTTTATGAGCCTCCCACATTAATGTGTGTGAAGGCACATGGGAGTGAAGGGGAGAGAGAATTCTTTGTACTTCCAGTGTTTATTGGACCACAGTTTTTGGGTCATCTCAAAGAGCAGGCACAATTTGAGCAGTGAAAACATAAGCAAAATCTCTCTTTTGAGAATTTTCTTTTGAGACTTGCAAAGATTTCCATTATTATTGTCTAATTATTCCTGCTTTCTTACAAAACATGAAATGAGGACACAAAGAGTTCTCAATCTGTGGGGCAAAGAGGGGCTGTTTCATGAATTGTACATTAGAAAAGTCAACAGAATTACAGACTTGCAGTCAGTATTTAAAGATATGGAAAGTCAGAAATGTTTGAGAAGGGAGAAACAGGAACAGAGAAGGTGGGATAAAAACACTCTGCCTTCAGGTTTCTTCTTTTTACAGTTCCCTGCAAACTCAACTGTTATCAATTGATTGTTTCCCACATTATAGCTGTAATACTCTTGCCAGTTAAGACTGTCTGGGCAGGAATGGGAATAGCAGTGAATAACATCAGTGATTTCAATCATATGGGGTCTAAAAGTTGGATTTTAAACCTAATACCAGTAGGTACAAACATTTTTCTTTCAATATCAGCTAAAATGTTGTTGAAAAACCTAGATAAATATAAAATAAAGCATCATTGCTATATCTTACTAAATGCAAACCCCGGTATTTCTGGAAATGATTTAGAAGTTTTATACACAGACATACATGTCATGGTTTAACCCCAGCCAGCAACCAGGCCCCATGCAGCTGCTTGCTAACTCCTCCAGGACTGGGCAGAGAATGGGAAGGGTAAAAGGCAGAAAACTCGTGGATTGAGATAAAGACAGTTTAATAGGAAAAGCTAAAGCCATGCGCAAGCAAAGTGATACAAGGAATTAACTTGCTGCTTCCCATGGGCAGGCAGGTGTTCAGCCATCTCCAGGAGATGAGGACACCATCTCATGTAATGGTGACTTGAGAAGACAGAAGCCTTCACTCCAAACATCCAGCCCTTGTTCTTCCCTCCACGTTATGTACTGGGCATGATGCCATATGGTCTGGAATGTCCCTTTGCTCGGTTTGGGTCACTTCTCCTCTCTGTCTCTTCCCCACTTCCCATGCACACCCACTTTCCTCACCAGCCTGGCAGCATGAGAAGCAGAAAAGGCCTTGGCTCTGTGCAAGCCCTGCTCAGCAACAACAAAAACATCTCTGTTCTATCAACCCTGTGCTCAGCACAAGTCCAAAACAAAGCCCCACACCAGCCACTGTGAAAAAAGGTAACTCTACCTCAGCTAAAACCCACACGATGCTCTATAATGCTCCTTAAAGAGTATAGATGGTATTTATTGAACCACAGCCCTTCCCTCTAAAATTATCAATACAGTGTTCAGCATTTCCATAGAAATTCTTTTTAGCATATACTGACTTTTTCAGCTGCGTAATCTTCAAACGGCATTAGCATTTTTTCTTTCATATAAAATGGGTGATTCATAGAGCAATCTGTTTAATTTTGTAGTTCCCCCTCTTCAGTCTCATGTCACAGAATCCCAGAATAAGCTGAGTTGGAAAGTACCCACAAGGATCATTGACTCCAACTCCCAGCCCTGCGCAGCACCCTCCCCAAGAGCTGCACCATGCTCCTGAGAATATTGTCCAAATGCTTCTTGAACTTTGCCAGGCTGGTGCTGGATATCAAACCACCAAAGCACCATTAATGATCCCTTTGTCAGGGTCTGTACCAGAAAAGTTTATCTTCAAGGACACTGTGTATTGGTGTTTGCATTTCTACAGGGAAAATTGTTTCTGCACATACTATATTCTTATACAGTGGCCTTCTTTTTCCTAGCAGATTGCTACATTTTTGGAAAAAAAAGCACTTATGCACGTTTTTGTGTGCACACATAAACCCATGTCTAAAATTTTTCATACATTGTATATTTTAAAATTCTTTTTATTTTTTGAGATACAACAGTAACATTAGACCCAGTAATTTTATATTCATTATAATGCTTATGCAATCATTAAAATATCATTTAATTGGAGATAAACTTCAGACTGAAACAAAATTTTACGTTGTACAATTTCCCATGTGGTTTATCTTTTAAGCACCATAGTTAATGACAGCTTTCACAAGAATTTCTCCCAAGCCAGCTGAAAATATGCAAAATATATTTTCTTTTATTATTAAGGTGGTAAGGTGGTATAAAAAAATAATTGTGTGGGTGAAGTTTCCTAGCCTGCGTTATGGTCCTCACTGGATTCAGAATCATGAATCCAAACTCAGTTGAGGCTGCTCTTTTACCAGAGGCATTTTGCTTTGGGTTTTTAAAGATTGATTAAGCAGGCCTATGCATATGTCATCCTCCTTTCATATCTATCTAATCCCTTGTGGCTGAGGAATCCATCAACAAATTAAATGACCTCTCAGTAACTCAAATTAATCAGTGAGTCTAGAGATGTTCCCAGTATTATGCATGACTGCTAAGACATGCATCAAACATTATAGTAAAATCTGCACTGCTATCTCCAGAAGCAGCAATGATCTTAAGTCATAAGATCAAAATTTGGAAAACTGTGATCTGTGTCAGAGTAATTAACATCAGCTCTGTTGGCCCAAGATGTTTTCTAGTTCTCTTTCCCGATGGTAATAGCCTGTGTCTAAAGCCTCTCTGCTTTCCTCAAGATTTAATCTTATTTCCATGAAAATAATGATTATGATCGCAATAATAACCTTAATAGAGACCTCACTCCTAGGCCCCCTGAAGAGGCTGTCCCAGTAACAAAATATATTTCAGGAAAGACAAATCATCTTGGTGCAATTATGCATTTAAAACAGGTTTTGAACTTTACATTTTTGTTCTTAAAGATATGTTTATTCTTGAGCATATATTTGCCCTTACACTTACCAGGGACAGGTGTGCCCTTCATTCTTGTCCAGTTCTCATATTTAAGACAATTCAGCAAAAAATAAAAATCAATCAAGTTGCAAAGGTGGTGAATTTGGCTGGAAGTCTTTTATAATGGGAGTTGCTTTTATTGGTGGGTCTAGGAGCTAAGGATTTCTTCTGCTGGGTTTAAATGGTGTTCCATATAGGAAAAAGAATCAACAGGTAAAATGAATATGTAGAATAGCAGTCCCTGGGATTCACTGTTGGACATAGTGTACTCATGTGCATTAATTGTTAGTGACATAATATATCATTACTCTTATCTATATTTTAATATTTAGGTCTTTTCCTTTTTGAATCAATGCAGTGTGGAAGTGGCCATTTTGTTTATTGCAAAACATATTTTGTTATTCCCTACGTGGAATTACACTGAGTGTGTGTGCTTATAAAAGCTGCAGGCATTACCAGTTTTTATGAAAATACATCACTGAGGAGCCAACATGCCATATTCAAATACTGCAGGTGTTATAAATGGAGGTGAGAACAGCAAACAATTTAAATAACTTCCCATTGCCAAGCCATCTCTCTAAGAGGATTCTAAAGCACATTTTGCCCTAGAAAAAAGGATGTTGTTTGCTATTTTTCTATGCAGCTGAATTACAAATTACTTCTTCAGCATAGACCAGTAGGGAGAAAAGTAGATATGTAGGATATTGGTACCCAGACATGATTTTAGTAAATAAACAGACAAAGTACCAGTCATGTGCTCAGAGCTACGCAAAATACAGTTGCTGCCTGCTCCTTAAGGCCAGGAGTCAGACAGCATAGGTAGTAAGGAGGAAGTATGTTTGTGATATGCCTAGAGGAAAAAGGAATAATTGGAATGATTTTGTTTTAATTGCTTTTTTCTGTATTATTTCAGTGGAAAATGCCACATAGCTTTTTAAAGACAAAAAATGCTTTATAACCTTTGCAGAAGGTTGTCACTTCTAGTAATGTCATGCCCTCATTTGTCTTGATGAGGGCATGGATAATGTGTTTTTCAGACAGCCATCTAAATTTTCCCACATGAGATGATAGTTGTCCAAGATACTCAAGTTTCCACTCAGTATATGGTTTACAAATCATCTATCAATGATAATATAAATCAATTATATTTCTAATAGCCCTTTAACAGATAAAAATATGCATACAAATGTCTATCTATGTCCATATTTCCTAATTATTTATGAACTCATTTTTTTAAATGAGCATGATTTGTGTGTCAAACTTCTGAATTCCAGCCTGAAAGAACATTGAACCCAATCATGATCCATGCCATAGGAATCATGGCTAAATAAGCAATGTACCTGATGTCCATGGTTCTGGTTTGAGGCATTATTTCACTATTTTTCTAGAACTTCTGTGAGTTTTTTTCCTGGGATATTTATGCCAACTTTATATCAGAATTTATCGCAGTTAATTTTTGCATCCAGCACTTTCTTAAGCTTTTTGAAGACATGGGAGAGAAATCTGCTCTCACTGAAATCTCAACCAAGAGCTCATGAACAGGTTTAGGTGAGAAATAATTCTGAGTTTTCCTCAGAGTTTAGGTGAGAACTCTTTATGCAAATCAAATGACTTTTGAGACAGCAGTGTTCTCGGCTTTGATGGGAGATAATTTTACCCCAGACTTTTTTCAGCATACTAACCACACAAAGTTCCATAAAATTAACATGCGATGTCTGGGTTGTCTTTCAGATCTCAATAGTCAGTTTTGTAAAAGTAACTTTTAAAGGTATAAAATGAAAGCCAAACAAAATTAAAAAATCACTTCTGAAAAATATGAAGAATCAACCATTGGATTAGTCAAGGCACATCTGAAGGAGAAAGTTAGTCATGAATTATTAGTACAAGAAAAGAAAAATGTTCTCCCTTTTCTTAAAAGTCAGTTCAGTTCACACACAATTACAAAGTAGCTCCTATATTTCTTCATTTTTGACAATTCGGAATCAGGTGCAAGAGGACAGAAACCTCTTTCAGCACAGAGGGATGTTTTGTTTGTATCATAATTTCTCCATCACTTTGTAAATAGTAATCCAGATAGGAAAAGATACATTAAAAATTAGGCTGAAGAACTTTGTTCAAAGAATTACCTTTTGCCAAACACTTGAATAAGTTTAGATGCCCTGTCTTCTTACTTCCATTGTATTTGTGTGTAAGCAGAGGGAATGTGACACCCTTACTGTTGGTTCCACTATGTTTTGCCCAAAGTTGTGCTGAGTGAGACATAGGTCTCCCCTGCAGGGTTTAGTGGGCAGAACTGACGGTGGAGATAAAGCAAGAATAATTTGGAAATGAATATTTTTTAAGCTAAAGCATTTTCAGGGAAATGCATTTTACCTGACTTGCATCAGTGGTGGTGTGTCAGGCCATAGACTCATGTTAAACAAAGAGGACTTAAGGGACATTAAATGCAACAGACTTCTCTGGACCTCAGTGGTTGTGAGTGAATACCAGATGACAGCACAAGAAACTAAGAAGTTAGCAGAACAGCTTCAAGTAAACTAAAATGCCATGACTGTGCAACAAAACAAATGAAGAAGGATTAAGCAATCTGTATTCATTTGATATTTGCAAGAAACAGTTGTCATAAAAAATTAGAAAATCATAGGCAGCTTTTTCAGGAAACCCTTTGAAGTAGATATGGACTTCACAGCTACCCAAAAAGGGTAAGTGTAATCCTGAAAATGTATTACATACCTGTGAGGCCTCATTAAACAAGAGATATAAAAGGGAAAATGTTCAGAGAGAAAATGCCCATCTTTTTTTGTTAAAAATGGGACATATCATCAAGAGAACTTGGAGCAACACTGAACCAAATACTCTGAGAAATCATTTGAGACTTTTTACCAAGGATAAAGAAGCCCTGAACTCTAGGCATTGATTCCTTTGTTTCCCTGGGAAACATTTCCCCCTTTCTAATTAACAGCTGAAAGAGGAGCAAGTCAATTTCTTGCCATGTATGTTTTCCCTAGAGAAAAATATTAGTCTCACTAGTCACTGAACAAAGGAAAACTTGTGAAGCAGTTTGTGTAAGGAGGCCTGAAACAGGCAGGTCACCACATGCTCCAGCACTTAAATTTAAGAAGTACTAACTCAGAGCTGCTGATATTGAGATTTGTGGAACAAGAGCCACAGAGTATCCTGGAAGCATCAGAGAAGGGTTGAAAACAATCAGTAAAGAGCAGTGTTCATGCTAACTTTCCAAAGAGGGGATGGTCCAGCCTGACATCAAGAGAGAAAGGGGAATTGTGCCATGGGGACACAAAGACATGACATGGGAGCAAACGCTTCACCTGTCCAAGGGAGAAAGCTAAGTGGTGTCACAAATCCATGCCTGTTAATGAGGTTCATCTCTTACTTAATGTTATGAGGGAAGATCTTGCTCTTTTACAGGGCAAAGATGTGTGCATTTGAAGCAATTCTGCGCTGTGCTGACACACTGAAAGCTGGAGTTCACTCCATGTTGCTACTGCTCATGAGGATCAGCTCATGCTGTTTCATGAGAATCAACTGTCTCCAGACATAGAGCCCAGTGATAAAACCTTCTGAAGGGAAAATCCATCATAAACCAGTTAAGAATTAACTGCAATTAACTGTAATTGCTACAGAGCTATTTCTCTACCCCATGCGTGTTCTGCTGCAGCTTGAAAATATTACTTTCCATGAAACCTCAACTGCAAGAGGAATTAAAAAGATTCACTGGAAAAAGGGAGAAAGATGCCTCCTGGCAGAGAAATCTGCCATTAGGAGGCAATAGAGCTGAAAAAAACACCTGGCAAAAGTAGGAAATGCAATTTTATTTATTTCTATACTACATTGTCTTTCAAATCTGGCCTTGTTGCTGAGACATTTGGACAAGGTATTTTTTAAAAGGAAAAAAATAATCATTTATTGGAATCTTGGAATAGGGTAACACTTGCATGGAGAACCATATCTCTGAATCAGAATGGCTGATGTCTGTCCAGTGGTGATAGGTGGCTCAGTCAAGGGGGTCCTCATAGTGCAGCATTCATCTGAATCTGGAGAGACTTCTCAAATTGACATTTTGTTCTGTTCTTACAAGTCAGCTGACCATGATGCTAGGTGACCATCCCAGTGCATGCACAACTCATTGCTGTGGGTACATCACAGCTACCCACAAAGCACCTCTTGAGGACTGTGACCATTTCTGCTGGAGCAGTTTCATTTCCAATGTCTCATCTGTGCACAGTCCGACACTTCTGCAGTAGTGACACTTTGGGACACTCTATGGATGGGACACAGCACGGAGGTGACACTTTGGGACACTCCATGGATGGGACACAGCACAGAGGTGACACTTTGGGACACTCCCACCATGGATGTTAATGGGCACATCTAGGAGAACAAACTGGGCCAGACACAGGGGAAGGTGCTGTGGGGCAATGCATGCAGCCGTTCCGAGATACCAATGGCAGGGCTGCTGTAAACATCAATCAAAGGTTTAGTGATGATGGGTCAGTCAGTTTTCAGGCTGGCCCATTGCCTCAAGCTGATTTATTATCTCACTTGTGCACATGACTGACTGGGGAAGTCCCAAACCCCTCAAGGAGTTAAGTGTGCAATGGGCACATATGGACACATATGGGCACAGCACCAGAACCCACCTACACCACAATTATAAAATAAGAGGAAACTTAATTTTTATACTTGAAACTCACTTTCAACTAATATCCCATGGGCATAGTTTGAGTATTCTGAGAGGTCATATTTTCAAAATTAATTATAAATATTCTGCATAAGCTTGCGGTAAATTTTTTCTATATTTTTTTTTTTTTAAGATATGTTTCTACAAGTTTGACTAAGAAAAGAAAGCAAAAAAGACAGCATCTCTTGAAAGACTTGATAGGTAGAAAGGCCATTAATTGAAAAAGACAAATAAATATGGGATAATAGTTCTTTTTTCAATAAATGGTAAAAAAAAGACAGCAATATTGATGTATTTGGAAGATTTCAAGACTAGGAAGAGAAGTTAGCTCAATTAAAATGGGCAACAAAAAAAAATAATTTATTTAATGTGACAAAAGAAATAAAACCTTTTTACTCATTCACAGATTGGTGCCGGAAATGAATGGCTTGCTTGCCTATAAAATAATTAGAGGTGGCATTGGGAATAAAGTGGGGGAAACAGCCTTGACAGGGAGGAAACTGAGGAGACAACCAACTTCCACATTTCTGGTTTATGCAAGCCAGCTGTCTCCAGGAAAAAGGGATTAATTGCGGACAGTAACAATAATAATTGCTATTTGCATAGTGTTCTTTTTAAGATGAGAAAACAAAAATTGTTTAAACTCAGTGGATATGAAAGCATATCAACTGCTCTTAAATTGTGAAGCAGCTCCTCAGGGCTGCATCATCCTTTACTCAAGAATTAAAGAGTTACAAAAGTGGCAGAAGTAGAACAGCAGGCTTCCAGGATGTGGCTTGATGTTAGTGTAGGCATGGACCATGTCTGTACCAGATCCAAAGTACAAATCACATTAACTTGCTTATGTAGACTAGACTACTGTCATTGCCTCCTGGTTCTATTTCTTTAGGCAGTGAATAGTTGTATTGTTTTATTTGAAATATTTATAGTTGCTTTGAATATGGTAGTTTTTTATTAGAATACTCTAAATTTCAGAATGTGTAGTTCTATCATGGATCCTGAGATAAAATTCTTGACTATCTCAAAATTATAATTTACCTTAAAATTCTGTTTTGGCTTGACTGAACTTCCAGTGATTGTGAATTTGACTGATACTGGTCTGTGGTAACTTGTTTTAGATCTGAAGCCACTTTTGCCTTTAAAAAAGAGAGTGAAGCTGTACCCCAAAACTTCTGAAGACATGCAGACCTGTGCTGTGGCTATGGAAAGTAACATTCTCAGCCTTTGCTCTTATCTGTAAAGAGACTGAAGAGGATGAAACCTGCTTTAGACCTGATGCCAAATACTTGGGATCAGTGTATTTTTAAACTGATCTTTTTTTTATAATTGATAATAGAGATATTTTTTAAGCTAGATTTTTTAGGACTACATGAAAATTGTATGAAAGTTCTCATGCAAAAAACTACATGAATTAACATAGAATTCATGCTATCCCTATATGTCCAAAAGATGATAAAACATTATTTTAGTAAAATTTTGGATGAAACAATTTTTTTTCTTTTTCTTTTTGTGAAAATTCATTCTCCTCAAGTTTTCACTGGATAGGATTTTCAGCTCTAATATTAACACGTTCTATCATTACTTAACTCATTTTTCTGACAAAAAAATAACTTTAGATAAGACAAATGTAACTTGACTTCTCTTTCATCCTTTCTCCAATTTCCCTTTCAATTGACTATTCAAAAGATTAAAAAAAATAGAATCAACTTTGTTGCAGCCTTCCTTCTTTCCCTTTCATTCATTTTCTGGTTTTGTAAACTTCCAAAAGTTCTGTGTTGTTCCTAATGAGAAACAGATGCCTTTCTAATGCACCTCTTCCATTTACTACTTAAACAAAAATCTGGTTTAAGAAGAAACCAAACTGGTCCCTCCTTGATCAGTGGCTTTCTTGTGTTCAGGATGTGAAGCCAGAAATAGCTCATCATTTAATGGAAATTTGAAAATCTGAAGGTTGATAAAATGTAGGGGGTTTTTTCTAAAGAAAGGTACGGTGCTCTTCTGCTCCCAGAAATAGGTTTTGACTTTTTTTTCTCCCATGTATAAGGAAGCCCAGTCCCACAAATTATGACAATTTCACCAGAACAAGATGCGCAGGATCAGACCTTATGATTTATTCATAAGTTGCTATTGTGTTGGGTTTTCTTTCTAAAGTTAATTGGAATTAGAGTCTTAACTGATAGAAAAAGAAAAAAAAAAAACCCTGATTTATTTTAAGCTAGCTTCAAACTAAGTTTTTAATTAAATGACTGGTTTTTTATCACCACAATTTGCCATCTCAGGTAAGAAGCTGTGGGTACCCACATTAGAGATAATGAAGCATATTTTAAAAACAAATCTGACTAACTTTTAAATTTTGCTTAAGACTTCTAACCCAGACTCCAGGCTTCAGTATTCTATAAAGTCCTGAATGAAATCTCTAAATCTGAATGTCTCCACCATCTATTCTTTGTCAGAGGCTGCTACAATCAGCTGAAGCTAAAGCAATTATTATACATAAATGAACTGAAAGAAGCTGATTTTCCACAGGCTTTAATATCACAACATTTATTAGAGTATAAAAAAATTGCTTGTAGAGCACTGCATGGGAATTTAAAAAAAAAAAAGAAAAGAAAATCACATTCTCAGATCCAGCCAAAGCTTTGTAATTCATGCACAACCTAAAATTACAGACACATATATCAGAAATATGTAAAGAAGTTAACTGACTCTTGTAAGTTGTGAAGACCATCTCCTTCAAAGCCTTTGGGGTTTGGGGCTGTTCTATAGCAGCTTTAAAATCCCTCTTCCCCTCAGTGAACTCTTAAATTAAAGCACCAAGCAAGTATTTAAACTATTTGTTATGTATTGTGTATGCTTGTTACTCTTTTTTGCCTTTGGAAACTTCTGAGACAATAATCTTCACTTAATTAAGGTGTAATTTTGCTCTATCACACCCTGTATGTACACAATCACTGTGCAATATTCTTCAGGCTTTCTGAAAAAAAACATCTCACTGCCACATGCAAGTAAAAGCTTTAGAGGGTTAAATAGAACAGTTGGCTTATTTTAACTCAGTGGCATCATTACTGAGCTATGAGATTACTGAATTAAAGGAAATTTAAATATACCGTGATGACTATGCATGTCTTTATTCATCTAGCCAATCATGTGTGTAATGATCAGGAGCCTTTATTAGGAATCTTCTCTCCAGAAGAAGCAACCCCTATTATTAGGTTTACACAGAGCATAATTCCTCCACAGGTGAATGAATGAGCCATGGCAAAGTGCATGCCAGAACATCTAGGTTACTGGGTAGGAAGAAGCAAGAGAGGACATGGAAGGGAAACTGTAGATGGGAGTGGAGAACACTCAGAGCCACGATTCCAAGGATTAGAAAAGACAGATGCTTCCTATGGACCCTGTGAGGGTGTTATTTCCTCCTGCAACACCAAATGCCACTGGAGTTTGCTGGACAGAGATTAAGTTTGGAGCAACCTGCAAGGTCACACTGGCTGTGAGGGATGTACATGTTCCCAAAGCATTTTATTTTGATCTGCCAATTGATCAGAAACTTGCTGTGCTCAGAAAGCTTTTCTATCTTGTGTTCCTTTTGACATATTCTCCTTAAGAAAAATAGCAAGCACGTTCATCTCAAGGCTTTGGTTGAATTTAGGTCCTGTCACAAAGTATTTCACATTTTTCCCAGGACATTATTTACCCTAATTTCAGATAGACCTCTTCTGAGAGAGTCATAAATCATAGGTCCACATTTTTGGGCCTGAATACTTAAAACCACACATCTAAAAATACCTGATGGTCATTGATTTGCCAAATTGGAGGTCTTCTGAAGATTTCCTAGTGTTTTGTTCCTTCTTTCTTGCAGTCTACCTTTGCAACTGAAAAGCACAACTAAAGTACTATTGAAGATTAAATAAAAGTAATGTCGATAACATCTCATTCCATAAATGAATGAGAAATTGTTTCTGCACAGTACTCAGGCATCGTAATGGAGTGTAGGGAAGAAATTTTTATCTCCTTAAATGAGTTTTGGGAGCGCCGGAGTATCAGCTATCAGGAACTGAATTTACCTTAAATTTACCTTAACCCATCCATGTAGTTTTGTATCATGAAAGCTAAAACCCCTAGACCTTAAGGTGGAAAATGGACACTTTTTCTCATTATCTGCCTTTGTCTCTCTTTTCACAGGCAAACAGGACTTGATGTGATGTAGGATACAGTTAGGTAAAGTGGTTTCTGCTTTCTACATATTTTCACATGCTCACGTTCCCTTGTAGTGTTTGTTTACAAATAACCCAATCTTAATAATTAAGTTATTTGTTTTTTCTTCCAGAACTATCCTTGGCAGCAGCAATCTTCTTGAACAGGGAAGGTACTTCATTTTTTTCCCCTTATGAAAGTTAGAAAGATAAATACTGTTGAAAAAGAAAGTGTTCTCAAAATGAAACATTTACTAAGGAAAAAAAAAGAAAGGATTCAGTAACAAGGTAGCTCTAAACAATCATTTCATGATGAAACTCTAAGAGCCTAAATTTAGCTTTGCCAATGCTGATTTGGACTGGTGAAAGACTATTGTATTATTTGAGGGGTCAGTGTTTAAAGAAATAAACATACTGAACCAAGCTTTGTTTATTACCAAGCTTTATATTCTAATTTTAGGCTCTACCTTTGCCTTCTGTTTGAACTGTTGAACTAATGGTATAGATACAATAAGATAAAAGTGCTCTTATAAGTCTCATTAAATTCAAACCTTATGAACTGCTGGTTTTGCATGTATTCATTTTATACAGCACCCTTTTTAAGCAGTTACTGGAATGGAGTTTTTCTAAATAATCTAATTTTCAAGTTATTTTGCATGACTATCAAGTGCAGTTAGCAATACAAGCACAAAACCTTGCCCCCAGTTCTGAAAGAAACTATAATTGAATTGAACCTTACACATGTTTATGCAGGTGCTCAAACAGGTTTGTATATTCCTGAGAATTACCTTGGTCTTGTATTCACTATTTGAACATCAGTTGAGAGTATTTGCTTTTCCTGTGGTTGAAAGCATCTGCTGCTGCTGTTGCTGATGCTGCTACAGGAATGATTTAAATTTACTGTTGCTGTAACCAAACACATTTTAATATGTTGACCTAAATATTGTATGTGGGTGCTCTAAAAAGGTCTTTATTCCTGTGTGTCTAAACTTAAATTTGATTTATGCTAACAGTATTGCAGTCATAAAGAAATTATATGTTCCAGTTTTATGTAGGAAGCTTTAATATCTAATTTAAACACTTGTTAGCCATTAGGCAACTAGAAGCTTTTCTCTGAAACTGTGTCCTGCAAGAAAAAAAGGTTTTTTCTTCAGGATTACTTGATTCTGATGAGCCAAATAAAGATTTTTTTTTTGAATACACATAATTATAATATGTGGGCATCATAGCAAAAGAGACATTTAGTCCATCAGAATTTGAAACTAGTATTTTAATTTTTTGCTTTACCACAGCAAAGAAACAGGTACCAAAAAAAATTACCATAGCCACATACACTTTTATTTAAAAATGTGTTTCAGATTTCCATTTCAGTATACACAGTGGCCCAAAAGAGAAATGCTTTAAAAATGCCAGTAACATAACAACCTTGCATTGCATTGTAGTTAAAAGCTGAGGCAATATTGGTAGGCATGGCTGCTGTTACAATACATCTGCCCTGTTCAGCTTTACCTTCTGTTGTGAAGTCCCATTGCTAAGTTAGCCCACAGTAAACATGTTTTAACTTGCATGTGGTGCTGACCTTTAATAAATCATTCTGTTTTCTTTAGGATTAGCAGGAGGTACATTCAACCCTTCACAATGCAGATCAAATCTCTAATATTTGCATTAATTTGCTCCTTCTCAGGTTTGATTATGAAACAGTTGAAGTGGATATGAAAGATCAAGTCTTAAGAGAAATAGAACGTTTCTTAGTAAGTTACTCTGGGAAGAAGATGATTTCAGACTTTTTCTCTGCTCACTGGCTCCTCTTACAATGCCTTGTAAAGCTTCTAAAGGACTAATGGATTCCCACAGGTAATAAGGAAAACTTCAGCTCTCTCTTTCCTTTTTCCGAGGACAAAACAGTATTATTTACGGAAACTTTTAAAAACGTATTTTATCACGAGGTAACAAGACAAAACCCTCTCTTACACAAAGCAGGAGACCACAAGGAATGGTTCTGCAAGGCTGCTTCTTCAAGCAATGGTTAGTAACTTAGGTTAATATGTTTAATAGCTGAAATAGATATTCTGCATCTGAAGTGCAAGTGAAAATGCAATATAGCCTCCTGAATCTGGGGAACTTTTTTATATCAGCTGGAGACTATATTAAAATACTTGTGGTTCCCATTATGCACTTTGTCCAGTAAGTACTCAGGTATTCAGAAAACATATGTCAATGAAAGCTCTTTGCATACACACAGGTATCACCCTTAGAGAAAATGCTTTGCATCCAGATGAACAGCTGAATTAGCATATCTGCATGACAGAGAGAAGTGACAGATTGCTTTCCATAAAGAAGTTGCACAGCTTGCTCTGGCAACTCTTTGGTATGCTACTGAGGTATTGATCCAGGAGCCACATCACAATCAATCAGGCTCTCAGAGCACTGTGAAAGGATTGCAAATGCTTAAGTTAAGTAAGCACAGTAAAAAGTTTGATTGAAATAAAAAGTGACTGCTTTCAGCTACAGATACTTACTTTTTACCTTAGCTTGCTTGAAAAAGATAATTATGTGAGCTTAATGACTCTTTCAAAATACTGAGATCATAAACCAACAGGCTAAGGGTGCTGCTTTCTAGTAGTAATGTCAAACCACATCAGAGTAACAAAATGTGTTAAAACAAATCTCATAAACCATTTATTTCTAAACTTTCCTCAGAATAATAAACTCACCTACGCTGAAAATCAAAGTGTGAGACCATTGGCCACTAATGCAGATCATCAATAAATATGCACATCTACTCCTCTATGTCTGTATTTCTGCTTGCTCCACCAAACAGTAACAGAGACATAGGGGCACCACCTTTGTTAGTACTGCTGCTTCCTTTGCACAAAGAACTCCACACTGAGGTTGCTGTAACTCACTAGAAATTGCTGATATTAACTCTGCCTCTGCCTGGTGCCATCAGTGAGGGTTTACTGTTCCTTTGTCTTCTCTCCAACTCACATCCTCTCTCACTTTGTTTTATTATGCTGAGAGAAGGCTTGAATTACCTCATAATTCATAACTCCTAGCCCCACATGGTATCTGGATATGGAAAAGTCAGTCTTTTATAAGGACACATAAGTCTTTCTCCATTTTTCCTCCTTATTAAATCTGATTTTTGTCAAGTGCAGGTGAGTTCAAGGGAAGATGGTTTGCTGTTTATCCTTCAATACCTGTCCATTCACATGTGCCTTCTCTATTACAAAAATCTTTCAATTCAGTTTTTAGGGGAAAATGGATATTTTTGTTTAATGCCTTTAAGCAAAGTCTTACCTTTCAGATGCAAATGTATAAGAAAGCAAAGCTCTGCTCTAGGTGGAGTATATTCCAGATTGTAAGAAACTAAAATTTCAAGTGCTGTGTTTGGAAGACAGTTCTATATCTAATCTATAGGCTACCCCTTCTCAGGAGATTATGCAAGATGCTTTCCAGAACATTTTTAAAACCAGACACTGCCTGAAAATGCCTTGTTGTAAGCTACTTTTAAAGTCCTCCAGTAAAAAACAATCTAAGATTTGATTCACCCTAGTAGGTTTGTGTCATCACCTGAAGTTTCTCCATGCTTCCTCTCAAGGGCAAGTCTGCTGATCAAGGCCTTCCCCAATTGTATAAAATTATTTCAAACACTTACCAGAAATAATGGGAACTAAAATTCAAAGCTGCTGTGTGCAGCAGTAAACATTCATTAAATGTACATTAATATAACAGCTTCTGTGAAGTATGATAGCATATATGCCATAAGCAGGTGTAAAATGAATAAAAGCAAAATGCTATTAGTGTGTTTGATTGCTTAAAAGCATTCATTGTTCAAAATCATCACGGCAGAATTACACTTGCCTTCTAGTACATGATTGACTATAATCTAATGTGTGAGAATTGTTTGTTAAAATACTTGTCTAACTTGTTAAGTGTTGCATGCAGAGATATGTACACAACAATTCCATTGACAAGAACTGCGCTCCTACGAGCAATTTTCCTTTGGGGTCTTAACCCAGCTCTGGTTTAAGTAGCCACAACAGATTACTCTCTAGAAAACTAACACAGGAGACAGGCAGAACACATTTTCAGAAGCTGGAAATTTCAGAACCTGATGGCTAGAAGGTTACTCAGATAAGAAATAAAAGTGTCCTTCATGTCTGTGAGCTGCTTTAGTCAAATTTAGGTTTCGGTATGTGACTCCCAGGAGTTTAGCCATATCCTCAGCATTTAGTGGTCAGATAGCTGTGCAAGCATATTTATCCCAATAAAAGTGGTGCTTTTGTGATAAAGTGAAACTGCTGATGCTTGAGAAGGTGATAACCAAGAAGGTCTGCTGTGTAACTCAGCATCTGCAATAAATTTCACTCAGTTCTACTAAGGTGATGGAGCTGTTATCAGCCAAAATAATGTTACATTAATTGCACAGCCCGGGAAGAAAGAAACTATGTAATAGCTCACTACTTGGACAGTTTCTAGAGCAAGCTTTGGGAGACACAGAAGAGCTAGTCAGAAACTAGATAGAATCACTCAGACAGCTGGTCAGGAGAAATTAACCCAGTTGTAGAAAAATGGCATTTAATGAGCCACTATCACCTTCCTGCCTACTAGATCATTTGACCTTCTCTAAAGACTTTGGTATAGCATGATGCATTAAGTTTCTTGAATGAGAATAGTTTGGAAGAAAAATCAGGAAAAACATATACTTTATTTGCTGAAATTATAGGTGGAAGGGGGGCAGCTGAATCATTGTGACTTTTAGTGAGGTCAGGTTTTTTTTTTTTTTTTTTTGCCTAGGTAGCTGTAACTGGATTTCCTGGAAAAAAAGTATCAAAAAAAAAAAAAAAATCTCCAGGAAAAGATGAAAGGACCACCGGGCAATCTCTGGACATTGGAGAAGTATTACTGACTAAAAAAAAACAAAACAAGGCAAAATCTCAAAAAATTAAACAGAATAATTTAAATGTAGATACTGAGAGCAAAACTGTAGTGAGGATCAATCTTTTGGATGGTACAGGGATATGACATAGCATGTCCCAACATCTATATCTCAATCAGCTAGAAAGTTTTCCAATGTTTTTCCTTACAAGTGCAGCTTTTCATGCTTTTCATGCAAATACAGATTTGCTGTTCAAAACCACAGACACATTGTTTCTCTGTGTGAACTGGCAAGACAAATAAAGAAATGTGCAATGAACCTGGGGTTAAAGGAAGTTTAAAATGGTGATCAAACTGTAGCACTTTTATATTGTATGTCCTGTTTATTAATGCTGGTAATGTTTTCTGTGATCCTGCCAACACCTAACAGAAAGATTAAGGATAAAGCTTTGCCTGCAGATGTTCACAACTTTTCCCTTGCCTTTCCCTGAGAAAGCAGAAATGCTCAGCTTCAACTCTTACTGCATTATTTTCCCCTGTGTCAGCTGACAGATTCATTTCCTTAAGCAACTTTCCTCCACTGGTCTTATCCTGGTTTTAAGATCTCATATCTTCTGCTTTAAAAACACAGTTTTGCCTGCAAACGGCTGTGACTAACAGCTTTATTACAGGACTGAACAAAAAAAAAGGGAAAAAAAAAAAAGAAAGAAAACCCCACAGATCAAAAATGTTTGTACTAAGTCTTATCAGCTTTGCCCTCGGGGCCACTTCACACATTTACTGTGTGTCTGCAACAGAGGAAACTGTTCTTGGCAATGACCTTTTTGAGGCTCTGGCATATCTGAAATGTGCAGCAGAGCAGAGCATACAATTTCTCTTTTTTCCTAATCACAAATGGTTCCTTTCGCTGCTTCAGTGCTTGTGGGCTCTCTCACACACATTCTCACACACACCCTCACACACAAACTCATGTGCAAAGTCACTAACAAATACAAACAAGCTTCTGCAAACCTGAAAGCTATTTTCTAACCTGGAATTCACAGGTAAATACTGAAAATCTTTATCCCCCAAAGAGCTCGCAGCACTTTTGCCACCTCTGTGTCTCTGCTAAGTCAGGACTCTTCCAGAAGAACTCTGGAAGATGATGCCCTCTGATCTACCTGGTTTGGAGAGATGCACACGTCTACACTGACAGTGGCACCGAGCGTTTCACTTGTGCTCTATGGCAGTGCCTCAAATACTGAGCAAATATTCAAGAAACAAACAGAGCCTAATAATCTGGGTAACTGCACATCGTTTGTAACAGAAGGATTTTAAAACAATATATTATGACTAAAATGTCCCTGGAGTGTGGACTTCTGCTTGGAAAATGTCTAGCATGCTACTGGATTACCATTACAGTCTAAACATGACACCACAGAAATGCTGAGATGAATCTCAACATCTTACAAGCAGAAGCTTCTCTGGTTTCATCTGAGGAAGATGGTCAGAGGAATGATTAATTGTGCTATATTGTGATCTACATTTCTGCATAAAATAATTTATTCTCTTCAAGTTTGCAGGGTAAGATTGAGGGCCAGTGAAACTGATGAGTGTAGCACTGATATTTATAAGGTATTTAACTTATACAGTACTTGAAATATTCCATTACTTTTTGTATGGAGTCTCTCACTCTTTTTATAATTTATACACGGAAAATAACACTAAATATCCAGTTTAGAAAAAGAGTAGCAAAATATTTCAGGTCTTTTAAGATAGGACTGACGTTCAGATGCATCTCTGTGTTCTAGCTGGAAACTTGAGGGAAGACCTGATCTTTGACCTCACTCTCCCTGCACCACCAGAAGCAGGCTGGGGCACCCTGCTTGAGGATGTCTGACCTGGACCTGTGTACACCCTGTGCAATGTTCATTTCCACAAAGCCTCATGCTCTGCCAGGGTCTCTGGTGCCCCTCTATGCAGACATCCCCTCAAAACATGGTACATCTTTCTTTTATTTTCCTCACATATGTTTGTGTACAGTACCCAAACCACAGTAACCAATAGCCTGGTTTTCTATATCTTGATGTTGATAAGGGAAGGATGAGACAAAGATGTTAGTTTGTCACCTGTTCTTTAAGAAAAATGGAGCTACTGTGATTATATTTATCCCAAATAAATTAACATTTCTTCAAATCTGAAAAGTGGGGATTAAGAAATGTGTCAATTTAATGCATCTGGCCAGATATTTAATTTTCAAGAGGTTTTTAAACCACTATTGAATTTGCAAGCACTTAGCAGACACAGTCTTGAATTTCAACCCTCCTCTTACAGTGACAGCATTTTGGTCTGTGTTTGGTACTATTTAGTTCCATGGGGGGACATTTTATTTCTCATCTTCTAAGTTGCCATGGCATAAGAGGAACCACTGAGGGAACTGGGGTTGTTTAGCCTGGAGAAAAGGAGACTCAGAGGTGCCCTCATCACTCTCAACAACATCCTGAAAGGTGCTTGTAGTCAGGTGGGGTTGGTCTCTTTCTCCAGCCAGCAACTGACACAACCAGAGGACACAGTCTCAAGCTGGGCCAAGGGAAATACAGGTTGGATATTAGGAAAAAGTATTTTATGGAAAGATTGATAATGTACTGGAATGGTCTGCCCAGGGAGGCAGTAGAGTCACTATCCCTGGATGTGTTCAAAAAAAGACTGGATGTGGCACTCAGTGCCATGGTTTAGTTGAGGTGTTCATGCATGGGTTGGACTTGATAATCTTGAAGGTCTCTTCCAACCTAGTCATTCTATGAATTCTGTGACTTCTGTGAATAAACAGGAATGACATCTGGTAGGAAAGCCAGCTGTTATTTTACAGAATCTAGAAATCAGGAAGATACACCAAAGAGGACAGAGGTAGCAAAACCATGCAGATGATACGGCCACTTTAGCTGAGCCCAGCTGGTCCCTCACACCACCAAACTGCTGGCTGGCAGCTCAGTTCCAGCTTTGGGGAAGCCAGCTGACTCTCTAGGTTAGGAAAAACAGCTCATATTCAAGCTGTGTCCCTACTGACAGTAAGGTTGTAGCTGACTCTGGGCACTCCCCTCTATGACCTTGAGGCTGAAAAGAAGCAGTTACCACAGAAGGTAGAGAGGTGGGCCAGACATGTAGTAGGGGGCATGAATGTTTTCTCCTTTCTGATGTGACTTTGAACACCAGATTTTTGTGCCCATCTCTAACACATCATTGATAAACAGCTGCTATTATTTCCTGCACGAGAATGTCAGGCACTGCCTGGACTGTCAGTGCTTGCTGGTGCAGATTTGCCAACAGATCAAAGTCAAATCTTACATCTGCTTTTTATCCGTGACCATGAAACTGTCAGATCTGTGGGGAAGGAAGGCAGATCACATACACACCTCCAGCAGCATTAAGTGTGATTGCATCTACAACCTAATAATACAGAAAACTGATAAGAAAAAGGAGCGGACTTTAACAATGAATGATTGACATTTTGATGAATTTGAATTATAACACAGGCTTCAAATACATAAATGCACTAGTTAAGAGTTCCACAGCATCAAATGGAATATTAAAGTGGAAATTTAGGAACAGACACAAACTGCTTTAAATAAAACATACAAACACCTACTCACATAGTCTGATTTTTTTATCTTGCTAGGAAAGTACAATTTATTTAACTTATCTTTAGAAATTATTTATTGATCTTACAAAAACCCCTGACAGATTACTTGGAGGCTGATTTTAATGGTACTGTGTGCTCATCAGAGCTCAGACAATCACAATAACCAATTTCTATTAAGGAAAATAGAGAAGCTACAGGGAGAAAAGCTGCAGGCAAAAGTTTTTAAATTATTCTTTATGAATGGAGGGCTTGTGTTTGAAAAAAGACAACAGAAATATTTTAAAAGATGGAAATAATACAACATAGATTGAAGAAAGACTAAAAACAGATAAAAATTAGTATGTTGTACTTTCAGGGAAGAAGAAACACTGTAAATTACATGAATGATTTCTAAAATGGACTGGAAATTAGGCCTTTCAACACAATGTTGTGGGGCTTTGGTACCTGCTGAGGACTGGAAGAACAATGGATTGAGAGAGCAGTCCTAGTCTCGTATCATAATCTTGGAAGCTTTGTGTGGCTAGGTTAGAGAAACAGCACCAAGGGCAGAAAGTGAAATCCCAGTTCCTCAGATCATTGTGACATGGGGGACCTGAGATACAGCAGGGCATGATCTCCCTTGGGCTGGTGCTAAGCAGGGCTCTCTGGCCAGCTCTGACACTGGTGAGCCAGGACATTGACTGGCAATGGACAGAGGAATGATAAACTGCTGGAAAGATACACCTCCATATCTCTAGGGGCTCGTCTCACTGGTGCCTGGCACTGATAGCACTGATAGAAGTCCTTGGCTGATGGTGCACGTGTGTGCACACACCTGGGTTTTCCCTGACACAGCCAATCTCTTGCTTGGACTGGGTAAAAAGTTGAGCTTTGTGCTGTCAGCTTGTTCCATGATCCTTTCCTACCATCCTTGGTACTAATTAGACTAATCTCCTGACATTCAGTACTCTTCTCACTACCTCCAGAAATAATAAATAAGACCTTTTATCAGTATCTCCGTATCTCCACGGATTCTGGAATCTCCAGGCCAGGATCTGATCTCTGGTATCTAAGTAGGCAGACATGGCAGTCTAGACATTCCTGCAATATAATTACAGGGAGAAAATAAGTGAGTCTTGTGCCTATGTGTTTTGGATTTAAAATTGAATCCTGTGTGCAAAGATATAGAAAATACACAAAAATATCAGCCACTGCTTTTAATAATCGGTGGGTTTCATAATCGGAGAAAGAGTTGGTAGTATTCCTGCCGAGGTAAAGATGCACTAAAAGGTAACAGTGTTTTGGCACAACATAGCACTATTTGGGTGTTTTCATTGTGCCATTGAGAAAATAGAATTTGCTATTAGTCTGCTCTGCTATTAGTCTGTATCTGTCTGTTTGTTCTGAATAACTACAAGCACAATAAATTGTGTAAAACATTAAGCAACCGTAAATAGCACTTATAGTTTCCCAAGAAAATGCATAGATATCTTCCTTTTCTTCTGTTGTGTCAACTGCATGTCTCAGTTTGGAGTCATTAGCAAACTTGCTGAGTAATTTTCATGCTTAAAAATATCTGAAAATTTACTCGTGACTCAGTAGCAGACATGTAGGAAATCAGTGCAGGAGGAAATGCCTTTCAAATAGAAGTGTGTAATTCTACAGCACTATCCTCAGTGTTGTTTAACACTGATATTAGCTAGGTGGAGTCCCCTGCCCTGCCATCCCCTGCCTCCCCCACTAGCCCACCTGCCTGGCTGCTTTAGCTACTCACTTTACCAGGGAAATCAGAGGAATCTGTGCATGACCCCTTTGTTCTGCTGTGACTTTGATGCTGAGTCTGGCCAGATCTAGGAAGCAGATGATGTGATTTCACAATTCCTTTGCAATCCTGCTGTCTCCTGGATGATTTTAGACTCCTTCATATCTGGCTCTGCCTTAGGGTTTCTGGTCCTGGGGGAGGAAGACTCTCCCCTCCTGGGATGTGTCCAACCCCTCTCTGGTCACTCATGCTCCCCAATTCAGGGTAACAGTAAACAGAAAGATTGGCACTGATTCTCTGTGAGTATAAGCTCGTATTTGTTTTTCCTTAGTAATTTTGAAATAATTTGAAGACATGGAAATTAGAATAGGTCCACAAGCAGATATTTAGTGCCATGAATGACATTTCCATATTTGGATTCATTTGCCATCTGTAACAGAAATATTACAGAGGAAACGTGGTAGTTACAAAAAAAGAAGACATAAAAATATAAATTTTATGTATCTTATACCAGATTCTCTATCTTTCTTTCCACCTCTGCTTGTCTCACTCTACACACACAGGGAAACTGGAAAACTGGAAAAAGCCTATTTCAATATGTCAATGAAGGTAATATGGGCTTCATTGTAAAAAAGGTGTGCTTTTTCTCTAAAACAAATCGTATTATTCTGTTAGAATGTAGAAATTTTCATATTTATGAAATTAAACATTTTTTCTGTTGGGTTGGCTCCATCAGAAGAGAGGTGGAACGCAGAGGAATAAGGAAACAAAACAACAGTTTTAATAATTTAAAGGGAAAAAATAAAAGCAAGCCTGAAAGACATCAAGGATGTTGTAACATAATTGAAAATTATTAATTATGCAAAAGGTTAATTAGGTATTTTCGTGTTACATCTGAATAGTAGCAACAAGTAAAGAGTAAAAATAAGTAAAAGAAAGAAAGAAATGCAGCCATATGGGAATATACTTAAGTGTCTTTCTGTAGGCCTGTTCCAACTCTAAGACTTCATGAGGATCCACATAAAGAAATTTTATTTGTGCTTTTTTGTACAAGTGTGAAAAAGGAGACAGAGAGAAACAGAAAACTTGTGCTGACTCCTCATTTTTTATAAACAAAATTTATCACAATGTAATTTAATTTCCTGTGTATCTGAGCCTCGATGGAGGAAGCTATCCCTGTTCAGAATACCAAAATATATGCCCCTCCTCCCACTGATTTCAGTCCACCTTATTAGCAGCTAATATTTATCTCAAGATAAAGATCTTTGTCTTATGAGACAGATGAAAATATAGGGTTAATTTTTTTCTGAATCGGAGCTAGAACTAACGAAACATAATTTAAGTTAGTACTCCAGTTCACCAAGTTGAATTCCCTGCTCAAAACAGATCTCATTAAATCAAGGCCATCCCACACTTACAGTAGAAAGCAAGAAAACCTCCTAATATTTGATTAGAATTACCTATACTCTAACTTGCGGGAATTGTCCTATTCCCATGCACTTCTAAGAAGAGTGGCTTTATCTTCTACTCTTATCAAAAAATATTTTATAAAACAATAAGTCTCACATTAGTCCTTATATTAGCCCTATACTTCTGGATGAGAAAACAGATGCTCTAAATCTTGAAGGAATTAAAGTTTTTCTTTTGTTTTGAACAGCTATTTCCTTGTGGTGGAAGGAGGTATATAAGATGGTAGTTCCTTAAAGTCCTCATCTGTGACATGTTGGTTTAAAGCATGTTCTCATCAAGAGCTAAAACATGATGGAGCTTGCAATTGCTGTTTTGATAAAAGATTTTTCCTCTTATTTTACCAGTAATATAATTACTGCTTTCCATTAACCATTCTCTAACTAATGAGAGCCTTAATGATTTCACAAAATCTAATATAGCATGAATGGCAAAGCAGCCCACACAAAATGGGAGATCTAATGCTGAACTTTAAATGAATTGTTGCTTTTGTGGGAAAAGTGGAAATATGTAAAATATGGAAAAAATTCTGCATGCACTGCGCATACCTTCAGGATCAGAAATGCTGTTTCTTTGCAGGTCAGATTTACCAGCTTGCAACGAGAATGTCTGGAAGGAAAAAAGGATTGCAACATATCAAAAATTAAGCTCATGTTTATTTCAGGACTATGCTGGAGGCAGTTTTGTCTGGTTTAGATAATATTAAAAATCTTGTGGTTGCTGGCTATTAAAGTGGTTCTCAAATGTGACCTGTCAAGCTGTACTCCCTGCTGCCACTTTCTCAGAAGGTGCCACGCTGCTCATGTTCATGATTCTCCTCCATCCAGTGTTTTTGTTTTGTGTCTGAAAGTCAGTGTTGCTGTAGAAAGCTGTCCAGCAAGCAGCACACAGAGTTGATGGCTGAAATGTTATTTGTACCCTCTGGATATGATTTTTTCAGAGCAGTACTATAATTTGAAAGATAAGGTTAATTACTAATTACAGATTATTTAGTGCGTACTTGTACATGGCAATAACTGTCAACACAAGCTGTAAAGGTTTATGACTGGTTCAAATACTAACAAAATAGTGTTTCACTATAAATGCTACCCATAACTTCTGCATCCAAAAAAGGCAATGCAAGCTCAGTCAACTATCCCTACAGATGAGTGTGATCTCTGCTCTAGAATGATCTACTGAAAATGTAAACATTCTGTAGGAGAAGAATCTGATATGTTCCTTTTCATTTTGGATCTCCATTCTATTTGGGTTAATTTTATAAGATAGAAATCTGTTGTTAGCTTTATTCTTCCTTCATGAAAGATCCATTGTAAGCTTCAAAGAATTCTCAATCTTCCTGCATGCTGTAGGCATTTTTTTTGTCTCTTGCTTCTATATTTGTATGCCGGTTCCTCTTCAAAATGTATTTCATTATGCTTGACTTTCAAAGCCAAAACATCTGTCAATTGATTTCAGTTTCCCCCTCTATTTAAGTATAAAAATGCTAATAATTTTCCCTTTATTGCAGCCTGAGAGGTTTCCTGGACCATTTGACTATTTACTTCTCCCACCATAGTATATCATAAAACATCAAATTAAGTCATTCTTTATGATCTTCATTATGTCTGAAGCTTCCAGCAGGTTTGATATTAAATCTCTGCCTTCTATATTTTTTGTTTGTTTGTTTGCTTGTTTTCCAGTAGTAGGTCAATGCTTCAGAGTCACTTTAATTAGTACATGATTTAACTGTGTAATTAACCCACTAGCTATATATCCTCAAAAGATCAATGCTATGGAATATATTCCTAGATAGATGATCCTGGGAGATAACGATTGGACCTCATTGAATGCATTATGTAAAGAGAGAGTATAATATCTGAAAAAGACCAGTGTTTTGTGCTGTTGTCTATTCTACTGTGCTGCTGAAAAGAGTCCCTGTGGAATCATTTGAACTGCTCATTCAAGATGACAGTCTATATTGGAGTTTGAAGCTGGGATGCTCATGTGAAGAAAACTGCAGAGCAGCATATTGATCAGCTGAAGGTGCATCTGTTACCTGGTACTGCAGAATCCGTAGTGGGTCTGATAATTGAAACATTTCACTCATCCTTACTTTTCTGTCTGAAATGAAGTCGAGATGGAAATTAGTTTAGCAAGTCCACTTAGTTTTAAATGAGAAAAGTATAATGGCTTGTTTTACATATCCCTCAGTAGGCTACCACTGTTATTGTGGACTTGATTACTTCCCAGAATGGGCAGAGGCAGTGAGAGGAGAGAATAGAGAGGGGATGTAAAAAACCTTATCCATGTTGCTTCCATTCATTGTTCCTTGAGAGCGACTGAGGGTCAGTGTGGTCTCTGCAGGAGGGAGCAGTTTGGAGAAAACTCAAACTATCTCACTTTAGGAGGGGCAGATGCCACTGAAATGGTGCCATGTGGAATGGCACCAAGTGTAATGCAACTAACAGTAATTTCAACACTGTGATAGGAAACAAAAAGTGAGATTCTGCAGCCTGCTGCAAAGCTCAGCTAGATGAAAAGAACAGCAGTGGAATATCTCAGACATGAGAAAGAAGAAGAAATTCTGTAGACATAATGCAGACATCCACAATGTAGGCTAGGGGATCCCCTGTGCAGTCACAACAATGATACATCAAACCTGAAGCTCGTGTCATGTCATTGCAGATGACATGCAGAGATGAACTTAGGTTTGGCAATTTTCCCAATGAACTATAGATTTTCAGATAAGGATGACTACACTGCAGATAACTGAAGTCAGAAAAGACAAATTCCTGTTAGACTGAATGAAAAACAGGAGTCCTACATGATTTCATGGCTACCACAATTTTCATAGTTTCTGTAGAGGGTAATAGAAATTCTGACATAAGGAAAAAAGATTTTGATTTCTTTTAGGCAACTACTCTGTGTAGATGACATACTACAGATTTTCATATGATACTGAAAAACTTGTTAAATGGTGCTTCATTTCAATCTGGCAAGTAAATCCTAAATCACAGAAAAAGAAACACCTCACAAGAATTTACAGTATGAGTTAACACTGGAACAGGCTGAAAGAAAGGAATATACAAACAAATTGAATTTTCATATGTATAGAATTTCTCACATTTCTCAGAATTACAGAGGATGAACCAGGAGAAAAATATTTCAATATGAGAGTAGATACAAGTGGAATAACATAGAAAGAAGATGGCATTGGAGGCTTTATGTTTATAATGAAACAAAAATTTAAAAATCAAAGTATTTCTGTAACAATGCCAACTGACAAAGGAAAACTAACTAGAGAAGCAGAATACTCTAACAGCAAAATAAAAACTTGCTCATGAATTTGCAAAAAAATGTGAAATATCAAAAAGAGCAAAGACTTGTATTAGACAAAAATAAAAGTCAGTGTAACACAAAAGGTAAAAAATATACAAGTAAGAAACCTGCCTCTTTGAGATATGCTTTAGTTGAGTGATTGTCTGGATGCTCAGCAGATACTTAGCATTTTGCTCATTCATAAGACAGGGTGGTTGATGCAGAAGACCTCTATCTACCAAGAATTATCTTAGTATTCCCTTCATGTCGTGTGCTTCGGTGATTGCAGGCTACAAAAACAATTACATGTGAGTTCATTAGCATAGTATATCTGCCTGAGGTTCTAATAGAGAAGGGGGAATACTTGAGAAAAGAATGCAATGAAGCTAATTATATTTTGTATTAGTGTAGACAGGAAGTATCTGGAGAGGGGACATTAATGGTAAAGATTTAGAGTCACAGTTTGTTGTTGGGTAAGACTAGTGGCAATGAAATGCGTAGCCTGTTTTTTTCTGATGAAATTGAGATTATTTTACAGAATTCAGAGTTGAGTACAATATTGCACTATGTATTGGGTTTCCCTGGCCAGATTTTGGCAGTGGGGGGATGCCAGGAACTTCCCCCATGTCCGACAGAGCCAATGCCAGTTGGCTTGAGGACAGACTTGCCCCTGGCCAAGGACAAACCCAGCAACAACTGTTGTAGTGCCTCTGAGATAGCAGATTTAAGGAGGGGCAAAAGCCTCCAAACCCACAGCAGGAGAGGAGTGAGAGCATGTGAGAAACAGCCCTACATATACCAAGGAGAAGTGGGAGGGGGTCCTCAGACTCTGGAGCTGAGCTTCCCCTGCAGCCCATGGCAAAGAACATTATGAGGGCAGCTGTCCCCTGGCAGTGCATGGATGTCCATGGGGGGACAGAGATCCACTGGCAGTGCATGGAGCACCCCATGCTGGAGCTGGTAAATGCCTGAAGAAATTTGTGACTCCATGGGAAGCCTACATTAGAACAGAGTTCTGGCAGTAGCTGCGGACCCATGGACAGAGCCTGTGCTGGACAAGTTTGATGGCAGGACTTGTGAGCCCAGGGGGGACCCACATTGGAGCAGTTTGTTCCTGAAGGACTGCACCTCATGGAAAGGACCCACCTTGGACTAATTAATGAGGAACCACAGCTCATGGGAGGGACTCAGAGAAGTTCATGAGAATTGTCTCCTGTGGGAGGGATCCCATGCTGGAGCAAGGGAAGAGTGTGAGCAGTCCTTCCCCAAGGAAAGACAAAGCAGCAGAAGTTAACTGTGTGAGTAATTGATCTCAGCCTCCATTTCCCATCCCCTGCACCCCTAGAAGGGAGGAGGTAAAGAAGATCATTTGTGAAGTTAAGCCTGGGAAGAAGGTAGGGGTGGGAGAAGTTTTAAGATTTGGTTTTTTTTCATTACCCTACTCTAATTTGATTGGCAAAAAAATTAAACTAATTTCTGTGAGTCACGTCTGCTTTATCCATGATGGTAATTAGTGAGTGATCTCTCCTTGCCCTTATCTCCACCCATGAGCTTTTCATTCTATTTTCTCTTCCCTGTCCAGGTGAGAAGGGGGGTGCTTTTGTGGACACCTGGTGCTCAGCCAGGGTCAATCCTCCATAGCTGGACTAAGATACACTGCAAAAATCAGGATGGCTTTACAGAAACAGCTACAGTTCATGCATTGAAAACTGCACAGGGCCATGCTCAGTAGCTGTAAGAATCCCATCACTCCCTCTGAAAGGAAAAAATAACACAGTTTTTTGTGGCAGAACTGTAGACATTTTCAGACATTTCTGAAAATGGTCACTAAAAAAAGGTCCCTCCAGATTGATTATAATTTCAGTTTAGTCCTGTTCTGCTGTTATCTGGACATTAGGAATACCAATTCAGTCTGAGAACAAATAAAATCCTTATTTCAAAATTTTCGTAATGTATTTGATTCAGAGTCATTGTAGCTACATTTTCTTAAAAACTTTATAAGTATTTATGTAATTCCAAGATAAAATGGAATAGTCAATTGAAATTACATTATTTTTAAAATTCTATTTGTTGAACCTCTTGCATAATTTACAAGTGTTATAATCAAGGGAGAGCTTTTTAGAGAGTCTGACCTAACTAGTGTGAATAGCTGTAATTTCTTTTAAAATGAGTAATGTGTCAAACTCACCAATGGCTCACCTTTGTTTATGCAAGAGGAAATGAAGGAGGACATTTCTATTTGCAAAAACCTATTAGATTGTCCAGCCTCCAAAATGGTACTCTTAGTCAATGGCTGTAAATAAATTAATCAAAAATAATGAAAAAGAAAGCCTAGCCAGGTAAAATAAGAAGTCTGGCTGTCTTTCAGTTAACTTTTCCCAAGGACATAATATAAATAAATCCCATTTATGAAGTCTCAATGAGAAGCAGCAGCAGAATATCAAGTGTTCATGACAGGAGGAAAATACCTCCTATGAGATGAATAATGTTTCTGGCAGAAAAAAATGTATTTGCTGAATTATCTTCAATAAAGGAACATTTACATAAAATCATATTAATTTCAGGAGGGTTTTTAATATTTCTGTGTTTGCTGGATCCATCTGACCAAAAAAAGTGGTGTGTAATGAAAATGTGAGTTGAATATGATACTTTTGGAATTAGAGTAATATTAACCAAGTTTAACTCAAATACTTCAGTTTATACATAGGACTTTGATGGAATTACAGTCTTGCTATGAACCATTAAGGGCACATTATTCCATATTTTTAATTGAAATTAAGACCTATAGCTTGTCAGCCTAAGAAAAATGATGCTTTTCTAATGCCTACAGAGAGCTATATTTCACTATCTTTCCTACTCCCTGGGTACTGCTGTTGTCAGTGATAGGCATTTCTGAAGTGTAAAACAAACACAGGAACACTTTGTTCCTCAATACTCTCTGTTTCACTGTCTGAGTAATTCCCAGATGATTCCACTGCACTCTAAGGGGACACATTGGATTGGTTTTGGAACTGGAGAACAGCCATGTGACTGTGTTTGAAACCAAAAACATTTTGTTTCCATCGCTCTAATTCTGCCTGAGTATCTCTAATGTTGTGCTGTATGTTTTCCAGAGATATTTTTCAATTTTTTTTTTGAGAAAACTTCTGCAGTTCCTCCAAACATTGGATTCATTTATTAGAAAGTTCTTGCTAAAACACAACTGCTTGTAGGTAGAGATATTTGCAGAAGCAAACAGAAACTTCAAGGAGGCAACAACAAAAAAATCACGTAATGCCTATTCTCATTGTACAGAAGGAATCAGCAATGCTTGAGTGTGCAAAAATCACCCCAAACTTCCTCGAATGGACTCTTTCTGCTCTCATCCATTTTCTCACATTTACAAAACGTTAGTCAAACTTTCAGCCACAACTGAGGAATTGATCAGTGATATATAGGTGATAAGCAGATGTCTGAAAGTACTCCACATTAGGGTTTGTCGTGATTCGAACCAGAGTTGTTCAATCATCTTCTATTCATCACCACTTGTAAAATTGCACATTTAGATCTGTGCTGCAGAAGGGCTCTGGATAAACTTTATATGATTGGTCCCAGCTCCTAAACTGGTAGCTGACAGAAGTGCTGCATCCAAGTTGTTGGACAGGATAGTTTTGGGTTGTTCCCTGGACTTCTGGTTTCATGCTCTTGTTCAGGATAGAAGACACGTCAGAGGACACTTGCTGCTTGATGCTTGTGTTTTCATCCAAAAGAAAACAGGGCAATGGAAAAGCAGGATAAAGGTGAGTGGACCTCAGAGAAGGGATAATACCCTCCTGGGTCTCATCCCAAAATTTACTCAGGATTCATCTGGTGCTTATTTCCAAGACTGGAGACTGGGGAGTATTTTCAAATTAAATGGTTACCTACTGCATCACAGTTTTCTCTGTCCTTTCTAAGATGCCAGATAATTCCTCCTCTTTACAAAGGCACTCTAACAATGTGTGCCTGAGATGCAATGGAGGTACCCAGCACCAACATGCGACCTTGGTTTTCCAGAGCAGACACAGTTCATAAATCAAAGGCAATTGCCAGTCATGTTCTAAGCAGTCTCGTCTCTACAGAGACTCAGGAAGCAAAAATTCCTCAGCAGTGAGACTTTCCTTCTTTTTTGAGCTCAGCAGTGAGACTTTTCTTCTGTTTTGAGCTCAGAATCCTCTTTTCCTTATCAATGATATTTCAGAATTTCAAGAGCTGTTCAGAAATAGATTACCTTTAATGAGGAAATACTACATGTAATTACTCTACTAAAAAGACAAAGTAAATCCAATTACATAGACCTGAAGAAAATAGTTCCATGTGTGAGCAAAGTTCTTACATATTTTACACTGTTTCTGCAGCCAAATGATCCAAACCAATGCACAGAAGTATTGACACTCTCATAAGTTTAGCAATATTATTAGTGTTAGCCAAATTAACAGACTAAAATTTCTGTATGAAATGAAGGTAGGAGGTGTTACTTTACACAATTTCTCTGTATGTCAATAGAAATGGAGGTTGCACGGATGGCAAAGAAAAAAGAACAGGCATAAATGGGCATCTAAATTCCAAATGCCTATCCTATTAAAGGGAAAGGTCTTGTAACGTTTACAATAATTGGATTTAGTTTTAAAATTTAGATGGTAACAAGAAATAATTCAGTATGACATTGATGACTACTCTGATAAATTTCAATGGATTTAAACATCTAAATTTGAAAGAAAGGTATCACAATTGAAAATAGCAATTCTGTGTGTTCTAGGGAATTATCTTGATTTCACAAGGTCATCTGCTTAGTGCACTATTCTGTATGCAACTATGTATGTATATAATACCATTAATTCAACTTTAGGAGTACAGTTCCATGAAAATACTAAGGAATGGTAGTGATGACATCAAGCTACAAAATGGGCATGTGTTCATAATTCTTTTTCTGATGATGAAGAGTTTGATATTAACATCAACATAAATATCACCATCTGCAATGAAATACAAAGAATTTGAAAAAAAAAATCAAGATCTATAATTGTTGCATTTTCCTTTGCAGGTTGTTGTGGTTTTAAATCTCATGATGCTCCCTTGATGAAAAACACCAGCATAACCTTTTGAGTATTTTAAGTATTTAAGTAGCAGACGTTCAAAATTCTGGTGGTTTGAGAAGTATAAAAACTCCTTCATTTTTAATTTCCCTGGTGCAGCATCTTTTGCTTCCTTTTTTTCAAACAGTGTACCCAGGAAATCTGCAAAGGCAGTAGCTAAAAACTGCCAGAAGCCACCACAGGAAGGAAAGAACTGGAAAAATCTTTCCAAACAGGTCTGTCACTTTTTTAAGGTCTCAGAATTACAATGGAGGATTACTAATCAGTGGATAAATTACCATCTTTTCAGTAAAGTGGTATTTGTACAGTTCCTTTTTTCGTCTTTATCCTTGTTCCTTCTTCTGTGGAATTATTTAGCTTAAATCATAAAGTACTGTCATCTGAGAAGACTAATTTCTTACTGCCAAGCAGTTTTAAACACAGATATTATGATTCAAACAACCCAAATGTAGGGTGCCAAGAAAGACTAAATAGCTTTATAGGTCAACTTCCTCCTGACTTGTGGCTAAAGGCTGCTCAAGCTCAGTTTCCCACAGGCTTCCTTTGTGTTCCTTCACAACAGCAGCCACAAAAGAAACATTCACTTCTCTGTCAAAATACTGAAAAGATTTAGATGTCATTAGATCAGTGATTACTACAAATGAAGTTTTTTATTGAGGATAGCATGTCTCACATGGTGCACAGTACACAGAAATCATTCATTAGGTACCTGTTCATTATATACCTTCATATACTTGTACTGAAAACCATTTGTAGATTCAGATCACAAAACTGGCTAGTGTGTGAAGCAAAAGGCAGACTTTGACATTATGGCTCCTTAGTCCAGCATTGCTGAGCAAGGTTACTACAGCTTTTTAATGGATATTTGCTTGGGTTTTGCAGTAATTTCTAATGTTTGATGCTATAAGGAAAAACAAAGTGAACTGTATTATAGAATCATAGAATTATAGAATGGTTTGGATTGAGAAGGACCCTAAAGATCATCTAGTTCCAGCTTTCTGCCATGGGCAGGGACACCTTCCTCTAGACCAGGTTGCTCGAAGCCCCATCCAGCCTGGCCTTGAACACTTCCAGGTACATGGCATCCACAACTTCACAGGACAACCGATTCCAGTGCCTCACCACTCTGTCAGTAAAGAATATTTTTCTAGTGTAGAATCTTGATCCACACTCTTTCTGTTTAAAACCATTCCCTCTTGTCCAATCTAGCACATCTAGCAGAACGCTGTCTTTTCAGGAAAGATCAGGTTAAAAAGAAACAATAAAGTGAATGCATACTTGTAATCACTGACCATTATCTAAAGACTTTTCCCTGCATCTTGTTTATCTGTGTGACTTGTTTAAATTATTCCCTAATGCCTGAAGAATTAACTCTTCTTGGTCTCTTGGGGTAGTTTTTCTTAAAAACTATTCATAAATCACCCTCTGCCTTCAGTGACACTGTGGTCTGATGCTTCAGCATTAATACTTTGTTTTATAAAGAGTGAATTCATAGATATTTTAAGTATAGTAAGTATAACCTTTAAGTAAGGTTGATAAGACAAAGTCTTCTTCAATAAATTTAATGCAAATTAAAAGACAATTATATCTGCCTGTCTATTGACTACAAGTGTTTGTTGTCAAAGTTCATTTTTTTTTTAGTTACCTCCATTTGAAAGGAAGAAATGAGAATGAAAGCAACAAAGGAGAAAAGGAAAGAGTAGAGGGCAGAGAGGAAAAAAAAGAGTCTTAGACAAATAGCTTATTTGGCAAATTAAACATTTGGATTGGTATGGAGCAGATTGTGAAACAGAAAATGCTGAAATCAAGATGATCAAGGAACTGTCATATACATCAAATAGTTGCATCACAGAGTGTGACATTAGAAAAATTAGATACATTGAGTCCCAAGGACAGATGGCACAAACAGATGAATACTGTACTTCCCTTTAAAGGGAAATAGAAGAAAAATGCATATGACAAGATTTTGTTTGAATAATACCGCTGACATTAATAAAATTACTCAGGTCATGAATTTGGGCCCTGAAGAACAATTTATGTTATATTGGGAAAAGAGTTCAGTGTCTCAAAAGATAACTCAGGTACTTTGAGACTGAGGGCTGGCTAAGGAGATACCAGTAGCTGCTGAACATTTTGAAGCAACAAAAACAGAAGGAAAAAAAAAAAATCAATGAAGCCTCAAATGAAAAGTGAGGAATGAAATGGGGAGGTTATAATTTGCTGCAATAACTCTGACAAGAAGTTTTACACTTGTACTGATCTTTTTTTCTGAGCTACTCCAAAAAGGGATTTTCTATCCAGGCAGAGAAGAGCAGTAAACAGCCGGTCTACAAATCGCTTTCTAAAAAATTCACTTTTTTGTTTTCCTATAACTTTTTGAAGTGGCCTGCAGCTAGAAAGCTGCTCCTCTTATTTCAGTCCAACTGCTTACCAGAAGCCTGAGACCTTGCCAGTCCTTTCAGTAGAGCTGTGGTCAACAGAGCTGGACACCCCCTGAGGCTGCCCTGTTTCCTTCTGTTGGACCATTTGGAACAGTTTGTAGGTCTGAACATGACCTAAGAGAAGGGCTCTAGGAGGGTATTTGGTCAAGATCATGGTTTTGCAAGAAGAGACCTGTCTTTCTTCTGGACAGGAATTTGCATGCAGCTCAATGTTGTTCTTAACATCTGTACACATGGAGGACCATCCTGGATGTTTTTATAAAGAGAATTTGCATCTCTTTTACTTGCTTTTCTGAATTTGTGTTCAGTGTATTTTTAGGCATCAAGACCTGTGAGGAGAAGATGGCTGAGATGGAAAGAGAGGTAAGAGAGGCAAGAATCACTGTACTGACCTGGGAGTCTGCAGCTCATGCTTAAACAAATAGTGCAGTCAGGAGCAGAGAGAGAGCTTTCAGCAGTGACTCAGATCTTCCCAGGGGCCAGAGGATGCTGCAGTTCACTGTGACTCAAAAAATTGCTGAGATGCCTGGAAGCAGCAACTCACCTTTAAATACACAGTGACGAGAACAGCTGCGTAAAAGTCCTGCTTGTTTTTTTCTTAGCCAGTTTTCTTTGATAATTTCCAGGCTTTGTTCAACACTATTGGGCTTGTTTTTTCCTTTTTCCCTTCTTTTTTTTTTTTTTTTCCCTAATCTTTAATAACCTTTTTGGAGACATCACAGAGAGAAATAATTCTAGCTACAGCCACTCCAAAACTACAGGGTTTTCAGGGTCCTGCCCCAAAAAGCTCAGGTGTCCAGCGAGAGAAAGGGCTCTGTAGTTTGAAAACAGGTTAGACCTGGACCTCAGCAAAAGGAATCTTGTGCAAAGCTGCTTATGCCTTCAGTGAAAAAGAGACAGCAGGAACTTGTTAAGTTTTCCCATCCTACAGAAAGTTTAATTTGTAAGGCAAGAGCTGATAGCACTGTGGTTTTCTAAGTTGTTTGGCATTCCAAGTTTCATATGCTGTACAGGTATCATTCAACTCTAATATGAGATTAATTACAGTTTTGGAGAATGAAATTAAATCCTTATTTTGTGCATGCAGCAGACAATGTAAAGCTTTCTCTCAGCATGCTTTTGTGTTCACAAGAATAGGGATAGTAGCAATACAGCAAGTAAGAATATTTTTCTTTTCCAGCAGAATTCTTTTGGTCTCTGGGCCTCTGTTATCATGTCAGTAGGAATGCCAAGGAGAACTGAAATCTCTGTTTAATGAAAGACATTCCTACAATGTTTCTGTATCAAATTTAATTTTAAGACTATGACATTTTTTATGCTTAAACAATTTGTCAAGCTTGCTACCTTAAGATATTTAATCTTATTCCATGCAGATTCAAATATGTTCATACCACTTCTGGAATGGAATACTGATGAGTATAGTAATTTTGTGCTAGATTTTTATGATGAAGATCTTAAAGGGTAGTAATTATACATCATTTGAACGTTGAGAAAATTTTTTCCTAACAGTTGTATCCTGCGTTCAAAGTTATGTTCTTTCACATTACAAAATAAAATTATGACCCTTTTTAGAAAATTTAAATCACAAGAGCTGGTATTGAATTCCAAACCAGCATTAATTAAAAAAAAATTAAAATTATGGTTTTGCTGATGCAGAGATCACTACAAATTGTTCTTGATAAAATTTGCTCTTCTAAACTTGATGCAAGCACTGAAGGACCTGAAGCAGCCAGAAGTATCTCTCCTAACATTGCTTCTTTTCCTTCTTCCCATTTCATGGCTTAGTAGACCTTTTTGTGGAAAACTTCTGCAATTTCTCAGGGAAGCCCAGGCTTTTTTATGCTTCTGACAGTTTCCCTGTTATTTTTATCTACTTGGATCTCTGTCATCTTTTATAGAGCTGAGCCATATAGCTTTACTTATTATTCCAGTGATTTCTGCATTAGCAGGTAAATAAAAAAAATTCTTTAAAAACCTCAGAAAAACTCTAAATTGTATTTAATTTTTTTCCCATAAAGCTAAACTTCTATTTTCTGTGTATCCTATTTTGCCTGTGGTGGGATTAGGGTTTTTTTAATGCTCAGTGGAAACTTTCTTTTTATGAGAATGCAAGTGGATAAACTCCTCTTCATGAAATAAAAAAATGGGGCCAAAAGTCTCTAAGAACCACAGAATATGATTTGGATGGAAATAAATACTGCTGTGCAACCGCATTTCCTTTTTTCTTGAATGAAAGCAAGAAAGATATTTTTGAAAACTATCTATAAGAAACCAAACAGTACAAAATAGGGGCAGTGTTTCAGCTGCTATTCACCAATGCCTCTGAGTTCACTCCCAACAATTTCTACAGGCTGCTTAGTCTACTAATGTACTCCAAAAAACCAGAAATCCCCTGCTTCATATCTTCTGAGGAGTTCTCAGTTATGTCATGGTCTGTGAAAGTCTGTGAAAGTGCTTGCACATATTTCTTTCACCTAATGTTTTCTTGTTTATTTTTATTGAATATTTTACTGGGGTCAATCTCATCTACTTCTAAAAAGCATCTGCTTAGGTTTATCAGCAGTTTATACTCAGATAGAAGAGAAGAGAGATGGCAAATGTGTTCCTAACACAAAAATATCATGAGATGTCTGGATGAAAACAAAATACAATGCAACATGGGGACAAAGATTTTTCTTGCACCACATCACTCCTCATCTGCATGAGTGAAGATGTAGCCAGCATTATCACTTTAGTAGCCCAAACCAGAAGTTTTGTCTTCAAGCATTTGGTGCACCCTGTTCTCTTTTGTTGGTAAAGAATACACTGTGTCACATTTCTCAGTTTAAATATAGTAGTGAAATACTGACTCTTGCTGGTTTTGCTCTGCTGATAAAATAATCCACAAAATGTTATACAGTTAATGTTTCCACACTAACAGACGGGGTTTTATCCCCTGTAAAATGGCAAAGCACAAAAAAGAAAGAAGAAAACAACTTGCCATACTTGGTAGTCTCTTTCTTCCTCTTTCCCCTGCCCCTGCAAACGTGAAAATATGGGCAATCAGTTCAACACAAAACCTCCTCTGATGTCAATATTTGCACTTCCTCACAAGAAGTGGTAAATGTGTTTAAAGGATTGCTATTCTCTTTCACAAGCTCCAGATTGCTTATTCATAACAAAAAGTAAAAGAAAGGAAATATTTGGAATGTGAAACATTTTCTTGCTGCAGATATATAATAAAATTTCTTTTAATGTGAACATGAAACTTCCTTATCTAGCAAGATGCTAATTATCAGCCTAGAAGTATTTGCTGATTGCTAGGCCTTTATTAAATACTTAAATATGCATCTTTCTCAGCCATATTCATAGATCCATTGTGAGATTTTGAGAGAATATTTTTCACCCCATAAGAAAGCATTGTCAGTATTTTAAAATTCATTATTTATGCGTAATAAATCTGGGATTCAAAAACTGAAGAGCTGTTTCTTTCTACTACTATAACTGTAGCATATTTCTGCTATTTTATCCTTACAAAAATATTCCTATGTCATATGTTTCATCTTACTGACCTTTGATTCTTATTTTAAAATTAATTTTAGTAGGTTAATGCAAGTGTCATAGCAATGCAGATATTTACCTGGCAGTAGTGGTTCACATATTGCTATATTCACTGATGATGTCTGTGCCTGGTCTCTGAAACCTTCTGTGTGGTTGTTTTGTTGTTTTTATTTGGTGGTGTGCTTTTTTCT
Organism: Fringilla coelebs; assembly: GCF_963513975.1. Classification (NCBI taxonomy): domain Eukaryota; kingdom Metazoa; phylum Chordata; class Aves; order Passeriformes; family Fringillidae; genus Fringilla; species Fringilla coelebs. The sequence continues at coordinate 42,544,202 of NC_140028.1, read as the reverse complement.
TCTTCCATCTTTTTTTTTTTTTTTTTTTTTTTTTAAAAATTAGTACTAGGGCTGGCTCTGCAGACACCGACTATCTTCACAATTGTCAGTCCCTCTGTGGAAATGTGTTGGTTTCTTCTAAACCAATCCTTGCAGGATCCCTGGGGGACATGTTCAGGGAAGGTACTGAAGCTAGGAACAGTTTTTATATGACAGAATAAATTCTACCAGATTTACATGTTCAGAAGAACTGAGGCATAGATTAGCTTTTCTTATTTGTTTTCCTAGTGAATGTTGGGAGTTGGATTTGGGAAATATTCATGGATACATTATATAGGAGACAGTGGTCTGGAAAGAGGCATAGGTATGTCATTTCTTTGCATAAGCAAATCTTAGTACTTGGCAGGAGAAATTTGTTGCATTTGTGCCCATTTGTCATGGTAAAAAACAGAGGGCTGTTGTTAAAAATGCTAATTTTGATTAAAGAATACAGATCTTCTTGGATTTCTAGTCACAGTGGAAAAGCTGCCTTTTAAAATCTAAGCAAAAGCATCTGGAGCTCAGACCCTTAGAGGTGTCCAGGAGGAGGTTGAGCCTTGTCTGCAGGCTGCAGCCCACACATCCCTTCACAAGATAAAGACAGTTTTTATGAGTATCCCGTTCAATGTTTAGTTATATGTTGTTCGTCTCACAGAGCAGCCAAGATAATGAAAAAAGCTTCTGTCTGCAGCAGACAGTTATTAATAATTCTGAAGCTGCTGGTCAACATGCCTGCCATTCCTGAGGAGCTCTGTGCTAGCTGTGGTAGCTAGTGATGTCAACACCTCTGTCCTCCTCAGTTACAAGCAACTACTCAGGCTGAAGCTTGTGTGCAAATGGATTGCACATTTCCTTGGATGTAGGTTTGAGTTTAAGCCAGGAAAAAAGATCTAACAGGAAATGAGCTTCTGCTGACTGTGTGAAAGGACAAAATACTTGGGAAGTTCTTGCTTATCAAGACATGTTGTTATCTTCTGAGCAAAGTAAGAAAAATCAGCAAAGAAATCCAGTCAAGTTTTTCAAGATTTTCTTTGGCTTTGTTTCTCAAAATAACAAGCAATTAATCTTTTAAAATATATTTCAAATGAAAGCTCATGTAACAAAACGCATTACTATAATTTGGCAAATGATATTTCTCAAGCATAACAAATTAGTGGAAAAATTAATCCTAAATTTGTTTTGAGCTAATAGTTTTACAAAGCAAATAAGTGATTTGGAAATGAAACAAGATTATCTAAATATGCACTTCAAGAAAGTAATTTTTTTGTCAGACTTATTTCCTCAAATTAAAATCTTTCTTAATTTCTGTAGCATTTCAACTGCTTTGGTAGACACAGAAGTTTAATACTTCACAGTCAAGGTGATAAATTCTGCTCTTCATTCACATAATATGTGATCACATGCATTGTCTGAGATCTGATAGAGAATAAATTTGATTGTCTCAATTGTACTGCAGGCGAGTGCTAATGAAATTAAAGTCTCTATGTAGATTAACTGTGTACAGTAAGGAAAAGTCCTTTCTGTGTTTTAAACTGTGTCAATACTATTTTTTAATTGATTTTAATGCCTGTGTTATGAAAGATGGATAACAACTATTCATCACTGAATTTCTCTATACCATAGAAAGTTACTCTATAATATTTTCCCCACGTCTCTTCTCATCTGAAACGTTCTGCTTTGTTTCATTGTAACAATTATGGGAAGCATATAATAATCTTTGTTGTTAATCCTGAAAATTTACAATTCTTTCTGGCAGTGGGTGGAATCAGAAAAGCAGACACTGTTTGAAATATTTCTATGAATTTATTTATTCAGGTTGTTCTCAGGAAGAAATCATAGAATCATGGAATGGTTTGGGGTTGGGCAGACCTTAGAGATCATCTGCTTCCAACTTCCTGCCATAGGTAGGGACACCTTCCACTAGACCAGGCTGCTTAAATCCCATCCAATCTAGCCTTGAACACTCCCAGGGACAGAGAATTCACAGCTTCTCTGGGCAACCTGTTCCAAGGTCTCACCACCCTCACAGTAAATAATTTATTACTAATATCCAATCTACATCTACTCTTTTTTACTTTGAAGCCATTTACAATAACTATAGTTTTATCAAGTAAAACTAAAAGCCTCTTTTGAGTCAGACTTCAAAGTGACTCTTCAGACTCCAGAGGTGTAATTTATTAACCATGTGGGTGGATTCAACTTAATTGTGCTCCTACGTTGGACTGCTATTGTGTGGACAACTAGAATTTTGGCAAAGAGTACATGAATAAGTCTAAAAATTTAGAAAATATGTGTTATTCTTGTCCAATTGCCAAAATATTTTATAAATAATTCCTTTGCCTGTAACTCCTGGATGAACTGAGAAGTTGAATTTATTCAGCTTTTCAAAGAAATCAATTTTGTTGCTCTTTATTGATGGCCACTGTAAAAAAGGTTTTTAATTACCTTGTACTTCTATTGTTCCTCTTTCCTTTTCCATTTTAGAAACAGCTAAACTGTCATCTGCATAAAACTTCTACTAAAAAAATGGTGTTTTTTCTTTGGCTTAATAAGCAGAGCAGAGCTAATTAGACCCTGATAACAAATTCAGTTGAATAGTTCAGAAGCCTATTTATTTGCAAACAGAAAGTACTTCTGGTAAATTCTTTCCAAGGGTCCAACAGAGAAGCCACTGCCTGTTGTTTCTGACTTACCAGCTTTGCCTCAGAATGCTGCTGATGGAATCTTAACTGGAGGTGGCCAGAAGTGGTAGTTTCTCTTCTCTACCCAAGATTAATTTAGCCAGATATTAATTCTTCCTAGGCCTATATTTTCTTTTAATCCACTTATACCCTTTCTTCAATTTTTTGTAAAGTTCCTTTAGTGTTTTAAATGTACTGCCTTCTAATAAACCAGTATGTGCTCCTCCAAGCAGTGTAAACTGTTTCACACAAACCTTATAAAGGATGAGATACATTTTGCATTTCAACTTTTAAAAACTACCATTGTCAAGCTTAGTATTGCCAAAAGTCACTTAATTAATTTACAAAGCTCCAGGATCTCAACCATTTTTCCTATAATTGAACAGTAAAATGGAGGAGGGTTCAGCATGCTAAACACATTTTTTCTGAAACTAGAAGAATAATAATTTTGTTTCATATGTAGTAATTCCTGGTTTAAATATAATACTCGTAACTCCTTTTTTTGCAAGCCAGAAAGCAAACAGATAAGTAGGTACATAAAGACAATGGCAATTTATTCAGATTTTCAAATGTAAGCCTGAGGCAAATTTATCACTTTCAGATGGGGAATAGCAGCAGAAGGGAGAAATTTCTTACAAGACAGCCTGAAGGACTTTGGCCTTCAATTACAGACAGAAGATTCGGCTAAGCCCTTGTTTAAAGACTATCTTCAGTATAATGCTCTTCTCTGCGTGAATCCAGACCTTTTGCTACAATGTCAGTGTACTTGCTAACTCTCAAACGACTGCAATTTCCCTAAATGTTTATCCCTTCTCCTGCAGGAAGCGATAAAATTCCTTATAAGTGCAATTGTCTTGTCCTAGACAATGTGAAGATACTCATCTTCACAAAAGGAACAAAAAAGTGTTCCTTATGAATTCCACATGCTAGAGTACATGGCTCAAAATAGAGAAAGCATTGGATAGAGACAGCTGCTTAAATCAGCTCTTTGACCTATGAATAGTTCTTGTAAATGCTGTGATGTAAATGTTCTATACACTTTTAGCTTGCTATTTGCCTGACTTCTCGTTAGTCTTTCTTAAAAGTTGAGGTATGCTAATTTATTTTGTGATTATAATAACATTGCGTCTTTCATTTTTTTTTAATAAGTGATTTTGTGGAATTAGTAAAAAAAAACCCCAGACAATTGTTTTATTTAAATGTTATTTAATTAAAGCTGGTATGATGTATAACAAGTACCTAGGTGACATGTTGGTGAGAGTACTGCTGGTAACTGCATAAGCACCCAACAGAAATTGAATCTTCTACAGCTTTTGGATATATGCCAGGCTTGCTGAGTCTCAAAATAGTACAGGAATTCTCAAGCTTTTATTAAAAGCACTACTTTACTTCTATAGCAATTCCAGTGCTAAAAATTTAATGCCTCTTTTTATTTGTGAAGGTGCCTCCACCATGATTAGTAGACTAGAACAGCACTAAGAAATGCACACAATAAAGATGACATTGCACTTTACCTGCTTCCATTTATTGGAACTGCAGGGTGCTGATTTTAAAGCTTGAAGGAAAAAAGATATTTTGAACCATATGGGCAGGATAATTTTTATGTTTAATATAAATGACTGTCTAAGAGCTCAACCAGAAATGTGGCTCTTGTTATATACACCATCTTCAGGAGAAGCTGTCTCCAAACCACAAACCAGTCTTCACCTCCCCTGTTTTTCATAAATGTACTGACCTGATTGACCACAATGACTGTGTGTGATTAAGGTGTTGTTCTAAGGTGTCTGCCCTCTTGCTGCTCTCCAGCTGGCTTTGGAAATAGCGCTGGACTTTGTCCAAATTGATGAAAAGTAAATCTACACAAATAAAGCTGTCTTCTCACTACTATGAGTTTAAGCCCCAGAGCCAAGAATAAGGTCTGTCGCTGTTTAGCTTCAGCTTCACAGCCTCTAGAATGGTTTAAGGCAGAAATCTGACATTTATGAAGTCTTTATACTTTTTTGAAGACTATAGAAACAGAAAAAGATAAAAGTAGTGCTTCTGAAGCCATAATTTTTGCTGAATCTCCAGGGCTTGTTTCTCTCTCTTGGATAGTGTATGCCTTTCCTCAGTGCTGGTGTTTTTCATGTAGAAAAAAGGGCAATTTTGAAGTATATCTTGTGCTGAAATATATAACACAACAAAGTGCCCTTTAGGTGAAGAAAAAACCCCAGAGACTGTGATCCTAACATATATATGTATTTCTCTACCTATTTCTGCTCTGAGTGTTTTAAACTAGACTGCAGATATTGCTCTGCTTAAAAAACAAGAGATTTGCAAAGATTATTGAAAGGTGGACAAAGAATTGTTGTGAATTTATTGCTAGTTACTCGTAGGCACTAGAGTTTTCTAGTCAGGAGGGTGGCATCTCATGAATTCTATTTGAATTTCTGTACTAAGGATGCCATATAATAGAAGGCAAAATAAGGCAAATTTAGCTAATTTCTCCCCTTTATATATGTTGTTGGTTAAATAGGTAATGAATAAAAATGGTGTGTGGTAAGACTTGTACCCTTGCAGACCATAGACACAATTTAGTAGGGTGGTGAGTCTTCTCAAATTAAAAGTAAAATGTTCAAATATTGAAGTAGTGTTAAAAAACTCATATCAAAATGTCTTCTCTTGTTACTTTGAGTCAGAAAATGTTGCAAATCTTATGAAAGTCTGTACTTAGGATTTTAGCCTGGTGATGTAAAAAGTTTAGGTAGTTCAAGAGGGAAAAAATTCAGGATATAGAACTTAAAAAATTATGGAAAGCCCTAGTATATTCTTATAAACCATGACGTGAAGTCTGAATAATGTGGAAAATTAGCCCTGTGTACATAGCTCACTTGAATCCAAACTCTGAATTTTGGGCTAAGTCTTAAGAAAGAATTTGAGAACCTGTGTGCTGTAAGTGAGAGCTGGGAAGCATTTCTGGGAACCTAACAGAGACACTGATGAATTCAGTTGCAAATGTCTTTCCAGGAAAAAGGCTGATTTGACATGGTGAATCCCAAAACCTACTAACTTGGATATCTCTTTGTGATTTTACCTTTTTTGTTGTTCTCACAGCTGCAAATAACATCCCTCACTTGTAAACGACACATTTCATCTGCTTGTTTCTGTAAAAGAAAAAGAATACATTGAGTGTTTTCAGAAGTTGTCTGCCAGTATATTCAAATCTATTCCTGCTGATAATGGAGAAATATTGTGTACTACAAAAGTTCTCTTTCACACATGAAAACTCTTTAAAGAATTTTGGGGTTATGATTACCTATTTCTAGCTGCTTTTCTTCTCTTGCCCTTTTTAATGTGATGCCCATTTAAAAAAGAAATTTGGTATTGTATTAAAAAACTCAACAAACACACCAAACTTTAATTTTGAAAAAGTTTACAAATCTAATTTATTTTCCATTATGATGCAGAGGAAGCAAATAAACAACAGAGGACTTCAATTTTCCTGTGAACAGCAGTTTATGATTTGGAACAAGCACTTGTTCATTCAGGAAGGTGGAATGAAATGTTGAAACTTAGGTATATTGGCGTAAGAAATGGTATAAATGCCCAGAAAAGTAAATTTTGTTGCCATATTATTTCCTTATAAAGTTTAATCAGTCATTTTCAAATTCAGGAGACAATTCAGTAGCTGCATTATCCAGTACAATACCTTGGAAAGCTCCATTCAACTTTATGGATTTAGTATATTGTTCAAAATGGAATTCTGGAAGTCATTCAGTCTTAAACAATAAAAAGAAATAATTCATTTCACACTTGAGGTTGATCATCTATGAAATTCATCCAACATTTTATGCTGAGTTTTATTTTCCTTTCCTTGTGGCCTGTGAAGGGTGTCAAGTGAACTCACTTACCTGTCATTTGCAGCCACACGCAGACAGTTGCATTTACTGAAGTGTAGCCTGAAGTATTGCTTTTGGAAATGTGCACACTGACTTAATGGAGGTTGGAAAAGCCACCACTGAGGAATAAACCACATGTATTTACCCACCCACATCCCCTGCATACGCTGATGTTTGCGCACCTCTGTGGGATTTTGCACACACGTGCCCAGAGACATTTTTATGTGTTCATGCACATATTTTCTTACTTACCTGCATATCTCTGCACATATTTCTGCACACACATGTATGTTCATGTGAATGCATGTGAATTTGCACAGCCACACCTGAAGAGAAACCAGGAAGGAAGAATAAAGATACTCTATTGAGCAATCTGACAGGTGAACAAGGAATTTCAGCACGATGAATTGTTAGAAGCAAAAGACTAAAATTTGATGGCAAATATTAGAGGTGAAAGTGACATTGAGCACTATGGAACTCCTGCACTATGAGCTACCTGCAAAGGGAATCAGGGCAATGTAGTCAAATCAACACATGAAAAGAAGAGGTTAGTCCTTTGAAGCATTTTAAGGTGCTGTAGTAGGACACGACTATCTGCTGAAAGGAAATGCTGATTCAAGAAACAGAATAAAATACGATGAAGATTTAGGCACCTGTTCTGGCTGAATAGGATTACAGAAAATATTGTATTTAGTAGTCTTATGCAGAAAAGACCTCAGCAAGATTTAGCCATATCCTGCAACTGAGGATTTATCAGGATCAACAAAAGATGCCTGGAATTACATGCCTGACAGGCAATATAACAGTTAATAGGATCTGCAGACTTACACTGTTCCACTGATAAGTATGAGGGCTGGATTGGGGTGAGAGGAAAGGAATTAAGAGCTTTGTTTAGTCAAATTGCACATAAGCTAAGAAATAGACGCCTAGGAGAAAGTATTGGAAAAAGAATACAGAATTTTGGTTAGGTTACTATTTGTACACTGAAGTTGACCTTCAGCTATGGAATCTGCACAGAAATTGGAAATTATGAAAAAAATCTTTTCTATCTTATTATACCGGAGGGAAAACATGTGAAAAGATAAATGGGTGATTTCTTTGAGGTAAGGAAAAATAGGAAGGATTAAGAGAAAAGGAAAACTGAGGAGAGAAATGAGATGGGAAAACAATTAAACTGTGGGAGCAGAGGGGATATAAAATAAGTAGACTATGAAAATGTCAAATAAGTGATTCAATCAGCATTTTCCAGGGGTATATGACTAATACTGGTCTCATTCTCTAGAGAAATACAGAGGTAAAATAAATTTTCAGGACCTGATGGATTTTGTGTAGCATGTAAGTTGTGAAGTGAAAAACTAGTTTTAGATCTTATGTCTCCCTGGGCTGCAATCTGCCTAAACAGTGGTACCATGTGAAAAACACTATGAAATACAGCAAGAAGAAAAATTTGTAAAAAGTATTTTTAAAGTCAAGATGGGCAGAAGGGCTATAGAAGATTGACAAAAGAAAGAGAAACAGTGAGATATGAAAGTAAGAAAAAGTATAATTGCAACAGCATTGGTAGAAAATTTTTCATGATGTTTTTGTCATCAAACACTGAAGTATTAGGTTGCATTGTCTATAGTAAAGATATAATCTTACAGCTTTAGTGTTCTCCATAAATTATTTTGATGTATATGTCATGGGAAAAGAGGCAGGAAATTTAAAAATGTCCCTTGGTATGAAACGTCCAATTGACTTGTGGTAGGGCCAGAGTCAATTTCTATAGAAAGACAATGAACTCAGCTTTCAAGTTATGTGGGTGTTAGTGTTATGTGGGTGAAAAGCTATTTCTATAGAGAGGAAGCACATAGAGGTAACTTTTGTGTTAATCTAGGGATTTTGTCTTTATTTACTTTCAAGCAAGCAACAGTCATATGTTTGTATATGTTTAAGTAACTTTAAAAATTAGTTTAAAAGTTTACCAGGCTCGATATACCTGTTGCTGAGGACCACGTGTATTATTAATAGGTGGAAAGTGATTGGATTACAGGACTATTCAGATTGCCCTATACTTGGAAAAAACCACAATTTTCACTGAATTAAAACCAAAGCAAAATGCAGCTTTCAATCTAATTGAAACAGTGGATATTTTCCTCCCTTTTAGTTTTGTGTTGACCACACTAACTGTTGATAAATAACTACAGAATAGTGTTCTACCTACTTATAAAAAGGAGTTGACTTTTTAATTACTTTTCTGTTGATAAACTGAACACAGGTGAGAGATTAAACCAATTGATTAAAGCATAGTACATGTAGCCTTTTAGGTAACCTTCTATTTAGGTTCTTTCTGTTGGATGCCCTTGATAATGCTTCTCTTCAATGTCAGAGGATTTAAGTGGCACTTGACAGGAAAAAGTGTTGGAAAGAGGTAGCTAAAAACCAGAGAGAACATCAAGATGGAGACTGTTTGAGAATAAAATACGTTGAAGAGGATCAGGGAGTTGTAAGGACAATAAAGTTACCTGAAGGGACTGCTAACTCAGTATTTCCAGAGGCTTTCTGTTAGTACTGTCATTTATTCTTGTGATGGATTCCCTTAAATAAACTTAAAACCCATCCTTAAGTAAACTGTAGTCTGCAGCCTAATGAACCATGCTGATGTTTGGTCTTTTTAATATTTTTTTTATCATCTATCTCTCTATCTATCTATCTATCTATGAAGGTATGAACTGCCAGTTTGGTATGAGGAGCCACTATTGCCTCATATAAATGAGGTTGTTCATTTTCTAACAAGGTACTGGTCTTGTCTATGTCCGCTCAGTCAGAGACTTACATATTTCAAAGGCACCTACACTTACCCAGGGTGGATTATTGCTGCAGCAAACAACCTCTCATTACCAAGAGAGCTACAAGTCAGTACTGCTTAAGAGAGGTAGTCAAAGCAGAAGTTGTGTTTAGTAGTGTTTCCGGAAAATATGTAGAGGAAATCAATTCTAGACAAGTTCCGGGCTTTCGTAAATTTGAGCAGATAGTCCCCCTGTTGAAAGGGCTACAAAATTTCCAGGTCAACTGGTTCTGTTTCTCTGCCAGCTGAATGAATTTCAAAGAATATTCTTTAGCTAAGAAAAAAATACCAGGTATTAAATATTGTTTCTATGTGCCTTCAAATATAATGAATTGATTTTGTTAGACTACAGTAATGATCTTTATCTTCAGAATTATGCTTGAGTGGCTTCTTCTTAAGGTGCCTCTACATCACAGAATTAACCAAGACAAGGTGTGCACAGATGCAAGGAATCTTTTAATCATTTTTACTACATTTACCTCTTAATTTTTTACATGAGACTGGGGCAGTCTCAGAGCACACAAATTAGATTAATTTTCAGATTGTTGTCAGATATGGTCCAGAACTGCACTTAGTGCAGCTGGAATCATTAATGGATGTTCAACTTCCCAAAAATGCTTAAAAACTTTCAAGAAAAATTGCTGGCGATCTGTATAATGTATTATATGAATATTGGGGTATTAATCTATTAAGTCTATGAAGTGACAACTTTGTGAAGAGACATCTCCATAAGTTGTGGTACTTTGGAATGTGCCCTAGCACACAGCAGATAAATGTGGAATCGAGTTGTTTTCATAGTGCAGCTGGGGGGATCACTCCCATCAGTGTGATAGCAGACTGATCTTGTTGGTCTCTTGCTGCAGCTGAGGAAAAGACTGCATTCCCATGAGCTCTCCACCCTCCACTGCTCTGGATATCAATCTTCCTACTTCCTGCTTATGCCTGGAGCTGGGATTTAATTTCACTTAGGTCTTGGACCATTTCAGAGTGACTCCTAGAGAATTATTCCTATATTTACTTTCATGAACAGACTAACAGGACTGAAAATAATGTTCAGTCTTTTATAACAGAAGTCTTTAAGACATCTCCACCAGAAATGAATGACAAGCACATTTTTCCTTTAAGCTTTGAATGAATTATTGGAGCCTTGAATGAGATGCACTGGATTTTGATTTAGTCACGGAAAAAGTTGGTAACTGAATTTTTACCTACACAGTGTTCTATTTCTACTAATCCTAAAAGGAGACTTTGTGTAAAGTACACCCTTGATTTAAATTGTTATTGATTTTATTTTCTCGCTAATGAAGGATGATGAGGAATGCAAAGTTAGTTATATTCATAAACTTCTCAACCCTGAGTGTTTTATCAGTCTGTTTGCAAGCTTTCTTTAGCCACTGCAAGCTGATCATTCTGCTTAATTTCTTGTGCTGAAAGCAATTTATCTGTAGCTCTTTGTCCTCTAGGGACAAGCTGTGTTCTTGAGGCAAAATAAAATTTTTGCAAATGATTCATCTGTATTGAAATCTGATTATTTAAATCTTCATGTTTTTTAATTCACTTCTTTTGCTTATTAAGAGTAATAATTACTGATTATCCAAGCATCCTTTTCAAAAGATGTGATCATTTGCTAGTTAAAAAGTAATGAGTAAGAATACGATTTTGTAATGCTGCCTATTTCTAAAATACAGTGCGAGTGTTCTGACCTCTGCAGAATGGACAATCAGGCTGTTTTGGGATGTGTAGTTGTGTATCTTGATAAGCTTCTTGCATTCCTTCTGCCTGTGATAAGGTTTTATCCATACCATGGACAGCTTGGTATGTACACCAATTGACATGTATTGTCCTGCTTTTTTTTCCAGTGCAACAATAATTTCGTAAAACTTTCTTGGGAAGCCAATACTTGTTTTTTCTTTATAACTAGAAGGCATTAGTAGGAAAAGAACTCAGAGGGAACTCAGGGAGGCATGGGGAATGGGTACATCCTGCAAGTACAGCCATGTCAGTGTTGGTGGAAGAAAGCTGCTGAGGCCATCTGAATTCAAGACTTCCATTTGTAAGTGGAGTACAGTGAACCTTCCATAGCTGCCCAAGGGCTCTGCACCTCTCTCCAAAATTATCTATAACTTTATTGAAGCAGCTCCCCACATTTTGAAGTACATTGCCAGAGATCCAGCTGTGACCCCTGGAAGACTGCATGAGCTGTCCAAGGTATTCCTCATAGTCAGTAGAGATGGATAAGAACATGAGTCACTTAAGACAGGTTTATCCTTGGTTATGAGTCTAAAACCGAAAAAAGGAAAAGTGTAACTGTGAACGACTGGAGTGAGTTACTCCAGCTTTGATGATTTATTCTTAAGTGTATAGGGCAGAGTTTTCAAGGGACAGTTTTAGATACTGAATTTTCCTTTTATTTAGTGTGTAATAACAATTTTGGTTTGCTCAACAGTCTATATTCTTTCAAAATTCTCTTATGAGTTCTGTACACAGAGGCATAACCTAATAAATGGATAACTTTAAAAAAAATAATATGAAAAAAACCATACTTCTTTTTGCAATGTGTAATATTTAAGCTTTATAGGGTAAAGAGACATTTTCAGCTGGACTTGAGTACAGAATGAAGAATCTAAAAAACAGCAAAGGAGATTGAATAATGCAAAACAAACACGGGAGATGCTTTTACTTTTCCAAAGAGGAGGGGCAAAGGCTAGAAATCCCGGTCAGCACAGCCATTGTGGGTTGGCAGGGCTTCTTGAATCATTGTTCCTTAAAAGAATCTTAGATATATGTTTAGCCTCAAAACAAAATAGAGCCTAATATAATAGCAATATATTAATTTCTATTCAGCAAAAACTAACCCAAGCAGTACCCAACACTTTGTGGCTTCTGAGCACCTTTTAATATTTGCTTCGGCACAGAAAAATAATTGATTGTGCTAAAGGATCTCCTTCTACCTGACTAAATGTATATTAGCATGAAATCACAATAGTGCTTGAAACCCTAGCTTTCCTTCCTGCTCTTACTTGCAGGGTATTACTTGCTTTTGCTTACAAACACTTCTAGAGTCAGTTTGGCCTGTGCTTGCCTAATAGAACTTGGGAAATACTGTAATGATGCACTATCCACCTGCCTTCCTCTTGAGTAATTGCTCTTGCTGCTTGTAAATGCTTTGTGAACCCATGAGATAATAAAACCAAGATAAAAATAAATGGTAACTACCCACGCTGCTACCATTTCTCCTCCTCCATAGGCAAAAACATCTTCAGCATGTGAAGAGAACTAAAAAGTAAAAGAAAAGTAGCAGTACTGACAGGAGGTTTAAGGGTGAGTAACAAGTACTTCATGGACTTGAACTTTGCATGCCTGTACAGGGAGGGGCCAGAGTAGAGGGGAATGCTTCTTTAGAGGTGCACAATGTGGAAGTGATGAAGAGGAGCTGTCACATTATTTCATGCACATGGAACGTAGGAAATAAGTGCTTAATAATTGGACTTTATGTATACTCCCTTGTGTAGGGAAAAGAAAAGAAACCATCCTGTTTTGGTCTGGAGCAGATTACTTGTACATTAAATTATTTTCTGGACTTGTCAGTAGGTTTGCACAAGGTGAATTAAATAGATTTTCCTTCCATAATTGTGCATGCTGTGAACCATAGCTCAGGTTTTCGTGTTGGACTTCTAGAGATCTGTGTTAGTGAGATAAATCTGAGGCTGAGAGTGCTGCCCTTTGTGATGCCTGGAGCTTCACAGGGTTTTCCACAGGGCTTGAACTTCCCCCTCCCCAACTGATTTCTACAATACTCACCAGTTCTGTGATTTAGAACAATTTCACGGTCTAAATTTCAAATGCATGTGCATTGACTTGGACAAAACAAGAGCTTCTTATCTTCTAGGGAAAATTTCTAATTCAGCAAACATCTTCAAGGTAGTCTTTCAAATTCTTTCTTGCAAAGGCTGTAATTGTGAATCTCTTTGACTGGTCTCTACACTGTTTTCAAGGTATAGTTTTGGGATACATTTGAAGAGAGGAAAGACATTCTTTGATCAAAGCACAGAACTGGGAAATCTGATTTATAATTTGTTCTGTCCTAGCATTCCTTCATGATCTTGAGCAAGGCGCTTGGAACATACTTCTGTTCTGAATAATACTTATATTTAAAACTAGCACCTTGTTCAAGATAATGAAAGCCTTTGGATATTCAAAGTGTCATGTTCTGACTCTATGATCACACACTCAAGAAAAAAAAAAAACAAATCAAAACCCAACATCTCCCTTCCCCAACTGAAAAAGAAGCAATCACTGCTTTTTTAACAATTATTTCTGTTTACCCTGAGGAGCTATTTTTCAGGAAAAGAAGCTGGTGTTCTGTCTTGTACATCAAGTAAATGAGAACCAGAGGGCTCCCCTGCCTTCTGGTACACATCCAGCCTAATCACCAAGGGCTATCACACTATTTTTTCAATTATCTGTGCACAGAAAATGTCTCCCTTTATTACCAGTATTTTTTTTTTACTTCATTCTGGCCTTTAATATTGGTTCTAATGGCCTGCTTCTAATGAGTAAGAGGCGGGCCCAATTAAAAATATTCCCAACTTGAACAGCAAAGGAAGATTTAATCAAGAAAAAAATGTTGTATACAAATTCTAAATTAAGTTTACTCAGCACGTGTAAAACACAGCTTTTTAAACACACATATTGTGGATGTCTGAAAACATAATACTCTGGTTTCATAAAATATTGAAATAAGGATCTGTTAGCAAAACCTTTTTCTTTTTGTTTGTATGTTTGTTTGATTGATTTTTTTCCCCTCATTATTTCAATTTCTGTTTTTCACCCCAGTAATAAAGAAGCAAAACCAGGGATCATAAATAACCTACCTGCAATAGATACCCAGAGCCTGGAGAGGGATCACAGGTCAGCAAGAGAGTACCTGAAGTGTGGCACAAAGGAATTTCAGCCACTCCAGGCAGTAAGCTGGCTTCACTGGGGACCCAACTTAAATGTGTCTATGCAAGATATATTCCACGGGGAATAAACAGCAGGAGTTAGTTAGAGATGTGCAAATGCCTGCAGGGCTGGAATGTTATTGGCATAACACAGAGATCATGAGATGGCTCCTGTGCCTGGAGTGCTGGAATGGAATGATACAGACTTTTTGGGAAAGCAGGCAGGGGAGATGAGAAGGGGTGTTTCCCTCGGTGTCAGTGACCAGCTCTGCTTTGAAATGGGGGAGAAGCCAACTGAGAATTTTTGGGTTGGGATTAAAGGCAGGCAGGGACAGGTGACATTACAGTGGGGGTCTGCTGCAGACTGTCAAAACAGGACAACTGAGTGAAAAAGACCTTCTATACAGAGAAAGGAGCAGACTTCAAGTACTGAGGCATAAAACCAATGACTGATGAAGAAAATACTGAGTGCCCTTAAAGGTCAAGCTTTTGTGAATGGAAGTTTTAGATCTGATATAGACCTGTGCACACAGAAAAATAGGATTCCAGGAAACTAATATTTTATGATTTGATGCAATGGGAAACTTTTTTAGCTTTTCTATGTTTTCTTACAAATTTTTGGAGTTCATGATATTGAATTCAGATCCAAGAAGTGACACATAAGAAAATGAATACAGCACAAGATGTACTTTTCCTAGTCTCAAAAGTATGCTTTCAAACTTTTCTTGCCATCTGTTTGCAGAAGTACTTTTTTATCATCTTACATTGGTCCCTCTTGCCCTCTGCCCCTCTCTCTTAAACTCACATATAGACAGCAGGACTTGCATTACTTGACAGGCCTGGCATTGGTTGTTCCTTTTACCTACAGAACTAAACAAAATAAACGGCATTGGTTATAACATATAAGAGGAGAAGTGATTTATTGCTTTAGATAAAGCAATAGCCAAGAATAACTCAGAAAGGTTTTCATGACAGTGGCTCTTAAAGGAAGGTTGCCATCAGGTGTTTTCCTAGAGGTACGCTACAATTCAGAGATAACATACTTCAGGTAGGATGTCTAAATGAGTTCAGAATTTTTAAGATGCTTATTATCTCTAGACTTTCTCAGTAATTTCAGAAACTGCATTTTGAATAACTTCATTTGATTGCCCAGTAGTTTAGCTTGATTATATAAAAAATATTTTTGCTATGTAACCTGTTGAATAAAGTCTTTTCTTTCTGACAGTTAATCAAGTATATGATCTAAAGCAGTGATAATTGCTTGAACTCAGTCTTATGAGTAATATTTGAGAACAAAAAATACTTTATGGTGAACAGAAGACTTTAGAACATAAGTCTTCTCTGATATAGGCAATTTCATCTTAGATGCTTTCTTTGGATTTTATCTTGATTTCTGTCTGTTTATTTCTGCACAAAAATGTGAGTGCAGATAAATGCTTAAACCAATGTTGTTTTAAGCACTGGAACTTCTGTGAACCTGCAAAACTGAATGAGGAGCTGTAAGTGCTATAGTCCTTTCTGCTATTTACACTAGTCAACTGGAAGGCATAAACAAATACGAAAAGGCAACCAGGGTCAGTGTAGTGAAACATGGCTAGGATAAATAATTTAAGAGAAAAAAGTATTCTGCAAGAATGCACAGAATAGGTCAGACTAAAAAGAAACAGGAAACTTCTGTCAGCCACTTCAAAATTAGTAATATAGGCCTTAATCTTAATACATAGGGCTGGTTTTCCCCCTGTATTACAGAAAAGGAAGATTAATACCCTGTGTATGTGTATATCCTTTTAATACAAGCAAGAACAAGTGTTTAAGTGTTTCAAAGCTTTTTTTTTTCCATACTTAATGTTTCTGCTTCTTATCCAGATGGACACTACATACCTTATTCTTTTTGATATAATGTGAAAAGTAGAATCAGAACATTAAACACAGAAAAACAACTAAATAAGCTAGAAAATATCTAGCAGCTCCAGAATTTTTTGCTTGAATTCATTCACACTAACTTCTGATCCTTGTGGTAAAATGAGGTACATCTGTTTTTTTTTGGGGGGGGTGAGGAGTAGTGCTCTGTTCATGTAAGAGATGATTTTCCACCTAGCTGATAACTACTTAAGGAAAATATTGTCCAGTTGGAAGTACTCAAATTGAATGCAGTATTTAAACAAAACGATTAGTCAGATTTTGAGTTCCTGAGATTTCTATTAAAAAGACAAAAGGATGGGACTTTAGGATTGAAATTATATCCCATATATCCCTTACTGATATTCCATAGCACTGTGAGCTGACTGTCCTAAAATGCAATATACAATTTGTCTACCTAAAGTTTCTACATCAGCAAACCTTAGAAGTCGTTATCTACTAGTATCCTTACAACCAAGCCATTCTATGATTCTATAATCTATAGTTTCCATTCTAAAAACAGTACTCTATCACTACCCTAGGCCACAATTAGATTGAACCCATTCACCATTTAGTGAAGTTTTTTCCAAGAGGTATTATCCACAGTCAATTATTATTGTCTTTTCTCATTACTGTGGTGCAGTTCAAGTAAGAAAAACAATGCAAATGTTTTTGAAATAACTTTTTAGCCTTTTATTGCTTAGTTTAGAAATGGGGTTTTTTTTTTGCACAGACTTAGATGTAAAAGCTTGTTGAATATTTTGTATGTTTTGTCCTAATCACAGGAACATAATTTACTGCAAATGCTGGATTGGTGAATATTCAGGGATTTATTCTTGAGTTACTATTTCATAGATTCAACTTGAAGCTCTTAGATGAGCAAAGTTGTCTAGTAGAAAAGGAAGAAGAATGTCAGATGGGAGTCTGAGTAGTTTTCTGATTTGTACCAAAGCACAGGTGGATGTCTATGTCTGAATTAACACAAAATGATTGTGATGTTTTAACTGCTTTGTATGTTTTCAGTATGCATTAGCTTTAAAGTATAATTCTGCAAATGATGCACTAGGTGCTTGCTCAGTAGTCATGTGTAGTCTATTTTTCTCAGATGGAGTTGTTCATACATATTAAGGTAAATTAATTAAAAGTCTTTGCAAGATCAGGCTCACATGAAATACAGCAGAAATTTCAGTAAGTAAGTTTCTGAGAACTTTATTTGTTTAGTATTTTAGAGCCACTGCATAGCCATTTATTTTAAACAGATTTGGTTTTCGTGTCTTTTAGAACAAACATAAGACACAGACATGAATTTTTTTATACACAGCATTTGTAATTTTTTAAGTGTGACTCATCCTTTTGAAATTAATGACTCCGTATAGCTAAAGTTATGAATGTTATGGAATTTTTTCTGTTGTATTGGAGTCTATGGAGTGTAGTGGTTATGTAAGGTACTAATGTGTCATGCATTAAGTACTTTTAGACTGTTGTGTGAAAATGCAGAGGATAATTCAACTTTGTTATTGGAAATTAGCTAGTCACCTTGTGGCACTGTCTCATTCAAGCATCAGTGCCCTTGTAGGTGTTGTTTTTCCTGAATTTTAGAGGAGGAATGATTTATCTAGGGTCATGAAACAGTATTAGTGCTCCAGATTCAGATGCGAAAATAGGTGTATTAATGGTGCTTGTCTTTTTGTACTGTTTTCATGTATATCCAGTCTTCTTACCAAAAGGAGTGAACAAGTTCTATAGAAGTTTTTGGCCTTTAGGCAGAGCCTAGCTACTCAGATTTAATTGCAATTCTATTCCTTTGATATGACATTCCTGATTCATCATATGATGTGAAAGGTATTGTGTTAATCAGTGTTAGTCATGTGGGGTTTTCCTTTTTTTAATCATGTCAACGAAATTAGTAAAAAATTAGTCATGTATGTGACTAATATTTCCATTTAATACCTAAAGCAGAGGAAAAGGCAGGCATAAAGCCTTTTTTTTTTTTTGGTAGTATATATATACAAGGGTTCAAATTTAGTAACCTACTTTTATGCCATTAAGTTTTTGTTTTAGCATGGTTTTGAAAATAGTACCAATCCCTCTGCACAGTAGTGGAACTGTGCTCTCTCACACTTTGAAAAGGAAATTTACTATTCCCTATTAGTAATGTATTTTGAAAGAAGATGACATATTTGTTATTAATATTTTTTTTTAAATCTCCTTTTAAGCACTGGAAACTTGCAGAGATTCTCACAGGCAAATTATTTTATCTGAAAAAAGAAATGGCACCTTGGCAGAGCATAGCACTCCTGACAGGAAACCAGTCTCTTGAATGAGATGGTTGTTTTCTGTTTAGTTGCTGAAGCCTCCATCGCAAGTATCCCTGCAGCAGTGTGTTCACCTGGATCAGATTAAGACTACTTGTGATGCTATTTCACGTATTTCCTATAATTTGGCTGGCCTTCAGTCCTCCATGACAACTCCAGCATCTCATAGTGTCTTGGTTTAGAAAGACAGGTGCCTGCTAAAGGAGACAGGATCCTCCCCTGAAATGGAGAATGCAAACCCTCCCCACCCCTCCGAATTGATATGAATTTTAAATTAAGGGGCTCTCTGGCAAAAAATATGGGAGCAGGAAATAGCAGTTCTTTAATAAGGAAGGGAAAAAAATAAAAGAATAAAACAATGCAATACACTAGAACAACACTGACAGAGTCAGAACACAACCTGACACCCTGTGGGTCAGGGTGTTGGTAGCAGTCCAGTTGGAAAAGGGACTGCAGTCCTCCTGGAGTGTCAGGCGTGGTTCTGTTGGAGCAGGGTTCCTGTAGGAAAGGGTGTATTCTTCCTCTGCAGATCCGTGGAAGTAGAAGCAGCTGCTGTTCCTCTGGGGAGTCCAGTGGAGCAAAGGCTGTGTGTATGTCAGAATCTCCCCAGTTATATCCAGGTAGGAATGCTTGGCTCCTCCCTCTGGGCGGAGCATCTCACAATGGGATGTTATAGTTCTTATCAGTCATGTGGTGACATTCAATAGCTCCTTATCAGCAGATGTCCCCCTGTTGATTATGATCACTCAGGAAGAGAGATAAGGAGCATTGCCCGCTTGACACCAGAGAACTGCCATACAGATGGCAATAGAATACATCTTGCCTTGCAATCTGGAACACATAGATATGTTTATATTGAGTGTTTTAAATGATACACATAACATTAATTATGTATCAAAGACTGTCATATACGACCATTTCTCTCAAAAGCACAAAAAACACCTTTCTGCTGGCTGTTTGCAACTATCTGTGTATTTTGGTCAGTCTTGCATCAGGAACTGCCTGAAGGAGTCAATGAGCCTGCCAGATTCTTTATCCAAGGTAGCTGCATTTTCAACAAATGCATATTAATAAATTATGCATGAATAGCAGATGTATTGAAGCATACAGATGGTGGCTAGCAAAAAGTCTAGGCACAGCAGGGTCTGCTTAGGAAAATTCCAGCGCTGTCTATAATTCATACCTGGAGAGATCCTGTTGTTGTGAAGCTGGTTAAAGGCTTAGTCATTGACTTTGTCTCACTTGCTGTCTCCTCAATGCTGAGAGGATTTGGAAAGCTCTTGAACCACCCAGGAATTCATTGACAGAGAGTTCTGGGTGTGCATGCAGCCAAAGCACTGATATCCAGCTAGGCCACAGTTGGAATTTTTGGATGGACTTGAATTTTATGCTTTTATTCCAATTGTAATCTTGATTTTACAGTTTTTACCTGGAAACAAATTGAATCCTGTTGGAATTCTTGAAGATAGATGCATATACTCATATTTGAATTGATTTTGCCCAAGATCTTTTACCTGAAGATTTTAAAAAAGTAAGAAATATCTTTGGTGGTTTGGCTTGGTTTTGTGTTTGTTTCTTTTGTTCTTCTAAAAATAATAATAGTAGAAGTATATCTGAATCAAGTGTGTAAAGATATTAAGTTTGTTTAGTGATGTCAATAGTGTTTTCCCCTTTGTGATACAGAAATAAGCAGTCACAGATGGATGGAAAAGGTAAATGAAAAAGCAGCAAGGCAAGTCATTGAACTTCTCAAGAAAGCAGTTTTCACTATTCTGTTGTAAAAACTGAAGATGCATTTTACTTTACAATATGTAAACAGGAGGCAGAACTATGACACAGGCAGGGTTACCAAATTGTAAATAATTGCAATGTTTAATCCTTTTGTATAAACTCATCTTCCAAATATATGTTTTTTATTGGCTCACTTTTATTAATCTGCAGGAAATTTTGGAGTTGATTGTAACAAGGTAAGTACTTGGTTTTTTAGGAATTTGTCAGTTGTAACTTTATGAAATTTATTGCCTCTGACTCAACATATGTATGATTATTCAGGAAAGATATTTTATTGACAATACTCTAAGAACTTATCCATTAGATTATAAATAGGATAGAAGTAGACTAGACTAAACTAGGCTAGAATTATTAATTTGTATGGGACCCACAATGATCATCCCTCCTGTGCTCCTCTACACCAAAGCCTACACACCATTTAAAAGGGAATCTCATATCATCTCTAGCTGTGACACAGTTACAAACAGAGAGAGTGCTGAAGGGCAGGGATTATATGCCTTATGAATTTTTCAGACTTTTAGAATCTATAGTCATTTATTCCAAATGGCAGTTGGGCATGGAAATTATTTCATGTGATTTCACTGCATGCCTTGTTTGAATGCTTAAGATTGTTGTTTAAATATCATATTTAAGTATATATTCCTGGGGAAAATACCCAGATAGACACTGCCTTATTCAAAACAATTCCTAATATTTTTTCTTGCATTTGGCCCTCTATATCACTGTCATCAGGGTTAATGAATTATAAGATTAAATCTTTTAAGTAAAAATAACTGTTCAGTAATTCAGTTCTTGTGGAAACCAAAATGAGAAATGTAGGCTGATTTGAATAAAAATTTCTTTAAATATGAAAATAATTTCCTTCACCTCAAGCACTGTACCTGCTTCCTTCATATTTGCATGTCTCTCTGAGGTAAGAATCCAAAAAATATTATCACTGCTTGTAACTTTTAATTGTTTACTGTGGTGCACTATATCACATTGCATTCTGTATTTCATATCAAAAGAAATGATGCATGGTAATATAAGGTGATACATGTGATTGTTAATGAAAATATAAACTGTACTTATTGTTGCATAAATGAATAATCTGTAAAGAGACCGTAGAAGAGCAACAAGGAGGAATATCATAGCAAAAGACATAAATAGTAGAAACCTTTATTTATTGCTGTCTAAACATACACCCAAATATGTTGCTAAACCACCGTGCATCACTCATTTTTCTTTTACAACAAAAATGTCTCACCCATTTTTCTTATACAACATAAGATCATTCTATAGAACTTCCAATAAGATGTCACAAGAACTTCTGAATTCCCTATTGAGAAATCAAATTTCTCCTTTTTTATTTTTTTTAACCTTTGAATGTTTTCAGTCTCTCTGCAGCTATTGTAAGGTACTAAGTGCTCTGGTTATTCATGACTGAAAGGTCATTAAATTACAATGTTCCAGTTGAAAATACTGCAATTTGCATGACATTTATCAAGGAGATTATGTGAATCTACTTTTGTTCTGTGAGTTTAAAAGGTGAGACTTCTTGCTCTTTTCAATAGAGTAAGATTAAATAAATGAAATTCAATTCCACAGCATTTTTTTATTATTATTTGAAAGAAAACACTTTCTTAGGTGATTGTGAAGACATTAGTGCTAATTGAACTCTTCTAAAGAATTCTCAGCATGTAAGTAAAACCCCTAAAGTTAATCCAACATTATCATTAGTTTCTGTTAATACCCTATTTTTTGTCTGACTGGTATCTTTTATCAATGTACATGTCGTATTATAGCTCAAAGTTCTATCGATCCAAAGCAGCTCTATTCTATAAATAAATTCATTTGCTGCAGGGTGTGAAGCAAAGGTTGCTTTGGTTTACACAAAAGGTTTCTATGTATATTCAGCATATGGCCCTTTTTGTACCTCAATTCGGGCAGAGACATGTCTCTAAATATTTCAATAACTGTACATAACACATATGGATTAGAAATCAAACTTTGAGTGGCAAATGATGGGATAATTCAGAACATATGATGTTGTTAATGTAAGATATAATGGCTATGCTTTGTGGCAGTACTATTGCTCATCTTGGCAAAGAGTTGCTATGGAAAAAAAAATAAAAGGAATTGCTTATTATAGCTGTGTCTTTTGAGGATAGTGATAGGGTGATTAAAGTACAACTTGAGAGATGGAAGCTAAAACAACTGCCCATGGACTACCCACAAGCAAGTATGGTTGCTTAGGAAAGTTGGGGTCACTCTGGTGCAGATTAAAGCTGCATCCCTCAGCAGTGTGCTGCTTGTAACAGAAACAGGGATTTGGAGGGATCACGTTTGCCAGAGTTTTTAGCAGGTTCTAAAAGCAAACCTGAAGATAATCTCCATGAATTCACCTTGTCCCACTCTGCTCTGAACTGATGTGGCCTCACCTGGAATACTGTGGTTTGGGCACGACAGTACAAGAAAGATATTAAACTATTAGAGAGTGTCCAAAAGAGGGCAAGGAAGATGTTGAAGGGCCTTGAGAAGAAGATGGATGAGGAGTGGCTGAGCTCTCTTGAACTGTCAGCCTGGAGGAGACTGAGGGGAGACCTCATCATAGACTGCAACTTCCTCATAAGAAGAGGGGCAGACACTGATCTCTCCTCTCTGGTGACCACTGACAGGACCTGAGGGAATGGCCTGAAGTTGTGCCAGGGGAAGTTTAGGCTGAGTATTAGAAAAAGGTTCTTCACCCAGGGAGTGTTTGGGCACTGGAAAAGGCTCCCCAGAGAAGTGGTGACAGCAGCGAAACTGACAGAGGTAAAGAAGTATTTGGACAACACTCTCAGGGACATGGTGTGACTCTTGGGGAGCGTCCTGTGCAGGGCCAAGAGTAGGACTCTATGATCCTGATGGATCTCTTCCAACTCAGTTTATTCTGTCAGTGTGTCATTCTGTGATTCTAATCCAAGGGACTAGATTACTGGCAGACCCAGACTAAATTCATTGAATGCGGGAAGTTCTTGGTGGGAAATGCTTTGCTCTTCTGAACCACTCCATTGTAATTCATGATCTCCAATGAGGCTACACTGTTCATCTGACAGGTTCAGCTGGCCTGCAACACACCAGAATTGTCAGCTCCCTTAGTGTTACCATTTTTTTCATCCCACAATCATCCCCAATCATCACACAATTGGGTCAAAATTCTTGAATGTTAATAAAATTTAGTTTGAATGTGTGTGCCAGCTGATTTAAAGGGAGATAAAACTTCGAATTATTAAGCATTTTCTTGTTGTTTTTTTTTTTTTTTTAGGTAAGTTAAGCCTGAGGAATTGTGACCAATATATGCTATTTTCTGCAAGATTAGTGAATACGTGAATAGCCAAAGTAAGTCATGGAAAAAGCATGGGCGGATATTTCATTACAATGTGTTAAAAATTGACTTCATCAAACTGCTCATCAGTACTTTTAAAAAAGGTTACAATTTGCAGCACTCAGATTTACACACACTTGAGTCAGGATGCCCTGTTCCCACATTTTCAAAACGAATCTTACAGTTTTTCCATTTCTGTGTTGGTGCTGCAGTGACCCCTATGTGTTTATGGTGGCTATGTTGGTTAGAGGGAAACGGAGCTTTTTGGCTTTTTTCTTACAAACGCTGTTGTATCTTGGATAGCTAGGGAGTTTGCCATTTGCTTCTAACTACTGTTGGTAGTTTCAGTCAAATTATTGGCAGTCAGTCCTTGTCCTCTTAGCAGCATCTAAGCATGTGAGATAGGGATCGATTGAACTGAAAAGTTAATTTTACTGCAATTTCTTCGGCATCAGAAGGAATTATCACAGCCTTGCTGTTGCTTACCTACCATCTTTGCAACTCTGTATTGAACTTCAGCACCTAAGGCTGATGAGGCAAATCTCATTGGCCTGAAATTCACCTGCAATTAAAATGAGACATTTAATTAGTCTTAATTAGACTTAAAGACTGCAGTGTGCTCTATTACATGAGAACTAAAAGCAAAATACTTGGTTTTAAGAAAACATATTTTTTCTGAGTCTTTCCACCCTTAAGAGTTAACAGTAGTAACAGATTGTAACTGCTCCCTGTTACAGAGCTCTAAGATACTCTGTTGTAGGATACTAGCACAGAACTTTGTAAAAAAATCTTGATTGTTTTTTCCCCCCCGTGCTGTTCCCAAAATTACTTTTAATCCTCCTCCTAAGGGAAAACAGGCTGGCATTCTGAGGACATGTTGCAGATCTAAGCCTCTAGTTACTGTCAGTAAATGCTCTTGCTGCTGTAGCAGAGCTACTTTGGCATTCTTTCAAAGAAAAGATTCTTCATCTCAGCTGTTTCCAAAGAAAATACTTTTTTTTCCTCAAAGAACATATAGTTTCTACTGTTAGAAATAACACAATAAGGTGTGATGTCCTATTATAATTTTATTATAATAAAACAATAAGTCATTAAAGTTACTGTGGTTTTCTCCAGCTTATTTTAGAAATTATTATGGGAATAAAAATGGTATTCAGGGTTTCAGCCTGTGACTCAGACTCCTTTCAGACTCCTGACCTGAATGTATTTCCTAGTTTTCTCCAGAATTAGAAATTTCTGTCTAAAATTTTAAGGAAATTAAATTAAAGGGCAGCACGTCATCTCAAAATATATTATATAGATATTAAGAAAAAAGTACCAAAACACACATTATTTATGATCAGAAACAAAAATACCAAATGCATTTCAAAAGTTCATGCATCAGAAGGAAAGAGAATTTATGTTCTATAACCAGTCTGGTTCCACACATCTACAGATTCAACTTTTTTCTGTATCGAGGGGCAATCATCTAGCAAATTCTTCCCCTGACAGCTACACAGTTGAAACCTGCTGTGACTTACTGTTGCTAATTTGATTATTTCATTGATTCCTGTGATTCCATTGCTTGAGACAGAAGAAGTGAATATAATTGGAAACCCCATAAAACAACTGGAGAAAAAATAAATTCATTACGAGAGCAGTGCATAAGATAGGAGGAAGTGTACTGCTATATTTTGTGAAGTACACAACATATTTTTCTCTCTGTTAGAGGAAACCTTCAAAGAAAATTTAAAAAAAACCCCTCTTATTTATAAAACTTAAACAGTAAGGTAAAATGGAAGAGCAAATATAAAAAGAGGAGGATCATAATATTGAGACTTCCAACGTGAGCCAGTCAGCCTTCTTAGATTATGGAGTTAGGGAGAAAGCAATCAGCTTGTTCCTGTAAATCCTTTCAGTCACTCCCTTGTCTACCTACAACACTTCCCCTATTCTCTAACCTTATCCTTCTGCCATCCCAGTTCTGGGATGTCAATCTTGATGCTTTTTTCTCTCTCCTTGTTTCAGATAGTTGCCTCACTCCTAATGGTTTTACTGAGGATTTTGGTGTCCTTCACTTTGAAGAGCTGGCTGAAATCCAGCCAGAAGGCTGGAGGGTTAAAACCTGCTCAAAAGCTGGAGCAGGGAGAAACTGCTGGCTTGCTGGATCAAGTGGATAGCTTTAGATTTTGCCAGGCTATAAGGAAAGAATTTGCAGAGGACTGCTGAGTGAGACTATTCAATGGTACTGGGTGCTGTCAGGGAAGGTGTAGCACCTCCTCAACCTGCTCTGCAATGTAATTGCTGTCAGATGACAAGCAAGGCAGACTGCTTTGTTTTCCCCTCTATACCGGCTGTGCTAGGGCAGTGGAAGTGTGAAACAGGATTAACATCCAGTGCTTCACAGCTGACCGGAGCAGGTTCTAGAAGCAAAGACTAGTACCTGATTTTCTTAGGAAGGGAAACTGGAGAGCACTCTAAGTGCTCCTGAAATCTCAGGAGCTAACCTACCTGAAGTGAGAATGCTGAGAGGGAAGCTGCCAGCCCTGGGGGAATGCTGAGGAGGACTATTTTCAGCCTAGACTGCACTCAGCTGCCTTTGATACTGTGGAGCTGTTGCTGAGGATTTATGCACCAAAAAGACCTTTAGAAAAGAAGTCCCTTGTCTTTCAAAAGAATTATGCTATTAACAAAAGACAGTTTTACCATTTTTTCCTAGAATTGCTGGGGGTTTTTTTTTGTTTTTGTTTTTGTTTTTTTGTTTTGTCTTTTTTGGCATTATTTTGTTGTTGTTGCTGTTGTTTGTTTTTTGTTTTGTTTTGTTTTGGTTTGTTTTTCTTTTTTTGTTTTCTTGTACAGTGCGGAAGTTCAGAATTTTTTTTCCCTTTACCTAATATTATTCAGCTCAGGATCCCAGGAAAATATTTCAAATACCAGAATATGCTTGTGGCTTTAAAGAAAGTGTGCTGGGTTGGGATTTGTTTGTAGGTTTTGTACAGTTGCTTCTCAGTTACTTAAAACTGACCAAGATGGGAGGAAAAAAAACCAGAGTAACAAGCTGTTTTCTTCTATATGTTGTTCTTCCTTTTGGGAAAAAGCATATTTATTTCACCCTTTTTTTACAGACCGTTTTCAGTATATGTGAGCTATTACTTTGACTGCATACTGATACATTTTAATGAAAATCTCTTCATTAATTTTGCAGTGAAGTTTTCTTTTTACACCATGGCCTGAAGGTTCTTCCCACCCCTGTACATTCCTCTGAGTTTCTTTGGTGGTTTAGCATCCTAATATACCTAGAGGGGCTGCTTGATGTCGTATTCATAGCAACATCTGCAAACAAAATGCAGCCTACAAGTTTCTGCACAAGTAAGCATTTTTAAGGCAGATATATATATGTGCCTTTCTCTGTCCTTAAAGTGTAGATCACTTCCTTTACAAATTGCTCATAGAGCTAGTTTCAGCAGACTAGCTTTTATCTGTGCAATCAAGTGCTTGCGCAGTAGGAGACCCCCTTGCATACACAAGTGGGAAAAAAGTGCTCTTCCCCTTCTGGTGTTTCCTAAAGATTACTTTAGATCAGTTTCTGGAATGTCTAAAGACTTCTAAGTTTTCTATAATACACAGAACTTTGGTATTCTGTAAAGATACCTAAGGACAGATAAGGGAGAATTTTTCTTGTTCTTTGATTATTTGAATTTAAATTGATAAGCTGAATTTGGCTCAGCTGTCAGAGACAAATGTTTCAAGCCAGCTGTAACCATACTGCATTCACACAGGACTAAATTTGGGCATACCACATCTTCTCAAATAATTTTCAAAGTAAACTGGTTTATGCTGAAGATCAGAAAATCAGAGGCTAGGACTAGAAACAAGCTGTTCCATACATAGAACTTGGAAGAAAAGAACTTGAAAGAGTTGTGTTCAGTGCCAGAGCTGCAGTATCAGTGTGCAGTTTTCACTGTTTCTGCATCCAGCAAATTGCATCTGCAAGTTTGTCTTCCTCAACCTCTACCCAAAACTCCTGTGCTCGGAAGCAAGCTGTTGGACTGGGGCTGTCAGCTGTCACCATGCAGGTGTGCAGTGCCATCAGGAGCCCACTGTCTTACAGTGACAAGCACTGCAGGTCTTACTGAGAGTTTGTGCAGTATTTTCCTTCCAAATGTGTAGGGGTTGTATACTGGAACATGAATACCATCTGTTGCACTCTTGAGGCGTCGACTCTACAAATGACTTAGAAAAAGGACTGCTATTCTGCTGCTGTAGTTTAATATATTTCAGCTGCCTGTAAGACTTCCATATCTGAGTGAGTTTGAGGGGTTTTGACCTAGGTTAAGCTCGCTTTCTGTTCACATCTGCAAATAGGAATCTTTATTGATCCCTAGAAGCTACCTGACTGTGTAATCAGTGCTGATTACATTCTGCTATTATATGCCTCTGCTCAAGGCTGGCTGCTAAAGAGTCTGTGTTAGTTAGCAGTGCAGCACAATCAGCTGAAGAGATTTGTAACAAAAACAGGTACCAAGAATGTTTCTGCTTTTCAAGGGTTCCACTGAATCTGTACCACAGTGCACATCAAGGCACACCTTGATGTGCTAATGGCTAAAGGGCAGTGGAGCCATGCTCTGAAAGTGCATTTCAGCTCCAGACTATAATTCTAGTGCATGTAGAACTAGACTGCTCTTCAGTTAAGATATAGCTGACAAAAAATGCCTTGCTGCTTGAGATTAAGGGACTGAATAAGCAAAACATCAATTTTTTTCCTAGCTTCACAGTAGTTCTGTAATTTCATCCGTGAATGGGCAGCTGTGAATGGAGTATTACGCATGTGCTTTATCTCATAGAATCCTTTAAGCTGAAGAAGACCTTTAAGATCAACTCCAACTGTGAATTCAACACTGCCAAGTACAATACTAAATCTTTTCTCTAAGTGCCACATCCACATGTTTTTACATACCTTCAGGGATGATGACTCATTCACTTTCCTGGACAGCCTTTTCCAGTGCTTGAAAACCTTTTTGGTGAAGAAATTTTTCCTAATGATCAACCTAAACCTCCTCTGGCATAGCTTGAAGCCATATCCTGTCATCTAATCACTTGTTACCTGAGAGAGGAGACCTACCTTCAGCTCTTTTTACAGCATCCTTTCAAGTAGCTTTAGAGAATGATAAGGTCCCAGGTCCAGCTTGCAAGTCTGCTCCTCATCAGACTTGTCCTCCAGACCCTCTACCACATCTGTTGCCCTTCTCTGGGCACACTCCAGCACCTCAATATCTTGTGGCAAGAGACCAAAAACTGAACACAATATTCAACTTTGTCTTGTACTCATGCAATTGAAGAAACTCTGATGCCCCAAGTGTTATTATAGAATACACACGTTCTTCCTCTTCCTTTACATCTTCAAGGAGGCACTTCAGTTATGTGATTTTAAGAATACCAAAATTTGACTTGTTTTATAGAAATCTACTGGTTTCTGTGATGAATTTTTCCTTTTACAGAGAAGCTGATGACCCCTCTTAGCTTTTCTGTATAGTTATGCACTCTTTGTTTCAGTCCTGCTGTGGATGCGTTTCTGGGTAGCCTTTCCTGAGTTAATCTGGGGAAAGCTTAACTCAGGAGAAGGGATGTAGCTGTTTCAGTAAGGCAAGTATGCTTATTCCTTCAGGAGCACTGATGTTCGTGTTCAGACTTGATAATGCCAGCAATAATGAAGATTCAATGTTTTCAGTCTGTGGTCTTTCCTAGCTGAATAACCATAAAAAAGCTGAAGCAAAAAAGCATCAGGTTTTCTTGTATGTTCACTCTACTGAGTGTCCCAAAAGATTTTCAGGAAAAGCCCAAGTAATTGTTTAGGCATTCAACAAAACCCTTGAAAACTACTGACATGGAATACCTTGTAGGAACTTGGATGGTAAATCCTGCCGATGCGAACTGGTTGCTGTCTGTATAATCCAGCTTGAGTGAGCCAGTAGGTTGGCAGTATAAAAAAAGAAGGAATGGAAGAGTGTAGTTGCATTCAAGTGCCTTGCTTTCAGCCATGGACAGGGTTAATTTTTCACAGCAGCAGCGAGAGTGCAGAGCCTGGGACCCTGTGGGCATGGCCAGGAACTTAATTCCACATACCATTTTAGGTCATTGCCAGGGGTGGGGGAATCTCTCTTTTTCTTCCTGGAAGAAAGGGCATTCCTTTCCAGAACTGGAAAAGTGTGGTGGTGGAGGGTCTGTCTGCCATTCACCAGGCCTGGTGAATGTTTTGCATACAAACCACACTCTCTTTGTACACTTTAGATATTAGTATTGTTGCTTTTGTTTTCTTATCTCTTTGCTGCTTCCAGTAAAGTGGTCTTATCTCAACCCAGGATCTCTGCCTTTTATGCTTTCAGCTGGAGGGGAAGGGAAATGGGGTGGAAGTGGGAGCACTAAATTGAGGAATACCACGCCTAAACCATGGCAATAAGCTAAAACTGATCAGCTAAAAACACTGTGGATCTAGCTGTAGATGTCTGTCACATTAGAAATCGAATTGTTGTCACTCACATCCAATCTGGAAATGACCTTCTAGGAGTGATTCAAAATCTAGCCTAATTGACCACTGTCACTTAGTTACAGTTTTTGTAGGCAGAGAAAATATCACTGCTTTCTGTAAATAGACTCATTGGGTACAAAAAAAAAAAAAAAAGAAAATCTTTGATATCTTACAAACATCAGTCATATGAATTGAAGGTTAAAGATTAAAAGTAAAAATGTCAATTACATCTTTTTCACTGCTTCTGTTTTGCCAACAAATAATGATAGTGTTCCAACCAAATGACAAAAAATGTTAATGCTCATGGAATGGTGTACCTTTTTTACATTAGTGCAAAGATCAGAGGAATGTAAGGATTATTGTCAGACTGATTTGTGGCTAGTCTGCACAAAAAAAGAGAGGTTAAGAGGCAGGAAAATGAATACATTGTGGTCAAAGACACAGCAACCCTGAACAAAAGTTGATAATGGAGATAATTGCAAAGACCAGAAGTCTTAAGGTACTAATTGATGGATGGGCCATTGGAGAAACTACTCAGGCTTATCTTTGCAGAGTTTGAATCAGAAATTTGTAGTTGAAAGAAGGGAGAGGAATAGGACACATGACTTCTCTCATGTTTCATGGGAAAGATTTAATTTAAGGATAGTGGAGTAGGATTGTGAGATTATCTTCATCTGCGGAAGACAAACACATTTTGTCTTTACATCTTTTGTGGAACAAATATTTTTGCTGTCTTGAAGTTTAGTTGTTTTATGATAGATTGGCTTATACAAGCAACTCCTGGACAAGTTTTTTATCTGTTGTGACAAGCCCATTGCTGCTCTGTTTGGAGTAAATATCATCCTGTTTTAGGATACACAGTCCTTGCACCGTGTAAGCACTGTTCAGCAGTAACTAGAACTTTATAATCAACACTATTTTCAGCAAAAATGAAGAATATAGCCTCATACAAGCTACTATGAAGAAAATCAACTCTATCACAGCCAAAAAGAGGACAATGGGGTATAAAACGGAACAGATTTCTGAGAAAAGCTTTATTGAACCAGATCCTTACCATGGTTAAGAGACAATTAAAGAACATACTATCTGTGCAGAAAACCCTGAAGAAAGGATCACATCTGAGAGGTATCTGGTGCCTCTTTCCATAATGAGGTATGAGTCCTCTTACTGTGAAGCCATCTGACCTCTTTTCATGCTTTTTTCTCAGTAATATGCACTGTAAAAATGTGTGTGTGATATCCAGTACAGTACCCCTTTTTCAGGCTTAGATGTGCTCCCTAAGTTCATGCCATTTGGAGGGTGAAAAAGTCAGCTAATCTTCCAGCGTAGTTACTTAATGCTGTGTTTATTCTCTCTTGCTAGATTGACTAAAATGCAGATGGATTTACCTGAATTCAGGAGAGCTGGCTATCTTCTGTTCTGATGAAACTTTCCCAGGCTTTAAGGTGGGCTCACTTCTGCAAGTGGCCTAATAAGAAGAATCTTTGTACGTGCTGTCCTGTGCTAATAGCATTATTTTACTCTTCCTTCCTCTTGAGTGAGGCCTGCCTGATCATGTGTCTCCTGACCTGCTGTTTTCAGCAAACCAGGCCTTGACCAAGTCAGCCAATGAAATGTACAATGTCAGCAAGAGATCAATCACTTGAGATCAATATATGTATCATTTTCTGCAACCTTTCTTCTGGTTCTGAGAAATAGCATTTCTTTTGCATTTGTCTACCTTTCCTTCCTCCAGCCACTTGCAGAAAAACTCAGGCTGCTTGATTTTTCAGTCCTGGAAATCCTTTAAATCAAAGTAGTTGTACAACTCACAGAGTAAAGAGGAAATTATATCATGGAAGAGTGTCAGTAAAAGTGAAGTGAGTATTGGTTATGAAGCTTGTGGAGATCTGCACTTGAAACCCTGAGTACTGATAATGGTAGTGTGAGAAGCTGTATTCCTTGTTTTGGACACATTCCCAGAATGACCACTGTATAGTGAGACAATTCAAGTGTTTCATCCAGACAGGGTTTTTATGGGCTTTGTATTTTCTGTGTTGATGCAATCAGTTTAAGGCTTTTCCATTACATGAACTGGGTCTTTGGACATTTGTGTTATATTTTCTACCTCTCCCCTCGTCACTCCGCAGTAACATTTTTATGTGTGAACTCTTTACAATTCTGCCAGTTAGAATGCAGAAGCCTCTGATAGGAAAATAATTAGCAGTACTGTCCAACAAGTCCTATAAATTTAAATGAGTAATGTTATAAAAATGCAAAAACCCCCAGCATTTTTTCAAAAGAACAGGGATTTCTCAACTAAGTTGAGAAGTGCTACAAAATAAAATTTTCTTCTCTTTCTAAAAGCTCCATAAAGATCTATATACACATTCCTTGCCCTGGTATTTATTTTATGAAGTCTTACAGGCTTCTACAAACCTATTTATGTCACTAGTCCCTAACTGAAGTGTGCATAGGTTGTATAAATGAAGTTTAAGAGAGCTCCCCGTTTCAGCTTCATAGATGACTTATTGGTTCTCTGCCTGATGAGAGGAAATAAAAATCATATTTAATGGTTGACTGCCAGTGGTGACTTCCAGGCTTTCTCATCTTTTTAAAAAATCTGTTGTTATAGTCAAGTGTCAAGAGACTCTTGAACAGAGCTGTAAAAGAGAAAAGGCAATCACTAACACTACAAAAATTTAGATTTGAAAATAACCACTCTGCCTATGGGACTGGGGCACTGAGAGAAAAACATGGCATTTCTGGGCCTGAAGCTTGTGTTATGTGGCTTTTTCTATGTTTTGTTAATAAATAATTTTCTTCACAAGTAACTATTAAAACAGAATAATAACCCAAGGCTTATTTTACTTGAGAACTTGAAGCTGACTATTCTTAAGGTGTTTGGGAGTCTGAAATGAAACAAAAAATGATAAATCCTAAGTATCAGTATTAACAAGGTACAGCATGAAAACTCTATTATATTTTTTCTAAAATACTTGCCTCTTTTTTCAAAAAAAGTATTTTTACGATCTTGTTTTCACCATAATTTGGAGATATGCCCACGTTATGTAAACTCGATGGTAAACTACATAACTTCTCAATTAGATGTAGTAGAAATGTATCCTTAAAATCAGATTTTACAGGGATATGAGAAAATTAGTGTAAAGCTGGATTTTTTGGACAAAAATATTGGTCCATGTTTGAAGCTCTGCAGTACTAAAAACACCTGTCAGACAGTTTTGGTGTTATCTTAACTTCAGCTCTTTGTTTATCTGACCTGCGAGTTTTTCCATTATATATCATTGCACAACTCCATGTTCTTGAATTGGATGAGAACACTCTTTGCCCTTTGGACTAATTGGTCTGCCCTTCACAGAATCACATAATTGTTAGGGTTGGAAGGAACCTCTGCAGATTATCTAGTCCAAGCCCCCTGCCAAGACAGGGTCACTCAGTGCAGGTTACAGAGGAACGTGCTGTAAATTCCCGGCCATTGCACGGCAAGTTTATTTAAAAATGGTTTGAGGTTCTACTTTTCCCTGAGGTGGCACAAAAGAAAGCTTGACAAAAGTTCTTGGGAGGTCAAAACACAAGCTTCACTGGCAGACATTAAAAGATCAGGAATTGGCAAAATTTCAGGCAAAATTTCAATCAAAATAAAGCATTTTGCAGTTAATTGATTCAGCATACTCTAACCTATCGAACCTTAAAATACCCAGATTTCAAGAAGAGGAAATTAGTAGAAGAAAAGGAAAGAGAGAAAAAAGAGAGAGACAAGTTGGATCCAGTGCGGTCACAGAGGCCATAAACTCCGAGGACAGTAGAGACTTAGCCATGTGTATTTTCGTGCAATGGTTTTTAGTCTGCTCTGGCCTCCTGTAGCCACAGCTCCTCATCAGGTGGAGTTTCTGATCTGATAGCTACTCTGGGACTCGATTGGAACTCTAAAGGGGATGGACTGTGGGGCAGAGGACCGTTCCATCTTTGCAGAACTTGATGTGCCCATTCCTCCCACACACATCTGAGTTGTTTTGAGCCAGTAATCAGTCTTTCCAGTCTCTCACATTCATGCAGAGGAGTTTTATTATTGTTTTCCTGGTAGAAATTCTTATTTAGGCTACTATTAACTTGAAAAGACTGACCAAGATAGTAAAAAATATTTCCAGATCTCATAAAATAATGTGGGTTTAATTACCAGTTGAAGACAAAGAGGGGTTTTAGCTTGCATGTCTATTGAACATAAAGTGTACCTGAAAACAGGAAGATCCTAAGTACAACCACTTCACATATTTAACAAGTATTATCTTGGTGTCTGAAAGCATGAAAATAAAGGATTTATAGCATGATAATTAAGTACAGCCAGATTAAAGATTGGGTGATACCCATCACAGAATTAACATCATCAAGAAGTTAGAAGCAATCAAATGCATACAAGAAAAATCAATCCCTCTGACAATGGGTTACCAAAAGGCTGGACCTCAGTGCCTAGGCTGCAGGTAAAAATTGCATGCCAACCTCCCTGCTGTTACTTATGGTGAGAAGAAGCACACTAGAGCACAGGCAGAGGCTGGTGGCAGAGGCAAGGCCTGGTAAGACCAGCTATACTTTTATTGACTGTGATTCAGAGGTGTTGATGGGTTGAGGAAGTTTGTCTTTTTGGAACAGGTAACAATTTGAGCACAACCTTCCAACCAGACACAGGAAAAAGGGGTGGGAAAATGCAAATATGTTGTTGAAAATTATGATGTCGTCTTTCCTCATACTAATGATTTGAAGTAGGATGTGAGGTAATTAAGTGTGATCTTGGAGCCTAATTTTTAGCATCTAAGACTAGGTTTGCATTCATGGACAAATGAAGGGACGTGTAACACATTGTTAGCCTTAGCAAGTACACTAGGCTGCTCTTATGGGTTTCAACAGTAGTACATTGTTTCCCTACCTGTAAATAAAATTGCATCTAATGCACATTATTTGCTGTGTCATGTGAAATAAGGTGAAACTTGACATCCTGCTGTGGTTGTTCATCTTGTAATGTCATTCTCATGGAAACATTGCCAGGATTTTTATTAGTTTCTTGGAAGCCAGAACATAAAAAAGATCAGTTATTGATTATACAATTGATTATTGCAAAACTGGGCAAAATATAGAGTAGTAATTGATATTTCTACTAAAGTACAAATGTATATAAACCTTTCTGTTCAAGGGTGACAAACACAGGAATGTTTGGAGATCATAAGTCTAAAGACACAGAAGCTGGGGACCTGCCAAAATATGCATTACATGCCTAAATATTCTGTATGGCTGCCACTTTTGTTTAGACATAATACACAAACTTATATGGAGTTAAGAAAATACCTGAGTAAGAGTAACAGCAATTCATAAAAGTAGTTTTGTCCTCCACATGATGCCAATACATATTTCTTAAAAAGTAAATCTTTTCAAAGGAGCAAAAATTCTTAAAGGTTTTACTGTATATTGTCATATTGTTCTACATTAACCTAAAAGTTAGGTAAAATTTTTATAATCTCCCTTTCTGAACAGAACTATGTTTTGGTTGGCAAATAGAGAGGGACAAATGAAGAGCTCCTTCCCATTATGCACGGTATGCAAGGGTTTGTCTAAATATAGTTTTCAAACTAGGCGCTAATAACTCTCTCATACAGTTTCACTGTCATTTTTGAATATATAGAAGCTTAGGAAGAACACTTTCAATTCATCAGGATGTAGTCAACATGGTAGAAACACCAGACAGTTGTAGTCAGTACTGTTTTCAAGGTGTCTTTTCATGGATTAGGTGGTTTTAATCCAATATTTTTTCCATGCTGTGCTTTCAAAAATCAGTTAGAAATTTAGAAATTTAATTATTCTTAAACATTAAAAATTCACTCCTAAAAAATCAATTCAGCAGCTGAAAAAAAAAAAAGGACTTTCAGGACTCATCATATCACTTAGCTGAATTCATTCCTGTGGTTTTTATAGTCCATTTTTATATCAGTGCGTGTTCCATTGAGATTTCCATTCTAAAACTGGAGCAATAAGTCAGAGCAGGAGCTCATGTTTCTTGTAGGAAAATAATAAATGTCCAAGCAGAAATCTCTAGAGAGTTTAAGCTGAATGATCTTTAAATAATTCCTCCCTTGTAGGTCATCTAGAACACATTTATAGACATGGACTTCAGGGGTTTCCTTTCTCCTTACTTGACCTAGTTTTCTAGGTAAAATGTGTTACTGTAATCAGTTCATTGAACAACTAAATGCTGAGGTGAAATTTATGACCTTTTTGATAGAACCTACATGTTTTGTTCACCAAAGTGGATTTTTCTTGCAATGACTTTGTGGCAGGTTTCCTTGACATCGGTTCAGACTAAAAAACGTGTTAAGCTTAGCTGGTTTCCATCTGCTCACCAGACCTTATTATATTCCTTTTGTCAAAAAATTCTGCTACCCAAAATGCCTGTTTCCTCTCCAGAACACTTTTCCCCCTTTTATTCCCCCCTCTATTTGTTTGTTTTTGTAAAGTTTTTAGTTCCTTTAAAAGACTGTTATGCATGCCAGCTACTAACTCACAGCCAGAAAGAGGCTGTGAGTTAAAAAAAAATGTATCTGAAAAACTAAAGTTATAACAAAACCTTTCCTCCAAGGTACATCTTGGTTTTGTTTACAAGGTGGTGTTATTGCCAGTAGGGTGTAGGCAGCGCGCCTCTAAACAACTCCAAGTGTGTAACTTTGCAGTGAAAAAATAGGGATGGAAAGAAAAAGGGTGTTCCATGAGAAAAACATCTCCTTAACTTTGCTACTCTGTCTTAAGTTGTGCTCATTTCGCAAAGCAATGTCTAGGTCTCCCAGAAAACCTGAAGAGTAACAAGAAAATGTGTTTGCAACCCTGCACTGAGAATGGAACCACTGGAGAGCAGATGAACATAATGAGGAGGCCAGTGGTTTTCTCGAGAGCTGCCATTGACCCTGGGGTTTTGCTGCTGTGCCTGGGCGAGTAAGAATTGGACCTACTCCTCCTGTGTAGACCCATTCCAGTCCTCCTTCTTATAATGTCTTTATTCCCTTGGGAATGTCACATGCCTCCATCTTTACCTTTAGAATATTGTAACTGAAAGTTGTTTTGCTATTAGTTTTGATTTTTCAAAATTTTTGTTCTGAAAGATACTATTTTGATTTGCCAAGGGGCAGTTTTTCTGAAGCTAAAACCAAACTTTAGCTTTGAATATAAAGCAAAATTATAGAATATTAATTCTATAAAAACAGAATCATAATCATAGAATGGTTTGGGTTGGAAGGAACCTTAAAAGTCATCTGGCTCCAGCCCCTCTACCATAGGCAGGCACACCTCCACTGGACCAGGTTGCTCAATGTCCCATTCAACCCGGTCTTAAACACTTCCATGGATGTGTCACATCCACAGATTCTCTGTCAACTTGTTCCAGTGCCTCGTGATGACCACAGTTAATTTCTTCCATATATCTAACCTAATTTTCCCCTCTTTCAATTTGTACCCATCAGTCCTTGTCCTGTCACTACAGCTCCTGTGAACAGTCCCTCTCCAGCCTCCCTGTTGGCCCCCTTCAGATAGTGGAAGGTAGCTATGAGATGCCCACACCTTTACGTTCTCTTCTCCAAGCCAAAGACCCCTAACTTCCTCTGCCTGTCAGTAGCTAAGTATTGTTGTGGTAACTAGACCTGAGGGAGAAAAGAGGCTCAAAAGATTATCTCAGCAGGATTTCATCAGAGGTTCTAGATTAATAAAACAATTGCACTTTATGATTCAAGTGCAGCAAACAGCCCAAATTCATCCACTATGCAGAAATAGACTCACCAGATCTAATGAATATATATGGCTAGCTGCAGATGAAGAGCTCTATGTGTGACAATAGCACGGGAGTATTTAAAATCCCCAATTATGTACATTTTTCTTAAGTATAGCTAATGAGTAAAGTAGCATGGAAAAGTATTTCAGAAGGGATTTTGACCATAAGAAGGATGCAGTAAGTAAAAAAACACATGCCTAGAGGGCCTGTTCCAGACCAGCAACTTTAAAGGTCATGCTCTTAATTTAGTCTATCTGAAAATGTTAAATAAATAGCTGAGCTTCCTTGGCTATACTGTGTTTGTATTAATTTGGTTTCTATTCAGAAACGTTGAAACTTTTTAGAAGAAAGATTCTACTAGTTCTTTTGTCTATATTTACACATTCCAAGTTTTGTAGGTAACCAAACACAAACAACATTTAAATTCAGTGTTCTAGGGTGATTAGTGTAATGTTTCAGGGTTTATTGGTTCTGGCATCTAACAAAATGAATAGCATGACTTTCTATCAGACTGGTCTAAATAAAAGGCCTTCTTTCTTTAATCTGTAAATTATTTGTGTTTATGTGTGTGTGTAAAGCATCAGAGGCTGTAGACCAACAACGATGAAAACTGAAATGCTTTGACTATTAAATTGCCTTGATCTTACCTACACAGGCTTTAACAAAAACAGGTTGCTAACTCATTTCCTGGTCTCTAGGTTGCAAGCAGTTATTTACAGTTCCAAAAGTGCAATCACCTTTCATTCTATCTCCCTTCTATCTCACTTCATTTATGGAGTGTACCTGCCTGTTAAAGCTTTTGATTTGACAAGTCAGAAATTTACTTCCTATGTTAAATGATATTTCATCTATTAATTGCTTGTATAGGATTCAAGATTGCTTCTCTCAGTTTCCTTAGATTCAGTCCTTGGATATAGCCAAGGTGGAAGTCATCCTTTTGTCCATGTTTTTTTTTAAGAAACACATTGGGAAATATAGAGGCTAAATTGCAGTTGTTACACACAACAGTGATAATTCATGATCTAGATCCCAAAAATTGTCTTTATAGAATGGAAACATGTCAGTGACTAATTTTTTCTCTGTTATTGTGTTTGAAATGATGCACTTTCCTTCTGACATGTTCAGAAGGCTGTGGAAAACTGTAAAAACCCTTCTGCAAATCCTCTTTTCCTCTTTCTCCTCTCTGTCTTCCTTAAATGCACATCTTTAATCCAAACAAAACTTTGATTTTTAAACTACATTTTCTTTTCTCCTCAGGAATTTGGGTGGCTTCTATATGTGGATAACACTAAAAAGCAAAGAACAAAAAATAGAAAAATACTGATGTACTAGAAGAAGACTGAGGGAACTGGGAGGATAATATCCTTCAATCTGAGGTCTCCTGGGTTAAAGCACTCTAACACCTGGAATTAAGAGTGCATGTCTAATTCCTGCTCCTGCTACTCACCCTCTAATTATAAGATATTTTAGAAATGAAACAAAATAAACCAAAATATTTTTTTGTCTTTTCTGTGACAATGTTGTGCTACACATAAACAAAAATTCACTGGAGTAATGAATAACACTGGAGCATACACTTTTGGTGAATTTCACTCTCTTCCAGTTTATTTGTGAATAGAGACAGCTTCAACATAGCAAATATCTCATGCATATCTTGTCCTAAGCTGGTCTCATTTTAGGATGTGCACCTGAAGATGAGAACTCAGATTCCAAATTCAGATTGGTCTGAAGACAGAAAAACGTTTAAAGCTCAGGAGGAACATAATCTCTCTAATATGTCTGTAAACCCCTTCTTCAGATAGTTATCTTGGTTTTGTATATGTTATGAGTTTTTTTCATTTAAATTGTCATTATTAAAATACACCAGAGCACCAGAACACTGGGACAAGCTGTTTGAAACCTATTTTGTGAGGCAAGATAAGGAAGTTATGAGTATTGTTTGAATAATGTACAGGGGCAAATGTAATTAAGCATTTACTGCAGTAAATTAATTAACAAGTAAATGAATATAAAAAGACTGTGCCCTTCAATGATTTTATTTCTTCATTTTTTGAGAGTGTAATGGTGTGGTGAAATAGAAAGGAAGACCTGAAACTGAAATGAAATCCTTGTTGGATCATGTGTATCCTGAGTGTCACAAGTAGGATAAATTATTCTCCAACACCTAATGTGTAAGGACAATATATTCTGTGTGAGTACGGCTCAACTGGTTCTTTGTCATAAAGTGACCTGGAATGAGCAAACTCTATAGCTCTTCAGTGTTTATTAAAATATGACCTGGAAAGAGCAAACTCCATAGCTCTTCAGTATTTATTAAAATATGACCTGGAATGAGCAAACTCCATAGCTCTTCAGTGTTTATTAAAATATGACCTAGAATGAGCAAACTCCATAGCTCTTCAGTGTTTATTAAAATATGACCTGGAATGAGCAAACTCTATAGCTCTTCAGTGTTTATTAAAATTAAGTAATAGTAAAATTAAATAGAAGGGTCTGGTTTGGAAAGGATCTTGAAGGCCACCTAGTTCCAACCCTGCTGCTGTGGGCAGAGGCTTCCTTCACTAGACCAGAGTGCTTAGAGTTCCATCCAGCCTGGCCTTGAACTCTTCCAGAGATGAGGCATCCACAATCTCTCTGGGAAAGCTCTTTCAGCGTCTCACCATAACAAAGAAAAATACTTCCTTCTAATATTTAATCTAAACCTACCCTCTTTTGAGTTTGAAGGAATTGCCTGTTCTGTCTGTACATGTCCTTGTGAAAAGTTCCTCTCCTGCTCTCTTGTAGCCCCCTTTAGGTACTGGAAGGTGCTCTAAAGTTGTCCTGGAGTTTGCTGCAGGCTGAACAACCCCAAGACTCTCTGCCTGTCTTCATAGAAGAGGTGGTCCAACCCTCTGATCATCTTTGTGGCCCTCCTCTGGGCTTGTTCCAGGAGGTCTAAGTCCTTCTTTAGTTGATTTCTAAGGTTTCTAAGTCAGTGATGATTCATTGAAAGGCAAGCAAAAATTTGAGTTACAGTGGCATCTCAAAACCCAAGTAAAGCAAGACAACTTCTCTTCCCAGGAATATCAAACCTCTGTCCTTAGGTAATGCACATTGATTTGATAATTTCAAATTGACCTACTCTGCCCTGCACATAGGTTGTGAGCATGTTGCTTTTTTTAATTGATAATGAGTTTGATGTTACACAGGAAGGGTGAGAATAAAATTTTGAGCTGTCACTGCATCAGTAATTCTCCCAGAGTCAAACTGGGCATAACAGATGAGGACTTTTAACTATATGATGCGTTGCACCACAGTCCCAAAAGTTGCCAGTGGCTAAGAACAGGAACATTTGTTCACACAGCATGGAATGAAAAACTGCTTTTTGAAGTGCTGAAGTGAAGGGCTGTTACTTCCCAAAATGATGCCTGATGAAATGCAAGTACTTAAAATTTTGTGATTGAATGTGCTCATGATGTCAGCATCAAGCATATTTAATGAGTAACATGATCTCTATCTGACCTGCAACAAAATGCCTTTCTAAGAAAAGCTAAATAATTATGTGTTAAAAGCAGAAAATGTTCCTTTCAAAACTGAAATTAAATATTTCTGAGGAGGCTAAAGGTGGTTATGCAGCTAGTTTCAGGATTTTCTTATAACAGTTACGGTGTCTTAGAAACGTACTGGGAGTTTTTTCATGGTTTAATATATTTGCTCATATTTCTAGATTTAGACATTTACCCTAAAACAAATCAAGTGAATTATTTTGTAGCTTCTGATTCGGTCTTAATGCATCCCTGTGTTACACGGATTCAATCTAGAAACCAGATGCTGAGGCTGGTAGATATGGAAATATGGCATATAGACATCCTCATGTATTTCTGCTTTTTGAGTTACTAGTATTTTTTGAAAGATAGTGTAATTTAGCATTAATGTAGCAAAGAAAGAAAAAACCTGACCCATTTCCATTTCCATTTCTGTTGCCATTTCCATTGGTGTTTCATAATTTTTAAATGGTCCCTTGCATAACTCTTTTGTAGTATATTCTAATACCCACTTTATCATTCTAGGTAAAATATCTTCTCCTTTTTTTCTCCTTTCTTGCACTAAACCTACTGGTGTCAATAATGTTATTTGTGAAAGGATTGTAGGTGAGAGTCACAAAGAAGTCCATGTTGAGCCTCTGCTTTACATGCCCAAAATCACCAGGTAAATTCATTAATGGGAATTCCACATGGAACAAGAACTCAAACTATAATGTATAATTTAAAAGTCTAAAAATTTTTCATAGTTTTCAATAATTTAGATGTGCATGTCTAGGGAGTAGAAAATAGAGATAAATAGAGATATGGGAACAAGGTATGACGTGTGACATCACATTACTTCAGTGAACAGTGAACATAACCTAGCCAAAAAAACTTCTTTTCCTCCTTTTCATACCACTCAAACCAAAGGAAACTAGGTTAAGTAATGGGAATGTAAATGAATTAGAGAAGCCTCTCAAAACAAAACTCAGAACATGAGATTTTTCTGAGAGAACTAACTCAGCGTGTTGCCTACCTAAATCAGCAGAACACCTGCCTCCATTTAGGATCCAGGACTAAATTTTGTGCTTGGGTCTGTGTGAAAATCAGGTTAATTGCCCTTCTCAAGTGTAACAGGAGAAAGCTCATGACATTAATTACTGATAATTCCTCTGACCTCTGGGATGTAAAGGGAGGGAGAGGTTTGGGCTTGAATTCCCTCCTAAGACAATCAAACCATTATTTGTTAAGATCATCACCTTCATTAAAAGGCTGTAGAGCATTTTGGTATAGATTTCTCATTCTCATCTTGCAACAGTTGTTTGTTTTCGTAGTGGGGGGATTATCTTCAATTACTTCTGCAATAAGCAGGTGCTTATTAGTCGTCTTTTTCATCTGACTTCTATAGTCAGTGAGTGACAGCATCTCTTACTATAGCCAAATAAATACTGTGTGATGAAAAATAAAAATACATCAGCAGGGAAAAA
This sequence comes from Fringilla coelebs, assembly GCF_963513975.1. Classification (NCBI taxonomy): domain Eukaryota; kingdom Metazoa; phylum Chordata; class Aves; order Passeriformes; family Fringillidae; genus Fringilla; species Fringilla coelebs. Next base: position 42,501,208 of record NC_140028.1, on the reverse strand, counting down.
TAAAAGTCTTAAATTATACTATGTTGTCTCTCTCTCTGGACCTGGTTTAGGTTGTTTCACATAAATTGATATCTTGAAAGTCCCCAGTCTCCTACAGGCCAGGTGGGGAATTTGGTGTCAAATTTGACAGCCTGCTCTTTGCTGATCTTTCAGTTGAACTAAAACTAGTTCCACTATGTCTTCTCAGTTCCATCCTTTAAAATGACTGAAAAATGAAAGCAGTTCTTTCATGATATCATTGAAGATTAGGCAGGAGATAAAAAGAATTGTGATTCATTAAAGCCACAGTGCAGCAAAAACTGCTAGCACTCTTTCCTATTGGAAACATAGGTTTCATTCTTAAACATCTGAAAAAATAGTAAATTTTGTTAAGCAGATGTGATAAGGAAATAAAATAGATTGATAGGAAGCTAGTGATAGGGAAATAAAGTAGATTGTTAGGAAGCTAGTAAGAATGTGCAGGAAGTACTGCATGAAGATCCGAAGAGATGAAGATATATTGTACGATTTTTACAGATTTTTTTTTGTAATTAAAAATAAAATCTAGAGCTTGAAGGAATAACATTCATTTCCTTCACCAATACTATAGCTGTATGTTATTTCCATTATAATTTTTTTATCCCTGTAAGACTGGTAAATTATTTTGAAGAAATTTTGTGGACAGGATTGTTGCTGTTTATTGTTTACTCAGTACACTAAATCTCAAACCCTGTATCTACACTTGGCATAGCCAAGTTTTTAAATGTGAAAAATAGTCAAAAATCTCCAATATAAAAAAAAAGGTAATAAAAAATTAAATTTATTTTAAAATTCAGATTTTTTAGAGTATCTTTCAGTTTCTTAAGGCACAGTCTTCAGATAATTTCAGATATGATTTTATTTCAACTTTTGAATTATGTCTCCAAGCTCTTTAATAAAGGGAGGTATATGAATATTTAAATTTTCAAAAACCAAGTAACCTTTTAATTTTCATTAAAATAGGTCCCTCACTCTTTGAATCATCAAGTTACATGCAACCTATCTATTCTAAGAAATAAGGAGAACCTGAAACACTGAGCTATTTAGCCAGATTTCAGGATTCAGGGCTCTTTTTATGTTTAATTAGAAATACTTCCTCTCTAAAAGCTATTTGCCATTAATTAAGTTTTTTGTCTTAAAGATTATCTAGGCAATAAATTTTGAGGCTCTTGGGCTCTCTGAACTCAAGTGGGCAAACCACAAAAGTGGAGATTAAATAAAAATGGTGATGTGGCACTGCTTATTAATTGAGAAGGATTCCAAAGCCATGGTAACACAGAAAGCACAGACTTTGAACAGAATAATACCTAGCACTTTTCTCTGTCTTGATTTGCAGTATCACCAAAGGTCCTTTTAACAAAACTGAAACACTAAACCAGCTGGGCTAATCTGTTTTGTTCAGTTGTATGCTTTTAAACCAGGACACATTTAGAACTGAAATTGGCTTAAAACCCAGGACTCCATTCTGGCTTTCTCTGAATGAAAGGTCAGGCTGCAGGGTAGCAGGTCAGTTTCCTGTCTTTTTCCTTTATTCTGGTAGCTTGAGGGTAGCTTGTATATTGTGCTAGAAAGTATCTTGTCTAATCAAGATGCTTAGAGCCATTTTGTTCACACTGCTTGGGGGGAAAATGAACAACTATTGCTCTTCTAGCCCCCTTGTAGAAAACCATTAATTTAATCATATTTTCTGGGAACTTCAACAAGTTTTATTCTTTTCACAGCCCAGCTGCAGCTTGCACTGACTTAATGAGATAGGTATATATGTATATACACATATAGGTATTTAATAATTTGTTAATAAGGAAATGTGGAGAACTCCTGCCAGGAAGAGTCAAACCAGAAATTGCAAGTGGGTAGCTGGAAGTCAAAAGGGGAGTCCCTGAATGCCATACACCCTTATACCTACATGTGGCAGCATCAGAACACCATATAAGTGTCAGGAAAGTAAAGTATAAGCATAAACGAAAGTAAGAACTTAATGGGCACATGGTTCATTTGTCTACGTTGCAATGTCAACCTCAAGAGTGAGCATTCTGCCATGGATCATCTGTGCATAATTCCTGCAGACGGCTTTCCTGCCTTTACAGAGCATTTGAGAAAGCTCTGTTAAGAACAACACCAATAGTACATCATCTGGGAGTGCAGCTGTTATCCAGAGAGAAGTCAGATAGTAAGATGAAGGGAGAGGAGGAATAAATCAAAACCAGCCTGCTCGTGGCACTTATCACATCATGCTCATTTTTCTTTGCTGCAAATTTTAACATGTATAGGAATGGAGAGGATTATCTGAAGTACAAAGAGTCCTTATGGATTTTACCACAAGGACATGCATTCTGGAGTATTTAAACACTTTTTTCCAGTCAAGTAGTTTAATATAGTCCACTTTGCAGCTGACAGTGCAATGTTTACTGGACCAAAAGAAAACTCTTGTGTTTAGCATGTGGATGCACTTATAAAGTCACATTAGGTAAGCAATGCCTATGACTAACTGCTTTAATAAAAAGAAATTCTCATTCTTTCAGTTTCTCAATCTCACTGCCTATAAGAAAGCAAACTGCTGCCTATAACTGCATCCAAACTGTGAAATGGTCTGAAAGTTCACTTGGACATGGACTCAGGTGGGCTGGTTGAAAAGCTTCTTTTAGAAAGTTCAGAGGTAGTTATCAGCAACAAGATTATTGACAAACCTTTGATAGACTTGTCTTTAAAATCATTCACAGTGTAAATGACCAGGATGAATTTTTCCCAGAACTTTTTTAGCCTCGTTTTCTAGGTTCATTTTGTCACAGAGCAACTTCTGAGCTGTATTCAGTTGATTGTGGTAAAGAGAGATCCCCAGTTAGTCACACTTTTGACTATCCAGAACAGTCTGGAGTAGCAGTAGGTGTATCCACACACAAACTGGATACCAAGCCCTATGAAATCACAGCTGAAGTACTTCCTGTAGTAGCTACTTTTCAAACTGCTATTTATGATGTCCATAACATTTACAGAATTATCTAGTTTGGAAGAGACCTCTAGAGGTTATCTAGAGCAACCTCCTGCTCCAAAGAAATCAAGTTAAAGAAGATAACTGTCTTATAAAAGAGTACAAATTTATGGTAATATTTTTTCTTATATCTACTTGAAATTTTCTATGTGTCAACTTTAATCACATGACTTGTCCTTATTCTTTGCCCCTCTGATGTCTGCCTTCTCTTCTCCAGGCTGAACAACCCCAACTCTCTCTGTTTTTGTAGGAAAGGTGTTCCGTATCTTTGACAATCTTGTGGCCCTTCTCTGGACTCAGTCCAGCAGATCCATGTCCTTCTTATGTTCAGAGACCCAGAGCTGGATTCAGTATTCCAGGTAGGGTCTCACAGGAGCAGAGCAGAAGGGGAGAATCACTTCCCTTGACCTGATGGTCACACTTTTTCTGATATAGCACAGAATATGGTTGGCTTGGTTTACAGAAGGATCTGCTCCATGATCTTGGCAGCATAGAGGTAAGACTGAGCGGTCTGCAATTCCCTGTGTCTTCTTTATTTTCCTCTTTAAACAATCAGTGGGAACTTCACCAGACTGCTGTGACTTCTCAAAGATGATGGAGAGTGGCTCAGCCACTTCACCAGCAGGTTCCCTTAGGTCCCATGGACTTCTGCACCTCTCAATGTTCTCACCTCACCTCAAATGTTCTCAAACCTGATCTTCTCCTGCAGTGGGTGCCTCTTCATTCTCCCAGTTGCTGCCTATGTGTGGTGGTGTTTGAGGGTCCCCAGGACGAGGGAAGAGATGAGAATCTTGACTCCATGTTTCAGAAGGCTGATTTATTATTTTATGATATATAGTATATTAAAAGAAAATTATATACTAAAACTATACTAATGAAAGAGAAATGAGACATCAGAAAGCTAGAAAGAAATGAATAATAAAATCTCATGACAGACTCAGAGTCTGACACAGCTGGCTGTGATTGGCCATTAATTAAAAACGCTTTACATGCTGGGTAAATAATTCTCCAAATCACATTCCAGAGGAGCAAAACATGAAGAAGCTGAAGCTTCCCAGCTTCCCAGGAGAAGAAATCCTGGCAAAAGGATTTTTCATAAAATATGTCAGTGACACCTATGCCTTCTGTGACTTGAGTGGTGCATCTGAAGCACTTGCTGGTGAAGAACAATAGAAAAAAGTGACTGAGTACCTCAGCCTTCTCCATATCCTGAGTAACCCGGTGTCCTATTTCTCACTGAAAAGGGCTCACATTTTCCCTAGTTTTCGTTTTATCACCACCATACCTGTAGAACCTTTTCTTGTTGTTTCTTCTTCATGTTATGTGCCCTTTCATGGAGAAATTTATGTTTGGTTTCTGATGAAGCCGTCTTATTTGGTGGGGTGGCTGGAATTCCTTTGTACTGCTCTTCTGCAGCAGGTGCCCTCCTGTTGATTCTGTGATCCCTCTCCAGACTCTGGCCATTTCCTGCTGCCACTGGCATCAAACTGCCAGAATTGGGATGGGCTGACTCCCTCTTCTATGGTAACTTTAGTTTAAAGCCCTCTTCACAACTTGGCAAGCCTATGATCAAAGATGCTCTTCCTCTTTTCTGGCAGACGATGATTCAGTGAAAGTTAGAGTTGCTTTATCTCAGCATGTTAAGTAATACCTGATCAAATAATAGAGATCATTATTTCTTCAGTATATTTCTTAGGATACTTTGGCTGCAAGTGGAAGAATCCAGGTTATATAACCAATTTTATTTTCCTTCCCTTGATGTGATAACGTGAGTCAGATAAAGTCTCCAAGAGTGTAACTAATGAATCTATCCCTTTCATGAGCAGCTCAAGTTTGACATTTTGACTGCATTATCCCAAACTGCTATTATCTGCCATTTACTGTGAAGAGAAAGTACAGTTTAAATGGTTGAAATGTATGATCAGCTAACTAATAGAGAAAGAGCATATTGCTGCAAAGAGCTAAATATTAGTAAAATGTTGACTAATTGCATAGTGTTGTAACTACTTTTTATTTCAGTCCAGGAGTGATGGAAAAGACACATTGTTTGGAAGCATGTATTTAGAAATTGTCAGGTATCTCCAAATCCAATGTCATTGGATAAAAATGCACATCAAATACACAAAAAATTTAGAAATTTAAATAGGCTCTGTTTTCTCTAAAAGGTTTGAGGAAATCACCTCACTTATCTAAACAGGAGAAAAGTTAGAAGAAGGAAAAGATGTACATTATTTACATAAAATTTATTACATTGTAGGTGTTCTTACCTGCGAGTTCAATGAATGTGTATACTATATCATGCATGTAGGAGTAGCGCTGTATTGTGTGTGAAATCTGTGGTGTTTATTAAAGTGTAATTATGACAATACTTTTCCATTTTTGTTTCCAAAATGCAAATTGCTGTAAGCCAGAGGAAGGGAAAACATATATCAAATAATTTTTCTCTCTTTTTATAAATACCTATTTGGAAATGTACTGTGAGCAAGCATTATAAGGAAGTAAATTGCCTTAAGTTTATTGGGGGTTTTGTGTATTTTCAGGAAAAGCTGTGCTGTGCACTATCCTAACAGAAATAAAAACTTTCACAGATGTCTGACACCATCACTGGCTTCTCTGTGATGACAGAAACAATCAGCTTGCCTTTAAGTCTTGGCTAAGAGCCTAGGTTAGAAATGGGAAGCTTCGTTTTATTTGGTGCCCCTAGATAAGAAATATGATCTTCAAGATATACCTTGGAGTCACAACAAACTTGAACTCTAATGGATTATTGTGCAAAGTGAGATCTAAAATCATCGAAGCATTCCAACGCTGCCAACGGCAATGTTGCGCTTGGGTCGACTGATGTCTGGTATCTCTGGTGATCAGAGCTGTGGTGTGAAAGTGTGAGCCAAGGAGGTGATGATTCCCCCTAACATTTGGATGAAAAAACATTCTATGCTTTATTGACTGAAAGCAGCTGTCCCCTTTTCATCTGTAAGTAGATTCAGGTTAGATAGCCTAATGCTTTTTTCAATACGTGAAGTGGGAGGTACCTAACAGCCAAAATTTTTAAAATATGGATACTTGTGTAGCTAAATTCTATCTGTTTCTTTCTGCTGGATAATATTTTATTTAACATGACAGAAATCAAAGAAAGAGCAAACCTTTCTGTTCATAACATTACAACCAGTCCAAATCATTTGTGGTTGAAAGCAGCAAACTGTATAAAGAGAAATGTGGTTTTTTTATAGTTCTATGTTATATAAGCAGGAAAAGTAGAAGGAAACAGGGCAATCAGGAAGAACAAGCACTCTGGTATTTTCAAAGATTTAAAAATCAGTAGAATTGCAATTTACAAAACTAGAATTTTGTTTTTTCAACCAAATTTGTCATTCTTAGCCATAGGTATTTGAACAATTTAATAAATGCTCTGATCAAGGGATAGATTTATGTCCTCTCTTCTTTCTACATCAAGGGTCTGTTTTTGGAGGTGTTATCTATCTGGTAAACTGGATCTTCAATTATTTACTGTTGGAGCTATGGATAGTCATTTTAATCCAGTTCATTAACTAAAGGTTAACAGACCTGTGAGTGAAATAACACCTTCCTTAGTCATTGTTGCTCCCACTGTTATTAAGGCAGGAGGTGGGCACCTGTGAAATCACACTGAAAAAAGGGTAGAACTGCTCACAGTGTTTACTAAATAATCTGTATGATTCTTCTCTTACTGCATGTCACCTGCTTGAATGTTTTCGCACAGCTTCATTTTAGCTTTCATTTTCACTCTAAGAAGAACAGATTTTTTTCCCTCATTTTATCCACATGTGATTCCTCAAAAATGGCTCCTTCACTAGGTTGTAGTGGGAATACATCTACTTCAGATCTTCCCAGTTCTTTCAATTGATTGAGTGCTGTCAGTGTCATTAATACCATAAAAAATTCTTTATGTCATTATAACTCGATTTAGAAGTGCTGACCAGTTAGTTAAATTTAACAGCAATAGGAGTTATCCCATTCAATGTTCATTATAACACCTTCCATTATAACTCTCTTTATCATTACTGATGACTAACTTAGGTTAATCAACCTTAAATATTCTATACAGTATTTCTTGTTGAGCATGATATTTTTATTGAGATTTCAGGAAGGATGAAAAAGAAAGGCAAAGCGATAAAGTACTGGAATTGTCTGCCCAGGGAGGCAGACACTTCTAGGGAATCCCATCCCTAGAAGTGTTTAAAAAAAGACTGGATGTGGCACTCAGTGCCATGTTCTAGTTGAGGTGTCATGGCATGGGTTGGGCTCAATGATATTGTGGTTCTTTTCCAACCTAGTGATTCTGTGATTCTATGATTCTGTAATGCAGGGTTCTGGTAAGAAAGTATTGTGATTATGTTGTTGGGTCGGTTCATGACCTATGTTCAAGAGAAAAGTAGCTATGTTGGGTTTAGTTATGACAAAGCATTTGTTTTTAAAATCTTTGTTATGCTCTGTTAAAAAATATTTTTTCAGTGGACAGTATGTCACTTCTGTATTTAATTTACCAGGAATGGTCTGGATCTCCTCTTTTGAGGTTTGTTGATAAACTGGCGCCAGACTGCATATATAGAATTGTTTGTGGAAAGAAATGAGGAATACTGCAAGTAGCACACTGGTGGGGTCAAAATATATGAATAAGGATTTAAAAAACAAAGGGTCCACATCCTATTTCCCGTGATGCAAGCCTGAGTAGCAGTATCAAGCTTAAAAGTAAAGACAAGATGAAAAATAGGAACGAGATTGCAGTGTAAATACAGAAGGTTAGAATATTGATTTGCATTGGAACATAGGTATAATTAATAGTCAAACACATGGTATGGGAAAGACAAGGTGAACAAGGGCCCAGTAGTCACACCATTTTCCCCAAAGAGTTGGTTGACATCTCCTATGTAATGAAGTCAAAACAAGATCTGCAGTCTGCATCATAAGTTTATTGACATTCTGAACCTGATTTAAATATTTTGTATTTGCCCCACAAAGAGATTTAGTGTGTGCTAAGAAAACTGTTTAGGTCTCCTACAGTTCAGGCAGAGAACTCTAAAATTCAATATCATGAGGATGCTATATATAAGTCACTGTTAACACTCTTGAAATTTCTGCTATTAGCTGTTGTACTTTTCCCAGAGGAAATTAAGGAAGAATTATCTGCTTTCTCATATGACAGGTGATATTTTGGAAATTTTTTTGGCTTAGATATCTAATATATTGCAATTTTTTCTTCAATTTTAAAATATTAATCTAAGGCAACTTAAAGCCTACTTGCTGAATTTGTTGAGGTTTTGGAGGCTTTTTTGTTTAGGGAATACAATGCACACATTCTTAGGAAACTACCATCATTAATTACACTACTCACAGAAAATTTATGTTATACTAGAAGAAAAAGCCCTTAGTTTATGTAATTTAAGAAGTAAAATGCTTTTGCTGATATATGTTATTTTCATTGGATAATTACTAGGAACTCCACTGTCAGTAAAACACTTTTGCTGACAGTGGCTTGACCTAGATGGGGATTTCTGCACTGGTACATGCATTTCTTGGGTAGGCTGGGGATGAAAAACTCCTTGTTCAATTTTGAAATAATTAGTTTCCTTCTATATATCTTTTGTCAAGTATTTTTGTCTTGACTGCATATGCTATTTTACTTTTATGTGTACTATATGTTTTAATAGACTTTGACAACAGTTTTAACTCTAAAGAGCTTTGTCAGAAGAAAATGAGAATGTTGTTCAAAATGCTAATTATGAATTTTTCAATAATGGAACATATCAGTCTGGTAGTCTACCTGTGTGTGCACATAAACATGTATGCATATATATTTATAGACACACATACATGGAGATATACGTATATAAACATGTATCTCTGTGTATATACAATAAAAAGTGTGGGGTTTTTTTTTGTCTTGTCTGCTTCCTTACTTCATGAGAATAAATGATGTCTTAATCTGTTTTTAGATATACGTTTTCTGGGAAGGTAGTATCCACCTGAAAGCACACTTGCTCCCTTGTGTCTTAACTGCACTCATTTCATTGTAAAAATGCATCAGGTGAGACCTCATTTAAATTCTACGCATTTTTAGCCTCTTATATTAATTCCTGATGTGAGATAAAAACAAACGTTTAACTACTGGGAATTTCCTTTGGCATGCCAATATTCAGTATTCAGGTTATTTCAAAGTCCTTGACTGTCCCTGGAATGTTGGATAATTTTCTTCTTTCCCTACACACCTGTATCTAAATACGTCTTTTAAAAATATTGTAATTATCTTTTGATATTTTCTTAAAAGCCTCTTTTCCTACTTTCTTGTATTACTTCAATCCTTCTGGAATGCAATCCTTGATTTTTAGAAGATACTGTCTCACACATACATAAAATGCCACCATGCAGAGCTCCCCTTTCCCTGTGGCTGTCAAGTCTCAGGTCAAATGGTCATCTGGCATTTGTGTGCTGTTGTTGAACCTCATTATTGCTGCACGTCTGCTCAGTAAGACAAAGGCACTGCCTGGCTGTTGGCAGTTTAACATGTTAAACAGGGTTCAGAGGGCTGCAGTGGCAAAGTGCGCTGCACAAAATGGAATGTATAAATTGGTACTTAGCTGTAGTACAGAAGTGTGCAATAAAATTCATAACTGTGAATTTTACTCAGTTTCAGAAAATGTGATGTGAGTGTAGGGACAAAGTCATGTCTGACTACTTAGATAATTAGAACTCGCTGAAACAGTTATGTGGAAAACTCTTTTGAGATTTCTTTTAAAGTAATATTATAAGTATACTAGAAAAAAGTAAGTTAATATTCTTTCTGCGTACTTCAGTCTCTTTTATCTTCTTTCCTGACCATTAAGTTATAGTAGGTAGAGTTTTTCCTATAAATGTGGATCAAATTTTTCATATGAATTCTTCCTAAGGTTTCAAAGTGAAAATGTGTTTGAGAAGACAATTACATATTTCTTCCTTAGTCAAGAACTAAAATTTATATTTGCACTCTATCAGATTGGAGAAATACACTAACTGGAATTCTGGATACTTGCAGTCCATCGTATAAGTACACTAGGAGCAGAGTAGCATAATTTAGTTTTTCTAAATGCATATTCTAAGCACTGTGTACTAATGGATTCTCTGTTATACTGTTGTATTTCTTTTCACTGTTAGTCTTTTCTTTTAGTATCTGCCTTGAAATGATCTTCATGTTCGCTGTTGGGAGGATGATTTTATTTTCTTTTTTTTTCTTTTATTTATTTATGCATCTCTTTATGTCAGTGATAGAATGAAGTCTAGAAATATTATGTTTGTGGTAAGTCCTTTTAAAGAATTCAGCACAGTGTCTTTCCTAAACAATCTTTTCCTGCTGCAGGACACTGGAGGTATCTGAAGGAGTACTGAGGAAGACAGAATCACAGTCTCTAAGACTGATCAAACAGTGGAACAGGTTACTCAGAGAAGTGGTGATGTCTTCATCTTTGAAGGCATTAAAAATCTTACTGGGAATCCTACAGCTGTGGGTGCTGCCACTGCTTTGAGCAGTGGATTGCAGTGGACATTCTCCAGAGGTGCTAACTTCAAATATTCTGTGATTGCAGCTGTGGCGAGCCGAGACAATGGCAGTTTTGTCATGTGCACAGCACAGAGAGATCTGTTTTCCTGCTGAGAAAAACGCTAGTATGCTCCCACCCTCTAACCAGAAAGGAAGAGAGTGGCCCAGGATGGGTAAGAGAAGGGAGCTGGAAGAGCAGAGATTGTGTTTCTGGAATGCCAAAGTAATAACTGAATTTTCAAATCTCGGCTGCCTCTTTTCCACAGGTCTCCGTGGTTAAAATATTTTTAAAAGCTGACCTTATGGATCAGCAAGAGATGATCTTTATTATGACCCTCACTTCCCTAATCTACTTACCCTTTTTCCTCTGGGAGCACTGAAAGGATAGCACACTATGTGCTATATTTCTCTCTCTGAAAAATTCTCTTTACTTAGAGAGAAGATGAAATATTTCTACTTTTCTTTCATCTTCTAGCACCAGTATCCCTTTCTGCTTCTTTCATCGCTCGAAGTGTCTCTCTTCCTCCTAGAGTGCTTGAAAGAAAACACCTACCTCATTCAGTTATCATCTAATAGGGGCCCTTCCCTACTTCCAACATCCCCCCCTTTCTTTTTCCACTTACCTCATTAGTGAACTCAGTCTCCACAGGCTTTTCCTATCCACTGTGAATGCTGCTGCTATCATTCTTGCCTAGTGGAGGGGAAAAAAACCAAAAAAACCCAAGGATGCTATTCCTGTACTGGGAAGTACTCCAAATTATGGATTTCCTTAGCAAAACTCTTGGAACTTTATTCCACCTCCTTACCTCCCACACTGGGCACACTGAAAATCTTTGTCAAATAAAAATTTTTGGAAGAAATAATCTCAGCCTAGACACACTGATAAAAGCATTCTTTACTTATGTAAGTAAACTATGTCATATGTTTAAACTGTCTGGGTCACTGTCTTGCTACTGTAGCAGTTATTATTGACACTTTCCAAAAAACCTTGTGCTCATTTTTCTATAACTTTTTTTTTTGTCTGAGACTCACTTTCTCCTAGTTTTTCTGATGAAAGCAATATTCTTAGCATTGCCTTAAATAGCAGTATGTGATTTTAGATTATTCTTACTGTAGGTGGTATCATGCATTAAAAAAAAAACCCACTATTTTTTAAATGAAAATTCAAAATTCTCCCTGCACAGTGCAGTTCAGGTATTTGGGTTAAAATATCTGAACTGGCACATTACTTGAAGAAAACCCACCCTGGTGTAGTTTCAGAGGTGAACTGCAGAATCTTGTACTAAGTCTCAAATAGAGTGTAAATGTATGAGTGGTGCCCAATAGCCAGCGTTGCTGCTTGCACCCAAAATATACTTTTCCAAATCTGCTCAGTAGAACTTATTCCTGGAGGTTTGTCACCAATTCTGGTGCTTAGAAGTTGTCTCCTAAGTGTGCTTGTTTCTAGGAGCAGGCAGCTAGGTTACACCAAGGTACTGAGCAGTTCAGACATTCATTTTGTCTTAAATGTTCTTGGTCTCTTCTCCCAGGCCAGTAGCAATAGCACAAGGGGAAACAGCTTCAAGTTGTGCCAGATGAGGTTCAGGATGGATATTAGGAAAACAATTTTCACTGAAAGCATGGTTAAACATTGGAAAAGGCTGTCCAAGGAAGTGGTGGAGTCACTGACCCTGAATGTGTTCAAAAAATGAGTGATATATTTTCAGTGTCATGGTGGAATTATGTCAACAGTTGGAGTTGATAGTTTTAGAGGTCTTTCCCAACCTTAATTATTTTATGATTCATTTGAAACCTGAAAGTGAGCAACTTGTCTCTATAGTTTGTTTTTTGGAGCAGTTGCCTAAGAAGGATGCATAGTTTTTGAATTAAAACAAGTAAAACTAGTAAGATTGGAATACATAAATTGTGCACTGAGACAATAGACTTTCAAAGGAAGTGGACAGGAAGTGGACTGCAGTTCTGCTTTCTGCACCATTTCTGGGGATGTTCTTTTCTATTTTTCAGTGGCAAAACCACAATTATTCCAGTTGTCAGTGGTTCACAATTTTTCACTCAGTGTAATCCATTACAGTCAGTCTTTGCAAATCTGAACTTAATTTTCTTCTAGGTGGTGGGAAACAGAATCTTACTGTTCTTCTTCAGTAATACTTTAATGTATATGTTGATTTAAATAATCTTAGCATTTCTAATTTTTTTTTATTTCCCTTTTTTTCTTTTTCCACTACCCACCAAGTCTCAGTTTCAAGCCTGTTCTGTAGTTTTTAACAATAGTTTTATCTGGGCAGTTGGGAATCTAGTTGTTCTTGCCTAATTGCAGTTTCATTTTTGATAATTCAATTTTCAGTTTGTCCTCCTTTCTAACACACACTATCTTCTTAGGGAAAAAAATAAATTCCATTCTCTCTAGGGATTATATAGTTGACTATAATTGGGCAGTAAATAATATTTTATCACTTTCCAACCTAAATATTTTCTCCATAAGTCTTTGTTCCACTAGAAAAAGGAAAAGACATATTTAAAATTAATGAAAATAATTAGAAAGATACTTTCTTGAAGTACAGGAAAATAGGGAAAAAAAAAAAAAAGACACAGCTGTATTTTTCCAAATAGGTAATCATATCCATAACACCCAGTACCTAGGAAATGGAGTTCTCAGGTTCTAAAAAAATAAAAAGTGATTAAAGCCTAGTCCAGTTAATAAACCCATTATGTTTCTAACACATTTCATTTTCAATTTTGAAAGTGTTGTGAGTTTTAAAGTTTCTGATTGTTTTAAATTAATAAAAAAATAGGATTATCAATTGAGAAGAGGCTGATCCCTTACTGGTGCACAAATAAAAATGTCTTTTTCTCAGAATTTGTTTCTAATGTTTTTTTTTCAAATTTTTCCAGGATATGGCGTAATAAAATCACAACTTTTCAATATTGTTTATTGAGCAGTCACAAGAGCATGTGGATTCTTTACAGTGAAAGGATGGCTCTGCGTTCAAAGATAATCTACACAGCTTTTTACAAAATTACAATAAACTTCATCATGTTAGTTTCTAAAACAATCTCATCAGGAAGAATTTGTATTGACATGGAAGGAATGAAGGGGGAAATTACAGAAATGAAGATGCACATCTAAATATATTGCGGTTTGAAACATTTCAATTTGCATGCAAATTGTATATTGATCAGAAAAATTATGAGAAAATTAAAGTGTAAGTCCTTTTATAAATTAAGAGAATCTACAAAAAGCTGAAACACATTTTGCATGTGTCTCTGGTACCCTCTTGGCACATATATTATGATTTTTACTACCACTCTTCAATTCATAAAAGGTAAAAGAATTTAGATTTAATTCCAGTAGGACATATAATGCAGTACATCACAATATTATTGCAGGACAGTTATTAACATTAATCATTATGTATATATTCTCCTTGATTTATTAAGCAGAAAGATGAAAGGAAAAAAATTAATTTGAGGAACAAGGTCAAGTAAAAAAACATAAAATCTGCTTTTGGAAAAAAATTCAGCTGCATAAATATTAATCACATTTAGTTTTAAACGTGTCTGCAAATTAGAGTAGATAAATTACATTGCCACTGGAAATTACATAATGAGAGCTGTTATGCAAGGGAATGCCTGTGTTACTGTATTAAAAATTATACTGCACTCTGCCTGCTTTTATCTATCTATCATTAAAATTTATGTCTATTGGCCAAGCCACTCATAACAAACTCTCTTATTTTTGGATTAAATACTAATTTGTTATAGCAAAATGAGTGCTCCTATGCAGTCTTTTAAGTCAATTGGAAATTTTTATTTACAAGTACTGAAAAATAATTGAACATTAAAATTATTAATCCTTTCCAGAGCAAGAAAATATTTTTAAGATTTCTTCAGAAAGTCACTTTTTTTGTTTATACATATGGAGGTCTTATTGATATCTAGAAGAGGCATGCATGTGAGAAGGACAAAACCACTTCAAATTGATTGGCATGATTTCATTATGGGATTTTATTATGAGAACTTTAGGTTCATTTGTTCATTTGGGGTAGTTAGCAAACTACCCCAAAATATAAATTAATTTACTGTGGATTAATACTTGCAGCAACAATATGGCTTTTTTAACATGATCATCATGCTTTATATAAATGTCCAAACATCTAGCTCTCATTTAGGTCTTCTGCCTTTTGTCTTCTGGCTTTAACTAACTTTAGGCTACCCTTTAGCTGTCTGTGTTGCAACTGTAATAAGAGGAAACATATTTGTGAGGTTAAATGAAGGGAAGAAACAATTAGAAAAACCCCATAACATTTATGAAGACAAAAGCCATTTCCAAATATGCAGTCAACGCTGCTGTGGCAATAAAACACCACAGGATTTCAAACAGAGCTGGCTGGTTTCTGCTGTTGGATGGTTGAAGGTTACCAAGCTGCATCTGCTGCTGGGCAGATTGTTGAGTGCAGCGGGTGTGGCGTGGGCTCTTACCCAGAAACCTCCATAGACGTGTCTGGGTCTCATTGTGCAGCATCCTGGTGACTTTGATCTATGAACCAGGAGGAGAATACTCTTGTAAAATGCTAGGAAAGGCAAGTCCCAAAGGCAAAGGAGACAAAACCCTGAGGTTTCTAGTAGTAAATGTGAATTATTGAACTGTCAAGCGAGATTCCCAGAAAAAACGGGCAAGGTGATCTAAAAAATAAATTCAACTGAACACTTTATTTGACATTATTACTTCAATACTTCTATGGAGCTTCTTCATTTTTTGTTATATTTTTCTTTACACAAAACCACAAAAAAGTGTGCTTTCCTTTTTTTAAACATGCCACACCTGACTACGTGCTAAGAAGTTCTCATGAGAAGCTTGCACTTTCAAAAGGAACTCTGACACAAATTATCTCTTTTTCTCTATAGCTGACGAAACTAGCTGTAAAAATACTGTCATACAAATAAATAATGCCTAAAAATATGCAATGAGAAAGAAGAAGCTGTAAACCAGAACTATGGATTTAATATTACTTTGGAGACTTGAAGGGTTATCCAATGTTTAGGCATATGGAAATACACAGTTTTACATTTCATTACCTACTTACATATACTCTACACACTCAAAATTCCTTAAATGTTGATGAACCTTTTTTATGTGTTAGTCCTTATGGTTTATATTTGTATTTAATTTTAAAGCTGTGACTACTTAGTAATTCTTGTAATATGTTATTGTCAAAATGTATCATGTTCATGGAGCAAATACATAAATTAGTTGTCATAAGAATTCTTGTCTTGGACTTATTTTTTGTGTTATTAAAGGAGACTTTCCTGATTAAAATTGTAGCAGTACAAAATAAATGGATCGGTTCACCGTCATGGAAAGATAATGAATGCATTTCATCTTTCTGTAGCATGCCAGCAATAAAATATGTAGCATAGCATGATGTTTGATATTTTCTAGTTATTTGTGTGGGTGGTATTGTTTTAAAACTAACTTAACATCTTTCAACAAAATAGATAGTAAATGCTCTTAACTCTTCTAGCTTGAAGTGTATCTGAAGCCTGTCTAATAGGAAGATTTTATGAGAATCTCATTGGACCTTAAAAGTCCACTTCTTAGAACCAATAACAATAAGGGAAACAATAAGGGAAAACAGTAGAACTAAAGCCAATATTTAACAAAACTAGTTCAGGATTTTCTCCATCCAGATCCAAACATTTCTTAAGTTACTGCCTCTCAGATCATTCTGTCTTGGAAACATATATAACAATATACTGCAAGCAATGGAAATTAAACGTACAAGTGATCAAGCTTTCCTCTTGTTATGTCAGATATTTTAATTCTATCTTAATTTAAAAAAAGGTAAAAAAAACCCTTTTTTTTTTCAACAAGAATTGTGTTTTGTAATTTTTATGTATTTATCAAAATGAAACAAAAATTTTCCAAGGGGAGAATAGATTGTGAGCTTTTTAGGGAATATTCTTAATTGGTACTTTAATGCTTGACTGTGCAACTAGAAAATCAAAGCACTATCTAAACAGAATAAGCCTATAATAATAGCTTTTAATACTTTCATTAGTACCTAGATATTCTAAAACTTTTTTCTTCTCTAAAAAATAAACGAAAGTAAGCAGCAAAATAAAATGAAAAGCATTTCTGCATAGATCAATGTATCATACATATGTATAAATAGAAAACATGTATAAATGTATGAAAGGATCATCAGCAGAACTTAACAAAAAAAAAATTAAGTTCTGTAGGGGAAAGTGGCAGGAAAAAATACATAATTCTTCTCTGGATCCTCTCACTGTGAATTGATCCATAGCAAGGTAGTGCAGGAGTCATGGTTTCACCCCAGCCACCAGCTGAGGGCCACATGGCTGCTGCTCATTTCCACTTGGTGAGATGGAGGAGTGAAGTGAAAGAACAAAAAGTGAGAAAACTTGTGGGTTGACATAAAGTTTAATAGGGAAAGCACCCATCACTTCCCATTTTCAGCCATTTCAGAATTGAAAATTTTGAAGATTATATTTTTGGGTGACAACTGGCCAGAAGAACAAATTCTTAGGTGTAATTTTGATTAAAGATTCTATTTATATTACATGTACCAAAAGTTATTTAAAATTTTATAGGGGGGCTTTAATTCTAGTATGTGTGACAAGGTGTTTATTTACCTTCAAAATTATGCAATTCTTGTTGATTCTTACTTATTTGATATTATTTTATTCTCGATCATTCCTAGCAAGAGACATCACCTCAGCATTTTGGGAGGAGGTTTAGCTCTGCATGAAATAAATATTGTCATCTCTCTATTCTTATAAACAAATGGCTAAATGGGGATAGAGCGGATTCCTACTACATCCTGACTCATGATTACTGTGGAGAAATGAATGTCCCATGATCAAAAAGGCACTTCAGGTTCTACTTCCCACACTTACAATGTCTGGTGTTGGTGCTTTAAAGCAGGAGCCCATATCCAACATATCTACCTAGCAGAAGACATGTGATGTCTCCTGCATTTAAGTATAGTGGCAGATTATTTTGCAAGAGCTGTGTATCATACCTTAGAGTAGCAAAGAGTCAACAATTTTTATCTTTGGTGTGTTTCTTCCTATAGCATTATCTTTATACTATTTTCTCCTAGTAAAGTGAGTGAAAAAGAATGTCAAAATTCTGGGCACCTCAGTTATGGGGACTAGGGAGCCCTACCTAGCTCTGTGCCATGGAGGTTTCCACTTCTAAGACAAAGGATAATTAATTTGCAGCAGTCCTGCCAGGATTTTGAAGAAAGAAAGGAGTCATTAGTGTACAACAATATTTCAAAGCAAGCAGGGTCTTCTGTGCATGGATCTGTCTGTGGACATCACCAAAATGAGCTGACACATCAACCTGACTCACACAATTTCATTCCAAAGCAGACCAATACTCTTAAAGTTTACGAAATATAATTCAATGAACATAAATACCATTTTAACACCATTGATAAAAATAAAATTTTCTGGGTTTATACATTACTTGGAGATGATTGCACATTATCTTTGTCAGATCTGTTGTCTGTTATAATTATGAAGATAGAGATTCAAATAATGTTTGACTTCTGTAAAGGCGTTTCCAGGAGACAATTGCAAAATCTTACTTCTCTTCCCTCAGTGGCTGCTTTTGGTCTTAGTTTCAACTTCCCCCTCATTCTGTCTGCCCTTAATTTGAGGCTCTGCAAATACTTTATTCCTCCTCTCCTTCAGTGTCACTTCTCCTACAGAAAGCAGGATCTGAGGATCTGTTCCTTTCTTGGGCTTCATCTCTCCTCTGTATCTCACATCAGACTGTTCCAGATGAATGTCTGGAACATCTGTCTGACATTCATCATGCTTTCAAGAAAGAGTTTATCAACTTCTAAAGAAAACTAAAACTCCTTTCCTTCTTCAACCCCTTTTCACAACTTTCAGGATTCAGTTAAATTAAAAAAAAAAAAAGAAATATTTCCATGAAAATAATATTGAAATTTTCATGCTGAAATAACAGTGAGGCCTCCTTTTTATCTCTTGTTAGGTCTTCTCTTTTAGGTGATTAACATTCCAATGAAATACATTCAAAAGCAGTGCACAAAGCCTTTTAAGCCTTCTACAGTTACTTTTGACCTATGCCTGAATCCTTGGAAGCAGTCAAGTGTTTGAGTCAGTCAGATGTATGAAAAAAATGGTTTTTTTTCTCTGCAGAAGACATTTGAAGTTTCAAACAGAAATATGCAGCTTGGCACTTCCAGTAGTGTTATGGCATTAATGAGAAAAATATCATATTTCTGCGTCAATTTTTGCTTTGCAGTATAGTATTTAGGTGGGTTTTTTTTTTTTTTGCTTTTCTTATTGATATTTCTTTAATGCATTCCTTATGGCTGCTCTAGGTGCCCTGATTTCATGGTTCTGTCATCATGTTGTGATATAAATATCTAGTCCCATACAGAAGATTAGGTCATGTGCCAGTGTTACAATCTCTCAACTACCTCATGAAGGAAGATTTTGATACTTCCTAAGACAAGGACCCTCCTAAGAGGTTCATGTTTTATTATTTTTTATTGTTCTTAGCCTGTGTTCCCCACAATTATTCAGATGTCTATGAAAAAGGAGGCTCATTTCCCCATATTTTTTCATAACCATTTATAACATTCATATCTAAAAAACTGATGCCAAACTGAACTTTATGACTTTTATCTTCAGTTATCTTTTCCTCTGCGTCATAGCTGAAAACACTTTCCATTATCCCTCGATCCCCTCAATTATCTTTTTGTCTAATAATAAGAAACAGCTCCTTATACATGAGAAGAGTCCTATCTTCCGCAAATAAAAATATTATAGAAGGAAGCTCCTTAAATCAGGTTCTACTGGTCTTTCCATGGGAAATTTTGTTTCATTATGCCACCTGACTTTATAATTTTTCCCAATACTTTCAGTACTTTTCCTTTTTTTACAGAATTTATTTTGTTGTGTCCTATTACCTGTCACTGCATCATGGAATTGAAATGCAGCCACATCCTTCTCAGTAACTTTTTTGTCACTTTATTTTTGTCTCTGTTTATTTTTGGGACTGCCAGGTAGTTCAATAGCTGATTCTGAGACTTGAATTTCAGAAGAAGGCTGCTCTTACTTCACTACAACTTATGCTGTACAATGCAGAATTGGGTGTAAAATACATTGGCATTCCATCTACAAAATAAGATTAAATTTTTGTAGTGGAAGGCACCTCACTGTCTAGCAACAGGAACAAATTTACTGCTGATAGGGTTGCAAAGAGCAATAGTAAGGCAAAATTTCTGTTTAAATGGAAAACTTCAACTACTGTGTCACAATCAATCAGATTCAAGTTCCTTTACAGTATTTATTTATTTATTTATTTATTTATTTATTTATTCTTCCTTTGAAAGTAATTTTTCAGGTTTCATCTGTAAATAATAATGACTTGTGAGGCCTTATTTTATGAAAAGACTATTTGAAGTCTGCTGATGCAGTCGCTGGGGATAAACTGAACCACCAACAGAGGGAGCATCGCACTGGAGACGTTCAGATTCCTCAGTGTTTGAGAGCAGGTCGCTGAGATAATGTCTCAAAGGAAAGACAGAAAGAAACTACTGACAAAATAGATACGTTTTTAGCTACTGTTTGCTTGGTTCCCAAAAGTTGGTTCAAAAGCCAATTAAAGTTTCTGATTAAAATGAAGCTCACTAATAATTTCAGGAAGATACAGAGGAAAGAACACTGGATTAAGAAACAGAAGATTCTTCCACCAGTAAGGGCTTGCTTATTTGGGAGGGGTGCTATTAAAGCCAGCCTTAGAAAGGGTAGAAAGAAGGATGAATGGAGATATTCACTAACATAGAATCATAGAATGGTTTGTGTTGGAAGTGACTTTAAGATCATCTGTTTCCAACTCCCTGCCATGGGCAGGGACATCTTTCACTAGACCTTAGTTTCTTAGAACTCAATCTAACCTGGTTTTAAACACTTCCAGGGATGGGGAATACACGAGTTCTCTTTTAACAATTTCTATTAATCTAGGGTGCTATTTTCTCCCCTTTATATTACAAGCTATACTTTTAAATTTTTTTTCTGGCATATTTTATAGTCTAAATAATATTACCATATTCTAATAGAATTTGGGGCTTATCCTCTTCTGTTCTCTTCAGTAGTAAATAAGAAGAAAACAAAAATAAGGCATAAAGGCCATCATTTTATGTCAAGACCATCTGCTACATCATTTTGAATTTACTCCCTCTTACTGTCATTTCATTCAAAGAGGGTAGCAGATGGTGTGGAACCATCACATAAAGTACCTTAGTCTTCTTTTGTTTACAGGTATTCTACATAATCTGTCTATAGATCACTGTTAACTAGATACTCTGTAGGAAACCAATAAAGGTAGGTGACTATAATTAACAATTAATGACTCACACCCTGATGTCTTCACTTATTTTAAATTATAGAGCATTTACCAGAGCAAGGAATGTCTAAATCCTCCCAGAAGCATTATCAGAGCAAAGAATGTCTAAAAAGAGCATTAAAGTTTCAGAATTTTCTCTAATAAACTATTATTACATTCACTTTCTGCTTGTGCTGTGTGAAATCATAACTCTTTTAGAAACAAACAAGATTCTTAAGTTTAGTTTCATGTAGGTCAACATGTCTCCAGTTACCTTCATATGAAAGGATCTGCAAATAAATGCAGTGGCAGGAACAGCCACTGAAGAAAGGAGTTATAAAAGACAACATGGAATATTGACTACAAATTCTCCTTGAGACTTTGTCCTCTGATGTTTTAATGAGAAAGTTATTCTGAAGTTGTGCGTGCTACATAGCCCTTGGCGCTTAACTTAAACGCCCTAGCCAGAAAACCATAATCAATTAAGAGAATGAAAGAAAACAAATTAGTCACAATGAGATTCAGAGTTGCAAAATTGGTCCCTGGTCTTAGCCATTTTTTTCAGGCAGAGCTCATCTTAGTACAGAGTGATCTCCAGAAGACAAACCAGGCAGTGTCCGTGACTGTAAGTGGGTGTCAAGAATGCTTCAGATGGATTTCTGTTAACACAGAGTGGGAAGTAACATCAAATGTCATTTGTGTTTAGGTAAATCTACGTCAGCTCAGATTTTGAATCAAGGTTTTTTATTGCTTATGCAGAATAACTGTGCGTGCACAATAAGCAGGGTAAGTCTTGCAGGGATTATGGTTTTAGTTCTGCTGAATTGCAAACAAATACAAAAGCAGGAAACAGTAGCTGAAATAAGCGATGAAAAGAACCTCTATACCAAGAGGAAATTTAATTTCACTGTTTAGTCTGTTTTACTTAAATGTGGTTAGTAACACTTATTTGGGATGCCAATGGGATACCATTCAAATAAGTGTGATATAGTTAGATTTTTTCCTAATTAAAATATTTTTATTAATTTTTTACTAAGAAAAGTACTTTGATTATATTCTAGTATGGAGACATTTTTACTCATGTCTGTGAACAAAATAACAAATGTTACTAGATAATATAAACTGTGAGATTGAACACACTAATAAATTCTATCAAAAATCTGTACACAAACTCATTTTTATTAATGTACTATAGCCTGAGCAGAAATGTAAGCCTTCAAAAAAAATGGCCATGGGATATATCTGGAGGATCAGACTCTAAGGTTAATGTGTTTGGTTGTTTAATGTGAATTTTAATGGATTTTTAAAGGTGTCATTTACTTCTTGTTTTTCACTATTTTTTTTGAGAAAATAGCAGATGCATGGAACTTTAGAGCTGTCTATTAGACTACAAGAGACGACCTGTAAATATGAAAGTAAATTAGAGAATTAAGACTCTCTTTGTAGCCTTTGTGTGAGCATTGGTCTCAGAGGCAGAAGTTTCCGATAACTTACTCCATTTTTTGACATTGACAAAAAAGCCACCAAAGACACAAGAGGGAAAAAAAGTCAGCAAAAACCTGTGATGAGGGCATAGCACAAGAAAGGTAGGACATCTGTTAAGTGTGCATTGCTTCTCATTCTTAGATCAAGCAAGCTGACAAAAAAATAGATGCTTTCATATCCATAAGATGATAGGTTTCTTTTATCATGCAAGATCAACTTGGAAGTTAAAGCAGATTTTTCTGTTGACTTGAAGCACAGACAGAATTTTCTTTGCTCTTGCTTATGCTGTAGATGTAAAATCAAGGAATGGTTTTAAAGAAATTATTCAAGTGAAATCTAAGAGGATGCTGAGCTCATAGGGACAAGGAAAAGTATCAGAATAATTTCAAGGATTTTAGGCCTGTTGTAGACTCTATGTTTGTGCCTATGTTTTCCTTTTAGAAAATAACTTGCAGCTAGTAGAAAAATCAGGTTTATGCTAGTTTATGCTAGTAAAAAATCTCTCATGTTTCAGAGACCTGAATTGAGTCAAATACATGAATATTGTTTAATTGTGCAAAGTTTCATTGTCCAGCATTTTCTTTTGAGAACATTAATAGTTAGCTGCTTAGAAAATCTGTCATGGTAGCTTAAGACATTTTTTGTCCTACAGGATGTGACTAAATCACTCCTTCTACATTTCTTTTTTTGATCTTCATGTGACATTTATTTCTTTTAATGTTTCTACTTGTCATTCTGCTGCTCATTTGCTTTTGTAATACCCAATTTTACAGACAGATGATTAAAATTCTGTTTATTATACAAGCAGGACTTCTATACTCCACATGGAAGTCAGATAGAAAATGCATTTGATGACTAATGGTATGTCTGTGCAATCTTGTTATTTTGAAATACATTCCAGCATCCCATTACAGAAAAAGTAATGAAATCAACTGAGTAGACCAGGTTCTGTTAAAATAAACAAAAATGCTGGTAGGGAATTTTTGTCCTGTTTTGAAGCCAGATTGTTTAAAGAATTCTGCTGTTCTCACTTTTAAATTAATTTCTCAGTCCTAAATTAATTAGAAGTTTGATTCCTGAATGCATATATTACCACCCTCAGCTACTACAGCAAACTCTTATACACAGGTTTTTAAGCGCAGTACATAAATGGTGATGCTGTTAGGCAGAATGCATAGTGCTGACTTGTTTTTTATCATTTCAGAATTTCCCTTTCTTATAAATGTGTGACAAACTGTTATAAAACATACACTTCAAAGTCGTACAGCTTGCTATGCTCATCCGACCCAATTGTTCAGACTGACCAGGCTATAACATTAGCATAAAGAAAAGAATATTCGTGATCAATAACATCATCCTCTATATATTTAAGACAAAAAGATACTCAAGATAGCATATAGTCATGACTACATTACTTTATATTTGTAGATAGTAAGCATCTGGTTTGTGAAATGCAGTTTTAAACCAGTAAATACAGCTCTGTGTACCAAAAAGAATCTGTTCACTGATAAGAATTCTGTTTTTCTATGTACCTTGCATTATTTTTAATGTACAGCTTCTTCTCTGAAAGCCCTTCTCATCTGACTGGCATTAAAACATCCACCTAAAAAAGCACAGAGAATCTTTTCTATAAAAATTTTCTATCTCAAAGGTTAATAACATGAGGATAGCGTCCTAATACAGTAATTTCTTTAAAAGTGTTTAAAAGGCTTCTTTGGTGATTTAAGCTGTCTCCAGTGACGGAATGTGTAGGTGGAAGATAACAAAATCTACAATTATAGAAAAGATCTTCTTAAAAACCCCTAAGACATATCAAATCTCTTATCTCTTAAATTTTGACTGATATTATTTATATCTTTCAGGGCTTAGTAGTTAGAGCTATATGTCAAGTACGTACTTAACTTTTTAAAACAGAAGCTAGTTCTTTAAGTCCCACATTAAGAGTCAACTCATTGCAAGGATAAAACATTTTTTACATTGGATCCTGCAGCTAGAAGCCATCCTAATTCCACTTTCTGTCTGCTTGGGAAAGAGTAAATCCCCCACTATCTCTACCCTCACTATCTACCTCTGTCAGAAGCAGAGTACAAGGGACAACACTTTCTGCTGCTTTATCACTCATCCTGGGCAGACATGAGAGCAACCAGGCTCTACTTCAACACAAATATTATAAATATATTTCAGAAGCTTTTCCATTGGTTCTACCACCAGTCTTGGGGAGTACCTTCCACCAGAGGAGTACCTAATTTTTAAGGCAAAAACTGCAAAAACTGTTTTAGAAAAATAAGTGCAACTGTTGACTCTCATTTCTTCATGAAATGTAAAAGTAATTACTGTTTATGAGGAGAGAAAAGGATTTCATTACAGATGTTTTTCTGCCTGTACATCTTATGACAAAATGGCCTCCTTTTATTGTTAATTTTTAATAAAAAGCCTTCTTCTGATTCAACAAGCTAGCTGGTGTAACAAATTGCATTAAACTGAGTTTTTTTTGGAAGTAACAGTTTGCTCATTGTATCATCCTGTTAGATGCTACTGCTATCAGACTTACCCTTGTGAATGTTCTTGTATAGAAAAATCAGCACAGCCTTGGAAAGGAAGGTATGGTCAGAGCTTGCCTTTTGGGGGAGAAGCCAGGTAATTTGAAGAACAGATTTTCCCATGTACACTTTTGTGTGAGTTCGAAGTGTTTTTGTTCAAAGGCAGGAAAATGGAGAAGCTTTCAAGTATTGAAAAAAGCTCCCAACACTTTTCTCAGTGAGACCTTCACTTCATTCTGGTGCACTTGGACTAGAATGAGCATTGCCATACATTAGGCATTACTCCACTTATAATAATCTAAACTTTGCCTAGAGAGAGCACATTGAGATGTGTGAGAAATTATAAATTTTGCTCTAAAGAAGCGAAAGAGAAATCATAATGCTGAGTTTAAACATGCTTTGATTGCTTAACTTTCCCAGCAAAATCTATACCAGAATCTGAGGGACAAGAGGAGATGGCCTTAAGCTGAGGCAGGGGATACTCAAATTAGACATTAGAAAAATTTTCTTCACTATTAGGGTGGTCAGGCATTAGAACAGGTTGCCCAGGGAGATGGTGGAGTTGTCATCTCTGGAGGTGTTTAAGACACATCTGAATCTGGAGCTGTGTGGTGTGGTTTAGTGGTTTAGAGGTTACAGTGTCAGTGCTGATTTGATGACTGGACTGGAGGATCTTGAAGGTCTCTTCCAACCTTGATGACTCTATGATTCTATTCCTTTTGGTAAATTATTTCATCTGGGAAGAAATAATAGCAAACCCCCTTTCCATGTAGAAATACTTGCAAAGATTTTAATTAAATATTTTATTTTTACTTAGGTAATTCATCACTAGATTCGTTATGAGAGAGTGATAGAAAAGAAGTACTGTTTTTGTAAACTGAATTATGGGGACTATTTTTACCTGCTCTTACTATCATTTCCATCATAAAGCAAGTGCAAACATATATTTTTAGTGCAAATTGTGGGCATTTTTAGTCATATACTACTGAACATACTCCTAGTATGTACTTCAATTCAAACTACTTGGTTTGAAAATGTAAAATGTTCATGGTGCCTGCAGACATTTCTTTTCAGAGCTTCCTTTTGCTGTGTATTAGTAGAACTTAAAGAAGTTACTAAACCTGAAATGTTAAATATATTGTTACATGTTGTTATATGTTAAATATGTTATTAAACTTAAACACTTTTATGTGGAGTTAACGTGCTCTGTCAGTGCTGGCAGACTATGTAGTCTTTTTTGATTCATTTAAGTTTAGCTAGATAGATTGAGTTTAAAATTTTAGGAATAAACATGCTGTCATGTTCCCATTTTGGCAAAGTGAGTAGAGATAAAAACATACTCAAAATATTTCTTTTCCATAATATGAGACTGCCTACACTAAAGGCAGGAGGGAGTAAATATGCATGGCTCTCTGAAAGAAAAATCTGTCTTCATTTGGCATTTACAATGAATCTTATAACCTCCCTCTACAAAATAATTAACCGACTTAAAGTTTTTGTGGCATTAAGTTTGATATTAGCATAGGTTTAAATAGAGGTTACCATAAAGAAACTAATCTTGTGCCTAATAAGAGTTCAATCCTCTAGTCAGTTCATTGAGGTGATCTGCAAAATCAGCCTCATCTGACATTTCTGGCCACTAGTTCCCAAGATCTTGAGATCTTGACTCAGTTTTTTCAGAAGAGTATGTTTTCTACTAAATTGCAGAGTTTTGCACAGAGTATGTGCTGAAAGGTTTTCACTGTAGTGGTTTCCCAAAGAAGAACAGATGAATTGAGCAATTTTTAAATTTTAAGCTACATGACTTTTGTTAATATCTCACTTTTTGGATCAGGGACAGAAGCCACATTATCATTTGTGTATGCTGGCTATGGATACTAGAGAAGGTAAAAAATATATGACAGAAGTATTAGTTTAAAAAACATAGGTGGTAAAATTCTATTTATTAAAAATGGATTAATATTAATATTTTATTAGAAATGGATGTATCACAGAACAAAACATCTAGGAAAGCATGGTCAGTTGCCTGATCAGCTGTTTCATGCAAGAGAAGGAAAAGAATAAATTGAAGATGTTTAGAAAGCATCATCACAGACATAATTCTTGAATTCCAATTCATCTAAACCCAAATGTGTCAATGTATATTATTCAGAAATGATTAGTTAAAATCAATTTCTTATATTACTCTGTAAAAGATTAGTTGTCAATATTTTAAAGTTCATTATGATTCAAAGTCTTGAAAAAGCTTTTTTCTTTTAGGAATTAGACAAAATTAATACTTCAGGAATGACAATGCAGACTCTTTTGTGTGATTTTTCCTTACATACGTTTTAAAAACAAACAATCATAGCATTTGCACATAAAGTGTTAAATCATTTTGACAGCAGGTATATTTCAGAGTAAATGGAGAGCTGGGGAATTGTTAGTGAGAATGAGTGATCACCAGGGAAAAGAAGAAAGTAACGGTGACAGATACAAGCTGGTATGTTAGCAGGAATTAATGTGACCTGACTTGGGTGACTGCCAGGACTGTGATTGCTGCAAAGCCCCATGCACAAGCAACAAATGAGAGGAGGAGGTTCATTACTCAACTCTTCCCACCTTAAGTAAAAAAATAATCAACAACTCTGAAGAAGTTTTGGGTGATTTATCCATTAACTACTTCCAGTTTACAAAGCAAGTGGCAGCATAATTTTATCCTAGCAGATGTTACAGATAATCCAAGCAGTAAAACAGACAAGATATTTCCTCAATAGGACTCTCACTTTGAGTGCATTTCAATTGTGGCATACAAAAGAGCCTAATTATATATAAAAAGAATAAACAGTAATAAGAAAAATAAGAAAAAATAGTAAGTATTCTAATCACATCTGCAGGAAATATAAATGTGCTTTGAAGTCTCCCAATATGTTGTACGTATTTGTGTAATATGGTGTTCACTGCTAGTGGAATATCATACATGAAGAATTATAAAAAACTTTTGACTTAGAGTTGCTCATATATCATATCTATGCATATAAGAGGTCATAAATTATTTGCAGGGTTCTTTTGCTGTTACTATGTAAAACTTCTGTTAGTAGTATTTACATTATTTGGTTTATGCTTATGTTTCCACATCACTGTTGAAATCAAGCACAGAGTAAGAGAATATGGGTTTGTTGGGGTCCTGGTTCACAGAAACATTCCTGATCAGGATGACATTGCAGTTCCCTTGAAAATGATGCCTATTTATGGGCTTCAACTGTATGGCAGAAATTTTTAAAGATAAAAATTAAAATACCATTCCCTCTAGTCTAAAACAAGCCAATATTTCTACTTGTAACTTCTAATAGGAAATGAAAGTTGTACAAGTTACTACTTGTAATATTTGTAATATGGAATGAAACAGTGTGTGAATCAGAGCATCTTTGGAATTTGTATGAATTCGTGGCCCTGTGTGTATTCTGAGCATTGTCTTTTGGTGGAAGTGCTAAATAATTTAAGTGCAAGAATCAAAACATTGAAGTAACTCACCTAAAATTATTTAAATAATTATTAACATGCAGGTAGTGGATTGCTTAATTTGGACTGCATTTAGAATATCTAATTTGTTTGTTTTCTCAGAGAGATGAGTTCTGGCACCAATATAGCAGCACAATTTGAAAGACTCTGTTTTATCACACTGAGACTTGTGAATGGAAACAACTATATAGTAGGGCACAGAACAGCAAAAAATTCCCAGACAACTCCCATAAAGACAGAGAGCCAAATCTTTGTTTCAGTAGATGTTAATTTCCACTCTGTAATATTTTAATTTACATTCTGTAGTATTTACTAGTATGTGTTTCTAGGCCTAGGTTTTTCATGGTTTTGAAATATCTGCAATCCTATAGTTATTACTAATATATTCAAAAAAGGGATTTATTTTCCCAGATGCTTTAATGTATTAATTTATGTTTAAGCAGAACAGAAATTCATCCTGCAAATAATGAAAAAATGTTAGTTAAATGGATGCTGGCAGTGGCTCATGAAGGTCCTAGGAAGGATGATTCTCTGAAGCTGAAAAGAAATTTTTATAGACACATGTCCATTGTAAGATTTTTTGGACACAGAGGAAGCAAATCCTAAGGCCACAGTTTCAGTTTTGGTCAATATAGTAGATTTTGCTTCAAAGATCAATGGAATAAGTTTCTTATGGCAGCCCTGTAGGGGGGCCTCTGTTGCATCAGAGATAAATGTTTGAAGCAAAACTCTGGATGCCAATTATCAAAGCTGCTACGCTTTGTAGGAGTGTGACATGGAAGTGCTCAAACTGGATTTCCTTTGGATGAAACTTGACTGGAAACTCCATTCTATCTTTTGTTGATTGTTCAGTTCATCAGATTTTCACTAATACAGTGCTAGATGTTGGTATAGAAATTTGGAGCATGTTTAATGCCATCACATTCTCAGCACAACCACACACATTCTCCTGGCCAACATTTGCCCATGCAGGTGTAGACATATCGTGTCTGGATTTCCATTTGTATTGAGTGCCCATTATCCACAATAAAATAAAGCTTTACCCAAATGGAGAAACTCCTTCTTTGTATCTAGAAAGTCTTTAATTTCTTAAACATGCAATTACTTCCTGTTACAAAATCCTGGAATTTAATGACATAATGTCAAAGGGCACAGAATAGCAAGACATCTTTTAATTTCATGTATTGACTTCATGTGAAACATAAATCAGGTTTGTTAGATTCGTTTAAAGGACAAGTTGTAGTTCAGCAGTAGGCAAAAAACCCACAACACATGAAAAAAGCCCAAACCAACCAACCAAAACCAAACAAAAACAAAACAAATCCACAACAAAACCTAACCTAAACCCCAGTCCTGCTTTGATGAAGGCTAACCTGCAAAGGAAAACAATTTAATCTTGTGACCTCTCCCATTTTATAACAACGTAGTCAGAAAGGGAGTATAGGGTGAGAGGTTTTTGAGTTATATTTGCTGCTTAAATCTTGTTTTTTACCTTGGAATCTGAAAAGGGAAAAAATAAAGGAGAAGTAGTAGAAAAGTTGAGTTCAAAATGAGGGGTGAGGCAGTCTGCACAGGAAATTGCATTCTAACACTTTGAACTGAAGTAGGGTCTGACCTAACCACAGGTCTTGTTTGCAAGATGTAACTTTAAAGAAAGGGCTGCTTAATTCTTAGAGGACGATACATGCCACAGGTCAGGCTTCTCTCTGCCCACTGTCTTAAAGGCAAACACAAAGGACATCACACGGAATGATAGAATATTGAATTGTCTGAAGCCTCCTTTGCACATCCACTTTATTGAAGTGATATTTTTTAATTGTTAAAAGCATTTTATATTAGTAGGTCTGCATTATGCCAGCAAGAATAAGAATGTAACCTAGGACCTTTACATATTAAACCTAAACTTTCAAAAACTTTTCTTTTTTATTTTTTAAGGTTGCTATAGTCCGTTGATATATCATATTCGGAAATATGACATATTTCCAAATTGTTGCCAGATCTACCAGTATTTTACCTCAAAATGCCCTAATTCAATTGCAGCATTAGCCATTTAATGTAATGGAGAAGCTGGTTGAGCTCCACTTGACATTTGTTATCTGTGTGGCTAGGAATATTCCCAGTAACTTGACCTAACCTTTATTGCTTTAAGTACTTTAATAATATTAGAGACTGCATTTTTTTTTTAATTGCCAGTCAATTCAAGTTCCAAATCTGTCTTGAAGTGGTAGACAATGGGAAGAAAGGGAAAAGTTCTAGAACGGTCTTGTTCTTAAGGCATACTAACTAAACCCAGTGTTGTTAGCAAGTGAGAAAGCCCCATAAGCATAAGTAGTCCCAGTTCAAATAACTCCCCAAGATCTGCCTAGGTAATGAAGCTTTAACATCTGACTGCACATGAAGTTGAAAAGCAATGTTCTGTTCTCTTTAACTCAATGTTCTGTGTAACTGCTTTGTGTTTCTCATCAATAATGCAGCCAGTTGCAGCTGTCTTTGTGTTCCACCAAGCTTAACTATAAATTCATTCAAGCTTCTAAGCTCTTTTTTATTCATACCTCTGACTTAGAACAATTAATTCATTAAGTTTTAATTGCTTCTTTTATAAAAAAATCTTTGTCTTTGCAAGTGAAATATGTCTAATTTTTTTTTCTAACAAAAAAGCCCAATCAATCCCAGAAGAACAAGAAGTATGCCTAAAGAGATGCAGGGAACCTGACATTTACAAATTGTGTGCAAAAGCCTGTGGAGTAAAGGGGCTCAATAATACAGTTTTTAGGATGAAGCCAAGAGTCAGAGAGGTGCAAATGAATGGTTTGCAAATTTTCTTGAGTTTAAATGAAATATTTAGAGAAAGATTATCCTATGAATCATTACTTTGACGCATACTGATTCCCCAATCACTGTTCATTCTTTCAGAGCACTTTATTTATGTATCATTCAAGTACCCTTTAACTGTTGCTAAAGTATCATTCAAATCTGATTTGTAGTTAAAAGAATTATTTTAAAAGTGTAGAACACAGCTACCATGTCCAGAGCTAATAATGGGAAATTTAGCATTTAGCAATGAAATAATAAATACATTCTGATTTTTAGAAATCAACCTGGATTCAGCCGCAATTATAATCAAACCTATTGAACAAAAAATGAAGTTTTCTTATACAGAGAAAAAAGGAAAAGAAGAAATCACCACAGGCTTTACAGAAGTCCCCTACAAGGAGATATGGAGTGGTTACCAAAAATATGGCAGTTTTTGTGGGTTTACTCAAGTTCCCACTCAATCTCAATACCACTCAGGTACAGAGTGTTTTGAGGCAAGTGACTCAGTCCTGAGGCCTCTTTCTTCTGCCCCAGCTTCATCCACTCTTTAGTGACTTAGAGTTTCATCTTCCCTGAATGTTTCTTTGCCAAAGACTTTCCCAGACGTTATCATTAAAAAAAAAACTGGTGGAGAATTTCCTTTTTACTACAATGCTTCTTTTTCCCGCACATTTTTAGGTCAGTTCCTCTTTCTCCAGCTCTAGCCAATCACCTCCTGCTCACCCAGAGAGACGCAACCTACCTCAAAGCTCTTCACCTCTCTTGCTTCTAACAATCCTTTTACCTCATGAATTTATTTCATACAGAAGCTCTTGACAGTTCTAGCCAAGCATTCCTAACCTCTTTTATTTTACACCTTCATTTAAATGCTGGCATCGTATTCTTGGAAGATGAATGCTTTCTTCTCTTCTACCACCTCTTCAGAGACATATCTCTGACTTCTGTTTCTGATAGGGATGGAAAAAAAAATAAAAGAATATCCTTAGTGTTTCTGAAGGAAGTCAAGAGGGAATAAAAACCCAACCTCTGATAGCCTAAAATTTTGAGTAGAAACCAAAATATTTTATGAGAACAAAATGTTCCTGACCTGAATGCTGTCTTGGCCCATTTCTTTCTTATTACATGAATTCTCTGGTCTCAGGGGAAGTATATTGAGCATTAAATACTTGCCTATGCAAGGTACTAGGTCATATATAATGATTTCTCTTTTAATCACAATTCAGAGATGTGAAG
Source organism: Fringilla coelebs (assembly GCF_963513975.1). Lineage (NCBI taxonomy): Eukaryota > Metazoa > Chordata > Aves > Passeriformes > Fringillidae > Fringilla > Fringilla coelebs. The sequence continues at coordinate 42,468,689 of NC_140028.1, read as the reverse complement.
TGTGTTTTTTGGTGGTTTTTTTTAGTTTCTTTAGTTTCCAAATTGCTGCTTTCGTTCTTGCATGATACCACCCATTTATGAAGTAGTCATGACTGCATTCTATGAGTAAAGCTCATATTCCAATAGAATAGCACATCTTTGGCTTTGTGGTTATGTTGTCTTTTTCTTTCTCTGGACAATTTTGAGAATATAGTTTTTAACACTTCTTCTCCCCTCTCATCATTTTTCTGAGGGTATTCCTTTATTTCTTTTAGATTTCAAATTGTTGAATTTCTTTTTCAAGTAGTTTGCATTCTACTTACATGTTTACTTCTACTTACAGGTTTACTTCTACTTCCATGTTAAAGTCATTCAGCTTTAAAATAACTTAAATACCCTAAAAAGAAAGTATTCTTCATTTTCACAGTTCTATAAAAAGTAGTTCTATATTTCTGAGCTTAAAAAAGCTTCAGATGCTTAATATATTTTCAGTTACTGTAAGCATTCTGAATACATGTGCCTTATGTCACTACAGATTTCTAACAAGGTGATTTAATTCCACTTTCATTCATAAAATAGCTCACTACTCATGTAGGAATAATATCAATATGTCAGTATATTAGAATTTTTTATGTGGACATAAAATGCAATCAAAACTATCAAAAATGGGTTTAAACCCTACTAAGCATGTAAGAAAACACTTTTTGAGAGGAAAAGTGGGTTCGTTGTAAGCAGGCTGTTTTGGGAAAGGGAAGGAGTTCTGAGTGGAGAAGGCATGAAAAGAGAAATAAAATGTTAATTTACAAAATCTACATTTACTTCCATCTTAATTAAAAATAAAGAACAATAACATTAGCTGTGCATTTGACAGCACTTCTTTTTTCAGCACTTCTGAACAATAATCCATAGTCATGCTTTAGTATCCTTTTAACAAGCAGAATTTACAAATCTGTCAGTGATTTGAAATGCAAGGATAAACTACTGAAATATTTAATGCTAAGAAAATTCTGCTCATTCAGATGTTTAGAACCAGATTGCCCAAAGGATTTCAGAAAAAAGATGACATTATAAAAAGCCACCTTGTTCTCTAGAGCATCGAGATTCTACAAACTTTTTCTCTGCAGGAGTTATTGTCCTTTAACCTTTTTAGAAGAAAGCTTTATTTCCTTAGTATTTTTCTGAACATAGCAAGCTATAGTTCAATATTTTGTATTTCTCTCTCTATGATGATCTACATTTTCTATATTATTTCAATGTCTTTTTGTTCTAAGCTGTCATAATGCATTCCAAGGGAATAATTTTTTGTCAGATTTCGTTGCTGTTCATGTAGTCTATTAATTTTTAAAGAAAAATGAAACCCTATATAAATAAAAAAAAATTCACATTTGGGATAATATTTTAAATATATTTTTTCTATTTTCTTAAACATATATAAAAATTAGATTTCCAAGATTAGAATTTTAAAGTAGAAACTCTTTAGGCATCATCTTGGTTTGTTGAGAAAATCAATATAAAAATTACTTTCCTACTTTTGAAGCACTGAGACATAGAAGATAATTACGTCATTTTACTGGTTTTGCTATATTTCACACTACAATTTTCTGGTTACAACTCAGCTGTAACAAGCAGTTACAGCTCATACTGAAAGGAGAGTGGGTTAATTTCATATCAGGATTTTTGGATAGGAGAGAGAAGTGTATGTACCTAAACTGATTGTAAACAAGATATTTAATTACCTTGTTATATTTATGGGTATTACTTCACTACATTACATGAAGATTCAATATAGGAGAGAACATGAAAGAATGGTTGTTGCAAATTTGGTTTTAAGTCACAAAGGTGACTTATGCCTCTCATGCCTCCTTTGACTATGCTGATAACTTTTTCCTGCAATAGGCCAGGGACCAGGAGGTGAGGAGCCCAGGCTTTTACTATCATGCTGAAAGAGCCCTACCCTCTAAAGGGATACCTGGATCTTCATGGCTGGAGAAATGATGCTGATGACATTATTCTTCCTATGCACTGCTGATCACAGAAATTGTTGTGGCAACTGTGTTAGTTCAGAGCACCCATGGCACCACCTACTATTTTCTGTATTTTTATTGGTGCATCCCAGAGCCCAACCAGGTGTTGAGAGTTAAATATAAAGCTTGCAGTTAAGTTCTTGGTTGGGGGAGGAGTTGAGGAATACCATGTAACACACCTTTGAGTTTATTCTGCTTCCATTTATTCATAACCTTGAACACTAAAAGAAGAATTTACTCATTTTTTATTGGCTGCTATTTTAGCTAACATACAAGAGTGCAAACTAGGCATTGTAGGCCTCTTGCTGAATGAAAAAAAAATAGCTTTCATGTTGTTTCTAAGCACTGATAAAAGTGCAGCAAAGGCTTCTTTAGCCTGTCCTTTGCCATTTAGCACTGGTTGATGAAATACTCCTATGAAGTCTCCAGCAGAATGGGTTTGGATATCTTTATGCTGCCCTTATGAACTGCCACAGCTTCAGACAATTTGTGGAGGAGGCACAAGCAGAAGCACATAGGATATACACAGAGTGACCAGTTGCTTATATGTATCTTTTGAAAACAGAAAGCCTGTAATGCACAAAGAGAAAAAATACTTCAGTCCAGGGCAAGCTTTTAATAGCACAAGTCAGCACATGTTACAAATAGCCTGAACTTAGCTGAACCTATGATTCAACTGCAGGGGTCATGATAGCTGCTTTCTCTGTGGACCCTGCACAGATTTGGTTAGAGAAGAACCAGTGATGGATAGATTATACAGATAGTAACTTCTAACATGATGTTATGTTTTCAACATATTTCTTTATACTTTCCGTGTACTTCCCTGAATCACGAGAGTGAGTCAGTTACAGAAAGTAAAGCCAGTGAGCAAGTTCATCCAGAAAACTAGGGCTTGTTTGACATAGCACAAAGTAAATGTGAGGGATTTTGGACCATTACCTGCAGAGATAAATGCATGGTAAAGAGGAAAGTTTTTTCAGTAAAAGAAGGAGCTTGAGATATGGACATTTAATGAAATGGTCCTGAATATGTTTAAATTAAGGAAGAAAATAGATTAAGTTGGTAAGCTTAAAGGATGACCTCCTAATGGGAAGAGCACACAGCAAATAACCTCAACAATTTAAAGATAATTAATAATGTTGCGAACAATTTGCACATGACAGGGTTGAAAGAATAGTACCACAAAATTCCTTTTTTGGTTGAATGTAACTAAGAGAATCAGGTTTTTGTTAATCTTAGCACCAGAAGCTTTTGACTGTTACTTTAAGGCTCTTTCCATTAGTGTAATGTGTAATTGTTAATAAATTCTGCTGTAAAAAAAATTGGCTTCATGTGTTGGGGAGATTTTGTGGTTTGTTTACTTATTTTCATTTATTTGTTTTTGTTTTGGTTTGATTTAGTCTTTTTCTGCTATGAAAAATCAAATTATAGTCAAACCAGACCAAAGGGAAAACAAAAAATTTTGAAAAGGGAACTAGGGAGAGCTAATGAGGACTCTAATAAACAGCTGGAAAATTGAAAATCTAATATAACAAAAATAGTGGAAAAATTAAAACATATAATCTTTGCATACACTCACAAATATTCAATAAATTTAAGCATAATCCTCTTGATTTCTCTTAAGAGCTCCATAAGTCTGTATAAACCTGCAAGCTATTTTGAATTGCTGACAGGTATATTGAGATTCCTTATCCTTCAGTTTAAAATTGAAGAACTAAATGGACATACTACATTAACCTCAGAGGGAATGCATTGATTTTGCAGATTTAGGCCAATTACAAGGTGTTTAAATCATTAGTAAGATGGAAGCTTTTGTTAGTAGAGCAGAATTGTGAAGAGATATGCTGGCTCAATGCTCGCAAATTACTTTTTAATACAGAGTAGTGTAAAATAGATTCTATTTTGGAAGGAAACACCCTGAGGATAGAAAACAATTTACTAATAGAATGTTAGTGCCTTCTTTCTTACTCCTCAATATTTTCTAAGAATTTAGAAAATTCTAAAGACCTAGAGCTGAAAAACTAACTTTATATCTGTTGAGAACATATTCAGGAATAAAATCTAATTGAAAATCATGTTGCACGATTTTATAAAATAGTTACATGATTTACTTTCTCTTTATATTTGTTGGCAACCTGGCTTTTGTTTTATGACCAAACTGTGTGGCATTTTTCATCAAACTATGAGATGAGGTAAAATGAGGACTGCAGGTAGCTCAGTGGCAGAGTGAAGTAATGGATTGCTAAGTCATTCTTTCCTGCATGAAATATTCAGACTCACCTATGTCTATTTCAGTAGGTACTATGCAGAAGAACTGATGATGCAAATATTTGCTGTTGGTTTCTTTATCTCTGAGCTATGCATGAGGTTATACACTCAGAATAAAAGCAATAAACAAGGAAAGAGATGTCTTGTCTCTCACTTGTAACACTCTAGGCTTAAAACTATATCCACTACTGGCTTCACACTAGGTCCTTGTGCTTCCCCTGTGCTGGAAAAAACTATTTTCTGTGAGTCCAGAAAACAGTTTGTGTTTCCTACAAAATGTCCAGCAGGTTTGGTGAAATTTGTTGTTTCCCAGTAACTTCACCAGGAGGAATAAAAAAACAGAGATGAAATAAAATGGCAGGGAGAAAGCCAGGATTTCTGCTCCAAATTAAAGAGCATTTACAGATCTGTGAAAATTTTAGCTGCAGAGAGCTTTTTTTTTGAATGATCTTGTCACTGGAAAGAGATAATGGGTAAACGGATAGCTGAGAATCATTGGATATTCAGCAACATAAGTAATTTTCGGGTTTTTTTAAAATCTTAACTTACACTTAGGACATGGAATTCCAACTGTAGTGAATATATTCTATACAGACATCCAGGAGAAAAGTTTAATAGGGAAAGATATCAGAAATACATCTGAGATAAATAATAGCCACTTATTTTAAGCCCCACATGATGAGTTGATTACAGATGCCATGTGTCCTGAAGTGACTCTAACAAGCACCATTGTCAAATGACTCAATGAGTGATCTGAAATAATTTTTTTTTCTATGTTTCAGCAGCAAGGCTCAAAATGATTGAATTTCAAACATTTAAATTTATAACCTGGATCACAAAAAAAAAAAAAAACAAAACAACAAACATCAGTTTTTTGTAAGGGTTAGATTGATTGGTGGAATGCCATGAAGCATCCCTTAGAATAATTCATCATTGTGATGAAGTACATTGTGATGCCTACATTCTGTTTTCCATCTCTGTTTAAAGAGATAATTAAATTGAGATGCAATAATTAACAAATATTTGTTGGATATATAGATATAAATGGATCATTTTTGAAATATATTTTATTAATGCCAAATTTTGTATTATGATGTAATCTGCTGAGGAAAAGAATGCCCACAATTTTCTTTAATAATTTTACCGTGACAGTTTTGTCCCTCAGAAAAAATTACAGATTGGAATATCTAGATAGGAAAAAAACTAACTGTATGAGTCCTCAGTACTGTTGATTGTTTCTGGCTCATGTCAATATAGACAACACCTCAATTTTCTCATGTTTAATTACCATATATGTATTACAACCTTCATTTGCACTGCTGCTTCTGTATTGTAGGAACATAAGGCCAGTATTTTAGGGGCTGCTTCTGATTTCTTATTTTTGTAGCACATTATGTCTTTTTAAAAACTATATAATGCTTATTACTATGTATTTTTTCCATCTTTCATGGCTCTCAGTAATGTCAATACATTGGAAGCTATTACAGAGGGGATTCTTCTGGAACTGCAAGTACTTTGACCACTGTCTCTTGATTCTGACTGACTGGGGCATGATTTTGTTAGACAAGCCTCTCTTGACTGAAGGCCATTTCTTTGTGCTGAAGATGGTTGAAATTTGGTTGTGTTTTTTGCCTTCTGAAACATGGAAAACTAGGAATCTCAGAAACAGAGAAATATAAACTAGACCATGAAGACAGGATAGAGGCTATAACTTCTGCTGAAGCACTATCACTACAGCAGCATGAACTTAATTCTTCATGATTAAACTGTGTTATTCATAGAAATTTTGGGGTAAAATTTATAGTAGGAAGTCCTAAGTCACTCTTTTTGTCATAGATCATGCAGTTTAATTTGACCAGCTGGACCTTGGGAAAGAAAAATTAATTACCATTCCCTCTTGTGTGCATTCTGAAGAATGAAAATAATGTAAAAAGGTCTTCAGAATCACTGGGGGTCAAATAGACGCATTCATGTGAATTTGACTTACCTGTAAGCACATTTGAAATTAGAGGCAAGTTTTTTCTAGGACATTGCCAGGTTTTCTAAGGAATCTATATCAGCTCAAGGAAGAAAAAGTGTGATAAAATATGGCATATGTGCAGGCATCTTAGCTATGCAAGAGGACGTAAGGTAGTAACTGACTGCAAACACTGACTGTGTTCCTTTCTAGAAAATGCTTAATATAGAATCATGTGTATTCATTTTTCCTACTTTGTAGATTTAGTTATGAAATAAGTAGAATGCTTATGAGGACAGAACTGTGTCAGGTTTTATGACTATTGTTCCTGGTTTATACTCTGGTCTGTCCAGGCTATAAATTTTCTTGATTTATGTATTGTTTTGACAGTTGTCATTTTTAAGGGAGTATTTCTGTTCTTGTGAGTCCTGATCCTTTGGAAACTCATAATTTAAGCATTAAATTGATTTTATCTATTTATACTTTCATAAAAACTTCTTGCATGTCTATGTAATTCCATACAAGATATATGGCAGCAACTGGGACTGCCTGCAAAAACAGCAGCTGTTTAAACATCAAGTATCATGAGAATACAAAAATTGTGTATTCAGAAGAGCTGATTGTAATGATTTGTGCAAATTTTCATGCTTTTGTGGTTTTGTGCTCTTTGAATGTAAATGGAGACACCAGCTGAAAAAGTTATACAGGGAGAAGGGTAAGCAGCTTTCACTCCTTAAAATAATCCTTGCTGTGATAATATTTGTTGCCTTTAATGCTCTACCTTTTTTTCTTCCCCTTCTGCTCAATGTATCACATGTTCTACGTCAATACTTTACGATGAAATAAATTCATATAGACCATCGCAATCATAAAATTAAAGACATTTGAAATGGGCATTGTATTTTTGTACAAAAGTAATTATGGAACTCTAGTTTAGCTTGTAGTGGGTAGTCTGTAATAATTGGTTGTTACAGACAGTAGACAAGAGAGCCCCTACATAGAGTGTGAATAGCAATTCTGTCTTACCCTGGTGCTTCACACTATAAATGAACATGTGATTTTATTGTCAAGAGCTACAGAATATGTACACGTTAAATTGGTGCTACACCTGCTGCAGAGAAGCAAAGCAGTGGTTAAATGAGGGTTGATCAGATTTGAAGAATGGCATAGGGGTGTCTGATTTCTCATGGTGTTTCTTTTGCTATTCTGGTATTCTTCAATTTTGTTAAATCAGGTCTTCCTTTTCATTTTATTTTTCACTGCTTTCTTTTCCCATAATCCACTTTTCTGAGGTTTATGCATGTTCTGCAGAGCTCATTGAGTCAGAGGTTTTATCACCTCATGTTATCACATCTCCCACAGACAGCCAACAGTCACTTGATGTTTCCTCCTACTTGTTGCCGACTTCAGACCATTTCAGTGAGGTTTTTTTATCATCACTGAATTGGATCAAAGGCAAGTACCTAATTCTTTATAGCAGGGGCATATTTTTTTATTATTTCTTTGTCTATTTTGTCAATTTTTGTGACTGGGTTTTGGAGGGATCAAAAATGCTTGCTGAATAAAAATTCATCCCTTTGATTGTGTAAAACAGATTGCAATTGGTGATGGCTACAAAAGGTTTTAGGAAAAATCTGTCTTTATTTTAGCCTTGTGATACTGCTATAGAGGCTGTTTGACTCATTTTAAGCACCAGAAACTAGTTTGTTGACCAATTTAATATAGAGCTGAAAATAGGTCTTCATTTTCTAGATCAAATTATGGTGTAGGAAAAGGTTTTTTCAGATTTTCGTGCTCCTAGCTGCCCAGAGTGAATGTTCTTGTTGCTTGACAGAGCAGGGCTTAGTTATATTTTCAGAGCCTAGGGCAGTGCAGAGTGAAATGAACAGATAAAATAATAAAAAGTGCCATGCATTTTGCAAACAGAATGGATGGATGCCCATGGGAGCCTTGCTACTTCCAGCAATATTTCAGAACAATCCACTGACTCCACGTAAAGTTGAGGAAACTCCAGTGCAACCTGCAGAAATTCAATAAGCTAATGCAAAGAAATACTAAACCACAAGTTCAGAAAAACAGTCTATTGATACTGGAAAGAATCCAGAACAGGGCTGTGAAGATGAATGAAGGACTGGAGCATCTTTCCTTTGGGAAAGGCTGAAGACAGCTGGAATTGCTCATCTTAGAGAAAGCTCAAGAGGAATCTCATCAATGTGTGCAAATGTGTGAAGAGAGGTTGTAAAGAAGGTGCAGCCAAACTCTTTTCAGTGGTGTCCAGTGACGGGAAAAGAGGCAATGGGCACAAACTGAGAAACAGGAGGGCCACTTTGAACATTGCCTGTGTTGTCCAGAGAAGTTTTGCATGTCCCTTTTTTGGAAGTGCTCAAGGCCACCAGCTGGTTATTTGAGCACCCCAGTCTAGTGGAAGGTGTTCCTGCCCAAGGCAGGGGTGTTGCAACTGGTGGTCTTTAAGATCTATTCCAACACAGCTCATTCTGTGAGTCTATGATCATCAAGCACTATTTGCTGGGAGGATGACTGGGTACTGGCACAGGTTTCACAGAGAAATTGGGAAACCACCTTCTTTGAGAATATTCAAAAACTGTCTGGAAATCATCCTTAAAAAGGGGTTCTAAGTTCTCCTATCTGAGCAGGATGTTTGAAACCTGTGCTCTCCAGAGGTCTCTTCCTCAAACATTCTGAAATTTTTAGATTCTACTTCTAAATTATTTTTTTATGCATCATTCATTCAGTGTCAGTATGCATACATTGTTAATTTCTATGAAATTCTGTTCTTTTATTTCAGAGAACCTCAGAAGAGGGATGATGGGCATTGATTTATCTAGCTCACAATTACTTTCAGAGATGTTTTAAATTATACAGAAAAAGAGATGAAAAACCATACAGTAGAAACCGAGGGACTTGTACTCAGTGTGTTTGTTAGAGCTTTGTACACATGCCCTGACCCTCCATCTGTGTTGTAACCAAACAGGGATGATATATTATCATGACTGCTTTTACTTGCAAAGTAGCAGCATAAGGAGCAACATTCTTCTCTTCAGTTCCCTTTGTTCCCTGATTCTGGTGAAATTTGTAAGGTACAGATCAGTAAAAATATTGCTATTTTATGAACAGAGGTATTTTTAAACCATTAATTTATTAGGTAATTTTTTTTACTGTCAAGGTGCTAGAGGGAGGCTACAACATTCTTCATTTCCCTTCTCCCAGGCTGGTAGATTGGCAGATAAAAATAGAATTTCTGAAATTTTTTGTGGAAGGTTTAAATTGTATGTCCAAATTATCTTTTCTGTTATCCATTCATTAATTTTTCCCTCACTGCTTCTTAAAAGGGAACCCCCCCACACACACACTTCCTTCAATGTATGTCTGATGGGAGATGAAGCATTTTTTGTTGAGGTCATTACATAAACACACTTGAAATTATTTACCTTCCCAAATTCAATGATGAGAACAGTTTTCTTAGCTAATTGTCTATTTCCCATATAAGTATTGGAAGCTATATGGCCTACAATATTTCTGAAGACATAGCCTTTGCAGAAGACAGAAGAGTGTCAGGGGGCTGCATCTATAAAAAGGCAAGTCTTTAACATTTTTGCCCCTAGTTGACCAACAGCCTCTAAAAATGAGGCAGAGTGATTGATATTTATGTGACTTCTGCTGAGGCTTCAGAGTTTCTCCTCAATGAATACTTTACTTTCTGATCTTTCTGTATTTTTAGGGAAGATATTCCCTTCAGATGGAATGCAAACATCTGACAGGTAAAGGTTTGTCTCTCATGTAACTGCACTCATTTTTCTTCATTCTTTCCAATGAGCAAAACTGTAGAGACCTGTAAAGTCTTTCAGAATTTACTGGTGATTCTTGCTCTTTTTTCAAGGTTCTTTATACATGTTACCATCAAAAAGAAAAAGGTACTTCCAGTAACTGCATCCTTTTATCTGACAGGCTTCATAGAACCTCCACAAAATATTTTTTCTCTTTCTCTCCAGGGTCAGCTTTAATTTCTTCTGGCAAAAGAACTATAGCACAATGTAGTTGCATTTCAATTTCACTGTAGGGGAGGTGTGAGGAAAATTAATGTGCATTTTCTAAAATTAAGCCTGTTCTTTACATTTTTCCCTCTCCTGGGCAAGTATAAGTTACTGGCCTTAGTCTTTGCCTATAAGAATAAAAAATAAATCTAAGTATAATTTCATTACAAGGAGAAATTTGGGGTGTTGTCACAGTTTAAGTTTTTTTTTACATTTTGCCAGCAAAATAAACATGTCATATGTAAATATGTCAGTGTTAAAAAGGTAGCATGATATAGCTACAAAGACCTAGTTTTTCATAAACAGAAGTTGAAAGATGCAAGCCAGACTAAAATTTTTGCAGAATGAAAGAATGAAAATGCAAGAATGAAAATGCAAACAGTAATACATACTTCCTGTCATAGAAAAGAAATTCTTATTAAATTGAGTTTTTTGATGTATATAAGTACATTTTGAGGAAACTTATAATTTTTTTGACCTCTACTAGCTGTGCCATGCTGTTAGGCTGTTAGAAAATAAATAGAAGAGAGAATAATTTTTACTCCAAATAAAAAGGATTCATATCACAATGTCCACAACAGAAGCAGTGGTCTTCATATTTTGTTGGAAACGACAGTATTTATTACATTGGGAAAAATAGATGCAGTTATTCTGTGTGCTGTATGAGATGTGTTTCTTATTCAGGATTAAATATTTATCCTCAGGATTATAGATATTGCTGTATCCCAGCAGGTTAACTTGGTAGTGCTTCACTTCTGGCCAGTAAAAGTTCTATAGTGAACAGAAGAATTCACCTTCAGTATTGCCAGAGATACACAGTGTTCCAGGGGAGAGGCTTTCTAAAATTTTTTATCTATTTTTTTAAATAACGAATAAAATTAAGCCAAATCTTTCAAGATAACTTGAAGGAAATGAAAGAAGAGGTAAGACCAAAAAGTACAAATGAAATAAGCTTCTTGCTGGCAAAATTGAAATATTAAATTTTGGGAAAATGAGACATTGTAGATGGAAATTGAGACTTCTGCATTTAAATTTTAAGTAACATTTTGTCAGGTGAACTGCTTAAAGAAAGTTCTCTCTTGTCAGAAACTGAAAAGAGTCTGACCCACTGACATTAGGACTTGGAGACGGTAAAGTCTTGTCTTACTCTGTTATATAGGTTCATAAATTATAGTTTATATAAATGCCTAGGGAGGGCTTATGATCCTTTAATTACTAGAGCAGGTAAGCAGTTCTACAAGACTGAAGATCCCAGCATGCATGTAAAGAATTATAAATAGCATATAAAAAGCTAAGGTAAAGGAAGTACACTTACATCTTAAGGCATCTTCTCCAAGTCATATGCTGGATTCAGAGATAATTAATGCATTATGAAAACTTCTGCTGTAAAATGGTGAGAAAAACCATCTATTCAAACCATATTTTAACACATTACATTTTCATTCTGTTACTATTATAATCTTTATGAAGTTTGGGGTGAAATTTCGATGTCAGGTCTTGTCCTGTTTTATAACTCTTTTTTGGGTATGCGTCTGGCAAAGGCCTTCTCCCATTTCTGACTTGTGGATTTTTTCAAGCTGTGTTCTGCATTCCCTGCTCTGAAAGACTCATACTCTTTTCTGTCCAGAAGAAAGAGACTTTGCTAAATCCCCAATTAGCAACTGAGGACCACTCTGCAAATGAGATAATTTCATCTTGTCTCTCTCCATACTCTTTCTTTAAAAACTCATGATTTCATTCTTCTTTTTTTTTAAAGTCACAGATTTTGCCTCGACTGCCACCCAAACTGAGGGTGGGATTTATCTGTTAAATTGCATCTGTTAATGTAATATAATGTAATGTACAGTGTGAACCCCTAATCTATTGATGTCTTTTATAAGTCACTTTGAAAAAGTCCTTTATTTGAAAATATTCTGACCAGAAAGTATTCAATTTTAATGGAGGAATTACTTCTGGGTTTTTGCATGCATTCTATATATTTTCATTGCTCAACTTAGCAATTTTTAGCTCTTAGATATTCAGTTATATGAAAAAAAAAGTCCCAAACTGTTTTATAAATATTAAAAACTAAAAAAGGTAATCTCTGCTATCTCATCAGAGGAATGGTCAGGTCTAAATCTTTTATTGTCTCTGAAATTTTAATTTCCAGCTTTTCTGTATAGAATCCAATGTGTCTGTTTAAAACCTTGGAGAGTTAAAAACCTCTTCAGAAAGCACCTGAAGAGTGAGTCAACAGTCTCATCATTAATGCATATATGCACATAAAATACATTTATAAACTACATATATATAAATATATATGCAAATATATTTATAATTTTTTTCAATCATAGCTAATGATAGAAATATAAGACTTTACTAAGGTATATTCATTTTAATACTTAAAGGATCTGTAACATCTATCATTTTTTGATACTAGAAAGATGTGATTGTAAATATGCTTTTTCAGCCCTTCAGTTCTTGGAGTCTCCTATACAATTTTCACAGGCATTGTCACAACAACTGATGGAAAGCCTCTCAGGCATTTTTTATAATAGATTTTTGTTAACTGTCCTCATTTTTGACTGGGGCTATAAGAATGTGGCTCCAGTGAGCCTTTGTTTCTCCAGTTGTTGCATGACAAGCTGCTTTCACTCTGAAGAAAGGGGAGCAGTCTGGCTGTCTCAGCTGTGTATGTTTTGTTTTCCTCAAGATGATTTGCAGGACCTACTCCCTATTTCTAGATTTCCTTTCCCCTAGTCTGAAAGGATTCCATGGTTGTTGGAGTGCATGGAAGAGAAGCCTCTCTGAGCTCCTCAGAGAGAAAAAAAATGCAGGGTTTGAATTAAAGCCTTTAGAGGAGCTGAAATATATTAAGCCACACAGACATGAAATAGAAGTGTAAGTTTTAGTTTTAAGCAAATAGAAACACATCTTAAGTGCCTTAAGAGACTGTGTTAACTAGAACAAGCCCTAAAGCCTAGTTTAAAGTTCAGTGGTGTTATTTTTCACAAGTTTAACTTAGCTCCGGACATAACAAAAACATAGCAGAACTTTGCTTGCATTTCCAGAACAGGTAGAAGTATGTGGGTAAATAGATAAAACTATTCATGTAAGTAGATAAACTGATATATGTAAATTTTAAGTAAGAAAACATATAGTACATTTGTATAAATAGATAATATTATATACATAGTTTTTTGGTAAGAATGGACATTACTTTCATACTACTTTTGCACATTAGAATTAAGCTTAGATTGGTGTAAAAAATGCTTTAGAATTGTGCTTTTAGCTGATCAGATGATTTATGAATAAAAACCCCCTGTATTGAGGTGCAAGGGATAGAGGAAGAAGAAGAAGAAACTGCAGGAGCTGATGCTGCTGTTCTGCTTGAAACATTGGGACTTTATGCCAGAAAGCTTTTAGCACAGACTTTAATACTCTGAACTCCTTGCCTTTGAGACTGATGTATTCATCCAATAACAACTTTACTATAACCAACCACTGCTTTCCTCTCTTTGAAGACCCGAGACCCACGAAAACCTCGACGCTTGGTGTTTTATTTCTGACAGCATTTCTTAATCTTCATGCTTCCTAGCTATTTCTTGTCAAAAGGATTGAGTCTCTCCTTATCTTTCTCATAATCATTGTGAGATTGAAAAAAGAGTATTACCCATGCTCTGGTGGGGGGAACACAAGGGGTGCTTTCTTACCGACTGCCAAGCTCCATTTTCCCCTTGGCTGGGTGATTTCCATCTCTAGAAAAAAAGTCTTAAAAATTTTCCAGGTAGTAGAAAGTTCAGAAAATACTAATTTTAATTTGGCAATGCATGACATTGGTATGGAGTAGCAATAGTGGCATTTCTTTCAATTGCCCTCCCACTACACTGTGCAGTGTGCAATGCTGCACTGTATCTATTACAATATTACACTTTCTAAAAGGGCTTAAATAACATAATTTCCTAAATGTAAAAGATGATTTTGAAAATATGTGTAACAGATTTCATCATGACTTATAAAATTGAAACATAGTCACTGAAGAGCAGAGTTCATATTTCCATGATTACACCAAACCAACACTTACTCATCAGAAATGTAGCCTATTGCTAAACATTTAGCTTATAATTATTAGGCAATAGCTCACCTATATATGATTTTTTTTTGATCAGAGACTATTTGTATATTTAATTGCACTGGAAAAATACTCTTACTTTTAGACAAAACATCTGGCAGTTATTTGATAAGAAAAAAAAAAAAAATCTCTTTTCTTACCTCTTTCTGGAGACTTGTAAAGGGGAATCTTGGCTCCCAGCACTCATGAGTTTGGAAAGGTCTGTAAACTTTATTATGTAGATCTTGCTTTCAGTAGGAAAGGTAATGCGAGTTATTAAGCATTAAATAAATCAGAAAAAGTAACATAGGTACGTATAACAACAAAAAATTATCTTCCAGTCCTAAGTCCTAGTGAAGATGAAATTGATTGCTCCTCCAATGGTGTCATAATGGCTGAAGGAAACCACAGGATCTACAGTGAATTGTTAAATAACAATAAAATTGCAAATTGTTCTTTATTCACTTCGTTATTGAGTATATATTTTTGTCTCCCTTGTCATAAAATAAACTTTGGAGTTTCTAAAAAGACCACAGTCCCTGAGAGGAACCTCTCCTTGGACCTGCGTCTGGGGACTGCTCATTATCTTCCATAGTGCTGAGGAAAGTTCACACTATGAAGAGAATGAGAAATATAACTTATATTATAATGAGAATATAAATATGTTGTAATTTATATTATAATATAAATGTAACTTAATGTATCTATAAGGTTGTAATGGTTTCCTGTGTAATCTGTCACAACTTTGTATCTCTATCCACAGTAATGTGGGAGCGTTTGTCTCCCAGACTGTGTTTTTGTTCAGCATGACACAAGACTGAAGGCACCATCAGAGCATCCTGAGGGTCCATGCCTGCCTCAGGGGTAGGAGCCAAGAGCCCAGCACCACAACAGCTCAGTGAGGAGCAGGGCAGCTGGGGGGTGCCAGCCTCAGGTGCTGGATGGCATCCTCCTTGAGGATGGACTGAGTTTGAGGATGGACATGGAGCCCTTGCAAGGCAGGACAGGGCTGTGGGGAGCTGGAGAACAGCACTTCTGCAACATTGCTCAGGCAGAGGCTGACAGCCCTGGTGACTGCCAAGGGCTCTTGGAATCTGGGCATAGGGAGAGCATAGTTTCATGAATTTGTAGTTTGATGTGCATTTGATGTAGTCTACTTTTAATCAGATTGGATTAGTTTATGTCTGTCATGAGTCAAATTTGACTGTATATCCACAAACTGAAGGGGACCAAGAGCTTAGTAAAGCTTTCTGGGGAAGGGTACATGAGTACATTGGGTACATACAAGGGTACATTGACAAAACCCCAAATTCTTTGATTATTTGGAATTGTTAAAGGCTTTCAAACGTTCGAGAATACAAAGATTCTAGATCAAATATGACACGATGTAACTACAAAAATATTTGGAAATTTTAGTCTCAACTGTCTTCTCGTTTCTTTCCATCTACCAGAAGCAATGAGGTTCCACTGATATCAGTGGAGAAGTGGTATTAGGCATGGTATTATTCATGTCAGTGTAAAGTCTCACTGGATTTTAGTGGTAATGCAGCTACCATAAAAAATGCATATGTCATTGTTACAGTAAACTGATGCTATGGCCAATTTAGGCTGAACTTCTGTGATATAATATACTTAGAGTCAGTAAGATACTTGTTTTACTTAATTCATTTCACAATTAGCAAGATGCATTATTCTCTAGTTTTCTTATACTGAATCAGGTGATGGGTAATGGCAACAGCTAGACAGTAGTCTAGGTTATTGCTCAAGCCACAGCTTTATGTGTATTATAGAGGAAATCAGAGAAAAACCATCATTGCAAATCATTGGTATCTCAGCTGTTCTTTCTCTCTTATTGTTGAATGCAGTAATTTATTGTTTCTAGGTAAAAACAACTCTGCAGTCATAACTAACCAAACAACCACACCCCATTTCTAGACAATCATATAGTAGATTAAAAAAAAATTTTAAAACTTTATGTTCACACTTCCTCTAAAAATCTCTACCTTCTTATTAATGGTCCTTGTGTCCACAGAATTTTGTTAGTTCTTTCATAATTTTAAGACAGTTAAATCATTTTGCACTAAATTAGGTACATAGACATTGTGCACCTAATGGCTGATTCAAAAGAAATGCCATGAATTGTTATAAATATGCATTAATTTTCTGCATTAAAATATAGTGAAACCCCATAAAGCAGACAAAGCCATAGAAACATGAAATAAATATAAAAATAGGAGGTGAGTTTACCAAACTGAAAGCATATACAAAAAATTGTAAGTCTATCAGCTCTCTATTAGATGCAGGCATATACATATGTATGTGTATGCATTTTAAATATTTTAAAAATCTGTAAAATAGCTTTGTAACTTTTCTATTACTTAATGAAATTTCTGTGCATTGCTTATTAGATTTATTAATAAGGGCTTGTCTTTGTCATGATAATGTCTCTGACTCCTGTTCACATGATGTTTTCATTTTGCAAGTTAAAAATTACATGCTTAATTATTTTTTATAATAGCTATGATAAGATTTTTTAAATAATGTTTTAATCATTATATCTTTGGAAAAATGCCATCAAGAACACTTTCACTTAAAAACCAGAAATGTGAATTGTTTCTTCAGCACGTGAAGTAAATGTCACCTGTTTTTTCCTTGCTCTGTAGTGACTTCAAAGGAAGGGGTAAAGCCTTTATACTGCTTTACCTCCAATCTTGGGAGCAAGTGTGACTTCACAGGAACAAAATCTTTTGGATTGGTAGCACAGAGACTGGTCTCACTGTTTTTTAAAAGGTGCTCTATTACTATTTAGTGGGAGTTAGTCTTAGTCTTATTTCTAACACAAAGTTTTTCAAGGTTTTTTTTTCCACTGCAATTGCTTTTGAGTTCTGATGGTTACTCAGATTCTGTGCAAATCAATCTAGTTTGGATATATTTGTTCAAAATGTTAGGCTTCCAGGATGAGAGGATAATTCATAAACCAAAGATTATGTACTTATCTGCTTTTCTTTTTATAGCCTCAGCAATGAGCTGAGGATATAAGCAACAGTTTCACAAATACAAATGCGTCTTTACCCAGTAGCATTTCGTTTCTTAATATCTGCTCAAATTCTTCATGTAATATTTTCCACTCTTATAAAAAGTGGGAAATAGAAAAGAGCAGGCATGCAAAAGGATTTGGTCCTTATTCATGTCAATCTTGGTGTTGAAAAACTCCAATATTATTGACATTTCTTTTGTGAACTGTCATCTTACTTAGAAACCTATTGTTTAACAACTTAAGATTAAATATTGATTAAAAATATTTAAGTCCTGTAAAAGTCTTCTAATTAAATCCCTTAAAAAGACTAACAGGTCAAATGTAGTGTGATAATTTATGTTAATTTATGCTTCTCAAAGACATCACAGAAAGAGAAAAGTTTTAAGCTGTTTCTGAAACATGGCAACATTCTAGTTTAGTTCAGGTTTTCAGAGAAATCTTCCCTAGCAAAGGGTAGTCAGAGAGTAAGCAGGAGAATTCTTCTTTGAAGCTTAAGAACTGGGTAATAAGCTTGGTAAATGCAATGAGCAAGGCAGGAGTTAGCAGCATGGCTATGAACAAGAGAGATGGGATAAAATGGGGTGTACCAGGGAGGACAGCAAATGGCCAAGAGTAATGTAGCAGGTAAAGAGAAATCAGTGGGGTAAGGCAAAAGAACTGATATAGTCAGCAATGTTGTGGACTGGGAAATTGATTTTTTAATCAGAATTCTGAAATAAAATTATTTGGGCAAAAGGTATGAATACGAAGGCAGCAATCCAAAAGTTCACAAAAGAGAAGATACAGGTGTTCCAATTCTATGTAAATCACAATTTACAGCTGTACTAAATAGAAAACTCAGTAGCATGAAACTCTTAATGTGGATCTTTAATGACTGTCTTGTATACCATGAAGGTATAAATTTCATCAGTGTACATGAGAAAATCCCTTTAATAATAAAAAATTATTTATTATAATATTTATAATATGTATAATTATTATAATTATAATTTATATATTATATAATATGTAATATGTATATATAGAGATAGAATTCTATATTATAAATATTGTAATTATAATGATAATATTTATAATATATATAATTATTTTTCCTTTTTCATGGTTTTAGGCAAAATCTGTACCGAATTAAATCCTTCAGATTTAAACATGTAGTACCAGAATAGAAATTCATCATTTTGCAAGCTATAAAATACTTCTGCATTTTTTGTAACAGCAGTGCTGTAACTGACAAGCAGGCTGTACCATAGGAGAAATTATTTTCAGTACCTGTGTGCATTAGAAAACATTGGTCCTGTATGGATGTGCATCATCACTCAACAGCTGAATGAAAATTTTAATATACCTAGCAACTTAAAAGAGATGGTAAAAAACCCAAATGACACACATTTATATTATTGGTGCATGAAACTGAGAAAGGTCTAATCTTGACTGGACAGCATTTGACAGTACTGTAAGAAGTGAAAGAAACGTCAGTGAATGAACTACCCTGATAAAAGCTGTAAGCACATCTGTCTGCACATTCAGTGCAAGTGTGAAATATTTAGTGGCAGAGATGATGCTTTCCCACCAGAATCTGTCAGACAGGCCCTTATATCCCATCTTGAAGCATCAATTGATAGATTTGGAGTGGTCCTAAAAGCCTCTTACAGTAAGATTTACTGAAAACACCTCTACTCACTCAAGTTGAGTAACCATAAGTGAACAAAGTAGCACAATTTGTATCTGTGATCCTTCCCAAAAGGGAACTTTGACATTCGTATTTATTTTCATTTAGATCAACCAATTAAACCTAGTAATACCCACTTTCCACCATGACATATTCCATTAAGAGATTCAAATGTGTGTTTTATAACTCAGAGGTTGAAAATCATTGCTGCTAGGAGAAAAGCTGTGGGTTTATGGTATTTTAATTGCTAAAAATGTACATTAATAGTTTCATGCCAACTTTCCCAGGGCTGCTAAAGGAAAACTTATATTAAATTGAAGATTATTCTTTCTGAAGCCCTGTTTTAGTTTCTATTGATGTCTGTAAAAGACATTCCCTCCTTGAAGCCCATGAGAGTAAGAGTCTGTTGTTGACAATTCTGCCCACCCCCCAATACATGTTTGTAGCATTCTGGGCATGGGGATGTATTCAATTTACTCTTAAGCAGCACAGTCACATTCAGCATCAATAGCAAACCCATCTATTCAGGTGGGCCAAACAGGCTAAAAAAATCAGGGTGTTTTCTTGGCTTTCTGCTGAATGAGAGCTTCCAGCTTCTGTTCCCTTTTTTAATTTGAGAAAACGTGTACAGTATTTTTTAACAGAAATAAAAAAAAAATTATTGACATAAAGTCTTATCATATTGTCATAAATCAATGAGAGAAACAAAAAAAGAGAACCTTTTGCTGTTCCACTTGATGGAGTTGTCATGGCAAGATTGGATCTATTTGATTTATGGTTGAGATTGTCAGTTGCAGAATCTGGAGGACAGTGACTAAACTCTGCAATGGTGTAAGCAAATATGACTGAAAATGAGGACAACTGTAAAGATACCAGGTAAAAGGTATTATAGCTTTAAAGATGGTATCAAAACTGGTGTCAGTACTCTGCTTTCCTCACAGTTTCTTTGTTTCCTGTTTTTTTTTTTTTTCTTTCTGCTCTGTTTAATTTATTCATACTTGTTTTTTGGTTTTGTTTTTTTTTTTGCCTTCTCCTGCCAGGACCACTAAAAAGTCATTACTCAAAGCTTCAAAAGACTTGCATCTGCAAACTAAGTCTAGCATTTGCATTTGCAATGAAGAATACTTTTCTCAGCTCAACTTTGTGGCTCAGCATCAGTGAGTTTCTAATTAGGTAATAAGATAGAGCAATCTTGCCTTAAAAGAGAGCACATTTAGGGCTGGGCCCACTTCCAGGTGGCATTTTCTTGGTGGTTGGCCTTTTCTTCTGCTTTTTTTTTTCTTATGTACATTTATAGACTTAACGTCAATTTGTATTCTTTTGAAATCTGTTTATTGAGGATTTGGGGAAGTGTGATAATTTATTAAAATAGATGTTATTAAAATACCAAAGGATAGAGAAACCTAGAAATTATGAAGATCAAAAGCCTCCAGAATTCTTTTAGATAGGTGTAGGCATTCATGGACATGAAAAATGATAGTAATTTACAGATTCTTCCTGATACACATATTTATGGCTATTTATCAGTCATCTCATATGGTGAAAGTTTAACAGTCACCATTTTAAGAAGGGGACTCTTCTCCTTGAAACTGGAGGTTAACCAAATATACATAAAACAAAGGATGATTTAATATGGCTCATAGTCTAACAGCATGTAAAAATTAGATCCCCCTTTTGGACACATTCAGGGGGGAATTTTAAAAAGAATAATCCCACAAATTATATTCTATGGCTTTTAAATATCAGAACATATAATTTGATTGAAAAGTAAAAGCTACATTCCTAACTAGTGGAAGGTATAGAAGAGGAAACTGATTCCACACTTACAATCCTTTCTTGACAATTTTCTCACCATATGGACTCAACTGAGTATTGGAAATTGTGCCATTCCTATACTTGGGTTTCCATTAATGACCTTGCTTCCATGTTCTCTTGGCAAATGAGGGCTCTATAGATGTCTTCCTATTGCTTAACTAACTCTTTCTTATCTTTTTGAAACTTTTGAAACGAAACCTCATGAATATTTGATTTTTATTTCATATGAGAGAGCTATCAGCAAGAACCATCAACTTTCTCCTCAGCCTTAAATACCTAAGTCTACCTGTGCAAGGCTGTGTCCCTCACCTCTCAACACTGAGTGTACTGTGAGAGATGCTTATAGAGTAGCAGGGTGCATTTTCCCTCCATTTGTTCACTCCATTGTTTCCTTGCAGAGCTGTTCTAGACACTTTAACAGTGAGTCAGTGTCTTCTAAAGAGCAGAAGGGCGCCTGGTATTTTTTTAATGTGGTTTTTTTAATAAAATGGGAAGTTGTCTATAACACATGCTCACTGCTCTTGTGTTAAAAAGTCTATAAAAGCATTGAACCATTTTGAAAAGTGGTTGTGCAGAAGCTTTGAAGTGTTAGAGAAGCTTTGAAGTGTTAGAGTGTTCAGCCAAAACAACAGTATATTCTTCTGCTAAAAAGACTTAGAATATCTTCTTTTTTCAATCTGCTCAAAGTTGTGAAGTAGAAAATAGACATTCTTTAAAATGCTTGTGTTGGCTTTGTCCAAGCTGTACAGCAGAGATATTTCAGGGACTAAGAGCAGTACTGACATAATGAATTAAAGACAGGAGATCATCCTTTGTGTGGCCAGTAATGAAGACTCATCTATTTAGAAATCTAAAGCTTCTTTAACATCCTCAAGTTATCTAAGACATAGAAAATCAGTAAAACATACATCATTATAAGATGGTGAAAAAATGTTAACTTGGTTTTGGTGGATCAGACTGAATTTTACAGCAAAATCACAGGCACCATCATTTAAAATGTTTCAACAGAATGGTAATTAATGAATTTGATATGCAAAATAAAGAGTCAACTGCATCCAACTAAGCTGAAGAGCATTCAGTGTGTCTGTGAGGAAAAAAAATAATCAAAACAAAAATATTGCAGTCATAAAGATTCAACCAGAAAGAACAAAATTGTGTGTTGGAATTTAGTACATTATTAATCTACCTTGCAACCATGAATCTAAAATTGTTTTGACTATGTATTCTACACAAATATTTATTTATTCACACTATTTAAAATTGTCACAATGGCATATTAAAATCACCAGAGTGAGCAAAATTACAAAGAACTGATGAATTTCATTATCATACAGATATTGTTTGGAAGAAGGCAGGCTTTCCACACTGAAGCTAATGGTTCTCTCTAATTGCAGGGATAATGGGATTGAAAAGCTACTGATATAACCATTGCCAACAGACACTTTCTGTATAGCTCAGACTCTCTCTGGTACAATGGGCGCCACTGTGTGTTGATAAAAGATTAATCATTTATATATAATTAACTGCTTGTGGAAAATACATCATACCAGATCTGACAGAATGAGAGAGGTGAGTGTGCCACAGTTCCATGTCTGCAGGTTCACCAGCAGCAAGGCTGAAGATGTATTCCTGCACACATGCGCACAGATAGAGAGCACATAAATAAACATATACACCTATATACTTATCTGGCCACAGAGATTACAGGCAGATACACAAGACACATGCAAACCCAGAAAGCACCAATTTACTCATCCTCCTCCCCTGTTTGGCTGAGCAGAGTGGAGCTCCATTAGTGAGAATATTTATGTGTGTGCATACAATATGTATGTACACACATATATTGTATAGATGTGCATACTGGTCTGTGCTTGTCCATCCACACATGAGCTGGACAGGATTCCTCAGGTCCCATAGACAGGTGGTTCTATACATAAAGTTTATAGCCCAAAGCCTCATGAGAATACTGCATTCTGCTAAGTGGCATGGATAAATGGTGACTTGATATAGAGCAAATATTTTTTAAATTATTGAAATTATTGCTGGAGACAAATGAGATAATGCTTTCTGACAACAAAAAAATTCGTTTAAAACAATTGTTCAGATTTTTTTGGTTATGTTCCTTATCCTCTGTTTAGAATGCTGAATAATGACACACATCAGACTGTAAATTTAAAAGAAATTTCCCTGAACAGTCATTCTGTCTGCATTCATATTCCCATTATCTTGATGTGTGTTCATTACAGTTTCATACAAACTCTACTTGTAGTGCTGTTGCAGCAGGTCAATGCCTTGTGACAGCTTCTGTTCCACAGCTGCAGTTTCTTATTGATGAAAATATAAACTGTCCTCAATACACAGACATCCATTTTGTAAAGCTGAAAAACAGTATAATTCCAATTTGCCCAAAAATCTAGAATGCAGATTGTGTGTTTCATAGACAGGCACAATGGTTGCATTGCTTCAATGGGAAAGGCTTGCAGTTGGAAATTGATCATTTTTATGGTGCTTGTTTGCTCTTGACAGAGAAATAGAAGGACAGGGGGTGTACATCTTTCAGATATTGCAGCTCTGTAACCTGGCATGTTAAGTAAGATGGGATCCTGAATCCAGAATTCCACTCTCAGTCCTTCTTCACCATTTCTTGACCAGACAAAAAAAAATGCTGTAGAGCTCTGTGGCTCTCTAATTGTCTTAGGACATCTGTGCAGCATCAGGATAATGGACTGGGGACTCAGCAATTTTAGACTGAAGAAGGAACTAAAGTGACTGGTTCTCTCTCACTTCTCCTCAGATGTTACCTGACAGGATATGTGAGTTCTTAAATCCTGGGACAGAATTTCAATCAATCAACCAGCCAAACCTTTCTGCTTTAACCTCTATTCTGGTCCTACAGTTTTATTTCTTTTCTTGGCGCAGTTCATGCAAGTCACCATCTAGCTCTTGAAGTCATAACTTGAACTCCTTCTTCCTGAAATAATCACAAAACTAACATGCAATGAAAACCAACATGCTATGAAAATCAGAATGAGCAGGACCAATCCTATGGACAGGTCCCTTTGTGCAGGAAAAGTGCATGGAACAGATCATCCAGTCTCTTGGTTTTCATCAGGGATTGAATACGTGCAAAGACCTTCAATGCTGCATTTCTGTCTATTTGATAGAAGTCTGACCAGTTATCCTGTAATTCTGCATGTAGCCTACAACTAAGAGCAGATGTGAAAGAACATCCTGCAAATGCAGTGCAGTGTAAATTATATTTACATTGCCATGAAACTGCATGTGCAATCTTGTTTTCATATGAAAACTGTGAGTGTATTTGGTCCTGTAAGACCAGATATTTCATATCTGTGAGCGTATTTGGTCCTGTCAGGTAACTGGAAGCTACTACAGATGATTTGGAATGTTATGTTCCGATGGAGGAAATTTATACAATAAAAAATAGAAGTAACCCTGGAACAAACAGAAAACATGCTCTGCCTACATTCAAGTCCCAAGAACTAGTGAATATTGGAGATTACCATGCCTTCAGGCAAACCTAAATTTTTCTTTACCTATATGAAGATCATAACTTCCTTTGTGAGCGTGCTGTACTAATCGAAAAAACTGATACAAAGTGAAAAACAGACCTCTTGCTAAGGAAGGAAAGGGAAATATTGCTACCTAACAACTAATCTTTTAGAGATGACATATCTAAGAAAAGATAGTTGACTTTATTGTTGTATACACGCAACAAGATTTCCGTTATAAGAGAAATAATAGGATAAGGGAAACTGAGTGTGAAGCACACAGAAACTTCTACGTTTCCTTCACTATCTGTTGATTGTAGTTGCCATGGTTTAATAGACACTTCACAACACAAAGTGCAAGGTAGGTGAAAATTTTGGGAAGTTCAATGAATATACAGGAGCTACTTTTGTAATTTTTACTTATTTTTATTTTTTAATTCTTTTTAACTCCAGGAACTTAAAATCTATGACAATATAGATTCTGAGTATAGACAGAAAACAGAGGTCAGCATGTGGCAGTTTTTCCACCTAGAGTTCTCTGACCAATTGTCAGGAAAAGAAAATTAAAATATAGAAAGCCAGGTACCTCATAATGAATGCATCGCTATATACAAATTAGTTAAATTAAATTTTCATTAAATTTAATGGTGTAAGAGAGCTGCAACTATAAGATAAAGATAATTTCAATCCCTCTAGGCATCCTCTAAGCAAATGTTTGCAGTGGCTCAGGATTTTTAATTTTGTAAATCTGGTCTACCTCCAAAACAAAGGAATTGTCTGTATTTTTCACATGTCTAGTCACAAAAAAATAGAACCTTTTTCCATAGGCCAAAATAAATATCCTACCTTTTCATGCCTCAGCTCAAGTCATGTTGAGATGATTATACAGCGCTATAAAAATGAGGCAAAATTGGATACTCAAACTGTATGCATGTGTGCACAGGAACATCAGCATGATAAAATAGCTTGTGTTTGCAATTAGAATGCTCCCTGTTAGTGGAAGTAGCATCATTGCTTTGCTCTGCTGAGCAGATAAGAGGATTTGCCACTAATCCACCAATCCCTACCCTGCTTCCCTATCTACTCACTTGTTACTATAGGTACTTTTACCTGCTGGGTAATGCACTGGCCAAGAAGCAAAAGAAGTCTGTTCTGCAGGATGCAGTCTTTCCATACATCTCACTGATACAGCAGCATCCCTTCTGTTGAAAATTGCCCTTAGATTTCCCTCAGACACCTGTGTCTGGCTGGAAAATATCTGGCTTGGAAACTTAGGAAAAGGTCTGTAATGCCTAGTGTGCAGCTGAATGCCAGGGAGGAAAAGTGAACCAGATCATTCTGACAGCATGGTAAATGCATTAAGCAGCATATCTTCAAACTCCCCATAGTGATGAAAAGCTATAAGGATTCTACTGAAGAAGGTAAAAAATATAAAGGGCTTTCTCCCCTTCATCTTTTGATTAAAAATTTATTCAAAAGACTGCATGCTCTACATTTTTGGAAGCTCTTAGCGCTCCTCAAGACTTACAATATCAGCACCTTAAGGTAATTTTAAGGAACAAAAAGGAGCTGTGCTAATCATCAGAGGTGTTTCTGTTCAAAACCAGCAGGTATTAATCAGTTGGATTTGCTTAACAGGTGAATCTCGTTAACATAGCATGTGGGAACAATTTCATCTACTGATATTTTCTGCAGCAGGGATTTAGCTATAAAGGCCATTTTTGGTTTTTAATTATTTATGCATAGCATGCAGACAATCTACAAGTTGCTGCTGCAGCCCATATTATAGGAGTGCACTTTCTAATGTATTATGGTTTTCTTTCTTTTAAAACTCTTGCCTTTTAATAAGGAAATAACAGCATCAAGAACTTATTTTAAAAAGTTAGCATTATGTGTTTCCAGTGTAACTGGTTCGATAAACAATTGAAATATAACATATAAGAAAGGGAACATTTTGTTTGTTTGTTTTTCATGCAGAGAAGTCTGGTATGGCCTAAGAACTGAACTTGAAGCCATTCTAATAAGGTAATTCAAGGAAATATCAATAAATGGCTACAGTAAATTTAAAGGTCTGCTAATTTAATTATATGGTTTTTTGTATTTTGAATTCATTATATAAAATAAAATGTAGCTGGGAAGAGAACTGAGAGTATATTCCTCTTTTAGCTCTTTTGAAATCTGAAGAGTTCTATTTGTTGGCTCATCTTTTGACATAGATTCCATTTAATGTGCACTTACAAAAAGAAGTAGTGGCTTTGCTTTATACTCTTTAGAAAAATTATAAGTGCTGTATTCTCACTCTTTAAAAATGTGGAATAAATGAGTGTACCACACCGTAACTCTGGGAAGATTAACAAAACCACAGAACTATACAAATGCTTTAGTGGTAGAGACTAAAGCACAAGAAATGTTCTGCTTGAAGAACTAAATCAAGAGCAAATAAAGCAGGATCAATGTGCATCTTATTTTTGAAAGGAGAAAAAACTACAAGAAGCTGGGAATAAAAAATGGAACTTTAAATCCAGATATTTTGGCAAAGTCAACTGCTTCCTCCATGTTCAAGTTTGTGGCATTCTTAGATGTAGGTGTGGATAAGCATTGTCTGTTCAGACAAGAAGACTTAAAGAACTTAAACTGGATTAAGCTGATTAGTATAAAATGTAAGATCAGGTTATTTCGGATTAATAGAAGTAAAATCTGTGGTAAACAAGTTTATTTGGTTTGTTTCATCTATCAAGGTCAACTTGTGTGACCATATTTGCTGTTCAGAATTTAAAAGAGAAAATATATAGTTAAATTAAACATCACAAGTGGAGTAAGTGAAATCAGGTGAAAATTTTTTGCTCATAAACTTTTACACTGGAAATGGAAATAAGAGAAATTTTCTTGTATGGGTAGTTGTTGTTTGAGGTAGTACTCAAAGCTATCAAAGGTCTTTCTCTTTTGCTCACCTTCTTATCCTACTATTAAACAAAAAGTCTTAGTTAGTAGGACCTCTGGTTCTGTTTAGGTGTAATAGCAACACATATAAATATAGAGGACTATATAAATACTTGACAGGAAACTCTTGAAAGAGTAGATTGTCTTGGCAGCGAAAGTAAGCAGCATTTTTAGGCCCTGATAACATCTGTCTGTGTTAAATCTACCCCACATAAAACTAGCACAATCTCTTCTGCAAAATTTGTTTTATATGTAGTTTTTAACTTTTTTTTATAGCATATCCTTCAGAATTATATATGCAATATTTAAATATACATAATTTCATGCACTATATATTGCATGTGATATGAATACTTTGGATATTACATAGATGTTATATGTATACAATATATATTACAATACAGGTAATGTGCATATATATATATATATACACATAAATATCTTGATTGAGATATGTATTTTAGAGTACGTTGACATCCCCTAAATTTAGGTGTCTCAGATAAGGTTGTCTCACCCAATTGTAGTAACCTGTGAGCAGTAGTGCCAGCCTTGGCATTGACAAATTTGACCTGGAGCCAAGAGTGTTTCAGAAATATAATTGTAAATAAATGGTCAGCTGGACAAGAGGATCAGTAATTTTTAAAACCTGATTTATTTTTGGTCTCATCTGCAGTTGCACTTAGGTTTTCTGAAGACTCTGTGTGTCCAAACCTTTTGATTAGCTCTATGGGAATAATTTTAAAATACCTGACATAACATACCAATATGAAAATGTCCTCTCCTTTCTTTCCCTAATTATTACTTGTTTAAATGCAAAGTAACTGATTGCTGTTTCTGTTGCAATGCAAGTCTTGAATTTCTGGGCAAAACCATGTTTCATTAAATGCAGTGCAAGGTGCTCTCAGTGTGAATGTTATTAAATATTTTTTAGTTATCAGAGACGTAAATTTAATACCAAAGAACTAAATCAGAAATAATGTGAAGAAGGGCAGGATTTTGTATGCATTGTTACACATTATGTGCCTAATACTCTGCTATAAAGCTTTCTGTCACAGTGACCTTCACACTGTCATACAAAAGGAATTATTCCACATGAGGCAATGGAATTTCTTTCCGAGTTCCCTCCTGAATGTCACATTCAGAACCCTTTTCCCAACTTCTTGATTCTGAGTCATACTATTTTGAATATTTGTGTAAATCTTTGAAGTTACCACGTCAGTATCTAAAGCTCCCTTTAAGTCTCCCTTTCAGTCGAGTTGATGCTGGGCAGTGCTGGTATTCTCGTGATCACTTAGGGCCTGTAGCATAAATACTTATATAATGCTTATAAAACATTCTTCGTCAAACATCTTTTGTGAGATGGTGCCCCTTGTACTAAATTTTCTCAGGGAAAGATTCACCAAAATTGGTTCTTTTTTTTAATTGGAAACTGTATAATTTAAGGAAACCATTTCTATTTTCCAGGTACTGTGAAGCTGCAAGAGATTTACATTTTGGGCCTAGGATTTGAAAAAAAAAATTGAGTTAATCTTATGGGCTTACTGTTTAGAATATGAGTTCTAAGGCTGAAAGAAATGCCATATGGATAGATGATGTATGGACCATGTCAAATGTATGGACCAAGTAGAGTTTGAGAAGAAAACCAGCAAACCTCTACCCAGTGTTAAATATATTCTACACCTGTATATTCTATTGGGAAAAGCCTTCTGTACATCATCATTTGTTTTCTGCAGTTCACAGAACTGTTTGCCTAGCTGGGCATCTGGAAATTTTGTATGCTTACAGCTGTGTAGATAAAATCATACCTTAGCCTTTTACTGAGTCCTCTGAAATATGGATCCTTAACATGACTTTTAACCTAATCTCTTATGCCTATGTCCTTAAAGATGTTTTGGCAGGAAATGCTGAAATAAAATAATACTTAAATTACTTTATTTTAGAAAATAGTAAAAGACTTGCGCGTTCTCTACCTTTAGACCCAATTAGAAAATGAACATCATTGTGTTACTTCATCTCAGAAAAGCAGTCAGTTGGAAGTGAAGTTTTGGGGTTTTTTTTTGAGCTTGATTCAACAGCGTAGAGAGTAAAAAGATCTAAGACTTGCAAGCTGAAAAAAGAGAAAAATCAGTAAAGTCACTGTTAACTGAGCACTAGCCTTTTGATGTACAGGACTGCTGTGGTTGTGGAATTAAGTTTGCATCCTAATACTTATGCAGAAAGGAAAGAGATCAAGACAGTACTCTTTCTGAGTAGTTAATTTAAAAACTGGTTTCTCTGAAGTACTATGGCACGGAAGTGTATATATATACATATATGTGTATGTAATAACTGTATAGTTATGGAGAAATAAGTGCACTTGGATTGAGCTTTCTTTGTACTTGTCACTGCTTGCTTGACATAACTATATGTGGAATGACAGGAATATTATCTAGACAGCTAAAATTACTGCAGTGGACAGTTTACCTGCAGTTGACAAATGTAGCTTCAAAAATGGTGTATTTGAATTCTTGAGAAATGAAATGGATAAGTTTGTGTGAAATCATAGACTATATTATATTTTTTTAAAAAAACTTTGTGACCATTATATTTTTGAATATGCAGAAATATTTATTCTTTGTTAAGTAATAGAAAAGACAAATATTTGGCAAAGTTATGATGAATGTTTGCAAAGTTCTTTAATAAAGATACTCTGCTTTTCATACAGCTAAGGATAAAATGTATTAAGTGAAAATATCCTTGGCAATAAAATGAATTACACTTTTTTTCAGTTGCAATTTATCTTCTTTTAATCCAATATGAATTATGGAACTTTCTAACTTTTTAAAATTATATTCCTTAAGTCTTTCTTAATGTATCTGTAATGGATATCATGATCACAATACATATTGACTTGACTAGATAAAAAAATTTACAGAGATTAATGGTTTTAGTTTGGTTTTACATTCCATTTTTGGTAATGTGTTGCCACAACCCCTCAAAAGGAATATATCAAAGGACCAGATGTGATAGGGCCCTGAGCAACCTAGCAAAAGGTGTCCCTGCCCAATGCTGGGATGTTGGAAATGGATGATCTTTAGGGTCACTGCTATCCAAACAATTATGTGACTCTATGATTCTATTTATATGACGTTTATTTATTTAGTTAGTTAATTTAGCTATAAGTTTATTTGTAAGTTTATTTATTTATTTATAAGTTTATTTATAAGTTTATTTAGCCATTTAGCTATAAGAAGTAATTGTCCACAACTTCACATAAGGTCATGGAGTATTAATGCACACTCAAGTCCCTTTCGAAAAAGGCAAAACAATCTAGGTCTTTGACTGTGGATATGAATGTCCTTTAAAATACAACTCTGTTATAAAATTAAAACACCTCACCCTAAAATGCATTTCATCATAAAGAATTGTATCTTCTGAATAATTTATTATTATCCTTGAGGATACTTATTGGATTTTAGAAATTTAGTGCAAGTAAGGACTTCAGTCTCTTTTCCGTCTGTTTTCAAGACCTAAGAATTAGGCTAACTCCCATCTAATCCCATTTTCATGGATCTTCATATTCTAAATGATTTTCTTCTTTGATATCAAAAAGGTAAATGTTGACTTTTTAAAGTTTATTGCTATTCATGTTTGAATTCTGAGTTTGAGTTCCAGAAATAGAAACTATTAAAACTATTAATTATACTAGAAGAACATAAGAGGTGATATATTACCATCATGGATTCCTAAAGGCATAACCCTGACTCTAGGCTTACCTATTCTTCTGGCAGCTATGGTATCAAAAGTGCCTTTGACAGTACAGAAGGTGCCAGCAGGATGGAGACTATGAAATGTCTAACACTTTTTTTGACAATGGGATCCAAGAATTTCTGGAGCTCGGAGGGGGTTCTGCTTTTTTTCCCCCCCTACATTTGCTTTAAGAAAATGGGAATTTTTTTGGCCAGTGTAATTTTTATCAGCATATACACCATAACCAGCACTATCTTAATAAATTATATCATTTAGATAGGAAAAAATATATAAAAACAAATCTCCTCCACCTGCCCACTCTCCCTCAGAGTGAAGCCTTTCCTCTGAGTTTGATTACACTCTAAGTTTATCCAACTTGGCAACCTCCTGGCTATATGACATTATTTTTGATAATATTAGTTTTATGAAAACAGTCAGCGCTGTTGCCATGAGCAGACAGCTTGAGGGTAGCCCTAACATTGATTGAGACCAGGAACAGTGATGCATTTGCAGCTGAGGCCCCTCTGACTGACCATATGGATTTCATGGAGCTCAGCAAGGAACAAGCCTGTCCTGTTTGGCACAGCTGTATCAACTCACTGTAGAGGCAAGCAGGGACAATTTAAAGCAGTCCTGCCAGTACCATTGGTTACCTCTAATGAGCCAAGCCAATCCTGATCTCATAAAACTTAAACTTCCTTTGTCCTTTTATTAATTCTATAAAACTTTAAAAATTAATCATCCGATTCTATCTTTACTCAGTTTCTAATATACAACTGATAATTCAGGGCTTAATGACTAATTTGATCTCTTTCCTTAAGACAACTTAATTCTCCTGGGCTTGCAGCAAAGAAGAAATAGTTCTGCTATAGTAATCTTTTGTTTATATCTTCTGATACTGCTTCTAGAGGCAGTTCAGACAGTTCCCACATTCCCCATTGTAAATCCCCACTTTCTTTTTAACTTCTCCACACAAATTCTCAGAAAAATTAGCATACTAGTAAATTATATACTTGGCAAAACAGGATTTATGTCAACTTGACTTTCATCATTCTTCTCTATAGACTAATGACACAGAAAAATTTCCTGTCTTTTCTACACACTGACAGATACAAAAAGAAAATCAGGTAAACATTTATATAGCTAAAATTTGTGCTTAAGCCAGAGGATTCTGAATTTTACCTTTTTAGTATACTTTCTTGAACATATTAAAATATATTAAAAATATAAATCTTGTTTGCTCACAAGCAAACATCTAAAAGTTGATCAAATAATATTTAGCATAAGATTGAAAAGGCACTGGATTTTTCTGTATAAAATATTCTCTTCTGACTTTTTGGAGTATGACTGTTAATACATGTCTAGGCAGTCAAACTGAGACAGTAGCTTTGGCAGAAAAAAATAAAACTTGCCTTACTACAAAAGAAATAAAAAACAGAACAAAAAAGTACACTGGAGAGAAGGAAACACAAAACATTCTAGTTCTGGATACTACTAAAATTGGTCTTGACATTTGGAAAAAGCATGTAGAAATAGCTTAGCCTACCATTTTTCCTTTTAAACAGCAGATGTTGCAGAGAGAAGAGCTCTTACCTGCAAAATACAGGTTTTATAACAGTAAAAGGCATGACTAATGCTTTGAAGAAGCTCACCTTTAAAGTACCTATGAAAAGAAAGCTCAAGGTGAAGCAGAACAGGAATAGATTTTATAAATAAGTCTTTCCAATCATGTTCTCCTTTTGTGTATGATTACTGTGAGGGTGGTGAGGCACCAGAACAGGTTGCCAGAGAAGATGTGGGTGCTCATCCCTGGCTGGGTGCAAGGCCAGGCAGGATGAGGCTTTGAACAGCCTGGTCTAGTGGAGGGTGTCCCTGTCCATGGCAGGGGGGTTCGGAACTAAACAGTCATTAAGGTCATTTCCAACCCAAACCATTCCATGTTTCTTCTCACAAGTTTATTCCCAGTTTTACTGAATTCTGAATTGCAACAAATTTCAGTTTCTATCCCAAAGAACTTTTTCTCTCCATCTGCTTCTTTGCTGTGCACAGGAAGATTTCATCCCAAGAGAGCGAGTGACCGCAAGAGGAAGAAAGTAGCTCTCCGATGCTTTATAGACAGTGCTCCTTGACATGGTATGGAAAGCTGGCTGCCATTTATTCAATCTAACATGAATCTAAATGAAATAGTAAAATTGTTACTCTTTACCACAAGGTAAAACTGAAAACCTAGATATTTTCTTTTAAATATTTACAGAAATATTTTCCCTGGAAAAAAAATCCTCATGATTTCTTCACAAATTTACATCTATTTGCAAGGAATTTAACAAATAATGGCAAAGATAAAGATCAAAGCACTAGAAATGTAGTACTTACAGCTAACTTTGAAGCTCTAGAGAAATTCAAATTTAAATTTCCAGTTTCCACCCTTTTGTTGCACTATCTTCAGTACAATCAAAACTTGCAGAGAAACATCTATGTGTAAGTAATTTATATTAAATGTTTTGTATCAAATGGGTTTTGCTGCATTTGTTTTTGGATATTTTGGTTTTTTTTTTTTCTAAGGGTGATTACTAACATATTAAGGAATATTTTTAAATTGTAATATGAGATTGCTGGTATGATTAGTTTATGTCTACCTTGGCTTCTATTTCTGCTAGAATTTGACTATTCTCTGTGGACTGTTGCCAAAGTAGAAGATTATATCAATTTGAGTGACCTAATATAGGTCACTAGTGCTGTAAAATAGCGTGACAGTCTTTCTGTTCTTCTTCTATTATTTTTTTGCCTGTAAACCCTTGCAAGAGAAAGCAAGGACACCTGGAAACGTCTTTGAAGAGAGGATTTTTTTCCCACAAAGTGTGAAATTTAGATTTAATTTTGAAAAGGGATATAGCTAGCTAAGTAGAAAAACCTTAGTTGTCACTAATCCTACCACAAACCTAAAAATGTAGGCATTTTTTCTCAAGTTCATTGAAAATCCAACCACATTAACCACTTTACAGTATCCTTTTATCTAATAATTTCTCCCTTTGGGTGACACACAGAAAAGACAATTATAAATCATAGCTATACATTTCAGAGTCTCAAAATTATACTCACCTTAGATTTCTCTTTATTGCTTATCTATCCAAGCATGATGAATCTCCAAGAAATAAGTTTAAACACAGCTTTGGTTTTAGATATTCTGAAAATAAATGGTTCTGCAAATAATTAGGTGTTTGGAAGCCACAGACAAAGTAATTATGCCCTATTGTAAAATAAAATAAGACACAGAGATCATACTACTCTGGAGTGTTTGGAAAGCATGATTGCTCCCTATTTTAGTAAAAATGTGGTAAAGGATATTTTTCAATCTGTAAGCTTTTTGTGAGAAAACCCAAGTAACACCTCATTTACAATCCCTTTCCATTACAAGTTCCTGGGCTCCCTCTCTACCTGTCAGCTTACAGCATGCCAATTAAAAGAACCCTTTACAACATATTACATACTAATCGAAAATAAAATATTTATTTTTATTTTGATAAAAACAAATTGCTTCAAAACTGGAGAGGCTATTGACAAATTTCACACAAAATTCGTAACTTTCACCTTTTTGTGTATTGCATATTTTCATATCACTTACTCTGAAATGTTGAAAAGCTCAACTCATTTATCTGTATGCTTGCTTATTAGATAAAATATGATATATAGTGTTTTTAAATTGGTTGTGTATTGTACAGAAGATTATCTGTTTGAAATAACTACTAATTCTAAAGTAAACTTTTAAACACCCTGAACTGTCTAGATTTCTTCCTGGAGGTTACTTAAAACTAATGTAATTCTGCAAGTCTTTCCCTAAAATGGTTATACTTCACAGAGAGAAACACTTCTCTTGATTATTACAAAACCCACCATTGAAATCCTGCTGATTCCTTTTCTTCTGTATTAAAATGTGTTAGACTAAAGAACCTAAGAATTGTACTTTCAACAACAGTTCCCATTGAACTTGGATTTTCATTTCCTGTTGTTCACATTGATCAGTTATTATGAGAATGAATAGGTAAACTTAAAAGCCTTTGCTAAAATTGTTCCCCCCCCCTTAGTGTACCCATACAGGACAAAGCAGGAATAAGGGAAGGGGATTATTATGACCATCAAGTTAGCAGCTTCTAGTCTGGCCTTTTCTGATTGTAATCAAGCTCCTTATGCTGACAGGAGGGAAGAAAAATCAAAACCACAAAAACTGTGCACTTTCAAAGAAACTGGGATTTTATAATTTTTTTTTTACACACAATTTATTTATATGAAATAAAACTTTATGATTTTGTGTTAATAATAAATACTTTCACCCTTTACTGACTGGGCTGTTTACTGACTTACTGCAAGTCCTGGTCCAAATCTAACAGATTGTTTTAGGGATTCTGTAGAGAGCGCATAAGCAAGATAGTTTTGTTGTTTCAGCAATGCTCTTCTCAAGAAATAGGGTTAAATGGGAAGTAGGAAGAGATTAATGAATTAATGAGGACATGATCTCATATTCTTTGATGAAGCTTGGTCACTATTTAATCATTTGACAAGCACAATTGCACTGTCCAGATAGCAGCTTTCCTAGCTCATTCAGCTTAGCTTTCCCCTGTAAAGGCAAAGGATTAGGTAATGGCATCCCTCACTTTCTTCAGCCATTGAACTGATAACATTTAATATTGAAGATGTCAGCTTTCAGGGTCAGCCAACTCTGTGGCTTTTGTAGGACATTGCTCAATAACAGATGATAGCAACAGATACTGTATTTGTAGACTTTTCAAATTGTTTTAAATATGATACCTGACAATCATTAATTTGGGTTATTCTGCAGCCTTGTCTCTAAATTGCAAGATCTGGCAGTCATTTTTAGAAATAAAAATTTACTCTTCTTCATTGAGGTAAGTAAAGTGCAGATAAAAGAGGAAGAAAAATACAATACTAGCATGAAAATAAATAACTTGCAGTTCCAAATTTTATTTGACTTTGAGTAAATCCTCCCCAACTCAGGACAAACTAGAAGCTTAGACTATGAGGTAAAGTAGTCAATACAGCCATTTGCTTAGTCACAGAGGTCAAAGTCATGAAAATAAACATAGTTATCCTACTCAATCACTGTAAATAGTAAATTCTTGAGTAACAAATTGTCTATTAATTAAGTATGTGATATTGTTCAAATTCTGTTTCTTTAGTGACAAAGACTTGTTAGACTGTGACTGTCTGTGACGTTTGGAAGAAATGGCAGGTTAAAATCCTGATTGTCATGTACATAATGTAAGTCAATGCAAAGTCAGTGTAAAACAGCGTGTGGTAGAATTTCAAGGAGTTCAAATTCAAAATGTAAAACATATGCATTCATAATCTTAAATTAAATCCCTTTCACCCTTTCTTAATGCCAGCAGTGATTAGATTGTTTGCCTAGTACGTCAGATAATAGATAGTGTTTGATTACCTGTGAGTGAAATGAAGAGTGAGCAAAAAGGGCAGGTTACTTCTCTCAGTTTTTGAGGAAAAGGGGTGGCCATATTCCCTGTAATGAAAGAAAGCAACAGACAACCTCACAAGAACTGCCTTGACATGAATGTTTCTTAGAAATTGCTTGTTTGGCAGGAATTTTTAGTGCTGGATTTCATCTTAAATCCCCATTCATCTTCTAATATTACTATAAATGCAGCTATTGTAACTGTTACTTGACCACCTTGGGTAAGATTCTACAGATATACACATGAACAGTTATTTTTGTCTTTGAGGCTTTTGTTTTATAGTCTTTGTTCTTTTGGCTTCAAACCAGCCAAAATGTACTTATAACTTATTACTACAATATAGTAATAAGTAATATCATTTTATGATTTTTTTTTATTTTTTTATGATTTTTTTCATGATCCATTTATATAAAAAAACTTTCCAATTTTTTTGTTATTAAATGTTACATACCTGAGACCTTATAACATGTAGAGCTAGCTGCCATATACTATATTAATTTTTGTTCTGAATTATCAAGGTTCCTGGAGTGCAGATTAGCCGCATTTCAGTACATTGGGTTTTCTTTTACTTTGTGTTTATATTTTATATAAGTGAAACAGTGCTACATTCTTGCTTGAACTTGATATTAATGAAGGAATATATGTTCAGTTTGACCAAAACCATTAGAAAAACACTATGAAAAAGGTTTCTGAAAATATCAAAACCAAAAATATTTGAAAGATTTTACTTCACAGGAAAACAAACAATGTTTTGGAACTGGGTTTTATACTGTTAACAATTGATATCTGTTAACATCTCATTCTAACTTGTAAGATATTAAGATGTCTTACTTTTCCTTTTCTTTTCCTCCTGTAAATGTCTATGCACTTAGCACACTTAGGATTCAGAGAATAAACTACAGAGCTAGCAAAGTTTATCCTCTACCTGTTTTTAAAGTCTACCTGTTTTAAGTCACTCTGCTAAGAATATGTAGACATAAGATCAAGGATATCTATTCTATCCTTGATGCATGAGCATAAATCCTGTAAAGCATATAGGAATTATGTGCATACTAAATGAAAACTACTTCTATGGGGTAATAAAAAAAGAGTCTGGTAAGATGAATGGAGAGAGAAATGTCAGTGCCATACATTTAAAGGATTCTGAAATGTCTGGAAAAAAAATAATTAACTTCCTATAGAATATTGTGAATTCCCACATTATCAAAGCCCATGTTTTTCTCCTCTAGGAAGGATTTCCTCATAATGGTTTTTCTCTGCAACTTCTCCAAGGGAGGTAATCTGTATTTTGACTTTGTCTGGATTTCTACATCACAAAATGACATCATTAATCATTAAGTGCCATCAATTTAATGTTTATTCTACTTCTGTGGGAGACTGCCACTTTCCTATCTACAGTAAATTACTTACCAGTGTAGCAGATGTAATAAAAATAGGGTTTTATTGTATCTTTTACTTCTATTCATATCATATACCATCTTTTGCCTTCATGTTGCTTTCTGAAGGCAAGCTATTTCACAGAAAAGTTCAGCTTCACCATTTCTCAGAGCTTAAGGTTTCATCAAAGAAAACTCCAACTAAAACTTGGAGATGACTTCCAAAAAATAGAAATGTAGGTATCTTCTGGGTCACATGTTGGTTTTCAGTAGAAATATATAATTGGTTTCTTTTATTTCAGGACTTTTCCCTTTATTTTTCTTTCAGTTGTCTACTGAAAAATAGCTCATAGTATTATATGTGACACTGCTTTTCAAGAAAATTATTTTATTTTGGCATTCTAGCCTCATTCTACATTATTATTGTCTCTTTTTGGCATTTCTTTTGCATAATTCAACAGTACAGTCTGCAGTGGGTAAACTGTATTTCAAGAAAAGAGAACATCCAAATCCCTCTGCTTAGGGATGTTTTACAAGAATTAGACTGCAGGCTGTGTTCTGTAAGTTAATATCAGGGAATGCAGAGCAATGAATAATGGTGACCATAAAACACCTAAATTAGACTTCCCTGCTCTGAGTCAGAGCCTCATGCAGTCAGTGTTGTCCACAATGGACAACTGGGCATTTTATGTGACAGAACTTCTACATGTGTGTGGCTTTCCCGAGGTTCTCTGGCTGAAACTTCCACATAGCAATCATCTTCACATGGCCATCATGGTCCAGCAGAGTCACAGGAGGTGTGTTGGAGATGTTAGGCTGCAGGAAAACTATGCTGCTGGTGCTGCCCATTTGAGAGATGCACTGAGGGGTATTTCTAATATTTCAGTATGTACCAAGACCTTTTTCCTTTTACACACACTGGGTAACATTTTGTGGTACACCTACTACTGAAGAGGTAATAAGAAAGGACACCTAACAGCAATTTGGGCTTCTTATGCTAGTGACCTTTGGAAAGGGATAAGTATGTACCTCCCTGGAAGAGAACCAGAGAGAACAGAGAAATTAAACAAAGTTCTTGTGAATTTTTATGTCGTAAGCTAACCTTTCCATAGTATTTGCTTAGGCTAATAAGAAAAACCACACAGATTTGAAAGATGATTCCTCAAGGATGCAATCAAGGTATGACTCAACCCAGCAGAATTCCACCAAGCTGCATCGAGGGCAGACTGCTCCAGAGATCAAGGGCAGCCAACGGCTGAGGACAAAAATGAGGCAGGCAAGGATGGAGAAAAGACTGCCAAACTCTCTGCCCACAGTCCTCTCACCTGCTCATGGTGAGCAGAGCAGGTCTGGTGTGAGCAGGAGGTGAGAACACCACACAGGTCTGTAGCAGAGAGGTGCCAGCACTGCTGTGCCACAGCTGGGCCAGGATAAGGGGCAAGAACTACAAAGCAGGGCAGGGCAGACCTCACTTCTCATGGCTCATTCTGCACAGCTCATTCTGCACCAAAATCTAGACTTAAACCTAGGCAGCAAACCCCTAGGGGTTTGAAGGAAGAAGAAATTACACTCATGGCTTAAAGACATTTGGCTTTTAAAAGTTATAAAAGGATTTAATTTCAGTCGTGTTGGTAGATACTGAAAACTGAACTAAAACAAATATCATGTCCTTCAGTTTTTATATAACTATATAACACAAATCAACCTGAAGGTGTTGGCAATTTTGGATAGTTTGTAGTGCTTGTCACCAAGAGATGGCAATTGATCTGAGGGGGAAGACATGCAGCTCTATTGTGTAAATAATAAAGGGAGAACATTTCTGTAAAGTCAGCTCCGCAAGTCAAGCCTAAAAATTTTTACACTAATTTCTAAGTTGCTAATTATAGAACTTATCTGCTATGAGGATATCTACCTTGTCAACTTGCACCATTAGGAGACAAAGATACATTGGTTTTGCATATTCTTCATGCTTGAAATTAATAGGTACAATGCAATCAAGATACTTGTGAAAGCTGCTAAAAACTTTGTGATCAAACTCAGGTTCAGACTGGGATATTTAGCACGGTATATATGAAATATAAATTTAGATAGGATTCACTGGCTCAAGGAAATAAGATGATCTCTTCAGAACTGCATACCATTTTAATGTGTGACACTATTTTTTTTTCAACTCTGAGAAAGATGAGAACTTGCACGTATTCTTTTTGCAAATCAAAAGATACATCTAAAAAAAAAGGGGGGGGGAGGGGGAATTATGCCAGAGCTATTCTAAGAGACTGTTGAAATCCAAGTAATCTGCATACCTGTATAAAAGGAACAGCTGATACCATTGAATGTGTTTTTCAACTCATCTGCTTCAACGGATGAGACTGATTCCAGCCAGCTTCAGCCATGGACTTAGCTATGCACCACATGCAAATTCCCAAACAGAGGATTCAAGAACATTCATACAATATGAACCTGTTTTTCACAGTCTAGTGTGTTTATTGCTGAATAACAGATGTTAAAATGAAATTTAGGCACTGAGGGACAGGGCTGGATTATCAGCTCCCAAAACTGGCCTGTGCAGCCATGTTCCTGCCAAGTCAGTGAGTGTATGATATGCATTTGGCTTGTATTCAAGTCTTACTGTGTGAAAGCTAACAATCTGTGTCAATCAAAAGACTGATGGATTGCAAAATGGTGTGCAATTTTAATTTGATGAGAAATTGGAGATGAATTTTGGTGTCTGAAGTATACACTTACTGTTTTAAGGCAATCTAACACTGAAGATGAGAGGATTAGAAAGAAAAATAGGAATACGTTCAGGTATACTAAAGTAATAGGTGAGTCTGTACTTCTATTAATTTCTTTATAAACAATAATTAAATGTGGTAAATGCAAAAGTATATTCATACTCAGACTGGAAGGGAAGACTGGCACAAAAAATACAGCCACCACCACGATGTTTCCCATCATCAACATTTTAATAGCAGGCACAGAGTCCTGTTTGGAGACTGTTATAATTGAAAACTATTGCTAAAGTTTTTTTACTTAAGATGGTAAATTCTGTTACCTGAATTCAATAGCCATTTTTTTTGTACCTTTGTTCTATAACAGTAGAAAGAAATTTGCCTCTGCTGGCACACTTTTCTCTTACCACTTTTCGTCTTGCTGTACTTCAGATTCCTCCTCCAGGATTTATTGACCAGAGATCCTGCTTGGGAATATGCTTTATAGGCTGACTAAGCTACTTTCATTAGTGATCTGGGGTCAATGTAGAACAATGAGAACAATAACCCAAAATCTCTATGTACTGTCACTTTATACTGAGAAAAGTTGATTTTTTTTGTGACATTTTCAGACAAAGGCAGTTTTAAGTACAATATTTCCATTTCTGGTTAGGCATAAAGACTTAACCATGAATTTTTGGATCTTTTCACTCAATTTTTATAGCATAAAAAGTGCTAACAGGTGACTGTGTATTGCAGCTAGTAGCTTTTTTAGGGGGGAGGTGTGGATGGAGGCAGATGGTTATGTTCTGGAAGGTGTAGAGAGAAGACTAAATCCATTAGGTAATTTTCTATTCCAGTTCTTTTGCAATTATTGTAATGAGAAAAAAATCCAAATTGTTTTATGGTATTGCAAATATTTCCTCATAAAAAAGTTCAATGTTAACTATACAAGCAGTAATGCCACTCCAAATATTTGATAAACTGTTTAATAGCAGTTTTGGAAAGACAGTAAGTCTTTCTTGGCTTGGCTTTTCCTTTCTGCTCATTCAGCAACAAATCAGCCAAATAATCCTAGCTCTGTTAATTCACACATCCAAATACTCAAGATAAGAGTAAACAGGCAAAAAAAATTTACAATGGTTCCAGCATAATTTAACTATACTCACCTAAGGAGTTCTGTATTTGCATTTTTCAAATGCCTACTTTAGTACAGGCAACAGATAATTAAAGCCATGGATTACACTGTGATCTGTTGCAGTGATTTTTTAAAAGCCTCAGCTAAAATGTCCTAAAGAGGGTCTGCATTATTTTTTAAATGATTGCTCTTAACATATTTTAGGGGAAAACCTAAAAGAATAATTTAAATTGTCTGCAGCCTTTGTATAAGTTAAGCAAATTTAGATATTTTCTTGGTTTTGAACTAGAGCCCAGTTAGAGTTAGAACTCAGGTGTGAGGGTGTGAATTACAGCTGACTACTGTTATGGTCTCAGAAAGGACAATAATT
Source organism: Fringilla coelebs (assembly GCF_963513975.1). Classification (NCBI taxonomy): domain Eukaryota; kingdom Metazoa; phylum Chordata; class Aves; order Passeriformes; family Fringillidae; genus Fringilla; species Fringilla coelebs. The sequence continues at coordinate 42,426,542 of NC_140028.1, read as the reverse complement.
GAGATACCTTAAACGAAATCTCCTGCATTTTAAGGCTAAAATCCAGTCAATTGTATATGATTTGCTGGCTAATTATGGAGATTGAATAGACTATTTAAAATACAGAATACAGAAAAAAATTCCTAATGAAATTTGTGAAAATACTCATAAAATCTAATTCAAGAAACCAAGCCAAACTGAATAGAGTTGTATCATGTTCTAAATGGTACTGTTCAGCCTCTTATAAACACAGGAAAAAACCCAAGCAAACCAATTGATTTAAAATATCCTTTCCTTTATAACACCATTCTCCTTGACTTTATACCATCATTTTCTATGTGCATGTATTCATGAAAAGAGAAACCAAAATTTTTACATTCTTTGTATGTACTTTATTACTAGTCTTCATATGCCAACTGTGCAACAGTTTTCATAATTTCAAACACTGTATGGATAAGTTTTGCAAAATCATTTCTCCAAACGCTCTACAAAGGATTTAGATAAAAGCCTGAGTGGTCTGTTTAAAGTTCTGTTTAAAGAAAGAGTCTTTAATATAAGCTCTCTATGTGATGATTAAAAGATGTCCATCTGGGAGAGGAATGGTATCCTACAATTCTAAGAGGATGTTACTTTTGTAGCCAAGGCAAAGAATGTTTTAGTCAGGCCTTGAGCATGTTTTTTTTTAAAGAGATATAATGCTATTGGATGAAATTTCCTCAGAACAGTTCCTCACTCAGCTAAATTCCAAAATGGAAAAAGAAAAGTTATACTGCACTCAGAAGGACATGCCTTATTGATTTTATCTGCTTGGGATAAAAAAAAAAATTATTAAAGTAGTAAAACAAATTAACAAAACCTAAAACATACCACCAATGAATTTACTCAGTTTAGAAACTATAAAATTCCATATCCTATTTAAAAGTAAATTTTTAATTTTAATTTCTTGAAAGGAACACATACTATTTTTAGGTACTTTGATATTAATATTTTGTTACTCTAGAAACTAATATTTACCTTCAACACATTATGAGCTATGGTGAGCACTTTTATTGAAGAACTATGCCCAGTATGTACTGAGGTACATGGAAGATACTCTGAGAAAGAGAACAATAGCAGCTATTAAGTTTTGGTAATGAGCGTGGTTTTTTTTGAAGGTTCTTCATGTGAAATTTAAAAAGAAACAAAATTCCCTTTTTGGTTAGTTCAGTATATGACTCAACATTAGAACTCATAGTTTCTTAACATGATTTTATTGAGACTTTTTCATTAGTTTTCATTACAGTGGGATTATTCAACTAATCCTCAGATAATTAACCTCTATTTACCTTTGTAAACTTCTGCATTGGAACTCACGACTAGGAGCTATTGATACTATCTCTCTCTAATCACTTTGTATCAGGGGATGAGCTATTGTATGACAAATGCTAAGTGTAAAGGTATAATGACTTAAATTTAGAGCTATCTCATCAGAAACAATAATACTAAGACAACTGTTCAAAGAAGTGTGCTCAGAGTTATGAAAAGGAGCCAATTTAAAAGAATTGCTTCCTTATGCACAGTCCTGAAACTAAAATGTGGCAAAGGCAGAAGCTTTCTATTAGTTCACATCATTTCAATGGGGCTATAGAAAGTCAAATCAGGTGCCAACATTTGCAAATTAAGGGCCAAATTCACTAATCTAAATATGGTCCCCTGTGCATCCCTCAGCTGATCATAAGTGGGTGAGATGCAGAAAAAAACTTTAAACAAAGATCCCTGACATAAGGCAAGCTAACTAGCTTGCCAGGACACTTGAAAAGGTGGGGTGGTATGGGGTGTGTATGTGGAGGGGAGATGCTGCAGTGTTTCTCGACCCTTCTTTGCACTGGAAAAGCAGGCAATCAGCTGATTAAGGGTCCATCAAGGATCCTGCAATGCTCTATGAGCAAAGCTACTAAGTAAGAGCTCTAAATGGTGCATAATCACAGTGGCAGAAGTTGCTTCTGGATCTCCCACTGAGCCCTGGGCACAGGCAAATATCGTGTTGCAATTTGATAGTTACTATTCTTTGGGGTTTAACTGTACTGGACATTGCATTACTCTCTCAGCGTGAATTCCATTTGCCCAGCTGCTAATGTTTATTCTTGACACTTCAGCAGAATATAAAGAGTCTGAAAACATCTTAAACATAGAGTACTACTCTTTTCTTGAACTGGTGTATCATTACTTCAGGTTTTTTGAGGGGGCTTTCTTTGTTTGGTTTTTTTTTTTTTCCGTATCACTCAAACAACTGCACATGCTTTCTGCCCATCCTGAAATGGACCCATGTGGATTTCTTGGTGTTTCTGAAGAGCTAAAAGCATTTTAGAGCTTCCCAGTATCTGAGGAAGTGTATTAACTTAGCTTTCTCTGTGCTTTTGAATGCCTTTCCCCCTCCTGTGAACAAAGAAGGAAGAATGGCAGAAGACAAATTCTGGTACTTGAGTGCTCTGAGAGCTGGGGATGATTCTCTCCTTGCACAGGCTTCCTTACACCACCCTGTTGAGAAGGCAGCAGACACTGGTATCAGAGATGATGTTGTTACAGCCTCAATTATTTCTCCCTTGGTTTTTTTTTGATTGCCTGTGGCTGCAAATCTTGTATATGATTTGATTTCATCTCACAGCTCTGAAACACTGTAAGAAGGTTACTCAGTTTCAAGCATCTTTACTTGCATTTGAAAGACATGTAGATTTGACAAGAAGACATTTTAAAGTAATTTTATTCAAAACCTCTAAAAAAATCCTGTTGATATTTAGGAAAGATTTACAATATTGGTTTAAACTAAAATTAAACTAATTCATATTGATATGAATTAGGTACAGATATGAATTAGATAGATATAGATTGAATCACAATGTCCATGCAAGGTTTTGTTGTGGTGAGCAATCCATTACTAAGCTAATATAAAAAGTGAATTTGCTTAGTTTTGATCACAGGAGAAAGATGGTTTAAAACCATATAAGCTCTGAAATTTAAGTTAGGTGCCTTGATTCTCTATTGGTTTTTAGCTCAGACTTTCCTCAGTCAATGTATCAGCATATCCTTTAAATAGTCTACATTACAAATTAGCATTTAGTAAATACTTTACTAAGAGTTCTTAGAAACAGTTACAGGCAAAGAGATTTACAAAGGAAGCCATAGTGTAAAAATTCTGGGGAACGTGATAAGAATGTTAAGAAAGTTAATTTTCTTTCCAAATAAATTATTTCATAAAACTCTGTAGTTAGAAAATTAAGTCCTTTTCGCAAATTTTCTATTACAGGGAATTGTTTTACTTCTACAGAAAAATCATCAGCTAGCTGAAATTGCTTCTATTAAAGAGAAAATATCTTAATTATTCTTATCTTAATGTCTAACACTTAGTGAAGACTTAGCAGCACTATTTATCTAACAGCACCTCTATGTCATTTACAGTTCTGACAGCTGTAATATTAATTTACTTTGTTTCTTCGTGTTATCTCTAGCTTCCATTTAAAATCAGAAACTTCATTTTATGTATTTATACTTGAAATATTCTTGTTCTAATTTCAGTCATCCATGGGGACTGAAACAAATGGGTGAGCAAACACCCCTCAAATAAACATATTTTAATGTTTATGCATTACCATAAAAATAAAATTAAAATAAATTTACATGTCGAGAAATCCTTGTGAATGTGACTCCCTATAAGTGTTTTATCAAAACCAGTATAGATTGGGTTCCACAGACTGGACTTCACCGAGAGCTCCTCATGTGGAGAAAGGAGCACCAATGTTGCTGGCAGAGGGGATAAGAATGCATAATGTGAAACCAGTGAAGTGACAGCTTCAGTCTATTCCCAGTAACTTCATGTAGAATCCTGGCTGAGGCTGTTGGGGTCAATAACTCCTGGAAAGTCACACACAGGTTGAAAATTGTGGCTTTCCAACATTCCTGCACTGCCTTGGAGAAAATCCACCAGAGCCTTGAAGGTGAAAACTAAAGCCTTGAGGGGAACTTTCTGCATCTGCGGGGTTCCTGACGCACACCTGGGTGCCAGGTCTGTAGTGCTTGGGCTTTTAAATCCCCTATTCTGTGGAAGGAAAGTCCTTCTGGTAAGGCTGCCAAAGCTTTTTAGAGGGTGATAGCAAATCTAGAAGATGGTGGCTTTTGGAGAAGTCCCTGTGTTAGGATGGCCCCAAGGGTGGAAACAGCTTTTCAGAAAGTGCCTTTTGCTGCAGGAGCCTTCAATGTTCTGTTCCTCAGTGCTGTGTGATACAAAACCTGCTCTTTTAGGGTCTCATGTTGCAAAACAAATTTGTTGTAATATGATTTTCCCTTTCAGCTGATTTTCTCTTTCCTTAATTCCCAGCCCAAGCTGAACAAATAATTTTAATGTAAAAAATGAATAGATGATGTTATACCAAAAGATAGAATTATTCTTGAGGCCTGAATCAGGAATAAAATTTTGCAGGCAGGTTGTAATCAGAAAAGAATAGCTGCATTCCTGTGATACAATGTTTTTAATCATTGGCTGTTACATCACCATTTCCTTGGCTGAGTCAGTTCTTCCTTAGTTGAGGAACCGAGAAGAGCATGGGTATGTAAATGCAGAATCCTATTTAATCTTCCAAGACCTAGCGAGGCTGCGGGGAGCATGGAGTGCTGTGGGGAATCTCACACCCCTTCAGCCAGACCATGAAAGCAAGAAGGGCTTTTTTAGTGCTTGGAGGCTGGGTGAGCAGGAAAAGATGATTTCACTGGGAAAATTACTGTTACTATTTCACTGTGAGGAGGTAGCCACCTCCAGAAAAGTATTATTGTCATAGTAGTCTATATTAAAATAATACCTGATTCAGAGTGAATTGCCGTCACTAATGATGATTCTGAGAATCCAAAAAGTAGTGAAGTCGTAAATCCTACACAATAACTTTCAGAATGGTCAGCTGAGGTCTGCAATGGCTGTTATCTAATAAAAGACATAATTTGTTTGAATATAAGCCCATTCCACATCCATTAGGTTGATTATGGCTGCCTCTAATGTAGCTGACCTATAACTTGACTCTCAATTTAACCTCGTTGCATTGTGTAGTATAAATCTAATGCTCTAAATAAATATCTATTTGAAAAAAAGTCTCTAAAACCAGAATAAGTGAAAGTGAACATATTTCTGCTGTTGGATATTACTTAATCTTACTTCTAGACATTTCAAAATATCTCTTGTTTAACGATATCTCTCTTTTCATTCCAAAATTTCATCATATTTGATGTTGATCCAACTAATTCACCAATATTTTTATCTGGGAAAAGATGAATTTTCTACCTAAATCTTTCCTGTAGTCTCAGCTGCATGCAACATTAACTAGAAACTTATTTTCCATAGTAGTGGGTGATGATCTTTTCATTTAAACTTCTGTTTGAGCTTTAACCATGTGCTAGTATGGGTAAATTAATTTTTTTTCAAGACAATGCATTTTAACAGTTAAAGAAAATACCAGCAAGCAATCTCATCTTGGTAGTTAAGTGTCTCCCTGTATTTCCCCTGCTAAAGAACTGCTACACATCTGAAAAAAAAAAAATCTTGAAAGTTCTCTACCCTTTTAATATTTTTTGTGTAATTTTCTCTAGTATGCCCTATTTTTCAAGGGATAACCAGGCAAGTTACAGCTTATTTTCACAGGGCGATGCTATATATAATTGCAACTAAAGCTATTGGTTATCTGAAAGAACAGAAATCTCTACAAATAAGAAAAAAAACACACAATTGCAGCCCTGTGAGAAGTCAAAGTTTGTACTGCAGTAGTTTGGAAAATGAAAATTATGAAGTGTTTAAGTTAAAGGAGTTGATGGGTATCAAACTACTCTGTCAGCGTGACTTGAATACACATGTAACAATTTGTACTTTGTACATTCTTATTGTGACTTACAACGGAGTAATCTACACTCTGCTAAATTCTGGGTATTCTGCATACAACATAACTTACTGATAGTAAAGTTCAGCAAACTTTAACTGCAATCAAAGCTATACGAGGCCTTCACATTTTCCCAGTCTCTTCTTTTGACTAGGAATTTGTAATCATTTTTTCAGGTAGCAGTCTAAATAACCACCTTTCTTTGCTCTTTAGATGAAACATTAGTGACATTTCACATCTTCTTTCCTTCCCTTTCTTAGTTCAAGTTGTTCAAGAGGGACTCCCCTAATGGCAGTCCTCTTTTCCTAATATGGCTATATGGAACTAAACTTAGTATCTGCTTTGTGCTTTATACTGATGACAAATGAACTCATGTCTGAATGCCACCATCTGTACTTGTTTCTGCCTGGTTTGGTCAGGATCATAAAAGAGCATTTAAATTGCAAATTTGTTCGTGATTTCCTATACCAAATATCTTCTATGTGTTCAATAATGCCTTTGTAAAATACTGAGAAGTAAGCAAATCACCCTCAAGTCCTTATAAAACATTGGCAAAACATATATCTCCTATATGAAGACTTTCCCTGCGATTTCAGGGTGTTAGAATGGCACTATTCTCTTCATTTTTTCTTTTTTTTTCAATAGATTCACGAGGCATATTTGTGTCATATAGAAGCATATTCAATTTATGTTGTGTCTACATTTCTTTACTATTTTTATTAAAGGATTTGTTATTTTACCAGCATTGCTGTCATCTTATTGCACTTTATTGACTTCCTCTCACAGTCTAGAAGTTGTTCAATAAAACTTGTCACTCTTTAAAACATATTCTTCCAAGTATAGCACTTCATTGAACCAGACAAAGTGAAAGGACAGCTCTATTTTTGAAAGCCCAGTAAATATATTGCATAAGAAAGACTGTATAAAGTATCCAAGATTTGAAATAATGGTCTCTTTTAGTAGTCTTTTTAAACTACCCTTCAGTTTGCCAAAAGAAAATATCCATATCTGTTCCTCTGCAAGCAGAGAGGTGAAGAAACAATTAAAACCCTTAGCAGTGGTACTCTGTTTTACTTAACCAGCCTGAAAGACACTGACAAAAAGTAGAAACTAAAAGCTGTTGTAAATGGTGTTTGAATTCTTAACTAAAAAAAAAAAAAAGATGGAATTTATTACCAAAAAATTTAGAAAGTAAAATTCTTTATAATCCCATTTTTTTTCTGGGGGCATTGGTCACGTTTATGCCTATCCCCAGGCATGATATCCTGCCAGCACTTCAGTGAGAACTCCTTGAAGGCCAGTGGCTTAAACACAGCACATATAGTGCTCTGATATAAATTATTGCTTTGCAATTTAAATATGTATAAACAAGCAGAAGTATATAAACAAGCAAAAGCGGGAAGATACTAATTTTTTGTACTTGGGTGATGTGACACCCTTCCTCCTGCAGCAGAAGTCTGGAACTTGAAGATGTCTTCAATATCTTTGAATCCCTCTTGCAAGGAACTGAGTTATCCATTGAAACAGAAAATTCTTCTCAGTACTTTACAGCAAAGAAAAAGCCTTACCTGTGTGTGAAAACTGAGTGCAACACCTCTTTCCCCTCCCACCTCCCCATCAAGAAACGTATTGGTTCAACAAGAGGTGACTTAGGGCACTTAAATCACTGCTTGAACACATATCCTATGTGCTAGGCTAAAAGAAGTCCAGGCCTGAGAATGAGACTATGAGCCATCTGCTCTTATTTGAAATACCCACAATAAAATGATCATATAAACTCTCCTATAGTCAGCAGAACAAAATGAGCACCCTAAGTGGGCTATTATTTCTGAAATATTTTTAAAAGTACTTTTCATGATGCCAACCTCTTCCTTCAAGTTTCTATTAATTTCCCTGATTAATACAATGTGCTTTTCATCAGAAAATACATCCTTTCTCCTCATGTTGCCTGTCCAGGACACACTGTCATTAGACCATGGAGCACAAACTCAATTGTAGGCTCCCTTTAGGTACTGGAAGGCTGCAATTGGGTCACCCCAAAGCCTTCTCTTCTCCAGGCTGAACAAACCCAATTCTCTCAGCCATTATTTGTAGGAGAGGTGCTCCATCCCCCCAGTTGTCTTTGTGGCCTCCTCTGGACTCGCTCTGGCAGACCAACATCCTTTCCATTCTTCCTGTCCTGGGCTGGATGCAGCCCTGCAGTGGGGTCTCACCAGAGTGGAGCAGACTGGCAGAATCCCCTCCCTTGCCCTGGCCACATTGCTTTGGATGCAGCCTATGGTACAACTGGCTTTGTGGACTGAGCCCACATTGACAGATCATGTCCAGCCTCTCATCCCCCAGCACCCCCAAGCCTTTCTTGGTAGGGCTGCTCTCAATCCCCTCATCCCCAGCCTGTGCTGATACTGTTGTCCCAACTCAGGTGCAGCACCAGCACTTGGCCATGTTAAACCTCCTGAGATTCCCATGGCCCCACTTCCTGAGTTTGTCCAGGTCCATCTGGATGGCATCCCATCCTTCAGGGGTGTCAGCTGCACCCCTCAGCTTTGTGTATCTGCAAATTTGCTGAGGGCGCACTTGATCCTTTCATCTGTGTCATTAATCAAGGTATTAAATAACACTGGTCCCAATACAGACCCCTGAGGGACTACTTGTCACATTCTTAAAAATGTACCAGAAAAATGTTATCTTTTTCCCTTTTTCTATTAATAGCAAAAAGATACTAGATTTTAAGGGAGACTGAAATCACCAAGTAATTTGAAGGGTCAGTAGTAACTCTTTTCAGACCTCTAAAAATGTCATTATTGAAAAATTACCTTGAATAACTTAAGGTGGAACTGTTAAGTCAAACATGGTCTTTCATCTCAGGTATCAGTGAGGTCAACTGCTAAGAAATAAAGAATTCTGCCATGCCCTTCTCTTTCTCTCTTTTCTGATAAATATTTTGCCATTAATTAAATAGTTTTGGCAAAATTATTGGTGTAAAGAATCATTTGTGGCTGGTAAATGCAAGAGGGTAGAAATGGGTTATCACCTTTGCATAAGGGATTATCTAAATATTTGTACAGAATGTAACAAGGTGAAGAGGAGACTGAGAGCACTCACCCAAGTTCCAGAGTATCCAGTATGACTATTGAACTCACAAGAAGTGTACACCAGTGTTTGCATATTCATAAGAGAGGGAAAAATTCAGAAAGATTTTCTAACTGCAGGTTTGATCCCCATCCAGGGCATTTACTTAAGACCTGGACTCAATGATCCTTGTGGGTCCCTTCAAACACAGAATATTCTGTGTTTCTGCATCAAAGGCTGAAAATCAACTCCAGTTTTGTGATACACATTTCTATACAGGTACCACCACACATGGAACTCTCAAATGGAAGAAAAGCATTTCAGTCTTGGTAAACATTTCTGATCCTGATAAAAGCATTTGGTAAAAAAAAAAAAAATTCACAGTCTTGTGATTCCTAAAGCAATGATTTTCAACAAATCTACGATTCAGCTTCTCTGAAATTACCCTCCTTGTATTAATAAATATTGTAAGGAATACTGTGCCACTCACAGAAAATTCAATTGCTCTTAAGTTGATTGCAAACAGAAGTACACTTTAAATAATACAATTTTCATCCAAAATATGTATCATTATATCATAGAAAATGTACAAAATAATGGCATGTTAACTGCAAAAAATATTATTTTAAATTATTGGTTTAAGCATTAAGATTTTAATAAGTTATGCAAGAAATTTTATTTTAGTGGCCTTCTAAACATATATTTTAAAGTTATTTTATAACAGTAATAAAATATTATGTAAAAAATATGTGAAAGATAAACAGGATAGCACATGAGCACATGATAACATTATATATATAAAGATTCAGTGGCTCAGGTACATTTAATATCAGCAAAGAATTAACATCTTGCTAGACCATCTAATGTTTAATGATGATATTTGTTGGGTAAAACCTTGAAATTCTCATGTTGCTTGTATGCAAACTATACATACTACTACTGTAATAATTTTTTCAATTGATGTAAATGGGAATCTTAACAGGTTACTTGCAATAAACTACAAATTTGTGAAAAATTTATTTCAGATCTATGTTTCTGGAGACTTTAAAATCATTCATGTCTGAATAAGAATAAGTTTTTTCCAAGTTAATTCATTAAATAATACCGAATACATATTTCAATATTAGCAACCCCTACTGTTATAGGGGCCGTGGTATTTTTCTATGAACTCAAGATGGTTTTAAATAGGAAGTTCATTGCGATCACTGAATGTCTGTCTCTGAAAAAATAGGAGAGGCTGGCTATTTTCAAGCAAATGTTACATCCCTAGTATAATGCCAAGGAGGTCTGTCACAGAAACACTCAGAAGAGTGGGCATTCTGCCTCTGAGAGAGGGAACAACCAATAGAGATTTCTATAAATGTCCTGTTTTCAGTGCAGCACATATCTGAGCTTTGATGAATGTTCCAGTCTTCTTCCCAGATTTTACCAGGTCTGACTGCTGTTTCTGTATTGTACCATCCTTGGATGAGCAAGGGACTTTCAGGGAACTGTATCTGGAAAAAAGAAAAGCAACATGTTCAACTGAACTTGTGCCAAGAATTTTCATTCAAGATTCCTGAGAATTTTTATTCTTTACTAAATCTCTCCCTGTGCTTTCTATTTGTCATAAAATATCAACATTTTGTAAAATGAGCTGGAAAATTTGGTAAAATCCTCCAGGGAATTTAGTACCTTGAGATTTTTAATGAACTGTTGTAGTTAATTATTAAATCATTATTTAAAAAAACCAAAAACAAAACCAACCCAAAAATAAAAAGAAGGAAAGGGACATCAAATAATCTCCATATAACCATTTCAACTGTCCATCCTGGAAAAGAATTACAGGTAAGCAGCAGTCCATGAAGTGATTTTAATTATAAACTGCCAAAAAATATCCTCTGATCATTCACAAATCAGTAGATCCAGACCTCCTGTTTGAAAATATGTGTGCAATTTCATTCATTAAGTGAGGGTGCAAGTATTGCCTTTTGCAATTTTGGTGATGGTAATGTAAGGATGATAACTATATCAGAATGTGTTAGCTGCTTCCCTTATTTTATCATTAGGAGATAAGGACCTATACATGATGTGGTAGATATGAGGGACCATATTAGGTATAATAAACCATGTTAGGCATGATAATTAATCCATTCAATGTTGTTGAACGCTATTGAAATGAAGAATTAAAACAAGGATGCTGTTTCTATCTGTCTCCTACAGTACTAAGTTTTAAAGACTCTTCTTTAAAAATCTTTCCGTTGTTCATAATGCTGACAATGCAACTAGCAGTCACAAGATAACAATTTCTTTCTTTGTTTGTTTAACACTGAGCAGAGTAGTCCTTTAAAGGTTAAAGATGGATGACAGTACACAAATTGCATTTATTCCATTCTTTGGCTGCATAATTTTAAAGTGAAGATCATAACCAAATACCTCTCTTTTTGTATCCCATAAATATATAAATTAAAACTTAAATTAATATTTATAAGCAAAAAACACTATAAAAATATTAATTTGCAACTAGAGTGCATGAGATTTGAAGGTTGAACTGTTTCAGTTGTCTCCATGCTTTCTCTTTGCTCGCTCATTAATCTGCTCCTATCATCCAAGATTTTTGTTTGTTTCTTGCTTTAAAAAAATTCATCACATTATGACAGCAGTGATAAATATGTTCGACCATGTATTATGATAGCTTAAGGTAGTATACATGTCATTCTCCATAAGATAGTTTTTCATGTTTAAAAATCAACAATTTATTTATATACATTTTGGCACCTATTGCATAAAGGTACTTACCTTTCTTTTCATCAGAAAAATTTATTAAACTCTGACTCCCTTACTGTTTGTGTGTGACTTCTTGTCCATCGTTTTGTTAAGTAAAGAAAAACTTTTCTAGTTTTGTTAGTAATAATGTACTATTACAACTGTGCCTTACTAGATCATCAGTCTTTGATCTAGCAAATAAATAACAATTGAGACATTTTTTCATAGCAACTCTTTCATGCAAAGCATGAAGAACATCCAACATTTTATAGTGGAAGCTATTCAGTAGCTTGCCTGGGTGATCATAGGTCAGTTTTCAGTCAAAACTTTAATCTATTGTACTTTTCCACAATGAATTTAAGCTTTCATAGTCTTTTATTCAAAATGGTCTTTTTAATAGCAGGTAAAGTAGTGCATTTTCCAAAAAATCATTTTCAATTCCTAATGCCAAATCACTACTTCCCCTTTTAAAAAGCAAGTTATTCTGGAGCAGAATTATGAGGTGACTCACTGCTAAATTTTATCTTCTCTAAGGTGGAATGCTTTCAAAAAGAAGTAGCTGAGAAGGTGTAATTACACATACTTTATTTTTAACCCATTTTCTTCTAATTTTTTGCCCACACTTCTCTGCTCTGAATAAGCACTGTTACTTCTATACTATCTTTAGCTTTTATCTCTTTAATATCTAAATGTTAGACTATTTGATCCAGGGACTTGTGAAAAATTTCTTGAATAAGTGTTCTGTGAACAGTTTTGGTGGACGCTATATTGCCCAAATTCCAACTTTCTATCCCCCTGTTTGGTTCAAATACCACCCTTGGTTTTGAGCTTTATTTATGTGTTTGTTCTAATATTTTTGAGACATCATTAAAAAGATAAATTAAGACTTACATGGCAAATAATATATGGTCAGTCTTTAAATATAATTCCAGGCTTTTGGGAATGTCAAATATTCTTTTGCTGGTTGATAATGTCTTTCATATGCATCTTCTTGCCATAAGTTTTGCTCTTCCATTTTCAATAACTTGGAGATCTCCAGTGGTTTCCAAAGGCTGCTAAAGCCTATATCTGTGCACAAGTAAAAATGCAAAAATGCAAATTTTTAACCTAAAATGAATGAATCTGCCTAAAGGAAGTGTTTATTGCTGGTTTTTTTGTGACTATGGTTGATTTCAACTCAGCTGACATACGAGCTGACATTAACAAATAAGAGGATTCCCCTGGATGTCACCGACATGTTTTATGAAAAATCCTTTCCTTAGGATTTTTCCTCCTGAGAAGCTGAGAGGCCTCAGGAACAAAATGTAAACAATAATTATCTGCTGCTGTGGAGTGCAACAGGTGGATCTGTGATTGGTCTCATCTGGTTGTTTCCAATTAATGGCCAATCACAGTCCAGCTGTCTTGGACTGTTTCGGTCAGTCTGAACCTTTGTTATTCATTCCTTTTCTATTCTTAGCTAAGTCTTCTGATAAAATCCTCCCTTCTATTCTTTTAGTATAGTTTTTAATATAATATATATCATAAAATAATAAATCAGCCTTCTGAACATAGAGTCAACTTTCTCATCTCTTCCCTCATCCTAAGACCCCTGCGAACACGGTCACACCCGGATAACCCACATAGCAGAATCTTACCAACTACTGTTATCCATCAGTAATAATATGGGAAATATTTGCAGGTCCTTGCATAGAAAATGCTTCTATCACTCCAAGGATCTGGTAGGACAATAACTACCTTTAAAGAAAAGACAAATAGTGACATTTCAATGAGTCAATTTCTGTCTTGATATTTAATCTTTTAAGATTGAGCCACAAGATAATAGCAGTAAGGTAACTTTGCAATTTTCTGGTTCTTTCTGCTTTTCTTAATCTTTTGGCTCCTAAATCTGTACAATTAATTTTACTTGTGTTAATTATGAAGTGGTGCTTTCAAAGAATTGCCCACAAGATTCAACACAGCATTGTTCCCAATAGAGATGCAATTCCTAACATGTGTGAGTCAAGAGGTGCTTTTGTGAATCACTTTTCAGTTATTTCAGTCTATCATTCAATTAAATATACATATATATATCTCTTAAGAATGAGATGAGGCCCAAAGTCTTTCTAATGGTCTTCCAAAATGATGGGTGCTTTTAGCTGTTAACTATTTGGTTACAGCTGCTGAAATAGTTAACTAGGCTGCACTCTCAATAAAAGATCTTTTCTGTTACCTAAAATTCAACAGCTGTAACAAGTAAACCTCGGAATTTAGCTGGATTTACAAATAAAGGGATATAAAATCTGCCTTTCTGATGCCAACTTTGTGCTTGAGAAAAATTTTGTTGCAGGAGATGTAAATTCCACATAAATTTTCCTACTTTAGCTTGCAATCTTGAAGCCTTTGGCTACCTGCACAAAAGAGCCCCAGTTCTCAAAATTAATTTTATTTTAGTGTCTTCATATTATTTTAATGTTTGGGTTCTCCATACATGTGCATATCAGTCTTAAAACTGAATCTTGGAATTTCAATGTCAGGATGTACATGGAGCAAAGGGACAGAAGTTTTTCTCCATCTTTTGGTAAGGCACAGTCATTTCATATTTAGTACAGTGCCATGCTTGTTATCATCAATACAGACTGCAGGCAGTGGTATAATAGTGCTCTCTTTGGTGATGGTGTTTCCAAAGTTTGTCCCCATTTCAAGTTCATCTTGTTCTCAGTAGTCATCTGGTTTGGTTTCTTTGTTGCTGTTGTTGCTGGAGTGTTTTATATTTTATTGTATTTTTTTATTTCAGTAAGTTTTCTGGTGTGCTTAAATAGCAAAGTGTGGGTAGAAGATTTGGGGGCAATTGCTCCTCAACCATCCTAATTTGAAGAGTTCTTGTATTAATACATCTGACTCCTGACTCCTTAAGTCCTAGGAGTCATCTCTAATTCACTCCTCATATCCTTCACAAATAATTAGAAATACTCCCTTGGAAAATATTCTGGTTTTCCCCTCCACACAGCATTTCTAGATTTCCTATTCTACTTTTCCTCCCTTCTGACCATAAGACTTAAATGCTTTCCCACGTCCAGCTTGAATTCCTCCATTGTGCCCTTCTTTTGGAATTTGAAATAGCTTCATTTTACATACAAACTCCTAGGCAGTGGGAGGCTATGCTGTATAAACAACTCCCTATATACTGTACATTGTATAAAGAAAACATGTTGTTTGTCTTTTTAATTCCTTGATACTGGCTCTAAAACCTACCAAGTACTACCTTAAATGTCTCTTAAGTGGTTATGATTCCAAAGTTGAAGTTCTGCATAATTTTGTGACCTACTGAACTCTGCTTCCCCATGTTTCTATCTGCTTAAAGGCTCCTGATGTGTTCCCATCAATACTTCTAGTTTCTCCAGGCCAGCCGTGCTGCTTGTCTCTTGCATTTCTTCTGCATCTGTCACAGCATTTCCTTCCCTAATTTTCTGCATTGGTGAGCTGCCCGTTTCTGCCTCACCAGTACCAAAAAAAGCAACTCAAGTGACTGTCCCTTTTGTCCTATGTACCTACATAGAGAAGAGAGTGATAAAGTATTTCCTTCTAAGTAAATAGAATAGTGGGCTATTCGAACTGATTTTAATACACTGACTAAATTATCTGTGTATGTGAGTGACTCCAGTACCTGCCAAGTGTCTTAATTCCTCTTGGGGCATGGTTGTGTGTTTTTTTCTCAATGTTTTATGACTTGCGAAGAATAGATGAACAAATTTTTAAAAATCCGCAGCTTCACTTGATATTTTTATATCACAGATATTTGAAAAAATAATGTATTATTCAATAGAAGTTATTTTTCATATTTCCTCTCACTTATAGAGTTTATTTACTTGGAATTTTTTTACCCATTGCTTATGGGACATAATTCCAATTTTGGTTTTATGCATGTAAACCTTCAGGGCACAGAAAGACAAAGGTACATATTAAAAATAAAGTAAATTTTCATTCCATGCTTTCTCAGTTAAAGCTACTCTTTCAGAGGAAAAAATTATGCATTCAATTTCCCCAGTATTTGGGGTTCTCTTTAGTTTGGAAGGTTAAGTGCAAGAATAAAAATGCAAGATTGTGCTTCTTCTTTGAAGGGGTTATTTTTGTCATCTTTTTCAGTTGAGAGCAGTATGATTTAATGGCTTAAATCTGAGTTAGGGAAATGGGAGTTTCAGCTGATAGCTAACGGCTTGTGAAACTGACTTGAACAAATCTTTTATGATGTCCCCATGACAACTCTTGGCTTTAATTACGAGTAACATTAACAAGTGCTTTGGAAAGATGTCATCAGACTACTGACTGCAACTCTGAATGGAATTGGTAGACTTTACTTTACAGGTCTTTCTCTACTTTTTGACTGCTGGCCAAAGTCTGGTGCAGAATCCAAGAAAAATAAAGCCATAAGGTGGTGGTCAAGAACATACAAAATAGTTCTACCTTTGAATAATTCCTGTGGACTTACAGTTGCCAAAGCTGCTGCAGAGATGAAATGCACCCCTGGTTTGAACAGTGGAGCTTGCAGACATGCCTTCCTCTCACTTGCAGAGTACTGCAGCTGTGGGATGTGACCCACAGCCCTTTGTGACTGCCTCCCTTTTTCACTGAAAAATCAGCACATAAAGAGGTGTGTCTTCTATTTGAGCTCTTAATTTGTGGGGAGGAATGTCACTGAAATAGAACTCTGGTGTCAGAACAATATTGAACATTGTCCTTTTCATCTTCATTTCATGTTCGTGTTATAAATCCTTGATTTTTCAATTGAAAGTGTTCATATAAAAGGCAGTGCAAACCCTCCTTAATTTTACATTTTTGTCTTGCCCTGCAGCTGTACTGAAAAATCACTATTCTACAATTAAAACTATTTTCCTTGGTGGCACACTTCAAGAGTCTGGTTCTTTTGTTGGCAAAAGTTTCTTGTATGTGAACATGTTATCCTAGGTGAGTCAGTAATTGGTTGAATGAAGCTCACAATTATGTGGAATATCCAGTGACACAGCTCTTTGAGAATAAAATTTCAGGAAATGAATTAAGTATTTAGCTCTCAGCCAACATGACATAAAACTTTACTGGTTTGCAGTTTAGAGCTTGGATCCTAATTTCAGCTATGGCATAACTGAAGTTATACCATATACAACTTATTAAGATTTACTAAGAATACTCGAAAACTATTGCTATATTGGAGGGAAGGAATCTTATTACGACAAAATGTGGTTAATACAAAATATAGTCTTGTATTTTTCAAAA
Source organism: Fringilla coelebs (assembly GCF_963513975.1). Taxonomy (NCBI): domain Eukaryota; kingdom Metazoa; phylum Chordata; class Aves; order Passeriformes; family Fringillidae; genus Fringilla; species Fringilla coelebs. Next base: position 42,409,605 of record NC_140028.1, on the reverse strand, counting down.
TTCAAATGTGAAGATGAAAAAGAAATGAGCAATTTTTACTAAAGCAGCTTAGGTTGCACCAGTTGGGTGAGTCATGGAGTACATGTAAAAAATGATGTGCTACTTCTGAGTACAAACTGCTGCAAGAGTTCAGGTGTTTCTATGGCTGCTGGGGAAGAATATTTCTCTGAATGCCCAAGTGGAACTGGGGAATGCTTGAATGGAAGAATGGCTTGTGCCTTCTCTTTTCTTTCTCCAGTAATTTGTTAAGGAAGGCTTAAGTCAGCATTTATATTTCACCCTGGCCAAATACACAATAAAGCAGTTTGAGAGCCAAAATTGTTAACTTTATTCAGTTCCATAGTGTTAAGACAAGAGTTTCAGTGAAATCTATAGCAATTCAAACTAAGCCCAGGCTGGTTTGCCTTGGTGTGATGGAGAGGCTTGTGCTGAGTCTAGATGTAGCCTAGACTGCCTGAAGAAAAGCTGTGTCCTTTAGACAAGAAGAAATGCCAAGGCTAGAAATGGTGCTTCTGTGACAGTCTGACACTTTCAAAGACTGCATTTAAAAGTATATTTAAGGATTCCACAGTAGGGAAAAAAGGTAAGGGGAAATAATTCGTTCTTTTGAAAGTGTGCAACCTATGCTGGCAATTAAGCTGGTTATAATTTGCCACTGTAATAACTTTTCTTATATTTATCTCAATTATTATATGCAAAGAGAGGAAATTCCTTCTGGATTACAAGAAGAAACAATTGAAATAACTCAGACATATTTTTAGCTGAAATACTAAAAGTACAAGATTTTTCACTGCAGCTAATTGTCAATTTAGTTTTATAACTGATAGTATGGAATGAATTATGGCAGAAAATTTGAAAACTGAGTAAGAAATTACGCAAAGTCCTTTTTATGCAAACCCTTACCTATATGCAGCACTGTATGTAAAGTGTTTTCAGGCTCTGGCTTTTGAAATCACTGATCTGGAAATGTGATAGTGACCTTTTTCCCTAAGACTGTTAGATATTCCATGCATTTCTGATATTGTTGTAAAATCTCTTTCTAGAGAAATAGATATATAAATATTCCAGCTGTCTCCTGACTTAGTTCCTGGGCATAAATTCATGAAGAAAAGAACAACACCTATTCAGTTTCTTCTAACAGTGATGAATTTATGTGGCAGGATAGGATGTCTGTTTTAGTCCTGTGGTTCAGTCCACTTTTGTAACTAACTCCTGCTCTTTCTGTCCCTGTTAATTTCAGGTAAAAATTACCTCTGCCCTATGAAAATTAATTTTATCAGCAAAATTCTGTTTAGACACAATATTTTGTAGCTGTTGTCATTCTAGACTTTTCTAAACAATAGTTTTGCAAATGGCCTTACACTTAATGTCTAATATGTTCTTCATTTTTATTTGCTTAAAACTAGAATGTGTGATACTTAGTATTTTGCATGCACACTAAATGCACACCAATAATACTGCTGAACCAGGCTTTTCAGTGTTCTTAGGACATAGCCTAAAATTTGTGAACAGAATGCTCTACTTCTGTCTAAATCTCATTTCAGGAAGGCATTTTGAGAAAGGGACACAGGTATACTTGGAAGGACTTTTGCTTGTTTAGACTCAGTGGATAGTGAAAATAAAGCCACTGAGGATGATCTTCCTGTCTTTACCAGGACACGCAGGAACTATCAGCTGATAACCTCTGTGTCCCCAAAGTGAAGAGGTTTGAAAGAAAATGAGGAATCCTGGAAATTTGAGTTCTAAAAGGAAGGTAAGAAAATGGATGCAATCTGAAAAAGAGATAGAAAAATACAAAGACGTGAAAACAAAAAGAAAAGAAAAGGATCTTCTGAAGAATATGACTGTAAAATTGAGCCTGCAAAGCTGGAGGTATAAGCTGGGTAGTCTCCTTTTCTCCAAGGAAAAAACATAACTGAAATAATAGAAGTTACTTAATTTTTCATTTCAATTTACTATCCCAGGTTAGACCAGGAGCACACATTCTTTCCCCATCTTAACCCAAAATCATAATTTTTTAAAATTACAAAGATCTGGAATCCATGTAATCCATATATTGGGTTCATATAGGGGTCTATAAACCACATGGATGAGCTGACAGGAAAAAATATATGCTCTTTGCTCTCACAGAGGATTTATTGGAAAAGAGTTATCACTCTTAAAAGTTGTGGATCTGAAAAATCACCATCTTTTCACCTTCCTAGTGTGATGTAAATAGGACGTGCTTTTCAGCATGGCTGGGCAAAAGCCTATGCCACTGTATGATGCTTTTTCCTAAAGTGTAATCAATAGTGAGCTTTTAAAAATTCCTGTTGACAGAAATGTGAAGGGAACATATCAATCAGTTTCTGAATATAATGGCTCTATGTTGCAAGAAATTAAGTACAGTAAATCTCAAAATCATTTACATTAACTTGATTCTTATTGGTTCTTAATACTAGGTTAAACCATCAGTAAAATACAAACAGCATACAAACTACAATGAAAAAGAAAGTTCAATTTAATATATATTTTTTCTCTAGAATTTCCACTGACAGCTATTAAAAAAAAAAAAGTTGTTTTTCAAAAAAGCAGCAGGTATAAGTGGTCTGGAAACATCAAGATGACATTCACAGATGCCTGCAGGAATTATAATCAAATTTTTTCTATATAGCTGGTTGCTAAGAAGCCTTTCAAGTTTCATGTACCTTGTGGTTCTTGTGGAATAGTAGGCATTTTGGCTGTGCTTTGCACCAGGAGGTGCTGGTTCCTTATTATGCAAGTAAGAAAAGACTGTAAAGTTTTTTCAAAATGGTGGAGTTTAAAGCTAACACTACAGAGAAAGAAAAGTATGGCTAATGTTACATTTTAGGTACTGAGAACCCTGAATAATGCATCGTTGAGTGGTTTAACTATCAGGGCACAGCACACCATGCAGACCCCTTCCATAAAAAGCATTATCCAATTTTGGTAGTTTGACCTATTACTGGATTTCTTACAAGAAAACAGCTCAGTTCATCACTGCTACTGTCAAGCAGAAAGGGTGTCCCTATAAGAACGTCTTGCTTCACTTTTAGATAAAAACAAGGATACCAAGGTGTCTGTCCTTTCTACCATGTGGGAGCAACCTGCTGGCTCCTTTTGTAAAGACTGGCCAAGCTCATCCTGAAGATGGGCTGTGGAGAGCCCAACACAGGCTGAGGGCCAAGAGCAGCGCAGCCAGAGGCTCCCCCAGTGACTGCTGTGTGGGTCATTACCTCCTTGATGTACAAGGGTCGCCCAGTCAGGAGCACTGCAACATTTTGGAGAATCACCAGACCCAAAGAGAAGATGTCACAGAAATGGAACAGAGAGATTTGTGCTCATGACAAAAAGTTCAGCTGTGGTGAAGAATTACAGGAATTGGATGGTTTTTGTGGTAACTCCATGATTTGTCTAGCGGTTATAATATAATTTATCAGGGAGGAACTCATATAAAAAAGAAATTAAAGATGTTTCACTCTAATATCTGTATGTGAAATCCTCTGAAAGTACAAGACTTGCCAGCATTTCTCTGTCCTAAAGTCTTGGTGATTCTGTTGCTCTGTATTATGGTAATATCCATTGTATTAATAATAGAGTGTGGAATAAAATGTGAGTGGGGGTACCAGAGCATTGAGAATGCCAAAACTTGTAAGGAATCACTCTAACTTAGGCTATCTTTGTAGTCAGAAGGGGATCAGTCGGGGCATAAACATTGGGATGGTTGGCTCCATAGCCTAATAATCTTCTGTATCTGAGACGTACTGTCTGGTAATAAAGCTCTGAAGAATAAATATGCATTCCTGAAATGTTGCTATGATTACATGGCTTTGGAAAGACTTGTTTTTATTCTGAGTTCCTTTTCACAGCCTGATTGGGAACCACGTTGTTAGCTTTCTCCAGCTGAGTTTCCTCCTACTGCAGTCTCTTTAAAAGCAAAGTTCTGTGACCACTTTAAAATGTTAAAACTTCTTGTACCCAGTTTTACAAATCCTGATTAAGTTGTAAAATGCACTTTGAAATTAAAATTGCAATAAATATGTGATAAATTGACTTATTGAATGAACAAATGTCTAAATAGTTATTGAAATATAAATATTTTTAAACTTTCCCGACCCCTCCCCAAAAAAAACCCCAAACTCAGTTTTTGTTCTATTAGATTTACTTAAAATGTGATCGTTTCCTTCTGAACAGCTTATCCCTAAGGAAGAACTGCAAAAACAGCTGCAAGCAGTAATTTGTAAACTCAACAACCATGCAATCAACTAAGAAACTATCAAAATACTTCTGGAATTAAAATCCCATCAATGGAATTTCAAGTAAACCAAATGAGACTTAATGTTTATCATCTGTCAGACATTATTTTTAAAATAGTGACAGGTAATTTGTGAGAGAATTTTCAACATAAATTGTAAAGCAATTAATATTTCATTGCCCAACGAAGTGCTGAGAGGAGCAGATGACAATAGGGATGAGTCTAAATAAACAGTGAGCATCTTCAATTCATCTTTTCTGCTATGATCATGTATAGTTTTGGAAGTGAGATCTCTCTTGCTACACTGAGTCTGAGCAAATAACTTCTAAACTAAAAAAAACAAGTGGATAGGGGGGAAAAAATTGAAGAGGGGCGTAAGAAAGGAAGTAATTGTGAACACTTGACTTACACATATCTCAATAGATGCATACAACTCAGAATATAGTTTTGTCCATGTAAGACTTCCTAGAGAATATCAGTGCAGAGAAAACTTCTTCAGCTTCATCAGGAACTTTTCTGTGATGCTTTTTATGAATGCTAAAGAAAGGATCAGATGTCAATTACAGTAAAATTAATCCTGAGTAATAAAAATTTATCTTTATTTATGGAAAACTGTATTTTGTATGGTTTTTTTGCTGCTATTTCTAAAAGCACCTCCACTGCTTGTATAACAAGACATGTGAGAACAAAAAGCCTATAAGAAAATTCAGCAAAAACTATGCTAAATCTATAACTAAGAAGTGAGTTCAGATATGATGGAATAAGAGAATGCATCTATGTTTAATAATAATACCTAGATTATTTTCTATCTTACACTATATCATAATTTGATAGAAAAAGTGTATTCAGTCTTTGTTTCTTTAAATATAGTATCTAATCCATAAGTTATAACATAGTCTGCATTTGTAAACTTCCAGACTATTTTGGACAGAGAGGAATAGAAGCATTAGAGCAAATAAAACATGGATTTAGTGCAGTAGCTGGAGTAAACAAGGATGCAAACAATGCAAAATGGAAGAACAAGCAAAAGGCCTGTTTTCAGAAGTAAAGTGTTCTTTCCTATTGGAGAAGCAGTCTGAGGAATAAATATCCACTTACTACCAGGAAGGTGATCTTTTGGTAATTTGCATGTGCAATAATAAGGAGTCATATTCAAGGGATAGAACAACTAGAGTACAATAATGCTTTTTTTTTCCTAGAAGAGCTTGGAAGAAGGCAAGAATTAGAAATGCTGGGAATCAATTAATATGAATACCATAAATCCAGCTGAAATGAGGGAGGACAGAGGATGGGCAAGCTTATGTTCAGAATATTATCCATGCTCTGTCCTGGGTGCTTAAATAAAGACCTTAAAAAAATATTTCAAGAAATATATAAGAGTCTTTAAACATTCAAGTTTAAGCTTGTAACTTCAATATTTAATTACAAAATGAATTAGGGTATTGAGTCTATCATTAGTAAATTTGCAGATGACACTAAGCTGGGAGCATGTGTCGATCTGGTGGAAGGTAGGGAGGGCTCTGCAGAGACCTGGAATGGTTGGATGGATGGGCAGAGTCCAATAAGACAAAGATAAGTCCAAGTGCTGAGTCCTGCATTTTGGCCACAAAACCCCCTGCAACATTACAGGCTGGGGACGGTGTGGCTGGACAGTGCCCAGGCAGAAAGGAACCTGGGGGTCCTGGTCAAGAGCTCACTGAATATGAGCCAGCAGTGTGCCCTGGTGGCCAAGAAGGCCAAGGGCATCCTGGCCTGGATCAGGAACAGTGTGGTCAGCAGGAGCAGGGAGGTCATTCTTCCCCTGTACTTGGCACTGGTGAGGCCCCACCTTGAGTGCTGTGTCCAGTTCTGGCCCCTCAGTTTGGGAAGTGCATTGAGACACTGGAGCATGTCCAGAGGAGGGAAACGAGGCTGGTGAGGGACTGTATAGGAATAATTACCAATATATGTCCAGATGGGATTTGTCCAGGCTTGTCTAGCCTCTGCTGCTTGACCGAAAGGCGGCAACTGTGGTGTATTCCCCTCGGAGACACCTCTGGCTGGTGGATGCTGCAGCTGGCCCTAGGGACATGCCCAGACACACAAAGCTCTGTTGCAGATGCTTAAGAAAAGGTGAAGGAAAGGAGTGGGATTCTGCCAGAGGGTTTAGATCCAGAGTTTATTTTGATGGCAGGCTTCTGAATCCCGTAACAGCTCTAACAGAATCTCCCGAACCGTGTGGTTGCTGGCTCTTCTAAGCCCAAGGAGAAGAGGAGGGAAGGAGTAGGGATCTCACCAACCAGGTGCAGGGTGGGCAGGTCTCAGGTGCAAGGGACACCCGGGTGGGCCAATGACCCCCCAGGGATGCAGAGCATCTTTTGAACTCTGCCAATCACTCGATGCCCCTCTGGAATGCCAGGACTGACAGACAGCACCAGCAGGGATCAGGGTGGGGAGAGGAAAGGTGAATGACCCCTTGGAAAGGACAGGGATACCTGAGACAAACTATGACATCACACTGCTGCAGAGCTGGGAACACAAACCCTGTGAGGAATGCCTGAGGGAGCTGGGGCTGTTTATCCTGGAGAAAAGGAGACTCAGGGGTGACCTTAGTGCTCTCTACAACTCCCTGAAGGGTGGTTGTAGTCAGGTGGGGGTTGGTCTCTTTCTCCAGGCAGCAACTGATGGAATGAGAGGATACAGTCTTAAGATGCATCAAGGAAAATATAGGTCGGATATTAGGAATTTTTTTTTATGGAAAGAGTGATAAATTATTGGAATTTTCTGCCTGGGGAGATGATGGAGTGATGGAGTCACCACCCCTGGATGTGTTTAAAAAAAGAGTGGATGTGACACTTGGTGCCATGGTTTAATTGAGGTGTTTGGGCATGGGTTGGACTTGATGATCTTGAAGGCATCTTCCAACCTAGTGGTTCTGTGTTTCTGTGACAAAAATTAAATAAATGTGGACTTTCAAATTTTTTACTGCAATTATGTTTTTGGCTCCAATTCTAATACAATAGCATATCATATCTTCTTTTCCTAAATTATTTTCAAGTTCCTAGCATTGTCTGGGTTAGCTATGCATTTAGATAACAACTAAGTCTATCAAAACTTGGTAACAACTTTCTAATACCTAGCTTAACAATTAAAGTCTCTGGGCCCAGAAGAAGTTTCTAATCCTTTTTCTTTCCTTTTCTTCTCTTTTTTTTTTTTTTTTTTTTTGTTTTTTTGTTTTGTTTTGTTTTATGACATCTATTTGTGTCCAGTTTTGCATATAATATTCCACAGTAGTATTTCTTCTGTTCTATTTGTATATCTAGCAAAACAGCTACATGTGATAACTTGCACTACAAAGTTAAGGTTCAGTTTCTTTGATCCCTTAAGTTGTTTTAATTTTATAATACATAGTTTCCACTGGTCAGTTTGTTTGAGCAGTGACGTTTATCTTAAAAAAGCTCTTTTAAAATTAACTGACTGTAGGCTGGATTTTCATGAAAATTATTTTTAAACAAATATTGGTTATTTGTATTTTGTTTATCTAACATAAAGTTTTGTACAAAGACCAGAATCTTTGTTTTTCTGACATGATTTCTGCAGAGATATTTTCCTTTTGATAGAAAGTCAAGCAACGTTGTATATTCTTGAGGGACCACCAGATATACTTAACCATTTCTTGTTTAACAACATATCCAGAAGTACATAGTTCAGAATTCCAAGTGTATCACCCCTATATAGACAATGGATTTTTTAATTTTTCCTCTTTTTCCAATGATTAATGTTTGTATGCACGTCTAGGGAACATTCAATCCTCTCCAACAGTTTTTCTTTACAGAATCACTTCTGTTTGTAAAAACTTCATTGTTCCCTACAGTTTCCTGAGGAGGAGAACTTGAGAGGGAGGTGCTCATCTCTTCTGCCTGGTATCCAGTGAGGGAGCATGTGGGAACAGCACAAGGCTTCATTAGGGAGATTCAGACTTTAAATTTAGGAAGCATTTCTTTACTGGGAGAATGGCAACTTACTGGAGCAGGCTCCCTGGAGAGGTGGTCAATGCTCCTAGTCTGTCAGGGTTATAAAAGCCTTTGGATAACATCCTTAACATTTTTTTTTTTTAACTTTTGTTCATCCCTGAAAGGTCAGACAGTTGGACCAGATTGTTGGTTTAGGTCCCTTCAACCTGAAATATTCTAACCAAATCTAGTCTACCCTATTCATGTATTCTTCTGCAGCTCTGTCTATTAGTGTAGACACAAATGATTTTTAGTGACCCTAAAGCCAGCTGACAGAATAGCCTGATTCCTGGTCTATGACGCTATCCTGTTTTGCTATCCAAACACAGTGAGTGCTTCTAAACTTATTCCTGATAAATACCAAATGTGTACTGGGATTGCTTGAAAAGTGCTAGTTCATCTGCATAAAAACTGCATATGGGGCAGTCCTAAAAGCTTAGCAGTATGAAAGATCAAGTCCCAGAGACAGGGAATGTTCTCTGCAATTTTAATTTACTGATCTAAGCAAAGCTTTAGAGCATTTTGACTGCAGGTGTACTTCCATAAGACAGCCCACTCTCTTATGGGAGTGGGTAGTTTTATGGAATGCACTAAATTGAGACTGACTACTGATTTCCAAGTGTTAGAAGGGGGGATGTAGTTAAATGAACACGAGAAAGAAAGGTACTGTTCCAGGAAATCATAGTGGGTGTGAAAAGCACCCTGTACCAAAGGGCAGGGTACTTGTCTCCATCATACTCCTTGTCTTCCAGCTCTGCTAGAATCAGGACAAGGAAGAGACTAAGGATTTCCTATGAGGCATTTAGCTTTATGGAAGCTCTGATATGTAAGTCAAACACAATCTCTATCTTAGCACATGTTGTTGATTTGTTTATTTGATTTAAATGAAAAGTTCTGATACTTCAGATAACAAAGGACTGACTTGGCTTTTATTTTTATTCTCTTTTCTGTTTTGCTTTATTTATATGACGTTTCTTCATTTCCTATTTTGTTTTGACGCAAAATATGCTTCTGGGGACAGATTCCTTTACACACGAGGTGTGTATTATTTTAAGATCCTGATTCTGAGGGAAATTTTAAGACACCTAGGTAGTTGCTAAATAATGCAGTGTGGATGATGACCTAAAGAACAGAGATTTGCATCATAAAAATCCCTATTTGTCCAAAAAAAAGGACGACAAATGATATTCAGAATCATGCTAGCTATTCAGTGATGGTGCTTGCCCTACCCTGAAGTCTTCAGGCTGTTGATTCAAGTTATGCTATAGTGTGACCCTTGGTGTTTGGGGGAAGGACTCTGGTACAACTGAAAAAGAATGTGGAAGTATATCTAGTTATGTATAGATGCATATATACCTACAAGTATGCATCCTACAGCATTCAATCCTTTCTTTTATGCAATGATAATTGACAGAAAATAATAAAACAACACCAAATAAAAAAATGTATCATATAGGGAGGCTATTCTTAAATTTTGTTCCTTTCCCTTTCCTTTCCACAATGCAACCTTCGGGAAAACAAAATGTCTCTAGTTCCACCCATGCATAGCTTTCCCTTGCAGTTGTTGGACATTTTCAATGGCTCTGCTCCCATAAGCAATTCCAAATACTCGTGGGCAGCCATTTCTTTGCTCTGTAAAAGCCACTGGCTGATTCATTTCCTTGGTTGTGTAACTACTGATCGGCATTTTCAGTAAAACCCTTTTAGCTTAGCCTTTTCCCTCTGATTTCTGATTTGGCCCAAAGAATAAGTGTCCTAGTTTTGTTCTGACCTACTTATAGTTAAATTGACAGCTTGCTCTTTGCATAGGTTTCTTTATTAAAATCAAAGAGTGCCCTCAAGCCACCAGGTTTTGAGGCAAACCCTTAGGCTGTCTTAATATCATTGATGGAATTACAGGGTAATTTCAGATATGTACCATTACTAAAATATTTCACAGGAAAGCAAAGTGCAGCCGATTCAAAATGCCAATATGCATATCATAAATATTTACACAGGAGCTATTATTGATAGAAGGATATTCTTTGTAAGAACACCAATATGTTGTAATCTTTCTTTCAAATGTAAAAGTTACCAAATATCCTTAATTAACCTGGGTAATTTTTTTTCCTGGTGACCATGACGTTTAGAGTTTTTATTGTAGTTTTTCATAATCCAAGTTACTGGGTTTTTTAAATCTATTTTTTGGTTTCTCCTTTCTTCAAAAAATAACAAATATTATGATTTTCATATTTCAATTGTTTTCCTCTATGGTTTTTAATTTTCTATCAAAAGAAAAAAATATTCCTCCCATGTAGTTGTTATTTCTCTTGTATGGTAGCAATGCTTTATTTTTTGTTTCATTTCTTTTTCATTTATTTTTTCTCTTCAGCATCCTCTCTACGTGAAGTTTTATCACAAAAGAAACAAGCAGTGTATAATGACCAGGTGTTTCCATGTAAGCATATTCTTCTTGTATGTGAGGATTTTGCACTGCATAATTCAGAGGATTTCTGAATGCAGAGTGATTGGCATGATATTTCCTTTAGTGAGCTCAGCCCTATTTATTATTTTTATCCTATAATTCACTGTTAACAGCTGCATATTCCTTCTTCTGTCAAAGAGCAAGGAAAAAAAAAATTTCTGTGCGGGTTTTTTTCAGCTGTCTCAGCTGAAGTTGAATATTGAGGTGTCTCAGTTACTAGGTGGAGAGAAGCCATCACCTTTTTTGGATCACATGTTGTGCTCAACATCTGAATTTGCAGCTTTTGAGATGACACAAAAAGGATAAAAGTGTTTTATTTCTAATATTTTGAGTTCTTTTAAATTTTAGTCACTTATTAGTATGGGCTGCATGCCAGGCACCCACCAAAGCTCTGTAACTCCCCTCTGCAAATGGACAGGGGAGAAAAAACTATAATAAAAGGCTCATGAGCTGAGGGGAAGGACAAAGAGAACTCACTCACCAATTACTACCATGGGAAAAACAGACTTGACTTGAGGCTATTAATTGAATTTTTTACCAACTGAGATTAGAGCAGGATAATAAGAAGTAAGCTGAATCCTAAAAACACCCTGCCCTCAGTGTCCCCTTCTTGCCAGGTTCTACCTCCTCCCTTTTAGTGGTGCAGGGACACAGGGAATGGTCAGTTCATTACAGGTTCTTTCTGCTGCCTCTCTGGGAGAGGAGTTGTGGTTCCCCTCCTCCAGCATGGGGTCTCTCCTGTTGGAACTCAGGACATCCCTTTGGGAGTCTGGAGTTGCTGGGACCCCTGCCAGGGGGCTCAGAGACCCTGGCACGCTGCCCAAAACACCAGCAGATTTGATTATGAACCTTGGAAAAAATTGCCAGCTTTACATAAAGATCTAAAAGCCACAACAATTTAAATAGTGTAACAATAAAATTATCACAGGGTGCAAATGTAGGTTTTGGGATTTTTAGTATAGGGGTTATGGGGACAAGATGAAGGGACTTGGGCATGTCTAGCCTTTCTTCTCCTTCTTCTTCTTCTTCTCTACCTCTATCCTCAGCGGTGATGTTGGCACTTTTAGATTGCTTTAGACTAGAAGCTCACTGTCTAACATAGGTGATAGGTATTGGAAAATAATTGTAAACATGTTACACATAGTTTTTAGTATATGAAGATAACACCGCCCCGGGGGCAGGCAGAGTGCCTGGAACTGTCCTGCTGAGTGGATCTCAGCTGGGCAGGAGGAAATTTTATAGATAAGATTTAATAAACAACTCCAAGACTGAAAACTGAGGAGCTTCAACTCATCCTTTGAACACGTGGGCTGAAACAGAGACTTGTAACACATCTCAGGGTCACAAAGCCCCGTGATCATCCGAGACTCTCCCACAGGAGACAGTCCTCTACAAACTTCTCTGGTGTGAGTCCATGCTATTGACAACAGTTCTTTACAAATAGCTCCAAAGTGGGTCACTTTTCCATAGGGTACTGTCCTTCAAGAAGAGTCTTCTCCAGTGCTGATCCCCCAGAGGGTCACACACCCTGCTAGGAAACCTGCTCCAGGGTAGGCTCCTCTCTCCATAGTTCTGCAGGTCCCTACCAGGACCCTGCTCCAGCAGGGGCTTCCCACCCATCACAACCTCCTCTCAGGCAGCAATCTGCTCTGGTGTGGGTATCCTTTCTCCACAGCCTGCAGGTGGATCTCTGCATCCCTGTGGTTCTCCGTGGGCTGCAGGGGCACAACTGCCCCACCATGGTCTGCACCACTGGCTGCAGGGGAATCTCTGCTCCAGTGCCTGAAGCACCTCCTGTCCCTCCTTCTCCAGTGACCTTGGTGTCTCCTCACAGCTGTTCCTCTCACATATTCTCACCCCACAGTTGCCTGGGTGTAATTACTTCTGTGCAACAACTTTTCTTCTTTGTATTTTATCACAGGGGCACTACTGCCATGACTGATGGGCACAGCCTTGGTGAGAAGTGGGTCCACCTTGGAGCTGGCTGACACTGGCTCTGACAGACATGGGAGAAGCTTCTCACAGAGGCCACCCCTCTAGCACACCTGCTACCAAAACAGGGCCACACAAACTGAATACGTAGTGCCAGAAGCCAGGAAACATATTGCTGCTACTGTACTTGTTATGTACTAAAATAAAAACAGCTTCAGAAATATTTATAGGATCAGTTTTGGTTTTCCGAATGAATTCCACTTCCTCCAAGTTTTGAGAGTAAGGAAATGGTTCTGTCTTTATTGTGCCATCTGTTCATGGCAAGAGATGGAAAGGACTTGTGAATGCTGAGCTTTTGCTCTAAGTGTCAACCTAATGCTACCTTGGGGAAAAATATTTTGAAACTACCCTTGAAGTTACCTTGATGGATTAGAATTGTAACAAGAAGAAAGTTACATGAGAGAACTGACAGGCTGCTGACCAGCTTTGCTGAAATAACAATGATCAGAGAAGCTATTTTCAGTGGTTAATTTAATTTTCTGACAAGTATGAAGAAGTATAGATGTTGAAGGTCAAATTCTGCTAAGAAGTCCTGATATACTGCTTGTGTCCAAAGACTCACCAGCAATTAGAGATCAAACTCATGTCTTCCTCTCTAATTGACAACAGTCTCACAATAAAAACTTCCACTTATTTTCTAAACTTTTCAGATATGGACTTTTAACTTATAGAACCAGTCATGTCTCTAAGTAGATGCAGCAGTTTGCTGCATTATACAGTTACAATACCTCTAAAGTGTTGTTGTCTCCCTGGAAAAGAAATAAATCTTGTATCTATATTGCTTAACAGCTCCACTAATCAAAAACTGTTAAAAATCTCTCTCCCTTTTTTCCTTGTTTCCTTCAGAAATTCACTTTGATAACCATTTTTTCCTCTGAAGGAGGTTGGAAAACTTCCCATTTACTCTTGTGAGGGTTAGGGGATTTTCATTAATGTTTTCATACTACACTTTCACCTTTACATGTCATCTTATTGATCAAGATCAGATGCAGAACCTTACCATCAGATTGGTCTTATGAACACTCAAGAACCTCGTCCTTTCTCTAGTCTTTTCTTTCACCTTTCCTGTCCTCTGTTCTTCTGTCCAATTCTAGCTCTGACTATGTAGCCTCTCCCATCTCAAAATTTCTTTGTTTATCAAAATAAAACTAAAACTTCAAATTATTTTACTGAAATTTTTTAATTTGGGATTTTTAATGTTAAATTTGGAAGCAGATGTTGGAGGCGTCACCCTACATTTAAAAAAACATTTCCTTTGTTGAAGATAAATATATTTGAGAAAATCAAAATCTTTGTCATCCTTCAGCACATCTACAGTTACTCTGATTTCAATTTTCTCAGTATTTTTCCATGGGTTTAATTTATAAGAAAACATTGTGATCTAAACCTTATCAACTTTTTGTGCTGTATCTCTGTTTTTAATTATTTGTTAAGTTATGGTAGTTTTCACTTTCACTGCAGTATGAACTAAATCCAGGTGCAATTTGAGAGGGGTCATAGTTCATATAATAACTGGACATTACAAGGCAGCTGAACTTAGACAAATATGGGGTTTTTTCCATTTGCCACTTTTTAGCTTGTTTGTTGCTAGACCTTGACCAGTTTTGTAAAATTGCTTGAAGACCAGCAAATGACATCTAATTTTACATGGCTTAAAACCTAAGCTCAAGAGATGCTGCTCAGGTTTCCAAGATAATTCTTATCATTTAAAAAAAAAAGTTTATATGCTTATATGGGAAATAGGTTGTTTTTTGAATAGTGCAAAAGCATAGAAGCAGACTTATCTGTATTGCTTCATGCCCAGGGATTTTAATATGCTTACATATACACATTTATTTATATCAATTTGTCACAGTGTGTGTTTAATTTTTCTTCCTTTTTTCATCATTTCCTGGACCTCAAGTAAAAGAGAGATAGAACTCATGCATAGAAGGTAGGAAAAAAAAAAATCTATTGAGCATCCTGTTTCTGATATGTATTCTATTTCTGAAATACGAGCTTTAGGGATGGATGCCAAAGGCACTTAGGCTTTTTGTCCTCTTCCCTTGTTTCCAGGATTTGGACTCAAACTTTAATTTTCATCTTGAGGCTGCAAAGATACTTACAAATGAATGCCCAGAGATATGTTATTAACACTCCAGTCTTCACCTTATGTGTTACATGAGGATTATTGAGTGTATATTGAATCAGTACTGAACATTCAGAGAAAGCCAAAATTGGTAAGCTGCTCCAAGCCTGCACAAAGGTGAAAATAAATTTGATTTCAAATACAATTATTTGTTCTAGGCAACAAACAACTACCTCTAAGGCTTTGCTTCTGAGGATGGTTTTACCTTTTTACGCTGGTTCATCTCTGTCAAACAAAGTAAGCTTCTTTTCTCTTGGAAGGAAGATTGTGCTGCAGGGTTCAATTACAGAACATCTTTGAGTCTCTAATTAAATTGTCTCCATTGTAATTATATGGCTTTTAAAAATAAATCTTGCAGATGTCTTTGAACATCTGTTAGAAGTGCAACATTTTACTAGGAGTTTAGTTGCAAATTATTAGAGATCCTTAACAGTAGGAATGGCTTATAAGAGAGTAGGTTCAATGAGTAGTGCTGTGCTATCCTTGATACAGACTCAGTAAGATCACTGCAGGATGTATTTTTCTTTCTCATTCTTTCTGTGGTCAAGATAGTTCCTTTCAGGGATGACTTTGTTGCAGTTTGTCATGTAGACAGAAGGTTACTCTTACTTGGGACACAATAATAGAATAGAAGCAGGCATACTTCATCTGCAGTAATGATCTGTGACTAATATTTTTAAGGTGGAAAAAAATTTCTGAAATAGCAAAAAAGAAACAAATGTAGAGCCAAGCCCACAAGGGTAGGGTCCAAACAGGACCTACCTAGTCTACAGTCCTGTTCCTGCCCCAGTCTAGACCCAATGGATTTTGAAAAACCCTGTGAGCATGAGCAGAACTTTTGCTCTCTCTTGTAATTTGAGCTGAAGGGCTTCATCAACAGTGAATCCTTTGTGTCTGGTTTTTAAATTTGATCTGGTTGAATGTTTTAACATGTCTGCATTATATTTCAACTCATTTGGTGATGGACTGTGACCCATTATCCACTTTGCAGTCCTTCTGTTCCAAAGCATTTTTAGTATGAATTTTACATGCCATAAGAACTATTTCATTTTCTGAGCTGGCCAAAAACTCTTTACTGAATATCTTCCAGGCCTAGTGATTTGCTGCTGGTCTTTTTATAAATTTGCTTTAAAGACTTTTCTACTTAGATTTCAATCTGATGAAGATCTGTTCAGCGTCTTACCTGGAAATAAAAGCTTCTGGTATGGATATACCTTGAAATTACTGCAGAACAAACAAGGAAAACACATTTCACTCAATATTCTAGTGTATCTTATGTATTTTGAATATTTCCTTAATATTTTGACCCTCTAGATTCTGCTCTGCTAGACATTTTTCCAATGCATTTTGAAAAGGATTTATCATTCATGATTTCCTTGACTTTCTTAGAGGCTGTTCCCCTCAGTCCTCTTTTGTATATTTTCTTTTTTTCAACATTATCTTACTTATCTTCATATGGAAAGTCTCATTATCTGATTCTCTTTTTCTTGTTCAGGTGAAGGAGGGGGAAAAAATTTCTATTTTCTGTGTACACATGTGTATATTCTATACATGAGTATATGAATGCTTAACTATATATGTGGTGGTGGTGAGGTGTTAGAACAGGCTGCCCAGAGCAGCTGTGCATGCAGGCTGGGCTGGATAGGGCTCTGGGCATCCTGGTTTAGGAGGAGTCCCTGCCATGGCAAGGAGTTGGAACTAGATGCCCTTAAAGGTCCCTTCCAAAATAAATCATCCTGTGATTCTATGAAAGTATTTTACCCCAAGAATGTGTCATGATTTCTAACAAACTTTCTTATCTTGCACGTTAGTGATAGTGACAGTGTTTTTACAAAGTCTTTTTCTGAGATGTGCAGTGATTCCCACACCTGGGCATTCATTTGTAAATATCTTTGGGGAATCCTGTGAAAAAGAAACTTCATTGAGCAGCTAATCAAAAAACCTGCAAAGCAGTAACAATTCTTTGCCTGATTTTTCAAAGAATAAAAAGTATTCAAAATTTCTGACACTGAAAAGATGGATGTTTTTATGTATTATTATTGATTTATTTATTTCATTTACAGTTTATTATATAGACACAGCTTTAAAGCTTGAGTAAAATATAATAGATTTAAAGCTTTATGTCAGGACAGAAAGAAGTTTATTCTTCTTTACTGGTATTTAATAGATGCTATTTAATCAGAATAAGGAAGAATTACTTGGATAATATATATAGCAGACAGTTCATGGTATTATTCAATGCATAACAAATGCTAAATACTTTATAAATAATACCATAAACTTAGCCAGTGAATGGTACTCAATGACATTTTAATATGTGCTCTCTAGCGCATTTGCTTTTCTCTTATTAATGGTCTCTAAATTAATTATTATTAAATTAATATTAATTAGCTATATCACACTGACAGCCTACTGAGTGGTTCTTTTTCTGTTATCCACAAGTATTTCTACATTGCAATATGTCACATATAAGCATTCTGTTGTTGCTAAAATTCACTTTTATCAATATATTACAATTATAATTCAAATCTTTAAAACTTGCCCTTTTTTACTGCATCTGACATGCTTAGCTATAAAACCACTTTTTTTTTTAATACAGGTATTGCTGATTTTTTTTTTTTTTTCTGAGTGTATTTTATTTTCTCATAAAGCACAATTTAGAAATAATGTGTTATTTATGAGAGGTCAACATTTGTTGCCAAAGGTGTGAAACAAAACCTTGGTCTTGCAGGAACAAGCTTACTTTCTTATTTTCCTATTTTTCCTTCAATTTCCTTTCAATTGCCATTTGGTAAAAGTTTATCTTTGCAAAGAGAAAGACAATCTCAATAATCAGAATGTATTAAACACTTCTAATTTGCTAAGTAGAAAGTATAAGTCTGAAAAGAAAATGTAAAACATTCCTGTCTGAATTTTCCATGGTGGAAAGAGCAATGCTGTGTTTTGCTGTGATGTATTCCTGGCTTAATGTAGTTTTTCCACAAAGATAATTAAGTCACTCAAATTTAATTAATGCAGAAGACCCGCCAGGAAGTGTACTATTAAATGCTCTATTAAACACAACTGGGTGCTAACTCTTTTTTATAATTTTGCTAGTGTACAATACAATGAGTTCATCAGCCTAGAGAATTCTGGTTTGAGTTGTCCCTGTTTTGATTGGTCATTTATTGGCATTTTTGAATATTGTCTGGTTTTCTCTGGAGTTTGTGAGGAAAAGAATTATGCTCACAATGACCGGACTGGACTCTTTCTCAAGTCGTATCTTTGGTGGTTTCAGAACGAACTGGATAAGGGGAAGGAAAAATTCACCAAAACCTGTTAGCAAAAAGTCATTACATAATTTATGTGCTGATGGATACACATCACTGGATGCATAAGGGGAGCATTGCTCATCTGTATTTTATACTTTTGTCTACATATCTGCTATTTGTGACTAGGGACAGAAGAGTTTGTTTGCTAAACCTTCTCTCTTCTATTATGATTTCTACATTTAATTGTGGATAGAAATTATTTAGACACCTTTGTGTGGTTTTGAATTCCTGTTGTCTGGTGGAGGTTTATCTTTGAAGTGAACATCTGCATCTTTACTTCTCTTGAGTCTTATTTAGTTTTGCTTTCTGAAAATTTGAAAATAGGCATAGAAACTAAACACAGCTTAAAGTAGCTAATTCTGGCTTTTCTCCTCTCAGATTCCTCTGTTGATGTAACACAGGAATATTGTATTTTTAAGAGGAAAAAAATTGGAGCAGTCAAAAAATCAGAAATATTTATATTTTTGAAAGTGTAGTCATGCCATTTTTCCCTTTTTTGCATGGTAAGACACTTCCTATCTTGTAAATCCATTGACTTTATATTTTCTTTGATTTTTCTACTAGATTTAATGTTTGATTTTGACTAGAACTGAAGAAGTAAATTCATTTGTTTCTGATTTATTTACAAATAAATCCCATGCCTAATTCCAGATGTCTAATGCAGGTTCAGAGTTGATGTAAAATATTTTGAAAATTCTTGTCCATTATCTCTTCCCTTGCTCATTCACATGTACCAGGTCCTAGACATATAGGAACATACTTGGAGTTTTTTATCTCTCTAGGAAATTTTCAAGAACTGCCTTTTTTTTTTTAAGTTCCATTGGGGAGAATGAGAACAATCTTGGGGGTGTGGGGGATAATTTATAATTTTTTTTTTTTTTTAATATAGGTACTTATTTTCTGTAGGTCTCTGTCCTAAAAAGGGTAATGGAAACATAAAACATAAGAGAGAACATAAAAAAATTTCAATATGAGGAACAGGACAAGGAGAATTTAGGGCCTGAATTGCTGTGTTTCTTTCTTGTTTATCACCAAAGAAAATAATAATTTTCTTTTGTAATAAAGATACACATTCTGTTGTTACATTTACTCTTATTTGGTCTTTTCCTCCTTGATTATTTTGAAATTGACAGTATATTTGAAAAAGAAAGAAACAAACAATTATCTCATGTTAAAAGAAGTGCTCCAAAGAAAAGCTCCTCTGAACTTCCACTAATTTTCATTCTTGCTTTGTACATTTTTTTTTTCCTGGATTACAAAATTACATCAAATAGCCTATTCAATTACTTAATTCAGTCATAATTTTTTTTTGAAAGCTCAGGACTGCTTCATGCTCAAAGACATGTCAAATCACATCCTTACTCATATCTGTACAAACGTCTATGGGAGATATATGCCTACTGCTATTCTCCGTGGGGGAAAAATTGATGTACTGGTTCAATTCTTAACTTTAATTGACTTGGTTTAACATCCTACTGGCTGTCATAATTTGAAGCACCTCCTGCTCTAATCTTCCCCTGAAACTGAACTGCCTCAGTAGTTGACAAAATTTTATCAATTACACGCCCTGCTCTAACTGATAAAATGATCCACTCATTCTGATGCAGATGAATTGCATGGAGTATAAACTCTCTCCAGTATATCTGAAGAATTCATGTCAACATCTGGAACTGTGGTAAGATTTTCAGCACTGGCAAAGAATGTCAGGACCCCTCAAAGTACTAAAATTCTTCACAAACTTATCTTTATTAATGTTTTGATGTCTTAATCAGCAGTGAGGCACTGAATATGGTACAACTAAAAGCAACAAAAATGAAGCTTTGAAAAGCTTAGCTCCAGCTGAGACTTCATTTTCTAAACTGAATGACTCTTTGCAATGACTCAAAATCAAATAGTCCCCTGAAATATAAAAATATTATCCTGTTTATTTAGAATGCGAAACACCTTGCTTATGAGGCTGATATTCTTTGTTAGGGTTTTATATATAGTACTAAAGCTTGGAGTCTGCCCCTCTGAAGTAATGTATATAAAATTATTTTTCTTACACCAATTGGTATCATACAACAAACTCTGCTAAGTGTTTAGACTGTATTTTGAACAAAATTGTGATAGGTATTCCACAGCACTCTGGTTCAGTGTTCTTTGCCATACAGTGAACAAAAAAATAAAAAGAGATGTAATAGAAAGCTGATCATGCCCTACTTGAGTTAAGCCTTCAGAAATATTTTCATGTGAAAATGGAAAAAAAATATATTATCCAGGCGATCTCATAGCCACACTCTTAGTGGCTTTGGTCAATGATACTATTGACAATAGTCAATGTTTATTATATAATGCTCAAGTAGGTCAGATCTGTGTGTGCATAAATTACTTGTGCAGGGTGCAAGCTGCTTTCTCCAACTGAGTAACATTGAACATCAAGGCAGAGTCACTTTGTGATAGCCTGTTGCACAACAGATTCAGATATGTTAAGTAGCAAGTAAGCTCTGCCTCAGGACAGTGGTGTTGATGTTGATAATATTGGTGTGCCCAAAGGAATTAGCATGCTTTCTTAGACTCTGGTCCAATATTTTTTTATTCATGTGTGCAAAATTTCCTCATTAGAATATTCCTATGTTAATTCAGCAAAGCTCATGGCAATAAAAAGATAACAAACCCACCCAGTTATTAGCCATAAAGAAATCCCTCCTGTTAAAATTTCTACAGTCAAGAGATGCTTTTAAACGTGTCTCCCTAATGAGAGGGAGTTAAGGGTTATGCAGTTGTGCTTTTTCTTCTTGCCTTTGTCTCTAGGTGTCTTTTTCCTTACAGTTTTGAGTCCATTCACTCTGTTGGTTGAACTTAGCAACAATGGCAAGAGGTCCCTGAGTATTAAAAACTTTATGGCTATAATCAGCCCAGTAGAAAAGATATTAATCAGTCTGAGCTTATACCAAAACATTCACTTCAATAAACACCAACTCTACTTAGGCAGGACACCAAGAATAAAATACCTTGCTTGGTACCTGCTTAGCAGTCAGGTACAATCTACAAGAAAATTATTCCTAATATGGAAAACCAATAATCATTATTTCTCTTGCACACTAAAATACTCTGCCTAAAAAATGGGCACTTTGTATGTTTCTAACTGTAAATATATTGAAAGAAATAGTATGTGTTTCAGTCTTATCAAAATTGCAAATATTCTCTACAATTTTGCTTTCCAGACCTTCATTTGGAAAAAAAAATTAGAAATAATAAGTAGTTGCCAGCAGGTTATAAGGAATTTCCATATGCCCCAGTGGAGAACAGGACTCACAACCAAAAATCAAAAAAAGTACAGATTATCTTTAAACTTGTATATATCAATCAGATTTTGTATGTGAACTGCAACTCCAGGCCCCTGTAAAGTTATGGAAAAGCAGAAAAAAAGAATTAAGCAGAAGTGCTCTATTCCTCCTGGAGATGTGGGACTACTCTGTGATCTCAGTTATGTATGAAATGTGTACTGTGTTTTCTAATTTTATCCAGCCACAGAGTTCAGTAGGGACTGCAGTAGAATACTGGGCAATTTTTTCTTTCTCATCAAATTTAAAATATTTGGTACACTTTTATTTTTATACATATACTATTTTAGTTTATTTTATTATTAATCTAATTCCAAATTTTATTTATCTGGATTTCCTAAATTCCTTTGGCACTAAAATCCTCCTGAACTCTTTCTGAAATCAGCAATTTCAGAAGAAGGTTCTTGGGGGACCTCTTGTATCATGCTTACCATAACATTTGCTCTAAAAGTCTTGGATCTTGGAAATACATAGTGCCATTTTTTCCTCATTTCTATACCTACTGTATATTCTACTGAGTATAAAAATCAATACACTATATTCGTAAAATCCAAAATTATTCTTTGTCTTTGGAACATTTCTGTACAGAGCAGATAGACAAAAACCACAGTTGTTGGTAATTATTTTCTCTTGTGTTTCTACTGTGACTTGGGAGCTTGAAATTGTCCTTTAGGATGTGGTTTCCTCAAACTGGCCAGTTCTTCGTAGTTTTTCTTTTTAAAATTTTTTTTCTCCAATTCTACAAAATCTCACTTAATTCTTCTAAGTTAAGGTACATTATGCTTATGCAGTACAGCAAGTAATCATTTACTTGGAACTATCTGAAACTGGTTCTTACATCTGCTCTAATGATTTTTTTTTTCTGCAGAATAGGAGCCTGAACGTATCTTTGAATTGCTCTCATAGCAATTAACATTTTCTTGAGAGGCTGAAACAATGACTTTTGGAAGTAAAATTAGCAGCTACTGGAATTCTTTTGTTTCTAGCCCATTATGCTGTTCATTCTAAAAAGTGTTTCGTGTCACTGATTCACAGTGATTCATTATACCCAAGAAGACCTGTTTGTTGTCCATATTTTGTAGCATTTGGATTTCACAAATATTTAATTTTGCTTTTAATCCTTCTTTCCAAAAGATTTGGCAGAAGAAAACCAAGAACACAGCTCCCTCTTTGCAGAGATCTTGCGAAAAATATGCAGATATTTAATTTGTGAAGAAAATATTCTATTCAGCCTTCCAGTTTGATTTCCTTTCTCTCAAAAAGAAAAGCTATTTAAAAAATGGGGGGAGGGAGAGGAAAGCATAATTATTACTGTAGAATAATTTGAAAAAGACCTTGAGAAGAACATTTCGCACTTCAGGAACTTCGTGGGGCCTGTTTAATTTTATGACGCATCTTTTTACCATCTCCTTCTATTCCTTCATTTCTAACAATGCTGCCAGGAGCCTAGCTTGTTGTCCATCTCCCTTCAAAATGCAGGAGGTTTTATCTCACCTGAAAAACAATTTATATGAAGCATAACAAAATCTTTGTGTATGTGCAGTGCCTGCTTTACCCTTTCATTTGCTCCTTTCTTGAACAGGAGTATAATCATGAGCAGTTCCTCTGACTTTGAATTTTGGGAATCTCTTTATTTTGCTGTGTTTTTTATTGTCAGGGGTTTTCTTCCTTTAATTTCAATTTTCTATTCCACTTCTCCATCTTCATTCTTCTCACTACAGGTGTTCTTTTTACTATTGCTCATTTTGTCCTTTTCCATTATTGCTGTAGCACTTCACAGTCTGAAGCTGTTGTTTTGGAGCTCTTTCTCAATCTAAATTTGCATATCCCAGAATTCGTTCCATCTTGGATTGAAAACTATGTCTCACAACGAGTTTCATAATTGCAGATAAGACTCATGAATTTTATATAATTATAAACTTCTGCAAAAAACCACCTCTGTTGCAACATTAGGTGATGTCAGTCTTTCCGAAGTATCATGGTTTTGGAAAAAATATACTTTGCTGTCTCAACTAGGCTTAGTTTCACACTGTTATAATTGCTTCACATATAATAATAACTCAGTAGTTCATCTCTTTGCTTCTTTTTTCTTAAATTCCACTGCATCCATGATTGAAGGTATGAAGTGTTTCCAGTGAATTTTGCCTGTCAAATGGCTTTACATGCTCCTGCTTTCTCACCACCAACATTATCTTCCCCAAACCTCACTTTTTATGTAATTCCTGTCCTAAGTATTTCTTTGGATACCACTTCTTACAGAACAGGATTTTAGCTAGCCCTTTGGTAAGAAGAGATTTATTAGCATTGCAATTGTGAATTCAGTCATGGGTTGCAGCTTTCAGCAGATTCCCAGCATCCCTAGGAGAGGCCCTAGTCATGTCTGTTAAGACCATACTGTATTCTTTAAAATATCATGGGCTGACCATAAACCCCTCAAATTGGGAAAGTCTTTCTTGAAGGACACATCAATCCTTCAGCCAGGAGCCACATATGAATTTTAAGTTCTATGTACATTACTGTCATGTCATGCAGCCATTCCAGAAGAGCAGAGTGGATTAACTAGAAAACTATATACAATGCAGGAGATATTTTCTTGTACAGTAAGCCCTTTAGCATTTATGAGGAATATACAATTAATGCAAACTAGAAATTCAGCTTATGATCTTAATTTTTTTCCTTAAAAGTCTGTCAGAATTTTGTTTGGGTATTTTTTATTCTTTAGTTCTCAATACTCTTGTTCCCGCTTATAATGATACATAACAAAAAATTGTGTGTTTAAAGTAGGGTTCTTTTCTCTTTTTTTCAGACATAAATAATTTTATTTATTAGGGTGATCCCAGCTTGATTTGAGAGATCATTACAGAAGTTATGTTTCTTATAATTGCAAACCTCTCATAGATTGCACTTTTTAAATTGAGGTTGTGCTATTTTCCATCCTCTGCAGCCATGCACTGTGCTAGGGAGAAGAAGAGAGCTATTACCCTTCATTTCTTGCTAGAGAAAGTGTAAAGAAAGTAATAGAGTCGAAGTTTAGGATTTTGGTTTGTAACAGGATAAACACTCCTTTGCTTGTGTGCTGTTTCTCAGTGTTGTATGAGCAGCAAGACTATCTTCATCTTAGACGTCTGACAAGCACAAGATGTAGAAAAGGGGCAATTATGGAAAGGGCTGGTGAACAGCTGCAAGAAGGTCTCAGAGAGAACTGAAGTGTCAGCTGGTAAAGGAAGGTCTCAGAGCATTGCTGTAAGTTGCACCTGTTTTGCTTTGCCTGAGGACAGAGAATTCATCATTGCCAGTAAAGAACCAGTTATTTAGGTGCAAAGATGGAGAATGAGGACTGAGATAGCAACGATCTCTTTAAGCATACATTGTACAATAAGCATGGTTTAAAATCAGTATCATAGGAGTCAAGCTCCAAGAAGACAGAGAACACTGAAATTAAGGTTATTTGTGTGGTCTAAGGTAGTGTTTTGCATCTTCTACTGCTTCCACTGGTTTCATGTTATGGCATACCAAGTAGTCCTGTAACTGACAATATTTGTGTCCCCTCTTCCTCATCCCCAGGAAAGAGGATCAACATCTCTTTTAGACTGCAAACTAGATAGAGTGCTGCTAATGAATAGATATTTCATAGTTCCTACATCTCTCTCCTTGTTTTTTCTTTTTCCCCTTTTTTCTATTTATTAGTGGGTGAAAAACCTGCCTGTAAAACAACATTATTAAATCTGTCTGTATGGACCATTACTCTTATATCTAAGCATTTCAAAACCATTATATATCTTTATTATCTCTTCTTACAAGGGGCTTTTATGGTGTGATTTACAACAGGAGAAGTGAATCAGTGTAAGAAATGTTTGATATATTTATGATTTTCAGTGCTGTACACTGTTTCTGATATCTGCAAAATGAACATTTTATCTAGCACTTTATGTATTCTAGCACTGCTTCTGTTAAGTGGTATTGCAGGCAGTAGTGTAGTTCTCAGCAGTTGTGCTGATTGGGTATTTGAGACTTGTATTGGGCAGGAAGAAAATGTGGAATGCAGAACAGACAAAGATAAAAAGACCAACAGTATTTTTAGTAAATTTTATATACTGTTTTACGTTTGCTTTCAAGATATAAAAATAAAAGGAAAGTTAAAATGAAACTAAAGTTGACATTGAATTGAATTGGCAATGACATTTTCAAAATGCAGTACTTTCCATGCAACTGTCAAGACTGTTTGTCATACCTATGGGGACTTTTTAATCTTCAAAATGAAAAATTTATTTCTTTCAGAAAAGTATTTCAATTGAGCCATTTTTTTTACAGTTTCCATTATTAAAAAAAACCAAAAACATACCTCACAGTAACATAAACCCCCAAAATAGATTCTGGACATTAATTAGGTGCAGTGAGTTCTTCACAGAGAAATTAATTTCTGATATACATGCAGAAGCAGGCTTTAAAGCTATACTTTGAAATTTTATGAAAACAAAAGATGGGAAGTGGAAATACGTCCTCAGTGTTGAGCAGTGGATATTAATAAATTTCAGTTTGCCCACACCTACATGAATCTTTCAGTTGTAAGGGAGACTTTGACAAGGCACAGAGATGCTGGGTGGTGGGACTCTACACAGTTGTGAGGGGTCTTCCAGTTTCCTGTGAGATGATGACAGGTTAGGAAGGAAGGTGGTGGTGAGCTCCCTTAGACCACATTGCAGGGACAATCCTGCTGCTTGTAGGACCATGACGTGGCACGTGCTGGGTTTATTGTCTTTTCTTAGATTTAGGACAATATCTTAGTACAAAGCTTCAGCACTGTCCATGTGACTGGCAGAAGGGGAGTTACTGAGAATGTCATGAGCTGCTCACATAGCTGATGCTGTCACTTACAGGAGGAGAATCAGCAACCAGAGCCGATACTATCTGTCACTACAAGCAAGCCTTGCCTCACTGCACAGACTCTCTCACCCTCAGGCCAAGGATGCCCATCCAAATCTCTCAGACAGGCATGAAATACCCATGCCAGGCTAACCACTGACCTCCCTGTGACATAGGAACCCCAGGTGCTCTACCAGCTGTGTTAAGGCCACAGCATGACTAAGGTTTGTGTGGGGCTAATGTGGGGCCCAGCCACGTGAGGGATCTCTTTTTGCTAATGGCTGTAGGCAACTTCCAGTCTCCTGCAAGATAGTGACTGGGCTGTTAATCTGTCCTTTGGAGCGTTGTCCTCTGTCACTATGTGTTTTAAGGAGGTAGAAGACAGGAGGATACTTTGTGCTGGTCATGCCCCTGTCCAGACACCTGGCTATAATACACAGAACAAGGAACAAAAGAGGAGCAGCCTGCCTCACTGGTCACTTCTCCCTGCCCTTTTTCACATCCATACTGACCTGTCCACCTCGGCTGTTCAGCCCATTTTATACCCAGCTTGAGCTATCTCTCTCACCAACCCCTCTGTGCCATGGCCATCATGAGTATTCTTCCCTTCATGGTATGTCCTCAGCATCACCAAGGATAGTACCCGGAGTTAGTGGCACCACCTGTATGACCATGGAAACTGTATGACCAGGGCACCACTGTATGACCATCAGCAAACTTTGCTTTATTGTAAGAGTGACTGAGCCTGGGCACAGGTTTAAGCAAGAGGTTGTGACCTCTCCATTCTTGGATATACCCAAAAGATGCCTGGACATGGCCCTGGACAACGTGCTCTAGGTGACACTGCTTGAGCAGGAGCAGGGCTGAACCAAATGACCTGCAAACGTCCCTTCCAGTCTCAAACATTGTGTGACTGTGTGAAAACCTAGGAAATACCTCAATTATTTCTCTCTACACTGCTATTCTCTTAACGTTGCCCTGGAAAAAGTAATTTTAATGCTTTAACACAAGAACTTTCTTGCAGAATCCCACATTATTGTGTCTGGATGTTCAAAATGCTTAAGCAGAAAAGAAACCTATTTTTTTCTGTAGGTTTTTTTTTTTTTTCCATAAGGATCTTTTTTCCCTCCCCAGAATTTGTCTTGCCTACTTATTTGACTTTTTAATCTGAGGACCCAAATTAAGTTTCTCAGACAGCAATATTTGTTATAAAGGGCTTTGATTCATGTTCTAAAGACAGTCCATGTCACACAATGAATTTTATCTTGTAGACATATGTGACCACTTCATCTAAAAGCTCATTTTCTTGACTAAATTATCTACTCAGTGTTGTTAGAATGTAGTATTTGAGCATTATTAAGATTCTTGGCTTTAAGGAAAACTAACTGGAGGAAAAAGACAGTGCATGTAACCTTGTGACACATTGATACACAGATGGATCCTGAGCATGGATTGATGATTTTTCATCCACTGCTATGAGTCTTCTCTCACCTCAAGTGACAGAGTAATGACTAGTAGTATAGGTAACCATTAATACACCAATGTTAGCAAAAATTGCATACTTATGTTGGACTGCAAAAGTTACAACTGGATAGAGAATGATGGGGATTATGGTCGGGAAAACCACTGTTGCCGCTGAGGACTCCTACCTCTTGATCACTAAATACTTCTGTGAGATAAAGTTTTTGCTGCACCTTTCCCTTCTACCTCTCCTTAAAAAAGCTTTCTTAACTTGTCCTTGCTCTTCACCTCTTCTTATCTCACTTTATCAACCATAATCTCCAAACTGACAGTGTAAATCTCTGTCCCAACCCCATCCTAACCCCAAAGTTGTTTCTGAGTAAATCTCTCTAACTACTTACCTAAGCTATGCTCTCTCTCCTTTGCTCTTCATTGGCTATGTGCATTTTCTCTGGCTTCCCATTCAGTTATTGCTTTTCTGGTGTCAGTCGCTTTTAATTATATAGGTGACCTCAGTTCTTCCTGTACAGTTATCTTTTCCTTACCTGATCTAAAATGCCCTCTCTTTCATCATCTCCCACCCCAATTTTTAATCAGATTTTTTATTTCTTTCTTCTCAATCTTATTCTTAAGGTGTTAGTGCAAATTGACCCACCTATGGCACTGTGTCAGTCTCCCTTGAAATTTAATTGGGCTTTTTGCCTTAATTCTTAAAAGTAAAGACCTTTACAAGTACAAGTGGAAAGTGGTTTTTGTCTTGATTTTTTTCATTTTTTTAAGACACAGTTAAGAAACTTTTCAAAGCAACTCAAAGTTTTCCACTCTAACCTTGTAATAAATAATTTAAACCCAGGGATTTTAAAATGTGCAATTTGGTGAAAACAAGACAGGTTAAGAGGTTTGAAAATCCTTATTAAGAATACAGAGTTTTCTAACATTTTTTTCTGTCAAATTATAGCAGGTTTGCATTGATTGTGTGTGAAATTGGATTCCCCCGGACCCCACAGAGCTAAGGTTTGGTCAGATTGTTAAATGGAACTTTGTTTAAAGGGACTGATCCACAGTCCCATAATTCAAAACACAAAACTCCTTGATCATTTTGAAATAAACTTGTTGAGATTTGTTTTACGTGGGCTAACATCTCCCAGTTTCATTCAAAGAAGGTGGGTAATTGAAAAGCAGGATATTAGGAAGATGACTGTTGTCCAGCCTTAATTATAGGTGACTCTAGTAACCTCTTTCATGATAATGGGAAGGACAC
This sequence comes from Fringilla coelebs, assembly GCF_963513975.1. Taxonomy (NCBI): domain Eukaryota; kingdom Metazoa; phylum Chordata; class Aves; order Passeriformes; family Fringillidae; genus Fringilla; species Fringilla coelebs. Next base: position 42,380,552 of record NC_140028.1, on the reverse strand, counting down.
AAATTTATCCATATTAAATTTATCTTTTATAAACAGATCCAGGCTGGCTTAGGTGATCCTCTCAGGCTGTCCAGAGGTGAGATAACTGCTGCCTGAAATATGTATGGCTGCTTGAGCACAACACTGCCCTGGCTGGTTACTCAGCCTGGGCCATTTGATACATGATGAGGCTATGCCTCCATCACAGAAACTTTGTGTTCCTGGGCAGCTTGGGGCAAGGGCAAAGCAAGCTGGAGTCTTTTAAGAGAGGCTGGTTCAACTTCACAAGGATTGTGGCAGTGATATAATAAAAATCACTACTTGTTCTGGAGACCAGTGCTATTGGTAAATAAGGATCCAAGTGCAAGAAGCAATTAAGACAGGCTCTCAATTCAAGTGCTGTTTTACAGTCTTACAAAAAGTTGGGGTTTTTGAAAGTCAAATGCCAGCATTTACCCAGGTGGTCTCAAAGCAAATGAAGTGTAGGCCATTTTAGGAAGCTTAAATTCAGTTTTTCCATACTGCAGGCTGCTTAATCAGGCACTTAGCAGTGAGCGTGTGCCATCACTGAAATGTAGCATCTGCTGAGTGGCTTCCTTTAAAAAAAACCTAAATATGCATCTAGGGAAACAGAACTTGGAGTTAAAATATGAGTAGCTAAACATGAATTTTATTGTTTCCATAGATCTTCATATTCACTTATGAAATGAAAAATGTCTTTTGCATTTGCAACATGCCTGCTAACTCATTACCTTTATCTTGCAATTAACTGCAGTGGGTAAAAGCTGGCTTTCCTATCAAGAAAATATACACAAATCCCCTTTCACTTTGTTGTATCAGTGCAGGATTTTTGTCCATGATCTTGTAGGAAGCAGATACATTTCTGAATCCCTGAAAATGCCTTTTTTGGTGCCCTTGGAATACTCCAAGTACTTTTGAGAACTGAACTGTACAATTGAATTCTTTGACAAATCTCTCTTGGCCTTTTTGAGAGCTACTTTTAGGTGTTGTAATGTTGCATATGGAAGCACCTGCTTAGCCCTACTGGGGGACACTGCATACCTCTCTTATTTGCACTGTCTTGACACATAATCAATATCCTCACTTACCAGCACGCACACCACTGATACCTTTGAACTTTTGATTTTTCTCAGCATGAAGATCAAACAGGATTATTTCCTCAAACTGAACCATGTCAGTACATATCAATAACTGCTAATTATTAGCTAATTAGCTAATGCTATTTCCTTCTGTAGTTAAATCTATACACAGCTATCTTTATGCTTTTTGCTGCAAGAGTTATCCAATTGATGAAGGATAAATCGGGTAATCCAGGAAAGTAAAAAAGGTGGAAGTAAAATGCGAAAATATTTCATATTTACTACTGAAATTCTCAAATGGTTTACTTCTGCTATGTGACCTGCAGTATCTTTAAATGCATAAGTAGGGCAATATCTTTATATTCCTAAAAAAGAAATCACATACTAACTAAAGCAACAAAGGTAATAAATGCTCAGTGGAAAATGGTTTTTCATGTTGATATTCTAAATAGATATTATAAAATTAGTTGTTCTTATATGCAGTTTGTCTATAATTTAAATTCTTCCTCTTGTCCCTCTATGATGTTATCATTTTTGGACTCTATATGTTATTTGTTTTGCCAGGAAAGTGTGGAAAGATAGTTTGGAACGACTCTGTTGTATAGTAAAAGAACACAGCAAAAGTAGAAATGTTTTGAGGAAAGAACGTGACCAAGGAAACTAATTTTGCTCTGTATACCATACTTCTCCCCACTGCCTTCTGCTGTGGAGGAGTGTCGTGTCAGAAAAACTCATGGCAAAGAAATAGAGAATACTGGAAGAGAAAAGGAGGAATTACAGTGCATAATGCTCTCCTGAGAAAGTATCAGTTTTCCAAAGATTGTCCATGTCATTTATGATTGTCTAAAATGACAAGAAGTACAAGTTTTGGATAGGGTCACTAGAGCATTGGTGATTCCCAAAAGCCCTTTGAGTCCAGGAGTTATTCCAAGTTAATGCTGGGGAACAGCAAACAAAATAGCTTTTCAGTCATGATTTATTTTGTTCCTTAAGCCCTACAAATTTCTGCCCTAAGAAACACACTGGTATTTTATTTGATTTAAATGAGGGACACTGGCACTGTTGGTGAGCTTACAGAGCATTCGAGCAAATTAGCAAAGGGGTTACTGCATCCATATGTGTGTTGCTTCAGGGATTAGATGAATCTATTCAGTGAGTCAAATGCCTAGATTTAAATATCCCACAGATTCGAGATTTGTGGGAGCTGTCTGTATTCAGAAAGGACATTTACTAAAGGAATAAAAAACTGCTATAACCAAGTGCATTTTAAATCTGAATCTGAATGCTTGTTTCAACACAATGTGATTCAACTTCAAACAGTACCAATCGAAGCAAACTAAGATGCCATTTTCAGAAATAGTAACCTAATGACTACACCCTGAAGATTTGTAACTCTCCAAAAACTTGCAAACTTTGAATGCTTGGTCACAATATCCAATGCCTTCTCAAAACTTTAGATATTAATTTCTTGCATTAATGTTCTTTTTCCATTATTAATGGTCTTTTTTCCATGAATACAATACAAACAAAAAGAAAAAAAAATTGCTTTTCACTGTACATTTTTTGAAAAGCTGATGTTCAAGAAAGAAACTCAGAAGAGCATAGAAGTCATCAATATTTTACTTCTAAAATACTCTGGTGGGGAATTTATGTAAAGTTGAGACACCTAGGAGAAACAAGTTCAGTACATGACAACATATTATTTTGTAAAATAAAGTTAATGAATGAATGTCAAGTCTTTTTGACTAATATTTTCAAAGGGCTGTGATGAGTCAAATCCTGCTAGGTGTCTGTGGACCTTATGGATGAACTTGAAGTTCTGGGCGTGTTGGTGGTTTGGTTGAAAGGGATAGCATTGTTAATACTACTCACTGAAAGAAAATCAATGAAACAGGTGGTTCTGTGTTCTCTGCATTATAACAACATTAAGGTTACCAGAAACGAACAGAAATTTCACATCACGTTTTCCCTTGATTTCCTTTTTTTCTTTTGATTTTAAAATTATACTTTGATACTTCTCTTTCCATATGATTTTTTGGTAGCATTTCAATTGTTTAAAATTTCGAACAAAAAAAAAAATGTTCTTATGAAATTTTCAAGTTTTGTCTTATGACCCTTCCAAAACCTAAATTAAAGTCTTTTTGTATGTATTAGTCTCATCAGGACTTTGACTGGGTTTTGACTTAACTCTTTAAAACATCTGTAGGTAACACAAGCTCTCTAACACCCTTTACAATGATATTAGAGAACTGTATGTTACTGAAACAAATAAAAAATTAAAAGTGTTAACATGAAATGGGTCAGCTCATTAACACAAAATAAAATTCTGAATTTTAAAATTTGTGGGTAGAATCATAGGATGTAAATCGGTGCTAGTGGCAATGCAGTTACACACTTTGAGATTCAGTTAACAATCAGTCAAACTGAGCCTAACGTGGTGCATTGTGCTGATTTGGGCTGGGGTAGAGTTAATTTTCTTCCCAGCAGCTGGTCTGGGTCTGTCCTGTGGCTCTGTGCTGGAAATATTGTTGGTAACATAGGGACATTCCTGTCATTGATGAGCAGGGCTTGCCAAGAGCCACGGCCTTTTCTTGTCCTCAAACCATCCCACCAGAAAGTGGGCTGAGAATGCACAAGGATTTGGGAGGGGACACAGGTGGGACAGCTGATCCCAGCTGACTACAGGGATACCCCACAGCATTTGGCAGCATGCTCAGCATATAGAGCTGGGAGGAGAAAAGGGGAGGGAGGCAATGGAGAGTGATCTCTTTTGTCTTTCCAAGTCACTATCACATGTGATGGAGCACTCCTTTCCTGGACATGTCTGAACACGTGCCTGCCCTTGGGGTTTTCTCACTTCTACACTTCTGATTCTCTCCACCATCCCACTGGTGGAGGAGTGAGTGTCTAAACCTTGACACAGATTCATGGTAACTTCAAGCATTTGCATCTGAAATTAATTTGCATCTGTAATTAATTTGTCTCTTTTTATTGGTTTCTTGTTCTGAAATGGAATAGTTGTTATTGCTTAGATGCTTGTGTGACTTTAATTTGCACGGGCTTCAAATATTTAACTTTTAAAAAGTTGTCAATGTTCTAAACCCTCAGTGCTAGAAAGAGGACAGAGTGTTCTCCAAATACATATCATGTCAACAACAGAGCTCTTACAGCAAGGTCATTTTCAGTTGATTTAATGCACAGACTCCAGTAGAAAGTACTTAGAAGTCCAACCATTACTGTATGACTCACTTGACACTTCAGATAGAACGTACTTCTGCAGATATGCATGTTAGAACTCTGGTTGTCACTAACTTGTGACTGATAGTGTAAGATGGCTAAATGATTAACTTGATGTTTGCATGCCTTGAAAACAGATAATAGATCTATGAAATCTGGCAGTGTATTCAAGGCGACACACATAAAATACACTAATGTGGCATTTAAAATGATAAAAACTGTCAGCATTATAGGGGAATGCTTTTCCATGTCTTCTACATCCTGCCACAACTAAAAGTTTCAAGGTCTTATTTTTTACTGTGTGACCAAAGATCATGAACTTCAATGGCACCCATCTCATATGCTTAAGGCTTTCCTGTGAAAAATCTATGGCAAACTGAGAATCATTACCTGAAAAAGATTAAAATTTGCTCAGTTCACTGCGCAGTGTTAATGCTGTCAACATGAAAATTTGTTTAAAAATCAGTTTCAAAGATGATTTCTGACCATCATTCTAGAGGAGACTGCTCTAGTGGCAGAAGGATTTAAATAATTTTTCCTGTATATCTACACTGTTGCACAAATCTAAAAACAGATGCTATACCAATAGTAAGATTGACACTTGCCAGTTTCTCTTTGATCTGAAGCTGTAATTACAGGAAAAAAGCATAAGCTTATGGCAGGAATTGTACAGAACCAAAAGTATTTGATATAGTTAGGATTCTCAAACATTCTTACAGCATAGGAGAAAAGTGATGCTAAAAATTCTCAGGATTTTAGAGTGTTTTTGGTAAATGAGAATGGGGTTCTAATTGCCCATGGCTGGAGTTAGTTAACACATGGCAAAAGTTGCAGCCTTGTCTTTTGATAGATTATGAGTAACTGGTGTGGAAAAAAAAAAGAAGTTTAATAAGTTTAATAAAAATGTACATTAAATGCTATTTTACATCTCTCTCTTTTTTAATTTTTATGGGAGGAATAATCAGTGTTATGAACACTAGAATTTCTCCTCAAAAGCCTTTTGTTCAAACAAAATGGTGTGAATGGCTCCTATTAGTGCCTGTTTGATGAAGTATCTTTAGGCAGAAGGACACTATGTAAACTCATCAACATCAACTTCTGCTGTCTTCACTTCCCTACTACTTATTGACATAATTTCAGTGCTTGTGGAGGAGACAAAACTATTACATTTCAGCTCTTTAAAAACTGGCTGTCAAGAAATGTTCAGGAACCCAACTTCTTGCCAGTACGTTTTAATAAAAAAAAGTGTAAAGAAATTTTAGGATTTTTTGAAGGACTCAAGAGAATTCGGAAATAAAACAAAATCAAGTTGCATTACAGTGTGGTTTTAAGAAGGGATTTAGTTAGATTGCATGGTTTTTAGTATTCATATGGAACATTTGGAAGGCTTCTGCTGACAGCACCTTTTCCTCTGAGCTGTCATTGACACAGAAGGAAGATCTCAGGTACTGAATGCTCTCCACTTGTGGCAAACAGGAGACAGAAGAGGTTTATTTGAGAGAATTTTGCTTTGCCCACCATTTCTGCTGTGTTCTTTGAAAGAAACTTTAACTCCAGGTGATGTAAAAATCTCAAGCTGTGAAACTGAAATCAAGAAAAGTGTAAACTCTGTGTCAAGAACAGTATGATTTACATGATGCACTTTCATGTTATGTTAAGCACACAAATAAGACGTCACAACAAAAGAACTTCACTGAAGGATAGCATGTTCTGGTCCTCATATATAAGCATTAACTAAAGCTGAAATTAATATCCCTTGTAAGGTGGCAGAGCCAAGTAGTAGAACCAGAGTGTTTCTCAGGGCGGTGAACAGTCCCAGCTCACTGTTGGGAAATATTCTTGGTCAATACCACAAAACATTGCAATTACACAGATGGTGGTCAAGAATGAACAGATATTATTAAATAAGAAAGCTTTTGTGTTTGTTTTGGGTTTTTTCTTGTATTTCCCAATATAGAACTCTGAGAGAGTGGCAATGCTCTCTTTTAACATTTGTAAGTTATCCCTTTTTCTCTTTTCTCTAGATTAAAAAAAAAACCAACCCAAACCACAGAAAAAGTCCACTGGTTAATGACCATATTTGTAAATTCTTTAATATCATTTACAAAAAATATCTCAGCATCTGAAGAGATGTAAAATTTCTGCAACTTGCTTTTAAAAAAGATTATAGTTTTTTCTGTCTGGACCTGTTATTAATGATAGTATCTGCCAGGAAGATTGAACCTTCCTTCTGTGCTTACATATCAAAGGACTAGATTTTCACATCTTCCTGAAGAACTAATTAAGACCTTGATTTTTTTAAATGGTAATTATGTTTTAAAGTATTAAGGGCTAGCCTGTCTGTGATCATGTATGGAGACTGAAATTATCAGACACCTTCAGCAACTGTTACACCATGGCAATACTAAATTTTCCAGAAGAGAGAAGTGCTGTTTTTCAAAGATTTAACTATGTTCATACATTGCATTTGCAGTGATTATAACCACACAATGAGACATTAATGGAAAATTGAATGTTGGGTTTGGGTTTAATTTGGTTTGGTTTAGCTTAATTATGTTTTTTAGAGACCTTCCTTATTCTATTAATTGTTCCTTGTTTGCCTGTTCATTTGTGTTTAAGAGTAAAATTCTTCAAGGTAAGACTTGTTTGCATTTTTTTTTTCAGGTTTTCAAATGGAAAGAATAGCAAATTCTGATGAATTTGAAATCTATGCTGCATAGTAGAAAATAATTTCACTCCCTACAACTTGAAATCCATGCAATTTATTTTAAAAAATAAAGTTACTCTCTGAGACAAAAACAAACAGTAAGATTTAGTATAGAGTGCCCTTGAAGTATTTAACCTAACAATATTTTTATATAATGTAAGTGTCCCCATGTAAGAAACAATGTCTCAGTTAGTTTCAAAGGCATTATACTGAAGATTAATGTTATTCTTTATCAAAGTGGATTTAACAACCTTTACAATTCCATATCATATATTGTGCCAAATTCAATTATTTTTTTTCTCATCTATAAATCTAAGAAACCTTTCTTTTTCATCTTTTCTTCATGGCTGATGAAAGCTTCAGTATTGCATACACGTCTAATGAAACTATTGCCAATTTACTAAAATATATTAAGGGTTTATGCAAATGTTATTTCACTCTTTAATCTTGCTAAGCCATTGAAAAGCCTTAGAACAGGAAGACTGTTTGTTCCAGTTGAAGCCTGTTTTCTGCATTTATCCTTTTTTTGGCCAAATGGAATTATCAGTCATTATCTCAAAGCACTGAAAGATCACCTCCAGTCACACTATTCCTTGGCGAGGGATGTGTGTGTTACTTACTTTCTTTTAGTATCTGACAATACTGGCAAGACTTGATTATGGTAATAAACGGTTTTAGTCTACCTACGGCTCGCTTTTGGTGTCAAGGGAACATTCAGAGTTTTGAAAGTTACTTTTTGTTTAAATCTCTACATATTTCATTGCTAACTCTTCTTTTAAGTCTCTCAGTTCACACCGTGATTTGGATTTTCAAAGAAGTCTGAATGCCTCTAAAGGTTCAGCATCTAGTTGCTTCTAACATTGTTTGAAAGTCTCTCTCTGAATCTGGTTTTGTCATTAGGAAACCTTGATTAATCAAGGGACTTTTCACTCTTTTGTTAGGTATCCAACTATCCATAAAACAGTTGCATTTTCAGGCAACTTGCCCAGAGACACCTTCATTTTAATCCTCCCTCACTTTGGCTTGGGTGTTTCACACCTCACGCCTCTGATAAACTCCTCTGTGTGGTTTTTCCCTCCTCTTATTTTTCCCCCTCCCTTTGTGATGTCTTTAGGAGTTTGTTTGTCACAAAGTTAATCTGATATTATTTACCAGAATTATACAATTATAAATGTGAGTTTATGAAAATGAAATTTCTAGAGCTAGTGTTGGTATTTAGAATTAAGTAAATGAAACATCTTCCATTTATATTCTGACAAATTATATATTTAAACTTGAGATTTTTTTCAAGGTAGACATATTTTTACTTGTGTCTAAATTAGAAATACAGCCTTAGTCTGCTCCAAGATGTGCACAGCACAACTGCCAAGGATGACTGAAAAGGTCGCTGAGAGCTTCCTTGTATCTGTTAGCACTCAGGGATAAGTCAACAACCTCGGCTGACAAACTCAATAAGTGGGGCTGCCTTATTCCTGTTCTTGCTAAATACTGAATCTTTTTCTGTGCTGCAATATGAGCTAGAGCAATGTAAAAGTGACAAGAACATGTCTCAGGTGGCTTCTCATGTGGAAGTACTTCCTTGCCCTTTGGCTGGCTCCACCAGCCATACGCTTTGTTCTATCATCAAGCTGAAGAAAATACCTTAATTTAATCTTATTTGATTTTGTTAAGAAATGCCTGGATCAGTACATAATTTTATTTTTTTCCATCTGTCTAAGGCTTTTAAGGCCACAGAAATTTGTAATGTAGATGAAGAATTAAAAACCAGAGAAATATTCTTTGGAGTCTTAACTAACACCTAACTTATTTAAGCCTTATATTCTGGCTAGGTGCAATTAGATATTCTGCTCAGGTGATGTGTGGGTGAGGAGAGGTGAAGCAGTAGCTGTTCAGGTTTCAGCAGTTTCTTAGAAATTCATTCATTTATTCTCCAGCAGTGTGGAAAGATGGTGTTTCTGCAAAGACACAACCATAAACATCCAAGAGGCAGAAGTCTGTGGAGAGAGCAGGACTGATGCTGAGGCAGAGCATCAGCAGCTCCCGGTGTCCTTGGGAAGCTGCCATGGCTTGACAGCTTCTTCCTTTGTGTTCAGGAGGACTTTGGCTATGTCCCTGTAGGTTGAAGGGTGGTTAGGTAGAGCTGACACATGGGGAAGTAATCACAAGGATGGCTAAAGACCTGCCAGGAAAAGCAGTTAAGATTAGTAGATATAGGCACTTAGGTCTGCCTGCAATGGTTAAGCATTTCTGGTCTGGTTTAGGTATCCTCCTTGAGGAAAATACTTTTGAATTTTTACAACAGAAAAACAGATATAGTATCTCCAGGTAAAGCTTTCTGAATACCACTCTTAAAATAGACCCTAAATAAAATTCTAGTTGCATGCTTTTATTTACCCATGAATCTTTCTTTGGGCTTAAGTGCTATCAACACAAGGTTTACTTTTCCTCTCATCTATTTTGATGGTCTTCATATATTTTCTCTACTATATTAAATCCTACACTTATCCTATCTAGCTTTGATTTTCTTGCTGCCTTCAAGCTTCTATTAGATAATGCAGCAAATAAAGATGAATAAATAAGATTGATTGATACTGAACATAACATACCACCTTTGTTCTCTAGCACGGAAATTGAGCAATACAAATACTACAAACAGGCATTCAGCAAAAGCACTCTGGGCAGGGATGCGAACTTTGCTACAAATTTGTTAAATGTAATATCACTAAAACAACATATCAGTGTCATCTTCAACAGTTTCAAGATTCTGATTTTGTGCATTATAGACCTATATACCTGAATAAAAACTATCAAATAATACTCTGGCATATGTATTTAACAAATAGTAAATGATGGTTCCTGCTAGCAAAATGGCCAGCAAATAACTATAGCTTATATGTATTTATTTTGTAAACATCTTCTCACTTATCTGCACTTGCAACTCCCCAACTGTTTAGTTTTGCTTTGGATATTTAAGTTTTATTTGATCTATGATTCATAGGTAATATTTCTATACTTGTGCTGATGATTTAAACACTTAAAAGAGGAGAAAACAATGTTGTTGTTTTTTTTTTTTTTTGTTTCCAGTGGCAAAAGAAACAAAACCAACAAACTTAATTTGAGCTACATACCTAATTCACTTTAAAATTCTTAGAAAATGGGATGCAGCAGGGACACCTCCATAGGGCCACAGCTTCATCATTGCTGATGTGTTGCACACACAGTACCAAAGCTCCCAAAGAGACCCACAGTCAAACAAATGTCAAATCAACAAGAGAATTGGGTAGGAACTCATGAAGGCTTCCTGTCAGGGATGAGAGAGCAAATGGTATCTGATCTGACACAAAGTTACAGTGGCAAAGGCAATATCTCATCCAACATCAAGCATGACAGAAAAAAGTTAAACTTTCAGTCATTTTTAATGTCTGAAGTACCTGGGTGGAGGGAACTGATGCAAACTGATGCAAACCAAGTGCTTCAAGTCATAAGATGAAGAATTTGTGACCTAGAACTAGAACACTTAAGGCTTCATTTGCTACATTATTGAATCAAGTTTCTTGTCAAATTCAGAGAAAATCAAACCGCTGCTTATCACAAATACTTTGAACTCTAAAGAACAGCAAATACCCCTGCATAGCAAAATATCATTACAGGGATGGTCCATCATCCATGTGATGATGTAGGTTGGGTGTGGGAACTCAGCATGTCGCTCCTGATGTCCAAAGCTACCGAGAGAACCCTTGGGGGGCTCGGGAGCCTTGGAATGTTGCCAAAAGTACCTGGTGGCTTGACTTCGACCCTTTGAGAGATGTACCATCTGTATATGGGGATATGAGAATCACAGGGGTTTAAAGGGTATAGAAATAGTATAATTACTGGGCAAAATACAGATTTTAAGATTTTGGTAGAGGGGGGGTTATGGAGACAAGATGGAGGAATTTGGGCCTGCCTCATGGTTCTTCTTCCTTCTTCACGTCTTCCATTTTCTGTGTGATGCAGATATTTTTTGATAGGTTCTTGGTGAAGGTACACTTGGCAATAAAAATGATAAGTATTGGGGACAAAAGTTAAATAAGATTTGTGTAGTTTTTGTTATAAAAAGACGCGACTGCCCTGTGGGCGGTCAGAGTGCCTTTGGCTGCCTTGCTGGTCAGACCCCAGCTGGGCAGAAATAAAACTTTGTAGATAAGAAATAATAAACAACCTTGAAGACCAAACCTGAGAGTCCAGCCTCGTCCTTTGGAGCCCGATAGGAGTGAACCCATCTCACGTGTGTCTGGGCAGAGACAGACAACAGCCGGCCCGGACAGTTGGGCAGATGATAGGTACACATCAGAGTGCTCCAAAGTTCGTTCCTGTGGGAATTAGCTGTATGGTCTATGGTCTATTGGGTTTCCATAGCTATGTTTTGGGAGAGGGGTGCTACAGGGGGAGCTGCTGTGGGAAGCTGCCAGCAGCTTTCCCCGTGTCTGACAGAGCCAATGCCAGCAGCTCCAGGAGGGACCCACCCCTGGCCAAGGCCGAGCCCATCAGCAGGGGTGGTGGTGCTGCCTCTGGGGTAACAGAGTCAAAAATGGGGCAGCGAACCCCCTGCAACTGCAGCTTGAAACAGCAATGAGAATATGTGAGAGAAACGGGCCTGAAGACACCAGGGACAGTGAAGAAGGAGGGAAAAGAGGTGTTCCAGGTACTGGAGCTGAGATTGTCCTGCACCTCATGGCACAGGCCATGGTGATGCAGCTGTGTCCTGGCAGCCTGTGGAGGACCCCACCCTGGAGCAGAGATCCCCTGCAGCCCAGGACAACTCTACATCAGAGCATGGATGCCTGCGGGAAGCTGTGACCCCATGGGAAGCCTGTGCTGGAGCAGGCTCCTGTGGGCCCGTGGAGAGAGCTCACACTGAAGCAGGTTTGCTCCAGGACTTGTGACCCACTCTGGAGCAGCCTGTTCCTGAAGGACTGCATGCTGTGGAAGCGACCCACACCAGAACACTCTGTGAGGGACTACAGCCTGTGGAAAGGACTCATTAGAGAAGCTGAAGGAGGAACATCTCCTGTGGAAGAGCGTGAGAAGTCTTCCAATGAGGAGGAAGGAGTGACAGAGACAAGGTGTGATGAACTGAGCACAGCCCCCATTCCCCTCCTCCATCCCACTGCAGTGCGAGTGAACAAGTGGGTGTGCAGGCCTCAGCTGCCTATATGGGGCAATGAAGAACGGACAGAAAAAAAAAATGAATCTTTTATTGTGCCAAAGACATTTGCATCTGAAACATATTTTATTCCTTTTGTTTTTTTCAGTTTTTCAACTATGTCATTGCTTCAGCTGCCAGCAGCGACAGATAAAATGCTCTTATGGGCTCTCTTAGTCTCCCAGCTCTCAGCAGAACAGTATTTAAAGGACTACCTGCACAAGAGATTCTACCTTTAATTACTAATAATAGATTTGTTTTCTATAAACTTCTCCCACTCTTTTTTAGGGTCCTGTAAAGGTTTCATCATGAACATCCCCTTATGTCAGAATTCCATGGATTAGCTATGAGCTATGAAGAATTTCTATTTTGTTTGGTGATTCATTTTTTAGCTAAATTACTTTGACCTCCCTAGGCTTTATTGGACTAGTCCTTTCTTTTTTATTTTCTTGGTGTAGCATATGCCTTTACAGGGAAGTATTTTACCCCTTCCAAGCTGTTCCTTTTTGCAATTTGAATAACATTTATAACTGTGATTATCTCGCTAACTTTTTCCTGCTTGCTTTTTGAGATGGTTGTGGGGGTAGTAGAAATTGCAAAGAGCACCCAGGATAGCTTTATACAGTATCACAGAACATCATAATATTTAATTTGTTTTTCTTTTCCTTTTTTTTTAATGTCTATTTTCTTTTTTACTGCTCCTGAGTATTGAGCTGACATTTTCACTGAACTGTTCATTACAGGTCAATTCTAAAGATTTCATTCCTGTGTGACAAAAATAATCTCAGAGCTCTTCACCTTGTATGTAAAATTGAGATTGTTTTTCCTCATGTGCATCACTGTGCATTTACCAACACTGATTTCATCTGCCATTTCATTATCACTTTATTTCATCTTCAGTTCAGTTGCCCTTGTTTTTATTACCTTGAATAACTAACTATCACCAACAAATTTTGTCTTCTCATGGCTTCTTCCTCCCTTTTTCCAGTTATGGAAGTGTTGAAAAGTCCTGAAACAGCAAAGATCCTGTGTGGCTCTACTTTATTTATTAGCTAAATAAATTTAAAGTCCACCCACTAAAACTATATTAGGCTACTTATATATTTCCTTGTTGAATTTTCCCCCTTTAACAAAATGGGTGCTGAATTTTATTTAGGTGATCATATGTTCCTTAAATACCAATTTTTTAAGAACTATGAGCTGGTATGAGCAGTCAAGGATATAACTTGACAGACTTCCTTGAACCATGAAACGGCATTTTTTTCTGCTTAGCTAGAATATTCGTATTTTATATGGAGACAACTTTCAGGTTCTCATGGTTCTCAAGAGATTTTATTGATGTGATGTAAGTGGAAGCAATCACCAACAATATAAGTAATAGAGATATATTGTGCTAGCCTAGCATTTATTATGTCTTCTTACGTTTCCATATTGCATGGTTGTGGACAATGTTCGTGTGAATAGGTTGATCCTAAATTTCAATGAGACTATTAGGAAAAGTTGAATTATCTTCATTTCATAAGCATAATTTTACTTTAAAACATTATGCACCTAGCTTTCAACGCAGTACTGGGCACTTTTGTTTGCACTAGATTAGACTATTAATGATTATAGTTTGATAAAAATATTACTTTAAAATATATATTAAATCCATTAAATTGGCAGGTCCCCAAACCTTCACAGTAGCTCTCTCCCAAAAGGGTTTTCTGTTTGCAAGTAGAAAATGTCAGATAATATCTGGAAATGAAGATTTAAGTCAGTCATAACCTTATTTGAGCAATAGAAATAACTGCATCAGGCTAATGCTCTAGGGATTGCAGTTTCAATCACTTTTAACACTTTTTGAAATGTGCTTTCACAGCAGCAGTGGGTGAGAGTGTTTTTAATGAGGGGAAAAATATGATATCTGAAGAATCAAGTATTTTTTCTGGTTTTATTGTGCTTGAGCGAAATTAATTTTAAGATCTGGGATTAACCCAAACAATTCCCTTAAATTTGATCAGGAACATTGATGTCTGTTGATAACATTTTTGCAAAAACAACAAAACAGAGAAACAGAAAAAATTTATGTCAAATATTATATTTCCATTAAGATTGAAACATCCTACAGTAACACGCTGAACTCATCCAAATTTCAGAAAGAAAAGGTCACTATCTTTTTTTTGGGGGGCGGTTATGACATTAAAAGACTAGATTTAAAACTAAATGCATGTTACTGGTGCTGATCTATGTTGCATCTTGTCCATGATTTATTTTTACACTAGTAAAACATAGTAGTTTTTCATTATCTAAAAAGAATAGTCTGTTGTTTCGGAACAGAATTACTTTGGAATAATAATTATGCAAAAACAATTTCAAAATCACCGAACTGACGTGCATCCTATTGGAAGTGTTTTTTATGGAGTCTTTTGGTTTCTAGGTTTGGGGTTTTCAAACTGGTGGTGGGTTTCCATATGTTCTGTAGAACACAAGCTTCTTTTCATTCAGTCCAATATCAGTGCAACAGAACATTCAAAATATTTTCTAAACTCCTACAAGCTTCAGAGTACAATTAAAAGTATTAGAATCTGCAGAAGATTTATAAGAAGACCTATAGCTCCAGATCATAATAAGACTAAAATTTTTACTTATAGGGAAACTCAGAGAATGAATTCCCAGGACTTTTAGGGGGTTTCCCAAAAATTTTTAAGCATTTAAAACAAAAACAGTTTTATTTGTGCTTACATTTCTGTTGTTTTTGCTGTACCAAGCCAAACAATTTGGGTTTGGCTAAGACAAATATTCCATGAAGGCATCCTGTTTTGGCTTGAAGACATAAAGATTAGTAAAGTTCAGAACTCTGGTATCAGTAATACTTTGTTTTGATAGCTGGCCAAGTAATGTTTTAGCAATTTGTGTGACATTTGCCATTTGAATTGGCTATCAGCTTCTAAGTACTCATTCTTGTCATGCCTTTTTTCTATTAGACTGACCAGTACTTATACTTTTAGTACCTGATCTCTGAAGTATGAATATGGTGCAGGCAACACACCTCTTACTATATTTTTTGATAAGCTAAGTGGAGTGAGCTGTAGGTGTCACCTGCAGAAATAATATTTGTCACACACAATTAATATTTGTCACTCTCTTCTGTATTCTCTCCAGGTTTTCCATCTTCTTTTTACAGAATTTGGACTATATTATTCAGATACGTCTCACTTATATCACATACAAATAACCACTATGCCCTTCTTAAGACAGCCACCGGTCTTGTTATCACTTTTTGCAGCAAAATTGCATTGACAGTTTGTATCAAATCATCTGCATGCTGTACATGTGCTATTTTTATGGTACAGTCTTAATTCTGCCAGATATGAAATCTGTTCCTCAGTATACAAGTTTTTATTTTACAAAGCTAAATTCATTTTGTTTGATTC
This sequence comes from Fringilla coelebs, assembly GCF_963513975.1. Lineage (NCBI taxonomy): Eukaryota > Metazoa > Chordata > Aves > Passeriformes > Fringillidae > Fringilla > Fringilla coelebs. The sequence goes on along the minus strand of NC_140028.1, from coordinate 42,364,928 downwards.
AGTTTGACCTAGATCCCTATTTTCTGCTACTTCAGTTGCTTTTTCTTTGATGGATTTTATGGCAAAACTGTTTGTTTGATGCTTGCTTAGACACAGGTGATCAAAATCATAAATAAGACTGTATATTTCAATGATTAGCTTTTTCAGAAAATAAAAACTAAACAAAGTATTTTCACTAACCCTATTAGTTATTCTGAGTTTCAAAAAGAGCTTTTGAACCACAAGGTTATGGAAATCTTCATGTTTGCACATGAACCTTCTCATTCCCACACGCATCTTCAAGTTTCCAGAGAACACAGCAGTACAGCCAGCCTAACCTACTTAGGCACTGAAAATTAAAAAAAAAAAAAGTACCCTCGTTAAATATGAAAAATAATTTTATTTCAAACATGTATTTATGTTGAAAGCAATTTTCAATTACTTTAAACTAATTTGTCTTTTTTTTTGCATTTTTTTCACTAGCCTTTGTTAAATAAAACAAGAAAGTGAGAAATGTTCAATTTTTTTTCAATTTTGCTTCCCTGTTCTAATTCCTTTATTGACAGGAGCAAAGGGGAAAATAAAAATTAGGACATAAGTGAAGCAATTTTATTACACACATGAAGAAATTATCTTTTATTGCAACCACTACAGTATCAATATTTATTTGAAAATTTACGGTTTTAGTAATTTTTTAAAGCTTCTCATTTTGTTGGAAAAATGATAGACTATACAAATGAGGTCTAATTTTAGCCAAATTTTATCAGATTTATCTGAGGCAATACTGAGCATTAGATAAATTTGAGGGGAGAAGATCTGGACCCCTCACACCTGACAAACCCTAGAAAATTACAGTATTATCTGTTGTTTCAGAGACCTGTTCTACTTTATTCCTCCTTTACTTGGCTCTGCATCCCCTGTTTTGCCACCACATTTATTAAAATATCTCCAGGCGCTTTACAAAAATGGCTGTGCTTAACCTCAGATTCAGTCTTTTTTTCATGATAAATAATCCTAAGTGAAAGAAGCTTCCTAAATCACTGCATCTGTTATGGACTGTAGTGATTTTGTCCATACAATTTTTGAATCCTCAGTGGGATACTGTGGATGCCTGATCTGTCCACTTTAACTTTGATCTCCCTTAAAAATATTTGCTCCTTAATCCAGTTTGTTTCATTATTTCTCAGGGTAAGAGTTATCTCAGGAGGTGTCTTGGTGTGTCATTAAACGAAAATGGGCTTTTATTCACACGCAGGCATTGTGGACAAAAGGAAGCTTATCAGGAGGGAAACCATTTACAGGAGTCTCTGAACACCCAAGTAAACTGATCTGGGCCTGACTACAAATAATGTTATAATACAGGAGGGTTTTACTGTAAGAATTGAGCAATGTTCTCTTTGCTCATGATAAAGAAAGATACTTCACAAGCTTAGAGAAAGTTTGCATCCCAAAAAGAATGGAGCCAAACCCTCATATGAGCTAAAGAACAAAGTTTGTTTCCCTACTGTTCTAACTGGTCAGGTTTTATGTTTCACTTAAAGAGGGATATTATATTAACAAATACCTTGCAGAGCCTATGCACCCAGACCTATTTTCTTCTTTGCAAAGTGGTGAAGCAGACAAATGAAAGCCTGTGCTCTCTTGAGATGCCAGGGAGGACCATGGGCTACACAGTAAAGCTGAGTAATTGTAAGATTTCAGTTCACTGCACTGGAGCAGGAGACAATTCTAATAGCCTAATGTGCTGTGAGAGGTAGTGTCTGCTCTCTGCTCAGACTCCCTTGTCTAATAGCACATGATGAATCCAAGTACAGGGAATCCTGGCAGGAATCTCAGTGTCAACGAAGTGTTACGAGGCTCTGTCGCGTCAAGTGACAAAAGAACACAGACTTAAGACTGCTGTGTCTGCTCATCATATTTCCTATTTGAAATCTGAATTACTTTTTCTTTTTATTTGTTGACCAATTGACCCTGTATATGAAACAACATATGTTGACAAGCATATATGCATGTAGATATTTAGTGGTCAAATAACCTATTTCCAGCTTTTTCCTTAGCTTCTCCTGTCTTGCAGAGTGACTGCAGTTCCCCTGCTGAATTCTTGGTGATGAACCTGACAAAAGTGTTTTACAGGTAGGCAACTGGCAAGTTGACTTTCTGATTAGTGCTTAAGATGTTTTCTTTTATATAAAGTCTTCACACAGTAACATCAGCGGGCTTTTTGTTGGTTGGGGTTTTTTCTTACTTTGGGTTTTTGAAAATTTCAAATTATTTTACATAAAAGGCTAGATAAAATTTTGAATATGTTAAGTTTCATGAGGTTTCATGGAGGACTTCTGGGTTGTTACTTTTTGATGGGCCTTAAATAACTCCATGCTTGAATAGTTCAAACTCTGCCTAAATGAGGGGAGTGTTAAAGTTCCACTGAAGAGGAAATGATAGCTAGTCTTATGCTATTATACTTGGAGAAAATCCAGCTCTACAGTGTTCAGAAGAATGGAAAAAAAATTATATTCTAATTTTTCATCCATGCACATTACATAACACTGTTGTAACTGTTGTATTTTTATTATCTTGAAATGATGGAGACCTCAGCTGATGATGACAGCAGTTAATATGTCAAAGCTTGCCAAACAAAATTCAGACATTTTGGAATTTCTTCTTAAAGCATCAGCTTTACCCTTCTGCTATGTATTGTAATGACATTGGAGTTTCCTCATTTGAGGAGCCATGATGGCTCCTTTAACTTATTCTAGGTTCATCCCCAAACATAGAAACCCGCAGGTCACAATGAGACAATGCAAAGTTTGCACAAATTATCTAAATCTAAGCATAAAAGAACCTATAGCCTTCTATAAAACTAGATGAAAACAATCTATAGCCTTCTATAAAACCAGCTTTTGTGTAATATTTCCTGTGACACTATAAGCCAATATAATTTAGGGGATATTTATAATTTGAAATGAAATTTCAAGAAAGAACTTAAGAACGCACCAAGAAAGAACTTTTGGTATATTACTAGTTAATGCTCAAAACACATAATCTTTTTCAAATTATAATAGTATTTTTTTTAAAGTTAGAATTTAGAAGGGGTAGAATGCTTAGAAATAAAACACATTTTAAGAATAAATGTTTACTATCACGCTTCTTTGTATCAAAATTTCACTTTTGTGCTTTGACTTTTTAACTTTTTCTGTCATGTTCACTGAAGCCAACATGTCTTAACTAGAATTGGATATTTATGAATAAATAATCAGCCTACCCTTGAACACAGCTTCTTCCTGAGTTGTCCTTTGAAGGAAATAAGGTGAGTTTAATAACATTCTGTCCTCACATATCCCAGAAGTATACAATTTTTTTCTGGAAATAATTTAATCAGTAATAGTGAAGTTAAAGGAATTAGATCACTTAAAGAGAAGCAAATAGAAAGATGGTTACTTAGAGGCTGTCTGAGTTTCTGCCTGTGGTTAATAAAGTTTATTTTCTCTTTCATTTTTCTCTCTCTACACTTTTCTCACTTGGAAATTGGAATATGAAGATATTGCATCCCATACAAGGAAGATACCATAGGATGAATTGTACTGAAATTATTCATTAGTATAAAACCAGAACTTTTCCATAACAAGTGATACTTGTGGGAATTCAGCACATCGCTCCAGGTGTCCAGAGCTACCGAGAGAACCCTTGGGGGGCTCGGAGGTCTTGGAATGTTACCAAAAGCTCCTGGTGACTTGACTTTGATCCCTCTAGGGATGTGCCACCTGCATATGAGGATATGAGAATCACTGGGGTTTAAATGATATAGAAATAGTATAATTACAAGGTGAAATACAGGTTTTAAGGTACAGAGGGGTTATGGAGACAAGATGGAGAAATTTGGGACTGTCTCGTGGTTCTTCTTCCTTCTTCATGTCTTCCATTTTCTGTGTGACGCAGATACTTTTGGATGGGTTCTTGGTGAAGGTACACTTGCTAATAAGGGTGATAAGTATTGGGGACAAAAGGTAAATATGACTTACGTAGTTTTTGTTATAAAAAGACACAACTGCCCCGTGGGTGGTCAGAGTGCCTTTGGCTGCCTTGCTGGTCAGACCCCAGCTGGGCAGAGAGAAAAACTTTGTAGATAAGAAATAACAAACAACCTTGAAGACCAAAAACCTGAGAGCCCAGCCTCATCCTTTGAAGCCTGATCAGAACGAACCATCCTATGCATGTCTGGGCAGAGACAGACAACAGCCGACCCGGGCAGATACTATGAAAAATCTGCCCATACACTTTGCAATTTTTCATTTAAGAGCCAAAATATGCAACTAAATTGCGTTGTCCTATTTGAGTGTTTTCAATTGCATTTGCCATTCTTACTGTTCTGGATACTATAACATCTAAGATGGACAAGTCTCAGATATATTATCTTCCTTCCTCCCTGCAGATGATGTGTGATTTTTAATTTAAAAAAAGAGATCTAAGATAATCTAAAATAAAATTTCTTTGTCAGCATCCATAATTTTTCCTTAAGAACTATTTATTGCAATGTTTATATTAATTTATTTATCTAGTTGCTTGTAAAAGAGAAACTATCCTCTAAGACACAAAAGAAGGGTTTCCAAGGGTTTTTGTAGCAGAAGAATGACAAAACTACTTTGCAACAGGCAAGACTGAATTTATGAAATGCCTCTGTTCTTCCCTGCTTATTTTTAAGTCTTGGTTGAACCGTGGCTTAAAATAAATTCTCCAATCATTGAACAAAACTTCATCTTATCTCTTGAATAATTCAATCAATATATTCCACTAGCTATAAAATTAGTCAATCAGAAAAATATTTTTCATTCTATTTAACTATAAAGTATTTTTATTCTAATCTTAAGTCACATGCAAAAAATTTTCTTCCACTTTAAATGCTGGTAGGTAGATAAAAAGGAGCCTTCAATATAAAGTTTTTAAGATAAGAATGTATGTGCTTGATGAGTGAACAGTTCCTTTTAACCATAAAATTGCTCAGGGAGCTAATATTTCTCTTTTCTAATGCAATCAATTTGAATGAAAAGAACTTGTTCTATTAAAAGAGAACTCTAAGTAAAACCTGCTGAAATGCAGAAATACATTTAGTTGGTACAAACTATACTGTAGACCTTCATCCAAACTTATTAGCAGTAGTTCAATTAGAGTTCATTGTAAGTCAAAAACTATTATAAATATGGTTTAGGATAAGGACTGAAACCAGTCGTAAAATACAGAAATTTTACCTGTTGTAAAATACAGAAATTATATTATGGTTTTATATATAAGAATAAGAATGTGATTTGATATTTGTTTTCCTCACTCATGGACCCAGTAGGTGAGATTTCCTCTTCAGGAAATTTTAGCACAAGTGTGAAAAGTCCTGTGTATACCTAGGTCAGATTTATTTCATATAGGAATGCTAATGAATATTCATGAGAACCAGCTGAATCTTCACCCTCTATATGCTTTCACTCTATTAGGCGCAAAAAAAATCTTCATTTTGCTACAGTAAGACCTGAATCAAGACCCACATTTTCTTTAGTCTGTTGTCTGTAGCTGGTACTTGATCCAGATTTAGCTTACCATCCCAGATGCCAGTAAAAGGTTCCTGTGTATTTCCTAAGTTAGTGCATGTTTTTATGGTCCCAATGCCTGTGTCTGCATACCTGTATATAAATATAAGGGCACTTTATTTGATCCCAACCTTGAGCCTTCATTTCCATAGGAAAGCACTGTAGATGTATATACATGTACTGTTTTCCTGAGCTCAAGAAGTGTTTCATTTCACTTGGACACAATATAGCCTTAAAAATTGGGTTTTGTAGAAAATGCAGGATAGAAATTATTCATGTTTCTATGAAAATAGATACTTCTGACTAATAAAGGGGCTATGAACTGCTCCATAGACTCTATGCATGGTTCATTGTTTTTGTTATAAACTGAGAATAATGATTTCCCACCTTGCTCTCTGTAAGAGCCTCACAGAGCTGAATGCCTGGAATGCTATACTCCTCCAGGCATTGCGGTGAGAAGGTCCCTGTGCTGGACCCTTCTCTTAACTCAAGATTAACAATACCAGAATCATAACCCTTGTTTACTTTGCAGGGAGGCCTACCTGCTGCAGTACACCTTCCACTCAAAGGATGCATTTTAATAAACCCTCTCAGCCTGAATTATTCCTAGTGAGACATCCAAGTGGGCGAGCTGGTCTGGATGCAGCATACAAGCCTAATTCCTGCAGGTTGAGCATAGCCAAGGAGTCCTAGAAGGAAGAGGACTAGCTCATACAGAGCCCTGCAACAGGAGCACAGGAAGACACCCATATTATAGATCCAGATAAACCTTAACTTGTCCATTTTAATGCCACCAATGATCCCTTCAGCAGTTCTCTCCCCAGTTATTCTGCTGTCCAACTGAATAAAGAGAAAATAACAGAAAATAAAAGAAAATAATAACTCGTGGAACTAATGTGTGTCTGCTAGTCACCAGCATTGCTTGTGCATTTCAAAAGCCTTGTCTGACCCAGTGCTGACATATGGAGCTGCTCAGGGATGAATCACGAAGGAAACATATGGATTAAACATTTATGGTATTAAGATTCCATAGAAGCAGAAGGTGGCCTGTGTGGGCCCATAGAGATGATTCATAGAGTCACCCCTATGTTTTCTTGAGGGTGAAAGGAAACTTCATTCCATTTAATATCGTATTTGCAAACTCACCACTGCTTTTATATCCATTTAAAAAGTTTATGATAAGCCTGCATGGAGAAAAGCAGCATGACTTGGTAATTAAGGTGCAAGATTAGCTTGTTTAGCTGATGGCATTCCTTCAAACCGCACTGATCAAACCTCCCCTCTTTCCAGATGCAGAGCTACCAAAGCAATTTTATGCACAGCAAGGCTACAGATTTATGTACCTTCCCCAGGCTGAATTCCTATTACTGAAGTCATCCAGTCTCTGGCTGTTCGGTTTTTTTGAAAAGCCTGCTCAATATCTGACATTTAAAAAAAAAAGTTATGCAGGAAATTTGACTGGAAAACAAGTTTGGGATTCTGCCTTCCATTAAGGCAGAAATTTAACTTTGAAATCTGCAAAGTTAATCCAAAGAAAACGTTCACAATTAAGGCTAATGCTTTTTTACAGTGGAAGCAATCTACAAAGCCCACTTGCTCCTGTTGTAGTGGAAGTTGCTGAAGCAAGGAAAGGGCAGTGTTAAACATGCTTTCTGCTGCTGCTGGTCCTCTCATTAACTCCCTGCTTTCCTGCTGCTAGGGGACAAAATGCTAGGATGTGTGAGAGTGGTTTACAACGGGCTCTGAATTGTTATTTCTGAGGAAAACTAAGCAGATTTTGACAAAGCACCTAGTGGCATCTGGAATTTTTTGTAGCAAGAATGCTTGAATTTAAAAGCCATTTCCTTTCACCCATGAGGAAAATCATAGCTGGCCATGACAAACTGGTGTAACAGATGCATTACAAACAGGAGTACCACACACATGGATAATTCTTAGCCAGAAATTTAATGAAGCTCCTTTATATTTTTATGTGCATGTAAGTTATATATACTTCATAATGTATATGTATGCGTGCATCTAATTCATACATACTACTCACAATTCAGTCACATAACGCAATGCACATTCATTATGCATGATGTGATAAATCCATAACTGTCTCACATCTATGTGGTAATCATTATCATTTTGGTTTTACTTCCATTCGTCTTTCAGATTCTTTCTTGTTGGTTTCAGGTTTTATTTCATCCAACCAAAATAAATTCCCTGAAAAGTTTAAGGATCAATAAAGTAAGTAAAAATTCAGAATAATTTTTTAGCTAATTCATTCTTCTGACCAAAGAAAAAAAGGAAAAAAGATTGTTTTACAATTCATTGACTTCAAAATGTTTTTTGGAAGATTTGGCTTTGGTGTTATAGGTTTAGGGGATTGACTTTTCTTGGGGCGGTCTTTTTTTCTGTTTTATAAGTGACTTAAACTTCCCAGTGTGTTATTTTAGCTTCTATGCAACAAATTGCTCATCTCATATTTTAACTCCTGAAAAATCGGTTGTTTTATTTTTTTGAACACAGTTTCCAAAAGATTAGTCCCAACTATGAAATAAGATCCACATATGGATGGCAACTGTTAAATCCCCTTCGACAATCTTTCAGTCCTAGCCCTTTTCAAGGAGAAAATATAGACAACAATGCAAAAATTCTTATATCACATAGACATGGATTAGTTGAATGCAAACATATAATTTAATTATTTTGGAGGTGTGATTGTAGATTTAGCTATATAAAGGGCATATGAATTTCCTATTTTCTTTCCAACAGAGAACATAAAACAGCAATCATGAGCAAAGAAAAGAGAAAAAAGAAAAAAAAGAGGAAAAAAAAGAGAAAAAAGAGAAAAAAGAAAAGAGAGAAAAGAGTTCTATTATCTCTTTTCACAGACCTCTAAAAACCAGCCACCTTGAACTTGGACACTGAAGCCATCGAGGAACCATAGCCATCAGGACTATCAGCTCCTTCATATTGTTTATTCACACCTAATTTAGGATAAGCTTGTTTAAATCTATTTATTTGAGTATATGTAGAAATAATTAATAATGGATTAGAACTAAATGTTAGCAATGTGTATTGCCAACGAATGTCAATTTAGTTTTTTTTCCAAGTTTGAAACAGGCCAAAGTTTTCAGTCTTTTAAACACTGCTATCACAGCCATCTCTAATTCTCTTAACATAGATGTATTTATTTGCATATATATACATATATATGTATAATCACTTGCAATAGGTTGAAGAAAACTGTGATTATGAATCATGTTAGTAAACATTGCATAGAAAAAGGGCATTTTAGATTGAGCTTAAAATTCTACAAATTATGTAGCTTCTGTTTAACTAGGAACACATACAAAACATGCAGATCTGCTTGGGTAAGACTGCAGAGGTAAACTGCAGGAATGGTGCATTTTCCAAGACAGTATGCCTTTAGTCTTTGACAGATCAAAAGAATACTGATGTACTGATGTGATACAAATCTTTGTATGCCAGCAGAAATTATATAAAAAAGCAACATGAATATAACTTGTGTTTTCGATTTGCTTGAGTAAGATATTGGACTGGGAAATCTAAAAAGAGGCAAACCTAACAGAAATCTACTGAACCATTGCTTATTTAATATGGCTCCATTTGATAAAAACAGGCTTGTTCTTTAATTAGGTGCATTCTTCTGAATAGAAAACTGATCTGTGAAGTATAAAGAATAATCTTATTGTGGAGTAAATGCAACTGTTCATAACTTACATAATCTTCTTTCTGAACAGATGGATTTCTAATGATTACATTGACTTTGGGTTTGTACCTTTTGGTTTAGAAACAGGGTGAACTAGGAACTATTGGAGGTCTAGACTATTAGAGGTCTCCTTGGAAAGCAGCTGTTCCTTCTGTCATTATATGCTGCCTAATTTACAGAAATATTTAAAATATATGACTATTGGTCATACAATGTCCTCTGTAGCATATCATATTTTTTTCCTTAACAGTTAATGCCATGACAGGCCATTTTTAAATGTTACTGAATCTTCTAAGCTATAGTATAGAAAAAAATTAACTTTGCAAGTATCTAGGCAAATGCAGCCCAGCTTTAATGATCTGTAGGTTTTTCTGTAAATAAATAAGTGTCAATCACCTAGTGATAGAATTAAGTAAAGTTTGTTTGAAAAAAATAAGGAATGAAAAAATGCTTAAAATTTTAAACAATAAATTCATTATTACAGTCAACAAGTCTCTTATGCAAAGTTTTAAGTAAAGTTTGGTAAAAGGGATAATTATGCTGTTGATTGAAAACAGACAGTTCAAAGCTCAATTAAGTCTGATTTACATGGAAAATGCTCTTGTATAAAATCAATATGATTGTGCCCACACGATCATGGTATTCATTCTGAGATTTCACTGACTACTTATCAGATAATTCAACTCAAGCCACTGAGCTATAGATGTTGGCACGAGCTACTGCTACATCTCGTTTATATTTTCTCTCTAAAGTAAAAGAAAACCTTACTTTAACTCTAGAAATGAGACATCAAAAAGTGTAAATATTAGGGTCAAAGAAGTCTCTGAGTTGTGAATTGCACAAGCTGTTCTTGTGCTTTTCCCTATGTATCCATCCTTGACCAATGCTACAGTTATGACATTGGGACATATCTGTTCTGATTCTTCTTTTCTGCTTTTGTTTGACAGCTAATATCTCTTGACATGCATAAAAATAAAAGTCTTATATTTTTGTGGGATTTAGCACGTTCTAATAAAGAACTATTTGCATGTTGTTTGGGTATTTTTAGTGGCATATACAAACATTCACTTGAAAAGTTTATATAATTATTGTACAAGTGTTTGCAAACTCAGAAAAGCAGCCATAATTTGAGGATTATTTCCAAAAAAGTGAAAACAAACAAACAAACAAAGAAAAGAAACAAGTAGAGGTTATTTTATGACTGACAAAGTGTTCACTTTAGAAAATGTCATCATATTGATAAGAATATGTTTCCTCTGAGTCTGTTATGCTTTTCCACAATATGAATGATCTTGTCAGAACATGAAGCATATGCAGCTGTCAAAATGTTACAGGCTAGCCACATGAGCTTGACTTGTTTATGAAATCCAAGCCTTAATTTAGTTCTCCTTAGATAAAAAGAGTAAAAAGTTTCAAAAATATTATTCTTTTGTGTGATATTATCACTCTTGTTGTACAAAATAGAAGAATTCAGTTTGCCTTCCAAAAGGTCAACAATAATTGCGATTCTAAACCATATTGTTCTGACACTCTTCTGCAATTATAAATGAAAATTTATGTTTTCTAAGTGGCATAATCATAAAAAGTCACTACCTAACAACAACAATAAAAAATAATGGATGAGGTTATAAAACTAAGAGTGCACTAAACATGGTGAATTAATTTTCAGTTTGTTGGCTGTAAAAAATTCTCTCTGAATCTTTCATTAAATATTGCATCTGTTCATAAAATAGTTTTTAAAAAATTAGTATAAATTGCAGGTTTTTAGAAATATTTTTAGGTGTCAGTCTATCTATTAGGTTTTTATGTTTAAGATGGAAAGAAAAACATAACCATAAGGAGCAGTAAACTATTAAAGCTAAGTAATCTGAAGGAACACAGCTAGCCATCAAGAACTGGATATACAGATGCTGTTTTTATGAATGCATGAACATATTTTTCATCATTAAATGAGCACTTTTATGTGAAAAGATTCAAGCAAACTACCTGGTGCTACTTCTATTCTCTCTCCAGCTGCTTGCTATATTGAACAATGGGGGTGACAGAGGCATGCATTGAACCCCTTATACCCATTAGTCTCCTACTATCTTCATGTTTAAAGTTTCATTCTTTTTCAAACTGTTACAACTGAACTAAAAAATAATCTAGGTTATCATGCTTTATCTCAGATTATTTGAAATTGTGTGTTTTCTGAATTTTGTTATTTCTAAGATGTGGTACTCAAGTTAACCATCTTATTTTATAAGCAAATACACTGGCTAAACAGAAGGCTCCTTATTAGTGTTTTGCAATATTGCTTTACAGTTTGTTGGGAGTAAATGACACATTCAGCTCACTTCCGAATATACTTGAAAACTCACAGAACTTGGTGTTATAATGCACTGCTGTTTTGATCGTGCATATTTTTCACACAGTAGTAGTAATACTGAAATTTGGGTTCTGACTGATTTTTTAGGATTGCTGACTGATTTTTGGCAATGGAATTGAGCAAAACAGATTGAATTGGCTAAAGTGGGCTTGAAAAGAAATTGACTGCTGATCTCTTTTCCATATTTTTTTCTGTATTAATTGTTCAGATTATTATTTTTTCCTGTGCTTATTAAGGAAAATCCATTCATATCATGAAACACTCTCATTCTGCTGTGATAAATTCTAGGCTTTAAGCATTTTAGCCTTGTACAGGCAAAAGATGAATGAAAAGTGTAGCATTGTAAGCTACTCATATCCTGCTTTAATTTATTAGCTCAGAGTGCATATAATAACATCTTCTGGAATTAAAAGCCTAATATTTCACTGCTACTTAGTTTAACAAATAAGCTGCTATTTTATATAGGTGACAGTAATCCCCAATGCCATAAATAGAGATCAATAATAAAGAGATAATACCTTCTTTGAAAGGTGTATTGTCCAAACACAAATTTTAGAGTGGCAGAATTCTGACAGATATACAGGTGCCGCCTTCCAGTCTCTTTGCTGCCCCAGAAGAGCATAACCACAAGAGCCCTCAAACAGACCTTCTCCCATGTAAGTTCTTCCTTTCTGTTGTTTGAATCATGCATTTCTACTTACCAGGGATGAGGTATGATTTGCAACCAGGAGGACAGAAAGACAGGAAGTCTCTGCAGGCCTGGGAGAGCGTCTGAGCTCTGGAGCTCTTACTAGTGAGACCTTGTATGTTGGGAGGAGGGTAGAACTTGCAGGTCACTAACTGCAAGTGACCATCTCTGTCACTTAATGCAGAGACACATATATCATCAAGTGTCAGTGGAAAAAAATACTGTTTTGTTTTTCTTACTTCAAAAAACATGGTCCTGAAACCCTAAAATACCAGTCAGAAGTCATGGATGGTAAATTAGAGAAAAAAACCTTCACCTAAGCCTTTCATACAATGCTCAACCTCCTATTTGTTGGACCCTATAGACTGTTTCAATGTGTACTTTGTTATCATTGAGTTGTGTTAAATGCAAGCAGTTAGTTATCAGAAAAACATGGTTTTTCTCCTTTGCATTTCCTGGAAGCTTCTCATTGCATTGTTTTGGAAACTGGCTAAATAGCAATGCTTTCCATTGATCCTGTGAATTGTTCTGCACCTTGCAGTATGCTGCAAATGACCTTGGAGAGCCTTTCTCTCTCTTAGCAGAAGCAGTTCCCAACTCTCAAAATCCTGCACCTTTGCATGTAATCCCACTGTTGGAGCTGTCTCTGAAGATGGTCTGTGTCTATGCTTGGAAGACATTAACTCAGAAACAGTCCCACGTGGAATTTAATAAGCAATTGCTTTAGTTGGTCCCACACACAGACAACAAGCTTGAGGGATGCAGCTTCATGCATTCAGCTTTCTGAAGGCCTCTCAAGACCTAATCACTCATTGGAGTCACTCATCTTTCAGACACAGGAAAGTAGGGCATGGACACTTGACCCTGTGGGATAACATGACTGAGTCTGCAAGTAGAGAGGGTGAGAATTAGAGAAGTACTAAGACAAAACATTTATGGAGGTGGGAAAGGCACAGAAAAACTTTTGATTCCTTTTTTGTCACTGCCAGCCAAGTGTTAAGACTGGAGCCATTCAGGAAGCCAAATTTGCCAAAGACCCAGAGGCAGAACTAGGGCATTCCTCAAAAATTATCCACCATAGTAAGATGCTGTATTCTGTGAGAGACCTGCAAGCTTCTCACCTGGTTTTCCACCTAGGCATCTCTCGTACACAGCTAGACCTGCACAAGCTGCAACCAACATCATAAGCATGTGCTTGATGTGGGCAGTCCTTACATGAAACACTAGTACTTTATGTGGAAAACAACATCACAAAGTTACCGATCTATTGTAATTCTACAAGCACCTGTGCACTATTATTATTATGTGCTTGTTTTGCAATTGCAGTTGAAAAGGAGAAACCTAATTTTTTTTTCCACATGGAGTGTATGATGGTGGTAGGGAATGAGATAAATATCTTTCCTGTGGTAAGATTGTGTAATGGAGTTGGGAGAAGCACTGTAATTGCTGTTCTTTAATGGCTGTAGCATTAAATAGCAGCCAGTGCTTTCCTTTCTTCAAACTTTATTGAGTAGATGAGATTCATTGATCTGCTTTCCCTCCCCTATTTACTTTCTTTGTGAAGAATTCAATTCTACTTTATGTTCAGAGATTACTTTTTCATGACTTTTAAAGTTTAGTGAGGTCACTAGTCAGGTTCCGTCTGCTACTGTATTCTCTGTAAAAGCACAGTTCTCCATTTTCTCTTTTATTTACTGTCAGGTTTTACTCTGTTTGGAGGATAGCTTTAGGAAATGGCTTGTATTTATTTCAAACATGTCTGGTGATAGGGAAGCCTTCCAAGGGTTTACAGGTAAAAATAAACTTATACTTGGACCACTGCTGTCCTGTACACTGTGGCAGTCCAGTGCCTAAACAAAACAGAAATATTGTCCAAAAAAGAGTAATTTTGAAAAGAGGGATATTCTGAATCAAATAAAGTTATTTGCTAAACCTAGAGACAAAGCTGGTTTGGAGTTAGAAGAGATCTACCATGGAAAAAATTACCATGGTATTTCTACCATGGAAAAAATTACCTCATGTAGAAAATGCCTCAAAACTGGACTGCTACTAATAAACCCGTGGCTATAAAACATGAAATTGTAGGCTTTAGAAGTTTGGGAAATAATATATGTAGGATTCCCACAGAGAAATTCAAACTTTCAGTTTGAATGCACATGCTTTGATTCAAATTCTCTGATGACCTGCATGGTGCCTAATGTGAAGCACACATTTATTAAAAGGTATCACTCTCAATGCAGTTCTAGTGCCTTTCAAGTAAATAACACCTCAAGGAGGAATACTTGAGAAATTCATAATGAAGCTAAAGAGTCAGAGTTATGCTCCATGCCTTCTGTCAAATGTTACACAGAACAGTCTGAAGTTGCCTGCTGTAAAAGATAATTAAATTGTTACAAAAAGTGATTTTTTGGAGTTAAGGCAAGGTATATGTTGGTTAGTGATAGTGACCATGCTATATCTTCTAAAAGTTCACATTTTATGTTATCCATAATTTTGTTTTTCTATATTCTTACATAATTTTTACCATTTACCTTTAAAATGTTTAAAGATCCAAACCAAATAAATACTTCTAATGGAAGAATGAGAAAAAAGCAAGGCTGTATGTGTGATACAGGAAGGAAGCTAGAGCAAGTTAGAGATATAAAGCACAAGCTTTTATTTATATTATATATTATATATTTATATATATTATAATTTATATTATATAATTCATATAATTTATATAATATAATTTATATTATATAATTTATATAATTTATATTATATATTATATATTATTTTATATATATTATAGTACATAATATATACTATAGCAAGTATTTATAGTTTTGAAGATCTTTTCCTTCAGACAATGTCCCTTCTGCTGTTTGGAGGAAAAAATTTTGACTGTGTAGAGTAAATCTATTTTCATATTTACAGATTACCTGACATTGGGCATTTCAGCAAGTAGTAAGTTTTCTTGCTGGACAAGTTTCATTTCATTTGTGACAACAGCAGAATTGCTCTCAGGCACACCAAATTAAACTAGCAATAAAATCTGAAATAGCCCACTTTTATTGCACAATGACGTTACTCTGTTGTGCGCCTTCAGAAGTGATTTAAAGCCTAAAACTCGAAACAAAAAACATTTTTATTATTAGGAGGTTGGTAAATCCTTTGAGTGATCATTAAATTTGTGAGTGTATGGATTGAGCAGCACTATTACTCCAGGAAAATTATATTTTGGTAGAAAATGTCATAGAAAAAAGTATTGATTAGAATTTCAATGATCAGTGAAAAGCTGAAACCATATTTACTCTTGCTTGTTTTCAATGCAAAAGCAGTATTATCAAAGGTTATTTTAATATCTTACTATTGAGTAATTTATAGTTCCAAATCATATTTATTGTGGGGGGTGAGGCACTGCAACAGGTTGCCTAGAAAAGTTGTGAAAGCCCCATCCCTGAAAGTGCTCCAGGCCAGGTTGGAAAGGACTTGGAGCAACCAGATCTAATGAAATGTGTCCTAGCCCATGACAGGGGAGTTGCAACTCTATGATCTCTACAGTCCCTTTAACCCAAACCATTCTATGGTTCTGTGATTCTGTGTTGAGCTGTAGATTCATAATTAGTCTTGCTACTTATAGATGGTCTCCATGTTCCTCAGTGTGGAACTTTCTTCCTTGCTGATACTAGGAGCACAAATTTCAAGTCTTTAACCCATTATATTAGTTGTGGTTTCTTAGACATTAAAATACATGGTCAGATATACTCTGTTTGATCTTCTTCCTGTCTGGGCCTTATCTCACATAGCCCCAGGAGGAGCATACTGCTTGTCCTCCCTCCACAGAGACTGACCAATTCTCCTCATTCTGCACAATGGAATTTCTCTGCACTCTTCCACATTTCATATCAAAACTCACTCTCTTGCTACTCTCTCAGCTACCTCTCTACTCAGCTACTGACTTCTGAGCCCTCTGAAATCACATGCCCTCAAGTATATGAAAGATCACTCATCAGATGCAGTAAGGAAAATTCACTAGGCTGAATACACAGTTTTTGCTTCACAATAACTGTATTGATCAAATAGAACAAAAAGTTAAAACTATTTTTGAGCTCTTGATCGAGCAGGTCCAATTGCTTTGGCTGAACCAAATGACTATCTTAGCTACAGAAAATGTTTACATTTCCTTTGTTGTTTATGTTCATTTATCTGCGAGTAGAAGATAATAGGGAAATAGAATTGATAAAAGGAATGTAATGATACTTTCTGACCCGCAGAATAGCCACAAAATTCAGCAAAGATTTTCCAGTGTTATGTAAAATGCTTCAGCAAAGTGGTTGCTTTTTGAAGTCAATTTCAGAGGAAGCTATTTCACCCCAATTTACTTCCAATTTTTCAATAAAAAAGAAGCTCAACTATTTGTCTGTACAGCAAGTTGTGAAGAGACCTCTTTCAAATGACAGCACACAACTATTTACAGCACAAGTTTAATTATCAAACATCTGGTTTCCATAGCAACAGAAGGATATTTACTGTACAAAAATAACTTGCACATTCATTTCAGGCTAATGCATATCTAAGATGCAAGCTTCCAAAGCTTGGGCTGAATCAGATCAAAGTTAGAGTGATTGTACTATCTTTGCATATAATATCACCCCAAAACCATCTAAAGAGTGGTGTCATTTTGATGTTTGTTTTCAGTAAGAATTTTCTGTCTTTAAACCAAAGATAGGATAAATAAGTATGTAGAAAGAGAAGATTTCAAGAACTTCTGTTTTTGTTTTGCTGTGGATAATTCCCTATGAAAGACGATTTGTGAGGTGTTTTCTAATTATTAGTCCTCTATGGGGAGAAACAATTCAGTGAAAACCTTTTTTTTAAAGTTATACTCTAACTTTAGGCAGTCATTATCCAAGCAAAATTACTCTTAAAGTATTTTTATTCATAGTTAAGTTTTTACTGCTGGAGGTTTGGTATCAGAATTGCTATTTTGCACGGGCTTTTCATTGGTGATTGCTGTAGGGTGTATAGCCATGGAATACATTAAATGCAAATTCAGCAATTCTAAATTCAGCAGTTCTAAGCCCAGGGAAACACAGACTCAAACTACTCAGGAATTAACACTTTATAATACTAAATGATTGAAAATGAAGGATTTAGTCCAAATAAACAAATTGCTCTGGTTTACACCATGTATTAGTCCATGTTATATAACGAGAAGTGTCAGATCTGATCTTCAAATTCTATATGGATATATAGTATGCTTCCATAACACAAACAAAAATTGATGTTTCTCAGAATGATAGCAGTTAGTTGTAATAACTGTATTTAGGATTTCAGCACTTGGACTTAAGTTTATATCTAATAAACTTGTCTTCCTCCGTGAGTAATGCAAGACTGTTTTGGTGGTGGTACTGTAGCAACAGTTTAACTCCACTTCCTCATCCACTCTTCCTTGTCACCCTTAAATGAGCACAGAAATATGTCAGATTTTAAAAATTGCTCTAATGTTCAACATGTCTGCACTCTAATGATCAGAGTATAAAAAATTAGCACAGACTGCAATCCTATCTTGGAGAAAACTTAGCTGGCTGCTGTCTCTTGTTCAAGCTTTCCTGTGTACATGGTGTACTTGAGCAAGAAGGGCAGGACTGTGAAATTAAATGTCTTCCCTTTGCATCAACAAGTTCAGATAATTTTAGCTGCTGGAAGTTTCATGTGAGGGAAGCAGTATTAAAGTTCTAAAATGTTTAGTACATAGCAGTCAAAAAGCAACATCTTTAAAGGCATCCAGAAATGAACTGGAAATGAAACTGTTGGCAGTGGAGTAAAACATTCTCCTTGATATGCAAAGGAACAGCCATCTTTTAGACCTTGTGAAATAGATGGCAAAAGTCTACAGCTCCAGGAACAGGTTTTAAAAATTCATCTTGGAACGAGGAAAATATGCTTCACACAGTAGTAATTGCAGCTGAAAAAATAACAACTGTTGTTTCCTTACTAAACAGAAAAATATCTTATCATAGTATACTGAGATGAATCATAAATCAAGAAATTGTGTGTGAGTGAAAACTCGGTCCCTTGAAGTTTTGAATTGATTCAGAAACAATATTTCACTCAAAAGTTTTACAAGAAATCCTCTTCATAAGGAACAGAGGAGCAAAAATATGAAGTCTGAGTACCAAGTACTACATCTACCCATCCATCAAGGGAGCTAATATCACTGCTCTTCTGAATGGCAGCAGTGCCTGGGCCTGGCTGGGATGAGTCTCAGGCAGCAATGTCCATTCCATCTGCAGCCTTCACTGGTCAGAAATGAGCTGACAGTCCTCGCTGCCTTTTCCAATGAAATAGAGCTGTAGAGCTGAATGTCAGTTGCCTAGCTCACACAGCTGGTGACAAAGATCAGATGGGACAAGTAGCAAAAATAGAGATTATTTAGAAGGCTGAAGTGCCTGACAAACTCTTGTCTATTAGAGATATTCCCGAGCTTTAAAATTCAAAAGTCTCAAACTTTTAGGAGAGAATGAGACAAACTGAAAATGATACAGGACAGATTTGTTCTCATGACAGCAGTTTAATGGAAATGGAAAAGGAAATTAACCCATTCTTCTCATGAAGGGAAGACTGAATCAGTGGATCAACTTCTTAATGCTGAAACTTTTAAGCAAACCAAATTTAACTGTAAAGGGAAGTAAGGTGATTATGCATTTGTTTATACACTTCACACGTTCTTTTTGAGACCTGCATGATGTTTATGATATGCTATTTTGCAACAGCTAATGGCATGATATTTTTAATATGTTGGTTTTTTGTAATAATTGTAGCAATTGGAAAAATCTTTAATGCTTTTTCCATTTCCATAAACAGTTCATTAAAATGCCTTTTTTTAGGGTTATACCCCTGCCCAGATGCTTTGTACTTTACACTACAGGTTTCCCCACTGTTTCTCCTCTAACAAATAGAATCTGCCTTGTAACTATTTTCTACTGATGAAGGGAGATACTAAAAATTTTATTTCCATCCTTCTTACATAATGGATTCTCCAGGTCACATTTTGCAGCACCGATAATTTTTCTATTGCTTATTTCTACTATATATCAAAGCACCTTTTTAATTTACTGATCCTAGCTTAAATTTCTCTTTTTTCTTGTTTTTGTAGTTGTTTCTAATGAGCTTGATGCCACTAAGATTAAAAGGGACTTAAAAAAAGGAGCTGCAAAACAGCTTTGATCTCCTAAGGT
Source organism: Fringilla coelebs (assembly GCF_963513975.1). Taxonomy (NCBI): domain Eukaryota; kingdom Metazoa; phylum Chordata; class Aves; order Passeriformes; family Fringillidae; genus Fringilla; species Fringilla coelebs. The sequence goes on along the minus strand of NC_140028.1, from coordinate 42,345,373 downwards.
GAAGCATATTTTTGTGCAAAGCTTTTTCCTCCTGAGGCATGTTAAGAGTTGAATTGATCTGGAGGGAAAAGAAAAAAGAAAAACAGGTGGATGAGGAAACGAAGAGGAAGAAAATGTGTGAACCTTTAATAAAAGTTAGACCTGCTTACTTTCAGCTTGTGATACCAGCTTTTTTCCTACATTTCATTTAAAACATAAAAGAATTCAGACCACCATTGTTCCAAATTCACTGAAGAAAAGAAGCTATTTTCCTGAGAAATTGAATAAGAATTTGGCATGCCAAAGCTTTCTTTTCTCTTTGATATATGAAAATGTTCCTTTAATTTGGCTATGCTCAAGATTGCATATTAATTAAAAACTAAAAGAAAGGAAACAAATCTACATTAGATACAACCCAGCTCATTGGATACAGATCCAAACAATTTCCTGGTTTGTTAGACATTATTTAAAAGCTTTAAGTTGTTTAAACAGGCTTGATGCCACATAACAACCTAAATATAAGAATAGGCCATTATAGAGATTGTACACACATGGACTAATATTGGTTTCTATCCAAAAGAGATTACAACCAAAATTTAGCCGAGGACAGGAAGGCAATGTCAAGCTACAAATCCTGAGTGATAAACCAGCAAGGTCAGTGAACCACAAGGTTTTGTATAAGGAGTAACTTGAGTCACGGCATGTCAGTTTCAAAGGCATTGTCAGTTGCTCTGTTTTCAGTTTGGCGAAAAACAAGATCTGAGAAAGGGTTTGTAAAAAGTCTCTGCTTGTCTTTCCTAGGGATCCTGGGAAAGAGGGATGGTTGGGTTCTCAGCTTATTTGTTTGCTTTACATTCTCAGAAATTCTTCTCCTCTATGCAAGATGGCAATTTCTACATGCTTAAAAGGACAGAAAGACTTGGGATTATGTTCATCATTTATCACAGCTTTGCTTTCATTTTTGGTTGTAATTATTTTTAAAGGCACAAATGGAACAAGGTGTTTGACTGTCCTTTGTGCCATTGAAAATCTCACCCTCTGTACATAATTTAGTGCATACCAATTAATATTTCTCAGTTTGGTATAGCCTTTAGAATTGGTTATGTCTTTTGCTTTAACTATATAATTGCTTTAGGAGGAAAGGGTTGTTAATTTTCTGAATATTTTTCTCTTTTGTCAGAGATTAAAACATTTTCCATTTCTTAGAGAGGAAAAATAAAGATTTTTGGTTTAGTTCTGTTGAAATAATAGTTCTGCGTTAGTATAACAGCCTTGCATTTCCCCCCTCAAAGGGAATCTAGGTTCTTTGCAAAATTTGGACCTGGCAAGTTAACACAACAACAGTGCCCCTCCCAATGAAGGGAGAATCTACTAACAGACCTGTACTTAGAGCTAGTAACAAATGAGGTTTATGCTTCTCTCATTGTCTCTTACTAGGGTAGAGTTTTCCTGCTCTTTTCACGTGGCACAGTCCTTGACAAATTTCAACATCCTTTAAACTTAGGCTGGGAAATTGTACAAGCTTGACCAACTCTGATGACTCATAGGATTGCTCATATTGTAGTAAAGTAAGTTCTGATACATTTCCAGAAAGAAAGATGTCAATAACAGAGACACAAACCAATGTACAATTGCATTACTGGTCTTTGTAGTTGTTGAGCCTGAAAACAAGTCTGAAAAACAAGAAAAGTTCACCTCTCAAAGCTGTCCCTTCTTAAAATTACATTTCTCAGGAGCCTAAACCATAACACTCTAATGACCAGATCTGATATTGATGAATTGGTTATTGACCTCAGGGCCCTCTCAGTGCCCACTGGATAAGGCAAAGAAAGAGGAGGTAGATGGCTGACAAGGACCATTACCTATTACTGCACGAGCATGGAAGAAGTCTCCCCATTTGTCAGGAAGATATGTAATTGGAAAAGCTGGAACCTGGTATACACTACCCTATACCCTATACCTGGTATACTACTACACTACAGAAAAGGGAATAAAGACTCTTGCTTTTCCTTTACTAAGGTGCACTAACAGGGGTCTCAGGAAATTTCTTTGTTTGGAGAAGCTGCTGATTCTCTACTTCTTCTGGAAGAGCTGTTTGTCTATGCAGTGTTCAGCTGGACTCATGCTGGACTCACTGTTTCCCTTATTAAAATAAGCTTGTTAGGAACAGAGATTTAAAAAATGTGAAAGCAAGTTGGAGAAAGAATTAGAAAATTTATTAGAGATGAGAACATAAATCCAGGTTATGTCAGAGGCTGAGGGATTTTCACGTGTAAAATTCTGCAAATGTGATGCTTTGCTGAGATTGCCTTGTGATGCTTGCCTTGAGATTGCTGAGATCTGAGAAACGCTCATTTATCAGAGAGATAGGCAGATACATGTAAGCTCTATAGCTGAATAAGCATTTGTTTATCTCTCCTAATTCAAATAAAAGCATAATTTAAAGATGAATCAAGGAAATACATAGAGGAGCTTTTATGCAACTTCCAAACAGCAATTTAATTTTATAACAACCAGCAGAGAGCAGTGCTACTTTGCAGTTTGAATGTGATCACATTAGAATCTTGAAAGCTTTTTCAGCAGGAGATTATCAATGTTCTATCTAGCCCTTTTAAAATATCTGTCTTTATAAAAGTTATCATGTCAATCATGAACTTTTAGCAGCTTTTCACTGAAATTAATCAGGAGTAATTGGAAATATTCTGACAAATAAGGGGAAGAAATTTCATTTCTGTTCCTAGAATTCTTTTAGCTTAATCAGTATATTCAAATTTTCTCCTTATTCATTTCTATGTTGTATTAAACTGCTGTAAGAAGAAAAAGAAAAAGAATACTCAACTGTCAATTGCTATTAAGCAGTAAATAAGTACAACAGATCTCAAACACTCTTTAAAACTCTCCTAGTGTTGGAAACTTTTTACTTCCCCCTCTCTTTGGATGCAGTGAGAACATCTGAAGCTACGTCATGAAATGGGGAGTCTTACAAGTACTAGAAGATGAAAAAAATGCTCTTTTGGAAAAAGAGAGAGCATTCATGGCAAATTTTTTCCTTCGATCTTACATATTGTTGTAGTGAAGGCAGATATGTTTGATCAGACATCCATGTGACAATATAGCTTTTTTGAGATATGTTTGTCCAGAAAGCTATGGATTATCTGGACAAAATTGTAAAGGTGAAGACATGCAGGTGTGATCTCCACAGAATCCTGCATGTAGAATCTAAATCTGAAGTAGTACCATCATTCTAGCCAGTACAAATGGGCATGAACAGCAGGTTGCCAATCTGCCCGAACAGATCAAAAACACCATATGTACTTAAACCCAAATTTAAGTAGTGTTATTAGTCATATCTACTTCTTGGGAGGTAAAATTCCCAGCTGAACATTGGATACTTATTTTTTTCTTTCTTCCTTTTTTTTTTTTTTTTTTTTTTTTTTTTTTTTTTTTTTTTTTTTTTTTTACTTCTCTCCTGAAAAACTTGAACAGGATCAGATTTTCAGTGGATTTGATTTTTTATTTTTCTAAGACTACTTTTAAAAAATTTTGTATGATCATTTACTTGACATCATGTGTTATGATTCATAGAACTTTTTAACTGTTGTGCTTATCTTCTTCTTGGGACATCCCAAGGTACTTAGGATACTTTTTATCTCAAAAGAGTATCTAAGAATACCATAGAATATTTACACATTCTTAGCGACAATGTAATTTATTAAAAAAAAAAAAAAAAAGAAGGATGAAATATCAAGCTTGTATTACAGCTCTTAATCTGACTCCTGACTGTGAAGGAGCAATGGAAAATCCTTTAGTCACAAAGGGAGGTACCCTAAGTAGGCTGAAATCATCTTTACCACTTGTCACATTCAAATTTGTGTGACTTGAGCATTCATGTCAGTGCTCTGAACACACCAGAAATTCAATGATTTCTAACTCTTTAGCTTCTCCTTAAAGTAGTGTATTTGGTAATTTGTGGCATCCAGAGCACCAAAAAGAAATATACAAATGATCACATAAAGATAATCCCAAAGGATTATCAAACTAGAAATTAACTAGGTGGTGTGCCCACTGTAAGAGGAATGTTAAACTGAAGGCTGGACTATAACTTATGCCTCCTGTTGGCTTACCTAATACAGACTTGAAGATCTCAGAGTTCAATACATAATTTTATTTATGTATAAAATACATAAAATTGTATTTTTTACACCTGGTTATAAGTTAAGTCTTCAGCAAAGGCAAGCTTTCACAGCTGAATCTTGCAGGCAGTTAATTATGTTTATAGCATGTTTACCATTCCTAATGGATGCAGTCTATGGGTTCTACTTACATACAAAATCGAGCTCTGCATGAATTACTATTAAGCCGGTAACATTTTGCTTTTATATCTGTGTGGTTACCAGTAAATTTTAATATCTTATTAAACTGTGTGGTTACCAGTAAATCTTAATATCTTATTAAGCACAAAACTTCCTTAAGAATTGAAAAGTGCTTCAGGGAGGTGCATGTTTCTGTGTAGTAGCAGCACTTTTTTTGTCCTCTTGATTTGGTACGCTGTGCTAAATAATGAAGGTTGGAAAAGGGAAAAAGAATTGTATTTGTAAACAAACAAACAGTGGGCACATATTTTATAAAAACAAACATCTTTTATAAAAAACATGCTAATACCTTATAAACAGAGAATGGGCAAACAAGGTATTTCTGTGTAAATTGTTCATTAAAACTACCAATGGTAAAGGTTTGGTAACAGTTAAAAAAAAACAACAGTGAAGTACTTCAAAGAGAAACATATAACCTTTGGGTTAGATGTTTATTTCCTGACAGTATGCGATGTTCAACTAGAGACATCAAAGCTCTGAATAGAGCAACAGTTAAATCATCTGGCATGTGATCTTTTATGTGAATGGTCTGGCTGATAAAAAGCTGTGTAATTCTCTTTTTTTTTTAATTATCATTTAAATTATACATTGATGCCCTTTTTTAAATTTTTGTGAGCACAGATATAAATAATGCAATTTTGCATTGCACTAGGAAAATAAACATAAACAATGATAGCAGCAGGAACACAGTGGTGCAGAGACAGGGTAAGCCAAGGTCAGTTTTAGTCACTGCCCTGCAGTTTCAAGCTTTTCAGAAAGGGAATGCATCAAGCAAGATGATGAATCATAAAGCTGTAAGGAAAGGGGGGCAAAACCAGAAAAGAAACATCCTCAGGGATACAGCTTGCTGCTGCAAGCTTATCAGTGAAGCTTAAGTCTGCGTTCTGAGCCTGACCTGGGTATTACACTGGGTTCCACTTTCTTTGCCAACAAAGTGGGCGTGAAGGCCTTACAGATGCCTTTTTCAAACATTCAAAATGTTCTGCAGACATAAAACAAAAGAGATTTGTCCTCCCAACAAATCTGCTGTGGCCATGAGTCTATAGCTTTGACGAATCTTCCTTCGTTGTAAAAAAAAATAACAATTCACAGTAAGACCATTCTCACAATTTAATTGTGAGAACATTTAATCAGAGAACATGAAATGTGACAATTTCTATTTAGGCTGATCAGACAAATGTGCTGCGCATTTCTGCAATATCTGTGATGCTGCTAAACTGTAGAAGAGCGGGAGATGTTTGGTTTCCCAGTTGTTTGGCCTAGTGGTCATTTAATAAACATTCAAAATTTAAGTTATTTTACACTCCTGACACTTACCGATGACAATTTCTGTGACCTTAGTTTAAAGAACTGCACGTGTAAGATTTCTCTGGTGTAATAAGGCAAGCAAAGTCTGTGATAGGTCAGAAATGGCTTTGCATGAGTGTGCCCTACATTGTTGAATTTGTTTTTGTGTTTAGCTGCTTTTTGTCTCTGGGGAAATCTTTTCATTTAGATGTAAAAGACTTTTTGAAAATTCCACCACACACATCATTTTAATGGTTACTGTTGCTTAGTTGTAACTCAATCAACTTCTCAGTGAAAGGAAACTCTCATAAAGATCACATTCTCTAGGAACCTTTGGAGAAGGTCAATGAAATCAGAAGTTGGCTGAAAAAAGCAAACAGGAAGATGATTTCCTCAGATTCACAGACAGGCAATCTGAGGGCACCATATCCCTCTTATTAATTTCTTCTGTGTTATCAGGTGTTGACAAATAAACAACAAGGCAGAAAATCCCTTGATATTGATGGAGGTGAAGATGTGAAGATTTTCCTTGATTTTCTATCTTAAGTTTTTGAAGAAAATTTTTAGACTTGGCTTCTCCAGAATTGTTCCATGAGATGGGAATGGATTTTCTGAAAAACTTTGACCCCGAAGTATTAAATTTCATAATGAGTCTCTTACATGTCCATGGCAATTTAAGTCCATACATTCCAGAGTGACATAAGGACATGTAGCTTTGCTTAATACTTTTTTCACCAAAATTCTTGCAAGTTTGTTTCTCTTTAGCCTTCTCTTTTTCAAATGTTGTTAACAGTCTTCTTTAAATTATCCACTGGGCCTGGAAATTCTCATACCTAAATCAGAATGTTTTTGAAAACAGAAGAATTTATTAGGTCAAATGCAATGGTTAATGAATGTTTTCTTCACAATAAACCAAGCCCCTGGAAAAGGATTAGAATGCTAATAGAAGTGGCCCTCACAGAGTGCTGGATGTGAGAAGGGTTTAAGTGTTTTGAGACAGCCAAGTTGAAACAATTTGAATCAGTTCCTTAAAACACCCAGCTGTATTTTTTGATTTTTTTCTACTGTGGAATGATAGTTGTTCAAATAAATAAATAAAACTGCATTAAAAATTATATGAAAAGCCTCTGGACACAGCCCCTCTCAGATTTATCTATCTAAACTGTACACACCCCAGGCTTAGCCTACTTAGTTGCCTTAGTTACATATTTAGGCACATGAAATATGTATACTCTTTCAGAGGGCCGTTCTGAGAACATCAGGTGAATGGTTTAGACTGGATGCCTACTGTTTAGATATCTCAAGTTGGTCTAAGTAAATTCAGCTATTATTTATACAATGGTGAAAGGAGAGGGAGAAGAGGGGGCCCAAAACTTTAGCTCCAAAAGGTGTGCAGAATTTGATGAAGAGTGAGATGTGTGAGGATGAAAACCAACACCATCAAGCCATTGATTATGATATACATCCCTGTAGAGTGATTATTCTTTTATTGGCTTTTTTTCCTTTTTATTATAAACAAAATTTACTCTTGCAGAGGCCAAATAAAAGGTACATTTATGCACAGGTAATACTTTACAAATAAAGAAACAAACAGTATCCCAAAGCTGAGTTCTGCACACATGAGTGGCTTAACTGTTTTCAAAGCTAGGAGGGAAAAACCCTCCAAACAACACAAAGTTAAAGAGCAAAAAGTGACCCATAGCCTAAATAGTATGAAAACAGAATTCCTCCAATTGCTGAACTTTTCTCCAAATAACAAAGAGTTGCTTCTTTCTCAATATACTTTTGATATTGGCATTGTGAACATAAAATCCTGCTTTGAAATATGAAGTTGTAACTGAACCCAAGGAAACACCCACATCATCCCTTCCTATTTTATTTTGAACAGAATGTGAGCGCACAGCTTGAACACTAAATTTTTGCAAGTGATACTTGCTTACTAAGCAGTTTTCCTTAAGGCTTGTGCTGACTTCTTTAGGCAGTAGAGATCAATCTGACTAACAAAACTTTTTATGAATTTGAGAAATGCAGCACAAAAGCTTTATATTTTTTTTAAAAGCATTTGATAATGTAAATCACACTATACTATCAACTAAACAGACATTGCAGGGTGATCATTGGCAATATTTAAGCTGGATGAGTTCCCTGTGATGGAAAATTGCAGAGCATCATCAGGAACGCAACAAACTTCTGGAGGCAATTTAGGAGGGAGTGAGCTACCATGATACTACTCACAGAAAAAAAAAATATGCTTTTTGGCATATCCTCCCCCTCACCTGTTGACTCTGATGTTAGGAAAATCCCATGAAGAGCATTTACCATTGACTTTATCACCTGAAAATACTTTTTGTTTAGAGAATACAAAACCTGTTGTGAACCTTTGATTCTGTTATTTTGTTATTCAGTGTGGAGCAAGCATGAACACCGACATACTAAAACAAACATATTAATCAAATTTTATTTTGCGACCAGCAAAAAAGAGCCAGTTAGCGAGAAGTTTTAGCATTGCACAGATGGACTGTGTAGCCTTTATCACAGACAGCGAATTAAACAAAGTGGTTTAAGGAAAGGAAACAAAAATAAGCATTGTGATTCCAATTTCCTTTCAAGAAAAGAAACAAAATCTAGCGATTTCAATGAGGATCAATTTGGAAAGCTGTGCTCCATATTCCTGCACTTCATGGCATCCCATACCTCTTGATTGTTTTCATTTTGGTGAAGTTTTTAATTTTTTTTTTTAGTATCCTGGCAAATTCATTCATATCCTTCCCCCAATGTTCTATCTTCCTCCTTGATTATTTCCCCTGATTTTGCAGCATCTGTAAGCTTAGGTTTGGCATGTTTTGGTCCTTTTCACTGTACCTCATTTCCTCCCAGAGCAATTCCACGTAGTCACTAAATTCCCAAAGTTTCTGGTTTTCTTAAATTGCAGTTCTGTGGGAGGATGGATTGTAGAAGAATAGAAATAGTGCTGGAGGTGATCTCACCCCTGAGGAGTTGCAGATGTACTAATTACTAAAGAATAGGAAAAGGCCTGCCCTTAACTGGTCACAGCTAAGTCCAATATGGCCTGTCCTTAACAAGTCACAGCCGCATCCAATAACGATGGGTGTTATAAAAGAGTGGGTTAGTTAGAGGAGAGCTGCAGTATGTTGGCTGTGCTGAGAGGAGGAATGGTCAGGCAGTTGTAAAGGAGACAATAAAGGTAAGGCAGCTGTACAAGTGACAGGAAGGAGTGAGCTAGCCATAAGAAAAGAGAAGAGGAGTCAGTATTGTGAGCACCTGCACGTGGGAACTCACAAAGTATGAAAACTTTACACTAAAATTATAAACTGATGAGGCTAATGAGTCTTGACCCACTGTAAATTGGTGGCAAGAAACAACTAAAAAACATTTCATTGGGTCATATCTCCATTCCAGAAGGTTTGTAGGACTTACTTTTCTGTTTTCAAGGGGGATCAATTTGGAAAGATATGGTTGATGTCCCAGCCCTTGATGGCATACTATGGCTTTTGATGGCTTTCCATTTGGTGCAATTTATCTTAATTTTTTTTTTAAGTATCCATGCCATGTCCCTGATATTGTCCCTTCAAAGTTCTGTCTTTCTCCTTAATTTTTCCCCTGCTTTTGCAACATCTGTGGGGTTAGTTTTGGCCTCTTTTGGTCTTTTGCACTGCACCTGATGCAGTCCTGCTCCATTTCCTTGTAGTTACTAAATTTCCCAATTTTCTTTTTTTTTTTTTTCCCTTTAATTGCAATTCCTTTGATGGTATCTCCATTCCAGAGTGTTCGTAAGTCTGTCTTGGCCTTCAATGGGGATCAATTTAGGAGAGCTATGCTGCCTGTAACTGAAATGTATGGCATGCCATGGCTTTTGATGGCTTTCCCTTTGGTGAATTTTTTTTCGTCCTTTGCCTTGCCCTTCATTTCCTCCCAGACCATTTTCTTCTAGTCACCAAATCTAAAGATTTCTTTTCCCTTTCCAAAAGGAAATAACATTTCCTTTTGGGAAGGGAAACGAAATCTTGTGGAACTAAAAAGAAAGACCTGCAAATGCTGTGGAATGGAAATATCGTCAACTGAAATGCAAGTTAAAAAAACCCAAAAAACCAAAAAATCTGGATATTTGTTGACTACATGAAAATGGTCTGTGAGGAAATGAGGTGCAGTGCAAAGGACCAAAACATGCCAAAACTATGCTTACCGATTCTGCAAAACCAGGGGAGAGAAATGAAGGAGGAAGATACAGCTTTGAGGGGCAGATGTGAGTGACATGTCATGGATGGTGAAAAAAAAAAGTTTGCCATAGTGTAATTATACGGTGATACCTGGGAAATTTCTGCTGCTAACACCATCTCCTGTCTGGTCCCAAGATTGGCTGCCACCTGTCCGCCCTTTGAGCCAGTCTGTGTGGCAGTGACAGCAAGGCCGCTTAATTCCCTGAAGCGGCAAGGCTTCTCTGTGCTGCTGTTGTAATCCCGAGTCAAGACTTCCAGAGCAAATTAAAGAGAGGGATCACTTGTGTAGGCTCCCAAGAGGTTTTCATTCCTTAGAGGGTTCAGTGATAAGTGATGGTAAAATACAGGGTTACAACAGCTTAAGTAAGTGGGAGGGAACAGCGGGAGGATACAAACTGTAACCAATGGCAGGATGCCTGGGGAAGAGCACAAGGCAAAAGACCAAAAGAGGCCAAAACTAACCCCACAGATGTTGCAAAAGCAGGGGAAAAAGTCAAGGAGGACTACATAACTTGGAGGGGAAGATATCAGAGACATGGCATAGATACTTAAAATTTAAAAAAATTTTGCCAAAGGGAAAGCCACCAGAAGGCATGGCATGCCATCAAGTGCAGGGACATGCACCAAAGTTTGCCCAATTCATCCCCATTGAAATTGCAAGATTTTGTTTCCCTTCCCAAAAGGAAATGTTATTTCTTGCAGAACAGAAAAAAAGACCTGCAAACAGTCTGGAATAGAGATATCATCAAATGAAATGCAAAGGAAAAAAACTCAAAAAAAACCCAGAAAATCAGGAGATTTGGTGACTACAAGAAAATGGTCTGGGAAGGAATGAGGTGCAGTGCAAAGGACGAAAACAGGCCAAAACTAACCTCAGAGATGTTGCAAAAGCAGGGGAAACAAAAACAAGGAGGAAGACACAACTTGGAGGGGAAGATATGTAGAACATGGCAAAGATACTTAGGAAAAAAAAAATTCACCAAAGAGAAAGCCATCAAAAGGCATGGCATGCTATCAACTGCAAGGACATGCACCAAATTGCTCCAAAATTGATCCCAATTGAATGCCAAAAATAAAAGAAGGACTTAGGAACATTCTAGAATGGAGATACCCAGTGAGGGACAATACGGGAGGAGAATGGTTTGAGCATACGAATGGGGTTTCAAGATAGACATTGAAGGTTCTAAGGATAAAGGTGGGGTTACAGTGACGGACAAGGGAGGAGGGCAGGGTTCCATTGAATGCAAGGAAGGATCCTGACTAAAGGGCTGGTCTTCAGGGAGATGGACAGGGCAATGGGAGGGCACAACTCTGGGGTAAACTAACCTGCATGGGGGATGACCAGAACAAACCACTTTCACTTATTTACTGGGAAAAACAAACCACTTCAAACTGACAACAGAAAAATACACACCACCACAGCGAAAGCTATCAAAAGGCATAGGATGCCATGAATTGCAGGGACATGGACCAAAGCTTGCCACAATTGATCCCCATTGAAATCCTGCAAACAGAAGAGAAGCACTTAAAAGCACTCTGGAATGGAGACCATCAAAGGAAATGCAATTGAAAAAGAAAATTGGGAAACTTAGTGACTACAAGAAAATGGACCAAGATTATATCAGGTGCAGTGCAAAAGACCAAAACATGCCAAAATTGACCTCACAGATGGTGCAAAAGCAGCAGAAAAAAATCAAGGAGGAAGATACAACTTTGAGGTGAAGCTATGAGAGACATGGCATGGATACTGAATAAGAAAGCCAAAAAACTTCACCACAGTGAAAGCCATCAAAAGGCATGGGATGCCATCAAGTGCGGGGACATGGACCAAATCTTGCCAAAACTGATCCCCATTGAAATCTTGGAAACAGAAAAGGAGTTACAAACATTCTGGAATGGATATATGATAAATGAAATGCAATTAAAAAAAGAAAACCTAAAAAAGTGAGACGTTTAGTGACTAAAAGAAAATGGACTGGGATTACATCAGGTGCAGTGCAAAAGCCCAAAACAGGCCAAAATTAACCTCACAGATGCTGCAAAAGCAGGGGAAAAAAATCAAGGAGAAAGACACAACTTGGAGGGGAAGATATGAGAGACATGGCATGGATACTGAAAAAACCATAAATCATCTTCACCGAAGGGAGAACCATCCAAAGGCATGGGATGCCATGAAGTACAGGGATATGGACCAAAGCTTGCCTATTTGATCCCCATTGAAATCGCAAGATTTCATTTTCATTTCCTTTCCTGAAATTTACTGTAAAACCTTAGCATTAGAAAGGTTTTATATCACTCAGTTAACCATGTAAAGAGAGGGAAATGGATGTCAGGATGGTGAAAAGTCATTCAGGCTTCATTTAATTGTGGGTATCCATGAATGCAGAGCCCTCTAGTAGCTGGTACAGACTGGGATTCTTACCGTGCCTTTTTTGTCACCATACTTCTAGTTGTTATGAACTCTTTCTGCTTCCTTTCTCAGCTTTTTGTATCCTAAACCTGCTCCCTTTGGATTTGCTCCTCTCATTTTTCCCCTTTACCCAACAACCAACCAAGTCCTTTCTTGAGGGGTTGTTTCACCCATATGTTCCTGTCCTTTGGGCTGGTGAAGTCAACTTCATTTTCATCACAGGTCTGCACGGTATCCAAGATCACCCTTTAGACTTAGAGCTTTCTCTTGTAAACTGAAATGCAGTAAGGATTATTTTTTGGTATGCAAACCAAAAAATACTTCTCACTATAACATTCTGAAGGGTCCAGTGCGCTGTAATTGAACAAAAACTATAATGTATCCACAGCCAAACTTAACTAAGAAATTTGGGAATTTCAATTTTTGAAACACTGCTCACCTGAGAATAATTCTTCCAGATTGTGAATACTGACCTTGTAAGAAAATTTGGCCTTTATTGGTTTCACTTTAGCATTCAACATAAAAAAAAATGTGCCTTCTCTACATGAGATAAAATAAAATGAAAATTTTTAAACTAATTAAACCTGGCATGCCAGCAATAAAACTATTAAATCAAACAGCCAGTTTCCTCATACATGCATGAAAAGTTCTAAATTCAATTGCTGCTTGAATCTCTGTTTTGGTAAGTTGTAGTTCAAAAGGGTTGGAAATGCTTTTCAAAGTCATCTGAATTCAGATCTACGAAACACTTTCTCTTTTTTGATTTCTTTCCAATATTTAAGTCATAGTTGAAATGGTAAAGGCTGAATATTCCTTATTAGAATGGTAAAAATAAAATGTTTCTAATTAACTATATTTGAAAGTTCCTATGAATTAAAAACAGAATGGACTTTTAGTTTTTAATTTTAGATCTAATTCAAGTCAGAGTAGATGTAAATTTTTTCTGTACTGTCTCTAATTCTATTCATATCTTTATATTAACAACTTAAGTTATTTTATAATTCAAACTGTCATCCTTGTGTTGTGCAGTAGGTAAAGTGTATTATGTATTGTACCTAAGTACTGTAAATTAAAAGCTTTGATTGATTTTGTAAGTTCATTCCATTAGTAAATCATGTACTAAAAAACCATGCCAAGATCACCTCTGGTACATGGATAAAACAGATATCACCACCCATAGCCATCCACTTATTGTGTCTTTTGAACACTGTAAGTCAGAGAATTGAGAACTGACATTTTGTATTTTGAATAAACTCAATATGCTTGGAACCAAGTAATTTTTAGTAATAATACCAGTATCTAATGATGTAGACATTTATTGCAATTCAACCTTTGTAAAATTAGTTTCTCACTTCCTTACATTTTTTTCTTACTTGAATTTTTCTATAATAAATTTCCCAATTCATCTAAAGGTTCAGTTATTCTATGACACAATGGTAATTGAAATTACTCTCTAGCACATCACTAGCATGGACTGCTGGTGCTCATTTTATATTTATGAAGGGACTCCTGATACAACCTTCTCCACCCCACTCATTCTTGTGTATATCTTATTCTTTGCTAGCTTAATACTACTGTAAGAGGCAAATTCACTGCTTGTGGGTCTGGCTCTATAAGTCTGCATGCTGTGCAGGAAGCTCTTGGTTTGGGGAGATTGGGTCTGTTCTTTTGAGAGCCACTGAAAAATTTCAGCTGAAAGAGAAGGAGAGGTACGCAGCTGATGTTTACTCACTGAGATGCTTCAGAGCTGGTGTGGATGTGAGCATGGATGTGAGAATCCAGGAGACTTGGTTAGTACCAGTGACTTGAGAAGTACATGGGTGATGTTCTGGGTGGCTGTTTGGACTGCCTAATAGAAGGCTGAAGTTGGGATTTTCACAATAGCCTTCTCCAAAATGCTCCCAGCATTTTGGCATGAGGCATGGCAGACAGGCAAGGATACAGAGTTGTGGTTCATGGGTAATACCACAGTGTAGCAGTGACAGGTATTTTAGTACATTAGGAACTGAGAAACTTCTTGAGACAGAAGGACAGACTTTATTTTGATCAAGGTAGAAACAGACTGCTGTCTATGAAAATTAAGAAGGTCATGCAAGATTATTTAAACTAGGAACTGGAAAAATGTTGACAAGCATGGAGAAGCACCTTTTTCAGATTGATCCAAGTTGGCAGTGTAACCTGAATGATATGCATCATACCTCTGAACAGGCCAGAAGGGAAATAAATAGAAATAGAGAAGGCAAGTCAGTTTCCCTAAAATATCAGCTGACTAGTCTGGGAAAGCTAAGCCAAGGACAAAACTAACAAAAGGTGCCTTCCACAACAATCCTAGAAGCCTTTAAAATAATATAATGTTTTGGTTACAAACAGCAACCCTGACGTAATTGACATCTCAGAGGCCTGGTGAAAAGATAATTAACAGGATACAGTGATGCCAGGCTACAAGGTTTGAAGGATGACAATGAAATGTACAGGTGAGGGCAAGCTATGTGAAGAAAAGGACAAAGTTAAACAGCATAAAAATATTGTGGGAAAAGAGAAACACAGAATCCTGTGTGGAAATCTGATACTCTAGTAATAATAATAACACTAGGATCATACTTTGGGCTGTTTAATCTGGAGGATGATAGTTCTCAGGAAATGCTGCAAATTTAAAACAGGTTGCAATGGGATGAGATTTTCACTATACACATAGAGATTGTATCATTGCTGCCTCGGAACAAGAGACTGAGATAAGACTTGAATGCAGTAAATGTCCACTTCCTAGTATTACTAATCTTATGAAAAGCTGCCATTTGGGCTTAGGTCCTGAGTGATGTACAGGGCCTAATACAAATGGTGGTAGTTGAAGAGCACTCCATAACAGAAATCAGTATAAAATTAGGCTTAATATTTCAGTGGGAAAGAACAAGCCAAACAAATACTGAAAACAGAGATTTAATTTGAGGAAAAGGAGTTGCATACAAATGAGGTTATTAGCAAAAATACCCCCAAAATTAATACTCCAAAAGGCCTGCAAGCAGCCTTGAGGCTGTTTGAAAATACTGTATTGGATGCCCAGGCAAATTGCTCAGAAAAAGAAAACATAATGACCCAGTAAAAGCCCTGTTTACCTAAACAGAAAACTTAGATGCTACTGTACAGAAATTATTGACTTTAAGGACCAGAAAAGTTGTCCAAATGAGGAGAGTAGCAAAACCACAACATAAAATATGTACATAGGAAATTACAGAATGTGGATGTGACAGCCTGATCAGAGAGCAAGAAAACCAGATAAGTTTTCTCAGGATTGACTTGTGAGACTTCGGGGAGTTGCAGAGAAACAATGATAGCTTGTTATTATAAACAGCCTGCAGGTGGTGTTTTCCTACTCTCTGTTTTCCTCTTTTTCTCAAAGATTGTTCATAAGAAAGTGGTTTTGTTAATTAGCCAATCAGGTGAAATTATTGATTAATTGACCAATCTGTTCTGTCTGTATCAGAACAGTCTATAAAGAGAGAGATTTTCGAAGTAAAGTGAGATGCTGTGCAAACCAGCCTTCTGGTGAGTCTGTGATGTTTCTTACTCAGTGACGACTGAAAACATAAATGAATTTGCAAAAGTACTCAAATGGATAAATAGGTTTTTAAATAGCTCAGAAGCTGAAAGACAGCTCATGAAACAGCTGGACCATCTGACAACAAAGTGTGTGAAAGTGGCATCTGAAGATAAGGTCACAGCAGAGAATATGAGATTTATTTTCTGGTTTTGGTTTGGGTTTTTTTTGTTTGTTTGTTTGTTTGTTTTATTGTTAAAGATGTTGGGACGTTTCCAACATGCACTGCATTTTTTGGTAGCAGATTGGTAGGGTAGCTGTACCAATTTGAGCTAAAAGGAAGAATTTGACTACACAAAGTTAGATGACAGTAAGTCACCAGGATTAGCAGCCATTCACCCTAGAGCTGTGAAGGAACTTAAATGTGAAATTGCAGAGCTGCTAGCCAAAATCTGTAACCTATCATTACAGGGAGTCACTGAGTCAGGGGCCTGAGTCTGTCTTTTGTCTGTGGTTAAAGTGGGAGAGCCAACATAAAAGTATGAGATTAATGAGCACATAGATAAATACAGATCATAAAGAAAGAATCAGCATGGTCTCTGGAAAGGGAAATCTTGCATTGCCAGCTTTTTCTCAGTGCGTGCTACATAGATGCAACTGTCAGGAAGGGAGCCAGTGTTTCCCTGACCTGAAAAAATCCAGGTCATGGGAAAAAGGTGCAGTTGAAGAAATAGCAGAAAATGTTCAGGACCGACAGGATCACAATGAATTCATTTTGCCTGAGTCAAGGACCCACAGCAGACCTGCCCACCTTCACACCGGCTCTGACAACCTTGCCTCCCTTTTTGTTCCAGTTAGGAACTGGGGGAGGGATTGTTTACAGAGGTGTAGATGCCCAAGTAGAGCAGCATTCCTGTATCCTGCTAGGAGTTGAGCGTGAGAATGACTCACTTGTCCTGAGCCACTGGATCAGATTTCTTGACCTGCTCACCCAGTGAAAGAGACCATTAAGTCGGTGACTTAACAAACTTTTGCTTCCATCGATTCATCTGTGTTTTCACACAGCTTCAAAAGCATGAATCTTCTCCCACTGGGGAAGAAGACAGCAGGTCAAGAGGCAGCCTTGAAACTCTCCTTAATAGACCTGATCTGACTGAATCACATCTTCCAGCAGGGACACCAGTTGCAGAAGATGGACTTCAGTAGAGTCTTGTGCTGTGGAGAGAACCCGGGAATTTATACCTCAGTTCTCCAACAACAGGACCAC
The DNA here is from genome assembly GCF_963513975.1 of Fringilla coelebs. NCBI lineage: Eukaryota > Metazoa > Chordata > Aves > Passeriformes > Fringillidae > Fringilla > Fringilla coelebs. The sequence goes on along the minus strand of NC_140028.1, from coordinate 42,328,284 downwards.
TGTGACCCTCCTTCACGGTAAAGGGAACATCCTACACTGAGAATTCCTGCCATTCATAGTCCAGGCCAAAGTAATTTCAGAACATATCCAGGTCAAACTTGTCTCAGAGCACATAACAAAATTCTGCAGACAGTCTCTCTGATCGTGGAGTAAAGCAGCAAAGAGCTTCTGAGAACCTGACCGCAGTGCATGCCAGCTCCAGCTGGCCCTGGTTGTTCTCACCGGCCTTTGGGAGCCCCTTCTACAGGTTGTGATAACCAACACAAATAATGGTATCTGTAGAGGAGAAGCCCATGCTAAAGGTCAGTCCTTTTTCATTCATCTGCTCTAAATCCATAGAAGCAGGTGTGTCCTCTGCCAAGAACTAACAATGCGTTCCTTGGCATGCCTCTTCTTTGAAGTGTAAAGGTGCCTGCCAAGATCTTTGTCTCAGAAGTAATGGGTGACTGAGCAAATGGCAGTACTCTACACCCAGATGTATTTCAGAGTCCAGAATTTTTTCCACTTCTCCTGGTGTTCACTTGAAGGGATATGGATTGTTGCAAAGTGAAGGCAGGCAGCTCTCCAGTTCTCCAAATCCTTGCTCAACTGTTTTATTGCTGTGTCCTTCTGCTGAGGAAATCTTCTTGTTATTCATCTATAGCTGCAGCAAAAGAGCTTGGCATTAGCTTGGCATTTTCCTCCGCTATACTCCTGCATCTCTAGGTTCAAGTGACTTGGAAGACATCCCCACATTCCCAAGGAGCTTCTCCACTTACCGCAGTCCCTGAAACATGTGGGGGTTTTTGTTTTGTTTTTGTGATATCAGTTCTCTGTCATCTTGTAAGGCAGGCAGTTGCCAAACAGTCAACATACTGTTTGTCTGTTTTGAACAATGTGATGCAGTGAGACAGATTCCCCAGTAATCCAGTCCTCTAGTTAACTGGGCCATTGGATGAAACAAGCCTTGATATTATCCAGTTACTTGAAAAGCCTATTAATTTCAGTCAGATAAAATAAACTCAAATGAGAGTATTTATTTATATCATGCACAATTGGCAATATCATGAAAAGTAATTATGAAATACAAGAATAAATATATTAAAAACTGCAAATGCATTAATCTATTGCAGCGTGGTTAAATTTAAAATATCTCTCACTCTCTCTTTTCTCCTCTCTTTTTTTTCATTTTTTTACTCCCTTCAGGTGAAACATCTTCATTTTGAGAAGACCTCTCTATTAGTTCTTTCCTTGACCAAAGAGAAAACTCTTTCCACTTTGCCTAGCAAGATGATGTTCTATGAGATGCAAGTCTGCTGAGAAAAAAAAAAAATCAAACATATTCCCCTTGAACCATTATTCAGTTGTGTAAATGTACACTGCAGGTTCATCTCCAGCTTGTCCTCCACCAAAATCCCTAAGCCTTTCCCAGAAGAGCTGGTTTAAATTTTTTTATTCCTCAGCTTGTATTGATACTGGGGATTGCCTCCACCCAGATGCAGGACCTTGGAGTTGGCCTTGGCCTTCTTGGACCTCATGACCTCCCCATTGACCCCCTTCTTGAGCACGTCCACATCCCTCTGGATGGCAGCATGTCCATCAGATATGTCAACTATGCCACTAAGCGTGGTTCCAAAGTCACTATGTTTCCACAAATTAGGCTCATTTCTGAAAGTCAGTGCCAGCAGGCACATAAGAAGCATAATTGAGCCATCACTTGTCTTTTCAAAAACTGATTTTGAAATTATTTGATTTTAAAAGAATAAGAATTAATTGGATACTGATGCTTTTCCAGGACATAGAGAACATAAGTGACAAAAAAGTATTCAAAAGAATTAAATTTTCCTGGGTATCCATTTTGACTCCCACTAGCATCTGCTGTGTGGACATGCTGAACACTGCCAGGGGCAGAGATTTTGGGACAAGCCACACAATTCTCATGAATCATCCATAAAAGTAATTGTTGGGAGAAAGACCCTATAAAATGGGATTTCAAAACAATTAAATTAAAATAAATTAAAATTGAATAAATGTACTGTGAGAGAACAAACTTATCCTTGAGACTATTAGATTTTAAGAGGTTTTTTTTTTAAATTATAAATATAATAGCAGGACAGGAGGTGGTGATACTGTTCCCTGCAAAATGAAGCTTGAAGAATACCATATGCAGACAATCAAAAAGAATGAGTTCACCAGCATCATCTTCCTGACTTTATTTATAGGCCTGAGCTTATAAAATTCCATAAGGGAGAATAAAATTGTGTAAGTTCTGTTTAAATGGGATCCTTATTAAATTGGCAGCTAATCACGAACAGCACAGAAACAAGTGAAAGTGAATACAATCATTTTATGTACATAGCGGGCTGGGAATCCGCATACTCCAAGGAATGGAGCCAGGGATGTGATTGAAGGATTGGCAGCAACACAAACATAAAGGTACCAAGGAAGGAGATACAGAGATACAGGTGGCTAAATCAGAGGTCAGAGATATGGGCAAATCTAAGCATTTCTTAATTGCAACAGGAGATAAGTAAAACTGCTGGAAAGAATCCAAGAAGAAAAGCCTCTTTAGACAACATCCCACTTTGGCTGAGCAGACTTCTTTGTCAAACTGATGAAACTGAGGTGTTTTAAAACTGCTACCAAAATGGCTAACCAGTCTTCTAGGAGGGGAAAAAAAAAAAAGAGTTTGTAAATGCAGATGAAGAACGGGAAATACATTCAAAAGCTGTCATTTACTTTGTTGCCTGGATACACTGTGAATCATCAGAAAACTTGGAGATAGGCTTATGGGGGTAGTACACTGTAAAGCACTTGTCCTTTATTCATGTTCATAACTTACATAAGTGGGTGCCTTTAAATTCTTTTTCTAGTAGAGTTATTTAAAGATTTAGCTGCAGCTGGAAATAAGATGCAACTGTCTTAATGAAGTTCCCTTTCAGCATGGATTTAGAATATGAATAGCTTCAGAATTTACACAGCTTTGCAGGATTCTACTGTTAATTTCTGTATTACTCAGGATTATGAGCATTATGCATGTAGTTTGTAATTAATGTGAACTATTCTCAAGTGAGTTATAATTATTCCTCTAAAAATTTTGGTGGCTACTCTCCAATAACGAGTGCATTAAAGTTCTTAGATGATAAAAGCCCTTAATGCAAACAAATTGTAATTGTTCTAACCAGTTACATGGCTATAACAGCATTGCTTCCACACAAATTTTAACAACATTGCAAATTTCCTTACGTTGGGAATGGTAACAGACTCCCACCGTGATGTCTTCTTTGTTGTCCTTTCCCCTGATTCTTACCCATAAGCACTCAATGTTATTGTCACCACCATCAAGCTCTGGACAATTGAAACCTTCATGAATATACAGGGGTACCCCACTGCCTCTCCTTCCCTGCCTATCCCTGCTGAAGACTTTTTAGCCAGTGATTTAGTCATTAGTTTATAGCCAGTTTATAGTCAAGGATTTCTAACTTTTGTGATACAAATAATGATCTCATAGGCTTCCTCTTCATCTTCAAGTGCCCTACATCACACAGATAAGCAGAACAAAGGCTGTATGTCCACAGAATTTTGCTGGGGGTTTTTGTAAAAATCTGTGGAAATCACAACAATGCATAAATGCTAAGTCAACATAATTTAAGGAGAAAAATGTAACAGGTTCTTCAAACTGTTTTGAAGCTGCTTTAGGAACTCAGATAGAGAATCAATAAAGGTTTATTTCAGAGTAGAAGGTCAGTTGGATATTTCAGGTCAGCCATCTGCCCAGTATGACAAAGGAAAATGCTTTGAAAAGCACTCATATATCTTTTTCCCACTGCCAAGCCTGTAAGACCAGATTTGTATTTACAGCCAGGTCAATTGATATGAAGAAGTGCAGAGTAAAATTTATGCCTTGAGGGCAACTATATTATATTTTATCCACCCTGAGGAAAGGAAAAATAAAAGAGGATTGTATAAAACGAATGCCCAGTTTTAATGGAGAACTGCTACAGGTGCCCAACTCATACACTTTGTAAGTTACTTTACACAATTCAACTGATCAATCTGCATATTACTGACAAATGAGTTTGTCAGTAGTGTCAGGACCACGGGCTCACATTTTGAGTTGGGAGTGCTCTCACTTGGTAGATCTTACTGGCTACGAGAAAATAATAAATACAGTATTCTTAGAATGGTCGTCAAAATATCAATTTGCATTCATTTAACTAAAAATAAATTAATTTATATGTTAGTTTTAAACATCAGTTTAAGGAAGCAAACCTTGGAATGAAAAACACGTGCCACAGTCACTACCATTTTATGCTTTATGAATAGTGTCTTTCTTAGAATTAAAAATTGAAAACTAAATGCAGTTTGATTATCACTATCCTCAAAAAGGAGCAGGAAGGTGTTAGGAGTGGAACCAAGGCAGGGAGCTTTGAAACTGTGCCTGATACTCCTATTCACCTATCATGTGATAGCATTGATAAATTATTTAATATCTCCTGCTTTTATTTGGCATTATGTCTTCATGGAGTGATATCCTGTAGCAGTGCATTCTGCTCTGGCTGAATATGTTTCATTTCCTTAGCACATGTCTTGCTGCCATAGAAGATAACAGAAAAATAAAGCTGCCAGCCTTCTACCTCCTGCCAGTTTTGATAGACTTTAGGGAAAAAACCCAGAAATTTAATCTTAAAAACTTTCATTATGTTCTTTCACCGTGATGTAAGCTGAAACAATTTATCCATCAAAGAGTTTATTTTAATGTGATGCTAGTTATGCTTCACCAAAATCCCCTTAAATCTTACCCTGGTCTTAGAATGTAGTCAGTGTTTTAATATTGTTACGAGATTTTAAAACTTTGATCAGGAGAGCTAGAAGTATTTTGAGAAACAACAGCTGAATGCCAGCCCTAGATCAACATGAGATGTTCATAGCCAGGAAAGAAGGGTAGCAAGGAGAAAAAAGCTGAGACAGTTGGAGACACTTTTAAAGAAATTTGATAGATTTGACTTCTGTTTTCAATTTAAAAAAAAACTCATAATTTTAAGACTTTACATTGGCCAATCCCTCAAGGATTTTAAATTATTGCATCCAGGAGTTTTATTCATAAGAATACAGGTGAAGCAAAATAAATGATAACAATATTTATCTATGTCATTAGCAGTGTGTATACTGTGCTTTGAAAATACATAGCAGTTTTGTATATACTAAGGTCCAAAAATCTCAGTTATTGTACAATGGAGTTGAAAATTAAAAAAAAAAAGTGAAAGCAAATCTTCTGGTTATCAATAATGAAATAAATGTAGGTGCAGAAATATTTGACTTGCCTTGTAATGGAAAGTAAAAAATTCAGCTAAATTTTATTTTTTAACTGCCAATTTCTGCCAGTTAGAATTTCTGATGGTTTCAGTCTCTTGGCTTTTCTTCCTCCTTCTTTTCCAGCTCTTGGAATGAATGAATAGGTTTGGGTAAGAGCCTTGTGGATTAGAGAAGGCTGAAAACAGGTGTGTTTCAGCTTGGAGAAAAGTATCAATGTGAGAAACTGAACTGCAGAAACACAGACTTGTTATATGCACTTTTATGCACTTAAGTATCAGCAGTAACCCACCCCCTCCTACTTTTTAAAATATTTTTATTGGCATCTATTTTTTGTAAATAAAATGCTTTGCTTAACTTCTAGTCTCTTTGTGTTTTTCTCTTAGATACATAACTCATAGACTTCTGCAATAGTAAGCAGTTACAGAAATCTATTCATTTTGGCTTTAAATATACAGAAGAGATGAAGCCTGACCACCTGGGGTCTTCAGTCCACTAGGTAAAGAAAATCAATTACTTAAATAGCTATGACAGGAGGTAGTAAGTAGTCTGGTTCATAAAATCTTAGAGCAAAAGGCTATGCCCTGTCTTTGCAATTGCAAGCAAACCTGACAGAATTCACAAAATGTGACAGAATAAATATTAATCCATTTTTATAATAAAATTCTTATTAAGATGAAAGTTTTGAAAATACAATGTAAGGATGAGAAAAGTCTACATATTTCACCTAGTAGGTATTAATTATCCTCAAACTGTATAGATTCCTGGCATTTACAGAGAAAAATTCCTGAATTTTTTTGTTCCAATCTGTTTTATATATGTAAATCTTGGATCTAAGCTTAAGGCTTTTAATGACTTGTTTGACTTGCTTTTTAAGTAAGAATAAGAGACAATGTACAGGGTTGGACTGACTATTTTTCCCCCTCAGACTTATGTAAGTTTCTGAGGATTTTCATTAACTGCATCATCATCCAGTCTGGAACTCAAGAATATCAGCACCCTTAACAATAAACAACCATCCTTAAATAACGTATTTTCCACATGTATAAATCATGGAACATTTCTCAGTATAAGAAGATGATGCTCATGCCTCTAGAATTTAAACTCTTTCACAGCTTTCCTAACTCACCAATCTACTTTCATTTATGCTTTCACAGCAACCACACACACACAGAAGAAAATGATGTCATGGTGCTGTTCACTCAGTGTGTGTGCTACAGTCTCTGTTGGTTTAACTTTCAGTCTCTGTTGGTTTAACTTTCAAAGTCTGTGTACTCTTCCTGTTTTGTAAACTGGTCGTCACAGTAGACTTCTTTCTGTGTCAGCTCTCAGGCTTTATTATAATTTTCAATACCATTAATAACTGACTAATAAGATGTCTACCATAGACCATTAAAATCCATTAAGGTGTATGTGAAAAATCTTGAGTGAAGACAGTCACAAGTCACATGATATTACCATTTTATCACTCTCAAAGGCAAAAATCTTCCTTTTGTGTACCAGCTAAAGTTCTTAGTGTATCACTGACTCCATGAACCACTGATATAAATGTACAAAACTTGAAATTACAATGATTCAATCTTCACTCACCATAGGAATAGAACCAATAATTATTCTTAAAACACTAAGATAAGGACACAAATTGTATGTCTGTAGCAGCCTGATGACCATTAATCATTTTTTGAACAGTTTAGAATTTTCAATTTAGGTGCCCAAGTCTGGGTTTTGTAGCTTTTCCCCTGAGATCTGAAGCTAAATTTTTGCTCCTATGAATATGTATGAAGATCCTTCAGCATTTAGCTCCTGTGTGTGTGAAATAGCTGTCTGTTTTGTGAGTGAACAGTTAGTCCTTGGGAAAAAAAATAATAATTTTTGTACAATATGTTTGGCAGTAAAAGCTTTTTCTTTTTTATCAGCATTTTTTCTTCTCTGCATAGTTAACATTTGAAGTATAATTTTTTTCTTAGGACATTGTATTTTTCCTTCTTATTGGGATAGCTGAAAAAAGTATAAACATTCCTTTGGTTTTGCATAGAAATCAATATGATCTTGAAATGTTATTAATTTCATTTCCTGCTGCCATTTTTGTAATTGTGATTCAGCACTCCTAAAGAAAAAAAAACACAACTAAAAGAACATTGGCCAGCTGTATAATATATTCTGAGCAGAAATTTCCTGTAACAAAAAATTGTGAAAAAATCCAAGAGCTTTAATTACTACGGAAAATGGTGCAACAATTTCTCTCTGCAGAATTCAGCCTGGGCCAGCCATCATTTTCAGATCTCTTTTTGTGTTTAGACAGTTGTACACTCACATCTGTGTTTAACAGGCAAAGGCAAACCAGAACAGAGCTATGCAAATGACGAGTGTTTTTCCTGTCTCCATTCAGTTTCCTAAGTGTAAACCTAACCCTAAGTGGAGCAGTAAAATCAGAATTTTGCTGAGGCTCAGGCTCCCAGCCCACAGGTGGTGGCAAGGAGCAAGTTGTGGAGGGAGCAATGATGGGGCAGTGCCATGCTCCACTTGAGTAGCTGCCTTTTGTAGTTGCAGTGTCCCTGGAGCTCTGGGCTTTGTGGCATTTTCAAGATTAACCCTAAGTGCAACCTACCCCTAAACAGAGCAGTAAAACCAGGCTACTGCTGAGGATGAGGTGCCCACCATATGGGTGATGCTGTCTTGGTTTGAAAGACAGGTGTCTGCCAAGGAAGGTGGGAACCTCCCTAACCTCCCTTGGAATGGAAAATGTGATCCCCTTCCCTCCAGATTATTATAACTGTGAAATTACGCGGCTTTCAGGCAAAGGTATGGGAAAAGGATTGACAGTTCTTTGCTAACATTTATATGTATAGCAAGACAGAGAAACAACAACAAGGCAGTAACAACGAGCAAAACCAGCAGGAACCAGACGGGCTGGGCAGGGATCACTCCCTTGGCTAGCTCACTGGCATTGCCTGGTCCCAAGGCTGGCGTTGCAGAGGCAGGGGTCCCAGCAGGGAACCGTGGGCTCCAGGCAAAGCAAGCACTGCCTCTCAGCTCCCAAGCAGGAGAGAAGCAAGCTGACAAGCCCTAGGCACAGTCCTGAGGGAAAAAGAAAAAGAAATGGGCAAAAACCACAGGGCAAAAAGACAACCAGTAGGAGAGCTGTGCTGCCATGGCTGCTGAGATGCTCACCCCACCTGAAGGAAGCAGCAGCCCCTGACACCCAACACTTACAGCATCCAGGGCAGCCCCTCACCTATGGTGATATTCCAAGATCCAGAGGAGGCAACGACCCTTCTGGAAATAAAAAAAAAACCAAAAAAACCTTCCCCCCCAAAGAATGGATATGGCATATAAACCATCCCAAAGAAAGGGTCCAAGAAGCAAGATGCTGAGGGAGCAATGTTGGGGCAGTGCCATGCTCTGTCCCTGGAGCTCTAGGCTTTAAGATTTTGTACAACCTAACCCTAAGTGTGACCCTAACCCTAAGGCAAGAAATAAAATCAGGCCTTTTCTGAGGCTAGGGTAGTAAGCCTATGGCTGGTGGCAAGAAGCAAGATTCTAAGGCAGCAATATTGGAACAGTCCTGTGATCCCCTTGCATACCTTTAGTAGATGTAGTTTCCCAGGAGCTCTAGCTTTTGTGGGTTTCTAAGCCTAACCTTAGCATAACCCTAACCATAATCAATGAAGAAAATCAGGTGATTGTTGAGGCAGAGGTATACAGTACATGTTTAATGCCAAGGAGCAAGGTATAGAGAGAGTACAATGTTGGGGCAGTGCCTTGCTGCCTTTGGCACACCCTTCACAGCTGCAATGAGCCTGGAGCTCTGGGTTTTGTGGTTTTCTAAACCCTAAACCAAAGCATATGCTTAATCCTAAACAGAGCAGTACAAGCAGCTTTTTGACTAGCCCAATGATTGTGCTAGTCAAAGAGAAGAATGATCTGGCAGGAGAAATATTTTGCGGTAGGAGTATTGTTTCTATTAAATTAAACCAAGAGAAACCTGCCAAAATGATACTCATTGATATCTCAAAATCAGGGAAGAAGTCAAGCAACAAAACAAGAAGAGAAATTGAAGAAATGAAATGCTAAAAAACCCACAAAATTCTGAACCAAAGTGAAAACAATAAAAGTGAATGGGATTACATATAGAGCAAGGAAATGGACCGAAGCTTGTCCAGTTGGTCCTCATTGAAATCTTGAAATCAAGGAACAAAGTGTAACAAATACTCAGGAAGCGAGATATAAATAAAATATAAAATAAATAAAATTTTAAAAGCAAATAAAATTCAACTGAGAAAAACCAGAAAATTTGGAAATTGAGTGCCTACCACAAAATGGTAGACGCATTGAAACAGTGAAGTCAGGGAAGGAAGGTAAACAAGAGACAGGAGAAGATATTGAAGAAATGAAATGCTAAAAGGAAAGAGAAAATTCTGAACCAAAGGAAAACCAATAAAAGTGAATAGGATTACATAAAGTGCAGGGAAATGGACCAAAGCTTGCTCAATTGATCCCCACTGAAATCTTGAAATCCAAGAACAAAGTGTAACAAGCACTTCAGACAAGAGATATGAAGAAAAAATAATGCAACTTAAAACAAACAGAAAATTTGGAAATGAAGTGACCATCATGAAATGGACTGAGATGATATGAGGTGCCCTGGAAAGGACCGAAACTAGCCAAATTTATACTCACTGGAATTAAATGAATGGATAGGTGAAGAGATTGATTAGACAAAACACTAAACAAAGAAGAGAAAATTCCGAACCAGAAGGAAAACAAACAAAATTGGATGGGATGATAAGAAGAGCAGGGAAATGGACCAAAGCGTGCAGAATTGCTACCCTTTGAAATCTCAAGGATATTGAAAAAAGTAAAACTAACTTACTAGGGTGGACTTCTAACCAAATGAAATTCAATTTAAAGAAATAAAAGATAATTTTAAAATAAAAGAAATTAAGTAGTTGCAATCAAATGTAATGGGATGATGTGAAGTAGTCTCCTTTAAATGCCTTTTGTGATGGCTAGAACCCTGGAGGTCTAGGCATTATGGTTTTCTCAAGTATAACCTCAAGCATAAGCCTTAAACTAGACAGAGCAGTAAAAGCAGCAATTTTCTGAGGTGCAAAGAAAGGTGTGGAGGGAGCAATGCTGGGGCAGTGCCATTGGCACTGCAAGTGCTCCCCTTGGCATGCCCTTTACAGCTGCAATGTGCCTGGAGCTCTGGGCTTTGTGGTTTTCTCAATCTTAACCCGAAGTGTAACCCTAACCCTGAGCCAAGAACTAAACAGAGCATTTGGCTGACACTGGTGCAAAGCAGAAAGGTGTGGAGGGAACAATGTTGGGGCAGTGCCGTGCTCCCCTTGGCATTTCTTTTGCAGTTACAGTGTGCCTGCAGCTCTGGGCTTTGTGGTTTTCTGAAGCCTTTCCCTAAGTGGAACCCTAACCCTAAGAGGAGCACTAAAATCAGGCTAAGTCAGTTGTACCTGGCCCATGGTTGGTTTGAAGATGAAATTTTCTGATGGAGCAATGTTGGGCCACTGCTGTGCTTCACTTTGGCATTCTTTTTGTAGTTGCAGTGTCCTTGGAGCTCTGGGCTTTGCTGTTTTTTCAAGCCTACTCCTAATCCTAATTTTAACCCTAAGGGAAGCTGTTAAATCAGGCCTTTGCTGATGCTGAGGCACCCAGCCTCTGGGTAGTGCCAGAAACAAGGTGTGGAGGGAGCAATGTTGGGGTAGTGCTGTGCTCCACTTGGCATGGCTCTTGTAGTCACAGTGTCCCTGGGACAATTGGTGTTGTGGTTTATTCATGCCTAAGCGTAAGGGGACCAGTAAAATAAGCAATGAGGAAAAGCACCTCAACATTAGTGAAACTGATTCACAGAGAAGTGCATTATACAGAGAAGTGCATTATTGGTGAAACCATGGAGCACTAAATCTCTTTTCAAAGGACGTGTGTCTAAATTCATGGCTCTCCACAGAATGTAAGACACTTGAACACAGAATATTGGGACATCAAATTTTCTTAAAACCCAAACCCCTACAAATAAGACAGGAGATGATTGACACAGTAAACCAAAGGGCATTCTGGCACAATATATTGACTCTCACTGGGCTCTTTCTAGCTCAATCTATATCATTTTAATGTTGTGCAGAATAGCAATATTTTGCCAAAAATTAAAGACCTGCCATAGATCTGACTGTCAACCAAAAAAAATGCAAAATTCAGTCCCTCAGTTGTAGTTTTGTACCATCGAGGCTGGTACAAAAATACATCAAAGACTCACAAAGAGTACAGCTAAGAAACTATATGGTCTTTCATCTGGAAACCATCAGACTATTTTGAGATGTTGTATTGCATTTGGAATCATTCCTCACTCTAGCACAGAAAGATGGATAATCTAGAACCAACTCAGCATATGAGAAGGAGAGGAATGATATAAACACAAAGCACATTTCTGCTTGGCAAAGACAAAGAAAAAACTTAAGAAAAAGAAAGGCTTCAGGTAATGATATTTCTAATTCTAAATTTCCTACTCAGATACATTAGAGTGGGACTGGTTGCTGATCAGATACAGTAATATCAGCAGGGGTTACAGCTACTGCATAATACAGAGGACTTGGACAGTGACCTACAATCCTACTTCATCACCTGTGTTGAATCATCTCAGCCAATATTAGCCCCCTAAAAATTAGCAGCCTAATCTATGCTGGTGATGTGGATTCCTTCAATGGAGATAAATGAACCTCTTCTGTACTACTATTCTCATCCCTAGGTAGGTATTCACAGGGCATAAGATGAATTGTCCTTTGGAGGTGCCTCACTCTCTGTGAATTTATCTACATTATTATGATAGATCAGGTACCTACATGTTAGGTGGGTAAAGCTGGATATGATAAAATTCATGCTTATGCATTTGATAGTAACGTCATCTCTTCTGTTATTAGCATGAGGGCATATCTTACTGTCTTACTAAAAGACACCTTGGGAACCAAGGCAGAGAAATTTGTGAGGAACAATTTTGCCTCAGAAGAAGACTGATTTGCTCCAGAGAAGAAGCTAAGCAGCCACTGATACAAAAATCTCTCCATATCTACAGCGAGTCACAGCAGTTACAAAAGAATGGGAGTTATAAAACAGCAGTTTATAAAAGAACCTACCATCTGTGAGGTTTAGTAACATCAAAAGATCTATGCAAAAGTTATCCTATAAAAGCATAATGTAGAATACCAGCAATATCTAGGGAAGCACATCTTATTGTTAATGTTCTTTTTTTCTCCACTCTCAAAAAAATAGGCACTCAAAATTCTTAGAACAATATTTTATTCCTGTGTGGCATGAACTGTAATTTTTCATTTGATTAACAATTCTAACTTATCTTTTGCAATAATAATTTATAGACAGTAAATTAAATAGTATGAAAGTATCCACTTTGAACAAATATGAAATACCAGTTTTTCCCAGTTGCACGTGGTGTTAAAAATTGATTTTTTTCCCCCCTCCAACAACTTAGAAATGTTTCTTCATAAGTGGTGGTGTTTACTCGGTGCACTTACATGCCCATTGGACATAGGGGACTGAATCCCTTTCATTTAAAATATTAAGCAGCAGATTAGTTGTTGAGAAAGGTGTTTAAGTCTAAACTGATATTAGAGAATAAGAAAATGTAGAGATAGAACACATTGCATGAAGCCAATACAATAAGAAAGCTGTGGACATTGTTTTTTAATCCAGACTAAAAGAAAAAAGAAAACATTCAATAAAATCATATATAAAACTTCTTTTAAGCACTTAAGAAAAACTGATATAGGGAATGTTATGTAACAAAATGTAGGACACACAGAGTAATTTTGAAATGACTGACTGTTACACACATTTTGAAGATATACAACTTCAATCAAATTCTATGTCAGTATGACACAAGCAAAAAATCTTTTGCAGCATTTTTTTAGTGTTGTTTAAAGATATCTTAAAAATTCTATTGTCATTGAAAGTTCTTTTCCTTTCCATTACCTACTCCATGGTGTTTTGACAGATTTTACATGCTTAGCTGTAGTACTGATTAAAGCAAAGCTATAATTTTGTAAATAAGATAAGCAAATACTATTATCAGATTAAAGGGGAAAAAGCAGTGCTAAGGGTGAGAGGAGATTCAATTTATTTCAAAGAACATATTTTATAGTGCACAATTTTAAATAAATATGTAGCACTTTTATAGAATTTATTCCTCTTTTTTACGTATTTTCAGAGAATTACCTGTTATCTGCATTAGGAGCTTTTGGGTTTTGCTTTCTCTTATAACACCATTGAATTTGTTCATATTTCTAGAAAACTGAAGGTGCATTTTTAATAATGAAAAAGGTGATTTGGACAATAACATCGCAATTTTTAAAGTGATGTTACAATTTAACTTTGAATTCTGAATCCACAGTCCTGAAGTTATTTTGAATAACCTGATACAGTCTGAGGTCAAGCGTCATTTGGGAAACATCTGTTTCAGGGAATTAAGTTAAATTGGAAGAAGAAATACTATGAATAGCGTTTTTACTTTTTGAGTTTACTTTTGATGAACATAGGTATATAATAGGTATAGTTTTAAACAGGTTTCTACATAGACAAGCTGTTATAGGACAGAAGAAAATAGGGGGACAATATTTTGATAGAGTCATAGAATCATGTAGGTTAGAAAAGACTTTAAAGATCATCAAGCGCAACCATTAACACAGCACTGCCAAGCCCACCCCTAAGCCATGTCCACAGGTGCCACATCTGCACATCTTTTAGACACCTCCAGGGATGGTGACTCAACCACTTCTCTGGGTAGGTTGATCCAATTCTTGTTCCTAATGAATGGGCAAAAAAATAATCACTATATGACATTTGTTCCTCATCTGGCATGACCCTGAAGCATTTTCAGAACTAAGACTCATTAGTCACTAATCTTGTCTGCAGGTTGTTAAGTATCACAGTTGCCACAATTCATGGTGATCAAAACATTTTTGAATGGGGCTAGGAGAGAGCAGGAGAGGATTTTTGAACTGCTATGCTTGGCAATGACTTAAAGGCCTTAACATTGTATTTAGCTCTTGGAACAAACTTATTTGGTAAACTTCGAAAATGCGTTGCCTATCTGTTCTAAAAGCATAATGAAAAATAATAGTAGTTATGTCTAGAAAACTTGGCAGCTGTCCTTAAAGGCACCAAAAGGTAACAGTTTTACATCAGTCATGGTTCAGGGGTAGGCACTGATGAAACACATAATTTTGTTTTGAGACCTGATTCAAAAGAGCACCTTAATTGACAACAGTGCTTACATTTTTGCACTTGCCTGACAATTCATTCTTAGCTGGACTGAAGGAAATTAAGTGATACACTCTTAGGAAGACAGAGAAAAGATAGTTATTTTTAACAGCTGTTTAAGTTACAATTACTTGATATTTAATTCCTCACTATCCCATCCAAAGCCTTCATAAGACTTTGTGCTGTTAATAGATTTTCAGTGGAAACTCCAAATGTATCTTAGAGGTTTTAATAAACACTTACAAGTGGTATGTTTGTGACTTGATGCAGAACATGCAGCATTCAGCACTCTATTGAACTTAAATGATTGGCTGAAAATCTGGGAATAATTCAACATTTAAATGTCTAAAATAAATGTCCTCTGAGAGACTTTTCCACTAAAGATTTTTGAGAGAGTAGTAGAAGAGTAGTTCTTTACATGTTATTTTGTGTACACCCACACAGTTCTCAAACTGAAGTTTAATTCTCTTACACAAACTGACTGCTTTTTATGAGGTAATGTACTAGATGTAATTACCATCACAGGAGCTTTGTTTGGAGTATTGCAATATTTTTAATGCCATCCTGTTCATCATTTAGGCAGACAATTAAAATACATATTTATATAATCATTAATCTCTAGTTGAGCAAAAGACTTATCTAGCTCTATTCTAGCTTGAAAACAAGGAAGCTCTGAGAAGATGCTTTTCTTTCCTTCTTGGTATCCTAAAATGGCTGCTTTCTTATTTTGCAGGATGTCATAGCTCTTCCTTTTTCTCATGAAAATAATTTTTTTTCAGTAATATGATTATGACATCCAGACATATATCTCATGGCACTCTGACTCCAAGTCCACAAATACCTGATTTCTCAAAGGATTTTATGTGTAGGACAAAGGAAGGTTGAGGAGAGTAAGATTAACAACCATATTCAATTTCAGCAATTTACTTTCATGGATTTATTCCTGTAAGAGAATTAGAAATCAGGTCCCATAGACACAGAATCTGGCACACATTATGTGGAAATTTCCTGTTCTTTACCTTTTAATTAGTTCAATGGAGCTGATAATTCTAATTAATTTCTTCTCTGGTTTTCTGAATAATCTGCTTCACCCATGGAGAGAAGAGATGATCTCGTTTTGCATCAATCCTGGAAATACTATTTGTTACTTTTAACTGTGGATTTATTGCTGGATAGAGACACAAATTTGGAAGCCTTTCACATTTTGAAATTTCACCTCTGTTCTTCATTTCAGCCTGTCACCCAGTGAATTTATCAGTGTCATTTATGTCTTGTAGTTGTGAATTTTTATCAAAGCCTCAGGCATTGCCATAAAGAGTCCAATTAAAATAGGTTCAATGTATTTTGAAAATTTGACTTTGCTGAAGTTAAAAGCATGAATTACACTGGCTCACATGAAGCACTTAATAATTTATGTTTTAAAAGGGGTTGTTGATGTACTCCATTGAGTTTTATGCTAATGAATTTGATAAAAAAATCATTTTGAGGATAAGGCTTAAGTTTTCAAACTTACCTCTAATTCTAGGTATATAAATTAAGTGGGAGTGACTAGATACTTAGGTTAGTCAAGAACTCACATCTCTGTGCTGCAGCTATTCCTTACTTAGGATAACCAGGAAAAAACATCCAAAGGCATTTCCATAATCTGAGACTAACAATTAAACAAAACAACAGCAAAACCATGACATAAATATATATTACAAAATCTGGGATGCAACAAAGACTCTGAAATGTTGCTTAGGATGTTCTTCTTTTTTAGGATTTATACTGCATTATTGGGCATTAATGTAAATAATGAATTGATAGATAGAATGATAGGGTACTTGAGGGTCTCATTTAAGCCCCCTTCCAATGAAAGGTTGGACCAGATGATCAAGTTCCATCAAACCTGGACTGTCCAATAATTCCATGAGCAGTAGATTGCAAAAGGTAGCTACACATTTCAGGAAGCTCCATCTACGTTCATCGTGGGCTGTACATCCTCTGCTGGGTAATAGCATATAACTGGGGTCTAAAATAATGATATTATGAATACTATGTGTATAGCTACCTTGGGGGATCAAGTACTAGGAGCAATTTATGTTATTAAAGTTCCCTAATATTCTTATTTGCATTAATACAGAGTTTTTTGAACAGGAATAAGCATACATTCAACAGCCTCAGTGAGATATGTAAATAAAATCATACTTTTTGGAGGAAAATGATGTAATGGCCTGGAACCTGAAGATACATTATTCCATTCATAGTGAAATATGTGGAATAGAAAAGCCTGCATAAAGAGTAAAACACTATTTGAAATGAAGGTTTAGATCTAGCTAGGGGTTCTTCAGGCTACTATATATGTCTTGCTCAGAAATAAAGGGAAGGAAAACCAACATATTCTTTATTAGTGGCTATAGTACCAGTATTATTAGTAGTATTACTGTTATAATTATTAGTATTACTAATATATTTAGTACCTTAATTATCATACAATACATTATCACTATTATTAATATCATCATCATCAACATTATCATCGCTATCATTTAACATAATATCTTTAAGAGACTCAGAGCTGTAAAATATACGTGTTTGTGGTCTAAATAATGAGTTACAGAGCTACAGATAATACTTTTACAGTGGCCACTGGGCACATTGTGGATTATCTTTTGAAGCCACATCCTAAAGAGCATGCATACTCACATACCCTTCTCAGGAACAGATCCTCAGTCAGGCTGTGTGGACTGGGAGCTGAACTTAAACTATGAAAAATGTGGCAGATGATCGTCTGGGAGCTTGAAGGAGTGCCACTGTCATCCTAGGACACAGTTTTCTTTATTTATGTGGGCTTTTTTTCAAATCTGAAGTGTGCCAAACAATGTAAGGTCTGCGCTACCTTCCAAAACAGCGGGGTGTTTATGCTGTGAGCCCAGAGAGTGGAGGATCACAGGGATGCTCAGCCCCTGGCATTGTGTGGGAGGACAAGAGTACAATCACAGCCACTGGACTTGGTTCACTTGTTTTCTCAACTCCCAAGTGGAAAGTTCCTTCTCAAAAAAACATGTTTTGGCTTTGTTTCGGTAGGATCTCCTGCTTCATGCCAACAGAGATCTTGGGAGTCAACTAATGCTCATGAATCAGGACTGGGACCTAAAAACAAGAGCTGGAGAAATAAGAAAATTATAGACTTCTAGAAACAGTGCAGATAATATAGATGTGCCTTTTCTCACTGTTCACTGATATAAGTTCCTGCTTAAAAATACAAAGAGGGAACCATTGCACCACTCTATTCTGTAAAAACATGAAGAAGCTTGGAAGAAGACTGTCTCAATTATTAGTCCCTCCAGAGTCCTTAGGCTCTGATATTCTACCAAACTAATGGTGTCCTGGTTTTGGCTGGGATAGAGTTAATTTTCTTCTTAGTTGCTGCTATGGTGCCATGTTTCAGATTTAATATGAGAATAATGTTGATAAGACAATGAAGTTTTAGTTGTTGCTAAGTACTGCTAGAGTCAACGACTTTTCAGAGTCTCTTACTCTGCCAGTAAAAAGGTGCTCAGGGAACATGGCCAGGACAGCTGATCTTAATTGGAGAAAGGGATTCTCAATACCATAGATTGTCATGCTCAGTAAACAAACTGAGGGGAACTTGCTGGGGGATGATTGCTGTAGGGGAATGGCCTGGGCATGGGGCAGCAGGTGGCAAAGGTTTTTATAGTGCATCACTTACATATTTTGGGTTTTTTTCTTCCCTCTTTCTTTCCTTTGCATTGTTATTACTATTATAATATTATTATTGTTATTGCTGTTATTGTTTTTGTTGTGATCATTAGTACTATTTGGTCTATTATTTTCTCCAAGGAGAAAATATTCCATGCATGTGGGCCCCCAGCTGGGTAATAATTAGCATAGACTCCATGATTCACAGAAGGCTGATTAACAATAATCTTTATTAAGAAACCCATTTTTTATACCCTAGTTTGCAACAGGTGGAATTGATTGGTCCTCTAATTAATACACCATCACTGTTGGTTAATTAGGAAACCACCCTTTGGTAAACAAATCTCCATAACACATTCCGCATGTTCACAATACCAGGTGCAACAAGTTAAGATAAGAATTGTTTCTCATTCTTTTCTTTGATCTTCTCACAGACTTTTCCCAGAACAATGCCTGGGAAAGTTGTGTTTCCCTCTGTGGCCAGAGAGCTGCTGACACAAGAAAAAATAAACAGAAAAATATAAATAGGTGATATGTATTTAAATAACGATCAACACAGGAATAAAATTATATATGTGACATCCTATCGGTGCTCATGGTTGCTTTTTGTTCATCTGGACTATACCTAAGTACTGACTCATCATTATTTCAGATTTTTATTCTATGGCATTTTCGGCTGCACATTACTGTACTTCATCTTGTCACCCAGATTGGCTCTCATTCTTGATATATATATATATCTTGCATATTGCAGCATATTCATATTACAGTTCTTCAGAGAGTGCTTTAATTCTGCTATTTCCCCCATCCTTTCTACACACAAAAGCTCTTCTTGCCCTTCCTGGATAAACTGACTTTGTGCTAAAATTAAGACCAATGAGTCAAACTCTTTCCTGTTTGCTGGCTTGTAGAAGTCAAAGTTTCTAATCAATCTATTTGCTTAGGATATTTTCAGGACACCTATTACCTTCATCGTGACACTCTTTTATCTGAGCATCTATACACAGCAATAGATCAGATCCACTCTTGTCAAAGAATTTCGAAATCCTCATATGATAGAAAGGCAACATAGATATGTGACAAGTAATCATAAATGTTTCTGGAAAAAAACCACTGTTTTCCAAAATTTGAGCTTTTGTTGACTTGTTTGGAAGGCCCCAGCAAAAGTGAGCTATTTGCATTGTTAGCAGAATGTAACATGGAATGTTACACAGATGATCAAGCATTCATGTTCCAAAGCCTTTGATACAAAGAAAATCAATATAATGTTACTAGAAAGACAGATACAAGTTAGCAAAAGTATTTGCTTTTTGCACCAGTAGGGGTTGCCCATGAAAGGCGGTGTGGTACTTCACACCTTTCACGCATTTCATTCAATCCCTTCATTCTGGTAAACACTGATGCTCCATGTATAACCAGATGCTTCAGTTAAATACAATACCCCACACCAGGATAACACATCTTGCACAGGGACTCATTACCATGACAGTTTAAAACTGCTTGTAAAGTTAGAGCGATGCAGAGAACGGGCCATAACCTACCCTGTGTTCAGATGCTGCCTTCTACACCTCAGTGCTGTCAGGATCATTTCATCTTTTTTTGTGGAAGCCGATACAATCTTGAGACACATTCATCCCAACCTCCTTGGTGGCTGTGTGGGTGCCTGGGCACAGAGAGGATCATGGGCAGGAGTGAGATGAGAGCACCTGCATCCTGCAGACTGCCTGCCACCCTGGCAGCCACATGCTCCACACTGAGTACCCATTATCACCAGAATAGCTGGGTTGCTGGAGTAAGACAGGTGTAGAACAACACTCTGTTATGCCTCTTTTAGTCCTAATTGCTAGCTCCTGGAAAGAACAAAAAAGATTCTTACGGCTAAATAAATATGTATGGAAATCCCTTTACAGCCTTAGATGAGAAACAGAATAAAATGCTTTTCCACAGATCAGTAATATCCATAGATACGAGCTAGAACTTTATTTTTCAGCTAAATTGTCATGGTACTGAGTATGTTATTTCTAACATCTCGATGAACTGGTTTCTTATAATTGAAGGAAGGTCACTGTGCATTCACAATCCTCTATTTTCATAGCTGTCAAGGGAAAAAAGAAGATTTTGAATTTGCTAAGTGCTCTATTTTTACAAAGTGTCAGTTTATCAGATCACCTGATATCATATTCCCATCACATCCAAAGTTGTCCAGATTTGAGCTCACAGTTCAGTTCTGAGAGAGCCCCTTAGTATATTCAGCTATTTCTCAGTGATGGTTACCCTCTGCAATGCAGGGCATCAAATGTTATATCTTGTACAAAAGTTTTTCACATCTTTGGGCAGTTTGACAGATAAAGTTTTTTCCTCATGCTTTCAAATTTTAAAACTCAGATAAAGTCTTTTCTGTTTAGCTTTAATTATATTTGCTTGACATTCCAAAGAGGATATTCAAGGACATGGTTTAAAAATCATTGGTTATATTTAACAGCATAATAGTGTTTGTTTTTGCTCCCTTCTTAATGTGAGCCCAGACCAAAGAAACAGAGGTGGAATTTTATGGTCTAGGGACTAGTAATGCCATTTCTGCTTATGAAAATAGATATTCAGATCTTTCATGGATAATAGTTACATTGTTAACAGAGTCTACTGCTGAGGTATTTTGCTTTCAAAGTTAGATGTGTGAAATGCAGCTGCAGTTGAAAGTAATCTGGCTTTTACTGTCAAGTAATTATTGCTCACCTAACCTCTTTTGGGAAATAATATTATCTCTTACATTTTTAATGGATTTTTTTTCCTTCCTATTACTGGTCTTGCTATCAACCTCTATTGTGATCTGCTAGCTATATATATTGTGCAAAAAGTTAAAGGGAGATTGGCAATATAGATTGCTGTAAGGAATGGTTTTCCACATTGTAAGCACCTCTGAACATTTAATACAACTTTGTATATGTATTTTTGGGTTTACTTCATGCCAGAAATTCCAAGGAGTAAATGTGAGATAATTATATTCTACTTCAAAAGTGAACCATTTGGTATTTTAAATGAGACTCTATGTGATGGGAGTTCACCCTTTTTACTAGAGGTAAAACAGCCCCTGTAGCTCCACATCTACATAAACATTTGTTGGTTTTCCTACCTTAATGTAAGCAACCATGGTTCAGAAATGGTGTCATGTGCCTTTTAAATTATCTGTTGAGATGGACTTGCAGGATTGTATTTTTAAGGTCTTGGTAGGTCTCCATAAAATCCACAGGAGCAAAATACTATGGGAAGGCATAGCTTTTCATGCCAGAGGAAGTTACATTTTCCCATCCACCTCACTCCACTTGGTGGCTGGCATCCTATGATTTCTTCTAGCCTTTTGCAAAGAAGCTTATATACATTTGTGTCATCTACATCTGTCATAATGTCATCTACTTCTCTTTGGGATTGTATTGGTTGTTCAGCATCTGCAGAAAAACTTAGTTCCCTGTCTCAAAGTTGAATTCTTAATGACTCATTTATCTGACAGTTCTAGCGTTGGCTGTAATGCAACTATTGACAAACCCCCAAGAAAGAAAGATACCATTCGTGTTCTTCCTTCCACCATCATTTTCCCAGATGCAATGGATTCAAATAAAATCTTTGTTCCTCCATTACCTTTAATCTGCAATACTCTCAAGGTGAGGATGACTGTACAGGGATCAGAATCATGACACAGCAGTCATTTACTGGATTCTAATTATTAACAATTTTCACAGCTGTCATACAATATCTCAGTTTTAATTGGTTGTACTAATAAAAGGAGCATTTCTGTGCACTGAGATGCAGACCATCCTCATATAATTTAGGCAGACTGCTGTAAGCAGTCTTGTGGGTAAGTATTTAGAGGCTTCCCTGAAAGGGGAAAAGGCTTCCCTGAAATTAAAATCATGCATTTGAAATTAAAATAGTGAATATGTTACATTAATAAAGCCATAAGCCATGCTCAGCCAACCTGCTCTGTGTTGCTTGAGAAGTTTTAATCAATCAGATTATGTTCTCTTTTTAATAGTGTTCCATTTGAAATTGTTCAAAGACCTGTCCTAAAACAGAAGACCATAATTTGTTTTTTTAAATTCTTGAACATGAGTGTTCACAGCAGTCAAAGATTTTGCATAACTAATAAACCAATGAAAAGATCTTGTCTGGGTTTAACATTCACTCCTATTTAATTATTTGAGTCCCTAACAAAGATGGAATGAGTTAGTAGCATAATAGCTTGAGATCCCAGTATGTCAGTCATCAAATCAGGTCAAAAGCGACATTAAATGTAACAAGTACTGATTATAATGATGTGGCCTAAATCTAGAAAAATATTGCATTGGTTAGGAGTTATCTTATCTTTCAGGTTTTAATTATCTGTCTAGAAAGAAGCAACTGTGTAAGTTTTGATGAAAATAGCATATATATTACTGGGATTTGGAAACCCTGAAAATAAACTATTTTTGGCAATTTTTAACAGATTAAGCAACATTACAGACTATTCTGAGCACCAGTGAGATTTGAAACTAGATCAATTACTAATTGTCATTCAGCAATGAGTCTATCACTGTTTCTGCTGTATGAAAATTAACATTGTGTTACTAAGAACAACTTTTTAATGAACAGACTTCCATTTGAAATTTGTAATCTAATGAGACTGAAATGTATTTTTTTAGTATGACTTATATATTCCAAGTTTCTGCCTGGCTTGTTTTCCAAGTCCAAGCTTTAGCTTGTTTTAAATTGTCAAAATCAAATGAGCTACTAAAATAGTATAAAATTTAATATATATGGCAAAACAAACAAGGTTCTTGGTCTTAAACTGCTCTAATAATTTTCAGAGCCTAAGGTCATTTGAGTACTTGTGGTTTAGATAAGTATACTTGTCTTGAGCTAAATGTTTCCTTTCTATGTCTTCTAGTCTGACTTCACTGTCATAGGGAGAATTCGAGATTGTTGTTTGCTTGAAAAATTCCCAGCAACTCCAGTGGGCTGAAGGAGATTGTCCAATAATGTATTTGCTCAGCAGGATCCCAGATCAGAGACAGAGACAGACCCAGAATTGCACTTCCTTCTCTCACTCCCCGTGTCCTCATCCCCAAGGGTAGGAAGGAGTGGGTGGGGGACCAGCATCACATCTGTGATCAGTGTCTGAGGATTGGGACTCCAGGCATGCAAGGATGCTCGTTGGCTCTGCTGTTCAGACAGAGCCCAGGTGCACTCCTGTCGCTGTAGGATACGAAAGAACACACACACACCGCTCTCAGGGTGAAGAAGAAAAAAAGGGCAGTTTATTTTCTGACTCCAACATTTATAGTTTTACAAAGGTGACAGTGGATTGGAGGGTGACAGTGACACCTCTCCACTGACACTGGTTTAACCAACAGTCCATCAACTCTCTCCTCCTCCATAAAGGAATGCAAAAACAATGAGTTGTTTACAGAAAGTGTGTGAGAAAGTTCGCTACAAGAATGTCAACATCAGAAGGCTTAGAGAATCTCAAAAAACCAGGGTGACACACTCCCTACAGGACTCTGACAGCACTACTGCAGAAACACTTTCCTTCCTTTAAAAAAAAACAGAGCCAGTAAAACCTTGTAAATGCAACATCCATTTTATGAGGCTAAACCAAAGGCAGTAAAAGAAACAAAGGGTTTGGTTCATCTCATTTTCTCTCACTGTAAATTCAGGAGAATTCAGACATCTTCTAATAGAAGATCTTCCATCTTCTATGGGAATATTTTTGTCAAGGACTAGAAAGGTTTTATACATATTAATGTGTAATGTATACATGTTATTATGTAATTCATAGAAATTTTTTTGGCATCTATGTGCATGAAAATTATATATAAAGCTGCATTAATGTATGTCTGTGTGTGTGACTTGGCTGGCTTTTACAACGATAGACATCACCATTACTCATTAGGAAAAGAATGGGTTCTGATAGCACACATATTGCTTAAAGCTGTGGGCAAAATGCATATTCAAATAAAGAACATTTTTCTCCTGGTGATATTATTTATCTACTTTTCCTATTGCATCTTCTACAGATACTGAGATACTGAATCATTTGTTTCATTATCTTTATATACTTTGCAAAATCCAAAATCCTTATCTACAAAAACTTCAATCGTATTCAAATTCTTTCTAAAAAGATGGGAACATATTGGTTTTTCTCTCATTTTTTGGACAACAGATATCACTGCTGAAATCTGAATTAAAATGACTCTTAGGCAAAACAGCAGGACAACTTTAATTTTGTTAATATTTTGACGAAAGGAGATAAAAAGGCCAGATCATTTGTAGTACATTATACAGAACATTAAAATGTGATTCCATAATATTTTGCACATACATTCCTTTATCTAAGGCATGAACATTGACACTATCACTGTCTTGCATGTTTTAAAATTAAACAACAAAGCAGTTCTGACTATTGCTATCACAGTGCTAGTAGCCATTTTTCAGTTTCCTGCTATAGCTGCTTGCATTCATTTCTCTGTGTGCGTCAAATACCAAATTAATAAATGCACAGTGATCATCATTAATAAGAAACTGGTGCTTACCATAATTTTCAGTAATCACAAAGTGACCATCTCGTCTTTTAAGCATAAGGAATTGCTGCAGTTATTGCACTGTGTGCCAAAAACTAACACGTAATCTAGCTGTTGGATTCACCATCACAAGTGACTCAGTTTAGGTATGCATGTATAGCTAAGACATAAAAATGTCTTTCAGAGCCTGAAGAATAAAAAGTGTTACGAATTCCTAGACATCTGTATCTACTTCCCCCCCCCCCCAGACACTTATCAGTTTTCCCTGCACGGAAGTGAGTAAACTGGGCCTTTAAATTACAGGAATGATTATAGCACCTGCCAGCCTGGCTGGAGGATAAATAATGTCATCCCCTTCTGAAAGAAGGTTACTCATGCCTTTCAGAAGCCATTCCAAGGCAGAGCTGGCTAATATTTTGGTTTGCTTTACAGTGCTTTCAGTAGATTTTTAGGAAATATTATTGGGAATTAGGAGGCAGCAGTGGTTTCATGGTTTGCCACTAAATAGAGATAAAAACTCATATACATTTTAAGTACATTTTTCCATAAGAAAATAAATATTTGCTCCCCACCCACATAGGTCTTCCTTTTGGATTATCTTTTCCTGTTACCTGCACTTGTTGGAAGAAGGAGGACCTGGACAGTGATATTTTACTGTTCTAGCTACGAGCTCAGTAGTCTGATCTAGGTCACTTATGCACAGAGCTTTCCGTTTTCATTTTTGTCCTCTGCTCATGGGAAAGACATAAAGAGATTAAAGGGCTAATGGGTCTGATTCAAAGCCCTTAGTGGGTAATAGCAGAGCTGACAACAATTCTCTTTCATAGCAACTTCTGAGGTTTGGGGATTTTGTTTTCAACCACTCCATAACAAGTTGATATTTCTTCTAATTGAAATTGTTTTGAAATGTTCATTTTGACTATAAAATGGGACCTTCTTGAGACAGGAAGTCTGTTGCTTGGTAGTCAGAGAAATGGTGAGGGTTTCATGTTAAGCCCCTCTTCCTGATAATGTGGGATCAGGATGTCTTTCATCCTCAAACCAAATAGATCAGAAAACCAATACTTCCTTCATCCAGACCATCAGGCAATTATGTATAAGTGGGAAATAATTTCCATTGATTCAATTAGTCTTTGAATCAAAATAATGAAAAGTTTGCCCCTTGATTTTTAGCATGTGAAAAAATTATTAATGTAGCAACTTCTCAATATTCATGGAGCAAGGTTTCTTTTCTTTACTCAGTCTAAAGTGCTGTAGCACTAAAACCACATTGCATATTGTTTGTCACAGTACTGTTTTTACTATAGGAAAGTCTCTAATTGACTTTTTTTAGTAAAATATCTAATTGATAAAAGTATTTCATAGAACCGACTTCGAGAAAAAGTAGCAATTTTAATTTTTCAGAGTTTTTTCTTTGATGAATTTAGTGGGATTAATTTAGGAACTTGCAGTAATAATGTTGAGTTGTAATCCCAAATGAACATCTGGTTTGTAATCACAAAGAATTAATGATCCTCTAAGACACACCTATGTGGAACCACATCAGTGTCACGCATGATGAACAGATAATGCTTTTAAAAGACATTTTATAAATACAAACCAATTGTTAGAAATACTTTAAAAACTTATAATTGGAAGTCTTAAAAGAATAAGTAATTTTGTCTACTTTTTTTTTTAGGTTCTGCTAATACTTTGAGAAGTCTCAGTCCTGAGAACAGGTGGGAGCCTGTAAGCACAATGGTCATTGTTGGTAAAGAGTGTGCCCATAAGAGTCATCAGTCTAATATATATATATATATATATTTTTTTTTTTTTTTTTTTTACTTTTTTTAGACAAATTTTTAAATAACAAGTCCCAATATTCTCATCATTTCCAACCTGATTTCCAACTTACCACCATGTGGCATTTTCATATTTTGGAAGATATTTGTCCATAGACGTACAGTATTTAGATTACATAATTGATGTTTGTGCTGTCAGCATTGAAACACTTAAGAAATGTTTTATTCAGGTATCATTGGATATTTATTGTGTAAATTCTATTAAGAAGTAATAGTTTTATTTATTATTTACATGTGAATTAAAGACACTTAGTGAGAACAACACTAACACTTTAGCAATCAGTACTTCAGAGTTCCTTTGCAATGACAATATTTTGCTGTATTTAGAATAGTAGAGCCATAACTGCTGATTTTCAGAGACCTGTACTGTGTATGTTGCATGCATGCACACAGCTCCCCATGACCCTCTCCATCCACCATTAAAAAATTACCATGATTATTCCCAATTCTGCGAAGGGCTCTGTATTATTCTACTGCTCCTTCCTTCTTGGAGTCTTAAACACAGCTGGATGGACTGTGTAAATAAGCATTCATGTTTTCACACTCTGAATGAGCAACAGTAGACAGGAGAGTTTCACTGGCTGCTATGTCAAAAGAAAACAGCCTAAAGAGAGCAAATGGGCAGTTACTATTTGAGCAGCATGCAGCTTAGTGAAGCCTGCAAAATAGCTCAGGGTTAAAAGATCTCGGGGTGTCTAAAGACTTTAAGCCCCATTATCTAAGAGCTAGCAATATTAAGGAGGCTTGGGGGAACACGGTTTCTGGAAAGATCTTGGATTATGGCTCAGGCTAGAATATCAAGTTCAGGAGGGTCGATGTGAATAAATCTAAGTTTGCCAGACAGATGTAAGAGGTTTTCTCAGATCCTTTTAAACTGCAAATGTCAGCCTTCAGAGTCTCTCTACAGGATCTTCGTGTCTGGGTTGTAGTTTTAATAGGGTACTTAATCACAAGAGACTGAGGAGTATCTCCTAAGTGATTCTCCTCTGTGATCCAGGAGTATTAAACCATTTCATGACCAGAGAAAGCCACAAGCAAAACCCATAATTTAAACAAGAAAACCATAAAGACCAGACAGAGCCTTTTGCCTGATGTATCAGAAAGAACATGAAGAATAGGGTATGTATGCGTACCACTCTCTTTTTATCAGAAATAAGCTTTAGAAGGACAGTGGCCATATTTCAGCTGTGACTCCTTTTTTCCCCTCAGTATTCCAGTCTGTCAAAAGGTGTCTCTTTCTCCATGAAATGGCTTCAGGTGAACAATCTTTTCTCACAGAAGAGAGGGAGTCAGCATGCTAATGTAAAGCCTCTAAATCTAATCAGGAGAGGTGTTGAAAGCAAATTATTTGGCTATTGGCAACTGTACATCACTCCTGTATGGGAGCTGCTGCAGGAGATTGTTCCAGCCTTCAGTTTGATACAATGGCACAGAGAAGCTTTGACAAAGATCAACACTCATCAATCCTGTCTTGGTTTCAGATGTCAATCAGTCATAACACCTTGCATGAGCAGTACATAAACTGATACATGGATTTCTTCTATAAACAGAATTAGTCCCTTTTATTTTGGGGGGGTGTTGGTATAGTTTGTTTGTTTGTTTGTTTTGATATAATGCTTCAGTTGCAGAAAAGCCAATTTATAAAAAAAAACTTTTATGAAATTTATAAATTTATCATTTATGATTTTGCAGGAGAGCCACAGTGCCACCAACTCAGATTTATAGAATTATGTTTTGAAGTAAGCATCAAAACAAGGGAATATTATCAGAGCAGAGAATACTTACTTTTTTTTCCTGTTAGGAAAAAAAAAATCACTATACTGAATTAAAGAAGAAAACACTATGAACGGTCCACTGATGTTAAGGGAGGTGTTAAGGCAGTTTTTCTGAACTTTTTATTTCTCTGGAAAATTTTGAGACATTTTCATCAACACCACAGCACTTCCTACCAAATAAAAACATGATTTCTCCCCATTTCATGTCCTATATAAGCTAAAAATTACAAACAGATTTAATTTCTAAAATGCATGCTTTGTATACATTTAAAATTCTGCTAGCTTTTTATCAAACTTGATGCAAATTCAGTGGTTTTATTTTTTGTTTCTTTTAAAAGCTATTAGTCAAAAGTGGGAAACAAATGTTAACCCCAAATGTTATGTCAATCTTTTTCTTTAAAATTAAGTAAAAGACAGAATTAACATTTCTTTAAAGCCTCCACAATAGTGTTGGCATAAAAATCTAACTCACTAATGCCACTTTGAGAAAAAAGACAGGAATTCATATTTATTTTATAGCCATGCAAACCTACGCATGATGGTTTTTCCTAAGGATTTAATAACTTTGTGATAAATCTGTGACCCATTTATACTTAGACTCCAAGCAAAATGTGCAATAAAAGAAAAGATGCTTTGAGATGCATGCCTACTTGTCTCTTTTTTTTTTAAATCTGAGACCCATGTTGAAGGCTAATTAACCTATAAAAACTACAGTGTTCAGCTATTACATACTGGCAAGTGGTTTGTTTTCATCATGAACAAGCTGCAATTAATATTTGAGTACATATTAAATTATGGTTATTTTCATCACATCTGCAGATAATACTAGATCATTTTTGATAGGTATTACTAAGGGAGAAACAGATTCAGAATATACTTAAGAGTAAATTTACTCTTTTGAAACAAATAAATAATTTAATTTTGTTTATTTAACTAGAACTTAGCTTTTTTCTCAGTCAACCTTTCATTATGATAACATAGTCTAATAAAATAATTAAATATGTACAGAAGAGAATAAGAGTTTTATTTTTCCGCAAACATTTGTAGCAAAAGAAATAAAAGTATCTTTATGAGCTAATGAATAGCTACTGGCCACAAAAGAGGAAAATTTGAAAAAGTCAGCAATTGAGATTCAGATAGAAGTTGATCATCTGAACAACTTTCATGTCACGAAGGTCAGAACATAGGCTGTATGTTGTTTCTAGAGAAAATGGATTATTAAATGCAGTATCAAGATTTTAAGGCCCTAATTCTGCAATATTTTTTGCAATTTTTTTTTGCAATTCTGCATTTATTTTTCCTCCTTTTATAAGGAACTCCTAAAATGATTGGTTAAATTTATATACACTACATTAATTTTGTTTCTTTCCAGTCTGCAAGAGTGACTAAGGTTTTCCTGCTAATGCCTGGGTCAGGGGAGTTTCCTCCAGGAAAGGGGAGGATAATGTAGACAGTAAGACCAGAGCATTGATATGGTTCTCAGAGGATGCAGATGTCATTCTCAGTTTTACAGATCTCACCTACAACTCGAAAAAAATCCACCACATCTATTCCATCCCTTATTTTATTTCTGTGGAAAAAAAAAATTAAAATATGCAATAGCTACAGAGAGGTAACACTTGGAAGACAGATTATTACTGTAAAATACAAGTAGATGTGGATAATCCAAAGTAATTTCTAGGTTTCATTGCCACTGAATGCCTCTCAGTAGGAACACTTCAAAGGTACCATGACAAAATGTTCTTCCCTGAATAAAAATTAGAAAAAAATTGTGTGTTTCTTATACTAATTAAAAAAAACCCTGTTCATGACTTCTGAATGAGAGGCTGTGGGTAGTTTTTTTTCTGTGAGCAAATCAGTGCTGGAATTGCATAAGGGCTTGCTTTGCCTTGAAATCAACAGCTCTTGGGAAATGCTGTATTAGAGCTGAAGCTTCAGCTTAGTGCCTTCATGTTTTTGTAATGAGAGATAATCTGGCACACACATCTACAGAACAGAAAACCTTCATGATAGGGATGTCTGGGAGTAGATTTACTTCAGAAGTGGAACTGTATTTTCTATTTGAATCTTCCACAAGGGCCCTGAGGGCACTAGACTCTGATCTGTGAGTCTTTTTTTTCCCAGCCTGACCTTGGACCTGACTTTGTCACTATATCAGCCTGGTCCCCAGGGACCACTGAGCCTCACAGCACCCTGACATCCTGCAGGAAGGTGTCCTGCAATGCATGTTCTACAAACCCCTCAGCTGTAATTCTGGAGCAGCACATCGAGGCAGAGGAGTCCCCAAGTATGCTTCTTCCAAGGAATGGAGGTAGGACCCATATAAAGATCTGCTAGTTACATAATTTGTGTCAGACTGAAACAGGGAAGTTGACATTAGTTTACTGTGACTAAAAGCAGACTGCTTAAAAAGAAAAACAACAACCAAACCAAAAATGTGCTTTTAATTACATTTCTACTATTGTCCTTTATCTCCATTTTGGCCCCTGGAAACCATGGAAAAACACTTAGGCAGAAAAGAGTATTTTTTCTGACAGACAGCTAACCAAGATGGCCTAAAGGCAGGGACAGGCTGTGCTGAGAAGAAAGGGCTGTGCAACATGAGATGAGGGCTGAGCAAAGACCAGTGCCACAGAGCTCTACAAAACTGGACTGCTGGGAGCTGTGTGAGTAAGAACCACGTCTGTATTCAGCAGATGGCTTCAAGAGTGGTGAGAGAAGCACACAGTGGTGTTGGGAAATATTTCACAGCTGTTGAGCTGTTAATACATGGCTGGGAGAGGCAGGAAAACCCCCCAAACTTCAAGAATGTTGGAAAAGCGATTCCTTTTTAATTCAGCAGCAAAGGATCTGGAGTATTTGACTCCTTCATGCCATGAAGTCACACAGTTCTAAACTGGAGTGAGTTTCTGCAAGAAACAACAGAAAATGGTGCAGTTAGCAGAGCCCAGATGGTTTCCCTAGGGTTAGGTGCAGGTCATGCATGCAACCCTCATGCATTGTGACAGAAAACCACTCAACTTTTACAGGACAGTCCAAGTAGACCAGGTTCTTACTTTTTCACATGTACTGAGTACTGAGCATCAGCACAGTGTACAGCATACATACACTAGCATGTTCCCCACATCCAGAGACACCTACCTCCCCTTCTCTGCAGTACAGCTACCATTCCTTGCATTTACAGCTAACACTGAATTCATTCACAGAACACCACACTGCTGTCGTGGAACTGAGGAGAAAAATCTGAGCTGAAGCAGCTGTGCTTCCTATTGAAGGTTTGGAGGGATGCTGTGGTAGCTCCAGGGGGGAAGGCTTGCCTCATTCATCCACAGGCAGAACCAACCCTCCACTTCTTTGGCAGCCGTGGAAGCAGCTTCTTTTTATCCCTTCTCTCAGGGAGCTACAAATGTGAAAAAAAAACCTGAGCCATCTGAAAGCATTTACTGGTTAAATATCCTTACTCTCTTCATCCTCCCACAGGCACATCTCCTGGGTTGGAGATGCTGGGCAGACCATGTCCTATACCCATCTGCAAGGGATTATCTGTAAAGGAAGAAATTGTGTACCTAAGCCACACTTCACAAAGTGGCTTCAACTCTGGAGCCGAGACTTCCATCCACAAACATTGCCTCAAGTACATACAATTGATCTTTACTGCCAGGAATATACCAATCATTTTTATAAACTATAGCTGCACCCACATATATTTCAAAATGCTTTAAGAAATTAAATTATCTCAAGATCACATCCCAGATTTGAATTACATTGTCTCATCTTTTAACTATCACTTCAAAGATTGTGAAGAAATAAATTCTTTCCCATGCTTAGTAATATTTTATATTTTAGTTTCATTATGGAGACTCATAAATCCAACAGAATGTAGGTTAGTTATTTTCAAAGTATATTTTTATGAGTTATTTTTCTTCCAAATGGAAAGAAACCCGCATTTTCAAACTTTGCAATGTGTACAATTGATTTTTAAATGCACCTAGGAGAATTTTATCTCCTTTTGCTGAAGAAATAGGATAATTGTGAGAAAGCAAAGATAATTTTTTTTTGGTTGAGAATGAAACAGAAAAATATAATCAATAGTTTTCTTAGGTCCTACTATTTATAGCCTATGATTTCTTACTTGTCTCTTTTGATTTGTAATAGTTGATTTTAATAATTAATTACTAAGGCAGATAATGCTGATAATTTCCTCAAGAGTAGCTACAATTCCTTGTTAAAATTTTATCCAAATTATCTTCTAACTTAAAAAAACCCATTAATGAGATGCAAGCCATTTATAGACTACCATAAATAATAACAGTACTGAACATAATATACAGTGTAAAATTTAGGATTAAGGAATGATATGAAGACTATGAATTTCCCAGTTTCGCTTGAGATTCTCTGCTGTTAGGTTTCAAGTTATATGGTTTTAAATTCTCCAAGCCTTGAGATGATTTTAAAAGTCCAGAATTTCAAAGTAAAAATTTGTTTAGAATTTATGGAATTGCTAATATCCTGTTTACATGTGAAAAGAGGGATTTTAATGTGTAACTGCATTTGGTTATAATTTGAACAAACCCCCATGTTTCTCTTTGGGCCCATGTGAGCGAGAGTTTTAAGTGGATTGACAAGAGCTCTTGAGAAACAAATCACGGCAGCAAGGAATTTTATGGAATATAGCTGCAGAATTTTTTGGCCACCTACAGACTGTAAAAGGCTATTTTGGTCTCCATCAGTTCCCTAGTCATATTTTCAGATTACAAGCCATGGTGACAAATGACACATTATTTTATATAAGGGTGCCAGATACCGGTAAATGGAGTATTTTTGTGAAGCTTAGTTTAGAATAATTGTTGGGGAAAAAAAGAGGGAATATGTTCACAGACTGTTTTTGATATAGTTTTGTGGATTATTATCAGTCTGTGAATGGAAATTAAAACCAAAATGATATCATCAGAAATTGGACATGTGCTCCTCATTTGCACCTTGATATAGGAAGTACCAAGGAGCTTATAGATGATCTTGTGGTCCACTTTCCATAAAGTGTGACACCTGTCCTTGATGGTGTTACATTTGCTACTCTGACTGCAATCTTTTCCAAAAGTGGATATTGAAAATAGATTAATTCTATTCTCACAGAATCAATTAATAACCTATCATGATGTGTTCCTAGAGGTGGTAGGATGTGTTACAGGAATGGAAAATCTAACGTTGCAGTGATGTTGGACAAAAAATACTATTTCCCAAATCATCTTAACATCTTTCTTATATATTCATGTTACCTGTCCTGTATCTACTACCATGTTACCTGTGCCTGCTACTACAACTGGTAGTTTCTTTTCCCGTGCACTTTTTCAAAGCCTGAGTTCTCTGCCCTTTATTTCCCAGCACTTTCAGAGAGAGGGTTATGTGTGACAGACCTATGCACAAGGGTTTGGCTGCCAAATGTCAGAATCCCTGCCCACAACCAAAGTGAGCTATACATCCAGAAGAAAAAAAAAAGGATGCTGTAGTAATTTTGAAAAGAGAAAAGAAGACAAATGATCTCTTGCAGATAGGTAGTCAATACAGTTTTACCAAGGGTGTCACTCACTTGCTTTGTGGGTAAAATTCTTCCTTTTTATTCTCATATTTTTTAAACAATGACAATTTATCTTCATGCTTAGTCTCTATTTCTTCCGTTTTTAGTATTTTTAATGCTGTTCCTCCTTTGTCACTCCATCCTTGTTGGTGACTTGAGTGGTGCCAGGCTGCTGAAGCTGAAGAATCTAAAACAGCTGCCAATCTACTATCAGCTTATTATGTGAAATTTCTTAGTTAACATAGTTCATACTGGCTCACCTGGTCCGACTGAAAATGTTGATTCACGTTGTTGACTACATCCTAAGTTTACCTGACATCTGATTTCTGTATATGTGAAAATCTCATGCTGTGTTTGTGCTACCTGAAGCAAAAATGCAACACAAATACAACCTTCTAATTGTGTGTAGAACTGGAACGCACACTTATTTCATACAATCTGGTTGATAATGATAAAACACACTGTACATTTTTTTTCACCTGGCTTGGTAGACTTCATCTTCAGCATATTCTTAGTGGTAATGAAACTTGCAACATACATGCATTTTAATAAATGTAGGAATAGCTTGAAAGATATTGCACTAAAATAGAACAGCTTCCTCTTGAGAAATGAAACTTCCCTTCTTGCTTGAGCTTAAGCTTGAGCTCTTCATCATCACACAAAGAATGAAGTGGGAGGTCTCTATGAAAGATGATATATCTTCCTACAGATGGAGGAACATGATATGTACTGATTAATCTATAGGTGACTTTGACAGTGAAAATTAAGGATGTTGTCCCTGTTGGAATTTCAGTGTGGGACTGACTCTAGACAAAGTAACTAAAATATTATAAAATATTATTTGTTTCCACTTTGTTTAAAAGCGTCTCTCTTGGGTGTTGACTTTGTCAGCAGGGCATGAAAAATGAGGCTTACAGTTCCACTTCACTTTGATTAGTTTTTGGTTTATTACATCTCACTTATTTCAATTCTCAGACATGTATTTCAATCATCCCAGCCCTCATATATGTATCGTTTTAATAATTTATTTTTTCAGTCTTGTCAGGAGAACTATCAGTTCAAACGATTCAATCTTTCAGTAGAGCCACAACAGGACAAATAGCTTGGTTAGTTTCTAGCTATCAAGAACTGTTGACATCAATTCAATACTAAGAAACAAAGAAAGATAAAGATCTGTACCTCAAGATGAGAACTGAAGTACAAATCTGTTCAATTAGGAATTGAACTTATCACTGCATTTTCTAATGCATTTATCAACCCAACAGCTTCATTCTTCAGAGCAACTCTCTTAGCTTTGCATTTAACTTGCATGAAGCTGTCCGTTTAAATCCTTTCCCCCCTCAAGAGCTCACTGCACATTATTGAAGGTAATATTTATAAAATGCATAAGGAACAGAAACATTTTTGTTTGTGCCAGCTTGGTTGAAGAAAAGCCCTTAACTGTAAGATGCTCGTGAAAATCACTTTTCATTACAAGAAGCCTGAAGAAGATGAAGGGAAAAGGGCTGTCGGAGGACCTACAGAAAAGCAAAGCTCAATCTCCTTTTAGCGAACTTTTAATTGTTCGCTACCACCCTCCCTGACATCCTCAGCCTAACTGCAGAGAAACATTCCCAAGAGCAGGAGGGGTCCCAGAGCATGCGGGTCCAAACCACTGCTGCTCCACGCACTCTCAATTCAGCAGAAGCCCCACCGCAGCCGGGCTCTCCCCCGCACCGAGGAGGCGCAGAGGGATTCCCAGCCCGCAGCTCTCCGCAGCGCCGGCGGGCGGCGAGCCCGGCTGCCGGCATCGCGGCGGGGAGCCCGGTGCCGAGAGGCGGCTCCGCTGACGGCTCCCCTCGGGCTCTCTCTCCTGCTGCTTTTTCCTGCTGCGTTAATTCTCCTCCTGCCTTCGCCGTGGCAGGTCGACTTCTGGCAGCCCCGTTCGCGGGGAGATGCGGCTTTCCCGCGGCGGCCGCCTGTGCGTACGGGGGTGTGTTCACAGGAGTACATACATATCTATGCATTACATATCTGTGCCTGTGTGAGTGACTGATAGCTGCGTTAGAACGTGTCATTGCAGCGCGGTCCGACGGGGAGGGCCATGCCTACGGGGGATCTCCGGCAGGGCGCCGTGCGCGCTGCTGGAAGCACGAACGTGCGGAACAGGAGGGCGAGGACCACGCAGGGCTTTCGGGAGGCACAGGGCAGCTTCTCCCTCACTCCTTTTTGCTCCCTTTGGGCCCCGTCCTTGTCCGAGCAGCCCGGAAGAGCGGCTCTGGCTGTGCGCCGGTGGCGGTGGTCGCCGCAGAGCCGCTCTGGGTTAGAGGCTGGGAGACGGGGCGGGGAGAAGGCAGCGCCGCTGCCGCGCCAAGCCAGCCAGGCAAAGTGATAGAACCGGCACCAAATTTCTTCCCTACACGGGGGGTCGATGTACATACATTCCCTCTGGCGAGCGGCTAGCCGAAACCCAGTCACACAGCTGGCAGAAAGGGCGGCCCGGGCAGCTGAGCAAAAGCGGAGACTGAGTGAGGCAGGAGAGGGGCGGATAACTTTACTGCCGGGCACGGGCTAAGCGGGTAGTCGCAGCTCGCTAGGACCGGCGAGAGCTCCGCGGGCTCCGGGCGAGCGGGCTCTCCCGCGGCCGGGGAAACACCGCCTCCCCCGGGAGGCTCGGCAGCTCCGGCACCGCGCCCGGGACCGCGCTGTCCCTGCGCACCGGAGGTCGCGCTCACCCGGTGGTCCCAGCTCACCCTCCCGTTGCCCGTGGGAAGCGGCTCCCGGCTCCCGCCTCGCCGCCCGCTCGCCCCTCTCCGGCACGGGGGCCGGCCCGGGGGAGGGCTGCGCGTCACCGGATCTGGTGGCGCCGGCAGCGGGGCGGCGTTACGGAGCGCCCCGGGAGCGGCGGGGGGGGCGGGTGGGGGTCCCGGGCGGGGCCGGCATCGCCGCGCCTGGCTGCGGCCGCGGTGGCGGCGCCGCGCCGCCTCGCCTCCCTTCGCCTCGCCGCGCCTCGCCTCGCCTGGCCGCTCGCCGCCGCGGAGGGGCGGCGCTGCTCCCCGCACGCCCCCGCCCGGCGCCCCCGCTCCGTCTCCGGGAAGGGCGCGGGGAGCCCCACGCTCCCCCTCAGCGCGGCGGCGGAGTTCGAGCCGGTGGCGGCGGCCGGGGTGCGATGCCGTGTTAGCCGGCGGCCCGCCCCGAGGTAGCGCCGGCGGGAAGGAGCGCGAGTTGCCGGGGCTGTGGCTGACACCATGGGCACCGGGCGGGGGGGCGAGGCGGCCGGGCTCCCTGCGCTCCTCGGCTGAGCCCGGGGATGTGCCGGCGCCCGGAGGAATTATTTTGGAACTAGCACGGAGCGGTGGGAGGAGGACGAGCGGCACAGCGTTTCACAGCTGCGAGGAAGTCGACCGGCGGTGCTGTACAGGCAAGTAAGCTCTGGCTTCCTTTTCGCTGCGTTTCCTTCGTCTCGGGCGACTTTTTTTTTGCAGCTGCTGGTCGCTTGCTGCCAGTTCGGAGGCAGGATGGTCGGCGGCGCCAGCAGCAGTTCTCGGGGGTTAAGGTGCGGGGGATTGGTGGCCAGGATTGCAGGGGAGCCCCGCTCCAACTCTGCCGGAGTCCGCCGCGGGCGCGCCGCTGGTGCGGTGCTCCGGTGCATAGCCGGGAAGGAAGCTCCGTGTCCCAATGTTTCCCACTTCTGTAACTGTAAGAGATGATGCCTTTTTTCAGGCATTTCATAATGTAAAATGCCTTCTCCTCTTTGCTGAGCTGTAACTACATTGTAGGAGTCCCTTAATTGCTTTCCATCAGTGCTTCTTGTGGGAGAGAGGCAAGAAGCATGCTAGCCTTTCATACGCACTTATGGATTCAGATAGTGAACCCGGAGTTTTGATTTTTATGCCCTTAACTTTCTTATGCCCTGCCTGGTGTTCTTCCTTGAGATGTTCTTGCTGTGAGGTTATGGTTCGTCCAGACTTGTTTGTTTGCTTTTAGCCTGTGGATATTTATTGCTACACTTGACATGGCAATGAAGGGAAAAGTTGACTGTAATTTATTTCAGTGTATGGAGGACAGGTTGCAGGCAGGGGACTAATTCTTCTCTCAGAGGAACTCCACTTCAAAGGAAGAGGCCCATGGGGCTGTAATCTGTGGCTGAAAACTCGGAGAGCTCAGAGCAGACCGGTCACGCTGCAAAGAACGAGTTCTGTTCACCTTTCAGCGGTGATAGCGTTTAAGCTGAGCTGCCTGCCTGCCCGTACCTGTGAAAAGACCTGACTCTCAAATGCAGGAAACAGAGATGTGGATGCTGGGCAGGTTTGGGAGAAGGCAGAACTTTAGACACTGCTTAATTAAGTTTGCTGTTACTGATTTCCTCAGTATCTTCTCTATGAGTCTGAAAACTGCAATCTGTTACAGTGACCTTGATGCATGTTGTATTCTAACATGACAGCGGCACAGAATAAAAGTATTTACACATATTTGCAGCTAAGCTCTGATGTTTCACTAGGAGCTCATTCAGTTTCAGTGAATGTGGTAGTTTCAGCAGGGGCACTGGGTTTGGTATGTGTGTAGGAAATAACTTGGGAAAATAACTTGCTAATAGTGATGAAAGTAAAAGTTGAAGTGTTGGAAACGTATGTTTCTGCAGAAATGCCACTGTGTGTGAAATGTCTGTTGAGTTTTGGATATTTTGTTTTCTAATCAGTGAGATTTGTACTGAAAGGAGTGTGTGGGTGTGTGTGGAAATCTCAAGGCTTCCCAGGTTAATGCACTTTGAGTTGTCAGCAGCAAGAGATCTTATTACGCACTCAAACACACATTTTTACGTAGATACAAGATTGACATGATAAGATTAAAAAATGTTAGGATGTCAGTAGGGTGAACGAGTAGCTAACTCAGGTTTATAGCTGAAGAATAAACTAATCCTTTCCCTTAAGGGTGGAAGGCGATCTGCCTGAAGGGAGTGTCATTTGTTTCAGAGCAGTTTATGGAGAATGTTCATATTTCTGTCTCTCGGATGAAGCTGTGAAACACAATTAGAATAACTGCTGCTAGACAGTGGGATGCAAACCTATCCATTACTTAAAACACTCAGCTTATTCTGCCTCATATCAAAAAAAGTATAGTTTCTGGCAAAGTCTGCCTGTGGTTTTGTTGTAGTAATTCCTTGCTCTGTTGCAGAGTGGCAGGCTTTCACTAGGCATGTGCAAGGGAGAACATGAAACACTGAAGCATGCACTAATCTGGAATTCATTTGGGCTATGTATTACATTCGAGGTTTCCACAGTTAGCATAAGTAAGTGCTTGTGCCTGATTATATGAATAAAGGGGGTTTAAAAATTGTGTTAGCTTTGTCACTGGTGATGCATATCGCTGACTCCTCTTCTTCCTTTTTAGTCTCTCAAACTAATCTAATGCTATACTCACTCTTTGCCTGAAGAAGAAAACATAATTTAATAATTTATCATTTGGCTGTTGCTGTGTCTTTTCCCATAGCTATGAGATAATCTAATGAAGGCCCCCATCACTGAATTAAAGGACATGGTGCTCTAGACTTTCACTTACAGTTAGATTTCCCCTCTTTTGCGTGGCTAAAGAACTGAGTTTTAACAAGGTCTGAGGAAAAAAAAATCAATGTTGTTTTTTCGGTTAGAAACTCAAAAAGAAAGGGGAAGGTAAGACTTGAGGTCTTTAAAGATGTCATTAGAAACATCCACTTTTAAGGTATTAATCAACCTTCTTTACCTTCACACATTTATTTATCTATCTTTTACTTGGTACTTGTCAGAAAGCCTTCCTACATATTAATACTTTATTTTACAATGTGTGTAGTTCTTAATTTTAAAAATTCAAGAGTGGCTATCACACACTTCATTGTAAGGCTATTCTAGAATCCTGTTTAATGTTCTGTATTCCACTTGGCTTGTATCTTTAGAATCGGATGTTTCCAAAGTACATTGTATTCAACTTTTTAGTATGCTTTTTTGTTTTAATTCAATGTAAATCTCTTTACTAGAGAAGATTATTGACCTTGATTCAGAAATTTCAGGGCAAGCTCTAAAGTTATTTTTATTTCCTGATTTTTTCATGTTTTCTCAGTCATGCTTTTTGGGTATAGCTTTCGTGAACCGGCAGAAAGACCTGTAAGCAAAATTAAAACCACAAACAGTGTGATTTTTCTAGTCAGCCCAACCCAGTTGAGTGTGTAATTTCTGTTTATTCATCTTCGATTGAACATTAAGACAAACAAACAAGAGCTGTAGTCTGCTCTCAGTTCCTCGGTCTGAAGTGCTCAAGTACCATTTCTTCATTCTTATAACTTAGCACTGGTCCTTGTGCCTGAGCTGTCATAATTTCTATCTGGTAGTCATCACCAAGTCTGTTTCCATTCACTGTTAAAAAGCTGAAGGGTTTGTGAATGATAAGAAACATCAAAGGGATTTAATGTGTCATGTTTCTTAGCCCTTCCTGTGGCTGTGCTTTCAGTGCAGGTTTCTAGAGAGGCCTGAATGTAGTTGGGTTGAATCCCAACATGAGTCTGCGATGTGAAGGTATACCTCTGGCAGCATGACTACACAGACAAACCTCTGTATTTGCTCACTTTTGTCTGCCATAACTGGAAGAGTCAGAAAGCCGTGCTGTTGTTGTGGCCAGCCTAGATTTTCTGCATTCTTGTTGCAGATCAGAGGAAAGAGAGAGAGCATACATTAAAAAAACCAAAACCCCAGAACTTAAACCAGGTCACATCTCAAAGATATAGCTATAATCAACACCAGGGAACGCAGTGGAGACACAGCCAGGGAAATTCGAACATGTATTTAATTATCCAAGGAGGAAATTATTATTCATCTTGAGAGATTGATTTAGTCTTGAGAGATTGATTTAGTAGGTGATGTACCTACCCCTTATGAAGAGGAGGAGCTGTGTGATACAGAAGCAAAGCGTTTTTCCACTGCACACTTCAGTTGTGGCTGTCACTGTCGTTTGGGACTCTAAGCCTTCTCTTCAGTAATTAGCTCGAATTGGCCAAAAGAGGTGGAACACTGTTGTGTGATGGAGATGGTGCTGCAGCAGCCAAGGGCTGGGCTGTTTCCTGGGGATTTTCTCTCTTTAATTTATTAAAGTAATGAGTAGAGGAAAACTAATCAAGAAGAGTGTTTGGGATGAGATTAATTTTATGGTTCATTCTCTGGTTTCTTTTGGGCAATGTTGGGCAAAACCATAAAAGTTCTTCACTGTGATACTTATGTGAGAGTAGCAATAGTTTTGACTGACATAGAAAAATATATGTAATATATTTATTTATTTAACATAAATAAATGTTCTATAAACTGGGATTAAGGTTTTGCACATGAGGCGAGAACATGGATAAACAGAACTGCTGGACACAGTTTGCTGTGCCACTCAGGCACTTCAGAGATAAGGACTGGATGGTTTATGAAAGGCTGTGAAGAGCAGGAGGTCCCCCATGCCAGGAGCTGAGCACAGCTGAAACAGTCATGCCCTGAGGGTGGCAGTGGATGTTCCCAGTGTGGAATAAAACTTGGAGTAGAGCAAATGTCCCACACTGGTGTTCACAGGGTGCTTTTCAACAGCCACTGAAATTCCTGTGTGAGATGTGGTTGAGTGAAGGCACTGGTGCTTTACTGCTTTAATACTGGCAGGGATTCTGAGTCTGTGAAAGGACTTGTGGCTTCAAAGGGGGCTGTGGATGCAGTTGATTGATTTATCAATTCCGCAGGTGGTTATCATCTGGAACAGGGATTAACTTTTAATTTTTTTTATGGAGTTTGTTCCTTGCTCTTAGATTTGGGTGTTCATTCCTTGGTTGGTTGAGAGTTTGGTTCAAAGGTGTGCTTTTAAACCTGACAAACATCAAGCATTTCTGAAATGTTCGTTGCTTGGAGCTTTTGAGATAACACCAGAGAAAGAACAATTTATTCATCAGATTATTCTGAAGTTTGGCTTTATTTTGCTTTTTGCTTATTCTCAATGTGTTTTTTTCAAATAGTGAACAGTGTACTTGGTTTCATGCTGAAGATGTTAGAAATGGCATTTTAAAATTTTATATTGCTTTTTGGTCAAATTATTCAAATAGACTCAGATTTAAGTGTGAATAATAGCTATTTGTGTAAAAAAACCAAACAAACATATGTCTTTTCCCCTCCACTTTTTGTATTAAATTTATTTTAAAAAAAGCTAACAATAAAGTAGTGAGAATGGGAGTGCTGTTTATGACATTCATATTTCTTCTGCTTTCTGTCAAAAACTAAAGGAAATTTCATCATCTTGTACAAATGACAGACTATCATGAGTGATAATAATCATGTCCTCTGATTCTTTCTTGGTGTAAAGACTATTTTGCTATTTTTTAAAAATTTTGTGTAAAAATGTCATTGATTTCAACAGGTATAATACTAAGAAGTTGAGAATATTTAAAAATCTTTTAAAATTTTGATATTCATACCTAATGTAGCTGTTAATATTTGTCTTTATATAAAGCACTGATTCTTAATTACAGAATTGTTTCTAAAATACTTTGCTGTTTTGCATTTGCTAAATATATATTCATTCATAATTACGTGAGATAGCTTTTTCTAGTTTCTCTGTATGCCAAAATGTTTTGATTGACTCTTTTAACAGTTCTGAATAATGAACTGTATGCTTCAGCTTCAACAACACAAATGGGCATTGATTTTCTTTGACTTGCTTTTGACCCCTAAAGAAGTAAAGTCGTTAGAATTATGCTTGAAAGAGCTTTGCTCTATCTCCTATAATTTTATAGATATTATAAACAGGCCTTG
Source organism: Fringilla coelebs (assembly GCF_963513975.1). NCBI lineage: Eukaryota > Metazoa > Chordata > Aves > Passeriformes > Fringillidae > Fringilla > Fringilla coelebs. Next base: position 42,285,486 of record NC_140028.1, on the reverse strand, counting down.
GGAACTAATCTATGCTAATCAGATTTTTTTCAAGTGAAAAAGGAGGGGAAAATCATCAGCTCTACAGTTGTCTTGCAGCTCTAGGTTTCATCGCTCACAGCTGTCTGCCTGTATCCATTAGCAGTTGGTATCGCAGCTGTATGTCCCTGAATGCAGCAGAATTCACAAACAGCTCTTCTCACAACTGTTTAATTGGTTATTAAATGGAAGACATTTATGTGAAGAGCTTGGTCAGTGCAATGCAGTTTTTTCAAGTAACAAAACATGCAGTGATGCATGTGTAGAGTTCCTCCCTGAAGATAGGTTTTGAGTAAAAGTCAGCATCAGATCTGTGTCTCTGCAGGTTTTATTGTCTGGAGTGTCTTCGTTCTCATTCTGTGAGTTATATGGTTTACTTCTTTATGAAACAGCTTTACGGACACAGAATGCAAAGGTAAAATGTGAAAGATAAAAAGGTAAAACATGGAAGTAGTCTTTTCAAAGTCAGCTGGAGAAATGGATGCAAGAGCAAATTTGGTTTATGGTGCCAAGGAGCTGGCGTGGCTGGCACGTTATGTATGGGGCAAGATAGGGCCCTTCCAGGGGTTCAGCTCCTGGCAGGGCTCCCTGTCCCTAAACTAAGCAACTCCATTAACCTAAATGCAAAAATAGCTACTCTGATGCTTTTTCAGCTGGAGCAACTTCTCTTTCAAACACAGCGACATTCGTGAAGGAGTTTTATTGGAGGAAGCATACTGCAACTGTGCTAGAGGCGTTTCCAAGCAAAGTGTACAGAAATCATGACAGCATCTGATGATGATCACCTCTCATTTTATTTAGGCTCACTGAGATAAGAAAGGACCTTCCTGGACAACTGAATGCACAAGGAGACAGTTTCTTTCTACACTGTGTCATTAGTCTTTCAGCGAGTTAAGTCTTAAGCATTGTTAGTAATAGTTCATCATATGCTTCTTCTCACAACTTGCTGTCTTATGCAGTTGTGATGCTGTCTGGGCTGGTTCCTTGGGGTGTCTTGATTAAAATTGCTTATAGTTCAGTTTATTAATCTGTTTCATTCATCAGGTTTCCTTTTCATTACATTAAATAACTTGCCTGACCTCCAAAGGGAGAGCTGATCTTGCTGATCAGTGATTATATATTGTATTATTCTGTATGTTTTCAATGCTATTTATGTTTGCAAAGTTTTCTTAATTTAGAAAAACCCTAAGTCTTCTGATTTTTGGTAGGTGGATCAGAGTACTCATTGCATGCTTTGATTATTGGACAAATCCAGTTATTAACAGTGATTTGATATTACTATTTGTCACTATGCTCCTGCACAATGTGCCCTTTCGTGCACATCTTACTGCCTTTTTTTAACCTCTTCATGATGTGTCTTCAATACTTCTTTCTGAAATGAAAATCCTAAGGTTAATCTCAAGCATTATTCCCTCATATGATACATCTTATATCCAGTTGATTGTTTTCTCAGGTCTAAGATTCTGTAGTTTCTGTAGTTTTTTGTGCTGTGCTTTTATATGTCTATGTACAGCTCTTCATATATAATTCTTTATAAACCCTGTTTCATGTTTAAACCCATGACTTTTTCTTTTTGAAATGAGACTTGATTTTTGGTTTTACTGTGAACTCTTTACTATTATGTATTAGCTGTATTTGTCTAACTGCAGCAAAAGCATTTTTTGGGAAAAAAAAAAAAAAACCTCAACATTTTGGGAAATGAAAAGTAAAATATTTGGGTATCATTTCTCGTTTGGAAAATTACAAGAAAATTATCTATCATCTTCCTTTTAGTCTAAAGACTATGAAATATAACATTTCCCCTGCTAGTTACTGCATGATAGTACTGACCACTATGTGTATACACCTGTGTGCCTTCTCTACAGGTTTTTGATGGCTGCAGAACTGTGAGCCTGAGATCACAAGTAGCTGGGGTCATAAAGGTCTAGCCAGACTGCATGAAAGAAGGCAGTAAAATGTAGTGGGTTTGCTTTTTCATTCTTTATGCTGTGATAGAAAGAGGATATGTATGACCCTTGAAAAGAGAAAAAGGTGAATAGTTGCATTTCTAGACAAGGCACAGAGAGAACTGCAAGAAGGACAGAAGCAAGATATTTGATGAAAGAGCTTCTGTCTGTGTTTTTGAGGGGAAAGAGGTGCTTTCTAAGACAGCAATTGTTCAGTAATCTTCAGAATTGCGTCCTTGAAATACAGACCTGCTGCTTTTTAAGAGTTCTGCCATAAAAGTGTTCCCTTTCCATGTGAGAAATGTCTGGGTAAGGCTGTATTTGTGTCATTTTTCTCCAAAATTTCCATGAATTCCCCATATTTAAAGCAGGAACTCATGTACAAGAATTCAGTTGCATCTTTAGATAGTCTACTTCCTTCTGCAGGTACATCTGTGGATTTAGTTGAGAAGCTCTGGTGTTTTGGGCTGAGGTTGGCCTCAAAGTGCACAAGAAGCAACAAGGAAATCATTGAGGTTCTTGTGTTGCCTCATTTTAGGAGAGACACAAAAGTGGCTTAATCAGAATTTCTCATTCTTTTTGCCCTGCAATACATAAACATACATGTACCTCTGTCTTATGATGAATTCTGTCATAAATTTGGCTTCCTGCACTCATCTATTTTAAAAATAGATTCTACAGTATTCAGAAGGTGATGGAGACTACGTGGAGTTACGAACTTCATTTCACAATTCTAGGAAAGTTGTCTGGGCACCTTTCCAGCAAGTAGATCTGGAAAAAACAGCTGGAAGCACCTCTAGGGGCAACTCTAAAAATATAAAAAAAAAGATTCTGTGCCTTTTAAATACTAATTCTGCTTCAGAGAAAGTAGATGAGAAGGAGGCTGCTTTCATGGATCAAGTGTCAATATTACTTGAGTTACAAAGCAATACACCAACTAAACTTACATTCCTCCTTTTATGGCAGCAGAATTGTCTTTTCTGGATGGCAAGAAGTATGTTAGATCTTCCTACGTATAATATCTCTCTCTGGAGGCATTTAAAGTGCTGAAAAAACCTCTGCACAAAAGCTTGCAAAAGACGTGAAGTACTTTGAAGTTCTGCAATTATGGCTAAATGTCACTTTCTGCAGCTTTATGGCATGTAAGTAGCTGGAGATGCTACTGTGGGAAAAGCTAGTCCTTCATCTTTAAAAAATACACCTCATAGAAGTAACCTGTATTTATGAGTGTACAAACTGTACCACTCTGTGTTTGAAACCTGTGGTCAAAACTCATTTGTTTATCAAAGCTTTTTGTTAGCTTAAAAAGCAGGTTGAATTGCATAAATACCATCTAAAGAAGGTTGAATTGCATAAATACCATCTTTTATTTGTAAGATTATCTTACCACCATACGTCTGAAATACTCTTCTTGGATTTAGAAATCATGATAAACAACCTGAAAACATTCCTATAAGTACTACAGTGTAATGCTAGACATAAAAATTATGGTCTCTAATGCAAGGCAGTTGTTTTTACAGTACTGGGGACCATTTGGAGTGAAAATTAGGGACAGTATTTGACTTTTTAGTTTCATATTATGCAAATTTACTCAGCATAGTAAGTGCTCTCGATTAGGAACAACTGTATGTACTAATAACACATATCTAGGCAGCCTTCAGTTTAGGATGAGGGTTCCTCTAGAGTCTGCAAATCTAATCTTCAGGACGACATTTAAAACTTTAAACTAATGGGAAGTAAAAATCCCTGAAGCAGTAATTTATAAAAATGACTTGGTGTGTTACATGCAGCAGATATCCAAAGGGTACTGCTGCTCACAGTCTGAAGGCTTCTGGAGGTACTGCTGCTCAGAATCTGTAGCTGCTGGAAAAGACAGTGTATTTTGCTCTCTGTTTAGAGAAATTGTTCTTGGGGTAATGCTCATGGCAGTTGTATTGCTGATTTCCATAGCAGCCTGCCTACAGTTGCTTGGAAGAAGAGTGCAGGTGTTTTACAGGACAGGCATGATGTGTGACTGAATCAGTTCCTTCCTCAGCCACGGGGAGGATGTTCTTCCATCGCTCGGTTTTCGTCAGTCTGGGAAGCCTTTGATTTACTGAAATACTCATGGCAGCTTTTGAAATATGAAATTACTTGTATGATGGTCCCTTTTGTATAAGGCCTTGCTGAAGCACTCCTGTTAAAAGCTTGGACACAATATTTCTGCTACAGGTTTTGGCTGTTGTACTGAGGATGGGTGAATAAAGCCACATAAGCTCCAAAGTCTTGAAGGCAAAATGCTGAGTTTATTAGAAACCATACATTCTATTTATAGACACTTATGATATAGGTGAACCTGATTGGTTCTTAATCAACACCCTCACACCACTGGCTAATTAGGAACAACACCTCTCTTGTAAACATTTTACAAGAAACAAGTTCAAAACACCAGCTGCAGGATTGTTTTAATTCTTCCTCTGAGCTTTCTCAAAACTTCTCAGAGGAGTATCTGGAAAAGTTCATCTGAATTTCTTCTCTGAACAGTTCTCAGCATCCATAACAAGTGAGTGAACGTGCTGCAGGTGGTTGCTTGTGGCAAACCCCATGTTTGCGGTGGGTGTCTGCCCCAAAAAGCTTGGGCTCTGTTTGCCCTCACAGCTCTCACTGCTGATGTCTCTTCCTATCTCCCACATTGCGTGTTGTAGCCCATCATGTCAGTCACTCCTGTGTTTGCAATATGCCAGCACCAGGAAGGCTGTGCATCAAGTTTTTCCTGGCCATCTTCTTGGTTGGTATCTTTCAGGAAAGCATGGGATTAATCATGGCTATTTGTGAGATTCATAGTTCTGAGACGTACTTCTGGGAAGCCTGTGAGATCTTCAGCATAATAATCCTATAGTGCTGTGATAGAGTGATATAAAAGTACCTCATTCAGGGAAGAAGTGGTACGTGGGGAATTATCTTTGTTGTTTGTATATACAGCAATGAGCATACATGGCACCTCTTTGAGATTAAGGTGGCATCATGATAGAAGTGACGTGATAGAGAAGACTTACCAACCCATCCGTAAAACTTCAGGAATAACATTTGTTTCTTTTTTCCTGTTAGTGATGCATACACACAGAGAATATATTTCTTTTATATAGCCATAAGGCATGATTTCTGCTTGTCAGCCAGTTTTTTCCTGAAGGAAAGACAAAATTGGCAATTTGAAAACAGCTTATTCTGATATTTCTGAGAATGGTCTCTAGTTACAGCTTCACACTTATGATTCCCCTCCACAATATTTGTGTTGTACCCTTTACTGGCTTCCAGCTTGGACAGTGTATGTTTTACACATATTTGTGTGCATACATGTTTTCAGAGTAGATGAATGTCTGTAGCAGATAAATATCATATATCTGTCAAATATGATACACTATGTGCTTTTCAGCCTTAGTAGCCCTGGAATTTGGAAATTTGTAATAAAACAATCTTTGATCGTGAGAGCAGCCACATTACATGGCTGGATGTTTTTGTGGCTTCTCTTACACCTACGTAAAGTAGAGTGGCCTGTGCTTGTATAGGGATTGACCCTCTTTCAGATAATCTTTCTCAGTCTGGATATCCTTCTCAAATCTATTCAGAAATACAAGTGAGGATCATCTTCCTGGCCTGTTCAATATTCTCTTTACATGCCTCTGCTAGTTCTTCCTCCCTCACATCAAACTGAACCTCTTTTTTGTTTTCAAAGGTTTTTTTTAGTAAAGCCAAGCATTAGATGCTGTATTTAGCAGCTTACTGAGGTTTTGTTCTTACCACTGGCCTATTGCTGTCTGAATTGCTTTAAATTTCCACAATACATATTTTTCTGTGCCTTATGGAAGTAAAAAATATCTACTTGAAAATCTGCCTTTATGACATTTGGTTGTCATCTTAACTTCTACTAAGATCCTTGCAGAAAATTTCCATCTGGAACTGATTTCAAGCCTAAAAGAGAAGTTTTTTTCAGTGGATCATTTTCAATAGTTTTGTGGTAATAGTTATACAATTCAGTGGGATCTTAATGCCTATTTCTTTTAATAATGAGAGTTCCTTCTTTCACATTTTTGTCCTTTTAATCCAATAATAGTATCTGCTGTTTGTATACTGCTGTGTATTAATATATCCTGGCTCAGGGCATGAAAAGAGTGTTTATTGTTTCAATAACTACACTTGACTACTTAATTTTAAACTATTTAATATACATTTCTTTGGTGAAATTGCAGATACTTGATGTGAGTATTTTTATACATCTGCTGTTATGCCAAACATAACAGACAAGGGCAGATTACCTGGAAATTTATTTTCAGTTTGATAAGCCATTGGAGGAATCTTCAGCATTGGTGGCAGTTGTGGCAGTGTTAGGTTCCTTGGACTTAGATCTGTTTCCATTTGTTCAGCAACAGAAAGTTCAAAGTGTCAAGAGTTTAGTTTAAAAATAAAGGGAAAGTATTTAATAATGAACTGCTTGATCAAGAGAAATTACACATGTTAGTTTGAATGTACAGTGAATTAAAAAATGAAGTGAATTAGTGAAGAGATATCTTGCTCTTGAATCCAGACTGTGAAGGTGTGAAGTGTGGGTAGACCCAAAAAGAAGACATGGAAGACATGGATTGTGGTGTTCACGGGCTCCTCTCTGAGTCACCATCATGCCCATGAAATGTTGGATTGGGCAATGAGCATTCCAGTGACTGGGCACTGCTGGATGACTGTGCAGCTGACCTGCCTCCTCCTTGGAAAACAGAGCTTGGTCTTTTGTTATACTCCATACTCTTCCTCAGAGGTTGCAGTCCAAAAATAATATGGCAACCAGCTGTACTGCTGGAAAAAAGGAGTGGTGAGCCTGTTTTAACTAAAGAGAGGTGAGTAGGTGTGGTTTGTAGGCTGGGCAGAAGCAGTGTGAAAAAGTGGTTGTTAAACTGGTCTGTTACATTTTTTTCAAATTGTCTTGTCTGTATTGTAGAATCTTACCTCAGGCTTTTCTCTGTGTAATATTTTTGTTACTGAAGTTTAAGAAAATTTCAAAGCGGTAAGTTTTAATTTAAGCCTACTTTTTTCAGTTTGGCAGTGCCAAGTGTAGGGAATAGAGCATGGTCTCAACAGTGAAGTGGAACTCTGAATTGGATTTACTCCGTGATCATCACATAGACTTGTGCACATTGCATAAATTTCTTCTGGTTCATTTGTCTCACTTAGCTTAAATTCACACTTTGTGCACACACGGTTAGTACTTTGAGACTTCATTAATGAATGGTTACGTAAAGGTTTATTTTCAGTAGTTAGAGACAGTGGATGCATATAGTGTGTTAGATATTGATTTACTTTGATTTTTTAGAATGCTTTTCATGATCTCATAGCAAATTACTGTATGCTTGGTCACTACTTTCTCTGATGTATTAGTTTTTGGAAGAACATTACACAAACCTGGAAAATAATTTGATTTGTTGTAGGAGCCTTTAAAATGGATTTGCCTAAATATATTCTTGACCTCAATTGAATTTATTATGAAGTCATATTTGCTCATTTAGCAGTCTCTGTCTTAACTAATACATTGTAAGGAAGAACACTTGGAAGTCTTAGAATTCATGCAGTGGAATTAACACTTGAAGTGATCTCTCTGCAACCATTCTGTCTGTGAATAGAGCCACAACTGCTAAATAAATGTTTTATTTTTCTACTACAGCACAGTAAAAGGAAATAGTGGATTATTATTTAGAGAGCTGTAAATTCCCAAAATAAATTGCATTTTTGTTTGTATTTAAAAAACCCACAGCTGAACAGATGGGAAAGTAGCCCATGCTGCTTCTCAGATTCTGACTTAAAAAAATCTTTTCCTACATCAATATTTAATTTCAAAACTGCTCTGTGGGCAAATGGGCAAACCTGTATATGAATTTGTTATTACAATTTTCATGTTGTCACAATAATTAAAATAAAACTGAAATATAGGAATAATTTGAATGAAAGTAAAAAGATAACCTAGTATGAGGCCAGCTAGAAAATACTGTCAAGCCAGTTATTAACATTTGCTTTAGGATGACTTCACCATCTTACTAAATACTCATGTTCTGGCAAGGCCTGTAATGTATGAGGCTTGTGCATGTAGGCTTAGTGGTGTAAATAGCATGGTGGTAACAGTCCAAGTTAACCCTTTAAAGTAGGGAGGAGAACTGCCTGTACTGATTCTGCCTGTCCCACAGCGCCTCGACAGCTACTCATTCTGTAAGATGAATCAGCAAGCAAGTGTATTAATTGCTGATATGAGACATTAACCACTTACAATTTATGTTTTGCTATCCTAGTATTCAACAGATGCCTGTTAGGAAAGATTTGTCTCTGCTTTATTTTGAAGTGGTAGGTTATCTATCAAGAATAAAAGCTCACATCCCTGGTGGATGTGTTAATTGACAGTTGGATTAATAATGGAGACTGTGTTATCCAGCTTAGTGTTTGCATGAAACCTTTAGGAACTTTCATTGTCAGTACAGCTCCTTGTATGACACATTTTGCTGCAATTGAGTATGGGGAAAAGACTGCAGACATGTAAAAGCTTCAGACAAACCACTGTTGCCCACTCTTTACCCTTGTGTGGGTACATAGGTGCGGCATGATAGCAGAAACTTTATTTTCTTGGGCAACCAAATTAAAAAGCAATCACCTCTATGCCAACACGTCTTTAGGTTTTTTGTTACTCTCTGGATGTTTGGCCTGCTGTGTTGTATTTCAGAATAAAATTGTGTGTTTATAGAAAACGTATTGTGAGTCCTAGTTAAAGCTTATTTTGACCAAATTGGTTATTATGGTACAACTGGGAAAGGCAGCTCATTAACATAGATTGCAATGTGAGACATAGGCTTCCATTAATTTGTCTGAGTACTTTTGAAATTATGGCTGGGGGACTGTGAAATTTACTTTAGTGTTCAACAAATGGGCTAAGAGAAAAAGTGATCAGTGACAGAAGGCATTTTGCAAAGAAACTGGATGGATGGATGAAAGGCTTCTGCTGCATAGTTCCAGGCTCTGCAGTTCATCATTATTCAGTCACAAAGATTAAAGCAAATTAGAGCTTAGAAACTATGAACCAAGAGCTGCCCAACAAAATGTCCAAAGTCACAGGGGAGCACTACAAACTGATTCAAATGCGCAGGGATAATTTCCAGAACCCCTATTTGTGTTTAAATATTTATTACCACTTTAACTTTTTATTTTTCCTATGACATATGTCTCTTTCCCATGCCAGATTTCCAGTCTTTGAAAGAACAGTAAACATTTCTCTCTCTTGCAAAAGGAAGAGTCATTTGGTATTCTCTCATTCCTGTGGCAGTAACAAGGGATTGTACTTTGAAACATTTTACTTACTGATTGAAATTGAAATTTTTTTTCACAAATGAGTATTTATTGTTTAGGTTTGGTTTTCTTTTCCTTTTTTTTTTTTTAATTTTTTTAATGTGATACCTAACCCTCCAAGGAACTTAAAAAGTTTATTTATTCCCCCTGCATTTTCGGGGAGCAGGAATACCTAAAGTTACTGAGATCCTCCCATATCCATGCGGTGTTCTTGAAAACTGAACGTAGCATTCAGACCTGCATTTTTAAACCATGTTAAACAAATTGCCCATAGAACTGAGGGAAAAACATCTCATTGCTGGCAAAATTGGCACAATTTGTAAACTGGCTTAATGTGTCTGTTGCTTTCTGTTCAAATGAAAGGTGTGAAACATTTTTGTCTAGCTGAGTGTATTTTCTATAAAAAGACTAAAATTTCATGCTGATAAATTCCAGTAAAATTTTGCTCCTGGCAAAATATTGGTGCAGGCATGCTATGGATCCCCAAGAAACTGTGAGCGTTGTGCTGAATTGGACTTGGGAGTACTGAAAAATATTTGTTCACAGGCATTTTTGGAAATGCAAAACCATCTATGTCAGTATAAAGTGTGCTTCAGAGGCTTTTCATATCCTACAAAGAAGGGAAATACCTTAATGTATCTTAGAGGTTGGGGTAAAGAGCAAAAGAGAAATCTGACAGGTCCGTAATTCACCTTGGCTGTTTCAGGGCTGTGTAAGAACTGAATGCAAATCTGTAGCAGAATGAGGTGAAGAAAGTGGTCACATGCACTCATTTCATACATTCTAAGACTGCTAATCTGAAAGGCTAGTTCTGAACAAACAGCAGGATCAGTATGCAGAAAATCTTGTTAACACATGCATGTAATTTAAAAAATAAATTTTTTATCAAGAAGACTTTTTTAAAACTCATGTTCAGTACTAAAACACAGTGGTGGATTTACATGCATGTCTTCACATGACTAACCTGGTTTGCTGATAACACTGTTTATCTTTCTCAAATTTTTCATCCTCTTCTAGTGGACATGTACTTTATATTCAATATACTCAGGGTGCCTTACATTCAACTAGACAAAAAAACCAACTTAATCTGGTGGCATCAACCAGGCAGAGAACTGTTATGCTAAAGCAACTTTGCTTTACGAAAGGTTGACAGATCACAACTCTAAACCTGGAGAACAAATCAGAGAAGTTTATATCACAAATGAAAATAGTGAGGTATGTCTTATAAATTTAGAACTCAATGAAAAAAGATAAACTGGGTTCATTGGGTCTAAAGCCAAGAGCATTGCTACAGAGAGTGTATAATGCACTCTGATATAATTTTCAGTGGTAGCTTTATGAATAAGAGATAGAACATACGGAACTATTCACACAGTAAAAAATTATGTGTAGTGGGCACTATGAAAATAGGTAAAGAAAAAAATGACGAGAGACAATGAAGAGTAGAAGCTCATGTGAGATGGATAGGCTTCCACTCTTGAGACTCCCATGTTCAGACTTCCTGTTTCTTCTCCTTTGTTGTTAATATCTGGTTAACTTCTGGAAGCTGGCAAGAATTTTTCTGGCAGACTGAGGGAATGCTGCCATCCAGGAAAGTCTTCTTCTATTTGCTGCAGTCTTAATAAGTTCTTTTTTTTTTTTTTTTTTTGTTTTAATCACAGAGATGGACATCATTTGCTAAATGAAAAGTAAAACTTGAAGTGATGGGCCTTAGTACGCTTTGGACAGCACTGTGGATGAAAATTTCCTTGCCACAGCTAGTGGCCAGATGGTCTTTTCCTACAGATCTTCTGCTTTGATAAACAGTAAATCTCTGCATATTAGGTGCTTGTGAGCCTTTAAAATTGATTTGTTTTTTATTTTACAATAAAATAAAAAATTCTTGCGGTATGTCCTCAAGGAGGATTTCAACCATATTTATTCAGTTTCCTTAATTTCAATGCTTTTTTTACTGATTTGATGGTAGTGACTTTGGTAGTCACAAAGGGTCAGAGCAAGTGTTATGTGTGATAAGCGAAGTGGGATGTAGAGCCGATGCTAGAAGGGCAGTATTTTAGGAAGGGGATGGTGTGTGGAGGAGGTGGTGGTGCTGGCTGTGTTACTCTGAGATTGGAGGTGGCAGGAGCAGATACACCAGGGGAGCTGCATGTGCTGCCAGTGCCCTGCTGCCTTCCTGGCCACACTCTTGGTGGGAATGAGAGGGAAGCAGTCTGGTGGGAGCTGTGCTGGGGACACCGCAGGTACCGGGGCTGTTCGTGCCTTCTCTGGTGGCTCTGCTGGCTGCGCCACCCTCTGCATCCAGCCAGCTTGAGCACAGCTGGGAAGGGTCAGGGCACATGGCTGGTCCCAGCTTCATGCTGCCTGCCTGACTGCCTTCCTCACCAAGGTGGATGAATGAACCTAGGGCCTTGATCCTGCATCCATTGGTACGCACCAATAGTTGCTTAAGGGACAGCGTTTGGGTGTAAATCAGTCACAGTCATGTGGTCCCTTCATGCACTTAGCTAATAGTATCCTTAGCACAATTAACAGTTCCTTTCTTGTGCTCTTATCTTATTCTCCATATTTCCTGGTTATACTGTAAGTAGTCTTTTCGAAACTGCTTGTCAACCCAACTAATGATAAGTTATCTAATGTCTTTTTGTGTACTGTTTGACATTCTGCTCTTGTAAATAATTTGTTTGCAGGGAAATTGCAATGAAAGTTTGACTCTGGCTTCTTTCAGATGTTCATCTTGACAATTTATGATCTTTCCCAAAATATTTATCTTACATTCAGGAAGAAAAATGAACCAAGAGACAGATTTGATATTGCATCAGTGGGTTCATTCCACTTTTACATGTTTTTCAGTAAAAGAGGTTTGAATCCCAGCTAATCAAAGTTGAATCAGCTCAGATGAAATGTTAAGAAGCCTCAAGTTGTGAAGGCAGCATGAAAGAGCAGGAGTGCAGAGTCAGTGAGGGAGGTTACCATTGAAGTTGTCTGGAAACTCAGTTTGTTACAAAGACTATGCAGTGTAACCTGTTTCATGTTTGTCCCTGATACTTCAGTGTCTCAATCATAACTCCCTACAGTCCATTTTAAAGGTATTGGAAATCTTTATCAGTTGCTTTGAACATTTCCACAGTTATTTTGGTTTCTGCGAAGCAATGTGAAAAGAGTAAGTTGTGATTTATCTGAGAGACATTTTGAGATAATTTATTTCCATGTTCCTATTAGAAATTCACATTCTGCAGAGTGACAGAGAGGCCAATTTTCCTCCCAATGACCACCTTTACATTACTCTGTCTTTACATATAATACACATCAATAACAATTTTTGTCTTTTTATTTTTCTCTTTTTTTTTTTTTAAAGTCTGGCTCTTAAACTGAATTTTCAGTCTACAGTTTGACTTCATCAAGATCACGCTTTTGGAATTTCTGCATTCCCTGCAGAATTCTGCATTAGTTTTAGAGCTAAAAGGAAGAAAAGAGGAGTTGGTTGTCTGCTGTGTTATATAGCAGTGTACTGGTGATGACCCTGCTAAATGGCTTTTAAGCTTTCTTGTGTCTGCAGAAGGCTGTCTGGGCAGGAATTAATGTTATTCTTAAGAGATGTTTTAAACTCTAGTGCAGCTTGGGTGTCAGGCTGGCCCTTATTCTCAGATACTTTGCTTTTGAAGTAGTAGTTTATCCCTTCACTGAGAAGAGCATCATTTGCTGCCTCTCAGAGTGCTGTCATGCTGTACTGGTGACATTGACACACCATGTCAGCCTACGCAGGTTAAAATAGATTCTCTTCCCCACATTAGCTGGTGAGTGAATGCATAAGTTAAGCTAACACCTCTTAGCTTTGTTCTGGAAAATACTCTGGAATTCTAACACTGAGTGGAATGACATTGCCTGGATGTAGCATGAGATCATGGATGATCTGATTGACGTAGATAAGCTCAGCAGTGAGCTGTTGAATCAGTGCACCAAGTTGTGCTGCCCTAGTAATACTGTTGCTGTTTACTTGCTGCACTGGGCATATGTAGAACAGAATGTCAAACAATACACAAAAAGACATTAGATAACCTATCATCTGTGCTTTAGTTGGGTAATTTGACCCAGGCAGTGTTTATTGCCCTGTCTTTCCAGATCTCCTTAGTGTGCCGTCTTTAGAGTCCCTCTCCAAAGCTCTTGCTCTGCTCACGCAGTGCAAAACCAGGTTGGATTTTTGAGTGCACTATTCAGCCAGAGGAAATGTGCCCAAGACCTGTTCAAGGAGGTTCCTGCTTGTCCTTTGTGACAGTGTGTTGTGATGTGTCAGTTTGTCTAGCATAGAAGATAAGGTAAAGCACCTTTGAAAGATAGAGACTAAAAAAAAAATGTGTTAGCTTTGACAACGACCAAGCAGAATATAAGCAGAATATAATTCAATATAAATGTTTACCACTTCTGGAAACTCAGATAACTTCAGGAATTAAATGAAATATTGAATTTTCCTGTATGTATGTTTTAGCATATCAAGGGGTTTCTTTCTCAACATAAAACCTGTACCTGGACACACTCTTATGCCTTTTGCATTTCTGGTTTTCTTCCTTTTAAATTTATACCTACATCTTGGGAACCATACTCCATTTTTGTACAAAATGTGTTTTACTGTCATTATTGCAAAAGTTTTAACCAGCTTAGCGATCTGTGGTTCTCCTGTGCATGCCATGTGTCAGGATGCCATTCCTGTCCCTGCAGAGGAGCCACATTCTGAGTTTTGTATTTCAGATAAACCTCATTCTTCCATCAGCAGTCTCTCCCTGGTTGCTCACTGAAGCTGATCGCCACACCTGTCCACTTCTAAAATTTTTCCTTCAGCATTCAGTGGTGACATTGCAAAGAAAGAAATTCTAGGAGTAACATTGAAGGAGGTACAGCAGCTGCCAATGTTTATAAATCAAGATCTTTTAAAATGTCTACTCTTCTGAGCAATTAAGGCCGGCAGAGGATGTATTTTAAGGCAAAAAAAAAAAAAAAAAAAACAAACCAAAAACCAAACAGTACACCCCCCACTTCTCCCAGGCCCCTTTGTGGGTCCACAATTTTCCTCTGTTTCTATGCCAGGTGGCTTAATTTGACTATCTTCAGAAGCCAGAATTTTCCTTCTGGGAGAATTAGTTTATTAGTCCAGTTTGCAGGTAAGATTGTTGAAGTTCCTCATTCTGTTTGTATTCATAGCCAAGATTCAGTTCCCAGGTCTTGTGCTCAGATATCCACGTTTGCACAGCATCGCTCTGCACGGTTTGTGGTCTGGATTGAACTCAGTTCATCTCCAGGCAAGAAACCCATGGAGCAAAGCACAGGGTCTCTGGCATCTTGTGGGACCACATTCCAGTAACCACAGGAGACAGATTCTCTGTGCATATAAATCATGTGTGTACAACAAGAAAATTACCATTGCATTTCAGTTACCAAATAAATCTTCCTAATAGTATTATAGCATACTTGTATTTTCTACAGCATTGTGAGTTTGGGGCTTTTTAAGATTTGAAACTCAACATCAGGAATAAACTTTGAAATTATAAATATTCCTATTTGTTTTCAATAATTATTCCATAGAAAATGGGCAGAGCATGTTTTATTTAAGCACTTGTTGCTGTGATTTTTTGATCCTTTGCTTGTAAATAATCAGTGTTCGTCTGACTACAGCACCAGAAAGGACCCAAATTATAAAATACGTCCTTTAACTTTTTTTCACTGTGACACTTTGAAAAGAAGAAAAAAATAACCCTTCATAATAATTTAAAAACATCAAGATTTTTTTTTTTATTTGTTGAAAATTTCTTAAAATATTTTGCATGGTCAAACTTGTGAAGTTACATTTCTTTAATTTTTGAAAGATTAAAATTTTTAGAAACCTTGTACCTATCTTTTGGCTGAGACTTAGCTCTACTGATGACAGCAGCATTTTTCAGTTCATATATTTTTTCCTGTTTATGTAGGCATTCTTATGTTTATCCATCCATGAAATGTATATTAGCAGTGCTTCAGACACCTGGGAAGTTAGATTATGTTTTCTGACTGGTAGGAAAAAGCAAATAAAAATGATGGTTCTTGTTCACAAACCTCTCTCAGAAAGTGCAATGCCCATTCCAATTTCTTTTGTCTATGCACCAGGAATAAAGTTTGCTGAAGCAAAAGTTTTGGTTAACTCTCTTGTATTACCATTTTCCAGAAATAAGGATATGTGTGATTTTCTTTTCCTTTGTGGATGGCCTTTGATGGTACCTCTGGGTTCATGCATGCTCTACTTTAGTTGCTGAAGGAGTTGGGTAGGGCAAGAAGTGGTTTATCAGCTTGATAAATGAGTTTGAACTGATACATGCCAAAACCTTATTTTGATAGTTTCACTGTCTAGAAATTAGAAGTACAGCTTATGATATCTGAAGTGAGCTATGCATTCTGAGCTGCTCTTTTAATCCTTTATTGAACAGGTGGACAGTTTTGCTGGTCTGTCCTCATTTTTACTAGGTTATCGACAAGTTTTCAGTGTGGGAGCAAAATATCTTTTTCAGCTTTTTCAGGTATTTTTAGAAAACACCTGATATTATCTGGTACTGGAAAACAGACAATTTAGGATTAAAGAGTCGTGAACTCCGTATATGCACTACTGCCCTACTAACCAAGTGATAGGACACATACTGTAGAATTTCTGGTATGTAAAGATGCCTGCTGCTGTAAACAGTCTTTAAAGCATTGGAGCAAGCTGAAAATGCCTAACCAAAAGAAAAAAAGACATTGGAACACCTAATGGAATCTAAGACAATAAATACTTATCTGGGAAGAAACAAACTTGTGAACTGGAACCTGAAAGCAGGTTATAGCGAGGTGGGTGTTGGTCTCGTCTCCCATGTAAAAAGTGACAGGACAAAAGGAAATGGCCTCAAGATGCACCAAGGGAGGTTTAGATTGGATATTAGGAAACATTTCTTCACTGAAAGGTTTGTCAAGTATTGGAACAGGCTGCCCAGGGAAGCTGGTGAGTCACCGTCTCTGGGGGTTTTTAAAAGACAGGTAGATGTGGTGCTTAAGGATGTGATTTAGTGGTGGACTTGACAGTGTTAGGTTTATGGTTGGACTTGATGACCTTTAAGGTCTTTTCCACCATAAATGATCTTAAGATTCTGTATTTCTACGGCTTAACGTACTACAACTGTGAAACATAACTTGAGTACACTGGAAGCTTTCATTGTCTGAACAGAATGAGCTAAGTCTATGTCAGATTGTCTAAGACAAATAGGAGAACTGAAACATCTCTGAGTAATCCTTTATTACTGCCTGAACAGTTTTTGGTTTTCCTTTTTAATTGCTGTTTTTTGTAGATGAATCAACTTTGTTTGGGAAGCCTTTTCCACCTTTGCTGTTTTGTGCTGAATATTGCAGCTAAACAGTTCTATTTGTGCATGCTAGAGTAAGTTCAGATAGTCTCTTCTTCCCTCGTTTTCCCCATCTTCCATTCACACAGAAGACACCCTGAAAGAGAGAAAAGCCCAGCTTTAGTCGCTGGAACCTAGCACAGATAATAAGGCAGACTGCAGATAGAGACAAAAGTGAAAAATCTGGACAGAACAGGTTCAGAGAACTTGGAGAATAAAAGGCTAAGAGACAGACACAGTGAGAAGGGTCCTGCAGAGGGGCTGGGCTGGGCTGGGGAGGGCAGGACAGGTCTGGCAGAGCCCAGCAGGCTGGAGGACTAAACTGGGAGCTAGCATCTACATGTGTGTTCTCAGTAATGAGGGAGGGGAGGCAGGTTTTTGCAATTAACTGACTGATTTAATAGCTAATCTGTTAATCTGCCTCAGCTCCCTCTTCTCTAAGATATTGACAGCTATCTTCAATTACCTCACCCAAGTAGTAATTAGTCTCTATTGCAGTGTTTGTTCCTGAGGTGTTCACTGCATGTAACTATATTGTAGTCAGGTGAATTAAAGATATGGATGCTCTCTTTTGCTCTGCTGTAGATGGGCTTGTATCTATATTTAGTTCAGTGTAGGCTTTCTATTTGAAACATATTTCTGTACTTACATTCTGATAGTAAAAAACTAGGGCTTTTTGAGTTAATGGAACTACACACTTTAGTAGTTTTTCCCTCTATCCCTCTGAAATCAAAGCATTGCAAAAACTAAAATAATTATAGAATTGAGCTTTATAGGGAAAACTGTCCATTTAGAAGAGCTCTGAGTTACAGTAAATAACTAAAGCTAGGTCTTGACTAATTTAAAGTCAGTATATGGAGACTAGCAAGCTCACTCAGAGATTCCCTTGAAAGCAATATGCCAATTCAGGAAATAGAAATCAAATACATCTATTCACCAACGGAGTTCTTCATAGTCATGAATTGATTTTAATGTCAGTTCCAATTTGTTGTGAAATTTTTGAGGCTTTTCCCAACAGATGGGGCTTCAGTGATTTAGTTTTTGTTATCAACTGAAGTGCTCAGTTTTTCCTGGGTAGCACTTATTCACTGCTCTTGAGATTTGTTTCCTGCTGTTTTGAAGCATGTCCTGTCTTGCTTTGGCTGAAGATGTTGCTCAGTTGAGTGCTGATTTTCTGTGGGAAAAATGTAAGGAGAGAGTAGTGTGGGATAGACTTTCTGAAGTCTTGCAAACCTCTGGCATAGAGGTCTGATGGGGCTCTTAGTGACCAGAGGAAGCTTTCTCTGCATGAAATATTTTTGTGTACGTGTAGGTTTTACAGTTGACTTTACTAATTAGTCTGCAGAAATTTTTCTTGTATCACGCTTGTTTTTTTAACTTCCAGTAGGACTTAACCGGCCCAGAAATAACTGTACTTCTTGATGTAATTTTTAATATTTGATTACCTAAATGTTCAGAAGCCATAATGAATACTTATATTTCTAAGTCTTCATAGCTTATTTATTTAATGGATATTTTTAAAATACAGCTTAGCCTTCTCTGTTGAAAATTGAATATGTAGATCTTTGCTTTGCAATTTAGTATGTAGCCCTTAGGTTTTGCATCACAGTATTATTTTCTTCCATCTCCTTTGTTAAATAATTGCTGGGAACCGTCAGTTTATGGACATTCAATTAAGTAATTTGTTTCTCATAATTAAATAATGAACCACAGCAACCAACCAAGTAACCATGCTCAGAAATGATGTCTGAAATATTTTTCCGTAAGTCTGACATCAATTCAATGGCTGTATCTCAGGTAATAAAACTGATTTATTATATTAGATAATTTGATCAGTCCAACCCAGTCAAGGATGGTGCTGATTGCTGCTAAAAGGGCCTAATTATGATGGCATATGTTGTCATTAAGGCTTTGTTGGTCAACCATGGTTATTAAAAATACTTTTCTTTAAGATACAGATTTCTTGATTGCAATGGATTCCACAGAATAACAATACAATAACAATAAATTTGCCTTCTTCTTCCATGAGATGAAATAAAAACTTAATTGTTATTTCAGGAAGGAAAGAAGAAATAACAACCTCAGTTCCCATCTGAATGACTTTGTGTTGCCTGCTGCCCACATTTAGTGAATCCTGAATATACTTCCAGTGGAGTAGCGACCATTTGATTTCAGCACTGTGTGAATGCATAAACATGCTTATGCCCATCAATAAATGGAATAAATCAAACATTTAAGGTTTCCGTGTGGGAATTATCAGGAGAAAGGCAACTTACTTCTGACTGAAAATTCTTACTCATCATTATAGTGCTTTGAGCATCCCTGTAATACAAAAGGCTGTCTCTGCCTCTCCTCCCAGATCTCAGTTGTTCTGCTCCAGCATAGTGGAGCAGGTCATCTTCCCTGTCAGAAGAAGGTGCTCTTTTGGCTTCACCACTGAATGGCATTTCACTTGCATTTTTTAATATCATGAGGATGTTGGAAAGAGGAAAGGTGGAGCCATGACCTTCATTCTGCAAAGCTTCTCTGGTTAGGAAGGGAAATAGCACCTGTGATGTGTGAAAATGGGTGTTAATTTGCTACCTTACAGACTGGCCTGTGTCCATATTGCTTTGCTTAGTCCCTGAAACAAGGACAGGGCCAAGCCCAGTCTCACCCTTTTGCTATCTTCATTTTCTTAAGTGCTTTGCAGTAGTTCTGTACATCACCATATTTACCTGAAGGGCTTACATCTTCAAACCATTCCCTTTACTTCTGGCTTTGCAAATAAGATTTTAAAGACCTAGAAACTGTCTGCAGCTTGTACACAGAAACTGCTTCCTATCCCATTCTACCCTCCAGAACAGCAGAGTTACTGAAAGATGAGCATTATATTCAAGCATAGCTTTACTGGTTTGGCACACAGCTGTTTCAGAAGTGCATTATACTTCAAAGGAGCATTTTGTTATTTGAAATGTGTGTTGCAAAATAGAGATGAAGCAAAACCTAATGTTTTCTGCATATTTAAGGAACATGGTGATTCTACCTACCAAAAAATGTTAGGGCTGGATTTTAATGCAGAAACTATGAGAGTCTTGGGGGAGATGTTTTGACTGTTACAGAATGTAAGGAGTATCTATAGAGGACAAGTTTACAGAGAAGTTTACATTAATCAGTGTGTACTTTGCTAGGGAAAAACACAGCGATTCAAGGGTGAGGAAACACCATGAGACCATTGATAAGATTATGCTTTGAAAGGAGATTTTTGCTGTGTTTCAGTTTATAACTGGATTATGTTGCACAATTCAATAGTACATAAATAAAATCTTTTAGGAAAGCTGCAACATTGATACCTTCTCCAAAAGGACAGAGATGATGATGATAAAATACAATTCGAGTAGGTAAATGTGTTTTTTGTTTTATTTACTGTCATCAATGCAATGATGCAACAAAGAGATAAATAAGATTTTTAAGTCATGTGTGAAAGATTTACCTGCAGTATCTTGTGAGAACACTTGAAGTGTGAACTCTCACAAAGTGAGGACACTTTGGTCCATGTTTCTGCAGGCAGTACTCTGAATAGGGAATGAATTTAATAAGATTAATATAAATATAGGGTGGAGTTGTACGTTTATTGGTTATTGATCTATTTATGCTTCAGTAAGGTTTTAAAATTCTCTGTTTCTGCAGATGGAAGATTATTTTGGGTTTTGATCACATCTGAAAACCTTTCTGAAATTTTTGCTAACTCATCCACTCCATATGAAAATCTGTTGTATGCCTCAAATGTTTAGTGAAATATTTTCTCCTGAAAAGAAAAATATTTTGAAATAAATCATACATTAAAAAAATGCCTTACAGACTGTCTTAAAGGCCTTAAAGCTTATTTGAAGTTATCCTGGTGGAATAGTATTTTTCTTGTCATGTTTGTTGAGAGTAAGATGATAACTGATACTTATTATTCGGTAGGATTGACAAATAACAATCAATCTGTGATTTCCTTTGATAGATTTTTATTATGTTCAGAGCAAGAATCTTGCTCAGTGGCTGTAGCTACAATTTAATCAGTAGAGAGTATAAATTTGCTTCTTTGACAGCCTAATGATGTAGAAAACTCTAAGGAAGAAGTAGTCAATAAAGAGGTAGATGATTATTAATCCTACCCTTCCTCCAAGGAAAATCTTACACTGTGTTAGGTTTTGATTTTAATGGTGCACCAGGTACCTTAAGCGCTGAGTAACACAACTGGTCTATTAAAATAAATTTTAAAAAAGTTTCACCATGTAAAAACAAATTTTTATATTATATATATAATGGAAGGGATTGTCCGTGCCCTTGAACTATCAGTGATGTAGTCAAAATGCTAAATTACTCATTTGTGTAGTTTGTGTTGTAAAAAATGGATGTTTACTGTAAAGATACTACTTCTTTATTTTTATTATTATATTTTTAATTTAAATCCAAAACTAGTTTTTCCTGGCTTTTCTCAGTAAGGACTAATATTCTTGCAGCTGACTTCAGCTGCTTTCAACTTCATCAGAGGCCTGCAATTTTTTTTTAAATAAAACTGTCTTACTGATTTTATAGTTAATTTTCCTATTCAACATAAGAGGAGCATGGTGAATACTTTATCTCATGATGGATTTTGAAAGAAAGTGTTCAGTTCTGCCCCAAACAGAGCAGGGAAGACTTTGACTTCCAGTTTCTCAGAGTCCTTTCTCATCCTTTTTTCATTTGGAAACAAAGGAGTGTAATTTTGAGAATTACAATATTACTGCTAGGATGAAGTCAAGCAGAAATAAATAAAAATTTGGTGAGAGTCATTACCTTTCTTCAGTGTAATAGGAACTTGAAAATTTGCAGCTGTTGTAAGTGACTGGTAAGCTCTGCATCTCATAAGTATTACCAGGGAGCAGCTAGGGATACAGTTGCAAGCACCAGTCACTTGGCTGAAAGGTTAAATCAATGAACAGTATTATCAGTGCCATTTACATTGGCTTATCAAGAAAAATACACAATACAAGCAGTTACTCTGTCAAATGCAAAACCCAAAATGTATTTTTAGGCATTTTGTGTTAGACACCATCTGGATTATATGTGATTTTAGGGTTGCATTAATACAATACTTGGGGTTTTACAACTTCAGAATGATGGAAATCTAATCCACATTTTAAGGTAAGGAAGGTGAGAGAGCTTTACTGTTTCAGAAGCAACATAATTTATTTGGCTTGGTTCTTTTTAGCTAAATTTGTTGTTATTTTGAGAAATTGTACAGTTCCTGCTACATGTGTATAGTATATATACCACTTTTGTGTCTGGTATTAAATGTATAAACTTGATAACATGCTTCTTGTACCATTACTTCTTGTGACTTCAGGGGGTATTTAGATGTCTAGATCAAGACCTCCTCTCAGACTCAGTGTATGGCAAGTGTAGATTTCTGCAGCAATTCAGAGCACCTAAATTAGACTCATCCCTAATAAGCTCTGAAGAAATCTCTCTGTATCTGTTGCTTTTGTAAAGAAGCTTACAGTCTGTAATGATCCTGCTTAAGCATTTAGTATGCTTTTAATGTTTGCTGATGTGAATACTCTTGTCTGTTTTCTTGAAAATGTGCTGCTTAACTGATCCAACACACCAGATTAGGTTTGATACCTGAAGATAAATTTGGAGTGTAGGTAGGCTAGAAAGGTATCTCTTCACCTCATTTGTAAAGGTTGTCCCATAAAGCACAGGTTGTCCCTTCTTGAAAGCACATTGTGATTTCATGTGTCACAACTATTTGGAGATTTTATATGATGATAAAGTAAATGTCATTACAACTGTGATTTGAAAAATTTTCTCTAAAATAGATCAATAAATGCTGTACTGGAAAGGGTATAATTTAAAAAAAAGGTGAAAAACACAGAACAAAAAGGGAGAAAACCATATTTTTTTGCTATTTAAAAAGCAAAGTATTCATACTTTATGAACTAGAATATTAGAATATATTTATATAATATTCATGTTATATGAATATTGGAACAAGCTTAAAATGTTTTAAAAACAAGTCAAGTTTTAATACAACTGAAAGAATGGCACAAGGACATTTGAGCCAGAATAAAAGACAGAATGGAAACCTGCAAGTGTGGAGGACACACTGATGGGGTTGGTTAAGTAACCAATTGCTGGGTATCATCATGTCAAGCAAAACCCACCAGGCAGTATTCCAATCTAATCTGTCAGTCTATGAATAGGTTCTTTGCAGGCATCATACAATATAATTAAAGTTTAGGAAAAATGTTTCAATCCATATCTCCTTAAATAGTGACAGTTCTAATTTTGGAAGGTGCTTAGCCCTCAAATTTGAATGCTTGCATCTTTTCAAGAAAACAGTGAGTCCAATCAAAAACCAAAACCTTAAAATTAAAAAAAACCAAATCCCAAACAATACTTTTTTTTAAGTTTGCATGAACATCTCTATATATGCATGACAGGTTCAAATTGATTGTGCCAAATGATGCATTGCTACTAGTACTGGGGAAAAGTAGAGCTCTGTTCTGTCTACCTGACTGGTAAATTGCTCACTCCCTAGTAATGCCAGTGACATTTCTGGTGCTACTATAGGAGGAAATTAAATTTCCTGAAATATTTTGATGACAGAAGCCCTAGCTTCTCTGAACTTCATTACCTCTGAAAATTTGCTGCCTGTGTTTTGCACACAGTACCTCAAGCAGAAACCCTTGCTGTGTGCATATTCTTGTTGAGTGCTGGAAGGATGCTGTCATAAGCAAGGTGCTGAAGGACTTCCCATGCTTCCTCTCCAGTGTTTCACCTCTGGTGGGCATGCTAAGGCATATGACAATTTAAAATCAAATATAGATTGCTTCCTATTAATGCATAACAGAACCGTGTTCACACTGGTATTTTTTAGCTCCTTGAGCATATGATTGGCTCAGCAGAATCAGACTAGGCTGTCTAAGCAAATTCAGCCTCCTTCCCCCTGGATGTTGTTACTCTGGCAAAGTCCATGTGGGCCATGTCCTTTTGTGTATTTGCAGTGGGTAGCTAATAGGTTTTATGTGCTCCCAGTCTTAGGGAATAAGATATGTAATTTGCCCTCATACCTGCCAACTCCCATTCAATTTTGTGGGCACAAGGGTTCCCAAATTTTTGTATGGTTGATCACATTTCCATCCAGGCTGCTGCTTGGGCCACCTGCCCTTTCTTGGCAAATACAGTTCAGGGGAATTGGAGGAACTGGCTCCTGAGGAATGTCTTTATGGAGTTTTTTAGTTAAGTTTAGCAGCTGGAAATAAGGAAGAAAAAAAAACAGGGCAGAATAATTTTACCTATTGGCGAAGTATGAAGAAATTTAGAGAGCACATCATCTTGGCTCACCATGCAAGAAAACCTCTGACCATTTCCCAGCAGTGTAATTTCTTTCAGTGTTCTGTTCTACATACATGGGTGAAAAACAGGGAAGCAGAGATCCCGTGCTCATGCCTATCCAGAGATTTTGTGATGAGTAGAAATAGTTCTTGCCTTTGGAGGAGTTCAGGGCCAAGACTGGAGTACCCAAGTTGAAGTACTGCTGTTAGGCAAGACCGAGATGTAGCCAGGGTCACTCAGCCTGCCCTGCTTCCACCACCGTGTGTGCTAGCAGTGGTAGCCTCTACTGGACTGAGGTGCCAGCTGACCAGAGTTTTGTTACCTTGTTGAAACTCATATTGGAGCCAGAGCTGTTTCTGGACTGGGAACCTGTCCTGGAAGATGGACTGTTTTTAACAGGAAACTTCGTTAAATGTTAAAAATGAAGATATTTTTTACCGAGTGGGCCTACAGGACACTTTTCTTCTAAGAAATTGTTTTGGTTAATTAATTATTTGGTTTTCAGTGAGTATTTCCAAATGAAGTCCTTTCAAGCTCAGTTGGAGATTGAGGTATATACTTAGCCTTAAATGTGAAAAAACTTCCACTGAATTATTGATTGATAACTGCTACTGAGATCTTAACCTAAGATAGGTTCATGAAAAGGCTGTGCTCAGACTCCAAAGAAGCCTGTATTTGTAAAATATTTTAATATTAAATATTAATTAAACTAATAAAAGTAAACATGAAGTTTTACTATCAATCCATATTAAGTAAAAGGTGTATTAATAATGTATCTTCTCTAGTTACTTTAAATTTTATTTAATACAGGGTTGTATACATAGCTTAAGTGTATTTGCAATGACCTGAAATGGTGTCTGCTAAGGATGCTCACTTGAGTTTGTGGGTTCCTGTGGTGGTGGTTTAAGTTAGACTGTTATGTTCATCAGAGTGGTAGGAGGACATGGAGAAAAAAAGATTGTTTTGTAAAGACTCGTAAAATCAGTTATGAGTGACAAAACTGATTTGGAGTGGGAGGACTCAAGGAAATGAGACTGGAGGAGAGGAGCATTTCTTCCTTTCAATTAAGGCGCCAGGAGCAATTTTCTAAAAACCCAGCCAACCAAGAAACAAAAAATGTCATACTAACACCCACATTTCCATAAGGGAAGGTATACCTTACAAGCCCATGTAAATTTATTTGTATTTGTATACTGATTTTCTGGAGTTCTATGAGTAGATAGAAATATACTCCAGAGATTTTGATCAGTCAGTTATGATATAGAGATTACTGCATTTATAATTTATTTTCCTTTTCTTTATCTAGATTTATTTTTTTATTATGTTGGCTAGTTGTCAATGTAGTTTTGTACAAGTGGTTTGATATCCATGTTCCTCACTTTCCTGACTGATTTTAAGTTAGAAAAAATATTACTTCCCTGGTTTAGAAGCCATTCAGTGTCAAATACTTTAAGGAATGTGGCAGATTAAATTTTTATGGCTATAGTGGTCATACATATACTTTGTTATAGCTGTGCTTCACAGGAAAAGATGAGAATATTTTGATGTTTCCTCTGTTTCTAATTGGAAAACAATACAGGTGCTGCATTATCAGAGTAATGGAAATTGACATAATACTTCGTTTTATGTGTTAGGCATCTGTACTTAATGTCTTTGCTTGACTGTCACAGAAAAGCAGAATTTGCAGCAGAAGTCATGGAAAGATTTCTGTAGTGTTCACCGTATGTCCAGAATTTTTGTTCAACCCTGTGTTTGCTTAATAAATATGTGTTTGTGCATGCACTTCTCTCTGTATAGATGAATCTCTAAATACAATTTATATATGTATAAAAAGATGTATTTACAAGTAAAATGTTGTAACAATAAAAGTATTTAAATGTACTTAACCTGTTATTATTCCTGTCAATGAAAATATAATAAATTGTACAGCAAGTACCAAGTAGTAATAATTTTCAAATTTCTATGTTCATTGCATATTAAAAAACATTTCTCGAGTTCCTTTTAGGTTGTTTCATGGTTTAGAATTGTAATTCAGTTCTTAGAGCTTTGTTATCTAGCCTTCCTTGTTCTTAGGCCTCTCTTTTATGTAAGAAAGCAACTGTGTCAGTTTAGATTCACTGAGTCTTAGCATTTATTAAATGTTGTTGTTACTGAGGAATATCTTTCCTATCAATGTTTGAAATACAGGTTCAAACTTTCCTGCTTCTATTGTATGCTGCATTTAACTCTCCAAAGGAGAAGATACTTTAGGTGCACAGTGTATTGTTTTGTTCTGCATTGTAATCCAAGACTAGATTCTGTAAAATAGCCTATAAGTATACCTTTCATATTTCTGATTTAATTTGCTTTTCTCTGAACGAATTTTACATTTTGGTTTTTTAGGGGTTGTTTGGTTGTTTTTTTTTTTTTTTTTCCCTTCTGGCATATTCAAGGTCTTTGGCACACAGCTGAAGCTTGTAGCTTGTGGGCTTGAAGGCTTTTCATTGAAGTCCTTCATAGCTAACTTGTGGTAGCCTTGCAACTTGAGGTTTCAAGTTTCCTGCCTCTGGAGGGTGACTGAAGCCTGAGGGAATTTCTTTAGTTTGCTGTCTGCTGGAGAAAACTCCTTTTATTCCCTGGAATTCAATTCTACGTTTTTAACGGAGAACCCATGTTAAGGGATCAGTCTTTGGACTGATCTCAAGTGACTCTTTCAAGTACAGTAGTTTATTCCATGTTTGTTGTTAAGTGTAAAGGAAACCACTAGTGAAACATTGGTTGGTGATAGTAACTCAAATGAAAATGGTAGATCAGAAGGTCTTGCTTCCTTTCACTAGGTCTGACTTGTTGGTGCTTTTGTGGGTTCCACCTAGTCTCATTTGTCTTGCAAATTGTAGAGTCCTTAGGGGAAATGGGTGATAGAACAAAGGCACTTGTTGAAAGAGAAAGTGCCTTTTAAATGCTGATTTAATTTGGGAGCATGAGTACTAAAGTCCAGTTAAAAATAATACTGTTACTGACAGATGAAGCACAAGGTAGCACTAAAGTTTTTCACATGCCTGTTGCATTCTTTAGAATCACTCTGAGTAGCTATTTGCAGTCATTTAGTGAATCACTATCATGACCTATTCACAATCCTTGCAAGGTTCTCAGTCATAGCCATGGCAGATATCATGAGACCATGATGAAGTTTTTCAAGTTAAAATGGTAGATCTACATATTTTGTTAACCTTCTGTTTCAGATTTAAATCTGCTCAGTTAGTATTCACAAGGCATGCTCAGAGCTGTAAGAGAGACATCAGTATATGTTCTCTCCTATACTAATATTAAATAAATATTTGCAGAGTCACTCCTACATTGGTAAACTTCTTGTATGAGCTCCCTTCTGGTCTTTTGGCAGTGTTACAGCAACTATTCATCACCCTGTTTAGGATTTCCATTTTTATTCTACTGACATGTATTAACATTGTGTTATGATTTTAGGTGTTGACAGTGTTTCTAAATTTGTATGTTCCTGTTTTCTTTGCGATATCTGGAGTTGTAGAAACACTGCATCATGTACAGTGATTGCCTAGCAAGTAGTCAGGGTGAACATTTAATTTATAGAGTTAGCCATTAAATTTGCATAATATAATAATTTAAGTATTTGGTTTATTGCTACCAACCACACATTCAAAATTTTTTGTAGGTGGTTTTATAGTCCCTTAATAATTTAAATATTTGTATTAAATAATGCCTCTCTTTATGTATATTATAATTTTTATTGATTTAGTAGCTTCAGTGCTTGTGGTGCATATGGTGTCTAGACTGACTTGATATCACAGCCAGCTATGTTTTGACGATCAAATTTGGTTAAATTTTTTCAGGTAAATGTAATTTTCAATAGTTTGAAAACTGAAATACTGTTTGAAAATTTCAGTAAAACTGGTTTTGTAATCCCCAGAATCTGTGAGAACATTATATTCTGTAAGAAAAAAAAAAATCTGTAAAGGTTTTCAGTATGAGTATGATAATGTATGTAAGATATATAGTCTATAAATCTGTAGATTTTTGAAATAGAAATTACATAGTCTGTAAATTGAAGCAGTTTCAAAATTATTTTTCTGGGTATTTTTTTCTTTTTTTGCTGCTTTGTCTTTGAAATATTTTGTTTGTTTTTTAATTGTATTTAATCAAGTATTTTAGCCCTTGATCTAACTTCTCTGTTTCTATTTGCAAGGGTTTCAGAATTCAGTGGTATCAACATGAATGACACACATATACATTGTTAAATTGTTTGGAGAAAAGTTTTATGTATCTTGTATGTGTTTACTTGTAAAGTGCCAGTAACATGGCTGTAGTGCATGGCACGTACTCATACATGCTACTGCAATGTAAAGAAATAAAAATGGATAAGAATTATGTGTTTGTTTTCACTATGATTCTTTTTTTTCCTAATTATTAGCCATATTAATGAATCCCTCAATAATCAGGTCTTTGAAAGTCTGGAGATCTGGGGTTTTTTTTGCAAGGAATCTCAGAAAAAAAAAATCAGAATTTAGAAAAAAACACCAAAAATATATTTTTTTTTTCTTGCAAGATAAATGAAGCACATCATGGGTTAGGGTCTAAAAAGAAAGAAGGGGCCTCAGACCCCCAGTTTTGTAGGGTACCTCAGGATTTTGGAAATTGTAGGAGTTTTAAACTGTCATGGAAGAAATTATCTAAGTAGTGTTACGATGATAACGCTACTGTTATCTAAGTAGATCTCAGATCTAACAGACCTCTGATACCAAAATTTGAGTTTCTGTTGAAGCTTTGTGAAAGAGCAACACAAAAGCAATCATACAATAGGCACGTTGCTGCCTAGGTACTATCAGCACATCAGCAATCAATTACAATCATCTACTGAGGTCAAGAGCACATGAGTACTTTGTAGTTTTAAGTAGAATGTTTCCTGAGGATGAGTTGGTTTCATGAGTAATGGTCCTGCTGATGAGATGGAACAGCATTATCACAGAAAGAATACTTGTATGTATTAATCATTGGCCTCTTACACATATTGTGCTGCAATACTCTGTAGTAAAAACAGTCTTCATTTGCGATGACACACTGGATTGGAATGTTACCACACTCTTTTTGTTGAACTGAATGTTTAAACACCTGTTTTTAACCTCAGAAATAACTGGATTTTTTTGTTTAAAACAGATAAGATCTCACTTTGAGCAGGTTTAAATCTTGTTATATTATGCAGCATTTTAGAGGGAACTGGTTCTCCTTCCAACACAGTAGTCAACTAGGTAGTAGTCTTTTCATCAGCAGATTTCAAGAGTACAAAGTCATATATAACTGTAAAGGCTATTTAATTTAGAAGAAACAAAAGAGATATTACAATTTTTGATGCAGAATAATTGATCTGAAAATAAGGTACAAAGCTAAAAAAAAGAAAAACAACCGTGGAAAGTGTTGAAAACAACCGCAATTGAAAAGAATACTGAAGAAAACCCATTGTACAAAATTACTGTAATATCAAATTTTTATTATGAGATAATTCCAAAGATTGGTGAAGATTCAGTGAATTAAACCTACAGCGGGCTATAGATCTTTCCAGGCATAAACACCCTATGTAATTTGCAAATTAATGAGTTAGGAGTGTACGTAGCCCTTCATTTTATAAACTGGTAACAAGAAGTTCTGTATGGAAATACACTGCCAGTATTGCATTAATTAGATCTGCTGTGTAAATTATTTTTATTAAGTGTTAGTGGAGGATCTGGTCAAAGAGCTTTAAGAGCAACATAACAGGGTAGGGAGGGGTCTGTGGTGGAAAAACATCATCCAAAGTCACTTGCCTGTAGCTAGCTTTTAACCAACTCTCAGGTTTTCTCACTGATCATGCAGGAAGTCTTTACATTTAGACTTTTGGTACTATGGACTTGTTTGAGGGGGAAAAAGCCCTGCCACGTCTTTATTATGGAGAAAAAAAAGTTCAAGATAGGTTCTGGAACTGAGTAAATCCAAATATTGATGCACACTTTTCAGAGAGAAACAATATTAAAGAACAAAAGCACACATCTTGAAAACCACAATAAAAACTTTGAGAGATTATTTGATAAATACAGAAAGGATTATTCAAACATAATTGCTAACAAGCGATTAATTAGTGGAGTGTGTACAGCCAATGCAGATGTACACTGCAGAAAACCATCCTGATAGACAGACGTGGATGTACTAATCACTTAATCACTGGGTAAATGGTGATTAGAAAATTTGGAAGGGGGACTTCACTACCAGAATTTGTCTGTCTACTGAGGGTGCTGGGTCCTTCATTTGAGTCACAATAACGCCGTCCAGTGCTGTAGGGTTGGGACAGAGTGGCTGTAAAGCTGCCCAGCAGAAGAGGACCTGGGCTTGCTGGTCAGCAGCAGCTGAACATGAGCCAGTGTGTGCCTGGATGGCCATGAAGACCAATGGCATCCTGGCCCATGTCAGCAATAGCTTGGCCAGCAGGACCAGGGCAGTGATTGTCCCCCTGTACTTGGCACTGGTGGGGTCACACACTTAATCCTGTGTTCAGTTCTGGGCTTCTCTCTATGAGAAGGATATTGAGGTGCCGGGGTGCGTCCAGAGGGGCAACGGAATTGGCAGAGGGTCTGGAGTGCAAATCTACTAAACAGCTCCTGAGGGAGCTGGGATTGTTTATCCTGGAGGAAAGGAGGCTCGGGGTGACCTTATTGCTCTCTACACCTGCCTGAAAGAAGGCTGTAGCCAGGTCAGGGTTGGTTTTCTAACAAATGATGAGATGAAATGGCCTCAAGTTGCACCAGGTGGGAGTTTATGTATTAGGAGAACTTTCTACACTGAGAAGTTTGTGAAGCACTTGAACAGGCTGCCCAGGAAAGTGGAATCAGCATCCATGGGTGTATCCAGAAGGCACGTAGATATGGAACTAGGAGATCTGGTTTAATGATGAACACAATGCTGTTTGGTTTATAGTCGGACTCCAGGATCTTCAAGGTCTTTCCCAACCTTAATGATTCTATGATTCTAATTGTTGCTGGGTTTCTCAGAGCTGTGTTGATTCTGTCATGGGAGATGTAAAAGTAGGACAATCACACTTTGCAGGAACTCGTGCAAACACCTCTTACTTCAGATAGGAAATATTGTCTGTACTGTGCTATGAGTTCTTTTGCTGTGTGATGAGTTTCTTTGACTCATAATAGGAAAAAGCTTTAATGGAAGTATACTAGAATATATTAAGGAATAATTTAAAAATGCTATTGAGCAGAAAACAAAGTGAACAACATGATGGAGGTTTGTTCTTTTTTATCCATTACTGAGATATTGTCTTAAAAGAACCCCAAAAAACACATGTTTTTGAAGTGTTGTTAATTTGCATTCAACACACAAATATGTAAAAATACTTACTATACATCTATCAAGGTATTGCAGCAATATTTGCTAAAAATGTGTAGTTCTTCCTGTCAGTTTAACTGATCATCTCCAATGAAATAAAACATCACTTTTAAGACATGCATTCAGTACAATACCATCCAAGTTTGAGAGGCTACATAAGTTACACTTGCACATTTAGGAAGGGCTTATAGTTTCTCCTTGCAAAGTTTGATAATATTTAATGAATTTTTCTTTTAAAATGGAAATGACATTTCCGTGTGGCAGACTTAATATTCAATTCTATTTGATCTTTTAAAATAGTTTTGATTTTTCTGTGTATTTTCCTTTGTGGTAATTAACAGTAAATTCATTTGCTCAGCTGTGAATTTCTCTCATGGTTTGTTTTAAATCAGGTCTGCCTTGCACATCCCACTAATACATGCATTAAAAAAAACCACTCAGAGTTGCAAGTGTAAACTGCACATAAAAACCTTTGCAAACAGATTCAGTTTCTGTAAATATGTTTACCAAGCTGTACTGAAGTATATTGAGAACTTCCTATTCTGAGTTGTTACAAATGGAATACTGTCTGCAGCTGAAAATTTGTAGTTTATGTCTTTTGTGTATGTGTGGGAAAAAAGAGCTTGTTTTTCCCTTTGCACTCTTACAAAGTCATGCATGTTTCTGTATCTAGCAAGAAGTATTGGTTTGTGATTTTTTTTTTGCAACCTGAAATTGGCAGGTTGCAGCAAGTCATTGCTTTGTCAGATCCAGTGTTTATGAAAGTTATCAGTACCATAGGCTTGAGGTACAGTTGCAAAACATTGAAGTCACATAAGCGTAGTTCAGCTTCCATAATCAAGAGTCATTCTTAAAATAGTTTTTTGGTGTGTAAATTTATTTTTTTAAATTTTTAAAAAAAAAATTTAGTCAATTGCATTTTTATTTAGAATTACAGAACTATGTCACTGTATTTGCACTTTAAAAACAATAGTTTGAACAGAGATGATTATGCGTGAGTTTTAAATTGGTTAACACCTCACAAAAGGCTGTTTTTGTGGATATTTTGTAATATCATAGGACATTTCTGAGAATAATTGCTTTTTTATGCTTCTTTCTTGCCTCTTTCCAAGTGGACAAATTTTATTCTTTTGAGTAATTTGAGATTATACAAATCCTGTAATAACTTTTACTCTGGATCACCATGTTGAAAAGTTTAATGTAAAGTGCCTGTCCTAGGTGGTACAGTTGAGATGCTTTAATGGCTGTTATGCTGTGAATTATTTCAGATTCTGTGCTGTCTGTCTGTAAAATAGCAGGGCAGGAGCTGGATAAGGCTCTAGTTGTGGTTCCTCAACTTTGCCTGGAGTCCTCATATTGTCCTTGATGAGCGCTGACAGATGGGAATGGCTGGCTCTGTACTCCACCATATCCCTTAGGCTACATCTCCCCCTCGTTTTCTTCTGTGATTCTGATCCTTCACTCTCCTCTTGTGCATACTGGATGCTATTCACCGTTCAAGGTCTGGGAGGAGATACTGACCCTTCCATTGCTGGTCCTGCGCTTGGTCGGGCTTCTCCTTGTCCCCAGCACAAATGAAACAGAGCGTGCAGGGGACAGCTGCTGCAACTGATCAAAGCAGTGTGCTGAAACACGCTGGTGCCAAGTTAGGGAAGCATGATGAGTTGTTCAGGAAACTTGGGCACAGTGGGAAGTCCCTTAGGGACAAGGTGTTTTTTAATTTAGCGCCAAATTTAGAGTTTCTGTAAGTATTCCATAAGTATGTATGTGTTTACCCTACATGCATGACTATTTCATATAGACTAATTGATTTGTGGCTTCTGACTGTTCA
The DNA here is from genome assembly GCF_963513975.1 of Fringilla coelebs. Classification (NCBI taxonomy): domain Eukaryota; kingdom Metazoa; phylum Chordata; class Aves; order Passeriformes; family Fringillidae; genus Fringilla; species Fringilla coelebs. Next base: position 42,252,226 of record NC_140028.1, on the reverse strand, counting down.
AAGGAGTGGGAAGCAGACTTTTGTGGAACGCGGGCAGAATTAAGAAGGGCTGAGGAGTATGACAGCTTTCTTGGAGTCATTTTTGAAAGGATAAATCATGCATCATAAAATTCAGTATTTTAGCTGTGTGCAATAATGAAAAAAGTCAAGGTGGGAATACAGCTCTGAAGATTGTATGGTCCAACTTTCTTTTGAAAGCAAGGCTTAAGATTAGTCTATCAACACCCCTGTCAAACTGAGTCTAGAATATTTCCAGTGAGGCAGATTGCACCACTTGTCTGGCAGCCTGTTTCCAATGTTCAGTTGTTGAGGAATACTTGCTGTGCCAGTGTCTCTGTGAGCAGGGTTGGAGCTGCAGGTTGAGCTCTGGGCATTGAGAGCCCCAGGTGAGAGGCCATGCAGTGCCAGTGCTTTGCAGAACAAAGGGCATAAGGACCTGTGGCCCAGCCAGGGGTTGGGGCAGGGAACAGGGCAGGAGCTGATGGCTCCAGACTTTGGTGCACTTACACTGTGAGATTATAGAGCCCAGGGTTTCCTTTGCTGAGAGTGCCTGCTCAGAGGCACATGGCTTGAGCTGTTATTTTGATATTGCACCATGATCAAAGTATTTTAAGCGTCCAGACAACTGAAACTGTGCTATGGAAAGCCTTGTCTGAATGCTTGAGTGTGGGATTTGTAGGAGCCAAGCAGGGCACCCATCAGGTCACTGGAGCTGCCTGGTGTGAAGGGGCTTTGATCCCAGCTCAGGTGGTACTGCCCAAGTGTCTCCTGGATGGCTGGACAGGAGGGTTTCCATAAAACAGCAATCCTCACAGTATGGGGTTTATTTTTTATTATTATTATATGAAGTTGGATTTTTCACTCTTTTTGTTTCTGCCTGTTGATTCTGGTTGCATCATTACTTGTTGTCATCATATTGCAAGCTCTCGTACCATCTCAGTGATTTCTCACAGGCAACTCCTCACAGCACTGACCCCTTCTTCTTCACAGCACAACCAACAAACTCCATCTCTTTTGTAGCACTCTTCTTATTGGACACAGCTGTGGCCTGTTAAGGACAGGCCTGTTCCTAATCTTTGGTGATTAGTACAGCTGCAACTCCTCAGGTGTGATATTACCTTCTGCACTATCTTTATTTTCTTACATTCTATGCCTCCACAATGATTGATTCTTATATAGAGTGTACTTCCATCTGCACTATCAACTGCCTTTTAAATATTAGAAGGCATCTCTTCTGTAGGCTGAGTAACCCAAAATACTTTAACCATGTTTATTATGTTACATTCTTCAATGCTGTACTCATCTTGGAGACCTTCCTCTTTTGTGAAGAACATTTGGTGACCCCTGTTTTTTTCCTTGTTGCTCTTGAACTGGGGTTACCAAAGTAATGCCAATGGAGCATACTGAAATTGTGGTCTACTAGATACTGAAGTAAAGCTGGGGAATCAAATAGGATAGAATGGGGAAAAGGAGGATTAATTCACGATGTAGTATTAACAATACGTAAAAATGTGCACTTCTCCTTTGTTGTGTATTTGTGTTTTGGAAATAGTGCTGCCTCCATCCCTTCTCAGCTGATGCATAAATTATTGTGGTTTTTTCTTTGCTTTTTAAGGAATCTTGTTCAGAGGGGGTTTTCTCAGCCTGTCATGAAACCTGTGTTAGCAGATCATTCCTACAGAGGATAGTGGTCTTTTTGTTATTAAAACTGTGTGATAGCCATGGTGTTTTATTAAACCAGCAATCATGTAATTCAAACAAGCATGCCCCATGTCACTAGAACCTATTATTTATCATACAGATACTGCCTCAGCAACCTTGAAAGACAGTGCATTGGAAGTCTAGTCCTTTCTGATGTTCTTGGAGAACTCTGTCCTTGGAGTTCTTGATGGCATGTGAATTCATGCTCCTTCAGAGAAACTAAATGTAATGTCTTTTGACCAGGACAGGAGGCAGTATTTACAAACAAGTGTGCCTAATACGATGTGGAAGATGGTGCTTCCAGCTCATAGTCTTTAGTAATGTCAAGAGAGAAAGAAATACAATGAAATAGTAAAAAATATTTTTATTAGCAACTTGCTAATAAAAGTACATGTGGTGGCTTGTGTCACATAGAAATCAATGTCTCTGCGTGCTGTTGTCTCATTTCTTTTTTCGTTGAAAAGCTCTCACAATCTTTGTCACTTCCACTGCCTGTTGTATTGCACTAAACATTTATTATTTGTGGTAATTCTTAAGAAAAAACCCAACATTTGTCTGTCAAACACTGTATTTGGTCCATGTAATATTCATTGTTCGTGGAACATGACAGATAGTAGGTGAACATCTCTTGGTTAAAAACAAAGTAAAAAGCACAATCTCTTTTACAAGCAGGGAAATCAACAGAAGAGAAGAACTGAAATAATAAATGGTCAGAGTTCAAATTTTTCAGTCTTCTCTACATTAGTGTAGAACTGTGTTCTAAGTGAAAACCGCTGCAAAAATAACACACTAACTCTTTTTTGTTGCCTTCTTCCACAATATCTAGAGAGTACTGGGTTTCTGAATTGGTTGGTTTTCTTTGTTTAAAATCATAGGGGGGAAAAAAAACCTGGGATACATTATGAGACTTTAGGTTCAGGTGACCAACCTTTCTGGAACGGGAGGCCTGTGTTCCTTCTTCAGTGCTGGGAACTTTGCAAAGCTTGGCTTCCAGAAACACACATCTTTACAGTGAGATAATTCAGCAGTATTTTCCTCTTCTCTTTTCACATGAGTAAGAAAAATGCTGGTAGTATTTTTAGGGCTACCTCTGAATCTATCATAATATAGCAGAATGTTCAATAATTAATTATATTTCATATTCAAAATGTTCATTTGTTTAGATAAGTCTGCCTGCCATCAGGGCACACTACTATATGGGGGAAAAAAACCAACAAACTCAAACAGACCTTATGTCACCTTAATATAATTCAAAGCTCCCCAAACACTAAGAGATATGCTGAATAGTAGCTTGGTTCTTGGAAAGGATCAGACATTAAAGTAGAGGGTAGGAATAATCCCTGGTCCTTCAGGCTAGAGGAGAAGCAGTTGGCAGATTTCTTTTGCTATGCCTCCTAGTCCAAAAAGATTGTGTCCTAGAAAATTACTTGTAAACTTAGATGTGCACATAAACCCACCAGCATTTCATTGTTCCCATGACTAAATTGCTATACCTGGGAGTGGTACCCATCTGTCATAGATTGGGATGCACCCCTGTGTGTTATTGCCTAGCTGTGTATTGGGACAAGTTCCAGGTATGTGCTGTGTTTTTCTCATGTGTTACGATTCCCTTTGAAGACTTCTGTGCATAAAGCAGGGAAGGAGCTAAAAGATGTAATGCAGGTACCAGGGTTACTTAGTGCTCTGTAGAGCGCTTCTGCACCACAGTTTACGTGTACATAGTGTTTGTAATCCATCTTTTGTGGTATAATAAGATTGTTGTGGAACACACAGTGAATGTTTGGGATCCCAGCAAACTAGGGACATTTGAAATCCCTTGTGCTCTTGGCAAGATCACAACAGCAGAATCTATGGATTCCAAAAGGAAAGGCGTTTATTATGGGCAGGAGAGAAATAATCTGACAACATTTAGAATTAGAAGCAGTCCCACTGTCAGTGGAGCTAAGATGGATGAGGTGTTTGTGTAGTGAGCATTGTGCTCTTGTTGGTCCCCCTGTTCTGAATACACATGCAGATAAATTTTCTGCAGTCTGAATGGGGTGCTGCAGTACCTTTTATCCATACCTTTTGATGGGCATTTGGGTCTGTGCTTTATTCTGGTTTTCACTTTCACCAAAGGCTGGATCCCACAGTGCAGTTTTACACCTCTAAAACAAGGACTGGCACTTTGGTTACCCAGGACTAGGGATGTACCCTTACCAAAAGCTCCATCTTTGAAAGAGATGGATAGTTGAAAATAAAGTTATTTCTGCTCTGTTAAATCAACTTAATATTTTTCCTCCGTGGCATCTATTACTTATTATTACCACAAGTATTTCGAACCAGCAGAGTTTGAGGTGGTCACCCTTCAGTAAATAGTTAAAGCAAATCCTTGGTTAGTGTGTAGCCAGGAACAGTGCTGGAAACTGACTGGAATATCTAGTTTTAATACTATAAATACAGAGTATGATGATTTTAATCCCTTTCTAGTTAGAAAGGGATTTCTTGAGAACTAAAAAAATGGCAGTCAAAATAGGTACAGCTGCCTTATCTGGAACTGTCTCTGGCTACTTCTGAACTCTGTTTCTGTGGCTAAGTCTGTATGATCTGTATGGATTTCAGTGATGGATGTAGATTTCTTGTTTAGACACAGGGTAGGCAGTTACTGGATTGGTTTTATACTCAGTGATGATAACTTCACCCCATGTTGCTTTTCCAATTATTTTTCTGTGATACTTGGGTTGCACAGTGAGTCTGTTTTATGAATTTTGGGAAATCAACCCACAATGTTTTCAGAATTTATCTATTTTGCTTTCTGACAATCCACAGTAATCTTGTGGATAGCTATGATTGCTGTCTGTGGTGTGTAACAGGTTCTTGCTGAGTATAATGCACAAGGGCTTTTTTTTTTCTTTTTACATGAGTTTTAAAAGTATATAGGAGAAAAGAAAGAGTAATGGAGACCAATTATACGTATTAAAAAACAAAACAAAAGAAAAACCCAAACCAGAGATTGCTTTATAATGTCAATGTATTTTTAAATGGTCTGCAGGTGGTATCTTGAATAAAAATATATGATTTTGACAGACCAGCTACCTCACTGTGCTTGGTACAGATGCATTCACCTTTTTGTGTATTTAGGGAAAAAAATAGAACTACTTTCCCAGAAACAGTGCTTCTAAATCAAATCAAACTTTCTGGAAGTAATATGTAATAATTCCTTCTTACACACACACAGTCAAGCATTGAAATGCATACACTGGGTAAAATAATTCAAAGTCACAGGCTCTGTCTCAAAACCATTGAGTAAACTATAAAGCTATACATCCCTCTGTTTCTTACACCATCCTCTTTACCTCATCTCAAACAAAGCAAGAATGATTCACTTTGTATTTGTATCTTAAATGCAAAGGTATCTGGTTGTTTTGTGCTTCCATATATTTGAAAGGGGAAGTATGGCAATATTTTTTTTAAAAAGTCTGTATTTTGTCCATATTTAAATGAGATGCAGTGATATTTTATAGACAGTATCTTCACTCTGTTGAATTGACAGTTTCTCAATTACAGTTGTTTTGAAAAAAACAAAACCAAAAAGAAACCAACCGAAAACCAACCAACCTGCAAGATCAGGAAAAGTTTACACATGGTTTCCTAACTTATGAAAAGAGAAATTTAAATGCACTTCATACACTTAAAAACTGAAGAAATAGACAACCATGGTTCTTAGTAGGTGTATACACCACATGCACAATCACATTCCTAATTAATTGCTCCCTGAATATATTTGATCATTTTTTGTCTCAAGAATATTAGGCCTAAGGTTCCATTTAGAAAAATGTCCTATTCTTGGCAGCAGCTAATCACAGATAATAAAATGGAAAATGCAGCAAAGTTGCTAATAGACTTCTATGGCATGAAACATCCAAAAAATACCAAATAGAGACATTAACTTTGTAAGTGATTGACTTAAGCCCTTAGGCTTAAAGGATTTTTTGAGGGCTATGAGGATTTGGAGATCTCTGTGATTATGTCTTCATTTTATCTAATGTGGCTTTAATTTATGATTTGGGAGTTTATTAATTAAATTTAATCTTGGAAGTTAACATGAATGTATCTTAAATACAATTTTGTTCCTTTTTTTTTTTTTTTTTTTACATTTCTACCAATGTAACAATACTCCTTTGATGCTGGAATACCTGTTATTCATTGATATAATACTGATTCTGTTATACAGTAGCTATAGCCATGGATCCCTAATTGATACTTTATTGCACTAAAAGACCTAAAAAATGCAATAAACTATTTTCCTTACTATCTAATAGGGCTGTGCATGCATAGTCTCACTGTGATTTTGTTTGCATTTTTTCAAGCAAGAAGCCATGTAATTTTTCTTCTTTTATTTTTCTTTTTATTTTTAAGGATGTTGTAGTTTACAAGAAACCAATGCTAAAATCTGGTGGATTTATTCTAACAAAAAGGCAATCTACACAAGTGAGAAAAAATAATTAGAGTGTGTATACAATCCCATAGCATAGAATAGGCCTTAGAACAATATTGGTTTAAACTGGTCCATTACCTTCTCTGAGAAAGAACGGATAAAAACACCCTTGTGTCTCATTGTCTCTGCTTATGGTCAGGCTTGCTTTGGTGCTTTAATATTTCATTAGTTGCTTTGTTTTGGAAGTGCGTTGTTTTTAACTGTAAGGCATCTGAATTGCTCAGCCCCCTGAACACCTCCTGGGAAAGGAGAGCACAAGCTCAGTTTTTGCTGTTATCATGATGTACTCAAAGCGAGTTAAAGCACGTTGTGGCATAGAAATTACACAGCAGAAATAAATATGTAAGGAGTACAAGACATTTATGTCTGTGCTCTGGCTACCTTGTTATTCCTTTAGGCATCTTGTTACTAAATGTAGCTGCCCTCAAGTTTTATAACCCAATTAATTTGGTAACCAGCTTCAAGTTATATGAACAGACACGCTTCATGTCACTGAGCATGAATGTTTTCAGTGGCCTTTGCCTAACTTAAGCAAATCTGGTTGTCCTGCTGGAACCTGGGACATGTATTTGTTGTTTCTGGAGTTGTATCTAGAATATGTACTCCCCAAGTTTGTTGTCATAGTTCCCATACAGGCATCTCAGGAGTAAAGGAGTTGATCCTTTGCCTTTTGGTTGGAATTTTTTAGAGGTCAGGTGCAGTCCTCTGTTTTAAGTGGCACTTTGCTTTCACTTTGTGTTTAACAAATAACTTTTTTGTGTGTATTTGCTTTCTGTTCTGTTTTAGGAAAAATAGGCTAAAATATCTGTTGTTCCATGCTGTCCAATATTCATTCATTTCAAGGACATACAGAAAAAACTTCACCCCAGACCCATTTCTAGCAGTGACCAGAGTTCTTGAAGTGACCTTGCCCTATGATTTTTACTAATCCAGTAGTGGCAGCTGCTGGCTGCATCTACCATCTGCCCTTTCCTGTAATAACCTGTTTATGATCTACTCAAGCAACATTTCTTCTTAAAAACAAGAGCTTGTACTAGGCAGTGCCTGTTGGAACCACCTGTTTCATTCTAGGCAAGAAAATAGTCCTGAGGAAAGGATAGAGCTTCTGTGTTGGGGATGGCCAGGGCAGTGCAGTTTAGGCATAAAGATAAGCTCAGACAGCCCTTGTCCTTAGTTTTGGAGAAGAGGCAGGTTCCCATATTTTCCAATAAAGAGGTTTGGTGTTGGGAGGAGGAGGCATTTTATCAAAATTTCACTGCGTCTTTTATCTACTTTAAAAGCTTGGAGAGGTTTTGGTTTTATTTTTTGTTTATTTGTTTGGTTTTTTCTGCTTGGATTTTTATTGTTTCTTTTCTTGTGAATCCTTTGTGTTTTCTTGACTGTATGTGCCTGTAGGAAATGAACATTGTTTGCTTTATTGGTAGGGCCTGAGTGAGGCTGCAGAATCTCCATAAAATGTGGCAAAACATTATCTAATCACTGATCAATATGACCTCAGTAACTAATGAAATTTTATGGAACAGAATTGTACTAAAACCTCATTATCCTTGGACCTGACGTAAGTAATTGAATATCCTGATTTGTTCTTGTGAGTGTCATACACCACAGGTAGGAGAAACTGTCAGTCTGCTCTAGAAAGGAATACTTGTAATCTGAAATGTGCATAAAGTGGTTTAACTAGAGGTACATCCTCTGCACTTACATTTCTCATTCTGTGAACTGAAATAGAATTAGACTGCTCCTTTTAAATACAGGGTTTTTTTTTTTAAAAAGTATCTTAAAAGCATGTAGGCTTTTAATGAAGCTTTTAAAGGTTATTTATCAACATGTTTACTTTTATTTGTTATGACCTGGCTTCAAAAAATTATTCTGCCTTGTCAAGTTTGTTGTCTGCCTCTGTAAACATCTTGAAATTATAAGATATTTTAGTCCATCTTTGGAATGGACTCACATATGGCACGTCACTCAGGACTACAGGGATATTTTCAAAGGGAATTACACATTTATTTGTAAGGGAGATCTAGCTGTCTAGGAGGTACAGAAAATGCCTGTTAGTTTCCATTCTCTCAACAAGCAAGTTTTATAAAAGAACTGCTCCCCTTGAGCAGTTAAAGAAGTTTAAAAAGGTTTGGAGAATGGCTCAGGGAAAGTTGTAGTCTTCAGGGTTTTACAACTGCATTTGCTTCTTAGACTTGAGGTTCTTAATTCATGGGATTTTTAACCCCGGGAAGTGTTCATGGTGACTCAAGGTTTTATTTCAACTGTTTTCCTTATGTGCCTGGCATTGCTCATTGCCCTACCCCAAAGATGATTGCAGGACTCTGTTATATTAACTCTCCTTCACATTCTCTACAGTCATTGATGGTAATGCAAGACAAAAATAGGCTGTAAAATCCATGCCAAAACTGAAAATGCCCCAAGATGAATGTCTTGGCAGAAGGATCTATCTTTTAGTTGGTCTACAGAAATGAAGATAAAAATAGGGCAAGGAAGGCAAGAGACCAGCACTGCTGAGGAGGGAACTGCTAAAGGAAAGAAGCAAATACATAGGCAGTGTAAAGTAGGACAGATAACCTGAGGAGAGTTTAGAGATGAAGTTCACTTGTGTAGGGATAAGGTGAGGAAGGCCAAGGCAAAGCTGGAATTGAACGTGGCAAGGGATGCAAAAATTAACAAGGGCTTCTACAGGAATGTCAGCCAGTCAAAGAAGGTGTGCCCCCAATAGAGAATGCTGGAAAAGTGGTAACAATGAAATGAGAAGTCTGGGGCACCCAACAACTTTTTTACCTCAGTCTTCAATGTCAGCTGCTCTTTCCAGACTTCTTGAGAGATGGGTCAGGAGGATGAGGACTTGGGGAGCAAAGTCCCTTTCACTGTAAATAAAAATCAGGCTCATACCGACTTGAGGACCCTAAATATAAGGCACCCAATGAGGTGTATTCCAGAACCCTAGGGAAATTGGCTGGTATAAGTTGCCAAGCCACTCTCCATGATATTTGAGAGGTCAGGACAGTCAGGTGAAGTCCCAGGTGACTGGAAGAAGAGCAATATTGTAGCCATCTGGAAGAAGGGCAGAAAGGAGGGCCCTGAGATCTACCAACATGGATTGCTGAATCCAGGTCTGGAGACACCGACAGAGGAATGACATGGATCTGTTGGAGCAAGTCCAGAAGAGGCCACCAAATGGTCAGAGGGGTGGAGAGCCTCTCCTATGAAGCCAGGCTGAGAAAATTCAGATTGATCAGTTTGGAAAAGAGCAGTTCAGTTTGGAAAACCTTCCAGCATTGTGGCCTTCCAGCATCTGAAGGAAGGCTACAAGAAAGATGGAGAGAGACTGTTTACAAGGGCACGTGATGACAGGACAAGACGTGGGTTTTAATTACATATTAGTAAAAAGTTTTTCTCTGTGAGGGTGGTGAGGCACTGCAATAGGTTATGGAACATTTCCTGTCCCTGGCAGTGTTCAGGGCCAGGCTGGATGAGGCTCTGAGCAACGTTGTCTAATGGGAGATGTCCTTTCCCATTCCAGGGAGGTTGGAGTTAGATTATCTTTAAGGTCTCTTCCAACCCAAGCCGTTCTATGGGTCTGTGATTCTTGTGTCTCTTTTACTTTTGCTCATCTTCCATGTGTGCCTGATGGTTTTTTGACAGTTGGTACTGTCCAAATTCCTTTTTTGTTTTAAAATACTTAACCACTTGCGTGTCACATTTTTCAGCTCTCCTTTATATTCTCTTTCTCTGTTTCACTTACCATGTTATGTCAAAAGGTTGTTCTTGGTGAGTGCTAAACAAACACTGAAGAAAAGATTATATGGTGGCTGTCTTTTGCAAGCAATGTGGTAAATTCTGTTTATTGTAGCTATGTTTGTGTTCCAAGCCATCAATTAGTATAAAAACTGCCAAAACTCATTTTTGCTTTAGAAATAATAATCCTGTTTCTGGGATTTTGCCTCTGTCTCTGGGTTTATATAAAGGTAACACAGAGCTAGTAAAATGCTTGCTGCTCACTGCCTATTGGGTTATCCTTACCTCTAAGTAATGGTGAGTCTCTCAGAATATAGGACCGTGAAGATGTATCTTGAAGGGTCTCATTTCTCATTACAAAATGAGAGATACTTTCAGTACCTCAGTTCAATTTTCTCTTGGCTTCATTTTCAGCTTTTGCAGGCTTTCTTTAATGCACTTGTGCTGCCAATTCCATGGCTGTTTAATATTTCGATTTATATCAGTATGAAAAAGTGGAATTTATCCTTTCATTATTCAGCACTTGTAAATATGATTATGTGCTTTGTTTCCATAGGGAGGGAAAAACTCTGTGCTGAAACTGTCCTTTTGGTGGTAACAGAAGTGTACAGATCTTACTGCATCGGTGAAAAACAATTCTGTACACCCTTTTTGTGTATACAGAATTGTTTAAAATGTGCATATGAATTAATGAAATTTTGTGTGTGTGCAAAAGGTATTATTTCACAGTCAAATAAATGATACTTCAAATAAATAATACTTTGCTGATAACACTGTTGTATGCTACTGATAATTTCATTCTGTTGATGGATTCCAAGGATAAAATGCTCTGTGATTTCTGAGCTGAAAATATTACATATTGGTGGCGCAGTCCCGAGACTGTCTACACAATGGAAGTTCTTATGATATCAAACTTTTGCTTCATCACCTTTTATTTTCTGTGTTTTTCAGAACTGTGTTCCAAAGTACAGCTTCAGGGATATTTATCTGTCCAAGGGCTCCCATTCACCTTCATAGGGATTGTGCACATTCAGTTTTCTTAGGGCAGTGATGGATTTTCAGTGTTCACATCCTTTGTAATAAATGAGTATTGCTGAATTTACACCTCTACTATAAATAGATTTCCTGGTAAATTAAACATTTTATCTGTTTTACAGATTACATTAGGTGGAAAAATTCATTGATTCCTTAAGTTTATGTTTATAGAAGAGAATAATTTATAAAAATATTTTTAGAGTAGGTGTTATAGATAGAAATCCTGGTACAGCTATTAATGGAAGGGTGTTTTTTAAATTGAATTTCAAGGGGGAAATACACCTTTCTAAATATATGTGAAGTTTCTGAAACAAATATTTTCTCAGTTGTATAGTTTCTGGCAACCTGCATTATAACTTAAGGATGAAGAGAGAATATATTTTTATCCATTTGGTTAGACAGAAATTCTGCTTGGTTTACTTCAGGCATCTGTTGTGCTAATAGACCAACTTCCATGATGTAGACAGTGTATATGAAGTCTGTTTCATAAATTGTGTAATGGGGAGACAAAGGAAGAGAGGGAAGACATGCAGATATTGAGTGCACATAGTGAGACCTGTGCACAGTCTGACAGGCTTTATATCATGATAACATATAAGCAATCCCTTAATATTAGTGGTTTTTTCCCTGTTCTTTTGAAGTTCCTGATATACATGTAGTGTTACCTTTGTATCATTAAACCAGTTTTCTTAGTCAGATTAATTTTGCATCATAGTTGTTTCTTTCTGGAAAATGTTTTCACACCACTTGCCAGTGTGTAAACAATAGCCATAGAAATCTACGTATTTAAGAAAAGTTTTGTTTTAAAGAATTTATGAATTCATACAGCTTTTGTGTCTTTGTTTGCTTTTTTTGGTTTGGTTTGTTTGGTTTTTTTAATTAGATGCGACTCTATCTTTGGGCACTTGCTGCCTCCTCACTGATGGGGCAGTGAAAGCAGTAGAAAAGACCTTGAGGCCGTTCAAGGGCTTCTCAGCAGTAACAAAAACATCTCTGTGTTAGCAACACTGTTTTCAGCTCAAATCCAAAGCATAATGCCATAGCTGCCACTGTGTAGAAAATTAACTCTATCCCAGCCTACATCATTAGAGATAGGAAGTCCCAACACCTGCAGCACTCCAGTTAAGCTAAATCCATGGTCAGAATGTGATGCAAGATCTGTGAAAATGTAGATTTTGCTGAAACTCCCTTCATTTTTCTTGGCTTTAGTGAAAATTTTGGGCACACTACACTCACTATTCTGAAGCTGGAATAGATGTCAGATATGAAACACAAACGGCTATTCAATCTGTAAAGGATTGATTTATGGTATGCAATTTATCCTTAAGGGAAGAATGTGTAGTGTTACTTAAGTGTCCATAGATCAGTGTAAAGCAGGCTCTCTGCATTTAAAAAATAAAAATTATTATTAGGAATTTCCCCATTAAATAGACATTATTTTTTATATACCATATCTATACAACACAGTTAGTGATGCTTTTTTCAGACATTTTAAGAACAACATGGATCACCACTGGGTATTTGGTTTTGCTTTAGCCTGACAGTAGATAGCATTTTTAGCCAATAATTCCTGCATCAAACAAGTAATGGCAGATCAGTAAGGAGTGCTCCTTCTGGGAGGGCACCAAATCTTGCTTCCAAGACTTGGAATGAAGACTGTATTACATTCTTGATAAGGTGATAGTTTCATAGTTCAACAGATATAGACTAATTTTTTATTTTAATCTGTTTGGCTTTGGTGTACAGACGCTGGATGTTAAAAATTTATTGTTTATCAGATAATGATTATTTTACAGTAAGGAATTACAGTAAGGGAGTTAATCTCAATTACATAGTCACTGGATGCACCTTATCTGCCTTCAGTTGGATCTGTATTGCACTGAGAAAGGGAGATAAAAATTGCTATCCATATATCACAGTTCTATAGTTGCATGTTGTGACCTTAAAATGTGCAATCACATTGTGTGGGTGCTGTTTAGGAACAGCTGTTTGTGACCAATTCAATTTCTTTAAGTGAGATAGATTACAGAAACAGCTGGCTATCACATTATTAGAGATTAAGTCTTAAAGACACTGCAATTAAAATAATTATGGTATTGTTTCTTTCTGGCTGCAGAAATGCTTCTGGGGCTATGGAGATTAGTCTTGTTCATAGTGCCTCTATATTTAGAAATGACTGACTTGTTTAAATAGTGAAAGAAAAATATGCAACTTCTGTATAGCTTTTTTAATGTTAATAGAATCATTACTTGAAATATTTTTTCTTCTTTGTTTCCTGTTTGACTGAGGAAGCCTGCCACCCTTGGAGCACTTTTAAAAGTCTGTGCTCTGGGCAAGTGTCGAGCCATTGAGGACCACAGTTCAGGAAGCTTTAACTCTTCTCTGCTTCCACTAAAGTGAATGAAACGCTGTACAGAATTTGGATTATATCGTGAGGTTGTCAGTGCTATCTTCGCCATCACATTGGTTTTAATTGATGTCAGACCTCAGGTACTTTCACTAACAGTCATGAGGAAACTTATCTTAGAGCTTACATAATCACTCAGCCACCATCCTCTGCTGTGCTGCTCATGGGGATTGAGTCATCCCCCCAAAATAACCCCGCAGAGATCACGTCTCTTGCATCCTCGGAATTCTTTGGGACAGCTGTGTTGTTCGATTTCTGAGTTTAAGTGAAAATATTAGACACACACCTCTCAGTGTGGATAGAGGCGGTTTTCTTTACAGCGCCAGGCAATTTACATTCCCCTTAGGAGCTTTGTCTTCGGCTCTATCTCTTGTTTTATTTTTGGTACAGCCCAAGACAGTCTGTAGCGTTCTTTGGAGGGAGAAGGTACAGGAAGAGTGCTTTCACTCTGGTTCCAGATAGCGAATAAATTATTTGATTGTTCCCTGGAGAGCAAAGCGGCGTGGCCTGCCAGTGAGCTCCAAGTCGCCCGCGGGACCTGGGGAGCGGGACCAGATGGGCTGGGAACCTGCCCAAGCCCTGGCTGCTCCGCCAGCCCGCCTGCTGCGCCCCAGCTCCGCCAGCATCCTGCTCCGAGACCGGCCCTAGGGCAAGCCAGCCTCTGAGCCTGCTTCTAACAGGATAAGGAGGCCCTTGGGTCTCCTGGCCATGCTTAGCACTTTCTGGAAGAGTAGGGGAGGGATAAATCATTTATAGAGGTGAGAGCTGCTGCTTCTCTGGACTGGTAGGAGAGGCTGGTTCTAAAGCCCTCGTCACTCGCAAGTGATGCTGAAAAGTGCTGCAATGTCGTGATTTCCTGTTGTTCTGAATTCTGATGTAGGGGTCTTATCAGATAGTCTGGAGAGGAAAGAGAAAGTAACAACGACAAAAATAATAATCTTGTGAGCAAAAGAGATGGCAAAGGCTTTTTGAATAACCGTCATGGTTTTTCAGACGCTAAATGTCAGCCTTCATTGTGTCTGTGTTGCCAGGCACATTTTAGCACATGTTGAGATTAGAGAGTGTTTGTTTGTTTGTAGCTCTGAACTGTGACAGAAATATGGGATCAATATTTAGCTAGTGCAACTGTAATTCCTCGTCTGATGAAAGTAAAATGATAGGAAATGAAAGATATTTTACTAACTGGAAATATTTTCCCTTGCCATCTAAAAGTCAGTTTTACACCAAGGCCCTTCTCACAGGGCTCTCCCATACGACCTCTGGTTGTGCCTGAGTTACCAAAGTGCTTTGGTTAGGTTGGAATGATGATGGATGTTCAGAGAGCCCACAGATGGTGGTCTGAAGATGTGTATCCACGTAGTCTGGCTACTCCTGTCTGGCTGCCCAGGTATTTCCTTCCCACAGCACACAGACTTTTGGAGATGGTTGTATTGGGTCCGGCTGAGGTGCTCATTTCCCACAGCAGCCCTCAAAGTGCTGTGCTTGGCTTTGGTCCCTAGAAAGGGGGACACACAACATACCCAGTGTTTTGGCTGCTGCTGAACAACACTGGCACACCATTGGGGATGTGTCTCAATGTTCCCCCCCCCCCCCCCCCCCCATATCAAGGGGCTGGTGGGCAAGACCCTACACAACTAGGCCAGCTGATGCCAAATTAATCAAAGGGATATTCCATACCATATGGCATCAGCTCAGATATAAAAGATGGGAGAGGGAAGATAAATGGGGGAGTGTTTTGTTATTTACAATGTTTGCCTTCTGAAGCAACCACTCTGCATGTGAAAGCCCTGCTTCCCAGGAAGTGTCTGAACATTGCTTGCTGATGGAAAGTAGAGAAGAAACTTTTTTTTACTCTTTGCTTATAGGCATGCAAGATTTTGCTCTTGCTTTAGTAAACTGTTTTTTCTCCAACTAGGAGTTGTTTTCCATCTTATTTTCTCTCCTGTCCAGCTGGGAAGGGGAGTGGTTGACTGGCTTGGAGGGCATCTGGTGTCCAGCCAAGGTCAACACACCAGAACAGTGTATGCAAAATAGATAAAGTAACAGGTTAAATAACTGTGGCTTCAAGTCAAATGATTCAACGCCAAATTTTCAGAAAGTGCACTCAAAAAGAGTGGAGGCAGTATTTAATGATGGAGTCAAAGCACATGGGAAACAAATGCTGGTTCCACAAGTCACTACAAAATTGCATGGGAATGCAGTAGTAGGGCTATTCTTAAAGTTCTGCTGCTATTTCTGAAGATAGGGAACAGTTTTGCTCCAATTAGGCTAAAATGAAGTTGATGCCTAAGACAGTATGGCAAAAACTGTGGATATGTTCTGTAATTATCCAAGGATAGTCATATTTAATAATTATTGAAGTAAACAGTGGAAAATATTTGAAGTGCTCCTGTGCAAGAAGCCACATAACATATGGCAGTCATCACCAAGGCACAGTTAAATGACTGTAGGAGGACTGTGAACGACACATTTCGTGTCCTTCTAGGATAACATATTTTCTTTATACATATTCAGTCCTTTGGGTTTTTATGGGATTTGGAGCCTGAATGTCAAGTGTGGAGTGAGCAGTGAAAAGTGTTAGAGGCCGAAGGGTGCAGAGGCATCATTTGCCATGAAGTGTTCTGAGGATTGTTAGCACCAACATGGGTAAGCTGGAGTGTAGCACATCTGTGCTGTACAGTGGGTTCATGGGGGGAAAACCTCAGTGTTAATGCAGGCCCCAACTGATATATATGCATGCTTCAACACAGAAAAAGTTAGACTGAACATGGCACTGCCTAGCTGTGATCAAGGACCACATAAGTTTGCTGTGTCTTTTCCATCCTACTATAGAGCATGCAGAAGCATTCTGTAAGAATGTAATAAATCTGAAGCTATTCAGGATCCTTGAAGGAGCTTGGGTATCCAGCTAATAGCCTATGTAAACTAGATGTTCATTGCTTCAGTATTACTGCTTTTATTGCTTTTATTGACATTTGTCCTTGCTGAATTTTTTTAAGCTAGTAAGTGTGCGATAGTTACAGAATGGCTTTGAGTATAAACAGAAAAGCTGCAATATTTATACCAAAACTGCAGTTAAATATAACAGGCCTTTATGTTGTCTCTCTTTCCACCAGTTGATCTCCGTCACCATTGCTTCCAGTGGATTTACAGTTGTCTTGCCTTTCACTACTTACCCATCTCACCCACTCATGCACCTCTTTTAACCTGCTTCAAATCCCAACCTGCTGTGGCCTCATTCCCTCTCCAGGCAGGTACTTGTCTCCTGCTGAGGTGGTGTGTGTGCTGAACAGCCCACTGACCCTGGCAGTGACCTCAGTGGTGATGTACAGTCGCTGTGAGCAGCATCTCCTGCCTGGTTTTCTGACCCTGAATAAACCGAAGGTCAGATAAAAACTTAGGCACCCCTTTAGGCACCAAAAAGTCTTTCAGCAAAAATTTTCATTTTGTCTCATATGCATATAGCTTTTAAGAAGAGAATTTTTTAGAGCTGTAAAACACAGCCTGTTTCCTCAGAGAGCCTAGATGCAGGGATCTGAAGAAAATCTCTTTTTGATTATTTGGTAGTCTATTGTGACACAGGGAAGACTCAGTTTAAAATGGGAATCATATCATCTGCTCAAAAGAAAAGAAAACATGAATGAAAACGCAAGGGAGCAGCACTTCACCTACCTTAAAAACGTGAATAGTCCTCTCTTGTTGGGTTCACCTCATTACAGATTGAGTTTATATTCTTTTTGATTTATGTTGGTTACTTTGGAAATAGACTTTTATGTATTGCCTTCCTTTTAGACAGAAGTCTTTGCTCCACTGGGTAAAACTTGAATTATATTTTTCTGCAAATGCTGACAAGAAGTAGTTCATACTCGGGTGAGCCATTTTGCTCTTTATCCTTGATATCACGGTGTTCTTGTAAACCTGAAATACTATTTTAGAGCATGCTTATAATAAAGGAAGAAGTGCTCAGAACTCTTCCTGCAGTGACCTGTTGCCTTTGGCAAACCTTATTTAAAAAGGCTGTGAACACCTTTCTTGAGAGGCTCTCTGTTCGTTCAAAAGAACATGTTAAATAAGATGTGATGCTACTCATTTTTTGGCAGAACTCTCTTTAGATGTTCCTGGTGTTGAAAGGGTTTTCCTGCTTTAATAATTTGCAGCTTTTGAGGGTTTTTCTCATCTCAGTTAGATGGAATGTCTGACATAATTTTTTTAACCAGCTGGTTGGTTAGAATAAAGAAAAAAGCATTTTGTTTTCAACCTTTAATTTTAAACTGTTGTATAAACAGAAAAAGCTAAATCTGACTGTTTTAAAGTTAAAATATTCCTGTTTTGTTTTAACTCTTCAAACAGAACATTTTGACAAAACTGTTCCCTTTTCCTTGAAATCTAAATGTTAATTGTAGCACACAGAACAAAAGGTTCTCAAGAAGAGTTTTAGTTTAGACTGTCTGATTTAAGTTAGGGTAATCTATGCTGGGAATTTCTGGTGATGGGGTACTAAGCAAGGCATAAGTAATTCTAGTTTAACAGGTTTGGCACTATGTGTGGCAGTGATTTCAGAGAAGCCTTCTCAAGATGTGCCTCTGGAACCACAGCCAGGTAATTACTTATTCCTTGCTTAGGAATAGTGCTTAGGGTACAAGACAAGGAATAAACAATAGTTGAACTCCTGGGTATAGGGCAGCTAGAAAACTTGTTTCAATTCCATGTTGTAGGTCTACTTTTTATAAATTAATGGAGATCAGGGCCAAGCAAAAATAAATCAAGGAAACCCAAAAGACTTCTGAAAATTACTTCTAGTAATTATCACTGAGCATTCTCCGCATCACAACAGAGAATTTAACAATACGAATACAGAAGTAAATTCTATTAAAGTCTTTCTGTTGTAGCATTCAGTAACCATAGTAATGATCAGAGTATGAATTCCCTCATCATTATAGTACACTATACTGGCAGTAGCATGATAGTAGATGTTGGCAGCTGCTCTTCAAACATGCAGCAGATAAGCAGGGAGCTGGTGAAGGTTAGTTATTCTATAGCTAATAGCATTGCCAAGTCACTGAGCTTTGTGCTGTGACTCATGAGGTATGGCAGTGATTTCAGGGAAGTCTTTTCAGTCTCCTCAAGACATGTTTCTGGAACCATAGCACAATAGATACAGAAGCAGCATATGTCCAAGAGGGAGGCAGTAGGTTGCCATAGTGAATGTAAATCCTGAACTGGTGTTTGTCCTCAACTAAGCTGCTTTAATGTTTTTACTCACTATAGAAGTTCTATATGTCTTTCTAGAAACAAAAATTACAGCATGATTGTTCTTTGTCTTCATATTAAATCCTATTTTAAAGACTCTATATTCTGTGGATTTTGACCATTCTTGTGTATTGGGATGAATTTTTTGTGTATTTTTTTTCCACTGACTGAGCTGTGTGATTTCCAGCGCATTTAATGATGCAGATCTTTAGCTCTGATAGAAAAGAACATGGAACAGCTGTCACCACATAGCTGGGTCTGCGCTCCCTGGTTCCTGCCAAGACCAGAAGAACAAAACTGCTGAGTTTATGCCTGTTACCCATGACCCAGATGAGGTTAAAAGTGCTGCCAGTGATTGTGCTAGTAGCAGGGACCTGAGGTGACAAAGGAGTTGTCATAGAAACTCCAAGGGATGAAAATTCTAACTTTGTTTTTCACACTCAAATTTAAATTTCTGATCAGGCTTCCTGGTTAGATGTGACCTTTGGAACAACCTCTCTCTGTTTTACTGTACAGGGGTTGTTTCATATCTCCTGTTATCTTGTTCCGCCTTTGAATTGTGGGTTACCTGGTGAATGCTGCTGTCAAGGTTCCCTGAAAATGTCACAAACAAAAGAAAGAAAAATACCTTGGCTAATGACTGGTGCCTGCACATCCTGCCTTCCTGCCTTTTAATCGTCCTTGTGTCTCTATGTCTATCGGGTTTTATGTAAAAATGTTTCTGAAAACCAAGTACTTGACTAGGAAAAGAGTAAGACAGCACATTTTTTTCCATAGTTTTGTAAATTTATCATGTGTGTTGCTTTTCCAATGTGAAGGTTTGGGGTTTAGAGGAGAGAGAGCATTACTACCAGAGAAACAGAAATGCTATTTCAGTTTTGAAATACCTTGGTGTGGTTCAACCTCAGTTGTTCCCACAACCTCACATCCAGCTTCATGGAAACTGATAAGCATTCAAATAAAACACAAATACAGATTCTATTATTTAATACCCTTCCTTGAGTCTCTCATTTGGTTTCAGGGGTTCTGTGTCAAGGGGTCTATATTTTTTGTTCTTGTATTCTTTTTGTTTTTTGATTTTTAATAAAATATTTATCCTTCTTTGTTCTTTAATCCAAGAGTAAATCTAAATAATTTTATCTTGAGGCACTTGTCTGACAAGGCATTCATGTCCCACTTTTTACTGGGCTGTTTTAAAATCTTACCCGTAAAGAATCCAAGTATTTACTACAGTTAGGCTTTCTTTGTTTTGTTCCGGTGTGGTACTGAAGGCTTTCTGGCTTTGAGGGATTTGTCAAGGTTAAATAAAGGAAGAGTGATTTTCAGGCGTTATGTTGCACTGTTTCTGAAGACACTGTGTGGATGTTTTTGTTTGTCATCTTTGTAACTGCTTTTGAAATCTCTCTTCTCCTTTGTCCTGAGCAGGTGTATTAAAAGGCTGAGTTAAACTTCATTACAATGAATTACTGGCAAGATGGAATATTGGAAGCAAGAATAAATTAAAAGAATAATCTCAATGTGTCTTAGGATAATGTTCACCTTGTAAAATTTTGCTTCTCTTTTGTCACTTTAAACTGATTGAATGTAGTGGTTACAAAAGCTCCCTTAAACATTCAAGCCTGGTGAAATCATTTGAGAGTGCTAGCTTGAAGAATTTGGTTATGAAAATGAATGACATTCTACAGATGGACAAAAAGATTTTGTGATGCAGATGTTCTTCTTTCACTGCCTTTCACTGTTGTCTCTGCTGTATTTCAAGGGTACAGATGATAAAGAAATTTTGCTCTGTACTGGATAGCACTGGGCTGTCTTCAGTCTTCTGGGGAAATGGAAATCTCTTCTTTCAGTAGAGGGATGTTTGATGCTGTGAATGCAAGTGGTGAATGCAAGTGGGAGTCTAAAATTACTAATGGGAATCTTCTGTGAATTACCCATATTGATGTAGACATGAGCTAAATCACATATCCTTAAAACTGTGACTTGACATAGATTCTCAGAGGAATGTGCGCACAGCTGCATAAAATGCCTGGAAAAGAAAGATTTCGCTAGGATGCAGAAAGAAAAGTAGGGTGGAAGTAGGGGTGGTAGAATGATTTAACTCACCTCAGTGCCTTACACCCTGCAGGCTCTTCATAGAAACAGTTGTAAAATAGAAGTATCAAAACTAATATTGTAGATGGTACTGTAGAGTTGAAACCTGGAAATCATTTAGTCTCAAAGAAATTTTGAGTTCTTCTGTGTTAACCCAAAGCAACAAAATATTCTGAGTTAGCCAGCCTCAGTTGAAGATCTGTATATAGCAAGCTGCCTCAGAAGCTTTTTGTTTTCTCTTGATCCCACTAAAGCTGAAAATGGAATGAAAACAGATGTTATTTTTTATTTAAGCTTTTAATATGTACTCCCGAGATGCAAAGAAAGATAAGAATTAAGAAAAAAAGGAAGAGATTGGGACTGCCCAGGAGATTTGTTTGAGTTTTGGGATTTACTGATTCACAGATACAAACATAGTTGTAATTGTCAGCTGTGTCAACTGATGATCTCTATTTTGAGGACTCTAAATTAACACCTCACTCACATTTTTCATATGAGAAGCTTTGTAAATAAATATTTTTGTCCATATTTTCCTGAGCAACATGAACATTTTGAAAAGCTTTTGAAATAGCCTCCAGCTATTTGAGCTTCACAGCCCAGATTAAAAATATTTGGTTTTTTTTCCTTCTCCTCTGTGTAAAGGTTATTTTGCCAACGTTTTGAAATTAGGTGAGTCCATTGCCTCTTTCTTTAAAATAAACTTGTCTAAAGAATCTCTGTTTTATTCACAGATTTTTAAGTTCTTAATCAAAATATTTTCTCTGTCTGACCAATACCCAGTTATTTTCAAAACAGATATCAAAGTCTGAGTACAGATCAAGGTTCTTTCCAATTTTTAAACCTGACTTTTGTTGGAGTATGGCTAAAACTGGTATCAAGGTCATCATAAGTAAAACTTCTGCAGTTCTCATAAACTTTATGGATTTCTTCTTGGAATAGCTTTCCCATTATTATAAATTCAGTTTTGATAGCAAATTGGCAGTTTGTGGAAGTTTCCTTTTCTAGATCACCAGCTCTGATCTGTCTTTTCAGTGTTTATAGGAAGGTAAAATGTGGCAAAAGTCAGCGTGTAAAATATTTCAATCTTGTTAAAAGATTAAAAATTTAAAATATAATTTTGTTTGTTTTTGAGAAACTGTTTAATGTTATGAATTTCTGGCATGCCTAGAATTCTTCCTTGAGTTTTTTAATTTCAATTAGCTTGTGTTTCTAGCTAACACTAGAAAAATAAATGAGTCAGATGAGTGTGCTTGTGGCAATGAGTCAAGATTACTGTCTAGAATGCAGGCTCAAGAGAACAGGAGGATAGTGGTGATTTCAAAATGGTTATTAATGTGTTAATGAGTGACACTCACAACTCATTTCATCTAAATCAAGAAAGACCTGTCAGATAGTAATGCATTTTTGGTTTTATGCCACTTGGGCAGAATTAGACATGCTAGTAGCAATGTGCTCTTCATGCCTCCCATATTCTTTTTATGATATTTCATTTTTTATAGAGAACTGAAAATTGGGGCAAAAAACATTACATGCTGCTGTAAATGATTGATTTCTTGGTCTTGAAAATCCAGAAGTGATCATTTGTCAATTTATATGACTCAAAAGTGCAAAAGTAGCTGAATTTGCAAGTTGCATTTTAATATAGCTGCCATTTTGTATGGCACTCAGGTCCCTTTAAATAATACCTTTCCTTTTGGTACTGAATGGAAGAATCCAGTAAATTCTGTATTTGCAGAGTTATCCTGAAAAATGAATACATTAATATATACATTTGAACATGTGAGTGAATATAGTTGTGAGCTTCTATGTAATGGGCATAGCAGTGTATTCTTTAATATACAAATAAGAATACAGATGAATTTTTGGGTTTTTTCCTCAAAACTATCAAAAAGACTATTTCAAAATATAAGACTGCATGAATACATAGCTCGTCTCTTGTATTTATACAAGCTCTACAATTAATCCACACGCACTGAATTTCACTTTGCAGTAGTTAATTTCTTCACTGAAGACTGATACATGTAAATGTGAGGGGTATTTTCCACTTCCAAAGTGTGTTATCAGGAAAGCAAAATCTCTTTTTTTAGAAATATAGCTTATAGAGACACATATTTTTTTTGTATTGGTAAAACTCAATATGAAAATATTTTCCTGCATCTGACATCTGCTTATGTTATGATAGCATAAGTAGAAGTGGATTTGCTTTTACTTACTTGAATGGAGGTGTGGAATCTTCATGCTTTTAGGTGAAAACTTCACTCAGGAAGGCTTTGAGCAAATTAGCTTATGTTGAAGTTGGATCTGACATAGTATCTGTCCCAGCTTTGAGTAAAGGTTTCCTAATCCTTCAGACTCTCCCTTCTAACCTTTGTATGACTGTTGAAAAAAGAAAAAAAGGGAATAAAAAGCAAAAAAAAAAAATTCTTATAAAAAGCTTGAAAGCTTGCTCTGTGTTTACATTCAAGAGATTTTAGCTTCTTTGATGCCCTTTTGTGGGCAAACATACAGATCCTTGGGTTTAAAATGTACTGCAAAAGAAAGTGCATATTATTGTCTCTAAGTCAGTTATTTTGTGATAGTTTTCTAAGAAAATAAGTCTTGCCTTTGGTGACACTAGGCAAGCGTAATCTCTTTGTAAAAAATAAAATTCTTGAAATTAAATCACTCTTGATTTCCATCTATGCAGCCATCCAAGATACCATATAGAAAACTGTGTTGCACTGTCTCAGGGATTTATTCCTATTTCTGTGGTGCTAGAAATAAAATTCTGAAAGAAGATGGTTTGTCCAGGTAATATAGGAAGTCTCTGAAAAACAACTGTAAATTTTATCTCAATAAAGTTTTCAGTGTGGTGAATTAGTGGCCAAACATGCTGCATAGGAACACAGAATGCATTGAAAATGTTTCCTGATGTTTTTGTGGTTAGAACAAACATGTAATACACTCTCAACATTTAGCTGAGACTGTATAAGACATGTTTGGAGCTCGTCATTGCAAAGATTTCAAAAGATGTGGCCTCAGGTGTCTGTGGGCAGGTAGTGGGAGACGTACAACAAGATTTTATTCTTTAAAAGCTGCGGGGGAGCAAAAAAGTACCTTGATAGATAGAGCTTAACAAAAAGAGAGGGGCAAAAAAGCCTGAACTCCTTTGTCAAAATAGGAGTTGAAGGAAGCACAGTCTGTGGGAAAATGTCATCAGAGTGCTTACTAGAGTCGCCAGCCTTTGTGTGTTTTGAATCTGGGTCCTGGAGAATTAAACAGGTCTAAGTTACTCTTCTGTGTCACTTGAAGTAGATAAATGACTCTCTGATGCGAAAAACTAAGTGCCCCCGAGAGATGGGAGGCGTGGAGGCAGGGATCCTGCAGAGGGTAATCTTCAGATAACCCTGCTGGAAGATGCTGTGTTGACAAAGGAGGACAGCAGGTATATTGGCAGTATTCTGTTGAAGTGGAAAACCACGTCAGTGGATGCAGAAACTCATTTTTCTGCAGGTTAAGTTGGAGACATGGAGACATACAAATAATGTCACAGATTCAAGCTCACTTGAACTGTCAGCAAAGGTCAGCGTGTGCACAACTGTGATGCTGTTAGTGAAGCATTTGTGAAGCTGATTCCAGCTGATGGGGAGAGGTGGCCTGAAGAGGTAGGAGTGTTCTTACAAGGTGCATGTTTCAGTGCCATGAGCTGCTCAGATCCTGCATACAGTACTGCCCAGAGAGTATAAGATAGAAAGAAATGAAATTTATGTAAAAAGGACAAAATAATGGTATTGACAAATTCCAGTTAAATAGGTCATGTAGGAAGACACATATCTCAAACCAAGTGTAATGTGCTGACATATGACCTTTGATTAGAGGAAATCACAAGGAGAAATCTCAGACCATTTACTATTTCATATGATGACAGGAAAGAAATTGCATGCTGCATTTAGGTAAAATGAACAGTTGGCACAAAGTCTGCTGAGACTGAAGCTATGTTCTCTTTTTAAGTGTGTCTATTTAAGGCTATGGTACAAGGTAATTGTCTGTGCACATTGTATCTGTTATTAGGAAAGGTCTCTGTTAATGGAAACTTGCAGGCTTCTGATTCAGCATTTCACTTTTCCCTTAGGAATTCCGTTATATTGATGTATTAATGATAGAAAATAATAATTAGTGGAAATGTCCTTGTGAACATTTAAAAATAAAGAACTAGAGAGTCCATTTGTTACTGTGTGTACACTTCTTGATGAAGAGATATATGCTCAAGTTATTACTTCTACAAGACAAATCTCTGAAATTCAAGAAAAGCAATGATGCATTGCAGATAAAGTGCATAAATATAATGGAATTGCCAAAACTATATTCAGGAGATATTGTCCTTAATATAAAACTCTATTAATTCAGCAAATGAATAGAGGGTTGTACTCACTTCATTGAGCAGGAGGCAAAATTGCAGAAAAAAGTCATTGTGAAACTGGGTCATTGTAGTCTTATGAAGATTAAAAATGAACAATAGAGCTGAATTAAAAAGAACCTTAGTTTCAGATTATGATATTTACATCTTAATTTTTGCTTCAGCTCCTCATTTCTGACTACCTGACAACAGGGAGTTAAGAGACATGAAGATGTCTTGAGACAGGATTTCTGAAATAAGTTAGAGGTCAGTGGAAAATACGGATGGTGTGATTTAAATAAAAAAACCAAAAACCTGGACCTTGAGACAATTGAAACTTTATTAGTGCTTTTTTACTAACTTTGGAAGCTGTTAATCATAGTGGACAAAATCACAGACTAGAATCACTCAGATTGGAAAAGACCTTCAAGATCGAGGCCAGCTATGCATGCAGCACTGTCAAGTCCACCTCTAAACCATGTCCTTAAGTGCCATATCTGGACATCTCTAAAATGCCTTTAGGGATGGTGACTCAACCACTTCCCTGGGCAGCCTCTTCCAATGCTTAGCAATCCTTTTGGGGAAGAAATTTCTCTTAATATCCAATGTAAACCTCCCCTGGTGCAACTAAAATCTTCCCTCTTGAAACTGAAGGCTGGAATGAGAGAAGTAACTGGAAAGTATTTAAGTAGTGAAGGTAATTAGGAGGGGAATTGCAGAAACAACAAAGCCAGTGCGTTACCTGCTGCTTTCTGTGCAGTCATATTTGGTGCCAGAGCTCGGCTGGCTGCACGTTAGTCCAGCACATTAGTCTCATCTTCCCAATTCTGTTCACTAATATTTAGAAACCCAGATACAGGCAGATAAAAGCGAGACAAGAGAAAACTCCCAGGGCAGGGAAAATGGGTGTTTTATTAAAGGAGACCCAAGAGGATATTCCTGCACTCTGCAGCAGTCCCTGCCTGAGGGTGCCTGTGTGGAGCCGGTCGGGGTTGGGCAGCTCTGCCCTCTCCCAGCCATGTCCATCGGCTGTGCTGTGTTGGGTCAGCTCTGAGCCACAGGCATTGAGCTTTTTTGGGGTACCTGTGTCAAGTGTAGGTCTCTGTGTGTTGGTGAGTCAGGAGCTGCTTACTGGGTTCGCTATTCAGCACTTGGGTAGAGGCTATGTTTAAAAATATATCAAATAACTTCAGAGAAGCAGGGTTTAAACAAGCCAGTTTTGGCACAAGAAAAGATTTATTGAAAACTTAGGAAGAAAAAAAAAGTGGGAGAGTGCAGTTCTGAAACATTTTTTTAATGAGGGAAGGAACAAAAGGCAGTTCAAGATGTGTTTGTACAATAGTCTTGGGCACACGATGTGACTCTTGGGGATGGTCAGGGGCAGAAGTTGGACTCAATGATCCTTGTGCATCCCTTCCAACTCAGAATATTCTGTGATTCTGTGAAAAGCTCAAGCTTTTGAAGTGGTGCTTGGGATAAGAAGAAGTTGGACTTGATGTTATTACAGTGGCTCCCTTCCATCCCTGTGACCTTTGCAACCTATGTGTGAAGACACACTGTGCACAATGAATACTGGAGCAACTGGAGCTGATAATATAAATCATTAGTATTTCACTGCCTCTGTGGTAGCTGGAGAGAGTTTGTTCCAGAGAGCCCAGCTGTGGGAGTGTAGCTGTTCTGCCCAGTTGTGGATGTGGAGGCACCTAAATGTAAGGTATGAAAGGACAGGTAGCTTTTACTTAAAATTCTTTTTCTGCATAACTGATCTCAGAAGTGAGGGACTTTTTAAAAGTCATCCAAATTTCAAAACCTTTCTGATTGAAACAATAGATTATGATTTTGTAAGCAATCATAATTGCTCAACATAATTGCTCAACAAGCATTTTGTTGCCTAAATGCTAATTATTTTACCTGTTTGCTGACTCTGCACCTAGCTGCCAGACAAGATGCTCGGTGGATTGTGGGTTTCACTGTTCCTTCTTCTCCAAGAGGTGATGAAGTGCTGGTTTATATGGAGGTAGATGTTTCAGGCATTGGAACTGCTGTCTGAAGAGTTTGTGAGAGCAGTGCTAAAGAAGAGAAAATGTGAAATAAAGATCCTTTTCTAGGATGTTTCCTGCTTTACAGAGGAAGATTGTAGGGAGTGCCGGGTGTGTTTTCTATTAACAGAGCTGTGCTTTAGCTTCTCATATTTTTCTGTGCCTGTTGTCCTGAACAACAATACCCATTTTTCAGTTTAATGAGCACTAAAACTCCTGCCAGTTTTGTTTAAAAGAAAGAAAATCTTTAAAATATATTTCTTGTAAGTAGTGCAGATTCCATATGAGTCACTTTATGTTGACAAACTTTTCTCTTTGAGTGTGGATGGGTAAATGTTTTATGCACTTAGCTCTTCATTATTTGAATACAAGTTTCTACTTCAGTTTTTTAAGTTCTCTTCCTCTTTTGTTTTTCCCCATGCTAAATGGAAGATATGTACAGCTGCCTTTTAATATAATTATCTGGACTTACAGTACCACTGTGCTTCCAGATACATATACTCATAAAAACATATTACATGTTATAATTTTCAAGAGAAAAAAAGGGAATTTTGAGGATGTTACGGTGTTCCTTTTAGACAAAGAAAATAGCTCTCCTCAACCTGATTCCATAATGGTGTTATGGTAATCTGATCATCAGACTGCCAAGGGAAAAGAGTCTTACAGAACCATGTTATGTGGGAACTAATGAGTGAGAAACTTCAGGGGATTTAGTTGCTCTTACAATTACAGGTAATTACAATGAATGAATTAATTACAATTAATTAGCTACATAATTGGGATTCACGGACATGACAGTAATACGGTTATTTGTAAAACAAGCACACAAAGCAGTCTTCTCCCCAAATCCATTTTAAAATCTGAAAATTATTTAGTTGCCATTATTAAGATTATACCCAGGCTTAATTTCTACTTTTAATCTCCAGTGTCCTCAAAGTATTAGAGGCTTTTTGATACGCTGTGATCTCCCCCACTCTAAGATTAGAAAAAAGCCATCATGCTCATTTTGTGTTTATGTAAGGCCACAGGTGCTCATAATAAGCTGGATATTTCCTTGTTTCTAGTTCTTTGGTGAAGGCAGATAAACAGAACAGAGCTCAATTACAAAGGAGTTGAATGCGGTTTATCTTACTGAATTCACTCACTGAAGATTTCGTTGGAGAGGGTTCACACCTTAATTCATTGTGTGAATTCTTTCAGAATACCAGGAAATAAAAATAATATAACATCAGGGATAGCTTTGGATGGAGTGATTTGGACAGTAAGAGGTGAGAGGTCTCAAGAAAACTTTTTGTTCTATATATGATTTATACATGGTTTGTCTTCTTAAATACAATTAGAAAGTAACAAGTGTTGTCTAAATTTGCCTTCTTAGACTTCAGTATTTACAATTCACAACATTCTCCTTAGGTGTCTGTGAGGAACTGTGATGTTATTGCACTGTAGTACAGAATTCTCTAGTGGCTTTACAATGCTAAACCTGTTTCTTACCAGACTACTTCTACAGTTTCCAGTTACAATATCAATAGCATTTAAGCCTGTTTCTACTGCTGAGTAGTTACCCCAAGCTGATAATTAAATACCAAATGTGAGTTTCAGCATACTGAATTTGCCTATTGATCCTATTAAAAGGATATAAACATTGACTAAAAAACTAAGTACAGTGTTGACTAATTAACTTTTGGAACAATTTCCTGTCTTGTGCTGCTAAAGAATATCCACAGGTTTTTAATAGTAGCTCACTGGTTTATTAATGAGAGCCATTTTCCCCCTTGATTTTCTTTGTCATTGAATCAGAGAATGGTTTAGGTTGGAGGAGATCTTTAAAGACCATCTAGTCTTTCTGCCATAGGTAGAGGCACTGTCCACTAGACCAGGTACTCAAAGCCCATTTCAAACTGGCCTTCAGCCTTACCCAGGGACCTTGCAAGCCTCACCCTCCTCAGGGCATGTGGCAACTGCTGCTGCTGCTGGCACTGGCTTCCTGCTGCTTCTCAAACTAATGCTTTTCTCTGCTAACTCTGTTGAACAGCTGGAAGTTCATAATAAGGTCCAGCTAGAAGAATGTAACTTCTAAAGTCAGCAATAATATGACATTGTTATTAATAACAACTCATTCCCAAAGGTGTCCCTGCTCCTCTTCCAACAAAGAGAAAACTTTCAAAAATACATTTATTTCCAGATTTATCAACCAATTCTTTGTCATAACTGTATATTACTCTCATTTAAGAAGAAAAATAAAAACTACGAATCTTTGTGGGAAAGAAAAAGTGGCTGTAAATAATAATGTCTTTTCTAGTGAAGGACACCAGGTATTTTCTGCTTTTACATTTGCTGGTACTCATCCTCGTATATAATGAGAAATTTCTAGAGGGAAATAATTTTGTTTAGGGTATTTTATCATGGTGATTGTCAAAGAATTTTTTTCTCCCTTTTATTGTAAAAATTCAATAAGAAGGATGTTAAAAAACAACCACTTTCTCATGAGTCTGTAGTCTGAAACTCAAATATTATGTTGCCAAATGCTGGCTGAGGGTCTTTAATCTTTTATAGATCAGAGTGGCTTTTTGTTTCTCCCATTAAAACAAGCTCCCTAGAATGAGATGAAATGTGTTAAATGCTTCAAGTGGAGATCATGCATCTGTGTTACACATGCAGCGCCCAAAAAAAGTGAAATTTTTGTGTTTACATCTATACTGAGTACGCTATGATATGTCACAAGAAACTAATTTCAATACTCAGTTTTTTATCTTGCCTCTGGGAGCTTGGATTGTGGTTCACCATGCTCATTAATTTCTGGTGCTTTTATGGTTCCTTCAGCCCAGTGGAGCTTAGTGGTTGAGCAGTGCTTTGTGAAATACTGTTTGTTGTTTCAAAGCCAAACTTCTGATTTGTATTAAAAAAATAATAAGCAGGGTAGTAAAAGCAGAATATGAAAATAAGGCTATTTCTTGAGCTATGATACTACTATTTGGATAAAAATATTTTTCAGCATTTATATTTAATGCTCTGAAAAAAAAAGAAAAACAAAACTTGGAAGTTAAATGTAAGCAAGGATCTCACAACTGAAGTCATGGCATCTGTTCAACACAGTTTTAGACTTTAAATTATGGATTTCTCTTTTTTTTCTTGCTTAGATTTGCCCCTGTAGAGAAAATTGTTGCAACTTCATCCAGCTGTTATTCCAGAAATGGATAAATAATGTCCTTCCCATTTGTTGAGCAAATGCCAAATTTGCAGAGATCTGGGCTCATTTCACAGTGTATGTTAATCTGCAAAGAACTATTTTGACTTCTATTACCAAATAAATGTTTTTTATTAACGTAAATGAAATTTTTTTTTGTTCACACAACAATGCTTTGGCAATTCTATCGGTTGTATACTTCTCCTAAGTTACAGTTCACAGGTGTTGCCTTACTGGAAAGAGATAAAAAGGGTTTTGCTGCAGATCACATGGGAAGTTTGTGTAGCAGTAGGAAATGGAAAGCAGATCTCTGGATTAAAACTCCTTGTGCTGTGCAGTAACCCTTCCTGTGTAAGAATGAAGGATGCCAGAAGGGATGTAGTACCTACAGGCAAAGCGGATTATTTGATGTATTAAAAAAACCCCATCAGTTTCAGAAAATAAGACTTGGAATTTACCTCTGCAAAGATTATCTCAGGTATTTGCCCCCTATTGTTAGTCTCTGAGTTTATCTTCTGGCATCAAGTAATATCTATTGAAGATTTTATCTCAAGATGTCAGTAGTGCTTGTCTCATGTTTTAAAGATTAACCAGCTCAAATCCCTGAATATATTTGTCATGTTAATTTTTTTTGAGCCATGTAAAATTGCTAAATTTTGTTCCAAGTATTTTTTCAACTTATTTTGTCAAAATGTAGGAAGACAAATTCTTTTTTTCCTTCAAAGACCATTTTCTTATCTTGTAATTCTAAACCAATGTTTGAATAGGATTATTTAAAAGGAAAATTAGACTGATACAGTCTTTCAGATGCTAATCCTACGAAAGCTACTGCCTTTGAAGTTTTTCCTGAGTGAATTCTCACCTTTTCCTAACACATTTGTTTTAAAAGAGAAGTAATTTCCTATCAAGAATTCTAAAGGTGAACTTCTTTATTATTTTTAACTGCCAGGTTTTTCTAGGTCCTTTTGCGTACTACAAGAGTTTCTAACCTTAAGGCAAGGTGGGGACAGATGCCTTTGAATGAGTAAGTAGGAACATGGGTTTAACATATGATCCTGCCAAGTGTATAGCTTTATGCAGCTAAGTCTAGGGGCCTTGAGGAAACATTAGTCTGGGGTAAATGTTAAACTGATGCTGTGGCTCCAAAGTCTCTCCCTAGGCGAGGTGCCCAAAGGATGGGGAGCTGTGGAGTGCTGGAGGGCTTTGCAGAGGGAGCCCCGTGCCTGAAGCGAGCACCTCTGCTCCTGGGGCTTTAGTAGGCTGCCTGTGAAAGCTTCAGAGCCAGAGATGTTCTCACTTAGCAGGTGATGCTGAGACACAGTCTGATACGATCTTGCTTCTGAGAGCAAAGAGGCGCTTGATCCTGTGGAGCTCAGGCTGGCAGGATCGCTCTGTTCGGGCTGCAGCAGGGAGCGAGGCGCTCTGCTTGCTCCATCACAGGTGTGTTTTGTTTTTCCTCTGTAACAGGCAGCACTTGGGAGATCCTGATGAGATCCTGGGAGCTCAGCTAGGGATTGTGTGAATCAAAGAGCTCCTGTTTGCTGCAGTGGCAGATGTTGTTTCTGCAAGCAGCAGACGTGGTTACTGTCTGAGCGGCCCTAAGATGTGACAAGTGTTATCTGCTTGGAAATTTGTCAGGCTTGACCCCAAGCAGAGACAGACTAAAGCTTGTCAAATAGGGATAGCCTGCAGATGTGTTGGGTGCTTATCATCGAAAATCACAGGGAGTTTTTTTATTAAAAACTGAGAAAAATGAGAAGCAGTTCAGTAATTTTGAATCGGAAGTCCTTAGTAAGGTTTAATTGTCTTGAGTTGTAATAAACCTGTGTGAAAAATTGGATTTTTAGGAATATAATTGCATGTTTATCTTCAGGAAAGAGATTTTATTAGTTGGAGTTGCAAAAGGAAAAAAGTTACAAATTCATTGAAATTCACCTGGCTGTTAAGATTTTCATAGTCCTTGTTTAGAGTTTCCTGAGAACTCTATGTTGCAACATACTACTGTTTGCTTGGGAAACCCCCACATACCTAAGGCTAGCTGCAGTTAGTTTAATAAGGGAAGCTGCCTATCTTCCAAGTGGTGTTGAAGATTCTGGCCACATATTTGAAAAAGCTGATGGAGATATGGTGCACCTGTTTCTGGTTACATACCCATACCTGGAGGAAAAAAAGTAATGTAAGAGAGAAGTACGTCAAAAGGAATATGGAGTTCTTGCTATTCCTTCTAACTCACACAGGTAAATTTAATCTAGAAGGTCAGAAGTAACACACCATTTTTTAAACTGCTATGACACTTGGCAAGCTTTTATGGACAGTTGGATCTTAATTTTGGTGAGTTGTTAGCGTGGTGCCTGTGGTCCTGAACTCTGAGTAGTCACATGGAAGACACAAAGTCAAGTAAGCTCAATTTCTTTTAAACAAAAAAAAAAAAATCCCCCCACAAAACAAACAAACAAACAAACAAACAAACAAACAAACCAAAACAAAAGGACAGAAGGATGGGTAAGGGAGACATGTTCATCAAAAAGCTTGAGGAGCCTGCACAATGATAAGAAGAGTGATGTATTTTGGATCTGGTAAAAGTGTAGTGCTCCTTCATTTTTTCTCTTTAACCTGTAATAGCTAAACTGAGATGAAGAGCACACGTTTTCAGGCAGGGAGTAGATGCTGTGTTTTCAAGGCAGACTGCTCTGCTTCCTCAAGCCATGCCACAGTAGTATATTTTTGTGTTACCTTAAAACCTTCTTTTAAAGTTTCAGGAAGTTCTAATGAAGAAAATAGGTTCCATGACAGGAGTCAATTAGAGCTAACTGTGTGTTATTCCCTGTGTTTCTGATTTTTTTTTTTCCTGTTTTCAGTTTTAGTATAGATCTTCAGTGGCAGTATTAGAACTTTTGCTTGTCTACTTCAGTTCATCTGCCCTCTAGATAGAATATTTCTTCTGGATGTGTTTTATCTTTGTATCATATACATTATTTGCACAGGACATCTTCACTCCTACTGATCTGAGGAGGAAAAGTGACAGTCTCTTGTAATTAGAATAGCAAATCCCAACATTATTTTTGAAGTATTTATTATATCTGGCTGTCATGAAATGGATATAGAGAAGTATTATCTATCAGTATTTACTTCCATTGTTAGTATTTATTGGTAGAAGTAGACTGACTTTCCATTGGAAAGTTAAAGCTTGAGAAAATATGTTACTGGAAGCTAAATAATAATAGAAATGCTTGAGGTCTCCGAGCTGTCCAACATATTAAACCATACTTAGTGATCTCTGTCACTTTTAAAGTAACAAATATGCTGAAGAAATTTGACTTGCACTGAATAAAACAACATAATATGGGCTAATACTAGACAGAGATCTGAATGCCTTCCAAAATTGATTTCAAAATGTGAAGAATTCTTGTTTTGTGGTTGTACAGATAATTCCATATAATTTTACATATTTGTCTGAATCTATATCTATATATCTATATATCTATATATCTATCCATATCCATATCCATGTCCATATGTGTGTATCATGCTGGTAAACATCAAGAAGATGAAAGGTGATGATGGAATATCAGTGACTTACTTTGCTGTCCACTGCCCAGATGAACAGTAAATCCTGAGTGATAGTTAAAAAAATTCCCAAAATTAATCTAGATACCTTTTTAAAGACCGATTTGTAAAAATTTGCAAGCTACTGGAAAAATACATGGAAGACATGAGTCAGTAGAGATAGTAGTGCACTACACATTGAAGCTGACAAAGTAAGGATGTTTTTCTTTATATGCCACCATGGGAATAACTATATCAGCTGTCCAGTGATCACACTGCTAGAGGAGATAAGATAATTATTTCATGATGATTATCATAGCTAACAGCAAGTGGACTCCAATGCACAAAACCTAAAAATAACTTCTTCAGGTATAATAATAATTAAAGAAATATAAGCCTCTACAGTTTAATGATGGTTGAATCTCAAAAGACTTCTAGTACTAGGTTTGCTTTGTTGTTTGGGATTAGTTTTAAATATTTTTAATTTGTTCTTGAGCTTCCATGAACTTACCTGAATATATAAAACTAATATATATTTCACACACAAATATATATATTTGATGAAAATAGTACAGTTGATGAAACAGAGAATGAAAAAAAAAAAAGGATTTGTCATAGACAGTGTGGAAGGAAAGATCTGGGCAGGGAAGACACAACTTATGGAATACATTTACCTATAATTAGGTCAGCCATAGAGGCAGTAATGCATTGCTGTATCACAAAATAAAAGGGTATGTAATGAGTCTGTATGGAAAAGAACCACCCAGGAGAAATTTCTCCATGTCTGATTTGAGAGCTCTAGAAGGTGCAGTGGGGTATTGGAATTGCCTGTGAAGTATATAACAACATCTTGTTTTATATAACAAAAAAGTAATTTTTGCCCATCTATTTGTCTAGTATATCACAAGAATCTCTGAGAGGCAGAGACATGGAAGTCTCCCATAGTGCATTCAGATTTATATAGAGCCGTGAAGTTAAATCATTATGCTGTATTCAATGCCACAGTCTCAGGTAATTTCTCAATACTTTTGTAAGTTAGAAGACTGTAGTGTGTAACTAAACAACTGTCTAGGAGAATGAAAAGTTGTAAGATATGTTTTTTGTTGTAAGGACTTCTTGTAATGAAGCTTCTATAAAAGTATTCTCTAATATAGATCTCTTAACATGGAACACAACAAAAAAAAGAACAACAAAACAAACCTGGCTGAGCTTAGAAAAAATGAAGATTGTCTCCCCAAGAAGAGAACAGCAAAAGACTCATTATGTGTAGTAAGATGGATACAATGAGTCAAGATCAGACTATTGGCTAATGTTTTCTAATGTCTCTTAGGCACTGTCCCTGGATTTCAGTGTGGCACATACACTTATCCACTTTTATTTCCTTCTGCAAGCCTCTCTTGAGATGCTGTAATTGTGTAAAGAACATTGCTGACCAAAAAGACGAGAGTCTCAGGGGCTGATGTCTTAGAAGAACAGTGTTTTAGAGCAAATTGAGACTTCTTGACAAGAGCTCTAGGCTTTCTATTTCTGAGATACACAAAGTCTGTAAACAACTTACATATGCCACTTGCTTGGTGCCAGATGCTTGCAGCCAGGTTGGTTGAGTCTTAAGAAGCTGAAGGGAAGGAAATGTATCCTGATTTTAAAATATTTTTTGTCTGTTTGTTTTTTTTTTCATTGAGTAGTTTTTTTCTCAATGCCATGGGAAGGCTGAAAAGGGGATTAGTTCATGTGAAGGTTATTAAAAAATGCCAGTATTATCCATTAGACCTTATTTTCTTTTGCAATTTTTCCATAATGAAGAAGCAAATTCTGAAAAAAACCCTAGTCTGCCTTATAAACCAAGGGAAGAGTCTTTTATGATGAGTGTAGTAGGCTTTAAAAAATAAGTATATACATTTGTATTTTGTTGTGATTCACAGCACAGTGATAGGGCACGACCTGATGATGGTTCTGATTCTCAGAATTTTATCTAAAAGATTAACTTCTAGTTATCTTTTGAAAAACATTGCATTTTTTTCTGAAATGGTATAACCAGTATATCCCATGACCTCTTAGTGCTGCTTTCCTGTGCTAACCAACCAACTTGTGCTAACCAACTAATCTCTGTCTGCATATAAAAATGCATAGAAAGTTGCACTTGCAGAGCACATATTCCATATTTTTGTATGGCAATACCTGACATCAAATCAGCATGAAATACACTTATTTCCTTGCAGAAAATAATTCCTTATTTAAAAATAAAATTTTTAGTTTTATTAATTTACTTTGATGGAAGAAATATTAGTGAGCAAGAGTAAGGTTTAGAAGAGTTACTGGTAAATAAACAGGTTTTAGCCTTAAATCCAGATTGTCCTTTGTATTTGCATCTCTATAAAGAAAAAAGCAACTTTCTTCCTTCTCTGCCTTGTGACAGCCTTGTGAGCCATCTGTGAAATCTGCTGGAAGATGGCTTAGGCATGTCTGTCTTTGCATCAGTCCTGAAGACAGTCACTTCTAAAATGTGGTTGTCTCTAAAGATCATTTATGTAATACAGCTCCGATTACAAACGTGTTTGAAATATGAACACATCTCACGCAACATAGATTTGTAATTAAGCTCCTATCAAAATTAAACCTCTCATAAGTTAATTAGATATTTTTAATCTGGTGAGAATATATGTTTAACAACTTCAAAGTTATGACTGAATGCTACTCTTGTGAAGGGGGAAGTATAAACAAAACATGTAATTTGGGAGCGGGGGTCT
This sequence comes from Fringilla coelebs, assembly GCF_963513975.1. NCBI lineage: Eukaryota > Metazoa > Chordata > Aves > Passeriformes > Fringillidae > Fringilla > Fringilla coelebs. The sequence goes on along the minus strand of NC_140028.1, from coordinate 42,215,630 downwards.
TGGGGTGTGTGTAAGAGATCTTCCTGAAGTAACATGGTACAATGACATCACAATGTTTTAAAGTGTAAATTCTTATATGTATCTTTTTTCCTTCTAAGATCTAGTTGGTCTGACAGCTCTCTAAAGGACTATGACTGGTGAGGATCTGGTGTATGGTATTGCATCAGCTCTGGGTTATGATACTGTTCATTTATGGGAGAAAGGCACAACTCTGATTCTCATCCTTTTGAACCCTATCATTCTTGCAATATTTCTGCTCTGTTTGCTTATTTGAAAATATGTTTTTTTAAGCAAAGCCAAAATATTATCCTTATTTTATGTGCAGGGTTGTAGCACCAAGTGTGCAGATATGGATATAGACCAGTGAATCCACCTGTTGAATCAGATCTTACTCTCACCTCCATTTCCTTTTTTCTTGACTGAATAATCCTGTCCTTTGCTCACACAATGATATGAATTCTTTCAGAAATAGTTAAGAATTATAGATTGAAAGGCAAAAATTTGAAGTCATATAATTTTTTCCCCTGGTTTAAATTCTATGTTTTGGCTTTCATGGGTTTAGCACATAATTCCAGTGAATATGAAAGTCAAATATGTATTTAGTGTCTTACGAGTCAATAAAGACCAAGAAATTTTGTAAAGAAAGGCGTAATGCTGTTGGAGAGGAGCTGGTGATCCCACACCTGATTTCACTGTGCACTGCCTGAGTAGACCTGTCATTGTCTGCTTTCAGGAATTACCCTAACTGTTTTGACAGAAGATTAGCTTAGTAGTGAAGAGTTAAGTTATTGTGACTTTTTTTTTAGGTCTTAGTGGACTAGAGGGTTTTTGGAAGTGTTTTGTGGAAATACAGCATTGTCAGTAGTGATGCAGTAATGCAGGTAGGATTTAGGGGTGCCCAGGTAGGGCTTAGGGGTGCCCTGTGTGTACATGAGAACTGTCAAATGTATGCCATTTACATAGCTTCATCATGGGGAAATGGAACAGTTTTATTTAGTAAAATTAAAAAATAATTAAAGTTACTAATTACTTTAAGCAAGCAGCTATTCTCATTTTCTTTTTTTTTTTTTTTAACTGAATGAACTGTCTTCTGCCTCCCAGGTTTGGGTCCTCCCCAGGACCCAAGGCTGTCCTCCCAGGTTTGGCATACCAAGGACAGGCAGGAAGCATGGCTGGTCCCACCTGTGACTCTGTGCCATTTCTTAGGAAGTTTCCCATGCTTGAGAACAAAGGGGTGAAGTTTTTCCAGTACAGAATTGCTCTAATTGATGAGGGCTGCAGACAGGGTGAGCCAAGACCAACATGAGAAGTAAAGGAACGTGTAAGGCTTCAGCTTTAACTTAGAAGCTATTAATTAAGAAAATGGCCAGACTTTCTTATATAGTTTGGTTTTTCGTGGTAGTTGTATGGTTGTTTGGAGTTACTGTTCTTGTGTTCACATAAGACTTTCTCAGGTGCTTGTGCTGGTTAACTTAGAGTGAGTCTCCAGTCCTTGTTTAAAACACCTTAAAATGGCATGAAGTTTTTGCAGATATTTTCACCTGTGAAGATTAAAAAAAAAAAAATTCTTACACTGTGGAAATAATAAAGAATCTATTAGAAGTGCACTTTCTTAAAAAAAAGCCTTTGAGGTGATTAACTGTATTCATTCTTTTCAAAAGTATTGTTACCCATTCCAAACTATGAATATTCATGATTCATTTATTTTTTTCATCGGTTATTTTCCATGCATTTTAATATTAGAGAAAGTCATTATATGAATTAATTCCTTGCCATTGTCACTGTTTCTTCTCATTGTTTTTGCAAATTGCAGATTGTGATGTTTCAGAAAAGTCATGGCAATGGAACCGACGAAGACAAGGAGTTTGATTACTCATACAATGAAACTTGATATATTTGCAGGGAAGATTATATGCTGAGGCTGCTTGCAGTTGCTGGAATTTATACTGGGTAGCTGAAGTGAGGTCTGTCAGCCTTATATCCTATAATCTGGGCTGGCCAGTGCTCAGTCCCAGACACCACACTGCTTGAAAGCCACACTGCTTGTTTATGTGCTAAATAATAACATTGGTTTGGGGCAATGATTCTTTTCTTTTTTTTTGATCCTTTCTGAACAGGTTAAGTACATAGTAGGCTACAGTAAAATTGTAGTGGTGATAAACTTTGTCAAGTACCTGGATTTTTTTGCCTCTCTCATTTCTAAGTGCCATTCTGTGATTCAGAAGGGTCCCTTCCCTAAATTCCATGGTTAGCCTTTGTTGTAATTTTATTTTCATTTTCATCTATTGTTTTTGCCATAGTCTGCTGTCATGAATCCTGTTTAAAAAACCAAAACCCAGCAAAACAACAAAAATCCCAAACAAAATCCCTCAGTTCCAAAAAGAATCCCCAAATTCCAGGGACTTGGAATTATAGTGAACTGTGGGGTTTGGAAAAATACTGTGTTTCATGTGTTGTGTGAGGATATAAGGCATATTTGCGTGCTTGACCCTCTTTGATTAAGATTCAGAGATGCTTGAGTTAAATGATCAAGACTTCCAATGTCAGTCTTCTGTTCCTAAATTTAAGAGTTGAAAAACTTCATCTTGGGTGGGATGTCTAGTTGTCCATATGGAACAGGATGTTATTTTCAATATGTTGCCCTCAGGAACTGTTTTAACCAGCCTACATTTTGCAGTGTTGTCACTTAAATAAGAAATTAGGAACACGAATCAAAAAGTTTCTTAGATTTCTGGGTACTGGCTACAAGTGATCTTGGATACATTATATTCCTAGAAATGGAAACTTAAAGAAGAGCCTAATTTAAGGTTGTCCCTATAGTCTAAGGTATTGTGTTTTATAAAAAAACCCAAACCCTCTGCTGCTTGAAACTATTGTTTTTGGAAGAGTGGAGAAAATACCACCCATTAGACTTCCTTGGACACTTAGAGCATCAAGATATAAAATAAGATGTCCAATATCTGAAAAAAAAATACTTTGCACTCCATTCCTTTCAAAAGTATTAAATCCAAGTATGAAAGCAGGTTCTCAACATATGCAAATTAGTAGGCTTGTTAAAATTACTGCCTTCTATAAAAGAACTATGAAAAAAACTCCAGCTAACACTCAGGACTTTGGTGGTTGTCAGATTTCCATTTTTTGTATTTCAGACATTCTTATGCAATCTCAGCTTGCTTTGCTTTCAGTTACCTGGAGGTAGGACCTCCCTAATCTTGGATTCATGTTGCTACTGGGTAAATTTCAAGTGCTGTGTATTTTACTTGCTGTTATAAGCAAAGGAAAAGGGTTTTCCTAACATGAGAACAAGAATTGAAAAACTTAGCCTTGCTTCTCTTTATGCTGATATTATCAAGGTTACCATGTTTCTAGTGTATGTCTGTAGAGGTTTATTCTGGTAGCTGATAGGAAAAGGAACTCTTTATTCTTTGTACTTTATTGCCATCCACCACATTTGGGTAAGTAAAAGCTTGAACTTGATTTTCAGTTAAAAAAGGAAAACAAAAGAAAAAGAAGTGCAGCTATACTATACATATTTACATTCAAATTAACCTATCCTTAGTTGTAATGCTAACCAAGGAAGTATAATTATTTAAAACTTTCTTTTGTGCGTGTGTTTTACATCACCATTATTAATATGTAAAATGCAAGCCTCTTTCCCTCTTTTTAAAAGACTGTGACCTGCTTTTTAGAGGCTGGATAGCAACAAGTGAGAGAAAATAAACTAACAGCTTGCTTTCTTCACTGCCAGCCTCTAGGTTGTGAAGCCTACCACGTATTTCCCAACTGCTTGTCTTTGGTCTCGAGTGTTTTCTCCCTGTAATAGACTAGACTGGTTATTTTAGTCAACCACCTGAGGGACTGAGTAGGTCCTTGGTGTGGGGTTGTTGGCAGTGCCAGAGGTCACAGACAGGTACCACACAGCTCTGCAGGGCATCCTCTGCATCCATCAGCTGTTGTCCTCCTGTCAAAGTCTGCCTCTACCAAACTCTGTGGTCTCTTCTCAGACCTCTTGTTTTTTCTAATGAGAAGAGCCTTTCTCATTTCTCCACATAGGCTTTAGGGCAGACTGCCCTGTTTTCTTGTTGTCCACTCATGACTGTGGAATCCAGCTGAGCTGTGTTTAAAAAGCATTTCATTGTGATAGAAGAATGGAAAATGGAGAGGTGAATCTGTGTGATAAGCTTTGATCTAGAATTTTCTTGCATTGAAATGTCTGGTCACTTAGAAGATTGGAGAACATAAAGGGACAGACTTCTGAATTCTGTATGTAATGTGAATTTTATGCGTGCTGCAGATAAGACTTTTGGCTGAAATTCTGTCATATATCTAAATGAAAAGGTTAAATTAAACCTTTGTTTGAGGAATGGACCTTAACAGTGTGGTTTCCATCTCCTAGAACATTTAAATTGAATTGCTCTTACTTGGAAAATTTCAGGTTATTTTCCCAAATTGCTGCGTATTTTGCGTCACTTCAGGCAATATCTCCTTTTCCAGATTTTCATTAATTTCAGTATTACTGAAATTACTGCTGGAAAGACGTCACTTGGAATCCACTTACACAAAGGTAGGATAAAAAGTTCTCTAAGTGAATGGGCAAAAGAAGAATTTGTGGCCTATGGTCTGTGTTTGACAGAAATCAACCTGTGGTCCAAGCCACAATCCATCCTCGAATGAGGCTTTAAGTGAGAACTTGTGATGGAAAGTGGAAACAAAGAATTGCTTTCTGTTGTGAAGAGGTTACACATGCTGTGTACAGCATACAGAAAAAAGAAAGTGGTTTAGCTTCACTGAGCTCATAGTGATGGGAAGGTTTGTGTGTTAAATGTTCTGCAAGGTATTGTCTGTTTCACATTTAAGCAGCCTGCAGATTTCAGTTCATTTCATTTACTCATGCAAATGTGTATTTTTGTTAGACCAGCAAGTATTGTTGCAAGAAATGGCATGCTTTGAGATGCAGGGTCTTTCCCTTTAAATACAGCAAAAGCATGTTTAAAAAAAATGGTTGTTATTTTAGTCTAACCATGTTAGTAATTGGATAGCTTAGGGGAAATGGCTTCTGTGCTCCAGAGATGTGTTAGCTGGAGGTGGAGGTAACTGCCTTTGACTCAGTGGGACAGGAACAGAAGTAGCACTCAGCAGGGTCAGCAGGGAAATGTGACATGGAAGTCCATTTTTCTGTAGAATCACTGTGAAGACTGTTGTCAACAGCAAAAATAGCCCGCTGAAAACCCTAGCAGAAAACGAAGCAAGGCCACCATAGCCTTCCATTCTATGGTAGAATATGGGTGGGTAAATCATTAAACAGTTCTGTTTTCTAGGAAAGATAAGCATACTGTAAAACAAAATTTCTGAGTTTCATTTACTGTGTGTTTCGTATAAATCTAGTATGTTGAATATTTTCCTTCACAAAAGGGGACTTGCTAGTTCCAAATTATTTTTGAAAGCTGTTTTATTTATCTGCCGTGTAACTTGTTCCATGGAACTGTATAAGACATTCAGAGGATGTAGATTAATACTCACTGCTGAACTGACTGATGATGAGTGTGCACAAAAACATAAAAAAATCTTTCCCTATCTCCATTCACTCTTCTTTGTATTAGATCACATGCATATACTTCTGGAATAGATCATACCTGAATTTCTAAATAAAGTATCTAGAGAGAGCAATCCAATTTCCCAACAATCTTGCAGAATTTAGTGGCAACTAGAAATGATTTGATCATCCATTACATTTTAGTTTATGGTGCCCAAATTACTGTTCTATAGTTGTGGTTAAAAAGATAGACCCTTAGCCAACTGCTAGTATGCTCAACTCTTACTACAATGGAAAGTGTTGTCAAATACAAACAGTATATGCCTTCAGGATATCATATTTTCTGTAGGCTATGGTATGTTTTTAAAATGATGCTTTTTGCTTCATTAATGGCATATCAAAATTATGGTGGTCCTTTGATTTCAGTAAATGACATGGAGTGTAAAACAGGTGTAAGCAAAAGTTAGAAAATTACTCAATCCAGGTTGAAATTAAGTTTACAGAAGTACTTGCATAAAATGCAAATTTCAGGTTTTTAAAAATATTTTTTTGCCATGTTATGTTGGCTTAATTATTTCAATATCAAAATCTTTATATTAATTGCTATATCTTGCCATATAGCAATAACTTTAAATTCGAATAACTACAAAATCTTTAAATGCAAGCATGTCATTATCAAAAGGTCCTTGCAGGACTTGAAGTTCCCAAGCACAGAAGAGTTAAGTTTCTAGCTTATATTTCAGATTTTTTAACAAGTGTTTTTTTTGATGAGAGCCATGTAGCAAATCCCAGATTCTCTAAGGGGCTATTACTTTATACTTTAGAAGATGCTGGACTTGCAGGCTATGTATAGTAGCAAACAGTGTTAGAGTTTAGTTGTTGGCTTTGTTTCCTAAGATGCTTTGGCTTATACCATTAACACTTTCTCAAAGAGTATTTAGGGGCAACTTAGGACCTAACAGAGGTCACTGGCAATTTCTGATAACTAGTGTAGATAGGACTTCTGTTCCAAAATAGAAGGGATTTTTGCATGCATGCCAAAGCACTTGCTCTCAGTGGCACAGAACAGGCTTGACACATTTAATCTGCCAGAGTTCATGTAACTGCAGAGTTCTCAACTGAAGTGCTTCCAGAATCACTTGTGAGTTTTAGATGGGGCTGAAAATTGCAATGAATGTAGAATTTCACCATATCATGTTAAACAAAAATTGAGATTATAATTGCTTGAATTATTTCTTTTTTCTTTCATTATCATAAAGCAGAAAATTTCAAAGAACTTAATATGGTTTCAAAAACCGAAGTTTAATTGCTAGTATTATGCAGCAGGTAAGACATTATGGGAGTTTATTTTCTATTTTTAAGAATTTTCATTGTTTTATAAGTCTGAGCATTGTAAAGATTGCTCACATTTATAGAGAACGGTTTATTCCATGTTAAATGAATCTGAAAGTTGGTAGGAAGAAAGAATAAGGAACAGTACATTAGAGCCATGGAAGGGAGGGAAAAAAAAGGATTAATTGAAACAGAATTGCCTGAGGACCTTGCTTTGTGGCTTTTCTTTTTCTGTGCCCAGAAAAGCTTTAATAATTATAAATTAAGTGTTGTTTTTGTCCTTGTCGTTACTGCAGACAAACTGCTATTTGAGGTGAAGCTTTAAAGGTGAGGAAGTGGCGACTTCCTAGCATTTGATGTATCTTAGCCAGGTTGCCTCTTTTCATGCCAGGTTTGGATTTGGACTATTGGTTAGGTTTTCCTACCCCATAATGTTTGACTGACTGAAATGTCTTTTAAATCACGTAGATTGTTACCATAAAGGAATATTACCTAAGCTCTGAAACTTTTAATAATTTTTTTCAAAAATGTCTTCAGGGAAGTGAGAGTTGAAAACTGTTGATATTTCATAATTCCATTAGTTCTTCTGGAATAAACTAATATTCAAATCAAAAGAAGTAGTAAAGTTGCAAGAGGAACATAGAAACCTTAAGAATATAAATAAAAAACCCCAACATTTTTTTTGCACCTCTTTCTGTTCCCTGGCAAGATTGCATAGTTAAAACCATTATCAATTACAGTTCACAATTCACAGAGTGGGATTCAGTGGAGTTGGGATTTAACCCAGTGGCAAAATTCCCATTGACCTTATACACGGGATAGCTAAGCAGAGAGATGAGCTACTCTCATCTCAAGAACACCATGAGATTTTGTCTTCTAATCTTCTCACCTGACCCTGTGCTAGGAAGGATTTCCAGTGAGTGTAAGAGCTGGCTTAAAGAGGAGAAAGAGCTCAGATTTGTGGTTTTGCATGCTCTCATCTGTCGGGGCCTAAGTGAGTTTGTGCGCGTTCACCTGCTGTCCTCATCCAGTGGTCCTAGAAAATAGTTATTTTAGCCACAGCAACTAGCAATATAAACAGAAAACTCATGACTTCTGAAATTAATTTTGTTTAATGCACTTATATTCTTCCAAAATATTACAGGATTTAACTTGATTTCACTAGTTTAATCCATTCAGTAAAGAATTTTTAAGGAGAAATGGCTTTGGTTTTTTGGTTTTTTCGGTTGTTCTCTCCGTTCCCCCACCCTCAAAAGCCTGATTCAGTAGTCTATCACAAACTAGCTGCTTAAGTGTAGAGACAGGGGTGTTTAAAATAAAGAACATCTTAAACTGCTAAATATTTGTTTGTGCTGAATTGGATTGAATGTAAGCTCCAAACAGTAATTAAAGTTGTTTAGTGAATTAATGATTTCTTGTGAAGGGGAGTAAGTTAATCATTGAGTAATTCAGCTCTATTCTATTCCAGAGTGCCAAAATGAAGGGGAAAAAAAATTCAGAACAATTACTAGCAAAATTTTTTTGTAGTGAATGTTTGGAAGCCATCCATGAACTGCTTTAAATTTCTCACTTCTATGAACTCCTTTAACTCAATAAAAAAAAAAGAAGTACCTCTAATAAATATTGGAAAACAATGTTTGCATAAAGATGGGAAACTTGAGTGTCGAGTTGTAGACAATATAATTACTGTCTCTAAATTGAGACTAAGGTATAGACAGCAAATGTACTTATATTCTGTTTATGAGGCCTGATTGATTTTTAAAAAATCATGACAATGTATGCTAGAAGTTAGAGAAAGAAGCTACAATAAAGATCTTGACAATTATACTTTTCCATTTCTTCTTCTTCGTACATTGGAAAATCTTTTTTGTTTGTCCTTCTGTGTTCATACAAACCAAGCACAACACAATGCATAGATGTGAGTGGAGATATTATGAAGAAACATTTCAGCTTTAATCTTTAACTTTAGGTGTGCTGGATCTGAATTCTATCGAGTTTCATTCAGGAAAGAAAAAAAAAAGAAAGTGCTTCAAAATGTTTTAGCAGAGAAAATAAGCAACTTAGGTTTTTTCCTTAACTTAACTATAGGCTGCCTTCAAAATAATCTTTTTGTAGTTAGAAATACAAGAATAAATAAATAATCCAGCATTGTAAAGAAACACTATTTTCTAGCTTTATTTGTTATGATTGATTTAGATGCCTAAGCTTTTTTAACTGTGTTCATACCTCTGAAGGTATAACTTAAATGTATTTCTCTTGTGTTGCCAGAATTTTAACACAATTAGCACCTTGTGCACAGTAGAAATCTCATGGTGTGAGATAGCAAATAAAGAGTTTAGCCACTGAAGGCATTTGATACCGCAGCAGAAGCACTTTGAATGAGTGTCCTGATGAACAATTCAGGATGAGGATTGAGATGCAAAGGCCCACGGCTTCAGGGCTTCACCAATATTAGAATGTTTCATCATATGCCACGCATTGCATGGCATGTGAAAAGACAAAGCTAAAACACTAATCTCACAAACATGTCTGTACCTAAAATCAATCATGTGAGTAATTCAGTTGAGCTTTGGGAAACTAAAATGTTCTTAAAGCCAAGCATGAAAACAGTGGAATAGGAAAACAGACTCTGATAATCTGGAAGAATTAATAAATATGATACACTAGCTATTAGATTGGAAGTATGTAATTGTTTCATTTGTGTTTCACTGCATAAAGCTTGAGCAATCGGTGCTGTCTTCTGAAAGTTTCCTGATTATGCTAAAATTCTAGAAGCAAAACAATGTGAAAATCAAGATGCAATAAATGGTTTGGCCTTTTTGTTTGCCATTTATAAATGTCTGGTTTGCATTTGCTGTGAGAATCACAAATGATACCTCAGGGCACAAAAGGAATTAATGGAATTAAAACTTGCTTCTGTTGTGGAATCTTGCTATCATATTTCTTGTGTCAGTTCTGCTTACTGCTGGGTGCTGTGTGATTTTTCTCAGCAGGTGGAAGAGACTCTTGCCCTGCAAGTGACACTGTTATTGAGCAGATGAAGTTTTAGGTAGAACATTAGTATATGGAAGGTTTAGAAATTCAGATGATCAGCCATGTCAGCTTTGAAATTGTCACAATGAAAGGAAGCGACATTATTTTTTGAAATTAGAATTAGAATTTAGATATCATTTTCCTGCTGTTGAGTAAGTTAGACAAGTAGAAGAAACATTTTAGTCCATACAACTAAAGTCTGATCTAAACTACACAGCTGTTGTTTATGGACAAGTGGAGCTTAGCTGTTCCGTGCAATAGCCCTGGTCCATCTGATTCATGTGGGTTCTCAGAATTTATTTATCTGAGCAAAATCTTAGTTTTTAAAGCCCAGGATTTGATCTTGGCTGCTATGATAAAAGACACAATATAAAGATCTAAACGAATCATGGACACTGTATCTCTCTAGAACAGAGAAAAAGGAGAAGAATGAGGTTTATGACTGCTGATGTTTCATGCAGGAAGTGAATGACTTGAAAGTTGAAGTCCTGGGCTAGAGGTGTCCTTATGTATTCTAAAAAGTCAAAAATTCTTCAGGAAGAGACACCACAAGTTAAAATTGTGTAGAATGTTTTGATTCAGAAGTGGGCCCAAAATCTCTTGGTGTTTTCATCTTGTAGTTGCTGTTTATTGTCCCTTCTGGTGGTGCCTCCCCAGCTTCTGCAAGTGAAAATACCTGATTTATCTTATTTCCATGTAAAACAGAGGATTTGGATTCCAGCATGTTGATTCCCATGTTTAGCTCTATGTTCTGCTTGGGGTTGTGTGGCTTCAGCACATGGACTTCCATCACGTACTTGACAGTGCTCTTCTTGATCACTCATCAGCTGTCATCAGAATCAGTCTGTGCAACTTGCTGTTAGAACTTCAGTCAGAATTTCTTCTACTGAAGAAGCTCTCTGCTGTTCCGAAGTTGTAATTCCTCTGGACATTTTATGAAGTGCAAGTCTAATTCATCTGCTGGAGAGTTGTCTCTTGACTTTACAGTTTGTAGTGTACAGCTGCATTTTTGAAGTTCAGTGAAGATGTGTCACATTGGCTCATCTTAATCTCAGTTTGAGGTTCATTTGGTTTGAGGTCCTGTGTCTTTCAGAAGGAAAAAAAACCATCATCAGTGTCCACAGCACTGAAGCTGGGAATGTGGAAGTAACTCCTTGTAAAGTGGCTGTTTAATGCCTATGATAATTTCAAAGTTAATCCTAGTTTTACAATGAAATAGCATCCTGTAGGAATTTTGAGCCTAAGATTTAGGACTTAAGGAAAATTATTTATTTCCAGTCTAGATTATGAAAATGATCAGTGATATCCAGATTTGAAGGTTGCTTGTCAAATGCTACAGAAAAAAATTGAACTACTTAACCTCAAAGAATTTTAAGACTCCACAGTTTATTACATGTGAAATGAAATTTCTGATTTTGGAAATATAAAAAGAATACATTTTTTTTCTTAAACACAAGCATCTGTGTGATCTTGACTATGCTACTTGTAGAAATTTGTAAGATAAATATGTCAAGTATTACCAACCGGATTGGTTTTGATGACTTGATTAAATTAAGTTTAAGACATTCTTGTCACTTAGATGTTAGGTTTAGCAATGAAGTTGATGAGAGTATCTGAACAATATCTAGAAATTTTTCTGGATCCATAGAATTCAATGGCATTGCTTAAATCAATTTAGCATGAGTTCAGAATTTCATTTTTAGAGTTAGAATTAAATAAATATAGATAAACCCTGTAGTCAGATTGTGCTTTCTTTACTTCACATGGAGTTCAAGTGTTGTCAATCATGTTTTAATTTCTGATTTACTTGCATATCTAAAAGTACCTCCAACAGGTATTTTTTGTTTCTTTGACTCACGTCCCTTTGTTTGTTGTCCCAGTTAACCATATTCCTTTCACCAGGGATATCCATTGCCATCTTTTTCTTTGTGAAATTTCTTGTGAATTTATAACAATATGCACCCCAGCAGTTTTACACAGAATATTTTTCTTCTTTAAAATGTTCAGGGACATTAGTTGTAATGAGAATGTGAAGCATGGGATTCTGTAAGATGTGTCAAATTCAAAATCCATACTGGCAATACTGGTCTTTTAACAGGCTACCTGTACTTAATGGTAAAAGAAATGCTAATGACATGAAGGAAGCAGAGAATGATACAAATTAAAACTGGAACAAATGTTGCTTTGTGACAGATGGAGACGAAAATAATGTGTATAATTTAAAGCCACAATAAATAAATAAGAGAAAGCAACCTGTGAAGAAATCCTTAATCAGTCTGAAAGTGCTACTGAAAGCTCTTCTACAGTTCTAAGTTTTTTTTTGTTCTTTTGTGTACTTTTTCATATCACATCGGGATGTTAAGAATTTTATCTTTTGTGATATGAATCACCTCTTGGTAGGTTTAAAAATTGCATATTATATGTTAGATACAGTCATAATCTAGATGATACATCTTAGTTGCATCTATTTTTTTGAACTGCAGATAAAAATTGACAAATGGAGTTAGAACCTCTACACAATTTTTAAGTAAATTAGTTTTATAATCTGGGAAATATTTTTGTGTTTCATAAATCAAAACTCAGATTATGGGATAATGCTGTAAAATTTCAGAAATGGTATTAATTTCTGCCCAGTTCAGCACTCAGTAAAATGTGCTAGACATTATTAAAACCCGTCTTAATTATTAAAAAAAAAACAAAAAAAAAACCCTCACAATGTTACTGAGATATTGAGGGAACCTTTAGTATACTCAAATTCTGTGCAGGAGTGTTCCCCAAATGGTTCTTTTTGCAATATGTTGTTGTTTCATATTTTTAATTTGTTTTTTCATTGCTTCTTTGTATGGTGTCCTCATTTGCCTTGATACTTTATGCTTTGACTTCCTTGTTTGCTTTTCATTATTCTCTCCAAAGCAAACAGCACGGAATTTAGTAAACAAACAGGAGAAAAATTAATACTCTGAGCATTTGTCTTGAATTATTGGAAAGCATGCAATTATATTGTTATTTATTTGCTTACTAAGAACTGAACAGAGAGGAGCCATATGTCCTCATATTTCTGATCAGCCCCAGGTTGTGCACCAGCTCTACAGGTTATATGCAGGAGGAAATAATTCACAACTTCTGTGGCCAGTCGTTTTTTCTTTCACCCTATTTTAGTACCTTATTTTTTGTCTTTTTAGGTTCATGTCATGGCAACAGTTTCTCCCAGCAGCTTGGATATATATGTGGCAAATAAGGTTGTGTTAAACAGTGTGTTCCTTACTTGTGGCTATTTGGATCAGATAGAAGGTCTAACTTCCATTAGGATACTGAACCTGCCAGCTTTCTGGGATCCTTGGGAACACTTGAAAATGATAAAGCCAAAATTTATGTTGTCAAAGGGAAATATATCATAACAAGGTAGGTTATGTCATAACTTCCACTGCTGAACGTGAAGTATTTCTGAAATATTGTTCAAACCCTTCTGAGACTCTACTTTCATAAAATAATAGAAAAGGAAAGGAAAAAACCCAGAACAGAGTAGAACCCTGAAAAATAAACAAAATGAAACAAACCTAAAAAAGCAGCATCTTCAAGTACTTAAGGGTTACGAGGAATAACTGCTATGACTAAATTATGTCATTACATTAAGGTTAGTGTCTTTTTCCAGAACAATTTACTAATTAATCTAAAAATAGGCCACAAACCAAACAGAAAAAATAGGGTCGATTTCTGTCCTGCTCCAAATATATTTCACTTCTGCAAATCTTTCCTTATATGAATATTCAAGATGCATATGAATAGCTGCATATACACATGTACACAGATCTATCTATATATATACACCACACACAGAACAATTGCTGTACAGCCATTTAGTAATTTACATTCATTTGTAATGAAGATTTTAGAGTTAATTATGTACATGCTGTACAGTGGTACAGCAGTGCTCACTTTTTGATGCATCTTGACTGGCACTGGTCGCAGTCATACCCAGAAGATGTCAAAGAGGATTCGATTCCTTCTAAAGGGTGTGTCCAAGCTAGGTGGGATGAATCACTCTTGAGATGCTGATGCTTTTCTCTGAACTAGGGGAACTTTCTCTGAAAGGGAAGCCAAGGCTAGATGTCTACATGTTAGGTGTTGAATCACGCATGGTAAATTCTGCCATAAAAGCCCTGCGTCGGTTGTCTTGCCATCGTTCTGCTGGCTATCTTCTGATTAAAGACTGATTGTACATTTGTCTGTTTTGATCACTGTAGTGTAAAAATATCACTCCATCTTCCAAGGAGGAAGCGTGACTTGTTTGTTAAGTGGGAGAGACAGCAGTGTCGCAGGAATGACTGAAATCATCAGAAGGGAACCTGCTGGTGAGGAGTAAAACAGCTGAGATGGCAGTTGGGTATTTTGTTTGTCTGACTGAAGGAAAGGAGTGGAAGCTCATGGGAATGACAGACCACTGTCAGTAGTGAATTGCTCTGAAAGAAAAGAAGAGACATTTTCTATCTTACTTGACATGATTTCCTTGACTAGAAAGAACATGTCCTCAAAGAAAATGTGTAAAACTTTGAACATTTCTCTTAGTGTTTTAGTCGATGATATTCTGTGGTAGAGAGATTTTGTGATAGAAAAGGATAATTTTTCTCATTCAAACTGTAATTTGAGAACCTTTCCCTATAGCTATGAAGGATGGGGAGAATTCTATACAATCTTCAATATTTTAAAATATTTCTGTAGGAATAAAGATATTAGTTTTTCTTAGAAATTATTTCCTAGTTATTTTCTTTACTTGAGGTAGATAAAAGGTATGTTAAATATAAGAGAATCATTTAGTGATGTAGATAGCAGTTGTTCCTTGAAAAAAATCTCAAAGTTTCATAATTTAGCAGTTTGCTTAACTTGTTTAAGTTAACCACCTTCTTTAGGCCTTATATGAACATAACTTTTAATATTTCCATTTACTGAAATTATTCTAAAAATCTGAAAATACTTAGGGTACTTTATTTATCTTACACTAGGCTTTTTAATTTGCAGTAAATCAAGTGTCCTTCTGACTGTGATGCAGATTATGATGAAAATCTACCTTTCTTGCTGTAAATACAGTAACAAAACTGCTGTTGATTATATTATGTTTGCATTTATTCCTTCTGGGAGCCACACATACTCTACTACCTATCAAGTAATGCATATGGTTGTATTTTCATCTGAGTTAATAATTCATTCAAAACTTGTTTTTCCTTTCAATTTTAAAGGGCTAGTTATCTATGCTTTACAGCCATGGTCAAGATAATTACTTTGAGTCCCTGCCACAAAGAGAAAGAACCCAGTGCACTGAGGTGGCCGTGCTTATCCTCCTGTATAAAGGGAGAGCCTGGGCTTTTCTGAATTTTTTGCTGACAGTGTGATGTTTAACAGTGTTTCAATGTGTCACTATTACAAGGAAAGGTTTCCTCCACATCTTTCTTACTGATGTGCCCATTCAGACAAGAAACAATTCAGCATCCATTCTTCACCTTTAAGCACTGTGTAGGAAATTGCAGAGCTTTTTCTTGGGCAGATCCATCCATTGTGGTAAACCCATTAACTGTGATACAACAGAATAAGAATTCCAATTCAGAAAGAATGAAGGAGGATAGCAAAACCCTGAGGCCTGGATTATTCCTCTCTAATGGTGAAAGTTTGAGGGTGGTGTGTCTGCTGACTAATCTGGGCTTCCTTGCAGCAGGAGGAGAGAGAATATCCTCTGCAGCACTCAAGATTTGGATGGGCTTGACTGTGCTGCAGAAGTTCCTGTCTCTCCACCAACTGTACAGGGAGCAGAAGGCAACATTCCTCTTATCCCACATGGCTGTGCACCTGCTGGGTTTTTCTTGTGTAACCTTTGCAAGCAGAATTCACTGCTGAACATAACTTTAGTCACCTTCAATCTAGTCTGTTTCCAAAACATATCTGCTATTCCTTTTCCATAAATAGTACATCTGTGGCTTGGGATTCCTATATCAAGATAGCACTAATCATCAATTGTAAGAGGTATTAGTGCTGTTACGTAGTGGTGAAAGAGACAACGTGATGCAAATCTATCCTACATCAGCCAAAATAATTACCATGATGAGCAGTACTGTGTTCCTGAGGATTAATAGTCTACTGGAATAGTCTGTATTCCTAACAACAAAGTGTTCTTTAAAATCCAGTATTCCATTCAAAAAGCCCAAAGGAAAAAAGTGGCAATTTGAATAACCTGCTTGAACATCCATATTACGCACTTAGCATAATGAGTCAGTCGTGGTCATCCTGTTTTAGTAATGAAATCTGAAATACTACAGAAAATAGTGATCTGCACTGAACTGGTTAGTCATGCACAGAGTTTTGTCCTTCTTAACTTATCTGTACCCTGTGCTTACTATAGATGTGCATTAACCTGATTTTGCTATTTGCTTTAATTGTTTCAAAGTCATTGATGTAAAATCATTAAGAAATAGTGTAAAATAAATCTTAAAAATAATTAAAAAATATTTTCCCTTTCTCTTATCAAGCACCTTACTGAATAAGGGAATTCCTGCTCACAAGGGTAAATCAGGTGCTTTCTGACTCTGTAGATCCACGAGAATTCATTAGTTGTGGAACTAGTCTGTGACAGAAGCATGTTAACCTTGGGCACTAGACCAGAGCTATCTTGAAGGAAAATGCAACATATGGGAAGGCAGAAGAAAGTGTGTGCTGTGGGAGGTTCTTTTTATGAAATATGGAGTCTCTGTGAAAGCTGCCCAGAAAATTAGGAAAATGGAATTGATCCAAACACAAATAGATTAATAGACACACTTCAACTAGCAACAGAGTTGACAGACAAATTAGTGTGTAGTTGCTACAATGAAAGATTCAGCACCCAATTTCCATCTTGTATATTGTAACTGGCATATAGTTGTTTGAAAAATTGCTTCGTGAAATTAAATTGGATTGTACAGATCTTGTATCTAGTTCAAATTCATTTAGGTGGCCATGTGGATCCAAGTGAAAGGTCAGTGCATGCTTAATTTTCTGCTTAACCCTGAAAAGTGATGCCTCTTGCATGTTGTATTCCTTTATTTGTACATCTGTTCCCTAGGTATTTCTCTGACATCCCACATATTCTGTAGCTAGCTACCTGTTAATTTCTTGTTTAAAATAGATTTAAATTATGTGCAGTTTAAAATTCTGTGAAAGATATATAGCAGCCTCTTCTGAAATGAAGATTTGTCAAAGGCAAAATCTCGTTCCTCTTGAGGTGGTAGTAGACTGCTAGTAAAGGGAATGGACACGTGTAGGTAGAGTTGCCATGTGTTCATATGGCCCTGAGTATAGGGTGGTAGGAAACTGTTACTCCTTTGAGGTCACTGGCCAAAATACATGCTTAAATATTGTTTTTGAAAGTTAAGGAACAAGAGGACAGTTTTTCAAGTGGAGTATCATCACTGTGAGGAAAACTTTATTCATTGAATGAGGAGCGTTTGAGTTGGTGTGCATGAAGATCTTTTGCCCTACAACGTTTAGATAAAAATATTTTTGTCAAATCAAAACTAGGTTTCAGACCTAGTATTGATGAAGTAATTAAAGTATTAAGAAAATTCAAGTTTGAAATAATAAACCAATATAATTCATAACAGGATATCAAAAATCAAAAGGACAAAGTGGTACTTGTTAGCAAAAATGTCCATGTATCAGAAACTTCTTCTGTTGTGAAGGAGAATGCAGTGGGATGAGTGCAAAGATACAGGTATTATTTTATCCATCTATCAGTGGCTGTGTTTCCTCAGAAATCTCTTGTGGACCAAGCCTGGCTGGGATAGAGTTAATTTTCTTCACAGCAGTTGGTTTGGTGCTGTACTTTAGATTATTGACTAGTACTGATAGCACACTGATGTTTTGGCTGTTGCTGAACAGCATCAAGGCCTTCTCTCTTAATCTCACAGTGAATAGATTGGGGGGGAGGGCAAGAACTGGGAGGGCACACCACTGGTCAGATGACCTAAACTAAGCAGTGAGATATTTCATGCCATAGTGTCGTGCTCAGCAAGAGAAAGAGGAAAAAAGGTGTTTAGTCCGTTTTAGGACAAGCTGTCAATCTGTCCCTGAGAAGTGGTTAATGATCAGCTTTTTGTTTTGTTTCTCTTTTCTTGAACTTCTGTTTCACTTATTAAACAGTTTTTATCTTGATCCCCAAGTTTTCTTGGTTTTGTTCTTCCTTTCCTCTTCCTTCATCCCTCTGTGGGTGGAAGAGAGGAAGGCTGTGTGGTTGTTTAGCTGCTTTCTGGGCTTAACACACAACAGCTTGCTAGTCTAATAATTCACTTGCCTCTCTCCTATCCCACATGCTGTTAAGACCTAGGAACTGTAGGGTTCAAAAGTGCTAAATGGTTGGGAAAGTGTGTATCTTATTTCTTACTCAGATAATGTGTTATGTATCACTTAGTTTTCACTGTTTAGCCAGAAGAAGTCTCTGATTTAAAAAAGCACTCTGCTTTTCTTTTCAAAGCAACATTAGAATATATGCCATTATTAGAAGATTTTACGCCTGAAAACTGTTAGAATTGGTAGGTTTTGTTTGCTGGAATATGCAGTGGCTGGAGCTTGGGATGTTCAGAGCATGGAAAACAGGTTACTGGCAAAATGGGGGCAGAAGGTACCCAAATGATGGAGGACCTTTCTGTACATTTCCTGCAACAGTACAGTACAGTATGCTGTGTCATTTTATATCTTATAAGAAAATAAAAACCCGTAAACACTCAGATTTTGACAACAACTGTTCTCTATCACTAGCAAGTTCACAAATTTTGCCTAAATGCTTGCAGCCTTATCTCAGTTTCTGCTGTTCACGTCGTAGTTTGTGAGTGGGGAACAGACCTGTGTGGAAGCTCTGCAGATGAAACTTCATTGTTTAATGCTTCTGCTTGTTTCATACAGTAGCACTGGTGGGAAGGTGCTTCGCCCTTTTTGGGTCCACCTGCCGCCAAATCAACCAATAAGTCTGTGGCTGATTCTGCAGTCATTATGTTCTTTGATCCAAAGCTTTGTCTGAAAACTTTAGCTTTACTGTAAATAATTATGATTCAGATTTCACCGTATTAGGAGCTCTGTCAAAGTTTCATTGCTTTCATTTATTAGAAATGAAGAGTTCAAACATCAATGTAGCTTACTTTCACCATTTACTTACTCACTTGTAATAAACAAACCATGTTAAACCATGAGACCATTAGAGCCCTGAACTGTTGAACATCCAATTAGAGAGATAATCTTTAGTATTCTAGGAAAATTTGGGGGAATTTATTTTAATGAAAAACATAAAGCTTCTGAAGTATGGCAAGGACAAAACATTTTCTTGGTCTGAATCTGTTTAATAATTGTGTAGATTTGATTAGTTTATTTTCTCCTTTCTTCTGTCCTTTTTTTCCTTAAATAGATCCTGCCTCCATATCAGTAACATTTTGGGAATGCTTATTTTCAAGACTGTGGAAACTATACTGAGATTCACACATGTTGCCTGTCTTGTAGTTAAAAGGGTCGTAAAGACCCATGGACCTTGAAGTGCTCTCATAGTTTTAACTGAGGATTACTGCCCAATTCAAAATGTGTTGTTATAATAGAGGAACAAGAAGAATTTCACTTTGTTTTTAAGTTCTCTTGTAATTGCTTTGTGGGAACATGAAGAGCATTTTCCCCTACTTTTTGAAAACCACTGCTCTAAGTAATTTTACATTGTAAATTTATCCACCATTACACTGTTGTAACGAAACAGAATTATTTTAAATAGATGTGTGAACACATCAGCAAATTGAATACTATATTTGTTCTTGCTAAACTGTCAGAGGTAAACATTTCACTTCCTAATAAAGAAATCTCTTTTGGCTGCTGTAGAGGACTTGCTTAGCCACTTGTTTTGGTTTTTTTTACCAAAAGGATAATGTCATTGTACACAATGGAGTATTTTGAATGAAGAATCCAATGAAAAAGATTTAACAACTATTAACTGAATTATGTTCACTGGGTCAAAAGCATATTTTGAAAATTTGGTGCCAAAGTTGCTTGATGCTGCAAATTGATAAAATTCCCACCTAAAGAAGTAAAAAGATCACTGATTTTTGAAAATTTGTTACTTTTTTCCTACAATTTTTGAGCAAAATTCTACACTTGAGAACTTGCACAATTCATTTGAAGTAGACATACATATTTTTTGTCCTGTGTGCACCCATTCTAAAGGTTTGATTTATTGCAAGGTTTTGTATTGTGAGTTATTTAATATGTATTATGATTTATTAGTCTATTTCCAGCACTGCTTTTACTATGACACCAGTTAAAATAATTAATTTAAAGTTTTTCCTTTGATAGAAACCTGCAGCACTTTGCATTGTTGCTGTGACAGTGGAAAGAGCACTGTTTTCTGTCATGGAAATAAGCTCTTCAGACACCTTTAATTTTTCTCTGGAGTCTTTGTGTCCATTCCTATTGGTAGAAGTGCCTTATTTATGCTATCACTGTGTTAACATAATCGTTTATTCATCTTAGTGAGGGAGCTAAGTGCACGTTTTGATTCATCATGACTCCTATCCAACTGTCATCTGAATGTGTTTGAAACTACTGAGAGTCCATTGGATTAAGAGGTTCATTAGTATTACCAATATTATTTTTTTAAAAGTATCTGCTGCATGTAGATACTTTAAGGTCAGTCATTTGTTCAGGAGAAGAATTCATAAACCAACAGACCTTTGCTTAAATCTGTTGAAGATATTCTAAAATGTGTCTAGCAAGGTTACAGGTGTGCATCTGCTGTTGTGTTTAGCTTGTACAGTTGACATTTTTCAAACATATATTGAGTTTTCAATTATTTTCCTTTGTGCAACAGAGGAAGAGTCTCTGCAGCACTTCCTTTTACTGCTTTTTTAAATACATATTCTGCTATTATGTCTTTACTCTTCCATTTCATTGATATTTGGCTGTTATGCAATAGCACATTCATTTTCTGATTGATTGGGTGTGTTAGTGGTGTCTTAGAGCTTAAGAGTAGAATCACAGAACAAAAGAATGGATTGGGTTGGAAGTGATCTTTAAAGACCATCTAATTCCAGGCCTCCTCCCATGGGAAGGGACACCTTTTCTTAGACCAGGTTCCTCACAGCCCCATCCATCAAAGGGGTTTCAAGATATAAATGTGGTGAATACCCTTTAAAATTTTGCAATTTAAACTTGATACTCAGAAAGATGATTTCCTCCCCCTGTGGCTTCTATTACATACCCTAGCCTTTACTTTCATCTCTTTTCTGTTACCCATACTTTTCATCTTCACAATCCCTTAATTTATACCTTTTTTCTCACTTCCTTCTTTCTCTTTCTCTTTCTTTTCTCTTTCCTTCTTCAACTTTGCAGTTTTTATTCTTTTGATATATTAGGGATTTCTATTTCATATATTCTTTAATTTTTTTCTTTTTTCTCCATATTATCCCTGGCCTTCACCTAATTAGAAAAATTATTTCATTATCTAATTTAAAAAATTAGGTGAAGGAAAGAATATCTTTTCCCTTTTTCTGTTAGCATAGAAGGTTCATTCCTTCTCTTTGCCTTTGTTTTGTTTTGGGGTTTTTGTGTGTGTGTAAATTAAGGGTTCCTCCTTCAGCCACGTTCTAAGATATCTGCAATCAGACTTTCCTGATTAACATGCATTAACATGCATTCTTACTGTTAAAAATTGATTTCTCTGTTATTTCCTTATACTTTTTCTGCTGTCTCAGGCATCTTTGTTGTAGTACATGACTCTCATTCCTCATCCACTTCCTTCCTTCCTGAATTATCAGCCTTATCCTTCTTTCTTGGTTGCGTTCCTCCTCTTTTTTTTCTTTTTTTTTTCCCTCAAATGCTTTTTCAGTCTCTTCATATTCTATCCATCCCCTTTCCTCCCTGCTTATCTATGCATTCTGTGTGTCAGTGTACCAATCTAACAAAAATACCGTTATGGACAGTTACATTCTTCTAACTACATCAGTTCTCTCTTTAAATCCTTCTGTGTGCTGTCTTTTCCTTCAGAGCTAAGTTTCTTCTCTGTCCCTTACAAACCTTGCTGTAGTTTCTGCTCTGTGAACCTCTGCATCATGCTCCTAATTATATGGTGCTTCAGGCTTTCTTTTGCTCCACTAGCCTAAGGTTTGGTCTCCATCAGTTCTGTCTCTCATAACAATGCCCCCCATGCTCCACGATGGGCTTTCCTGTTTTCTGAGCACCTCAGAAAAGCAGGTCTCCTTCCATCCCACTGAATCACAGAATGCCACCTAACTTGTCTTCCCAGTAAGAACCCCATGCTTTCTTTACTGGAGCTATGTGCTCTCCTGTGCAAGGTGCTCTGAGAGCTGATTGTAAAGGGCCATGTAAATGCTGTGTTGTATAAAGGGTGATGAACATTACTATGAATTAATATCATTTCAGACGAATTTAGAAGTCCTTCTGAGATACATAACGCTTTGTGCTTTTCATCTCACTGTTTTTGACTTTCACCTTGTAATGTACTTTCTGCTCCACTAAAAGTATGATAATGAGGCATGCATAATTGAAATGGAAACCTCTTCAAAACCCCTTCTGATTGAATCTGTTGAGAATCATAATCATGCACTCCTGAAGTTACAGAAAACTAGTGTATTGATGTGCTCTGTGTGAGTTGCTTACCCAGCTGACATGCTGTCCTTTGAATTAATCTACTTTCAAAAAAAGTATCAGGGGTACACTAATGGGCTGTAAAAGAAACCAATAATCTTGTGTATGCACAATGAAAGAGCTTTATAGATAAAGTAATTAAATGACAATGGAATGGCAGTAGTAGCTATTGGATGGATCTTGTGTAGAGAAATCTTTCCCAAAGGAGCAGAAAATCCACAAGAATAAAGAATCTTTATGTGTAATACGCCCAAAATTTTCTCTAAAAATGGATTTTTCCTTGTTGTAAATAATTATTTACTTTGATTGCATTTGGAAGCAATTAATTTCTGAGTTTTGGGACAGTGTTTCATGACTCTAAATTTTTAAATTCTAATCACAAAAGAAATTTCCAACAATTTTTGTTTAGGAGGATTTTTTTGAAGAGATGATTTCTTTCTATGAATTATGGATATTACCAAGTTCTATAATAATGAATAATTACATATGGAGATAATGGGAACTAGAAATATGTTTAAAATATTAATAAGAAAGCCAGGGCCTAAAAAGTTAAGAAATGGCAGCATTCTCTGTGCAAAATTAATGCATTTTCTAATCCTTATTTGTGTGGATAAAACTTTGAATTTTATGATGTTGAAAACCAAAGTCTCTCATTGGATTTGATAGAAGATGTCGCTGACCTTATTGCTCTCTACAACTACCTGAAAAGAGGTTGTAGCCAGGTTAGGAGTGGGCTCTTCTCCCAGGTAGCAAGTGACAGGACAAGGGAAAATGGCCTCAAGTTGGGCTAGGGGAGGTTTAGATTGGATATTAGGGAGAATTTATTTATGGAAAGGGCTGTCAAGCATTGGAACAGGCTGCCCAGGGAACTGGAGGTATTTGAAATTCATGTAGATGTGGCACCTGGGGACATGGTTTTATGCTGGATTTGGCAGTGCTGGGTTTATGCTTGGACTCGATGACTTAGGGGTCTTCCAGCCTAAACAAGTCTGTGATTCTATGATTCTAAGTCTTACAAGTTTGTGTGCTGTGCATTTCTACTGAAATTAAGGTGTGTCCATTTCCTATGAAAATGTCTAAAGAAAGAGTTCTGATGTAAAACTCAATTTACTGATTGGTTCCCTGTGTTCCTGGATGTTATAGTACATGATCTCAATTTCTAAGAAAGTGTTTTTAGCATGAGGGAAATAATTTTCTCAGTTATACTCTTAGAAAGAATGACATTTTTTATAGCTGAAATTTTCCAACAGAAAAATCCAAGGGACAGCCAAAACGACCCACTACATTTTCTGTCTGCAGTATTCTGTGTGTTAAAATGAGTGCAAGTGCTCTGCATTATAATTGTATTCTGGGTTAACTTGGATTTAATACAGATCCTTCTGTTATAGGCAGACTTTTAAGCTAAGGACTGCAGCTCTGGACATCATCCAACTCTTGCAGTTAATTAGGGCTGTAGACAGTGTGCTAAATTTTGATTCTCAGTTGTATCTGTAGCGCTGCTTCCCCTGTATCTGAAAGAAGTTTGGCTATTATAGAAGTCTGTTGACTGAGATTCTGTCCAGGAAGCCTGAAATTATACCCGTGAGCTGAAGGATTAATTTAAAGAAATGGAGGTCTCTAGAGTCTTTCTCTTCTACATAGCATTGTATACTGTCTTTTTTTCCAGAAAAGTATTTTTCTTTTATTTCCTTTCATTGTAGACAGCTACCTTGGTATCCTTTCCATGTTAGGCCATTCTTAAGACTGCCAGCTTTCCAGAAGCTGTAATTTTTCTGCTGTTCATTTGCTCTTTTGTCATGTTTATAATTGTTTTCTGGAGATTTAATTTTAAGGTTGTAATCTTTATGACTTGGAGCAGTTATAAATAATAATAGAAAATACATGCCATGCATCTTTTCAGTTCTGTTGGCAGTCCTTAAGGATAACTTATACACCACCAGTTCTTGTAGGAGCTGTCTTCCTTTCTGACTTCTCACACACTGTATCCATTTCCAAATCAAACCATGGTGTGTTCTAAGCTGTCACTCTGTCTTTGAGCTTCCTTCAGTCTTCATGAGAGTTATAGTTTGATAAGTCATGCCCCAGTCATACATTTGTTCAATTATGTTTTTAAATTGACATTAATGTGATTCTTTTTTGGTCCGAGCATTTTTATGTAAATGGCAAAATACTGTGTAATATCTAGTAGAATATTAGGGCATTTTTTAACCTTTGTAATTAAGTTTTTTATATAAAGGAATATTAATTATGGAGAAAAAATATTCAGATGTAGAAGATGTAAATTCAGGTGTGAAAAAATCATAAATACTCTTAGAATACTGCCAGTGTGTCTTCTTAAGTACCCCTGATACAGAAAATGCAAAGTTTAAGTTCAAAAGCATGTCTTTTAAAATAACTGTGAGAAACAGGTAAAATACTTGGCTATTCTGCTATCAGCATAAAGTTCTACTTGCTAAATGTTAAACATTGTAGAGTTTTGCTATTCTCAATGCTCAATACTCAATATACTTAATTGGAAGCTCCCAATTACCTATAGCAGCAAATTACTTTTTTTCCTGTAGAGGCAAAGGTTTGTTGGATTCCCTTCCAGTCTTGCAAATTTTCACCCACAGTGACTGCAGGACTTGTCTTAATTTCTACTGCTCTTTACAGTGTATTTAATAGGAGTTTTATTTAGTTTTGATTATCTAAGGTTATGACAGAGACAATTTTTTAAGGAGAGATACTATAAGCTGTGTTGTTAATTAAAAAGACAACCTAAAAGGGCAGCAGATGACTATGGAACAAATTAAAAATTCCCATTTCCCTCTCAAGTATCCTACAATGCTGAGACTACTCTCTTTTTCAATTCCAGATTCTGATTAATTAATTAAAATTAGAAGGAAGAAGGAGAATGGGAGCCATAATCACAGCAGAGAAGCAAAACTTAGGAAGATTAGTTGCAAGGCAAATGTGTCAAATTAAAGCAGTAGATTTTCAGTGAAAGGACAAGCTGTGGGAAGTGAACAGACATACCTGATGGAGAATACTGGAAAAACCAAAGCCTGAAATGTGAGCATTCAAATACTGAACAATTTTATTAAGAATACAAGTGTATGGATGAAGACTAAAATAAGCATGCTATTATTATTATTGATAACAAAGAAAGATGGCATATTTCTTTTATACTGTTGTGAGGTTTTATAGATCTCACTTTGGAAACCTTATGTTAGTAGAGTAAAATGAGGAAGAAGGTTGGTAACTCTTGCTTTGGAAAAAAGGTGCTTTGTAGAAAGTGAAAACATAAAACTATGTCCATTATGTTTCTGCCCTCCTGTAATACATCTCATGTACTAAGGGCTTCCAGTCTGTGTCTGTCTCCTTATGAAGGCCAGAAACAAATGTGTGAGAAATGGATATATATAAAACTGTTAGGACATAGTGGCCAAGACAGAGGAATAAATATCATGCCTATGAGTTTGGTTGTACAAATCTTTCAGGGATTTTTCTGTACTGGGAAAACCAGAGCCATGCATTTTGTGACAACTTCTCAAGCTTTACTGCTGGTTTTGTCACAATGATTTTTTCAACCTTTAACCGAGCTGCTGGATCCCAGAAGTAGACTCTAAGAGACTGAAGTCCTTAGTGCAGTAGGACCTTGTCTTTATGCCAACATGAGCCTTTGTCATGTTGGTCTGGCAGATGTGTGTGGTCAGATACAAAGGACAGTGCTGCACTCTGGGGCTTAGTGTGGGAAAACCCCAGGGTAATGCTTATTTCCATACCGTCCGTCTTTAGTCTCAGGAGCAATGAATAAAATAAATCAAAATAATGTGCTGGAAACCTGCACATGATAGTTGAGCTCAGATGGATAAAAAGGGTTAGTCTGGTAAGTAACTGCTTGTGAGGACTGAATCCCAACATTGCACCTAAGCAGTGTTTTATTTATGGGGCTTTTACTTGTTTGTTTGATTTGGTTGAGTTTTGGTGGATTTCTTGTTTGGTTGGTTCAGTCATGTTTGTTTTGTTTTGTTTGCTTTGTTTTTTATTGGTTTTTGTTTTCTTTTTTTTTTAACTTAATGGGTTAGAAAGGAATTGTCTGAGTATTGGACTTTGCATTTGTTTTGTGTCTGGAAAGAATTGTGTCTATTGAAGTAGTTGATGTTATGTAGGTATGTGGGATATAGAAAAGAATGACAATAAAAGTTGACTTTTGGGGTGCAGAAATAAAGAAGAAAACTGAAAAGTTTTGAGTTTTTTATTAGTTGATTATGCCAATAAAGTAAATGACAGCTATCCTGAGGTAAAAGATATTTTTTACTCTTAGAAAAGACTACTGCCAATGCCTAGTTTCTGATTCTTTTCATGTACTCTGATAGAGAAAATGGCAAACTAAATATCATATTACAAGATAATATGGTTTCCTTTGAATCAATAGATTTATTGAAGCCATTGAGGTTAAAGTTTTCTGAAGCAAAGCTTATAGAATCCTTTCTGAGCTATTTAAGCAGAAAATCATTCTATTGATATCTTGGTCCTTCCATGTTCCTCTGGGGTCTCATGCTTTGTTCCACTTTATATACTTAATGCTGCTGTCATTATCTGCATTTCCCCCTTAGTTCATTCCTTTTGATGTGCCTCTTATGTCTTTAGGAGAAGTCTCTTCTTATGTACTAAATTTTCACCTAAAATCTCCTTGAAAACTCACAGCTTTGGGGCTTATGCTAAGCTCCTGAGGTGACTGGACTGAGCAAAAGAACCTTGAGTGTCTAAGCTAGAAAATGCTTGGAGGACAATGGCTGCCATTCTCCAGCAGCTGCCCAACTGAGAAGAATGCACAAACCTAACAATTTTCATAAAGCAGCAGCTTTGGAAGAAATTCAGGTTGTAAGGCAGAAGCCAAGTAAAGATATAGCACTGTAACAAGATGGTGAGTTGGAGGAAAATGAATCCCAGGATTAACAAGCTGCAGAATTTATGCTTAGTGAACTGTTAAAAACCAGTGAAGGAGGAAAATGAGAGCTATCAACAGCTGCAGAGTATGAGAAGCATAAGAAAATGAGAGGTGCAGGCAAATAGAATGGCTTAAACAATTACATTTTGGAGTGGAAAAAGGTTGGAAACATTATTTTGCAGTTTTTAATTAGACAGACTCTGATTTGAAAATTGAAATAAAGCAATCAGGAAAAGCTGTGAGAGTGTGGTGTCTTCTGAAAAGTCAGTTAAAGATTCCTGTGGCTAATGTGCAAATTTGATATATTCTTTCCTGAAATGGTAGAAGAAAGACACTGAAAATATTACCCAGGTGACTGGCTTTATCATGATCCATATGTCTACAACAGCACAACAAGTGTGGCAAGGGAAGCATTGATCCTCTCTCCAGTGAAAGGAAAGGACAGAGTGAAGACATGTAGAGGAGCAACATGAAGATGACAGGGTCAGTAAAGAAAAGAGTCAAGTCCCAGATGGAAGGAGAATGAGGAGTCGCCTTAGGTTTGGGCTGAAATCCTCTTGTAAGACTATGGAGAAGATTGTAATTGATACATCAAACTCTTTTTCCCTGTAACTCATTGAAAAGTGTGGGGAGATGAAGATTAAAATTGTAGGGACGAGCAAAGGCATCTATGCTAAAGCAAGCAGATGTTGAAGTAGCTATGATCCCATGAGAAGTTTGAACAGACAGAGGGAGGAATGATGAAGACCCTTTGCCCCCAGGGGAAGAAGAAGAAGACCTCTGTTCCCAGAGATGATGATGATCTCAGAGACAGATAAAGAGGACCTTTGCTCTTAAACAGCTCATCTTTAAAACACTACCCCATAAGTTGACATGGCCCATAAACATAGCTGTGGGAAGGCTGTGAAAGATGGGAGGGACTTCATGATTGCAGATTCCTGGGAGGCTGCTATTTGTGGAAATTAAAAGCCATCAGAGAACTGTTAAAAGCCATAAGAGAACTGTTTTCATGTGGAGAAATCTCCATAACATGACAAGAGAGACTCCTCTCCCTAAGTGAACTGCAGAAAGACTATTTTAGAAGTGGTAAACTGACTGAATTGTTTCTGAATGTTGTGAGTGGGAAAGAAAAGGTTGCAGGGGAGAGGAGAAGTGTTCTGAAGGTTTTATTCTGATTCTTTTTATTCTTTCTTTTAGTTACTGTTAATAAAGTTTTTTCTTTATACCCTTTTAAAGTTTTGAGCCTGCTTTGCCTTTCTCCTAATCCTATCTCACAGCAGGAAATTAGTAAGTATATTCTAGTGGGTGCCCTGACGTTTGGCCAGCGCTAGTCCCACCACATTAATTGGTGTGTTGGCCAGGAAAACTCAGATTGGTGAACCAAAACCACTACAGGGACTCATCAGGATCATCAAGTCCCACTCTTGGCCTTGCACAGGACATCTCAAGCCTGACACCCTGTGCCTGAGAGTGTTATCCAAATGCATCTTGAGCTCTGGCAGGCTGGTGCTGTGACCACTTCCTGGGCAGGCTGTTTCAGCACCCATCCACACTCTGGGTAAAAAACCTTTTCCTGATATCCAACCTAAGCCTCCCCTGACTAACTTCATGCCATTTCCTTGAGTTCTGTCTGTAGTTATGAGAGTAAAGAGATCAATACCTGCCCCTCCTCTTCCCTTCTCAAGGAAGTTCTAGTCTGCAGTGAGGTCTCCCCTCAATCTCCTTTTCTCCAGGCTAAACCAAGTGACCTCAGCCACTCCTCATATGCCTTTCCCCTCCTCATATGGCTCCCTCCCTCCTTCACTGTCCTCATGGCCCTCGTTTGGACATTTTCTAAGAGCTTAATATCTTTTGTATACTATAGTGCCCAGAACTGCCCCCAGCACTCAGGTGAGGCTGCCCCAGGGCAGAGCAGAGCAGGACAATCCCCTCCCTTGCCTGGCTGTGATGCTGTGCCTGATGCCCCCAGGACAGGGTTGGTTCTCCTGGCTGCCAGGGCACTGCTGGCTCATGTTCAACTTGCCACCAACCAGGACCCCCAGGGCCCTTTCTGCAGTGCTGCTTCAGCATCTTCCTCCCCAGTCCACACAGACAGTCAGGGATGCCCAGGTGCAGAATCCTGCGCTTACCCTTAATTTGTTGAGGTCTCTCTGCAGCGTCTGTCTGCCCTTGAGGGAGTTGACAGCTCCTCCCAACGTAGCATGGTCAGCAAACTTCCTTAGTATTCCTCCAAGTCCTGCATGCATGTGGTTAATGAAGATGTTGAAAGCAGCTGGGCCAAGGATGGAGCCCTGCAGAACCCCACTAGTGACAGGTCACCAGTCTGATGCTATCCCATTCACTCTAACCCTTTAATTTTAAATATTTTGTTCTCCCTATACGCAGACTGTACAGAAGACCTCTAAATTCAGTGTATTGCACAGTTGTTAGGACCTTGCATGCAAGCCTTTGAGGATGAGCAATTTTGCTGCTATTTGAACTAGGTGTAAAAATCCTAGAAAGCTGACCTGAATATTCCAGCTTCCAGGAAGAAAAAAGAATATGCACAACAGTTTTAAGTGATTTAGTGAAAACAAAGTGCTTCTTCAAAGAATTAGTGACTTCAAGAGGATAAGCAGTAATGTGTGCTTCTCAAAAGCTTTGTAAAACTTTGCAAGTTAATAGAGAAAATACAGAAATGGTGATGAGATGAGAGTGAGTGAGTGAATGAATGTCATCTGTGAGGCGAAGCATAATAAATGTGTCTGCTAGCATATACTGGTAGGGCAAGCATTTTGAATTAGATTTGGGTAATGATGTGTAGTTGCTGATGAAATGAATATAATCGTTGAAAAACCATAGCCAAAATGTAGAATACAATCTGTAAAAAGACTTACTATAAATCCACTGATTTAAGATCTAAAAAATGAATATTAGGGAAATTTTTATTGCAAATGTTGTAGTTATTCATTACTATGTAGGTGGACACTTAAATTGTACTATGTAGCGCTCATTTATACCAGTTCTTGGTACAATTTGTACAGTAATCTGTTGAAGTCTTTCATGATGCAGAAGTGTTGAGATAGTATCTGAGACCAAATTCAAGTATCTGCTTTGAGCCTCAGATTGTTAAATTCTGTAAGATCAAACAAGACTCAAGAGTACCATAACAAAGCAAATTGTAATAATGAAGTCAGAAATTAACTTGGAGCATGAATAATAATTCAGACATAAGACATATAAAAATAAAAGCAAACTAGTCAGGGTTGGATAAAGGAGAGGTTGAAAGAGTATAAATCCCAGTTTGATTTTAATAGAATTATTGCAATCGATACTGAAAAAAAACTTCTGTAACTCTTTCTGCTTGTGACAGTCTTTGCAAAAATAATTGTAGTGTCTAAATAAATCAAAGATTAATTATGTATCATCAGATAGTCTGCTGCTAGAAGTGTATGAATTTATTGTTCATCATGTGTTCTTGTCAGAACAACTTTCCTTTCTTGTATTATGTTTATAAGTTAAAAGTTAGGGTTTGCTGATGGAGAATTCCAAAATCTAATTACCTTTTATTTTTACCTCCTAGATGAGTTGATTTTTAATTGTTTAGCTCTGTCAATACATTTGTAAGTATGAGAATTCAAATGTATTCTGGAATTTATTGGCTTGGCTTTGGTTTTTTCTTTTTTGTTTGTTTGTTTTGATTGTTTGTTTGTTTTGGGTTTTTTTTTGGTGTTTTTTTTTTTTTTTTTGTGTATGGGAGGTTGAAGAAACAACACAACATGTAGTTGAGGGTTTGGATTGGTTTTTTAATTGTGTTTCCATCACTATAATTTGAATTTTATTTCTGTTTGTCCAGTCACTCTGTTTGAGTTCTTGCAGGTAAGTGGAAAAGAAATGGATTACATTTCACCAGTAAGCGGCTCATTACTGGATATGTATTCTGCTAAATTTAGAGTCTTATTTATAAGGATGGCTAGCAGCATCACTGGTGTTATGGAAGATTTGGCTTTGTCTCCAGTTCCTCAGAAACTCTTCTTGCAAAGAATAAGAATGTAACTTTATAACTACAAGTTATGTCACAAAGCATTGGCAAAAGACCGAATTGTGTTGAAGCAAGCAGTCTCAGCTCCAACACTTTTAAGGAATGGTTCTGAAATCATAACAGCATTCTCCTTATTTTGTTAGCTGTTTAAAATAAACAAAAAACCCTATGTGTTTGTCCATCAATATTGATTCTGCATAAATGCTCCATTTTGTTGTCCTGTCCATTGTTTCTAAGAAGAAAAAATGGATCCCCTGCTGAGAGGAGTGACTGTTTTTCTCCATACCTTACACTTGAGCTCACGCATACTCATCATAAAATAAAAAAAACCTATGAATTCATAAAATAAAAAAAAAACTATGTAGAGATTCATGTGCATGTCTGCATGCATTCTTTTTCCCCCACTTTCTTAAATATTAAGATTGCTTCTGTTTCCTTACCCAGTTTTTCATTATTTTTATCAAGCCAGTGAGCTGTTTGTACCATATACTCTCTAATGCAACATTTACAATTTTAGCGATCAATATCTGTGCAGGTATCTCAGATGACTGTGAGAAAAATGGTTTTTATTCTTCATACTGTCTCCCATTATCATATTCTAACCATCTGAACTGACCTGGCACATGTGATAAAGATTTTATGTATCTTTGAGCATGTTTCCCTTGCAGTATTAAATAATGTTCAGGTTCTTTTTAGTAGAATAATTTGTGGGGTTTTTTTTGGAATTAGTGTATCAGCGCTATTTATGAGCTGCTATTGAGTACCACTAAAAAAGCATTAGTATGTCTCTTATAATTTTCACTTAGAGTCTCAGTAACATATATCTATTACCATTTTAATCTTCCCTTAGAGTCTTAGTCACATATGTGAAATAATTTGTGTTGAGTTTCTTCATGTTTAGCCTCTGTTGTAGGAAGAATTTCCTATCTCCATTTAAGATATATTGATCAGTGGCAACTGCATAATTTTCATTAACTTACTGGGTTTTGGTTTAGGATCAAAATATTATTTCTTAAATGTATACAGGACTAGAGTAAAACACATCTTTTATCTGGAGAGTTCATTGCTAATGATGATGATGATGATGATGATTATAATAAATGCTAAATAGTATCATTTCTGTTAACCCCCTAAGCCATCTGAAGCCAATTCAACCCAAAGTAATTCAAAAAGGTCTATTTATTCAGTGTTTGAAATAGAACAGCTCAGCTCTGAATAAACAGTGTAAATTAGCATTCAGGAAAAAGTATTTATCAGAGTTTTCCGTCTTGAAAACTTTTGCATGTCTATCAGCAAGCCCATCGGATAAAGCCTGAAGATTCTTTTGAGGCACTGTATCAGGACTGGCTGCAGCCAGCTTCAGCTTCCCAGCTCTCAGTTTTGGAAAATTTGATGAAATTTTTGATATTCCATTAACATTTGGAAGTTCTGTCCCTTGAAAATGCCAAAAGTTTTGGTAATGCAATGTTAGTAGCTTAAAAAGGCAGGAGGAGAAATAAAGTGCTTTAGGTCTCCTCGCTGAAAGTAAAGTAGACTCAGTGGTTAGGATCTAAATTTGCCATGTGTTCTATAAGTTTCCTTTAGGCTTCAGTATGGCAAAAGACAAGTCAGAGTGCCTATCTATTTGTCCTTCATATGTCTTTATTTTTATATTTTATGGTGTGTTTTTATTTTGTACTTTAAATTCAAGATTAGTCCATGTTAAATCCCATTCTATGTTTAGCCATTCAGTAGATGTTGTGGAAGCCCTGGGCAGAAACAAGAAAAAGGTCAGGTTTAAAGATGGAGTCCGTATTACTCCTTAGTGCAGTCAGAAGTATAGCATCATAGAACTACAGAATGGTTTGGGTTGAAAGAGGTCTTTAAAGTTCATGTAGCTCCAACCCCCTGCCATGGACAGTGACATCAGTTTGCTCAAAGCCCCATCAAGCTTGGTGTTGAACATTTCCAGAGATGGGGCATCCCCAGCCTCTCTGACCAGCATGTTCCAGTGTGTCACCCCCGTCCCAGTACAGAATTTCTTCCTTATATGTAATCTAAATCTACACTCATTTTAAAACCATTATCTGTTGTCCAGTCACTGCAGGCCCTTGCAAAGTCTCTGTCTCTGCAGCACTGACTCCACTGTGGAGAAGCTAAGCCTAAGATCTTTTATCCCATTCTCTCTTGGAGACACATCCTGTGGTTGACATGACCACAGTTTATTGCCCTGCTTCCTCTACTTCCTAGAGTGACACAACACCACATACACTGTGAGAGATTAAATGTGCCCAGGCTTCAGGGGTCCTGTAGGGTATCCTGTCATTCTGTGGATTCAGTTTTCTCTCTTAAACATCTTAAGGCTGAATCTTCACTTAACAGAAACAGAGAGCAGCTAATGCTCTGTGTTGCTCTTCAATAGTTTTTTTCAATACTCCCTTGTTTCAAAATGGACTCTAAATTGCAAAATACTTATCTTTGCTGGAGAACATCTGTAAGTAATGTGCGTGAGCAGCAAGAATGAACCTTCTTGTGCCCACACACTGCAAATTTGTTTTGTTTTCATTTAGTCTGAAGTGTCTTATAAGAGTAATTTTTAGGAACATTGTGGTGATTTACCATGGCAGCTTCGCATGTATCCAGCCAGAGAGATCTGTGGAAATGACGATTACTTAGGAAGAAAGAAGCTTGAAAAAGGACTCCTGAAACCTCTGGTGTGATCTTCACGCATTCCAAACAGCTGATTTTTTGAGTCATTTCAC
Organism: Fringilla coelebs; assembly: GCF_963513975.1. NCBI lineage: Eukaryota > Metazoa > Chordata > Aves > Passeriformes > Fringillidae > Fringilla > Fringilla coelebs. Next base: position 42,181,386 of record NC_140028.1, on the reverse strand, counting down.
AATGAGAATGCTTCTGACGACGTTGTTGGGTTAAGAGAATGAGTCAGACAGCTTTCTCTCACGATGTCTAAAAAGCTAACATCCAAACAAAAATTCTTTCTGACAAAAGCTGTGACTTGTGTCAAAAGTGAAAATTAAATGCCAGATGGATAATTCAATCCAAAATGACACTTTAGCCTTGAAGACACACTACTTTTTATTTTTTTATTGTTCAGTCTGTAATTAAAAGCCAGACAATATCTCAATATCTGAATATAGGGCGGTAAAGAAAGAAGGATGCACTACTATTTGTGAAATAAAAACATAAAAAGAACTCACCATGCTTCTGATGAATTCAGATTTTCATTAATTTTGATATAATTTACAGGTGTTGTAAAGTTAAGAGAAAAGAATCTATCTGGGTAAAACTCTTAAAGGAGCACTTCTTTAAAACATGCATATAAAAATACATTTAAAAGTTTTCTGAGGAGTAAGGAATTAAGAGGAAGATAAGTGGAATATATAGTTTCTGCTTAATTTTGTTGCTCAGGTTTTTTTCTTCTATAGGATTGATTTTCATGGTTGTCCCAGTATAACTGAATTAAATTTAAAGGAAAAATAGATCAAGCAGTAGTAGCTAGTTAATCTCAGATATTTCGAAATCATGGTTGTTAAAGTTTCTGTTAAAAGTTAAGAAATACAAAACGTTTTTTTCAGAGACGGGTTAGTAAAAGGGGAGAAGAGATGCAGCTAAAATAAGCAGGAAAAAAACTTAAAAATCACCAACTAAACTCAAACAATTCTTGTATCTGTGCATTATTTGTACATTAGGTAATTTACTTAAAATGTTCTTATGTAAAAACATTGATCAGAACAGTACACAAACTGTTGTGAAAAATTAGTTTTCTATTTTTTAAAGCTGCTAGACCAAAATCCTAATGATTCTCAGCTTTGTGTGAAAACTTAAATGCGAAAACTTAAATCATACATTTTTGAGCTCTAATGCAGCTGTAAGCCATCCACAAAGGCAGCTGCTGTAACAGTTCTAGACTGAAGCAATAACAGAGATACATAGCATTTTTTTCCCACAAGCAGGTTCATTCTGTATTCACCATTTAAAGGAAGCTCCAAATGCATTCATTAAGAAATTTTAAGTCCACATCTTGTGCTAGATTTTAAGGTTTTTAGTATGTGAAAACATTGATTGTGTCAACAAGCTGCTATACTTAATTAGTACAGCAAAATGTATATGTGTTAGTCTATTTTTAAATAGAAAGAAATGCTAAATATATTACATTTCTAGTTTCTCCATGCAGCATTCTTAATATCACATATAGCAAAGAAAGTAAAGTATTGTTCACGAGGATGATGTTAAAATGGTTACATTACAAAAGAAGGGAAGGAAGGAAGGAAGGAAGGAAGGAAGGAAGGAAGGAAGGAAGGAAGGAAGGAAGGAAGGAAGGAAGGAAGGAAGGAAGGAAGGAAGGAAGGAAGGAAGGAAGGAAGGAAGGAAGGAAGGAAGGAAGGAAGGAAGGAAGGAAGGAAGGAAGGAAGGAAGGAAGGAAGGAAGGAAGGAAGGAAGGAAGGAAGGAAGGAAGGAAGGAAGGAAGGAGGGAAGGAAGGAAGGAGGGAAGGAAGGAAGGAGGGAAGGAAGGAAGGAGGGAAGGAAGGAAGGAGGGAAGGAAGGAAGGAAGGAAGGAAGGAAGGAAGGAAGGAAGGAAGGAAGGAAGGAAGGAAGGAAGGAAGGAAGGAAGGAAGGAAGGAAGGAAGGAAGGAAGGAAGGAAGGAAGGAAGGAAGGAAGGAAGGAAGGAAGGAAGGAAGGAAGGAAGGAAGGAAGGAAGGAAGGAAGGAAGGAAGGAAGGAAGGAAGGAAGGAGGGAGGGAAGGAAGGAGGGAGGGAAGGAAGGAGGGAGGGAAGGAAGGAGGGAGGGAAGGAAGGAGGGAGGGAAGGAGGGAGGGAGGGAAGGAGGGAAGGAAGGAAGGAAGGAAGGAAGGAAGGAAGGAAGGAAGGAAGGAAGGAAGGAAGGAAGGAAGGAAGGAAGGAAGGAAGGAAGGAAGGAAGGAAGGAAGGAAGGAAGGAAGGAAGGAAGGAAGGAAGGAAGGAAGGAAGGAAGGAAGGAAGGAAGGAAGGAAGGAAGGAAGGAAGGAAGGAAGGAAGGAAGGAAGGAAGGAAGGAAGGAAGGAAGGAAGGAAGGAAATTATAAAGAAGGGTAATTTTACACATTTCTTTATCTGCCTCTATGTGTGGTATTTAAATGATATCTGTGGGACGTCTTGATCATTAAAAACAGACTGACACGTTTTCATTTTTGATTGTGGACATAAACATTATGAAAAGGATGACTGGCATCTTAAGGGAAGTGGGGGTAGGTTGAACACATGTTTTTCAGGTCTGTAATTAGGCTGAATTTGCAAAAATGTTAATTCTGCCCTACTACGGTCAATAGTAGCAGTGCTTCTTAGGGATTCCAAATATTTAAAAATTTCAGAGCAAAATTTGTTTATTTACTATATGTCCTATTCCTACTAAAATAGCTGAGAGAGCAGTGTTCTATGCTGGTTTGAGTTTACCACAGCTTTCCTAGCATAGCATTGTTTTTCAGTCTTCTGCTCTTTTTCAAAAATATCAATGTATTCCACACATGGACATAATCTGTATAAACACTGGCTGTAGAACAGTTTTGATTGGAATGTCCCTTCCCTTTTAATTATTTTCTTTATAAATAGCTGTACATGTGAAAAGCACAATGAACGATGTCATATCCAGTTAGTACATGGTTTTTTCTCTTGTCTTTTTGGCTGTTCAAAAAAACCCACAGTTTTAATTTTATGTGCCCAAATCCATCAAGGAATACATAGCTTAATTTAATACTAAATTATTAAATGCTGTATTGTAAAAGTCATGCGAGTTTTGTTTGCAGATGTTGACAGTGGACCAAATTTAAAGCTGTAACAGAAGACTGGCTTCAGGCCAAATTCTCTGCCACAGCTTAATGAACACCAAACTGAAGATTTCCTGATACTTCTTTGGAGCTTCATTGCAGATGGCTAAACTTATCCTATGTGATTAATTTCAACAGCCTCCTATCAAGTAGAATGAAATCTAGTAAAAATATGTATTTAGGACATAAAGAAATAAGAATCAGTACAGCTTAATTAGCCCTGCACCTACTTTATCCAATTAGTGTTATTAGAGCAGCGTTTGCCAACACGTTTCTCAGTGATTAAAATGCTGGGTGCTAGAAAATTTGGCTTAATCTTCACTAATGCTGGCAGTACTTGTGGCAACCAGTGGTCACACAAAGTTCTTAGGTACATTGTCTAGGTGACATACACTCCTGGGAAGATCACAGCTGCAATATGCTGTTGTAAAATAAATAGAGCTCTCTCATCCCCAAAGTAAACTCTGGGTTTTGTTGTTATGACTTTCAGTGATTGTACCACTGAAAAGGACCTCTGGGTCCATGAGTCATAAAATGGTGCAAAACTTTCCATTTTATGTAGCAGAAGTTTTGCAGAGTCTGGAACTGGTCATAGATGGATGTCGAGGATTCTCTAAAGTGTTGTCTTCTAGCATCATCTGCAAGACCTCCCTGGCAAATAAAGTCCTGATGACTCCAAAAAAAAAAAAAAAACTTGGTGTTTTTTTTTTTCTCTAAGCAATCATGTTTTTTAAAACTTGTTTAGATTTTAGACCTATCCTGGTATCAAAAGGAATTTGGGAATAGTAGACATTCTCATTTTGGTTTTGCTTCAGTTCTTTATCTTCCTCATAAAACTGTGTTGGTAGATACTGAAAAAAAAAAAAAAGTCGAACAAGATACAATGGTCTGGCCTCTCTGCAATTGTATCTCAAACTTTCATTTAACTTTAACTACTTTGTGAAGCAAAAATTTGCTTCCTAGAGATTTTTTGTATCTCTCAGTTGCAGCTTTCCCCACCTGCATTTCACAGACCTGATGCAAAAGTTTTATGAGAGTTTTGGCACATCATGTTTATGTGGCCATCCAGCAGACTGAGCTTCAAGATGCTTAAGGTATCTGAAGGGGATCTACCCTGAGATAGTCATGCATGCAAAAGATAATGTAGTCTGTAAGCCTCTTTTGTGAAAACTTGAATGCTTAAGCAGTTAGGAAGCAATTTGGTGCCCAAAAAAATCCTTCTATGCCTTCAAAAATATAATCATATAGGTCATGTCTGTAATGACTTGGAGTTCTATGTTTCATATGCTGTTTTTCAGTAAGAAACAAATGCGCTGCTTCCTTTTGTTTCTCCTTTTTAAACAAAGGACCGTAAAGTCCTTATGTAGGAATAGAGTTTTTACCCTTCATGAGCGGATCTATTCACCCAGAAATGTACTAGTGAGTGAAGAAATCTTTCTTGTACTGGATGATTTGCCTTAGGAAAGACAGTAGAAATAAGGCAAATGGAAGCAGCAATATTACATTCAAAGCAAAGCATCTAAGCAAATTCAGGTAGCTGCTGTGTGTACGTGTAAAGCTCCAACATTCACAAATTAGATCCACATGTTTTAATATTATTATGCAATGTATTGTGAGGAAAATGTTTGCACTGCCTTTTTTATTATAGTTTTTGATTGTTTAAACTAGAGATTCCAAAAATCCAATTTTCTTCTCACTGTTCTATAGTTTGATTTTAAAATTTGTTTTAATAAATGAAAGGCTCTGCACTTAGTTTCACAATCAGACTGAGATTATTTAATGATGTTGTGCAGTGGAATGAGAGTACAGGACCTAAGCTTCTCATATCTGGTAAGAAAATTTTAATGAGTCCAATACTACATGTGAATGTTTGAATTTTCAGTGCAACAGCAGAGTGCTTGTTTATTTGAGAACCATTTTAATGAGATTTTTAAAAAACTACAATTACACTGTAATTTTTTTTTTAAATCCATATTTTGGGCCAAAACAAAATTCAGAGTTCCTTCAGTTTAATCATTTTAGTTTCTACAAAATTAAGTTATCATTATTTTGAATACTTAATGGTCTTGGTTATATTAACTACATTTCAGACATAGCCCAGACAGTATTTAAGTCCCAAAAGATTTATGTCATTCAGCTCACAGAAAAATATCTAATGAACTGCTTTGCTCTTTACTCAGGACTGCCAGTCATTCTTTGCAATTACTCCCTAATGTTACAATTGTCTGGCCTCTCTGCAGTTGTATCTCAGACTTTCACATCACTTAATTATGTTATAAAGAAAAAAATACAACAAACAATTTTTTTTACCTTTCAGCTTTACTTTTCTCATCTACAGACCTGCTGCAAAAGTTTTATAGAAGTGTTTTGATGCATTATGGTTATGTGGCCATCTAGCAGAGCCTCAAGACGCTTAAGGCATCCAGAGGGGAGCTAGCCTGAGATAGTCAGGGATGAGAAAGCTGCTTTAGTGCACAAGTCCCTTTTTTGAAAACTTGTGGCCAGGAGGGACAGTGGTATCCTGGGATGCATTGGGAAGAGTGTGGCCAGCAGGTTTAGGGAGGTGATCCTCTCCCTCTACTCAGCCCTGTTGTGTCCAGTTCTGAGCTCCTCAGTACAAGAATGATGAGGAGTTACTGGAGAGGGTCCAGTGGAGGGTCACAAGGGTGATGCAGGGACAGGAGAATCTTCCTTATGAGGAGAGACTGTGTGAACTGACCCTGTTCAGTCTGGAAAACTTTGAGGGGGGATTTCATTAATGTGTATGAAGGCAGGTGCCAAGGGGATGGTGCCAGATCCTTTTTGGTGGTGCCCAGCAAGAGAGTGAGGAACAATGGCCATAAAACTAAAACACAAGAAGTTTCACCTCAGCCTGAGGAAGAACTTATTTACATTGAGGGTGGCAGAGTACTCACACAGGATGCCCAAGCAGGTAATGGAGTCTCAGTCTCTGGAGACATTCAAAACCCACCTGGACAAGTTCCTGTGTAACCTGCTCTGGGTGACCCTGCCTTGGAAGGAGGGGGTTGGACTGGATGGTCTTCAGAGGTGCCTTCCAACCATAAAAGAGCAGTGATATTGTGATTCTGTGGTTACTACCTGCTAAATGATCTGTCTCAGAAGTGTGGACACATCTGCAAGTGTTGGAATTCCACTGTGAATGAATGCCAAAAACTGCTCAACATTTTTGGAAGTAGATGTAGGTAAGGGTAGATTGTGAAGCTTTTCTGTATGAATTTTAGCAGGTGACAGAAACATCCTTGAAAGTTTATTTTATGTGCTACAATAAAAGCTTGGTGAAGAAAATATGAAGATATGGTAAAAAATCTATCTAAGAAGAGCACATGTAAAATTACTGTTCCAGATATTGCAGTTTTATTGTGCATTGAATAAGTCATAAAGGTACTGTACATGGAAGAAAACACAGCTTTACATTTGCATTGTACAAGATGAGCTATTAATGCTGGATGCTGTTTTAACAATCTCTAGTTCCTTGGACTGTTTACCTTCAATAGTTCAGAGGTTAAATCTGAATTTACCCATTGTGATTGCTATGTCTGGAGAGCAATCCTACAAGTAAATACAGCTTTTGATATGCCTTCTGTAATCTGCTCAGTTCTCTACCACACTTGCACTGGTACCAGGCCAAATATCACTAAAAAAGCAAACACTCTTAAGTTGTGCTTTAATACCTAAGTTGCTTGGTTGCTGTTAATCAATGTGTTACAAGGAAACTATAATTGTTAAACACTAGAAAAGAAGAAAGTCTTTTTTATTCTAAAATATGACTGTAATAAAATTATATGGAATTCTGTATATATTCATGCTGGACACAACAGTGGACATTGCTCAGATGCAAAGAGGCAGACACAGACTTTCTTGAATAGATTGCCTGTCCTTTGGGTGTTTAGCTCTGAACTCTCTCCAGATTCCCGAGACTATTTGCCATTGCTATCCTCTGCCAATCATATGTTCTATATCTCTAATTCAATACCTTAAAAGTAATATTCACAGTTTCTTCTTGCATGTACGACATTTTTCTGGTCTTTCTCTAGATCCTAAGGAATTTTTTCTTCAGTTCTTATGTTTGTCATTTCTCATGACCACAGTTAAAATGTGGTCCCCACTCTCTGGGCCATGCTTTATGTTCAGGTGGTTTCCAGCAGCTATCTTTGATGCCAGTCACTCTGGCAAAACTCAGGACAAAAGAAAATATTTAAATGGAGATCTGATCTGGAAAGAAATATTGAGCTTAAAGTCAGAGCCTAAAAAAATAAGAAGTAAATAAAGCACTCACACATGGAGCCTGGTAATGTGTTTGAAAGCTGAGGCATTTGGAAGAAGTAGTATGAAGTTTAGTGGCTTGTGTGACTTCTTGAGAGCTTGTAACTGATAGCAGAATGTGCCCAGCATGTGCAAGTGGAGTAGTTCAGGAGAAGTTGTCTCAGAAGGAATGAACAACTTTACAGGAGATGATAGGAGTTTATAAGCAACATGGCAGGTCTGTTAGTTGTGCTTCTGGAAAAGGTTCATAAAACAATGTGGTCCCAGCAACACATGCATTAGTGCCAAAAATCATTAACATCAGTAATTGCATAAAGGCAGGTCTTCCAGGTACAATCCCATTCATGTTGATTGCTCAGATACACCAGACAGATTTGTCCATCCTTGCTGGGCAACAGATCCTCCAGGATCTGAGACAGCCATCAGGAGCTCGCAGCTTGTGACACAGTGGTTGGTGGGACCTGGGCAGGGTGAGAAGCAACATTGGCCAAGTTCTCCAGACACATAAAGGCAGCCCTTAAGGTATGTCAGCAACCAGGCCTGCAAACAGGACGTGGCTGTGGCATGGCATTTCAAGTGAAAGGTGATGAAGCTCTGCCAGCTTGACCAGGAAGCAATAGTATCCACCTGGATGAGAGCCATGACCTGTTTTAAGCTCTGCACCCACCACAACTGATAGAGCTGCCCAGGCTGAGCTCCTGGTGGGAACACATGGCTGCTCCAGTGCCAGCTGTGTGCCCTGCTCTTCCAGACAGCACTACCAGCCAGCAGCATGAGCACCCCTGTGGGAGGTGTGCCCAGCTGGTGCCAATGGCATCCTGGCCTTTATCAGAAGCAGTGTAGCCAGAGGGACCAGGACAGTAATAATTCTCCTGCGCTTGGTATGGTATGTACTTGGTATACTTCACACCTTGAATCCTGTCTCCAGTTTTGGGCTTCTCAGTTCAGGCAAAAACACTGAGGTGCTGGAGCATGTCCAGAGAAGGACAACAGAGCTGGTGAAGGGTCTGGAGCACAGGTCTGATGAGTGGCTGAGGGAGTGGGGATGTTTAGTCCTGAGAAAGGCAGGCTCAGGGGAGACTTTATTGCCACCTGAAAGGAGGCTGTGGTGAAGTGGTGGTCAGTCTCTTCTCTCAGGTAACAAGTGAGAGGACAAAGAAAATGTTCTCAAGTTGTTCCAGGGGGAGGTTAAGATTAAATATTAGGAAAAATTTCTTCACTGAAAGGGTTGTCAAGCATCAGAACAGGCTGCCCCAAGGGAAGCGATGACTCAGCCCAGGGTGAGTCACGGTCTCTGGAGTCATTTAAAAAGCGTGGATGTGGCACTTAAGGACATGGTTTAGTACTGGACTTGGCAGTATTAGGTTGTGGTTGGATATCATGAATTGAAAGGTTTTCTCACTTAAATGACACTATGATTATATGATATTAGGGTTCTTGTGGGAGTGGTGTTTGGGCTGTGATTTCCATCCTAGATATTTCCCTGAAAAACTGCATCAATTTTATGATGTCTGTGGAGGTAGGGCAGTTCATCTGGATGGTGTTCTGGTCTGGGGGAGAAATATGAGAATAGGACTGTTGACCCTAATTGGCTTTAGAAAGAGCCAGAACCTGCAAAGAACATGCTATTGAGGACTCATAAGTTTCTAAAAAACCCAGAGGAAAAAAACAGGCTTAATTTTGATGCCTGTTTTTGTCCTTCCTTTCAAAATGCAGTCAGAAGAGGTGGAAATGAAAATTAAGGTGGGTTAAATGGCATTGATTTGTCTGTGACTGGCCTTCTCATATGATATAGATCTGATTTATTGTGTCAATCAAATTTGCTTATTAAATAACCAATTCATTCTGCATTCACCCCTTTAAGCCAAATCCAGGTCTAATAGATCGGGACCTTCTTTCTTCATTGATGCCTAGGATGTAACTCCTAACCATCTGATTTTGGAATCCTTGTTTACTTCTTTCTAACTCCTTTGACCAGATCCTCTGCAAGATCTTCCTATTTCTGTGCCTGAAGGAGAGGCAAACAAAAGACTGTGAACACTTGGTCCTTAAAACTTTATTTTCTTGTCCTTTCCTTTGATGTCTGTAACATTTTAAATATAGAGGCATTCAGATCTGAAAAGTGTAGAGTCATGTGCAAATAGCCCTATATAATGACTGGGTGTATTTATATTTCCCGTGACTATAGCCCTGCTGTGATGGCTTGGTGTACATGATAGCAGTGGAGATTTTATGTGTCAGCAAGATATCTAAGAGCAGAATGCGGCAAATCATCCTTCATTGTTCATCATCTTGTACTTCATCTGTACAGTAACTGACAGCTGTGGTGTTCTTACTGCAGCCTAGCTTCACAAATTCCCCCAAACTAGATAGACCGTGTCTCCATAGAAATTATTTAGGCAAAGAATATCTTTCTCTTTTGAATTTTTTTCTTTTTGTTTTGTTTATGCTTTGCTGTAAGGCATACCTGCCTTTCTTGTTGCTGGCCTGGTAATGACCCTTTCTTTTATTTGCAACTGCTGTTCCCTTGACCTTTTTTCCAGCCCAGGGATTGTTTTTCAACATAGGCAAAAGGGCTCTTCTGTTTGCTCATATGTGATCATAGACTAGTAGTGGTAGGTTTTCTATGCAACACTCAGATAAAGCAAAGCTATGGGAAACAGTGGAGTCTTTGCAAGGGATGGCAGTGAAGTCTTCATGTTATGCTGGTTTACCTTGCATCTTGTATCTGCAAATTTTGTGGTTGGATTTCATACAACTTTTATGAATATCTTTTACTACAGAAAAACCCCAAACCCTAATTGCAATAAATTTCTTTTTGAAGTGAGGTTTATAAGTTATGGAAATTATATGTGGTTTCTTAGCCTGCCTTCTAATTATTGAAGACACATAACTTTCTCAGTTCAGCTTTTGTTTCTTCTTCAACTTCCAGTGAAATAATGGATGTTGGTTTGCTCACTTTCTTGCCTTTTCATCTTTTATGTTGTAGGAAGCATGACATTGTAGCTTGAGCAAAAGCATTTTTTTTGAGCAGCTAAGGATATAGTCAGGGCAAGGGTGGTAAGTAATATCCATAGTTAGAATAACTAGGTGAATTTCTAGGTATGCAATTACCCTGTTCATTTTTAGCTGAAATATGGCTGAAAACGAGTTGGAATGAGGGCGGAACCAGACCAACACAGAAAATCTGGTTGTCTTCAACCTTTCTAATTTTCTATTTTTCCTTTATTGCATCATGGTAAATTGCATATCTTTATGTTCTGTGTCAAATCAAATATTGTTTATTCTCCTGTCTTCTCTCTAGAAGGAGAAATGCATGCAGTGGAGTAGGAGCTTTCTGCTTGAAGCCTTTTCTTTATAATACATATATATTATGTTTCTTTATGTCAGCAAACGACTACACCCCATTGTCCTTAATTCCCCAATATTCTGGGGCATGTTGATACTCTCAAAGACTTTATTTGGCATTGTATGCAGAAACTGTGGTTCTCCAAAGAGAATTATTTTTCCTTAGAAGGTAAAGTAATTGATTTCAGTCCTTAGCTGGTGCTTTAGGAAACATCATTTATTCTCAATCTCCTTGTGGAGGTCCCAACATAAAGATGACAGCAAAGAACTTGAGTTCATTACTATACACTGTAGAACTTACATTTAATAAAGTAGCCTGGTCAAGCTTCATGTTTAATTACTTTTTAGCTCTATATATTTATTAGGGAGTTTCCTAGGAACTCAAATATTACCAATATCTCCAGGCAATTCTTAGCTGTACCATGGGAGGGTAATGAAGTGAATAACAGATAAGAGTTTTATAAATGGGAAAAATCTCTTAGTTGAGAGGAAGTACAAATCACTTTAAAAGTAATATATAAAAACTGAGCGTTAGCAAAAAACTCAATAGTACAATTGAAATAAGGCCTCTAGTAACATTTGTCACTCTGATCTTTCAGTTCAAGGAAATTTTCCTATGGGATGGCTTGTTCTTTAGGGGAGGAGGGGAATGGGAGAATTACTTTTTGTTTCAAGTTTTGGATGCTTATTCTTCACCAGTAACCAGATTTTCTTCAAAGCACTTGGACCAATTTGGTGGACCATAGGAGATGTATTGAGTAGGTAGGACAGTGTTACTTTCCTGTTAGTACTTAAGACTGTGCTGTGACAGTACTACTTCTGCAAGCAGCCTTTAATTTTTGAAAAGGATGAAAAAATAGTGTCATACAAGGGAGATCACAAATAAGAGGTCTTTTAAGCAGTTTGCCAGGAACCTGTCTGTCCTTGTCATGAAGTACAACCTCACCTTATGGTCAACTTCACTGAAGCCTGCAGAGAGAAACGGAACAAGAGAATGGCCATTTGCCCTTTATTGACTGAAAGGAGAATGTTCCTGAAGAATCTGAAATTCACTTTTAGCTACCTCTGACCTAATGTTCCATCTTTATCACATAAATTTTTCTGCCAGCCCCAGGTATGTTCATGTCTCCAAATGAATCTTCATCAGCTATGTGTACATGCTGAACTTTTCCACCTCACAGCCTTTCTAAAAACTTCTGAAATCTTACATTCTGAGTGAATGTAAAAATATATCTTGCCATAAACGGTTAAGATTTCAAACTGTGCCTGCCACAAGCACTTCTGTTTGACTTTTGAAGACTATAATTTGAAAGTCTCAATGAAACTTTTCCTATTTACAGAAACTCTAAAACAAGTTGCACTTTTCCATTTAAAGCTTCAAGAAAACAACAGAGAATTTATAACATAAATTGCTAGTTTCCAAAGGTACCATTTAATACTAATAATGTCATTCTGAAGCCTGAGCAACTCAGCTAAAGAGAAGCTATTTGCAGCATACTGCTGTGATTGTGGTGACAAAATCCCACTGAGAGATGTGTTTGCACATTTTCTAAGTCACAGCTCTGTTCTGTTTCCACAATGCATACTTTTTTCCTCCTCAATTCCTTCTAACAAAAAAGAATGATGATTTAGTGTAAAAATAATCAATTACACAGTAGAAAATAATGGTCTGCAGTAAGGTTAAAGAATTGGTCTGGCCGTGTACGCCATCTCTGTACCACAAATTGTATTCTTTATTGAATGTTATGATGTGATCTGGAAAGGTAAGAGAGGATTTATATTTGCTGGAGATTTATCAGACTCTGTGTTTAAATTGGTTTAGCTTATGATGATATAAAAACTTTGTTGGATTACAGAGCATCAAAGTGTTTTTCTGTTATCTTCAGCTTTCCCAGAATTTTTTGACACTGTTCAGTTAATGTATTTACCAAGAGCTTCTCTCCCTGTCTCAAGTACTGTGTCTTTCTTCCATTTGAAACATGGGCCAAAAGTTCTCAATGGTGTGTTGCAGTAAGATCCATTTCTGCAGTTCTCGTGCATGTCATCCCATAGGAAAGATACCTACCCCCTTCCACAAGCTGCAAGAAAGCCTGCTAAATCAGCAGACTTAATGGGTACATTGTTTAAAAAGACAGAGGTGGCTTTGGTAGTTAGGGACTTCTTGGTTGCTTGAGGGGCTTTGAACTGCTGTGTTTGAGAAATGTGCAGTTGGGTCAGCGATCTGACATCTTCACTGTGTTTGGAAAAAGTGAAAAGCAATCCTCCTTAGAAATCTTTGAAATTTGAATAAGGTAAGAAGGAAATTTATGTGTTTTTTTGGGTTTTTTTTGTGTTTTTTTTTTTGTTCTGTAGTTTGGGGTTTTTTTTGGATCATGGCCTATAATTTTGCATCTGTTTTGAAAAAGGCCAAAATAGTAAAATAAATGCTCTCCAATACTAGAAGAAAAAGGTTTTACCTTCAAGTAAGACAAAAACAATGTGGAGTGCCAGTTCCCAGGTAAATGTATATATAAATATATGATGCATCTCTAAGATGGAACCTACTTATTTTGTACAGTTGGCAGTAAAGTGGCTTAAAGGAAAAAAAAATTAACCTCTGCCACTCCTTTATGGAAGGCCTAATATTGCTGAAAAGTTCTTGCACATAGATTTGATTGATCCCTCCTCCTTCTTTTAAGGAATAGGTATAAGTTAATAAGAAAAAAATCTTAAATTGCAAATTTGTCAAGTATTTAAAAGGTTTGATTGTATACTCATCTTTATTTTATTTTCAGAGTGGTCATTCTTTGACATTGGGCAAATTGTAAATATTTTTTAAAAAAATAAGAAAGGAAAATGCTTATCATTTTGAGAAACTGGATTTTATCACACTCATAAAGGCATAAGTATATGAGTAAACATAATATTCCAGAAGAAATAGTTGCCTGTTTTGTTTTATATACTGCTGTATATGTTTATGTTGCTATTTAATTGCTTGGGTGGGAAGATAATAAGTCCTCGTGCATACACAGTGTGTCTGTTGTAATCATTTGTAATTTACATTAGAATAAACTGGTAGAGAGGCACTTAGAAGGCCCTGAAAATATTTAAACATCCTGCACTTTAAAAATTTTAAATCAAGCAGAATGTTTCCAGGTAATTAACAGCCATACTAACAAAATGATTCTAGCATTAATGTCTTCTTGAATCCAGTGTGATCATCTGGCTTTCATTTTCTGACTTGTTCATCCTTTGTAAACTAATTTATGAAAGCTAAATAACAGATATCATCCCTTACTAAGAATAATTCACGTATATTAACTGTATTATCTAAACTGCTGTCCTGTCCTTATTTCTGTCCTGTATTAGCAAATGTACCTTAGAGAGCAGAGACTGTCCAGGACTGCCGGGATCAAAGGTAATCTTGTGTAGGTTTCAGCTCTGTTATGAACAAAATATATCACATGTAAAAGGAAAATTCTAAGGATGAGATGGTAAATAGGATTTCTGTAAGCAGCTGTGGAGAAGTTTTCAGTTAATTTTCCCTATCTTGTGCTGTAAAATATTTTGTATTCTTCAAAATGGATTGTGAAAGGACTAGCAACTGTTTTGTGGTTTATCAACATTAAAGTGATTGTGAAAAAAATGCATATCACCTGCAATCCTCTGGGATTTGAAAGAGACAAAAACTTTTTATTTCTTTATTTTATAGTTTTTAGCAAGGCTAGTAGTAATAAAAAAAATTGATCCTTTACACCAAATACAGCTTTCCTGAGAAAAAATAGCATTTAAAGTTATATTAAGACTATACTCAGGTGGAGTTTTTTAGCTTGGATATTTTTTTAATGTACATATCTGTGTGCTCATCTGGCTTTGCTATGAGAATGTGACTGTATTGAAAAGATTTTTAAACTGAGTTCAAGATAGGGCTGTGCCGGCTTGTTAAACATTTGTTGGCTGTTGTTTTGGGGAGACTTTGTAGCTTGGTGTAGGCCATGCTTTGGACAGGTGAGCAAGGGTGGTGTATGTGATGCAGATACAGCAATTTTTTATTTTTGTCTATGTGTATGTAAAACTTAGGGTAGACATACAACTTGATCCATTGTTTTTTCAATTATCATCACTAGTGCTAGGCTGCTGAAAGATGGAAGTAAGGCATCTCTTTAGATGAATACTGTACTTAAAGGCCAGCGGTGCTGTGTGGGAAACGAAAATCAATTTTTACTCAATGATATGCCTGTCAAATAAAAGTAAAAATGGAGTATCTCTTTCACCATCTATTGGTATAAACTTAAAATTCAAGTCATAACTGTAGGAAAATGCAATTTATTTACATTTAGTCACTACACTGAATAGTTCTTGAAAGAAGGGTGAGAAATGTCAGTACTTACTTGTAATGGCCATAACTGCCCATTTGGGTTAATATATCATGATTAATTCAAACATCTCATTTTCCTGCTACATTTTGTGCTTTCCTTGAATCCTGATTATTTTCTTATTTTTGTGCAGGACAAAAAGTGTACTAAAGGGTCATCTAATTTTGCTTATGCTTGTTAGTTGAAGACTTTAATGAAAATCTGCTAATGAAACACCTGAGGATGAACCTGAAACAATGCTGATACTTCTGTTCTGACTGGCTGGCTATATGTACATATTAGCCTTCTAGATATTCATATGGACTGTGCATGAGTCAAGTGTAGGACTGAATTGTTTTGGAAGCATATGTCTATCAGCAAAGTGACAGCAGACCTTTGTGTGGTTGCCAATAAAACAGAGAGTAGCCTTCCAGAGAAGTTTATCTACATCGCAAAACATTGTTCTGATTCCATAACATGGAATTTTTTCTGGGGGATTTTTTCTGCTATAAAAAAAGTTATGCTGATGAAATATTAAAAAAATAAAAAAAAACAGCAAAGCTTTTTATGTGTTATGTAATTCTGGATTGCATCTGTGCTTAATAATCTGATATTTGAATTAACTTGTTATCAGCAGGGCATAATGACTACACTGGCAAGGTTCATTTGAGGATCTTTCCAGACTTTCCATTCAAAGTGGTTAGGCATCCTCAATTGAATTAATAGGTAGAAATAAAGAAATAAAAGGCCACTGTGAAAACCATTTCATTTTTGATCAATCTCATTTATTCAAAATAGTCACTGGTCCAGTACTGAAGAGTAGACATAGCTTCCACCTGGTAGCTGCTTACATGATGTAGGCTCCCTGCAGAGGTAGGTACTTAGGAAACGGAGAGCACCAGCCAGGTGGGAGTGGTTAGACCTACCCTATTTGCAGACTAATTGCATTCTTGGTAGGGTGCTTTGGATTCTTTCCAGATTATTGAACCCACGGCTGGGTATTTTAGAAATTATGTCTGTATTTGCTGGACAAATGAGAATTTGTTTGGGTTTTTTTTTTAATGAAACTTGTGTTTTCATTGCTTCTGCTGTGGATATTCTTAATGTGCAGCACTGCTAGTGCTATAGTCTAACTATATGGACTTTGTCATTCTGAAATGACATTTGCAGACAGGCAACAGGCTGCCACATTCAGTATCTAAAGGCTAAGGTCTTGGTCTTGGTGTGTCATAGGTTTGGGTATGTCCTAGTGATGCTCCTACTGTATTTTTTTAAGAATTTTATTTTATTTTTACTCTCCCAATATACCATAAAAATGCAGCAGTTAACAATCCCATTTAAAATCTAACGACAAGGTTTTGAACACGAGGAGCCAGCTGAATTCCACTGTCCCTTCAGCTGGTATCTGAGACTCCTTTTCAAGTTGCCTTTTGATGTGTACTGTATTGACATGTACTTTGCCCCTCAGTCCCTGCATAGCAGCTCCTCCCTAGAGGCCCATACAGCCAAATGCTCTTCACATGGAAATAGAGGATCAGTGTCAAAGGGGAAAGAGGGAAGGAAAGAAGCATCCACCTTTCTTGAGGAACTGAAAGCTGCTGAGGATGCATGTCTGGGATCACCCATCACCTCAAGCATCACTCACTGGCTGTGAAATCTCAAGCAGGAGAGCTTGTTGCTAGCCTATGGAGTTATAAACAAGGGGAAGAAAAGGCTGACTGATCAAAATCCAGATTTGCTACAATATTAAGTAGAAGATCACCACTGATGCTATGTGCATAATTTATCTTTAGTGTCAAGCACTTAAAAAAGCATGTCTGCAGCCAGTTGGCCCATATTAATATTCCATTATGAGGAATTTTTAGTGGCTGAAGACAAAAGTCTTTCTTGGTCTGCTTAACTTAAGCAAACATTTATCTTCCTTGAATAAAAACAAGCAAAAAAGCAAGATAATTGACACAAAAGAATTATTCTACTTAAGTTCTTATTGTTTTCAATTTTGATTCTCCTGTTGCCAGAGTACTGTGACAATAACTTCTTAGAAGGTATTTGTAAATAATTTAGTCTATCCTTGTAGTTTGAGGCAGGAATATTTTTAAGCATTTATTACTTAAATATATGTTTGGAATATATCAAAGGAATGTAATTCCTAAGGCGTCTGTTTATTTGAATCAAGTTAATTTGCTAACATTAAGTCCCTTCTATATCTCTTCTCATACTGCAGAGTAATAGAATCCTGTCTCCACTTTATTATTATTTCATGTTTCAGTCTGGACTTCCAAACACATGTTCATTACAAATCAGACATTTCCGTAGCTTCAGTGGGTTCTTAAATGTTTTCATGTTAGCAGAGATCCCTTCAGCTAGAAGTAAAAATATTTTCTGTAACTATTATCAGGGGCTAAGATCTTTAACTTTCTTCACCATGCTAATGACCTTCTTCTGTACTGCTTCTTACCTTTATTAGCCTTTTTCACTATGAAATAATGGCTATTTCGGGCATGTTTCCTAAATCTGTTGGGCTGTAGTTTAGCACTTCTTGTTTCCTAAAGTTATTTTATTTTCATCAAATGGCCTCATATGTTCAAGTAGATTATGATGGTTGATTTTACAGCTCTTCATTTCAGATCCCAGTTACAAATTTTTTCACTGAAAATTTACTCAAGGGTTTTTTTTTGTGTTTTTTTTTTTTTTTGTCTTAGTATGTTACAATTTTTAGACTTTCTTGAACTGCATTTCTTTAATATATCACTTCCTATTCTTCTCTGGTTTATATTTAATATATAAAAATATATTCAAATTTGAAATTAATTTTTCATAATCTGTATTATGTTAATTATTTACTAATTATTTACTACTTATTTGGATCTTCCAAAATAGTTTACTGTTATCTTTTTCCTGATTATCAAGCTATTGTAATTCTCCAATATTTGTATTTCTTTCATATTCACTATCAAAATTAATTTTTTTCAAGATAGTAGTAAAGCATTTTTTTTTGTACTTTGTTCCTTTTCATTTTTTTAAATTATGTGTGCCCCACAGTAGTCAGATCTCATTTAATCTCTCTTGTTACCATGCAACTGTCATGATGCTTTAAAACTGCCCTTATATTCATATACTGATGGGTTTTATTTTAAAAGTTATTAGTTCTCTCATGAATGTCCATTGTCCTTCAACTGATTACATCAGAAAATATTTTCCTAGCCTAGATGGGTTTTTTTATCACTTACCAACTTTTTTACTGACACCTAATGTGTATTTCTTTTGTGATTTTTAAATGTCTGCAGTCATTTTAAACTTTTCCTACAAGCTCTATTTAGCAAAGGCAAAACTAAGACTATTAAGGCTTAGCTGCAATCCATTGTATCTGTTCAACAACTTCATTCTGTCCATATAAACCAAGTTCAAGGGCACTTTGCTTAGCCTGAAATCTCCAAAATTTTCAATAAACACCATAATTTCTTTTTGCCATTGAAATATTTTAAGGTTTGGAAATGACAGTAGATTTCTATAATAAAGTCTGCTTTTTGTGAGTAAAAGAAAAAGAGCTTTGCACAATACGCGGTGGATTTTTCAGCTGCGTCATAAAAACCGGTCTGTGTAGGCAGTATTACCTGAACTATGGAGTCTGCACAGGTTGCTGTTTTCTGAGAAATTCTGTCTGACTGTGCCTTGCAAGCAGCTCTGCTTGCTGGATCTTACAAGGTCATGGATATGAGCTCTGGGGGTGGTCGCTTATCCTGGTTAAAATAAGGATACCTAAATGTAAAACTTGAGCAAACATTTAAGCACTGAAAGAACTGCCCAGACAGAAGGTTTGGTGTTTTCTATCTGCTTCTGCTGGCAGAGTTTGGAGTAAGCTGAAGATATATTTTGGCTCTCTTGTTATAAAGTTATATCTAAATGGCTTAATTCAAAACACAATTTGTTTGTATTGAGGAGGAAACTGAATCCAGTTCTGAACACAGTAACCTATGTTTTTATTTTCCTTATTTGTGGAATAAAAATTATCAGACAACAAAAGTGTACTACAGGGACAAGAGCATGTCCATATGATATTTTTAATAAAGAGCCAGTGTAACACTGTAAAATTGAATGGCATGAGCATTCTTAATACAGGGAACTCTATAGCTCTTGCCATGATGTTGTGCTGCAAAGCCTACTTACATGCCCTCCTGTCTGTAGCTGGGCCATGTTTGCCTTAGGTCATAGATTCTCTGCTGTCCTGTACTGGCAAATTGCTGGCATGACCCCACAAACAGTCATAGCCTAAGATACAATTTCCAGGGGTACTTAGGGACATCTTTTATGAGTGGACTTGGTAGTGCTGTGTTAATGGTGACCTTAAACGTTTTTTCCAAGCCAAATGATTTTATGATTATATTACTTTAATTGATGCTCATCAGGAACTAATGGTGTTTGTCTTAAAATGTTTCTATAAAAACAGACATGCTTGTCATCTCACTACTCCTGAGAGTCAATAACTGGAAAGAACTGGATATAGTGTATCAATACAAAAAAACATTTGTACCACTATCATACATCCACACTGAAACTGTGACTGTAAATATTAGTGCTGCCTCAACAATGTCTAAACAACACTGAGAGCTTTGAATAAAGAGAAACCAGAGGGAAAAGCACCTGGGGGACCAGGTAAACATCAGGACTATTTATTCCACTATGGGATAATGTTTATCTGCAATTTACTTAGACATACTTGGTTCTTTAGAGATTAATGGGGCTTCAATGACAGCAGTCAGTTTTTCCTCTTTAACACTACTCCTCTCTCTGTCTCCACTTCAGAAAAAAATGGATGAGCTACTCCTCTTATCCACTTTACTCTACAGAAAGACAATAAACAGCTTCTTTTTCATACCACCTAGAAGTGCTGCTATCCCAATCTTCTTCCTTTTTGTATACTTTTGAATGCCTACCTACAAGATTCTTAAGCAAATCTGTATAGGCTCCTTCTCTTTACCTGTTGCAATGAAAAAGGAAAAGGTTTGGCTTATAAAGGTGAATTGACTTCTGTACATGTAATAATTGATACTAATAGTGCTACTAACAGTAAGTATTGTTACTTTTATATTATTCAGCCACATATCTAGAATATCTGTACTAATCAGCTTGACAGAGGGAGAGTGGTTTTTTTTTTCTTTACTTCTTTATTTCTTTTTTTCTTTATTTTCCTATACATGATGCTTTCTTTTTCTCTTTTCAAATGTCGGAAAATTCCTAGTTATAAAGGATAATACAAAGCTTCCCATTGCAACAAGAAGAGAAAGCAGATAACTCTGAAAATGTACAGAAAATGATCTAGTCTACTTTAGTCAGACTTACTATTTCAGAATTAAGCCCTCTTAACTGTGTGCAAAGTGTAGACTGGTAGGATTTACGTATATTGGGCTATGTCCCCAAGGTTTTTATGGTCAGACAAGTAGTGGGATTGAGACCTATCAGTATTAAGTGTCCTGTCATTTTTCTGGAGAGTCAATATCAGAATTGCTTTACATCAAGCAAGAGTCATTTGAATGGGGGAACCATACTGAATGAAGTAGATTTATATTAAAATGCTTGCAATTAAATTTGCTTTCAGGCTAGTTTTCCCTGAGGATATTTTCAGCTCTAAGGGCAATAAAGTCATAAGCTTAAGTATGACATACTTGAAAATTACATAGAAGATAAGAACATTCCTCGCAGATTAGTCTGTGTTTTCAACTAACAAATCACACCTGTTTGCCTTTCGGTTGCTACCTAGATCTAGAAACCCAGAATTTACCATTTCTTTTACCTGCAGCATTTTTTTCTTTATCTGTTGGTATGAATTTGCCTCATGTCCTGGTAGTGTGCTCACCATTTTTTTTTTTCTGCCTTGCCTGCAAAAATTCTGTTCCTGAAGAAATTCTGAACTGAAATTCTGTTCTGTTCTGTTCCTGAAAATTCTGAAATTCTGAACATGGAATCTCAGATCCAGGCAGCTGCTCAAAAGGGTCATCCTGAAACAGTGCCAGATTCCTTTTCTTCTTTATTTTCTTTTCTCAGTCCTGCTTTTGATTGTCTGATCTGTACTTTAGAAAGGGAGATAGTATGGAGAGTTGGTTGAGTTCAAAGAAGGAAGTCTGTGCATGAGTGGTAGAGTAGTAAAATAAATTGGTGGTCATCACAGTGGGAGACATGTAGCAGATACTGCTTTCAAGGCCTTAGAGAGCCACTTGACAACAAAATAATGGCCCATTATTGAAAAGCAAAACATGGTTTTAAATGTCACTGATTATTTTTGTACTCTAAGGGTATTCATCTATGTGAATACCCAAATCTTGTCCCAGAAGGTCTGATAATATTGAATATTGGTATAGAGTATACGTAGGGCACATATTGTCTTTTGAAAGATGTAAAGGAGGCTGTTGGTTAGAGTCCTAGTTCTAGTACAAGTCCAGTGGAGCCTGCATATCTACACTACTTTGTCTGCTGTATTTTGTAAGCCCTCAGTCAGGAATATACACCTTTATTTTCTTCTCTGTCAAGAAAATTTCTGTGCAGTTTCATTTCTTTTGGGGAGACCTCATTGTAGTCTTCAGCATCCTTATGAGGGGAAGTGGAGGCAAGTACTGATCTCTTTGCTCTCAGAGACAGCCTGAAGCTGCTTCAGGGAAGGTTTAGGTTGGCTATCAGGAAAAGGCTTTCATCCAGAGAGTGTTTGGGCACTGAAACAGGCTCCCCAGGGAAGTGGTCACAGCACCAGCCTGTCTGAGTTTAAGTGTGTTTGGACAATACTCTCAGGAAATCTCAGATTTGATTCATGGGGCTTTCCTGTGAAGGGCCAGGACTTGGTGATCCTCATGGATCCCTGCCAACTCAGCTTATTATATGATTCTATTTGTGTATGAGTTACTGCATGTGCTGGACAGAGACATACTAGAAATTTTTTATACATACTGTGTTAAAAATAGTTCTAACTTTTCCATTTCCTTGAGTTTGTGAAGTATGCCCACTTTGCAGAACTTTCCTACTTCATACTTCTTTCTTGTTTTACATCTGTCTCTGCCCACCAGTACCAGCTCAGATCAGATCATACTTCTGACTATTGATTTAGCTAAAATTAGGACTAAAGGAACTACCCAAAATTTTTACTCCTATGGAGTGGAGAGAAGCAGCTTTCTGCTTCAGCAAATGCTTATACATATTTATTGACTAGCTTCTTTGTGGATGTTATGATGAGCTTGCTTATCAGGGAAAATTATTTGGAGTAGTCTTAGATCTCAGTATCTGCGATTCCAATTAGGAATTTAATAAATGCTGAAGCCTTTTAAATCTTTCACTTATTCATTATGCAGCATGACAATAAACAGAAGGTGATAGTGGAGAAATTCAACAGGAATCTAATGTCTGGATTAATTTTTTTTTTATTAGATTGCAGAGCCTGCATTGGTGACCATGGCATGTCTGACTTCAGAGAACTCATTATTACTTCCATTGTGCTCTAGCAGTTTTTATCCTTCACAGTCAGAGGTGGTGCCACTGCTTTTAAAGTATTTCCATGCTCAAGGGAGGGATAAACATTATTTTATAGTTTCATGCCCCAATAGGACATCCAGGTCTTCTTAAACAGTAGAACAAAAGTATAACATTGTTTGAGAGACATGTTTACCAGTGTTTCATTTTACCTTCTTACAGAAAGATAAATGAAGTGTTTTCATGCTTGAAAGACTAAATATATTCTTGCTAAAATTCTTGGGAGATTCCTCAGGCCCCTTGAAATATCTGGGGAGCTTCTCTGAGTTTTGCAGACCTGCCACAACTCCTGAGGCAGGTAGTTGTTGTGTAGTGCTGGTTGAAGGACTGTTGAGTGTCAGGAAATTGCAGTGATTCCTGGGCTGGCACTGCCCAGTTACAGTGCTTGAGGCAGCATGATGGACATTTCAAGGAGGCTTGCAGACTTGCAGAACAAGCAGATATCAGAAGTGTAGGCACAAGTGCTGCTGACCTCGAGGCTTCCAGATCATTCTGTTCCTGGAGGTACTAAATATATGACAGAGACACTAAACTTACCATACAAGAAAAAAAATGCATAAAATGCTGAATTTATGTAATCCAGCTGTTGCTCAGTGTATTTGATTATGATTCTCTGTGAGGAAAGATGGCAATTTTTTACATCTGAATCAAATAAAATTTCTTAGTAGCTATATACCATCTCCAGTATGTTTTTCCTCTATAAAATATTTTTTGTCTGTTTTGTGATCTATTTTGCTGTAGAAAACAAACAGGAAGTGATTACTTTTTTTTTTTTTTATTATTTCCACCAGTAGGTGAGAACTTACTGCAAACTAGGTCGATGTGAAGATTATGAGGATTTTTAGCTTTTTAGCTGGGTGTTTACTGTATTGCTTTCTTATATGAGTAGGAGAATAAGTAGAAAATATTTTGATCTGAAGTGTGAAAAAAACCCATGAAATTTTGGTCCTGGTTACAAAAAATTTACATTTTTGTCAATGACAGAAGAAGTGTACTTTGGCCATGGCCTATGAGGACTGGGACTAATAAGTGTACAGATGGAGCCACACATCGTGCTGCATTGCTCTTTAAACTTCTGCAGCATGGGTCCTGTCTTTTCAGTCTTTTTGAATGTCAGCTGTAAGTTTTTCATTCTTATCTTGAGAGCTGTTTCATTATGATATCAGATCCCAGAGAATTCTAGACTTGTAGCTTTGAAGCACTTCATCCTTTATTCTGGCCAAAGATATTACAATGCCTTGCTTGATGCATATAAAAAACTCTCTTACAATCCTAATGATGCATCAGTGGATTTCTACACTCTAGTTTTCTCAATTAAAACATTGTCTTCAGAGTGCAAGATTTTATGTACTTTTGATCATTTGGCCAATGATTACAGACTTTTTCTTACTGGATTTTTTCCAGTCATTTAGGAAAAAAAAAGTCATTTTTAATGGAGAAAATGTGTTATTTATTATTATATTTTTCTACAGATGCAATTTCCTGAGAAAAGCTCATGAGTGGAAATAATCCAGGCATGATGGTTTTGAAGGTTAAATGTTTTCAGGGGAGATCATAATTAGAGATACCAGTTTCATAATTTTGTGGTTTGATTTATTTTCCCTTTGAGCATTTCAGTCTGTTCCAGGCTATTTAGACTTTCTGTCTAAATCAGTAAATTAGACCTATTTATGATGGTAAATATGAATTGAGATTCCTGTATATCTTAAAAAAAAAGTGTCATCATCATCATCACTAATGAAACACTGGTGATAAAACAAATAATTTGTACATTTGGAATGTCACATGAAACAGGCTTTTTTCTGACATAATACACATTTTCCCTCCAGCGCTTTTTTTTTTTTTTAGCATGATTGCCAGCTCCTCAGAAAAACTTCTGCAGCTCCAGTAATGGAATTTTTTCTGAATCACAGTAAGAATTATCTCTGCTGGAGTTCAGCCCTGATAAATTCTGTCAGCACAATGTCTATGCCCCGTGAAAGTCCTGTTTCAAGGGTGAATTTTAGTCTTTTGGATAACATTTACATCTTCCAGTAGCAAACTACTTGTACTTGAGTACCCTTGTGCATCTGAATCATGGCACTGGTGGAAGCCTGCCAATTTTATGAAGAGTAAGGTTTTTGCTAAATGTACATTTTATAATACCACTTAAGTGAAAGATAGAGGCAGAGGTTTAATAAAATAGTTTATCACTGAAAAAATAATTTTTAAAAATTCCTATGTAGAGAGCAGTACCTTACAAATGTATTTAAGTCTTTCTTTTTGTAGCTATGTCCCCTTCTTTATATGAATGAAACAGCAGAAATGTAACCATCCCCATATAGAAATCATATATAACAGTCATTCATCACTGCTCCACACTTTCCTCTTCTTTGTTACAATGGACACAAAATGGACACAAATGGAACCAAAAATCATTGAATCCCTGCCAAGAAGAATTACAAAGCACATACTGAAGGTCTGATGTTCAATACAAGCAATTTTATGTTATCTTTAAAGAGACGGTCATTGGCAACTTTCAATATTGTCCATAGCACCAGTAATAGTAAGTAACCTAAACAAATTAGTCCAAATGACCTGAGTAGAAATTAAAGCTTGAATTTGTCCTTTTCACAAATCTGTGTATTTGCTTATAGTAAATGAAACCTTTTTGAAGCTGTTTTCTGGGCGGCACCCAGTTTCAGTAACTTTAATGGCTGAAACATTAATATTTTTTAATTGCTTTTTGAAATGTTCTGTACCTTACTAGTTCACTTTTTCTTCTGAATTTCTATATAAATGCAACACTTCGGACCACAACTGATTTTTTTCTCTTTTGAAGTTCTGGTTTAAATGTTAAATCTGCATGCACAACCTGTAAAGAGAGTACATTCATATTTGACATGTAATTAATGTACCCATTGATATATTTTTTGTGGATTTAATTCTGGATTAGGTTTTTGTTTCTGCAGATAAAAAGCATATAAGATGAAGCTTACTTTACATGAAAATTAGCTTTTAAAAATGGTAATTTAGAAAAACGTATCAGAATCAGCTTTGAGTGATCATCCTGTACAATCCATCCCTAGAGCATGAGATCTGCTTTATTTGAACCAATCCTAGAATGCTTTTAATTACTGTGTTCTTACAACAGAAGTTCATTAATTGATTTCTGTGAATTGCTCATCAATGGTTTCTACTCCTCAAAAATTCTTCCGTATGTGTAACTCAAGTCATTCTCACTATGAATTAGTTCCACATGTTTGTGTGTGTATATGTATTTATGTGTGTGTATTTAAAAATATTTGTCTGCTGCCTTTTGTGTATTCTGGGTTATATGGACTTAAATTCTTGCTGTCTATAGGTCATATTTTGTGTATTTGATCAATCTTATTGCCATCCCCTGAACTGTCTCCATCTGCTCCATGTTTGTTTCCTTGATGTATTGTACCCAAAACTATAAACAGTAGTCCACAGGACGTTTTTGTAGTGCTTGAACAGATTGGATGGAACAAATGCTCCTTTATTGTAGTTATCTCAAGCCATCCTCCACTGGCAATGTGAGCTAGACAAACCTTATTTCAGCTGCTCCAGGAGCCTTATTTCTGAAATTAAAGTGAAAATTCTACTAGTAACTTGTGTTGGAGGACAGAATTACACTTAAGTTGCTCAAGTAAAGATAATCTGTACACGGTAGCTAATATTATTGTCAGCGATATTCCAGATATTGCGTCACCCTGAAGGTCACAACTTCAACACTGTGCACCTCACCCCAAACCTCCAACCCACAACAGTGCAGGGACAGCTGTGTTTTTACAATACACTCTGTGTGTGCCTGTGCATGTCTGTGTCTTCACAAAACCACTGTACTAATCTGGCCAAGCTTGTTCTTCATGCGTTCTCACAAATTAGCAAGTGAAAAATACAGTGAGATTCTTTTGAAGGTAAGACGCAGAGTAATGCAGCTCCTGACCTTTCCTGCTCTCTTAGGATCCGTGCACCATTGTGTTTGGTACTGTCCATTTACTGAGATATTGATACATGGAATAATAAGGGATATTTATTCCTCTTTCAGGAAATGGATGGGTTAATCATGGATGTGATTGTGTGAGTTGGGAGTGCAGCCTCCGGAACTTTTAATGCATAAAATGCATCTCCCTTTTCCTTACAGTTTTCTTTCTTTGATGTGCTTTCTCATATGGATAAATATACTCTGCTGTAAGGGCAATTTTCTTTTTGGTAAATCCCTTTAATTTTTATCAAAGAAAAATAATATAACTGAGAACTATACAAGCTTGATGAGATTTTCAGTAAAGTCAAATTTAAGTCCAGTATTAAGAGTTTTGAGTCTGTGTTGCTTTGAAATTTTTGAATTTAGAAAGCCAGACCACTATGCTAAGCTGCAAACACCCCCTCTGTTTGAGATTTCAAGCTTATTGAAAAATCTGGATTGGTTTTATATATATTTCTATGTATAAATGTATTCCAAAATAGGCACATATAATCAGGGTAACGCAGATAGTGTTTACAGCAAGTCTCTGAAACCTTTAAAGGCTTACTCCTGGAAAAAAAGAAAGGTGAGCTATGTTTTCTCTCACTTTCTGCAGCATATCTCATCTTCCATGTGTGTCTTTCAGGCACTCATTTAGCAGTTCCTTATGTGTTGTCAGATTGCTGTTCCTGTTTGATACTGCACTGATTTTGGTGGGACACAATTCAGACACAGTAGCCTATCAAATATTGATCAGTGCTGAGGGTGTTCTACCTCCCCATGGCAAGGACTACCTTAATAATGCATTAGACACGAGATAGAGGTATTACTGAAGTTGATCCTTTTGCACTGCATTTTCATTTAAAGAGTAAACCTGTCATTTAAAATTTGCTTTCATAGTCTCATGTTTTTTCTGTGTGATTTTTTTTTACAGTGCATAACCTGGTGTATATGTTCTGTTCTAAGACTCAGAATTACCATCCTCTGTTTAGCAGTGATGGTGTTAATATGTATTGTGTGCAGTGGCAGAGAGCTGTGTTCAAGAACTGAAACACCTGTGGGTGTAGATAAAGCAAAACAAAAAATTTTAATTTAATTTTTAGTTGGGAGCTTTAAAAGTTCCAGGGAATTGTATGAAAGTAAAAATTAATACTAGATTAATGCTAGCATTTCATAATTCATATCAAAAGCTGCTGGTTTTATATAGTGAGAATCAGGTTTGGAGCACTTTGCAAAAAACAAAAGGCTGACAGGAAATTAAATTCTGAATAATAAATATCAAGACTATTATGTTGTGGGTTTTATTCATCGAGGGAAACCCCAATGAATTCTGCTGAGATTAGAATGGAGTGAATGGGATTGAACATGTCTCACTTGACTGTTTTTATGTCTGCAAAAAGGTTATTATAATAAAATAAAGTTGATGAACTTTTCATGTTTACAATGTTTTAGAGCTTTTGCCCTGGTTAAAGTTTTCTCTCTCAAAAGTGGTTGCAAAACTGTAATGTGAAGAGGTGTCAGGTATTGCTCACATACTACAAAGTTTAGAAAATACTCT
The DNA here is from genome assembly GCF_963513975.1 of Fringilla coelebs. Lineage (NCBI taxonomy): Eukaryota > Metazoa > Chordata > Aves > Passeriformes > Fringillidae > Fringilla > Fringilla coelebs. The sequence goes on along the minus strand of NC_140028.1, from coordinate 42,153,459 downwards.
AGAGATTCAATCATGAGCTTTTCTTGTAGAAGGGGTGCTGACAGGGGAGCGCAGAAGGAAGTTAGTAACCATCTTATTTGTAAGTGGTATCTGTGGCTGATTGTGCCTTACCTAATAATTTATTGAAAGAGGAAAAAAAAAAAAACCTGAAGGGCAATCTATTCCCTACTGGAAAAAAAAAAAAAAAAAAAAAAGAGAAAAAGCCTTAAAGAGCTTTCAAAAAGGATACTTTGCAGAAAAAGTTGAGGTACTTTCTTGTAAATTTGGAAAGAATGTGGTTTCAGGTAAGAAGAACCTTTCTGTGAACAAGAAATCATTTTATGAGTAGGACCAGAACATATATACTTTATATATAAAATCATTAGGCAGCTGGTGTCATCAAAGTGCCTATACTGACCTAGAGAAAAGCTTTGGAAATATGGTGAGCAGGAGAGGAACTCACACAATCAGATAAAGCAGATTATGGCCCAAAAGTGACAGGAAAAGGTACTGCTTTGGTGCCTTTGGATGGTGATGTGAGGTGAGTATACTTTGGGATAGTCATCATCTGCGTGATGGAATGTGAGAAAATTGCTCTTTTCTTTTTAAGACTTCTAGCATTTTCCCTCTCAATTCCCCACAGCTTTTTTTTTTTGTCTACTATGATTGAGGCCTTCTGATTACTTCTATGCATTTTTCCCTTGATGGTTTTGTTACTTATTCCTGAAGTAAAGAGAGTGACAATGATGCAAATATTACAAAAGTTTAAGAGAGTTAGTTCTGAAGTATTGTTTGCTCATCCAAAGTTTGCTTGAACTAATATAACTATTTGGCCTCCAAAACTGAAATGGAAAGTCAGGTAGAAATGAATTTTTATTTTCATGAACATTAAAATATAGTTCAGACATGTCTGACAGATTTCCCTTGTTTTGGTCCCAAAATGAACATTATAGTACCGATTATAAAACATAGTTTTTAATGGTCACTTGAACATTTTTTCAATTCATATTTATCTAAAAAAATGGGGATGATCTCCTTTTAATGAGTTCAGTTTGAATTAAATTTGGGGCTGAAGTAGACTGTAAGAATTTCAAAACCTAGTAGAAATCATTATATATATATAAATAACATTTTAGGGAAGTTGAATCATCATTAGTGGCCATAAAAATGCAAAATACTGTTTCTTTTCTTCACATGAGATAATTTATTTTCTGCAATTTCTTTGTTTAATAATCCTTATTTGGGTATACTTAAAAATATTGATAATTTTAAAGCATTTTGTTGTAATATTGTTACATTTCATCATTACAAGAGTAATGAATTACATTTTGTTTTGAAAATCAGAACTTAGTCTTTCTGCTTAAGCATTTTGGTGGGCAGAGTTCTTTTGATGGACTGTAACGGGTGTCCAATCAATGACTGTGAAAAGAAGTCTCATGACTGACAATTATTTTAGTGGAGGAATTAGGTATATTTATATATTTTCTATGAAGGTAGATTTTGGAATGTTGGTCACCCAGTGAAGGACAAATGCAGAAGTTTCTTCTCACAACAATGGTCCCTATAGCATGTTCTTACAGTGTTGCTGTAAGTGAAATTGTGGGCTTTAATATCATGATTGTATCACTGTATAAAGCACTGATCTGTCTTTACAGAACCAGAACTTCAGGGGTGATTTCTTGGTGCTGTCAGTTACTATGGCTTTAGAGGTCTTGTTAATCAAGAATAATCTGATGGGAAACCTGAAGTCCTTAGTGTCCTTGAAGATAATGGCAAAAATTTCTACTCAAGTCATCAGAGGCAAAATCTCATCTTCAAAACTCTGAACAAATAAAGCACAGTGATAGTGCATTTTAGTGATAGTAAAAGATTCTTGGAATTGGTTAGAGTTGTGCAGAATTAATAAAAAGACAAAAGTGAGAAATAAAATACAGGGAAAGTTAGTCAATTCCCACTTGTAAAATTGTGTAGGTTTTCTCATATATATATATATATAAAAGATATTTGGTTATAGATTTTGTCTTAATTGTTTAAGTTCATCTGATTTCATAAAATGGACAGAAAATGGTGAAATATAGTTATTACAAGAGCAATATTCTTTCAAAGCATTGTTGAGCAGCATCTAATACTTAAGATATAACTAATCCTTTCCATATTCAGAGTAAATCCTATTCCTTTTGAAGATTTGAATATAAAAATAACTATCTGCCCACTTCTTTGAAAATTCGTGTTAGACATTGCAGTATAAAACTTTAAAGCAGGCCATGCTTTTAGCTACATTGCTATAAAGAATGACTTTATTTTTCATATTTACTGCTGTATTTGATACAAAACTTTAATATATAGCAAATATTTACAAAACAATATTCCACTGAGGTTTGGTTTTACTATGCTCAGTCATTATTTTCCCTTACCAGTGAAATTGGTCAGCGTATTGTAGTTGCCTCATGTAAGTTTTCATTTGTGAATCCATTTTTCTTCATGTTGCTGATGCAAAGTTTTTGTAACAGCGGTCATAGAAGTCAATGTTTTCATAGAAACAACTTGTCATCCAGTCCTTCGTGCAACAGTTGTTAGTACAATCATTGCATCTCAATAAGAAAGTCTCACCCCAATCAGTTGCACAAAACTTAGTGTAAAAAGCCATTATCCATCACTCTAGGGTGGCTGTGAGTCTGTGGTGTGTGAGGAAAAGGGCAGTGTGCTTGTGTAAATTAATCTGAGTGAACATTTGGAGGGGAAATGGAATTATTATGCAGCATTCATATTATGCTGTTGCTGAAGACATTGAGTCTTCCTCCAGAATTGTAGCCATAATTCCTGCTGCAGCAATATATTAAATTTTATGGCATTTATGATACACATAATGAAAAGGAGAACTATTAAAATTATGGTTTTGTAGCAAGCTCAATGATGTATAGACTACCAAAAAAAATTAAATAAAGTTTGTATTTACTAGGTATAATTTAAATACTATTTATTTGCTTTATTGAGTAAAGAAGGAGCAGCAAAGTGTTCGCGGTTTCTTATAGGCAGCATAAGGAAATTAATTCCATAAGAAAACTGTGCAAACATGTGTTGTTGTGCATTGTGGCTGGGTCCTACAACTCCAAGTCAACTGGATCCATCTACTGAGTCTTTCATGCTCCTTGTGCATCAGCTTAGTAGGGTTAATGTGTCGTTCAGTGCCAAGAGGAAAGGGGCAGCCTTGGTGGCACACATGAGCAATGCCTTGGTGTGGCCCTCTCTGCCCCTCTTAAAACACTTCCTTCCACCCCCATGACTGCACATTCTCGGTATTAATTTGGGGGTGTCAATAGGTGGTGATTGTTGGGGTTGCAGAGCTATATTTCAAGCTCTGGATATGCATTTTCCATGTGCTGAGGAGTTAGAGAGCCAAAGGAGGGCCAGCACATGTGTGTCTTGTGACAATGATCTCGTCCAAGGTTTTTATTAAAACCCAGCTAATTAATGGCTTTTTGTGGCTTAAAAGGTGGGTGAACCTGAGAGAAATCATGCTGTTTAATTTTCTTTACTGATCCCCTTTTATCTACAACAGGTGAAAGCAAATAGATTATTGCTAATCTTAAATGAGCTATTTGTCTGGCAGTGGCAGAGCTGATGGCCTTTTGCCCTTGGTTAGACAACTGTGAGTTAACATTAGGACGTTGAAAGGAGCAGCAAATTATCTATATTATCTGTTTCTGATATGCATCAAAATGCATTGCTCATGCTAATGTTATTCAGTGCAGCTATGTCCTGAGATATTTCTGCTGCAGCCATTCACGCCTTCTGGAACTGGGATTTTGGAATTAAATGTTACATGCAGATAGGAGTTTCTGTTTAATGATTTGGAATTTATTTAGTGAAGGAAGAGTGAACAGAAAAAGGAGGATATTCTTTACTGCAGATTAACTGGCATTAGAGCTCATAACTGCCTGAACTCCGCAGTAGCCACTACAAAAATGTTTTAAATAATAGAATGATTTCTGTATAAATTAGATTGTATATATTGGTCTTTTCTCTAATTTTTCCCATAATTGGCTGTATTATCAAGAGAATTCTGAAGAAAACTCCATGATGTCTCTTAATGACTTTTTCAAAAGACTTTTACTATAGAAGGGCTGTATATATTTCATTCATTTTTTGTGTTATACCTATCCTTGCAGTTTCAGAGGCTATGAATGGTCTTCCAGCACCTAATTTCTGTCTGGATTGGCAGAGTAAGATAAGTGGGTACCTGCTGAATGTGACTGACATCAATTGTTCTTTTCACCGAGGAACGAGAAGAGACTGTTAGACCTTGTACTACTTATTGCTGTAGAGCAGAAGTGTGGGTCTCTCACACAGTGACTTGTTTAACATTTCAACGGCTCAGATCTTCTCCCAGGAATTCTAATTCTGCTTCAGCAGGCTAGTCCTGACATGGTTTCGTGAAATGTGAAAGGAGAGGCAGCAGAGGAAAAAAAGAAGGAGTATTAGTTAATGCTTTAATTTAATGGCCCTCTGAATTTTAATCTCAAAGTAGGACACATTTCTGAGATCCTTTGTTCCATGTTTTAGAAGAGTGTCTCTGAATGGAACTACCTGGGGGATTGCAGGACACAGAGTATAGTGGGGTTGAAGCATCACTGTGTTTCTGCCTTAAAAAGCATGAGAGCAATATCTCAAACCTGTTGCATTGTTTAAATCACAGTCAGCTTTCTGCATGGTTTGTCAGAGTAGGAGGTCAGCTGTTGAGAATTACCTGCATTCTTTTCAAAAAAGATTGTAGAAAATGAAGAATTTGGAGAATTGCCTAAATTCAAATAGCACTAATATATCTCAAGTGTGTATTAATTTAAGGAATTACATCATGTTAAAAAAAAATCTACGAGCAGTAGGTTTCATCCTGGACACAGCTAATCCATCAAGTGAGCTGCATTTTGAGAAACACATTCTTTTCCATGATACAAAGCAGACTACAATGTATCACTAAAACTTTTGTGGATTTTCCTCCCTTTCTGTTGCAGAACTTTTCTGCATTTTACAGGGAAGTTTTCAAAATTCATCCCACTTATATTTGGTCCAAGTTAACTTGCATCACTCTGTAAGTACATAAATTAAATATAGACAATTTTTTTTTCTTTCTTTAGGATTTGAGAAAGAGACTGTGGTATTATTCCAGTGTAATTTTGTTTTCTGGTTTTGAACCACCTTTGTTGGAAAATGATTATTTTATCTGGAATATTAAGAGGAAGAAAAAGAAAATGTTCAGGCATGTTTAAAAGTAGTAATTTATGAAGTAAAATGTAGTTTAAATTCATCTAGTTTAAATGACCTGCAATTTTCCAAAAAATGACAAATATGATACCTCATCTTTAGAAATTAGAAAGGAGAAAGCTATGGGACTTGAAGGTAGAGTCTTACAGAAAAGTCTTTCAGTCCAAGTTTTTGAATATTTGTGTACATACACTAGAACATTTCTAATACTGTAATCTAAGAATGGAAGCTATTGAGCCTTACCAACTATGCCACATCCAGCTTTCTTACATAACTTTCAGATATAAATAGAAGGAAATTGACTTTGGGAGGAACTCCAGCAGAAATTTAAATTGAGGCATAATATAATTTGTAAAAAGATAAGGAATGAGACATAAAAATTTAAAAATACTTATAAGGATAATAATGGAGTTGTGGAGATGGTAAGATGTCACAAGCAAAAGATTAGAAGTGAAAATGATAAATGAGTGCAGATATTTTATGTATTTATTATTAATTATCAGCTTCTTGGTATTCTTAGCTCCATGAAATTTACTGAAATTCATGACTGCTCCCCCCAAGGAACTTAAAAGTCAAACATCATATGAAAAATGCAGTTCATTTTCTCCTAACATACAGATGAATTGCAACTTCACTGTGGTCCACATATATTGGGTGAAAAAATAATTCAAGTAGTATGTTCAGTTTTTGTTCTTGTTGTGTAGGTTTGTTTTTTTTTAGAAATAGCTTCTGCTGATAATGGAAGCTAAACAAAGGAGATCATAAAGGAGATCCCCCATTTTAAACTTCATGGAAGTTCAAAGGAATTACAGTTTTGAAGCATGTGGTCTTTTACAAAAGACTGAAAATTCCTGCAGTCACTGCAAATAATCTTACCCCAGCAGCAGAGGCTAGTAAAGTATCTCTGACCTGGAACTCACCTTTTTATTTTTTTCTGTCATCTATAATCCTTAAAATAAAGGGTAAAAGATGACTTCAAAACAGAAACAGAAGCAAGGAAAGTATAAGTTGTCTCTAGATGACAAATTTTTAAAAGTTAAATTTTAGGTTTCGAAATACAATTTTTTTTTGTATCAATGTGGTTCAGGACCAACTGAGTTATACTATGCAGACTTTAAATATGAAAGTTTTCTCCCTGAGACTTCTGAGTAAAGATTGTAATAGTGTATGTCAGGGTTTTATTTGATGTTGTTCATGTGGACTGTTTCAGATTACCTAAATTTCAAAGGTTTCTTATTATTCTACAAAGATGCCATCTGATATGTTTATGTCATGCATTGGTAATATTGGGGTTTTTTTTATTTTATGTTAAAAATGCAAATCAACTATTACCATTAATTCAATAAGCTTTTTTGAATCTGTTACTTTTTAGAAGTTAGATAATCCCAAAATAATTCTAGCATCATAATTTTTTTTCCTACACTTAGGAAGAAGAAAATTCAACTTCAGTCTTAGTAGATGTGAAGCCTCAGTTCAGAAAGATAGCAATTTTTTCCTAACTTTAAAAATGGGAATTTCTAAGTGGTAGCTTCACAAGGAAGGAAGGAAGGAAGGAAGTGGCGGAAGGAAGAAAGTGGCGGAAGGAAGGAAGGAAGTGGCGGAAGGAAGGAAGGAAGTGGCGGAAGGAAGGAAGGAAGTGGCGGAAGGAAGGGAGGAAGGAAGTGGCGGAAGGAAGGAAGTGGCGGAAGGAAGGAAGGAAGGAAGTGGCGGAAGGAAGGAAGGAAGGAAGTGGCGGAAGGAAGGAAGTGGCGGAAGGAAGTGGCGGAAGGAAGTGGCGGAAGGAAGGAAGTGGCGGAAGGAAGGAAGGAAGGAAGGAAGTGGCGGAAGGAAGGAAGGAAGTGGCGGAAGGAAGTGGTGGAAGGAAGTGGCGGAAGGAAGGAAGGAAGGGAGGAAGGAAGGAAGGGAGGGACCTTTGCTAAATTGTCTTAATAAAAAGCTCCCAGAATATAAGTTATTTCTTTTCCTCCTGTGTTTTTGTTCAGCCACAACCTACCTGACTTATTGTTATGCAGAAGTGGTGTTGGGTGAACACATCTGGAGGACCACAGCTGCTTCCCCAGGAAACGGGGAAAGATGTTCCAAAGCCGTATCAGAGCAGGCTTCTGGATGGAGTGGTGAGAGATACACACAGGCAGCGAAGGTGATCTGATAAGCTGGGCAGTATAATGTGTTCTTCTGCAGTGGTTACTGCAGGGTTGGTATCTTGAAGTTTTATAGGCAGCTAGTCTAGGGACAAAGGAATTCTTAAGGCAGCTGAATGTTGTCAAGTATAGTGAAAGAGACTGAAAAATCCCACAATGATGGACCTTTGTCTGGAAATTTTAGCCTGTTATTTAGACTTTGTAAGGATGGGATAGTTCTTTGGCCAAACATGGCACTCTCCTATGTACATTGATACTTTATTGTTATTGTTATTATTATTACTATTATTAGTAGTAGGATTGTAATATTACAATTAGTAATATTGTAATATTTTTACATTATCATTCATGCCTATACAGAACAATCCCACAAAACCAGAGCACAAAAATTGTTTTCATCCCACTTGAACAGGAATATTATTCAGGTAAATGTAACCTGGTGACCTAAGAGATCACATAAACTCTGTTTCTGTTCAATTGAGGAAGGTCTGAAAATGCAGGTTTTATCTTCCTGCCCTGTTCTTATGAAGGAGAGCCAAAATTTCATTGGATTGGCAAAGCTTAAACCATTTTTGAAGGGTTCACTGTTGTGCTAGGGTTTTCTTTAAAAATCTTATACATAACATTACTCTCAAGACTTGAGCAGGACTAGTCTGTTCACAAGTGGTTAAGAAGCTCTTCTTCAACAAAGAAATTGTTGAAGAAAAGTTCCTAGGTATGTTTCTTTATTAATAGATGGGTTCAGTAGCAGGATGTAATAATTGTCAAACAATATTCTAAATCCTTTGATAAACCCTGCTTCAAATAAGAAGATGTTCATATGACCTCACTCTGCCATACCCAGTCAGGTGCATCAGGAATGGAGGGAGAATCCAGTAAGAGAGCTGCCTAGCCCAGTAAATGGGAAAGTTAGAAGTATATGCTTTAGATCCCCGGTGATATAAATTGGGATTGCAAGGTTTGTTATTTTAAAAGAATCCAGATAGTTATTTATAGACTCTTCAGGGGGGTTTTGCTAGAGAACAGAGGCACTTCCCTTCCTCCTTTAATTTTTTAATCTGAGCTTAAAATCATGTTCTATAAAAGAAAAAGCTTGGGTACTTGTCTGTTTCATACTTTGGGAAGACCATTATTGCAATTCCTGCAGGGATGGGCAGGGATGACCAGGTTCATGACCCCATCACATAGTGAGGGGTTTGTTTTTAAAAGTGGAGGAAACACTGTTTTTCACTAAGTTTATGTACATCAAGATCAAGAAGGTTGCGATTGTGGCAGCAGATTGTTTACCAGTTGGTTTTCCCCTAAGAAAGTCTCTTTTAAAAATCTGGTTTTTGAGTAGGAGAACATGAGACTGCATATCTTAAGGATAAACTATTGCAAACTAATCATGAAAGTTTTTTCTCCCATGTTTTTAACAGATTTTCTTTTTTCAATTTCTTCCACCATATTGTAAGAATTAAAAACAACTGTAAACCTTGATGGATATTTACTACTTGTCAGTCCTTATCATCTTTCCCAAACCATGCTCATGTTGAAGTGGTAGGTTGCAAATTCTCGCAGCAATACTTTCAGACTCTCATGATATTTTTTTAGGTTCACTTTTAATGATTTTTAAAACTGCTGCTTGAAGACTGCCACTATTTTTACAGAAGGTATTTAGTATTCAGAAGAAGAATTAAAGAAAAGGAACTTGACTAGTTTAAACAGCAGGAAGATTAAATATTTCTTATGGAGCGAGCATTGTTTTAGGCAGGATTTGATGGCTTGCTAAACCATAAAGAAATGCAACAACCTGGAAGTTGTGCTGTTGCTAGGAGAGGTAATATCAGCAACACACACACAAAAAAATCCTAATTTTCAAAAGAGAAACATTTCCTAAGGAGTGAAACACTCTCTAATATCTTCTTTAGCATTCTAGTTTTCACCTACTTTTAAATTAGGCTCAGCCAGCTATGCTTTATGAAAAATTATTTTAAAATATTATCAAGTATCACAAGCAAGCATTAGAAAACACTTTTCAAGCTCGAACCATCAGAAAATATTTCCTCTCAATGTTGCTATATTATACTTTACAATTTTTTTTCTGATAAAATTTCAAGCTTAGATAAAACTGCATGATACCAGTATTTCTTAGACCAATTTTTACTCGGGCACATTTATTAAGTGGCAAAAGAACATACATTTTGGGTTCTCTGAGAAGCAGAGTCCTTGAAATAAGGTTTACAGAACTTCTGCTAAGGTATCATTTCTCATTGTCATGTATATGTCTCAGATTTAACTTGTCTGCCGTTTACTCTCAGTGTGTCCTTGTAGTTTACCCTGATGGCATTGCTGTCACTTACCCTGAAAGCAAGAGGCTAGTCTTTTCCCTGGGCTGTGTGGTCGTCAACAGATTCTAAAAATAGTGTTTTGTTCTACTGCATGATCTTAATTTAGCTGAACTTCCTGCCTTAATCATTCCTTTGTGACAGGTTTGCCAAATCTCAGATCCTCAGACATGCTGTTCAGCCCCACAACACCCATACTCATTTCCTGCATCACTGTCTTGTGCTAACATTGACTTAATTTGCCTTAATTCAGTGTGTCACTGGACTTCTGTACGGAGCTTGTTCTCTTTCCATATCTCTCTCTCACTTTAATATTTCTAAAATGACAAAGGATGCTTTTAAGCAATTGTGATTTAGGTGGTTCCCAAACCCGCATGTTGAAGTAATTTGTTTTCAGTAGGCACGTCACAAGCAATGAACTTTGATAGTTCTGGTAATCTTGTGTAAAGATTTCTAAAATAAAGCCCAGTTACCATAGCCATGTGACTGAAAATTCAGGGGAATTATTTCTTAATGCATCTCTGACCCTCTTTCCTCAATATTATTGCTTATAGTCAGCTAATCCCTAAGATTTACATATACTTCTCTTTTCCTGTTTCTATCTTTTATGACCCAAGTCAGCTAGGAGGAAGGAGGGAGAATAGAAAACAACATGTAAAGAAGTTAGGTTCTTCATTATGCCTAAAGTACTTTCCTTCAGCTTATCAGTCATAATTAGCATAGGGAATACTATTGATGAAAAAAGTAGCAAAACTTATCCTAGCAAATAATTATGTGTAATGGGGAAATGAAATGAGTTTTAAAATATGTTTCTATTTTCTCCTTCTTCACATTTTTTTATTTCCTTGGTCTCCCTATTAGCTATCTTTTCCCTCTTTTATCATGTTTTTCTCTTCCTGATTAATGATTTTTCCTCTTTCATCAGTCTTTTTGGACCAACACTTTGTTGTTGTGTTACTTTTATTAAACAAGTCTCTCTCTCTCTTTCTCTCAAATTTTGTTCCTACTTCCAGTACTTTGGGGGAAAATGCCTGCTGGAAAAGAACCCTATAGCTTCCTCTAGTTCCCCACAGGATGAGGGAATGAAGCCTTTAAACTATAACCTTTGCGTTCCCTGAAATAGATTTCTAAGTGAATAAAGAAATTGTGACCTGAAGTCTGTCCTCTGCCCTAGTCTCATGGCTGAAAGACTTGGAAAGTAAAAAGGAAGAGCAAAACTCCTGCTTTGCTTCAGTGACTGTGTCTGAAGCGAAGTCCTTTGGTACTGTTTAGTGCACCAATATAGATATTCATCTATTATACCAGTGAATTTTGGCGATATAATTGGAATTTTTGAAATTTGAGTCCTATTTGATTTCAAGACTTATGTTTAAAGTCTTTCAGATAGGTTAAATATTGGAAAATTCTTGAATTAAAGGTATACATAATTTTGTATGCTGTATGATTCAATTTCAGTTACACATTCACAATCTAAATTTTCCACAGGAGAACACTTTAAAAAAAAAAGTTCACATAAAAAGTAACCTCTAATGAGGTATCTTCTGATACTCTCAGGGGTAAACACTTCAGAGCTGTCATTTGGGCTGATGTACTGCCTGTTACGTTCTGCCATTTCTTGTGAGTTTCCAAAATGTGAAGTTCCTAGGTCATGTTTATTACTATAAATGAAGCTGGCTTCTGGCATTGAGGTAATTGCATAAAACAACCTACATCCGTAGTTTTTAACTGTCTTTTCCTATGCAGCAGTGTGGCTGTGAGAAAACTGTCAATTAACAGTCACCTTTTACTAATTCCTCAGTAAATAGATGCTTCTATATAGAAGCATCTGCTGAAAAAAGCCTGTTGCTTTGGGGAGTATTACTTGCCATGGACTAAATCCATGTGAGAGTCTGTACCAGCAGCTTAAGAACAGGGACAATGGATTTCCTGGCATTGCTTAACTTTTGTATTCTATACAGGAATACTGGTGTAACACTACCATGCTTGTGGAATTTGGGTCTGATTTAGGGTGCATTTCCCTAGAATTAAGTTTTCTATGGTGGCTACAAACCTTCACATCCACTGTCTTGAAGGTTGTCTTCTTCTTCCTCATCCTCATTCCCAAGGAAACAAAAGCTTTTACAGTCTGACTTACCCTAACTCCTTTCTGCTGACCTACAAAGTTTTAGATTCCCTTCCCTGTTCTATTCACTTTACTCCTGATAAAACCTTTTCATCATGAATTCAGCATCTTCCAGCCTGCTTGACTGTATACTTCACATTCTCATTATCTTTTTTCATCTACATTTACCGGTGTCTGAAAGACAGTCATAGAAGAAATTAGTGATATTAGTCCCACCTTTATTACAATTACCTTGCATCATAAACATGTTCAGGATTTTACAAAGAAAAATCCTTATGACTTTCAGTGTTTGCTGTCTTGGCTTTCAGTGAGCTCCAGAATGCATTAAGTAAAATCTAATCTGAACAGTAGTTAATTATATAGAAAATGTGATAACCAAAATGAGTTATTCCCATAATGTGACTGATTAAATTGGGATGCTGTTTACAGTTACCCACCCGTGTGTGCCCTGCACAGGTTTCATTGTGTGGCAACTCAGTGTTCCTGGATCAACACAGTTTACCACTAGCCAGTGTTTGTCTGAATTTTGTGTGTTTGTCTCTGTTTCTAAAAGTGGAGCACACTGTTGTTGTTGGTTTTATCTTCCTTACTGTGGTAGCCTTATAGCAGGATTAACACCCTGCAGGATAGGGGTGTGTGGACAGTTGGGATGACCATTCCACAATCCTATTTCAATCCACTTCCATTAAAAAGGATTTTAAGTGAGGGGTGCTGCTCTCACAGGGATATTTTCTAATTAGCTGTAAAGTATTTCTCACCGGCTACTTAACTTTGTTTGTTTTAATTATACAGTGCTTTAAGTGCTGTGTTTTCCTATGTGGCATATTTTGCATGTCTCAAGTTCCCTTTTTATATATTTTGACATGGCACTACTGCAGGAATAGTTTGACAGTAAATAAACTTGACTTGATGATATTACAACAGCACTGCTACAAATTCCTGCTTTCTGTATTCCAGAGTAGTTAAAGAGGCTTTTGCTGCAATCATATAAAAACTCAATAGCAAGATCTAATTATTTTGATTAATTTTGAGCCAAGTTGTTGGTGTTTTCTATACGCATTGAATTCTTCTATATAGAAGCATCTGCTAAAAAAAAAAAGGGAAAGTGTTGAAGACTGTGTGAACAATGATCATGATATCTCTATTGGCTAGAGTTTCCTAGTTCATGCACTGCATTATTTCTCCTTCCTTTGCTGGCAACTCTTTGATATAGGTTACTTTTTGTTTTTTTGTTGTTTGGTTGGTTTAATGTTTACTTGGGGTGTTTGTTTGTTTGTCTGTCTGTCTGCTTAGTTTTTTTACCTTAACCTGAGGAAGTATTTTGTTTACTGGTAGCCTTCATAAGTGACTTCTCAGATAAGGCAAATCTGTAGCAGCAACTGCAATAAACCTTGAGTTTTCTCTCTGTTACAGCTATACTGTCCCAGGGATGAGAAAACAAATGCACAGTTTTTCTTGGTGACCACTGGGATTGAATGCATGATTGTTGTAATAGGAATTCTCAGACAGGAATATTGCTGTTGATTACAGGACCTGGTACTAGAAGCTAAGTTTCAGTTCAGACTTAATTCTAAATCTGTCAAATGGTCAGTTAAACACATTGATTTAAATATTTCTATGAATTTATTTTTTTGTTATTGACTTGATTATTTATGGGAAATCTGTAAATTCATATTTTACAGAAGAAAGGAAGGGAAAAAAAAGCAGTGAAGAAAATCATCCATATTCAAGGATCAATGGCTTGACAAAGTAAACAACAAGAGTTTGTCTTAGTGGCAGTGCAACACAGAGATGCCTTAGTCCACTTTAAATAGGAAATCTGTGGTCTTGCTCTTCTAATGTCCACATCGTGTGGTTTTTTTTGCTCTCTGGTATTTTGCCTAGGCGAATCTGATACCAGAATGTAGTAATTTGAATTCAATGTCTCTGCAAAGAGTGTTGTTACCAAAAATAAGTACCTGCTTTCTTCTCTTTTTTCCTGCTTGCACTGAATCATTTTTCTTCTATAGGTTCTCAAACTGCCTCTCTGCCCATCTTCTCTGGTAGCTTCCAGTGATATTCCCCAAACCTTTTACCTCTCATAGCCCAATTCTCTTTCAACAAAGAAACTCACTGCAGTTGCAAAACTGGTGATGGTGGCAGTTTTTAAATAGAAAGCAAACTCCAAATTACAGCATGAAAATATACGCAGAAAGGTAAATTATGCCAGTTGTTTTGGTGGGCTGCTGTGATTTCTGTTACCATCTCAGTGGGAAGGACTGACAAGGTCTAGTGCCATTACAAATGTATCACATTCAAATACATAAGTTGGTAATGTAAAGTAGACAGTTTTTTTATTTTCTGAATATAAAATAGACATATTCTTTTCAATGGTAGAAATTTAATGTACCCTAATAAAACAGACTTAAAACGTTTTGACCTTAGTCAATTAATTTCAATCCCATCAAAAAAAAGGAAAGATCATGACTAAATATTGGTTTGGTTATGAGATTTCAAATTAAATTTTGATTTTTTTTTTGTCCTGGGTCAATTGAAAATTACTTATTCCTATTGTTTTTCGTTGAAGTTAATGAAACTTCTGAACTTCTCTGAGAATAGATTTTGTAATTTCTTTCAGTTATTCTTACCTGGTTAGTTCAAGCTCTCTCAAGCCATACTGGCATTTGTGATTCAAACTTTATCAAATGGGCAGAAGTTATGTTATATCTATTGGAAAATCCTGGATTGCATTTTCCTTGATATATGGGAAAAATTTTAGTCAATTGAAAAAATGAAATATGTGCTTCTTTATACTCTTGTAAACTGGACATAAAACATATTAATATTATTTTAACTCAATAATCTGTAATAAGTCTGACATATTGTCCTTTCTTCATTTTATCTGGTTACAATTTCATTATTCATTGCCTATTATTATTTTAATTTTTCTTAAGCAGGATATACAGATTTTAAAAATATCACTGTGAATGATTATTTTTTTCATTAAGAACTGCAATTAACTCTGGAAATGTCACATGCTTATATATGCAGGTATAAATATATTTGTCAGGTGTTCATAAAGGATCTAAGAATCTCAAATAAATACTTCTCAATTTATTTTCTAACCTCGTTTAGGACACTGATACAATGTTTTTGGCTTCTTTCTTTTAACTTAAGTGAAATCAAAAGATGCAGTATAATGTGGAAAGTCTCGCTGGATTATTGGCATGAGGCATATTGCCAGGAGCATGAAATTTACATTTGAGTGTGAAAGAATTGCCTTGGCAGAGGAGTGCCATTATGTCTTCTATATGAAAATTTTGTGTTGAGAGATAATGGAGGGAAAATCCGGACTGCAGTGCCAAATACAGAAGAACTTCTCTTTATTTCTGACAAAAGGCACTGTTAGTTAGGCAAAACAGACATTTTCTAAATCATGTCACAGCTCATGCAGCCTCCAGAGCAGTGAAGAATAAGGAGACATTTAGTACAAGCCTGGGCTCTGACATGTGCACTATCCTCTTTGAAATCATGTACATAATTGTATTTAAACACATCTACTGAATAACCAAAGGGTAACATTGGAAAAGTGAGAAACCAGGCTAAAGATTTTTTTTTCCTGACAGTGTTCAAGACTTTGACCCAGAGCCAAACTTTCATGCTCCAGTTTGCCATAGTGCATTTCACATAATGACATGCAGCAACTACCCACTGCCATTTAATATCACTGTTTTGAGATTATTCTCCTCTAATGCTTCTTTTCTTTCTGAAAGATTGTGTCTTGGGTTGTTTTGGGGTTTTTTTGTAGTTTTTGTTTTGTTTTGGGTTTTTTTTGCCATTTGCAATAGCTTTCTTTTGCCGAGCCAGAACAGACTGGGCAACTCGTTAGGTCATTTTGTGGGTGTTTGTTCTGGGGGACACTAGATAATTGTTAATGCAAACACCACTGAATAAACAAACAGAAGCCCAAGAAAATTCATTCAGTTAATAGTGCCTTCTGGATCACTGACTATGGAAAAATTGTTGTTTATAGTGTGAATCATTAATTTGGCTTGCATATTAAATAGGCTTGCCACTAAAATAATAAATCATGACTGGCAGATAAATACCATACTTGTTTTAACCAGGGTAAAATGAACAAAACATTAAAATCCATGTTAGTAACTAATTGCCAACTTCAATTCTTTTGAAGCATGAGCTTTGCTAAAAGCTGGACATTTTGTAAAAAAGCTTTGTCAGGTAATTATTTTCCTCCCTGCCAAAGAACTGCGCAGGTTTGCTGATTCCAAAGTTCATTTCAGTCCTTCCACTATCAGGTAGATTGAGGTAAATACAGCTTAGGGTCCTCCAGCTTCTTCAGCATCCTTCTTCTTACATTAATTTATTAAAACTATAATTCTGTGCAATGGATATACAGATCCCCCTTCATGTGTTGAACTTTGTGAAGTGGTATGAGGAACTGCTTGAATCTGGAGACTGTCTGTTGGCAAGTCAATGAGAAATTTTTCAGCAAATGAGTCCAATATGTAAATTAGTAAAAATCATTACGTTAACTGAACATAAGTAACTCAGTGGTCAAACAATATATAATTCAACTGTGCTGGAAAGCAATAACTGAATGAGAGCTTATTAATCTGCAGTTACTCAACTACTCCTTTGATTTACTGTGGTGTCTGCATGCCTCTGACCACTCTCCAGTACCAAACACCTTGTGGCAAACTGGATGAAATTAATTTGGATTTGAAGTAATGTTTCTCTTTTTCCAGAAATATTTTTATTCCCTGTACAGCACAAAGGACTAGCTATGCTGTATGTAAGGATAACTTGGAAATCTATTTTTCCTATTTATAATAGAGAAGGCTTGGGGTTTAGTTTTAATTATTGCTAAGAAAAGGCCTTGCAGAGTGACAAATGTACGTATGCCTAATTTCCTGACACACACAAAAATGATAGATATGGTTTTCTTCTGACATTTTTACAATGAAGAGTCCAAAATATTTTGGCAAGAATAGAGGCAGAAGGACTTCTAAATGCAAACATTAGTAGTAGACTATTATCATAAGTAGTTGCTGACCTGTGATTTCTGCCTTTGAAATATGGTTTTAGTCTCTTTCCCAATTAGCAGTTCAGACATTTCTCAGACAATAAGAATTTCTTGTGATTTTTCGCCATCAAGTAAGACATATACAAGTGATACACAGTGATATCATATGATAAATAAAATTGCATTTGATAATGCATAGTTTCTCCATACACTTGGTATTTCTGCATACAGTATTGTATTCTTTGCACTAGTGACCTTGAGAATGAATTGTTTCATACTATCAGAAGTATTTAATTTGGCTTGTGGTATTTCCTGCACTTCCCAAAGTGTCTCTTCTTGATGTTGTGCACAGAAGATTTTTTTTTTTTGTTTGCTATCTTATTTCATTATTATATACTGGAATATTCAGTCACTGAAGTACTTTGTGAAATTACATCTATTATACCACTGGAATGTGACCTGATTTATTATAAGAAGATCAGAGCATAGCTCAAGTGCTCAGTGCATTATCCTAAATGATGCTCTGTCTCTGAAGGCTGCCATAGCCCTCGTCTTTGCTGTTATGTTTTAGCCATTGATTTCCCTTTAGAACACAAATGCCATAAAAATACTGCTTGGTAAATGTTTCTTCAGTATTGAAGACCTGCTTTTTCTGCCAAGGAGGCGTCAAAGTCTATTCCCAACCTGTCACGCCCTGTTCCTGTTCCATGCATCAGCAGAGGTCAGCTAAATAGGTCTGATAGCTCAGTGTTGGGGCAGATGCAGGTTGTGAGTCAGGTTGAAAGGACTGCAGGTAACTTTTCAAAGCTTGCTTGTTTCCGTGTCTTTGATTGCAGTGGCTCCCAGCCCCTTTGGAGCCTTCCTTTCTCTTGGAGTGATACATGCTGTTCGTGCCTCCCTCTGTGCCTGAGACCAGGTTCTCTCCTGGAGCTGTCTCCTCTGCACTTCCTCAATTCTAATCCACAGGCAGCTCCTTTCTCACATTCTGAAGCACAGCTTGTCCCAGAGCAACCTAATGGTGGGGAGGGGCAAAAAAAAAAGAAAAAAAAAAAAATCTAGGCTGAAGGAAGCTCCTATGAGAGCTAGAAAGTTGCTCAGGTGAAAGTGGCTGTGATTTGGAGATGGGGTTGCAGAGATTAGCCAGAAGCTTATCACGGATATCTGTAAGCAATGGGTTTCGCAGTTTATCATTTTACAATTTTTTTTTTAATGCAATTACTTAGGTTTATATTTTCTACCTTTTTTCATGTGTTATGGGAGGTGACAATTAGTAATCATTGGGGCTTTTACCAGCATAAGATATAACATTTCTGCATGATGCATGATATGTTTTCCTGTAATTTAATTATCTAGAGTGTTTATTTGGGGTATAAATGCTGGAAACAATGACATTTCTGAGATTATTTATGAGGTACTGCACTTTGTAATCAAACCTTCTGTGTGCTGTTTG
Organism: Fringilla coelebs; assembly: GCF_963513975.1. Classification (NCBI taxonomy): domain Eukaryota; kingdom Metazoa; phylum Chordata; class Aves; order Passeriformes; family Fringillidae; genus Fringilla; species Fringilla coelebs. The sequence goes on along the minus strand of NC_140028.1, from coordinate 42,135,155 downwards.
TAAAGCATCAAGTGTTATAAAATTGCTGATAGTCAGGAAAAGAACATTGATAATGGGCTGACATTCTCTGTGCAGCTGCAGATGAGAATCAGTAGGAAATAGAGGGGAGCAGAAGCAGTGGCAGCTGTACTGCAAAGATTAGTTACTGAGGTGTTGCCTGCCTGAGAAACACATAAACTCTCTGCAAGGAATTTTATTTTGTGTTGAGAATTATGTAGCTCAAGCTTTACATTTTAGACAGTATTTTACTAGTAAGAATTCTTTTTTTTCTCTGTGATAATGCTAATATTTCTGAATTAAGTAAACAAATGCCTTATACCTAAAAAACAAGAATAAAAAAGTATTCATACTGAGTTGTGGAAATGAACAGGGTTAGACAAGGTTTAGATCAAAGAGTAGCTAAAAGAGAATGAAAATGGAATTGTCATTGACTGTGGAACCAAAGTTGCCCAAACGCAAACTTTGAAGAACTTCTATTAAAAAAGCAGAACATAACACAAGAGAATAAACTTTTGACTGCAGTAGGAATTAGTGATCTGCCATGACCAGGGTCCAAGAAAGGAGAGCACTGTGCATCTGTGCATTACTTCAGTTTATGTTTCAAAGATACATGCAGTTATAGTGCCAGAAGGCTAAGAAGTCCTCAGAATATTTGGCTAAGGTGAGTAAAGTCTCTTTTTGACTTCAGTTTATTCAGCTGAAAAAAGAGTTCATAAAGATTACAAGGAAACAAACTTTGTAACACAATGACTGACCCACCAGAGAGAAAATCTTTGAAACAGTAATAGTGACCTTGGTTTTATGAGCGTTTTTGAAAGAATTACAGATACAGTTCACTATTGGATCTTGCTGCTCGTGTAACACTGATAAGGAGGAATGATGATGGGTAATTTTCAAATTTCTGAATTGTAACCTAGCCAATCTAGGCTATCTCTGCTAGAAATTAGTCCAGAGAACAGGCTGTGAACCAGGCAGAGCTCAATAAATAGAGAACATTAACCTCACATGTGTGCTGTTCAATAAAACTGCATTCAGACCAGCAAAATAAATCAAGAGACTTAATTAAAATATTTTATTAATATCAAGAGGTTTAATTTTAACTATTGGGGTTCAAATTCTTGTACTATGTGAGGAATTTTGAATTTTATTTTAAACTTAGTCTAAGGGTGCAAATTTTGTGTTGGAACTTCATGTACTATACCTATACAAGTAATGGCAAACACATTATTAATGCAAAATAGCAACAGAATACTTGGTGGAGGGAATATTATTATGGGATTTTTCTTTCCAGGTGTTGAATGAAATTGCTGTTTTGCCCAGGACTGTTTTGTGCATCCTGAAAATGTTACTGACTGATGCATGAGTGTTTCTATTGCAGACCCAGAAGCAGGGCACTGTTGGTAGCCTCTGCTAACACTCTGTTCCAGTGGCTTTCTCACATAAATAAATGAATGCATAAGTGTGCATGGATATGGATACACTTTAAGTAAAGGCCAGGCAAAGTAATAATCACAGGATTTGGTGTGACATTTTGCCAGCACTCACACGTATTCCTGACTTTTCTAACATTTGTTTTTCAACTGATAAATATTTCTGGAAAGTAAGCACACTGTTAAATGACAGCGGCTTCTGTGGAGAGATTAGGTACATTAATAAAATATGAGACAAAAGGTACTGGTGAGTGATGGTTTTTAAACAGGGGAGAAAAGAAAAAAAAAAGGTTTTTTTAAAAGACAGAGTGTTCTGAAGAGCAACACTTAATTGTCTATATTTTTGTTAATTTTGAGTATACTCTTACTTATGAAACCAAAATTGGAAAACATGAAAGAAATTTACACTTGCAATAAGAAAAGTATGTTTGAATGTCCTGTGATAGGGAGGAGGTGGTGGGAACACAAGCATTCCTTTGATTATATTCAATGAAACCAGGTTGTGTACTTTGTAAGAACAGGAACAACTTCTAACATCTTCCTAATCCTGTTGCAACTTTGATCATTTCTCCTTTTAAGCAATGGCTATAACTGGACCTAGCAAAGAGAAGTGCAGTGGCTCATCTCAGACAGATAACTTTTATGTTTTCCTATATCTTTTTTCATTCTAATGAAATCTTTCTCTCCATTTTAGACAAATATCACTTGCTGTGTCATAGCACATGGATTTCAGGACCGCCTGTGAAGAGGTAGGATCAGAATTTTTTTTCAAATAGTAGAATGAAAATCAATGAACTTTTAATCCTTTTTATATGCAAGATACTTTTCCCCCTTTTCTTTTCTTCCCCTGAAGTTTTAGGAATTATATAGTCAAATATAAGTTATTCAGCTGATCATTTCATGGGGGCAGATGGACTTTGTAGTAGAAGATGAAAGAATCTGTGCAAGTGTATTCATCTCTAGACCTCACCTCTGTTCCCATTTACCTCTTTAGGCACAATGTAGGTGCAGGCAGCTACGTTTTGTGTGAGCTTTGCTCTTCCTGAAATTGTTTATATCTGAAAGCCTCTACATGAAGAAAAACGTCAGTGGAGCCAGGAATGTGTCTGGTGCTGCTCAGCAGAATCAAGGGGGAAATGTAGAAGTATGGGAGAAAAGTGGGTAGGGAGAAGGGAAGCTGTGAAGATGACCAAAATGAAAAACAATTCCACTCAGATTTAGGTAAGAGTTATTTTAGCTTAGAATTAGTTTCATAATATCAATGAAAAGTACTTCAGTCCCCCTCCACTAGAGATGAGGAAAGTGCTTTCTGTGTTTATTATAATTTGCCTTAAAGAAAGCATATAAAATGTATTTGTAGGCATTAGCAAAGGCATCTTATTTACTCAGTGATTGTCTATGTACAATTGTTTTAATGTGATTTTAACAACTTCAGCAATTGAGACACAGTGAGAACCATTTACAGCAAATTATGTAATGATTTTAATGCATTATTATAATTTAAAAATCATGACAATTACCTGTACACTGAAAACCACAAACACCATTTAGGAAGGTAGGACTGGAAACAAGAAAACTGGCTAGAACTTTAGGTGTGACCATGATCCCATGAAAAGATAGAAGTGAAGGGATTGGAACAGCACTAAAATCAAGTAATAACTGCAGCAATAACCAGTTGTGACTTGAGAATCAGCTGGAATAAATTAGGGGAGAAGAAAAAATAAGCAGACTAAAGAACACTAAATCATGACAGAATTCTGAAACTAGTCGTTGGGTCAAAAAGTAATATTAAAATGAGCCCTGCCTTTGGGAAAGAATTGGGATGGTATATGTCAGGCTTTAATACCTCAGAAGATGCATGCCTGGTGTAAATTCTATAGGAGTATATCCCAGCATTCTTACTAATCTTGAGTTTTGGCTTTTCAAATAGAGTATTTTCAGTTGGAAGGAGCCTGCAATGATCATGTAGTCCCCCTTCCTAACTGCTTCATGGGTGCCCAAGAGTTAAAGCATGCTTTTAGGGCATTTTGGTTTGGGTACTATTATTATGATTATGATTATTACTACTACTATTTTATTGTTGTTGTTGTTGTTGTTGTTTAATTTTTATTATTATTTCTTTTTGAATGCACTTATTCAGATAGAGAGGAAGATGAGTATCTTTATCATAGGTTTTTTATGTTGCTATTCTTTAAACTCTATAAACTATTTAGTGGCAATTAACTTCAGTCTGTGTCCAGCAGCCACAGAAAGATGACTTGGCATACAAGTCTTGTCTTAGCGTTTACAGTGCAAGTACACTGACAGATCTGTTTCATTCTGTATCTAGTTTCTAGTGGGGGCATTGATTTCAAATTTAGCTCTTTAAAAATCAGCGGATTTACAGAGCTTCCATGGTAGACAAGGGAAGGAGAGCATGATTCCACCCATCCTAAAAAAATTCCATGATCTGGAGACCAGAAAGAATAGTTACTAAGAAGTGTTTGATAATGGCAGTAAAAGCTTTTGTGAAGCATCTTGGCTGTCTGATCTTTCTCTTCCCCTTTTTGTTTCCTTTCACCTGCATATCCTGGTGCTGTAGCCACTACACTGCAGAAGAGCTGAGGTCGCTCTCCCAAACTGGTGAATGCAGCTCAGATTCTTGTTGGTGCCTCCATCCTTAGTAATGGCAGTAAATGGTTTGAGCTGAGTTTCAATTAGCATGAAACCAAAATTTTCCACATAGATGCACTGAGGCTAAAGCATGTTTTTTATGGTGTCCATGACATACTCAATTTTTTTCCTCAAATGACTTTTCATTCTAATTAACTGCTGCTCTAGTGCACTGGAGGTCTCTGTGGGAAATTTAGTTCTTTCATAGTACTGATGCTTTCATGCATCCCTAATTTCTTCTAGTGTCTACTAGTGAGATTTGGTTTGAGATTTGGACACTGAAATGGTCTTGTCTCCTTATAGGTACCTGCATGTGCACTTTGTGCCCAAGTTCCTGCAGTAGATCTGATTGGAGCAGTCAGGGTTATTATAATGAGAGCTTAAATACAGATATGTAGACAGGTAGAGTTTGTTTCCAATCTCAAAGTGATTTCTAGTATCCTAATGATTATTTTCTCCCCCAAGCATCTTATCTTCAGGCTTAGCTGCCTTTCAAGACATCTCAAAATAGTTTTAGTCTGCAGGAAAATAACTTCCATGCTAGACAATTCAAATGGTACTACAAAAAGAGGACATCTTACACACACACACACATTTTTAAAGGGAAACTACTGCTATCTGAAAAGGTGATTTTTGTGTGTGTGTGTGTGCCTTCTCTTCTTGCTACTTGTAAGAAGTTTTTTACTATTTCATATTTCATTATTCAGTATTCCATGCTCTTTTCCCTCATTCAGATCAGCAAATATATCAATTTTTTTGGTTCTTGTATTTAACAATTTCTAAACCATAAGACTATCCAGCTTCTCTTTTACCCTTTATCCCAAGCTTTTTGAACTTTACAAGAGCATAAATCACAGAGTCACTGGGTTCTTAAAATGCTCTCCTGTACTCACTTGACCTTATTTTATATTCTGAAAACTATCTCTTGGAAGATAACCTCAGTCTCTGACATAATACTGTCCTCTGCAGTGAAAGTAGCCTTCTGTTGAAATTGAAGACTTGGGATGATTATAATGCATTGGAACATCTTCCCCTGTGATTTTTTTTTTAAGTTCATCTTTTCCATGAACTTTATGAACAAGCTTCATAAGCAGCTTTCTAATTTTTTGAAATCTCATTCTTTACTTCTAATAGCTTGGCTTTCCTCACCCCCACCCCCTTCCTGCCCCCCCCCCCCCCCCCCCAAGTAAAGCATCAAACTTATTTAGGTTAATAAATTCGATTCATTAGTTTTCACAGTAGTGTCCATTGTTTCTTTGAAGGATTAATTTGAATTGGTAAACTGTCCTGTGCTTTATGAATTCTATAAATGTTCTTGTAGACTTCACAAACTTTGTAATTTGATGTGTTCTGTTATTCAAAGGTGTAGTGACCTCTATTTCAACATCCATCTAGTTGCAGGGGGGGAGAGCCTTTCCTGCAACAAAACGTGTTTTAAATTTTAAACCGTATTTAACTTTCTCGCAAATTTCTTCCCTAAATATTGTTGCATACTTGTATGGTCTGTTTCTAGTCACCTCTATGCCATTTTCTGATTCACACATTTCAGACTAAGCTGATGCTTTCCTTTGTTTATAAATCCTGTTAGATAGCAGTACAGTGGCTTTCTGGGATTTTTCTTAAATGAAGCTTCAACTCATGATTTAACCTTAAAATCGCATGATGGAAAATTACTCTTAATTAACAATATCTGTTAGAATGCAATAGTTGAAGTAAATTTGAAGAAATATACATGTTCTCACAAAAGCCTTCAGTTTTACATTACCTTACCTCTTGGGTTCAACCCCATAGTCACAGTAAGCTCACTGGCAACTCAGACATCAAAGTGGCATCCTTACAGTGTCAGAAAAATAACATTTTCTCTCTGAAAAAGTACCCTAGCTTAGTAAGAAGTTCATATATATACATATTTATGTCAATATATATTTTTCCACATGTCTAGTTTCCATTTTATATTTCAGACAGTTTGAAACAAGGACTTTCTTGATAAGAATTCATTCTTTCAATAAAATCACTTAGAAAGAATACTACAGCAAATACTTATCTGGCAAACACCTGATAAATCAAATAAAAATAAGTTCAAGTCCAAATTCGGAATTTTTCTGCAGTTCTTTCAGACTCGAGTGTACAGTTCATATGCAGGAATGGACTTGCTGTCCCTTGGATTGGAAAATGTTGGTATCTGATTGAAGAGGCTCTGAATGACAAGCTGAACACATCCCTGTGTGTCTGGGCTGCATTCCAGTTTTTGACAATATCAGGGCTTTTCACTTAAGCTAGCAATACCTCCACAGAATGTGTAGCTGGACTGTTTAAAAAACATCCCATATATGGTTCTGACACATATTCCTGCCTCTTGAATCCATTGCTATTACCTCCTTAAATCCAATGCCATTACCTCCTTAAACCTCTGATTCAATTTCCTTTTTTATTATTATACTTACGATTATGAAGCAGTGACAGGCATATCTCCAAATATTCAGAAGTCAGCCTCAGTTCAAATAAGCATCCAAAAGGGTAGATATTAATCTGAAGGAGCTAGGTACACATTTAAGGCAGTTTTGTAGCCCATTCTCCTTACTGCTATCATGTTCTTGATAGTAGAAATAAATTTCAAGGCTTAAAGCCAAATTGCAGAGGCTTACTTTCTTTAAGGACATAACAGTCAAAGTAGAAACTAAAAATCCAGGTCACCTTGCATAGAAAATGTGCTGAGTTGGTTGTTTTTCCCCCCCTCTTTCTTGCTTCCACTTGTTTGTGGACTAAACTATTCTGGGATATTTGTTGAAGTTTTTCTGCTGATATGAAACAATGAGGAGTAAAGCTAAATAAATTGTTTTATTACTGTAGGGCCAAATGTAGCAGAAAGGACAAGATATAGCCATGTCTTGAAAGCTACAAGTATTTAAAATTGCCTGAAAGACTGAGAAACTCTCTTTGAGAACAAAACAAAAACACAGGGAATGTTTTAGATTTTTTTTTCTTGTCATAAATGACAAGAAAAAAAACAGACAAAAAATAAAAAAAAATCAACAGAAAATCTGCAAGGAGACTTGTATAGGCCAGGTAAATTAAAAAAAATATTTATTTTGGAAGTACTGCAAGAAATTTACTTCTAAATCAACAGGTAACTTTGATGATGTTTCTCCTGCAGAATTTATTTTGGTATGTGTTTTGTAGGTACCCTGCTGCTAGTATCAATGTAGGACCTGTAGCTTTCATGTGTATTTTCCCTGATATTAATTCTTAAATATTTGTGAAGGCCATTTAACAAATGTGGAATGTTTGTTTTGGTACCTAAGAATTTCTAAATTCCTTTTAGGAAAGGAATCTTTTCTTTAGGCCAGATATTTTACACAGTCCCTTTGGGCAATGTGCTGTAAGTCAGGGTATAATTTTTAAGTGGTTATTGCCTTGTTGCTAATAATGATCAGAGTGTGGCCATCCTCTCTGGAAAAGCAGTTTGCCTTTAGGGCTCTGCCCACCCCTACTGTTCTCTGGTAGTGACCTGAAGCTGAAAGTTCACCACAGACTGGTGTGATGAAGCAAAGGGAGGTCAGTTTTCAGCCCCTCTTGTAATTATATTAGTTCAGGAACTGTAAACACTTCCCAGGACATCAGCTCTTGCCTCATCAGTGTTCTTATCTAACTCAGCTTAAAACTGTGTGGAATGAGATGACAGAGGCAGCCTTGTGTGGGTGCAGCATTCACTGCCTCTGTTACTTAGGTACCACTACCTTCCTTCATCACTGCTTTTGCTTGAAGCACAGGCTCTTCTCTCATATGGAAACCCTTTCACCTCTTTCCAGTGCTTCCATATACATTCCTTAACACACCTCCTCTGCTTCATAAAAATGTGCAACTTCAAACACTCAGTTTTCTTCCCATCTTTGCAGCACAGGAGCCCAGCTCTGTAAATAAGGTGATGTTCTTGGGGATTTGGTCTCAGTCAAGGCGGATTGGCTTAGCAAATTGTTATCAGCTGAACTCTGCTTCTGTCTGCATGTTTCCTGTGGGGTGATGCAGTGTATCAGGTGTGAACACAAGAGGATGCCTTGCATGGCCCAGCAGCTCAGCCAATGAGCTGTTTGTGTCCCCTTGCTGTAAGATAGGAGTAGGGCTCAGCCCTCTGCCAGTGACGTGGGAAAGGCTTGGAGGGAAAACTTTTAGCACAGCCTCACATGGACTCTCTTAAAAATTGGTGTCAGGAAGAAAAGCTAGTATCAGCTATAGCTCTGCACTCTCACACCTCATGCACACATATCTAATCTCTTCAAACGTAAGACAGGGCAGGTCTATAGGCTGTACAGCTGATCAGAATAATTTTGCACTATAATTTTGGTCACATGAATAAAAAGGTTGATGTGTGTAGCAGTTTACACGAAAGTACATATACAGGCTGTCTTCCCTAATTTCCAGCTCTGGAACAGGAGCTCACATCTTTATTTTACTCAGTTTGTGGAATACTTTGAAGGCAGGTGGGTGAGAGCAGCAAGAAGGAGGTTTTAACAGACAAAAATGAAACAATTTAATTCCACTCTTTGTTCTCAAGGTCTTCTTTTGAAGTTACCTAATAAAACTCAGCTACATGCTTCTCTTTAACATGGTTAATGCAGCTGTCAGGTTGGAGAGGGAAGGAGCCAGTATAATTGAACATTTAATTTTGAGCTGTATTGTAAACTAGCTTTCATAAAACCCAACAACAGTAAAGTGGTTCATTACATTTTAGAATGTCTGATGTAAATAAGGTCTCTGAGTGTGTGTGATCAATCTTTCCAAGGGCCAAAATATTTTGCTGTTCCCAAGCTTGATTTGCTTGTTCAGGCTGAATAAGCTCAGCTCATATGCATTTAGAAACTGACTTGAATTTTAATTTTATTATAATGTCTAATTGTGCCTGTGGTGGTTGCCTCTATTTCCTACAAAGTAGCCCCTTAGCTTTTGCAGAAAGACTCTAGAGATTTTATAAGGTTATTGACCAAATCAGAAACATGCAATCAAGTAAGGCAGAGTCACTATGCCCAGTGTATGAGAGGCAGAATTTATTCTATTGCCAGTTATCCAGGGAGGAGCAAAGGCATATTGCAAACTTTGCTGCAGAAAACAGGTGTTTTCTAAGTTTTAGCCCCTTTGTTTGACCATAGTTATTTAAAATCCACACTGTTCAACTTCCATGGTCACTTACTGCTTCCTTTGCAACTTCAAGGAGAGGGGAGACATCTTTGTCTGTAAAGGAGAAGTTCCAAGGGCATAACCATTCTTTATTTTAATATTGTAACATTTTATGTATGATATGAGAGAATTTTTTAGTGGTACTGAAAACTCCTGTGATCCATTTATTTTGTCTGTGTACATTAATCAGCGTCTGTCTTATCCTGTTCACAAAAAATCCCAAAACACCAAAACAAAAAAAAGGCACTTTAATATTAGAAAAATGGTGTAGGATGAATGCTGACCAGAGGTTCGCCTGACCTCAATGTGAGTTCAATGCATGGAGCTCTTCATTCTTTTCTTCTTACCTAGATTAAAAAGTATTTAAGAATGTCAAAGCCACTTTCAAAGTCATGGCTGAGTTATACGCATTTGCTTCTGGCATCTAAGAAAAAACAATTTCCAAAGTCTGAGTGTTGAGTATGGAGCAGAAGTGACAGAACAGTTTGTCAGTGGAGGACATTATATAGAGCTATTTAAAGATTGTCCTCGACCTTTCCACCTCTTTTAAAACCTTGTGAGAGAGATTTAAACGTCTCTTTTGCCAGTGGCCTGCTGTCAGTTCCATATTTGTGTTTGTTCTCTCCATGCTATGGATGTAAGAGCACATTATGGGGAGATCTTCCAAATCCTCTTTTAAATTATTGTCTGAGAAAGAGCCCTCAGCTTCAGCCAGGTCAACCTTGGCACTTAAAGTTCAGAGAAATACTTTTCTTTCCTTGATCTACTCTTAAGCCAACTTTTTACAGTTGTTGGATTGAAATCTGACCTCTGTGAAGATAGTGAAGGTTTTATTATTGGCACTGATGAGTCAAAGGTTCTCAATACTTTTTAGATGTGAATTTTCATCTGAGATACATATGTATCTACATCTATATATCTATCTATATCTTTATCTATATCTATCTATATCTATATATCTATATCTATCTATATATATTTGTATCTATGCAAATACTTATGCTGATAAATTACTTGTAAGGCAAAGGTTTTAGATTGTTTGTAAGCAGATATCTCATATTAAAAAAATGCTCTAGAAGTAGGAATTTTGTCCATGTGTTACAAAGAGTGCTAGTTTCAACATAACCTTCAGGGAAAATTAAATACTGATGGTACTTTCACGTGCCAACTTTTTCATTGCTCACCCACTCAATGTATAATGCCCCAAAAGATAGTACAAGTAGGTGCTACTGCAAAGGCACTGTTGATTGCTGGCAAATCATTTATTATATATTGAGGAATCCTACAGAATTCCCGATCTTTAGCCGTAAGTATAAAATACAGAAATGGAGCCAGAACTAATTTACTACAGGGAGTTTTAGTCTTTGATTTATTTTCTCCTATTCCTAGCTCTTCCTCATTTGAAAAGGAGCATAAAAAAGTTAAATCCATATTATATTCACAGACAGTAGCTGTTGATCACATCTGGCTACTTTGGAGGTGTCATTATACATTATACATGTTTCTGTGCCAAAATGGTGTAATATGTAGAGGATCAGCTTTTGTTTTGTGTTCAAGTGGGGTGTTTCATCATTTAATGAAAAGATGGTAAAGAGCACAGCTGATTTGAAGCAATTTAGAAGCAGTGTCACAAAATCATCATGGGTGAAATAACACCTTATTATTGCAAAATCTGCCTGTAGTATTTACTACTGTAACATTTGTTCTCTTATAGTCTAAACACAGTAAATACAGTGATCACTGAAAATAGTTTTGGGTATTTGTTAACATGTTTATGGTGACTGTACATATCTATCAAGTATTCTTATTCAAAATATCACTTCTAACAATTCTAAGTGCTAACTGAAAATAACTTTTTTTTCTTTATTCACTCCTTTGAAGACAAAGACAGGGGTTTGTTTGCTGCAGGATGGTAACCAGGAGCCTTTCAAAGTGCGACTGCACTTAGCCAAAGATATTTTGATGATCCAGGAGCAAGATGTGATCTGTGTGTCTGGTGAGCCTTTCTATTCTGGTGTAAGTAGTTTTTATTTCTTCTTTAAGATGTTCTTTACAAAGAAACAGTGCTGTGTGTATGTGTGTGCAGGTGCATACACACATCTCTGTGCATTTGCTCTCATGGATTGGTATTTCATTTTATACTGTTAACACCAAGTGTATTTTAATGCTGCTTTGGTGAGTAAATATTAGCAATACTCATCCTAGAAGCAGCAATACGATAATAAGGTATATGCATGACTGAAGCACTATTTCTCTTCTCTCACCCTTGGGTATTTGAGCCAATGAATGTGGGAAGAATGACACGAGCATACCTCAAAGTACTTATGTATCTGAGTATTGTCTGCGGAGTTGATAGGATAATTATGTCAGGGCTTTGCTGGTAGAGGAGTTACCTTTTATCCCCTGTTGCTTGGGTTCCTTCCAGTGGTAGCCCAGCACTAGAATTCAGGAATGCTGCAAGAGTCACTAGCTTTAATAACATGTCATGTTAACAGAGATGGAACAGTGGGATAATGGGCTTTATGTATTACTGTTTTTACCTGATGTGTCAGATTCCTTATTTAAGCATCATATTGAATTTTGTGCATAAGAAACTACAATTATTTGGAAGATCTTTAAAATTTTATACAGAATAATACTGTAGGGTTTAGAGCTATTGTAATGCAAAGTTTTTACCTAATATAAGGAGATAGGTACAAAAATAATAGAAAACATTTAGTATTAATTTCTGCAGAAATTTTTATAGAAACTGTAATTAGATTTTGTAGTGATATTTTTTTGATTTATGTGAAACTATCATAAACATTCTGGTCTCCCTTTGAGCTAAATAAAATAATCACAGAATTTCATGTTTAATCTTGTGAGGCATAGTAGTGTGATATCTGTTCATACAAATGTTTTGTTAATGCTATTATGTCTGTTTTATTCTTTAATTGCTGCTGTTGCCACACACTTGCAGCTCTAAATAAAAGCGCAATAAAAAGATAGAAAGCACAAATGAAAAACAAATTGGAAGAATGTTAGCAGTGCAAAGAGTGTGAAAGATTAATGAAAAATGTATCAAATTATCCTTGTCATGATTATGAATATGTCAAGGTGAGTTCTTTGGAGCTTTTCTCTGAAACAAAGGGAACACATTGCTTAGAGGCTCCATAGAGTCTGGGTTTATTTGCTTGACAAATCTGACATTAGCTTCTGACTGTTTCGCGCTGAACAAATGCAGTTTGCTAATACAGGTCTGTATCGTTTATGTGGAATATAGATGCTTCTTTTACCAATCAGAGTCCCTTGTTCTTCAATAGACAGGAAATCCAGCAGCCAGGATAGAAAAAAGTTATGAGTTCAAGCTCAAGCCGTAGTTGTTCAATTAGCAACATACACTGTGGCACCATTATTCCACCAACACCATTCTGACTTTATTTATTAAAAGATTTTATCACTCAGAAATATGACTTTCATTATTCTGCTGTAATATCTGTAATATCCTGCTGAACTTGTTATTTAAATGTCTTCATGAAATGCATATTAATTTTTTTTCCCTTTTCACAGCAAGGCTTTCTCTTACAGTATTTCTCTCCTTAGTTTTGCAAAGACACTGTAGAAAATAATGGATTATTTGCTTTCCCAGTTAAAATCCCTCATGTTATTTGCATATTAATGCATAACTCATTAACTGATTGATACTAGTGTGTTGATGCAGAGTTTATTTTCCTGAACGTGTTGTTAGAGTAGTGACTTTTGAACACTGTACTCTGATTTCCTTTAGGATTAAGACTAGTTTTTTTAGCAATAGGTTCATTCCAACTAAGGATGATTGGCATTTCACAGACAGTTAACTGTCCTTTTGTCACAGGTAATTTGAATAATCTGGAATCATTACCTTGATTGTATACTATAATCACAGAAGTCCCACAGGCTTCCTTTTTTTTTTCCTATTTTTCCTCAGTTTTATTCCTGATTTATTAGGTTTAATTTGTTTGTTTGCTTATTTTTCCTTTGTTTTACTTTGTTTGGTTCATTTTGTTCTGTTCTTTCTGTCATTCTAGATAACTGATTGCATTTATCTTTCTTTTAGCTGAATTCTACAAAGCAAGGGATTTCACTACCAACTGACAATGCCTCAGAGAATGAGCTCTTTAAGCGTAAAAATGAAATTTGTAACTGAGGAACAATAGTATTGCTAAATTTTACAGAGAAGTAGCTACAGTAAAAGTAATTTTTAATCTGTTTAAATAAATAATCTTTAAATAATTTGATTAGAAGGTTTTGCTTTATCACTGCTGCACTGGTACGGAACGAAAGGCTATTACTGTGTTTCTAGTTCAGAACAGTGTCTCTTCTGTTTGTTGAGTCTGAATCAATTTGCATGCTCCTCTGTGTAGGACAGTCTTTAAACAGGCACTTAACGTTCCAGCAGCATCCAGATCTGCATCCTGTGGAATAATCTAAATAAAATCAATGGCTCCTTAGGAATGAAGTGCTGTTTAATGTGAGTGTATGGGATAAGGACCTAGTTCTTAATTTGGAACATTTCCTTTTGGTGTTAGAGAGTTCTAGTTTCCAAAACTAAAGAGATGCAAAGAAACATTGTTTCTTCTTTCATTGTGTACAGTTTGGAGTAAGAAAATAAAATGCATAAAAGATTATAAGCAAAATAAATAGTGTTATACACTAAAAAAGGAAAGCAACTGTTTCTTTAGTGGGCTGAAAAAAACGACTAGTGAGGGTTCTGCAGCAATTACACCTATAGCAATTCCATACAGCATCAACCCTCATTGAAATGATCATGGACTACAACTAAATTTGAGCATCAGTTGCATCAAAAAGTATTAAATATATTTATTTTTGTGTGCAATAAGAAAGTCTTGCTTTTCAAGAGGAAGAGTGTAGTGGGTTCAGCATTATGCTGCTAGCAGATATCCAATGTAGATTTGAGTTCCAGTGCAAATGACCAAAAGTGGGATGAGAACATACTGTGAAACTCAAAGTATAGAAGGCAGTGTTGTTACTAATCCAAATGAAATCCTTACCTGTGGAGAGGTTTTATGTTATGTGAAGTGTATGCCTCAGTTGGAGTGGCTTGTGTTGGAAGATAAGACTCCTGTCCCCTAGGTCAGGTGCACCTTTTTCTCTCAGAGCAGCTACAAAATGTCCCGAAAAGAGTTGAATTAAATTATGTAGGAACCTCATCACTATTTATGGCAGAATTGTAGAATATTTTTGTCTATTCTTTTAAACATATTTCTTTAATTACTTGAAGTTATGCTCACAAAAGTTTGCTGTATGGTGTTCCGGTGTTCCATATAACAATGTCCAGTGAGGCAACTCCCACTCTTTTTAGACATACATTTAAATAGCCTGGACTAACCAGGATAGCCTAATGCTGAACTTGCTGAACATTATGCTGGGAGAGGAGATAGCCTAAGGTATGACATATCTGAAGTAGATTTGTTCCAAGGAAAGGTTTTAATATTTGCCATTCCAGAATCAATATTATTATTTTAGAGTTAATCCTTGCAGTTTCTACTACCTTTCATGAACATCTGAAATTCAAGGAAAAGGATTATTGTGCTATATCAAAATAAGCAGTTTATCTGTTTAGGAAGCTGTGGATTTTTGCTTCTTTTCTTTAATAAATTTCGTTCATTAATTGTACTCACAATTTTTTTTATACATAAACTCTATGTGCATGTGAGATCCGTAAGTTAAGGATGTGACAATGAACCATCTGACAGAATGGATGATTTGAATCAGCTACTCTTTTTCTAAAAGAATCAAAATAAACTGCAAGCAGCTGGCAAATTGTTAGCTACTAGGATAGTTTGCATTTTTACAAAATTTTCTTAAATTGTCTTTTAAAGTGTCATAGATTTTACAAAATACTGCTAACTCACCTGATGATAACATACAGATGAGTCACATCTCTTTCAAGCAATTTATTTCTATGCTGCTGTGTAGTAAATGCATTAATTAAATAAACATTAGGAAGTTCTTTTAGTGGTTTGATTTTTTAATTAAAGATCTTTGGGGAAAATTTGTGTGAAGGTCAATCATAATTCAATTCTAATAAACAGTGAGTGAATGGGGGTTTTTTTTTGTGAATTTATAGAGCAACAGCTCTAGGAGTAGCATGACATTTGTCCAAGCTTTTAACTGAGGTTGATACAATTGTATCTAAATGTAGCCTATGGACTGTAATTGGTTTTGTGATTAAAAAAACTATCAATAAACACCTTTACTAAGGCCAGGATGTAATGCTGTCTCAAAATGTTGCTCTGGAGCCAGATTTATTTTCTCATATTATTAACCACACTGTCTTTTAAAATGAAAATTATGTCTCCCTTTTAGGGTTGTCTGTATGCTATTGTGAAATCAAGCACTGAAAGATTCATAAATATATACAAAGCCCATAAACTATTAAAAACAATTAGTTGTTAGAGATTTTCTAAATTTTTTTAGTTTTGTATAAAAAAAGTATTTTAAATTAAAAACTTTGCACAATAGATTTTTTCTTGATTTTTAAAATTCAATGATAAAGTTATTAATTTTTAAGAATAAATTTTAATTCAGAACACATCACTTTGGGATAACATGCCTGGGAAGTCACATGAAGTTATTATATTGTCCTTGCTTGAATATTTAATTTATTTTTGAGATTTCCTGAGAATTAATTTTGTATTTGTTATATTGGATCATTCTCTTTTGAAAACTATGAATTTTCTTGTCATACATTTTAGTATTGGTAAAAAAGATTCAATTAACATTAGAAATTTTAATGAATAGAAGTAGAAGAAAAAATTAAAAGCTTAAAATGGTAAATTATAGTTTTGACTTATTTTCTCTATTGTCTTTGATTGCAATTTTGATTCTGATTTGCGATTGAATATTATAAGAAATTCCAAAATGGAACTCCCTGTCTTGTAAAGAATTGCAAATATGTGCACAGATAGGTCACCTTTCAAGCACTTTCCATTCTTGTTACCTTCACAAAGCTACCAGTAAGAATCTTTGGGCTTTTTTATCTTTTTTGGTATCTGTCAGCTATTCAGTGGAGTGAATCCATTTTTTCACTGAAGTCGTCAAGTATCTATCAGATGGGGGTAACTTTTCTCCCCTGCCAATCTGGACAGCTTTAAAGTGACAGCCTGACAGATGTAAATATGATTATTTAGGGAAAGCCTAAGGCAGCTTATTTTTCTGCAGCTACTTAAAACTAAAAAGCATAGCAATCAGCTGAGGTCAAAAATGCCATTTATAGTGCCAGATTTGAAAGAAAATAATGACTTTTCCTCATTGGAAGAAGGCTTTTCCTTCAAAGGAAAGAAAAATATTGCAAATCATAAAAAACTCAGAGAACCTAAAATATTGATAGCAGCGGATGATGTAAGGAAGTAGCTGGAAACTACAGAGAATGTTCCTTATGAAACCTGGTGGGAGTTCAGATCCTGACCATGGGTTTATAGGTTTGTTTCTCTTTTATTTCTGTACTAAGAAACGCAGTCCTCCTGAAGTGAATCAATCATATGAGTGGAAATTTTATAAGTAGATATTTAGGTGGATGTTTCAGCTTTCAAGCGTGGGCTGCCAGACCAGAAACATTATGAAGTATGAAGGGTTGAGAGCTTTTTTTTTTATTCTAGTCACTGTTAGCAGCCTACCTGACACCCCTGTGTTTGCCACCCTCAGTTTCCAGCACAGATGCAGAGGAAGGGGGATTCCCAGTTGACCAGGCAGGTTTCAGCCCTCCCTTACTGCCAACCCCCTCCAGTTGTACGAGGAACTGAAATAGTGAAATAGAGCTTCAAATGCCATGATGGAAGTGGTTAGCAGATGAGCAAGTCTGCTGGCAAACCTGTTAACACTATAAATTCAAATTGGGAATGTGACTGACCTGTGTCCTTTACACTCAGAATGAGTATAAAGCTTGCCCAGGTAAATCAACCCAAAGAAATGTCACTAAGAAAGATCAAAGCATTACCAAAAAGAGGACTTAAAACCTTGAAAATGTGTGCAATGGTTAAATAAAATTTTAAAAATCCTCATTATATTTTCTTATTTCAAAATGTAGTAGGATTACTAATAGCTGATAAACTATCTGAGAGTGTGGCCTTGAATGTGTTGTGGCATCAAATGTTACCAGGTTGATCTATGAAGTTGCTGCCAATGTATTGATATTATATCTATACTTTTACATTTTAAAATGTATGTTCTAATATTTTCCTCCTTTTTTTCCTCCTACATCTTTCCATGTCACTGTACTATTGCAGATTCCTCTCCATGTCTATTCCTTTTTTCCCCACCTCCTGTTTTGTGCTGCAAAACTTTCAGCTTTTTATCATCTTCTTCCATATGTAAAATACCTTGTTCTCTCTTCTGATCCTCTGAAGAGGTCTTGTTTTCTGTCTGATCCTAGACAAACTAATTCTTTGTACCTTTACTCTTGTAAGATGAATATCCAGACTCACCAGATGAATAACCACACACTGGGACAAAGGTTGAGAAATGGTATTTTTAAGTTTCACATGCAGTTAGCTCAGTTTTGTTAAGATTTTTGAAGTTTCTTCATCCTTTTGTTCAGCATGTATTTGACATGTATTTGACACAGTATTAGATTATTAGATCCCCTTAGATGACTGCTTTATATTATACGAGATAGATAGTTTGAAAAGATTGCTAACAAAATATTTTTGTCTGTTAAGTAATTGTGAACTTTCTTTTACATCATATACAATTCAGTATGAAATACTTGAATTTTTACTGTCCTCCAAGATGTAACTTAAAAATAACATTAACTCTTGACTAAATATAAATATAATATAAATATTTATATAAACTAAATATACTAAATTTATTTACTATAAATATTTATATAAATTAAATAAACTAAATATAAACATAAATAGTTAATTATTGCCTAAGATTCTGTGTTTTCCTTTCCTCACTATTTATGTTGCTCTGTGCTCACATGGTCATTCTTCACTTCTGATCTTACTTATGATGACATTTATGTTCCCCAGAAGATCATATGGATTTTAAGAAATTTTAGTAGCTCTTTAATGACAGCCTAAAACACATTGTTTCTCTTTCACTGCATAGCTCTGAGGAAGATTTTTTTTTTGGCAAAACTCTTTGCTGTCCTTTTCAGTCAATTTTCTGAGACACATGGAAAATGCTGACAGCATGGCAGCAGCTTTGTGTTTTTCGATAAAATGATAACTACTTTTGTTCTGTTCCAGGAAACAGCAAGAACACTACTCTGAATCTTGCTTTTAAGAGTCCTAGGAGCTCTAACCTTCCTTCTGTTTGATATAATGTAGAAAACAAATGTGAAAATGGAATTACAAGCTCACAGAACACTTTGTGTAGTCTTGATAGTGAACTAAGTATCTTTTCATCTCAACCAAGTTTTATTTTGTAAACTTGGAACTGATGTTGCTTTTGGAATTTGCAAAACCACTGCAATTTCATAGTATATTATGTGGGGCAAAAAAAGGGGAAAGCATAAAAATATTAATAGAGAATCAATAGAACATCAGTATTTTTAAACTGAATAGCAAAATAGTCAGTCAGGATACTTAGAGAACTTTGTCACTTGTACAAAATTTTTTGCCTCCAGAGTTCTTGCTGTGTTTTATTAATGAATAGTTATAAATCTTTTTAAGAACTTAAAGCTATTAGACCAGAGAAAAGCATTTTATTATTGTTATTGTTCACTTGAAATGCTAATTAAATGCATCAGAACAAAATAATTTGCTTCAGATTTCTGGTTAAGATTATTTTGTGCACTAATCATTATAGTAAAAATACTTTACAGTAAAATATACTGCTTTACTGGCAAGGCATATTCCATTCACCTGGGTTGAAAATGGCACTGAAAATTAAACTTGGTTTGGGGTTTTTGAGGGTTACATAAAATATTTCATGGGCAAATCAAAGGGTAAAACTTCCTTAGACAAAGGAGTTTTCTGCCAAAGCATTTCAAAGCAAGTATCTATCACCAAAATACTGATTCAAGTTACTTTGTAAGTCAAAAGGGACGGATTTATCTTTTTCAAGCTAAATTTGACATCCTGCCTCTATATTTGATGCAGTTGATTAATACCTAATTGGGACACCAGCTTTGACCTGCCAGGATTGAATGTGTTTATTTTTCTTTATCGATTATAAAAATAAACTTGCATAGAACAATGGCTGGTTAGAGCTGGGGCTTTGTCCCAAACCAAAATTCAGGTGTCTGAAATGTCTGATGCTTCTAACTGTTCTGGAAATGCTGCTTCACTATGAGGTTTATATGGGGTTTTAAATTGCAGTCTAGGGGATTATTGACGGTTTACTAAAGAAATTTTCAACTTGTATGTAATTCTGATTTGTACTTTTGAAGGTCATTTGCATGTTTGTTATTGTTAGCTAACTTGATATAAAGAAAATGTAATTCTGCAAATAAGCAAAGTATTATTTCTTTATTGTAAATCTGAGAGGTGTGTTGACTTAGCCTAGATTAAATACAATGCCTTCCCTGCATATTACACATCACTCAAGTGAATCTGGTTTGTAATATGTTTTTGAAGTGAAATTCAGTTAAGTAACTGTCTGGTCCCAAAATATTTAAGATCAAATTTCAATGGAGATAGAAAAGAAACTAGAAAAATACTAGACAAAACCCTCTGATACATTATGTTGTGCTGAAAAAGTGTCTTGAAATTGTTCTGGTTTCCTTCCTTGCTTCTATACAGTTTTGCCTGTTTAGAAATCTCCCATGCTAGCATAACTTTTTTTTACACAAAGAAGTAACTCTGAACTCCAGTGCGAAATCTTTCTAGTTTTCTGTCAGACAGCGCTGGCAAACTCACAGAAGACCCTGGATCAAGTGTTTTCAGGGCTGTCTTGATTCTGCCTTTGGTGAAAACCAAAAAGCATATTTTATTGACTCTTTTATGTGAGTACTTTTTTGTGGGTACTTAGGTGTGTGTTGGGCTAAGAAAGACAACAAGAACAGAAATATTTTTCAGTATTGTTTTCTATTAGGTTTTTTAAAAAATGTGGCTTCATCTTAGAATATGTTTAGATGCCATTATTTACGGTGACTACTGACATATCATGAACTACAAATTTTATGAAGTTACATGTTTTTCACTGTGAATATTACTTTGTTTGAAATTTAATCCATGTGTTGTCCTTTATTCCATTCATGGTTGATGTAACACTAGCCAGTTCAAGCCAGTTTAGTGAAAGGTTGCTATTTTTCAATGTCATCTTAGCACAAGTGTGTGCTATTTGATTTGAGCATGTATAACAAAAAATAACAGAATATATTGACCAGAGTGTACAAGTCAAGTTGATGTTCTTAACCCCATGTTCAGCACAAGCTGGAGGTGGAAACAAGATAAAGTTAACAGGAAAAATATAGCTCCCAGTGGAGCCACAGCTGAGTGTTTTCTTTTCATTTATGTAAACTCAGACCACACATGAGACTGTGGCCTATATTGGTTTATCCTGAATATATTGTCAGCACCATTGCCTGCATCTGATAATGTGACAGATAAAAGGTTTTCTAGGTTTTCAGTGTGCAATTTGTTGCCTTAACCCAGTCTGTGGGAACTGCATTATGAAAGTTCCTTTTAAGAGGTTTGTGTTAAAAATAAAAATGGAAGTGTTTGGCTATTTAACAGCAAAATATATACTTTTTCTTAGGCTAAATATTTGCAGTCATTTTGCATTTTGCAAGCATTAGCCTAAATGAATAAATGGTAGTCTCATTTTAGGCAATCCATTTTGTCTTTCAGTCCAAAACATTGGCTGAGTTTATGCTCGCTCTTTCCACAGTTGCTCAGTTCATATTTGTCACAAATGTGAAAAAATAAACAAAGTGACTTGATTTTCACCAAATTTCTGAACTAACAGTTTTCCAAAACTTTTATGTGGTACCTCCTTTACTTCCCTTTCTGAAAATGAAATAAGGAAGAAAAAAATGCATCTGTATGTATTTCATCCTTTCTGTCACTGCTATGTTTCTGATGATCTGTTCAAGTCTGACTGACACTGACCATCTATGCTAATTGTGCTGAAATAAATATAGTAAAATTTAACATGCATGCAGAATTATGTCATGCAATAGATATATAGGTAATTAAATGAGTATAAAATCTAGACCACATGTAGAGAGCATTCAAAAATCTACAAAATTGACATATCTGAATCTGGATATATGGTATATCTGTGAATACATTTTTTACCACAACCTAAATGTACTAATTCTAAATAATCTGTAATTATAAAATTAACAGAGAGAGTAGGAAAAAAAAAATCTTTTTTGTAAATGTTCATATCTGAGACAGATAGTAGCATACAGTTTTTACAGCACATATTTTTAGACAAGCAATAAAAGGAAAAAGATGGGCTGCTTTTAATAGTTGTAGGTTATGGTTTATGATATATAATAAACCATTGCTCTGAGATCAACAGTGGCTGGTGTTGTATCAGCTTCTGGTGATTTTGGTTTGGGTTTTTTTTGGTTTTTGTTTGTTTTTTTTCTTTTTTGGGTCATTACTGTGCTTTGAAATGTATTCATGCAACGTGTGTGCTTGTTAGGCTTTGGTTAACATCGATGAGTGGTCTTGACATGCACAAATTGTTTTCCTTTCAGATGAAACTGAATTGGGAAATGCACTGCAGGAGTGAACTGTATGTACTTCAACATGTAGTGATCAACCTGCAGATTGGTTTAGGACTAGTCAAGGTCTTAACCTCTGAAATGTATGTGTTGTACCATAATTGTCCAACTCCAGAGTAGTGGGTTTTTTAAAGCATTGCAGTACTTGCTAGGATGGTGTGAATTGAACAAATGATTATTTGGCTTTTTGTTTTTTGAGGCAGGATCTCTTCTTCCAGGGTTTGTCTTTTTCCTGTGGAGCATAGGTTTCATGGGATTTTCAGTTCACCAACTCAGAACTTCATTCAAACAGCAAAAATCAATGTTGAAAAATCCTATTGAAGTATGAATATAGTTGTTTTGTCAGAAGACATTAAATCTAGCAAAACCTGATTTCTTTTTTCCAGGAAAGAACAGTAACAATTAGAAGACAGACTGTAGGAGGATTTGGATTAAGTATAAAGGTGAGATGATATTTTTGATCTATTTACTGCATATTACACAAAGCATGTCTTTGTATATAATCAATGTTACTGTTAATGAGTCCAAACTATTTTAGAGGACTAGAAACAAGAAAGGAAACACATTCTTGTATTTTAGATACTGTTGCAGCAAACAACCAGAACTATGCTGCCCTATGGAATAGAAGGCAATCATTCCCTAAAAATTCAGGCTGACCAACTCTGTAACAAGGTTTGATGTAAGAGTTGCAAAGTGTTTTTAACTGTTTGGACTGTACTTGTTCAGCTTCTCTCTAATTTAAATAGTTATTAACGAATAACTAAAATTAAATTACAGTGGCAGGCACAAGGAACAGCCAATGCATTCATCATCAATTCTGCTGCAAAAAATATCACATTAATCCATTGCAATTCATTAGTGGGACAGAAACTGTTATTGCATGCTTGTATTGTTTATTTTTCTGTAGATCAAGCCCAGACAGCAATTTATCATGTTACTGTGGTTTTGCTTTTGTCAGTAAGATTTAAGAACATATACAAGTGTAGGTGATCCTTTTTAGGAGAGGGAGGAAGGGTTAATAATTTTTGTCATTGTAATCTATAATTTTGAAAACTTTACCTTTGCTTTGAGTCTGAGTGTAGACAACACAAGATTAATTTTATCTTCTACACACAGCAGTTCTCAGTCTCAAGATAGCAATGGAAAAAATGAAGTGCACTTCACATGAATGCAAAGAGGCCTAAATTATGCATATAAAGTGAAAGTATAGATTTTCCTATGACATCTGCTGGTACTGACCTTATAAGTGACTCATAAGAAGGATTAATGTGCATTTGTGTTGTCATTGATAAGAATATGACTGAATAGAAGTATTAATTTTTAAAAATATCTTCGTGCAGTTGCTGTTATCTTGTTGACCCATGAAGACCTCTGTTCAAGGGAAACTAATTGCTTTTTTGTCACCAAAGTTTCTCATCAGTTTGGTCAACAACATTTAAGGTTTTTTTCCTCCGGTATCATTATAGGTTACAGTACACTGAATAATAATGAAGTAATGAATGTCAGTGTAAAATCAAGTGGATGGGTATGAGGTTTTATTTAAATGCTGCTAAGAAGTAACTGGTTACAGTAAGGACTTTAGATGATTGGAGAGCAAATCTCAAGGGTCAATGAACTTGATTTTTACATATACTTACAATGAGTTATCATTTAGAATTAGTGACAATCTCAAGATCACATTATTTAAGTATTATGTACATTGCATAAAATAAAACATCATTTAGAAATATAAAATAAATAGAGATTGTGCAATGGTCTTTCTTAAATTAATAGTTAAGTTATTCTTAACTTTTTAGAGTAAGGTATTTATTTTCTACGATTATTTTATGTCATAGATATTTTGATAAAATTTAATCAAAGTATTGGAAAGGTGAAAATACATAAAGTCAGGTGTGAATAGGCAATTTTCAAGTTTTTTAAATAACTTGCAATCAGGTAACGAAATCCCTTCAAAAATGTCATTAAGGAGCAAAGAGTTCTTTTTAAAAAAAAGGAAACTTAAACTTGTTTGAATGACATAGATTAGATAATGAAAATGAGAAGTTGAGTTCTGTGGTCCAGGATGTTCTGTTGATGTGTTTCAGCTAGTATGATTTATTACTTTATAATGACTTATTTTTTAAAAATATCAATGTTTGGTAGGTCCCTTTATTAGTAGTTCTACATTCTCACAAAGATGGACAAGCAATTGCATAGCCAACACAATCTAAAAAATAAATTTCATTATTATAATTTTAAACTAGTGTAAAAAATGACTTAGAACAGGAACTTGCAGTAATTTTTCTTTTTTAGTTTATTGGGCAAACTTTATGAAGACTCACTGAAATAGACTTTTTATTTATGGCGTGAAATGACATGTCAGTTCTAAATATTCTGAAAAGTGCCAGTTTTCTGTTTAAAATTCAATCATGGTTTGCTTCTTGCGGATGAATACAAGTTTGCTGCTGCGTTTTTATGTTCTTTTGTAAGATTCCTGAACTTTAATTAAAAACTTACTCTAAAAGATCAATTTTAAATAGAAATGTAGTAATTTTGAATTTGTGCCAGAATGTAGAGGTCTACAAGTCACCCTGAAAAAGTGAGAGTCACTGAGACCTCTCCTCCTTGTGTCAGTAACTTCCATAGCCCCTCCAAGTACAGTAGTTTCTGTTGTCTTATACTCCCAGACTAATTAAAGATAGGGGTTATTTGAGGACTTGCTTTCTGGCTGTGATGTATGTCAGAGGATGCTGTTTATCTCAGGTGTTAATTGCAGCAACACAGTGATTAATGACACTCCCTTTAGAATACTCGCTTGGGCTTGGTTATGAATTTGCCTAGTTTCAGCTATCAGGTCTGGGGCATTATCATGTCTTTTTTTTTCTACTAACTTAAAGCATCCATTTACTACTGTCAGAAAACCCACATGAAAAAGTCATCTTTCAACCTTCTCTTGAATAAATTTTGAACATGTCTTATCCCACTGCAAGTATTTTGAACCCTTGGAATTATTCTTTTTCTGAAGACCAGAGAACAAATTCCTAATACTTCCAAAAGTGAACTAATTTTTTTTTTTACCTGTCTATGAAGGAAACTCTTCTCTTACAAACTGGGTATTCCAACTATATTTGTAAAAATCAGAGATTCAGCTAACTGCTTAAGAAAAACCCTGTTCTTCAGGTTAACTTTTGTCCAAGACCTAAACTTCAGCCCTTTAAGAAATAGATTATAATCCACCGCTTTAGGGTTTGAAAATGTGGTGTTTGGCTGTATGTTGTAGCTGAAGTTAGTGGTGAAACTGTGACTGAATTTGAAGCAGACCTGCTCTGGTTTGCACTCTTGTGAAGGAATGATTTTCTCTTTTCTGAAGCCTCCTGTTAAATGTTTGTGTGTGTAGGAATAGGCATAGACATAGAATTTGGAAAGTGTAGTATTTCAGTCATTTATCACATCTCTCACAAGTCTGAGATGCAGAGCCTTGACAAAAGAAGCTGCTCAGTGTATGAATTCTGAAAGAACATTCTGTTTTTCAATAATTAGAGTGTAATGTTCCTGAAGAAATAGGAAAAAAAATTGAGAGTTCATTAAACAAATTGAGGATTTGGGTTACAGTCTGACTTCTGTCTACCAGGACTCAGCCATTATTCTGTCTCTGTTTTGATCATTCTTTTAAAATGGTGAACAGCATCACAGATCTTCTGAGATTCAGTTTGACTTTCCAATTTAACTCAATAGAAAAATTCAGTGTCCATAGACCTTAAAGCTATTTTTGCTAGTGGAAGTGCTCCCTTTTACTATGAAGTCATAGTCCCCGACATTGTCTAACTCTAATGGTGGGAAAGTCCAACAATTGGTTCTGCTCTTTTATAAATTCTTTTTTAGAAAATAAAAAACTTATTTCCTTGTTATACTTAGAACCAAAAACCCCCAGCCTTTGTCAGTAAAGTTCTGCTTCCAATTGCCCTATTTTTCATATGCCAAAAACTTCTGAAAAAAAACCCCTCGCACCTAAAACTGGGATAAGAAAAAATCTTTAGGAGTGTACATTGGGACACTTTGAAAGGAGGTGTGGGTGACCTCTCACCACTAGTGGCCAACATTCAGGACAGTGACTTTCAAAGAGCTGCCAATGATTAGAGCTTCCTTTGCCCCTTCTAGCAGGACCACCTCTGCAGGTGGGAAGCTGCTGTCATTCCAGGTTTATCCCTGCTTAAGGAAAAGCGACAAAGAAAATTTGCTTGACAAAAATAATTTTTAGAGTCTGGCAGAGGTCTGAGCCATTAAGTCTTCAACACCACTATTTGATGTATTTCTGTCCATCCTCTGGTCTGAGATTATAACTACATGTCTGTACTGGAGGAGGAGAAAATTTTAAGCAGTGAAAAAGTTGCCTCTGTTCCCAGAGGTATCTTCAGAAGAGTATCCCCTGAGATTGTAAAACCAGATTTTAGACTTGCATGCACTTTTTCCTCTACAGGACAGAGAATCAAGTATGGAGAATGCAGGATGCAAGGCTGCAGTGTCAACCTGAAGTGGTATTCAACAGGATGTTGGCAGAATATACGCAGTTTGCTACAAATTGCTAACAGTGACTGGGTATACATAGTTGGCCAACTATTTGCTGTTTCCAATTTTGATTTTTTGTTTCTTAGAATGGCAGGTGCTACCTCCTTTTACTGATTTAAAAAGAAGCCTTCATACAGGTCAGACTTTGATGCAATGAAAAGAGATAATTGTCTTCAGTAGGAAAGTACTGAAAGCTTCCTCAGATCTTTAGTGTAAATGGGTTTAAGTAGGTTCAATACAATGAGAAAGGAATAATCATGTTGTGTGCATTGCAGGCTGGCTTAGTAATAAAAGTAATTTCCTACTTTAATGGAGCCTCAGATCTAAGGAGGCAGGGAGGCCATTTTAAATGTCACACTTCTTTGCTGGGCTTTAAGTATCCTGGATAGTGAAACGTGTGTAACATTGGAAGCTTTGGAAGAAAGTGACACAGTTTTTTTTTTTTTTTGTTTGTTTGAAAAGTTTTGAAGAAATTAAATTTGCACATGACTAGAAAATTTGGAGGCTATAGGTTAAAACTTATGAATTTAATGAGCTGGAACTCATTATCTGCAGTGAAGCCAGCTTGTACTGCGGCTGTTCTTCTGGTGAAAACTATGGAAAGATATTCAACAAGACGTAGTAGTGATATGTTCCATGCTTGTCAACACTCATCTCATGCATTGCAAGAAGAACTTTACCTGTAGACATACAATTGTTGTAATATTACTGAGATCTCTATTAACTCAGTGTTTTTAGGGCCATATGCATTGATAGCCACTAGCAAAAGGAATATTTATCCTATTTAGCATTCTGTGGCTACACAAGAAATTAATCTTTATTCTCTGACAGAAAGAGATGTTGAGTGCAGGAGTCTGTTCAGTTTCAAACACTTCGATACTGCATGAAGAAGGGATGTCTGCTGTTCCTTAGGGATTGAAATACCTATGTCAGTCCTTTTCAAAACTTAACACAGGGTGCCTGGACCTTAAAAAGCCATCATTTCCAAAGTAAAATCTGTCTGCTGAAAAGAAGAGTAAGCAAACCCTTAACCAGTATTCCTAGTCAAAACAACAGTGTGGTAGACGCTGGTTTCTAGTGACCTGAATTTGTACAGCTTACATTTGTGTGTATGCTTTGATCCTCTTGGCAGAGGAAAAAGTATTTGTGTCTCTCTGTATTTTTGCCTTTACCTTCCTTTGATTTTCCTTTTCATTTAAGGTTTATTTTTATTACTTTGTTCTTAAGCACCATAAATATTTCCAGTCCCAACAGGATAAATTGAATGAAGCAACAGCATTGAATTGTTGTCAAACTGTTGAAACTATCATTTGGTTTTCCTTTATTTCTCCCCATTATTGAACACCTACTGTTCCATTTCTTAATGCTTCTTTTTCTGTTCCTTATTACTTATGCCACTGCTTTTCCTCACTCTTTGTGCTTGTGTGACACAAAGAAACAAATAAAGGCTGCTTTTGACTTGAAAAGTCCAAACCTTCTTTCTTGTGCTTTTGTTTACCTTCTTCTTGCCAGCATGAAAGCTAAGTGGTCACAGTGTGATTGCCATTATAGTTGGATGTCCATTCTGCTTTTACAGGACACATTTCATACATAAGCCTCTCCAGAATTCACAGAAACTGATGTCCTTCAAGTCTGGTAGAATTCTGAATTCACTTCCCGAGCTAATGATGGCAACTGAGAACTTCTTTATGTGAGACATAAGGAATTAATCACAGTCAAATATTCATTAGAAAAAGAAGAAGTGCAGGATCAGAGTTATTTGCTCAGTCTCTCTAAAAACTGCATTTAAAGAAGGGGTAAAATATAACTTTAAGCAAAAAGATATTTTTAGTGACTGACAAAGATTGCCATTTATTTTGTTTTCAGGGTGGAGCAGAACATAATATTCCAGTGGTCATTTCTAAGATTTCCAAAGAACAAAGAGGTGGGTATTTGGTATCAGCTTATTACACAGTGCTTTAATGTTCCCTTTAGAAAAAGATGTATTAATTCTTGAGATTCTTCAGTCACTGTTAAAACAAATACTCTTGTTGAACCCTTTCTCGCCTGTGTCTTTATGATCTCTCTCTTCCTCAGAAACTTTTTCTGAAAAAGTACAGAATTGATATTTGAAGTAGTTTTTAAAGTCATCAATTTTTTATTTTTTTTTTAGAAAATAGAAATAGGAAAGTAATAGGAAAGTATTAGAAAATAAATAGAAAGTATAGAAAAGAAATAGGAAAGTGTCAATAGAATGAGAATCTTTAATAAATTTAATGAAAGGCAATGATTTACTGGCTTTGACTTCCCAGTAGTTATTGTTTGGAAGATGTAGCAGATTAAATGTTTGGCTCTTAAATCATAGTATCACAGCAGGAGAATGCAGGACTTTTTAACCTGGTTACTCAGGTAGTATTTCGAGTACTTTGAGTACTGCATAAAGTTTTGGCCATACTTATTTTTAATGGTAACAGAGCTGGTGCTGAATTTCTGTATTGAATTAACTGGCAACATTTTGAAATTATTGGAATGATACATGGATAATAGTTAAACAGCTCAAGATGTGCACAAGTATAAAGGAGGAAGGTTGTGAACCAGTACTAATAATGTGTACTTAATATCTTTGTTATGTTTGTATGTATTTGTGTAAGGCCAGAAATGCAAACTTGGAAGCATTCCCCTCCATCTGTAATGCAATAATTCTCAAAGTCAGCTTCTCCTCAACTAAAATGTGTATTAAAAAAAATCTTACTCACCCACTCATATAGAGAAGTATGGAAGAATCAGCATATTGAGAACCAAAAGACAACCCTGAAAGGTAGATGTGAAAGTCGGGAGTTAGGGAGAATAAGGAGTAGGATGGAATGAACCCCTAAGGAAGGCAATAAGGTTAGCCTTAAGAATTTATACTTAAGTGACTACAGTCTTTTCAGTATACATGTAACTAATACATAAAGATGTGGCATATATTGCATGCAGTACCTATTAAAATGCTATTAAGCACTGCAGGAAAAATAAGAAAGACATGCTTCAGCTTAATTGAGCACACTGAAGTGCAATTTTATTTCTGTCATTAGTTTTTTTGCTGCAGTAGCTGTTGCATTGTTTCTAGCCCCAGTACCTAGCTGTGATATAATTTTCATTACTGCTTTCAATAAAAATACCGCTGATTTTTGCAGAGCTAGTTTTGAGTGATATCTCTTTTGTAGGAGACTGCTGTCTTGAGATGTAGAAAGTGTCATGCTGTGTTCTTGGACTAGAGAACTCTGATAAAGAAAATGCTGTTTGACCCAAAGCCTATGCCTCAAAATAAATCAGAATATTTGTCCTGCAATAATTTAACCATCAGTTTTGAAATACACCTTATAGGACCATTCCATCAAACAAAGACTTGAGTATCGTAATTTACATCAATATTGATTCCAGTTTTACAGCTCATGTAAATAAGTAAAGATTTTGGATCAAGTCTGATACTAGCCAGACAGTCTCTTCTATGTTGATATGGAGTACTATAGGTAATAATAATTACATGCAATCTGTTAATATCTCTTAGTTCTTATATTCATATTCTCAAAGGTTATTAATGACTTTACAGGCAAAAAATCTTTGTTATATTTCTGGTATGCTTATAAGGTGTATTCGAATGAGGTAGCTCTGAAATGGAGCACAGTGTTTAAATGTAAAAATTGGAAGTGTAGAATTAGATTTTATAAATGTCATTGTGATGCAGCTTTGTTCTTAAAATCCCAGTTTGGCTGGTGATGTTTTTACAATATATTGACTTTCTAGCTCTTCAGCATATGTAAGTATTGTCCAGCATTAATTGTCCCTATTATTTATCAGAATTTATCAAAGATGCAAGATCTAAAGGGCCCTTTATCTTTGGTAAAAATCTAAAAATTAAATTTGTTCTTCATAAGATCTCTGGAGTCTCCATGTTGCTTTTTTTTCTTTGTAAGAAATTCTCTCTCACAGGCAAATAAGACTAGTCCTGCAGTCATTTTCTATTCAGAAAAATATGGCCCACCTTACCAGAATGGCCTGAAAGGTGCTAGTGACTGATGGATGAAGTTTCATAGTTGTGTGCTTGGGCTGAATAGCCTCTTTTATTGTAAAACTGGTAGGCAAGTATTTTGGGTTTAAAAAAGAAAATACAAGTAATTTTATTGGAAGTGTTGTGTTGGAGTTTTTATCATGTTTTTGTTTGAAATTTTAAAAGATTATGCAAAAGCATTAAGTTAAATAAAATTTTTGTACACAAAATGTTTGATGTTTTTTGCAAAGTGAGTGAAAAATATGCTTTCTGTTTTCAGCGGAACTTTCAGGTTTGCTCTTTATAGGAGATGCAATCCTACAGGTGAGTAAAACTGCAAATTATTTTGTCTGTATTTTTCTAGAAAAGTGAAATGAAATCTATGCTTATGAAATGTAGAGTAAGTCTTCTCTTTATCTTTTTAATAACAGATTAATGGAATTAATGTGAGAAAATGCAGGCATGAAGAAGTGGTGAGCTTTTCTGTTTTTTAGTCTACTTTTTGTCTTTTGTAGTTGCTGAAATGATAGTGTATGCTGACAGCAGTGCAGTGGCATCAGCTGTTTTATTGGTATTCTTAAACAAATATGCCTGTACCTTCTAACATGACAAGCAACAAAGTGCAATCTCTTCTTCCTAAATCTGTGTAATTGCTCTTCTCAGATAGGCTTTTCTATATTAAAGGTGATTGTTTTATTATGAAGATTTGAGCTGTACAAATTCCAGCATTTCTTCTTCTAGCTAATATCTGTCAAATTTCAGCAGTGCTACACCTTTCTGGCTGTGTGGGGTCATTTTAATTTCAACAACTGTAATTTGCACTATGTTGGAGATTTGTTGTTTGGTTACTTTTAATCCTATTTGAAAAATGAGAGAAAACTATTCATCTGCCACTCGTCTCCTCTGCCTTATTATGCCCACCTTAGGAGGGTGCTCTTCTCCTTTTTAAGGTGCTCTTCTCCTAGTTAAGGTGCTATCATTTTGGGTATAAAATAAAATTTTATGATGGAGATTTCTTCTAGAGAAGAAATTTTGAGAGATCTGTAGTAGTCTGGTTCCACTGGTGAATCAGCTTTTCTAAATGCATCATTTACTTTAGCCATAATTTTTTTTTGACTCTTAATACTTTCAGAAGGAGAAAACCCTTTATTTCAGAAAACAATACCAGAAATTAAAAGATTACCAAAAGAATTACCTTTAAATCCTGTTTAGCTCCAAAGCATTTGTACCTGTATTTTTAAAATAATGTAGTACTGACATATTAGAAAGCTTCTCTTTGTGACTCTGCCAATTCAAGGAAGCTCTTTGTGTTTCATCCAGCATTCTGCCCTATGACAGATCAGTGAACATGTGCTGTTCAGGTATAGAAAGCAGGAGTTAATATAGATGAAGTTCTGAGGAAGAAATTTATTGGAGACTGAAAGATTAGATCACTGCACTGTTCTTCAGAGTGTTTTTGCACTCTTGTTTCCTTTTGGAAATCTACTGAAAATCCTACTTCATTCTTCAGAGCCTTCATCATACCCACTTCTGTATATACTGGCTAATAGTTGTATTTATATTGTTTTTACATTTTGTCTGTGGAACAATGATCAGGTTGTAAATATTTTATAAGTTTACTGAAGTTGGTTTGTTTAATATGCATTAATATGGCAAATCTCTCATTAGGGTTTTAATGTTAGAATTTAAATCTTGGAATTACAAAACATGAGAAAGGTATTACTAAAAGAGTAGCCTTGTACACTCGAATGCAGATTGAAAATTAGTTAGGACATCAGGATTTTATTTTCTGTTTTTTGAGACCAGCCTCTAAACCCTCAAAATGATATATGAATATTTTGGGTATCTATGATAAGGCTGAAACCCATTAATGGAAAGAAGAGATGTTTTGGAAAAGCTGAAAGGGGTGATTGACACAGAGTAGCAAGTGTTATCATGTTAAATTTTGATTTATACATTATTTATCTAACATAATCTGCTTCTTAAACTCTTTGTAGATAAGTCTCTATGAACGAAAAAAATAGTTTCTTACCAGTTTTGGATGTGCATTTATGTATTTGCAAATAATTTAGAAATTTAAGAAGCAAATAAGTTTTTAATTAATCCTTATTTTAATTAAGAATA
Organism: Fringilla coelebs; assembly: GCF_963513975.1. Taxonomy (NCBI): domain Eukaryota; kingdom Metazoa; phylum Chordata; class Aves; order Passeriformes; family Fringillidae; genus Fringilla; species Fringilla coelebs. The sequence continues at coordinate 42,102,550 of NC_140028.1, read as the reverse complement.
ATTTTTAATATTTAATAGCAAATATTGATTAATATTTAAATAGGATCAAATGCCCATATGACATTTTATAAAATAAAATATACATAAGAGTTATGGATATGTAATATAAATAAATAAGCCAAAGTAAATTAACTCTGATAATGCATTTTTTTCCGGAAGCATTCACTGTTATATGCTACGTGTTTATGGAGTAAATTTGTTGTAAAGTTGTGATAATGGTAATATATGTGGTTCTGCATTGTGTGGTAACCTGTGGGTTAAGGCTTAGCCCGCAGTAGAGAGTAAGTACATCAACTGGTGTGCCAGCAGGAGTCACAGGTAGGGTTTTGTCTGCTGCACATCTTTTGCAGCTTGAGTTGCTCTTGGACTTCTGTCCTGTGGGGTCTTTATCAAATACAGGATCTTGGGGTCTTTATCAAATACAGGATCTTGGGGTCTTTATCAAATACAGGATCTGTAGCTCTAATCTCAATGTAATGTAGAGTAAATAGAAGTGTGTGGAACCTAGTTGCTTGCAGCAGGGAGTTGAACAGGAATTGGAACTTAATTTTCAATCCTTATTGCATCTAGGCACTTTTGCAATGGCTCTGCAGGACACCTGAACTTGTAGCTTTGTTTTGTTCTGATTTTTTCTGTACCTAATTAAGGCTTAGCAGGTGCAACAATGGATGTAAGGATGTGTTAGTAGTTGGGTTGCCTTAATGTCTTAGAGAATTTTCATTGTAAACCAGTATGTAATTTTTTTCAGTGGATAATGCTGAAGATAGCTGTAAAAAAATCAGACTTTTATCTACAGAGTTACACTGATGAGCATTCATTCTTTTCCTACATGTAAAATGTGTTGCTGCTTATGGAAACTTTTTAAACATATGTCATATCTTCATAGCTCTGCAGTGAAAAAATCTGTGGCATAATCACTGCAGCGTATTGTATGAAACTGATGACTCAACCCTGGTATTTAATCTTGTTTTACTGATAACCATACTATGTATATAAAATTATTTGCATTTCAAAATTAGGTCGTTTAATCAAACTCATGGCATCTTTCATAGCAGGGAGAATCTTTCCCCAGAGTACAGTGATCTTAGTTAAAATTGTGGGCACTCTGTTGTCTTTATTGTCTATTGCTACTCTTGACATCAGATAGATAGATAGATAGATAGATAGATAGATAGATAGATAGATAGATAGATAGATAGATAGATAGATAGATAGATAGATAGATAGATAGATAGATAGATGGATGGATGTGAAGGGATAGAACATAAGAAAATAAAGATAGTGCAGAAGGTAATCTCACCCATGAGGAGTTTGCAGCTTTACTAATCACCAAAGATTAGGAACAGGCCTGCCCTTAACAGGCCACAGCTGTGTCCAATAAAAGAAGAAGAGTGCTACAAAAAACTGGATTAGCTGATGGAGGAGGGAGTTGGAGTTTGTTGGTTGTGCTGTGAAGAAGAAGGCATCAGTGCTGTGAGGAGCTGTCCATGAGAAATCACCGAGAAGGTATGGGAGCTTTGCAATAAGATGACAAAATATAGATAGATAGAAAGAAAGATGGACTAATAGACTCTCATAAGCCTAGATAGGTAGGTTTAGTCAGTTCTTAGTATACCTTACTGGAATTCTTTATATGGTTCTTTTCTGATTATTTTTTTTTAGCTTTAGGTGAATCGCTTAATCTTGAGCTTAGTTTTCTGCTTGTAGAAGGTGAAAATATTGTTCATACCATGAAAGCACATGGTAAATTTCTGTCAAAGACTGCAAGCTTCTTGTTTCTCTTGGGTTGTAAAGAGCCCCAGCTGAGTACCTGATAACATTGCTTCACTCTTAGTGTTCTCATGTGGTAAGGTAAGGACATGGTCTCTCTGGTGAAGTGTCAATACAGGAGGAAGCTGCAGAAAAAAAATAAACTAGCAATTTATGTTAAAAAAAAAATCTCTCAGCATCTGTAAAACTGGCAATTTCAGTCCAAAAAATGCAATATGAACTTGTGTATAGAAGAAGAGTCCATTATATCTGTTTAAATACACAAGTTTGTGATCTTTATACTCAGGATGTTTTAATTATTCCTTTTTCAGTAGACTCTCCTTTAAATTTTTCAACAAGAATTTTAAAAGCCTGAAATTAGATTAGACAAAGCTAAAACTCATAGATCTGTCTGTGACTAATTACTAAGGTCTAACAATGATTAGCTTGTCAGTACACACACCTAGTGGATGTGCTTATCCATCGTAATAGATATGATTACTTTTAAGGCTGGAAATTAATGTATTTCCAGCTTTTACCTGCGTTTATTGTCCAAACATAAGGATGGATAGACAAGCACAGACATAGTATGGTTGTATGGATGTTTTTGGTGCTTCTGGGTCTAGCCACTATGTCACTAAATGGACAAGATTCTGGGAGAGAGTGAGTGGCCCATGAGCCACTTGTGAGTGGCTACGAGTAGGAGAGTATGTCAGTTCAGTTGGATACTACCAAAAACCCTGTTTTGGATGTACTGTTCAGGGTTGTAGTGCACCAAATCATCTAGAGCAAAAGTAGAATTGCTGTTGAATGTAGGCTGATGTGTTTAGATTTGTCTGTGTTCTTAATGTTGTGAATGAAACATCTCGGATAATACCAATACCTATGGTTACATATCTCTGCATCTTAGCATCTGTTTTTTTCTCTTAGGAAATGAAGAAATTAAATTACTATGGATATGAAGTAATTTCTTATTTCTTCTATTTGGGGAACATTCAGGGAATGTTTCTAATGAACAATGACAGCTCGCATGTGTCAGTTAATGTGGCATTTGGGCTTTCCTTGAAAAGTATCAGGAAGCACTCATGTACTTGCAGGTAGCTATAAAGACAGAATAGATATTCAGGCCTTGGTGGATTTTATGTAAAGGTAACTACAATATGTAGCACTGTGGTTGATTTCAGCCACTGCTTGCATTTTACACAAGACACTGTTTTTTCCAGAAGAATGACCTGATGTGAGATGTCCTCACGCACTGCATTGAATCTTTTGCTTCCCCCTTTTCTGGACATTCAGAGCAGGGCTTTAACTGTGCTGGCTCTCCCTGAGTCCTTTATGTTATATGAAAAGGAAAGTGTAGGGGTTATTGTTGCTTAACTGCAATCATCTGCAGCTACTGAAACTCTTACTCTGGCTTTTGTATGTGAAACTACGGTCTCATTAAAACTGATTTTTTAAACTCATTAATAATAGTTTTGGCAATGTTTCTCGTAAATGTTTTTAAGCAGAAGACAGGAAACCAAATGATCTGAAATCTCACTCCATCTTGACCTTGCTGATGTGTCTTTTGGTAAATTATGGTATTGTCTTATCTTTGTTGCCTTAACTATGAAACAGAGACCTAGACTATTACAGGATTTAGCTTTCTGAATTTTATGAAGTACTTCTGAATCTGTTATAGAAAAGTACCTTTGCATTAATATTTTGCAGTTTCACGAAGTGATAACAGTGACCTGCAAACACAGATTACCACTTTCTCATGTTGCAGAGATCCTGTACTTTGTAACTCACTGCACAGCTCTTTAATCCTTTCCCCTCTAGACAGAATGGCGACTCTAAATGTGGAAGCTGCACAGTCGGTGCTTCTAAGACTATAATCAATCTGCAGTTTTTAACTTCGGAATTTAAAAGTGAAATGTAAACTTTCTGGAAATCCAATACCTACTCTTTCCATATAGCTGCTGTTTTCTATGTAAGACTTGAGTAATAATAAAAATAATAATAATAATAGTAAACTGATGTCACCTTAGCTATCCAAGCATAATTAATAAAAATACCTGTTATTGAATGTCCTAATGCTCATGAAATTTGAGCTAAAAATAATCTGTCAAATATTTCAGCACTGATTTGAAATAAGTGTCCATCAAGTGGAAAAGAACCTAGCAGCTGTAAATAGCCTGTTTCAGCTGTTTTCAGCTCTGTGTTGGAAATTCCTGGAATCCGGGTATATCCTGGAGCAGTATTCTTAATGTGCATTCATCTGCTTTTCTAATCTGGCTTTAGCTATGTTTTATTAGTGTTTAAATGATTTTTTAAATTGTGCCAAACTCTGTAAAGACTTGGATTTATTCAAGTACTATGATGTTAGACTTTCAAAATATGTTAATATGTTGTTAGTCTTCCTAATTTATATTTTCATTTCTTTTTCTCAAGATACCTGTAGATCTATTAGTCATTTTATTTATTAAGATTTCATCTTTTGAAACTACTCATCATTACTGCTGAGTTTTAATAGAAGGGAGTAGAACATTCCGTCATGACTAATACCGAGCCTACATGATTAATATTGTTATTTCCTTATTACATAGCTACGGTCCTCAAAGCAAAAATCCATTAGGGTTTAGCAGGATAGAGTGAAAGATTGAATCACCAGTTACGGCACAACATCCTTCAAATAACTGTCCTTGGTTCCTCCTTTGTCATACAGGTCTATTAATTCTGAAAGCCTGAGCTGCAAAGAAAAGAAGCAGTTGAGGAGTGGATTTAAAGTGTGTACCATCAAATATGCTTTGTTTGTGACCTTGTTTACATTGATATTTTTACTGTAAAGGCTCAGGTTTCTCTGCTTCCTTAGGAAGCAAATGGAAGTATTTTTGTGTTTATTTGTACGTGAGTACACTTTACCCTCCAAAAGACTTTTTGAAAAATTTTATTCTGCACAGCATCTCCCGGTTATGGAGCTAAACCTCAATTACACTTTAGTTCAGGGACCCAGTGTTTTTCTTTCTGGGCATAGGCTCCAAAAGGTAGAAAAATTAAACAGACACTAAACGCTCCAACCTAATGCAGGAAAAATAAAAACTCTTATGGGCATGGAAATTATCTTCTCTGGTCCCTGCTAAGATTTCATTTACTCGTAAGGACTAGAAACTACTGTCCAACTGGCATCAGTTAGGTTTTCTTTAAACAGGTAACAACCATGTGATATAGACTGAAAGCAAATGTTCACCTCCAAAAGGCAGCTTCTGTATTTCTAATGGCTTGATGTGGACCTAAGAGAGCAGTGGGAAGTCCAGAGCAGGTGTGCTCCTTTAACTAGCCAGGAGGAGTCACAAGTGGGAGGTGTGCTCAAAGAAGTGCAAGTGTGTGCACACAGTCTTCTGACTTCCCAGCAGTTAAAATACCTGTTTGAACTCTTCAGAAATGTCATTGTTCTCACTATAGTAAAATCAAATGGGTGCCAAGAAAAAACTTTTAATCCAGGGATTATCTAACACCTGTACATATTTTTAGGTCTTTTTTTCTCTACATTGGGTCTTTGTCTTTTGACAGTTTGTTCGGTGGAGGAGGAAGAGGAAAGGAGAATGGACTCTATGTAATTTTTCAATAGTATCCAGTGTTGGCCTGTTCCAGCCAGATACATGGAGGTTTCCAGATGGCCCACCCCATACTTCTCAGCCACTAGTATGGTACAGTATGGTACTGGTGTTTTGGTATCTGTTTGTCAGAACTGGGCCTATTTCTGGATTTTTTTTTTTCTTTTGCCCTGATAGTACTGATGCTGTTATACAAGTCCAGTTTGGTACTACCTGTTTCTTGTTAGCTGTTTTAAAAGACTGTGGCCAGTAAAACAGCGTGCAGTCGTAAGAGTTTCATAGGTTACAAGAAGAACTTTGCAGGTTTGGTTATTGAGGGAAGAAGCTCTTCATTAAAAAATTACGTCAGTTACATGTTCTCTAGATTTTTTGGCAGACACCTGCAAGAGTTATCTCCCTGTGCTGTCAATACTTTTCTGAGCAAAATGGGAAATAGTCACTCCTCAGGCTGAATTTGCATTGCCAGGATAATGACATATATCTTTAAATGTGATCTAGAAATGTTCATAGCTCTATTCCACTTCACTTGCCCTTGTCAAGCCAGTAGTGATTGAGAGCATTTAAAAGATTCTGATTGTGCTTACCTGTTAAAAGGAATGCTCAAGGGATTTTTCTACATCAAAATACTCCCATATTTAAGCATTGGCTTGCAGTAGGAAGTAATGGAGATGCTTCTAGATTTTCTGAAATGCATTCCCTTCTTATACTAGTCTGAGTATGAAGTACTTCCATAGTAACTGGATAGACAGGCATGTTTCACAAAATCTCCACCATTTTTCAGATGTCCTGAGGTTTTTTTGACATTGTTTGTTCAGTCGTGTTTACATGGGAAATCAAATACAAAACATATTCAAAATCCTGTGTGCACTTCAGGTCATGTGTGATTTCTGAATGAGTGATTGCAGAGGAGTCTTGGTGAGAGCTAAAGTTTACCATAATGAGTGCTAACAAAAAAATATTTTGTTGAAATATCTATATATCCATCACCATGAAAGACTGCAAGTTTTTTCAGGCTATAAATCATCATTACATCAATCAGTAAGTGAGGTTTGGGGTGAAGTGAATCACTTGCACAACAATGGCAACAACAAATCTGTGAAACAAAGTTTTTGGTTGATTTTTTTTTCTTTTTTTCCAATCAAAACAGTGGGAGCTTTGGAAATTGAAAGCTTTAAGACATTAAAATGTTTGATTTTACTTCTACAACTGCAGCTTTTAGTATTCCAGGATCTTTATATCTTATCAGAAAAGTGTTATCTAAATGGGGACATGCTTTGTTGACTCAAAGCATTTGTATATTATGTCATTAGATATCATGTAGCTATGTAGCATCAGCAGTGTTTTTCTTATTTTCTGAATTTTTATAGAAAATGAGAGCACAGGGAAAATTGTAAAACTAGAATTATTAAGGTTTGAGAGACTTGAACTTCCTAGAAGTGAGGCCTGTAGTTCATGCACTCATTTGTAATATTCTTTCATAATAACCTAGCAGCAATGTAATAGAATTATACAAATCATTCTGGTTTTCTTTTATTGTTGATGTTGCAAATTTTGTTTCAGAAAACACATTCACTCTATATAATAGTCTATAAATTATTGTTTTTATAAGATTTTATAGTCTCAAATGGTAATTAACTGCTGGCAAGAATGGATTTCTGTGGTGTTGTTGCTTAATCAAGAAAATAGGAATAGGTAAAATAAGGGTTGCAATCGGATAAGTAGCCTGATCAGTTTTGATTAATATATCAGATTTATGCTTAATTTTGAAAGTTACAAAGACCTCATGCTATAAACTGGTTAAAACTGTAATTCAGCACTTTTTTTTGTCATTGTGCTGAACTACAAATCTTTTTTACTTCTTTGGAATTATGTGCTAATCTTTTTTGTTTCCAAAATATCTATAAATGTTCTACAGTTAATTAAAATACAGCACAAGTACCTCCAAATCCAGTTTTGCCTTCAAAATCATTTTCATCAGTATCTAAATTTTAAAAATTTTAAGGAAATATGATTTCTGAAATTTTCAAATTATTATTGTATTGGCTCCCAGTTCACTAGAATATGTATGTATTTGCCTAAAATTATGAATTTACGTATTTTATATAAGTTGAGGGCTTTCTATTTTACAAATATTTTTGAAGAACAAAGTAATTTTCTCAACTTCAACCAGATGCAGTGCAATTATTCTGGGGCAGAAAAACTGCCACTGCATTAAATGGCATGAAAGTATGTTACAGAATCACAGAAATCTTCTGTGTTTTCTCAGCTGAGAACTTTTCCCACTGAGCACTTTCCCTGAAGTACTAAAATATCTTTCTCAGAGATTAGATCCTGAGCAGCCAAGAAGTTTAGCAGAATTAACTGCTTATATTGATCTAAAACATTACTTCAAATGCAAATTTGTCCAGGAAATTTTTTTTGTCATATTGAAGTTGATAACATTAAAAACTGAACAAATAGGTTTGTAGAGTAATATTTATTTAAATATAGAATTAGAATTTGATTTCAAACTCTTTAAGACCACTTTTTATTCATTTTTCATGAGCATTTATATTCTGGTGCTTGATTAGTGTGACTATTCATGAAAACTAAATGTTAAGGTCATATTTGCCAACAGCAAATTTTATATTGAATATGTAAATGTGAAATTTGCTACTAGCTGTGTGTTAGACCCCAGCCTTGCAATGGGATTAGTGTGAGCAAACTCTTGGTCTGGGAATGATCTTTTTTTATTTTCCCCAAACCTGGAGCTCTGCATACTCAGGCAAAATGTTCAAGCCATGCGACACTTACATTGTTTTCAGCAATTATAGACATATGTCTATTCATAAAATATCTTAAAATTTAATACTGTACTTCAAAATACTGTGTCAATTGGATGTTTTTCACTCTTCAACCACTAGGAACAGGAACAATAGCTGGCATGTTATACAGTCTGGTAATGTGTATGCATTTTGAATGCTACTAATGAGGCCTTCAAAAATTGTAAACATAAAAAATTGTACTTGTTTAGCAGCTGTCTTAGAAATTTCATAGAGAATTCAACCAGGAGGGCACTTTTTTCCTGGTAAATTTGAATTGTAAGAACAATTTGACTAAAAAAAGCAGGAGATTCTTATATAGTTATTAGATTATTAAGCAGCTTCATTGCTCTGTTAATAATCAGGATTAAAAAGCTCAAACCGTTCAAAGTCATTACTATAATAAGAAAAAAATGTCCATTATGAGAAGAAAGAAGTCCAAAATCTTTGAATAAATAATTTGACTAGAATGATTTCTTCCTGTTGAGAAAAAATGTTCTCTTGTCCTCCTGTTGAGGGGTACACATTACCTGAAAAATTTGAAGATCTTAATTCCAAGTTATTGTCTAGTTTCTGTCAGTTTACTGGAGAAAAAGGATTTCAACTTTTTTTTGTTTTGATTTTTACCCTTACTAAAAAAAAAAGTTGAAAAAGCAAAACTTCCATATGAAGCTTTTTTTTTAGTATAATGTGTTCCAGCAAAATAAAAATACATATCCATTCATAAGAGGGTTTCTAGTGATCATTTTTTAAATTGTAACTGGGTAGGTCTAGGAATCATGCAGATAAATGGAAAATTGTGCTTTATCCTGTAAATATTGATTATTTTTCTTTATGTAGCATGGGTAATGTCTCTAGCCTTTTGCTATATTTTGTATTTTATGTGACTTTTGTATAGGGAATGGAGAGTCATAAGTGCTAGGTCATTGTTCTAAGGTTTTCCTGGATAATTGCTAAGATGTGGCTTTTGGTTTTTAGAGATGATATACAATGTTTTTCTTCAATTCAGCTCATGATTATGTGGTGGATTATGTTCTTTTCTCTTACACTGTTGGACAGATCATGTGTTATACACTCTATTTTTTTCTAGAATAGTCATTGCATTATCATGTGTTGTGTACTGTAACACTTGCAGACCATGGGCAGAATCTTAATATTCTACATAAGAGATACTGATATTATTACCTGCTGTGCTGGTTTTCACATTTCATTAATTAGTAATTTAATGACTGAAGCTCTGGCCTGTATACAGCACAAAGTTTGTTTGTTTGGGGCAGCTTTTATCAACCAGAAAGTGTTATTCCCATATAGTGTGTCATTTTTTTGCAGGTTGATGGATGGTAATCAAAAGCTGGCTTAAATAGATGTTGGGGAAATCTGTGATGGGATATTTAATTGATGTATATTATACCTACCTTAAATATTATTTTCTTTTTTAGTCCAAGAGAATGCGTTTTATTAAATTGCTCTGCTTTCATTTGAAGACTATTTTATTGATCTCTTACTATCTTAAACCCTTATTACAGAATAGCACCACCAAAGATTGGTTGGTAGCCTACAAATAATTTGTAAATTACAGTTCTGGCTTATGCTCAACACTTTATATTATATTGGACTAAAATCCACTAAAATGATACTATTTGTACGAGTAATAAAGATTGATTCCACAAGGGTTTTGTGCAGATATGATGAGTCAGAAGAACTTCTACATATTATCTAAGTATTAAAATATGGCCTGCTTAAAAGAAAAGAAAAAAATCTCTGAATTTTTATGTCATGGATCTTTGAAGATAAAGGTGCAAAGCCTCTGGAGCCTACTTAAAATGTGTTGCAGGTTTTTCTGAATATTCTCCATGACTAATTGGAAGGAAAAAAAAAACCCAAACAACATTGTCAGCATAGTCTACCATCATGGTTGCTTTCCAATTTTTATGAAGTCCAGAAACCTTGTATCTTAAATAAGAAATCCTCTGTAGATTGATGGGAAAGCCTATCACTCATCTGGCTGTACACACCACTGCACACACGATGCTGTGCAAGCCTGTGGAAAGCTGTGCAGATGTCGATAGGTGCTGTTGCAACACTGGTGTAAAGGCTTCTCCCATTTTGTAGGAGTTTTGTTTGCTTAAGGGGTTCACACACTTCTCCCAAAGAATCTTTGGTAAACATCTGTTTTTGACAATTTTGATTATATTGATCCCTAACAAAATCTGGCTCCTGTGTAAATTTCTGAGCTGTGCTGTTGAGGAGTTTACTGCATATATACAGTTGTAATGAAAGTGTGCTGTATGTGAGGATGAAGCATACATGTAAATCAAATGAGTTGCAATCAGAACTGGACTTATGGACTTACAACATTTGACTAATGGTGGAGTTGAGTAGGTTGCCTGAATACAAGTGGGGATTTTATAAGTCTCATAGAGTTGTAATACACAGTTAGAATCACACAGAATCACTAGGTGGGAAGTGACCTTCAAGATCATTGAGTCCAACCCAGCCTTAACACCTCCACTAAACCATGGCACTGAGTGCCACATCCAGTCTTTTTTTAGAGATGTCCCGGGATGGTGACTCCCCTGCCTCCCTTGGCAGACCATTCCAGTATTTTATCACTCCTTCTGTAAAAGACTTTTCCTAATATCCAACCTGTATTTCCCTTGGCCCAGCTTGAGACTGTGTCCTCTTATTCCATCAGTTGCTGCCTGGAGAAAGAGACCAACCCCCACCTGACTACAAGCACCTTTCAGGATGTTGTTGAGAGTGATAAGGGCACCTCTGAGTCTCCTTTTCTCCAGGATAAACACTCCCAGCTCCCTCAGTGGTTCCTCACAGGGTTTGTGTTCCCAGCCCCTCACTAGCCTTGTTGCCTCCTCTGGACACACTCAAACTTCTCAACATCCTTCCCAAACTGAGGGGCCAGAGCTGGACACAGCACTCAAGGTGAGGTCTCACCAAGTACAGGGGAAGAATGACCTCCCTGCTCCTGCTGGCCACTATTCCTGATGCAGGCTTTGACTAACCTAAAGTTTTTTATTGTCCAAAAGTATTCAAGTTTCCTATTTTGTATGAAAAAAATTGTAAATTATATGCTGTTTAATTTCAACCACACTGGGAAAAATTCCATTGGTATTTCTGTCAGTTTCAGTGTTTTTAAGAGATTTATCTTGTTCCTCTTGGCCAGTTGCTTTGGAAGCCATTACATATCTAATTCGAAAAGATGTGTTCGTGAATTAGCTTCGACAGAGAGAAAGTGCCCAGCAGCCGAATACATAATCACATTTAAAAAGTGGAACATCTGTGAGTGTTTAAAGTGGAGAACTCTGTAAAACTGGGGAACTACTAAGTTCATTTACTGTAGTTTAATAATCCTGGAGAAGTAGAGCCATTCATGGAGTAGATAATGTGAAAACAAAGATAGGCAGTTCTGAACTCTAGTGTGTACTCACTGCAAATAGATATACCAAAAAGGCTCATAAAGCTTGGAAAGAGTTTGGCTTAAAGTCTTCTAGTTCTTTGGGGATTTTTTGGTGTTTTCATAGGTATTTTCTTGTCCTGAATAGCTGCCTGTCATGTAGAGCTGAATGGCTATTAAATGCATCTTTGTGTATTTCTTCAGTGGACCACAGTCCCACACAAGTAGTAGTCCATAGGTTGAGAATCATTAACAGGACCCATTGTTTGATATTGAAATGAACATTTGCATTAGAATCAACCACCAGTTGGGATGATTCAAAGAATATACTGGCAGATCATGATAAATAATGTATTATAGCTGGGATCTATTTAAGGAGTTGTTAATTTTCATATTTCAGAATATGGTATGAAATGTTTCAGTTTAAGGACCCATGATGTCCTATATGACCTATGAGTCATGGCCTCCAGGGCGTGTTCTCAGTTTTGGAAGACATAGCATTTTTAAATTCCTTGCATTTTGTAGTTTGTGTATTGGAGTAATGGCCTTCTAATTATTTTATATGAACTGTGATGACCAGTATGTGCAGCTTTTAGTGAAACAGAATTCAAAATTAGAGTATATGACTTAAGAATGCAAATTAGGCACTTAATAGCAGTATTTTTATGAGTGATATTATTGATACTAAGATTAAGGGAAGAAAAACAGGAAAATGCTGCAGACTTTCTTTTAACTTTTTTTTGTTTGCATTGATAGCTTTTGCTAAGGCAATGCTATATTACTTTTCAAAACATGAACATGCAGCTAAGCAATAATTAATTGCAGCATACTACTATTCTGACTGAAAGAGCAATAAACATTTTTGTGTTGATTGTAGAACATAAGAAAGGTTAAAGAGTTCCAGAAAGCTGCAGTCAGATCTTTTAGACAAACTTGGAGGTGCTCCATTCCACAAGTGTTAGACTTAAAAGTTTGAAATCATATTCTTTTTGTGCATTGAAGAAAGAACTGACGTGAGTCTGTGTCTCTGTGTGATTTATATTTGGTCTTCTATTGCCCAGTGGATGTTTTTTATTTTGTAGGTTAATTATATTTTCAATAATTTTTTTATTAAATTAATCTCTTTCTCCAGCTTCCTCATTACACTTATTTATATTGCTTGCATCTGATTATTTTAGTCATTCCTGTGAAGGAAATTCTGTACAGGTCTCTCAGTGTTAGGTAATATAAGTGGCCTACTTAGCACGTAGTCTTGAAAGCTGATGAAATCTATTTTTAAAGGAGGATCACTGAGTTTTCTACTAATGCTTTATCCAACAGTGTCAAGGTTGCATGTTCTGGTACTTCTCTGGCTAAAGCCCATGAGCCTGTGAGAATAGGTAGAGCAAGGGTCAATGAAAGAAGCCTGAATATATCTATAAGGTGACTGGTATGATGCTGTACATCTGAGAAACCACCTAATGGTCCAGCTAAAACACGTGCTGTCACCTGGGATCAAGAGTAATTTTCCTTCTAAGTGGCCAGTCTGATGGGACTTGTCAAAAAGCATCAAACCCTGAATCTCTGTGTATGTTACTCTGAAATGATCTTTTGTTTAGTGCCTTAGTAGCTGGAACATTCACTAAGCAAGCTCTGCTTCAATTCCATTGCTGTGTCATCTTGCAGGTCCATAAACCTCTGTCTGCACTTTTCAGAATAACTTTAGTGGTGGGCACTGGAGGGTGTCTTTGCTCTAAATTCCTATCTTGCTGCATCCCCCTGCACTTTTTCAAAACAGTGCTAGCAGCAGGACACAAGGAGAAGAGAGCTCACAATAGAAGGGCATGTCTTCCTGCGTTTTTGGGAAGTGCACCACTCTGCCCTGCAGTTTCTGTCCCCTTGTTTGAGATAGCCCCCAGTTCCAGTGTGCAGCCCTTTGGGTTTGTGTCTAAATATCTAACATGGTTTTTGGAGCCAGACAGCAAACATTTAAAATGTACAATTGTGATAGTGTCAAAATATAGTCTGAAGTATGCTTTTACTTGTGTGGTCTGAATAGGAACTTCTGTCATAAAATTGTGTTCTGTATACAGCCATATACACCACACACAATTCGCTCTGTATATTGGAAAGAGAAATTTTCTGAAGGGAAAAAGCTTTGATATCTCTTGCTATTATATTTCTTGATTAACTTCATTTATTGGCAGATACTGTGATAAATATTAGGTCATAGGAATTAAAAACTCACTATGCACTGATATGTTCCTAATAATTCTGTATTAACTGCATGGTGCTTTTACTGAATTAAGCAGTAGATTTTTAAAATAAACACAAACTCAAGAAAGCTGTGTGTGTGAAGTCTTGTAGGTTTGGACCTATGTGTGATTGTGTTAAAATATGTTTTGTTATCTGCTGATGGACCTGATGTTTGGGCATTGCGTAACTGTGGAGTGGCTAGAAGGGTGTCTTCTACCTTTTCTTTTTTTTCTGTTTTCCCAATCTGTATAGTTCAAGGTATTCACCAATAAATTGAATTTTTCTTTAAAAACTGAAGAGTGAAATTTGCTTCAATTCAAGAGAACACAGATCTTCGGATCTAAATAAGTGTTCTGTTTTAAATCCTTGCCACTTTATTGGTGGGTAAATTTCACTGGTAATTTGAGAGGGGATCTACAGTTTTATTCAGGAAAGAATACTTACAGAAGTCAGAGGGACTTCATGCTTCATTGCTTTCCTGAATATATTGAGAGAGACTTCAGCATATGCTCAAATGTTTTCTTGAACTGGGAATTTAAAAGGGTTTATAAAATTAAAAGGCAATATCATTGCAGACATTATTAAAAATTTGGATTAGTGTTGTTACTATGTAGATATTTTCTTTAGCAATATCACACATCACCACAAAATTTACTTTTTCCAATAGCCCCCTTACAGCCATTACAGTAATTGCATAAAAATATAGTCTCTGTTGCTCCAGAAACACTGACTCTTAATGTCACTATTTCACACAGCTACTGGCTCAGACATGCACAACTGGGGTTTTTGCCTATCTCTCTTCATTCATGAGCGTCCTAACTTTATATAGGGCTATTTGTGATAGAAGTAAATTAATTCTTGGTCCCACTGGTAGTGAGGTTGCATAACCAAGCTTATTCACAATATTTAATGTCTCTGTTTGTGTAGTTCTTTCCACATGTACTCATTCTGAACTAAAAATATATAATATGATTTTTAAAACAGCAGCAGGAATTAAATATATATATCCATAATGCTGATGAGGAGATGTTAAGATTTTTCATGTCATGGTTTTTTCCTGTTACAGGGATGATTTTGTTAGATGCTGTGCAACAACAAATGAGTAGCTGGTATTACTCACTAGCTGAAATAAAAACATAAAGCTAAATAAAGTAGTAACAGCAGTACTACATATCTTTTCATAATTTAATCCATCATTTAATTTTATCTTTTCCTCATTTAATGGTATATGTTCTATATCAACATATTAAATGTTACTATTATTCATTTTTAACTAGAAAAATTAAAACTTGACATAGGTAAATTCATATGCCTAAAATCTAAGGCTTCATAGAATATCTCAAATATATTAAGAAAAAAATCTATCTTGATTAGTCTTGAGTAGACTATTTTGAATAGTCCGTATAGCCTCTGAAAATAAAACAGATCATTGCCTTTCAATGATACAAACAATAATCAAAACTTTTTAATGGTGTCTGGTCATACATTTTCTGCAATTTAGGACACATTGTTTTAGAAATTGCCAGATCACTACTGAAGGGAGTTTCTCCATGGCCTACAATGGGAATATATAACCTAGTGGGAAATTGGAAATGTTAGGTCTACTGCTGAGTTAAATTTTTATCATACAAATATTCTCTGGATTTAGAACTGGGAATTTTTCTCACCTTTGCCAAACTCTTCATATATGATAGTAATCATATATGATTTTATGACTTAGGAGGTTGCTGCATTGCTGATTTGAAATTTTTGAAAACATTTTTTTATATTTAGTCAAAATTAGTATTCCATCAAAAATAAGTTTCTTCTTTACTTTATGCAAGTTGGGTCCAGTTACACCTTTTCATATACTAGGGAAGATCATAGGATCATAGAATACGCTGAGTTGGAAGGGACCCATTAAGAACATCAAGTCCCACTCCTGAGCGAGACACCCCAAGAGTCAGTGTGTTGTCCAAACACTTCTTGAACTCTGCCAGGCTTGGTGCTGTGACCACTTTCCTGGGGAAGCTGTTCCAATGTCCAGTCAATGTCTGGCTGCAAGACCTTTTGGTGATGGCCAAACTAAACCTCCCCTGACTCAGTTTCATGCTGTTTCCTCAAGTCCTGTCACTGGTCCTGGGAATTAAGAGATGGGTGGGTACCTGCTCCCCCTCTTCCTGTCCTGAGGGTGTTGAAGACCACAGTGACCTCTCCCCTCAGTTCTCCTCACTTTCAGGCTGAACATACCAAGTGACCTCATAAGGTTTCCCCTCCAGACCCATTACTATCCTCTTGTTTCTCATTTGGACACTCTCTAATAGCTTGATGTCTTCTTTATATTGTGGTGCCCAAAACTGCCCCCAGCACTGAAGGTGAGGCTGCCCCAGTGCAGAGCAGAGCAGGACAATCCCTCCCTTGCCCAGATGGAGATGTTTTGCCCAGGAGACATGGGTGGCCCTCCTGGCTGCCAGGGCACTATTGACTCATATTCCACTTGCCATCAACCAGCATGGCAAAATGTTTTAAACATTTTTATTTTATGCAAATTTAGACATGGTTTCTTTATTAGCAGTAATGAACTGAAAATCTCTTTACTTATATAGCTGTGTTTCAGTAATATTGAATTTTGTTGACCCTTTATACACAGTGGGAATGAGGCCCTAATTTAAATTCAGTACTGATACAGACTGTTATTTGTGGCTCACATTATCTTTAGTAATTTGATTTTTCATTTCATATGTAAATTAAAGACAAAGAATGTAAAATAACAGTAAAGCTTTCAACTGAAAGCTAGAAAAAGACAATGAAGTAATTAAAATGCTCATTTTCTTCACCTAACCTTATTTCCCAGAATGGTATTGTTAATGACTAGAAAGTAAGCAAAATGGAATCGATAACTCATCTGCTCTTTGTTGTAATCATTACCTAGTAGTTTTCTCTTTTAATCTTTTATCTCTCTTTAGTCTTTATTCTGCATGTCAAAATCTAGTCACTTTCTGGATTATATGCTTCATACACTCCAAAATACATTTCACTGAATAAGTATTGCTGATTTCAACTGAAATGTGTTCCAGCTTAAAGTTTTCATCCTATCAGGTAAAGAGGTTTGAGGGAGAGAGAGGTAAGAGAAAAAAGTCACAGTAGGCTACTTATGGCCTCTTACAGGCTTTGCAAAGAAATATATTATCAAGTGAAATCATGTAGACTCTTGGAAGAATGATTTAGGGCTGTTATTGTCTCAGCTTCTTTCGCAGATGATATCCACTTATTCTTATCTTAAAAGGTGACTTTATAAATTAAAGTTGGTAATGCTGTAACTTCTTCACTTTTTTTTTCTCTGTTCTTGAGTAAAAAGAAAGACTTTTTTTAGCAGCAGAGAGAGTAGCTGTGTTTTCCTGCACTTTGTCTGTCCATATCTGTCGAAACAATACAGAGTACAGACCTGTAAGTTTCTGCTTTGGTTCTGACTACTCTAAACTGTGTGACTGCTACATAAGAGAGGAAAAGAATAAATTTTCTATGGAGGCTGAGGATGTAGGATGGTATCTCTTATTGAATTCAGGACTTCAGAGTCTTGGTCTACTTTTCTGCACATTACAAGTCATCTTTCTAAGAAATAATTACTGCTTACAAATTTTAAGATAGAAAATGCATCAGAACTGGGAACAGCTCATCAAAGAGACTCATGTTTGAGCCTAAATGATTCCTTGATTCTGTGTTACAGATTAATTTTTTGGATGCAGTATAAGTTATTAAATCTGTTGTGATGTTTCTGTGTTTATTTGCATGCATACTTATAAATACATATTAAACTGCAAAATGTGCATTGGCAACCACTGTGCTATTTTAAACAATAAAGATCACAAAATTTCAGTTATTGAATCAAATGTTCTGTCATCATATTGTTAGTCCTCTGTGGCAACCAGCATGGAGTAGGCAATATTGTGTTTGAAGGCAAAGTTGACATTTTTTCCTGAAGAATTACTTGAAGTTTACAGCATAATGCAGTGATTGCATGTGAAAGCATCCCAATGTACAGTTTTACATATCCATGTAAATAAATCTGTTGAATATGTTATTGACAAGCGTAATTAAAGAATAACAGTGCTTGGTGAATTATTTACAAGGCTTTCTCACAAGCAGCAGCATGACAGAAGGGTTACCTACGTGTTATCCAGCTACCCAGGAGAAAGGGAGCAGATATGTTCTAATTTAAAATGATTGCCTAATGTCTCACTGGGTAGCAGCTCTCCCTCTCAACAGCTCTCAGCTGCCTGTGAGCGGGCTTTTCCCAGTATGAGCACAGTCACTCAGAGAGATGTGACATTTTGTCACTGTACACCCAAATTAAATCAGCCCTTGAAGAATTTTGAAGTTATAGAGCCAGAATCAGAAATAGTTGTTCTCTGAAACAGATCTGGTTCTTCTTGGCTCTCATAACCCAATTCAGATGTTTCTCCTCAGCTGTTTAATACAGCATTTGGTTTAGTTGCTTTTGTGCCTCCTTTCTGCTACTCTCTGTATGTTTGGGGTGTCTGCAGCTGTACCCCACAAAAGCTAAAGATGAACAGAAGCCAAAAGGGTAACTAGTGGGAGAGTACAGGAAGGCTAAAAGTATTCCCGGCTGGATAGGTGCTTTGTGCATTCTACGTCCAAAATGCAAGCTGCCCTTTGGCAAAACCTAAGCTTGTGCTTATCTAAGATTTAAGGCTTAAAATAGGTTCTTTGCCTTTGTGTCTGTGATGAAGATTAGGTCTCTCATCCATGCTGGAGCGCCTCACCTAAATTTAACTCTGTGTGTTGGAAAGACTTGCTCATAGGATTTTGGTACATCTGTGGAAACTACTGCTGTCGTTTTGATTGAGGATTTACAAGACAAGAGAAAATACATATGCAAGGAGAAAATATGTATTAATTTTTTTTAAATAAATACATGCTAGGGGGGATGATTCCAGAGCTGAAAGAAGGAGTTACATAGCTGAATATTTTCAAGGAGAAAGTCTGCAACAGCACAGGTCCAAAGCCAGTACTAATACAGAAGGGTAATGCCCCCCTCACCCCATTAACTGTGTGTGTGGCCAGGAACACAATAGACAAGCACATAGCAAGCTTTATGTCTTGCTTTCTTCCAAAACAAATTTAATTGCAGTAAACTGCTAAGCAGTTAGATTCTGGTATGGGAAAGCTGTGTGATCTTGCTTACATTTGCTAATGCATTTTGATAGTAAATTTATTTCAAGGTGTCTGCCTTTATTTCTTTTCCAGGTACAGGTCCTTCGCAATGCAGGAGAAGAAGTGACCCTAACTGTGTCCTTTCTGAAAAGAGCACCTGCTTTTCTCAAACTGCCACTGAATGAAGATTGTGCATGTAAGCCTTTATTGCATGACCAAAGAACCCTCAATTCAATACCCATGAACACATGTAGCTTCTGAAACTTCTGTGCAGTGAGGGTCATTGACAGCAGCTTTTTACAATCAGCATTACTGTCTAGGTATGAGTTGCTCCTATTGCCAGGGCTTGTGTTAACGCTGACCTGCAGAGAAAAACTGCTAACTATGGTAGAAAAACAGATAACCAGGTATTTGGCTGGTGTGAATCAGTAAAGTTGCAGGTAAAACAGCAGAATTACATTAGTTTGCAGTAGCTGACATCCTGGTGCATAGTATTTAAAATCAATTTTTCGGGCAGCATCAGATAGTATTTTAGTCCCAGGGAGTTTTTTCTTGTAAATATGAAAATGAGAAAATGAGATTGTGTGTATATATTTAGAGAACTTTGCTGTTTAAAATTCAAAGGCTTTGGTGGAGATGTCTGTCTACCTAAGAATAAATTACTGTGGAATGATAAGTATTTTGTTTTAGTCCAAACTGAGTTTTAGTGAACTAGCCCCATGAGAGTCATATGGAGACAGCTGTCTTCCTTTAATTATATTAAATTGTAAGTGTGGATGCATAATTATAGACAATAGCAGCATATCTAACCATATTTATGTATCAGCCGGTGCCTTTTGCCACCTCTGCTTTCCTTCTGCTTTTTGCTCCCTAAGAGAGTAAATTAAATTGCTCAAGTTTAAAGCCACAAAACAATAAATATTTGATTTAAATACTTTGATTTTAAGTTAGTAGGAATTAAATAATCTAAATCATGAAATAGCATTTTAACATGTGATGGAATATTGTCTTTTGCCTGTATTAAGTTTATATGAAACAAGAGAAAAAATTGGAACACTGTATTCTTAAATAAAAATGTATCCCAGTACTTTCTCCCTTTTATGAAAGAGTGTGGTACCACAGAGCAGCCTGAGTGATGCACAGGAATGTGCATTTGCATGGGTCCTATCATGTCACTTTTGAGGAGTAGCACTGTAATTTCCTTAACCATTACAAGAACATTTAGAACTGGAAACTCCCCTGAGAGTAACAAAAGGGTTATCTGACAAGTTCCTTCTAGTAAAACCTGACAGAGAAGGTACACACTTCCCTTTTATTGTCAAATTTGAAAGAAATCTTGTGGGATTTTTTTCTTACCAAGCAGAAATTAACTTTTTTTTTTTAATCAAAGCATTGGCAAAAGTTTTCTTGAGCCTCCATTTAGCTTACAAAGGCAATCCACTCAAGCCAGAAAACAGATACTGGCTGAATGGAGAAAGTAAATGAGTGTTATATATGATAGAAGTTTTTTGGGGAGAATGCATACATACATACATATGCTCATTTGAATTATGTCATCATAGATTAACGAAGAATTTTCTTGTGAATTTGTATTTGTATTAGGTGCCCCCAGTGACCAAAGCAGTGGCACATCCTCTCCCCTATGTGACAGTGGTTTGCATCTCAACTACCACCCCAACAACACGGTAAGAGCTTGAATCTCCTTGATGGAATTACACAGAAGAATAATTATAGTATAATAGCTAAGTGGAAGTACTAATAAAGGGCATTAACAGGGATGAGCTCTAGCTAACTCTGGAGACAGCTCTGTAGAGGTAAAAAAGAGTTGCCAGAAATTATGGCTGGGATTTAAAATGTGACAAATTATTACAGCTGAGATTGTGCCTTGATGCATGTGATTGCTGTTTACTTGGGCAGTATGTTCTATGTTTTTTTCTCTGCATGGGAATTAAAATTCTTAAAATGAAAATATATCTATTTATAAAAAAGGAAGAAAAGTTTTTGAGAATATTTTCCAGTACTTATACTGCATGCATTATCTAAAGCTTTTGGCAGAAGATGACTAGGTGCATGTTTTTGCCTGTTTTTAAGGTGAGAGTGTTTTACTTCTGGTAATGTGTACTTAAAATCTTACCTGAAGTGGAATAACAATATGAAACAGAGTATCTCTGGGATAAAATGCTACAGATAGCTGATCAGATATTTACTAAAAGACACCTTTGAAGTGCAACAAGGGACTTTAAAAATTTTTCTTAGACAGAAAATGCCAAATTTTTCTTTTTTTTATATAGTTCTAAAGGTTTTTTGCTCAGTATTTGGCCTTGTGATTGATGAAAATAGAAAAATAAACCAGTATAGATCATAATTTAAAAAAATATTCAAAAACCTGAAACATAAGCCATACTGAGCAGCCATTTCTACTTTCTATTTTGTTTTATTGTACTTTCATATTTTCTATTAAAGGTTTTAAATAGCAGCCCACAGATTTAGATATCAATACCACAGATTTAAACAGAATTGTAATCTGGAAAACTCTTGAGAATTTTGCACATTTTAGGATGTGGAGTTTATAAATAGATTATATCAATAAAATTTATATCAAAAACAATAAAATTATATGTAACTTGTGCAGTAACAAAAGCAACTTGTCTAAGGAGTCTATATAGGTAGGTATGTATGTATGTAAAAAGGCTATGGCAGTAGATCCTATCCTGATTTATTCAAGTAGCTGCTACAATTCTAATTTTGTTTTTATGATAAAAAACATGCTTTCATTTGTGAATTCTTTTTTTTGCAGGTGTCAAAACTGATTTAGATGAGCTGTAGTTTCTGTTTGAACTGACAATAATTTACTTGAAACCAAGTGTTTTTCTTTCAGTTGAAATAATATAATCTGGTATCACAGGCCCATAATTCACCTTAAATTAAATTTTCAAGTGAAGACCAAGATGTGTTTCTGACATGTCCCCTTGTCATGGGAACAGAATTCTTCATAAAACCAAACCTCTGTATGAATTCCTAAGTTATGTGCAACTCTTATGCCACAGCTCTTCATTTTTCTCAGAGTATTTTCTAGAAGGAATTATGACAGCTGGATAAACATGATCGGTGAGCAACTGGCTGATGGTTGGACACAAAGTACTCTGTTAGAGTAAGCAGAGTGAATTTAGGTGACTGGTCACTAGTGGGGTTCTGCTGTATCTTAAGCCCAGTGCTCATCAACATTTTGATCAGTGACTTGGGTTCAGGACTCAAAGAGAAACTAAATAACTAAGTTTGCAGATGATACAAAAATTTGGAGGAACTTTTGATTCCCTCAAAAGCAGAGAGGCTTTACAGAGAGAACTTGACAAGTCTGAGGGCTGAGCAGCCACCAACCTTATGAATTTTAACAAGGTGAAGAGCTGGATGCTGTGCCTGGGAGGGGCAGCCTCTGGACGCACAGACAGGCTGGGGAATGAGGAGCTGGCAAGCAGTGTCACAGAGAGGGACCTGGGGGTGCTGCTCAATGGCAATTTGAACATGAGCCAGCAGTGCCCTGGCAGCCAGGAGGGCCAACCCTGTCCTGGGGGCATCAGGCACAGCATCACAGCCAGGCAAGGGAGAGGATTGTCCTGCTCTGCTCTGCTCTGCCCTGGGGCAGCCTCACCCGGAGTGCTGGGGGCAGTGTTGGGTACCATAGTATAGATATATATATATAACAGATATAAAGATGTTAGAGAGCTCCAAAGGAGGTCAAGGAATATGGTGAAGGATCTGGAAGAGAAGCTGCATGAGAGAAGGCTGAGGGGAGACCTCATTGCAGTTACAACTTCCTTGTGAGGGGAAAGAAGAAAGGCAGACAGTGATCTCTTCTTCTGTGTGACCAGTGACAGGACCCAAGGGAATGTTGTGTCTGTGAGGTTTAGGTTGGATATTAGAAAAAGATTCTTTGCTTAGAGGATGGAACCCTGGGACAGGGAGGTGGTTGCAGCATCAGCCTCACAGAGGGCAAGAAGAGTTCGAAAAAACTCAGGAACATTGTGAGATTGTTGGGGATGTCTTGTGCAGGGACAAGAGTTGGACTTGATGATCCTCGTGGGTCCTGTCCAATTAAGACATTCCACGATTCTGTGATGTACAGCCACAGTCTTGTTTCTTAATTTATAGTCTTTTTAATTCATTTGAAGGAGGCTTTTGAATCAGAACTTGGAGTAGACAAGACTTTGGTCTTTTGTCAACAGCTTACAGAGTTATGCAGTCTAAAGTTAGGGTTAACATTTTTGTTGTAGCCATATCTAGGCCTACAGTTTGTACCTGAACTTTTACTGCATTTCATCTTTTCCCTAAGTTTAATCACAGGTGAAGAAAGGTTCCCAGAACCAGAGAGAAAACATGAAAAATTCAAGATGTTCAAAAAAACATCCTAGCATAGTCTTCATAGCCAATACTTTATTTATTTTTATTGAATCTGTGGCATTTCTCACCAGAAATTCAATATTTTAAATAAGTGAACTGCCTATGAAAAGCTTGCTGTTCAGCTAGCATGATATTTATTGTGATGTTTTGTTTCATATACAAAATGATGAATATATATGCAAAAGTAAAGTTCCAATCGGTAAAGCTTTAGAATTCCATAGATCTTACACAGAATGCACACTCTAGAAAAATAGAAAGTGTACTTAATTTTGGTAATATTCATATTATAGAAGAAAGCAGTAATTAAAAAGAATGTAAATCAGCAGGTTTAATTTTACTGATATTTGATATACTTTCACTTGTTACTTGGGAGAAGAGGCCAGCCCCCAGCTGGCTACCACCTCATTTCAGGGGTTGTGGAGAGTGATAAGGTCTCCCTGAGCCTTCCTTTCTCCAGGCTGAACAACCTCAGCTCCCACAGCTGCTCCTCACAGGACTTGTGCTCCAGACCCTTTTCCAGCCATGTTGCCCCTTTCTGGACACGCTGCAGCACCTCAATGTCCTTGTTGGAATGAGGGGCACAGAACTGAACAGGGCACTCAAGGTGTGGCCTCTCCAGTGCCAAGTACAGGGGACAATCACTGCCCTGCTCCTGCTGGCCCCGCTATTTCTGATCCGGCCAGGATGCCAATGACCTTCTTGGCCACCTGGACACACAGTGGCTCATGTCCAGCTGCTGTTGACCAGCACCCCCAGGTCCTTTCTCATCATGCAGGTTTCTAGTCACTCTGCCCCTAGCCTGTAGAGCTGCATGGGGTTGCTGTGACAAAAGTGCAGGACCCGGAACTTTGTCATGTGAACCTCATACAGTTGACCTCAGTCCATGGATTCAGTCTGTCCAGATCCCCCTGCAGAGCCTTCTTCCCCTCTAGCAGATCAGCTCTCCTGTCCAACTTGATGTCAGCTCTGAACTCACGCTGCACTTCATCCCCTCTTCCAGATCATCAGTATTAAATATTAAACAGTGCCAGCCCCAACACTGAGCCCTAGACAACACCATTCATGACTGTCCACCAGCTGGGTGTATCTCCACCCACCACCACTCCCTGGCCCTCTCCATCCAGCCATGGTTTCACCCAGTGAACCGCACACCCACGGAAGCCGTGAGCAGCCGGTTTCTCCGGGAGAATGCCGTGCCAAAGGCTTTACTGAAGTCCAGGTTGACAACACCTGCAGCCTTTCCCTCATCCACTAGATTGGCCACCTGGTCATAAATGGAGATGAGGCTGCTCAGGCAGGATGTGCCTTACACAAACCTGTGCTGGCTGGGCACGATTCCCTGTTTGTCCTGTACGTGGTGTGGGATGGCACCATGGATGATCTGCTCCGTGACCTGCCCCAGGTCCAGCTGACAGGCCTGAGTTCCCCACGTCCTCCTTCTAGCCTGTCTTGTAGATGGCATCATATTTGCCAACTTCCTGTCAACTGAGACCTCTCTGGTTAGCCAGGACTGCTGGTAAAGGATGGCAAATGGCTCACTGAGTACCTGTGCCAGCTCCATCACCATCCTTCAGTGTATCCCACCTGGCCACAGTGTGTGCCAAACTGCTGCAGCAGATCTCTGACCATTTCCCTTTGGATTATGGTGGCTTCAGTCTGCTCCCTATCCCCATCTCCCAGCTCAGAGGTTTGCTACCAGGCAGATAACTGGTCTTAGTAATAAAGATTGTGGTAAAGAAGGCATTAAATACCTCAGCCTTTTCCTCATCCTTTGTTGCTGTGAGAAAGCCCTTTGAAGAATTGTGCTCTCTCAGGAAAATATCATCATTAGCACTATTTTATAAAGCATTTTATGAAGAAAGATGTCTTGTATTTTTAGAAACAGATGTTGATAATTTAACTTTCTATAAGCATTTCTCATGCAAACCTATATTCTTTAAAAATGCTGGTCAAATTAGACTCTGCCTATTGAAATGCTCATTCTTTGTAGATACAATCATAAACATGATAAAGTTCAGCTTTCATATAAGCAATGTCTTCCATAAGTAGGTAAAATTTAAAAATTCATAACTTTAGCATGTAGTTTTGACAATTTTTACAATTTTCATCACATGTTAAATCCATTCCCGATTGCCATGTTTTGAGGTGACATCATTAGAAAAGATATGTACGTAAATGTGTACAGAGCCACAGGATACTACTGAATTATGGTTGTATTGTGAATAATTTAGAGGTCCTATTCAAAATCTTTCCAGTGCTGACTAAAACTAATGGCAATTGATTTGGGAAAAATGGAACACTGCCAAATTAAATATAAGTCTTTGAAGTCGATCTCATTCTTTCCAAATCTGCTGAGCACTTACAATGAAGTTCAAAACTGAGAAGAACCTTTTAATGTTTTTCAGGATACGTTATCATGTTCTTCATGGCCAGCATCCCCAGGACTTAGGTGGGAGAAGAGGTGGTGTGATCTTCGATTAATTCCACTTCTTCATTCACGATTTTCCCAGTACCTTCCAGGATCAGATTTGTGCAGGTAAAAAACTTCTGAAGGCTGAAACTTGACTACTTGGTTGACAGATGCATGCCCTAGGGAGTTGCCTTGTTGGATTAGTTCAGCTGACAGATACATGAAATATAGAAGCTTTCATAAAGGTCTTTCTAGGTCCACATTGGCTCATGTTCTCCCCTGACATCAACTGGGACCTGGTCTGTGAGGAGATGATGGGTGATCTTTCTACTTGCATCTAGTGTTCATCACCTTTTGTGGTTTGAGATGAAACATACATCATCATATTTAATAGCTGCTAATGCTCCTGTCCTCAAAAGCTTTCTAAGTAGCTTGTTTTAATATCTTTGATATTGGCATTGAGCATTATGGGATTGAGCTCTGCAATGGGATTATATTTTTAAAATGTATTTCCTTCTGTTTGTGTTAAGTACATCATCTGATACCTACATTGGGTGAAATAATCTTGTTTGAGAGCAGCAAGTGCTAACTGCCCCATGAGGAAGATAAGCTAAGAGAGAGGGTGGCAGTGAGGCTGGACAAGGCGTGGTCCATGCAGAAAGTGATCCTATCCCACTGCTCCCCATGGAGGAACAGAGAAGGCTTAGGGACAGTCTTCAGAGGAGTCCATCGTGGTCAGGTGGGGCTCAGTTTAGGCTGGGAAGTCAGCCTAAAGGTCCAAATCAGTGGGATGCATGTCCAGGCACAGGAGTAGCTGCAACCATACTCAGGTGAGAACCATGAGCAAGAGCCTGAGCTGAGAAGCATCTTCCACTTCTTGTACTTCTTTGCTTTATGTTTATAGCTACAGTAGGGACTTGTTTGTTTGTTTGTTTGTTTCCACATAACTAAGGTTATTTTTTCCCATGTATTACTTTCCATGTGTTAACATTTAATTTCATTGTCACAATCACTGGGATAGCTGTCCAAAGCTTAGTCAGCTATGTGATGGGTTGACCATGGCTGGATGCCAAGTATCACCCAAGCTTCTCTATCACTCCTCTCCTCAACAGGATGGAGGGGAAGAAAATGAGATCGAAATATTCTGGTGAGTCAAGATAAAGGCAGTTTAATAAAGCAAAAGCAAAAGCCACACATGGAAGAAAAAGCCCAAAATGTTTGTTCTCTACTCTCCATCAGCAGGTGACGTTCAGTCACTTCATGGGAAGTAGTGCTTTGGTACACGTAGTTGTTGCTCTGGAAGACAAGTGTCATAAATAATTAATGCCCCCCTCTCCCCCTTCCTTTCTCCTAGCTTTCATTGCTGAGCAGATGTCTTATGGTATAGAATATCCCTTTGATCAGTTTGGGTCAGCTGTCCTGGCTATTTCCCCTCCCAAGGTTTTGTTTCCCCAGCCTGCTGGTGAGGAGGGAATTTTGGAACAGTAGCTCTGATGCTGTGCCAATACTGCTTAGGGGTAGCCAAAACAATGTTGTGCAATCAATATCTTTCTACCTACCCATACAAAGCACAACATTATGAAGTCTGCTGTGGGGAAAATAAAATTCATTTCAGAAAGACCCAAGACAGACCTAGAACTTAACATTGTTTAATTTAATATTATAATTTAATATTGTCCCAATAAATCAGAAGAAATTAGGAGAGATGACAAAAATATTCTGTAATGATTACTGTTTGTAAAGCAATGAAATAGAAATTAAAGTAGTTACAAAGTCCAACAAGGCAAGTATATAAGAACATACTAGTTAAAAGTTTTAAGCATCTAGCTATTGAAGGGACTCATTTATCATCTGTATGTATAAGAACGAAGTTCTCACACTGAAATACTTCTGTGAGCTCTAGTATGTAAAGACATTATCTGTAGGAAAGCTGTGTATGGGTACAGAGCAGGTTACTCCATAATTTCCTCTTCTAATTAACCTCCTAGGAGTGGACTTATGAAACCCCCAGAAACTGGGGGAAGAAAAGTCTTCTTCAATCGAGGATTTTTGTGGAGTTAATTTTACTGTTTCTTATTGGTACTCAGTAAACTTTTGAAAGTTGCACAAGAGCTGTCCACTGCCTCACTTGGTTCTTAGGGCTGTTGTTTCTTGGAATTACACTGCCTAGGTCTGCCAGCCATTTCTCTTATTCACAGAGCTGAAATTAATGCAGGTTAGACAGTAGCTGTTGTAGATCACTGTGGAGCTAAAGCCAGCCTGCAGCTTTTGACCAGTAATAGCAGGGTCATATTTACTTGGCTTCACGAACCTCGGTCTGTTGAGGAACAGTGGCTGGCCCAGGGAGGCAAGGTGGAAGCCAAAAGCTACAAAGGCTTCTTGGCTGGACTGAACTGGAGCAGGATTAAGTCACCAGAGAGGCAGGAGGTGTTTTACTGAATTCTGTGAAAGCCTTCAGCTCCTTATTTAACAGGGAAGCATAAAGCACTCAAAACCATAACAGCCAAATCTGGGATCTATTCTACTGTATACTTCAGATGAGGTATTGAATAGAATTACTCACATGGAAAATTAGCACATAAGCAGCTGTTAATAGATCTAGGGCTTTAAAATCCAGTCTTCTGCATCAATAAAAAACAAGCTTAAAGTTTGTATAATAGAACTTGTACATAACAAAGGAAGTGTCTTAGGTAGTAATGATATACCTGAGATCTGAACTTCAGAAAATTAAGGTATTTTAACATGAAACAAAATACCTGAACTTGTACTCAAACCTTGAAAAACAACTCTGATTTTTTTCCTTGTGTCCTTCTATTCTGTCTAACATGAAGAAATAAGTCTTAAAAAAAACCAAAAAATGCAGGATGCGTATGAGAGAGGGTTTTTCTTAAAGCATAGAACCAACATTTTATGTTGCTAGCAAGACAGTTTATACGACCATTTTAAATTACTGTAAGCATTTTTAAATGTTACTCCCTCTCAGAATTTGTTATGAGAGAAAGGTAGGTAATTTTTAAAGAGACTGCTAGAAACATCAACATAAAAGAAAGGATATTAAAAATAATATAAGGAAGCAACATGAAATGAAAGCTAATGCATTACATTTCCCATAGTTAGTATTTACAAGGCTGTTTTCAGTATGTAAAGCCTAATAACCTTTTATGACTCCGAGTTCGATATGGAAATATATTGTTCTCACATACAATATTAAACCCATAGTCATGTTCTAGCTTTTCAGTGGAGTGGTTGAAACATATAAATTCTGGAGCGTATTCATACGGAGTTCTGGGTAATCTTGCAAAGCTTAATTATTTCAAATATAGCTTTTGTGTTCCAGAAGGCCCAGAACCTGAAATGTGTAGTTGAATAAGTGTTCATCCATGTTCAATTTTTTTGGTGTATTATAAAGTGATTATTCTACTAAATGTTCCATTTAGTACAAAACATCATTTAATATATTGTGTTTTCAAGTTTGCATGGTATTATGGACTTGGGCTGGTAGACTTATTCAAGAAAATACTATTACAGTAATTTAAGGCTATCTACTGCAAAGACACATCCACAAGTAATTTATTAGGTGACCATGTATCATACTATTGATATTTGAGTAATTTGGTGTTGCTATTTGGGTAATAACATTATGAATGAATGATTTTTTTAATTTGCAGAGATAAAATTCCTAGGAACAGTAGGAACAATCTGATGCCCCAAATGCACTATATTCACTGTGTTTGTAGTCCAAGGGAAATATGTGCATGAGGATTGAATCTGGAATATATTGGGGGTTTTGTACTTGTGTTAATGTTACTCATTAATAAATCTTTTAGATCCCTGCTTTGATTTATGATATGCTGCTTACAAACAAGGCAAGTCTTGAAACTAGTGTTATTTTTCATAAAAGAGATCATCAACAATTTTGAGGCCATGCTATGGTCCTCATGTGAGGACTTAGAAATTTATTCTGGAAAAATTTGTTATTTCTATTTATAGCCATCTAAAATAAAGGATAGAATAAAAAAATGCTATTAACACTACCTGAAGATTTTTTAATAAATCTTCCTCAAAACTTTACTAGAATTATTGTGAAAATGAGTCTCTGAAAGTAGTCTATCTTGGTTGGTATTTTTGTGAATTTAAAGAAAAGTCACTACCCCTGGGAAAGACAACTAAACTGCAGGACTTAAATAAACCAAAGAACCCTGAAAAATCATGTTAATATAAGTCTTATTATCCTGCAAAAGCTGGTTCTCATGCTAGAACACCCAAAGCAAAGGCATGGCTCTAGTTCATCTCTATTACTTCTCCTGACTGAAGAAACAGTCTGTTCTCAACATGGATGGGGTTAAGACAGATATTAGCCTTACATTGTATACAACTAGAATAAATTTTAAGAGGTAGAAGACCCCAGACAAACAGCTTTTCAAAATTGATATCTGTCTTCAGGTGCCAGAAGTTGTCATTAGGGACACTCAGTTTTACCCTGGAGATAACAGGCACTTTGCTTGAGCCATTCTCAAAGAATCTGAATGATGTACTTAATCTCAACTATGAATTGATCATTAACAGTTGGGCTTGTAGCAGAATGTCACCAGTGGAACTTGGTATTCTCTGTATGCTCAGCAATCTCCTACTCTGGGATATGGATTATTATCTAGGTTTTTCAGTTTTCAAGACAGAGACCTGTGAGCCTTACAAGAGCTTTTAGCAAATAGAGCAATTTACTGAAGAAATTAGGTCTGTTACTGCTTTAGCACCTGAAAAATTTTCTCTTGTTCTATAATTGCTCAGTGTCTGGAAGTGGAAAATCAGTATATAATGCATGATAGATTTTTGTATATGTGCCCAGATTGGTGCTGGGGGTAGAGGCAGAGGGAGGAGTGTATTTTGGTAATGATCCTATATTCAGAAATGCAATTGGAAAAATCATTAATGCTAGTTGATCAATTTTGATTTCTTCAAGTTTTCAATCAGTAGTTTAGAAGAAAAACAAAATTCTATAAGCTTGAGCAGCCAACAAGGGGCCTCCAGACAGTAATCCAGATGTGTTTAGACCCTGTATTATAAAAACAAAACAAAGGTGTTGAGAAAAAGATACTGGTATTCACTGAATTTTCCAATTTATTGCCTGTGGTTCCCAATGCACTTTCCTTCTCTGTAGCCTGCTCTATTAAGTCTTAGATAAGCATCAGCTCTATCACTTGTTCAGCTTCTGAGGTTGTACAGCCTGCTGGTCAAGATTCTGTGGAGCTGGTCTATGGAATTTTTTTATAGCCTTATGGAAGCTTAATATTGTCTGAGCTGACTTTTTAGCATGATTGTTTTAATATGTCAGGTATTTATAAAACAGGAAAACCAGCATTTTATTGGCGTTCACTGGCTGACCTTCATTGTAGTTGAAAGAAAAGCATTTTTACAAGTATTGTTAAGATGATATGCTAGAAAAGATAAAATTTCCTTCTGACCTGATCTGTTATGATATGTCTATAGGCAAAATGCATTCCAAGTAATTGCTGTGGATGGGGTTTGCAGTGGAATAATTCAGTGTCTCTCTGCTGAAGACTGTATTGACTGGCTACAAGCAATAGCAAGTAACATTTCCAACCTCACAAAGCACAATGTAAGTATGGATTCAAGTAAGCCAGAAGGTTTCCCAATCATATTTGATTATTACTGTCATAAAAGCCTAATGGGTTCACACACAGAATTATCTGCATATAAACAATGCTTGCGGCTGTCTGAGAGAAGTCAACTCAAGTTTGTTGTCAAATCAGGCTCTGTGAGAAACCATTGAATAGGAAAATATTCTTCCCTACAGCCATATAATTCACTTTGTTGCTATCAGAGTTATTTGCTTCATAGCAATACCAATTAGGATTAGAAGCAAAGACCAGGCACACAGGAGGAAGCCAGTTGTGATGCAGGAGCACATATAAAGTACAAAAATTCTGTACTGTCTTCATAGTACATCTCTCCAGAAACTGGTATAACCAGATCTGAATTAGATTTTTGGTCTGTCTGGGTATCGTTTATCACGATGGGAAAGGCAAGGTGCTTCTGTGGTATAGATACAGATACTCCTTATCAGCAATGATTAAATGCATTTATGCTTCATGCACTGCACTCTTACCACCTGAGCTTGTGGGATAGATACCACTTCTTGTTGAAGCAGGAATAAATGTTATGTAAAAGTTTTTTCAAATACTGTGTTCAATTAAATGGTCTTCTGGATATGCCTGGGATGTATTTGCACTTAAAAATGAGCATGTAGTTCTCCCTGTATAGAAATCCATATGATGCCTTCTGTGGTTTTCCTAAAAAACTGAGAACACATGGGGATCTCCATTATTTTGAATTGACTTATAACAAGGGAGCCCTTGAGGATTTAATTTATATTTCCTTAAATCTGCTTTGGCTTCCCAAATCTGTCTCTGAATTTGCTTTTGTTTCAAATATAGGGAACACATTGAAGGAAGCTGTATTTTTTGAGATTTATAATCAAGATGCAAAACTGTGTTCCATCTGGAAGCAATATGTAAAAGTCATTGTATTATAAAAACATGACAGACATGAATTCATCTGCCATCTGCAAGCTTCCATGCAGTACCAGTGAACTTTATGGCTATTTATTCATACTTAAAATGCTGTTGCTATGTAGAACCTTTCTTGTCTCACTAGGCACCCTGACAATTGAGGCTTCTGGTTTTTTTTCCTCTTGCCACCTTTACTTCAGTCTACTAATGGTTCTTGCTACTTAAATCAGTGGATTTATTTCCTTGTAACAGTAGGCAGAGGCACCTAAATTATACAGGTGTTTTGAAACACTTCAGCTCTGATGAGACTATAATTATGGTTACTTAGCAGAACTTGAATTTTGGCAATGCAATGTTATTACATGAATTTTTTTCTGAGTACAGTTTATAATTCTACACTGGTTTCCATAAAATAAGAAAGAAATTATCTAATGTTTTATAAGAGCTAAATAGCCTAAATTATGCAGCTGTTATGCCAGTCCTTCTATTTCCTTTATCCCAAAGACATCTTGTAAAGTAGCCATGAGAGTTAGGGCTTATGATAATTATCCATGTGTCTATTTGTAGAATTGTCCTATTTGTTCATAGCTCTTACAAATTTATGGAAAACAACGACACTGTACTTCCTGTAATATACTTTTCTTTTAAATTCTCAGTTGCCAGAAAGAATTAGTAATTTGACAGCATAAGTGATAAGTGAATATAAGAAACCTTAGGAACACAGAGAGGGAAAAAACCCAAACTGTTGCACAGAAGAATGATTAGATGTGATTAGAGGTCCCAGTATTTTTTTTCCTTGCAAGATGGTTATTGACATGCACATACTGTTGATGTTAGCATTT
Organism: Fringilla coelebs; assembly: GCF_963513975.1. NCBI lineage: Eukaryota > Metazoa > Chordata > Aves > Passeriformes > Fringillidae > Fringilla > Fringilla coelebs. The sequence goes on along the minus strand of NC_140028.1, from coordinate 42,069,423 downwards.
TTCCTATCTGAGAGAGGCATTTATTCAGTCATTCTCCCTTACTGTGTTATCCAGAGCCAAAGAAACAGAATTAGGGTTTTTTTTCTGATTCTTTGGATAAATTGACTAGTTTTTAGTTTCAATTAACTTCTCATTCCTATCTAGAGGTTACAGAAAATAATTTTTTTAATTGAAATATCATGCAGCTCATAGAAATATTTACTTACATGATGTTTCTCATAGCTATCTACCTTTTGAAAAAAAAAAAAAGGAAATAGAATCTGAAAAAAGGACTAAAACATCTAGATTGTTAATGAAAGCACTTCCTTTACCCTTTTATCAAATCTGGGCTATGTAGATTTTGGTGGGATTTCTCTTGCCTAACTTTAGATGTCCTAAGACAGAAAATCCAGAATGAATCTTATTATTTACTGTTGACATCCATTTTATAATGAAATCAATTCCCTCAGGGCATGTCTGTCTTTCCTTTGACTGGTAAAGAACCCTAGGGTGGTGAGTTCATACTTGATACCTAAGGAGATAGATATATATCCTGATAACCTGTCATTTGTGTCTTTGAGGGGCCAAAGCAAGTTTCTCTGAATATATCTCCCAAAGAAATGTCTGAATATTTTTGACCAAAAAAAAAAAAAAGGTGGTATACTAGTCCGAGTCAGAAAATCTGATTTTACTTTTTCCACACACAAACTGTCTGAAAAAAATTAACTGATGGTTCAGCCCCAAAAATGTGAATAACAAGTCCTATGTTGCCACATGTATCTAATAGTTGTGACTATGGGTCCCTGGCTCCAAAATAACTGGTTTAACCTATAATCAATTAGTTTTTTCTCAGGGTATTGTCAAAAAGCTCTTCTCTCATGATCCAACATGTCCGTATCCAACACAAACGATATGAGACTGAATTGCAGGATCAGCAGTATAGCCAATATCTACCAAAAACATAACAGAAATGCAGAAGTAGAAGCTAAAACAAAATGCCTTGACATGATCACCATTTTTAAAAGGCAACGTTGCTAACTGAATGGAGTCTTGAAGATGGTGTCTGCAAGCAAACACGTTTTTCCTGCATTGGTTGTACTACTAATCATTTTACAATACAAGCTAGAACTCATATTATTATGCAAAAAGTTAGTTAAAATTTTAATGCAGAGATATAGAAATTATATTTTGACTTTTAAGAAGAGATTTAAAAAAAACCATGTGCTGACTGATGTAGTTTGCTTTATTTCAGATTATCTTTAACAGACAAAGCTTGGGTATGCACTCTTCTTCATCTTCAGGAGGTTAGCACGAGCATCCTCTAGTGTTTTAAGGATACTGAGAGTGATACTGGTATTTTAATTTCTTTTGGTCCCAAGAAGCTCATATTTCATATAAGGTGAAATACATTAAAATTACACAGCATGAATGGGGTTGTATAATTGTATGCAACCAAAATGCAGACTATATAAATGCACTGCTGGGAGTGACTTAATATCACACTGTAATTGATGAGGTGATGAATCTATAAGGATCGTTCATTTCTGAAGATGGATTCCTCTCCAACTTTAGTCACTTGAATTGCACCAGTGTTAAAAATTCACCAGTTTTATCACTACCCTCAAAAAACAGAAGGGTTATATTAAACCCAAACTTTTCATCTAAGCAATCCTGATACTGAAGTTAATGTGCTGAAATCTGAATCTGCTAAATTGAAGCTGGGCTTGGGAACTCTAATTCCTCTATGAACTGATGAGGTTCTATATCTTTTTGTTGCCAATTAGGATGGCTGGCCAAAGCCATTTAAAAAAGGAAAAAGCTGCTGTTTCTTTTCTTGCTAATGCTTCAAGCAGGAATTTTCAATCCAGTTGTTCAATGCAGCTATGAACTATTTACCTTTCCATGAACTTTTTCATTGTATTAAGTTAGGTGATAATTGATACTGATTTCTAGTCCTTTACATCTCTTTTGTTACAGAAATTTAGGATGAAAGTATCCAATTGGTCAAGTAGCTTTTAAAGAAATTACACTCTGGAAGAGTCTAAGAAAATAATCCAAAACCATGTGCTCTCTAAAGAACCACCAGTTGCCAATACATCCCTAATTCATTTGCTACTATTGTCAGGAAATTTAAAGGCAATTTTTTTAATGGCTTTAGTACAATGGAAGTCAGACACTTTGGGTCTTTTTAACAAAAGAATAATGAAAAAATACATTTGAGTTTGCCACTTCTATGATATAGCTTCATAGAATTTTGGGGGATTTATCCTCGCAACTCAGTATTTGTCACTTGCCCATTGCTTTCTCTGTGGCAGACTTTTCTATAGTGAGGGCAATAATAGTTCTTTTCCCTTTCCTCTTCCATAATTTCTGTGAAAAACACTACAACAGCAACACATTTTTGCTTTTTACCTTGGAGCCAGCGCTTGACAGCAAAGAAACAACACGAGCCTCGTCAGAGAGGAATGACAGGCAGCCGAGGTAAAGTTTCTAAGCAGGAGGTGGCAAAAAGTTTTAAGCTTATCTTGAGAATATCCACAAGATCTTACATGATTTAGTTCACAGTAACTTCATTTTATGCCATTACATTGCATTTTTCGGGATAAAAAATAGCATTTGTGAAATTAATGAGGCATACATAGTTGATGGTAGAAGCCCAGCAATAGCATGAAAGCCAGCATGAAGATGTCTACAAACTGGGTATTGGCCCAATGGGTGTGTTTTCCAGAACTTAAGCCTTTGTTCTGAAAAGTTTAAAAGTTCAATTGAACTTTTTCAGTGGGCTTAGAAAGTAGTGCCTAGTGAAAGAAACTGCTGCTAAGAAAAAAAATGAACTCACTTCCACTAGAAAAAGAAAATTATAATACCTTATCTTTACAATGGCTAAGTTTGGGTACAGGGATTATTTAAGTCACTTGGTAGAAGAGGAGACAAAGAGTGAAAAACAGGAGAAAAAAAACTGATTAGACTAGTACAATCTGTTCAACTTATAGGAAGAATAAAATATCACAGGACTACATTCAGTGTAAACAAACTATTGAAATAAATTCGTTGAACATGTTTCTTTTTTTTCTGGTGGATGCTACCACAGTAAGGACATACTGCAGAATGTTATATTACATTAATAAATCGATATCACTCATGTGAAGTAAACAAATTTAATATTTTAGGGTTTTAGTTACAATACAATGGCATGCCATTCAGAAAGCTCCAATTTTAGTAATTTTTGAATTTTCAGGGATTATATGCTCTTAAATATCCTGTGATCTGTGTATTACAATAATATTGATCTTTTTTTGGTTGCTCAGCTATGCGTGTTTTAAGAAAATCCAAAAATACCAACATTAGTATCAAATCTCTTGTGTTCTGTAGTAGTGCAAAAATCAAATACTCTCAGTAATTTAGAAGTTGAAAGCATTATAAAATGAAGGCCAAAACAAGAGAGAATTATAGGAAGTCTTTAAAGTATTGCTAATAGAATAGTTTTACATACATGATTCACATTTCCCATGACACAAATACTCAGATAAATTGTTCATTATTAAGTAAATATACATTCAATACTTTTTAAAGCAGTATTAGCCATTCAGGTGGTCACAGTGTTCTGAGACACTTTGAGTTCTGTTCTGCATTCCATTCTCAACCTTGCAAAGGGAAGATTATACAGATAGTCATTCCAGTACTGATATTAGGGTCTCTCTTGGAAAATTTAAAAACCAGTGCTTGATACACCTGTAACATACTACCGCCATTTTTCTCCATGTATCATTCTCTTAGGGCATGTAGATCTGCATGAATAACTGTAGTCAGTGCAGCATCAGGATTACATAACATGAATCCACTCCTGTTGTTCCTCACTTATTAAAAAATGTAGACTGTTATAAGGTGCACAATTAAAACCACATTTGTTTCTATGTCACTTTTATCAAGTGTTACATATGGCCGTGTCTGATATTTACTTATGTTTTTGGCTATTTGAGGTGGGTCTTATTTTGAAAACTTTTTATTTGTACCTTGTTTAAAGAATTGTAGATAATTTTTCACCCTCTTAAATGTACTGATTTAGCTGCAAAGAAATCTAAGTCTTGCCAAACTGTATTGCTGTTTCCCCAGTGTTTCTTCTGCATTTCTATAATATAATTGAGTCTAAAGGACAATGAGGCAAATAGGAAAACAGTGCAAGAAAAGAATATTTCTTTGAGAAATATTTCTTCAAGAATATTTATTTCAGAATTATTTGGGAAATTTGTTGCAAGAAACTTCTGTCTTCATTGTTGGAGTATTTGTTATGACACATTCTGATTATGGTGACAGCACTCATCATAAAGACATGCAGTCTTGCAGTATTTCTTTGGAATATACAGTGTAGACTTGAAGTACTTATGATAAGTAAATTAAATTTTCTTTCTGTGCTTTCCAAAATGTTACATCTATTCATGTTATTTTTAATAATAACTTTTTTGTTTTGCTGTATACAAGTGCACAACTTCTGTAGTGGTCTTTAATATCTGATTAAAATATTATCTCTATTTGTATTGTATAGAACTCTAAAATACAATTTTGGAGAAGCAATGTCCCTAGAGTCAATACAATCAAAAGTCCTTCCTTTTAAATTTACCAGTTTAATGTAAATCTTTAAAAAAACCCAAATAAAACCCCAGCATTCTTGCAGAGAGAATATTTTTGCAGTTTTATATATGATTCTCTCACTTAGTAAAGAATCCCTGCCCTTTGATTTATCCACTTTTGTATGGAGTCAAATAAAATTTTTGCCTTGTACTAGTATTTTAATTAAAGCAACATTCAAGATGTTCTTTATTCTCTGCAGATTTATATGAAGCTCTGAGACTCTTTCTCTTCCCTCATTCCATTATTATTGAAGGCTTAAGTTCACACATTATAATAAAAACTATGATCTGTTTAGTGGCAAGACACTTTGGAGGAATGTCACACTTGCTCTCAACATTCCACCCAGGTGAAAGGTAACAAGAAACCTGTCATTTAGGGGGAAAAAACCCAAAATGGGGCAACATCTCTTGATTGGTTTTAAGTGGCAGAAAATGATGACAAGAAGAAAGGAAATAGGACTCTAACTGGGAATAAGGGTGAGCCATTTGGGGGTTTGCAGAGAGGTAACACATGGAAGAAAAAAGGACTCATTATAAGTTGCCCTTTAATGCCAAAATGCCATGCTGCCCTTTCAGTAGCAGCTGGAGATTTACAGCTACTGTAACCTAGTTTTTGTTGTAGTAAAATGTTCAATATTCCACTGTTGGTTTATTTTCAGTAAGAATGTGTTAAAAGTGATGTTGAATCACAAGCTGCTGTTGATAAAATAGCAACTGGGAAGTGGGAGGCTAGACAATAATGACCTTTCTTTTTGTGTTGCTTCTTTTTGCTATCTTTAAAAAAACCCCAAAACAAACACAAATATAATTATTCATATTTAAAGCAATATTATCTTGTTTTGACATCCATTTCCTCTTAGTCACTTTTAAAATACATTTTTAAAGGTGGCTACATCAGAAGTTCTTCCTTTCTTCCACAACCAGAGAATTAAAAGATAAAAAGAATGAAAAGAAATTTAAATGCACTCAAAAGCTATAAAACACCTGAGGGTATACGTTATTAGAAGCCTAATGTGTTGAAAGCACTTTCTCCATTTGGTTGTCTTGCTTCATAAAGTGCCATAGAGAGCAAGTGCATTGAAGTAGTGCACAGCTTTTATTTGCCTGCAGAACAGAATGGAGTCAGAGGAAGAGGTGTGGGGTAGAAGAGAGGGATTCCAGCCATTCCAGGACAGATTTAAGAGGTTAGAGCAAATAAACCCATAGAGGCAAAACAACAAATGATCTCTAAACTGCAGAGGAAATGAGCCCCAAATTGCCATTGGACTTGCCATTTCTCTGCTAACAAAAGGTATTCTGAAACTCTGTGACAAGTTCTTTATCTCCAAAAATTACCTAGGGTAGTTAAGTGGCGAACACCTGTGGGGGAAGTCTGAGATGTCTGAAGCTGCTCGCCTGTGTGGGCACCAACAGGATTGCAAGGTTCTGTTGGTTCTTCTCACCAGTTTGTTTATTTCAGAGAATGAGATAATTACATCCAAAACTTGTTTCAGGCTGTCATTGAGGTCATGAAGTCAGGCTTGAAAAACTGAGAATGAAGCACCTTGTTTCATTCTCATTTCCCCGTGCATGGTACTCTCTGACTTACTGTGCTGAAAAACTATTAATTTCCTTTGAGAATTAGTACCTTTTTGAACAGTTTATAACGAGTGTATGAAGATTTCTGCTTTTCTCCTTTTTTTTCTAATTGTTTACAAATTTTTTTGACAATTTTGCATTTGCCTAATGATACCAATCAAGAACTCTAGTACAGGGAATCAAAGGAAATTTTTCTTTACTGCATTTATGAAATCACTTGATAAAAGTTTTGCCTATAAAAATTGTATGAAACAACTCTTTGTTGCTCCATGTCTTTCTGAAATAAAGCCTGCAATCCTTTACTATATAAAATAATGTCTCAGAAGCCTGCAATCCTTTACTATATAAAACAATGTCTCAGAATTAATCACATATATTTGATAAATATTAAAATGAATATATATTTTAATATTTGATGCATGTAATCATGTAATTCTTATTCCCCAATTTTGCTTTTTTTATGAGCCAATTACCAGTTATGTTTGGGTAGTTTGTCAAGTTGTACTCTATGTGCTGAAGAGTACATAACAGGATCCTAAATTCTTTTATATGAGACCTCCCGTGATAGGAAAGACAGTTACTAATTTTTAGACACACAGAATGAAGAAATCTTAAAATATTGCTGGAAAGAAGGCAACCAGGCAGTTAAAGAATGCCTGTCCATCTCACCTGTGACTACTTAATAGTTCAGTATCATAAAATACAACATAAAATGCAACTGGGGGATAATTTGATTTGTGTTTATCCTTACACTTGCTTTCAGCTGTATTAGCAGAAAGGTGATGGAAGGTCAATGCTGATACACAATTCAGCTTATCCACATTATAATTCCAGTTGTATTCATAAGGCTACTTCTTAAAAGTCAGAAGAAAAACCTTATTTATAATTCTAATTACTAATAGATATTCTACTTCTCTTCCAGTGTGATGCATTGAAATCTCACAAACGGTAAAAAGTGTCCTTTTAGCCCACTGTTCCCATTGTACACTGACCATTCAAATAATAGATCACATTGTTCAGAGGTAGGTTTAAAGATGTGCAACAAATCTATGTAGATGTGATGCATTTGCATTTTTCATTAGTTTCCTGCTTGTACAGATGACAAATCTTGATAAAAAACCAAAGTAAAATAGTACATGTCCAAATTCCAAAATGTTTATTAGTCTGTTGGTGAACAAACACACGAGTTTATGGCTGTTTACTCCAGGGAAAAATCTGTTACCTGCCTAGCAGAAAATATTGTTTTCACCGTGTTTATTTCCTAAAGCAATTTTGTAAAGTAATAAAAAGGATGAAAAACTTCCTGCGGTGTGTCAACATGCTGGCGCTTCTCACATAATTCAGTCGATTTAACATTGTTAAAGGAGTTTCTTCTTCTCTGGTATCTGATTGCCAAGGAACTAGACTTCTCTTTTTATAACTGCTTTCTACTGTAGCTGAATTAAGGAATGTGACAGAAATGGTAGCTGTTTGTCCCTAAAAAGCAAGATCCTCTCCACCCAATCTCCCAGTATAATGAAGGGATATTTAAAAAATGTCTTTAAGAGTTGAGGGAAGTGAACTCATCCTCCTAACATAGGCAGTTACTTCTATCCCATTAACTATATAAAGACTGAAGATATCTCCAGAGGGTGATTCCATCTCCTTGAATTAAATACTTACCTCTCCCATGTCTAACAGGAAATGGCAAGAGGGTCCTTTAGCATAATAGCCCACAGGTTGGTAGAGTCACCCTGACATGAGAGACAGGAGCTCTCTGTGCTACTTTGTGCCTGCAGCCTGATGCCATCTGCCTCACTGCTGGCCAAAGGATCTCCAGGGACAGCACAGGGCTCCTTCCAGAGGCTCTTCTCTCTGCTCTCCATAGAGCCACATGAAAAATTCTGTTGACAGGGGGGCTCATCTATGCTGGCTGGTGGGACTCAACCAGTAGGAATATTAAGTGAAGCAGATAAACACTTATCTCCTGCAGCCTGAGTACTGTAGCTCCCATATCCTGGATGGCTGCTCTGGTATTACCTGCTATGACCAAATGGGACACTTTACTCCCTATGCTACAGGGTAGATTTTATTTTTGCAGATTTTTAACTCAACATAGTTCTCTGGTTTTATAAACAGTGCAGTCCCACGAACAGCTCTTTTAGCACAACTGAAAGGCTGGGTACATAGTGTATATATAAGCAGGATGAGAAAAGTCCACATAAATTTCTGCAGCCAAGTTTTCCATGAAAGAGCAAGATCAGCAAAAATAGGATGATGTAGATGTCTTTAACTTAGCAGCTGGGGATTTTCTGTATTTGTGAATGTTGTACTCCGATAAGCCTTCTTTACCCCTTTCCCTTCTTCTGTCGTCGTTTGCAATTCCCTGAAGTTCTAAGAACTAATGAGAATGTCTCTCAGGTTTTGAGAAGAAGTTAAAATCCATACTTCTTGAGATTCTCTCACCTCAGGAAGTGTTCCACACCATTTTGGAGTGTTTAGACTGCTTAACTTGTGGCATAATTTGTGTGAAAAAATCAGCTTCGGGGAAGTCAGATTGATGCAAAATGTTTTGGTCTGCATGAGCAATGGACTCATTCATTGCTGAAAATAAAAGGGTGTAAATAAAACTATTTGTTGCTTTTCTTTTCCTCTTTGCATTCCCATTTATTGTAGCTGCTGTTTTCCCTTCCCAGGTGCAGATGTACCTGGGGAAAATTATAGCCTTTTCATAGCATTCATTTTGCATAGAGAAGATAGAAGTTTTACTGGGTGATTCTAAATATATATTTGTTTAATATTTCTTCACTCAAATACCAGCCTACAGCAGCCATGTAGATTTAGAAGAACTCCTAGCATCCATTGCTCTGCTTTACTATTTTGTTCAGAAGGGAAAAAATGTTTCTCTTCTCATGTATGCATTATGAAAAATATAAACTGAGGGTTCCCATTCATGGAGGAGGAGGGAGGTAATCAAAACATTGTGCAAGCAAAATGGTTGAATAACCTAAACTCTCTCTAGAAAGTAAAAAAAAAGAACATAAAGTTTAATCCTCAAAACCTTTAGGAAGGTGCATTTTATGAGTTAATGTCCACAGAATTGTGACTATACTTTTAATGAGGACCATTCACAAAGAAATGTTCTGCCCAAGAGACAAAGAGACCTGACATTCAGATATCTGTTCTACTGTTTCAGATCGCATTTAATGTATTAATGCTATTAGTGACTTCAATGAAGTGTTCTGAGGTGTTGAAATGAGTTTTCCTGAGATATTCCAGATATCTGCAAAGAAGGTCATGAAGTTTTTTATTACAAGAGGAATCATGGAAATGCAACTGCAAATATGAAACAAATCATCTATGAAACAAATCAAATATGAAACAAATCAAATATGAAACAAACAAATATGAAGGGCATTTGCTTTATAATTATTAAATTGAATACAAGTGACTAATGACTACATTGATGTTTGGGCTTTCACCTGTACATATTTTTATGTGATGAAGATGTTACAGGGAGTGAATATATTATTTTTCCAATTATTTTTTTCTATGCCAGGAAAAAAAAAACAAAACACAAGAGGCTTCTCAAGCTTATATTTAAATAGTATGTGCATTCCATTTAATTGTTTTTCTCATTTTGTAACTGTAGCAATATTAATTTTAAAGGGTTTTCTTTTTTTACATCATAAATAGAGTGTTTCACAAGAACAAATATGTCCTTAGACTGACATAACCCCTATAGAGTTGTGAAGCTAACCTTTTTTTCCTGTTACTCTTTAAATAATTGATAAATCACAGTGTGTATTCATGTTTGATATCAGAATTATTTCCTTTTGCACCAGATTAACATAAATGTATCTTTTTATTGCTGTGTAAACATAAACTATACTTTAAAATATTATAGCAAGCCAAATCCTAGGAGGCTGTTGACAAGCTGTTTTAAACAGATTATTTTTTAAGTTATGTGCTTAACGAGATAGTCAGTATACCTCTCCAAACTATTTAGCAATGTATGTCTCCACCTCAATTAAGCTAACTACTCTTGCTGCAGCAGTATGGCTATTAGCTCATTCATTTACCAAACAGTAACCATAAACAGCATTTTCATCTCAAAAATATAATAAGCAGCAATCAGGAAAACAGAGTATGCAATTTGAATTAAAGGAAGAGTATTCCCTGTTGTTCAAATAGCAACTAGAACTCTAGAACACGGCTGTACCAGTAAAATAATTTTTAATTTACATAGCTGAATAGATTGCATGCCAAACCCAGCTTAAAGCAATTACAGCTATCTGACCTCTCTTTAGTCTTCTGATCCAAAACCCACTTCCCTTTACTTTTGTAAGGTCATAGACCAAACCAAAATAAATCACATCCTATTTGTTTTATGCCTACATTTTTTTAAAAAAGCATAGAAACAAACTCATGGAAACTTCCTACTTACTCCTGATAATAATACCACTCGGTCTTTACAGTGGGGTGACTTAGGAGGCAGTTTGCATCTTGACCAGATCATCAGCAAATAAAAAAGGAACCATCTTGCCTCATTCCTTGTCTGTGCAGCTTCACTGGCCATGTTGGGTTTATGTTGTGAAACTACAACTCTGATGCATGCTTTTTTTCCTTTTAGATTTGAATAGACAACCTTTAGCTCTAGAAAGATTACCCTTTCAGCATAAAAAAGTTCATATTAATAAAGGGATTATTTTCAATAGTGCCAATCTTTTTATCAGTCTCTTATCAGCTTCTTATGAGCTCTTTGTATTCTTTGTCTCTGTGTTTTACTCCTTTTATTTCATTCATATTTCCTGTAGAGCACAAGGGAGTCCACCAATACAGTGTTACCAGTGCTAAATAACTTCTTTTACATTTTCACATATGAATAGACAGCCGTATTTTCTGTAAGATGCATACTGTACTTATCCACTGGAAAGAAAAGGAAGTGTCATGGCTAAGATTAACTCTTTAGTGTCCCAAAACAGAGGAAATAAGTAGCACAGTAGAATTTGTAACTAAGAGTGGGTTTGGGAAATATCCCTTGTCTATGTAGAACCAGAAACATGATAGGACAACATGAGATCTCCTCAGCTGGCAAGCAGCAAGAGTGCAAATAGTTTTGATATATACCATTAATAACAGAGAGGAGAAGAAAAGGGTTGGTTGACTCCATTTTGAAAAGAAAATTATTGGCAGACAGTGACAAGAAAGGAAGATATTGAATGTTCTTTTTATCAGAGTTTATTCAAAAGGTCAGTTGTAAACAGATGATTGTTGTCATTGATAAGTATGATGCAATCTTGAATAAAGTCAGATCATCTCAGAAACCTTAGGTATACATTAGTGAAAAGCATTTTAGATATATGAATTCTAAGTACATCCTCATTACATTACTTAAAGCCTTCGGGAGACTGAGCCTCTGTTCTAAATCCATTTGCTAAGTACAGGAAGTTTCTAGATGAATAAATAGCAGTAAAGTAGAAGTTATAAATTTTGTGTGGCACAGAACAACCAGTACATATGGTTTCAGAGTAAAAACTCTCTTCATATAGCTTTATTTCATTACTGGTTTTTTTTTCAGTTGTGACCAGCTCGAAACTAAATCTTTTGCAAATTGTGATGTGTGTGTTAACATCCACCTAATTACTGCTAGGAACAGTTGGTACTCATGCTGAAAGAGTAATTCTGTATTTGATGGAATTGCTGCTTTCATATATCTTTGGGATTCTCTTCTTTGGCTTTGAGCATATGCTCTCACAGCAGTCAATGCTTTATGAATAGGCATGATACTAATCAGATATTCAGTTGCTTTGTTCAGTTCTAATTTCTTAAAATTACACACCATTTTTATATATATTACTATTTTAAGTTTTTTATTATAATGTTAAATTTATGCAGTTAATTCTCTCATTGTGACAATATATAATAATGTAACTTCATACAATTTTACTTATTACACAGCATCTGTTTTTGTTAGAGCTTGACATAAGCATTTCATTGTAAATTACAGCTTTTATGTTCTACTTATGCCCATTATACCTTTGTTGAATCATTTGTTTCCTGATTTTTCTTTTAACTATAGTGCTGGAGTAATTTTCTCAGTAAGTGTGCACGTGCCCTTTTCTTTCAGGAAAGATAATGTCCATAATAGACAACTAGAACTTCACTAAAGTAATAAGAGAAGACATTGTGGGGAAAAAAAAAAAAAAAGATTCCTGTAATTTAAGTGTCATGAGGACAATTCTTCCTCTGATATTGCTTTTAATGTTGAAACTTAGAGAAATATACACATCTTGGTATCTTGAAAATGTGGGATAGTATTACTTGTATTTATTAGCTTATGGCATTATAGAATCTTAGAATATCAGGTTCAAAGGGGACATCGAGGATTGTCTGATCCAGTCTTTCTTGGCAAAGGCACAGTCTAGCCAAATGCCCAAAACCCCATTCAGGTGAATCTTTAAAGTATCCAAAGCTGGGGAATCCACTGCTTCCCTGGGGAGGTTATTCCAGTGGCTGATGGTTCTCATCAAAAATTTTCCTCTTGTGTTTCATCAGAATCTCCTGGAGGGTATCTTGTACTTACTACCCCTGTGTTTTCCCTGTGACTCCTCGTAAAAAGGGAGTCTCCATCTTTGCAATCACCTTTTAAATACTGGAACATGGTAATAAGGTCTCCCCTAACCCCTTTATTTTCAAGGCTGAACAATCCCAGTTCTTTCAGCCTTTCCTAATATGGCAGGCTTCCCAGTCTTTTGATTGTCTTTGTGGCCCTTCTGTGGACCCGCTCTAAATCATGTTTGAACTACAAGAACTACTGATAGAGCAAAAATCTATACTTTTGACTAAACAATCTCCTTTACTGCTGAAATGTAATTAGAGAGGGAGTTGCTGTTCTGAAATCTGTCCAAAAGGCACACTGAAGTAAAAGTCATCTATAAATTTGCTTGTAACATCCTTAGTGCCTGTCTTCGCCATTCTTAATGCCAATAAATTGGAAGTTTATAAGAGGTTCAAGAAATTCCCTTTGATCTTAACTATTATACCTCTTCCTATTTAAGGATTAAAAGATTGTATCCAAAGCAAGAAAAATATGTCATCTATTACTAGTGTCAGTTTAACAATATTGTTAAAATTTAACGGTCCTTTAACACACTTCTCAAAGAAGAATGGAAAAAAAAAAAAGTCTGAGATGAAAATTAATTCATTTGTGCAAAAATCTTTACCCTACTCTTTTTTCTCCCTTGAGAAAATCTTCAGGCCTACCTTTCATCCATGGTCCCACTGACACACAGCTCTTTACACTTGCATTTGACCATATTGATCAGTATTTGAGCATTTCTTTTCAGAAATACCAAAAGATACTTGAGAAAACCCATATTTACAGAGATTTTTGCATGCTATTTTTTAATGAATTCTTAGTTATGAGGTGAAATTGGAGATCAATAGAGAGCACTGTTTTCCTTAGAAGGGAATGAAATTCAAGTCTTTTTAAGCTAATGGCTCAGCAGCTTGTTAAGAGAAATAAGGTTAAGGAGAGTCCAATCTTTCCTCTTTATGGCAATCTGGAAGCTTTATTGCAAAAGAGTTTCTCATTAAAAGTCAGCTCAGGGTATAACTGAATACAGTGCTAGGGTGAGTCTGTGATTAATCTGAATACAGAGTAGAGTGATATAAGGAGGAGGGGCAGGGTATATTTTATGAAATATGAGGACATGACTTTTAACTATACAAGCACTACAAAATAATTTTGTAGTGTTTCAAGTGAAATTTAAAATGATCAGTTATACAGATGAAAAGGGAGCTTCCAGCAAAAACAGGTACTGAAAAACTCAGGTGTTTATAACGATCTTACGTATGAAATTTCTTTTTCTTTTGTAATATAAAATTTAGCAATTGTGTTGATACCAAGTTTATTATCATGTCAACCTAATTCTCAACACCTGTTTCATCTTATGTCAAGCAAATTATCTAAGTAATGTAATAACAAGTGCTTTTTTTAGCTTACAAGAAGTTTATCTGGTCCTGTCATAAATATTGCTGTTATTCCTGAGAGCTTCAAGAGAATAGAATTGTGTAATTCTTTTAGACAGAAGAAGTGAAATGTGACATAACACAACAAAGACAAGATGTTTCTATAATTTTATTTTTAATCCACTCAAACTAAAGTAAATGAATGGGTTGATTAAGGAGGGATGGAAGATATAATACCTGTAAAGACTAAAGAAAACCTCTTTAGCTTTGTTGCCTCAGGTAAAGGCATACTGGCAACTGGCCAATTTAATGAATTTTGACATCAGGAATTCAGTTAGACTGGAGTGCTGTGGTGTAAGTTAAATGTATTTTAAAAATCACTAGTTACATTTCTATTAGGTTCTGTCAAGGCAGTTAATTGTCTTTTATATACAATTGTATATTATGTGATGGTATAAAATTCCTCCTTTCTTCTTTTCTTTTACTACCCCTTTTGTCATATTAAATGCTGGAATATGAACTGCAAATGTTATTATCTGTACAAAATTGAGGAATCCTGAAACAATGCAAACTTGAAAAACTGTTAATTCTTCATGAGCAAGATCAGTAGATTGTCTACGGACTGAGGGCAGAGGAACAAAATATATTTTGTTGCAGTCTTCAACAAACTGCTTTACTCTATTTCATTCCAGTCAGAATGAAAAGACCAGGTTGGAAAGAGGGACCTAAAAGGAAAGGAGCCATTTGACTTGGTAAAGAAGTGGCTCAAAAGCTGTGGATAGGACTTTTAGGGGTAAGGAATAAAAGGAGAGTAATGACCTTCAGCAAACAACATATACAGAGCAAACCTCTGATGAAAATGTCAGTTGGGTTGTGATGTATTTTTCTTCCAATACTTGCTAACAGTTCAGTTGGAAACTTTAGGTGGGGACCAAAAGTATAGATGTCTAAATCCAAATCTTAAACTGAATTTGTAGGAGTTATGGTTTGCAGTTCCCTTCCCAAAGAAGGCTGAGGAAGATGCCTCAGCTGTAACGTATGTGCTGGTGAAATCTCTTAAGAAGTAGTTAAAGAAATTGCAAAGGAAAGCTGACAGAGAGGGTGAAATCTGCAGTGGGGGTGTGGAGAAGGTGATTGGTAACAAGCCATGAAGATCTACTATAGCACCTACTGTGACTGAGGAAAACCAAGCTAACAAGATATTTCAACTCACAGATTTTCTTCATAGGGAAATGATCCCTCCTCAGGCAGTTATGCATTAAAATGCTGCCCACAGGAGCTGAAGTTTCAAGCCTAATGACAAAGTGGATTAAAAATAAAATGGAAGCCTGGCAGGCTGGAAAAGCTGTGAGATTAAGGATCATTCTTCCCGTGAGGAAATGATGTATAGGTTGGTCATGAGTGACTCACCCCTGTGTGTGATGAAAACCTTGGTCTAGTGTCTGGACCTGATATTGTGGGAAGTCTTCTGTCTACCAGGAGCTTAAATCTGAGGCATGTTGCCAAAGCCATCTAGTCAAATGACAGCTACCTGGGACTGCTCATTCATGCAGGCATGACTCATTTCTGTGTCACTCTAGGCAGATAAAAAGTGGCTGCAAGACTCTCGGAGGAAGGCTGAGAGGATCAGAGCTGTTGTAATGTGCTAGTCAGTTCTCCTGGTCATTCAGGAAAAATGTGTGTCATTCAGTGCTCATATGCAAAAGTAGCCTACCAAAATAGGCTCTGGCTTCTTTGACAATTGCATGAACTTGCAAGAAAATACAGGGTGAAATGGAACTGAAGAAAAGAATAATGTTTCAACTTAAGAAAAACTACACAAAGGGCAAGCAGTTTGTTCTTTGGTTCTGTGATGGATTACATGAGAAGCAACGGTATTAAACTGCAACTGGAAGGAGTCTCTGGTTCAATATCAGGAGAACTTCCAATGCTAAGTAGAGGTGTGTTTGCTAATAGATTGACTTATGAGGCATTAAAAGACTTATCATGGCAGGACTGTACAAATGGGTTCGACAAACAGCTTTAATTGATTGAGTTGCTTTTCAGACTCTGTTGCTGTTCTTCTATATTATCATAGAACGAACAAATTCATATCAGTGCTTGCAGCCTGCATTCAGAAATACTAGGATAAGATAAACTGTGGATACTACTGAAGTTTGTCCCCTGTCATTCTGTGAAAAATTTTGAAATTAAGTACTATATAGTGGGTATTATATTGTCTAAATATTAAGTTATAATGAAATGGTAAGGGAAAAGTAAAATTGAAGTTGGGCTTATCTATAGTATTTAATTGCCTTGAAAAATCAAGAGGTAATGAAATCTGGTATTTTACACCAGGAGAGACATATAGATCAATTTTTAATAGTTTAATTTAGCAGTTTAAGTCTGGTTTCTGCTGGAAAAAATGGCATGGCTTCCTTGCTCTGTAGTAATAATTAACACCAGCTTTTTTACCTCTTAGTGTGATTGATACTGCAGTAATCATACTCCAGTGAGCAACTACTATTATGATATAAGCCACAATTACCCAGTTGCATTTCATTATCTGAAGCAATGATTCTGGTGTCTCCTTCTGGGTCAGGTTTTTTCATATCTTTTCAATTCTTCTTGTTCACAGTCCTTCAAATATATCTTCAGTACAGAGACACATGTCTCTCACTTTCAGATGGGACCATAATAGCTTCTTCAGCCCCTGGATTTAATTTGTTTTCAGTGTCTCTAATAATATGCATGTTGCTGTTGATCTTTTATTTATGGATATTCACTGTTATAAAACTGTTTGTAACACATGTATCTTCTTTAAAGAGGCACAATGGAAATATTGTCATTAAGGTGGCATCCAGTTTTAGGAATGGCTGTTAAATATTGCAGGATTAAGTGACACCATTCATCTGTCAAGTGAAACTAGAAGCACAACACTTAAAAAAATAATTAATTGGAGTAAAATTAATTTCAGTCCTATTGGAACATCACAGATGTTTGAAGAGTAGGTTTTGTGGTTTTGTCCTTAGGGCTCTCACTATGCTTCTGTGTAATAGGCACAAATCTGGTATTTGTTTCTGATATCCATCCATTTCTTCTGTGCTTGTGCTGTTCAATGTATCACTGAATCCCTTTAAGTGAGAAAGAAAAAGGCTTAATAATATGCAGGTTTGTGATCACATTTCAGATGGCACTTTTATGTGTCCTAAATTAATAATAACTCTCAATATACAAATATTTTCTTTCAAAAGTTTTAACACCTCTCTGTTTTTGGAGGTGCACTCCTGACTTTTACTAGCTATATTTTGTTCTTCCCAAAAGTATTTATCAAATACCTGCATTTATTGGAACGCACCAAAACATGGAAGCTCTCTGCTTATTTTGTAAAACTGGCTAATAAAGGCAGTCAGTAGGATTTAAAAGGAAGCTTGTAGAGTTCTGCTTTCCAGATGTGACCTCAAGATTATCTCAGGCCTCTCTTGCTCTGCTCCTATATAGGATTAAAATGGAACACTTTAGCTTCCATATGGATTAAGATGATTCATGAGAACTGTTTAACTGTACCAGAATAAAGAACCATCTAGTCCTGTGTCTGGTGATAACAAAAGAATAGGTCTATTTCCTTATGTCTTTCCAGCCATCTGCTACTTTAGGACTTCTTTAGACAGCTGATTAGGGACTTCCTAAATAATGTCTGCTGTGTCCTCATTGTCTATAAACTTTACAAATATTTGATCACTTTTTAAATTTTTTTGCTAGCAAGACAGATTTTATAACATTGATTATATAAGCTGAAACATATCATCTTGGTTCTCACTTTTGTTCTCATCTAGGAACCATAGTGAGGATGACTCAGCCTGCAGGTATCTATAGGAACAGACTGGAAAGCAGAGGTCATGCTTGTGCTCATGCATTATTCAGTGTTGAATCAAGCCTCTCCTCTGTGTAACTGTTCCTACATTCTGGAGTTTTTCCCTTTCTTCCTTCAAGGAGGTTGATGCTGAGCTCCTTCAGGCTGAGTGTGTTTGCAATCCACTGGGTCTTGACAAAAATCCAACTAGGACATGAAAATGCTAGGAATGATGGAAGTAATCCCAATCTTTTATCCTTTGAACCATTCAGCTGGTTAAATATGATCAATACACAACAGAGAATGGTGCCATCACTGGTAGGTCAAGAGGCAGATGTGAATTAAATACTTCCTATGCTCCCATATTTTCCAGAACATATTGGCTGATCATTTTGCATAACTTAGCTTATACAGATTTTTAGTGTGAATTCTAAAATCTACTGCAGCTTGCAAAACCAGCACCAAGAATTGTTATATTTGTTCTATAGGCAATTATATATATTTGAATGCATTCACCAATATATGATGTGTTTTGTGGGGGTTGTTGCATGCGTCTTTCAAATCTTCTCTGATTCTTTCAATGCAGATAAACTCTTGGACAACAAAATTTCACAATCTTACCACAATTTACCTATCCCATTGAGTAAATAAAAACCTAGCAAGGACAGAAAGAAAGACTAGCTTGTAATTTGAAGTGTTATGTACTCTTTCTTATTAATTATCATAGGATTATCACAGCATGGACTCATGTTTTCTTCCAAATTTTAATGATCTGGCTTCCTCTTTGAAATCACTTAACATCCCAATGGTACAAACTGTATTGTTGCTTGTCTTCATCTCTGTGCATGAGATGAAGAACTGTGTCACCTTGGGTTTTTGAGATTTCTAGAAGGCCTTCTGATATTGACATTCTTTGTGAAGAACTTTCTCACACACTTTTCTGAAAACAACTTATTGTTTACATTCTTTATGGAGGAGGACACTGGTGATAGACTGTTGGCTAAACCAGTGTCTGTGGAGAGGTGGCACTGTCACCCTCCAATCCACTGTCACCTTTGTAAAACTATAAATGATAGAGTCAGAAAATAAACACCCTCTTTTTCTTCTCACCTAGAGAGCGGTGTGTACGTGTGTTCTTTCGTGTCCTACAGTGACAGAACTGTGTAATGAATTTACATTCTTCTCAAGCTATTCTATTTTAATAACCTGTTAATGAATGTGAATCAGCAGTTGTGTGATGCAAACAATTGATAGAGAAAGTTACAGAGTCTAAATTGTTTGGGGAAATCCATAAAAACAGCTAGCGTAAATTAAAGTAATAAAAGGTTCTTTTAAATTGGAAAATGACTGTGACCTGCAAAATTATATGATATCTACACACTGAAAGAAAATGAGAGATCAAATCATATGTGAAAGTGTGGGGAGTATCTTATTTACTTCCTAAGTCAGCAAAAGGCTGAGCAGACACTGGTGCCCGCTTGTTTCATATGTTGCTGTAGCTGTTCCCCTAGGTACTCCAGTGGAATGGTCTGTCAGGATCTCTGTCCTAACAACACCTACTCTGTTATTCTTTCTTCTAGAGGACTGAATCTTACTTGTCTATTTATCATCTTTCCCATTATCCCTTTAGAACTTTGAGTCTAATTTATAGTAGACTTTATCATGAAATAGGATAGAAGCAAGTGTGGTATACATACAGTTTTCAAACATCTGATTGCTTCTATTTAAATTTTTAAGGATTGGAGAAACCTGGAATCTCTTGATCTTACTTCTTTTAAGAGTACTTGATACTTATTGAAAGATACATTTCTTTGTCATCTCATGGGGATCCTGTGATTAAATTGGAATAACAAATTTCATTAATATAAATAGGTAAGAAAGGGAAAAAAAGCCCTAATAAATAGTAGTTTTCAAATTACACTTTAAAATCCCCAAACTGAAAATAAATATTGCTGTGCTATTGGCCCCTAGAAGGTCTGAAATGGTATCTCTCAGAGTGAACAATTCAGTTCAGTTTTAACTGAATGTGAAAATTTAAAACCCAGCTTTTATGAGCTTATTCATCTGCATTTCAGCAGAGGGCAACAATAATAGGCTACAATTCATGGGTAAAGATAATAATATGGAACAGTGTTCTTCTGCATTACTGCTTCTCTGGCAAGAAGACTTTTAAATAAGAAAAACTAAAAAGCCCCAAACATTTGTAATCATTGGGCACACCTGAAGCCAAGGCCTGCTCATTTGTGTTCCTGCTGAGAAGTGTTGTGTTCCATGTTCTTGTTTGTTTCCTCTGCAGAGCAGGCACAGCCATCACTGTGAAAATATCCATCTGTGTTTGCAATATCTAGTGCACAAAAATGACTGAATTTGGCCATGGGACATTTTTCATTACGTTCTACTTCATATCATCTCCCTGCCCAGTATTCTTCATGTCTGTGATGTCCAAACATACTGTGAGATGAATTTTTGGAGCATATCTAGTAAAATGTATTTGTACCATATGGTACCATTGTACCATAACAATCAGTTATATTTGGAACAAATCTTTGATAGCTTTCACTAAAATATGTTCTTCCCATCCCTGAAAGTTTTCAAAGCCAGAGCTCTGGGTAGAGCTCTGAACAACCTGGTCTAGTGAAAGGTGTCCCTGACCATGGTAGGGGGTTGGAACTAGAAGATCTTTAATGTTCCTTCCAATCTAAACCAATCTATGTTTCTATGCCACCATTATTGGTCTTGTATTATCACCTCTTATCTCTTTCCTTGTCAGATGCAAGATACTGCAGAGACCTTATTTGTCCTTCCTCCTTCTTCCTCTTTCCACCTTGAATTGATCATCAGTTCCCAAATTACTTTCTCTATAGTGTTCTTAGATTTCTTTTTTCCTAATTTACATTCATGGCAATTGAATCAGAATAGAATATCATCCCTCTGCACCTGGGTTTTTGTGCTTGAAGCAGAAGCAGGTAGTTCTTGCTAACTTCAAATTAGCCTACATTGTCTTTGCCTCTCAGACAAGAGTTCGTTTCCTAGCTTCTTCTTTTGTCTCCTTTTGTGCCATTCCTGATTTTTAATTGCTCTTACAAACACATCTTTCTAAAGAATATTCTCATAATGCCTCTGTTTTTTTAGTATATTATCTGCTGGTGTGTTTTATTTAGAAATATTACATTCATGTATATTTGCAGTGTATTGTACTGGTGAAAACAAATTTTATTTAATTGCATCAGTTACATGGTTCTGTGTGCTATGATTGTGCTTAATAACACATAGTATTACAAGGAGTTCAGTAAAGTTATGGAAGACTGAAGCAACATTTCTCTTTTAGATAACCAGTAAAGTAATTTTTTAATTATTATTATTATTATTCATTTCTGGAAAATGTTTACTTTTAAGTTTTAATTAGCAAATAATTTAGGTCTGGAAATTAAATTTTTCTCAATATACATTGTAACACGCTGGGAAGAACAGATGCGTGCCGCCTAATTGTTGAACTTTTTTACTCTGTAATGTTCGATATTGATGCACATGAATGATAAACATTTAGGTGTTCCTAAAACTAGTCATACTTAACAATTATTAGTTTCAGGTAGATTTGAACAATTTTTAATGCAGTTTTGAAGTTTCTGTAAAAGAATTAAAAATAATGCATTTCAAGAAATCACCTTCTTACCTGAAAGAAAAACATATTAATCAAAATAACAGCAGTTAAAACAACCCCATAACGTAGGTGCTTAGATTGTATTTTAGAAAATGAGCTGGAAATTTTTGAATGAGAAAATGATGTTTCAAGTATCTATTTGCATTTCAGAAGAACATTGACAGCACACAATGCCCCTAATTTGCTTTGTTAAAAAAAATGCAATCTCTGTGTTTGAAGTAAAAAAACCCACTCCTAAATTATTTGATATATAACTGTAACTTGCCACTAAGTAAATATTTTCAGTATTTTGTTTAGAAAAGTGAAATTTTTTTTCTTAACATTGTACTTTCAGAACTTAAATTTTTCAGGCTAATAGCTGTAGTCCTTGCTTAGATTAAAATACATGGTTTTCCCAAGGACTTTAATAGTTTCTACTAACACAAACAAGAATTTATCATGCTGGAGTAATTAATGTTTGATTTAGGGATAAATCCCAGAAGTCTTCAAGTATTTTTTAGGTCAAAAAAATGTGGGTTTTATCTGCTTTTTATTAAAAAAAAAATCATATTAGATAGTTGGTATCTTGTATGGATTAATTTTATGCTATTTCTTTGTCCTTTGAATGTCCTTGTTCCTCTAATGCTTCCCCTTAACTGGCATTGAAGAAAGAAGGAAGGGTAAAAATGATCTTCTGACACTTTTGATGGAGGATACATTTGAAAACCAACTGAAATTGCTTGTCAGTGTGTTCTTGGCAGTGGGAATTATCCTTTGATAGCAAAATTGTGGGATGTCAGTGACACTTGCTCAGTATTTGCATGAGGAATTCAAAAAACTTGCCACTGCAGCCTAGTTCTGAAGTCTGCAAAACACATTGCCACTCACATCTCTGCATGTAGTTGTTAAGGAACAATAATGTAAACACTGGAGGAAATTCAGTGGTGATTCTTCTTTTCTTCTAAAAAGATGTTGTAGGTTGGTCAAAGCAGTTGAATGTTGTACTGTGGTTTTGGGGCTTTCCAGATCATTCAGTTGCATTCCATATAGAGACCTAGTTGACAATATCTTTAATTTATATATGTTTTTTGTTCTAGGCATTAGGTATCTGTCCTGAATGCATGTGTTAGATTTACTTGGTTGTCAAAGGATTTCAGAGCTTATGCTTAAAAAAACAACATTTTTCTTCTAGTAATGGTAGGAATGGGTATGTTCTACACATAATTCTCTTTGTATTGGACACTTGTGTCAGAAAGCTGGCAATGTTTGTTCAGATGGAGTCCATGAACTGCAGGGCTAAACAGAGGCTTGTCCTGAATTAGGTGTCTCAGCCTGGTTTTCTCTTCACTTTTCACCTAAGGATATTGTTGAATGTTTTAAGAAAAAATTACTTGAACAATTATCAGAACTGATTTTGCATACTTGATTTTGCACCCAGGATAAAAGGGTAGAGTAAGTGATATTTCCAAAACTGTTCCAACCCAAGTCTTTATCATTCTTTAAGGAGAGGAACTTGCTTAGCATTTGATGACTTTGGTGGATGGCTGTAAGTTGCTCTGAAATAATTTTATTTAGAGTTAATTATTTTAGTTTATTTTATATCTTCTAATAAGAAAATAAAAATACATACTGCTTCAGAATTTGGAAATAATTTAGTGTGTATGCACCTCTCCTGGATTCTAAACAGCAGAACGAACCACAGTGACCACAGAAATATCCCATTGTTCAAATGAACTTGCCAAAGGTTTCAGTTCCTTTACTGCAGGAGATTTTTTTTTTTTTTTGCAACCATAATTTGAAAGGGAGAATTTAAAAATGTGTCTAAAAACCAGGGGTTTTTGTTTTGTTTTGTTTTTCTTCCTAGTGATTGAGTATTAATCTATTTCTTTATTCACTTTTATAGATTAAAAAAATCAACAGGAATTTTCCCGTAAACCAGCAGGTAAGAAAAAGAACATTTGGGCTTTTTAAATTTATAATTCTAATTTTCACTTGAACTGTCTTTAATTGTGCAGTAGCTGTTCATTATTCTACCTGAAGAATTCTCAGTAGATTTTCTTTAGAGAGTGCCTTGGTGTTTTTACTTTCTCAGCTCAAAGGGAAAAAGGGAATTGGAGTGTTTGATCATAGTAAGAACATATCTACATATCTAATCTTTTCAAATTTACGTAATTGATGCAGGTATATATACTTTTCTTCAGATTATGTGTTATGAATTTTACTATAAAAGGGGAATGTTATCATTATCTTTTACAGAATTAACCAGAATAAATCATTGTTCCAAAATTCTGAAAATGTATGGTTTTGGGGTTTTTTTGCCTATTGACAAATGCAGGCATAAAAAATTATTATCTGAAGAACTATTAAACAAAATATGAATAAAAATAAGCAAGGTAAAACTCAGTACACTGTACAGTTAAGTATGTATATGTTAGTGTCATGGGTTGACCCTGGCATAGTGCCAGCGCCCCCATGAAAGTTGGATTTCCAAAATGGTTACCGTGAGATGTGACCCAGGAACAGAACAAAACAGGCTCCAACTTGGGAATGGAGGAAAAAAAAAAAGACAACATTTTATTAATCTACATAGACACAAAAGGGGAAAAGGGGAAAACTACACACAACAATCCACAATGGAAACATCTTCAAAAACACTTCTCCCCCCACCTCTCCAACAAACAAATCCCCTCTAACACATCAATTCTCAGTCCAATACCCTCCTTCACACACACTCTCCCCAGTTCATCAGGAGAGAGGAGTCTTCCTCTCACACCATGGGCCTCCCCAGGAAAACACTGCAAAGTCCCCAGTGCTTCCATGTCACACGCTGCAGCCGCCCGAAGAAAATCTGTAGCGGTGACCATCTTCCTTCCATGTCCAGCGCTCTCACCACTGTCCATGGATCCAAACTGCTCCTTAGGTCCTTTTAAGAATGCTTTGCCCAGTTCCAAGAAGTGGCCGCCTCTCACCATTTGGGACGCCTGTCCCCCCCATATTCTCTCCCCTGGGGCCTGGGGTTCTCAGGAACAGAGATCCTTCACTGGAGGCAGAGGGCTCCACCACACCCTCCCCCTCAGTCTCTGTTCTCTCCGCTTCTCCTTGCGGCCTTGTCACTCCTGGCTTCTAGCCAACGCCTCCCCCAAGGAGCAGTCTCTGTATTATCAGAAGAACTTGGTTTCGCCCGTGGCTGTGTAAGAGAAAAGTCCAGCCAAAGCCACTCCACTCATCTCCTCCACCTAGGGCACTCTCATCTGCAAGCATTCCTTCACCTAGTCAAACTTCTTCTTCTTCTTCATCCTCTTTCCCCTCTCACTCCTCAGCTGGGGAGGATCAGTGTTTTTAAAGCTTCCAAAAATTCACAAAAAGGTTAAAAGCTCGGCCCGGTCTGCTGGCAGCAGCTGGGCACCTGCCGCCCCCCCCCCACTTTCTCCTCCTGGCTGTGCTCCCAGCACAAGATAACAAATTTCTAGCCTGCACAGTCTCTATCATCCTCTCTCCCAGGGGGGGGCTGCCCAAACCATCCCAGGACTCCTCCACCCCTGCACCTTGCCGGGGCTCCGGCCTTCCTTCCCAGGCCGCATGGCCTCCCCTCCCCCGCCCAGACACAGCTGGGCAGGGGAGAGGTCAGAGCAACTCACCGGCCGGACTCCAAAGAGGAAGGTCTTCTCTAAATCCTCTGCTTTTTAACCCACTGAGTGTGTTCTCGGAGGCGTACCCAAATCCTCAGTGGCCACACCAAATGCCAATTTCACATCTGGCCACTGATTGGTTTGACCATAACTTTCCAAAAAAAAACTCTCTTCCGGGTCAAACCATGACAGTTAGTTATGACAACTATTAATTACATTATGATAATTTCCACACAAAGAAACATGTTAAGGGGAAACAGAGCAACCTGATTCATAAGAAGGAAAAAACTGCTTCCTCATATAAGGGGAGAAATATGCATAGAACTGAGCTGTAAACTCGCCTTCAAGAGGAGAGATTTGAGGAAGAAAGGTGCTTTCACTTCCCTTACACCAAGTCTTCAGTTAGCCAATATATTTCTCAGTTCCCTTTCTCTGGTCCAACTTTATTTATATGGAATTGCACTGAGTATAACTCACAAAGGAGGGAGATACTTCTATTTTGTTTACTGTTTTCTTCATGAGAGGATGCAAAAATGTAAAAAATTAATGAAAATAATATAATACTGCTAATATTAACAATAATAACTAACAACTATGTGGGTAAGTATAAATGAAGCTACAATAGATGAAGTTAGCATTTGCATTTGGGGATTTTCATAAGAATTTGTATAACATCAGATGCAGAGAGTGCAAAGATATGCTCCTAGCTCAAAAGAAGGAAGAAGATACTGCCTAATGAACAAAAAGCAATTAATTGGTTCCATTTTCACTGTTAGATTCACCCTGAACTTACCTTTTGCTTTCATTATTGTAAAAAATAAAGATAAAAAATATATTAACAACAGTTAAAATGTTCCACTACTCTAACATGTAATTTAGAGATCTCTACTGTTTTGGAGCCCTTGGCACATGGAGTCAACAAGGCATTTTATTCTTCACTAGAACTCCTGTGGAAAGCAAAAATGCCTTTCCTGGCTTGAATAGCTTTTTGGCCATGCTCTCTGTCAGGACAGCCTGCAATTATAATGCATTCATCTCTCATCATCACCAATCATTATACTCTAAAGGAATTACTATGGAGCACTTCAAGAAACTCAGTCAAAAGGTCAAACTGGAAAGAGAGGCTGATTTGATTACCACTGAGTCTGGTAGGGTCTTGTTGCTTGTCAAATACTGGAGAAGAAAAAGGTTTACTTATCTGTGGATGTCAGAAATTTTAGGGAACATTGAATTCAAAACCAGATTTCTGTTTTGGCTTACCTTATGTAGAGAGGGTTGTAGTTTTTTATCATAAAAGAAGTTAGGGAAAATCACCTAATTTAAATGAAATAGTTAAATAATATTTTTGAGTAGAGTCGGAAAAGGCTACGCAGATGTAAGGTTAATTTCCGTCTTTATGTGCAGCAAGTATCAAATAGTATGCAGAGAAGAAACAGGACTCTTTACTTGTTATATCAACACATCATTTATCTAAAATTAAAATACCATCTCAGAAAGTCTTGTCATCTTGATTTTTTTTTAAATAAAATAAATTTTTGTCTAAGAGGTTAAACATCTAATTTTAACTTTTTTCTGCAAGCACATCATGAACTTGAAAGCTGTCTTCATCCTGTTAAACTTTTTTTTTTTTTTAAGTATATATTTAATTTCACTTAACAAATACCCACAGGTATTTTTTTAATGAGCACTGGCAGGGTAATTGAAAGTTATTTTCACTTAGAATTTATATATATATATATGGATTTTAATTAGTTAAGTAAAAAGGAAAGAAAGCTGTCAAACCAGAGTCAAGGAAACAACCCTTAGGATTCCTTCATGAAAATATTCTTGACATGGAGAAGACAATAGGAGCACAGACCCATTAGCATTACCATGAGGAAACAAATGTACCTGCAGAGGTGTGCAAGATGCTGTAACTCCAGTACTGTTATCCAAACATCTCAATGTTGCAGCAAGTTAAAAAGATAAAAGAAAAAGTAATTAGAAAAGACTTGTTGAACGTACATAATGTGGCAGCTTTCCTTTAATGCAGTAATTGTGAAAGTAGGTTTGTCTGGAAAATCGTTAGAAAGATAAGATATATTAATTAAAATTTAAAGATCAAAAGTGATGGGTATTGATAAGAAGGAAGTAATTATGTGGACAGCATGAAGCAATAAGAAGTTCTCAGAATGGTGGTAGCACATTTAATAGCAGTGGAAAGATGATGCAAAAAGTGCTGGAAGAGGACCCCAGAGACAAAAAAAAAATTTGAAGAAGATTATGGGACAAGAGGCAAATAAAGCTCCCCCTCTCTGAGCTGACAGTGATGAAAAGAACACTTGAAATGGTAAAAAAGAGAAAATTAGTCATGTTTTCTATATTTCAACTGTATGGATTGGATATAAATAGTAACATTTAAGAGCATAATAGTGAGTAATTGAGAAAAAATAATTTTGGACTGAAAATGTCTTGAATATTTCAACTATGCACTAAGAAATATGATGTTATCAACAAAATTTCCATTTATTCAGAGAAAAAATAATATAGACCTCATAGCAGAGAGGCACAAAGACTGGAATATTTCAAGGCTTCAGCCAGAGGCTTCTCTAGTTGATCAGCCAAGATGAGAGGGCATGTCTCCTTTTCTTGGAGCTCCTGACCTCTGTTGAGCTGTTACACTGAATACAGCTCCTGTGAGAGCCATCATTGAGCAGGTGAGTTTTGAAAGGCAGCGTCAACTCCCTGCTAGATCTTTCCAAATGACAGGTCAGTAAACTCTGGTGATGTAATGTGGACAAGCACTGCCCATTCCTTTTCAATTCCCAGTCTTTTCATTGTCCACAATGAATTTTCAAATGTGCTGATCTAGGCTGAACATTGACTTGATAGCATCTAAAGAAATGAGCATTAGGCAGTCCTTATAAAGCCTTCTGATCCTTTTCAGGGTGAGAAACCAAATGTAGCCCCCAACTAGTAAAGATTTTACAACAGATTAAAACTCTCATTTTCTATTTAGGATTCATTGGGCTTTGGCTTTTACTGGTTGCCGTGCCAGGAGGATGAATTGGCAACATCTGGCTTAGGTACACAGTGGAATTCAAGGTTTAGAAATAAATCTTAGTCTGGCCTGCAGTTCACTTCTTCCTGTCCTTATGTGAACAAGTAAAATGTTCATAAAATGCAGCTGGGAAAGTCAAAATTTCTGGCTCCCATTTCACTCAGCAAGGCAGTGGTACAAAGCACATGGCAAATTCGGGGAGTGGATTTTTTATTCCATTGATTATTGCTACATTCACATACATGTTCACAAATGTAAGAAATAGACACTACTACATGGGCAACAGTCAAATCTCAAGGTTTCACATGAAACAGATAAACTTTATTTAACTTTATTTAAACTTTCTTTTCCTATGTTGTATGTCTCATCTCTATTAGGATGAATACAAATGGTGTTTAACTCAGTTTAAAATAAGATCATGGCATAACAAACTGATGCCACACTAAGGCCAGAAACTGGGGTATCATTGTGCATGTCAGATTCCTCAGTCAAGAACCCTTTTTTGCAGATAATATTTTACATTCTTCATGGCCAAGAATGGAGTGATGGGATACGTCTGATGTAATTCAAAAATATAAATGGTTATGCCCATTTCTTTTTACTTCTTATATAATGTAATAAAAGCAGCTGTACACATCTGTACCACATCAGCTATGTCGTGTCACCTCATATTCTGCTTTAATAAGGTGTTTGTTTTCAAATTTTATTAAAGTTCTACAGTAAGAACAATCTCATTTCAAATCAATTCCGAAAGTCTGACTCAGTGAGTTTATTTAATAAAACCTAACTTATATTTGCTATATGAAGGTGAGTACACACAAATGTCATGGTGACTCTCTTGCCTGTCAATCAAGCCACTGTTCTTTGCTTAGAGACACAACACATAGAGATGTGTTGCATTTCTATTGCATCTGAAAAGGTGAATTCCCTTGCTCAGGTGAATTGATAGGATTGATAGGACAACATCTATTCCACTGAAAAACACCTGTATGAAATAAAACACATACCTTTCTTTTTTTAATAACTAATTGCAGAGTAATAGGCTCCATTGCTGTTGTATTGGTATTTTTAAAATACAATGACTAAGCAGAGAGTTCTGAAATATAACGTCCTCAAAGGAAAACAAGTCTGTTCTAGAAATACGTTAAGAGCAGTGCTTTTTTCCCCCTCTCCTTAGTGTATTATTTTTCTGGTTTTTTTCCTTCCTAATTTTGCATGTCTGTTGAATTAATTATTTTCCAATGTTCTGTTCTCTGGTACCTCAGAGTAGCCATCCTGCAGCTCTTGACTGACAGTTACTGAACTTTGAGATGCAATGTTATATCTGCTCTGTCACCATCTGTTGTCACAGTAAGGATTTGATCAGGTTTATTTTGAAGGAAAATCTCTGGAATGAAGCTTCTATTGTTAAATGATTATAGAAACACACAGGGGAAGCTGAGTTCTTGCTGTTAAATTAAGCAGAAGTGCACAATAGGGTGCAAATTATGTTGGGCTAATTCCCTGCCATTGTCAGTCATCTATGGCACTCAGCATGGATTATTGCTGCATAACATATACCCTTGAAAGGCTTATGTTGCTTATTGATACTTAATTGAGCTTTCTGTAAAATAAACTGAATATCTCAATCTATATCTATCTATATCAAAACCTTTCTGTGCTTGACATGAAATATTTTTCCCTGAGCAGTTTCTGTAATTGTTTTAGATGCTTCTGAGGCAGTCTTTGTTATAAAAACTATGCTTCCTGTGGCAAATAAAAGATTTTTCTTCCTTTTACATTGTAGTCTAGAGTAGCTTCTGAACTTCAGGGCATAAAAAATTTTAGAAGGGCAATACACATGGTAGGTTGTTAAAGATTTTAGGCTGAGGAAACCATGTTGACTTTTGAGAGGAAGGTCAGACAGTCTCCTGAAGCTAGTTGATTACCTGATGAGCTAGATAAAATTCATGTTGTGAGTCACTTGATGCAGCTATTGGATAGCAATGCTTCTGTCCTAGGGCTGCATACCTTATAGCTCATGAGAGGATGAAAGTAATTGGGACACCTGCTGGAAATTTAGATGATACAAAAGAGTGATTAGATCAAGTTCTTATTTAAATCTCAAAATATAAGTCTCAAGCTGTGCATCAAATACTTTCTGCATGTCCAGCAAATTCAATTTTGCCTCAAGTAGAATTTCATTCTCATTTACATATTTTTCTCATTTATATTCTTGTATTTTTTTCTAGTACTAACTCATTAGTGTGACGAGTATTAGCTTTTTTTCCTCCCATCTGTAATCTTAATATCTCTCCCTGAAAATTCCTTTCAGTAAGGGTAGTTTTTCCTGACCAAATTCAATGACCAGATCTGTGTTGTCTGTGTGTTCATATTGTAGCCAATACAGGGGTGAATGTACTGTATCTCCACTAAAGGTTTAAACAGGACAGGTGAATGACGGGGTTCTGAATGCCTTGCTCCATTGTAGACCTTTCAAAGTGAGTGAAATAAACAGATGTGTCCCACAGTTACACAATAAATTCAGAAGTAGATTTAAAAATTGTTACTTTTGGGTTTGAGAAGAAGAGTTACTAGTTATTGTACATCAGTGCTCTAAACAAATAAGCAGATAAATATAAACAAATAAATACATATGTATTTAAAAAATATATATTTATGCCTATTTTTGGGTGATAGTTATGGCTTAAATGTATTTAACTGTGGACAGCCTGATCTACTGTTTCTGAGATTAAGGAACTCTTGCCTTCACCTTCTGTTTACCCACTTGAGTGTGAATTCAGGCTCTTCCTGATCCCACAGGTCTTGTGTGTCTTTCTGTACAGTGCCATAGCTTCAAAAGGAGTCATATACCTCAACTGCTAGGTCAGTGGTTAGGATAGAAGATGAAAGACACAGGTCTGACAGACTGGCTTTGTGAGTGCTGTAATTTCTAGGTTACAATAATAAGAGCTTTCTCTCTAGCTGCTACCTTTTGCAGCAGGATGATCTTAGCATCCTAATAAAACTTGATCCTGTCTGAATGCATCCCAAGGTGTTCTGAATCAGAATGCCATAGCAGATGTAATCAAAGGAATAATTGCTTCCTGTTTTGTCATAACAGTATGACGTGAACAAATACTTGTTCTCCCCAGAAGCATAATTCTGTATCTACGGTGAGGTCAGAGAGTGAGAAACCACTGAGTTTAAATATCAAAGGCATTGATTTTATTGCATCATTTTACCCCATCTTCTATTTATATGCATGACATGAGTAAATCCCACTTTAAACATATTTGGAACTGATATGTTGCCACTTACCCAAGAAATGGGATATGTAAGATAATGTGACAGTGGAAGGGATGCCTGAAATTTAAAGGACAGATATTCTACAGGATTTGGATATTTATGATGTCTAAAACTGGAAATAAGTATTAAACATTAAACCAAGCCTTTTACTCTACTGGAATGAATGTTTCCTTCTTTTTCATGTATCTTTTGGTTAGATGGGATAGCTACTATCCAAACAGGCCAACAAAGCAGCAGGGCATGAAGCAACTTAAAGCATTCTTGATTGGAAATAGATGCCTTAATGATGCATATGTCCTGTAGAAGTTCCTGAAAAATGGTAACAAAGAGAGAAAATAAGGAAAAGTAAGAAACAGAGTGACTGTCTTGAGCCTGTCTGAGTTCAAGAAGCTTTTGGACAATGCTGTCAGGCTCATGATGCCATTCTTAGGTGTGTTCTGTGCAGGGCTAGGAGTTGGACTGAATCATCCTCGTGGGTCCTTTCCAAGTTGGCATATTCTATGATATGCAAAAAATAAATAGGTCTTTCTTATCTTTTCCTTTTTTTTTTCTTTTTCTTTCCCCAGTTACAGTTAGAAAGATTAACTATAGGGGAAATTTTTTTTCTTCTAGCCTCACCTTAAATAAGGAATTGTTAATATCTGTAGCTTACAGATATGAATTTGTTCTGTCTGGTCAGATTGTAATTTTCATTGGAGGCTGAGGCTAGAAATAAAAATGTTGCAGTGCTTTATTGTAATGTCTCTTTTATTGCATCAAGTGAGTGTAAAAGTTCCCAGGAATAACATTAATTTTAGTATACTAGAAGGAAGGTGTTCAGTAAGCCTATACACACATTATTCCTTGGGGAATTGTGTCGTCTAAAGAAATTAATTGGAATCAATGAAGCATATACTTTAACTATAGATTTTCTATTGGAGGAGCACATGGGACTCAAAAAGGCATAAATAAAGTATATTTAATTACAGTTTACTTCAAGAGGAGAAATTAATAACACTTCATTTTTCTCATTACTTATTCTACATCTGTGCAGATGATTGGTGCTTCAAATCATAGCTTCTGAACGGAAAAATATTTATTCTCTTGAACTTCTAAAAACAGTGGTTAAACAGAACTCTGTGGACTGCAGGTGGTCATTTGTCTTTTCTCTCTCATCACAATAATAGTCCATGGGACCAGTGACAGAGTTGCTACCTGAATTTCAGAAAATAGTTGATTTATATAATAGTACAAAGCAATTGACAATTTATGGGTTGCCTACAAATGAAGAAGGAAAAAAATAACAGTGAGCAGTATTAATCACTGAAAATGTGTGAAGGAAAACTGTAAAAAATATTTAAAAATGTTGCTAATTGCAAATGCAGATCCCCTAGAAATATATAATATTACAACATTTTTTTGTCTTTTCAAAGAGTTATATGTCCTGGTGAGGAGATACTACTCAGCAAGCAATACCTGTTATATGTTTAGCATATTAGAAAAATATTTGCTTTCAATCTTAGTGTTTTTGGAAGCAATACTTAGTAAGTCTGTCATATTTTATGACACAGCAAATAGAGATTTAGCAGTGTCAGGTCAAAAAACTATAGTCAGGAGCTGACAACTGACAAAATTATTTCTTTATTTATTTAGTAAGGAACATTTTGTCTTGTTGGAATATCACTCAGCAATGCTGGGTTGGAGAAAACAAAACAAAGCAAAAACCAAGTAAGTTATGTAACGTGTGCAGGTCTGGAGGTCTGAGGAGGTGTCAATAGGTAGGCAATTCTTGCTCTAAAATAGGTCTCCACCTTGATGGCTCTGTCAGTGTGTAAGTGCTGAGTAACCAGAGTCACCTGAGCCAGCTCAAGAGTACCCACAAAGCCCAGCAGGATCAAGATACAGCAGTGTACAGTTACTAGCTTTTTTCTGCAGATATACATCCAGAAGTCCTGCTGCTTCCCATTATTTGTTTAACAGCCTACTGTTTGTAGTACTTGCTCAGTAGAAGCAATAGTTGCTCATCACTCCAGCCTATTGCTCCCACGCGCCTGCCCTGATGGCAGTAGGTGGAATAATGCAGCCAGCTCTTCTTCCCCTCCTGCTGAAGTAGGCTGCTGTTCAAAACCAAACCCAGGCAGTGGGAAAGAAGAGGATCTGATCCTATTATGCAAATGGCATCCAGACCTCCGAGACTGCAAAAAAAGCTTGAAAGAAGAGATGCTGTCTTGTGAGAGGAGTGAGTTCTGGCTAAGTATTAATTGTCAGTTTACAACCATCAGTTGTTAAAAATTGTTCCTGCGGGTCACTGTTTGCACTTCACAGGGCCTTGAGCTATTTCACCAGGATCTCTTCTTCCATCAGACAGATGGCACCCTCGGAGGAGTTTTTATGTTATCTTTCTATGGGTGAAGGAGCTTGCTTGCCCCTCTGTAGAACTCCATGGAAAAAGAGCCTTAACATCTTACACTGAAATTTAGGCTTCATTCAGGACACATCTTAATTTTATGGGTTGCTTCCCTCCATTTCTCATGATAGTAGGACACTTTGTGTAAAAAAAAAAAATATGAGTGGAAGAAAGCTCTGATACTGCAAAATAAGTCTCACTTGATACTTTTTAAAGACTGAGCTTTTTCAATGAAACTGAAAAATTCATGAAAATGCTTAGATGCTAGAGACAAATCAAGTATTGACCGTCATTATTCCACTGTCAAAAAGTAAGTGCAAAAAGTGAGTTCAGTAAATATTATTAACACTACTACTAACTTCCTGCCACAGGCTATTGGCATATGACCAGCTGTAGAATCCTCAGGATAGCCTAGATTCAATCTAAACACCAGTAAAATTAAAACCCTCTTTATTACAGCAGAACCAAACCCCCATCTTGTTCATAGATAGAATATGGAGAGAAGCATGAAAATAATAGTGTGCAGAACATACTGAATATAATGTTCTTCATCTAATCATTCCCTAAGATTTTTTTTTTTTTAGCTTCTGAAGCGGATATTTTAGCAGTAGTTATCCTCTGCCCTGCCTTGCTCTTTCAGAGTGGGACTGCATTCTGGTTCTCTTTCTCAACACATTTGTATTTTTATACCACTGCTTGCAAAGAGGTGTTTAAAGTAATTCTGGAGTAGCATCGTAATTCTGGAGCAGCATCATTTTTCTTTTCTTTATAATCCAAGAAGAATTTTATTTCCTTTAAGAATGTGTAAGAAGGCAAGTTACATATCATTACTTTGGTCCTTTTCTAGCAACTCTGTTCTTGTCTCATCTGACTTCTCACTTCCTTTTTCCCTTCCTCTTCAATCTCTATAGTATATCAGGGTCCTTCACAGATCATAACATTTTTTCCCCCTGTTTACAATTGAGAAGGGGAGATAAAATGCATCTTTCATTGCTGCTTGTGAGCAATGTCTTCAATCTCAAGGGTACAGACCTGCAAGCAGTCTGTACTAAAAATTCCCTTACAGGGTGTATTTTAAGGATGAAATCTCCAGTGAGAAACTTGATGCACAGCTCCTCTGAAAATTAAGGGAGATAAAAAGTGGGGACATTTAGAAAATCCTAGGCAGCTACAGAGGCATTATGAAGCGTGAACTACTGCATATGGTTTGTATATAGTAATGAAATATATAATAAAAACAATGCTGAAGCTGTTTTTCTAAGAGCAGTAAGTCAAGACCACTTTAAAGCAGATTCCAAGACAGATATGGCTGCTTTGAGATCAAAGAATCACTGAATAATTTATATTGGATGAGTTTTTGTAGGTCATCTGGTCAGAATCCTGCTCAGAGAATGGCCTACATAAATCAGCTTGCTCTGGACTTTCCCCCATCAGATTGTGACTATCTTTAAGAATTGGGATTTCATAACATCTCTCACCAAGAGAAGTAATTGAGAAATTTAAAAAACACTAAAAGGCATCAGTGGTGCTTTGCTACGTAGTGCCACAAAATGGACATAGTGAGTAAATCTCACTATCTGTCAAAGTATTTACTCTGGATTTCAACTGCAGAGTATTTATTTGTTTTTATAAAAATAGCTTATTTTTCAGGCTTTTGTGACTGAAAGTTTGAATTATGAGGGAAGGTGAAAGAGAAAAGCACTGATCCATAACATTATCTCTATTCAGCTATAGTGGAAGATCATTGGGACCAGTTTGTTTAAAAACAGGTTTTATCTGTTCAACTGTTATTTTTTCAAAAGTGATCTTCATTTCTTTATAGATATATTTTAAATACATTTTGAGTTAAAGGAAGATAATGTATAAGTGCTATCTGATTTTTCTAATAAAAAGATAAATACTTCTGTTATCTATATATATTAAATTGATGGATTAATTTACAATTTCTTATTACATTATATGATTTGAACTGAAGTTTTACTGCATTGTTATTTTTTTATAAATAAAGAAGAGTTATTATCACTTTCTATTTAGAAATTAAGCTTAATTAGTCCTATTGCTTAATGGTCTTGAAAACTGTGAAATCATTAGACAAAAGATTATTTGCTGTAGCTAATAAGACACAAAATTACCTTAGGGATTACTCTTTATTGATTTGATTAAAATTTTATAACACCTCATGAGGTTTTTTCCCTGTTAGTAACTGGCAATAGTAACATTGATTCTCCAAAAGAGACATTGTGCAGATGCAGCAAAATTTCTCACCTGTAGGTTTCCATGTTCTGTACTTTTGAAAATAAAATTTCAACTCCTGTTGACTTACTTTTCTTTCAGTTACATGCACTGAGTGTTTGATAAATTGTTTTATTTCTGAGAGGCATAGTAATAGTGGTCTAAAATGTTTCAATTTTTTCAAGGTTTTATTTTTTTTAATTATTCTGGGAGTTTATAAGCAGTAATTGTGTTCTCTGAGAGCGCTGAGAAAGTCTTAAGGACAATTTCAGATTCCAGAAGTTTTTTTATTTTGATAATCAGACAGGACTGAAAATAGCTGTTCTTCAGTAGAAATAGCTAAAGAAATTTTGCAAGCATTCATAGCTATTTTCATCAGTTGCCATTTAAATTATTGAGAATGAAAATATAAACAAGTGCCCATGGATAGATTTATTCTATTGATTATTGATGTTGATTCCATGCAGTATTTAAATAAAATATTTTAATTTTAAAAAGGCTTTAGTATAATTGCATATATATGTGAACTACTAATTTTCAAGCTCTCACAAAGGTATAAAAATATTTCTAAGTCAGATCTTGTGAAATCATTGATACCAAAAAAGGGATTTCTCTCAGATATGTTTATTTTGCTGGGCAAAAAGCAACCCCAGAGACTTCAAAGACAATTTTAGTATACATTGATTATTTTCAGGTCTATTCTGGCTTTGTGAGCACTTTGAAATGTAAACATCTAATTCTATAGAAATGTGATTCTGTTGTAATGCAAACTCAAAACATTTATTACTAAAATTCATTTCAAACAACCTATACTCCATCATCTGTATTTTCTGTATACTCAGTCATTTGGGGTTCTTCCATGTTGCCATCTCCTTTGGGCTGAGTTCAGTAAGCTCAGGATGTGAGCAAGGCAGCTGCATGAGCAGTATGATCTCACAGGGACAGCCACATAGCCTAAATTGCACTAGTCCTGTCCAAGTTCTGCTTGCCAGTCTTTTTCAGAGAAACAGAAAAAGGAAACTCAAAAGTTATTTGTAGCCAATTATTGAAATCTAATTGAAAGATACTCCTGGGACAAGTTAGGAATGTTATTAAATGTTTCTGTAAATATTTCACTTGCTCTGGTGCTTAAGAAGGATAAATAGGTAGCTGTTTGCTCAGTGGCATCATCAAAAATCTGAAAGGCACTGTCTGGTGACTTGTAATATTCTGATCTTTTTCTTCATTCAGCATCTTTCAGTAGTCTACCCTGAGGTGAAAAAGATGAATGTGATAGGTTGTTCATCAAAAGGGAGAGGTCATGCCCTCCAGCTTGATTATTTGAAATGATTTTGTTTGACCCATTTTTATTTTAGGCATGAAAAATATGTGCTGTGTACATTTAGAAGAGGAAAAAAAAATGCCATTAATCAAAAGACAAGTCTTAAAACCAGTCAAGCTACTAGACTTTAAAATAAATGATGTTTACTTTCTTTTCACATGAATGCTGAGCTTGCTGTATTGTACTGTTATCTATTTTAAACCTTCAAAATCCCCCAGAAATTTCATCCTGGATTAAAATTTGCAGCTGTTCTTGCGCATGTTCCTAAATTTCACCTCCAATTTCAGGTGAAAAATGAACAAGTAGGAATTCAAAAATGGCCATATATCAGATTTTTTTGTGTGTGTGTGTCTTTCCATACAAGAAAGCAGAACCCTACTGGTTCCAGTAATACAACAGTAAAAGGAGGGGGGAATGATGATAGTGTAATATTTAGTAATTATTTTAGTCAAGAAATGTGTGAAACATGCATATTTTCAAAGTGTTTGCTGAGAGCTGCTCTGTTGAGAGCATCAGTGAAGATCTGAAGCTTCTCAGGTCAGCTGTAAAATGCCTCTGATGTTATCAGGAATGAGTCTCCTCAGTGGTAATCCTGGTAATCAAATGGACCTGCTCAGGGATGTTTAAATTGTGTTGATGTGTAAATTGCTTGGAAGGTGAGTGGTGTGGTGAGTAAATAAGGGAAGGAGAAGGGTAAGTCAAGTGAGGAAGGCAGATTACTTTAGATTACATGAGTTTTTTTTTATCATCTAGCTACCATACCTATTTACCAGCAAAATACATAATGCTGCATAAAATGCACACATCCCTTGTGCGTTTCAGGGAGTTTGTCACATGCTGGCTAGCTACTCCAGATAATTTTTAATGTTTTTTTAATTACCCAGTCAATATCCTGGAAGACAGGACTAGCGTGAGCTATTTTTGTACTGATTCCTACTCATAATTTCACACAGTCCCAAAATTAATACAGATTGGTATCTAATACTGCAGTTTGCATCCAAATCCATCTTTGTAATAACAGCTGCATAAGGCCTTTCTTGGAAAAAGTCTGTGATTTCTAAATGCTAATCACCTCTATTAAAATGAACAAATTCAAATTGTAATGAATTTTAAATACACGTAATTGTGCACTGACTTGAATAATTTAAGAGAGGCAAAAAATCCCAACTTCTAATGTTGACATTTTGACAAAGGCACACAGTTGCCCAATTAAGGTTCAAATTGACTTTGTCGTTAGAAGAATTTAATTTAATAAACAGCTACTTAGGAGTCTTAAATAAGTAAAATGAGTGCTTTGAAATAAGCTGTGACTATTAAC
Organism: Fringilla coelebs; assembly: GCF_963513975.1. Taxonomy (NCBI): domain Eukaryota; kingdom Metazoa; phylum Chordata; class Aves; order Passeriformes; family Fringillidae; genus Fringilla; species Fringilla coelebs. The sequence goes on along the minus strand of NC_140028.1, from coordinate 42,030,599 downwards.
ATGTAGCACTGGATGAAAAACCCAATGAGTGAGCCAAAATGTTTCTCTGGATTAGTAGATTATAACAAAAAGAAGAAACCTGGAAAAGCAACACACAGTTGTTTACCTGTTTGGAAAACTGTCGCATCCACATGTAGCCATCGTTTTTCAAACTGTGGAGGGAGCGGTGGCATACAGTAGTCAATATAGTCCTGAGTTCTAGCAAGATCCAATAGATCACATTGGGAATGTGCACAGTTTTATCATGGGATGCTGTTGGATGTGACATAAATTGTGTAGGTTTTTCAAACAGCACTGTTAATTTTGGACAGATCTCTTTGGAGGTCTAGGCAAGTTTTGCTACTGTGAATATCTGCCTTTGCTCTGATTCTGATGTTGTTTGCTAAGAAGGCAAATGTGCTCTGTTTCAAGTCTTTGACACCAATTTTCATTTATCTGGATTGTAAGCAAAAAATCATCTTCCGTAATTAAAACATATTTTCTGTTTTCTCTGACACGATTTACTTTAAGACTCGATAATATTTCCTCAGTTTTTGTGTGGTCATTTCAAAAATAGAACAAGACACAGCCAAATGGAAAACCTGTACTCAGCCTTGATCTGGTAGCGAGATGACAATGTGAGTCCTTACACAGAAGATAATTCAGTTGTGGGATACAATGCATGTGCAATCTTAGATGGAATAATCTATTTGCAGTTGAGTCATTCAAAAATATGAAGGTGATCTTTAGAGCTGTTGGTGATAGCTAAAGTTTTAATGGTAGCTAAAGTTTTTTAATGAGGAAGATAAAAAAATAATTCACAAGAATTAAAAAAAAGTTGAAAAATTAGCAGGCTTTTCAAGAACCTGAAAAACAGGATAGGAAACATTTTGACTTCATTTACAGTAGGGCAAATTTTTTTGAGCATCCATGCAAAATTTTATGTGATTAGTTCTTCTGTTGACTTTGAAAAATATTTTTTTACTCGGCATAAAATTCCTAAGCCTTTTCCTAAACCAATTCCTAAGCAGGATAGATTTTGCCAATGATTGCATTGTGACCACCATTTTTCTTCCATTTTTTCCCCACATTTCCGGTGTGGTTTTTTATTGTTTTTCTGCTAACAGTTGACTATAATGAATTTTTAGACTACACAAAATATTATTTTTAAAAGTACAGAGAAAATTATATTCAAACCATAGTAGAGAGCATTATCTGAATTTCTCATCCCTCATTACTTTCTCTCTCATTATTTATTTTTCTTTGGATTCCATGTTCATCCTGTCACCCTACAGCACAATTTCACATATTGTGAGTATGAGTATCAGACTTGCAAGATAAAAAGCTGTCAGTGCCTCTGTCCTGATCTTTGAATTGCCTCAATTTTATGATGTCACATAGATATTACATTTCATTTTGGGGAGATTTTCCCGTGTTTTTGTCTTACTATTCTTCCTAAAATATAATGTGTAAAAACTCTGAAAAAGTCTCCCTGATAGTCAAGGCTATTTAAGTCATTTTTAACAATATATTGGACTGATATAAAATATGGTGATTTATCTTGCTTGATTAGGATGTCTGTGTGACTTAAGAACATACTAAATTACAAGATTATGGATTTTTGACTGAAGAAATTGTCCTGTTTCATTTATCATTTCAATATAGATTTTTTTAAATTGTCCATGATTCAAGTCATAAGCCATAATGACTTATTGAATCTTTGTTACTGAACCAGCAGCCACTAAGTTAACTAATTTGTGTCACCATTTGATTTTGAAGAATGAGCTGCTTGAGGTAAGTTAGAAACCAGGAAGGCAAAAATTATCTTTCAAATGGAATGTGCATCATAAATAAAATCTGTTTTTATCACCCCTTCCACGTTCATTTATAGGGACTCAAAAAAAACTTGATAAGATTAAAAACAGCTTTATAGGGACTCAAAAAAACTTGATAAGATTAAAAATGAACTAGATTTTTGATTTTATAAAGGAGCATGCTATGCACTGTCTATTTGTGATTAGCATTTATATCTTTTCATCGTGTGTCTGTGCTAAGCATTTATTTTCAGAAATTAAATTTCTGGGATGTTATAATTTCATTAAGTGCCATATGTGCCAAGTCCCCATGTGCAGCTACACTGAGATATGATCCAAAACTCTCAGTCATATATCATATTCATCCAATATTTCAGTTCATATATATGCATGAACTATTAATTTTGTAAGTTACAATCCTTTTCCAGTAAATAAGTTTCTCCAAATTTTTATAGATCAAAGCTTTTTTAAAAGTCAGAACATTTTCCAGTAACAGAAATGTTTCCAAAATGTCATTTACTTTACCGCAAAAGTAAAAATTTTTAACAGTTTCTCACCTTCATTGTATAAAAAATTGCAATATTTTATTTAATTTCACATGTTTAGCATGTTTAGATAAACTGAGATCACTTTAGGAACATAAAAGTTATCATAATTTTCAGTTATCTATTAAAATCTTTATCAAATATTTGTTTAGTTTTCCCTTGTTTTCCAGAATATAGCCTGTGCTGTTTTAATCCACACATGTGAATATGCACATGCACTCAAACAAACTTGTAAATGTTCCTAATTATAATCATACAACCTTTGCATCCTCTCTATGTTGAATAGTAGGTATTGAGCCTGAAGGATGAATGCTTTTCTGTTAATAAAACTTTTGGTGCAGCATGTTGTCTGGAAAATCAGCCTAATTTTTCCTCATGATCTACAGAGACAAGGGAGAAATATCTAAGGGAGCAATTGCCCTAAATTTCATGGCTACTTTAGTATTGAGTCAATCAAATGTGGAATATCAATACCTCTGCACAGCATGAGTGACTATCCTGTTACTGTGATGAATAGTAGATGTAGAAATATAAAAGAGAAAAACACTAAGAAAAGATTACATACAGTGTCACAGGGATATTAAATATCACCAGGCAAGATGATGTCTTACTGCGTGTCCAAACTGAATTAAAGAAATCAAGTTGAAACCAAATTAATTGAACTGATTTTGAAGCACAGATGTCTCAATTCCTAGAAATTAGAGATCATGCATTTTCTTCAGTTACAGACAGAAAATGTGTCAAACTTCTGCACATAGTAGTACAATTTGTTTATACTTACCCACATCTTCTGTGTAAACCCACCTCAGTCACTGAGATCTAGAGACTGGAATAGAGTCAGAGGGATGAGGATCTTATTTATGGATAGCATATGCAACAGCAGAAATTAGAGAAATTTGAATAAACATTGAATTGAAATAATTTAAAACTTCTCTTACTGTACCAGTCAGTTGTTTGTTTGTTTGTTTTTTCCGTCTGAATTGTTCTTCATTCAGGAATGAATGAGATTTCAGAGAACATGACATTTTAGTTATTGCATACAAATACAGTGTTCAGCATTCTTTTTGATGGTTGAATATTGTAGTACAGATGTGTCTTTTTTTTGACTTTTATAAACTTATTTAGTCACCAACCAAGCAGATGCTTCAACACATGTTCTTCATTGAACCTGAGACTATATGACAGTTTTACTGTTTGATATTGACAAAATAATTAAGTATTGAGGTGTCACTGTAGTAAGAGAAAAATGGACCTTCTCCCTCTCTCTGGTTATAGACCGTAAAATATCCAATAAACTGTGACAGAGACTAGTAGTGTTGATTTCATACAAGGGGATTTTGAAAAAGCTAATAATTTCCAGTGTGTTATGATGAAAAAATACAACCCCCCCTGTCGTCGTTCCCCCCTGCCAAAAAAAAAAAGAAGAGAGGAAAAGAAAAACAATAGACACACTATTTATTTTAATGCATATACCATGAAGAAATGTTGCTGAAATTTCTCTGCCCAAAAGTACAGAAATAGACTAGTGTAAATTTCTTTTCAAAAGGTACACAACATTTAAAATCTGGGAGGAAAAAGCATGCAGTAAAAACATTCATTTTAGGGACATTAATACCACTGGTGCGCTTACAAACTTGTTGACTTTTTTACCTTTTCATTACATAATTATTACTATTTTCTTTACGTTATTGTTATTGACATTTAAGACAATGTCCTGTTCTTTGTTAGTGTAGAGATCAGTTTCACAGAGACTTTTAAAAATAGATCTATCCCATGAGCAGCACTGTATGAAATATGGGTTGGACTATTTTCCATAGCAGTAGTGTACCCGTGCACACTGGAAAATGTATTTTATTACTAATGGCACAGTTATAAATCAAATGTCCCATGATGTGTCTACTCCCTCTTCAGTGGCTCTCCAGGAGCTGGCATAGTGGTGACTCATGTTCTTCTACTCTTTAACAATTTGATATTAAATACCTCAAAATTAACAGGATATGTAGGAAATGACATCCTAAATTGAGCTGGAATAAGTTCTAGCTCAAACATCTGTGTTAGGAGATTGCAGGTAGTGTTAAGAGTCTACAGGATTCTAGAATTGTAGCTATTTATGAAGTCTGTTCAAAACAGTGATTGAAAATAGGCTTCTCATCTCCTATTTCTAAGCAAAAAGGTTCAAAACTCCTACACAGTGATTTTCAGGGAGTAAAAAAACAAAAAAAAAAAAATTTACATTAATTGGAAATGAAATTTGTTTGTAACATCATATTGTTCAAAACTCCTACACAGAGATTTTCAGGGAGTAAAAAAAACAAATAAAAAATTTACATTAATTGGAAATGAAATTTGTTTGTAACATCATATTGTTTAATGTGTAACTGTGAACTTGCATGTGGAGGCTGTATCTATGTTGCTGTATAATAGCAGCTGCTTAACTTAGAATTCCTGACTAGGTGGCTCCTTACACTTCACTTGCATTAAATTTCACTGACTGATCTGTCAGCAAACATGTAGAATACACCTTTAACACCCCTGGAGTGTGTGATTTAGGTTTTTTGTTGTTGCTAGTACAATAAGTATTTCTTCTCATGTTTTTGCATGCCTGACAGGCATCACTTATAAAAACTGCTGATGTACGATATTGTGTCTGGAGTTCAAGATTTGCAGCTATGCTGAATTTGACAGACATCAGTTTATGCTTGTGAAATACTTGCAACAAAAGAAAATTTCTGAGAAATTGTCAACACTATTGATTTTTTTGTCAGATAGTCTACATGGGCTGGACGGAAGAACGGGAACAAGACTCCCTTCAGGACCGAATGTACACACCAAAGTTTCTAGCACTGAGGGGATCTTCCCTGTATAAATTCATAGCACCTCCAGTAAGTATGTTTCTTATGCTTAGTGGGAATAAATGTAATTAAATAAAATAATGTCACATAATGTGTACAAGACTTTCACAATGAGATACCACTCAGTGGGCTAGCAGGACTAACTAACAGCATTGAAGAGTTCCAGGGTGTGTGGTGTAGAAGTGATAGAAAACAGATCTTCATCAGATGATTGGCTATCTAGCAAGAACTTATTTTCTCACACTTAAATGAACACTTTAAAAAGTGAAATATAATTATAAAAGAGAAGTCTGCTCATGTTAAAAGGGAACTTTTAAATTTTTTTTTGGCAGACAGAACAGGCCCAAAGCAACATGGTTAGATTTAAACTGAACAATCATCCTAGAGAAACTGCTGAGATTTGGGGAAATATCAAAGCTTTTTACATGCTGTAGAGATGGAAATATGGCTCTATTTAGATTCCATCCTGAATGTAAGTTTTTGCTGCTTGGGAGCACCAAAAGGAAGGTAGGGAATCAAATGAAATTGTTTAAGTTAAATTGGAATTTCACTGGGAACACCAGGCAAAATTTTAGCACTCGTCTTATACTCAGCAATTTACTTTCACTGTCTTATGGTACATCTAAGATACAGTAAAGATCTTCTAGCTAACTTTCAAGCCAGTTGCTAAGGAGACAGTAGCAGTCCCATCCATGCCTGCAGCAGGAAGAGTCATGTGGATTAATTTTTCCTGTTTATTGGGTGACCTTTCTGACTGCTGCTAAACCCTGTGTTTGTCAGATCCAGGCTGTAGCTCCTTCCTGCCTGAAACAGAATCATAAAATAATTTGGGTTGAAAGGGAGTTTTAAGGTCACCTAGTCCAACCTCCTTACAGCAAGCAGGGACACACCTTCAACTGGGGCAGGTTGGTCAGAGCCTGTCTAACCTGGTCTTCAATGTTTTCAGAGATGGGGCATCTACCACCTCTTGGGGCAATATCTTCCTGAGGTAGCTCAAAGTCGTCTTGCAAATCTATAGATTGATCATCAGTAACTATTGGTGTTCATTGAGCAAAAGGTTTAAAAACATGTGAAAGACATGGGGAATGGAAGTAAGTATGAAATGAAAACAACATGTGTTTAATGTCTGTAGACTAGTTTATGGGTGTGGGATTTTGGCTCTCTCAGGTCTATTAATTAATTTGTCAGGATCTGATTAAAATGTCAGATTATGCTAATGAGCACCTTAATTCAAAAACATCTCACCTGTCTTTGCCAGACCTACTTGAGCATTTGCTGCCTTTCAGGTAAAACCAGCTCCATTCTGGGTACTAGATAGAATCAGAGACAATGATGAGAAATCCTGTTCAATACAAAAGAGGAGGATTATTCTTTTTTAAGAGCAATGGAAGAGACCACAAACCTCTTTACTGAAGAATCATAAATTTATAGGAATAATATATTTTTAGGGGGTAAATGTCTGATGGGGGGTGATTAATGGGTGTGAAAGGAACATGTTCAATGAAGAATCTGAACCATGGTGACATCAGTAAGGAAAATCTTGGCAAGCCGTTATTGTATAAGACAAGAAATCCATCCTCAACTGTTCAAATGCAGAGAAAAATATTTTCTCTTCATGGAGTAGGAGGGAAGCAGAATGATAAGCATGCTTTTTTTAGGACAGAGCTGCCTTAAAGAGCTGCCTACAGAGGTGCCTTAAAGACATAGAATTATAGAATGTTTATGTTAGAAAGGACCTTGAAGTTCATCCAGTTCCAACGTTTAATGTATATAATAATTGCACACTTCTAAAATCCTATTTTCTATATGCAGACCTTTACCCATACAGTTAAGTTTGCTATTCTAAAGGTTTGTCTCTTCCAGGGATTAGAAAATATTATAAACAAAATTTCAATGACAGTTTCAGAGCTTCTTTTTAGGAGATGTATAAAGTGTAGTTAAAATAAAAACTGCTTTAATTATATGTGCAGTATAAACTGCTTGGGCAAAGTGGTTTTCTGAAAAGAGATGTCCTGCAAACTTTCTTAACCAGAAAATCAAGCAAAAGTATTTCCCCAGTCTCTGCCAAAGTCTAACACATTAGGGAAGCATGTGTTTAAATGATGTCTATCAACAGCCTCCCCTGCCTCTTTTTTTATCTGTTTGATCAATAGTATTTCTACTTCCCATGCTCAGATAAAAGAGCAATCCTAGTGTTTCTTATTTTCATCTTGAAATTACTAAAGAAAATTACTTTCTTACTATTACTTTTTATTTTATTTCATGTCACTTTTCCTTCTTTAGAATTATTAATTGTGTCAACTCTGGCAGGTTTCAATTTCTTCCAATTTATAATTGGAAATTTATCTTGAGAAAAAGCCAAATATTTTAAATTAAAACATTAAAATTGAATGGTGCAGCGATTTCTATGGGTGTCTTAAGTTTTCAGTTTTGTTTTGACCTGAAAGGAAGTCCCTTTACCGTTACAAACAAAATCAGGAAACCAGGGGAGAAGAGGGAGCTCTTACATTTCCCCCCAAAGAATGGAGCCTATAGTAAATTTTTAAACACAGCTTCAAATGACTTAGTGCTTCAGGAGCAATAATAATGACTTTTCCTCATGGCACAATAGGACTTCATCTGGTGTGACTGGGTGATCTGGGCTCAGTGGGGCTGTAGCAAGGCTCCTCTCCCCATTTTTCTGTTCACGGTGAGAAATTTATCTTTCTTTCCATAGGAGAAAGAGTAACTTGTGGTTTAATACCCACAGTTCAATAAGATAGTGAAGACTACATTTGACAATGACTGTATATAAAGAAAATTCTAATAGAAGAGTAACTATAAGACTGTGTTTTTGAACCTTTAATTCCTGCCTGTGATTTCCTTAAAGGACCTTCCATTACAGCAATTATAAGTAAAAATTAGTTAGATACAGAATTTTCTCATACAAGATCAAAATTATTTTGATCAGTTAATGATTACTTTCTTTTTAAATAAGATGTAAATTGATCTCGTATAATATTTTGTTCCTTGGGCTCTAGAAACTATTTTTTTTAAATTTTTTTAAACTTTCAATAAGTTTATTCTGAATCTGGTAGAAGCAGTAATGTGTGTTTTCATCAACCTCTTCATTGTGTCTAAGAAATTTAATGATGCAGCTGTCTTCCTTTGGATATGGGCCACTGTCCAAAGTGTCTTACCATCAAGTTGATTATTCTTTCATTTATAACCTCAATTTCATTCTATTTTATGCTTGCTTTCTTCTTTATTTTGAGATTTTTAACATTTTCCTGTTTTCTGCTTGCACTTTCCTTGGAAATTTTATACACTGTTCTGATATTGCCTTGACTCTTCCCTTACTGAATATATTCATCTGTCCCTTTCTGTCTCATTTAAGTCTTTACTCCTACCCTTCCATTATTTATTTTCATTCTTCTATAAATGTATTTTTCTGTGTAAAACAGTTGCTTACAATGAACACAGTTAAAAACAGTTGTAAAATCCCAAAACAAAAAGAAAAAAAAAAAGACTATTCTTCAATTCTCAGTTTGTTAGAATTTAGGAGTAGATTGATCTTGGTAAGAAAAAAGGAAAATTAATATCTGCCTGTGTTGTTTCATGCTTGGTTTTTTCCCCTCTGGATCTCAAGGGATGTGGGGTAAGTGTCTGGGACATTGCAAGGTTGGAGACGGGTTTTATGGATTTGCAAAGGTTGTAGGAGGTTGGGAGCTAACAGTGGCACGCAGTAACAAGGAGGAAAGTGGTGGGAAGTATGTTTCCCAGTAGGCAGGGCCCTGGCTCTGTGAGACGAAAATTCAAGGGCTTTATCCTCTCAGGATCTCACTGCAAACTCTGCAAGTTCCCAGGGGAAGTGTCTTCACTTTGCATAGAGCAGGCTGCATGCAAAGGAACTGCATCGTAAGGACAGGGAGGACGTCTCCTAAGCATTGCCCGGATGGAAGAGCCTGGTCCCTGCTAGCTGTTGCTTTGAGGCAGTGCTTGGTCTTTCTGAATGTATTTTAATCAATGTAAATAGTTTAGGGATTTTTTTTCTTTGTTAATAAAGGTTTATTTTGTGTTTTGTTTGTTTTTTAAAGGTCACAACCTGGGATTGGACACGAGCTGAGAAAACATTTTCAGTTTATGAGATAATGTGCAAAATTCTCAAGGTATGATAAGAAAGTATAAAATAAATTGCCACTTTGACAGACAAGAGCATAACTCTACCTTTCAGAAAGAGATCTATTTTTTTTCCCTTTAAAGTAAAATGTCAGAAGTTCTGGTGTCAGTAGGTACAGAATCAAACTAGAAGGCATGGCAAAATTGGAAAGAAACTGATTTTGACTAGAAAACTAACTTATTTCTCCATAATGCTGAATGGGGTTTACAGCTTCACTTCAATGTCACGTTTAACTAGTGTAACACTTCCTTTTCTAAGGGAGGATCTAAAGAAGCAGTGATCACTGTGGTTGTTTTCAAATATGTTGATGGAACGAATAGCAGCTGCAATGTATGATTTCACTAGGACTCAGAGCCGAGCCTTTAAAATATGCAATACCCTTCTGAGAACTTTTGTCTTATTTTTTCCATTTTCTTTAGTCTGTCTGAAGTGTAATAAATGAGAAGAGATAGTGATATATGTTTAGAAAGCTAAAATTATGAGTAGCAAGTTAAATAAGACCATTATTCTACATTGTTTCAAATTTTTAATTGTGAATTCAATCAGAATTATTTTATCTGCTCTTTTCTCTGTTTTAAACACAGTAAAAAACCAGATGCTCAAAATTTCTCAAATGAGAAGGAAAAGAGATGCCTTTTTCTATTCATGTGAAATGCTTTCTGGTTTATGTTGGTCTTGGGGGTTTTTTGGTCCAAATTACATTAAAGGTAATTTTAACATTTCTATCATTTTATCTAGGCAGAGGCAGTCTAGAATCAACAAGAAAGATGAAAATAACATGCTTTTAAAAAGTGTTTTCCACTGGGAAGACCCTTTACTGACATAAATGGTACATTTCTTAGGTTTGTAGGTCACATAGGTGCACTATATTTTCCTTAGGGAGGCAGATTAAAGTTGCAGTGGCTCAATAACATTTAGAAACTTTTTGCACTTGAGACTTAAAAAAAAACCAAAACCTAAAAACAAAGCCCAAAAACCAAAGTAAAAACCTCCCCCAAGTTTATAATCTGAAAAAATCCTCTTTGCAGTGATCTGAACAGAGAAGTGAAAAGTTTTATTTTACTGCTATGTTGGCTGTGAGGTCTGGCATCTTCTTTAAGGAATAGAACCTCCCAAGCACAAAACATCCCATCCCTGTGGGATGTCCTTCAATTACCAAGTGTGTGCAAATATTGGCTCCTCATCACAGCTCGTGTGGGGAGAGGAGTAACAGGACAGGTTGTTCACTTGGTGAAGGCGTTGCACTGAGGGTGTAAGTGAACAAAGCTGTGAGAACACACTCAGGCTTGGAAAGAGTTGAAAAATACCACTTCTTACTTGCATTTTTTTCCTTTTCCCCTTTGGTAACCTCTGATTCCTTCAGGCCTTGGGCTTAATGCAATAAGCATCAAGGTAGCTCCTCTTTGTCAGAGAACTAAGTGCTTTGGAGCCAGGATGACTCCTCCTTATGACTTATCCAAAGACTTTTTTATACTCTTTGAACAGAAATGTATGGAATGTGTGCCATACAATTTTCTTTAATTTAAAGGTCCTTCTTCTTTCCTTTTAGCCATTTGCTTTCTTAATTGTCTTCTTAATTCACTTGCAATTTTTGCCGTTTTTCTTTTCCCTCCTTTATTCTGTGTCTCCTATTCCTGTACATCAATACATGGGTTCTTTTGGTATATTTCCATTTCTCAGCCATGTAGCAGAAGTTATTACAACCAAGGAGACGGTGCACAAAGCAGTAAAACCTAAAACAGGGCCTTTCTGGCAATGTGTGAAAGCACAGAAAAGAGTACAAATATGCTGGGGATTTTTTATCATCCAGCCATCCAAACTGTCTGGAAAGAGGTGTAGATCATCCAGCCTCAGACTATATTAACAGAGAGGCAATTCCAGCATAAGTAATATAAGAATGTAATTTATGTGTTTCTTTATCACTTTATTCATATTCAGTTATTTGTGTATTTTCTGTAAATATGGTCAGGTTTATAAAATGCTGAAATGTTTCAAGCTGGTTCTTTAGCTGACAAAAACCTGTAAATAATAAAAACTGGAAGTGGGAAAATCATTGCAATGGAATTGCAGCTTCTGACATTGGAGCATTAATCTTCACCACATTCTAGTTTTCTACAGCAGTTGCTATAGAACTTAACTATGGTTTCACTAAATATAAAAGCAAATAAAACCAAGAAAAACAGCTTCCCATTACACTGCTATATTGAACATCTGTAGAAACTCAAGGTTTTGTTCAGCTTTTATGCCAGCATCTTTAAAGTCTCCATTTAAGCAATGAATGGTTTTTAGACCCATGTGAACAAGCCCCATGGATATTACTGAACCAGAGGCCATGTAAAAAAAAAGGTTATTCTGGTGTTTTGTGGTCACCTTCAAACTACTTGCCTTTTACAGTACCTCAAATCCTACTTTTGTTATAAATCTATTTGACTTGAAGGATGACACAGGTTTTCTGGCTAATATTCACTTCAAGTAGGACTTGCAAGCAGGCTGTGCTAACCTCTGTATGAGTTAGCTCAGGAGTGAGAAGTAGTGCTTTAGAGTTAAGTGTTACCACATCATTTACCAAGCAAAATGTATCTGTATTGCATGGCTTGCTTGCTTTTTAATGAGATACTAAAAAAAAAAAGTCCATATTCAGATTTACATTCATTAGGATGCAATGTCACCCAAGGTAGCTGGTATTTACTGTTGTATATACTGGCAAGTTCAATAACTGTACCTCATGCCACAGAGACAGGACTTTACTTAATATGTCTGTAAGTATTTTTTCTCCATTTTCCACTCCTTAATTGTGACTAAAATTCTGATGAAATTTACAAGAACAGTCTGGATTAGAGAGACTTACTATCCTAAGTTTGTCTTTTAAAAAAGAATTGTTATTTTCCTCAGTTTCCTCAGTTTCTCTTCCTGACAGAAGCCCTACAGTGGAGAATATGAGCTCCCAGATCCTACTGAATGCATACTGAATGCCTATTTTAGTGGTTCAGGATGAGAGAATAATTCCTTTTCTGGTAACAGTAGAAATATTAAAACAGCAAATAAATATTAATGTCTACACAATACTTTGTCTACGACAAAGTACTTAACTGATTTCATCTTCAGGAAGAGTATATAGTCCAAAAAAGTTAAGTAAAACCCAAAACTTGGCTGCCACCATGACCAATGTTTTCTTTATATTCACTTGCATGTGTTTAGTGTTCTTTTTCCTCTAGTATCCTTTCCAAAAGCTCTGACTCTTTTCACAAACAATATAGAAGATTGGGATGCCATTTTAAAATGTCACAGTTGCCTTGGTGTCAAGCAGCTAAAAGCCAGGATGTTCTGCACCTTATTTGGAGATGTCAGAGATTATTATGTAGTTTATAGCTAGTGGATTCATATTTATAATGCTCATCAAATAAATCACTATTTTTTTGTAACTGTATACTATTTTCTTTTATTTTCTGGATCATATTACAAAGAGAAGGAAGTAGAACCAAGGCATTAGTCCCTATTCTAATTTGATTAGGACCTTCTAAATGACCGGGAAGATCCTTAAAATTTGAAGCATAAAAATACACTTTAAAAAGCAGTCTTTTCACTGTGTGAAAAACAGTTTTATTGGAAGAAATTTAGCAAAGTGTCATTGGTCCCCTAATTCAGTATTTACAATTTTATACAGTAAAAAAAATAGAGAAAAACCCCAAACCCTCATAACCACTTTCATACACTACCATAACAATAATGTAATACAAAAAAAGATTCTGTATAAAGTTTATAAACTACCAGATAAAAATACATCTCTCATAAATATGAAGCTCTTAATTGTCAAGATTTTGGGAATGAAATAATAATTATTGACATGAAACTTAGGTAAAGCTGGCTGAGTACAAAAATCACTTTTTAATTTAATTGGTTTAAATTATTAATTGTGAGATAATGGCAAACAGCAGTGGGCTATGTTTGATGTAAAAGGAGCATTTATGCAAATAACTTAAGACCTGGGGGGGTAAATGCATAAATTGGTAAGCATTTGAAATAATTTATTAAAAATTCAATAGATCTGTTTATTAAGGAGTGGAAGCAGAGAGAAAACAAGGCACTGAAGAATTCTTTAACCCTAAAAATAAGCAAGTAATAAGAAATTGAATAGAAATTAATGTCAGGCAAGTTAAAATGGTGAAGCAGGTAAGAACTGTAACAGCTGTGCTGATTAGTCAGTGAAAGAAGTTGATACCATTTAAACCACTTGAACCAGGGGCACACCATTTGAACCAGTAAGAAGTTGATAGCATTTAAAACACTCTTTTTTTTTTTAATCACAAATTTATTCAGACTAATGCTAATGAGACAGTGACACCAGCATGTGGATGAAAATCTGTGGTTCGTGTTGAGAAGTTGGTCAGGAAGATAATTTAATGATACCACTTTTGACATTGAAATGTATCTCTGTCATTTTCAATGGAACTGCTGGAAGAATTTGCTATCAATAAATATTTATAGTTTATTCTCTCAGAAGCTTGTTTCACCTTATCCTTTATTTTGGGGGGTAAAGCCCCATTAACAGCCAACTAATTTTAATGTTTCAATTGCACAACATTCAATATTCCAGAAAAGCAGGTAATTCTATCACTAACTTCAAAAAGGCAAGGGGCCTTATTGTGTTCAGTATTTCACATCTGATTTAGCTTTTTGTCTTTTTGTCTTTTTTTTTTTTGTCTTTTTGGTACCTCTTGATACACAGTTTTAACATGTGTGTTTTGACAGAGTATACATGTGTAAGTGTGTATAAGTTAACAAGATTTAAGTACCTTAGATACATTTGTAAATAGTTAAAATATTTAAACATTTTTTCCATATAGGGTAGGAAAAGGCTTGTTATGTATTTCAGGTAAATTATGAAGAGTAATAAAAAAATTTCACTTTTCTGTCCTTTTTGTTTCAGTTACTTATGTTCTTCAGCTCATCCAAACATCTCCTTGTAATTGTGAGAAAATGCTTTCTATAGTTTAGTCACCTGCCTCCTATCTTCATTGGCATGCAAAAATATTTGGAGATTCACAGTTAGATCATGCTTTATTCAACATAAAACAGGAAACACATTCAAGTGTCAGATCAGCTCTGAAATGAAATGAGGATAACTGTGGAAGGCAGGCTGGCAACATGTCAGGGTAGTGAATCATTGGTGTTTACATTTAGTACCATTCACATCAGTGCAGCTATAATTTTCTTGCTATATTAATCAGGACCAACTTGGTGTCTCAGAAGACTTGTGATTCCTTCCTTATTTTAGCTTTTAGTATGTGTAAAATCCTCAAACGTAGTTATGTTAATTATTCCCACTTAAATTGCCTGTAATTATGCTGTCCATTTCCAGTAAGCCAAATATGGGAAAAGGATGATATAAAAAGGATGGGAAACTACTGACAATGTTATTGTATTCAGGTAAGTTTTAAAAATCATGCCAATAGACACGTAAACATATAAAGTGCAGGTAGAGAACATATTTTTAGGTCTGTCATTCACATGGTTTGCTCAATGGTGAGCCTTGCATCCTGATGTGATTCCACTAAAATACTTCACACTCACAATGCTAAAGAGGCAGAAGTAATGCATTCCTTTTACGAATAAGTTGATGCTGCATCCAAGGAATATTTGATTTTCAGCTGGGGTTTAGCCAGGTTCTTGGAAGGAATGCTAACTGTTGAGTATTCAGTTGAAAACAATTGAAGTAATTTTCAGTCTTTGGTTTGCCTTCTGTCCTACATTTAAGACTGTATAATGATTCCACAGAAGAGAGGATCTATTTGCACCCTAAATACAATTACAGTTGTCATCTAGGATAAGAGAAATAGTAATAGTCAGAAATATCTGTATGTACACTGGCATCAAGGCTATAACACTAAGTTAACTTCAGTTAGGCCATAAAGAAAAACTTCTGTATTGAAATTGAGCTCCTGACAAGGCCACTGAATGTTCACCCCTGGATCTTTTAAAGTGTAAGCTGGTGTGTAGCTGCTCCTATCATGCACAGAGATAGGCACTAGATGGCTGCGCCTCGGGTGAGGTCATACACCTTTCCTGTGATTCCGTATGTCATTTCAGTTCATTTCTCCTCAACATCTACAAGCCCTAATCTGTGTTCATCTGGATAAATTTACTGGGCCCTGTGTGTAAAAGGTGTTGATGTTGCTGTAACTGTGCAGCACCATGTAAGGGACTTTTCTGAAAGCAAAGAGGCAGTGTTATTTCATGCATGACAACTACTGCTGCACAGAGACTTATTCATTTTTTGTCTGATATAGAGAGAAAGGACAAACAATATTTGAAATGTAAACTTATTAAATAAGGCTTTTCATGTTTCCTGTTAACTTTAGAGAGGTTTCTCATTTTTTATTAATTCCCCCCCTCTCTGCCTTTTTCTGACATTTCTTATGCAATATTAATATAAACTGTCACCTTTTGGGTGAAAAATAAATGACTTGCGTTGTGCTGGGGCTGCCAATCTGAGAGTCTGATCCTTCATCCTAGAAGAAATAACAAGATAAACACACAGAGGAAAACAAAAAGAATAACAGATAGAGAAATAAACTTTTAAATTACTTCTGCAACCTCTCCGTTTCAGAAATTGCTTTTTGTTGCCTGTCTAGTTATGAGACTGACAGTGCTGTTGCAACATCCTTGAAAAGCAAAGCCAAATTAACTTTTAACATAAGGCAAAGGGAACGTTGAAAAAGAGCAGAAATGAGGTGTGAAATATAAATACTGTGTAAGGATACTTGGGAAAGACAAGTATGTGTCTTAAATCCAAGATACTTGAGATTTATCTGCAGCTTGAGAAGTTTCCCTCCATTGACTTAATCTAACCAGAGCATATCTAAAGATTGGAGTGATTCAGTATTGTATTAGCTAATATACTCTAACTTATCAATTTTAGTAGATTTTTGTGGAACATTTTTCTCTTATTTAACAATTTTCTCTTCTTTTATGGTCATGGACTTTAATTACTTGAATTTTTTCCTATCTTTATTTCTGATTATTGCAATACTTAAATTTAGCTTGAGATGCTGCAATCCTATTGCACAAAGAATTTGTGACTCTAGGCAGCAGTGATGCAGCAGTGATAATTTTGTGGTTTTCACTGAAACTGTGTCCCAATCCTTATGTGAAATAAAGTGTTCCTGTCTCAGGGACTACTATTCAAAACTTCATTGGGTGCATTCTCTTCTCAGTGGAGGTCTAAATGTTGATTACTGTCAACAGCCAGAGCCAGCAGTGAGACCCAAAATATTAATGTCTTAAAAAATCTTTATTTTATTGTTTTATGATAGGATCTTTTTTACCACAGTCCTTTTTTAATCTTTTTTCTTAGCACTGTGAGCAAGTACATGTCAAGTAATTTTTTTTACACACTTGTTTATAGAAATTTTCTGACGTAGTGATATTCAACACAAATGCTTTTCACTGTGCTACTCTTATGTACGCTCACCTTGACAAAATGTATTGACAAGCTATTTGAGTAAGGAATTCGGTCCAAAAAAGAAAGGAAGCTAAATAAGAAAGAGTATGCACTCAAGCAGGTAATTCTTTTAATATAACAAACAATCAGTTTGGTAGGTAATTTTCCAAACTTTTGTTAAATCAAGTTTAATGCTTCTTCTTCCGATGTTTCTGTCTTTCATGAGAAAGACCTTTAAAAGATCTTTGCCTGCCTTTAATACAAATACATCTAAAGCTGAGGTAAAAAACCTAAACACAAAAACTGACGAAATGAGAATAAAAAGCACTTTTCTTCCATGTAATTTCTTTGTCCACTTCTGCTGTTGAGCCAGCTGGTTTTTTTCTTGTTGAGGAGGTGCGTAGACACTTTAAGGAAGTGTAGAGTATCCTGTTCTCACCATGGCCAGTAGGATGACAACTCCCAACAGCTGGAAATATAGGGAAGGTTTTCTTCCTCTGTGCCATGGGGATGCAGCATGTTCAGAATGATATCTTCAAAATGGTAACAGTCAAATTTTGCCCAGAAACTAATTTTGGTTTAGTAGATCTTAACTTTTCTTCCCAAGGGCAGCAAAAGTGTCCCTGTCCCTGAATCAGCCATTGCTAGTCCAAACAATGGAAGTCCCAGAGCAGCCCAAAAAGCAGATTTGGGGGCTGATGCTTCTCTGTTTATTTCTTTCTTTTTAATTGGGACAATCCAATTTAATTCCTTTTTCTAATTTATTTTACAGAACTGATTTAGCTGTTTTAACTATAATATAAAATACGGCAATATCCTCAGACACACAACTAATATTTAAATTTGAGATACTATTTTAAAAAAGGGTCAGAATGAAAAGATAGGATCACTCTTTAACATTGCTATCCATTATCATTATATTTACTCTTATGGCATCTGTCCTTGAACTTAATTTCCAGCAAATAATGTCTCAAAGTTTGGAGAGGTAAAAAAACTTAGTAACTCTCTAAAGAGATGATCAGCACATTTTTTAGTATCTGTTTGTAATTATACTCATCTCTGGTTTCTATGTATCAGAAAATAATAATGAATGCCTCTCCAGAAAGTACTAGAATAGTTTATTTCCTCAAAAGATTAGTCGGTTTTATGAACATTTTGAAAATTTTTCTCATATGGCAAAAAAATAAACAAGTTTCTTTGTAGAGTTCATTAAGAAATAGACACAATTATGGCACTGACTCAGAAGAAACCTATTTTCAGACTCTTGCTCTGATTCAAATGAGGGTCTTCAAGACTGTCTTTTAATCGGGCAGAATAGGAAATAAATTTTCCTTTTCAGGCAGAATAGGAAAGAGATTCAAGCTTAATGCTGAACCTAATGGAATACAGAGAAGGAACCTTTCTATTTCTCTTCAGCCACCAGACAGATCTTTCTAATGGAAATTTAATTGAAATTAAAATTTCTCCTGCAATTAGAAGCAGTGTCCCCCATGAGTAAATATGCTTTTTGTCAAATCTGAACATCAAAATATTTTCTGTCCAGTTTTAGTTTGGCTGCAATTCTGTGTTTACTTAAATATGTGTATGCATAGATATCTGCAATTTCAACTTTTTTTTTACATTTCTTAACAATGAAATTCAGAAGGGTTCAAATAAGATGAACTATGTACAAACGCATGCCTTCATGGATATTATTTATTTATTACTTGAGAAATGAGGATATGTTGGAGAAGCTGTATCTTTTTTTCACTCTGGAATGAATCTGTTCCCCGCTGCCTGTAAATGCTATTAGAACCATCACCATAGCAACTAATGGTGATGCTCAAGCAAAGTGTTCTGAAAATTCCTGCTGAAGAAGTAGATCATTATATGCCCTTAGAAAGAAGGATGTATGTTTATGTAGCCAGAACTGATATGTAAAAGGGGACACAAACAGTAAAACTATCAGGGCACTGCTGCCAGCAAGTGTAAAGGCATGATGTGATTCATTTTTACAGTTGCTTTGGAGAGATTGCATGAGAAAATGCTTTTTATCTTCAGAGAATTTAGATGCTAGGTTTGAATCTTGATTATGATAGGACGGGTTTATTGTGGTAGAACTGTCTGAACTAGTTAACAAAGAAAACATTTTATCATTTATGTGTTTTGAAGAACCGTTATAATTAATATGAGAGACATGAATACTTGCCTCATTTTAACTGCTGACATATAATTTTCTTGCAAGTCTTTTCTTGCAAGTCTTACGAGTAGTATGGTCAAAACTACTACTACATGTAGTATGGTTTTGAACATCTTACATGGATTGTTGTTCATGTCAAAAACTGTTCACTGGTGTCACTAACATTGACAGTTCCATGGCAAAAATACATGTGCCATGCTCTATAACTTTATAGGTAAATCAGACTTCCAGAAAATTCTTGAGCATCTCTTGAGTAAAAATCTTGCCAGTAGCATGAAAGTGGCAAATGTTTGTTTACTGTTGCAGACAGCTTTGTAAAATAGAAGAACTCAACTCTCACTGACTATCACAAGAGGTGAGGGCCTCCTGGATCTTAGCATATTTAAATAATAGCCAAAATATGAATATTTAATGCACTCATCCTACTTAAAATGAAACGCCACAAGTGATCAAAAAGAAGTAGTGCTGCTTCTGGAAAGAGCAGTCTTACAAAAGAGAAGAGATTACCCCTGCAGAAGAGAAGGCGAAGTCACTGTTTAGTGATAAAGAGGCATTCTGCCTTAATTTGAAAGGACCAGCTTAATGAGCCATGCTTAGTTCCCATGGACAAATTTATTACTCTCACTTAACATGGATATCATTATTAATTAGGCAAGCAGGAGTCATACTGTCCTGTCAGCAGAGATGCTGGATTACCCTGAAGCTGGGTGTGAGCCAATGTCTTTCGTCACAGCCCATCCTTCAGCAGGACTGCATTCCCTCTAGTGAGAATCAGCATACTGCCAAAAGTTTTGTGTGTGCTTCTCTTCAGAGAGTTTTATTAATTCACAACGAGAACATCAGGGGCAAACGGTACAACTAATCATTATCAGTATGAAAGAGTTCTCAAAAACTCAACATGAAGTTGGCTCATGCCCATCACTGACTAGTAAATGAATATAATAACACAGGGTCATAGCAGATTCTTAAATGGGTAGAATGACATTTATGTTTTAATTGAAGAAGTGGTTTGATAAAAGTTTATTAATTAAGATTCCTGCTTCATCCAGACCTGGTTTTGAGACTTCTGACAAGTTTTTTTTTTGGTATTTTTTTTAAATTTGCTGACTTTTGGACAATTCCCAGCGGGATTCCTTAAAAAAAAATTAAAAGTGCTTAAAATTCCTGTCTTTTAAGGACATTTGGATAGCTATCTTTTAGGTTTGCCCACATATTGTTTTGTCCAGTTATCTATTGCATAAATTATTACATTCTATAAACCTAAAATACAGATTTTTAATGCTTGAGAAGAAATGCAAAACTAAAGAAAGCTAAAGAAAAACTAAAGAAAGATCTTGCAGAAAAAACAGATAAGTTGCAGAAGCAGTACTAAGGGGAACCTTGCACATAATGTTTTTTACATGTAGAATGGAATACCACTGATTAGGAAAGGAATACTTAATCTGTATGTTAGCAATTTTAGAAAAACTAAAATACATAATTTAAATGTATTTGACTTACACTTCTCTGCTCATGGACCTAATCATAGATGGTGATATCAGAATAACAAGCATATACATTAGAGCTAATCAAAATTAGAAATTATTATTTGGTTAAATTTTTATTTTTGGGGAAATGTTGTATTTTGTTTTCATTCTGAATAGGAACTTCACAGAATGGAAATTCCAATAATAAATGAGTCCATTATGTCTGTTGTTTGTCACAGTATAATGTAGTGGATGAAATATTCTAAACTTTTTATATGCAAAACTCTGAGGGGAAATACTACCTAGTACTGATTAGGTCTTTCCTAAATCAAAGCATGCTCTCGTTTTCATACGTAAGTAGCAAAAACTTGGATAATTATTGTAGATCCCATTTAGCTTTTTTTTCATCATCTGGGTTTGATGTAATGCTTAGTAAAATCTAGTACAATTCTTACTGTCAATGTTGATAATAAAATACATAGGTTTTTATTTAATCACTTCAAAGCCTCCAGAGATTTTTGCATTTTTCAAGTGCTTTTTAATAGAGATCAATCTCAATGAAACTTCTAACATTTTGTTTTTCAGTCTATGCAATAACTCTTCTCTTGTTCCTAGACAGCATATTCTTCTCAATAGGAGACAAAAAAGCCCGTAAGACTGGAAGAGTCTAAGAGTATAATGTAAAAGCCTCAAACCTTGGCTGTGCCCAGCTAAATAGAGATATGCATTCTGGAACTCAGCCATGCACTAAGCTCTGTCCCATCTGAAAACAGGGGTTATAGTAAAGTCAATGATTTGTGTGATCCCACATAGTCATGTTTCAGAAAAGTTTTAAGCTGCATTTAGTAATAATTTGCTTATTCCCTACTAACTGTAGACATGAATAGGTAAAGATGAGTTCAAAATATTTTTAGTTTCTTCTGTGGTTGTAGCTATGAAGAACTAAAACCTTCCCCAGGAAATACCTTACACAAGTCTTGCCACACTCCATGCTGAATAGGTCCTTTGGGTTGTGGGCTAACAGGGCCATTCAATCAGGTTTAGCTCTGGAATCACAGGGAGTTCAAGATCCCATTCAGGATTTGTTAGACAAGAAGAGCTACTTCTAAAAGAAATAGCTTTTCTGCCCTGGGGGAGTGAGGGTTTTCCAGTGCTTTTGCTCATCCAGAATTGAGATTGTTCAGCCTGGAAGGGAGAAGGCTTCATGGTGAACTTACGGTGGCCTTTCAGTATCTAAGGGGATCCTATAAGGAAGATGAAGAGGGGCTCTTTTCAAGAGTGACAAAACAAGGCAGAATGTAGGAGACAGTACTCATGACAGAGAGCAGGTTTAGATTAGATGTTAGGAAGAAATTCTTTATTGTGGGGGTAGTGAGGAACTGGGACAAGTTGCCCAGAGAAGTTATGGATGCCCCTTCCCTGGGAGTGTTCAAGGCCAGACTGGATGACCTCTGAGTAACCTGGTCAAGTGAAAGGTTTCACTGCCCATGGCCATAAGGGGTTGGAGCTGGATGATCTTTAAGGTCCCTTCAAGCCCAAGCCACTCTATGATGCTGTGTTTTGTTGCTACACATACCCACAAGGTTAAACATTTGTCACAGTGCTGCTGCTCTGTGTGCTTTGTGGCTGTGTGTGCAATGGAGCATAGATGTCATTAGCAACAACCTGGATATTGTAGCCTCTATTTTGAATGCTGGTCAGGACATACTGTGAACAGAACTGACACTTCAGTTTTAGTAGAAGGGCCTGAATGAAAAGGAAAAAAAAGGGAGGGGAAAGAGATACTAAAAAAAAAAGACAAAAGGTGTTTCTGTTAGGACATAGACTCTTATTTAGCTACACCCAGCTGGTTCAACTACACATCCTTGTGAATATTTGGAAGAAAAATCTGGAACAAGATTTTTTTTTTATTTTGAAAATGCTGTCTTTTAAGATCAAAGATGTTTATGCTGATTTTTTCATACATGACGAAACACTGTATATCTACTAAGCTTAGCACTTGATGGAAGTAAGGAGGGAGATTTTTCCACAGTGACTAGTCATTTTAAAATCATAGCAAGTTGTTTTTTCATGGTGATTAAAAAGAGAGGATATTATGCCTCCATAGCTGATTCCTCTAGAAATCGTAAAGGATGCTTCAAGCAGAAGCATTCATGAGTGAATGCTATACTGACTTTCTTGTACAGGTTGGTCACTTTTCTACTGAATGAATGGAAAGGGGAAAGTAGTGCTTGATCTCCCGTTGCCTACTTCTATACCTGAGTAGTTTCAGACAGGTTCCTGTTTTATATATTTTATTCTCAATCAGCTTTAGGTTGCTGGTTCTCTGCCCCAGGGAGAGCTGACTTGAACAATGTAAGCTGCCCTTTCAGCTTGTATCAGCTGGTTGTGCTCCCCTTGGTCTATTCAAGTTGTGTATAACCAGAAGGCAATTCTGTCCCGTGAGTCTCCTTTGCTCAGCTTAACTCTGCCCTTTGCTATGGGGTAACTTTCTGAAAATTGCATGCAGGCTACTTATACCCAAATCTCCAGATGTATTGGCAAGGACAGCTGGTGAGCTTGTGACTTGTGGCAACTTCTTTGATGTGGCAGGGACTAAATTAATTAAAGCTTTTTCTGAAAACCTATTTTCCCCAAGAACAAATTACATGCCTGAATTTTAGCATAAAGCATCCTTTTTATTATATAAATAAAGTTAAAAAAATAAGTGAACATGTTTTAATGAATGGATTTCCTGATTAACTTGCTTATTTTTTGGTTTAGTACCAATTACCAATACTAGCAATCATTAATTATTAAATATTTATACCCCATCATCCATTATGTGATGTTATGTTGAAAGTAAAGCCAAAAGTAATTTTTTCCTCCAGGACCAAAGCCAGCAACCTAACCATGGGCAGCCATTATCGTCTCTACCTACAGTATCCATTTAAAGACTAATTGTGTCTTGGATTTTGTAAGCCTGCAGAAATATGAACTTGCTTTCTCTAGCCTCTATAAAGAAAATAGAACATTTGGACTTCTCATACTTCTTAAAATAAATATATTCCTTTGACCAACCTTACAGACTAGAGTGTATAAGTCACTTAGGTCGGAGAGGTTGATATTTGTGTTCCTCATGAGAATAGAAAGTGGAAAACTCTCATGGAATGCATCTAGTCTAAAGTGTGTAGCTGATAACGTTTTTGAGAAGTGATTCATTAAAATATTTGACATTACTGCCAGAGATATGCTGTTCTGTACCATTCTGAATATAGGCATCCTTTCTGAAATTCATTGAAGTGTCAATGTTTAGACCAAACCCCTGATTTTCAGTTCCTCAGCAACTGTGGTTACTCCTGTCATTTAAAATGCCTTTAAAAATGCTGGGTTTGACGCATAAATGTTTGCAATTAAAAATATTAATTGATGTATGCCAGATTATATAACTTCAGGTTTTCATCAGGACAGTGATCTGCTGGACCGTCGGAAACATTGCTTCAGTGTCCAGTCTGAATCTGGAGAAGATCTCTACTTTTCTGTGGAGCTAGAATCTGACCTAACACTATGGGAAAAAGCCTTCCAAACAGCAACTTTTTTAGAAGTTGAACGGATACAGGTGAGAACAACTGCCTTGTTGACCATCTTTTGGTACATTAAAATTAAAAAAAATCATTAAAAAATTAGGCCCATGTGAAATAATGGTGCAAATTAAGAAATTTTACAACCTTCTGCAGCTCTCAAGTTGTTGCTCTTTTATGTAATTGTTCACAAACAGCTTGTAAGTTAGCCTTCAGAGGAGGTCACCTGAAATACAGTCTTTGAGTTATTATGACAAGGTGATATATATTTGTTAAGTGAAGTTCACGGGCAGACAAAGAAAAACAATCTATGGATCAGGGACAAAATGCAGTGTTTGGATATTCTTACTGGCTTAGATGCTACCTTATTTGTTACTGAATATCTGCAGGAATTAAGTAGTCCTTGTAATACCAGGAATGAGAGTATACTGAGTGAAGTACTTGCTGGATACAAGCAAGAACAAAAGTTGTACCTCATATGCATTATTCTTTCTTCACATATTTCCTGTTCCTTGTGCGTTTACTCTATTGTCAGGTGGCAGCGCAGAGATGGACAGCATTCAAATACAGATTACTAGAGACTTTTTATAGCAAAATTACACATCAGAGTGTTTAAAGATAACTTCTTCTCCCATGACCAAAAAGTCGTGACTTTTTGACCTGAAAAAGGAGAAAAAAGCCACCCACCGCAATTGTAATTCACCTAATCCCAATTGTAAAATTGATTTTCTAGTAATGAAATATACATGTGGTTAGAACAGCTTTAGTTGATGTTGGCAGGAGTTATACACACCTACCCCAGCTGTATTAGCATATTAGGCTGTGCAAGTATTGGCTCACACATTTTCTGTGTCCCCCTGGGAATGCAAGCAGTGGCATGTTTTTATTCAGACAAATTGTTAGTTCGTTATATATTGACCCTTTTTTGACCTGCAAACCACCACATGCAGATGCACTGATCTGGTATAGACTAATGCAGATCCAATATGCAAAAACTACCCCACTGTCAGTTTTATCACACAGTACTTTTGTTGCAAGAGGAGTCAGGGGAGGTTTGGCTTTCCTCTTTTAAATTCATATATGCTGTTACCTTTTATAGAAACTACTCTTATCTTTTAAGCTGTACTTGCATGCTGGAAAATCGAAGACTAGGTTTTCTGTGTAAAACTTGCAATAATGTTTGTCCTCTGCCACTAAATATTTGATAGTTGTTGACTTTCTTATATAATTCACTGCAACATACTTTATAGTAGCGCTGCTGTGCCATCAGTAAAATAATATATGGCATTTTTCTTGAATAACTTTTATCTCAGAAGCCACTTCATATTTGTTCTACTTTCAGATTGATTCATACTGTAGCATTCCTGGTTTAGATTTTTCTTTTGAATTTTAATTGAAAATTGCTCTCAGGCTTCTCCAAAATAGTTTCCTTTATCATCTTAACCTCAGATTCGTCTTAGTATTTTCAACAATTTTTTTGTCTCTCCTGATGTTCAATGTAGCAATTAAGAACCCAGATTAACAATTTCCTGATTGATTAGTTGATTGATTATAGCAGATCTGTGAAAGTGGACAAACAGGCTTCTCATGATAGAATATTTTTGTGGAACTCTCATTATTTCACCTTTTTCTTCTTTATTTTCTATGTCTTGATTTGGAAAAAAATATGGCATATTTTAAATATAACTGGATTTGGCCTCCTCATTTTTCTTTTAGCAATCCACTACTGCTTTCATCTACCAACCTGCAGATGCAGATAGAATGTGGTGGTATACTTTGTTTCTGCAAGTTCTTTCATTGCTCTGTGAGAAAAAAAAGTGACAGGTTCGAAATTAGGGTATCAGTGGTACATTTTTACTAAAATTTTGATTTATGAAATTGTTTTGATATGAATGTTCATATTTAAAGTGAATGCTAATCCAGTAGGTTTGTCTTACAATAAAATAATAAAACTTTGAAAATATAATTTCAGTTTAAAACTACCATTTAAAAATATTCAACTGCATTATGTGCTACTCCATAATCATGCAACAAGTAAATCTTACTCAATGGCTATAACCTCCAGAAGAGCTTAATCAGGGGCCAATTCTAATCTAACTCCAAAGAATATATAGCCAATTCAAATAGTTTTTAAATGCATTGCTATAAATATATAATGAATTGTGTTTCAACCTAATTCATAGCTTCTGCCAGAGGTATATATACACCAAAAATTAAACAGTTGGTTTTCCTTAGAAAATAAATATATTAGAAGCGGCTTAGTCAAATTGATAATAATTTAGCAATAACATGGTACAATGATGCAGTGGTGTCATTTTGGTGTGTTACAGTCACTCTTTAATTAGTTTTGTAATGTAGTAAGTGAAGGTAATCCATTTTCATAATTACCTATTAAAGAAAAATTACTTGAAAATCCTTTTTCCTTACTCTCTCACAGCATTGTTGCACCAAGAATCTGAGACTACTATAACTTGCATAATGATGTGCAATTATATATATGCCTGTCACATTCCCTTAGTGTTCCTGCTACTTTAAGCTATTATTTTCACCTCTTGCATCATGAATTTTTTCTTGCTGTCCTTTATTTCTTGCTTGTATTGTAGTTGTTTGTTCTCTAATGTAAGGATTATTATGTAACTGGTTTATGTTGCAGTACTTTAACATGTTTTCATTGAAGTTGAATCTGAGTTTTAAAGTCTGAATTGAGTCTTAGATTTATAGTTCACTTTGTTTCAGGTTCAGAGATGGCTTACATCACGTTCACAATATATTGTTCTTTCCATAATTTAAACTGTGCATGTTGAGGGAACAGTTTCTCAGGAACAACTTCAAGTTGTCTCCTTCAGCCTCTGCCTGACCCATTGAATTATTAATAAACCAAAGTTAACATTCTGTATTCTGTGGAAGAACAGCAAATGACTGCTGAAGTGTGTTCTGCTTCTTTTGGGAAGGGGATGCTTCAGTTCTGATGAGGTTTTCATGAGTTCTTGTGAGAAATCAGCAACCAAAGCCAAATAGCCACAGTATATATTATTCATAGTCACTTCTAAAGTTTTTAAATGTTAAATGTATAAGAAATTTTAAATTATCTTGTACCTTGATAACAATTTTTGCCTTTCTGTTTTCTCCAAATATCTGAATTAAAAGGCAACTTAAAGAAAATAAAGATGAGAAAAGTCTTACAAGAGTTAACTTGTAATGTCTGAAAGGTCACATCTTGTGTGACATACTGTTCACACACTCTGACCTGTCACCAGAATCATGTACAATTGGATACAACACCTTCAAAAACCAAGGGACATTCTTCCCCAAGGAAACTAAATTCTCGCTGTCCAGAAATTTTCACATTTTTTCTTCTCTAAATTATTTTGGAAATCATAGTCTGTAGGCATAGAATGGTCTTTTATATAACTAAAGAATAACTAAATAATCATCTGCTACTAGTGATCTGCAGTTTCTTCCTGCAAAGAACTACACTGAGCCGAACTAGATATTTCTCCACCAACTGAGCACTGCATTTTGTAGAAATACCCTTCAGTCTTGGAAGTAGGTTGCTTTTTCAGTACAGCCTTGAACCAAGGCTGGTATATCCTGTTTCTCATGAATCTTAAGTTCCCAGGGAGGCTAATTAGCCAGTCCAAGTTCTGGGCTTTAAAGCAGAGGGAGCTGTGCCAGCTCAGCGTGGTGCTGCAGTGCACACTGTAGGTTGGCCTCTGGTATTGGGGTGGGAGGTTAGAGAACTTTAGATGACAATTTGTATTTTAAATGTGATGCACATTTTCCTTGCCAGATTTAATTTCCAGTAAAGGCTTTAGGAGTTTTCCAGATCTTTAACGTTTACAAATAAAGATGCAATTTGCATCTTGTAAGATGTTTGCAAGATAATTCCACAAAACCATACATTTTTTGCTTTGCATGCAAAACTTGAAAAGTTTTGCATATGTGACTTAATTAACTATAAGTAACTGTGAAATATTTTACTTTACACTTTTTGACTTCTACTAATGAGATAATACCAAAGGCAATATCCTCTTCTTTTACAGCACTTATTTACAATCAAATTTTACACATTCATAACAGTCTCGTGGTGTAACTGATCAAAGGGAAAAAAAATAAAAAGCCACTTTTATTTGTTGATGTAAACACTAAGTATGAAGTTTTCAATCTTCCTTCATTGCAATTTCTATTTAGAACCTGTTAATGCACCTTCCAGCTTATTGTGTTCTAAGGAAGACCGTTAAGAATCCAAACAGCCCCCCCTTAAAAAAAGAATATATATGTAAAGGCATCTGATTTGTCTTTACAATCAAAATGCCAAAAATAATCATAGGTTCTTTTGTAGTACTTACAATTTGTAACCCACATTGTTCCCACATTTGCAATTTATATTTTGATTTTGCTGACACATTATAGGTCATGGAAGTCTTTGTTCTCATTTCATAATTTTAGCAGCTACAGCAATGTTTGAAGAGTATATCTGTATTTCATTTAATCTGGAGGGAAAAATGTCTATAAAATAAGAATCATTTCTTTTAAGAACTTGCATCTGATTTGGAAATGTTTTGATTTTTTTAATGTATTTTGTGATGAAAAAGACAAGTCTGTCATTTTGTACCTGCACTCAGACTTCAAGCACAGCTTGATGCTAAAAATTGCACTTATAAATGTCTCACAGTGTGTATTCAAGTGTGATCTTATGGCAATAAATAGAAGTGTATATTTAAAAACAGTAGAATGATAAAGTCTTTCCAAGGTTTCTCACAGAAACCTTTGAGCTATATTGATCCACTATCTGAAGGAAAAAAAAAAAGATATCTCCGATAATTCCATTTAGCTGCTAAATGGCATGAAATATGAGCTTTTTCACTGAGATTTAGAACAACAGAAAACCACAGGAAAGAGTGTACTAAAGAGATACTTTATATAAGCTTTTTTTTTTCCTTCGAAAAGGCAAAAGGAATATATTAATCTAAGAAGTTGTTGGTTATGAAAAAAAAGGAGGTTTGAAAATAATAAATTTTTCCTTATAGAAAATGTTATTAGCAAGACACTGAGGCAATTCTGAACCTTTCATTTTTTTTCCCTAATAGAAGCAAAGCCTGTTTTTCTATGTCGTAGACAACTTCATCACTGATAAAAATCCTTTTATTTGAAATACAAAAAATTTGACATATTTACACAGAAATTACTAATTTCTGATAATAATTTTGAGGTATGTAAGCATTAGAATAAAGACTCAGAAACAGTGGTCCTAGAAAAACATTTAAGAAATATCTTCTGTGGTAACTGCCTTCTCTGATTTTTCTTTTACAGTGCAAGACGTATGCCTGTGTTTTAGAGAGTCATCTTATGGGACTTACCATTGACTTCAGCATGGGCTTTGTCTGTTTTGATGCTGCCACAAAGGTAAAGTTCTACAAAATTTTTCCATCACACAGTTATTATTCCTCGTTATTTCTAATATTTTGAGATAAGTAGTGCATCCATAAATTGTCCTTCTCTTTGTTATAGAAACAGAGTATCTCTTGTAAAATCTCTCGTTTTAGTTTAAATGCGAGACTTATTTCTAATTATGTGAGAAATATTATTCTGTTATTTTCTTGTTATTGAAAAATCAATATTGATACTGCTCTGAAACAAGCATCAGATCTTTATTCTTTAATTTCACATGAAAGCCCACACTAATTCAGCTTGATGGTTTGTTTTGCTGGTATGTCCTTGGTTTTGAGAAAAGATAACTTTCTTGGTTTCAGTCTTATCTGTGAGCTTGAAAATAATCTTCCATTCTCTTCTCTTGTTTCATGGGAGGGAATGTGTGCTATTACAGCAACTCCACAATTCCCAGTTTATATTTTAGCTATTATTGTTCAGGCATCTGTAAAAAGAAAAATCAATCATAGTCTATATGTCTCACCCATCAGCTTTTCCTGTCAGCCTTAAAAAAACTCAGTAGAACTGATGAAAGAGTTTGCTTTATCAAGCAAATAGGATGGAATCAATTTCCATATTATATTATCGCACGTCCAGGTCTCAGTAAAACCACTGAGACCCTGAGTATGTCATATGTTGACATTTGCACTAATTGCTGGCAAGTCTTAAAATGTGCTCAGACTTTACTGATACTACTTGACACTGCTGTTAATGGTAGAATCTTTCTTCTGAGTGAAATTGTAAAATCTTTCTTCTGAGTTCCACTACTCTTCAATACCTATTTTCCTTTGAGATGCTGCAACATTGCCACCACCAACTGCTGAAAATGCCCTTTTGACTCCAGAATTTTTTCCTATGCTCTATCTTTAGTCAACCCTTCCCTCCTCATCACTCCGCTAATCCAAACCCTTTTATTCTTCCCACTCCATTCTGTTTGTTTGCACAAAGTGATGAATTTTAAATTCAAACACTTACATAACCTTATTTCTTTTTGTTAAGCAAATAGTCTTGTATAATTCATCAATGAAACGTGACTATCAGTTTGGAAGGTATTACACTAAAATATCAGTACAACAGAATTAAAATGCAGTAGCTCTGTAAAAAAAAAAAGTGGTTTTCCCCCATCCTCCAATAATATTTTTTATATATATAGAAGTATAATTAAGAGTTTCTTTTGTCTATCTAATATAAATGTACCCTTTCAGTTTGAACCCATTACTTCTTGTATTCTATGTACTGTATTGTATTGTATGTTAGAATAGAGCATTACACCATGAATAAAATAAAAAGGACATTGTTTTGTTAGGTAATCAGGCGTTAGGCAATGTGAGATAAGGATGACAATTGCATTAGAAAAGAAAAGAAACAATACAATAGAAAGCAACATAATCTGTTGCCAAGTGACTGCTGTAATTAAAATTGTCAAACAAGCTATAAGGTGAAATGTCTGAAATCTAAGTGCGTCAACCACATTTAAGAGGGTGCTCAAATAGGAAAAACATTACCTAGTCTCCATCAGTTTATGGAAAGATGAAGATTGTAGTGCTCTCAGCCAAAAATCTATTCAGATGTCTTTATTATGATGATGACAAGTGTAAGTTGTGTCTAAGCTGGCAATGTTTTTCAACAATGTTGCTAATCTCATGTATACTGAAATGCAACAAGACCTGTATAGTCGCTTAAGCTAAAAATGTTATTTCCCACCTTATGAAGTTCATATGAAGCAAAATATGTTTTCCAAAAAAAAAAGTGAAAAAACAGTGAACAATGGTTTCCATTTTTCAGGACAAGGAAAACCTTAGTACACTTTTAATTCAATCATTCCTATCTTAGTAGCATTTACATGTGCATTTGTGAATTAAAGGTATACAAAAGTCGTAGAAGTGTTCTGTGAATTAACATACTCAGTATTAAAGACAAAAGCATTATTTAAAATGTCATGCAAACTGTGAAAACAATATTTACATATAATTATTTATAATTTCTAGGTTTTTTTGCAATTTATATTTGAAAAATCAATAAAACTATTATCTTTTCACTTCCAATGACAGGGTATCCACAGCTCCATGGGGCACCCTGTTCCACTGTCTCACCACTCTGATCCTATAAGATTTCTTTCTTATGTCCAATCTGAACTCTACCTTCTTCTACTTTAAAAACATTGTCCCTTTCCTGTCACTGTAGGCCTTGGTAGCTCTTTCTCCATTTTTATATCAGCCTCCTTTAAGTACTGAAAATCATCAATAAGATCTCCCTAGAGCCTTCTGTTCTCCAGGTTCAACAGCCCCAACTCTTTCAGCCTGTCTTCATGAAAGAGATGCTTCAGCCCTCTGATCTTCTTAGTGGTCCTCCTCCTGTACATGTTCTCTTCTCTTATTTTGCTGCTGCTCATACCAAATTCAACCACTCCTTTTTGGGTAAAGATTAACTTAAAGCCATATTTCAAAGACTTCAGAGTTCAGTGTCAGATTGAACTTTCATTCTGTATTTCTCTCAGAAATGCTCAGAGAATACCCCTGCAGATGCAAGATATTTTAATGAATTCAGAGAAGGTCTTGGACAAGTATCTGGAAGAAAAATCTGCTAAATATTATTAAATATTTTAAATTCTCATTTATTTATGATATTTTCATGTTTTGGAAACAAAATAGTTTCTGAGAAGTCCTGTCTAATATTTTAGTGGTATCTTCAGTACATCTTCAGGCAATTGCAGTTTTATACTTATGTGCTCATGGTAGTTTAAGTTTTATTTCTTAATTACTAATGAATTGACTGTGAATTGCCTTTATAAGTGCATAATTACTAATAAACTGAAATGAAGGAAGCCAAGCTCTTGTACTCACAATTTTAACAGTTATTCAGTTACTCAAATGTTCCAGTTATTTAAGCAGTGCAACAATATTTAAATTCTTTATTGCTCTCACATTTCAAGTAAGTGAATAGATTTTGTCCAACATGCCCTCACAAACTTCAGTCCAAATTTCACAAATTTTCTAAACCCCAAGCTCACCCCCAGTCTTCATGAACAAGCGTATAGGGGGTAATGGCTCTCATTATTTTTATGATTTCCAGACAAAAGCCTTTACAACCCTGTGTAGGCTTGTTTCCTTGTTTGCTGTCATTTAATCCTTAAATAATATTTAACTATGTAAATTGAAATTAGTGGTTAAAAAACGTCATCTGTGCTACATGTATTTCAAGTCAAACATCATAATTAGATAAAAACATTGTTTCTGTGTCTGCAAAGACCTATGATAAATATGAGTGCACAAAGTATTTAAATGAGTTATTCAGAAAAAATCTGTGCTGTGATGTGATTATAAGAGCACTGGCATAAATCATAACTGTTTCTGCTGCTTTCTGGTACTCATTTTCTGACTGATAACTCATAGAGTCAACAGTAGTTTGTCATTGGGAGTGTTTTTGTATGATGCTTTATAAAAAGCCATTGTAGTTTCCTAAAAGGAGAATGAACAGCTTTTAAGACTACCTGGTTAAATCTGATTATGTCAACATTTCAGAAAATTACTTCTCAATTCAGGTAAAAATTCTACCAAATAAAATTTTGGCCACAAAGTAATTTTTCTCCTTGCGCCTTGAAAAGTAATGACGAGTATATTTATGCCCTTGTTCTTCTGCAGCACTTTTCAGAGCCAAAGCACCAGTGCAAAATGTCATCCTTATTAGCAATGTACAGTTTGAAAGCAAACTGTGACACATAGCCCAAGCCAACACTGGCACATGTTTGATTATGATTATTTTGGTGATGTAGTCCTTCATTTGTGGTAGTTATAAACCTGGAGTCAAAAAGCCACTTGCTTCCTGTGTTGGCATACACAGAAATGTAATTCTAATCAATTGGGATTTCCTCAAGGCATCTCTTCCGCTGGGGACTTCTTCCAAAAAATGCCCACCAGCTTTAACCAATTTTATTTGCTTTATTTGAAATACAGGATGTCAAATAGAATCCCCTCACTGAACTTCCCTCTTTATTCATTGCTGGTATTCTGTGAAAAGTCAATTTAGCTAATCTTTGTGAATACCCTTTAGATATTTTGTTTTCTTTTCTGCCTTAATCACATTTCCAGATTCTGCTTAGTTACTTCTTGCACTACAAGGTGTCTTAGTATACAGCATCTACTCCAGAAATAAGTTTTCACTAGAAATGTTCCATATGCAAATTTTTTTTGTTTCTTTGGTTTTAAAATATGAAAATTCTGAAAAGACCCAAAAGGTTCTGTGGCAGGTCTTAGAAGTTATATACCAAATTTTATCCTAGGTAATTTTTGCGGTATTGTGTATCAATGCTTACTGGAGAAAACATTTTTCTCAAGGCCCATCCCAACTATATCCCAGCACTCATGTCCTAAATTTGTCTAACATTAGCTAATATATAGGCCTCAATATTTGAATGAACAAATGTAACACTCTCATGGGCAATTTCTGTTAGGTATGAACGTACATAGATACTGTGATGAACATTTATAAATGTTATAAAAAGAGTTGCAGCTGCAATAGCCACCTTAAGAATTGAGTATGGAGGCTGATAGATTAAACTGAATAACAAGACATGTACAGAAGTTAATCTAACTACTGTTCTGAAAGTGATCCAATGCATAAAACTACTTACTCAGGTGCCATTCAGTAACTGATTCTTAATGTGCTTCCATAAAAAATGTGTGTGGGGATATACATGGAAATATGTATATTATATATATTTCTGGTTTACTGGCATATTCATTAAAATTGTTTTCTATAATGTGCATATTTGCATCATCAATTCTACTAATAATATGTGCATGTGTTTGTGTGAATATACATTGCCATTTACCCGCTTGAGCAAAGTGCTGTGTCTGTAGTCCATCATATTTACTGCTCATTAAAACAGCAGTCAAAAATATATATTTGTCAGAAGAGGAAAAAAAGTATCCCCTGTAGGATTGAAAATAAATTAAGGTGCTGCTGAATTATATGGTGGTGCTAGACCAAAGTAAGAAAAGGCTCCATAGTGGCCCACAAGGTGCCTATCAACAAACCTCAGTGTACCTGTCCTGTGTTCTCTTACAGAAACCTTCACCAAAAAAAGAGAATATAACATGAACAATAAACAGCATTGCAAGTATCTTTAATTTGGTTTCCATACCAAAAGCCTCCTAAATCACACAGATCAGTATTTCTCTTTATTTCTTTAGGAACAATCTCCCATGTTTTCTAGGGATACATTCCTTGTCGGTCTCTTCATGAAACTAATACATATACAGCACATTGAAATAAAACAGCATATAAAAACCTTCTTGATATTCAAATTTCAGTAATAGCGAAGGCAGAAAAAAACCAGGCTCACTGGAAGATGGAGATTTAATGATGTAACTCTTATGAAAAAATATTTATTCCATGCTTCAAGGTTTAAATGTTGAAAAAATAGCTACTATAACTTTAATATAAGCCATCAGCGTGCTTCATACAGTTTTATGTTCTGTGGCTAGAAACAAATGCTGATAGGTTGTCCATCAGCACTGAGCAAATACACTGCAGTCTTTTAGCATTTTATGTAATTTCAGTAATGGACAAGAACAGTTATTTTATAAGGGCCGACTTTCATGCTTTTTTCCTTTGTCTCATTTTTGTTCTTTATCCTCTGTGTCCTCCCCTGTCTTTCCCTTTACAGTTATAAAGCTGCAGCAGCTGACAAAGGAAATTGCCTTGGACCATAATTCTTTTGCAGTGAGACACTCTCCAGAGATCAGTAACACAGTAGAACTGAGCATGAACAAGATCTTAATCCTACTCAGTTCCCTACCACTGCTATAACTCTGGACAAAGTGTCACTTGGCAAGAATGAAATCTTTCTCAATTAGCTATGAGACAAACAGACAAATTAAGGTGTATCCCAGGTGCCTGAAGACTCAATTACTTTTATTCTTAGGAACAAGGACCTGGAGGGCTTAAGCTCTTGATTTGTTTTGACTTGTAGGAATATCATGTATTTTAGTTAGACGACAAACAGCATTAGCTTTAAAGGTGCCCATTGAAGTTTAGCATAGTTCTGTAACATATATCACACATTAAAAAATTGCCTCAAAAATCTTAAAGGAAGAATAATCCCAACAGTCAGTGTCAAGAAAAAAGGAGGCAGTATTGAAAACAGCTATAGATTTTTGAAGGTGTGATGGAAAAGTCAACAAAGGAATTTGATGAAAGTAGAACTTGAAAAGCGACCTCTGGCATCCTTTCCTTAATAAAGATGGTTTCTTTGTTTACTCCACCATTTACAGGTGATCTGGGATGTAGCTGTCTAATCAACATAAAACACTGACAGACTTAGGTTTTTTTCCAAGCATCCTACTGAAGGCCAAATTTCTTTTGCTATTATATGATAAAACCTGTGTGATTCATGCCAATGGAATCTGATTTCCACAGATCATGTGTGTAGACAAGAAGCACTTCATAAAATCATAGGATACCCAGAGCTGGAAGGGACACATAAGAATCATCAAAGTCCAACTCCTGGTCCTGCACAGTACACCCCAAGGAATCACGCTCTGTGCCTGAGAGCACTGTGCAGCTTGAGCTCTGTCAGGCTTGGTGCTTCCCTGGGGAGCCTGCTCCAGTGCCCAAGCACCCTCTGGGTAAAAATCCTTTTCCTGATATCCAACCTAAACCTCCCCTGACACAACTTCAGGCCATTCCCTCAGGTCCTATCGCTGTTCACCACAGAGAAGAGATCTCTGCCTGCCACTCCTCCTTCCCTCACCAGGACATTGAAGACTACAAACAATGAGGTCTTCCCTTAGTTTCCTCTTCTCCAAGTGGCCTCATCTGCTCCTCACGTGGCGTCATGGCAGGTGAAATGATGCCATTGTAGTATGTGGGGCAAACACTATTACTCAAGTTTATTGAGTGTAAATAGTCTTTCTGCAAGAAGAGAGTTTGTCCACAGTGGATAATTCCACACAGAAGAGACAAAACTGTTAAATAATAAATTAAAGATAGTTCACTGAATCCACAGAACACATATTAAATGTTTTCTGGTTGGAGATTCTTATGTTGACAAAATACACATTTTCTTTCCTAGCTGCAATGCTTAATGCCCTCTGTATCCTAAATTATATATCTATCCCAGAGCCATGGACTAGTCAGACATTCACATTTCTATAAATATTCCTTAGAGCATGGTAAGTAAAAATACAGTCACCTATTAATTCTGTTTTTGTTTGAAAATCTGATCTCTGTTTAGGATTAGAACATACTCCTTGAACCAAAATGAAACAAAAACTCTAATGAATATTCCTAGTCATAGCCCAAACAAAGATAGTTACAGTTATTATGTATTTCCTCATTTCTGATGTCATTACCTAGATGGAAAGTGATTTTGTTTGATGTCATCTCACCAAAATTGTATGTGGATTAGTCCAAGATTCTGGGAATGAGTAGCAAACTGACATATAATATGAATGGGTGTCTTTAAGAATATGTGTTCTAGATCTAGCACTATTGCTAAGAATAGAAACAATCATAATTTTCTTCATTTGTATGGCTGTATTACAGGTGTAGACAAGTCAATAGCTTTTCTTCCATGTATCATTTGTATGTTGCATTTAAGTACCAACTATAAAATAAAAATATGCAGGAAGAGAGCATCCTTTTTAATTATAGTAGAATAACACTAGCAGAAGATAATAGGCAGTAATTTGTTTGCAAAGACTAGCACAAATGAGTCCTAGATGATTACTTATAAATAAAATATTTCTCATTAAAAAGTATTGGTGAAGAATCTTGGTCCCAGATACGTCACAGGAAAAAAATATCCTGCTAATTCAGTGAATACAGGATTTTGCTTTTTGATGATTTGTTATTACAATAATTTAATAACATCTCAAGAGGAGTCTTAAATCTAATTTGTCAGCTTGTCTGCACAGTTTATTTGTTTGTATTGCATTCTGGTATTCTTTGAAGTTAATTTTATTAAATGGTGTAAAATGCAAAAGGCAGCCTAAGCAATATATAAATAATAATTGGAAAAAGGATTTCTATCTTATTGGTTGTTTTCAATTTTATGCATGATACATACTGTATTTGTTCAAAGAGATTGTCTTCTTACAGTGCATTTTTCCAGACTTGGATTAATTATGTCAGATTTCCTGTGGCCACACTGGGACTGTGCAAATTGTGGCACTGGTGGTATTTTCAATGTATGCCTTGGTCCCCACTTGCTGGATTGGACTGCTTGCTGTAGTTCCTAAATTCTATCTCTACTCATTAAATGGGAGTTCACTTTTCTCCCATTCATTGAGAAGCAATAAATAGTGCATACTGAGTTCTCCTCTTCATCTTCCACCAAGGCATCATAATGTGTGTGCCATGACTTGAAAGTTGTGTCAGGATCCTCAGGAGAAGCTGATGCCACTGTCTGCAAGAGAATATTTTTTAATTTGGTTGCAATTTGTGCTTTAAAAGGAATTGGCACCTGGCCCACCTGTCAAGTCTGTTTTAGGACAAACAAAAATTTAGTGCTTCCTATAAATGCTGTATATAGACCTGTAAAACATTCTCAGTGATGCAGGTTGTGCACAGTTACTGAGGGAACTACTTGAAGAGAACAGGCTGTTTTTGTCAGCTAAAAGTAGCCCTATGAGTGTTGAGCTCAGTAACACTGCACCTTCAAACCAGTAAGTACGTCTGCTTATAGTTCATAATTCCTGAAAACTGATTTAGAAAAACTTTATGTGACACACATTTAGGTGTTCAACAATTTTTGAAAAATCCAGCATGTTTTACAAGTGTACTTATTGCTTAAAACTCAATATGTATATGTAAATATATTTATACAAAATTATAACAGCCTATGTTAACTTTCTGAAGCAATCATTCAACAAATGGTTCCAAGGAACTCTGATATTCAAAAACATTAAAAAATAATGGATGTGACAGCGGTGTAGATCAGTATTCCCAAGGATACCTAATGCAGGAGAATTAGCCTTTAAAAATAGAATTTGGAAAAGTAAACACAGTGAACCCTGTAACACTGAAGTCACCCCACAGGATCATGAAAGATAACTCATGAAACTCTCCTGTGTTAATGTCACTGCTGTAGTTTCACATCTGTGTGAAACTGGTGCTCAGGTGAGTGGGTTTGGTCTCTCCTTTCTTACTGTGGCACTATAAAATAGTCATTGAAAAAGGATAGGTCTGGTCCCTGTTCACGGCTTATGCATTTTGCAGCAATGAAAATGAAAAGAACCACACTCAGAACATATGCAACCAGAGAAATTAATCCAGTGATCCCCAAGATACTTTATTTTAAGCACTGTGACTGCAGCCACAGCATTCTGCATCCCTTACAGACGTGCTGCACATACAAAATGTGCAGTTCTGGCTACACAAGGCAGACTTCAGCCTCTTTGGTAGGAGAAAGGATTTAAATGAGTCTTATTGGGCATATAATTAACTAATTTACTCAACTTTTGCTATCTAGAATTTGAACTTCTAGTTTAAGTGGTTTAAGCAATCTGTTACACTTTTAATGTAGTATAGTATGTTAAAGTAAACACACATCCAGACTCTCCCCTAATGAACCAGTTCTTGCCATTTTAGACTAGGATGTAGGATTTTTTATTTAGAGATTCTCTAGAAAAAGAAATAGCCAGGGTGACTTGCTTGAAATACTTTGTATTCATGACTTGCTGACTTAAAGCTCACAATATTGCCCTATTATTATTTTTGCAAATGACCTATCCCTCATGTGGACAACTTTGAGGGAAAGTCTTTGCAATTTGTTGAAGATCACTCAAAAGGAGCAGATAATTTTTTTATGTGGGAATCATTTAATGCATTGTCAATAGCATTTCTACTCCTTACACTTTAGATGAAGAATATTTAATGGTCTCTGCAGAGGCTGTCAGTTCTAGGAGCTTGTTTTGGTATCTTGATGTTGAAGTGCAGTTTTTTTGGGATTAGTTCTCTCCACACTATAGACCTGATTTTGCAATGTTCTTAAGTAAGAGCCCTGGCTAAGTAGTAGCCTCCAAAACCAATGTTATGCATAAATTGAAGTGTGTTCCTGAGTTGTGCCTGGGGTTTGGTGTGACATTCTCTTTCTTCTGAATGGGAATGAAGCACATGGCAAAGCATGGAAATGTCAGAGTACCTCAGTTCTATAAATCCTTCATCTTCATTCAAACTTAATCTGACTGGGAATAAGGCCAGGTACCCTGGGATTTTGCCTGCACATCTAAGGGTCCTTGCTAAAGCTGCATCTCTCTCTTGGCCTCTCCATATATCATCAGGGAAGAGAAAGATGATAGATCATTGCTTTGATTGTTTTCTCCTGGGATAAAGAGACAATCAGTGCCCTTTACATTTCTCATCCAGGAAATGACATACTTAAGTAGATTTGCTGTCCCTGCAGAAATGCAATGGTCTTGATCTTCTAGCAAGATTTCATAGATCTGTAAAATAAAAAGGAGTTTACAAAGCAGGTAGGAATATAGCCAGCTGAATGATGTTATATACTGGATTGCTTTTCTTAGTTGTTTTTTTTTTTACCTCACTACTTTTACAATATAAATAAACATCTCTGATCAAACAACGTCAAAGGAGTATCACACACATAGAAGTGAGGGAAGCTATTCTATTTTCTGTAGAGCAGATTGGTGGGCTAAGGAAGAGAACATTTGAAACAAATAGGATATATTTTCACATAAACTGCCAAATTCCTGTAGTTTATGTGAAACAGAATGTCCTTAACTCTGTTTGTGGCAGATGGGACTCACCTGTCAAGTACACAGAGAGAATGAAACTGGTGCTGAGACTGGGGCTCTTTCTTCTAATCTAGAAGGGGCAATAATATATAGAGACGATTGTGGAGAAAAATTCTAGCAGTTGCTTTGTGTATGGTGCACAGATAAGTTGCTGTCCTTGTGGTTTCTTTTCTTGTTAGGTTGCTAAGACAAACACAACAAACTTTATTCAGCTTGGTGCAGGGTAGAGATTTTTGCCAGTCAGAAAGAGACCAACACATCCCAAAGCAAAGGGGCCTGCATAGATTTAGGACAGTTAAAAATTTGACTTCCCCATGTTCTCTTTAATTCCCAGTAGAATAGTAATAATAATTCCCATTCATAGATAAAGACTAAGGGCACAGATGGAAGTGTCCTCCTACACCACTGAGAGGGAGTAATTTACAAACCCTTATACAAAAGGGTTGCCTTAAGCTTCTGTGTTGTCAGATGCCTGTGAAATTAATGCTCATCAAAGTAGCAGCACAATGTAAGTGATGATGACCTCCTAATTATGTGAAATACTACTGGAGTCACAGTGAAACATTTTAGCAATCCAAAATATCTGGATGGTGGGGGATGTCTTCAAAAGAGGATGAAAAGGCAATAAAAATAGCTCTTTTCCATTTTTAAGCAAAGTAGTTTAAAATTGTTTTTTTCTTCATAAATCCACGCTAGATATAATTATAAAGAGATGTTTTTTTAGACATCTGTACATTTTATTGATTGTGTATTTATTTTGTAAAGCATTATATCTTTTTCAACAAGACACAATGTGATTCATAATACAGTTACTTGAAAGGCCACTGATATGGTTAGAATTAATTATTTGCTCAAATTCCTCACTAGACCTCTCATAAATAAACTCAAATTATGTTCTCCTAAAAAATTTTCTTTTGTTCTTTTATCTTTTAAAAATAGAGATTTGTTTTTTTATGCCCTGTATATTGACTAGATTTTTTTTAGTATGGAAGGAGGGGGCTTGTATCAGATCAACACTTCAGATAGTGTAGCAAATCTACAGATAATCAGTGGAAAAAATCTTTCTTTCTTTTGTTTAAATATTAAATATAGATAAAGGAATTTCAGGGTAAATTTCACAGTTGTAGTCTGGCAGGTGTTATTCAAGCCCTGCCAAAGCATAATATACCTATATGATTAAAGGAACATCTGACCACAGAACACTACATTTATTTAATTATGTGCCATAGAGGTGCGAAAAATTTCCTTGGAAGGAA
The DNA here is from genome assembly GCF_963513975.1 of Fringilla coelebs. Classification (NCBI taxonomy): domain Eukaryota; kingdom Metazoa; phylum Chordata; class Aves; order Passeriformes; family Fringillidae; genus Fringilla; species Fringilla coelebs. The sequence goes on along the minus strand of NC_140028.1, from coordinate 41,989,158 downwards.
ATCAGCTATTTGTAATACAAATTTTAATGACAACTACATTGACTGACTTGTGTATGATTTTTTATATTTTGGTTTGGTGTCTTTTTTCCCCTTTAGGCTGTGCTTTGGAGGTACAAGTTTTCCCAGCTCAAAGGTTCTTCAGATGATGGGAAGAGCAAAATCAAATTTTTGTTCCAAAACCAAGATACTAAACAAATCGAAGCAAAGGTAAAAGCAATACATATTTTGTATAAAGGCAATAAACAATTTTCAAAGCAGCTAGGGGACTGGGGGTGTATAGTAAACTAAGTTACTTGGAAATATTAGGTTAATGCACAAAAAATGCAAAGAAAACTGATGAAATTGAAGAAAACGGAACAAATTACTTTCATCTAGTTAAAAGTTTTTTGAAACATGTAATTAGATTTAAAAATAATAAAATACAGGATGTGTGGTATATATGGGTTTAGGCATGTTTTCAACCTCTCCTCTTTGTCATTGTGATAAAGCTATCTGAGAGTTTGGGTTCCCTGTTTATTGCCCTATAATTGTATCATGAAGAAATGGTGGAAAATATATCCTTAAGTCAACCTGGGAACAAAACTCAGCAAAGGTTGAAAATCTGTTTTTATTTCTCAGAGGAAAAAAAAAAGTGTGGATTAAATACATATTTCCCAACAAGACTAAAGTGTATGTGTCTAATGCAAAACAAGGAAAGTTGTATTTCCAGTCGTCCTTTTGATTCAAGAGTCAATTCATGAAAATAGGAGCTGTGAGAGCTTTAAGCTTACTACAACTTATGTCTTTTGAGAATGAGGCCATTTACTGTCCCAGTGTGTGTGAGGAGTGATCTTCCCAAGGTCTGTGGTGGTTGTAACTGCCTTAGGGTCTGAGTCAAAGTTCTTTTTTGACTAGAATCCAAATTTTAGTGTAAACCTAAACACTATTTTCTTGTTGATGTCTAATCTTGGCTTTTAAAGCAAAGCTATATTTACTATACTGTTTTTCCTGACCATGTCGGAGAGAAAATTGCTGAATGAATGTGGTAACAAAACCATGAGCAAAAAGGAAATGGTTAAATAAATTGTCTGTAAGTGCTAAATACGTAGAGTGTTATAAAATATGTAAAGAAAAAATGCATTGTTTTGGGGATAGCTATGTGTTTAAATGCCAGTAGCTACATTTAGCATCTTTCTCCATGTCTCTTTATTCTTCATGTTAAATATTTTCAACCCAGCAGCTATTTACTTGATTTTGAGTGTTTTACTCAGTAAAATAAAGGTATGTAAGAGTTCCCATTAAATCAGCAGCAATAAAATGTGGGCACCATGGTTTTGATACCTTCATGTTCTTCTGCATCTCAAAGATAAATATTTTCTTATTTCTGATTTTCTTCACAAATATTTTTAGTAGTGCAGAACTTTTTTCAGCTCTAATAAGAAGATAGAGTTTAACCTAATGTCATGAGGATGATTTTCTCTTAAAAAAGTAATTGCAAAATTTTATCCTGCTCTTATGTACAGATGAAGGATGAAAGTCATCATTATTTTTCTAATACCTGTCTGCTATTGCTTTCATATTAACACATTATTTTAGCACTAACAAAAAATTCATAGGAGTCCAAGAATGACACACTGTTGGGGTGTTTGGGGATTTTGGGGGTTACAATTTGCCTTTTTTTTAAACTGGTAAAACTAGAATATATTTTTAATACTGAATTACATTAAAAAATACAGACTTTGAAAAAAAAATTGGGTTTTTTAATGTTTTAAATTATATCTGTCATATAAATCACTTACAGATACATAAGTATGTTGGACATACATAAGCCTTAGATGTATCCTGTGCCTTTATTGTACCTATTGTTATTTCCACTCAAATTGAGTTCTAGAAAATTCTACCAAAATTTTATTAAGGTAGAAATGCCACATTACACCGTATGAAGCCAGAGTATTATACAAACCTGCTAGCATGCTTATTAATATGCTGTCTTGTTCCCTGGTTGCTGCTCTTTACTATAAATTTAAACTTTCACATTACTCAATTTTGAAATAAGAATTTATTATTTATTTATTTAATTAATTTTCTTGGTGAGCAAAGCATATCAACTACATGCAAAGATGTCAGGTTATATTCTCTTTGGAGGGTCATGTAGCATTTATAATGAGTACTTCTATCCATTCCAATTTGTTTACATATTAAGTATGTTGCTTAGTCTAAGAAATATAGATAAATGTGTCTGTAAAATGAATGTGAAGGTTCTTGGGTCATATATTTTCAACGCTGGTTACCTTACAATTTTGTGGATAACCCCCTTCTGTATCATTTAAACTTTTCATAGATTTAAAGCACTATTCTTCATAAGGAGAGGTGGAACAGTCTAGCCTCTATTTTCTTGCTTTACATTCCTGAGTCAGAAGTATAGCTATTTGTGGAACTATTGAATCATTAAGAAATGTTAATCAGATTTTCAGAAATATTTGTAATGCCAGATTTCATGAATACTGCATGCAGACTTCATTTGAAATCAGAGGATGGAAATTTTGTAAAACATCTGTTAAAGGTTGTGATGAATATTCATGCCACAGCTATCATCACCTGTTAAATGCAGCCCTGTTTTGCAGCTGGCCTGGAGACCCACTGCTGCAGCATTTTCTTTATGATTCTATTCTTTTTTCCCCCAAGTTATAATACATGGGGAATAATCAGAATGTGGTGAAAAGAGAACTCAGCAGAGAATAAAACCAAAAAATTGAGGAGCCATTGCACCAATGTATTAGGGCTCTTCACTTACTTATTCCCAAGCAGCCATGTGGAAGCAGGGCATAGCAGATGACTTTCCAGACACTGCAAATACTGTGTTCAGTTTTGGGCCACTCACTAAAAGAAAGACGTTAAGGTAGTGAAGGGAGTCCAGAAAAAAGCAACAGAGCTGGTGAAGGGTCTGGAACACAAGTCTGATGAGGAGCAACTGATGTAGCTGGGGCTGTCTAGCCTGGAGAAAAGGAGGCTCAGGAGGAATCTCATTGCTCTCTACTAGGGCTTCAAAGGAGATTGTAGCCAGGTGGGGTCAGCCTGTTCTCATAAGTAGCAAGCAGTCGGACTAGATGAAATGGCCTCAAGTTGCACCAGGGGAGGTATAGGTTGGGTACTAGGAAAAAAATATATTCACCAGGAGGGTTGTCAATAATTGGAACAGGCTGCTCAGGGAAGGGGCAGAAGCACCACCCCCAAAGGGATGATGCAGATATGTAGATTTGGCACTTGGGGACATGGTTTAGTAGTGGACTTGGCAGTGCTGGATTAACCATTGGACTCAATAAACATCCTATTCAACCTAAATGGTTCTATGATTCTATATAATAGCTTCACAGAGAAATAGGAGTTATCAAAACCTAATTCTTCCCATCTTCCTTCATTTATAATGCAGAACATTTTGTGTATTTCATCCTTTCCCAGATGTATGTGATTATGGCAAGTTGAACCTCTGTGATAATACCCTTTAGCTTTAGAACACTTATTCATGATCTGCATAATCAAGAGTGTCAAAATGTTCATCTATTGAATTTTTATCCAAACTTAGATAAATTTGTTATTATTCTAGAAATACGTTCCAACTTGCAGATATACATTTCTTGGGGAAAAAAAATAATGCACCAGCATTTTAAATTTTATCATAGTATCTTTGTAATTGTCCAGCACCTTCTCTGTATTCTGGTGGAATATACTGAGATACCAATGTTATTGTTAGAAAAATCTAGGAAAAATGCATTTTGGGATAAAGTGCAGCACCACGTACATTCATCAGTTAGCTTTCTTTTTGTTGTTTTTGGAAAAAAAACTTGCCACTAGAGTTTATATTCCTAAGTGAAAGAAAGTCCTTCACTGACACTGAATAGCTAAGATTTTTATGATACTGTCAACATTTTTTATGGTGTGCTTCATGCCTGACTTTGAAAAATTCAAAATGGCATGCCTTGAGACATACAGCATGTACTATGGATTTAGTTATAGTTTAACTTATTTCCCAGTATTGTTCTTTTCAGCTTTAAAATAATTTTAGGTATTTTAGCATTTCAAATATTGCCTTTTTTTTTTCTGTAGAGACATTGTACTCATGGTTTTGTTTGGCTTCTCTCTAAGTGAAATTATGTTATTGTAAAGATGTATAATGTAGAATAAAAGATGTGTTTCCTCATGGATTTAAGCAGTTCCAGTCTAAAAATCTGAACAATAATTAACATAGGTCCCATCAGTGGGTCTATGACAGGGTCCCTGAAATGAGACACCTAACTTAAAAGGTATCTAAGGCAAGGTGTAAGTGGTTTCTGACAAGAAAACCACTTAAGAGCAGCATTAATCACTGATACCCCTTAGACATTCCAATCTGTAGGTTATTTCCCAGCTGTCACTCAGCAGGAGATATTGCACAATTTTGCTCAGTGAGACAAAATTTTTATGAGTGAGAGCTACAAAATAGAGCTGTCACCTTGACAGAATGTGGAGCCAATGTGTCCCTGTTCTTACTGAGCTGTTTGGGTTAAAAAAAACTAACTTGGGTTAAAAAAACAAAACTAAGCACAGGAGGGCCAAGCTTTCTCTGCATCTGTAAGGCCCAAAGGGATTCACCTAGATCTTCCTATCTAGTCACTTATCAGTTTGCCTATTTGTTTAGCTATAGTTGAATGATCCATTAGTGTCTCTATAGTATCACAGCAGCTTCTGGAGGTGATACACAATCTGAGGACTGTAATAAACTCAGAGTGATGTGACCTTCAATATAAACTAAGTATTAGAGTTTTCTGACAAAACAGAAGAGTACCTTAAATCTTTGAGAGTTCCTGTTTTGAGATAAACATATGCCTCCCAACATAGGAGTAAATGATGTGAATAAAAATCAGCGTTTTAAGACATTTTTGGATATTTACCAAGCTGGGAACTGAGGGTCTTTCTGTGCTTGGTAAAACACTCATGACTCAAAAGCTACACTTCAGTCTGGGCTCACCTCCCCGACTTGCAGCACAACAGTTCTCTCAGATAAACTCAGGCAAAGCCACAGTGCTGTGCTCCATCAGGTGAGCTTTTGTTCAGTTTGGCTGAACTCCTAAGCTGAGCAGTACAAAACTGAAGTGGGTACAAAAATAAATTTATCATGATGAAGGTCAGTCAATTGTCTTCATCTATTTGAATATGGATAACCAAAGAAGGCACAAATATGGTATCAGCTAAGGAAGAAATTTAACTTCAAGGATTTCACATTAATCTCATTATTAATTAATACTATCTTAGTATTAATTAATGCCAATTAATAGTACTTGAAATTATCTTGTAAAGAAATCTAATCTAAATATCCTGAATGACTACTGATCACATTACTGTGAACAAAATACCCACTTTCTACTATTGCAAGGTGACTTGATGAGTGCTTGCATCATTTTCCAGGCTGGCATTTCTGCTCATTTCAAGTCTGTTCTCCAAAATGCAATTTTAAGTTAATCCTTGTTCTTAGCCTTGAGGGTTTTTCAGTGAGCATCATAGTGCTCTTCACATTTAGAGTATCATCTTTAAATGGGTTATAAGTATACAGCCTTAAGATTTTTATAGAGTGATTGCTCAGTTGCAGTTACTGAATTTTTGAATTCACATTTCTGACTTGTATTGGTTTCTGTGGTTCAGTTTTTAGTTTCCCCATGTCTTGCACATGGATTATTTGTCTAATATCTACTTTAGATCAGATTCTGTGCAAATATAGAGAGACACTGTAACTCCACTTTTGATGAACAAATATATTTTCATATCAGCTGTTTATATATGGATGAAAGAGAAGACTTTTTTAAAATATATCATGGGTACTTCAAGACATACAATCACTAGATTTTGTAAATGTAGCATTTATGTTGTTGTATCATACTACATTATATACGTATAATACAATGCAATAAGAGATTGCTGGTGTTACTTTCTTTTCTTTTGGGAAGACTCATTTTTCTCTTTCTTTCTCTGTCTTTTCAATCAGACTTCCTTTGTGAAAGGCTACTAGCAATCCAATATACTTCTAATATTTTCAGTGACTGCATCTTTCTCATGTGCCTTTTTGCCCACTTATGTTGTCCTCAGCAGGAACTGCAAACGTTCACATTAAAAATCTGGGGGTGTCTGGTGTAATGACAGCAGTGTAGGGTGAGAGCAGTTTAATCAAGAGATAGCTTAGAAAGACAATTTGAAGACCAGAGGGTACACTGATATTCCTGGGAGAGCAGGGTCTTAGGTGAGCTATACAGGCAACAGTCTGGAAATTGTAATAGTAAATTGTGTACTTGTGCATGGACAAATAGGTGTGTCTTAAATTAGGATTTCTTTGCTTTTTGGAGGATTCAGAGCATGTGACTTTCCCTACTGGTATCAACTTCTAGGGCTTAACTGCATATTTTTTCAGGTTTCTTAGGGTTTTTCTGGTAGTTCACTTGAAAATTCATCTGTACCATGTGTGCAGTACACACTACCCTGCCTAGAGGAAAGAATATTCAGACAAAATTATGGCTGAGGACAAAATGTGTACAGAAACAACCAGGGTGGCTGGGGATGCACAAGAGCCTGTGGGTTCCCTTTTGTCTGCTGGCAGTAGTGCCAACCTGGAGACACCTAAAAGGGCAAGTTCCCAGCAAAAGTGAGGGCATTTTTTTTCTGTCAGCAGCCCTACATGGAGTCCTATCTGTCTCTTACGGTTTTTTGTGATTAGGCTGATCTGCCTGAAAAGTGTTGTTCCTGGTAAAGTCCTGTTCCCATCAATCAGGCTTCTGGGAACTGAGCTGCAGCCATTATTCAGACCCACATGCACTTGCCACATCCCAGTCACCCTACCCGTGCTTCAAGGTGCTTTAATTTCCAGTTAAAAATGCATGTCTTCATTGCAAATAATAATCAAACATTTGCTGATTTCTCAGTGCTCTTCTTTGCAGTCAAGGTAATTTCCATGTTGTGTCATTACTATTGGTAACAGTTACCACGTGGGACCTTCAGAGAATGTTCTGTTGCCTCACCCATTTCCCTTGATGGTCAATTGAGCAGTGGATACTCCTGATATGTTACTATTGAGGAAAGCTGTGATAACTCTTGGAAATAATTATATTCATGCACTGTGAAAATTCAGTGTCCAGTAGCTGTCACAGTGATATATAATAGTTACAATGTTTAGCCTGTAGTGTTACCTAATTGACCTGAGCAATTCTCAAACTGTAGCATTTGTTTTAATATGTTTACCTTGTTGAGACATAAGGGGAACTGCAGTCTATCTACAGATAATGCAAGTGATTGATATTAAAAATATTTCATGGTTCCACTAAATATTTATTTCCTTATCTTAAGCTTCAGGTGTGTTTTTATAGTACTAAAAAGGTACATAAATAAACTAATAAAATGAAATTAACTGAAAAGTGACCTAATTCCAATGACTCATAGTTATTCTGAAATATCTTCCATAATTCCTTGATTCCCCATCTTTGAATGACCATTGTTTTCTTATTTATGATAAATTTTCTTATTTTTAAATTTGAGGCAGGAAAAATCCACTTTGACGTAGTGATAAAATTTCCATCCTCTTTGGGTTAAAAACTGAGAATGTCTCTAAATAGGTTAGTTTTTTTATATAGACACAGCTGGCAGGTCTGTGAAACTTGGCAGAAATTTTTTCTTCTTCATTGAGAACTGGTTGCCAGGGGAGTTTAAAGAACCTCATGGGATGTCAGCAGTTTGTTTCTGAGCACATCTGAGGGACATCTGCTGAGGCTGTAGGAGACCTGAACAAAGCTTCACCCATTCAGTACATCCCTGGACACTCTGCACATCCAGCTGTCTGCTTTCACACTGTTGTCCCTCACCCACAGGGGCTTTGTTAATGTCTCCATGTATTCTGTGAAGCAGTGTCTTCCAGGAAATCTCAAGAGGCAGAAAATTGCAGGTTGATGTCATTTGAGAGATTTAGCAATTTTTGTTGAATTTACACCATTTTCAACAATTTTCTAAACAAAAGAGCAAAACCTTGCCACTATATAGCCTGGAAATACCAATGCTAGACAGAAAGACAAGTAGAATATGCCACAGATAGCAATTATTGGCTTCATGTTGCAATGAAAAAATCTGTATGGGCAGTGAATCAAAGCAGAAATGTAAAATCTGTACCACTTTCCCTAGACTTATATGTATTGACGTTCCACAGTAATTGCTTTCAAATACAGCAGATATTTATTGATTAAATACCAGCTTCAAAAACACATACTGAAAATAACTGAAAAAAATTATCAGATAAGGTCAATTAGACATAAAGGAGAAAATTTATCTATGTAAAAAATGTCCTTTTTATTTATTTTCTCTCTAATGGCATGTTAAAAAATCCCAGCAAGTCTAATTACATGCTGAGCAGGCTATAAAGAAATGTAAATTAAAGCAGAAAAATAAGGAATTTTTATATTATTCCTAATAAATTTAAAACATGGAGCATGTTCCTTCTTTGCCAATAACAAATCCAAATTATCATCACTGTGTGATAGTAGCAGATTTTGAAAAAATATCCTCTGTTTTTAAATATATATATTAAAGAATCAGGTAAGAAAATTGTTGTTTAATAGTGTGATTTATTAGCTGATTAATAGTGGGAGGAGACATGATGAACAAATGTAAAATGCGTGGAACTCAACATTATTAATTTTTGTGGTTAAATTGGTTAAATGGTCATAGTCCAGAGGTGTGCAGACTGTTACAGCACAGCCATAAAGTTTCTATTTAAATTAACCTGCAAAAGTGCCAGATATGCATTAACCTGAGCAAAATAAAAATTATATAGTATCACTTTCTTTCCCCTTTAGCTAGTAGGATCTCATATTTCTATGAGGCACTTAATCCAGAAATTTGTCCATCTTAGCCTCCAAGCAATTATTTACAGACTGTTCCATTTTCAATGTCTAAGTCCCTGTAATGGAGAATTGTAAGGCACATCAGCAGAATTATGTCAAGATATTAAAATTATTGCTGTTGTAACAGTAGTTCATTCCTGGTTATATGCTTATGGGGTGTTTTTCCATTTCACATTAATGTTTTTTTTTTTTTCCCACTTCCAGGAGCTGGAGTTTTCTAACCTGTTTGCAGTCCTTCACTGTATCCACTCGTTCTTTGCAGCCAAAGTGGCTTGTTTGGACCCTTTGTATGTAGGCAGCCAAGCCACAGCTTCTGCTGCTCCCACAACTTCTGGTACTGGCAAATTAAAGTATTCTACTTGACATCCCCCATGACAGCACTGCCACTTAACAACGAGACATAAAAATGTATAAATATTCATAAGATTTAGACCTTTGGTGAACCATGTATGTGGAAACCAATCCTGGAGGCAAGACATCTTGCAGCATCAGCAGATAAATGGTCACGTGGGATCATAATTTCATCTTGGTTCTGCAAGACATCAGTAAATAATCCTAGCCAAAACCCCAGAATAGGATGGATATGCTTTTAGTATTATCTATTTGTACTTACATAGTGCTTTAAGCAACATTGGAAGCAAAGGAATAAATGGCAAAATGAAGCACTTGAGTATTTAATAAAATTTTCGAATTGCTGTAATAATACACAAATAGAATTGTCATTTTCCTCTTTTCAGATGTTTTTTAATGACAATATGCTAAACTCTGAGTATGAACATAATGCCCTGTCATTATATTATAAATGAGACCAAGCATACCGTACATGGTGACAAAGGAGATAAGCAGGAAAAGACATTTGTGTAAGTACCTCCTCAAATAAGAAAGCACTTTAAGCACTGTTGTAAATCCATGCTTGTTTTCATACATGAAACCATGCTACTTTTTCCATTTTGTTCTCTTCACATGAAAGGAACAACAGCAAACATATAGCCATACTGGTCTGATACATTAAAAACAAAACAAACAAGCCACAAAAAGAAAAAACACTTTTTCAATGATAAGTCCCTCTTCTTCAAGTAAAAATAATAGTATATGAATTTAATTTTAATTATAAATTAAGTGCAAGTGCAGAAAATAGTGTGTCATCTATTTATTTCCTCCTTTTTTCCTCTTTTTTATTTTTTTTGTTAAGAATTAAATAGTGTAAATCTAACATCTTTGTTCACAAGAGTTTGAAATTGTTTCCGACAGCTAACTTAATACATTGTTTCCATGGCTGACCTTGATTTCATATCATAGGTAGAACTTATGTTTCATTTAAACTCTCAACAAATGGGCATTTTTCATTATGCTTGAAAAATGATTTTTGAATTTTTAATAAGTTATTTTATATATTAATATATTGATAGTAAGACAAGAATAAATTGAATAAGCTATAAAGAATGCATTACTGAATGCATAATTTCTTTGTTTTTTAAGACTTTTACATCACTCTGGATCAAATACTAGTTTCAGAGTATCATTTAATGATGAAATATAAAGGACTTTAGGTTTAAAATTAATAACTTTGTTTAATTGCAATTTTATAACATAATTTAATTTTGCGCTGTGACACACACGAGTGAAGATGATGGAAAAAAGGTATACATTTTCAGTAGTAGTTTTTAGGGTTTCTATTTATTGTATTGAAATCAAAACTACCTTTTTTTTCACCCCTCCATTTAGAGTTGCTAGTAGCACTTACAAGATAGGGCCACCATCTTCCTTGTTTAGCAGAAAGAGTAATTCTATCACATCTCTTTCTATGGTTAAAATGATCAATACTTCAAAAGTGAAGCCAGAGGAGAGCTTATCCAAATGGGAACAATTCAAAACACAAGGCAAAAGGGACAAAAGGGACAAAAGGGACAAAAGGGACAAAAGGGACAAAAGGTGAATGAAATGTAGGAGCAAATCATATCTCTGTTTTTATTGCTTTGCATTAGAAATATTTTGATTTACATGTGTGAGAGTAACATTGTTTTGTAGTATAGCTGATCTAATTTGATACTAGTTCCAAATAATCTGAAACTATTTGGGGGAGGAGAACTGTTTTATCACTTTCAAAGGTAGTCTGGTACACACATACTTCCTATTAGTACACCTCCAAGGGCTACACATTTATTTTCCATCCTGAATTCATTTGAACGATGTAACAATCCAGCTATTGAATACTCTAAATTACATCAAAATCCAATGTTTTTATAGGCACCATCATGAACTTTTAAATAAGAATTGTCCCTAAATAAGGGGGGTCACATCTGAAGGACAGATGAAACTACCATGGCTGTCCATAGGATCTCGAGCTTGGGACACAAACCCCAGATATTTTGAATCTGAAGCTAGAACAGTTTAAGAGGTTTAACAATGGTAGCTCAGGCACTGCCCTTGTCTAGAAAGCATACACTGGAAACACAAATTTTGGCAGAGCATTGAGAGTGCTGAAAAGAGAAGCCTGATATCTTTTAATGACAGTTCTCAGTGCTCCCAAATCATCTCCTCCCCTTCAGTGCATTGCTGTGGTATTCAGCTGTCACAACAGTGTGGCCACCTGCTACCACCTCTGCTGGCAATAGCAGAATCTGAAACTGGTAAGCTGCTGGTTGAATATTTTCCCTTCAACTGTTCATGTGATGTGCAGTTGCATCACTGAATCTGAAGGGTGTTTAGTAGACGTGCTTGAATGAGCGTAACATTTACCCAAACCAGCCCAAAATATGCCATTGCAAATTTCTGTAGATGAAGGGATTCCATTACATGAAAGCCCTCCTGAAGATCTCTGTCAAGAATTCTCTTTGTAGAACACCTGCATTCATCACTGAGAGTTTTGCAACTGGGCATTAAATACAGATAATTTAAGAAACACATTAGCCTGTAAATTGTTTTTTTTTGTTGTTGTTGTTGTTTTCCTAAGGAGGTAAACTGGTGGGGCTTCATCAGTATTTTTATTTTCAAGAAGAAAAATGTTATTGAGAGAATTTAGGATGTCATAGCTTTGACTGCAGGTCAATGTTGATTTGTAAATGCAGCAGGCATTTGTGCAGTGACCTGACAGAATATTCAGAGGTGACTGCATCCAACCTTGCCCTTGTAGAGCAACTTGGTCAGAAATTCAGTCTTGAACCAAAGAGGCAAAATTTTAAATTATGTATTATAACTAATCCTGAAATACCAAAATAAAATTTACAAACATATTAAATGGCTACATTTTGCATTTAAATACCTACATTTAGAGCATAGTGAACTCCATATGCATATGTCAAAACTCAGGCTTTGTGTTGCAGCCTGTCATTTCCCACATAGAATATAATGAATACAAGGTTTTTGTAAGTCAACACAGCCCACTGACATTGAAAAGACAGAATTCTAATGAGCCATCAGCTTTTGATAAAAATCTGTATGTAAGTGAAAGCAAATATTTTAACAAGAAAGAGTAAACAAACCAATCCATAGCTTATACATAATTTGTTCTCTTTACATCATGATATTTTCAAGTAAGTTTAATAAAGAAAATTCTTTATAGTACTGTGCCTATTGATGTTGTATAGTATACCAAAAATATGTACTCTTAAGTATAACTAAATGTATTTGGCTTGATTTGGTTTGCTTTATGATGGGAATTTTAGATTATCTGGTCTTCACGGGACTAATCATATGCTAGGTTATAGTGTTAGCATAATTTTATTATGGAAGTGTTACAAATTTAAATACATTTATTCTTGATTTCATCAGTAAATGAATATGTTTCATTTTCTACATCTTTTTAGAAATAACAGTTACAGATTTTCAAAAGAGCTTTGCATTCCAGTAGAACAAAGGCACCTTTGAAATAAAAATCAGCATATTTTTAGCTGTTGGCCATTTTATTATGTTAAGTAAGTGCATCAAGAACTTTGTGGAGAAGAGCTAGTTGTAAGAGGGCTATTTTTTTAAACCAGTCTTTTAAAGTTTTATCTATTCAGACTAGAATTCTTAAGAATGCGAACCAATAATATAGAGTATCAATATGCTTTGAGAAAAGAACAATGAAAAATCTTGTTTTCTAAATTAGTTCTTGATTCCACAAGATGATATTTATTTATTTTAAATGCAGAGACTTATCAGAACACCTCAAAGTGCATGATTAAATGTGTAGTTGTCAACCCTGAAGCCTGTTACTTTAAACGTGATTTGGTTTTTTCAATGCCTTAAGATGTTTCTTGTATCAGACAAAATGTTAAAAAAGACTTGAGATCTTAAGAATGTACAACTCTTGCCCTTAGAAATTCATATCAGTTTTCATTCTTTCTTGGCAATGCGAAGAAAGCTTTTGGAAATTTTATTAACATTGAAAACAATAAGCCCTACATTTCACTTTCTTTATGTGGTGGTTTGGTCTCTGAAAAAGTCTAGTGCCTGAAAAAAAGTTAAAGCTGATTTTAAAAAGTTCTGTCTCAGGCAGTTATGAGTCTGAGCTCAAAGCTCACACCTCTGACCAGTTCAGTATGATGGGAATCCTGAAAGACTCACTTAAGGTCCCAAAATTTAAGTACCTCTCTTAGATGCCTGAGGTTGCACTTCAGGCACTCAAAAGGGAAGCACAGAGTGGGAATATAGCTTAAGATCTCTGAAGATGCACGTGTATGTGTCTCTCTTTCTGTTTCTCTGAGGAACTAGAGGTGCTTCTACTTTAGTATTTTCATTTTATCAGGAATGTGCTTTTTTGGCCAGGCTCTTGCCTACAGATTTTCTTCATGCAATTCTTCTTAGCACAGAGCAGTTGTCAAGCACATGAGCTGTTTCTTTCAGGATGACACTAAGCAAGCATCCCAGTTCCAGATCCTGGTGGGCTTTCAGACCATGCAGCCCAGCTGAAAAGAGGAAAAAACCCCTCTGAGATGCTACCAGCAAGACTGCCAGGTCCTGGTGCCGGCCGTTTCTGTGGCTGTGGCTGAGCTGCTGCTCATGCAGAAAAATGGAGAAAAAGCTAAAAATGCTAAAAAAGCTAAAAAGCTGAGCTTCAGAGTGTAGCCCCCTGGAGCTCAGTGCCTGAAGGGGGATGCTGTGCTGCAGCAAGGGGCAGAATGAAGCTGAAAAAGGCTGATGCTGCCCCATGCTGGTCAGCCCTCTGCCCCTGCTGCATCTTTCTCCCCATCTGCCACAAAGACACCCCTGAATATTGTCTCTGGGGTCCCCAAGGACACCTCCATGTTCCCTCACTCCCGTTGCTCAGACAGAAGCCAAACTGTTCTTAGCTACATCATGGAGCCTGCAAACCTTGTACACGGCCAGGGGACAGTGCTAAGGTTTATGGCAAGAGCATCAGAGTGCTTGAGTGTGTGATTAACTTTCAGGTTATAGCAAATAAAGTCTTATCTGTGCTTAAGTGCTTTCCTGACTTGGAGGGGTGTTAGGTGGAATTATTTTATTTTCCTGGAATAAGTTCTATAATGTCAACACATTTTGTACTTGCTTGGCACCATTTTCAGGAAGTTTAGCAGAGACAGGGGTTCATATCCTCTTGGAATCAAAAAGGAAAAACATTGGAATGCTGGAATAAAAAAAAACTCCTGTTCATATTCTGTATATTATTACAGTACATTGCATAATTTATTGAAATATATTGAACAATGTAAAAACAAATGCTTTCATTTACATTTCCTGGTCAGTTTTCACCATCGTATACATGCCTTCCACTTTCAACAACTTTCTCCACAGGAATCCCAGATATCTGTTAGAGAAATCTTTTGCTATTCAGTATATACTAATATATAATGCTGTGTGTATGTATGTGTGGGGGGGGGAATGTGTGTGTGTGTGTGTGTGTGTGTGTGTGTGTGTGTCTATATATTAGTATATACTAATGGAATATATTAAGTATATATTAATGAAATTTACATATTAGGCACAACTGTAAGACAGAAGCATACATCCATGAAGCTTTATATTTAAAAACTTACAATACTATAAAGAAACATATGTATATTAGTTGAAGAAATGGCTATTTTTGCAGGGTATGCACAATCTGGATATATGATAATAAATTGATAAACATTAACAGATTTATTATTTCATACCTCCAGGAACTTAAAGATTTTTTTAATTATTCTTATCCCTTTAGCATATTTGCAATATATGTCATAAATTTTAATTTGTTATGGAATAAAATGACTGAAAAAATGTAATAGAAAGTCCTATATATTTTATAAATATTAAAAAATTAAGAAAAGCTATTCAAATTATTTATTTCATTTTTAGTTAAGGTTTTGTGATTGTTTGTAATATGTATTTGTGACAAGCATAAGTCACCTAGTTGTTTAAGCTCATTAATGTACCACTAATAAAATGCTATCTTCTGTTTTGTTTTTGTTATGCTTCTTTTTGTAATGGAACATAGCAGAAAAAATAGAAAATAAATACTTTTTTAACTAATCTTTTGCATTCAGTCATACAGTGTATGAGTTTTATATCGTTGAAAGCCAAGCCTGGGAAATCAAGAAAGTATTTGAAGAATCTGGGGTGGTAAAGTTATTTCTGAAAACCTGTTTATTTAATAGAAATAATGACCATTTCTTACTTGTATGATAATTTCTACAAGGCCTGTCACCCACTTAATGCCTGACAAGGACTTTGGAAATATCCCACTCTCCCCTGGCTATGAAGTTCAACCTACATCTCCCACCCAGCCACCAGATTATTTTACCACTGACATAAAAGTGCTTAGTTGTTTGGAATTAACCTAGGCCCAAAACTACACTGCCTGAAGGTATTTTGGTAGACCTTGGAAACCAAACAGTTTTCAAATGGTCCTGAGACTACTAGAGTAAAAACAATCTTGATGAGTTTAATTTTGTTTGGGTTTTGTTTTTCTGACTGAGGGAAGAGATGCTGGAAGATGGGGAGTCCCTGCTTTTGTTTAGGCACATTTGTACCTTTTTGGCAATTTAGGGTGTGAGTCTGCAGTGCACATCTCACATGCACATTTTTGATGCCTTTTTTTGCCATTTTTGTGCTCCCAGTGTGGGAAGGCCAGGTAAGCTCCCTTACAACAGTGCTGCAGTCACTTGTCTCAGCTCTTCCCAAAGCACTTCCCAAGGCTTTCTCCTGAGGCTGGGGTTGCCTTCCTCAGCTCTCTACCCAAGGAAATCTTTGGCAGCCCCTGCCCTTTCAGCATCGTAAAGAGAAGGAAAAAAATATTAACTAATTTTAAGCATGATGAATACCCTGTGTTAAAAAAATTCTCAATCTTCATTCCCTGATGTGATTAGGCTGTTTTGGATCAGCAAACACACATAGCTCTGCCAGATCAGTACCCTTCCTGTGTCTAAAGTTTGAGTTTATACCTCATTTAAGTGAAATAATAGAAAAAATTAGAGGAGTGAGGTCTTGAAAGAAAAAAAAAGTTAAAGAAACTTAGAATATTACAGTTAGGAATACCTTGGAAAATGGTATATTCAAAATGTACAGGAATTCTCTTATAGCCACCATTTTCATTTGCCCATTAACTATGAACTATATATTGTATTAAGAACATGGACTCACACAGGAGTGAAATGTTTGTTTATTCTGGAAATACCTATCTTCTTCTGAATTTTTTAATCTCACATGTTTTACATCTTCCCCACATATTTTGGTCTCAGAAGAAAACTCTTGCAATCAAAATTTCTTAAGATATAGTCCTTGAATAAGATTCTTTAAATTCATGTTTCTTATGTTCCACAGCTAGTATGCTTTTACTCCAAGCCCTACAACAATTTATTCATGCAACATTTGAAATTATGATCTATTTACCTGTGCATCTGACCAATAAGAGTTAAAAAAGTATAGTATTTGTGTCTTTTCAATGATAAATTTTAGTTGTCTAGGGTTTCTTTTTCAGTTTTTGGACAGAAGTTATAACATTTACCTATCAAGTAGTAGGGTTTTTTTAAGTATTCTTAAACCACAATTCCCTTTATAAATTGAAAATTATATCCTTTTAATTTTCTAACCAGAAGCAAAATAATTTATTCTCTGTAGTGCTATGGTTGTTATTGCTATATATTTGTTCAGAAAAGTGTAGGATTTCACTCCTCATTTGGCATTTGTTGGCTATGTGCTTTGTGTATGCTCACTCTTCTCACCACTTTGGGCAGAATTTCTTCCCAACCCTTTCTTCCATGTCATGTACAACACAGATTTCAACCAGACCTGGATCAGGACTCCTTAACACTGTGAGAGCAAAATTTTACTAGCTTAAAATGCTTGCTCACCAGTCTGGAGGTGATTTAAAACTTGAGGCCATAAGTGGAGATTTATTCTTTTTCCTAAAGTACACTGCATAAAAGCAGCACCAGCTGGAAGAGGTTGTGTGGAAGCACTGCCACTCCATATTCCCTGGCTTGGCCTTGCAGAATTGTGGGCATAGAAGATAGTAGTGTTTTTGTTTCTCTGGATTACATAAGGTACAACCTGAAACTTTTTAAGGGTTTGTTTTTTTTTTTTTCCCGCAGGGTGGAGGATTAGAAAGATTTTTACGAGATGCTGAGATTGTCGTGTGAAGCTATATCTAGAAACAAAGGCTTTAAAAAAAGGTGTTTCTTTTTTAGAAAAAAGCTCCATCAAGTACCATGAGCTGCAGTGGAGAGACCAGTTCTGAGACAGTTTTAGTGGAAGTTCTTATACTGACAGATCCAAACTCTCACCTCTCTCCTTTGAAATCCTTTTAGCTAGATGTCTTTATTCTTTTTCTTATTTTGTTTCAAGAGTCCAGCAAGGGAAGACAAAAGGTCTCAGAAATGTCAAACCCCTTAACTGAGGCAAAGCAGCGAGACAGTGGTCTTTGCACTGCAGCTCCACCAAGTGCAGCAAAGGGTCCTACTGGGGCAAGATCACAAACAGCTTAGGTTCTCTTCACACCAGAAGACAAATATTTGAAAGAGGTGTGGAGCTGAGGCCTTTCATCATTTCACAAGAATCAGGAGCTCAGGCTGTACTTAACATGGAAACTCAAAAGCAAAATGAGAACTCGTGTCTGGGTGCTTCATGCGGCTGCCAGCATTTCCACACGCGTGTGCACTGCTCTCTCCCCTGGCAGGAAATTGGAGGGCCCCAGTGGTGGTGCAGTATTAGGGGGATCTGAGCTCTGTGAGAGAATTAGGACAGTCTTGTGACATCTATGGATGGCCAAGGGGCTCATCAGATGGCAGGAAATTGTTCGGAGGAATATGAATTTAGGAAGAGCTGCCTGAGCTACTGAATCTTATCCAGTATCCTCAGGCAGCAATGTCATATAACCCTTTCACAAATATTTAAACCTAATTCTAAAAGTAATTAGGCTTTTTGGCCCTCTTCCTCTTGTTGGAAAGCCTTCTGGAATCTCACTGCTCTGATGGTTTTAAACTGTCTTACAATTTCCAGCCTAAACCTATTTGTGACTAGTTTATATCTATTTGACTTCATGCCAGTGTTATCCCCTAATTTAATTTTTTTTCCCAGCCCTAGTGTCATTCCCCCATCTCCCCTCCTCTTCTTGATATATTTATAGCAAGCAATCATATGCCCTGACAACTTTCATTGTGCCTGAATGCACAAACCAAGCTCACGCAGAAGATGTCGATGCAGTGCAGTGAAATTTGGTGCAGAGAATCCTGAGCTATTGCTGACTCCAGCTGATCTGTCTACCTGTTGTGCTGCAGCAAAACCAGCTCAGGGCCAGGAGCAGTTCATCCACTTTAATGCACTTTGAGATAATAAATACAGCCCATCAGCACCATGCTGTGATGTACTGCTCCTAGAGCAGATAAAGTCCATGGCAGCTCAGGGCTTTCAGCGCTGCTCTTCTCCATTGCTCAGTGCAGACATTTGCTAATCAGGCTCCCTGGCTTGTTTCCACACCATCCTAATGGGATGCAGCCTTACTCTAAATCTCTTCCAAATTCTACCTTCTTCCCAGACTGTGACTACTCCTGCACCTTATGCCATGGGTCCAGATATGATCTCCCTTATGTCCTGCCCCATGGCCATAATATTTGTCACTGTCTGCGGAGACTGTGGCTGGTAGCATGAGTAATTTCTGCGACTACATCACACTGGTGACTCACAGGCATCCTGTGCAAAGCTAGTATATCATGGAGCCACTTGCTCTTCCAGTCTTGTGATCAGCTCTCAGCTCATCAGTAATGAGGATGGGGTATGGGAACAGGTCCATTTATCACCCAGAACATAAACTAGGACTTTTTCTTTTTTTCCCCCTGCATTATGGGGATGGGGAGGGGTAGAGAAATGAGCCATCATTTTAAGAGTTAGCTTTCTGTGAGACAGCTCCAAAGGGGGCCAGGGTAAAGATGCATATTTGGATGCAAATTTTTTTTCTTGGAGGCAGGTTAGAGGATTTATATTCCAGTTCTACCCTTTCCACATCTTTTGACTTCTAGCCATGACTAAATAGAAGAAAATAAAAATCCCTGAAAAGGGCAAAGGAGAAAGAATGAAAGGCTCATAGGAAACCTTTTCTTTATGGTTTTCCAGAGGTAAAATATCTCTAGCATTTATCAAGTCTTGTTCCAGCTTTATAATCAGACAATTTATTTCTGAGTGATTTTTTATTTAACCCCCTGCAGTTGAATTTTATTTCAGCAGACTTGGTTGGGACAGAATTCCAATGACAAAATCAACACTATATTCTATATACTTTTTGTTTGCTCAGAGAAATCACATTTTTCAAAGCCCATTCTTACTTTATGTGAACAGAGCTTTTGGAACACAGATAGCACTATAAGGAATTTTAAAGCTTCAGCAGGTGGGGTATTTTTTTGCTGTTCTGTTTTCTTCTTAAATATGAACAGGTCAAACTCAACAAATCAATGTAACTTCCTTTTTTTTTTTTTCTCCTGTGTATAAATGAAATACTGTGAATCCATTTATTTTGACTGTTCCGTGATCAGCTTCAAGGACTTTTAAAAAGAGATGTGCAAATCAGTACAAAATAAAAAAAAAGTTATTTGCAAATATCAACTTCAGCCGGGGTCAGGGAGTTATCTAAGTTATTGAAAGCTTGTGCAAAACAACATTTGTTTTAATGAACAGAAACATTAGATTTTAAGTTTATACGTATATTCAGTGTCAGCTTTAAATTTTTACTTATGACCTATTTCTATAGGGAAAAAAACTTCTGATACAGAAAATGTCAGACTGCATCATAGTAAATGGATAAATTTGGCTAAACTTAAATCAAATACAAGGTGGTGGCTGCACTGCAGAGATGGATGACTGTTTAAAGTGGTCTTTTACCCCTTGCCAGTTGGCTGCTGAGAGGATTTGCAGCTGAGCCCACGAGCAGGCTCATGAGAAGTCTGTAGTCCATGGGTTCAAGCTGCTCAGAGGAAGGCAGGCCTGTTATTCTGTCCTTCACAAAAAGACCTGTGCTAATCTGATCCTTTCTAATCTCAGTGAGGCAGACTTCTGTCTTCCCTCCCATTATTTGATGAGAAAAAATCACTGAGTAAAGATGAGAGAAAATCAGTGTCAGGCTAGTTCAGGAGGACATCTTTTCCTAACTCCCATGCTCCAGATGAGAGGATTAATAAATAAAAGAATATAATATCCTTTTTTTCCTCCTAATTGTTATTTTTACGATTCACCAGCTTTATGATAGGTAGTGATAACCCTGGGGTTAGGAGCATTGGCGGTCTTCATTCAATTGATGCATGAGAGGAGCAGAAGAGGGTATTTTTACAAATTCTTTGCTGTTTAATGCAAAGCTTTAATACTGTGATTCCAGTGTCTGTGACTTGAATAAAGTATTCTGTGTTTTATTATATGACAAAGATTTTAATTAGAATAATTTTCTTTATTTTATTGATATCATGATTCTTCCATATTTTTCCCTCATATATCTGTTGGCTTCCAGTTCTGTTCTCCCACAATTTTTATGAGATGGCTTCAGTAGTTTCAGGATTTCCATTCACTTTTTTGAAAAGATGCTACATTCAGTTTAGATTGGTTTAATTACACATTGTTATATTCTGAATAGTGCTTAAGAAAGGAAGGGGAGGAGGCAAGGGAGAAGAGAGAGTGTTTTTCAGTACAAACAGATAAAATTATTGATGCTTTCTGTAAGATTATAAATCATAATTCTTGATTTTTTAAATTTATACGATATGTTAAAGTATTGTCCATGGGACTGCCTTTTCTTTCATGAGTTCTGATACTTTTTGTATGTGCTAAGTAATTTTTCCCTAAGGTTACAGATGCATTTATCTAGGTTTAATAAACCCTGCAAAGTATTGACTTCTGTGTGAAGTTTGCTGAGACCAAATCAAGCTGCAAAATTATTGTTATTTGCCTTATTTCTAATGCTTGCTTTTTTTCATTTAATAAATTTTGTGTGAACATGTAATCAGAAAAATGTATGTGGGTTGTAAAAGGAAATTTGAGTTGCTGTAACCCAGAAGCTGTGTGCTTTCTTATGTTTTGCTGAATTCCAGTATTGAATGGCCTGATGAAAGTCTTAAGTTCCTTAAGAAAAATGAAAAAAAAAAGAAAAATTTGCAGAAAAATGCTGCAAATCTCATGCTTTCAGAATCTCTCCAGGCCACATCTCTGGTTTGTGTGTGCTCTCTCAAATAGTCTCTGGGCCCTGGTACTCAAGGTATGATATTTTCATGAAAGAATTTTCCTACAGCTATTTAAATGGATGAAACCATTTGCTAATATTTCTCAGCAGTAGCTTTACCTGGAGCATGAACCTCTTTTAACACTGGGTTGTTTGTTTTAATGGTTTTTTTTCCTAATGCCTTGCTCTTTTCAACACTTTAATATCAGAGGATCCCAGAACAGATAAGCATTTCAACTGAAAAGAGACTACAAACATAAAATTTAACAGAATAAACGAATTTCCAGACTTGTTTCAGATAAAGACCTCCACTTTTTTCATGAAGAAAATTACTCAAGTAGGAATAAATTAAGTATACAATTTTTTTCTAACATCTGGCAGAAGCCAAAGCATACAAAACGTGGTTCACTTTAAAACACTAAAAATAAATTTTCCCTGTTCTGTGATGGTCACAATTGTAAATAAATATTTTGTTAACTTCAGGTCATTCCCTCAGGTCCTGTCACCACTGGTCACTGCAGAGAAGAGGTCAGTGTCTGCCCCTCCTCTTCCTCTCACAAGGAGTTTAATGTCTTTCTTATATTGCAGTGCCCAAAACTGCCCCCAGCACTCAGGGTGAGGCTGCCCCAGGGCAGAGCAGAGCAGGAC
Source organism: Fringilla coelebs (assembly GCF_963513975.1). Lineage (NCBI taxonomy): Eukaryota > Metazoa > Chordata > Aves > Passeriformes > Fringillidae > Fringilla > Fringilla coelebs. The sequence goes on along the minus strand of NC_140028.1, from coordinate 41,967,009 downwards.
AATCCCCTCCCCTGCCTGGCTGTGATGCTGTGCCTGATGCCCCCAGGACAGGGTTGGTCCTCCTGGCTGCCAGGGCACTGCTGGCTCACGTTCAACTTGCCATGGACCACAACCCCCAGCTCCCTTGACTGACCTTCCCTCTTACTCCAGAAAACAAATTTTAATTTCTTTGTCCCTAATTGTTCATGACAGTAATTTTTAAAGTGTAAACTAATTCTGGCCTTATTTTTTATGTCTTACATCACTTTTGATCACTGCCTGAAATGTTTCTTAACATTGTAAATACATGATCTAATGGATGCAAAATTTGGACCTTTTCAGGTCATCCTTTTCATGAGTGCTCCAAGCTGATGCTCACATTGTTTCTATAAACATGATGCTGGAAGTATGGCCAGATAAGGATGATAAAAGGCTCGATTTAAATTAACAGCAAATATTCCAACAATTTTTCTCTTACAGCCTTTTTTCTTTCACAGGTACCTCAGCTGACTCCTTGATACTGTAACTTATAGTGGAGCAGAAGATAAATTAAGCTGGAAAGTGCTTAGAAGGCTAATAAGAAATAGAAAATATTAGGCAACATAAAGAGATAGTGTTGACCAGGGAAATTTTTACTCTGTGGGAAGATGGCAGCTTCCTAGATGTTAGCAAATCTGAAGACAAATAAATTTCATCTCCAATCCAACATTATTATCAAACCAAAGTGCTTTTATTGTGATGTTGCCGAGATGCTTGATGAAAGATAGGGGCTGTGAGGTAAAAGAAAACAATTTATAAGCCAGTTTTCTGATTCCATGCCTTTCCAAATTACAGGAATTGAAGAAGTCCCTGCTCATTGCATGGCACAGTAGGTCGTGAGAAGGCAGAAACTATTCTACTCACGCTACTAAATTTTTGTATACATCTGGGCAGATTCTTTCCAGTCTGAATATCAAGTCATAGCTCCAGACAATGTTCCTCTGAATAACACAAAGGTGTCTTTGTGGTTTGGTTTTTTTTTTGCTAGCAGGCTTTTATACACCCTCAGTCTAAACCAATTTCATAAGCTGGCAGAGGCCAAGGGCATCAGATCTAAGAGATTTGCCATTATCTCTTAATGACCCTTTTGTGGGCTATCATGAGTCATATATTTTATGCTTGACCCATTGCAGACAATTCCAAGTTAGAGGCACTGAAGTCAAAGTATTTGTATAGAAACTGCTGTGTTCGTTTACAAAATTATCCAATTATTTTAGAGTCGCTCTAGGTGAGTCACAGCAGCAACAATGCATTGATGAGTCCGACAGAAATCAATAACTCTATGCATCTGCTCAGAAATCTGTATAAATTATCATTGTAGACCCCAGAACTGGGGCCAAAATTCAAAATTACATGTAAAGATTTACTTTAGTGTTACGTATGATCTTGAAAATGTGATAGTTCATCAATCTTTTAGAGGTCAGTGGGAGTCAGACAAGGATAGTAGCTATAGAGCAACATCCTAAAAGTTTGTTTAGCATACAGCAATATCTCCCTAAACAGCCAGGGTTGGTTGCTATCTCATGTAAGAGGCAATGCGAGGAGTGGTTGAAAGAAGAGTTTGGATCCTTTCTTTCTCCTCATAAAGTATAATTGTAAATTTTGAACCCACCAAAACTGCAGTGATATATTAAAACTGCTGCTTCTTGGACAAAAAGAAATGCTCCCTGAGCTGTGGATGAAAGGCTACAATTATGTAAAAACCAGCTATTTTTTCTGCCTCTAGTGCTTTGTGGTGTGCATGTTTCCAAGCAAACCTCTAATGTTATTAGTGAGCACTTGCTATGGAATATTGATAAATCTTATTGTGGTACAATCTCTTATCATGATTTTCAGAGTATATGGAACAGCGTATATAATAACAGTATGGTATGAAAACAATTGCCATATTTTGCTATTGTCTTTGGCAAACAACAGAAGTGAGCAAGAAAGTTTCTGTAGTCTACTTCACCAAGGCTACAAAAGTTGATCCCAAAATACAGGTTCCCAAGCTAAGGATGTCAGCTCCAACTTGAAAAATGTACGTGGGATCATAAACCTCAAATCAATTGGATTTTATTTTGGGAGAAAATCAATTTAATTAACTAAGTATATCATTGGATCACATATGGGTAACATAGGAATAAAAATTATTTGTAAGTGGATTATTACCAGAAAATGCTGGGGCACCACTTTTACAACAATAAAAATGAGTTTGCAAATTTATAAAGACAGTCCTGTGAAATTACTTGTTTCTCTTTTTCTTTCTTTTTAAAATTTTTTAAAGAAAAATATCAACAGATCCAGACAGTAGAATATCATGCTAATATATTTGATATGTACCTCATATCAAAATGTACATGTATGCTATATCAAAATGTTATAGTAAAATGCAAGCAAACCTGATAGTTAATGTGACTTCATGTATTGTCACATCTCCCTTGTGAAAAAAGGACATGTAAATTCTTTGACTTCAAGGGAATTCAATTCTTTTCAAGTTTTCAGTACTTAGAAAAAAATGCCTCTGGTTTTCTAGGTGTTTATTCTGAAGTGATATAAAACATATATCCAGGATAGAAGGCAGGGTATTCAGCCAACATAGTTTCTCAGTAAGAAGTGATGCTGGTGATATGAGCAAAGTGATGCTAGGGAATATTCCTAGGCACTGGAACTGAACAACTTTTACTGCTCAATTGTTATGTCCTACTTACATTGTTAAATGATTGATTAAAATGTTCCCTGGCACATACTTGGCCCGGGCTGTCTCCAAATCAGTTCCTGGTGGGATTACAGAGTGTGCAGTGATCAGGGCCATCCACCACAAGGAGACAGAATGGCATCATTCTGTTCTGGAGAAGGAAAGAGTATGGTGATATGTGTGAGGGCTACTCACTGCCAGCTTGCCTCAATTCCAGGAGACAATATTGGCCATGTTTAATTTAGTAGGATAGACATAGCCTTGGAGACCTTTTCCTGTGTATTAACAGAAAATCACCTCAGAAATCAAAGGCTTAATTAGAACCAAGGCATTAGTTTAATTTATCCCTGTCTACTGGTATTTTAATGTGTTTGCAGTAAAGCTGTGCCTGCCTTGTCCCTTTTGCATTTCAAATGTGACTGTCACTGTCAAGGCTCACAATAAGTCTTCTCTTATGGAAACATTGTGTCAAACATTTCTTATGGGGAATTACATAAGTTTGAGTTTTGTCTCTCATGCTCTTCATGGGGCATGAAACACTAAATCCACTTGGATATATCAAATTAGAAAGGTCTCTTTCACAAGCAGATGGAACTGCTTGTGTTATCTGTTTGGGAGCAGTTTCAGGAAAGTCTTGTATCCCATTGGAACAGAAAATAAATAACACCATAGATAAGTATGCTATCTTACCAGACTTGGGATATAACAATCATGCAATCACTGTAAATTTTATAAAATTTTTTTTCCCTGGTCCCATTGGGTGATTATCAAAGTATTTTAATTACTCATCTAGGGAGATAAATAAATTCACTGGAAATATGAAGCAAAATTTAATCACATTAGTTTTTTTCAGAGTACAAGATGATTTTATGACATTTTTAATTATATTAAAATGTTATTATCAACTATTCTGTAAATCTTCTCTTGCTTAAGTTGTTAAAAACCTGCAATAATTTAACAGCTTACTCAACAACTGTGCAGGACTACCTTTTGGGGTGAGTCCAGAGAAGGGCCACCAAGATGATTAGAGGGATGGAGCATCTCTCCTATGAAGAGAAGCTGAGAGAGTTGGAGCCTGGAGAAGGCCATGGGAAGAGCCTAGAACAGTCTTCCAGTACCTAAACGAGGTCTTCTGAAGCTTAATGTGGAAAGAGAGCCAGTACCTAAATCACCTACTCATGCCACTGTATTATGGTGTGTCACAGGCATTTTCATTGAGAATGGCTAAGAGCAACTCTAACAGCACAGCAGGCTTTTGGCTAAATTAATATCTCAAGTGTCTTGAAATCCCAGGAGCAAATTGCAAGCATCAAGCTATCATTTTGTCTTAACTTGACTGTTTTTTTGTGTTTTCAAAGCAAACCTGAATGGGAGCAGTTATTCAAGTGAATATCAAAGTCCTCATAATGGAAACTTAAAATGAACAGGACTAAGAAATAAATTGGCATATAAGTGAAAAGTGTGCTAGTAATTCTGACATGACTTTTCATGTTTGGTTCAGAGGCTGTGAGCTCAGCTATTTTCAAGCAGCATTTTGTCTTAATTTCTACTTATTTTCTTGAGCAGAGGTACACAGTGGCTTGTGGAAAAAAACATAGACTTAAAAAAAACCCCAGAACAACTAATGGTCTTGGGAAATTAGGCTTTTACACTGTAGATGATTTTTAAATTTTTATGGTGCTCACAATAAACTCGAGCTCTCACCAACTCTTATAGGGCTCTGCTGTTTCCAGTCCCCAGGGTTAGCAAGAGTGGGAGCACTAAAAGAGAATTTTGGCAGCAGCAGCCCTTAGAGACTTTCCCTTTCCATGGCAGAGCCATGGTGTCACAAATGCCAACATGTTGAAGCAGACAAAATAATCTTCTGCCACTCTGCAATTCAAAGCCTTTTTTGAAGTTACCTGCAACTAGCAGATAAATGCAGAGCAATGGGAATGCAGTATATCCAATCACTATTTTCCCCACCTCTCCAAGGAAGTTTGAAAAGCAGTAAGTATGGTTAGTATAGATCCCAAGCACTTAGAGTGACTGACAGCTGGAAAGACAGATTCTGTCTGCTTTTGCTCTAGGAGAGCATTTATTCATTAGTATACTTCATTGATTAATAAGTTGTATTTCTTCTTTCCCCTATCTATCCCTAAGCCCCTTTGTTTGGGAACTAAACCACATCTTTTTCATTTATGCCACCTGAAATCAAAGCAGCTAAGGCAGCAAATCACAAATGTTTGAGCTGTGAAGTAAAAGAGGGTGGACACAAGTGTGTAAATTTATGTAAATCCCCCTTTTCTGCAATGTACTGTAATTTATGCTTTGAGTTAAAGAGTAGATGCACTTACCTGTTGTCAAACTTACATCAGCCTTAATGATACAATGACATTTACCAGTTTTTGTGCTGCTTATCTGAGCTGCAGCCCATATGTAAAAAGTACTGTGACAGCTCCATTAAGGAGGATTTTAACTGATATTTTAAGATGTTTAATAGTATTTATGGTGGTACTATTAATGAAAAATATTAAATTCTTGATAGGTTCAAAGATGTGTCTACTGTAATAGCTCACCTTCTGTAAAATTTCCATGACTACTTGCAACAACTGAAATTACTTGTGTCAATTTGAATGCTCATGAAAATATCACCCTTTAAGCACAGAATAAATATAAAGGAGTATGCTTCATATGAATCTGAAAAGACCCATAAGTCACAGACTCAAGAGAAATCTGGTGCTCCAGATGTTGTTCCACATAAAACATTACTTTTTATTAAAGGATGTTGAGTTCTAAGGTTTTTAACTGAGTTAGATAACCTAAACACCTGTAAAAAATCACCACAGAACTTTCATTTACCATGTCAGTATTAAACAGATAATAGAGCAGGAAAGAAAGTAGATAGAAAATGTATTTCAAAAATATATGAAGATAAAGGTAATTTGTTGCAATATAAATTAAAAATTAAATAACTTAACAACGGAATTGTCACAAAAAGTTTACATATTATCTGTTGATGTGTAAAGAGAGGCACCAAAATTGTGATGTCTTTTTTGTTGCTGTTTTATGAACCAACTACCAGACAAGAATGCTTTTGATCCTCTTTTGAGATAGGATCTAGTGCTGAATCCTGAAACTTTATATATCACCTACATCAAGGTCCAATTTACCTTTGAAACTTGATACATTCTTTGTCTCGATGTCATGATGTTCCAGCTCATGCTATTGTGCATTATTCATTTTCAGACTTTTAAAAAAAGACATGATTTGGTGCATTTCAATCTTGTTGATCAGCCCTATCTCTGTAGAGTGTAAGACAGTGTAAAAACTCTGAATTTGTCTTCTCTACTACATATTACTTACATGTATTTTCAGCTCTTTTGTTCTTCTTCATTGTGTTCAAAGGCATTAATCACAAGTTTCCATACCATAAAACTAAAGAAAATAAAACTTCCAAACTCCAAAAAAAACCTCTTGTCAAATGAGCAGTATTGATACTGTAATCACACCTAAATGCTACTTTGCTTAATTATATTATCACTTTCTGCTTTGTTATAGAGGCCTCCTGTCTTATTCAAAGCACAAAATGAACAGTGCTTAATGAACAGCTAGCTATTCAATATTTTCTCTTTTACTCATCATTCAAAATCTAGTTCATGTCTTATTTACCGCATGCTCTTAAAATCCACTCTGAAGAGAGAATTATTACATCTCCTGGGGTTTCTGATGTTATCCGTTACTATAATATCTGAATGCTGCTAAAATGCTAACCCATTTGTTTCCATAAGAAACTGGAAGAACACTAGGAATTATGCATGTTTGCAGATAGCAGATTGAAGACAGGATGATTAGTAGTGAAAGTTGTCCACTCTCATTTGGTGTCAGTCTTTCAGAACAGTTTAATAGTTTCCACAACTGCAAGGGCTCAGGGCAGAACTCTCTCACATCAGTCAAATGTATGCACACTTGGAAATTTGGAAACAAGCCACTCTGACCTAATTTTAGAAACCCAAGAAAGAAATTGCTCTTAATACAAGAAAGGGTCGCATACGTTTCAGAGGCCTTGAAAGAAAAGTATCAGACAGAAAGAAACCAGTTCTTTACTCAGAATTCATTAGCTTCAAAAATAAGACCCTTTCTTTACCAGCAATGTTATTTCATTTGTGCCATTTCATTCCACAGCTACAGTAGCAGAGGGATCACCTGTGCAAGCAGCTTCATTTCTTAAAACAGCACTGTTTTACTGCCATGGGGTGAAGCCTAGCAGAAAGTACTGTTCAGTAAGTGACATCTTGTCAGCATGTGCCCAGCTATAACTTATTAGATTATTCATTTAGGCGCTGGGGAAAAATTGAGCACAGATAATTTTCATGGGAGAGGCTTCCTCCAAAAAGCTAAATCTTATCTTCTCTACTATAATGGTTTAGATTTTCACAGAAAAGAAACAGAGAAGCAGAGATGAACTCTCAGTGACTTTACATCCATCTAACCTGCTTAGGGCAGGACATCAGAAGGTGACAATGAGCCAGGTAACAGCAGTTCATTGGCTTTAGGTACACAGAAAATTAAAGAGATTGGCCTGGGGTGACAAGATGAACAAATAATTTAATAAGATGCACTTTTTCTCCTGACATTAATTATTCTGACTACCTTTCTGAAAAATATACCCTCCTCTGAATCTTGTCTCATGTAGCAGAACTGTATGAAAAGCTACAAGTGTATATGAAGTCTCACCAATGGTGTAGCTCTATTAAAATGTCTGTGTAATTCTCTGACCTATATATTTTGCTGATTTTCTTAACGGTATTCTGCATTTTTCACTTAGCTCTCTGCTATGATACTCAAGATTAGTGTTTAAGAATTTTTAGAGAACACCCTTCCAAAGAGAATATTCTCTTTTTTTTAAGTTCCCCGCCTGCAATTTTTCTGCCCAGAAGGCATTTCTTTCTTCTTTGCTAATATATACAAAGGTTCTGACCACAAATCTCCAGATCCCCTTGGTTTCCCCTATAGCTGCATATCATTAGAAGAGCCATTCCCACATCTCAATCATTCTCCTGCCTTGTCACAAGATTTTAGTTTTTTGCCAACTGAAAAAAACTTTGAATTAGGGTCAATTTACCTGAAATTATTCCCATCATGAGATACATAATATATATAGAGGTCTCATTTATAATTGGGTTTTTAATTTTAGTTCTTGTTTGTTTGTTTGTTTTTGTTGTTTGGTTGGTTTTTGTTTGTTTGTTTGTTTTTTTATGTTTTGGGGTTTTTTAAGTATTTTTGGAATTACCAAAAATTACATGCTGCTTTATCAAAAAATTCTAACATTAGTATTTTAACTTTTAAACTATCAGCAGCCACTCCATGAGCAGCTGGTGTGGAAATGGAAAAGTCTGGGAGGGCACTGAGGAGAACAACTGAAGCAGGGGCTGCAATTTGCATCATCCTTTATTGCCATTAAAGCATACAATAGGAACATACAGATTCGCATATCTTTAAAAAATACAGTCTTGAATCCTGATAATTCTGCACTTTGGAACAATAAAAATGGCAGAGCACCCTTACTTCCAGGGTATGAATATTAGTGTCACAAAATTATCTAATTTAGACCCACTAGGAAACATTTTGATTTGGGCATTTGGAGGGTAAACACATCCCTATTGCTGACAAAGCCTCAGGATTCTGAAAAGTTTAGTCCATATTCAAGCTATAAAACTCACCAGGGTTTCACAGCTTCCAGGAAAACATACCAGGCTTCAAGTGCAGTTTAATTATACCCAGACTGCATAATGGGACTGGTCAAGATGCATCATCTTTCCCCATCTGTTCACACCTTCTCCTTACCTGATGTCCTAATTTCCATTGAAAGTAAATCAAGATATGTCACAGAAAAAAATGTCTAGCAGGTCTGTGCTGAAAGTAATGTAAAAACAGGAATTGAACATCCCACTTAAAAAAGAGCATTAAGTAAACTTGAGTGGAGAAATTAAGTTGGCAACTCCACATTTGGAAGCTCTGGCACTAGAGCACTTTTACCTAACTGATCTTACAGAGTTGCAGGAATCAGTAATCTGGTGCTCAACTCTTGGCTGCCCCAGCATTTAGCTGAAGTTATCTGGGCTCTTCTTTTATATGTAATAGGAGCATGTGAAAAAGATTGAAGCATAGAGATTTTCATATTATTATTTATTCAGGTGAAAGCATAGTATATCTTTGCCTAATTAGGTTGTGACTCTTTTAGTTGCTGTGTTCATTTCTGTATTAATAGAAGGATGCAAAAAGAAAACCTACCAGGATTGTGTAGGGAAAATATGCATCCCAGAGGACAGCAATCTGGGAATTCTTAAACAAAACTAGAATATCTCTAGATGTCTCTTCTTGAAAAATGGCTTTGCTATGGCCTGCATTCTTTCTGTCTCCTTAAAAATAATCTCCATTTCCATGGAAACAAAAAGAAAGCAGAAAGATCAGGTAAATTTGATAGAGGGAAAGAAAGCTGTTGGTGTATTAGTTATGCAAGTGCGGTAGAAGAAAAGAATCAAGAAAACAAGTAAAGAAATCAATTTTATATAAATTTTATAATAGTAGGCAAATCATAATTATGATCCCAGAACAATATTCAGAAGATAATCGTGTCTAGGGAAAACAAGAGAAAGTCTTTGTGACAATAGGACTATAAACCAGATGCGATTGAGAGTGTTCACCTCATCTGTACCTAAACACACTGCTCCTAATGTCATGGCTTGAAGAATAAGTATCCCCTCGTATTCTGCAGTTTTGCTTACTACCATGTAAACAGTCATAGCTAATGAGATGAATTACTTACTCAGAGTTACTGTTGTGACATGCTCTATGGTTGCTTCCATTGCATTCCTAATCCATCAGGCAGATATCTTTATACAAAAGGTCTGGGCTTTAATATTTGGCCAGTGACTTGCTGAATAAAACTCAGTTCCTGCTAATTTTCTTTGTTTCGTTTCAGAGCAAAACTCTCTTTTTGAGTTTCTCATCCCCATGAACTGCTCTATGCACACCCCCACAACAATACATTACTTTGCTGACCTTCAAGCAGCCATTAAGTCTCCCACATGTCCTTGGTCTCCCATTATCATCCAGGGAGCTGAAGTGGATGAAACCAAAATTCTCATAAATACCAGCAGAGTTGGACAGGTGAAAGTTAGTGAAGGAATATGTGGAAAGAATAACACACAATAAAATACCACCGGGTTCAAGTGTCTGATTCAGCAGTGTTGGTTTTTCCTGACATCTTTCTGCAGCACACAGTATCCCTGTACATTTCGAACATCAGAAAGAGCAGCATTTAATTTGTTAGATCCACTTGAAATACCTGTTAAGTAAGTTTGTCAGTGAGCACCATGAAGACCAAGGTGGGACTCTGACTAAACTTGATCCTGAAAAGGCTCTTGACCATTTTCCCCAGAGGCAGATTTTTTACTCCTTGAATTATAAAAATTAGACCATAAAATTAGGGTCTTGGTAAAGCCTAGCTGCTCTGTCAAGTTGCTCTCCTTATGTCGACTGCTGTGCAGTGCTACTGTGTGTTAAATGGCTTTCACACTTGGACAGGGAGAGTTTAACTTCCCTCTTATGTTGGACTGATAATTTCTAGTTTGATATGTGGAAACTTCCATACACATGGCACACATGGGTTAGGCTTGTGAAATCAATTAATCTTTTTTCTAGCAGAAATTTAACAAAAAGTTACAGGCATGCTGTTAAACAAGGATTAGAACCCTTCAGATGCTTCTCAAAAACTCTAGCAAGTAAGCAATAATTTACCTTTAATTAATTTATTTTATTAATGAGTAGAAGTGCGCACCTAATTTTAGATACATCATAAATCTCTTTCTACATCTTGCTGCAGAAATTATAGACTTTTTTAGTAGAAGAAAGAGAATTTTTGAAATCTTTTCTCAGCCATAACAAATTATATTATGTTATAGAATTTATATGTTTTATATATTTACTGCTATCCAGGTGGCATCCTCATTTTAGTCCATATATAAAAACATGTTCTTGCACGCTTTCTGGGTATTAAAATTAGATTTTTATCCTGGATATTGCAACTGACAGTTTTCAAGGGCAAAAATTGTATAACGTAAGAAATTGCTCATTCTTTGAAAATGAAATGCAATTCTCAGTCAGTGAAGCTGAGACAGAAGAGTAAAATTCCTGGAAAATTGTATTTTACAACAGTTTATTTCACTGTTGTGTTCTTCAACTACAAAAGTGAAGTTATCAGTGAAATGTCTTATATCAATACAATTTGTTTGCTTTGACAAGTACTTTCCACACACCTGAAATGCATTAGCAGGGATAACATTCCTTATTCACAAAGACTTTTTCATTGTCAAACATACTAAAAAAAAGTAAGCAATTTTTTTCAGCATTAGCCATTCTACCTCGACATTTTAATTGAATTAGCCAATGAACCTGATATTCCATGTATCTAATTGGCAAAAATCCTTTGGTTGTGCAACAAAATTGAGAAGACTGGTGAAAAATTTACTCCCCTTTCTGCTCTACCTCCCAACTCAAACAAAGGAATAATAGAATCAGAAATATGTGTGCTTAACAGCTACATGTAATAGCTGCCAAGGTACCTATCTTACCCTGGGCTTGTAGCTGTTCTGGACATAGGTGCCCTTTTGAGTTTCCTAGCTCCTGAAGCATAGTCACATCTAGGGATGGTCACGGGGCTGGAGGAAGGAAAGCAAAAGTGGCTGCATGATGGGAGAAAGCAAAGCCAGGTTCCTTTGTCTGTATCCTGAGTGAGTCACGCTGCTACAGTAGGCAGCTACCAAACAACCAACAAATCTTGGAAGCAGATCTGAAAGTTGTGCATCCAATTTTGAGTTCAAGCACTAGGAGACCAGCTGTAGTCCCATTTTTTTCTTGTTTGGGTTTTATTATTTCTCTCTGGCTACATAATTTTCTTTGCTTACCACAATATCAGATTTGAAAGAAAATGTTTCTTTTTTTTCATCTTGCATTAATATAAAGGCATCCACTAAAGAAATTAGAGATATAAGTTCCAATCTCCCTGGGCAGACACAGAACTTTCATTCAGGTTGTACAATTTACTGGACAAGTAAATGTTCTAGGCTAGCAGGAAGTCATACAAACAATGTATTGTTTCATTCAGTTCTGGTTTTGGCTCAACTAGTCCACAATTAGAGATCAAACTATCATTAGGGTATGAGGTGAAGTCATTCAATCCATGAAGCCTTGTTTGCGTTGTACATGGAGCCAACAAATTGTGTAGTAGACAAAACTAAAATACTTAAAAATACACCAAGAATCTTTTTGCAAATAGCATGCAGAGACCTAAATGACATTTACCTGATTAGTGTCCCTGGTGAAAGACAAACAAATGCCAGATGAGGAACACTTCAAATAGCTAATTATTCTTTGGAATCACAAGTGCATGTAATGTAACATTCCTGTAATGTCATATAGAATGTCATTGTTTTCTACTGCGCTAATGAAGTGCCTGAAAATAAATTGCTGGAAAGAGTTATTTATCTCCAACAAGTTCAAGATGTCAACTGTTTGAATTCATGTCTGTGCATTCTCTCATGAAATTACAAAAATCTGTGTATAATGTCTGGTTTTCTGTACGCTACATGGGAGAATTTTGCACTGTTAAATAGAAATCTTCATATATTTAACTAAGTGTCACAGCAAATCAGAAAAGATGGAAAACAGAGCATCTGAAATTCCACTTCTGTCCCGAACTTAGAGACTGTAGAGAACTGGAAACTATTTTCCACAACTTGTATTTATGGAGCATAAACCTTTCTGGACTTCAATACTTAGAAGTAAGTTCTTTAAGCTATATCGCAAAAATGGTTAAATTGTCCTCCAAGGAAGTTCAGGGTCTCTTTAAATACTGAGTACTGAAATTCTAAGTATCAGACCCTTGTATTTCTAATGAAAAGGCACTAATAATTCTAATAATTCCAATAAATGTCATGATTCTTCATGTATGTTGAACTGGGTGATTAACCACAATGACATCTTACTGATGTTAGATAAGGTGTTATCAGTAAAGGAAGAAGAGAATGAAGGAAACCAAAAGATTTTTCTTCTCATAATATAACCACTAATTCTAGTAATTTTTTTCTTCATATGCAGTGACAGATTACTGTTGAGAGAACAGTTCCATCCTTCAAGATGGAAATACAGACCTACCCTTCATTTTCCCTACAGTTTCACAGCTTTCACTGTCTAGACTTACCCTCTAGATAGATGTCAGAGGGAATTCTTGCATCATGAATACCTGACTCTGTACATGGTTCCATCAGAAACTTTGCCAGGCAAGCCAGTGATCTGCCCATGTTGCAAACCCATATCTCAAGAGCTCATTTTTTCCATCTTCTGGGTATTGCCGTACCAAAAACATGGATCGGATTGGTGTGTCACTTTTCACAACAAAGAAGGTCACACAGATATTGCCAAACAGCTAAAGAATTTGGGATTTGCTTTCTTTTTCTGGAAGTGTGCATTCTTTTGGGACAAACTGCCAATAGTTTAGCTGTGCTTGCTGTCTGTTAATGAGTCAGTGACCATACATTTTCAATGCAACAATTAAATGAAATGTGATAAAGCTTCCCATTAACTTTTCTGGATAATGGCATAGCATTGTTGCTTTGGAGAGGCTATATGGATGGTCCTTTACACATAACAAGTGGGTGGATACTTACAAGAGTTGTTAATTTTGTAAGAGTAGTAATTTTCAAAGAGTAGACAATTTATTTTCTAGCTAAGGAGACTGTCATAGACTCTGCTTCAGGATCTCGCACAGCATTATGCTGAAGTCAAAAGCAGAAATGCAAGTAAAACTTTTGTGAGGCACTGACAACGGATATGACTCAGATGTGACAATTATCTAGAAAGAGGTAGGTCAGGAATTAATTACATAATCCATTTGACAATGCTTTTAATGTAAATGTTTTTGGTAATTAGTCATGTTATGACAGTATTTTATCCTGAGTCATTTTAAATTTAGTATTATGTCTCTGTGCACACACACACCCACCCACATAAACATATATAATTTCAGCACCTAGTTAATGATAAGTAAAATACTCAGGGCAGGCTCCAACTAGCAACAAAGAACCAGACAATAGCACTTGAGCAAAAGTGATTATGAAATGGCAGATATTGTATTCTTAAAGAAAGGAAGAAGTAATAACAGAAAAATAAAAACCAATAGATTTGAGAAAGACAGACTTTAATAAACTTTGAAAGCTGGCAGCCTCTCAGTTGAAAATCTGTTTGAAAGGGAAAAAAGAACTGGCAGGTTCTTAGAGAAATGATACTGAGGTCACAAGTGCACACCCTCCTAATACAGAAGAAAAATAGACAGAGGGTAGTTGATGAACTGGACTAAACCATGACTTCTTTGACTTGAGAGAAAGAACATATTCAAGGAGTAAGATACTTGCGGCAGAAAATAGGTCAAATGTGAATGTACATGATGGAAACATAGAGAAAAAATGAAGTGCTATGATGTTCATGTTTATAAGTTAGTAGGAATGGTATAGTCTCTTCAGGTGATATGAAGGAAGTTTAATGACCTTTTTTCATTAATCCTTAACAAAATAGTCAGTTTGGATCAATTATAAAATAAATTCCCCCATTAAAACTTGAAGAGGCTCAGCCTTCAGTAAAGAAGATTACGTAAGCATAGTGAATGCTTGGATAATATGCTTTTAAATGAAGAAGTCTGGAAAAATCCCATCCCGGGATATGCAATAAATAGATTCTGAGTTCTCATAAACCTTGTGAGTTATCTTTGAGATTCCACATAAATCAGGTCCCAGGAGAACGGAAGAACTTTTCTTTCTTTATTTGAAGAGGAAATGGGCGAACATTTCTTTCTTTATTTGAAAAGAGGAAAAGGAGGAAATACAGGCCCACCAACACTCAGTACCACTACAAATGATTAAAAATCCTAATTGTGTATCACTGGAAAGGAAGAAGGAAATTAGTAGCAGACAAGAAGGATTTGTCAAAAGCAACATATGTCAAACCAATTTAATTTCTTTCTGTGACAGGGAAGAAGACCCCATGGACTGGGAATAAACAGTGAATGTCACCCATCTTGAAATTAGGAGAGATCTTGACAGAGTTTCACGACATCATTTTAAGTAAGCCATCTGGTATCTAAAGAAAAATTTTGAAAAGCGTTCTAAGACAATACCAGAAAAACAAAATAACATTGAGGTTGGAAAGCACTGCTTGAAGTCATCTAGCCGTCCCCATGAATCTCCCCTGCTATCTCCCACTCCATGCTCATGCAGAATCAGCTAAAACAGATTACCCAGAACTTCGTGTAGTAAAATATTTAGTATCTACAGAGACAGAGACTGTAAACCTACCTGGGAAACCTTTTCCAGTGTCTAGTTTCTCATACACCTTTTCTTCAGATGGCATTTTGTGTCTCAGTTTGTATCCATTGCCCCTTGCCCTGTCAATGAGTGCTGCTGAGAAGTCTGGCTTCCTCTTCTTCACTGTCTCCCATCAGATCTATAATCTCAGAAGGCTCCCTCTGAGTTTTCTGTCATCCAGGCTGTAAACAGAATGTGAGAGAAGCTCCAGTCCCTTCACCACCTTTGTGATCCTTTGCCAGACTACTCGCATCACGGATGTGCTCATGTTGCTACAGCAACTCTCTAAGTTTGTGTCTACATAGAATCCCACACAACCAAGTTCTGAGATCCTATGTCAGTCACATTGCAGAATTAATCTCTGTTGAGGAAAACAAAAAAGAAAGTTGCTGGACAGTAGTTGATGGAAACATTACTGTCCTTATCTTATTTCTGTACTATTCCATTGCTTGTAAAAGTTAAGTCTCCATGCACTTTAGATAGCACTTAACTCTTTTAGCCAACCAGTATTCAAAACTATTTTGCAACATACCCCATTCCACTGTGCACAATCTATATTTACAGATTTTTGAAACCAACTTCCATTCTATAAAATCCAAACAAAATACCTTTTACTCGCATGGAACTAAAACCCCAACCTATCTGGGCCATACATGCAAAACGTTATTAAGGTACAACAATTTAAATTCTTCTTGTTCTTTTTTTTTTTCCTTTACAAATAAATTTGCAGAAAAATTACTTTATTCCACAACCTTTGTCCCAGTCCAGAAGGAACTTTAAATCTACTCCATCTCATATAAAAGTTTATTAGAAATATATTTTGAATAAGTTCACCATGATTTCTTGGAGCCAAATTAATTTTGTCTGTTAGAAAATGTAATTTTATTGTAAAGAATTGGTTCACATTAGGAGAATTTAGGATTAAAAATATGCAGGTCAAGTTTCTAAAAACTTTAATTGGCAAAATGTTTCCTAGAACCATTTTCAGACATCATTTGAGCACTTAGTTATGCACTTAGTTATTTGAGCACTTATATTTATCTCATTGAAAATTAATGAAAAAGAAGTCAAGGACAAAAAATTAACAGAAAATACCCCTTGCATCACTTTCAGAAGTTTTATCTTGCTTCTTTATCTGTCATTTAAAAATATAGAGATTATAGAAATTCTTTGTGATTATCAAAGATAGGGATAAATGGCATTTTGAAGTGAATTTTAAAAGGAATAATTTTCCCTCTCTGCTTAAGTACTGTAGCATACTCAGTATTTAAAAGAGCCTATGAAAAAATAGACTTTAGTTCCATTAGCATCACAGCACCATGCAGTATCAACTCTGATTTCTAAACAATGGTATTACTTATAATAAATGCAAAATTCAAACAGAAGAAGGAAGTGTATGGCACGTGATAAAAAGGACAGGCTGCTTGGGAGAAACACAGGAATGCTGTTGGAATGTGCAAGGATGTGACAAGGAAGGATGAAGTCCATTTGGAATTAAATCTGTCACAGGGAATGAAGCACAATAAGAATGAGGATTTCAGGGAAAGCCAGTGTCACTAGAGTTTTTAAAAAGGCCATGGAAGAGGACACAGGAAAGTACAGGCCAATCAGCCTCACCTTTGTTCCTGGAAAGGTGATGGGGCAGATCATTCTGGAGGTCACCTTTGAGTGTGTGGAGCAAAAAGAAGGCTATCAGGAGTAGTCAGCCTGGATTCCTCAGGGAGAAAACGTGGTTGAGCATTCTGATAGCCCTCTATGATGGCACAAGTGTCTGAGTGCATGAGACAGGACCAGCATATACTTGGCTCCAGCAAGGCTTTTGACAGCTTTTGACACTGTCACTTACCACACAGGCAAACTCAGGAAGTGTGGGTTAGATTGAGAGGACAGTGAGGAGGATTGAGAACTGGCTGTAGGCTGAGCTCAGGGGGCTCTGATCAGCAGTGCAGAGTCCAGCTGGAGGCTGCAGCTCGTGGTGTTCCTCAGGGAATTGTACGGGGTACGCTTGTCTTCAAATTTGCTGACAATTACCTGTATGAAACCACAGCGCGCTCTCAACAAAGTTGCTGATAATATGAGACTTGGAGGAGTGGCTGATCCACCAGAAGACAGTGCTGCCACCCAGCAAGACCTGGAGAGGCTGGAGATCTGGGTGCAGAGGATCAAAGTGAAGTTCTACAAAGGCAAGTGCAGGATCCTGAACCTGAGGAAGAATAACCCAGAATACCAGGACAGGTACAAAGCAGCTCTGTGGAGGAAAACCTGATGGACAAGTTACTAAGAGCAAGTAGTGACCAAGACAAGGGATTGGAGAGGGTCCAGAGGAGACCTATGAAGATAAAAAGGAGAATAAAGCATCTCTCTTCTGAGGAGAGGCTGAGAGAGCTGGGCCTGTTTAGCCTTGAGAAGTGAAGATTGGGAGGGGAGCATATCAATGTCTACAAATACCTTTAGGGCAGTTGTCAGTAAGATGGGAACAGAATCTTTTAAGTGGTGCCCAGTGACACGAAAATTAAGAACAGGTACAAACTGAAACAGAGGAAGTTCTGCCTAAATACGAGGACAAACTTATTTACTTTGAGTGTGACAGAGTACTGCAACAGGCTATTCAAATTCCATCCAGACATGAGCCTGTGCAACCTGCTTTAACAGTGAAGTTAGACTAAAAGACCTCTGGAGGTCCCTTTCAACCCCAACCATTCTATTTTTCTAAAGGGGTGATAAATTTTCAAAATCTTTAATTTTTCACTTATGTACTTGTGTTTGAAAGTCTTTGACTCTTGACAGAATAGTGACATGTAGGTGTAGCCCTAATTTCCAATATAGCTTTGTCTTTGATCCCTGCTATCCTTACAGCTGAATTCAGTTACCAATATTGACACCACAGAAGGCTTCATACAAGCTATTTTTCATTTTTAGAAAACTCTTTTTCAAACAATAAACGCAATAAGTAATAACACAAATGGATTCTTATTAAAAAGTGGCAGATCTGTGAACATGCACTGAGCCAGACTGTAAGCAGTGTAGCAGCTGCAACTAAATGCAAAGCTACAATTGACCTTTGCCTGTTGTGTGTTCACCAAACAAATTGTTATTGACTAGTTGAATGTCTGTAGTGGTCAGACAGATTGATTAAATTTATAGAGATTTTGGGTCTTGTTTTGCAAAGGGTCAAAATCAACATGATTTTGTAGGAATAAATTTTTTTTTAATACATACAGGATATTTCCAAACTTGTGATGTAAGGAGTTATAATGAAAATGTGTGGATATGAAAAACACTCTTTGCGTTAATTAGTTTTCGATGATTGACATCGGATGCTATTTTTGTACTAGTCATTTTTCTAGGGTTCAGTTTCTCCCTTCCATCTATATATATCTATCTATCTCAAAAATTATCTTCATACCCTTCCCTTCTATTATACTTTACTGATTCTCATTTCCCCTTAATACAGAGTTCTTCACAAAATTAATATTTCTTAAATAAAGAGACGCATTAAAGAGAAAGCTATAAGTAGCACTTTGCTTTTATTACTAGGCTAAACCAAGTAGTGTTTCTGTTTTTTTCATAGGGAACAGAAGCCAATTTTCCTGCTGAATTAAAGGAGAAAGAAGATCAATCTGCTGGAAAAGGCTATAAAATGCTAGTTTTTCTCTAAAATAAGCAGTAATGGCTGCTGCTGTTTTCCATTCACATTGGGGAAACATGTACTTACAGGCCAGATTATTGTTATTTTACATCAAATGACACTACAAAGAAAGAATAAATTTGTAAGGAAAATGTCTCTGTGTGTACTTGGGCAGAGTGTCATTGCTGCATTGTGTGAGTATTAACAGTGAAAATAAATCTCCTAAGCTTTTGGGGGTCTTTAAGATGGAAATTGTTATACTTTTTTGTTTTTTCTTCAACTATAGCTTCAACTGTAGCATTTCTCTGCTTTTTATCAGTTTGAATTAGAGAGGGGAAAATAAGGAAAAAAGTGGACAATTATGGACAAAGTGGACAAATTGTGGACAATTATCCATCAAAGAAAAAATCCCTTGAAATACTCCTTCAGTCTTCAATGTGAGAAGTTATACATCTAAAAGAATGCTTCAATTTTAGCCAAAAATTTGAAAGTACATAAATGAAACTTTTTATTGTGTATCTCTTTTTAAACATTAAATATTGCATTTATAAATGATTGTATTATTAATACCTAATGATAAGTTTTTTTGGTATATTAGTGCTATAGTTATAAAACCTATTCATAACTTTATATTAATGCATGAATGACTGTGGGAGCTGAAGTAAAAATGCTCCTTAGTTTATCTAAAAAGACACTGTTTCTCTAAGAGAACTAAACAAAGACAAAAATATTGTATTGTTGGCAGTAAGGAGCAAATTAGTGCTCTTCAGTATTTAATCTAAAAAGAAGATAAATACCTCAGTTCAAACATTAAATAAAAATATAGACCAATAGATATCAAAAAAGAAAGTCTTTCCTTTTGCCTGTTTGTTTGGATTTTTCAGCTAATGTCAAGCAGATCTTTAGCATAGAGCACTCTTAAGTTCATTTAACTCAACAGCAGAGGCACTGGCTTTCTCTTAACTGCCTGGGTGACAGCAGGCTATGAAGCAAAACACATCTAAACATGGACTACTTCCATGTATAAAAATCTTTTGATAAACTTTTTTAAACACTTAAAAAATAAAAAATTGTATCATTCTGTTTTTGCAGTTGTGTAATAGAACAATAGCATGAACTTAAAGGTGATTTATTTAATATTCCTGAAATTTGGTATTACAAGGCTATTTGCATAAGCCTGAATCATAAGTGCCTGGGGATGATTCTGAAGCACACAACTTTTCATCTTTATAAGTTTAGAGCTAGGCAACATCAAAATGACTGGCAATTTCTTCATGTACATTGTGAGTTCCTGATTCTTATGCCAGGCCATGACTCCTTATTCAGGTGTCCACTTCCAAGTCTGATTTTCATCTACCTGTTCACCTCGAGGGGGAAAAACAGAAGAAAATTGTTGCATTACCATTGAACAAGCAACAATTTTAGTTTTTACATAAGTAACACACGGCAAAATCTGTAAACATTTCTTTCTTAACATACCAGGACTTTCTTTTAAGAACCTACTGCTAATTAGTGGAGTTATGTTAAAAAATCCTGATCCAGGAAGTTTTGCAACCTTAAATTTGGCAGCTGGGCTAGTTTTGCTCTGCAGATTCAAAAGATAAGACATATATTGCTATAGAGCAGTACCTAAGTGCTGAACAAGACAATTAGGTATTCATCAGACTAATGTATCATCAGACTAAGGTATTCATCAGACTATTTATTCTAATACCAATATAAATTAGCATGTTATAAGGGAAAACAATGATCTACCATTAATAAATTCAGTCTTCCCTAGCAAAGAAATAAAAGATTTAGAAAGACTATTTTATTGCTTTCAAAAGGTGTAAATAATAATGACCTGACATCACAGTATGAACGCTTTCAGTAAAATTACCAGAGATGAAATTACTTCCCAAAAAAACCCCAAAAACAAGAAGAAGAAGAACAACAACAACAACAAAAACAACAAAAAAACCAAAAAATAACCCCAAAAACCAAACCAAAAGAAAAATAACCCAAACAAAAAACACCAAACCCCCACAACTCCTCCAATAATTAAAACAAATGAACAAAAAAAAAAAAATAAAACCAGAACCAAAAATTCCCACACCCCAAAGCAAACAAAAAAATTTGTTTACAGGTAAGTTTAAAGGAGGAGTGGTTGGCAGATAGCATATGACAGACACCTTCTCAAAAGCCAGAAGGAAACATGAATAAAGAAGAGCAAAGCAATACGGTGGGAAGATTGCAGAAACCATTGGGACTGTGACAGTCACAAAAGGAAATGAAAATAGAAATGTAAACCAGGACAAGACTATGTGAAAATTTTAAAGATAGGGATGTCCTGGAAAACAAAATGCATTACACTGTGACAACAGCCATCCAGAATGAGATTTCTGGAATGAATAATGGAGTTAAAGGAAAGGAGGAGAGATTATGCAGAATTTTGAGTACAGAAGTTGATATTCTTGGAAGTTGAATGGAAAATTATGTTAATCAAATGCTTTGAGGCGATAAGTGACTCAATCCTAACATGGATTTGAATCCATTCTATAACTGGCATGGAAATTTAAACTTTAACTGCATTCAACTGATTTTTTTTAGAAGCCACTCGGCATTAACACTTACACTTATCCACTCTGAGGAGAATATTCCAGTAGAAGTAATGAGCAAACTGCTGCCTGTTTCCCTTCCCTGGATATTTTACTTAGAGAGTAATTTCAAAATATGCTGAACAATCCATGGGTAAAACTACATATTACTGAACACTTGCTTTATAATGTTCTGATTTCCTATTTTGTTATGCACTGTGAAGAATGCAAATTACTTATGACCTCAAGTGCTTCCTTGGAATTTATCAGCATTAAAGAGCAGAGCTGTGGCATTTGGAATGGGTCTTGGATCCTCAGTACAGAGCTGGGCTATGTTATATGATGTACGTTTAACACTATGATAGCTTTTATGATATTTCAGCTGCATCATAAGAATTCTTCACACAGTAATCCACAGAGGATTTCCTCCTCTGAATTACATGGCCACATCATCACTGTGCAGTTTTGGTCAGCAAAGTTGTTCTAATTATGTTACTCTTTTAATGTGATTGTGCAGTAACCATAATGTTAAAGAGTGTCCAGTTAATAGATTGCCTGATTTAAGTGCATTTGCTATAGCAAGTTCTTGCAATTGCAAGTTTATTTTGTAAGCATCCTTGACTGAGGATATACATGTTTTGGATTTGAAGACATTGATGACTTTTCAGGTAGCTAAATTTACATAAGGTCATAAAAATTTACATAAGATGATCAAATTTACATAAGATCATCATCATATGCAGACCATCTCCACCCATAGACTCAAAGCTCTCATGAGTAACAAAGTTTGTAATAAAGTTTTGATTCTGCTCGCGGTATTTTTTCCTAGATTTGCTATTCAACAAAATTTATATCACTTGTACTATACCCAGAAGAGAAGGCTGATTGATTTTCTGTTCATGTCTCTACAACTTCATCACTCAAACAGACCAGAATAACTTTGTCTTGTACCTTTCCAAGCAGTTGTCAGTTAAGGAATGCCCTGATGATTATCACATGATGATTGATTTCATTTCCTTGCTCACAGATGAAAACTGAGAACATCTTTGAAATCTTTTTCCTAGGCTCCTCAAGTAGCGAATACTCAGCTTTCTTACCAGCTTGTGCAAATCTCATACTTTGACATTTGCTATTTATCTCTTAGTTTTCACAGCTGCAGAGATACTTAGTGATCTTCCAAACTGATCAATTATTTGAAACAGTTTGCAATTATCTTGCACTCACTGTATACCAAATGATCATTTTGCTTAATATCTTAATGACTAAACCATTTTTTCCAGAAGCATTGTGTGACTGTTAATACAAGCTGTTTATTGACATTGCAACAGAAATTTAATTTTCTGACTACAGACCATACACAGCTTTAAATTCACCAGAAACAAGTTGAAAGCTTTTTTGCCATCTGAAAACTCAGGTCATTCGATTTCCTTTCATAAAATTTTATTTTCCATTATTTGGAATAAAGATGTTTTACTTCCCCTGCAGAAAAGTTGTACTTTATTTCCTTGGATTGTTTCGCCTTCTGGAATGCTGGGAAGATAATCTGAAGACTGGGTGGTAACTATGAATATTGTGTGCAGAAATAAGACAGACCTGGCAAAAATATAAAAACAGACAAAAAACCCCATACTGAATCACAAGGTGTTACGGGTTTTTTTCTTCTTGTTTTGTTAAAACTTCTGTAAAAAACCCACAAGAAACCTAAACCCACAAATCCACACCACATTTGACTTGCTTTTACTGCGCTGTTTACAATCCTAATTAGTAATTCCCTTTTAAACTCTGTACTTAGTTGATATACTAAAGCACTGAGTTTTGCCACCCTGAGACAAATGGCTGTCTTTTTACATCATGACAGTAAACTATGAAAGTAAACTATGGAAGTTGTTCAAACCTTTTGGATCTTTCTTTAGCCGTTATTTATCGGCTAACTATATAGCATATTAACAGAAATACACTGTTAAGAATAGACCAGAAAAGGTCTCTTGAAGCTTTTAGACAATATAAGAGGAATTGGAATAAACAAGAAATACAGAAAAATGCTGTTCATATGAGTAATTTTCTGCACATTTTTTTCTGATTTAATTTTTAATAATTTCCAGTTTCTAAGTTAAAGCAAAAAGAGACATAAACTGTAGATCAAACAGGTAGCAATACAGTTATACTATTAATCCTGTTTCTTCAAAGAATTACATACAGATTAACTTTTAAACAATTTGAGCAGTCCCATGGCCAATTTCCTAGTGTTGAGGTATTTATGAATTTGAAGTAATTTTTAATTGCTGTTTCTGCTGTTGATGGGGTGAAGGAAGGTGGCAGGAGCAGGAGATCCCTAGAGTTTCCATATATATATATTTATATATAATCTCCACACATAGTTTTAAACTTATATCTCTGCTTTTAACATTTTCAGTTTATCTTTTGTAGTCATCCTTCAATAATTTTGGGAAAAAAACCCCCATACATTTAAGTTCTTTTTTTACAGTATAATATAGCTCAAACCTAGCACTAAGTATTTCCAGCAGCATGTGTGGAAGTGACATAAAAGAAGGTTATATATTTTGAAAGGTATTTTATTTTCAGAGAGGCTGTATTTATTACCTAACTTTCTCTTACTTGTATGAAATAACCTTCTGCTGTGCATCTTAATTTCAAAAGAAAAGCAGAATCTTGAACAAAAAGTGAGATATGACACATTTTATGTAAAATGTAGTTCCAAGAGACTCTGGCTGGTGTGCACATCTTTGAATCCTTTAATACCTTCCTTCACCAAGACAGAACACTTAGCTATTGGTAACATCATGCCACCTATCCAAATATCAGCAATGAAATGGAAAAATGGAAAAAAATCAAGAAGTGAATGACTCTTTATTCATATGGGCCTGATGCCATGCTCTGGTCAGCCTGTGCAGAAGTTTCAGTGTCCTTTCATCTCTCCTCATGCTGATCAAAAAGCCCAACTCTGAATCCAGGACCAGCTACTACTGATCTTCTTTTCATTAATCTAGACATAAATAAAGTTTTGATGGAACTGTTTATATCAATATTATCTGTTTGCCTACGTTTTACATTTCCATCTCTGTGGAAAATATCTCTATTTTAGGGCTGTTTCTAATTCAGAACTGAAATACAAAGATTTAGTGTACGTAGGAAATAGGGAGAAATCGACTATAAATTCATCAAGTATTACTTTAAGATAGTGCAGTTTTAATTTAATTTATTTACTAGTGTAAAATTTATTTCAAAGTATTGAAATAACCTTCTTTCTAATGTAGCTTATATTGTTTCCTCATATCTACAGTCAGCCACATTTTAAAGACACTCATGATTTGTTCCTGTGCAGTTCTGAGCTCACTAAACTGCCATTTGCATTGCCAAGAATTAAAACTTTCCACACCTTAGAAAACAGAGTAGGCACCATTTATATAGGTTTGCTTAATTTTTTACTTTTGAATTAGTGTGATTTCACTGCTAGTATGCAAGAGTTAGGAAGTATCTCATGGAGTTAGGAATTTGAATTCTCTTGGCTGAGTTTATTATAGAAAAACAATATCATAAAGGTGTTAATTGTTTAGAAATCTTGAAAATTACACAGTGAGATGAAACATTTAGACCAGTGCTCACATGAAAGTCAGTTTCTACATTCTCAAAATAAATCATGCTTATTCATGCACTTCCCTAAACAGCAGTTACTTGGATAGACCTGTTCTGCCTTCTTTATATTTTTCTTAATTTTTTCATTTAAAGTGTTTTTAAGTATTCGGATGTATCACTCTGTGAACAGCAAACTGGTAATTACCACTTTTTCACTCTCTTTCTCTTTCTCTATTGTTTTTTCCCAGACAATGTTTATATGATTACGTTTTTTTGGTATTTGAACTCCATTTAAACATATGTCATACTTAAGGTATAGGCTTTTTTTGTTAGGACTACCCATTTGAAGTTTTTTTAAGGCTTTAATTTTAAATTTCTAGGTTTTGATGTCTTTTATGCTGTGATTTAAAAACATCCAAACAAATTGCAGCATTATTACAGTTAGAAAGACCAAGGTGGCAAGAAGTATTTTTTTGAGAAACCAGGTAATACAGTTGTACATTTGTAAAAGTGAGCAATTTTCAGGCTCTCTAACTTTCAACAGGTCTGGATAGACAGATCAAATAAGCAGCTATGTATAAATCAAGAACAATGTCCTTAACTTTGGGAAAAAAAGCATCAAGCCTCTCCAAAACAACAACAGAGACAGGGGTTAGAAGCTCCTTGACAACCAGGAATGAGAGGTCAAAAATGGAGTTGTATTTTTTAAGATTTTTTTTTCACTACTAGCTGCATGACTAAGTTCTGCAGATTGTACATAAGAAATTTTACTACTTGAGTGTCTGTGTGCTAATTCACATATCTGACAAAAAATAACATGCTTATATAGGATCCGTGAATACTTGTAGGAAAATCCTGCTACTCGCAGATTCTCCCAGCAATCAACTTATTAAGGACAGAAGCCAACAAAGAACAATTAAACACTGGTTTTCATACAACAGCTATGCCTCCTAACTCAACCCTCAAATTCTGAATTTTAAGGGAGATCTGCAGGGCAGCCTCAGTGGATAAAATGGACAGTATAATTCTTTTAAATGCCAAAAACGTTAATGTAAAAGATGCTGCGACTGGAGACATCACAAGTCCTGCTTCTTGCATGCTGTTAAAAGTTCATTCTCTCACAAATGCAAAGCTTTTTTTCACACCCCTGCTGAACTTGCCATCTTTTTGCTTGTTTGTATCCCATTATGCCGTGTTATCACTAAGTAATTTTTTACCTCAAAGTGTACAATGGATTAACATAATTCACAGGTTCCCAACCTGGTTTTGGATTGGCTTGATTATTTCTCTGCCTGTCAGAACCAATGTGTGGCTCATCATAAGAATTTGTCAATTTTTCCAAATATATTAATTGCTCAACTAAAGAAACTGTGTCTTAATGCAAACCTTACCAGGATGAGATTTTCAGATATATCCAAGCATACATTCAGTTTACTTAAACATTTCCAACTAAAATGGCACCAGGGTTCTGCAGTTCAGTGGATCGTCTAAATGACAGAATATTAAAAGGCAAATTTTTTAAGAAATCTACATAGACTTGGCAAAAATTGTACATAGCAGATACACATGCTGAAAATAATGGGCTATAGACAAGCTAGTGTTGTTCCTTTAGGATAATCTTGCAAGTCTTGTGACTAGTTTGATGAAAAACATTGTATACAAATAATCACTTTCAGTTAACAGTGTGAATGGAAGGAATTAGTTCATACATAAATAAAAAGGAAAACTTCCCTACATTGTTATTTGCACTTAGATGATATCCAGTCTGAAATATTTGTATTCTGTTCCCCTACTTTAAATGGTAAAAAGGTATATAAATGGCTATAAATGATGATTGAGAGGCTGAGGTGACAGCTGTACTAGGAGACATTGAATAGACTGTGACACCGCATCAAGAAAAGCAATGACCAGAAGAAGGCATTAGGGAGGTTTTACGTAGTAGGAGGAAAACAAATAGAGAATGGTAATTTTTCTTCTAACCATACAAGACCATAGCAAATAAAAGGGTCAGACAGCATGCTGGAAACACATAAAAGACAGTTTTTTCAAGCAGAAAGCAGTCAACAGCTGAAGTCCTTGCCAAGATATTTACAGTCCAAAAGCATAAATAGGTTCATAAAAGATTAGATAAATGCATGAGAAAATTACCCTGGAAACTGCTATTAAAAACAGATCTTTTGGCTGAGGCAGTCCCTAAGCTGCAAATTGCAAGGATTTTTCATTTCTCTGCTTTTAAAAGGAGGTTTTCCTTAAGCAGTGCTGACCCCATTCAGAGGGAGGATTCTGGGAAAGATGGATCTTTAATCTGACCTAAGGCATCTATACATATGTACTTACACTGTCCTGAAAATCTCCAGCTCAATATGAAACCATAATTTCAGCAAGTACTTTGATGTTTTTCCAAGCTCTAAACATTTTGCTAAAGTATTACCTTCTACAGTAACATTTCACTTTTTGTGCAGCAGAGTATATATTTTTTTTCCATCTCTATTTTTGACTGAGACACAGTTTACACTAAAGCAGAGGTTATGGCTCCATTAACACATAGGTCAGTTTTATTTAAATGGCAACGTTGAGCCATGACAGGTGAACAGTGTGTTGTAACTGGGTCGTTCTACTCAGTAGGATATACATTTCTGTTGAAACCTATCAGTAAGTGTCACAATATCAAATAAGAAAGAATGACATCTAGCAGCCATCCTCATTAAATGCAAAAACAAAGACATCAAAAATAAGTGGACAGCTTCTCCACTGCAGTATGTTAGAAAGTGAGTAGCACACTATTGAATGGGGAGGGGGGGGGATTGAAAGCTGTCAGTAAAATGTCTTTTCATATATATGTATATAAAGAACATCTCATATTTTGCAGAGGGAGACTATTTGAGTTACAAATTAAATGTTCTCATTTGGGAGACAGTATTCCACCGACTCCTAGCAAGAGAGAGCTGAAACAGGTGTCCCAAATTTCAGCTGGGTCTCTCTGCTTAATGGAAGAAGAGATCTGCCCTGATCTGCTCCCATGCTGTACTGCCTTGGGGTCATGATTATCTCTGCCCACAGGTCAGACGTCCCTGTCCTGAACCAAGCGTCAGAATAAAGTTTCATTTTCCCCCCTTAGTTTTCCTTCTTTCCACAATCTCCACTCTAATTTCTAACAAAAAACAAAACAAAAAAAAATCCATTTTTTCCTACTTGTGTCCAATAACAGTTTTTTTGATAGTCAGGATTTTTTGAATGTGGGGCAAGTGGTACTTTTTATATTTTTTTTACTGGGCCAAAATCTCACTGTAGAAGACGGAAGGAAGGAAGGAAGGAAGGAAGGAAGGAAGGAAGGAAGGAAGGAAGGAAGGAAGGAAGGAAGGAAGGAAGGAAGGAAGGAAGGAAGGAAGGAAGGAAGGAAGGAAGGAAGGAAGGAAGGAAGGAAGGAAGGAAGGAAGGAAGGAAGGAAGGAAGGAAGGAAGGAAGGAAGGAAGGAAGGAAGGAAGGAAGGAAGGAAGGAAGGAAGGAAGGAAGGAAGGAAGGAAGGAAGGAAGGAAGGAAGGAAGGAAGGAAGGAAGGAAGGAAGGAAGGAAGGAAGGAAGGAAGGAAGGATTGTTACTAAACCCATTGCACAGTGGTAACAAAAGTAGTAAGTTTTTGCTGTTGCAGCGTAAAATATACTAAATTGCAGCTGAAACAGTTCAGAATGTGCCATTAGTCAGGTATTGCCTATTTTTGTGTGAGGGAATGCATTTTGTTTGATGTCTCTCTCCCTTTCCTATCTTACAGAGGTTTGCATTGCTCATGGGGTCTCAGGACAATTGTTTATGCTCAAGTCAATCACCACAGGCTGTGCCATGCAAATAAAAGTAAATAATCAAAAAGCCAAAGGGAGCTGAGTGCTGAGAACTAGAATACAACTTCCTGCTGAATGTGTGACTTCTGAAATGGCTCACAGCCTCTTTGGCAATGGGGGCACTTTTCACAGTCTGCCCAGTCTATGAATTTTTTGAGCAGTTTAGGTTAAATTTCACTGGAAGACACTACAAATGCAGTTACGGTATTTAGGATATATATTTTTTTAATGTGGAGTAAGAGAAGATATCCCAAAAAATCACAATACCAAGGGATTACATTGTTAGAGAAAAGAGGAAAAATTCTAGCTTTCCACTTTTTTTCAGTGCCAATGACAGCTATCTTTCAAACAGTAGGCAAAACTTTTTCCAGAGCCTATGTAAACAAATAAGAGAGAAAATTAAAGTATTTAAATATGTCTAATAGGAAAAATAAGAAAAGAAGTGGTTTCAGCAGTGCAACTCAAATAATTTAAATTAGCATACTAAAACACAACTATCTCTCAAGATTAATTCTACTTTCAGAGAAATAAATTTCCTCCTCTAGACTACAGAAAATGCATTTTGTATTTTCAACTAACATTTGCTTCTCTCAAGGCCCATTTTGCAAGGTTAGTGAAAGCCACGTAACCACTTCACAGGCAAGTCATAAAAACTGAAGTACTCAATAGCTTGTTATTGTTTGTCCACAGTCTGTGAAGAAACACAATCCAGGTAATTTCGGAAGACTCTTCACAGAACTAGTATACAAAACTGAATAGAACAGCAGCGATCCTTGATTCCTGTGAAGAAATATGGCAACACCAGGAAAGTGAATTTATTAAAAGTGGGCACTGGGAAAACATACAGAGTACTAGGACTGAAAAAAAATGGGAAGACCTTCCTTTAGCACTTCATAATCCCTTATATCTTTCTAACTATTGACAACCAAGTTGAGGCTGGGATGGTTCTTTAAGCTCTGAAAAAAAAAAAAGCCTTATTTATGAAAAAAATTCAGCATGAAATTCTGAGAAAAAATTAAAAAAAGAGGATACCTTGGGTTCTTGTCAAATTCTGGGGGGAAATGACATTAAATTAATTCCGGATATTTTCTTTTTTTTTTTTAAATTTTAAATGATGAGAAAAACATTTCCAAATTCAGCATATGAAGGAGCCTTCTGTCTCAGAGAAGAAGGAGAAATATAGTAAAGCAGTAATCTCAAGGGACTGGTGCTTTTTGAAAAAGCAATCTCACATTACATGTTTTCCAACAAAAAGCATTCGGATTTCCTTCTGCTGTAAGCAGGAGCATGCAGGAACAATCCCAGGCAAAGAGCTACAAGCAGCTGATATGTTTTACTGGTGTGTAAAGGTGAGCAAGAGCATGTCCCTAACCGGATACTTGTCCCTGAAGCGTGTCCTCTCCTTTCCCAAGGGGAAGCTGCCAACCCTGCTGCCATCTGGTGGCTTGTGTTCCTTGCAGCTGCCTTGAATAAAGTTTAAATTTTATTCAAAAAGGAGCGTCTCTCAGCAGCTGTGTGCAAACTGCTTCAACCGAGGTGTCTGAGCATTGGCTTCTACAAAATTATACTTTTACAAGTAACAGTTGACCGATTTCTTGACAGCTGTTTTGAAACCTGTGTAGAGGGGATGCTGTGATAACATTTCTCTAATTTTTTTGGAGGAGTTAATGGAGGAGAAGTTTGAAGAAAAACACTGAAGAAGAACTTAGACACTTTCTAGAGATAGCTGTGTTGGTAACTCTATTAATCTACTGGACTAATGAGGAAAGTGAGGATAACAAGGATTAAACAAATAGTAGATAACACAGAAAATACCATTTAGAGGCTTCAAAATTAATAAGGAAAGAAACTACAAAATGGGTGCATCACCAGAGACCTAGCATAATCAAGTACAGCCTGAGTCTGTAGGGTCACAAAGTACAGTTTATTCTGTGGGGATTTATTAATCCAGTCTGCAATTACTCTTCTGTAAAATGGTTTTGTAGCTATTCTGCAGCACATGGACATCTAAACACGAACAATAAGATGCACAAAAAGCAATTTTTCATTGAGGTTGTACATATTTATTACTCCATTATTATTTTATACTCTTGCAAAATTCTCTGAACAGTTTTGATAGCTAAAAAACATACACATTAAAAATATTTACCTCTGTATTTGCAACTGAAATAGAATATTAATAACTTCTATTTTAGTTTAATTTTAGAAAGACTTCTCATTAAAAACTACATTTCATAATATATAATATTAAAATAATAATAAATAAATTTATTTATTTATGATTTACCCTGGACAAGAAAAGGTGTAGGAGAAACTATTAGCTCAATGTGAGACCTTGGTTAGAAAACAAGTGAAGATTAATTTTATATTGACATTTTGTAAGTGCATACTGCCCAAGCAGTTTGTTCACACAAGGCAAAGCCCTTGTATTTTGAATGTTACTATGAAATCAACAACAGTTCCTCATTTTGCTGTAGTAGGTGAAAAACAACTCTCTTTGAGGGTATTGGGATAGTTTAAATTGAAACAGCCTGCCTCTACTGCTGTATCGTTTATGAAAGCAAAGTAACAAAGCACCCTATAGTTATCACGTGCTGTTCAAGCCCAATATTTTTAAAAAGTGTAGCTTGGCAACCTCATGTTCAATTTCCTCATAGAGCTGTGAGCATCAGCACGTACCTGTGAGCCAACCACATTCACTGAATAAATGCAGCAGAAGATAATCTTCTGTGTTAAACTGGGGGAAATTAAAGCACAAGCCTTTCATTCTGCCTCAAGACTGTTTTGGTTGATTGGTTACAAGCTGGTTGTCAATAGATTAAACCTATAACTACTGGGTTCATACCAAAAGCATGCAAAGTAATGTATTTGCCCTGTTTTTAAGAGACAAACATTTTAATCTAAAAATATATTCAAATAAGTTGTGAGGGTTTAGAAAACTTTTATGGAGGATTTTTTTATCTTCCTTAGGTATCATGATAAAATGGTAATCAAATGCTGTTTATGCAGGAGATATTGCCACCTTAAAGAAAACATTCCTCTTTCACTTGGAGAAAAAATGCTGTTTGAGAATGAGACGAGCTTAACAATAATGAAGAGACAACTCTGTCAGTAGCAATTTTTGTAGAGTTATGTGAGAACCTGAGATTAAATTTACAGAGATTACTCTATAAATGGTAGAGCATGAATCAAAGGTTTTGAAAAATTAATTTCCATCAAACTATACAATATCACAGATTAAATTTTACTTTTAATTTACTTTTAATTTAGTACTATATTCTAAATGAGGACATATTTTGACATGCAATCACTTAACATGAAGCTTTGTTATTATTTTTTTTTTTGCTTTTAAGACCTTTGTTTGTCCTCTGCTATCATAAGGCTCACAAATTTTCTCTTTCCCTTCCCTGAACCTCTTATTCTCCTAAATTCAGTGACATAATGATAAATACAAATAGAAAAAGTGTCAGACATAATTTCTTCAGGAGACAAAGTGAGTTAAATAGAGTGAGACACCCTGGCAAGTAGGAGTTATTTTGGTGTTAGCCATAGTTAAGATCCCTAGTATAAGAGGATGAAATTGATATAAGCCTATTCCGTTATCTTCTGGTAGAAGCACATGGCAGTGAGTTTTGAATAAGGGGTAGGGTGAAAGCAGAGAGAGAAGAGAGGAGAGACAAAGAGAAGATGAAAGGAAGAAGGGAAGAAAGGAAGAAAGGAAGAAAGGAAGAAAGGAAGAAAGGAAGAAAGGAAGAAAGGAAGAAAGGAAGAAAGGAAGAAGGATCTCCATTCCTGGCTCCAGTGTTGATCAAGGTGATGAGGAGTCAAGGGTCCTGAGGGGTGTTCTTTTTTATAGACAAGTTTCCCCTGCCCTGGAGCTGCATTTCAGGTTTTCTATGCAAGTTAGTTATCATACACATTTCCTTTTTACAGACCTTTCTGGAAAAGGGTCAGAGTGCTTTTTGGGGCTTTAGAGGTTTTGATACCCCATGATGAGTTTGCCTTTGCTTTAAAGTCCATACCTGTCTCTTGACTTCACTCCTTCACACTTTACACTTGCACTGTGCTGTGTTGAGCTTGTCTCCAGGAGCCAAAACAAGGATCTTTGTCCCAGAAAAATGCTGCCCTACCTCCCTATGGTCCCCTTCTCCAAAAACGTCCTGTTCTTTCTCCTAGGATGTTCTTGCCAACAGCTGGTAATCCGTGGCTATCTAAGTATAGGTGTTTGACACATACGCATTAGCCCTTTGTCTTCTGAGATTTAAGACCCCTGGCAGCTTTTCTCAGCTGAACTATAGCTCTTGCTCTAATTCCCTTTTGAGTAGAAATTGCTCTAATAAAATTTGAGTAAGGCACCACGTTGATTTTCCAAGACATTAAACCTTGTGGAAAACTCCACCCATCTCAGCACCAATCATCTCCGCTGCCAGTGCCTCACTAGCTCTTGTGCAATGTGTTAACAGCAGATAGCATAAAAAACACTGAACCAGTCACCACGGTCCATGTCCCATATTCTCTGGCATAAGAGGAATCAGTGTAATTACAAAGAAAGTGATTTAAGAGTTTGTGTCGTGAGTCCAGCTCTAGGCTGGGAACAAAGCATTAACAGAAGCTTTTTCTCATGAAAGCTTTATTTTTGCAGGTACTGAGGCAGCTTGCCTGGGAGACATACTGTAAATATTGGGCAAACCAGTTGTGTAGCTCATGAGGATAGAAGAAATTAATATTACAGTCCCATGGCTGAGAAACTGGGACATGGCCTGGCAAGAGAGCTGTTCATTATGTGACTGGCTGTTGGCTGCCTCCAGTCTGGGTCCATCTGTTCTTTCTCCATCCTCTTGTGAGCCCTAGAGCTCTCACTGTCTTCAATGGCAGTCGATTATGGGCTACTTGATGGCTGTGCAGCTCTAAAGAGCCTGTGTAACACTGGTGCCATAATCTGAGATCCATTAAAAGCACACTGCAGTGGTGGTATTTCTCTACAAGAGACAGGAAATCAGATGGTCTCTTTCTTTGGAGTGGTCTGTGTGACTTCCAGTTATACACAGACACACTGCATGTTTTTATTTATCGTATCACTATTGAAAAAACAGGAGATCTATGAGTAACGCAGAGAGTCAGCCTCTGGTATTCAGCTTCTGGTCATTTCAGATTGATCATGGTATTTTCTATGTCTTGTAATGAAAAGAAAGGTTCTAGGAAGAAAAAAAATTCAGCGTCCTTTTTGCTGTTATTTTCATTAAATAAAGCAAAAAGTTACAGTGAAAGACTCTGTCTATTTGTCCTTGAAACTGAAGTATGGTACAAAGTCTGTTCTTTTAGAATCTTGCAGACTGAGGAAGGGTAAAAAATCCCAGAAAATAAAAATCCCTGATGTACTCAAAGAATGTATCTTGCCAATTTTTTGCAGGTAAAATGAAATTACTGCTCTTCTGATTTTTTTTAGTCATATTGCTAGGAAATGTGAATGTAAATAGAAAATGGAAGACAAGTGCCTTTCAACAAGTCTCATCAAATGTTCAAATACGTGTCTGTTTACCATTGTTTTATGCTTAAAGAAGATTTCTGTGCATCATTTGTTTGAAAAATATAAATTAAAACCAGATTTTTTTACATTAGTTATTAATTATTAAAAAATAGTACCCTAAAATCTTGAATCACAAGTAATCTTTGGGCATTTTCTCAGGGTGATCTTAAACCTTCTTACTGGCTTTTATAGAGAAGTGCTGAACTATAATTTTCAGACTGTGGTGAAAATGAGAGCGAGTAATAGGCACAAGATACTTGTGATTTGGGTCATTGCTATAATTATTTTAGCAACATAATTAAGTCTCAATCAACTGCAGTCACTAAGCACTGTAGTAAACAGTGCAGTACAAATAACTGCTGAAAGTAATTTAGATAATGCTTCTTGCTAAATTCTACTTTCACTGTAAAGCTCTCTAATAAAAACATATTTTCCTGGGAGGCCTTGCTTTGAAAATTATTTTATTCTTCCCACTCCTCAAATGCAGTAAAATTAAACCTTATCTATAGCTGGTCAAGCTTCTAGAGCTTGCAAGACAATTATTTGTGCTTACAATAAAAGTCAATAAAAATGGTAAGCATACATAGATCAAAAACCAAAAATAATTAACTTTTACAACCCACATTTTTTCTATTATTTGTTTCAGAGATTGCCCCTCATATACCTTTCTTTTCAATCTTTCTCTCATATGCCTGCATTAAGCTGATCAGAAGGTTGAAATTCAGCCTTCAAGAATTCCTCATGGGTGGAAGAATTTAGCATTTGATCTTTTCCTCTGTTCCATCTTGTGTGGAAAGTGTTCCATTTTATAATGTAAAATGGTGTTTAAGTTATGAAAATCTGTATGTGATCCCAGAGAAAAAGGAAAAAAAAAAACAACCAAACCAAACAACTAAACTGATCAAGAAAAAGAAAGTATTTGGTTTTTTACCAATCCTTTGCTCCACACTGTTTTCAGGGGAATATTTGCACTAAATGAACAAATAATCATATCATACCAGATTGGACAAATGGAGGTCCTTTACGTATCTTCATGGAAACAGCATTTTTCACTTTTAAAATTGCATTTTCAAAACTTAGCATGCATGCATGTGTAAATGTAGGATATACGTGTCCAAAAAATGCTGAAGGGTCACTGATAAATATCATTATAATGGTCACTATTTTTGTATTTTTTAATCATATTTTATATTATTCCTCTTGAGCACAAAAGAAAGTTGTTCTGTTCTGCTTTTCAGAGAAATTAGTTCATTCTTCAATTCCATCCAATGTCAGCCTAATAGAGGAGGAGGGGAGTCTGTTCTGCTCTACTGATAATTTCATGCAGAGCTGATGTTTTTCTTTCCAA
Source organism: Fringilla coelebs (assembly GCF_963513975.1). Taxonomy (NCBI): domain Eukaryota; kingdom Metazoa; phylum Chordata; class Aves; order Passeriformes; family Fringillidae; genus Fringilla; species Fringilla coelebs. The sequence continues at coordinate 41,931,408 of NC_140028.1, read as the reverse complement.
AGTTGTGTGTTGTTTAACTTGGGGGAAAAAAAAATGTTTTAAATGGTGCCATTATGCTATTTTCAGTATTCTTTTGAATTGTGACTCACAACATGAAAGAAAATGCATCACCTTGGATATCAGTTAGCTAATGTTAACACATGCTATATTTAGATGATTGAATTTAATATATTTGCAGAAAGATAGAAAACAATAAATGTGGCAGGACAGTGTTTCTAACACTACAGTCAGTGTTCACAGCCGGGATTGAAGTCTGGGTTTGGGTTCAAGGGTCTCATTTTCTTTCTGCACCTTTAGCTTTCCTCTTCAGATGAATTTTTTCTATGTCAAAGGCAAAGATATCTGTTGAAGGAAGTCAAAGGTGTATTCTGTGACTGAAAATAAAAATTTTTTGCTTTAGGAGAATATTAACCTACTCTGTCAAAGCCAATAACAGATTTTTTGTTACTTGCAAGAAACGAAATGCATATTATTGACTAGAACTCTTCAGAATGGAAAATGAACAGCAGTGTGTGTGAAAGCAGGTTCTCCACTGTGCAAAGCAAGGCATAATTTAAAAAAAAAATTAATCTCCTTCTTTATTATTCTATTCCTCTGTATTTGATTAATTAGAAGAACCCTCCTCCCTTTCTTCTCTCAAATTGTTATGTCAAGGGAATGTAATATTAATTGAAAATTCTTCTTTCCCCTCAGGTATCCAAATGTTCATATGGCAGGAATAATCCTTCCTGTTAATTTGATTACTAATAAAAAATTACAGTTTTTATTTATTGCTCAGTTTAATAATTAATTTCCTCCATCTGCTGTTTGACAACACTGGACTACACTGAGATTGTAATCATAAATATTAAAGGTTGATGGATTTCGGCCAATTTATGCCAAAGTAAAATTTGCCCTGTGCACAAGCACTATCCCATTTTTGCTGGCAATGCTATTACTCTATGTAAACAGTGGAAAATAGGGCATGTTTTCTGGGTTCATAAAAAAATTACTGAAATCGATACTGAAAATCAACCCAAATGGAGTACAGTAGAGAAATAATGTACCCTACCAATTTTTTCATGGGCTTAAAGAACAAGTTAGATGCCTATTTTATCTCTGAAAAACCTTTTGCTAAGTACTAATTGCAACGAGGCTCATCTCTGCTGAAAGAAAATTAGGTCAGTTGAACTGAGAACAATATTATCTGCTCCAGGGAAAATGTAAGCTTATGGCTTCATGGATAGATACAGTCTGTATGTATAGATACATATTTCCCTCCATATCTATAGAGATATAAGAAAAACAGGGCTTACATATCTATATATGCATATGCACACAACCAAAGTTAAAATGTACTTACTTTCAAAATGACATAAGGTCCTTATTTTTCACTTTGTACATCTGGGGTAGCTTGTAAATGATGGGAAAACCCTATTTCAGTTAATAATAGATGTTGCTTTTGAATTTGATGTTACTTTCAAATCCAAAGTGCATTTGACTTTGCCAAAAGGCAAATAAACTAATATAGTAGACCAGTTTTTTTACTAGTGACACTGTGTAAACACGTGTAAATGATATTGGTAACCCCAACATTAAAAAAAGTTTGAAAATGACGATCAAACTGATATTCTTCTTCATTTACTCAAAAGTAGAAATTTAATTAATCTTACATGAATGTAGCTCTTAGTAAATAACCTCGATACAGGAAATTTTCATTTTGCATTACTAATTTAAATAGGAATCAAAATCAGAGACCAAAACAAAATAACTTACCACAGACTGCAGTCTAGATCAGTAGCAATACCACAGATACAATATTATTTTTGGTTGTGCATTGAATTTAAGGAAACTGAGAGCTTTAATATTCAAATATCATAAATATCATGCTTTTTCTATTTACTTAACTTTCTACACAGAAGAAAATGTAAGACTGAGAAGGAATTCTATTGGATACTCTGAATGTGTTATTACCGTACTAATATTAAATAATAACTTAATGTATATATTGAATGAATAATGTGATAATTATTTCAGGGGCAAATCGGTTTTACTCTGTAAAGATTAACTTCCTGCACTTAAAATTTCTGTGCATTTACTTATAGTTTGTGAATGAATTAGAAAGTTTTATGCTATGCAATATTAAACCAGTTGTGTTGTGAGAAAGATGTAAGCCAAAGTACTCATTCAGGAATCATGAACTTTTGCATAGATTGCTACTACTGAACTAGCCTTTGGAGTTCCTTCAATTTCTTTAGAGCCCAAGTCAATTCCATAGGGGAACAGCATGTATGTAGGTAGAACAGGGAAAACAGATTCTCTATCTTGATACTGGAGGAAGCCAAAATAATCCTTTGGATTTTCCATGGAAGGAAATAAAATTTTAAAGAAAAAAAGTACCTAAAACTAGACTTCCTTTTCTCTGTCATTCCTTGAATGTTGAGCTTTTGATAGATGATATAGCAAAAGCTCCTTACTTTTTACCTCTCTTTGCAACGAATTCAAATTTTATTAATATGCAAACCTTGAAATATACATTTTTTGTGGGTTTTTTATGCTTTTAAATCTGCATTTTATTGAGAAAATTATTTTCTTTCAGTGACATGGTGGGTCACTCTATAATTACCTAATATTTTCTTACCAGAATTTATTTGCATCCTTTAATTAAGGGGTTATGTCTCTATCTTATGAAAAAAAGAAAAAGAAAAAAATCACCTTTTCTATGTTGTTCAGGCTTCATTTAGCTTTCAAAATATATCCTAACAGCTGTAAAAGAAGTAAGTCTGAATATACAGAATATTTCACAGGAAGAAGTTCAAAAGAAGGCATTTCATCCAATTGTATGTGCTTGGTGGAGGAGTATAGGTTTCCTATCTTTTTATTCTAGCTCAATAACTGACAAGAAACCGAGTATCTCTCCAAGGCAGTATATCTGATCATAGTCACCTGCAACTTAGAGGTTAATCCTATGAATTCCACTGCATAATTATCTGTGCATATTTTTATAAAATACTTACTAGGAATTAGAAATGAAGCCTCATTGGCTAAAATGCAGTAGAAAAGACAGGTAGAAGAACTTGACACGGCATGTCAGATGATAATCTTTGATATTAATCTGACAGGAAAGTATCAAAACATTCTGCTATCTCACATGAAGGTACAGAGATTTGTTTAATAAGCAAATACTTCTAAGGATCTGATAATATCACTACTGACATGCCATGTTTTGAAAACACAAACAATCTTGGCATCCACCACTCTTCCTGGCACCTCAGGGAATATTTGCTTGTCGCACGCTATGAAAGCATGAGATAAGAAACTATGTAATCATACACAAAAAAGATCCTTCCAGTACTCAGGGGCAAATGAGCTGGGATGTTGGCTAATACTTTTAAACTTATCTCTATTTAACTGTGGATATGTGAGACCTATTTGTGTTGTGAAGTGGTAACAAGTGTTTTACGGGAACTCTATTGATAACTCAGACTAAAGCTGACAGAACTTTTCACGTCACCTAGCATTCAAATTGGACACCACATGAACAAAGGAAAACCTGGGTAGCAAGTAATACTGATGAAGAACAAACAAGTTTATGAGTGTGGTAATAAAAAATTGTCACGGAATTACAGAATCACAGAATAGGCTGAGTTGAAATGGACCCATAAAGATCATCAAGTCCAGCTCCTGGCCCTGTACATTTCCAAGAATAACATTATGTACCCAAGAGCATTGCTCAAAATCTTTTAGAAGTTTCTCAGGCTTGTTGCTGTGACCACTGCCCTGGGGAGCCTCTTTCAGTGCCCTACCACCCACTGGGTCCAATCTTAACCTCCCCTGACACAACTTTAGGGCATTCACTCAGGTCCTGTCACTGGTCACCACAGAAAAAGGATCAGTTTCTGTCCCTTCTCTTCACCTCACGAGGAAGTTTCAGACTGCAATGAGGTCTCTCACCAATCTCCCCTTCTTCAGGCTGAGCAGACCAAGTGACTTCAGCCACCCCTCATTTGGCTTTCCCTCAAGGCCCTTCATAATTTTCTCCTGGGGACTCTCTCTAACAGTTTAATGTCATCCATATATTGAGGCACCAAAAACTGCCCCCAGAATTCAAGGTGAGGCTGCCCCAGAGCAGAGCAGGGTGGGACAATCCCTGCCCTTGCCCAGCTGGCAATGCTGTGCCTAATTCCCCTCAGGATATGCTCAGCCCTCCTGGCTGCCAGGACACAGCTGACTCATGCTCAACTTGCCAGTTTCCTTTCTGCAGAGCTGCTCTCCAGCCTCTTATTTCCCAGTCTGTCCATCCATGCAGGGTTGCCCCATCCCAGGTACAGTATCAAACACTTCATGCAGTTGGTGTTTTGCCCTCTGATTTGTTGAGGTTTCTCTGCAGAGCCTCCCTGCCCCTGGGAGAGTCAACAGATCCTCCCAGTTTTGTACTGTCTGTGCACTTGCTTACTATCCCTCCCTGTGTCCAAGTGATTGATGAACATGTTGAAGAGCACAGGGCCAGGAATGGAGCTTTGAGGAGCCCCACTAGTGACAGGTCACCAGTCTGATGTCACCCCTCACTATAACCCTTTGTGCCCGACCCGTGAGCCAGTTGCTCACCCATCCCATGATGTGTTTGTCCACCTTTGTGCTGGATATTTCATTCAGAAGGATTCTGTGAGTGACAGTATGGAAAGCTTAACTAAAATCGAAAAGGATTACATTGATAGACTTCCCTTGATCAACGAGGTAGGTTACCTGGTCATAAAAGGAAATCAGGTCTGCTAAAACAGGGCTTTCCTCTCACAGTGCTCTGCTGACTGTGACCAATGACTGCGCTGTCTTTCAGTCTCTAATACCCCCAGAGTAATCTTCTCCAAGGAAAGAAAGGAAAGCTGCTGTAATTTCAGTGTTTCCTACACTCACACTGCCTGTCGAATGTAAGAAATGCCTTTATAAGAAGGCAAAAATAAAATACTCCATGTGGCTGAATATATCTAATGATTACATCTAGACAAGGAAGATTACATAGCATTTTTCTTTTACATTATTTCAGAAATTAAAGTAGGAAACTCACTAAGCCAAAACAGAATTTTACTGGACACTACAGGCTGAATACAAGCTTCTCTGTTTTCCCCTCTGGGGAAAGATTTGCATGTCCCAAATGTATTGCTGCAGAACTGAGCTGCGTGTGTCCTATACTCCACAGGGAAGGAGAATCACATCAGTGTTCCTCTGCTTCTTTTTTAATTAAGATGTAGTGCTTTCTATTGAAATTAAACCGTTTCAGAGGAAAGCATTTCCTGCCTATAATCTAGCTTCCACAATAGAGACCCTTTTAGCTTATCTTGATAACTGGTTAATTTATCCTACAAAACTGAATGTGATAAATAGTAGTTCATATATACTAGTTACTTATGCAACTCTCAAAGTTAAATAGGAGTTTTCTGCCCAATATTGGAAGCTAATCAGTCCCAAGTTAAAGATAAACAAATATTTAAATGATTACAAATACATTATATAAAATATATCCTTATTATATCACATATTTATGGATGAGTATGTATGATGGTAATTTATGTAATTTCAACTACTTTCTGTCAAATATTTAACATTTTCTGGCTACACAATGGCCTAAATTTTAGAGTATTTGAAATTTATTTTTACATTTAAAGATGGACATATTCAGTGCAAGCCTCAAAGGAAGTCTGGTTTGTGCTCTTGGATTTGGATAGGTTGGAGAGGAGAGGAGAGGAGAGGAGAGGAGAGGAGAGGAGAGGAGAGGAGAGGAGAGGAGAGGAGAGGAGAGGAGAGGAGAGGAGAGGAGAGGAGAGGAGAGGAGAGGAGAGGAGAGGAGAGGAGAGGAGAGGAGAGGAGAGGAGAGGAGAGGAGAGGAGAGGAGAGGAGAGGAGAGGAGAGGAGAGGAGAGGAGAGGAGAGGAGAGGAGAGGAGAGGAGAGGAGAGGAGAGGAGAGGAGAGGAGAGGAGAGGAGAGGAGAGGAGAGGAGAGGAGAGGAGAGGAGAGGAGAGGAGAGGAGAGGAGAGGAGAGGAGAGGAGAGGAGCCTGACCTTTAGGGCTGAACAAAAGTTTAAGCACATTACTAGGGACATTATCCAAATGTCTCTTAAACACTGACAGGCTTGGTACATCAATCACCTTCCTAGGCAGTCTGTTTCACTTCACAACCAACCATTCAGTAAAGAAGTTCTCCCCAATATCCATGGGGAGAACTTCTGTGATGGGTAATGCAAACAATAACTGATGTGCTCTGTGTCTACATCATCTACTTTCCACAGCAAAACTCTCTGAATTTCTCCCAGATAGAATAATAAAAGGAAGAAAATATTATTAGTAGTCTTAAAAAAAAAAAACCCCACAACCAAAACAAACACCCCAAAAAGCCCGAAAGAAACAAACTAAAAAAACCCAAAACCAAAAAGAACACCTAAAAATTCAGATTCATGGAAAAGAGAAATAAAGATTTTTAAAATTTTTTTATACCATGTTTACCAAGGAGTTTATAACAAAATAAATTAAATGAATTTATATATTTGTTTTGCTCAAAAGTAAAATACCTAAATACAAATAATCTAATTTTTTTTTAAGGGAAAGGAATCATGCTATAATCTAAGTGTTGATTTTCCTAACTAGGAAAATCTGTCAATTTGACTGGATGTGACCTAATAGTTGCAAAGATGCTGCAACATTTCTGTTTTCCCATTAATATCCTCATCACTACCACTGATTAAATTTCTCTTAATTATTTATTATTAAAAGGCTGCTGTCCAATAGACTTTGTTGGCCCCAGCTTGAGACTTGACATCTTTCCTTAATTATTCTTTGAGTTTTCAGTTTTATTATGATTAGAAAGCCTGATGTGAAATCAAGCAAAAATTGGGAACTGCTTGCTATATTAAAGAAGTTTCTTATACAAGGTCATGAAATCAGATGCAGAGGAATTCGACCAGATTTCCATGGGTCTACATTGCTCACTGGGATTTCATTAGGAGTTTATACAAATGCATACATTTATATGAACATGTCTATAATTTTTCACTAAAAATGCAGAAGCATTTGTACTTGATTTCAGTGCTGTTGGGGAAGAAGTTTGTATGAACCAAGCAGTATCTCATGTGTAATCTTTTTCCTAAACAACTCTCAACACAGCTGGTTAGATGACATTTCATAATGTCACAGAAGTCAATTGTTCTTTTTTAAAAATGACAATCAGGATGACTTTTAATCTCAGCTCCTTTCATACATTCAGCCATTTACATTATTCCCATCTATTGTTATGGTCCGTTTTCCATTCTAAGGCAATATGGTGATATTTCTCAGAGATGTTTCTCAGTGTTAGTAAAGACCTTACTCTGGAGTTTAATTTGGGTTTCCTGCTGATCCTCTTGCATTCCTTACACATGCAAAGGTCCTGCTAGTCAGAAGTTTGAATGCTTGATGAATGGAAATCAGACCTTTTGTCTGTGTGCAACGAGTGGAATTTGAGCACTGAGTATTAGCTCCAGCATGCTGGGTGTGGTTTCTTCATTACTAGTTTGTGATTGTTGTTTAACATTTACAAATATTTTGTGGGGCTTGCTCTTTTTCTGATTGCACTGTATATGCTGAAACACATTGAACTGGTCAGCAATGAACAAAAAGCAATTATTTCTTATGCTTCATGTTTTCCCTAATGAAGTACTGGGGATTATATGGAGATTACTTCTAAGAAAAGTCTCATATAAATAACTGAAGCAAGACAGTAACACTGTGCATTATGTTGCTGGGCTTCTTTTGGAATCAGGTCTTTGAAGTAAAAATAAAATCTAGACCTTCAACAAATTTATCCTACTCATAATAATACTTAACAGCAATAAAAAAAAGAAAAAAAGAATTCAAGGCCAGGTTGGATGGGGATCAGAGCAGCATACTCTAGTGGAAGATGTCCCTTTCCCATAGCAGGGGGATTGGATCTAGATAATATCTAAAATCCCTTCCAGTCCAAATCACTGCATGAGTCTATGTAATGCAGTTGTGCAGACAGGCTCCTGTTGGTCAAAACAAGTATCAGAACAGAGAAAAGAAAGTTGTACTTTAAATACAGCCAACATATGAATGGAGTAGAAAGCTGTACATGGATTATGCCAAAAGATTTATTATGGCAAAGTATCAAGAGGTAACTACGGTGCAAGTTTCAAGAAGAGAGCACACTTGCTGCCCACAAATACAGCTGGAGGAAAAGGCAGAGATTTTCTTAGGTGGGAAGAATGACTTAAAAGAACTTTTATGTGACAAGGAAACCAGTGGTTATAAACTGTCCACAGAGAGATTCTCTGGAGATCAGGAAAATGCTAACTATTTTTAATGATTATATGAAATTATTATTTGCAGTAGCAAAAGTAGGTTGGTTCACAACTTCACTCTGAAGTCACATCCCTCTGCCATTTGTTGGCTAACAAAACCAGGATGAAACTGCAGAAACTGGCATAGCCCACTGGGATTTTACTTTTTTCCCTTTTCTTAAGGAAGGGTTTGTTATAACAGCAGTTTGGACTTGTTTCAAACATCACTGAAATGTCACAATGTAGTTTAAAAGAGGTCTAAAGCATTAAAAGATTCAATTTTTAGGGTAGTGGAATCCCTGGAGAGGCAGAAAACTGATTTCAAGAAGAAAGAGTTTTGTTGAGCAATTTGAGGTACAGAAATCTAAGATATTAAGTCTATCTTGAGCGTAGCTATGATCTTAATACAAAGGTGTCTAAATATTGCAGCAGCACAACATTTCATTTTATAATCCAGGATACAAACTTGGATTCTTTACCATCTAAATAGACCTCACACTGCTATCAGTTAATTGAACTACTACACAAGCAGAGACAGGAAATTAAATGCTCATTGCTTTAATCCAAGTTGATAAGACTTGATGTTTAAGGGAAAGTTAAATAAGGAATACAGAAAGAACGGGCTGTAACATTTATAGTTTAGATATGCAAAAAGCTGGATTGGAAGAATGTTTTTTCCCGTGTCATTATATCTTGATGAATTTTTTAAAGGTAACTGATTAGACTTACTGCCCTAAAAACAATTAGATAAAGTATTTCTCAAAATATTGTTTAAACCTGAACAAAAATTTAAGAAAATCAATATATAACTTGGTTGTTAATATTCTTTTGTATCTAGTGGACATTTCATACACAATATGTAATATGATAGCAGAAAGAATTGGAATAATGATTTCTATTTGGTTTCATATTGATTATTGAAAATTATTTAGGGCTGACTTTTTTAAAGTCTTTATATTTTCTTGCTTATCATTATGTTGATGTAGATTTTGAGTTAGTAATGTTGTGTGTAAATTCAGTAATTTTAACCATGAAACATAATCTACCTGCTAAATCTTCAAATTATATACTGTAGCTTGCCTATATTTTAAATTAAATATTGTACATAGATGTACTGGTATAATATATAATCCTGGGGTATTACCAGTGGTATATCTGTATGTATTAACAGTGGTATCTCTGCTGTATGGTGCCCTGAAAGTGTCTCATTTGCAGAGGTGGCTATTAATGCATATTTTACTTGGTTTTTCAGTTTCACTTAGTTGTAAACTCACAGTCTGTAAAGGCCAAATTTGTCCTACCAAATTATTTTTAGGTTTGAGTCCAGGCTTTTTGAACATGCATCATTCAAATGCTTTTAAATTAACATCCAGTTGTACTTCAGTACATGGATATGTTGAGATAAATGCCTTCAGAGCAGGAAATGTGAATTGGAAATTATTCCACATTAGATTGCCAGCTACAGTCTTCAGGGTTGATACCAAAAGAGTGGTGTAATAATGGTTAAAAAATAGAAGAAAAAAAGTGACATGCCCAACTATCCAGAAAAGAGTTGACTTCATTAGTAATATAGGTTCTTCATATCCTTTCCCATATGGTGGTTTCCCCATACCCTACCAATGAAAACCAAAATACATTGACAGAGTCTGCAAGTGTTTGGTAAAAAGCTAAAATAGCATCATTCTTTATGAAAAAGAGGTTTGCACAAGCCAGAAATGCTGCTAACACTGAATTCATCTGCCCTTTGCATCACTCATCAGGAACACATAACATCTCTTCACATTGCATTTGAAAGTTACGGCAAAAAAATATTCTCTTTAATTTTTTTTATGCTCCTTGAGTCTCAGTTACATGGAGGCATTTAAACCACTTTTTTAATTTAAAAATTATCTACAAAAAATCATCATAAGGTGGAAACATGCTTATCATTTCCAAGAGCAAAGAGAATGAAAATGAGACGCTTCAGTTCTTTCATGAAATGAAGACTGAGAGTAAAATTATACCCCTATTTATAAATGTAAATGCTACTGTCATGGTGTCACATTCTCAGTTACACGTGTATTGTCACTGCTTGTGAGGAGACTTTCGTGTGGCAATTATAGGATAAGGTTCTGTGTGATTTCTATTGCAGAAAATTAAATGGAATAATCATAATACCTTAGGAGTTTCAGACCCTCATATCTTCAGATGTGTTAGACTGCATCAAAATCTCATTAGGTAATCCCATAAAACTACAGAAATTTTCAAAACTTAGAAAACTTAGAAAAGATCAATGTTATGTGACTATGAACCTTCAGAAATATATGATTATGATTGATATATGATATGATTTGTTGGTTTTTTGGGAGGGGTTTAATGTATTTATCAATACATGTATCTTCATTCACCCTGAATGCACTTTCAAAATGTTCCTTAAATGGAAGTCCTCTCATAGTTACCAATGAAGAAGAGGAATTATTTGTGGTTTGTTTTTATTTTTTTCTTAGAAATAATTAAGTGACAGAGAAAGAGGCCTTGCACAGTTCCCATTTACAGAAAAAAAAGAATGAAGGAATCAGGAAATTATGTGACTTTAACTCCAGGTATTACTCTTTTACTGTATTCCCTCACCGTATATTACACTTCATGTGTGATGTTTGGAACTCTCCCTCTTCAAATCTCACTTCTTATGCTTTAGCGAAAAAGATTTTAAACACTTATTTTTGAACTGTTCTTGAAATTGATCCCATTATTGAATGAGCAAGCATCTTGAAACAGAGAGATTTAAAGTTTGTTGAATAAAAGGAAGCCAAGAGAGAAATTATGAAGAGATTCTTGAGTGAATCCTGTAGCAGACGTTTTGCTCAAGGACTCTGTGTCTGCACAGTAGATAGTGAATACTGCTGGCCAAGGGGTTGAGGGACTTTCTCAAGTTCTGAGTGACTGCTACGGGGCTAAAAATAGAAAAAAGAATCTATAAACTTTGAGTGGAAATGAAATATCTTCGCTGCTTATTTTGAATTTTACACAGTAACTGTCTATTGCAAAGCCAATATGCTGAACTAATAGTTTCTGGGAGACATTTTGTTTTTTCTCACTCCATTACTCAGTTCCCTGCTCAGTGTTCAGCTTCTCCTACTGAGTCACTGATTGCCCAAGGTATAGACAGTCTAATACAGAAATAAATTAGTTTGACTTATTTTTCCACTTGATTCTATTTTTCTTCTTTGCTGCTGAATGGTAGCAAATGAAACACACTTAAAAAACCTCCAGTGTTGATCTCTAATGTTTAGTTCTTAGTCACATTTCATACTTACACATCATAGTAAATGAAATAATTTAATTTCAAGAGATTATATTACTGGTTAGGATAGAGATTGAAGATCTGCTTGTGAACAATCTGGAAGCAATAACATTACCAAAAAAAAAGTATTTAGGAAAAATATTTAGAACAACATAAAGTTGTTCTAACTAAACAATATTTTGGATACTCATTTTCTCCTATAAAAATAGATTAAATAAGCAATAAGATTATAAGAGCACCTGTCCCTTCCTACTTAACACTGAACTCACAAACAAGAAAAGAGTGATATTTAATCTTATGTGTAACAACATGCATGCTAAGTACTCTCACTTCTTCCTTTGGATTTCTTTCATTCTGTGTTTAAATAGGATTTTCTTCCCAGAGAGACATAGAAAAAAAATGTAGCCATATAAATACCTGTTTGCATGGACACCATGCATCAGAAGAAAGGTCAAAGAGTTTCAAGTTCTAATGTCTACAGTAAAGTTTAATGACAAAATAGGTCAATTCAAGCATTAGTCAAACAGAAAGTTTTCAGTTGTGTGCAAGAGATATTATATTTTTTTAACAAGTATAAAGCATGCCAGTTGAAGTTAATTGCATCATAAAATCCTCTAAATAAGGATAAGGAAATATTTAAGGTCCTTTTCAATGGTGTAAATTTATGAAGCAGTAACTAGTTACTGGTTTGAGTCTTAGTTAAAAAAAAAAGGATATTTCACAAAATTCTACTGTAGAAAATTGGATTAAAATCTATGTAAAAAGTAAATTTTATAGGAATGATATATCAATTCCCAAATCTGATACTGTTTGGAAAATGCCACGAGAAAAGGAAAATATTCGCTTATTTAGAATTTGGAGATGACACCCAGGTGAGGTGATGCTATTAAGCTTTTTATTATCATTAACTGTATTATGCATTTTTGTTTTCATATAATCTCTCACAGAAAATAATATTTCCCATATTCAGCACTCACACCAAGAACACATATTTCCTGGTCATTTGTTTACCTAGGAGTGAATTTACACTGTGGCAGATTAATGGCAAGGCAAACTCTGGAACACCAGGGCTGTTCTCTGTTCAAGCCTGTTTATCTCCTCAAGGGTTTATTGAAAATTTAACACTCAGCTGGCTTTGTGCAGAGATAAAGCATTGGGCTGGCAAGGTGTGCAACAGGAGTATTAATAATGTGCCACAACTAAATTGACTTTAAGTGAAAAGACATACCAGGACATACTTTAGAGAGTCTACCAGCAAGTATTCATTCTTTTGACAACTCAGCTCCTCTATATTCAGGTGAAGAGGGCTTCACTGCAGTTTGTTATACATGCAGTATCGCAGGGGTTTTTGTTGGTCTTTACACAGTTTGTTTCCTGCAATATTATCGCCATCTGACAAGCATCAGTAAAAATTGACACAACATGTTGCCAGACTGAACCCTAGGGAGCTGTTAATTATTGTTATAAAAAAGGTGGCTGTCAGATCTGTTTTCTATTGCTTAATCTACAGATTTTAAGGCTTCTCAGCTTCTGTTCTACAGAGAAGACTCCTTGGGACTGAGCTGTCAGTTCTGAAGTATTTAAGGACGCATTAAATAATTTTGGCTGAAGAGCTCTTTAAAAATAATGTTTCTTATGTGATCAACTTAATCAAGCTAAGCCATAATAAGGAATCCTATTCTTTTTATACCAAGAGTAAAACTAGCAACAGGATGTTCCTTAGAAGATATCCTTTGTGGTAGGTTTACTTGAGCCACATTCATTTCATTGGGGGAAAAGAAAAATATTTTGTCTTTTCAGAGCTCTGTGCTTGAGAAATCTTTCATTTGTGACTCATGCATCTTCATCCATAGTCCAAAGATTCCCAGTCTGTCCTGATGATATAGAATTAATAGTAAACTTAGTCCTCTGAAGTTTATATAATAAGAAAAATTCTCATGAATCTGGTTGTTTTGAAACAGCTGTTCCTTGTATCTGTTTCAGTTAGATGAGTATTAGAACCCCATAAAGATTTTTATGGGAAAGGTGAATTTTTTTCAACTCTTTGTCCCATGTCAACCCTTTGTCATTTGCTCTCAATCTCCCACGGTCCTAGTCATTGGGTTCTGTGTTTCACCCCCACCAGAAATTCCACCACTGTTAAAAATTATCATAAAAATTAATAATTAATGCCTTCCTTGAATTAACATATTTTCTTTAAGAGTCTTCACTCTTTTAAGTTATATAAATATGCGTGTCTATATATAACTACAAATAAATTGCTCTTTGTTTTAAAGCTTCTATTAAGTTTCATTTTTAAGCCAATAATATAGATAATAGAAAAATTACTCATTTTTACTTCCAGATCTATAAGTCATAGCAATTAGCCTTTTGGAAATAAACAGTGTCGGTCATCCTGAGCGAGAATCCTGCTTTGATTTTATTTCTCTGGGGTTTATAGCAGGTCAGATTACAGGTTTATAGTCTATTGTAACCTTCCATAAAAGAAAGGAATCACCCTGTGCTTTGGTCTGTGTCTCTGCTAGGATTCTTTCATAGGAAAACTGTGAAGTGATTTCCAAGAACAGAGATGGAGTTCAGAGTGGTTGTGCTTATGCTTGTGCTGCTGGGTGTGAGTTCTGTGTCAGGAGTATAAACCAGTGCTCACTTGCCGCGTTGCAATTGCACCTGACAAGGTTTGCAATCGTAACACTCACTGGAATGGGGCCCAAAACTGCCTCTTTCCATTATTACTTCCCCCAGGTACTGAAATATAATCTCATTCCCACTATACTTTAATTCCCTCTGCAAGCCTGCACTGGTTAAACTCATTTCAGAGTGACTGGTTAGTATCATTAGATATTTATAAAGGGTTTTTTGTACAATAATTTGTATTTATTATGTAATAATAATTGAGTACAAGATAATGTACTTGTAATTCAAAATTTCCCATCAGTATTTATAACATATGTATAATTTTTTATATTCACTACTTCTTTTAACATGAACAAAATTGACCAATGACACTCAATTAAGTGCTTATTTGCATCATTAATCACAGAATTTACCGAGTATATCTTATTCTTTTTGACCAGCAGGAGAAAAGGAAAAGAAAAAGAAAATAATTATTGAATGTTATTACTTTTATTATACATGCGTAAAAGAAAAAGATTTTCAGGTTGAATATTTAATTTCCATTGATGCTACTTAGTCTTTTTAGTGGTGAGTTTTACTGAATGAAAAATGTTCATTTTTTTCCTCCAATATAATGAAAAAATTAAAGCAGCTCTCTCTCCTTCCTCTTCCTTTTTTTTTTTTTACTTTTTTGATTTTCAGAAGGGTAGAAACATCCTCCAGTTTGGTAGGATATGTGCAATTTGCTGTTGCATTTTGCTAGTTTATAAACTGTTCTTGTCACAGGTTTTGAAAGAGATTATCTTATTTGCTTGTGTCCAAGCATAACACTGAATAAGTTAGAAGCTTCTGCCATCTCCAAATCCGAAGCAAAGCTGGGGAAAATTATTAAATTTGGCATGTACTCCCTGAAGGACAGGATCAATGTGATCCAGCCCAGACAAAAAAGAAACTAATCCTGCAGACTAAGACACAGCTCCAAAAGGGCAGGAAGTAGAAGGAGAATTTCAATATCACAGTAAAGAACTTTGATCCTTTAAATCACTTTGCTGTTACATTTTCTTGGAAAGAATGAAAACTGCACATGCTAGCAGTTTACAATTCTTGTTTTCCAGACATGGAAAGGGTCTAAGTATGGGCAAATCCAGCTCAATTTTTCAAATCTGAGCAGAGTCACAATAAAGCTCAGCAAACATCTCTAGTTAGGCAAACCCACTGAACCCTAGGAATGGTAAATATTCCTGTGTCTAACTTCCAGCATGTTGGCAGGATTCAAAGTTGGGCTGCTGGTGTTCTCCATGGCAATTTTTCTTGCAACAGTCTGGAGGTTGAAGGCAGAGCATGAAGGACTTTATTTCAGATCCCTCCTTTGTCTCAGTAGGTTCAAAGACATATGCACTGCTTTGGAGGGTGTATTAGCATGGTGAGTTTTCTGTAGAGAGGGTGCTACAAGGATGGCTGCTGTGAGAAGAGAGCAGGGATATAGATACCAGACAAAGCCAGTTGGCTCAAACCAGACCCACCACTGTCTAAAACAACCCACCAGTGACACAGATTGTGCCTCTGATAACATGTTTAATAAAGGATGTGCTATAACTTAATTAAGAATAATAATATACTCAAGAAAAGTTAGTAGGCTAATGCTTTTGGTGTGACTGAGGTTAGTGTTCTTTAAGCAAATAAAAATAAGTTTTTATTGTTAAGCCCATAACATTACCAACAAGCACTGTGCAGCAGCTATTTGAGAGAGGAGTGAGAAAAATATGAGAGAAAATACTGATGAGACACCAAGATCAAAAAAGAAGGAAGGGGAGGAGGTGGGTCCAGGTGCCATTGCAGCTTGTGGAGAAGATCATGGTGAAGTCAGTGGAAGCAGCCCAAGAAGGACCATTGTGGAAGGTATCCATGCCACAGCCTGCAGGGCATCCAGAGAAGGTTCCTGTGCCCTGAGGGAAGATGCAGTCTGTGGAGATCCCATGCAGCAACTGACTCCTAATAAGAGCTGTGAACCAAGGAGAGTAACCCATGCCACAGGTTTTCTGGAAGGACCTGTGACCCACAGGGGAAAACTGCAGCATGGGCCATTCTTGCAGGACTGAACGCCTGGAAAAGCACCCATGCTGGAGAAGTCTGTGGGACTGCATCCTGTGGGAGGAACAGACGACTTTTGCTTTTGAATCTGTGTGATAACACTTCACAGGTACCAGTCTGATCATCTGTTTTTATCCTTAAAATGCAAACTAGTATACTAAGGATTTTTATGTGATTGAGCTTAGTCTTCTTTAAGAAAATAAAAATAAAATAATTATTTTTAAGCTACTAACATTATTGAAGAATTCCAAAGTCCATCTTCCAGCCAAAACCAAACCAAAATTAGAAAGTATTACGACAGCCAGATATGTATAATTGCACAATAAAATTTTCAGATAAATGGACACTTTTAGACATGATGCACCTAGAATAATAAAAAGTATTATAATGTTATGATGGCTATAGACTTATAGATGTTCTATAGACCTTTATCTTTAGACCAGTCATTTCCCCTTTTTGAATGCATGTCTACTTGATGGGTTCAGCTCTATCTCAGTGAAAGATTTTCTTGCTTTCTCTGCTGTGCATTAGCTTCAAATTTTAATGTCTGTGGGTTGCCAAAGAAGTTTTCAGTGTTTAATAATCTTGAAAAGGATTTTATTACTATGTAGATAAATACCATCCGGAGTAAATGCCAAAAAATAAAATATAATATATTAAATATTAGTATAAAACAATAAAAATATATAATATAACATAATATAAATATAATAAATATATATGATATGACATATAAAATATATAATATAATTTATATAAAATATATTTTATATATGTAAATATAATAAATAAATTATAATGTAAATATAAAGAATAATAAAAATATAAAATATAATCTTGAAAAGGATATAAATGCTATGTAGATAAATACCAGCTGGAGTAAATGCACAAAAATATAAATGAAAGCATAAGCAAATCTGTGCAAATGCTAATGTGAATCTGTTCTCCATGTTTGAAAAGGTATGCACTGCAACAAGTATCTCATGTCCAAGGTTTCTCACACACAATGTCAGGAAAACTCTTAAATGGTGGAGTTTTTCATATTTTTCTTTTCCTAGCATTACTTAGAAGCTCTTCAAATTTTTGATTTTGCTTTACCTGCAGTAGTGATTCTTACATCATGTCAGCTGTTATAGAAAGACTGCACATAAACAAAAGATTATGACTTAAAGAGGAGACAGAACCAAATAAGCTCTTTATCTGTTTTGTGATTGCAGAAGTGTCCTTGAGCAAACTTTTGAAAGTTTTCCTTACAAAAATTCTCCTGGAGTGTTCAGTGGGCTTTCTTTTATCTAAGGGACTTAATTGTATGTCAGCAGAGTTATTCAGAAGAATTTTGTTGCCAGTATAATGATTTTTGTCTAACCACTTTTAATGACTTCTTAGAAGATTAAAATGATACAGGTTTTAAGAAAGAGTATTGCATGAGGTTGAAAACATTAGCTTTGCTTTTGCACTTGATGAAATCCAAAAAACCTGTAACAATCAAGAAATTTTACACAAATTTCCTTAGCAGCAGTATTTTCTTGCTATTGAGGTCACACAGTGTAAGTCTGTATATGGAAGCTTTGTGAGAAGAGGTACTTAACTTACTAAGAGCAAGTATCACGATATTATCATAAGCAAATTGTCAGCACTTATAAAGGCATCAGCTAGCAACAATAATTAATTTGGTTTGGACTGCAAGGGTTGACTAAATGTGATATATGTGTTATTTTAAGAGCATTTACTTCCTGAATATTGATATTGTGCAGCAAAATTACCTTCTGTTTTACACTGGGACTGCAAAGAAAAGTTTAATGACTAAATGACTTCTTCCTGCTTTTTGGAAGCACCTGCTTGTATAGAATACGTACAGCATGAGGTATAAATCTGAACACTTCATCTTATTAAAACAAAAAAATAATAATTAAAAAAAAAAGATATATATTCAACAGGAAGACCATAATAATGTATCCATGGAGAAACTGCTAAACTAAATTACCTTCTTTTATAATAAGTATACATTCATAAGTCTTTCCTAACATGATTTTTTTCTTCTGCTCATATACTGGTTTTATCTTCTTTTTTAATATTTGTGGGTTTTGCCATACCAAGAATTTGCCTTGGGTAAGACCTTATTCCCAGTGGCATTGCTGTACTATTTTTGGGCCAAAGAGGATACAAATTACTGTGTTCTTGTCACCCACTACTGTAAGAATTTAGGTCTAGAAGGGAAAATGTCAAATAGAACAATGAACATTGGAGTTATGGTGCAGTGCCAATCTAGTTTCTCCATCCTTTGTGTTTACATTTTAATGAATTTAATTAGCATTGGATGGTAGAAGACTGCATGGTTTGAGATTTCATATCAAATATTGAATTTTATTTACATGTAAATTGCATCCAGCTATTAACATGTCTAAGTAGCTTGCATCAGTTTTAAAATGCCTCATTTATTTTACTAACCTTGTGCAGGTTAGTACTAGTTTTAGGAATTTGTGCACGTTTAACTTAGCTAGGATTAGCATCAGCTGGTGAAAATATGAATACCAGACTCTGCATACTTCTATTTTAACATGAAGTGAAAGAAAATGCACAGAGACCATAAACCTTTTCTAAAACCTGCTGCAATAAGGGAAGTTTGCCTTTGTTTGACATTTTTTACAAGGACATTAGCATTTTTTCTCTCATGCTTTCTCTTTCATAATATGACCAACATACATAGACACCATAGAGAAGTACATTACAGTATTTAACAGCATTGAAGAAGAGTTTATATATACAAATGGAGTTATTTATATATAACATAAAACATATATACCACATAGGCAGTTCACACAGCCTATATTTGTCCTAGTTGCAAGGAACCTAGTTAGCTTTTCAACAGATTTTTGTAGCAAAACAACTGCTATTAAATAAATAGATATAAGTTTCAAAAATAGGACCATTTAAATTTACTTTTCAAATAAGAAAACACTGTTGCTGAAGAGAGTGCATAGCTCTGACGAAAGGGCAGCTTTGTCTTTGGAAGTAGATCATCTGACACTGAGCTCCTGGGAGTGCTCCAGGTTGAAAGCCTTCATCTCTGATAAAAGTTAAAAAAAAAATTAATCATGAAGCATTCATCTTACACACACTGCTGCAGACTTGAATCCCTAGAAATCCTGAGTGTATTTCTGAATTAGTGTCTCTCAAAGCACACACAAATGACTGGTTTGTGTAAGTTATTATCTCCAAGTTTATCATGCCAGCCTTTAGTGACTCTTTTCTGCCTCCTTTAGGGGCAGGTCCAAGACTGCCTTGGTAGTAGGCATTTGAAAACATTTTTGGCCTGACTATAATCTGTTCTCCTTCTTCTCTTTGTCAAAGGCCTTCTACCTACTTGGGCAATTATCCCTACATGCACTATGCATTTATTCAGGCTGCTATTTGCATACATATGCATATATTGTCAGCCAAAGCAAGGCAACAAAGCCTGCACATGACCTAAGGAACCTGTCTGCTGCACTTCAATATTAACTAGACCTGAGCCAAGCTCAAAGTCAAATTCCACAGAAAGGAAACCTATTGAATAAAGGCAATGAATTACACTTTTAAAAAGTTCTACATTTTATGAAATTTTCTGTAAATAGAGTAATTTGGGTTCACAGATGTGGAAGACCTGGCTGAGTTATTACCTTGTGAAGTTTAATCTTCCCTCCATCTTATAGTTCAACTCAGATGGTTATGCTTCATATACTATCACATTCTTCATGAAATTAGGACAAACTCTAGAAAGGATTGTGTTTTCAGATATTGGCTTTAAAATGGCTGCAAAAATCAAATCATCAGTGTGAAATGGTTCTAAAAGAGACAAAGGGCTATATATTATCTGCAAGGGTTTGGGAAGGCTTGAGCAGAAGCTTTTTTTTTGGGGAAATGTATTTATAAAATCAAGGCCATTGTAATCCTTAAGTTATATTGACTCTGTTCTGTTGCTTGCTGTGTGTCATCTTTTTTTGTTTGTCTATCTATATATTTAATTGCAGATTGTCTATTTTGGGGAAAAAAAAAACCAACGCAAAAATAAAGACTCATAATTCCTTGCCAGCTTTTTGGTTTTGTTCATTTGTTATAAAATGAACTTTTCACTCAGGCTTCAGGATACTTAATGAAAGTACTCCTGGTAACACTCTCTCTGTGTCCATCTAATATGAGTGGCAGGAAGACTGTCATCCAAACACTTGGACATGAGTGTGAGCTGATGTATTCCATCAGCCTATCAGAATATGGCACTTGAAAACCAGCATCTCCAGGTGTAATCACAATGGCAACTTCTGCTCTCTGCTATTCCAAACAGATACAAGGGCTTACCTGAAGGCGCAGAAGATTCCCCAGTTATCAAGAAACTTGACATAGCAAGGACATAAAAGCTGAGAAAGTGAATCTTTTTTGTTCTCTCAATCACAGGCTGAGCAACTGGCTTATGCCCTGGTCCCCTGACAAACTGCCTCTGGCTATGATGGCATTTCTGTTATATCTTCTCAAGCCTCTCTGTGACACTACTGTGTAGTAACCACTGCAAGCACATATTAACCTTTCCCATATCTTTAAAACTGGTAGACCAAAACATTCTATCTGAGACTCCTACTGATTCTAATCAAAGTCAAGGGTTTTTCTCTTAAAAGTTGACTGAAATTTGAAGCACGCTGTTTTTATGAGGCAAGATGCCAACATTCAGATCAGCAAAGGTCAATTTAAAATTGTTATTATTATTATTACTATTATTACTAATTAAGACTATGTAACTAAGAGCAAAAATATATTTTTTCTAATTATGCTTGAGAGAGTTTACCAGATCAAAATTATACATCACCAGATGTATACTTTGTCACACAAATAATCAAGAGAAATACAATGATGTTAGACACATGCATATTTAACTAGTGAGAATGAATAATTTTCATTTTGGGTTCTGAGTATATTAATAATAGGACCTGTATTACAGGTGGACAGTCACCTCATACTTAAATATGATTTAATTACTGAAGAATGTTAAGTGAGTACCTCCCTAATTCCATGCATTTGTCAGTAAAAATACTCATCTGTGACATTTAATTTAATTGACTTGTCAGCAGCAATATGTCAAATCATCAATACATGCTAGATCCTTCCATAATTAAAGAATTTATGCTGAGTGGCCCAACATTTTATGCAAAGGTATACACAGCTAAATCAAACTGCAGAAGGACATGAATGTGCATGTGCCTCTTGCTAACTCTCCAGGTACACTTTAGGCTTCGATTGAAATAATTATTTTTCAAATCTCAAAAATCATTTCATTTTATAGTAAAGCACAGAAATTGAATCAATTTGTAAATTAAACAAGGAGGCTTGAGAATTTGCCACATAGTGAAGATTTAAAAAAAAAAAAAAAAAGTATACCACTTACCCTGATGTTCTAGGATCAGATTCTCACTACGGGATACACTGGAAAGTCCTAAAAACAAGAGTTAGATGAGTTAGATAATGAGTAAAAGGTGCAGTTCTTCTGAAATCAAATTGCTTTTCAGATATCTGAAAGTATTTGTGAATTGTTAACTGTAATGTAACTTCTGTGTGCTCTGATCATACAGCCCATATCACATATTTAATACTTAAAAAGTTCTGCTGATGAGTAATGTTCAATATGCAAAATTCATTTTTCTTTCCACCATTTATATGATTGAATACTGTATGAAAAAAATGTAGTTACATTCCTGTTCATACCATACATGACTCCTCTATATCAAAAGTAACAAAATATAGAATTTCTTGTTATTACATCTCAATAAGAAAAAAAAGTGCCAATTTATGAATAAGTTCTGAAACAATGAAAGCTGACAGATATTTGTCAATCAAAATCTCTAGAAATAGCAGAGTTTACCAGTCCAGATTAGTTAATAGGAGGTAGAATATGGTTTAGAGCTTTATGAACAGGGTCCTTAGCTATACACTTGTAATTAAAAGGACTGCAGGGGCTTGGTACTGGACAAGAAAGAACAGTATTTCTTCACTTCACTTCACTTCACTATGCACAAAATTAGGTGCATAAATGGAAGTTTTTGAACTGTTTTGTAACATAGCTAAAGCTTGTTATTGTTGGGTTTTGCTTTAAATTTGGACATGGCTGAAGTTAACAAAAACAATAATTGTTTATTAATGTGTTCAGGGTTTAAGATTGTCATATCTAAAACAACATTTTAATATTTTTGTTTTCTGCAGGTAATAATACAATTGCTCCTGCTATTATGGCTGGTGAAAAAGCAGCAGATACTTCCTACCTCCAGCAGCTTAGCAGCAATATGTGACTCATTCAGATTTAAGATAGGCTCCTGTAAGGTACTTCACTCTCCTGGCAGATACCACAGTTGCAGCAGTCTGTCCAGATAGTAATTGTGTTCTCCATTATAAACCAGAGGAGGAACCTGGAGACACAGTTTATTTCCTTGTTACTATGATGTTAGTGATGCCAGGTTGCTTCTCTCTCTGTTTCAGTTTTCTAAACCTTATATTTCCCATTGTGGGCCATTAACACAATTTATCAGTATAGATAAGATATATCATAGTGACCATGAGAAACACATTAAGCTAGAAAGCCCCATGTAAGACTATTTGTTGGCATTAATATATTTGGATCTCAATTATAGTGATAGAACTTACAATAGTCCTTCTAATTTCCACTAAATTCAAAAATTCATCCGTGTCAAATGAAATACCAAATAATAGTGTTTACAAAATAAACTCATGTAGTTTCTTGTTTTACTTTATCACATACCTTTTTACCATGTCATGTTGTGACTGTAGGAAGAAAAGCCAAAGTGTGCTTCTCCTTTCATTTTAAAATCAAAAATTAGGCTTTGTACTTGACATAAAACCTCAGTCTAATGTGATGGTCGGTCATTCCCATCAGTGGGAGAATTATATCTAATTTTGGCATGCTGAATGCTAGAAAATGGGAAACACAGTATTCATTGTAGTGGATTTGTTTTATTAAATAAAGAAGAAATTAATATTATATCTTTTTAGAATGAACAATAACAAAGAGATCTAGTGCTGTTTCCAGATGCTTGTAGAGGGTCTGGGAGGAGACCTCGGGGGTACAGTTTTCACACAGCAAATTTAAGAGCCAGAATCTGATTTGGCAGCTGACTTTCTCCACGATCAGCAGGAAATGAATGTACCAACCTTGCAGCTGCTTGGCACAGGTCAGCTGGCCATTTTTCCTCCTTTGTAGGAGATTTGCAGCCTTCCAAATCCTCCTCTATCCATGCTAGCACCTCCTCCTGTGCCTGAACACTTCTACATACGGAGGAGGAGCAGCAACGTGTGCTGGGGCAGGTGCCCGAGCTCGTTGCCCACCCGGCAGGGCTCCTGGATGTGGACGCGAAGGGGCTCGTGAAGAACACATCTGGTTTTCCCTGTATTCTCACAGATCTCTCTGTTACCTGCTGATGTCTCTTCAAATGTAAAGGCACTGGCTTCAGAGAATTATCAGAAGGAAATGGGGTGGATACCTACTGATTTGTCTGGCTAGAGGTTTGGACTAGAAACAGACTAGATTTTGAAAACTTGTAAATATCTGGATGAAGATGTCAATAGAGCTGAAAAGGGGGAGGTCACAACACCATTCCTTCAGGTCTCTACCATGGTGACATATCTTAGTCAATAGGATTTTATTCCCAATTCCAGAAACATAGATAATGCAGTATTCCAAGAAAAAAATAGGCTTTTACAGCATAGGAACACTGGCATTTGTGAACAAAGTAAAAAATTGTGTCATCACTTGAAGTCAACCGCAGGTGTCTGGCACTAAAATAAAATATTCTTTCTGTGTAGCTTAACACATTGGCTGTCTCAACTAACAAATCAGATAAAAAATGGGGGTCATGACCTTGGAGTGAGGCAGCAGAGCTCCACTGACTAAGCCAATTTAGACCATCTGAGGGTAGCATTCTGTGAAGCTGAAATTGTTCACTTGATTAATGGACCAACTGTCTAGCTCTTATCTCACCTGGACTGCAACCAGTCTCTTTTGTTGTCAAATGCCAGCATGAAGTCCACAACCATGAGTGTCAGTAATTTAACATGTAATGAGCTGAGAAACAGTACCACAATTTTTGCTATCTTGATATATGACCTAACTGTGCAATACAATGCAAGGCTTGTTAGCTGAGTTTTAAATAATATAGAAACACTAGCCTGAGGAGAAGGAAGTGTAAAGGCCGTGTAGTCTGTAAGCAGCATCTGTGTTTGGATCACTGACAGAAAATAGAGAAGCAAAAGAGTGTTGTTATTTCAATATCAAGTGCAGCACTCTGAATAGAGAAGGGAGATAAAAAGTTATTATTCAACAGTGTGCACTTTTAAATTAAAGTGACTAAATTTTCTGTTGTATTGTATAAAGGAATTTACTTTCACTCAGACAATTTTTTATAATATTGTCTTTCTACATTGCTAGTTTTACATGGTAGTATAAATTTTTGTCCCCATACTTCCTCCTGGTACACGCCAGTGCTAGTAGTTATTCAGTAGTTTAAATAAATTACAGCTGTTTTCACTTTCCATTCAGGTAATTATTAAATAAAATTAAGGGTATGTCTGATGAATTCCACTTCTGAATAGAAACATCATAAAAGGGATCTATTTCTAAGCAACATCATCTTACCCAAGCACAGGGAGACACCATTTGTTTGACTTAATTATTTTGTGGGCACTCATGAAATTTGTCATAAGCTTCAGACAATATCACTGTACATGAATTCAAACCAAATGGTCACCAGAACTGCAAGTGAGGATTATATTGCTTTTTAGCATCCCTGTTATTTAAGAACCCAGAATTTGTTCCAGCTACAAGGTTCTATAATGGAGTTTCTTCAATCCTCAGTTACCCACCTGGCATCATTCTGCCCCAATAATAACAAAAGTATATTCTAAAAGATGGTTTAAACTGGCAAAATTACCTTGACAGATGTGTATTACTAGCATTTGATGAGTCTGAATGATCCAACACCTCCAGAAGAACAGGAAGCCTCAGGAACAATTCAGTACTGCATAGTGGCAGATCAGTCCAGGTTAATCAGCTTAATGGATGTCTCACTCTATGACTGAGGAAGATTTTGAGACTATTATGAAAATGACTTTATTGTAAGTGCCTCCTTTGAGCCTCTTTGTTAGAACATTTTGAAATAATTAGACAGACCAAAAATATGAAACAAATCTGATTAGATGATTATACAACTCATCTCACAAAAGTGAATGAGATATCACCTACATCCTACTGCCATCCTTTATCTCCTCCTTTATGGTTTTCCTAAAGTCAGAAATATTATAAAATATTACTTTTGCTTTCACATAGAATAAGCTTTTCTTGACTCAACATGAGGAGTTTGTCTGAAGCCACTTACAAGGGCACACACCACAGATAACCAGATGGAACTTTACAAAATACAGATGCTACCAGTGGCCAAAATTTTTGCAAAGTTGGAATTGATCCTACCTTTTAAATTCTGTTTATTTCTGTGATTAAAATCGGATCAAATCAAATAGAACTATGGGGTGATTTTTCAAAGACAAAAAGTGAGCTGGGTACTTTGAGGAGTTGTCTGGTGGTCTAATGGAGGTGAGGCTGTTGCATCTTTATGTCCCCAGTCCAATGAGTATTGAGGCTGGACATTATACCCAGTAGAGCCTAGGCACACAAAAACATCTGTGTACACATTGCACACACACATACCCTTATTGTGACATCTGCAAACACACACATGCTATGTGTGGTTGTTTCCAGCACGGGGCTCAAGCGCTGCAGCAAGCTGTGTACTCCCCAATTTAGTACCCTCACTAAAAAGACCATGAACATTTCTTTAATTTATTGGGCATTTTCTTCAGTGTTAGTCAAGGTAAATTTAGCTGGTTAAAAAAAATGTATTCAGTTGTCAACTTCAAATTTGCAACATTGTTTCTCTCCTTGTTCTCCCACTGTAAAGGATTTATAAAATATTAATAAATTAATTTTCACACTGTGTGTATTTATTTACAGGTTTGAGATATAGGAAATAAATAACTTAGATTATCTTTGTTTTCCCATAGGGCCAGAGTATTTAGCTTTAGTCAAGCTATTTCCCAAATCAAACAGTCATCCAGGAGTTGTTTTTCAAAGAAGAAAACTTACCTTCTCAGATAACAATCCAATTTCAGCAGCTGGGGCAGATAGAGCGGAATAAATCTCTTCAAAATCAAATACTCAATAAAATCAGAAGAGTCAAAAACTCTGTTCTAACTCGATAATCAAAATCTGACTCATGGGAATTTCTTAAAATAAAACTTTCCATGCTAGTTTCACTGAAGAAGGACATTTCATTTTTGCTTTCACCAACACTATTTTATTCTACCACCACAAAGCAAGAAACTACATCCTATTTTAAAGGAACTCTCGTGGTATTTAAGAGTCCAATTTACTGGCATCTGCTCAGAGGACTAGGGTGATGACAAACCTGAAAGATGACTCTTTTTCCTTATCCACGTCTGCTGGGAATGTCTGATGGAAGAAAGGATAACTTTTATGACATCAAAATAATGAAAAAATATGAACTCTGACAAGGTGTCTAATACCATTTTTGTAACCTGGTAAAATTACACTCTTTATACAGTATTCTTATTGGATTCGTGAACAACATGGTACTACTATACAGCCCTGCAAAACCTCAGCCCCAGGGAAGATGCTTTTACCTCTCCAAACATGTACCTACCTGGGTGTGTTACTTGTGTGACCATCACCAGAGGAAAACCTCCCAGAACTAGTGAAAAAAAATCTGAACCCAAGAATTCACTTTAGAAAGAAATGCAGTCATCAGTTTGTGAACCAGTTTGTTACTTAGTTATCTCCCGAATTTCACTCACACACTGCTATTTTTTTATTTTTTTTTTTTAGAATAGAATACTTCACTAAAAGTGCCAGGCTGTTACTTGAAAATAAGATTAACATGCATTACAATCTTATTGTTTCATATGCCAGCTAAATTAAAAGTAGTCTTTACTGTTGTTCAGGTATTTAATATAGAGATCTGAAGAGATACCTCAGATTACTCAAACCTCTTTACATTTACAAATTAGCCATATTTTTTCAGTCTTTCAGGAAAGTGTTGATCTGATATTCAGTGTGATAATTAATGATCAAAAAAACCCTTTTCAATGAGGGAAAAAAATCTGCTTTGCTTAGTATATTATTCTTTCATCTTTATCTGTTGATCTCAGTTGATCTCAATCAATATGAATGACTGAATTCTAACTGCAAGTAGTGGGACATTAATTATTTTAGGATGGCAAACATACTCAAAACCTTGCAGTTTCATTAATAAAGAAAGATTATAATAGTAAGCTGTTTTTTGTTAAAACTTTAAAGAAGGGAAACTCAGACAATCAGGACTTTTGCATCTAAGGTTGCTACCAACAATTTATCTTGAAAAGCTACAGAAATCCTTTCACATTCAAACTCCCACCATAACTTTACATGCAAACACACAAAACATAAAACTTTTTCATCCAAACATTCCCAAGGCCAAAATTAAAAATCAGCATTCAATAAGTAGACCCCAGTAATTAAGTATTTATGAGGAATCCATAAGACTTATTGAACAAAGGGATGGCTCATGAATTTCAAAAATGGTAAAGGTGAAATGGTACTCATAAGGAAAAGAAGGTTCTGACTTTGCATACAGATACTAGACTCTGATCAGACCACTGCCATACAGATTGATACTCTGGCTTATTCAAAACATTTTGGTGGAGGCACCAGGACCAGTAGTGCTCCCAAAAGGCTTTATACAGACAGGAATGGAGAAGACAACAGAAAGTTTTATTTTATGCAGAAAGAAAAGGTGGAAAAATTGGACAATGTTAAACTTCCTCCAAAACAGAAAGTTCCAAAAGCAACTAAATTTAAATACAGACTGAAAAAAGTAAAATGCTATCCCTGTTTAAAATGTAGCACAAATGAGAACAGGAGAAGACCTACGATTTCCCATGCATTTCAACTCAGTATTGCCAGTTTTCAAATGGATGATCTTGGTTAGCATATCAAAATCATAACACATGCATACTCACTTTGAATGATCAAAGCTAAACAACCCTGTGATTTTGTACAATATTTTTCAGTGTGCACAATCTGCTCAGCTGAAATGCAAGTTACAAAATTTATTTCAGTAAAATATGAAATAAATCTGGTTTTTTTACTTTGTTATTCAGCTGAAAATCATTACAATGATGTCTCTGTAAAGTTAACCACATTTTATGAATGAAATTAGATTTACACGTCACTTAGCACTAGATCAGTTTCATAATTCTTTCTCTTGTGGTGCTTCAAAAGATAGAGGGGTGAGCTCTGTTAATATATATCTAGTTACAGGCTTCTAAAGATCTATTTGGATGAAGGTCAGTGGCAAGTTTCATTACACAAAAGCTAGCTTATTTATCTGCAAAGTTTGCTTCATGAAGGAAATCAATAAAAACTTGGTAAACTCTTCAGTCATTTACATTTCAATACTGTAGAGCACAAAGGCATTGCTTTACAATAATTGATCTTTATGTATTTTCCATGCTTTTCTATTTTATACCTGAATAACCCTTTAACATGCAGCAGAGAATTGAATTATTGAAAGTCTGTGGCTACAGGAACAATGTATGATAATATGCAAATCTTTCTGTCCTCCTTAATTTTGTTTGATGAAAAAGCAGATTTCCATATAATTTTCCAGCTTTGCTAACATTTTGGTTTGTGTGACTTTATTGGAATCATGCAATTATCAAAAAAGACAAAACTGCAGGTTCACTTTTGCTGAATAGTTTTGGATACGGTGCTTAAGGTGCCCTGTCTATGTGTGTATAGCTCACTCCAGCACTTCCAAGTAAACATCCTCAGAGCTTCCTGCTCTGTCTCCCTGGCAACATCTACTCTGTCCTTGTTAAAGCCATTGCTTTTTTCTTTCTTTTTCTCTGTTGGATTCTGTCTAAGAAAAGGATGCAGCAGGAGAGATGACATTTGGGTCATTAAGCAAGACATAGTTAATAATACCTTTTATAAATTATGTTTTCACACAGGAGATTTCTAGTAGAAATAGGAAAAAGAGGCATTTAAGTGTTCTAATTAAATAGAAAAAGAGGCATTTCACTATTTTTTTAACACAAACTTCTGATAATATTGATTTCTTCCATTTAGTGTTTGTAAGTATTCTTTCAAGGGCAAACAGCTGTTTTCCAGCTCTAGTAAAACCCATTCATAGCACAATGCTTTATGAAGTCTCATGTAGAAATGACCAGGTCTTTAGTCTGAAGATGTTGATCTAGCAATTTAGTAGTTTGATGCTAGTCAGCTTTGTCATTTAAAATATAATCTTTAGATTATTTTTATGATGGATTTTGTTCAAAGATCAGTTGGAGAAAGAAAATGATCCATTCAGTGCAGACAAAACAATAAATTCATCATGAAAGAGTATAAAACTTCTTCTTACACAATTTCATGAAGCCTTTCTTTCAGACCTAACTTGATGCAATTTCCTTCAAGTTAAAGAATAAAAAAATCTCAAATTAAAAACACAAGTTGCATAAATACCTCATTTGTTTAATGAGAAATGGATTGCAGACGTATCTTATGGTGTGTTGTCAGGTAGCTTGACTAGACATTACTACCTCCTGACAAAGATAAACTTGAAAGGTGCAACTGATAAACAAACCATATTAACACAAGAATTTATTTACACCTGTGTTATCAGTCAATTTGCTTCATGATCAGCTTAGAAAATATTACTGATGGCTCAATGATGTTGGCAGTAGCAGATAAGATTACTATGCACGGAGGAATTTGAAGACAACTCAGAGAAAGCATCTAATCCCAAAGACCATGATCAACTATTTTATTGAATTAAGCACATTTTGAATATTTCCCCTAAAAATTTTGTTGTCTGTAAATTCTTTCAGAAGCTATGGCTTTTTCTTTTTGGTTGGTTGGTTGGCTTAGGTTTTTTTGTTTGGTTCATTGGTTTTTGCTTGTTCTGGATAGTTTGTTTTAGTTTGTTTGTTAGTTTGGGATTTTTTATGCTTTTTCTTTCTTTTAGCTGAATTTTTTTTAGAATAATGAAGCTATCAAAACTGTTTATCCGCAATAATTAAGGTGGATAAATACTCTTTATAGTGTGAAAATTAGAGTATTCATCTGAATTAATGATCATCTGGATGTTCCTGGTGAATTGACAAGAAGCAATGGAATAGGTGTATTTTCTTCTGCCAAAGAAGACTGAAACATATCTTGAGTTGATATTCCTTCTAGTACTACTACTACAAAATATTTTCATGAAAATATTTCTGTTTAACTACCCTAGTTCTCTTAGAGTATACTGAAAATTACATCACTGTAGTAATTCCTTACCCTGTCTAGTTGCAAATTTTAATATATATTCTGTTCAAGGATAAAGACAGTGTTACCCCAGAGAAAGCTGCTCTGAAATAACAGAAATACCTTGTACTTACTATTTTCCCCAAGTTTATCTTTAAAATTGCAGTAACAATTGAAATTGCTGGTCTACAATAGCAGTAGCAAATTGCATATGATTGGTATCTACTACAATGATTTATAAGTAAGATTCCCCATGAGCTCAGCTACTATGAGAGTCACTTTGTAAATACAAATTGTTCACACTGCCCTGGCTGAATATACAGTGCTGATCTGTCAGATTGTAGAGTATTATTTGACAAAGATGCCTTAATTTACTGCTGAGAGGAGGATCACAGTGTCATAAGGAAGAGATCACTGTGGACTACTCAAGGTGAAAAAACAACTGAATATTTTTATTGTGGATTTCACAGCACTCCTCAGGGTAGGAGCAAAGACCTTTTTTCTGGGTATGCTCTTCTGACATACTTTCACTGCAGAGCTTCACAGTTTCTGAAGGAATTTACACTTTATTCCATCCTAGGCTTCATTGCCACAGAAAACCTGCTTTTGAAACTGACTGTTAAGTTGGTATTTAAAGTATGTCTTCAAGGTATGCTTCTAACACTTTCTTAAATGACAGCATTTATTCTTTCCAGATCCTCTTTGATATGCTTGTCATTGGTGTAGTGTTCAATCCCATTTTTTTGGCTGACCCTTAATGGGTGTGCATTCCAGGTGCTACAGGACTTGTTACTGGGTATTTGACATCCCATTCAACTCAGAGTAG
Source organism: Fringilla coelebs (assembly GCF_963513975.1). Taxonomy (NCBI): domain Eukaryota; kingdom Metazoa; phylum Chordata; class Aves; order Passeriformes; family Fringillidae; genus Fringilla; species Fringilla coelebs. The sequence continues at coordinate 41,899,903 of NC_140028.1, read as the reverse complement.
ATTTAGTTGTGATCTTTTCTGGCATATTTTCATCTGAAAAATACAACATACCCAGTTTTCATGTTTGTACAGTAGCATAATAAGCATGAAAATGTTTAATTTTTATTTGACGGAGCACTTGATATGATCTTGATTTTATATTTTTTCAATAAACCGAACAAGGAGAATTCTAGTCTTCTAGAAGTTAAGTCACCAAGCTTGGTGATAGAATTCAAAAATTGTAAGATAAGTTATGGTCTGGACAAACAAAGCTCAAATTCTATGAAAGGATTTTGATTGGTCCCTTAAGGGAGTAATTAATAACTAGTTTGTTAGTCCAGAGTTGGTTGCAAACTTACAAACCAGTGTACTGAACAGTTTCTAGACTGAAAAGTTCCTGCTTTGAGTGTGCTCAATACTTAATATTAGGACTCAAATATCCTGGAGGGTTTGTTTGGTGACTATAGAGATTTTTTAAAAAACCAACCCAAAACCAAAACTGCTCAAAAAACCCCCAAAACCCCCAGCCCCTACCAGGGAAACATATTTCCTACTAGAAAGAAACAAGGAAAATTAGAACTGTGCAAAATTCTTTTTAAGCTGCTTTAAGGTTGCTGTCTGTGATTTTTCCAGATATTTTTCTGAATAATGGAAGTCAAGTATGTAAAACAACATGAGCTGAATGAGTATAAAGTTTTCTTAATGCACATTCTTGGATACATTAGAACACCACTGATGCTTATATTCAATTTTATGCAATTTCTAACCTTTAAAGGGTAACAGAAGAGATTTATGTGATACAACAGCAGGGTGTTTAAGTCCCATTGTTCTTTATATCCTGATGTTCTCACAAAAAGTAGGATAAAGTTTAAAGCTTACTATTGATTGAAATTTCCTTTTTGCCAGGACTGGGAAGCAAAGATGGTAGATAATGTCAGCAGCTACAGTGACTTTTTGCTCTGGGGTGAGCTGTATCCTGACTTAAGATGATTTGTACACACCCAGTTTGAAAGTATTCAGGAGACATGGGACACAATTGCTCACAGATTTGAAGGACACTTTCACTGAGAATTTCTGTGGTCATAAAACAGAGTAAACACAAGGTCATTTTTGATGTAGGAATCGAGAAAAGCAGATGTGACCTTAATGAGGATTTTAGTAGAAAGCAAGACATGCTGTGCTCATGCCGGCAAACTGGCTGGTTTCAAAACCAGGTTTAATCAAAATAGTAATCATCCCACACAGTTTTAATTAAAAGTTACACTGTTCTCTTAAACTGTAGATAATGGTTTAATTTTGTGAGTAGAGAAAAAAAGGTATTAGGAAGTACAGGTGAGGTATTCAACGGGCTGATTTAAATTATTACCTGCTAGTTAAGCAAAAAATGTTGGCAAAGCTTAAGGCATAAGGACCAAAATTAAAAATCAAAGTTACTGCAAAGTAAAAGAAGGCTGTGTTTTCATAGCTGCAACACAATCTGTTCTGAGTTCACAATTCTCAACAGGTATTTCCCATCATAATTAATTTCTTTTATGGTGAAGTGTCTGCAAGTATATCATGTGCATAGGGAGAACTAAGCAGCAGCTCAGCTTTAAGTATTGAATTGTTCACAAGTATTTACCTTCCACTTAATAATCAACAAGAAAAAATAATTAAGATGTTTTCTTCTTGAGGGGATAATAAATAATCCCACTAAATGTGGTCACGTGCAGAAACAAATTATCTTTGAAACCTCCAGAAATTCTTAGAACAACATATAAAAAAACAATTATACAATGAAGGCTTGTAATAGGTCTTAAAGTGCTTAAATCAGTCATTCAGTCACTACAAAAGGGGCCCAGTTTACTGGTGAGGCTTCAGTGCATCATGACCTTCAGCTCTAAGCTGTGTTTGCAATTTGTGATAGGAAACATAGAGCTTCTACAGGAGAGGGAAAGTAGCAGTTTTTAAAAAGGAAACATAAGATGAGAGTCAGCACCAATGAGGTCTGGAATGCTGTCAGGTTTTTCAAATAAGATTCACCTCTAGAAGGAATGGGATCCACTGAACTATGCAACCTGCAATTAAACCCCCAAAATTTTTAACAAAGCAAAATAAGAAACTGATCTGGATTTTTGGGTATTCACTCAGACCATAATAATCAACAAATAATTTAAAATACCAACCTAGTTCTCAGTCAATCAGAAAAAAATATATTAGTGTTATGGAAGTGGCATTAGATGACACTATAATTTACTGTTCCCTTCCAAATTCTTTCAATATAAAAGTAGGCAAATCTAGGAAGACATGGAAACACTTACATAAAATGAAATTGCTGGTGAAAATGAGGTTCTTTTCAGATAAACTTGATACACATTTGGAGATTTTGTTTTTCCCTTGACCTGCAGTAGAAGACAGGTTTTGAAACAAAGTAGTTCCCTGAAATACAGGATGAAATTCATAAGAAAAGTCTTTTTACACCAACGCTGTCTTTTATTTCCACAGACAAGGCAACAAAACATAAAGTCAAAAGGGTGCATGAGGGAGGTACCAACTGATGGTCTCAGAGCCTCACTTTAGCTAGCCTGGATGCAATGGCACAAGCTCCCTTTCATCTTTCATACCACGCACTGAGGGAGCTGTGGATTGCAGAGCATGGGTTACTAAAGTGAAAAGGGCAGAGAGGAGTCTCAGCACTTCATGGGGTAAGAATGACTTAAAATTACAGAGAAGAGAACAAAATGGCATCATCTAGGGTAATGACACAGAGTTAAGACTGATAACACAAAATGAAGTAGATTTGCTGCTTATCTGTATTATTGATAGTTTTATTTTGTTCCCACAAAAAGCAAATTTATAATCTCATGTATGTCTCCTGACTCTGCTGTCATGGGGATCAAGCTATATTTCTTTAGGTCTACTTTTCCCTTTTTTTTTAACATTGGCATTGTGGCTATAAGGTAGAAAAATGTCAAAATATATGGTTTTTTTTCTTTTTATCCTTTCTAAACCTGAAGTTAGACTCTAATTCCAGTCAATGAGAATTTACTTTTATTTATTTAATTAAAACGTAAGAATTTACACACCCAGAGTGAAAAACATTTGTTCTTATTCCCTTTACTGATATCTGCAGAGTTTCAGTCCTTCACATTTTCAGCTTTCTCAGTTCTGACCTTCACACTTAAAACTTGTGAAATGCTTATTTGAAAAACATAGGTTTGAAATGTTGAATCTGTTATGCAGTAACCTTTTTCTGGATGAGGTGCAGGGGCATGCCTTTGTTTTGAAATAAAACTTTTTATTCTTCTCAATACTTAAGCTCTCTTTTGTGAGAACAGTACATTCTTATATTAATCAAGAGTGACTACATAAGATTTCAAATCCAATATTGTTTTTAGTGTTCTATATTCTTGGTAGTTACGAAAATTTGGTGGGACAATGAGAGCTTCGAGAAGACCAGAAGTAGGACTGAAAAAACAATATTTCTATTTTATACCTTGGCAGAATGACAGGGCAGTTTTCTACCACCTGGAATCTCTGCACATTTCTACAGAGGTAGAAAGATGTTAGCAAATAATAGCAGGTATAGATTACTGTCAGACCAAAATAAAATATTTTTTCTTTCTTTCCCACCCTAATCTGCAAGCAGACAAGCAACATCACAGAATGCACATAAAAAGATTTGCTGGAAAGAACATAAAAAGATGGGAAAGATGTGCTAGAAAGTATTGGGAGCTTTGTAATTTTTCTGTTTTGTGAAGTAACTTCTTTCTTTAAAGAATCATTGAGAAACAATGCATCCAATACATTTCACAAATGAGGAGTATCTGCTGAATCCCATGTGCTATGAGTTTTGGACCTGGACTACCTCTGTTTTTTCATGCCAGTTTTGCATTAAGAAATGCTCTGCAGATAGTTTCTTTTTACTGCCTCAGATATATTTATATATGTGCGCGGGTGTGTGTGATAGATTGTATATATTTTATGTATATGCACACATGGAATTTTACAGATTTGTATGTCATATTAAACTAGTCACAAACCCCTTATTTACTGAGAAGTGTGACCAGATAAAAGCACCATAAAGTGCTTGATTTCTAGGTTTTCAACGTAGTACAATGAAAGATACCTTTGCAAAAGCCCATCACTTAACTTATATTTCTTGACTTCAGACTGCATTAAAAATAATTAATCCTGATATCTGAAAGTGTTAACAGCTGTTACTTGTTGATCTCATTCTGTACAAAGAGCCTTGTACATGAATTTGTGTTTGTACTGTTTCCATTGAAACAACGTGTAAGCACCAACTTTAATCAGAGCATCACAAAGCAGAAGCTGATTTAAAGTATGACCAAAAAGAAATATATATAACTATTGAATGTTACATAATAGCTGAATTAAAAAGATTGCGTATGTCATGATGCATATATAGCATGAAAGGTAATAACTAGGTAATAATTAGCCATAAAACTTCCTGAGAAAATAGAAAATGATAGATTTAAAAATAGAAATTTTGATATCTCAAGTTTTCTTCAGTCAGTATCTCCTGTTCTTCTATCAGTCACTGTTTACCAGGGGACAAAACATGCAAACAGGTTAAAGAACTGTGGTGTACTGCTGACTCTTTGCAAAAGTTATGGAAGTATTGTAAGGAAGATACACAATGACAAGTCAATCATTGATCCAGAAATATTGGACAGAAGTTGATCTATTTATGTTTGCTCTGGTTGCAGAAGGAAATACCAATTAGTAACACCCTGGTAATTGCTATGATCCTTTGTGAAAGACTTATTATTGACTTAAGAACAATAGTTTATTTATATATAAATAATTGTCTTAATTTTAGTTGCAAAAGCTAATGAAAAGAAAAAATGGCAAGAAATAAGAGATACCTTTTATCTTCACTGCTGATTATTCTTAAAATAAGTTTCCTCTAGGACTTTTGTATGTGTGACCAATTTCCAGTGGGAGGTTCCTGATCTTTTTGTTTTATATCAACTGAAGTTTGTACCTTGCTATGTCAGCTTTTCCTTCTCAGTAAAGCTCTGCTCTAGACTTTTAAATAGAAGGATGAAATATAATTAGTTCTACAAGGTTTTATACCAGTTTTATATGTTATTATCTTACTTCCCAATGAGATTATAAAAAGGACCCTGAGGTATTTATTTGGTGAAGAGAAATATGATCCTGTTATAGAACTTATTTTTCTAAGTGGCTGTGGAAATTATGAAAGCTCAGTAAACTCAGAGATTCAAATAATGTTAAGGAGAAAAAGGATCATCAGGTTAGGTTACAACTGGGTAACACTAGCCAGTACAGTCTATCAAGTAAACCTTCTGATTCCTAGCTACATTTTATCACACATTTCTTGCAATAAATGCCTAAATCACAACAATATGGAGATCTGTAAATTGCATTTAAATTATCACTGTGATGGTGCTAGAGCTGAAACCTCTGGGCAGAAAGTGTCACGCTTCTTTTGGCTCTGCTGGATAGTCCAAAAAAAAAGTCACCACCAGGCTCTCAGCAGCTATATTTCTCTTGAAAAGCATTATCAGGGTACTGGGGGCTATACTCTTAAAATATACTGCCTTTATCCTTGTGGAGTTTCAGCTGAGAGTGGAAAAAGGAGCCAGATTCAGACAACTGGGCTGCTGCATTGTAGACATGACTCAATATATTCATGTATTTAATTAGTTTCTGTTTTGTTAAGCCTAACTTAAATAAAATTGCTTCATGCTCATCAAGCATTTTTTTTTGCCCACTGGCATAGAAATTTCCATTTCAGTTAAAAGAGAAATCCACAGTAACATTCACTGAGGTGAATATAAGAAGACAGTAATTAGTGTGTATTAATGTTGGAGCAAATTTAAAATTCCACCAAGTTTTAATGAGGGCTTCACCAACAGTATTATGTGGCAAGTCTACTGACTGGGTCATCCTTTAAAAGCAACAGTACAAGATGCAAATCCAGCTCCAAGACTCCAACCCCAGGATTTATATGCATCACCATTTGCTACGTTTTAATTTCTTACCATTTACTCTATATGTAAGAGATTAGTTAGCCTTAATTACAGAAAAATATCCTGCAGTGACTTTGATGTCATTTTAAGGATGATGACTGAACTTATATTCTTTGAGCACTTTTCAAAAGGAAAGTTTAGTCTCAACTTTTACCCCTAAGATGCATCCTCACTGCTGTCCTTTAAAGTCTATCTGTGTGTGTGCAACTGATTTTTCTCTCTTTAGAAGTAGTAAATACCACTACTTAATGTCAAATAATTTAGAGATGTAGACAGGATCCTGAAAGAAATAATCTCATAAAGCTGCTTCTCTTCTTTTTGTCGAGGCTCAACAATGAAAACTCTCATTCCACTCAAGTACCTTAAACACAACATTCAGAAAAATTAAAATTTTAAATCCAGGTTAATTGGCCTCCCATAAATCAAATAACATGCTGATTCAGTAACGTGGATGATTAAGAGCAAGTGCACAAAATGGACAAATCATTTGTCAAAAAGCAAGTTTTAACAATCACCAAAAAAAAAAAAAATTGTGATACAATAAGTACAAAACATTTCTAATTTCTAATGATCCTGAAGTAAGTGAGTCATGTACAGAAATGTAATAGTTTCCACATGGATCTAGTGATCCTCACCAAAAATGTGTCCTTACAAGATTAGTCTATCAAAACGGTGCTGAAAAAGTGTTAGCTAATGTCTCTTCTTAAACAAGTCACACTCAATCTTTCTACTTAGAAAAGCTACATATTGAGAAAACAGGTCTATCTCATAACTTACTATGAGCTTGATTTTACTGTGCACGCACCAAGGAGTAATTCTGTGTAGTCATATTATTAGCAAATATCTTCAGATACATCACAATTAGTACTGTAAAAATGTCTCTCACAGACTGAAATTCCTGGTACTAGAAGACCTCTGGCCTAATTTTCAGGTCTAAGAGCTCCTCTGGTAAGACTCATCTAGGGTACATTTTGGGATAGTTTAAATTGCTCCAGTGCCCACTGGATACACATATTAGTAAGAGTTCTTCAGGTGTTGTTTACTTCCTGTAAATGAAGCACTAGAAGTTTTGTGCAAAGAATATTGAATTTTACAAATTAAACTATAATAAGCAAATAAAGTTATTTGCAAGATCCACAATCAAGTAATATGAAAAAGAAAATTTTACCATTTTCAGTTCAGTTATAAACTATTTCATGTGTCCACTCATGTTCTGTATTTTTAAAAGAGAAGAGGGTTTTTAATAGATATGTGGGTGGGTGGGTGTATGTTTGGGGGAAGTGTGGGCTAAAAAGAGCAGTGGTCAGCAGTTATCCTTTTATCTTTCACTTATTTCCAAGATATTTTAGCCAAGCGGAGTTCAGATAGAAGTGCATGAGTATTTAATATTTAGGATTTTGTTTCTTTTTCTCTTAGGTTTTGTTCCACAGTTTATTTTCCAAGCAGACCCACTATTGGGGTTTTTTTTCTGTAGGTTTAACTTTATTTATTTATGTGATTTAACAGCTAGAAAAAATCCTACTGGTTCATCTGAAACTAACACAACTGTCTTTTGCTCTTTAGAAGATTTGTTATAATGAAGAAGGATTATTCCTTACGTTAGAGGAGGACTCTGAGACATGAAAATGTGATCCAGCTCTGATTTACTCCTCTTGTAGTATTTATTTTTAATTTCTTTAATAAATGTCTTTTTTGAGTATAATAATAATAATAATAATAATAATAATAATAATAATAATAATAATAATAATAATAATAATTTAAAAGTTGTCTTTCACAAAATTCTGCTTGGTAGAAATAGAAATAATTATCCTACTGCTGCTCAAAGTTTCTTTTGTAGATCAGAAAAGCTCTGCATCAGAGTTCTGTAAACAAGGCTGCTCTTATTCTGCCTGTCATGGAAACACTGTTACCACTCTCTTAAGATATTTGCTATAAATGGAATAAAGATAGGGTCACGGTTTTTCAGGAAAACAGATGGGACATGGAACTCTGGAAAGTGTTAGAATATTTGGAGAAAGAAAGGACTGGAGTTTAGCTGATTTATTTGATTTAAAATGAACTTGAAGGAAAAAGATTAAAAGGATTAATTTTAAATGCTGACTTCAAACACTAAGAATATATATGAAATAAACTCAGAGATCTTAAGTTAAGCAGGTTCTTCTATTCTTGCCTTCCTACAGAATCCACTTTGTGGGATTTTGAGCTATGTGAAATACAGCAGAGGTCAGAGAAGGAAAGAACCAAAAAGTACCATATGCATGTTTTGGGATTGACTGTCATTCTTCCAGACTGAAATAGAAATCTCAGTAGATTGTTCCAAATGTTGGTTATGTAATAGAGCTTGGCTATCAGCAGCAGATTGAATTAAGACCATAGAATTTATCTTGCCTCTTGAAATGAATAATGAAGTTAAGACAAAATACATGGTCAAAAGTGAGGAGCACAATGAACTTCACAACGATATGAAAACTCAGATTCCAACCTTTTAAACTGCACTTCCCTTCTGGAAGTAAAAATGATAACAGGTGAATTATCAGTAAGCATAAACTCCAAAAACCGGGATGACACAAAATTAGGCATAAATTGCCTAAGATTATGTGTGAGCATTTCAAGAATGTGAGACATAAATTCGTTTCAGATTGACTTAATAGCTCAGCGACCATTAACACTGGCTACATAGGAGCTATCATAAGACTGAGTAAAGACATCTGTTGAAGCAGCCAGGTGGTAAACAAATGCCTGCTCTTTTCCAAAACGGGTGTGTGGAGGAGCTTTTCATATTTCTCTTTGCATATTTGCAACTAGAGTGTGTATAGCTGAATTTCTCATTTTCTGGATAAGGAGGCTGATGTTTTGTAGTATAGCAAAGTAGATTCATATAAATCTAGGGATGGGTATATGCAATAATATATATATATATAATTAATATTATGTATAATAAACTGACCTCTGTATTCTGCTAGAATGATCTGGCTTTACAAGGTCCTAATGTAATTTCAAAAATACGTGGATTTAGTTTTCCAATTTGATGCATTCCAACGGTACTGAAGCTGCCCAGGTAATAAGTGTTAGTGGGGTTTTTATGAAGGTGAATATGCTAAGACCCTCTAATTAGTTCTAAGTCACAGTTCAACAAAATAACTTTGGTATCTCCTCTGAAAACCATACATACATAAAAAGAAATATCTTGTGCATTCAGTGAGGTCTACACTTTCTGTGGGATATAACTGCAAAAACTATAGAGAATATTCTCAGTTCATCTTTTTTGCCTCTCACACTTAGGTATCATTGTTGAGGTTGTCCTTTCCTACTTCTAGAAGGCAGGACTGATGGCATGGGACTTGAGGAAACATATTTGATCTAAAAAATTTTTGCTAGCTGTTTAATCACATAAATAAATAAAGTAAAACATACAGAAAAAAAACCCCAATAATAGTGGATCTGTTTGGAAAATAAACTGTGGAACAAAACTGAAGAGAAAAAGAAACAAAATCCTAAATGTATGAAATTCTCACACACTTCTGTCTGAACTCTGCTTGGCTAAAATACCTTGGAAATAAGTGAAAGATAAAAGGATAACTACTGACCACTGCTCTTTTTAGCCCACACTTCCCCCAAACATCCATCCACCCACCCACGTATCTATTAAAAGCCCTCTTCTCTTTTAAAAATACAGAACATGAGTGGACACATGAAATAGTTTATAACTGAACTGAAAATTATAAGTAATATTGTACATAAAATCTATATCTCGATGCTGGTAATAAGGGTGATTAATATAATCAAAATATTAACAAAAATCTGAACTGGGAACTTGATATTGCAATTAAAATGATTATTTTCCAAAACCTGATTTGTTGCTAAGAATGCAGAAAATATCCATTTCCCTTGTTTCCTAAAAATACGTCCACCATGTTTGATTGTCTGTTCCATTTCAACACAGTTCAGTTTGACTTCTTTTGATACATGATAGAATATATTTATCCAGATATACTTTAGAGTAGCAAAAAAGAAATATTGGCTTTATTGTTTTGTTTTAAACATTTCCCATTTCAGTAATTCCTCTTTAAAGCACGGATCTTTATGCCAAGATATATTGTGCATTAAAACACTAAGAAGATGTTTTAAGAGCTCACAGGCTACTCTCACTTTCTTGGCAGATTTTATATTCTCCTTTTATATTTGGAATATGAGATTTCCCTAGAAAGAGAGAGAGAGGAACTCTTTGAGAGCTCTAGTTTTTGAGACTTTTGGAATAAGGCTCTAAATTAATCTAATTATTGCCTTTTCTATTCCATCCCTATTGCTATATGTGGAAGGGCTGTGATACAAACAAGGTGTTTTATTCAATGAATCTTGATATATATATTTTTTATTTTTTACTGATTCCTCAAGTACCACTTCTGAAATGTCTCAGCTAATCACAAATCCTAATTATGACTTTAAGATATGCAATCTATGAGACTCAGACATTTTAAATGAATGTAATTTAATAGAACACTTACTTTCTCATTAGCAGAGATAAATATGCATGATCATAAGTGTTTTGTATGCAGGTAATAGTCTCAAAATTTGTCCCTAAAGGCTGCCCTTAAAAGAAAGTCTCTTTTTTTAACAGCAGTGTTAGAGAGAAAAACAAGATATTAAATTGACTTTTACCCTTTTCTGTCTTCTCAGTCTGTATCATATTTGACCAAAAATTTATCGGTTTTTAATATTTTTTTCAGGTTTCAGCAGGACTGTGCAGCAGCATGTGGAAGTCTGTTAAGTAAAGAGGGAATAAAATTCAGCCCTTTGGATTGACCTGTTCAGTTTTCCATTACAGCTTTCTATAATGTTCACTACCACAGCAGATAGTACGGATTTCTCATAATAGAGATATTATATGATGAGAAAAGATATTATATTACATGATATGATGATATGATATATGATATGATATGATTGATATGATATGATATGATATGAAAAGAAATTCACCATCCATATTTGAGATCTTGCAGTTTCTATCTATGACATCATTCTGCTCATCATCTGTTCTGAGTGGAAATGTTGGAAATGGCAGTTATTAGCTGTCCTGTATAATAAAGACCTAGACAAGATATTTTTAGTGAGGTAAATTTACAGTCTCACAGAATGGACTGGAAAAGAGAGTACACAGAAAGAGGGGTGTTCCATCTAGTCCCTTAATGCTTTCTCCAGTATTGAAATGAAGCATGGACTGGAAGAGGACAGCTCTGTTGGTGGCTTGTGTCCCCTGTTAACCAGGGGATCTGGCCCAACTATGGGTTTATGAAAGTCAGGTCCTGTTTGACCAAGCTTATCTCCTTTCATCACCAGGTGATTTGATTTCTAGTCAGGAATACATAAGAAGGGTCAGTAAGAAAGATGACACAACTGCAAAGTTACTGTAAGAATAAAGATAACTTTGGAGCTCTCATACTGAGTTCTCCCTTAGTGCTTGCCAGTCAATCAAGCCTAACATTCATTAAGAAATTTAAGTAAGGTTTTGGGAATTTTTAGTTCATGATATGGTTTGATAATACCTCACAGTTCTTCCTTCTGTCTCATCCACTTATTTTTTTGTTCTTTGGAAGAAAAGTCTGGTACTCAAAAGTGATTGCTCTGGGTACACTTGGAAAATGCTCAAAATGTTGGTTTATAATGTCTCAAAATGCACTATCTATGGTGGCAGATAAATTGTTTGTAAATTACCATCCAGTAATTATGATATTGTTCTTTCTCCCTTGCTGAATGATTAAAAAAAATTCATTGAGAAATCATAGCAGTAGAGAGGTGCCTCTCCATATAAAGTAGCAATCATCAATGTTCAATTTACAATGTTCAGCCTATTGAACAAGGATAAATATGTTTATATGCTAAATAGCCACCGGTTCATCATTGGGGGAAAAAAACCCCAGTGAATGCAGACTTTATTATGTGTTCAGTAAAACTAATTACACTTTTTCAAAGACTGAGATCTACTTTTAACAAACTGTAAAATACTGAGCCTGTCATTTCTCTCTCCAGCATCAGCTTCTGTCCTGGCACAATTCATACCCCTTCTTCCCTCCCTAATGTGGGAGTGAAAAATCAAACTGACACAGCACTAAGAAGGACACTATTAAGGAAACCAAAACCAGCAAAAAGCAAAAGCAAAACCATCAACAAAGCAAAACAAAATTTAAAAAGTAGAAAGGAAAAAACAGGAAGCACTGAAAGTCTGTCAGTAATATGGCCATCGAAAATGGGTTGGGTAATAAATAAAGTTTATAGGTTGAATATAAGATCCAAAGTTGATGCTTCATGACTGTTAAGCACAGAGCAACTTCCACTGACCTCCAACTCATCACTATAGTTAAGTTCAGCCTTTGTTATCCTCACAAGTCCCCTCTGATAATCTTACAGCCAGTGTCAATTTCATTGCCGTTAAGAAAATATCACAGGTGTAAGAACAGAAGAAGGGGAAAAAAAAGACAATTAAGGGGACTTCCTGTCATTGAGGATAGATTTGCATTCTGGGAGGTTACCAAGAGTGGCACTGACTGTGAGAATACAATGTGGGACGAAAAAGACAGTTGTGGGAACTCAGCGCACTTCTCCTGAGGGCCAGAGCTACCGAGAGAATCCTTGGGGAGCTCGGGAGCCTTGGGATGTTGCAAAAAGTACCTGGTGGCTCAACTTTGACCCTGCAAGAGATGTTCCACCTATATGTGGGGACATAAGAATCACTGGCGTGTAAAAGATATAGAAATAGAACATTTATAAGCTTAAGCACAGTTTTTAAGATTTGGTACAGGGGGGTTGGAAAAGAACAAGATGGAGGGAGTTAGGGCCTGCCACATGGTTCTTCCTCCTTCTTCTTGTCTTCCATTTTCCGGGTGACGTAGGTATTTTTGATAGGTTTATAGTAAAGGTACACTTAGTAATAAAAATTATAAGTATTGGAGACAAAAGATAAATATAGCCTACGTAAACTTTGTTATAAAAAGAGGTGACCGCCCTGTGGGCGGTCAGAGTGCCTTTGGCTGCCTTGCTGGTCAGACCCCGGCTGGGCAGAAAGAAAATTTTTGTAGATAAGAAATAATAAACAACCTTGAAGACCGAACCTGAGAGTCCAGCCTTGTTTTTTGGAGCCCGAAAAGCGAGCCCATCTCACCCTTGTCTGGGCAGAGACAAATAACAGCCCGAACCCGGACATCTGGCGTCCCTGGGTGGGCTGCAAGGCTCCCACCGAGCCCTAGGGCTCTCGGAAGAGGGCCCGAGGGCTCCCAGAAGAAGGCTCAGAAGAGGACTCTCAGAAGACGGTTCAGGAGTCCTGAGACGGGGATCACAACTGATAGCCTGAAAGAAGCGGAGATTTCCCGGCCTGGGACGTGTGCCAAGGTCACTGCAGATAATACCTTCAGAAGCCAGCCAGGAGTTTGAAGCGACTGCAGCCACTGATAATCCACCTCACTCCACTCTCTGCCGAAAACACCTCGTATCAGGACAGCCTGAAACGGAACCAGAAAGGCGCCTCTGATTCCACCTCCTGAAAACTGCTGGCCAGAATCCAGGACATTTCCGGCTTCCCTGACGACGATTTCGGTGAGAGAATTCTTAATAATATACACGAAATGGGGGTTTCATATTCAAAGGATCAAATACAAATTTTGTCAGATTTAAAAAGGGTAGCAGATACATACACATTAGGAATATCAAAGCCAGATCTTAAACAGCTGCTTTTGTGGACAAGATGTCACTACCCTTCGGCAGAGACCCGGTTGCTATTTGAAGTGGGTTTCTGGCAAGAAGTGAACAGACATCTGTATTTATTAACAATAAAAAAGGATGAGACAGCTTTTAGATTGCTGTCTCCAGCACGCACAATGTTAGAAGCAATCATGGCTAAGTCAAACACAGTAGCCAAAGAGACACGTGATACACCCTCAGAGACCGGGGGAGGGAACAATGGCTCAAGACAGAGGCTGCCCTTAAGCCCTGTCGGCCAAGGGGACACACTTCCTGAAGAGGAAAAGCAGGGAGAAATACAACCTCCAGTCCCACCAGCCCAGCTGTGTGACGGACTCCCGGAGTGCCCTGAAACCTCAGAGTCAGAAAGCGATTTAAACCTCAGCTCAATCTCTGATTCAGGCAGTGGAGTCGAAAACACGGGGGGTGGGGGCGAAGCCTCGCTCTCCCGCGGCCGCGCGGCGCGGGGGGGCAGCCGTATTCGCAGCCGTGCCATTGATACAAGTGGCAGCGGCGGGGCGAGCGGACCCGCGGGAAGCGGCGGGAGGAGCAAAGCCGCAGTGAGCGGCAGGAAAAGGACCGCAAAGGACAGCGGACCAAGGGGTCATGGATTGGCAAAGCCCGAGGAGGCGTTTGCAAGATCCATGGGAACAAAGGGGGAGACGGGTTCTGGGGAGATTTCTGCAAGCGAATTACCGTGCGAAACAGGGGTCCCCGGTGCCGCCGCGCCGAAAATAATCAGCTCTGGCAAGGGCTCTGTTGTAAATCCTCATGTCTCTGACCGAAAAACCAGAGACCGGGGCAGCCCGGATCGCTCTGGAGTGCCGGTGAGGAAGCATAGGGGTCGCAGAGTGATGACGTCAGAGCAGGAAATGCAGCCGCGGCGTTCGGCTCGAATAAGGGAGCGGGTGAAGGCGCAGGCGGGACGGGGAGGGGTCGCGCGGGCAGGAGGGACGGACACTACATCAGAGGAAGAGGCAGAATGGGGGACAGACATTAGGGAAGAGAGTTCTGAGACGGAGCAGGAGGGAGACAGTGACGTCAGTTTAGGAGACACAGGGCTCCTGGGGACTGCGCATGCCTGGAAAGCACGGTCAAAACGTGGTCAGGGGCGGGCCCGATCTCCCGTGACGTCGGGGGTGAGGCGGGGCCGTGCCCGGGGTTCGGCACGGCAAGGCGCCACCCCCTCTCTGAGTTCGGCTCCTCCGGTCCCTATCCCAATGGTTCAAAATACCCAAGCCTCAAAAAGATGCTTAGATGTCCAAACCCCATCGCTAGGATATCAGAAATCCACTCAAACTCGACTCCAAAAGCCACAGAAACTACATTTAGCAGACCGAGTTTGTGACCTCATCAGAGTCAGCACGGCACGTGAAACCATTTTGGACGCAAGAAGAGAGCACTGATCCCAAGAGCAGCGAGGCGAGCACTCAGACAGAGGAGGAGGCTCAAGCTGCAAACAACGGTCCAGAAGAAACAAAAGAATAAAGACTTTGGGGATTTTGGTTGGGAATTTACCACAATGTTTCACCTCAAAGGGGAGGTCATGAATTTTATAATGTTTATATGTCTCACATCATTATGCATTGTCTCAAATGAAAAAACAAATTTACCGGTTAACCAACCAAAAAAGAACGTTTGGGAAGCTTTAGCCCAAGCAGCAAATTTAGATAGCATCTGTTTAATACATTCTAGACCAGGAAAACCATTCTCAGTCTGTATGGTTGGGATGCTGGTGAATGCATGGCCAATTCCAGGACACACTCAGGTTGAAATCTCACAGGTCGTTAAGGATCCTGTGAATGAGTGGTGCGCTTGGACACATCTTCTTCCTGTGGCTTCTACCGAACCTCAGGAATTGGAAATTTTTGGGTCCATGACAATGGAGATATGCATACAGTTTCAGATTCAGGATGTGGCAAGAACAAACAAAACCATCGATGTCACTCCGAATCGTGAGTTTTATAGAAATGCATCAACATGGTGCAAAACCACAATTACAATAGACAAAAGGTCACTCCAAGTACCTGTGCAATTGCCAAGGGGACTTTTCTTGATTTGTGGGGACAGAATTTGGTATGGTATTCCTGCGAATACTCAGGGAGGTCCATGCAGCATCGGAGAAATTTCAATGTTGTCACCAGATTCAAAATTGATGGGAAAACAAAAGTATAAAGAAAAAAGATCTTTACAACAATATGGTCCAAATTGCAATGACAAAGTGTACACTTGGGACAAGGCAAGAAGAATTGCAGTAGCAATTTTTTCACCTCAAACAGCATCAGGGGTAGCCTTGACTCAGCTGGACCATATGGGTTGTTGGTTAAGCAAACATGCCCATTCAGTCTCTCTTGCACTGAGCGACATGTTAGAAGACATGAGCGGTGTAAGACAGGCAACACTTCAAAACAGAGCAGCAATTGATTACTTATTGCTCACTCATGGGCATGGATGCAAAGAGTTTGAAGGAATGTGCTGCATGAATCTCTCTGATCATTCAAAATCTATTCACGAGAACATCAAAAGAATAGAAGATAGTATTAAAAAACTTGGCGAAGACACAGGGTCTTGGATCGATGACATGGCAAGATTTTTTGATCTTTCTCCTTTATGGAAAGAGGTTTTGAGGATAGGATTCATGGTTTTAGTGGTTCTTATAGTCCTCATGTTTGTTACACCTTGTATTCTTTTGTGTATACGACGTGTCATAAGTTCAGTCACGAAACAGGTGCTTTTTGTGCAAACAGAAGGGGGAGATGTGGGAACTCAGCGCACTTCTCCTGAGGGCCAGAGCTACCGAGAGAATCCTTGGGGAGCTCGGGAGCCTTGGGATGTTGCAAAAAGTACCTGGTGGCTCAACTTTGACCCTGCAAGAGATGTTCCACCTATATGTGGGGACATAAGAATCACTGGCGTGTAAAAGATATAGAAATAGAACATTTATAAGCTTAAGCACAGTTTTTAAGATTTGGTACAGGGGGGTTGGAAAAGAACAAGATGGAGGGAGTTAGGGCCTGCCACATGGTTCTTCCTCCTTCTTCTTGTCTTCCATTTTCCGGGTGACGTAGGTATTTTTGATAGGTTTATAGTAAAGGTACACTTAGTAATAAAAATTATAAGTATTGGAGACAAAAGATAAATATAGTCTACGTAAACTTTGTTATAAAAAGAGGTGACCGCCCTGTGGGCGGTCAGAGTGCCTTTGGCTGCCTTGCTGGTCAGACCCCGGCTGGGCAGAAAGAAAATTTTTGTAGATAAGAAATAATAAACAACCTTGAAGACCGAACCTGAGAGTCCAGCCTTGTTTTTTGGAGCCCTAAAAGCGAGCCCATCTCACCCTTGTCTGGGCAGAGACAAATAACAGCCCGAACCCGGACAGACAGTATTTTGTAAATATCTTACTATCAAATCAGTTCTTCTGAGGAACAAAGGCACATTTTTTTACAGGTCCTGGCACCTGAACATTTCTGATTGTTGCTTACCACTTTCCACCTGTTGGACTTAACTTTTTTTATTTGCAGTTAACTCTGGATGTGTAAGTAATGGCATTGGATGCAATTCTGCCCCAGTAAAATCACTAAAATACCCACCACACAGTGAAAATGTTATTTCAGGATTCAAAATTTAAGTGTTCATGCAAAGATTTTTATGCACTGCATGTTATCAAGCCATACTCTTGAGGCATGGACATCATGTTGGGGACATGTAACAGCTCACAATAAAGCAACTGGAATATATGCAGAGACAGGAGGCAGGATTAATAGGTCTTCAGGATTTTTCTTTGCATGAAAAACAGTTTCAGCTTCCTATCAAGGTTTCTGAGGAATATATCTCATTACAACTTGTTTGAACAAATTAAAATATCATATATTTTTAATATATGTATTTGCAATTCTATTGATATTTTAAGTGTGGCATCTGTGTTTGTGTAAGTCTGCTCTGACACATTTTATGTATAAGTCCTTGATGTATGATGACAAAAAATAGAATTTTATGCCTGAGTCTTCTTTAGCTTTAATTCTCAGTTTCTCAGTATTTTTTACATTGGGAAATTTTACCATCAGTGCTGTATTCATTTTTTTTTTTTTAGTTCTTCCATGTGTTTTGTTTCTGTGACTTATTTTGTACTGATTAGTTCAGTATTAGTTTTGTCCTGATTAGTTGCTCTAAGCACTTGGGACCACCCCCCCAACATATTTTGAAAAACCAATCACAGGAATGAATGTTTAATTCCAGAATATTAAAGTTTAACAGGTATCAGTTTTTAAATTAAAAATCATTAGTGATGAGTGAGATGGAATAGAGAATAAAAGTGAAATATCCTTTGAGTTACTGCATCATGAAATTTCACATTATTTTCACCTTTTGCACTATTAAGAGTCTTGAAAATTGTAAAACCCTTTTGAAATAGGTATTTAGAAAGATTGCTTTACCTGTCTTTGGCAGAGAGTCAAGATTTGCTTCTGCTTTAGCACTTCACCTTCTGCTAAAGATAGTTTTTATGCTATAATTAATTTTTCTTTTGGAAAAAGGAAGTTTGACTCAAAATAATTTTAGAACTCTCCATCTCAAATTTAATGTCTTTTCCTTGAGAATGACGCTACATTATTGTAAAAATTCTCTATTTATTGTGTAGGAGAAAGAAATAACAAGTGAATACTTGACTTTTCAAGGGCAGTGGCTTGCTGAGTGAAATTTGTTTGGGCAGAAAATGATGTATTACACATAAGTCAGAGTGTAACTGGTAGCAAAGTGATCTTCTGTTGCACAAAGAAAAGGAAGCTTGAACTGACTCATGATGAGTCTCACACATCGTTCACATGCACATATGCATTTATGAAAGGAGCAGATATGATAGAATTGGATAAATCTTGTAAGGCACAAAATCACAGAAATCCAAATTTGGCATGAAAGACATTTTTTTCACTTAGTGACACTGTTCTTTGTTCTCATGCAAGAGAAACACATTAAATTTTTCTTTTGCAAGGAACTGTTAATTCCACTATCTCTGGTAACAACACAAGTTTAGGATGTACTAACATGCCTCAGTCTTGCCAAGAGATCTATGATGAACCAGAGCTAGTGGGATTAGTTATTTTTACCAGTTTGTGTGTGGAAATGTTAACATTAGTAAAAGACACATTTATGATGTCTGATGATATATCCTCAGAGGCCCCAAGATTTGAATTCTGAGCTTCTGTCTTCTGAATTTTTCAAAACAGTAATTTAAAGTAAGTACATACTAAGAGCTCGATGGCATTAATAATTATGTTTGGATGCAGGTTTGTCAGGACAAGAAAAAAGAGAGAAGGGGTGTGAGAAGGGATTTTAGCACTACTTTTAGGATAATTTGAAGCACCACATACTCATAAATGCACTTTTCTCCATTTTGATAACTCTGTATTCTTATAGAGTCAACCAATTGTAAAATTCAGCAAGCAGCTTGATACTTGCCAGACTCTTGGGGCTTAACCTAGATTCACTTAACTTTTAGTACATTAAAGATACAATCAGATATTTTTACAAAAACTAGGCACAGGTGAAATAGAAGCACAGCTGCAACTGCCTCAAGGCTGTATTTATTGAGTCCAATCTTAAATTGTGTGACATCTCTGAACAAAATAAGATAAGTAGAAGTGATTTTAGATTAAGATCCCAGTGGCTAACTTTCTTTAATTAAAGATGTTTCAAAAGATAGAGGAATCAAGAACAAAGAGGAGAAAAGAAATGTGCTATGTGAATTATCAGGTAATTGCTTCAAAGGCAAACTTGTAAATTTCTCAAGTGGCCTGACTAAATTTAAATTAAAAAATATTCCATAAATATCATTTGATTTCAATTTTATTACTTCTATGATTACGTTTTGGCAAAATACAAAGTTTTTTCTACATTGTTTGTAATTATTTCAATCTGAGTTAAAGATATTTAAAAGTTTCCAAGGTTACTCTTAAATGTTTTTCAGATGAAAACATAACTCTACTTCAAAAAACATCAACAGCTTCTAAAATTAGCATGTGTGTTTTTGTTTTCCTCTGGTTGTAAAATGTTCAACAAATAGGTTTTCACAAAAGTTAGCAAAAGCAAGAGTAAGTATAATAAACCTACTGATGCTTAGAATGTGACTCTAAAATATGCTTTTAGAGTACACAGACTTAGAAATATATTTAGACTTGACAATAAGAAAATCTGAGACTCAGCATGAAGCACAACATACAAATCAGAGAAAATACAGTGAAGATATTATTTATAAATATCTTGAAAGAAGAGTCAAGCAAAGTTTTCTTATTATTTGCAGGGACTGAAAACTGACAGTGAGAGTCAATGAGTGTAAGATGTTTTGACTCAAGTCATCTCTCTGTGTTGGAGTATTCGACATTATCAATAAGTGAATATGAATTTAAGTTTAGATTAAAAATTTTCAAAGCAGTCTAGATTAAGAAATTTTTCTTCAGGTCACTCTGAGAATTGGCTTAACCTGTCAAACCTTCAGGAGTTCCCTCAGAGCTCCGGTAGGACAGGTGAGATTCCAGAAGGCCGAAGCCTGCACTAATCTAGTAACATTTATTAGAAAGGTTTCTGAGATTGCAGACTAGTTAGATTAACTTTTGTTCCTAAAAAATAACAGAATTAATTTTAAGTGTCTACCATAAAATATCAACCAAAAAGTATTCATAGGTCCCATTAAGTTGAAAAATAAAGACATTTTATATAGAATACACGTCCATATATTTGAACTGTTTGGGGTTTTTTTTAATCTTTACAATTGTGTGGTATCACTACAAGGTGATTTGTCCAGGTGATAGCACAGGCCAAATTCAGGGAACAAAAATATAATGCTCAAAGTTATCAAAGTAGAAACGTACATCAATTGTAGCTTTTTGCAGGAAAAAAACCAAAAACCAAAAACAAACCAAACTCTCCCTTTCCCTTCATGATCTAGAAAAATCACCAGATTAAGCAACAGGTCAAAAGTCCCTGCTGTATTTTGGATTTCCTGGTTCTGCTATTACTCACTGCTGTATTTATCATTATTTTCAAGGTAAAAGCAGGAAATTTAGAAGTTGCAAGCACATTGAGGGTCAGAATAGGAATACAAATAAACTTTATTATTGGCATGCTTCCAGGGGGACACAATACTTAGTGGATATCTAATTTATGGATAATTTTGTCTGGGCATAAGATTGTATGAGTAGAAGTATATTTTCATGTATCCTGCTGCTAAAGATTCATTTAGAACACTTCAATGTTTCATGTTGAAAAACACTGTCTGCTGTTTCAAAGTTGCGTATCTTAAAACCTTTCATCTGGATTTTAGTTTAATTTAATTTAAAATACTTCAGAAAAGAACCAGGCACTTCAGAAAATTTATCTAGAAAATTTGCAGTAACTTATGGCTACAAAAGCTGGTTTAAGAGCTTTGCAGATGGTATCTATTAATTTTAAGATTCTTGCATTCAGATATACATTCCCAATACATTCTTAAATGTTTGCCAAATGCTTCGAACTGGAGTTCGGTAAAATGTTTTACAAGTTAATCTAAAAGTTGCTGTACATTAGAAATTCAGACTGATGTTGAAGATTCATTTTCAAGCTAAATAAGTCAGTGCATAACATTAGGTTTTAGTCTTGACTTTAAAGTAATTGTTTGAAATTCCTACACATGCCCACTCAACAATATTTAAAGTCAGCAATTATTATATTTATCCACCTCTTTTTCTTTTTTTAATGATAGAAGGTAAAATAGTATTCCATCAGTCAACAATAAATGCTCACTCTTGTCTGTCTGAACAAAACTTTTGGAGAAAATTTCTAACTACAAGGTAGTAAATATTTGTCAGTACCTTTTTTTAAAATGTATATGCACATTAGCCAACAATCTCAATAAGAGTTTTAATGATTGATCTATTCTCAACTTTTACGTGGCAGTGAGCTACAGCCATCTACTGTATGGTATAACAGCCTTTCCAATATATAAATGTGATCTTTCCATTTGTCTGAGGAACAACCTTTCTCTTTCAGATAACAGAATTAGTTAGGATTTTCACAAACGCAAGATAGCTATCTGTCAGCTTCAGTCTTTATCCCCAGATCCTTTCTACATCTCTTGGAGTTAAAAACAAAGGCTTTACTCTTCTTCAGGTGTCTTGTCATAGAGGTCAAGATAAGTGTCAGGAGTATATTTCTGCCTCTTATCTTCCATGAATTCTGTGGATTTTCTTCCTTAACTGAGACTATTTTCATCTCATAGTGCTTTTTCATCCTAGTTTAAAATCTCAACAGCTCCTCCTGAGACCACTCCTCCTATAGTGCTTTGTAGCAGTTGTTTCTAATTGTCTCTGTCATACCAAGGACTGGTAATTAAAGTTTTCCTTAACCTTTTCTAGGCTGCTGCAAGGTGGGTTGTACCTGTCTCCACATTGTTCTTTCTGTGACTGTGTGTTTCTTTTCCCTAACAGTCACTGTGAAAAATGGTGGCTGGAATCAGTTACACCAAAAGTTGTGTGGAGTGAAAAGAAATCACTGAAATGAAAGATAGGAAGGATATTCAATCAAGAGTAGGAAGCCTTAAACTTCAAAGAAGTTTGGTCCTTGTTTGCTCCTTGCTTTGAAAAGAAAATAGAAATTTACTCCTTACGTACAATGACAAGTCATTGCAGGATTTTCCCACGGAAACTGGCCACATCACAAAATGTTAGGATAATAGAGGAAAAATAATACTGTGCCTCATTCCCAGTATTCTTTGCTTGGTCACAGTGCAGGGGTAATTATAGTACACCAGTTTGCTTTCCATACCAGATTCAGAAGCTTGAGTTGATTGAATAAAGGCATAAAAAATGTATAGTATGAATAATATGGATTTAAACCTATGTCTAAATATTTTTTTTTTGGTCCTGTTTTTATAGCTAGGGCATGTCTTAACCCTGACAGAGAAGCAATGGAATGAACATAAGTGAATCTGCTACCCCTACTCCCATTCTTCACAGATATATCCCATACAACAGAATTCCAGGTCAAATACCATGACTGAAACACAGTTTTTCACTTCTGGTTGTTCAGAAAGCTCAGATGTGGTTTGATCTCCAAAAGTCTAATGTTACACAGAACGGGAAGGAATCATTAATACAATGGGAAAGATTATAGCTTCTGACAGGAAAAGAGTTACGCTTCAGCCCAAAATTTTCAAAGCTGTTCTGAAGCTCAGTGTCCGCTGTATCTACTGCAAGAAAGAAAATACTGCAAGAAAGAAAATGCCTTTTGAGAAACAGAAGGGATTTTCAGAATCACTGAACTCGGGGGGAAAACTGAGCATCTCCTCCTCTAATGATAATGTCGCTGATAGTGTGCTTTAAGTATAGCACTGGCTCTATGGTGTAACTAGTTTCCATTCCTAGAATGGAAATTATTAGGTTTAGTGACTACAAAAAGAGAGGAGAAAACCTCCTTTTAGGAAAAGCAAGAAATTATCCTTGAGAATACTTCAAACTTCCACAGCATCTCTAAGAAGTGGATAATCATCTTTAACAATTCTCTCATATTTAATAGGTCATCCTAACAACCTCATTTGTCTGTTACAAGATGACAGTAATTCTAATTTTTGCATAACTGACATTAGCAGTATAGCAAATAGAACTGTGTTCTTGTGCATATTTATGAATATAATTTTCATTCTGACTGTTTTACTTGAAAATTTGTTTATCAGAGATTCAGGGTTTCAACAAAGCTGAATGAAAGCATTACAGCAATTTATATGAGCTCAGTTTGTGATTTTCTGGTATCATTAAATCATGAAATGATTTTTATAAGTCTCTATGGCTTTCTTTATTAAAAATGACAGAAACATTTGGAATAATGATAATTACATTTTGCAGCTTTCCTTCACTAGGTTCAGCTCCATTCTGTACTACATCATATAATTGACTATGAATTATGATACTGCTTTGAGAAAATGATATTTGCTACTTTAAACTTGATGTCTCCATGCAATCCATGTAAGGTCTATCAATCATACAACATAACATTTCAGAACAGTGGATGAAAAATAAGTGGGTAAATGTTTCTGCTGCTAGCTTCTCTGTAAAAGATTCATTGAATATAATTTTCAAAAAATGAACCACATGATCAATGTTGTCATTTGAAGTATATGCAGATTGTGAATACCACATTTATCCACAACTAAACTCGAGCAGATTGCATTATTCAACATGCTTTGAATGGAAACTGTCTTGCAGCCAACTCTGTTTGATACCCTGCAACAAAACATACATGCCAGCTTTCAGACAAAGTGAGTTTCAGTATCCTAACATCTCACCTGATTTATTATTTCATCTGATTGCACTTGTTTATCATTTCACCTGCCATTGGCACTTAATCTAGTTACTTCATTGCCTTGATCTAAGTGTTCAACTTCTTTCCTTTCCTTTCCTTTCCTTTCCTTTCCTTTCCTTTCCTTTCCTTTCCTTTCCTTTCCTTTCCTTTCCTTTCCTTTCCTTTCCTTTCCTTTCCTTTCCTTTCCTTTCCTTTCCTTTCCTTTCCTTTCCTTTCCTTTCCTTTCCTTTCCTTTCCTTTCCTTTCCTTTCCTTTCCTTTCCTTTCCTTTCCTTTCCTTTCCTTTCCTTTCCTTTCCTTTCCTTTCCTTTCCTTTCCTTTCCTTTCCTTTCCTTTCCTTTCCTTTCCTTTCCTTTCCTTTCCTTTCCTTTCCTTTCCTTTCCTTTCCTT
Organism: Fringilla coelebs; assembly: GCF_963513975.1. Taxonomy (NCBI): domain Eukaryota; kingdom Metazoa; phylum Chordata; class Aves; order Passeriformes; family Fringillidae; genus Fringilla; species Fringilla coelebs. The sequence goes on along the minus strand of NC_140028.1, from coordinate 41,875,470 downwards.
TCCTTTCCTTTCCTTTCCTTTCCTTTCCTTTCCTTTCCTTTCCTTTCCTTTCCTTTCCTTTCCTTTCCTTTCCTTTCCTTTCCTTTCCTTTCCTTTCCTTTCCTTTCCTTTCCTTTCCTTTCCTTTCCTTTCTCCTTTATTATCTTTTCTTTTCATCACAATCACAGAATATGCTGAGTTGGAAGGGGTTCCCAAAGATCACTGAGAATGACTACCTTGTAGAGTTAACTGAGTATTTTCTAAGTCTTTCAGTAGTACAAAACAAGATTTTAGTCGCTGGCAATATCCTTAACTTCCTATTGACACCTCAGACTGTATTAATACATTTATACATACATTGGTATAAGTAGGACAAAATAAGAAAAATAAAGTAACAGGCAATTTAAAAAAAAACCAAAACAAAACAAATTAACACTGGCAATCCAAAGTTTCTTAGTCTGAGCTCTTTCAGTAAGTTCATGTACCATTGAATACCACTACAACTTAATCACCTCTCACCTCTTTTGGGTTTTGCTTTTGGTTTAGGAGCAGCAACTAACTAGTTCAGTATTCCGTGTATAATCTTAAAAAAAAATGCTTTTTGATTTAAAACTGAGAAGACTTTGGGTAAGGGAAACCTAATTTCCCCATCTTGGCCAGTGTGGTGGGTTGGCCTTGACTAAGGGCCAAACTCCCAACCAGCTGCTTGCTCTCTGCCACTCCTCAGTGGGACAGGGGAAGAGAACAGGAAAGAGATTGCTTACTAAATGCTGTCATACGCAAAACATACTAGATTTGGGGAAAATTAATTTATTACCAATTAAAATTTTTTCAGATGGAGACAAAGGAAAAGAACTTTAAAGCAATATCTGCCCTGCCCACTCTCCCAAGATCAGCTTCCCTCCAGACTCTGCCTCTGCCCCAACCGAATAGCCTGGAATCAGGTGGGTTTCTCTTTCCTGCCCCTTTCTCTTGACACTTTTTACCTGCTCCAGTGGATGCCTCTCCTTCTTCTCTCACCTTCTTTCACTAATTTTTTTCCTCTCTTGTAGCTTTGTTTCTCCCCGTGTAGCAAATGAGTGTTTTATGTCACTCAAAGAATCACCAGTAAAAATATTGGCAAAATAAGTTTATTATTAAAGTGAAAGAACAGCAATGACTTACTACATATTTAAGGCCTAGAGAAAAAAATCAGACTGAAATTTAAAATCAATCAATCTAAAATTAAAATCAATGTAAAGGGTAGAAGATGGAGATGGAAAAAGGGTAAGGGTAGGAAAGGGTAAGGATGAAAGGGAATAAGGGAGAATCTCCTTTGAGTCACGAAGTTCAGAATGGACCCCCTTGCCAGAATTAGTCCTGGAACTGACAAAAGGTTAAAGGGGGCACAAGTTCCTGGGAACAGACAGTGTCTCTGAAAAGCTCAAGAGCAGCTTAGCCCAGGTGCTGTTCATCAAGGCCAAGGCCTAATGAGTATTTCTGAGGTCTTAGTGCAGCCCAAAGGGAAGAGGAGTGTTGTTCCAGCACACCTCCCACACTCCCTCCAGCATTTTCTGCTGAATTTTGAATATTTTTTTCCCAGAGGTGATGCCATGGTGGCTGCTGGGCTCAGCTGTGCTCTGTGGTGGGTCTGTTGGAACCAGCCATCTCAGGATAGAGGAAATTGTGGCTTCCTATGGAAGCCACCCTTGCAGCACCCCGGGCATCTGCATCCAGCACAGTCCAAAAAGATCCACTTCTTCAGAGCCTCTGACTCTTGAAAATGTGGCTTTGGACTTAGTTGGTGCACAGATAATTGTGTTTCTGTTCAGCATCTCCTCTGAATAAAGGTTATTCCTTCTAACCTGTATTTTATAACCAGTAAGAAAATAAATTACAGGCAGATGAAATAATCAATAAACTTTTCTGTTTACTGTTGTAAGCTATCATGCTGTTACTTCTCATTATATATCAAGAGCATCCTGATATTAATCTTTTTGAAATAAACATCTGCCTTCCTGTCTGCAACAAAAATACTTTTTTTTTTATTTCAGAGTGATATCTTTCCATGAAGAATAGTACTCTTTTGGCCTGATAATACCCTTAATCTCCATTTTTCTTAATAGCAGATGCTGAGAGCTTCCTGACAAGCAGATGATGTAATTGAGGTTACATTTCTTCACCACTGCCTCTGGTTTTGTTCATAGTAGACACACACATTTTATGTCATTGAACATTTAGTATTATAGTCTTTTCCAATGACATTTGTAGCTAAGCACATTAATATTAAAGGTCAATGTGCCTCTAAGTGGATCAATAAGAACTTGACAATATAATATATAATCATAGTTTCTTATCATATGAGGTTTTGTAGAGTTTGATTATGCTGTCTTCCTCTTTCTCATTCTTGTCCTATACAGTAAAGAGTGCAGAAAGCATGAGGAAAACTATTCTCAAAAGAGCAATACAGAATTATGGTCATTGAGCTCCACGGAATGAATACACTGGGCTTTCCTATCATCTATAAATATGCAGGAATCTGGAACCATAGAGACAATATAAATGCAATTCCTTTACTAAGGTATCAAAAAAGAACATTATCAGTAATAAAGAAGGAGGAAATAAAGGGAGTTTCATTAAGTATTGCAAGATTTTTCTATAAATTACAATTTTTTTTCTCTTACCATGCGGGTAGTCAAAGTGACTGCGGAACATCCATCTTTAGAGGTACTCAAAACAGGATTCAAAAAGACATTGAGGAATCTGATCTAAATTTGAAGTTATGTCTGACTTTGAAGTTGACCTTGGTTTGAAAAGGGGATTGCTCCAGAGATTTCTGCCCATGAGAATTAATCTGCAAGGCCATGATTCTTGCAGTTTATATCTTGAACATTGTTGTGTTAAAAACGTTATTACCATGAACAGACCTCAGTCTCATTTTCACAGTCTGTTTTTTCTCTTTCCCTATAATGCCTAGGAAAATATGGCCACTGCTAAGTCACACTCTATTTTGAGAATATAGAATGAGCCAACGATCCTAAATATCCTTCTGTTTTTTGTTTCCAGGTCTGTTTTGGGCTTTTGGGGCAGGGAGAAGGAGAAGGGATGAGGTGTTGTAATTTTCAGGTCACACATAGATTATTTTTTTTTTACCTTCAAAACTCATAAAAAGCTAGTATCTACAGTATATGCTAATCAATATAAAAGACTATTTTTAGTACTTTAAAGAGGGATGTTAATCTGACTCTGTCAGTCTCATTCAAGCAACAGCAATTTAAACCAATGCTTGTGTTGATTTTCAGAAGGTAGTTGCTTTTGGCACTCATTAAAGATGCTCCTCTGCTGACCACAGAGTCCTCAGAAACAACAGCAGAATCCAGATCACTGAAACGTATTTGTTACTGAGAAAGCCAGCACCCTTCTATTTCTGATTAAAACAATTTTGAAACTTCTTGTACCATTGAAAATGTCTTTGAAGGGAAGGCATGTACTTGGCAGCTACCAGCTACTGTTGTAATTCTTTTATCAAGACTCCCAGCTGATTCTTTAGAAGTGCTTAAACAAGAATAATAAGTCTTGCACGAATGCACAGACTCACAAAATACAGAATGGTGGTCATGGGATAATATGGACAGCCCATAATATGATGGTGATGCATCTTATCCATCAATTATGTCAAGACAGAATTACAGCAATATGCCATAAATCCATTTTAACTTTGGATGAAATTCAAAAACATAACTCCTTGCTAGTGTGTTTCTTGTAATCTGTAATTCACTGATGTGTAAGTGAATGAAGCATTTGTCAGGAGAAAAATTAATTTGACATCGTAAAAGATTACTTCTAAGTAAACATTGCTTTGCAGAATCACAAAGATTGATTCTATGCTATTTATCATCCAATCTTAATTTAATTAACATTTTTTTTGTTTATTTTTATGTTGCTCTCATGCTTGCATCCAACCATAATTTGTTGCTCAGAAAAGCTAGATTCAGTCTTTCAAATATTGAAGCATTTGGTTTTACCACTTTAAAGAAATTTCACCTTGTGATTCCCAAGTTTCACTGACATATTCAAGACCTTGTGTTCTTTCTGAATGATGTGCAGTACTAATGGGCAATTTTGTTAACATTACCCACAGTGTCCCTGCTGTTAGTAGGGTCTATTATGCGCTATCATTTTTTTCCAAAACTCTACTGTTGACACCTGGTAGGACTTCAGTTTAAGGCTATTTGTAAAAGAATTGACAACAGTTTTTACCAGAAGTTATGAGGTATAAAATAACCTGAGCCTGGTGGTAAAAATAAACTTTTTAGATTATGGATTCTTTTAGAGCGACAAGGTTTGCTTGACTGCTCCTTCTCCTAGTCTGTAATAGTAGTCAAAACCAACTAAAAGTGCCTACAGGAATTTTTCTGCCACATCACATTTTGTGAATGATACTCTTCTGTCCTCTCATGTGTAGAGTCATCAACTAAAGAGTTGAAGAAAAACATAAGCCAAAAAGTCCTCACTTTGCAAGGGCTGTATTTTAGAATTCTGTACAGAGAAATTATCAGATTAGCACTTTTGCACTACCAAACTGAATAAGCCTGAAAAACAGTTAATGCTCACCACTTTTCCTTTTCTGACTTTCAGTCCTACTTCAGTATGATTTAATTTTTAAATAAGATAGGAAGATTAAATACGCTAACCATTCCTTTGATTTTCTTTTTTCTTTTCTGAAATACTGAATAGTCACAATATTATTTCAATCTCCTGGGCAGCAGATAAAGACATGTTTTTTATCTTTAATTCAAAATTAAATTCTGCCTTTCTAGAGGTGCCCTCTTCCCTGCTTTTAAAGAAATATGTCTTCCCACTATTTATTAATATTTAAATGGATTAACAAATCCAAAGTTCCCAAGAAGAATTTCCTTGTGCAAAGATGTGTATCTACCCCAAATCCTTTCTGTTTAGAACTTCTCAATTGTAAAAACCAAACAGCAGGAATGTATTATAACTTCAATATTCCCTGATGATTCCACTGTGTTTAGAGCCAGGCCTACTAGTATTAATATTGCTATTTAACTTGTACTAAGCTCCTGAGGATGTCATTTAAATTAAGGAAAAGAAATCATGTCAGAAAAGGCAAAGGATAAAAAGGAAAAGGAAAAGGAAAAAAAGGAAAAGGAAATGGAAAGAAAGGAAAAGGAAATGGAAAAGGAATAGAGAGAATCATAGAGAGCATATATAACATTGAGTTTTGTGCAAACAAAGGTCTCAGCTGGACAGCGATTACGAAAATCTAGCCTGAAATAACTGTGAACTATCCATCCTTTTGAAGGAAGAAGAACAAGGGTGAGAAAGATTCAGAGCTGTTGTTTAAGGATTGTGGGGATTTCAGTCTGATACTTAGCCCGGTAAGCCATGCTTCTAGGAGTAAGCATTTAATCCATTTACAAAATTTGTTTCTGGATCCAAATTTATCTAGTGCATTAAATAGATAATCCTTCCTTAGTCTGTCAAATTCTTTTCTGGCACTAAAGAGAACAGGAAGTGCGGCTAGAAATTTTTAAGTTAATGTTTATCAAGATTTCACGAAGGTTTGCTATTTTTTAAAACATTTTCTGTCACTGAATTATACTTTATTTGGATATATAATATCAGAAGTACTTATAATTTTTACTGTAAGTGTCAAATGAGTTAGGACCTCTTTCTAGTCTTACATTGCTTTATTAATAACCTACTTTACTTAAGCAAGGACACCTGAAGAAGCAGGTAATATAAATTTTATGATTTTCATGTGAAACACTGATTTAAATACTTCTATGTCATAGGAAAATGTCACGTTTTTCTTAATTAACACATTTGGTTTTGGCATATTAGATAGCTTTTTTTTAAACAACTTTTTCTTAGTTTTAAAACATATGCAATTTATGAGGTATAGAATGCAACAATTAAGCATAAGGACATCCAGGAAGGTGATTTTAAGCTTGGCAGTAAAAAAGACTCCTAGAGATTAGGAAATAAAAAGAAAGGAAAAAGAAAAAGTAAAACAAAGCGATAATGCGTTAGAACAAATAAAAACCAGTTTGATACAAGAGAGAATTTCTCTTGGCTTTTGAAAATATGAGTTAATAAAATACACCTCTTTAAATAAATGTCACTTTCCACACTGAGTTCACCCCCTCAATGTGAAATTTAAGCACAGAAATTAAAATATCTGTGTAAGATGTACACTTTATGTACGCTTTTTTATTTGTAACCTTCCTCTTTTGCAGATTTTTATGCTTATTCCAAGCATTCAGCTCCATATGCAGAGTGTTGCAACAAGGCTAATGTACTAAAGTCTCTAAGCTGACATCTGAAAAAGTCCCTTAAAATGTATCAGGACATGTTTAGCAGAATCACTGATCAATACCTTTTTACCAAGCTTTTGTATCTGTTGTGGAACATTTGGTGTTTATAGAAAGCTCCCAATTAGTTACTGTGCTGAATTTAATTAGGTCATTAATAAATAAGTGTTTCTTGTAGCACATAATTTACAAAGTTCTATCACTATTGTCTTTAGAAGATTTCTGTAGGACAAACCAGGCAGGCAAGAAGTGAAAAAATCAGTAATTAAAAAAAGGGGATGAGGGAGGAAGCAATGCTCTACTTATTTGTATTACCCTTTGTTATTCTCATCACCTAGAAATTGTCGTATGGTTAAGTACATAATTAGTCATCTCACCTTGGCTGAGGAAAAGCAACATGTACAGAGGTTTCATCTAGACTTGCCTGTTATTTTTGGACACAGGCTAGACAACTGTAAGAAGGGGAAAGGAAGTAAAGAACTTATCATGGCATGCTGAGGTAGGGAAACTAAATATCTAGTGTTGGTTGTTGTCATTTCTGGAAGAGAGAGAGGGAAGGAAGGAAGGAAGGAAGGAAGGAAGGAAGGAAGGAAGGAAGGAAGGAAGGAAGGAAGGAAGGAAGGAAGGAAGGAAGGAAGGAAGGAAGGAAGGAAGGAAGGAAGGAAGGAAGGAAGGAAGGAAGGAAGGAAGGAAGGAAGGAAGGAAGGAAGGAAGGAAGGAAGGAAGGAAGGAAGGAAGGAAGGAAGGAAGGAAGGAAGGAAGGAAGGAAGGAAGGAAGGAAGGAAGGAAGGAAGGAAGGAAGGAAGGAAGGAAGGAAGGAAGGAAGGAAGGAAGGAAGGAAGGAAGGAAGGGAAGGAAGGAAGGAAGGAAGGAAGGAAGGAAGGAAGGAAGGAAGGAAGGAAGGAAGGAAGGAAGGAAGGAAGGAAGGAAGGAAGGAAGGAAGGAAGGAAGGAAGGAAGGAAGGAAGGAAGGAAGGAAGGAAGGAAGGAAGGAAGGAAGGAAGGAAGGAAGGAAGGAAGGAAGGAAGGAAGGAAGGAAGGAAGGAAGGAAGGAAGGAAGGAAGGAAGGAAGAAAGAAAGAAAGAAAGAAAGAAAGAAAGAAAGAAAGAAAGAAAGAAAGAAAGAAAGAAAGAAAGAAAGAAAGAAAGAAAGAAAGAAAGAAAGAAAGAAAGAAAGAAAGAAAGAAAGAAAGAAAGAAAGAAAGAAAGAAAGAAAGAAAGAAAAAGAAAGAAAGGAAGGAAGGATTACACATGCCTCCAGTGTAAGGGGTTTTTCTTTCTGTTTGCTTGGTGATGAATCTGAAAGATTTGACTTATTACCCATTAGACATGGGAGGAACAGACAGGGAAATAATTTACTGAGATGGGGGAGACTGACTGTACGTAAAATAACCACAGTTGCCAAAAGGTGGAGAAGGCTTTTAGGCTCTTGGCAAGAAACAAGGACAGGAACACAGTGAGATTCAAAAATCATTCAGGAATCACCAAGTATCATGGGCACAGCAGTATACAAACAACGTGAAGCAGCTTCTGAGGACTTGAGTGGTTGGAGATATCTTTATCTCAGCTGTAAACTGTTTCCCTCCACATTCTCCACCTTTTTTTGCTAGTAAAGTATAATTAACTTAATCTATTAGTAAAGGTTTGGGGCATTGTTTTGTTTGGGTTTGTGGTTGTTTTTTGTAATTTTATATAAATTTTGTATTTACTGATAATAGAGTGTCCATTTTGAGAACAAAAGGCACTGTCAGTTTCAAGTCAATCTAAGAATGAATGCTTGTCCACTGAGTAGCTGTCCAGACCCCTAATCTGACCTTAAATCATATGATTAGAAATTTATTCCCATGATACCTTAGGCTCCAGGGAAGAGTCCAAATAAGAACAATATAGTCCCATCCAAATCCAAACCATAAAAATATGTAGTTATGTGAGTGGTTTTTTTCCTCTGGTAAGGCAAATTAAATTTGCAAAGTTCTATGATCTTATCAAATAATTAAACAAAAAAAAAATTGCCTACAGGGTTTGATAGAAGCAACCATTACTATTCTGAATGCAATCTAAGGGATGAATGACTATCATGTAACTGAAGCTTGACACAGTGCATTTTGTCTCTGAAAACAATACAAACATTATATTAATTTGCACAAGGGAAGATAAAGCAGGATGAGGTTTTTTTCTTGCCAAAAATAAAGCCTGAAGTGTTTTTTTGTTTTTTTTTTTTCTCTGAACCCTGAAAAATCCTGACAAGGGATAAAAAAGATTTTTCTATGCTAAAGAGAACTTAGCAAAGGAAGTTTCTAGTCCTAGGAGTTCTTTTTCTTTTGACTATGACAGGCCAGACATTCTGACTAAATTAGTCTTTTTTTTATTCTCAGACAAATGAATGACTGGTCTCATTACCGTTGTAAAAACTCTTGAGGAAAAAAAATATTAACTCTCTTGATGCAGGGTTTCTTTCCAGAACTAATTACTTTGCACAAGTTCTGAGACTTGCTTTGTGAACAGTAGTCAAAAAATGCTTACTGCTTAAAGTAGTTAGGCATGGTAAGATTTCATGGTGACCAGAACTTTGACTCTTAAAGCTTGTCTTGAAATGGACATCACAAGATGTCTAATTTCATGCTAAATGGGGACACTGGCAGCCCTTTCAAATATTATTTTGCTATGGTCTCTATTTCTGCCGAGCCAATATTAAACTGAGATTGCTGTTTTGACCGAAAAAAAAAAAAAAAAAAAAAAAAGGTGTTAGGCGTTGCATGAGGCAATTCTCCCTGTAATGACTGTACCATTAGGATTAACATTCACTAATTTGGTAGGAGAAGGAAATCTGCTGATGAATTAGGCAGTAAGCCGCCCCATTTGCCCCCTTCTAGTCTTTTTATAACAATGTAACTTGCATAAAGTAGTGAATCACTGTATCAACAACCTCCTATTGAATTTATCCTAGCAGGGACAGCTTTTACTCCAACATCTCTGTTCTCCACAGGAGATAATTTCTTTTTGTAATGGAAACTAAGCATCCTCTGTACTCTCTGTAGGTTAAAGCAGAGCAGATAATGGGATTCCAGGCTTTCTCCTCACCTAAATTAGATTTGAGATGGTCACAAGAGGCGGCAGAAAAATTTTGACAACCCAAAAAGAAGTTACCAAGGTAGGGTGAAAACTAATAATTTGAAGGGGAAGAGATGACAGCTGACACAAATTGGTTGTCCTTGAAGATCAATAAACTGTTGAGCAAAAAAAGAATCCATTTTCACATAATGCAGTCTCTCTCATGACTGTGTAGCTCTTTGCACTTGAGTGGCAGACCATATGAAAAGAGTGGCAATTTTTGTGGTGGAGTAAATGGACAAAGAGATAGCTATCCTAATTATGAACCTCTCTAAAAAAATAGAGGAATATTAAACCTTCTCCACACTTATAAAGTAAAAGAAAATGTGAGAGATGTAAGGAATATATATACAGAGAATATGGGAGGCCCACCATATGGAGGAATATGAGTAAATGGGCTTTTGTCACCTTTGAGATATCATCAGACAGGTTACAAGTGCTAATCCAATTTGTCACATAGGTTCTCTTCACAGGCATGAATAATTTTTGAAATTTTGAAGTGGACAACAATGTTTAAGAATTTCAATAGCTCACTCAGTCACAAAATTATAACAAATACCAAGTGGATATTTCTTCAATAGTCAGAATACAGACGGTAGGAAACAGAAAAAATAAGAATGAAAAAAAAAGCAAAAAAAGAGAAAATAGTATAAATTCATTATGTAGAAATTCACGGTAATTGTAAAATATTTTCTGTTTCCATGATATTATATTTCCCCCTCCAAAAATATATAACTATTTGTTTTCTTCTGATATAAGACATTTAACTGGAACCAGATATATTTACACTTTAGAAGTGTAATAAAAGTGAGTACAAAGAAATTAATATCTCCAATTAACCCTTGTCATCAGAAAGAGTAGGCAGACAGAAGAAAACTAGTGGTGAATTCAGATAAAAGATCAACTTTTCATCAGCCTGGTGTCTGAAAAATGGCTGTGGACATAATTATGCCTATGGTTTATCTGAATAAAAATAAGGATTTTGAACTAAATTCAGAGTATTTCTCTAAACCTTTATAAGAAAATTGATAAATTAGAACTGTACCTTTTTAATCTTTTAGGTCATAGCTGTAACCATGGGTAGTGTTGTATGAAGAGTTTAAACATGAAATATTCTATCCCACATTTCTATGTATACATTTTGTTTTAAGAAGAAAAAAAAAATATAGAAATCAATGTTCTCCCTTTCACAGTAAGAATTTCCTCCCATGTGGTTGTGAATAAATAAAATGTTCCTGGATTGTTTCACAATATTCTCTGTGTATACCGATCTGCTGTAAATTTTCTGAAGAAAAAGGGATTTAATGAAGCAGCCACTATTGACAACAAGTGGAAAGAACAAAAGAATATAATGTACCCACAGCTTTAAATGTACCACAAACAATACATTTCAAGAATACAACACACAGTTTAACTGTGTTTTACTCTGTGGCAGTTGGAAGGAATGAATTTGCAGAAGAGAACGTTTATTCACTCTATCTATATTTGTGGTGGTCGTAGCTTCTCAACAGCCAACATCCCTATACCTGTTCACTTGCTAGCCATAGGGCAGAGGGGAAATAGAAGGAACGAAAAAAGACCTATGGATCAAGAGACTGACTGTTTAACAAGGAAAGAAGAAGTTGCTCATGGAAGCAATGCAGAAAGAGGATTCACCACTTACCAGCAGGCAGATGTTTAGCCCTTCCTGGGAAGGAGGCTCTCTGCGCTGGACATGGTTGCTTGGGAAGAAAATTCCTCAACCACAAAGCTTCCCTCTTTGTTCTCCTTTCCCTGAGATTTAATGCTGTGTAGTATAAAATATTCCCATGGTCAGTTTGAGTCTGTTGTCCTGATTGTGCTCCTTCCCAGACTCTTACCCACCTCCAGCCTTTTTTCTGTGGGGAAGGGTGGTGGTGGTGTAGCTTGACGCCAGAAGGCAGCTCAGCCCCCACAGCTGCCCACAGACTCCCCCTCAAACAGGTTGGAGGAGCAAATCAGAAGGAGAAAATTTGTGTTTTGAGATAAAGGTAGTTCAATAGGTAAAACTTGTGCACACAAAGCAAAATGAAGAATTAATTCACCACTTCCCATGGGCAGACAGATGTTCAGCCTGTTTAAGAAAGTCAAGCTTCATCATGTTTAATGGTTACTTGGGAAGACAAACACCATTACTTCAAACATTTCCCTCTCCTTACTCCTTTCTACAGATTTTATTTCTGCCCATGATGTCATGTGGTATGGAATTTCCCCTCCCTCACTTGGGATTAACTGTCACAACCATGTCCTCATCCTCACTTCTTGCTCACCCCTAGTCTACTCACTTGTGGGGCAGTGAGAGAAACAGAAAACACCTTGATGTTTTATATGCACTGTTCAGCATTAAATAAGACAGCAAAGTATTATCAGCACTGTTTTGGTTGCAAATGCAAACCCAGCACATATCACTTTCTATGAAGAATATTCATTCCACTTCAGACAAAATCCCACCCAAGGGGGCAGCACAGAGTAAAAAGAGAAACTGCCCTAATGATTTGCAAGCACTCTTCAGAAGTAATGAAAACATGGATGCATTGCCAACCCTGCTTTAGTTACAAACACAAAGCACACCACCATACAGGTTAATGCGCAGTAATTTTTTTCATCTGAACTTCTAAGATGTCTCTTTATGGTGATATACTATTCAGCCATCAACTCTTTTACAGAAGAACACTCAACAATCACCCTTGTGGCTTTTAAAGAGACACTATTTTATATTTTTAATGGTGAGATGAAACAGGAGTTCCACACTTCAGAGTATAAAGCAGTGATAAAACTTTAAATGATCAGGTAGCACTTACTTTTTCTGTCCCACTGGTTGACTTTCAGTTGTGCCTCATCTTTGTCCCACAGCCAGGCATGTAAAACTCAGAAGGGCAATTATATTTTTAAGTACATCATTCACTCAAAATGGATAGAAAGACAACTTTCAAATTATTTTAATGTCTCAGGTATTGTCAGATACTTTTGATTCCATTTCTTAACCAGAATACAAAATTATTCTGAAGCAATACTGAAGTTTAATAAGAAAGGAAACTAAACCATATCAATAATGAAAGAAGTGTTTGGGGTTAGCATGATCCAGTATTAAACAAGAGATCACGAAAGACTATCAAAGAATTTGAACAACACAAGATCAACAAGGTTAAAGAATGAATAGTCAGCAAGGAAGAAACAAGAGATGGGTGGAAAGGCAGAGAGACAAGCAGTCCAGTAAGACAAAACAAAAAAAGGATGATAGAGGAGTAAAATGTTGAACAGAATACAAATAAGGATTTATATCAAAAACTTGGAACTTAAGTAAGCTTATGTTCAAACAGTAACAACTCTGATTTTCTTATCAAAAAAGTTCAACTCATTTAAGATTGACACACAAAAGATCAAGAATTAAAAAGACCCATAAAAAACTAGCAACAACAACAACAATAACAACAACAACAAAAAACCACCAAAAACACCCTGTAGAATATCTGAGTCACTTGGAAGAGCCTGACCTACATGCTTATCTATTCTTTCCTCAGACAGTAATGCTGTGTTCTTTAAGAATATACCCCAAATCTAAATATTGCATTGAACAGCAATCACCAACTGAAATTTGGGTGATTCTTTTCTTTATTTTCTCTTGAAAAGATTCCTTTTAAGCTGTTGTAATCAAAGGAGAAGGATCTCCAAATATCTTAAGTTGCACAGAGAAATAATTTCAGAAACCAGAACAAGAGAATAAAAGCACCATAGAATTGTAGTTGTCGCTTAGTAATGTTTAAGTGCAACTTCAGTTTTCAGGCTGTGGATTCAGAGAGGTTCAAGTGTAGCTTTTCAAGGAGAAATTCATCTACTTGTCCTTCTTGATCTCAGATCATGAAAGGTCACTTTTAATCATTGTTTCTCTTTATTTGTTTGTTTGTTGTGTGTGGGTTTTCTGGTAAGTAAAAAGGAAACCATTTCCCCCTTCCTCCCCACCTCCGTTTAGTATCAATGTGTTTGTAGCATTGTGTCTTTCATTTAAACAAAACTGATATTTCTTTGTCAGCCAAAGTCAACAGCCAGTCTCTACTCATTGTCATTGCAGCAGGTTATCAGTTTAAAGACAAGACAGGAGGTCTGTGTCATTATCAAGAGGAAATATCTTCTTCACTTAGCATGAGGTTGCACCTGTCAGTCTTTCTTACCCAATTAAATTTGTTTTGCTGAAACACAAGGTGAGAATCTCTGATAAATAATCAACAGCTTCTCAGAAAATCCTCTGCATATCCAAGATATTATACTGGAAAATTAAAAAAAGAACCAGGTTTTTTTTGTGATTATATTTCTAAAAATTAAAATATATTATAAAGAACAATCTGATTCTTGGGAAAAATCAAAGCAAAATGAAACTGTTTTGAAATTATGTGCTAAAGTTTGAATAAATTTTATTACAGGGATAAATATAAATTGATAAGCAGCCACTTACAAAGCATTGATTGAAACCAACATTTCTGTACAACCAGATCTAATAAACTTAAAACTACCCACATTAATTCCTTAGGTACCTTATTATTACTCAATTACAACAAAAGTGGAGATTCCCATAATAAGGTCTGGAGCTATTTTTCTGGTCTTGTCCATCCATTGTGTGTTCCAACTAGAATAGGATGTGATCAGTTTTCATTCAGTATATATAATTATGTTTGACCCACTGCTTCAAGTTAAATTGTTTCTGTGATTTTTTTCAAGACAAGCAGATAATCCATGGAAGAATAGAAACATCTAATAAACATATTAAAATAATTTTTCTTTCCTCACCTTCTGCAAATCACCTTAATTTACTAAAAGAAAGCCAGGAATTATGATGAATATTTATAGGATAGTTATTCTAGTTGATTAAATTAGAAGGAAACAGTGATCATTATACTATTTAAAGAATAATAAAACTAACCTCCTACTCAAGTTTAGTTTATTACTCATGTCAAGATTTACAGCTATTAAATTCAACCTAAAGTTATATCTCTTCTGTATAGAGATATAAATGTCAAAACTTCTCCAGCAAGACTATAAAACTACCTAACCAAAACTGGCAGAACAGCTTCTCACTATAAAATATGGTGTAGTTAATCAGGCAAATAAAGGTCATGTTTAAGGAAACAGAGTAAGCAGCATTAGTGAGGACTAACATTCATTTTTTAGTAAATATAAATTTAACAAGTAGGAAAACACAATAAAAGAACTCAACATATTACCTTCCAATTCCTTTCATTAAGAGCAGCATTCATTTACTGTTTTTTGCAATTTATTTTTAAAAAATGTATTGTGGCATTATAGGGATAGAATTTTTAGATTTACAGATGTTAAAAATTAGCAATATTTACTTAAAATGTTTTTCCTCCCCTGTGTCACCTTGTTACTACATTTACATAATCACGAAAAGTAGCAGAAATTTCAAAATTCTCAAACCTCTCCTTTAAATAATGTGAAGTCATAGATTTATTATGACAATTGTATACTCCTTTCACACATTAGTAGATATAGTGTAATGAATAGGTATAATTCAATGTTTTCAAGTGCAGCGTGTTGATGTTGAAAGGTAAATATGTTGTGACAAAATATGCAAAATGGAGCAGATAGTCAAAATGACAGATTCCGATCATGGTCATGATATTTTACTCATGTTATAATGTTCAGTAAGTCACACTTGAGTTCAGTGCTCTTGGAGTAAGATGTGATTTCACAGAAGCAAAGCACCACAAACCAGCTAATTTTGTGGTGACAAATTGTCAGGTTTCACACTGTACTACCGGCATTAATTATTGCCACTATCCCAGACAGAAAATGACTTTATCACCCCAGCTGGTACTGGGCAAGGATTAGATGTGTCACATTCTGAGGTCCCAATTAGTGTGGTTATTAGCAGGCTAACACCTCCAGGCACTGAATTGGGTAATTCAGCATTTCAGAGAGAAGCACAAGATTTCCTGTTGTGGAATCACAGTGCCTTGGACAACACTAACCAGCATTTTTTAATAAGGTTGTATAATTACAATTTGCACTTCAAAGCAATATCCAAAGCTCTCTAGTCCAAGCCACCATTTCTTTATAAATCTATCTCTCTTCAGTTGTGAATACTGTGGCTGCCAATTGCAATGGCATGGCCATGTTATACAGAGTGAGTAGCCCATGATTAGATGTCACAGAAAAACAAATTAAGGTATGAAGTTTTAATATTGCCAAATATGTTTTTAATGATATGTGCCTAGGTGCATTTGTTTATCCTTTAAGAAGCATTCTTCATGGTGCTAAACTCTAATTTTTTTGAAGGTTAAACTCAACCTTCATTCATCAGTCTCAAAGTCTAAATAAATTCTTTCCTTTCTTTGAGTTTCCAAATATTTTGTAAATGGCTTATAAGTTGAAGAAAATTGAAGAAAAAGAAATTGAATTGAAGAAATTAAAGAAATAAACCCTGATTCAACATAATGTTTTCAAAAATGTAGTGCACATTATCGAGTTCACAGAATCACAGAATCAATGAGAGCAGAAAAGAGTGTCAAGATCACCAAGTCCAGTCTTCAACCTTGCACTGGTACCATATTCATCTTTAAACCATGTCCTTAAGTACCATATCCACAGGCTCTTTCAACACTTCCAGGGATGGTGACTACCACGGGCACTATCTTCCAATGCTTTACAATGGTTTCCATGATGTTTTCCCCCCAATATCCAATCTAAACCTTCCCTGGCACAACTTGAGGCCATTTCCTCTCATCCTCTCACTTAGGACAAGAGACTGACTCCCACCAGTCTACAACCTCCCCCTAGGTACTTGTGGAGGGTGATAAGGTCTCCTCTAAGCCTCCTTTTCTCCAGGCTAAACAACCCAAGCTCCCTCAGGCACTCTTCAGAGGACTTGTTCTCCAGAACCTTCCCCAGCTCCTTTGCCCTTTTCTGGACTTGCTCCAGCACCTCAGTGCCCTTCTTCTAGGTGAGGGGCCCGGAACTGGACACAGCACTCACGGTGAGACCTCACCAGTGCCAGGCACAGGGGGACAATCACTGCCCTGCTCCTGCTGGTCCCACCGTTGGTGATACAGGCCAAGATGCCACTGGCCTTCTTGGCCACATGGGCACACTGCTGTTTTCCATATGAATTTCTTTGGAATATTGTGATTCAAAAATACAATTTCTTCTCTCTTGGCCCTTGGTCTCTGTAGCCTTTCTCAACTGAGTTTATGAAAAACACATTTTTTCTCATACATGCATTACATAAAAGTTTATAACTAAATGTTAATGTTACACAACAAAAACAAAAAAAAAAAGAAATTAAAATAATATTTAGACAAAATATTAAGTCTGTTAAAATAACAGACTTATTTTACTCTTTACAGCAGTAAGTGTTTATTTTCATTTGTTAGGTAGTTTTTGCGTTTGAGCACCAGCTAAGAAATCTGAGATTACTTACTTATAAAAGCAAAAGAACAAGAAAGCCCATTATTTCACTAGGATTTTGTAGGAAACTTTTTTTTTTGAAAGGGTGTTTTTTTTGCTTTTTTTTTTACTTTTTTTTTTTTAGCGTTTCAAAGATTAATAATATACGGAGAATTTGCAAAATTATTTTTTCAATTAAAAAAAGTAATTAAGAAGATTATGTGGATCACCAAAAGTCAAATGCTTCCAATTATCATAAGATTCTTACCAAGCTTATGGAAAAAGCATTATATTCTCATTAGACTGAATATCCTGGTTTTGGATGGGTTACAGCTAACTTTCTTCACAGTACAATTATTTTATTTATTTATCTCCATTTTTTGACAACTTGAAGTGGAAAAGGGTTTTTAGCTCTGTTAATTTGGTGAAATGATGACAAATTTTCTCACAGTAGAGGCTTTAATAGATTCTTTCTTTCTTGAAATTATTACATGTTTTCACATAAATTATGTATGTTTCCAATTTCAGCAACAATTTAACTAACAACCTGTTTATTTAATTAATTTCTGATTCATAGTGTTGTTAATAATGAAATGTAGATTTGTATTTAAACACAGAACTGGAGATTTATTTAATTTTGTCTCTGAAACTGAAAAATCTGACACAAATTTTAAGGTTGTGATCAAAGCAGTGGAATACAGACTCTTATGAGCTACAGATACAATTATGGACTGTATAAAGGATGAATCTTGAACCTACATATATAATAGAGTTATACTTAGAATATTATTCATAATAGAAAACAGAACTTAGAATGACTTTTGAATCATCATATTTTTAAATATAATTGATCTAATACTGGATTGCAGAAGATATCTCAATATCCTGCCTGATTATATGGGAAACACTGACAATGCTGAGTGCTGCTGACATACATTTAGGTACATATTCATTTAAATTTTTATTGTTGTTACAGATACAGATGTGGTCATTTAATAACAAATATAAGTCTTGAAATAACTTCTGACTTCTGTTGCAGAGGATGGATGCCTATGCACCTCTCCTAGGCTGTTTGCCAGTTTATCTTTGGTAACCTTCAGATTTATTTCATCACACACAAGAAACTGTGACCAGGGAAGCACACTCAAAGTGCCTACAAAACCAGAGTTTTTATAGTTAAGTAGATGTTATAAAACACCTCAGTTTAGAGCAGGAGATAATGACTAGTTTAAGATATACTTTCTGATGACAGACTAGTTAACATATACTTTTGATACTGTTTTTTTTCATACTCAATAAGGTTAAAATTTTTTTTTCGTTAACAGCATGTTTGTTGTAAACCTTTTTTTTTTTCATCTAGGAAGAGAAAAGGACAAAGATGTGTTTTTAATGGTCTTCAGGAAAGTAAACCCATTGCTCATGGGAGTTGTCTTGTTTTTCAGAACTGCTGACAAAATAGATTCAGCCTGTCCTATACTCAAAACAAGAGAATTTTGAGTCAGGCACATCATCCTGGTTGTCCTAAGCTCAAGCTACTTGCGATGTCATGCCATCTGAGCAGATATCAGGTGAGATTCTGATGGCTAGAAATTAATGGGTGGAGACATTTTACAGGGAGAGTACATAATCCTGGAACACACAGATGTGAATGAAGATATGCCTGGATATTCCAAATCTCAAACAGCATCACTTCTAGGCATTCTATATTGCATCATGTGCAATTGAAGGTTACTGTGTTCAGTACTCCTTTCTGTTGCTGGACTTTCAGGCAACTCATATACCCAGCAACATTAGTTGCCCCTAGAAATTATGCATCCAGCAGCTCCCTCTTGATCTCCTGGACTGAGATGTGTGACAATGTCAAACATTCCTTGGTCCACTGTTTTCTCCCTTTGCTGGCTTGCTCAAGCAAGGCAGACCTCCCCAGACAAATGAAGATACCTAAAAGTGCTGCCTTAGGCACCTCAGGATGACCTTCTTTAATCTGCTGAGGAAAAGCATAGAACATCAAGATTTTCTTTTTAGCCATTTTCTGGCCCTTGAAAATTGCTAAATCTTGGTTTTCAAAATAGAGCTTTTGAGGGGTTTACTCTGATCATCCTGCTTGGGCAGTATTATTCAGCTGCTACTAACTTGCAGCCGGGCAGGGAAGACATTACTTGGCTAGTCCTTCAGGAAAAGCCCGGAACTCAACACCTGCTTTCTTTTCTTAGAGCTTACAGATGTGCCTTCATTCCCTGGATTTAAAGAATTGCTCCATTTTGGCACATAGTTTAGGCTTCCAATGCCTATTACAGTATATAGAGCTGAAAAACAGCTGGTGCTTCACTGCACACCTTAGTTTTAGGTAATAAACAAATGCAGTTTCCTAAAACCGTGGGAAGCTGCTGTTCATTTCAGTTCACAGTCAGTGTACTATAGGCCAGAAACAAAAGGATCCATAATATTAGGTGTAAATAAATGAAATAATAATTTAAAATTGCTAAAATTATATATAATAATGACTATAATAATAGTGTAATATATAATAATAAAATATGACAGTGCTACATATTGAATAAATAAGGACTGATTAACACTGGATAAATATAAGCATAAGAATTGTAGCAGCATTTAACCATTGTTTCCATTATCCACTTCTATGTTTTTTATGCTATTCCTCTAAGTAAACAAAATACTTCAGTGTTGGTGTCATCAAAATGATCAGTTTTCCAAATTTAAGTTATTGCTATATGTCACCAGCCCAGAGCAGCTCACATGAACTTTCATATATTCCTTGGTGCATATCAGTAAGTAGTTTGTAGAAAAGTTATTTTGTCTAATGGAAGTTATTTACTTTGTAATGTGAATTTGCCCTGCTGGTTCTTACAGGATAAGAAAAAAAAGCAGGAATTTTTATTTCACAAGAGTTCAAGTTGTAAAATCAATGACAAAAAAAAATTCATTAATTATTAATAAGAGTAAATTTTCTCTTCTCTGCCTATTTTTTTAATATATATATATATATATATATATATATATATATATAGGAAAAATCTAAAGAAAAAGGAGGTATTTTGCAGGATAGAGAAGTTTAAAACAATGGGTTTTTTGAGATCATTTAGATGGTGTGAATATCAAGATAAACTTATGACCTGAGTAAAACTGATTTGTGCTGTGCCATTGACTTCACTATAACTGAGATTTAGCCTTCAGAATAAAAGAATAAATGAAAGATTTTCTTTAGAAGCTGAAATATGATCTACTTTTAAAGATTAGTAAAAATATATAGAGTGCATAATACAATCCAAACCAATTATTCATTAAATGTTTACATGGCATTTTAGTTCCTGGTAGCAAAAACTTGAAGGAAGGTCTCAAAAGTATCAAAACTCTGAAAAACCAGAATTGTTCACTGCAATTCCCATGCTAAGGAATGATCCTGCTCACAGGAAACAATGAGAAAACAATTTAGAGTTTGAATTTCAGTTGGGAGATGGGGACATGCAACAGAATTGCATAGCAACATACAAATTTTCAAACAACATATATAGAGGCCTGTCCCCAACATAGGAATATAACAGGGCTAAGAATCAAAGTAGAAAATTTTAATTGTTGAATAAGAAAGATGGACTGAAATAAACTTTCCTACTATATGATTTCTGGGTCAGGAAAATGTAGGAGGTCTCTTTGTTTTCTTATAATGTCATTATTGGAGCTCTTTTCCTCTCCCTAGGGGAAAATATCTTCCTGCAGTTCTTCCCTGCAGCAGAATATGTCTAATTCCAGCATTAGATAACAAGAGCCATTATTATTCAGGGGTTATCGAGCTCTCCACAGAAGCCAGAATAGTTTTTCTGATGGCATATCAGTATATACTAACCTCATATAAGATTGCTTAGTCAACAGCACTTCCTGATCATTGGAGCACAGACACAGACATGGAGAAGTCAAGTCTTTCATTTGCACTGCATGTTCAGATCTAGTTCTCAAATATTTAAATCTCTTTAAATGAAATTTCCTCCTCCTGTCCATGTTCTATGAATTATTATTTTGTTTTCTGAGCATCAGGGATGGACAAGCAAGGTATTATGAGGAATTTTAGAAGGCAAACCTGATTTTTTTGGCCAATATATTGCTAGCTGTCCACTAAATGCCTCTGTTAATTTGAAATTAAATCTGGAATGTGTACAGCTCTGTTTTCTTAGCCCTTTATGAAACCGAAATTTATATGTTTGAAAATACATACAGAAAATCCTTGAGTTCAAGGTAATAGTGAGTTTTGGTATAGCATAAATAGATTTGTAGGGGATCTGTATTTTTGCAGAGCCACTTCCTAATTTCTGAACACATCAGTGTTATTGTGCAGCTTTAAATAGAGTAGGCCATAGGCTGTCAGAGAATTGCAGAGATTTGGGGACTGTAGGAAGCCCATTCGTATTGCCCCTCAGCCTGTGAGTAAAGGCTTCCAGCTGAGGAACTCTAATTGACTGGCTGAGCAGTTCTAGTCTGAAAATTAAACTGAATGTATTAACTTCAGTTAAAAAAAAAATTAAGGACCTAAAAATGCCAGCGTGGTCACTCCTAGCAGATGGTTTTCACTTTTCAAGTAGGTGCTAGGAGTCTACCTAAAGGGGATCTACTTCATTGACATACACAGATTTGGGGGGAAAAAATACTACTGGTAAACCAAGATATGAATATGAGACAATTTGAAAATGGTACATAGCTACTGTTTTCAAACTATTTTGGAAGCCTAATAATTATGTTTAGCAATTGTGCTTTCTTCAATTAATTCCCAATGTTCTTTGAATTTGTTTAAATCAGCTTTCTGGAGAAAGCAGCTAGGTAAACTAGCAAATAGTTGAGGGTTAGGGTAGGAAATGTACCTTCAAGGAAAAATAACACAGAGTTCCAGGGTGGAAGCGACACTCATTTTTATTAGGACGTCAGCCACTAATCCTGTTTTCCATGTGTGTTAAATAGATAAGTCATTTCTCAAAATGAAGGAGATATTCCTTTTAGACAATTACCTTTCTATAAAGGTGTTTACATGGCAAGATAGTTGTCTTTTCTACTGTAGCAAACTTCACGTAAAATACTCATGTAGGTAATTTCAGTTCATCCAGCTGAAGTTCTGTGCTGAAAGAAATAATTTGAACCCTTACTAAGGTAGAAGGAGAGAGGGAGAGAGTGTGCACATGTCCTTAGGAACCTAAAAATCCTTAGTGTGCATAAGAATACTTCCTTCTCATGCTTCCCTCTCATGACAGTACCTTTTCCAACATTTTTGTGATGCTTTATGCATGGAAAGTTTGAAATGTTGGATGGGATGGCACAATATAGAGCTACCAGCATTTCAGTCTTCATTACTTTTAAACAAGATTTTGTGGTTTTGTCTGAAAAGAATGTTATTTTCTGTGATATTTTTTTTTTTTTCTGAGGGAAGATAAAAATGTATTTAATATAATATCTATATGAAAACTGAAACCTGGTAGCTAGCTTTAAGGCTAAATGGGGGGAAGACTTCAGGAAGGAAAAAATCTTTCAGATCTGCATTGATTTCAAGCACTTTTGCCCTCAATTCAAATACTTGACTACTTACATTCTTAAAGCACTTTAGGGCTTTGTATACAATCCCCAACAGGTTTCAGAAATTCAAAGATACAAAGAAAAATAAACCAAAAAATTTACACAACATATTCCCTAAGTGTTTCTACTTAAACACTTTGTTGAAAGAACTCTGAATAACCTCAAAAAAAGCCCCTGATGACTTTACTATTCAAAATTCCACTCAAATTCTGCTCATTATGGCTGAAAAAAAAAGTAGCCAAATAAATTTCCTTTGTGTTTTTTAATCATCCCTTAGGTTGTTATTAATGCCCTAGAAAAGATAAATTCACTTTCATTTGTTGCAGCTACCAAGAAAGGAAGTAGAAGACCAAGGTAAACAAAAGAATGGGAAAAAACCCTTCTGAAAAAATAAGGAAAAATGAAGTTGATTGAACTAAGCCAGCAACAGTTCCCTACTGAAGGGGTTTGGGGGTTTTGTCTGTTTGGTTTTTAAGGTTTTGTGGGATTTTTTTTTAAGTATTAGCCTTCTAAGTCAATGGAGAATTTCATTTAAGCCTCTAAATTACTCTTTGAGAACAATAATTGAATATGACATCAATGAGAGAACGAACTTATTTATACTCCTTTGGGATAATTGTAAACCAGAAAGTGCTGCATAATATTCTGGCTTTTAGTTTGCAGAAAATGGTAATGACTCCATTTTCCTGTCAGGCACAGGGTGTTCTGCAAGGGGACACAGGGAAAGGAGTGCAGGGTGTCGTGCAGGGCTATTTGGAATCTCAGTGGGGGAGAACTGACAACAAATGCCATAAAGATAGAATAAAAAGAGAAATATAGACAGGAAGGAAATCATGCCTCTGTGGATGATATGAACCCAGCTTTTGTGCAGCATTCGAGGATTTCCCCATGGCAGGCTGCACAGACCCCATCCATGCAGAGCTTCAGACTCCTTCCCATACCTCCCCATAGCATCTTGGATAAAAACCTAACCATCTGTCTTCTTTTAACAGGCTGGAATGCTATCCCTGTCTTAACATCCAGCAGTGTGCAGTGCAGGATGAGCCAGGCACTTCCTTACAGGAGCTGCTCATGCCAGCACATGAGCTTTTTACCCCCAATAGAGCAGACATGTCTAGCCCAGGGTCAGCAAATGTTTGAATTCAATGTCTTCTCAAAGACTTCCTGTACACAGGATTGAAGCATTGCTTATTTCACAAGCTGTTGCAAACGCAGAGGCTCAGGTAATCTGTGTCGTCCGTAGAGCAACTGTACATTAATTTGAAGTATACACTTGTCTGATCAGCAGTATCAGGTATAAAAAAATAAGCAAGCTAAATTATAATTTGAAGGTAAAAATGTAATGCTTCCTTAGAGAAAAAAAAACCTTCAGGATAAAACAGGACGAAAATATTTAGTAGGTATATAAATACAGAAGAAAACCTATAACAGCTCTGAAAAAATGTCTGCTGTGTTAAAATGCAAAAGAATTCAAAACATTTTTTCCATAAAGAATTTGAATTCAAACACTACTGCCTGATGAAAGCTTCAGCAATGTCTGAAAAAACTTCAGATAAAATTTCAATCAGCAACAGATGATTCAAAGCAACAGCTTGAATTCATGCTGCAAGTTTTAGGAGATTAGAAGTATTTCTCTTTTCATTCTTTTTTTCCTTCCCTGTGCACTTACTGAAGTGCTGTCTGTACACAGATAAGTGCATTCATCTTTATACCCACATAGTTTGTGTAAGTGGTCATTTTCTTATTCACTAAATGTGCTGCAATGACATAAACAGGACTGAACAACAAAAAGATAAATCTTTCAAGATTTTGAGTAAAAGTTTCTGTCTTTGCACATTGTACCATTTTATATCAACTAAAAAAGGGCTTTTCTGAAAAAAGCTTCAGAGGAACTTCTGAAGTTTTGGGGAGGAAACACAGCTGATGGTCTGGAACTTGTGTATCCTAGCAATTTATTTTTTTCCTTTTCCTACCTCTATGATAGGTAAAAACCCCAGATTTTTTCACTTTGGATTTTGAAAGATTCATATAGTGCATCTGTTTGGAATACCTTGATTTTTTATTCTATCACTGATAGCATTTATATAAGAAAAATATTTAGAACAATTATTTTTTTCAATTTTAGTTGCACATGGAATTCCAGTGCAGACAGAACCACCTACAATAAAAGCAAGCCAAAGCAAAGCAAACCGAAAACTTTACTCATACTCTACTTTGTTTTGCAGTTTTGATGAAAGAAAACACTCTTTGTTTCACAATGCTAGAACATTTTTTTCTTTTAGTATACCTTCAATAGATCACAAATAAATATTCAGACATCCTTCAGAAAATATCTGTGAGCATTTATCAGGTTGTTAAAATATATATTTATTCCTCAAAATTAATGAATTAAAACGTCATAAGGGTTTCATTATGAGGTTCATGATTACTCATATACTTAAAATGTCTCATTCTGTTTTCATCTTCTTATAAGAAATATGTCTGAATAGATCACATGGAGGTATAGTACCAATTTAGCAGACAATAAGATATTTAGTAATGGTGGCCAATGTCTAATAGTACATTACAAAGTTAAAACAAAATTATCTCTAATATACAACTGATGTTGTTACGTCTTGGTTCTGACCTTCAGCGAGTACTGGTGACATATCTTAAAATGTTTTAAATGGTTTATTACAATATGCCTTGCTTTCTCATTGTCTTGTACTGAATTTAAATTAAATTATATCTAACATATCATTTGTTGATGCCAAATAATAGAGTGGTGCTTTGAGTCTGCACACCATGTTGCAACTTGCACATACCTAATAGAGGGAAAAATCCAGAAAAACAAATGAGGCTCAAAATTAAATAAATTAGTCAACTTCACCGACTTAACTCATCTGGGAATTATCAAGATGTTACACACAGTTGAGGTCAACGCATCTTAAACTTCTTCTAATCTACTCCCCTTGTAAAGGACATAATTTAGCACTTTAGAAATAATGTTTAAGACATCATGTCCTTATTTTAAATAAAGGCTAAAGAATTAGAAAAAACAAGTTTTCTCAGCACAGTGACAGATTTTAGGATGTCGAACTTTATTCATAGCACCTTTATGTTATTCCATTTCCAAACTGATTTTTTCCGTGGTGGCACAAAACCCCTAACCTGACAGCTACCAGAAACAGCTTTGTGTTATTTGTTTGACTTTCTTGCTCAACAGAGATAAAATGTGTGTGCTCAACACTCCAGTTTAACCAATTGAGTCTTGCAGATTTTAAGTTACTGTGTTCTAATACACCCTTATCTGCATGCAGATATCGCTAGAAACCCATGAAGAAACAAGGTCTCTTCTGTTCAGCACATTCAGCTGAGATCAGACCACATAAATCAGGTGCTGTCCTCTCTAGAGTCATTCACTCTTTCAATAGCATTTTGGTCATCTGATGCTTATCCAGGTGAGTACTTGACCTGAGATTCTTTCTCTTAGAACATTTAATGAATGTCCAGTGAGGAGAAATAATTATAAGCAAAATCTCCACACATTCATAGAAAAATAACCCTTGTAAATGGTTCAAAACACGCTAAAATTCTTAGTAAGCAGCATAAAGACAGGTGCAAAAGCAGTAATATTTTCTCTCTGCCATTTCCTCATTAGCTATGGGAATTTGAGACACAAGTTCAGAACTCTGATTTAGAAACCTTGTGCCTGCATTTGGAATTACAAATTTTACTAACAGTACCTTTTTCCTTCAGTCCTTTGTCACTGTTGCTTTTTTTTTAAACCAATGTTCATTCCCAAACACTCTGCAGGCTGATTCTTGCATCCATGAACAACAGTTTAATGAATACCTGTTTGCTCTGATTACGTAATTTAAGGCTAATTTAAAATCCTCTCTCTGGGATTTAATGGCTTTCAAAAGCCATTTTCTGATGAATATGCATTAAACTTACTTTTGTTTTTAGCAAAATGGATACACAAAGACACTTCACAAATCAGCAGCATTTGTAAATTGATTCCACAAAGCATTAAACAAAGAAAAGAAACAGTTCTGTCATCTTCCTGGACTTGTCCAGCAATTTAACAGTTTCCAGGTCAACATTACAGATAAATTACACCTATGATATTTTAGGAGGCTTTATTTTCTCATTTCTGAATATATCCTTATCCATTTACTTGCAACTAAACTGAGCAGTGGACACCTGGCAGTATTTTTATATAGCTACCCAGACTTTTAGGAATCATACTCAAGTGCTTTGAGTAGTAATTAATTTCTCTATGCTTCCATATCCTTAATGAGTAAATATATTGTTCAATAAAGTCTACATGAGAAATGTACCAACGCATCACAGGCATTTTTGAAAACATCTGGAAGCTGTTTAGTTTCAAAATTCAGAATTAGAATTTGGATTTTTTGAGTTGGAGCTATGATGTAGTATTCAGTCAAATGTGAGAAATTTTCAGAACAGATACTTCAGGTAAAATCAATATAAAATTAATTTTAATAGTAAAAAGATATTTTAAATATTTTAAAATTGTAAACATTTTTCTTTCAGTTCATGCAGTAACCTTTCTACTATACTTTGAATTACGGTTATCTAGTTCTGTAGAACACTTCAAATAGCATTCAGCCGATGATATTTTTCAACAGAAAAAACTCCAATTTTTCAGACAAGAGTGTCCAAACAGGGACATACTAAAAAGTAGAAGTTGAATGCAATATTAAATTATATTAATATATTATAATGATAAATGCAATAAATTTAACACCCTTTTCTAATAATTTTTAATGCAAACATGATGGTATAATAATTTTATCTGGTTTATTTATTATAATTAAATTCTAGAGGAGGTATGCTTGAATTCTAAGAAGAAATAAAACTTTTCTCTAATGAAGTGTAATATTTTTTCCAGGTTTCCTTAGCAAGGAATTTTTGAGAATTAAGGAAGCTGGGTACTGCCTGTGAGAAGAGGAGTTCAGTGAAACTCACTCACTTTGTGACAGCCAGAGTATCCAGATGAATCAGCTGCATCTCTGAAGCTGACACTTAGCTTTTGCTCTTACTTTGAAGTCAGTGGCAGAAGGGACAAGACTCCACAGCAAAGCACAGGATCTTGCCCAAGACAGTCTGAAATGCAATGAGATTTGGAATCAGGCTGCCTGAAACATTAAACTCGGAAAATGGCGAAGTGGGAGCCTCTTAAAACAGACATTGGAAACTGCATGGGAGGTAATGGGGATTGTCAGGAACAACCTCTGACACGGCACTGGGAGATCCTCTTCAGGATCTTTGTCAGTATCCAAGGGCATGATGTTGCTCAGTGATACTATGCAAAATTGTTATTAGGTTCTAAGGATTTGTATTTTCAAAGATTTCAAAGAAAAGTGACCAAGTGAATACATCAATTAAAGGGTAGAAGAATAAAACACAAATTATTACTACCTCTCCCCCACCATGTCCTATGAAGTTCAAACATGGTCCAATCCATTGCTGCATCTTGGGCAGTCCAATCATGGTCTCTGTAAAATATCCTTCCTCCCTACTCTTCAGTCTTTCGTGGCGTTTCTTTATGTTTAAGTTCTTCAAATGAAAGTCCACTTTTTTTAGTTTTAAATGCAGTGCTTTATATGCTACAAATATATATACATATATACAAAGATAAAAAGCATGTATGTGTGCTCAAGGGGATGAACTATTGCTAAAATTTTTCAAGACCATTCTTTGTAAATAATATCAGACTATCAAATAAGCAGTGACACTTGCTTGCCTTAATAGGAAAAATGAAAATACTAGCTAGTATTAATAAGAAACAAAACTGTACTGTCACAAGCAATCAAAAATCAAAGAAGAGACCACAAATAGTTATTTAAATTACTTACTGAAAGATCTTTCTTTCCTTCAGTGAGCTGATTTAGGAACTTTATCCTGAAACTGCAGTAGTTGGAGTCGCGGATCTTGTGTACGTCTCACGTGCTTGGTGAAATATTTTTGGTTTGAAGGCCTAGGATTTAAATAATTTTTCATATTTCACTCCAAATCCTTTGATTTCCTCCTAAATTGGAAACCACCCTCTTCACTAGAATGCAAGTTGCTTCTCTTTGGTGACTAGCTGGCATCATTTAAGGTTGCATGTATGTTTTGAGTGAATCCTGCCCAATCTCCTTCACACACGTACTGCTCAGGTGCATGCTAGGGAGTCTGTAGACTGGAAAGTGCTCTAGCTAACTAAAGAAAAAGTTTAAAAACATAAAAAAATTATTAATTTTCTTGGTCTCAATTTACATATTTGAAGATTCCGGCTCCCCAAGTCATGGATGAATGTTGACAGAATGTGTTCTGAGTGCCTGCTGCAGGATTTTGCATCTTTGCTGATTGATATTTTTAAAAGCTATGAGCCCAAGCTTATGTTAGCCCAAGCTCTGATACCAAGCTTCTGGAGGCTAATCACGTTCTTTGCCTCCATTAGAATCTTCCCAAGCTGTCAATGCAGTTTCATTGGTGCAGTGCTTAGAAAGGTGAGCAAAGTTCCAGGTAACTGTAGTAAATATTTTAAAATAAGATGGAGTCTCACGTGTCAAAATATTTTTCCTAAACTGTGGAATAATTCTTTCACTCCAAATCATTTTTTTAAAACAATTCCTCTCCTAATGACCTCTATTCATTTATGTTGCTGATTTGATTTTCTGAATGGGTATGAGAATTTACCTCTGTTTGCTCCATTATATTGACAATAATACTTGAATATTCCTTATCTTCCCAAAGCAGAGTGTCTTTATGTGCATATGTGAAAATATTAGCTCATAGCTAATATTTTCATAATTAATATTTAGGGCAAATGTCTGTATTAAAATCAACTCACTTATTCCTACACAGCATTAATTTGTATGTACTGCTACATACTACTTTAAAGGGGTAATGCCAAATTGGGTTCCCTATTGTAAAGTGTGATAACCCAAATTCAGAACCTTTCAAGTGTGCACAAAACATGAACTCTGAAAACACTACTTCAAATGTTAAATGCATTATACAGAAGAGACGAAATTTAACCTATTGATGCAATTCAAGGATCAATAAAACAATTAAGACATGTAGCTTAGAACAAAATAATATGCTTGAAACAGAAATATATTTTTCCACTTCAGAGTTTTCTGATGACTGAATCTTTTTCTGTCTTCTGGTCACAACAGAAATCCTTCTAAAACTCATTTCAGGAGGTAAGAGGTTTTTCTGAAATTTGTCTCTGATTTTATAAAATTTGGTAAAATAACAATTTGTGAAATCATTCTTGCTCATGGACAAAACTGCCATTTTAAATAAGTGATCTGGAAATAAGTTGAGCCTACTTTCACCTCTGATTTCTTTGTTCAAGAAAAGCAGCATGTTAACAACTGGTTCTGTTTCAGTAGTTGTGCTTTTTATTTCATCTCCCCTCAATGAATATAAAGAGAAGTAAAAATGAGATAAATACCATTCCAATTAGAACGTTATGACTGGAGAGAGGAATTATTTATTATCAGTTTTAACAAGTCAGAGGAGAAATTCTATTTCTTCTTTGTACCCCACTATAACAGTACTCTAGAGAAGGATTCTTTTGCTCATTTAAATGCTTATATACATTAATAATATCAGCAGCAGTGACACAATATTTTTTAGTAATTAAATTAGGCAAATAGGATCTTATTGTGTATTTGGTATTTTTGATGCTTGATGTTTCTTTTGGGAAGGGTGTTAATGTTTTTTGTTTTTTTCTTCCTTTCACAGTCATATATATAAAATTATTGCTGTTTGATTATTGCAGATGAACAGGGCTTGCTACAAGGATGGACCAAAATGAAGCTGGGATCATTTGCCAATAAAAAATTTGTTGTTTGTGAATTTATGAAGCTTTTCTTACTGTCTACTTTTTGGTTTTTTGTGTACAGATTACCAGGTGCAGTCAGTAAAAAAAAAAAAAAAAAGAATTATCTGAAGCAGCCATGGGAAAGGAGGGCAAATTAAGAATTCAGCTTTTCTGAGCCAGAAATGAAAAATTGTCCAGTTACATTGTATTCCTGTTGCATACTCTGTGGACTAAAGCATGTAAAAATAAATACATGGAAAATTCATGAGTTCATGAAGTAGATCATAAAGGTGATCCTATGACTTGTATTCCACCACAATTTAAACACAGTAATAGGACAGACATAAAATTCACATATCTGGGTTATGACTTTGTTACATCTACTTCTATTTCCACTAGTAGTCTACAGGTGTTGCTGAAAGGGCAAGCAATCCTATTACTGTTAAATGATGCATTTTGTAAATTTCTCTTTGTAAATCTTACAGTGAACAAGATTAAACATTATTCTTTTTCATGTTTTTAAGGAAAACCTTGATTCAAGTCAAATAGAATGGAAGTATTCTGACAATCAGTAGAAATTGCTGTGACTTACTTTCTGCTGAATCTTTAAATATCCTTTAATAATCTCTTGTACTGCATGTCTTCATTTTGAAACTCTTGAGTTTTTGCCTTGAGTGAGCTACATTTCAAACTTTTCTTTGCTTACTCTTGTCTTTATGAGAAATAGGTCAAGTGTAGAAATTCGCTAATATGGGAACAGAATCTGCTTTCTTTGTTTTCATATTCCATCTGGATTCACTTACCCAGAATACATTACCAAGTCTTACTGGTATAAATGATCCCAGCAAGAAACAATATCAAAGGAAATAAATGTAATCTCAATTTTGTGTCTTCCTTAATGATGATCTTTGTGATGTCCTCAATGTTATCATCTTCTAATTATTTTCTCATTTTTTATTACATCATCTCTGTTTTGGAAAATCTTCCTCCAAACCATTATCTTACCTCAACAACCTTTGGGTATTTTATATTTGTAATTAAAACTTCTAAAGAGTCAAGTGACATTGATATTGAACAGCAATGCAGAAGTACCCAAGCTGCAGCTAAAGTGATTTGCTGAATGCTTATAACAGAGTGTAGCACTAGGGAATGTGCCAGAACACATTGGGAAAGAATATAGCTTATGGGATTCTGTGTCCAGGACAATAAATGCTGCACAACAGAGTTTCATTGCATTTTCCTAAATTTTTACTTCTGAATATAGCCATTACAGAACCAATTGCTCTGCTGGAACAGACATGAACTAAATGATCTGATAATAAATCAAATGGCAGATTAGTTTGGAAGAACTCCAATTTTATTTTTTTTTTTAATGATTTTCAGAGATACTGCACTTCTTGAAAGAGCTAACCATCATAAAACATATGGTCAGATTCTATTATGAAGGTCCAGAGTCCAATAATATTATTCTCACTATGCTTCACTCTCCTAAGTGTCTGATTGATTTCAGTATCAACAAAAGGAAATAAAAGTGGCCTATTTTTTCCCAAGTTTAAAGATTGCACCAATCAATAATCCTTCTCATGCATTTTTAATGCAACAGGCATATTTTTTAAACTCTGGGTATATAGTTGTACAGTAATTATTTCTAACATGAATGACAACTATAGCCTGAAAAAATTACTTCAGAAACAAGCTCCAACCTTGACTGCCAAAATTTTCATAATTAACCAAAATTTACAGTGTTAAGAGTAAAACTGAAGTAGACTAGCAATTATTTTAAATGGTAGTAAAGTAAGCCATGCTGGCTTTAAAGTAACATTTTAAATTTTAACTTTTTTAGTTTCCTTTTGAAAGTAACAAGCTGTGGCTTCAAAAGTGTGACCTATGCAGGAAAAGAAATAGAAATAATTCCCCACATTTGAATTGCATTGTGCTTCTAAGTGAGTATAAATGAATGGTAGCAAAGGTACCTTAATAGGCAGTGAGAGGTGAAATGACAATTGGTTTTCCCTCTTGAGAAACTTGCTGGCAAGTCTCTTATATTTATTGTCCTATCTGTAGATACTGTGAGGTTTATAAAGCAATTTTTATGCACATTTCCATAAGCATAGATTAGTATCTGTCTAGACTGTTTTAGTACAGTAGCCTATGTTACAGACAAGCTTTTACTCAAGATTTTTCAGTTGGTACAGCTTAGCTGAATTTACAGGAAAAGATATTATATTAAAAGTATTTTGCTCCTATCACATAGAATTTCGCATAAGGCATTAAAATACAGAACTGATAACTGTGAAGGTATTTTTTGATGGAAGTGTTGGTGAAGACAGTGACAAAAAATAATGATTTCCCGGTTTTTTGGCAATACAATATTTAAATAAGCCCATTTTATTTCGGACCTGGAAGAATTAGAGAATAACAGCTGAATGTCAACAGGCTAGACATGCTTGAGAAAGAATAGTGAGATAGAAAGGAAAAAGATGGATACCATTGAAAACATTTCACACTGAAAGTTCAGTAACTCCGAGATTTTTTATTCAAATAATCAACAAATATACCTGAATTTCTAACCAAATAAAAAGTCATTCCATTTCTATAACTCACTTTCTCATCCAAAGT
Organism: Fringilla coelebs; assembly: GCF_963513975.1. NCBI lineage: Eukaryota > Metazoa > Chordata > Aves > Passeriformes > Fringillidae > Fringilla > Fringilla coelebs. The sequence continues at coordinate 41,842,634 of NC_140028.1, read as the reverse complement.
AAAGGAAATTAATTTTAAGGGTTACTTAGAAGTTTGGTCAGAAGAAAATATATGAAGTAATATTTGACTTCTCAATGAAACAGTGATGGAAAGGGGCTACTAGAAAAAATTTCTAAAGATTTATGTTTACCTAAATTTAGTTCTTTCAGATTTTGACAGTGAATTTAGGGAAGTACTGGTGTTTGTGTTTAAAGTGTCTCTAAATGAGCTTAAAACAGGGATTTTTTTTCATGATTTCATATAAGTGGTTTATACGTGAACTTTGTGACCAGTGCCCTTAAATGCCCAGATTATGGACCAGATGCTTTTTCTGTACAGAAACCTAGGCATCTTGTGTGTGGCAGCAAGCATCAGAGCATATACTTGGATAAATTCCTCAAGTTGGAGCTGAGACATTCCCTGAACCTCTGCACTGAAACACTCACTGATCTCCCACAGCCACTGTGAGCAGGCAATAGAGTGCTCAACTCACCCATCAAAACATGATGGTCATTACAAATATCACAAAGTGAGCTTTAATGTCTGTATCAATGACCCAGCCTGACTCACCAAGATATCTGGGGACCTAATACGAATGAATAAAGAATCTACACCTAAGACTTCAGTAGATATAAGATATTCAGAGGACTTAGTGGTAATAACTGGACAATCAAATCCAACAAAAATTTCTGAAAATTAAAATTTTAGTTATACAGTTGATTTGATCTCATGTGATTTCTCTTGCTTTGAATATTAATCATATCAGAAGATACAATATTTCAAAACAACTTCTTTAAATATGAGTAGTTCTCACTGCTGCATGTATATTCTAGCTTCAAAAAATTAATTGTATTTTCTGAAAGTGAAAAATTCCAGAATTACTTTGCTATTTCCTTTTGAAGGATTGCAAGTATTTTTATTTTTTCCAGTTTTACCAAAATTATTCTCAATATAGGTACCAATACCCTATTTACCAGGACACACCTTTGGAGACAAACAGCTAAAAATTTCCAATATTTTCAACAGCATTTAAAAGAAGCTCTTAAATTCATTTTAATAGCAAATTTTCTTCTCCTCAGCAGAAGATTTTCTCACTAAAATTATTTTAAAAATTATTGCTCCTCACTATTTCTTAAATTCATTACTATTTGCAGCAACAATTTTGTTCTTCATCTCTGAAGTTCCTGGTCTGGGGAGGTTATAACTTCCTCATTCTGCCTTCCCTTCTCTTAGGAGCAGTTTAGTAAGTGCACATTAGTAAGAAAAAGGTGGAGAGGTACCAGGCACAGGTGTCTCTTGATGATGGGATTGTCCAGTTGACAGATGACTGAAAAGGTCTTTGCTCAGGTTGTGAAAGCAGCCAAACCTTGTCACTGTAAAGCCAAGACCGGGCTTTTTATCTCTGTTTCTCTGTGGAACCACTAGGTTGGTGATAAAACCAGGCTGAAACAACTCTGTGATTTGCACTTCTTGCATTTCTCTTTCTGGCACTGTGACATTGTGTAGATGCAGCTTGAACGCTTCATACTGGAGCGGAGAACTGTGCTCTCAGGGCTCATTTTCAATCTTTGCCAGGTATGTTCTCTAGCCATTTAATTGCTTATCTATTTACACATTTAAAAACATCAAAAGCCCTTTGGTTATTTTTGAAAATTTCTTTTGAAGACCTTTTTTTGTGGGAGTTGCCTATTAATTTCAACACATTCTTAACAAGGCTGAGTAAAAATCACAGTAGTGTTTAGCATGTGGCATCAATCACTTCTTGTTTACAGAATTTTTAGACACAAAATCTATAGTTTCTGAAATTTATTTAAGGAAAGTACAACATAAAGGCAGAACAGTGATTTGCTGAGTTTTTATTTTGATTTCATTTTAGCTTACTAATCAAGCTGCTCTGAGGAAAGTCCAATCAACAGTGAAAAAAATAATAGCTCTTTAAGAAGCTTTCAGATACCAGCAGAGCACAAATTTCAGATGAATGAAGCATTACACATGAGAGAAGATTATTAATCCCAAATCACTTCAGAATTTGTCTTGGCTAAATTTCTTCTCCAAGCTACAGTTATCTCATTTTTGTGGGTAGCAGGCTAATGTAGAGAAGTAAAAAAAAAAAAAATTACAAAAAACTATTCATAAAGTAACATTTCTTAAGATCTCACAGCAGAAACTTACCAACACAAATTTGACTTTGTGTCTTTAATTTAATTCACAGTATTTCACCTAGATTTTCTTTCACTACAAACCCCTTATACTAGGAAAACTATTCCTGTTAAGATGTGACAGCTTAGCTGCAATAAGCAGCCTCCTCCTTCCCATGGAGGTCTTATTCTCCTACATCAAGATCTTCAGTAAACTGAGGGATATTTTCCAACACGTTACTCCCAGGAGACAGAGTAATCTACTTTGAATATGTCCTTGGGAGATGGGGGATCCAGGAAGTACTGACTAGAAGATATTATATGGTGTAAAATACTTCCAATATTATGGTTTGGCTCAATGTATTTGCCATATTCTGTTCAGAAAGTGTGTTTTTAAGACTCCATCTTTCCTCAAAACATAATAAAAAATGGAATTTCAATAAGAGGGAAATGTAGAAATTCATAAAATGCTACTAATCCTTCTATTTTTGATAGTGACATAAAATTTTTAAGTAACAATTGTTATTCAAAATACAGCTATGTGATTGCAAGATGAAAGTCCCATTTATAAATTGATTCAGGAATACAAGGGTTTGGACAAAAATATGAGCCACTTGAGGTGACAGTTTTATATTCACACTTGGACATGATCTTTAGTCCCATGATAAATGTAAATAACTTCAGCAGCATTGAAATGGAAGATAAATTATCCAGAATTACATCATCAACACTACTGGGTAGCAACCTGCAAAAGTTACAGACAAAAAAATGGCATAATTTTTTCTAGGTTATCCTATGGTAACAAATAAAATCAATTTGACCATTAACTTCATTTCAGTCTCAAAAAAAACCCCAGAAAAGAGCACTTAAATGCTTTAAAGCAAACAGAGAAACAAATGGAAGACTGAAAGGGAATAAAAACCATTGATTACTGTTCTTAACAAGTCTTACATGAGCTTCTTTTCTGGTTGGCAATTTTTATATCAAATTTGTTTGGGTTTTGGTTGTTGTTTTTTTAATTTTGGTTGGGTTTTTGTTTTGTTTTTTTCTTTGCTTTTCTATTTGTGCACACATAAACACCTCCAGTGTCAGTTTGTTAGTCACTTGTCAACACCAGTCAAAGGCACACTAAGAGAGCATGAGGTATGAAAATATGCTTTACTGAAACATGACAAGGACTATAATTTGCTGAATATCTTTGTCAGGTTTATTGTGATAAAAAAGATATCTTACTAGTTAGCCTACCATGTTTAAAATGCCCTTTCAATTCAGGAAATGCACTTCCATGTCACTAATGTACATTTAGACTTAGCTCCTGGTCGACCTTTGCTTTATTTTTAGTTTCAGGTAAATAGCCCTCTAATATAACAAAAACAAAAGCAGCTTGTATTGATATCTCATTGTGTCAAATCATTCTAATATTGCCAAAGTTGGGTTTTTCCCCTGTATTCTCTTTGAATGTTTCACAGCATTTACCAGAAAGTTTTAAATGATTATTCAAGCAAAATATAAACAATCCAAAATTAAGAACATTCTCCAACTGACAGTAATATAAATATCACTACTGAACAAACTTTAATGCAATTTATGCAATACAGACTGGAATAAAAAAGAATATTCTGCTGAAATCTTTCTTAGAGCCACGTTTTTGCTTTAAAGTTTTGCTCAGCAAAACTGACTACAGTTCTTAGTTCAATCTAGCTCTAATTTGTGAATGCCCAAGTTTTTCAATCTTTGGTTGAAGTCAGTGATAGTTAGGCACAGTGTGGTTTCAATTGATTTGTTTCTTTGTAGATTTTTTTTCTTTTTTTTGTACCACCTCTTTATGGTTCCACAGATTTCAAACTGTTAGTTGATTGAATGTGTTATATCTGTGGTCTCTTTTTTTCTAATTTAATTGAGGGTTACCATTTTTCCCAAAATCACTGTGTTAAAGGAGTATATTGAAATAATGAATAAAGTAAAAAATAAACAAATTTTATAATGGAAATAATTTATTGAGATTTTAACATTTATGATAGTAACTGGCTGTCATAACTCTAAAATCAAGCAATATAACACAGACAAAAAAAATAATCAATTGTTTCTAGTTCTCCTCAAAATACAGTGGTACAAAGAAGAAATATTCCCTATGGTGTGAATTAGTATTTTGCTGGTCTCTTAAATGACTGTTCTATTTTAAAACCTCACTTATTCAAAGGGTAGATAAGAATTTTGAAATTTGTATGCAGGACATTCATGCCATGCTTCAAAGCCCATGAAAAAAACTGTTCACAGCTTTTGTATAAAGTCTTATCTCTCGTGAAAAAAAAACCATCACTGGCTCACAGCAGAAAACTGAAATTGCCATTAGCCATAGACATCATTGTGAACTATAGAACCATCTTTAATGTCAAAATTAAATATCAGTCAAATGATTTGAGAAGTTCCTTAAAATCATGTCATAACACCAGCAATCTGACATGAAGGAAGAAGTCAAATTTCAGAAGAATGTCTGTTATAACAAAAGCCAATATCTGCCAGTTCCTCTATATGAAAAATTATGTCAGTCATTATACTTGCTGTGAAAAATATAAACTAGTTCTCATCTCTTTTGACATAAGCTAATGTCATCACAAAGGTATCCTCTCAGGAGTGGTGTTAACAGGAATGAAATCTTGCAGACTGGATGAAAATATTAACCCTGTACCACTTCAGAATCCAGACTTCAGCACAGAAATCTAGTGTATAAGGCCGACATAACCAGCAGCACTGCGCTGCCTGCGCACAGAAAAGATGAGTTCTGGGTTAGTCTTGCATTCAAAACTGTAGACCCACACACTTCAATTATTAACAGTGTCTGTCCATCCTGTAATGATCTGATAAGAAAGTCATTGCTGAGTTGACAGGAATTCCATGCAAGGATTGGAATTCTGTTCTGCTTGTTGGGAGCATCTTCTTGAATACCCCCTTCCCAAATTTTTCAATATATTTGTCTCATTATAAGTGAATTCAGAAAAGAGCAACAGTTTATTTGGTATCATCAATGAAACCTGCCTTCTTAGGCAATTATCAACCTCCTGTTGTGTAATTCTCCCCTCTACACTGCACTTGTAAGACCCCATCTGGAGTGCTGCATCCAGCTCTGGGGTCACCAGCAGAGGAAAGCCATGGACCTGTCAAAGCAAGTCCATAGTAAGGCCAAAAACATGATCATGTGGCTGGAGTACATCTCCTGTGAAGAAAGGCTGAGATAGTGGTGTTCATCCAGGAGAAGGCTCCAGGGAGACCTTAGTGAAGTCTTTCAATATTTAAAGGGGGCTTGTAAGACAGATGGAGACATACTGTTCTGTAGGGCCTGTGGCAATATGCAATGGATAATGGGTTTTTTTAAAAAGGTAGGCTTAGATTGGACATAAGGAATTTATTTTTTACTATGAGGGTAGCAATATATTAGAACAGGTTCCCCAGAAAAATTGTGGATTCCTCATACCTTGGAAAGGTTCATGGCCAGGTTGAGTGGGTCTTTGGATGATGTCTCTGCCCATCACAGGGGATTGTTGTACAAGATGTTCCTTCCAACACAATCCATTTTATGATTATATGATAAGTATGCTCAGACTTGTGTGAGAGATTAATCCTGTGGAACACACCTCCTTTTCATTTTGCCTCCATGCTCTTCCATAAAAACAATCCCGTATGACATGGGGCATGTGAGAATTGCATATGACAACAGTTCTTTTCATAGCTCTCTCTACCTAGTTTCATCTGTCATTCTTCAACCTACTGAAAAATGGTAGTGGATTTAGTTTTTTATCTTTCAAGCAGGACTTGTTTGCCTGTTTACAATCTGTCAGCTAGATGGACTTGGCAATGCAAGTTCAGTCCTGACAGCTGCTTCTAGTGACAGGATGAATGCACTGTCATGAACATCTCAACTCTGCAGACAAGAGTATCTTTCAGCAGAAAGCAACATACTAGGAAGGATGCCGTGTTCCAGGTTTCATTTTTGCATGCATTAGAAGCCGTGTCCACATCACACAATCTAAGGATGTGAAAATGCCCTCTGATTCTTTAGTAAAACTGTAACCATACCAAATCATTGGCATTTGTTAGCTGAGTGTGTTTTGAAGAAAAGTGAATGCATCTGATGGAAAAGCTTCTTTTGTTATAGCCAGAAGACAAAAAAAGTATGAAAAATGCCTGCAAGGAGATCCCATTCTCAATGAGGGAAAAATGACTTCTGAATTAATTTGAATTTTTCCCAAAGCCACTACTTAATAGGAAGGAGAAAGAAGAGATAGATAAAGGAGCAATTCTCATTGGAGTAATTTCCTGCAGGGTAGTGAAGCAGATCAAAAAAACTCCTCTCTTCTCTCCCCCCCAAACTATTATTGGCTTGTGCAAGGTAGGAAGTTGTTATCTTGCTTGGCACGTTCTCCCACATCATGTGACTTCATTGCTGTTCACACTAAGACAAGTAACAGTGAAAACCTCCTATCATCATGTACCTAGTGAAGAAAAACCGGAATTTTGGCCGCCTCCACTTCAAATGTTATGCATTGATGGTATTGCATTCTGTCATTTCCTTGAAGTTTGCAAATGCGAATGTGCCGACTTTATTGAACTGTTAAATATGGTTCAGCACTGCCACCTGGATGGAAGTGAGGGATCTCAAGCCAAGAACCCATCGTCATTGTCTAAAAAAGGATGAAGTGAAGATAAAATGTGATGTTGTTGCATGCATATGGGAGGCCAGTAAAGATTTTCATAATCCCTCAAGAGGTATTTTGCATGTTTTGACATAAATAAAAATACATAATAATAAAAACATATGTATAGATTGTCCTATAAACACAATATGTGCTGTTTTTCTGTCATTTACTTGAAGTTTCAGCACATGCACAGCAGGAAAATGGACAATGACACCAATGCTAATATCCAGAATGAACATCTGCATCTTGCTGCTGCCAACAGTAAAAGGCTGCCAGCCCAAGTAGGTATAATAGCCAACTTCAGAACACAAAAATGCCTCTTGCCTCAGAAATTCTTTCTGACCTCTGGTCTTCTTCACTACCAAACGGTGGGCAGTCAACTTGAACAAATGATGTCTTGCTGCTGCCCCAGATATCCCCAGCTCCTGTGCCGTGAAATTGTTTCAGCTTGGCAAAAAACTGAAGTAAACTTACCCTCTTCCATCTGCCCCCTAGAAAGCAGACCATCCCTCTGTTCTCTTACTCTTGGAAGACTGAAAAATTACTGATCATCCCAACAACATTCTCCAAGCAGAGGAACAAAACGAAGACTGACCATTTACACAGTACTGGTATGTTTGACCTCTACTTCCAAAGGAAAAAAAAAAGTCCTTTTCAAAGGTAAAAAGAGACAAAATCTTTTAGATTTTGTGTGGAAGCCAAAAAAAAAAAAAAAAAGAAGATATCAATGACCTTTTCAAATAATCCTCAAATCCAATTTTTTCCACATTTCCAAAAATAGACAAATCAATAGAGCACATGAATAAACACACAAAGTTTGCAGGGCAAAACCACAGTAAATCAAGAAAATTTGCTCTCAGTCACCCATAGTCTTGCCACTTTAGTTCTTGCCCTTTGTTTTACACTAAGTTTGTGATAGGACTGTTTTTTTAATATCTTAATTAAAGCTATTTTTTAATATCTTAATTAAAGCTATTTTCTTTTCAGGAGCTCCACTCTCCATGTAAAGGAAGATTTCAATGAACTGAAATATTAAATAAATATAATAAAAACTTTTGCTAACAGTTCTTTTTTGCAAATAAAAGTGAATTCCAACAAGCATTCAAATTTTGACTGATTGTTTTTCACAGATGCTGCTTTTACCCCCAAATTGGACTCTGTCCCTTTCATGTTTCATGACATTTCAGTCTCCCTTGTTCTTTTCCTCTCTCACAGCTCATTAATGCACTTCACATCTGTCTACCATTACAAAAAGTTTAGTGCATATGGAAGAACTGAAAAATAAAAGAGAAATCACTAGGGAAAACAAACATTTTCTAGTAGCTGTATTGCATGTATGTGGCTCTTTCAGTTACCTAGGAAATGTCTTTAAATGTGTAATAAGATTGTCAGATTAATTCCCAGGCCTCCAGATACAATTGAGTGTAACTGATGTAGATACATAATACACTAAAAATAAATTATCAGTCTTACATTTTTAAAGAGAAAAAAACCAAGAAAAATTAAATGTTGTGATGCATTTTTCAAAGGTTTGTTGTGCAATAAATTCTTGATTATCAGACTTGCTCTTCTAGAATGACAAAAATCAATTTAGTTGCTGTAAAGGCAAATCTATGAAGTGATTCAGATGGCAATCTGCAAAGTGTTGAAAACCATAGCATAAAAATATCATGGAAAACAACAGAAGAGTTAAAGGGATTTGCTAAGTCATCAGCTCCAAACTCTTGCTATAAAAGGGAGCTGTCACATGATCCTTCCCATAAATGCATCTAGCTTCAGTTCTGAAACAAGCTATATTTTTGTCTCTACTGCTTTTAGAACCCTGTTCCAGAAGCTTACCCTTCTCTAGGATAGATACCATAGAGTCACAGAATCACAGTTTTATAGAATGGATTGGGTAGGAGGGGACCTTAAAGACCAGCTAATTCCAACCCACTTCCATGGGAAGGGACACCTACTGCTAGAACAGATTGTTCAGAGCCCTGTCCAGCCTGGCATTGAACACTTTCTCTGCTGAATTTCTGTCTGCTCAGCTCACACTCATCAGTTCTGGCCCCAACATTACCTTTTTACCTAAGTATTAATTCTCCCCATAATTTACTCTCTATAATACTCACAGACAAAAGCTGTATTTCTTCCAAGGTATTATCTTCCAAAATATTCCAATTTTCTTTTGACAAGTAGGTTGTCTATTGTGCTCATTATCTAATAGGCCCCTGCCTCCCTGTTCCCATTTCAATTCCATGCCACACGTTAGTAAGAAAAAAGTGTACTGGTTTGAAACCAGAAGCTAGTAAGTAATAGAGGATGGCTTTTCTGTTTGCTGCTGCCCTTGCTATCATGTTGTAGACTTTCACATGACATAAAATTGAACAATTAATACACACTGGCCACTGTTGCTTATAAGTAGACTGCAGTTCTGAATGCCTCAATTCCTATATGCCTCTATTCATATATGCATATTCATTCATATATGCATATATTTTGCTTATAGACACACATTTTCCAGATAATTGGATTCATTTTATAATAGACCAGATGGCCGAGCTTCTAAAAATCTATTGGCTTTTCCTCTGCTGTCTTGTTTTCCAACTTATTTCTGTTATAAATTGCGAGAAAACAATTATCGTGATTTATACGAGACTGTATATACTCACGTGACTGTTGAGGGAAATTAACTGCTGTTAGAACACTGGATATAATCACTACTAATAAAAACTGCTTTGCTCCAGAGAAATCTTAGTAAATATATTGCCTGATATTTGTGAAAGAAAAAAGGAAATTATGAATATGCTGTTGGGAGACTGCACTTAATGCTTTGTAAATGCAGAGTTATCACCTAGAGGATGGGTCCTCTGAGGTCAGTAATTCACATAGAGTGAAAAAAACCCCAAACACAATAACAAAAGCTCTTGGCATATATAAACTCTTCTCCCTTTTTGTGTGTATGTAGAGGCATTCATTGAATCACAGAATGCAGATGACATTTAAACACAGCAAACTGCAATTGTAAGCCATGCATGTTGAAAGGATATTGATGGCAGATGTATACCAGGCAATGAGCTTTTGGACTCTCTTGAAACAACAGATACAGCATGGCTCTGAGTCGAATGCTGAAGAGGAAAAAAGTGTCAAATTCTATGGAATCACAGGTGTTATGCTTTATGCTCATTCATTAAGGAAAGAGGATTTGTGAAATCAACACAGCCTGGAGGTAAAGAGAGATTGGATGACTCATTAAAATCCCCATATTTAGCTGAGTAAGGCTAGTTGTTGTATTTATCTTCTTATCCTTGAGAATACCATTAGCCCACGTTTCTGGTAAAACCCTAATGATGTGTTACGGCTTTTTCATGAAAAGCTATATGATTTCATTTTGTCACCTTGTATTTCCAGGTGTTATTTTAATACCCAGTGAATAAGCAAATTCCAGTGAAAACGGGAAAGAGAAACAAACTGACAGCACAAAGATGTTTTGCCTTATACATCAGTTCAATCATTAAGAAAAAATAAAAAAAGATGGAAAGATCAGTAAACTGGAACCAGTCAGTGGCACTCAAATCAGTTCAGCTGCTGCAATAAAACTGCTGGCCCTAAGTGCAGGTGCCTAAAACTACCAGGATTTCTGAGCTCTCTCACAGAGTCAGCCTCTAATCACAGAAACATTTTAATAACTCCATGCTATCTTTTGCTTTACCAGGATTTATTTTGGCTTACTTCTCTTGTGGAAACCCATGCTCTCCCCATATTGAATAGTGAGTGCTTGATGTACGTTGACTGGTAAAGCAGCTACAGATTTACACCTTGGTTTATGCCCATAAAGGAGAAAAACCATGATGGTGGGTGAAAAAAACCCCAACCAAACAGAGGGAAAAACCCCTCCAAGCTCCAGAAGAAGTGACCATGATGTCTGACGCAGAGAATGTCAACAGTTGAGAAGAGGGAAAGCACTTAGGGTTTCTATGTGGATTGGAAATCTTTCCTCTATTTCATGTGACTTGAGATAAATTCAATTTTGACTCTTAAAATGTCAAACTTAATAGAATGTAAAACTTGTTTCAGTTTGAATCCTAAGCACCACAGACTTTTCTTCTTTTTGAATGAGCCAAGAAAAAGCACTGAGATTTCTATTCCTCTGAGACAGAAATTCTTATGTAAAGAACATCTCCATGCCAACTTTTTTCTTCATGAAGAAATAGATGCTCTAAAATACAAGATTATAAAAAACGATTTTTATTATGTATTCATGAGTTTTTCATAGCTGGATTTGATAATACTGCTCTGATGTCCTCTTCTGAGTAGTATTTAAACTTCTAGATTACTTTGCTACTTTGCTGTCATTTCTTTGTCAAGTAGGCCAGTAGTAAATAAGAAAATGACATACCACAAGATGAAGATTCAAGTTACTTTATTAAAAGTAGTTGTCAAGGCAGACTGGTAATATTCATCTTTTGTCTAAACAGTATGCTACTTATTTTTCTTCCTTTTTTTTTAAGATAAGAAAAAAATCTTGCTATTATTAAAATAGTTTTACTTTAATTTCCTGTCATCATGTTATTTTTTATTTTACTACACAAAAAAAAAGTGCCAATCTGATGGACAGTACTCCATTTAACTGAATGAATCAGCATCTAAATATCTATTTTTGTAAAACGTGGCTTCTATGAGCTCTTACATATTCAAATGTTTTGAACTAGGATTAATTATTTTAGCCCACCCATTTTTTCTTCCTCTTTTGTTCTTTGAAAAAATAGCTGAGTGTTTTCCCAAACTCTAAAAAAGAACAAGACAAAGCTTAATATTAAAAAACTCTGTGCTATTAGAGCAAGTTCTTTGTCTTGAAGGCATAATGACTTATAGCATGCAGAGTCTTTCTGGTAAGAAAGAAATAACAATAAAAAAAGAACAGCCTTTCAGATGCTAAATTAGCTGTTCAAGAGAGCTCATGTTGTTTCAGGAAAAAAACAGAAATGCACACAAGTTTTGCAATCTTCAACAGATTGGAAACTGCCACATTGTAAAGCTGTTCTTTGAGACAAACAAAAATGCTAGGCAACTTCAGAAAGTGACTTATGCCATCTTAAAAAGGTGGAAATTAGGATCCCAACAGGATGGCAGGAAACTTTATCAAAATAATCTGTTGGTAGAAATTAAAAATGAGACTATTTTCTTTAAATACCATGATTTGTTCAACCAGCCTGACATATGTCCTGTCTCATGTCATGCCAGTAAGTAATATGGTTGGAGTACACACTTGGATTAGGCAAAAAAGAATTCATACAGCTTTCCTCATAGTTCAGGGGAAGTATAATTTAGTCTTCTACATGCTCTCACTCTGCCCTTGTTACCATTTGCAAGGACAAAGCTTTTTTATTCTGTCCTGGCTTTGGTTAAGGTATGAGTTAATTTTCTTCCCAATGGCTGGTATGGAACTGGACACAGGTTTGATAAATATAGAGATAGTTTTGTTATTTTTGAGCAGGGCTTGGGCAGAGCCAAGGCCTTTTCTGCTTTCTGTACTGCCATGTGGACAAGGAAGTTGGAGGTGCCGGGGAGACTGTGGGGAGACACAGCCAGGACAGGGGATGCAAACTGACCAAAGGGATTTTCCACATAATGAGACATCATGCTATGTGTATTAAGTGGGAGAGAGAAGGAAGAGGGGTGTGATGGTGTTTGTCATGCCAAGTCACTGTTACATGTGATGGGGCCCTCCTCCCCTGGAAATGGCTGAACACCTGCCCATAGGAAACTATGAATTAATTCCTTGTTTTGCTTTGCTTCTGTGTATGGCTTTTTCTTTCCTTATCAGTCTATCTTTATGTCAGCCCATGATTTCTCTGCCTTTAACTCTTCCAATTTGCTCTCCAATCCTGCTGGTGGGGGAGTGCATGAGTGGCTGTGTGGAGCCTGGTGGCTGCCTGGGGTTAAACCACCAGAATTTCCTACATCAGACCCCAGCTCTCAGTTACGCACATCAAAACCAGCACGGAGCAGATCAGTGTAACATCCCTAAAGTTTTCCAGTGGCTTTCCCTACTTTATACAGACACAATACACAGTCATTCCCACTTGTCCCACATCTGTCCTGAAGCCAGGGACTTCCCAGTGATTACTAACATTTTTAAATAGTTTCAAATCATCTAAGAGAAAATGGGTGTTACTGCAGACTCACAGTCAAGAGTGCTGCAGAAATTTTTACCACCTGAATACCTGGGGTTTTGTTTGCATGAAATTGAAGGCACTGTTTATTCCTTATAAATATGACACTAGAAGGCGAAGAAAACAAAAAGTAGACATCTCTATTTTTCTCCAGATGGCAAATAATTTCATTAATATATTCTCTTTTTAGCCATGATGTCAGATTCCTTCAGTCCACCTTATTTTGTTTTGCCCCATTGTTGTTGAAGTTGTGCCTGTGCTATACAGTCAGCTTCTTTACTTTTCACAGTAATGTAGATTAAGGCAAAATCTAAAATATACAAGCTACACCTATGTAACATCAGGTAGGGCTTCAAAAGAGTGACCTACACATTAAAAAAAAAAATATTCCCCACATTTGAATTGTATTCTGCTTCTGAGTATGAATGAATGGTAGAAAAGGTACCTTAGCAGGCAATGAGAGGTTAAATGACAGCATTTTTTCCTTTTTGAGAAAACTCAACCAAATATAATTATCTTAGGTTGAAATATTAACTTTATAATTTTAATGAAGACAAAAAGTGTGATTTTACTTTGAAAGAAAAAAAGAGAACATATTTTTGAAAGGCTTTTGAGAATCAGCAGCAAGACACAGGTGGTAGCCAGTCCCAAGGGAGTTCAGAGTATCATTTTTGTGCAACGCAAGTAAAAATAGACATAGAGAGGATGCTTGGAAACAAAGAATACAGGGTTTTTTTAGCAAAAAAGTAAATTTTGCTGTGGATCTCTGCACACACTGGCTACTCATTAAAAATAAAAAGAAACTCCCTTGCACTATAGGTTTCCTATCCCATGCTCTAAAGTGTTATACATTCTTTCAATAACAATATTCCCCTGTTATCCTCAAAACTATTAGCTAAATTTAGACATGTTTTGTATCTTTGGAGAATGAATCATCTTATCCTTAAGACATAAGTATTTTAAATTTTATATTTTCTGCTTACTGGTCATATTAGGGGAAAAATGTTTATTCCAAAGTTGGTTTTTTTTTTTTTTTTTTCCTAACAGCTAGAATTTAGAAAAAGAATTTATAAATAAAATATTTATTTAATTGTAGTCTAAATGTGACTGTACCTTTCCATTCCCCTGTCATAAACCAAATATTTCAGCAGAACATATGGTAGTTCACCTCATAACCCACAGTCTCCCATGTATGAAAAAAATGGATTGCATGGGGTCCAAAAAACCTCAAAACTCTAATAATAAAATTTAATAATACCTGCCTTACTTTGTGAAAAAAGTGTTTGAATTAAAACTTTTTTTCAGATTGTCTCAGTTATCAGTCATTTCAATAGCATATACCATGATTTATCTTGAATTTCTTAAGTGGAAATCTTGTCACATAATTCTGTCAACAGTTTATATAGGAATATGTTACACAAATCAGGTTTTGGTGTAAATTAATTATTAGCATTCATAATTTTATGTTTATGAAGAAATTTTTAAAAATATATATTTCAGTGTTTTCTTTCTTAGAAAGAAAGGCATTTTCCAAGACAAGCCACTCTCTTCTGATAAGAGGTTGAGTTTTGCATTAATCTTTTTGAAGATCTGAATGTTTAAGGGAAACAAGTATTATAAAGGATAAATTAAGTGCTCAGTTCAGGCTCCCTTACATCTCTTCAAATGACTATTGGCCCAGTTATAAACATGAAATCAAAAACTTCAAATTTATCTTTTGCAACATACCAAGTTGTTTAAATTTTGTTGTATTTGTAAAGGCTTCAGCTGAGGTTCTGTACTTGTCCTGAAAATTACTAAGCAATGCTGATGCTGCCAGGCTAAAAGGAAAAGGAAGAAACATTTTGGCAATCAAACTAGAATACATGGCAGCTATAACTAATTATACAAATAATCTGGAATGGTTTCAACAGAGACTAGAATCTTTGCATGAAAAAAAAAAAACCATGCCTGTAGCACAATGATTATTGTTCATACATGCAAAATATGTACATAAGATCTGTAGCCAGCTAGCAAATGGGTGGTGTCAGGTGTGAATACATCCTGAATACAAAGGAGGTTGTAGACAACAATCTGAATTCAGGCTTACTAACTGAATAGATGTGCTGGCTTTTTTTCAGCCAGCTGTTTGCCAGCTGTATGTTTTGCTGTCTCTCAGACTATATGAATTAATCCCCACAAGTGGCACTTCTTATCCCAAGATGGGAGCAGATAGGAAATTCAGCAAAGTTTAACACTTAAGAAGGGTAAACCTGACAGGAACAGCCAAGATTTCATTGCCATGATTTGGTGTGTGGTTCTTGGAATGGTTTGCTTTACAGATTTCTTTCTCTTATAGTTCATGGAGAACTTGGAGTGAGTACTCCATTAATGAACTGAATTGTGTCAAGACCAGTGGTTCCCTAGAGGAATGCTAACCAAAAGATCTCCTAGGCTTTAGAGAAATACTTGCTAAGTGGAAAAAGAATTATAAGCTTCAGATTCCAGTAAAAATTAAAAAAAGGAAAAAAAAAAAAATTCGTGTTGCAGAAGCTTATATAAGGGGGGAAAAAAGCAAGATGGATTAAGAACAATAAAGAAAATAAGTTTAATGAATAGCATTCTTGGATGGCTAATTTTTAAAAGCAAATGGAAAGACCAGAAAACATACAGAAAGAAGACCAAAACAGTGGTCATTTAGCCACAGTTGTTTTTTTTTAATCCAAAAACCAAAACAGAAATGAAAGTTAGAGCATCTGCCTTGAAGAGATAGTAAAATTTCAAAGACACAGAAGGCAGCATAATTAATTGTGCACTGGAGAGCCATCACAAGAGTGTGGACAGAGGGTAATATATCTTATTAAATAAAGATGACAAAATTCAATAGAACAGGGAGTGCCATGTGGCCATAGACTCTCTAATGGCAATGCTAAAATCTCAAGAGTGACCAAGACTGATTTGGTTGTTCTTTAGTGAAGACAAAGACAAAAGGAACACGGGAAAAAAAAAAGCTTTTTAGAATGTTGAGATACTCAGAAAATGAAGGAAACTGTAGCCTTCTGAGAGCAGTTAAAAGTTGAACAATATGATATTAAAAGGCATAGGTAGGACTGCATAATATGACTGTAAAATTTTGATTACCACATGCAAAAAGTGCTGCTTTGAGGTTAAAAAAGAGAAAGACCAGAAATTCAGCAGAATTTACTGAAGTTGAAAGCTGTTCCTTTGTCACTAAAAGTCTTTAAGGCTATTTTAATGGAAATCAACCTTTTCAGAAAATCAAAATAGGCATTTATGCTGAATGCTCCAGGCTTAATGACAATACAATTTCAAATGTTAGAGTCTAAGGAAATTTGATGAAAATTGCAAAAGTAAGGACTAAAAAAAGTCAGCATACATGGGATTGCTCCCCAGGAACAGGTTTAGATGTAAATACAACTGTGTTTTCTTAAATAATTGGTTACTTAAAAAGTTACATGAGGGAATGGCTTGAGGTAAGTAGTACTGAAAAAACCTAACCTGATGTGAAATAGCAAAAAAGGACCCGTGTTGCAGGAGAAAAAAAAGTGGAGCTGTCTTTTTCTATTACTTGCAACCCACATTTGAATAGGCTAAATCATTCATGAAATTGCACCCTAAAGGGAGAAAATGGAACAAAAATTTTGGAAGGAACATGTACTGCTAATTTGTTTTAAATAACGGATTTGTTCTGAAGTATACATAAGTGATTTTTCTCCAACACCCCTCCTCAGTCTTGTTAAGAAATTGGCTATGAAGGGTGTCAGGTAAGCAATTAAGCCCTCTCTACTTTGTCACCATTTTGAAGAAATTTAGTTTTTAAAAAGCAAGAGAAACTGAAGTTAGATCATCTTTGTGCAGCAGCTTTTAAACCGGAACAGAATGAAATGACTGCTATCCCCAAGGAGCAATAAAAGGACTGCTTCACAAGATTAAAAAGATCCCAGTAATGTACAAAAGGTGTAGGGGCTGTATATTTAGTATATGTGTTACTGTAAGTCCTCTACCTGAGAATGGAGTACATGCAAGACACATTTAATAAATTCATGACAAGGAAACAGAGTAATTGCCAGCGTGGAGTACAAATTTAACAGCTGAATCCACACCAAAATTATCTTATGTGTGTCTATATATATATCGTATATATATGGATATGAATATAAACATATATATGTACTTACTCTATAATGTATATTTTTGTGGACAGTGGGGTGCATACCCAAAGAGCTTCATAAAAGCTTCACCTTGTCCTAACAATATCATACAGCAATGACGTAGCTCAGAAGAGTTTTAAAAGAATAATTACATAGAAAGCAAGAATGGTATAGTTCAGTCCTGAGCTAGTCAATACTAGCAAAAAGAGACAGTTGCTGCATGTTGAATAACAGGAAAAATGTTGCTCTTCTTTTCAAGAATCCTATAATTTCCCCATTTTTAGGTCACATGCTGCTTTTTGTGCTCAGCTTAAATTGCCATGTGTCCACCTCTGTAAATGTAGGAATAGTTTCCAAAATGCCCAGGGAGAATTACTGCACAGGAGCACTTCTGTCACTTGAGAGACAATTGATGTCTATGTGTAGCATCCAGCTGAGACACTTCTTCCAAAATCAAGCAACATAGCTAAATTAAATACTTTAGCAAACTCATTGGAGCATTTTGCTAAAATTTTTAAATAGGAATAATAATGGTAAGACCCATTACAAATTATTATAAGACTAAGTTGCCTAGCTACAGATTTATAAACTGCTGTGCTTTTGAAAATACCTACTTGTATGTACTTGCCACATATTATACAGTCAGTATGGTTGAAACATATGACAAGAGTAAAGTTATTTGTCTTCTCAATACTAAACATGATAAAGGGAAAAAAGGGGGGGAATTAACTTTAGATTTTTCAGAAGTATATTGCAGGGAAAAATGTGGACTGTTTCCTGTCTTGAAAATGTAAACCAAAAAAATTGAAAGAAGACATTCAGTTTAACAAAAAAATAAAAAAAAACCAACTTTGCCCCCAACCACCAAAATTCCCCCCCAAAAAACAGGGACTTAAATTGAATAAAAAAGCTTGCAGAATGCAGTTGCTGGACAAGTAAGCCATACCAGTTTCCTTATCAGAATGATGATGTTCTGATGCTTCTTAGAGTCCTGAACAAAGGAAATCAAATTGTCACTTCTGGTATCTAGTCAATTCCTTGACTGAAAGAATCTTGAGTAAGAGAAAGGCAGACTTTTGAAGAAAAGCCAATAAAATGAGTGGACTTGCTTTAAGAAAAGACCCGAAGTATAGGATTTCCCTCTGGATTTTTGCTGAGAGCTTCAAACATCATAAAAAATATTTTTAAAGGAGTAAGATGGACTTGCTTCAGAATTTTAGCTGTCACAAAAGATGACTCTATGAACTGTGTTGTTTCTATGCTTTTTAATGAAAATTCTTTTTTATAAGACCTAATCCTGGTGTCATTCTTTTTGAATCAGAAAGTCATTCTCCTACCAACTCCCATAATTTTGCACCTTTCATAGAATTCACCCCCCCCCAAAAAAAAAGTGTTTATATCATCTTCAAAATTAAAAAAAAAAAAAGTAAAATCCTGTAAAAGCCATCACTAAAAAGGTAGAAAATTCAAAACTCACATGAAACTTATATGCATGCCACAGAATTCATTTACATAAGTGTGGTGTTACTAATTAAATAAATACCTTGTGTTTTGTAAAGGGCATAGAAAACAGTATTGTGCTAAAGTTATATGTGCTACAATAACTCAGAAAAATGTTAAATTCTCTGAAATGCAGCAACCTGAGCCCATTGCTTAGCAGCTGGAATATTCTATGGGCACTTCTTGTACACAGTGAAGCCAGGTTTGGTAAATAACACCTGCTCTCTGTCAGTAAGGGATGTTTCTTTCTGAAACAGGAGAAATTAGATGGCTTCAGTTGACAAGCCAAAAGAGAAGGAAAGTTCCCCACTCTCACCTTCTTTCTCCAGAAAATCTCTGTTTTTATGATGTGATACTTCAGTGTTTGGAATGAGTTTATACAGCCCTGGTGCTGGACAGAGGGTAAGTCTCAGGGATGAAATTCACCCTTTGTTCTTGATATAAAGAGGCAAAACTCGTGATGCACTGGGCTATTCGTGGCTTGTGGAAAATCTTCCCTACTTCTGTTATCCCTTAATTCCTTCCCTGTATGTTTCACTGTTGACTGAACCACTGCATTTATCTAAAAATATTTATGGTCATTATTTTTTTTTTAGCTGCTGACACATTCTGACCACAAACAAACAAAAAGTAATTTTTTAATCATCTTTGTTTCAGTAAAATTTGAATAGAGCTTCTTGCAAGAGAATTAGGTACTCCTCTGGCCTAAGGGCCCTCCTCAGTAACCTATCTGTGACCTGCTGCAAAACAGATAGCTTGGAAAGCTTATACCACAAATAAATCTTTCATAAGTGTCTTCAGTTTAAGAAAATATTCCTCTTTCAGAAAGAAAATATCCTATATTTAATGCAGTATATTGTGAAATATTTCTCTGTGTTCTGTATTTCTAGTTTAGGAAAAGCCTTGAGGTAGGTGTTTTTGCACAGAGCATGATCAGCAACTTGAGGAAGTGCTTTATGCTATTAAAAATATGCTAAGCCTAGTAAAAAAAAAAAATCCACTATTGAAGCCAGGCAATGCAGTTGTAACAGTCTGATGCAGACAAATTTCTTCAAGACTAAACTGTAGCTAAATAATTTCAGAGACAGAGCAAAGCAGCCTTTTGTGATTGCTATTTATCTGTCCAGTTTCAAAAAGAAGGGTCAGATGTTAACTACTTTTAAAGAATATATTTACACACATACCTGAGATTGTATAAAGCCTCTAAAAGTACACCTGATTTATAAAAAACTAAAGCATGTTCTGCCAACAAGAAGGAAAAAAAAATCCCTGAAGAGGGAATAATGCCAGGTTCTTCTGGTGCTCTTCTGATGACCTGGTTTTCCACACACTGATTTTCCTTATATGCAGCGGTTTCCCTTCGCAATGTTCCTGGTGAAGAAAAATGATTAGTCAACAAAAGAAATGTATCTTTGTCATATCTGAATTTTGTGTACTCTAAAGCAGCTATAAAATGAACTTCATTGGAAATGTGCTATTCTAACCATTTTTTTCATTAAATCAAGAGAAGAGAATTGGAGCTGTCATTTGAATCTGATGGAAAAGATAGAAGGGTTGAAATGACAACTTTCTGATGGCATAATATGATTCACTTAATCACTATTCTTTAAAAATTAATACCTCTATAATTTATCTTCTTACAGAATATTCATAAGGTTAGAAAATATTATTTCCTACCTGAAGGTTTGAATATTAAGACACAAAATTGGTTTACCCAGGATTCCATAGTCTTAGATCAGTATCTTAGCTGCTGAGACATTGTTTAGTCAGGCCCAACACGTCTTCTCTAGAAGCCTTAGAACCAGAAATAGCTAAACAGAATTTAACTGTCAGACACAACAGAAATTACATCATATTGGCTAACCTCTTGTCAATGAAAACTCTAGGAAAAGAACATTAAGAACTATCATATATTTCCTTGTGTTTTCAGTTATAACATAGTAACAAGATGTCATAAGCAACATTAATGCCTGCTAAAGAGGTCTAAATATTCAGCAGTCATTGCCAGGAGAAAAATAAAGAGTAATATGCTAGAGTGCAGAGGAATTAGAATTTAACTCCAGTTCATCATGAGTGGGTAAGAGGCCTGCTAAGTGTAGTTCAGCCACTTTTAACAGTAATCCCAAGTGGTAAGGACATGTTTGTGAAGACTTTTAAAAGAGCCTTTTCCATAATTACTTGATTTTTAAAATTGTTTTTTAAATAAATCTAGGAGCTGAAAGACCTTTGTAAGGAAAGACAACAGCTGCACTCATCTGAAACATAAATTGAATCCCTATTAGAAATATCAGATTTAAACCAAAAAGTTAGAAAAATAGAAGAAAATACATACTCCACCAATTTTAAATTTTTAATTTAAATTTTTAAATCTGTAGCATTCTCAATGAAAAAAGCTGCAGATCAGTCAGCACTAAATGCTGCTCACTGCTCATGGTCATGAGCTGGAGTTTCAAAAAGCGTCATCCAAACCAAAAAATGAGTGAGTAAGTAACCAAATCAAGACACAGGAAAAATTGCAACTCAGTAAAGTTACAGAAAAGAAAGGAATCAGTTTTTCTGAGCAGAAGAAGTAAATGGCAGCAAAGTTCACTTAACATACAAATCCATGTTGTCCTTTCTCAGATGACATTGCTATGACAAATGAAGCATGTAGCAACTACAGAAATCAGTGTTCAGAACAAAAGGCGTTATCACAAGGTACACACTTCCACGACATCAAAACTTCCTATCAGATCTTTCTGTTGTTTGCATTGTTATTCACAAGAAAGGTCAGTACTCTGTGAGTCTTCATTGTTATGGCTGTTGTTCATGTCAGGTGATGCTGATGTACCTGGGATGACACCCGAGCACTGTGACAGGAATTAACCTGCAGGCAGAAGGTGACTGCATTCAGGCTTGACCTCAAGCTGTGATCCTTGTTGCTGTTGTTGCTAGGTTAGGTGGTTGATTGGTTGGTTAATGGTTGCTTTTATTCTGGGCTATGTTTGGATTGTTGGGGTTTTTTTTGGGGGGATGATGACGTGTATAATTCAGCTATTGCATAAAGGCACAAATTCAATACATTTAATGTCTAACGCACTGCCACCAGTCAGAAGTTAAGGTACTTGTAAATGTGGCAATACAGTCAATAGCAAAAAAAAAATCTATAAAACAGAATCTTTTTTATTATTCCATTATCCTGTGATCAGAGGAAGAAAACTTCTTTAAGATCTCTGTATCTTGATTTCTGTGTGTCATTTCCCAACTGTTATCACTCTGAGATTATTCTACAATACCTATATCTTTCCTGTCTAACTTGAGAAGATTGCAGATTGCAAAATTCACTAAGCAATACCTTCTGTGAACTGAGCTTTAAACTTTGATGTGTGTCTTTGATGTGTGCTGCCGAAAAGTTAACTTGAAGACAAGTTTCAACACCAATTTCCGATGAAACACTACTATTATCTCTGATACTACCTTAAAAATTATTAAAAAGGCTAATTTCTGCTGAAAGCTCTTCAGCAAACCATTGTTTATTAATTGCTTCTGTTCATTCTATAATAAAAGAAGCAGCATTAATGAATGTGTCTTTTCTGCCTTATGTATTAAATCCACCTCTAGAGCATGCAAAAAGCTTCACAGGACTTAATGAGCTTCAGCAATCTTAATGATCCTTTACAATGCATTTTCATTAAAATTTGGTCTAGCATGCATTTCTCTTGAAGATACATGCTTTCAGGAATTCCAGAATAAAATTATTTCCTGTCAAACAATCAAGTAAATATCTTCGTATGCTATCATCTATTTTATGTGTCATGGACCAGAATTACAGTACACTACACTAAGAATTACATTGTGTGCACTGGAGCTTCTTTGATTAACCTTATTATTTAAATCTGCCACTCTAGTATAAAGTACATGACTTTGATTCAGTGAAGTGCAATTATTGTATTGCACTACTGGCAAATTTGTTGCTAGAACAGAGATTTTTGGTCTGATTTAATTCAAGTAATAAAAGATGATGAATCATACATAAATCTCAACAGACATAAATCTCAAATAATTTATAACCAGAATTACAGACTAGCTGATAGATAGTAATCCAATAAAATTTACACGAAACAGCACACAGTTCTTTATATTCTGTAGTGTTCTTTCTGATGGTTCACTAAATTATACACTTGAAATCATAGAATCATAGAATACCAGGCTGGAGAGGACCTCAAGGATCATCTGGTCCAAATTTTTTCAGTAAGAGCAGAGTCTACACAAGACAGCTCAGCACCCTGTCCAGATGAATCTTAAAAGCGACCAATATGGAGGATCCACCACTTCCCTGGGGAAATTATTCCAGTGGCTGATTGTTTTCCTTATGAAATATTTGCCCTTTGTGTCTACTTGGAATCTGTACAGGAGTCGCTTGTACCCATTATTCTTTGTCTTTTCCATGTGACTCCTTGTGAAAAGGAATTCCTTTATGTTCTGTATAGCCCCCATTTAAATACAGGAACATGATAATAAGGTCTCCCCTAAATCTTTTTTCTCAAGGCCGAATAAACCCTGTTCTTTATCCTTGTATGTCAAGCTTCCTAGTCCTTAGATCATCTTTGTGACTCTTTCCAGCCTGCCTGCATCTTTTTTGTACCGTCAGAACTAAAACCAAACACAGTATTCTAGGGGGGGTCCTGATAAGTGGGTAGAGTGCATCTCTGCTGGTGACATTCTTCTTGATGCAGCCCAGCATCCTGTTGTCTTTCAGCGCTTGAACAGCACAATTCTCACTCATATTGAGTTGTTGTTGTCCACCAAGACCCCCAGGTTCCTTTCTAAAGATCAGGTAGATCTTTGACCATGCCACATTCTGGATTATATTTTCCCAAAGGCAATACATTACACTTGTCCTTGTTGAATTTAATGAGGTTCTTGTTTACCCACTCTTCCTGTCCTGCATTATTCCACTGTTCATGTCTTCCTGCTGGGTCACTGTCCCTTCTGAAGTCTACTTCTCCGATCAGTTTGATATCATTGACAAAATTTATCAGGGTACAGTTAATCCCATTATCCAAATCAGTTGTCAATATCTTAAACAGCGTTGGCCCCCACACAGATCCCTGTGGGACCCCACTTGTGGTTGGTTCCAGTTTCAAAAGGAGCTGTTCACCATCACCCTCTGGGTGTACCCTGCCAGCCAGATCCCCACCCACCACACAGACCTCATGTCTGTGGGTTGTACCACATCGCTCTGTCCAGAAGGAAGCTGTGGGTAAACATGTCAAAAGCCTTGGAGGAATCCAGGTAGACAATGCCCACCTCGCTCCACATCAAGTGAACAGGTTGCTTTGTCATAGAAGGCAATCAGGTTTGTCAAAAATATTTTCCCTTGCTGAATTCATGCTGGTTTTCCCCAGTCATGTGGTTCATCTGACTTGTGCCTGACCCAGGAGAATTCATTCCATAACTTTCCCAAATACTGAAGTAAGACAGATGGGCCTATTACTTCTTGGATCCTCCTTTAAGCCAAAGAAAACAGAGCTATTGATGTGCTTCTCAACTACTTAAAATATGTCTCTTTAGTCCAGTTTTAGAGGACATTATTTCCTGCTCTTCGTTTGACACTTAACCACTTTGGACTAAGTTGGACTACCTGCAATTAGGAAGACACTAAAAGCATTAACACAAGTAATTTTCTCTTGGTGAATTTTATTATTGAACACTGTGAAATATTGTCATAGGACATGCTTTACTAAGATTCAGTATGGACCTAACATCTAACAGCATTTATTTTAAGGGAGTATATCAGAATTGTAGAGACATCTTGCATTATACCAAACAGTCAAAGGTCTTATCGCACAGTGTATCCAAAACTGACAATGGATTCTGTAAAACAATTGTTATTATCATAACTAAATTAAAAAGGTTTGTGTAAGAAAAACAACTTCAAAAGACAGGTTTCAGCTGCCTTCATTTACCTTTGGGTGCATGAACAATTGTTCCAGGAAAAAGTTATGTCCAAATGGAACTGGAATTTATTTCAGGATTAAGAACAGATTTGCCTTGTATGGCAAAGATTCTGTTGTATGAACATATATATCTCCTGCTCCCTACTTTCCCCTTAAGGATTTTATTTATTCAGGGAAAACGATTTTTGCATAAGCATGGTCTTTTTTTTTTCCCTTTACCTAAATGTGTTCAATAATTAAAGGTTGCAGATACTTACAGAGATTTTAGAGCATGGTAATCACTTTGAAGGGGAAAACACTTTGGAAATTTCCAGCTAGGAATTAAAATACACTATCAGTTATGCTTTTCGTGTTCAATTCTTGCTCCAAAATATCCATTATCACAAAACATAATAGTAGGAAAAAAAAGCATAAAAGTAAGAACACGATTAAACAATTCTCTCAGAATTTTTACATTGAAACAGAATAAAATTCCTCAAATACTCTAAAGATACCCTTTTTATAATTTCATGGTTATGGAAGACTAATGCAAAGAGCCAGTGGCTATTTTTATATGCAAAAAAAGTATAAGGTATTTGGCTCCTTATGTGATATGTAAAAAGATTATTTGATGTCTCAAAATTAAACATTGAGCTGATCCATTCACCTAAGTAAACTTTCATGCCAGTATCACTGTCTTCCTTCAGGTATTTTGCCATACTAAATTATATACATGCATGGTCAATATATAATATGAATATGAACATAAACATACTTTCTTTTTCTTTGTAAGAGATTTTTTTCTTTAGCTCATTTCACAAGATTCTTTGCTTTTACCAAATAATGATTGGGCAAATCAAGGACATTTTAACTCATTTTCATATACCACAAATAAAAACCTTTCTCCACCAAACAGACTAGCAGAGGGTTTCAGCACTTGGGAGTATAGCAGTGATCATTAGGTCTGCAAACGAAGGGAAGTTATTACTTCTTCCTTTCTTTGTGTAGCAGATTACTCTGGTAATGCAGGTCTGAGGAAATGCATATGGACTTTGAAGGTAAATTATGTTGGTCTCTGAAGGTTTGGCCTGTCTGATTTGGAGTCTCTGCTAGTAAGCTTCTTTGCCACCTACATTAACAATTGCAGCATAAAAGCAAAGGTCATGTTTTAAATAGCAAAATAAAAAGTTCAGAACCTTCTACCTACTATGCAAATGTCTTGACATTCATGTTATATTAGATGGAACTTTCTTTTTCCTTGTTATTCAGACCCAGAGTTTTTCATGCAGCTCACTTTTTTGTATACTGCTGTCTCCAGATACTGTTATCAACCACAAAAAGCATGATTTTGCAAAATTATGTTGATTGTATACTGAAATTTTTCAAAGCTTTGTTCAAATTAATTTGCTTTCCTTTTCTTAACATTTTTTTCTAACAGGATTTTTTGTGTGGTTGATATAACACTAATATTTAGAAGAATTTTCTATACTAAAATCCCCAATGGAATTTCCAAAAATTATGCATCAAATATCTACAGCTGTAATAATAAAGTATGAATCATATTTTCCATGCAATGTGGGTTCTTAGCCTCAGAATCAAAACTGTCTTAAAAAAAACCTGTACAAATAATCCCATAAAATATGAATGTTTTAAAATCTCTAAGGCAACAATCAAGGTGACATAATAGTCAAAAAAAATAATCTCTACAGGGCACAAAAGTGAGAGAGGGGAGAAGAGAAAGATGAATTGGTTATATTGTTCTTTAGCAACTCTAAAACAAAATCTCTGTCTAGGAACTAGGATTTATTGTTATTCTTTGTGATTCATGTATCTCCATAAACAAATATTTCAAACATGCAAAATAAATGACCTCTAGAAACAAATATTTGCTCACAGGGCAATTTAAAATCCACCTTGCTTCTACATGCTTACACAGGCCAAATTAACTGAGATACTAACCAGTAAAAATGCTCACTACTTTTTTTTTCTTTTTTTTTTTTTTTCTCTTTTCCTTTTCTTTTTTCTTCATTTTTCCCATTTTTCTTTTTTATTCTTTTTATTCTTCTATTCACCTTGGTCTATTTATGAACTTTGTTAAACACATTCACAATGGAAGACAAATAATATTTATGAAATGTTTGTTGTGCCATGCTTCTCAACTGCTTGCACTTTCCTCACTTGCATATATTTATTGTGTTACTGAAATGATTGTATTTCCAGGGCATAAACTCAGACTGAAATATAGCTGTAGAACAGAAGAAGTAAAGCAGAATTTCATATTGATTTTTTCATTAAAATGAAACCCACACGTGTTTTGATAGTCTGTAGACACTGTTCAAAGTAATTTCATCCTTGCAAAGTAGTTACCACAAAAATTCTTCTGGTCCCTTTGAAATGTTGATTACATCTGCAAGCAAGCATTAGTTTCAGTAGAGTTCATAAATCATTTGTCACAACTCTTAATTTGTCTTTCACTTTCTTCTAGATGCAGTCTCCCTGCAACATAATGACATATCACAATATGATCATGGTCTGGATTAGGGTTTAAAAAATCCCCAATTGATCAATATTTCTTTTAGTGGCTCGGATCATAAGCTTGATCTATACCTTAGTGCTGAAGAGAAGCAGTTTTTCAGTTCCCCTTCTAGGCCAAATAAACTGAAGGAAAGTTGTTCTAAAAGGCCTAATCTGTTACTGAGCAGTTCTTTCACTAACCAAAATAAATTTCTTTTCAGCACCTCAGGAATTCTTGAAACTGACTAGTGCTAGAGGAAAGTAGAGAACAAAGACAAGAATGGAAGAATAAACTAATCAAAACACTGCTCTGGAATTAACTTGAAAAAAATGTATGATGGCAACTAGATTTAGGTCTCCTTAGGAGTCAAGAAGACTTAACTAGAAATGCCTCCTTAAGAATCTGAATAGATAGACAATCAGCAGTAAGACATTTCTCGCAATAACAGGTTCTAAAGCCCTGATTGTACAAATTCATTGCAATAATTTATTCATTTCGGTTAGGATGATGCATTATGCTCCAACTCCTCCTATTTCCTATGTGTTATCAGTGGTGGGGAGCCATAGGGTAATTGAGTTTCATGGCTGAATTAATTTATCTTTACTGAACATTTACTTCTGGTTCCTAACTCACAACCTTTTTAAGAGGCAGCTGGCTGCTAGAATAGGTCATGACTGCTGTTTTAAATAGCTCTTAGTTATCTTTGATAATAAAAACTATGTGGTATTAAAAAAAAAAGCTGCATAGAGTGCTCCATACGTATGTGAAGTAGGCCAGGACTACTTTTTTTCAAAACTATAGACTTATTTATTTTATCAAAATATATGGCTGGTAGAACAATGGAAATAATCTTGCAACACACCTGCCTCCAGGATAACAGACCACCTAGTAGTCGAAAATGGATCAATACAACCACCAAACTACTGCAAGTTCAAAATTAGCCTTGAAAAAAATATGTTTGTACAGTAGTGAGCTGTGGGAGAACAGAAAGAGTTCTTGTCCCATAAAAGAGATTGAGAATCTACTGAGTGCTTCAATGGAGGGTTCAGGAAACGCATTGAACTTCAGAATAAACACCATAGTCAGAGCACAGAATAACAAGATTTTGTTCAAGGTATATTAATATTTCTTATTAAGGAATACTGCTGCAAAGCTTTGCCTCAGAAGGCTGCTTCAGCATTAGAAGCTTTGCCTTTGAGCTTCACAGCACCAGAGAAAAAAAAATCATTAGAATAAAGTATTTTGTTGTTCAGAAACTGTGGAAAGTGTCAACTAATAATGGAAAGCTTTTTATGGTACCTAGGATTCACAGTGAACATCATGTATACTTGTTCAGATGCATCTATTGAAAAATTTGAATAAGTGAAATTCATATAGAGTAACTGTAAGCTTCTTTTTTTGCTGAATCTAAAACTTTGAAGACAAACAGAATAAATGAGCATGTATGTGTGAAACTGAATAATATGAAGCTGATGAAAAAAATACTTTACTAAAGTGTGTTTCTTATAATCCCTCATTTGGCCAACACAGTCCTTGAATTAGGAACTTTACAGAGACCATTTATGATTCTGTTCAATGTAAGCTAATGTGCTTAACATCTGAATTAACAGCTTTAGGTAGTTTCTCTGTTCTTTACATGTTCTAGCTGTTACAGCTGAGTTTAAAAGAATGTACAGAAATAATTGTGCATAAAATATTAGCTGGTTAAGTGCTGCATATTTAAAGTTAGCAGTATGTTTCCTCAAAGTTAGACTTTGTTTCCTCAAAGTTAGACTCAATCATATTCAAAGAAACATTAATATTCTAAGCTTGCTGTTCGTATGTATTGTTTTCCCTGGGATCACTCTAAATCAGCAAACATGAAAAATTTCTCACTGGTTGCTGTACTTTAGGACAAAGATGTAGTAGATAATATGTTAGGAAGAAGCTAATTGTTTGTTCTGAGTGAAATAGTAAGATTATGTTTAAAACATTTGGGTTTTCTAGTATAATTAAATTAAAATGCTTACTTCATTTATCAGATCTCCTTGAAATGTTTCATTAATCAAATCTATAGGTCTCTAGGCTCATGAGTGCATTGAGACTTTAATTTCTTTCTACACATCTTTTTCTTTTATAATTACTTTTAGGTTTTAATGAAAGCAACCTAATTCCACAAGTAATTTCAGATGCCCTAGAATATTTTCAGATGGTAAATAAATATTATTTTTACAAAATATGATAATGACAGTTCCTTACTTTTTTTTTTTCTTCTGGTGATGATTTAAAGAGCCTAAACTTTAAGAAGCAGAAGGGGCATGTTTATAAACTGTGGGGGCAGAGAGGGGGGACAACCCTCCTATCACTTTGGTAGCAAGTGGTCTTTGTCAAAGCTTGTGCTTTGATTAAGAGGAGAATATAGTCATTTAGAGGAGAATATAGTAATTTAGACCACAGGACTGCTATGTTGTTTTGAAAATGTACTGGGACCAGACATTACCCACTTTCCTTTGAAGTCTGAAAATGCAATTAAAAACAAACAAGGTGTTAGCATGCTTACACTGAAGGCCATGAATTTCAAATATCATCCGAGGGTGAAATAGCATCTGCGTTATTAACCAGTCTTAGGAGCTACATCATAACAACTGCACCCGGAATTTCCAAGAAATTTATAATGGCAGGTTTCCCATAAAAAGAATAATTTTTGAGGATCACCAAAAATGCAGAGCAGTAATAATTTTTGAGGATCACCAAAAAGGCAGAGCACTAGAAGGAAGAACATAGACATAGCAGTACTTTCCCATTCCATTTCTGAAATTTTTATCTCGCTTTTCTACAAATGTTTAACAGCTTGTAGTCCTTGATGTATACAGGAACTCAGCCCAACTCACCACCTGCATTTCAGAAAATATTGTCTTATTAGGGGAACACAACAACAAAATAAAATCAAGGAATCCTGAAAGGTGAAGACTATTTGTATGTTCAGTTATGGCCAATCCATTAATGCAATTACTTCCATGAATACAGAATCAGATAAAGCAGAGTGTACTAAAGGTAAATGTTATTGTGACACTCATTTTGATATTTTACCTTCAGGTAAAATACCAAATAAAATCTTCTCTTGCAGACCTCAGCTGCCAATGAGATTTTAAAAATAAAATCTGATTGCAACTGTTGTGGATGGGTGCATAAAGTCCACATTTTTGTAAGAACACCACACAAGGAACTCTTTCCTCTCTTAATCATCATCTCACCCAGCCATACAGAGGAGCAGTAATCATCTTGGATCTAAAAATAAGTCCTCCAGTTTAAGTGCTTAGATATCTTCCTCTGAATCTGTCTCAGCCTTAAACATTTTTGAAGGGTGATGACATCTGAATAAAAGCGTTTCTTTCTCACATGGAATTATGTCAGGCTTCCATAAATAGATTTTTTTTTCCATATCTCTTCTGGATGTATCTTGCCTTACTTAAAGCAATTGCCTTTTTCACAGCCATGTGCTTTACCAGCCAACAGTTGCTCCATAAGCAGTTAATCAAGCAAGTCTAACTCCTATTCTTCTGCTTACATGAAGTAACCTCCAAGCCTACTCCTAAAAGTCTTGTTATTAAAAATCATCCTTTTACTTCACTTTGATTATTGATCACTCTCTTATTAATATTATATATTATATTCCAAAGGCATAGGAAGAAGCATATGAAATCCAACTCCTAGTTTTAAGGTGTCATTAACATATCTCATTATGAAATTTGCAATTTTTCTCACTGCAGCTATTAACAAAAATAATATGAAATATGTATCCTCACAAATGTACAAATATTCTAATACTTTTCTATTGTACTATGAGCACAAACTAAGCTTTTGCCTATCTGTTATAGTTCTTATAACTAATACCCAGAAAAAAAGTTTTTACATGACAATACTAATAAATCTAATGCCTTTTATATGTATAAAAATACATATTTTAGATCTAGAATAACATAGGGGTGTGTCAAAGTCTAATTGCCTATCTCTTATAGTTCTTATAACTAATACCCAGAAAAAAAGTTTTTACATGACAATACTAATAAATCTAATGCCTTTTATATGTATAAAAATACATATTTTAGATCTAGAATAACATAGGAGTGTGTCAAAGTCTAATTTTGACAGGAGTGGTTTATTTCACAATTGAAAATTTTGCCAAATTCTTAATTTTGGTCTATACTTATTCCCCTTCACAGTTCTTCAGGTCAGCATCAGGCCATGTCTTAGCTCTTCCTCACTCAGATAAAGATTTCTGTGTGGTTCTGAAAGTAAGTTAAGCTTCTAGACTGTAACACAGACAGAATACAGTCTTCAATTATTTCCAGTTTTCACTTATCTTAGGCCTCTGAGATTAACCGTATTACAAATGTAATTGCTTTCTTATTCTCAGGAAAACAGGAAACAGCAGGTTTATCGGTGAAAAATCAGAGATAAAAAACCATGGGTTTTTTAATGTGTACACCCCATGGGTTCAGACTAAAACCTGGATTTTCAAGTTTCAGCAATTTTTTAAAAAGAGGGGAAGAGGTGGCTGTGAGAGAGCAATTATCTGCCAGTGGGGCATACTGTCACTTGGACAATTTGAACTGAGAAGCCTCAGTGGGAGGTACTTCTGCCATCTTTTGCTAGTAGCCAAATCTACTAACTAAAGAACTCAGAGCTCATGCTCTATAACAAGAGCTGAGGAGGCATATTTGGTGAATATCATGTTCTGTAAGTTCACATATGCTGACTGTAATTAAGTAAATTTATCAGAACTGATTCATAATGTTAAAATGGCATACATGAAGAAAAAGTTAATGAAAATATGCTAGTATTTGAAAAAAAGTTTAAAAAATTATTGAGACAAATATAAACATTGGATTTCTTGCCAAATAATGAATCTCAAATTAAATTTCTTTTGATTGATGTAAAATGATTACTCTCCAATTTTTTTTGAGAACTGCCTGTTTAAATGGTTATAGTTAACAATATCCTAAACATTCAGGCATTAAAAACATTATGTAAAAAAATGGATTTATTTTCCATAATTTGATTCTGAAACCCCCCCATGGAGTTTGTTTTCAACTTCTTAGCAGATTTTCCAACCTGAGAATGAATAGGAAATATAAAATACAAAATACTTCCCACAATGAAAACACTTCCCTCTCCCAGTCACAAAAATTCCCAAGAGATGAAGATCTTGAATATATTTGAAAGCTCTGTTTTTCAAAGGGATTATTAGCCACAAAGATTTTTTTATTAAAACCCACATGTGGGAAAGCTGTTCATCAGCCTCACTCTGCTAAGTCCTTTGGGCATTCCACATCATATTGAAAGCTACATGCTTAAACCTGAAGCCAAAAAATGATAAAAACACAAGACAAAAATACAGCAAATATTTGTGATGAATATTCTCTTCTTTCTAATCCTATCCTCTGCTTATTCTTTCCTTTTTTCTCTTTAACAAAAGCACTTTAAAATGGACTTTGCCAAAATTATTTGTACTTTATGTTTCAAATGTCTTTTCACAAGTCTTGGTTTTTTTTTGTTTCCTATC
Organism: Fringilla coelebs; assembly: GCF_963513975.1. NCBI lineage: Eukaryota > Metazoa > Chordata > Aves > Passeriformes > Fringillidae > Fringilla > Fringilla coelebs. The sequence goes on along the minus strand of NC_140028.1, from coordinate 41,810,033 downwards.
TCTCTGAAAGGGATTAAATCCATTTATAGATCTATCATTAGTTTTTATTTGCAACTTCTTATACTGCAGTTTCATCTGGTTGTTTTAGCCCTGAGTTATTTATATAGCTTTCCATTTAAATAGGCTTTGTTATTATGTAAAGGCACTTTAAAAATATTTAATTTTGATTGCAGTCATTCTAGCTTCCATATATTTTTTTGAACTCTCAGATCACCTCATGCAAGCAAAAGTGTTTTTCTGTCTATTTCCTTGCCAGCATAATTTCTTTTAAATCTTCCCATTAGTCTATGCCAATATTGAGCCTACAAGTCTGAAACTTTACAAGCTGGGGATGGCCTAACATGCCAGACAAGATCCATCCAAATCCAATTCTCTGCTTAAGGTCTGGGCATTAAGAGATCTCCTGCATGACTTGCCTTTTTGTCTCTAGGATTTGTTAAATATGAGATTTTCAAGACCCGATGCAATGGCTCAGGCTGAATTTCCCATCCTATTCAGGAAACTTTATTTTTTGTGTTCTAAACCAGATCTGGTTTTGATGCTGTTTTCATTTCTATTTCCACATAAAACCACAAGAAGTGCAATTCCCAGACATTGTTCAGGCTAATCTCCCACTTTTCTGAGCACGCTAAATCCTTGTGGTTTGAACATGGATCACAGAAATCTTAGGTGAAAAAATTGCTCTGCACTCACCAGATGAGCTTATTTATACAAACCTAACAAGGACAGAGAGACTGAACTTCATCACTGACTCCCATCATGATCTGCCTGTTTAAACATTCAAGGTTGCCTCTAACAATCAGCTTCAAACTCTCTTCTCAGGCCATCTCTCATGGTGAGAGTTTGCCTTCCAGTGCAATCATTATCAGAGTACAAATTTGCAGGATAGCTTTTCTTCCATAGAACAGAAAAGGCTTAGGGAGGCTTCCCTAATATGAGACTTCAAACCTTTTGGAGGCTTACAGAGCTCTGCCACATAATGGTCTTTTTATTATTCCCAACAGTGGCTTTGCTCTTTTGACACAGAAGCCAAGAAGTGACCTTCTCAGAAAAAAGATTTCCCCTGTGTTAGGAGATCTGCCAGCTGTACCTGCACTGATGGAGCTTATCACTGTGACTCAGAACTGATCACTGCCCGCCCACCCAAGAAAAAGTTATCGTATCCAAGCCTGGCAAATACTCACCTTATCTTAGCACAAACCATCTCTTTTTATTTACAGCTGTTGTTTCTTAAATCACCTATGCACTCACTTTATGGATTACTTGCCTGAATGCTGTCCATCAACTATCAGCTCTTCTTACCAGCTGATGAGCAAACAGAGGAGCCAAATAGCCTTAACTTACCTGTCAATCCTGTCAGTAATGAGCAATGAACACAGGATTAAATAAATGTCTGTTGGCTGTGGCAGTTTTTGTAAGGGTTCAGTTGCAAGCAAAATACAGCAATTCCTGAACTGTGCACTCTCGTTTAAAGTCTGTTTTACTGTGGGGAGAGTTCAAAGGAAATGTCAGCTGCAGAGAACTTTTGCTCTTCTCCTGCTTTTTGTTCTGCACTTTGGTCACCATGTTTGGACTCTGTTTTTGAACTATTCCCAGGGCATCATATCTTTGTGAGACTTTCATGGTTTTCACTGTCTCCCAAAACCATAAGGAGCCAGGCATTAGGAAAAGTGTGTGTTATTAGGTTAAATGCTGGTGTGCTGCTTCTAATCAGTGGCAATTATAGCAAACTAAACATGAGTAATAAGAGGACGATATTGCTCCAGTTATTGACACTAACTCTGATTTAAACTAAATAATCTTTTTCTTAAATGATACAGTGTATTATTATGGTTAGATTTAAATCTAGAGTAAATCACTTTCAGCTAAATGAGGGCAGAGTAACAAGTATAAGTATGCAGTGGTCCAGTTCAACAAATTGAATAAACTAATGTGAAGTAATGTGTGGTCATGTCAATCGAATTTTTTTTGGTAACTTTAGTTCCAAAGAATCCATTTCAAAATCTCAAATTTGAAAGGCAGAAGTAAAAATCATGACATCTTAAGTTGATATTCTGATTTAAAGTAGACCATCAAGCCATACACAGGACACTTTTTTTAATGTGTACAGGACAACCAGGCAGCCTCCTTCTTCATGGTTAACCAATGATTTATCACCTAGAGTCTGGCAAAAAGCTTAACATCTCTTACAAGCTACGTTCCCAGAAAGATCAGTAAAGTATGGAATAATGTTTGCATTCAAGGTTTACAGATTTTATATTTTGATTTGAAGGCAAAGAGGAAAGGAAGGTGAAAAGATAACTGAAACACTGCAAAAATTAATCTGAAAGATTGAAAGGTAATTGCATCCAGAATCCCTGTGTTACTTTTCATATTCAGCTACACATATATGTAGGCACACAAAGACGCTGTTTTTACATAACATCATTTAATACCATCTACAGAAAAGTTGTGAGCATGAGAGGTATAGTCTAGTCAGAGGCAGATGGAGATCAGACTAGGATTTGAGGATATGAGAACAATTTTCAATTGTCAGATTCTATGATCCCAGGTAAGACTTTTCAACAGAACTGCCAGACATAACAGCAGAGCTGAGAAAAGCAGTTTGCCTCTTTGCAAACCTTGGTTATGGCCAAAATAGGTGAGGGGCATCCTAGGGTGGAGTGCATAGCTGCAATGTTCCTATTCCCTCACAGGCATAACTGCAGAGAGGGAAAACGGGATTCAAAATGAATTAGAAATATCGATGATTGAGAACAATAAGGTGTTTTGTTTTGGTTTTTTTAGTTCAAGTCATGCATTTAAGCTCTATGAAAAATTATATACTTTTGTGGTAAAGATGACTAATCAGAAGGGACTAATAGACATTTTCTGTAATAATCTGCTTGTCATCCACTGAAAATGACTAAGCAAAAAAACTCACAATATTTTCTTGATTCTGAGCCAAGTATAAATTACAGATGAAGCTTTATAACTTATCAGGCAAGTATTTCTCAAAAAAGGTGGAAAAGTTTAAAAACCCCCAGGTCTAAACACCCTCTGTGCAAAAAAACCCTGTGATCTTATGAGAATTTTTAGAATGTAGAAGAAATGCAAATAAATTTATAGAATAACTTGTGACCAAGGGAGCCTTTTTTATCAGAAGAGATTTTGAGAGCACAAAGGCATAAGGATTTAGCCCAGTAAAACAAAGACTGTGAGGATTGATATAATTGTTTTCTATAAATACATTAGTAAGGGAAAATTGCAGAGAGGGGAAAAAAAAATCTATTCAAGACAAAGAACAGTGCTGTCAGAAGAGCAGAAGAACATTCAGTGGCCATGAATACACTTAGATTGAACTATTAGAGAAAAGGGGGTCAGGAAATCTTACCGCTGGAAGTTTGGGAGGGCAAAAGGAAGCTCGTTCTATATGAAGCTTATGGAGTTTATGAAAAATGTTGCAACATAAAAGGCTTCAAATGTGGAATATTGGGCTAAAAGATCCCTGAAATTCCTTTCAGTCTTTATTCCTATGTATATCAAACACAGTAATAGTTTGGGATTAAAAAACTTAAAGTAATGTGACAATTTGGCCGCCTACTGTAGACACTGATTCTGAGCAAGAAAAATAAACTAAAAATAAACTAAAGGAAAAGCTTTTTTTTTTTTTTTTTTTTTTGTCAAAGTTAATTACGCAAAATAAAAAGTCTGGACTGCATAAAATTTTTTTTCATCAAAGCAACATTCAAATGGTAATTTCTTAAATTGTGTTACTTCTTAAAGTGTATCTTATCTCTGTAGAAAATATGTACCAAAAATTTGAATCCTCACTCACCTTGTGATTTTCAGTTCTTAATTTTGTGGGGCAATCATTCAAGTGCCATGAAAATAAGCAGCACATTGACACAAAACTCAGCTGAGAAATGTAGGTGATCTTAAACAAAGGACAAAGTTACATGTTCCAATTCTGATTCTGTATTTCTGATTAAGGTATGGTGCATAAGCTGTGGGCTGGATGGTTAACATATTTTCCCTAGCAGCCTTAATTCATATAATAAGAGGTTTAAAAAATATTATCTCCTTTATCACATATAAACATTTCATAGTGAATTTCTCCACAGCCTACTAGAAAGGAAACTCTTATATTCTATTACTCCAGAAAAGTTGTGCTTCACTAAGTCTGAATCCTTCTTATATAAACCATGCAAAATAGATATGGACCTAGCTCACTGTACTTGAAATATCCCAGAATACCATACCAGATAAATCCCCAAAACTGTGTGCATAGCCTTAGATGCTCTAGCAACAGTGAGATATCTTAAATCTCAGCATCACACGCTCACTTGTATCACAGGCTGGTATAGATTGTTAAAGAAGGACATATAGATGTCAATTTGATTGACATGGTAATCATGCCAGCTTTTCAAAGTTGAAGGGGCAAGGCACAGCCACTCCTGGAGAGTGAAGGTGCTGGACAAAATCAATTTGCTGGGGAGAGGAGCACACATGCCGTATCCCAGAGAGAGAGAAACTGTACCGCACACTGAGAGCTTCTTATTTGACTAAGATTCTGAATCCTATTAGATATATTTTTTTTAATAGCTGTTTATATGAAAAGAGAAAAGCTTTAGAACACAATGAGTATAGAACAGCATTTTCCCAAGGGCAGTAAAGCTCTTCCTCAGTTAAGATGAAAGCTTTGCTGTTGTCTTTGTAATGCTATATCTGACATGAATCATGTTGAAAACAGGGACCAACCATTTCCTCTCCCGAGAGAACCATTATCCTTACTGGAGACAAACCTTGTTCTTCACATGACACCAACCTGAACACAAGATAAGGAAATTGCACAACACACTTAAATAACTCTTTCATGTAAGGTCACAGGGAGAAACTCTTAAGGTAGTGAGGGTCTTTAAAACCTCTTAACTAAATACTCGGCTGTATCTTTAAATTAGAAGTGTGAATTAAATGAATTTCAAGTAAAATGAGGTTACAGGAATTTCAATTTGTTTGAAGAGCTGAGGAATTACTCAAAATTTCTTTAGCATGTGCATATAAATATTACTGGAATGGACTATCACAACCAAAGATATAATAATTGGTTGAAAAAAATTTAACTCGGGCAAACCAAATGTTTCTGATGTGAGATTATTTGGTATTACCCATGCTAAAAAAAAAAAAATCCGAGAAAAACAGTGAATGATATCTGGTATGACCAGTTTTAAAAGAAATTCAAAACTGAAAATATTATTAAAGAGCAAAGAAAGGGAAATATTCAGCAAGGCTATAAAGAAATCCAGGGTTGTTTTTCTGGCTACTATACTAATTCATTAAGATAATATTTGGAATGCTGCCATGATTGCTATTAAGCATCACTGAAATTTTTGGGGAACATACCACTATTTTAAGAAGTCCAAGAGGTCCCTTTCTCATTTGCCACCACTGGTAAAATACCAGGAAAGAAAATATTAAAGGATCATAATTTTTCAAGTTGAGTTGAGACATTAAATTAGCACCACCATGTTCACCTCTAAACTGTGTCCCTACATCACATGTACACATTTCCTGTTCCCTAGAACACATCTAGGGATGGTGATTCCATTTTTTTTGTTTTGTTTAATTTATGAACATTTAAGTACTTCAAGCATGATATCTCAATATCACATTAAACTTGGTTTTGGCAGTTCATGCATAATCTTATGGCTGTTTCTTTATCACTTTCTGTTTTACTCTGTTATTCTGTAGTTTTTGGGGGATGGTAGATGTAGAGTTTGAGATGTGACAAGCCAACTTTTCAATTTATGTAAAAAACTGAAAGAAATTAAAATTACTCTCCTCAAAAATGTGCTACTGGCCTTTTAATTTCCCTGGTGTTTTAGTCATAGTAATGGTAAGTTGATGAGGAAATGAACTGAGTGTAAACACCTCATTCAACTGAAAGATGCTTATTTGAATGTTAAAAAATGTACAGCAATGTTATTTTGAACACATAACAAAGAAGCACTAAAATACAATTTAGCCTTTTTGTGCATATGGTGACAGTTTGAAGATGTTTGCATTTCTGTCATGAAGAGATGTGCTACCAGGCCTGTATGACAGAGCTGGATCATGCAGAGGACAATTACCACAGAGCAGATGCCACCCAGCAAATTTACCACATTATTCATAAGATGGCAATAATTCAAACTGTACTTATGTGAGCTTCTAATAGATTTATCAAGGAGCACAATTCTCCTATTACATTTTTTTTCACCATAGAAGTAGTAAATCTAGAAATAGTCATCTACAAATAAGCTTTTACAGAGCAAATTATAAAAATTGGTAATATTGTCCTCCTACACATGGATTTGTACCAAATTGTTAGACTGATCTTAATTTAAAAAATAGAACTAATATCCATTCATCTTTTCTGTATCTTGAGTTATGAAACATAAAGCATACTTTAAAATAAAGTATTTAATTGTTTTAGAAAAGCAATTGTGTAGTAAATATTGAAGTAGAGCTGTAATTCAAACCAACTCCAAATTAAAAGAAAATACCTTCATCCTTTCCTTGAAAATACACTAATTTGAAATACAAATGAACATAGCAAAGATAGAAGTGTAACAAATTATTGATACAAAAGCTTTAAGAGCTTCTTGCCATGGTGTCTTCTCAGATTGAGTCCTGGAAATTTGCATTCCTAGAAATTTGCACTACAGGGAGGTAAGAGAGAGGTAATTACTAGTGTAGGAAAAAATACAGTGGGTGTCTTCTGTATCTGGGTTCAATGTCCAAACAGAATGTGACTGCTTGCCTTATTGAAAGAGAATAACCCTTCTGACAGTAATCCTCAACATGATTTTGAAAAGCTTATTTACTAATCCAAATTAGTTCAGTTTTCTGACTGACAGCTATTTCAAAAGATAAAACAAAATGCATCTGATCACAGCTTGTCATGGCAAAACATATGGATTGTAAGACATCAGGCAATTATTTACTAGAGTTAAGTACACTGGTGCTGAGGAGATACAACCTCTGAGCTTCATGTTGCCCCTTCCTTAATCCCCTCACTGATTTGCCTTATCAACAGCTGACTCTTTCAAAGCTGGCTGCAAAGACCAACTCTCCTAAGTGCTTATTAAAGCTACCTGATGTGACTGCTGTCTTCACCACCTCCCTCCATCCTTGTCTACCTGAATAGTTTCCCACGGCCTGTAGTGTACCCTTAGCCTTTGGGAGAGGCAAAGTATGTCAGAGCCTTCTAGAAACTAGTGCAGCAAAATGATAAAGCAATATTAAAAGGTTGTTTTGGTTTTTTTTTTTAGAAAGCTCAGTAGCCTATTTTGGAGGCTTTTTGGGAACATCTATAGGGATAAGTAAGGGAAGATGTGCATCACTAGTTATACACGGCATCCTGACTAAGCTGTAGCTCCAGTCCAGAAGATTCCTAGTGCAAACAGGAGGCAACATCACCAGGATGAGTGAAGGAACCCATTGTTAATGGATTCTGAAACGCTGAGTGTTGTGCTGCTTTGGTTTTTTGTGTTGAACACCTCTAAGCTAATGATGATATCCTGATGTCAATGCCAAAGCTCGCATCAGTTAGATTTGCACTTTATATCTTCCACATGTATTATGAAGCTTATACTCCTGAAGAGTGACACAGATAAGCCAGCCTCTTCACAAAATGTCAATAGGCTTGTGAAGGGTCTAGAAAACCTGAGGAATGACTGAAGGAGCTGGGGTTGTATAATCTGGAGAAAAGGGGGACTTCACAACTCTGTACAACAACCTGAAAGGAGGTTGTAGGGAGGTGGAGGTCACTCTCTTCTGCCATGCCTGCAGCAAGATGACCAGAGGAAATGGCCTTGAGATGAGACAAGAGAGATTCAGATTAGATAGTTTAAAAAAAAAAATCAATCATTGCTACAGTGGTCAGGCATTGAAACAGGTTGCCCAAGGAGGTGGTGGAGTCACCATCCCTGGAGGTACTCAAGAGTCATCTGGAGCTGGCACTGGATGATGTGATTTAGTAGTTCAGGGCTTACAGTGACTGTGCTGGATGGGTGATCTTGTAGGTCTTCTCCAGCCTTGATTATCCTATGATTATAAAATTAATCATAACTAAGTATACAGTACAATTTTTCTTTTGTATACAGAGGATTCAATTTACAGGGTCAAATATTTTTCACATAGCTTCTGCTCTCAAAGCGTTAAATAATACATTATTGGCCTCAATTAACACCAGCAGCAACAAAAACACTAACTAGAGTAATAGGTTGGGAATATGAGCTCCTCTTTCAAAAGAACAGACTCTCTTCTTCTCATTGTTCTCAGCTTTTTCATTCCACATCACTCCAAGATGTACCTCTGTGTCAGCATTAAAAATAGATTGCAGCAGCAGCAGGCCAACCTTGGTGCTTTTAAAATAAAAGGCACATAAATTATTTTCCCTAAAAATATAGAAAAAAGATGCATTCTACCCGCAACCTTGTGAACCTGTTGGTCTATTTCTGAAATTTAATAGCTGAGTTTTAAAAATTTACAGAGTTTTTAATGGAAAGTGTAGGAGATTTTTAAACTTAGTTTTAATGAAAGTTGTTACATGGCAGTGAACCTTGGTAACAGCAATACTTCTCAAGCTTGTCCAAAGCTGAGAAAGATACCAGATTTAATTTATTGCACAAGGAATTATTAGATATCTGAGAGTACTGAACATTCATTATATGCACTTCTTAATATGGATTTCCACTATCATTCTTAAAGTCCCTCCTTTGCAGATAAGAGTCATCATCATCCTCAAATTTAGTGACAAATATAGAAGAAAAACTCATGGGACACAAGTAGTCATCCTCCTGAAGGTTAGTATTAGAACTAGAGCAGCCAACCACTCATTTTACCTGAGGAGAAAAAATAAACCCTTTAAATTTTGGTCTATATAGACATGGTAGAAAAATATTTGGAATCCTTGTGTTTTAATTAAAAGATACTACTCAATCTACAGCATGATAATGCTTTAATTTGTTGGTGATCTACTTACAGGGTAGTGAGTGATCTTTCAGCTGAAATGAGAAAACAGCGAAGCTTGAAGTGGGCACAACTTCATTTGTTCTCTATCTATATTACAACTGAATTCAAATTCCTATTCCTAAAACATAAAAAATCTGAGGAATGAGGAATATGAATTCTTTTAATGTTTTTTCACCAAATACAGAAGACACCATGCTGTGAGAATCTTGTAGAGGTGGCTGTTTCTATCATCACTTGCTAATGAGTGAGTGTCCTTGTTAGTGTTCTTTCCAGGTTATGGGAACACTTAGCAGTTTCCCTTGACTGGCACAAGAGCCGCTGCAGGAATTTGCAGGCTTGCTCAAACATGCAGAAAAAAAAATTAATTCAAGCTTTGTTGGTTCTCACTTCACCCTTCCAACATTTTCACCTTGCTATTTTTATTTCATTAAGAAATAATTATTTCATTTTTTACACTAAATTCTATCGACTTAATATTTTTATTTTGCGTTTTATGGCTCATTACCTTGGCTGCAAATTCTTTTCTCAAAATACACCAAAAAGTTGCAAACTCACATTTTATATATATTTATAGCTTGCCTTTACAGTAGTAATGAGAGCACAGTAGTGGCAGGACAGAACATTTTGAATTCCAGCGTGGAAAATGGTCACAGCTTTGCCTTCACAGAGATAAGTGTAAGCAGTAGATGGAAGTTACAAATTATCCAGTATAGAGATAAAATTGAAAAAAAATGCTTTAAATCCTACTTCTGAGCCTGTGCCATTTCAGCCTAAGTGCTGAGATTCAGCAGCCAAGCCCCGTGGGAAGGAACCATCAAGGCTTAGTATCATGAATATTCAATGTTAACATCAGAATGATGGTGGGACTGGAACTTAATTTAGAAGTCACAGGCTCTCTTTCAACTGCCCTACTTAGCAGACACATCTACAGCTGACGTGTCCAGGTGAAAACTGTATTGTTTGTTGGGAAACATTTTCAAAGTAGCACATGTGAGTACAGCACTCCAGGTCAATGGCCATAATGCCAAATGGCCCAATACATGTATGTTATTTCTGAGGTGAGGACCCAGTGCCCACCAGGGCACTTTACAGCCTCAGGACACAACTCTGACATACTGAAGTTTCATAGCTACCACAGAGATCAGACCAGGGCTCTTACTGTATTTGGTGCTCCTCAAAAGGATGACAACAATGCATGAGAGTTCCTTGGACTTGAAACATTTTGCTCTGAGCTTTAGGGCAGAAGCAGTTCACTGATCACTCACTGCCTGCATAGAGCTCCACAGGAAATTGTATGTTTGAGGAATAATCCTTCTCTGTCAGAGTGAGTCCAATCATATCAATACAGGTAAAAAAAAAAGGCACAGGAGGGAATTGAGAAAAAAAATCTAAGATTTTTTTTTTCTTATTTTCAGGTGTTTTAAGACTTTTTTTTCCTCCATAGAAAAATTTCTAGCAAATCAAGAGGCACCTGATATAAACTGTCCAAAATACTTGTGAGAATCATTCTATTGTCCAAAAATAATGTTATAAATGTATATACATATGTCTATATATGTGCTTTTGTAAGTGTAAGTCAGCAGTGCATGTGGAAATTACTTGGTTTTGCTCCCCTGTAACTGTAATATTAGTGTGCTTTTGTGAAAATAATGTCTTCCCAAGTGCAATATCTTCCTGTGGCTGATTGAAACAGTCAAATGGTACAGCCACTTATGGCATTACAGCTGTATTGCCTATTTTGACAAAAATGCATTTTCAGAGCATAAAAACCCCTAGCTGTTGGTAAGCAGTTGAAGTGGGGAACTTGCTCCAGAGAATGAACATACACATGTCAAAATATTTTTTAATAATGTTTGGATAAGAAGACTTTTGATGCAAATCCAAAGAATGGTGGCTATCTCAACACAATTTTCTTTTGTATGTTAGATCAACAGCAGGTCATGGTAAGCAGCAGATAAGCTGAACTAGTCATACATTCCTCTCTGAGCTTGGGCACACTTCCACAGGTAAGCTGAGCTGATTCTCAATCACCACAGCACTTTTGGGTGCTTCAGAGTCTGCTGAACTTCATATGGTTTTCTTTTCCGTGAGCATAAAATATAGAAACTTTTTGCTTCTTCAAAGGCTATCTGTGTTAGTGAATTTCTTAGATAAAGAAATAGATATATACACAAAGATTATTTTAAAGCATTTTTTCCTGATAACAGTTACTTGAAGAGACAGATACATAAGTTAAGCAGGTATTTTGAAATTTAAGTATGTACACATAGAAAAAGTTATATTTTCATTAATCCCTATCTTTTCACTATTTCTTTTCCTTCCTTGTGTATTCACAACTCAGTTACCATTTCAGAAGGAAGAAAGTGAAATTGTGGACTCAGAAGCCAGTAGGTGACTGTAGAAAATGCAGGTGGTCTAAGAGTAGCAGGACCTCATTTGATGTGTCTGAGTGAACACCTGTGCACTTTGGGCAAGCACTCCCCTCTTAGAGAAGCCATTTAAAAATCTTCACCATGGAAGTGTAGTGGGAAGTGGGACCTGCAAATCAGAAATTGTACAGAAGATAGTGGTTGTTGTTTCATAAGAAGAAATTATACAAAACCCAGGACATTAGACCCATGACTTGGAGTCCTCGCATCAGTACCAGAGAGAAAAAAATTCATTTAACCTTTTCTTTTTAAAAAATGGTTTAATTTCAGCCTCCTTAGCAGTGGAAGAGAATATATACCAAATTATGTACATTAAAAACCCACCACTATTAAAAGCTAACGTGTCTTTGCCTTGGTGATGGTATCAGGGATAGCTCCAACAGAATATACTTCCTTCTTTTGTTTCCAGACTATTAAATGTAAATTACCTTTAATGCTTTTGATTTATCAGGCTCGTGTTAGACTCATGTTTGGAAATATCGCCCATTTTTTCATTCTGTGTTCCATAAATACTGAAGGATGCCTTACATGTACATTAGATACATGCCACATATACAAGTCTGGTTTTATGTACTCCAGTTGCTAGAGGACAATAAGAATTTTAAATTCCAGCTGAAAAAAAAAATTGCCTCTGGTCTAATAAGAACATATCTTAAAGTCAATGTTCCTGATTCTTTACAGCTCAGGTGACAACTTTATCTACTTACTAATAGCATACCTACCCGGGAAATTACTCTCAAACGGGAACATTTCATAATGTATTTTCAACTGGTTTAGAGCTGCAGACAGAGGCCACTAAAGCCTGAGGGAAAAACACTTCATGCCATTTTGTTACAAAAAATACTTACATGAATTTCATCCAAGACCTTAGCAAGATCATATTGCCACCTATTCATCCACTGCCTTTTTTTTCCCCCATCCCAATGACTCAAACCTTCTCTATTCAGGCAATTGCAGAATTGTCCTGCTAATTACTATGGGCTTTCACCTTAAGGAAATAAACCCCACAGTTCCATATTTCCAAATTTCAAATCTGTTCTTGCTTGAGATATGCAGCATCAGAACTGGGCATGACTTAGCTTCTATCTTACACTAAACCCAGGAGCTGCAGAGCTGTTTGTAATTTCTACTGAAAAAAAACTCAACCCAAACCCAGACAAAACCCCATCAGTTATTAAATAGCCACTACAGACCAAAACCAGAAAGGCTTGCTTAGGGTGCTACTTTTGGGAAAGGCGAAAAAATTTGGTTCTAGCGGAACAACTGAGTGTTTGCTTTGTTCTTTTAATTTTCCTTTTACATTATTTTATTTATTTTTACAGAAAATATTTATTTTCCATTTCTGCTTGGGAGAGAATCAATCAGTTTATATTTTTAATCCAAAAATATAAAAAATTGCTGCCAGCCATTGAACCTTAAACAATGCAGAGAACAGGGCTTCTAATAGCAGGTTGTGACAGAAATAATATTCTTAAACACTGACATCTCGTGGAACACACTAGAAATAACAAAGTTCTCCAGAGAGGTGATGTCTTTTTCTAAGTGAAGGTCAAGGAGACCAAGTGATCCATAAGACTCAAAATACATAAACATTTTCACCCTCCTTTCAAAAGCAAAAGTGATAGATCTATTTTCTAGCTATATCATTATAAAAAAAAAAAAACCAACAGAGAATTAGTTTCACAAAATACTAGGGTAAATGCTACATTAAACACACTAAGATAAATAATTAAGAGAATCTTTCAGTTACTTAGGAATCTTTTTTCCATTAACACTATTAATAAATTGACCAGACTTTTAGGTAACCACAATGGAATGTGTAATCCCAATAAAGCACTTCAGTAACAGGTCACATAACTAAAGGGCAAATAATCATCCTAGATACCACAATGATGATTTTGAAGTGGCTTCATTACTGGGGTACACCATAAGGTGATTGCTATTAAGTTAAAACTGTAGTGTATTCTTGAACTAAAGGAAAATAATTCCCATGCTGCCCACAAGGGAGGTGGTGTTCCATTCTAACCTAGAACCATCCCTAGAGAAAAGCCCAGCATGTCTGGCTAGTCCAGAGAGTCAAGCAAATACCTTTTCTAATAGTAATAGCAAAATCTCTCTCTCTCTTTTTTTTTTTTTTTTTTTTAATCAGTGCCACTGAAATACTGTTGATACTTATTACAAAAGTTCCATACCGTCTCAGTGATTTCTCATGGGCAGCTCCTCACAGCACAGCCAACAAACATCAACCACCTTCTTGAGCAACTAACCCAGTCTTTTCTAGCACTCATTCTTGTTGGACACAGCTATGGCCTATTAAGGGCAGTCCTATTCCTAATCTTCGGAAATTAGCACAGCTGCAGCTCCTCAGGGGTGAGATTGCCCCCTGCCCCTCTTACATTCTATCCCCCCACAGAATACCTCTTAAAAATATTTGATCTCAGTTTGCAAAATATTGTAAGTACAGTTGACACTGACCAACAAAACTGAAACAAGTTATTTACTGCCACTTATAATCAGCCTTTTTTTGATTTTACATGACCACCTGCACTCCTGTTAGTTACACTTACTCATCTCTCTGGCAGTGGTCATTAGAAAGTGTTGTTAAAAGATCACAAAGCCTTCTTTCTGGATAATGCAACCACCCAACAGCCGTTCAATTTTAATGTGCATATAAAATTCCTCTCTTTTCTGTGTTGTCTTTGCCAACAGCTGCCCAGGATAGCATTTCCTGTTCACCTAAGTTCATTCTAAATGTGATGCAACCTTGTCATCTGCAAGAAATTAGCCTGGTTCAGGGCAGCAGAAAGATAAAGAACACACATTGTGGTATAAATAAGTGTTAGGCATCACTCACTGCCCATAACCTAAAATCAGTGTTAGGGCAAGAACATAAAGCAGGCTGTAGGGTTCCAGGTTCCATTAGCCTTACTCATTCTAGTCCAAATTCTAAACCTGGTATTGATAACATTAGTCTTGTCAACAGAAAACAGCCTGTTTTTCTCTATTCTGGATTCTTGTCTTCCATCTGATGGAGAAATGAAAGATCATCAATATGAGCAAGCAGCTAAAGGCAAAAATTTGAAGTAAATCCAGCTAGGATCCTCTAAATCCTGATGAGAAGCAGGGAATGCTTGAAGTGGAACCAATGATAGCAGCACTGGAGAAACCTAATTTTCTCCAGCACTTCCCATTGTAAGTGAGAAGACTCCCAGATTTGTCACTGTCAGCAGAAAATATGGAAACTCTGGCAACCAACATTGCCTTCTTTTATCTGTCTGTGGTTGGCAGGAAGTTTGGGACTGCTATTATGGAAGAAATTTCTATGATTCTTGCTTTCAAGACATCTCAGATATACCTGAGAATACCACAGAAGTTATAAATGTTGAAAACCAAGTCAATAATGCAAAAAAAAACCCCTTTCTGTAATATATATATATGAGATAACACAATGTGGAAACATCTTCTCTGGGATGTTATTTCCTGCTAGTAACAGGTATTGTTCAAATTTGTTGGAAAATAATAATAAATAAAGCCTTCTCCAAAAGTAAAACCTTGAAGTTCCCACAAGGGAGAGAAAACGTTAAGAACTGTGTGAATATGAGTACAGTATAAAAACCATAATATGTCTGAAAATCAAATAAAAGTACATGAAAATATGCTAGAATTCTGGAAACAAAAATACCTAAAACAATTATGAATATAATGAATGAGAACAAAACTAGGAGATAATTACAAACTGGACCACATGAAGAATAAAAAAGATTAGGGGAAAAACCTAGCTTTCTTTAAGTGCTTACACGGTAGATGTGTTGAAAGAGGGAACAAATTTGTTGTTTTGCTGGAGCTTCTTGATACCCGCAAATTTTATTGTTGTGTCCTGCAAATTTTCCAGGTGTCTTGACTGGCCAAGTGCATATTGTTTAGGGTACTTTTTCATTTGGATTTCTAAAATGCAGAATACACTTCTACTTCTGTCATTCACAGTGGGTTGTCAATGGTTAAAACTGGGAAAAGAGCTGTGGCATAATGAAAAACTGAAAATAAATTCACTTACCTCGTATTTTTGCCTCTACTTCTCTTCTGTGTATCAATACGCAGAGAAAAAAAAATGTTTGTATGTACTCTTGAGAAAGAGACATACTGATCTGTGACAGTGAAGGATATGCTGAGATCACTGTTGGAATAAACACACCAAGGGAAGAAAAATATATTTGCACTTCAAACCAGCAAGTCCAGTATTAGAAATGTTCCTCTTTTCACAAAGTGGTTTTCAGTTTTAACCCTATCTTCTCCTCTGTTGCATGCTGAAAATAGGAGGTAAATCTGGCTGTTTGGAAGACAAAAAAATAATTAAAATAAAGTAATAAAAATTGATATCAAGCCAAATACACCGGTATAAAAGGCTTAGTTTCACTCTGAGAAAAGGATGAGAAAAAGCCTCCATAGGTGAAGGTATTTAATTCTTTCTACAGTTTCTCCTGCTGAACAATCCTAACCATTAAAGCAAGTTAAGTTGCAACCTACAGGGAACTCCTTCACTCACTGCCAGGTAAACTCAGAATGTGATACACTAAGGAGTTTTTTGTGTCAATTTTTGTGTGAGGTGCATTGGGACGGTCCAATGTCTCATAATAGGAGCCCAGCATGTCTGACTTAGACAAATATATCCACACTGTAACCTGTTTAAAGCTAAGCTCCCAAATGCACTGATATCAGTAGAAAATTATAACCATAAATGCCCTCATAAGCTTCAAAGATCCAGAAGCAGGGTCTGATTGTACAAGTTGCTGACACTTAGGTCCTCAGGGTATCTAGGCACTTATCTCCTGCTGAAGGGAATTAAACAGAAGGTATCAGAGGGTGATGCTGAAACTCCTGCAGGCTTCATTTACATAAATGATGAGGTTCAAGTCAGTGGTAGTTTTCATCTTCAGCAAGTCCTTTTCTCAGAACTTAAACTTCTAAATGAATTTTAAAACTCATTCTTTCTCCATAGTTAAACAGGAAATCACTTCACAAATAAATTTTAACATAATTTATCTTCTGGCAGAAGATAATCACTTAGCACACACTTTTATGACTTAAGAAATTAATTTAGATTCTGCTTTTTTTTTGTTAAAGCCATTTGCTACTAATTATGTCCTAAAAAACCACAAAACACCACAAAAACACTTCCAATATCAAACATTAAGAAATTAGTACAAACTAGAGAAAGCATGATGGAAGATCACAATTAACAATTAAAATAGTCATACATGTATGCACAACTGAATGGTTTTCAGTAAGATCTGAGCTACTTGTTTCTGCATTTTCTTCCCCAGCATATTTATCCCCAGCAGTAGCTGGAGTGTGTATGTGTGTGTTACATCCTCCTCTCAGTTTCATTTTGGTAGCACTTGGAAGTTAATTACTGATCCTGTTCTCTCCCTCCAATTACTGATCCTGTTCTCTCCCTTCCTCCTCCTCCTCCTCCCCACAAATTCTGATCATAAGACATGGTGCAATTACAGCATGATAGAAAGCTCACACCCTGCCAGCCCTGCACAGCTCTCTTCCACCTTGGTTTGTCTTTTCAAACAGGGCATCCCTGGAAGGAAGGGATCATCTCCTTAATGACTTTAGACTTTAGGCAGGAGTTATATGAAGAAGATTTATCTTTTAAAGTCTTTGTGAGACCCTTTCATTCTAATTATTTATGTGGGAATGTATTTAAGAGACTTTAATTATGGATTTGATGAAAATATTCCTAACTAAAAGAGTTGTTGAATACCAGGAAGATGCTTAATTATGATGTTGTTTAAAATGCAGAGGATTGGGTAAGTACATAATTAAGGAGCTATCATTCCCGACACAGTAGGGAAAAAATGGCTCTGAATTCCATTAAGTAATCAAGGATTGATTAAATATGTCTGATATAATTCTTGGCCTATGAGGACTATTTTTACAGAATTTTATGGGTCACTCATATGTTTGTGCCACATGATTTAATTCAAGTAAGAACTGTGGGTTTGACTGGGAAATACAAACATTCCTTAATTTAAAATCTTCAATATTATTCCCAACAGCTGTAATGAATGTTAGCTTGTGTCTGCTGCAGGTCTCAAAGATATCTGTAACACTTGACACTGAAAAACAAATTTACAAGAAAAAAATTAATATCCTTGGGTTTGAACAGGTAATTTCAAAGTAAAATTGGAAATCAGATAGGATATTTAACACTGGATAAACTCATTTGAATAATGCAGCAGTTCAGAGATTTCAGAAAGAACTGGTAAAAAAAGGTGTTTGTAATACACACTTGAAAGATGGAGGAAACAGAGAATTAAGCTTTTTCTCTGAAAAAAGAATTTGAAAAACTAAAGGACGGTATTTTTCTACACTACACTACAAATCCAATTCTTTGTACACCTTCTTGCATTTCCTGGCATAATAATAATGAGCATTTCAAATAAAATTTTATTGGTGATGCTTTAAAAACTTGTACCATCTGACCTATTCTGAACACATACTGAAAAATTTGCAGTCATTGACTTTTGTCTCATACAAGTTATCTGATTGAAATTAAATATTTTGATAGCATAAATTATCTAGTAAAAAATAGTCACAAACCTGCTATCTCCACAACCATATAAAGTACAAATTTAAGGACTATGTAAAGTAAAAAAAGAGAAATTCCCTGGGGATAATTCTAACAAGTTTGGATTTTACTATATTTTTTATTCTCTGAACTAGAATAGAAACAAAAAGGGTCTTTTTTGTTGTTGTTTTCTGAAAAAAAATACCATCAGCCTCAGGTGGCAATAGGTGATTTCACCTTGACCCCAAGTTCTGCAGTCAGTTGACCCTGACCCTGGGAGCAAAGCCCTCCAGCCGGGAATTGACGGGCGTCTGATGAGCAGGGTTGTTTGCCTGTGCCAGCTAACAAGGTTACTCTTGCTGTTGTCCTCTCTGCCCTCCACACATGGATGCCTGACCTGTTTGCTCATCAGCTTTTAAACTACCACATTTACAAGCAAAGAATTTTGCAGCTTACCCAAGCAACAGATGATTACCTTACAATGTTATATTGAAAGTGATGCTTCTGTACCTGTGCATGGAGGATAGGGCAGAAGGGCTCTAGTGGAGTCATGTACACATATTTCCCCTTGTCTGTTAGATTTTACAATGGACCCTTCATGTCACTCTCCTATTCAGAGGAAGGAGGGTCTAAACTCCATAAAATAGATAGCCAGGCAGAGGGAAAAGCTCTTCCTGACCATTAGGGTTTGACTAGCTGAAGTTCTAAACCATGAGATTTTGCATTAATTGTAATCTTAATAGATTTGCAAGCACTATAAATCAAGAACAAGACCAAATATCTTATTTTAAAGGAAGGGGATAACTAGAGTAATTCACACGAGATGATTTTAGGATGATTTTTCTTTTCTTTTGACAACTTTTGATTTTTCTCCATTCTTTGGATTATCTAGAGCATTTACCAAGAATAAATCAAATAGAAGTAGTTCAGTAGTGTTGGACCAAGGCTGTGGATCAACAGCAACAAGAAGAAGTCCCCCAGAATGCCTAGCCCCTGGCATGATAAGAGAAGATATAGAATTCCTTCTAGAAGACAGGTTTACCTTGGGTTCACAGAAAATTCTGAATTTTTTTTGAGGTGGTAATGGAGAAACCTCCTGCAACAGCTATTCCAAACTGCTCTAGTATTTATTATCCTCATTAACAGGGTACATTGACCTTGTTGCAGATAGTAATTGCCTAATTTCAGTTTATATGCCATGGATTAAGAATCCACTTTCTCCTAGTCTGGGATATAATTCTGTTGCGTAAGCAACCACAAATTAACATTCAATCTGTTAATGAGCAAAAATCTTGACTGTTAATGCATAAACCTTGACTTATTTGCCCGGGCTTGCATCATTTTTGAATGTGAAACTTCCATGAAATGGGTCTTGTAACATTGCTCTGGTGGCAGTTTTACCCATGCTGTAGTTAGTGGGAAGATTATTTCTCAACTTCTGCTTGTATTAGGACACATGATGTTTTATTACGGCCATTTAATCAGGCAATTAAATTCTTCCTAGTATTGCATTATTCAGAGTGTCTGCTTCACCAGTATGTGCATCATCTACAGCCTCAGGAAACACAGAAACTCATTGTAAAATCTATTGAGCTGGGAAAGAAGAGGCACTCCTTAAGAATAAAGACTAGACTGTTTTACAGCTCCATTAACAACTTAAATAAAACTGTCAGCAAGCTATTTTTTAATTTATCCAGCCTCCTATCTTAGCATTATTAATTGTGATTTAATGGGACATCTTGTTCAATATCTCAGAAAAATCCACTCGTTTCACCCCCAGTTTATTTTATGAAGAAAACTTGCAACTTTGGATTTATTTGACAACACCTACCTTCATTTCTTTTACCTGTCTTTTCAAAAGCCAGAGCTGAACTACGACAAAGAGCAACCTTTTGAAATAGGCATTTGTATTTTCAAGTATCTGTGTTTTTAAATGTGCATTTTTCTTAATTTCATTTTGACAATTTTTTCCATTGTGTATTTGTGAAGGGAACAAAAATTATTTATTGAGAGAGAAAAGAGAGGAAGGAAATTTGTTGAAGGTAAAAACAAGTAAAAGACAATCATATCAAGTATCCTTTCAACATCACCAAATGACATGTCAATAGGAAAGAAGCAAAGGTTTCACAGAGCAAAGAGAGAACCTCTACAGGTTCTCTCACAATGGGTCACAAAAGCAGCAATGTAACTGCTAGAACTTATGCTCTCTATGCTGAATGTACTTCAAGGAGTTGGTTGTAGGCTCTGCCAGAAAGAAGTTGCCTTTCACAGCAGGAGTATTTAAATAGATAACTTTTTAGACAAAACAAAGGTCCTTTGTCATTCTTAAGCAAATAGTCCCAGGTGAAGACAAGTGTCACTTCTATGAAACTAATGAATTGACCACATAATCCCTTAGAACAAAAAATAGCAAAAAAATCCCACTATTCTGCATTGCTTCAGCTTCCATCTGTGACCATCTTGTGTCACTGAATCATGTCTGTAACTAAATGATAAAATGGCTTTCCCGTCAACTCCATTGTTCCGGTGTCCCTTTCCAGAGGAGCATCCTCTTACTTCACCTGCATTTCCAGGTTATCAGTTTATGGCCTCTCTTTCTTCCTTTATAGGTTAATATTGGTCACATTCCTCTCTAATATCCACTCTGGATGTACCTCTTGTCTCCTCTGTCAACAGCTAAAGACCCAACAAGCTGCCTCTCTTAGACCTTAGGTTTATCCACTTTCCCCCATACCAGCCAGATGGGTCAGAAAATGTGTCTCTTGAATATCTAAAAACATTGTGGCTGAGCTCCTGCAATTGCTTTTATTCTTCTGTACCACTGTTTTGAACATCATTAAGCTTCTCTTTTTATTTCTTGTGCCTTCTTTCCAGAATGAACTGTCTTCCTGAGCATTGGCTCTGTTTCCACAGCCCACCTTTGCTTTTTGAAGTCTGTGTCTGTTCACCTTTCTTTCTTTCTCCAGCCCTGAGCAGATCAAATTTTTCTATAAAAATGCATCAAAATAATGTTATAAAATCTTACAAATATGAAGATTAAGTCTCCAGTTTCAGTTGTTGCAAATTCCTCTCATCTAGGGCTCTTTTTATTGCTCAGATCCATTAACTACTAACAAAGAAAAAAACCCTAAACCTATATAGTAGTCACACTCACCATACTTTGGCAATCTAAATGCAGACATATCACTTCTGTTTTCCTTGTATAACAAATTCAAACTTATTTCCTTCACTTTTCGATCACTGTTAGAAGTTCTATTCTCTGCATTAAAACTCTTGAATTATACAGTAGTACAAGGTTAGGAGCCTGATTTCTCACTTTAAAAATACCTATTATCCATCACAGTATCCACTGAGCATTTCCTGAGGATCGCTTTGCACTTTTCCTTTAAATATTTTTTCAAGAATAATTTCGTTAAAGATTTCCAAACAGACTTAGATGTGTGTGTGGTTTTTCTGAACTGTATTAAATATGATTATAGATATAACATATTTGGATATCTGCATATATACATATGTATGTATCATGTTAATGAATGTCCATATGTTCATGAATACATGTTTAAATATATATATGGCATATATGCATGGAAGAAGTCTTCCCATACTTTTTCATAGTGCTGCTTTCCGTGGAGCCAGGAGAAAAAAGAAGTTAATAGGAGCACTATTCTTGTTTGACATCAGTCTGTAATTTCCCCTGAACCCTCAGTTCCTTGTCTTTTCAATCCTCTGTGCATCAGAACACAGATTGTGTTGTACTACGCACCTTGACATTGCCTAACATTGGGGCAGTGACCTCTGTGGGTTACAACAACATAAGTAAAAGCAATGCCAGTAGCAACCAAGAAATAATAATTTCAAAACTTGACCCAAGCAACTTGAAATGCTGTTGACAAAGAAAAGGTTATGGACTTTGAGGTTTTCAAAACGAATGCGTTACTTTAGGTCTACTGTGAAGATAATTTTGATTTGATTTCCATCAAGGGAAAGCACTTAAATCTACCCTCAACCAAAATGAGACATCAAAATTAAACTATGATTTTACTTTCACAGATGTAGACATGAAAATATTTGCAGTGAATATTCTTTCTTGGAGACATATTTACTACATTTGGCATTTTGCAGTACATACTAATTCAGTGACAAAATACATCAACATAATAGTTCTTAGTATAATAATAAATTGTCTTAATTGTCTTTTTTGGGCTCCAAAATACACCAACACAATAATTCTTTGTACAATAATAAATTGTCTTAATTGTCATTTGGGGTCCAAAACATATCAGATATAGTGATGACAGGATTTTCTGATAAAGGTGATTAAAGAGAGGTAAAATCCTGATAGCAAATCTCTTAGAAATACTCCTTTTCCAAAATATTTTTTACATATGATTTGAGGACAAGCTATTAGCACAGAAGATCCTGTCACACAAAAATTATGTTTGGACACACAAGAGAGGGAATCGTTGGCCTGACCCTCAGTTGTCCTTTTAAGCAAATCCACCATGAGAGAACATCCAACAGTTAAGCATGCCAAGATATTAGTCAGGAAAAAGAGCTAAAATTATTAGGAACCAGATGGTACTATAGGAAAAAATACATAGGTATTTTGCATTGGGGTCACACTGTTGCAGGGCAATTCTATTGGTATTAGATCCCTGCCAGAGAAAGCAGAGGTACAACATATTGACACCATATCAAAGACTAAAAGTGCAATATGATTATTTCTCACACTGCAGGCCTCTTGAAAACAGACTGATATCTATGAAATTTACATGTCAAATTAGGGAATAAGAATATTTCCAACTACAATTGGGATTGTAACTTAAAAACTTAAATATTAAAATAGCAACTATTGGAAAACCAAGCAAGAAGAGGCTCTTTTGTAGATCTTATAAACACCTGTGATAGCAATAGATCAGTGATAGTGCCAATAAAGCAATCATTTGCAAAACATATTTTTTTGTAAAAAATATTTCTGTATAGTCTGTGCTCAGCATGCAAGTTGGAAGAAAGATTATCTGCAATGAATGGATGGGTCTCTAGTCAACTTGCTATCAGTTCAAAATTAAAGTTTGAAGTTTATAGTAATTCAAACAAACATAACAGGTCTTTTTTACTGTTAGAAGAAGAAATAATTGCTAAACAATGTATATTTTCTTACTGAAAAATTATTTTAAGAAGACACACCGTCATATGTAATCAATGGCATTTTTTTCCTGCTATCCAGAAAAAAAAATTCTCACCGGGGTACCACATCCTTATTTCCATCATAGTTCTTTCTGATTATGTGAAAGGGCAAAAGTTCATTTCTGCTTTATACAATCTCTTTCATACCACCAGATTTGCAGGCACCATCTGACACAAAATATGTATTGCCCCAAGCCATTGCTTATAATAGAGCTTTAAAATTAAATTGAAAATAATAGTTTTAGATTTTTCAAAGAAAGAAAGGATGAACATTGATATTATTGCCAATGTATTTATTAAACAAAAATCAGCTTTAAAGACCTGCACACCTTACTGGTTCAAAGAAAATAATAAATAAGTATTCTTGCATATTATTGATTCTGTTGAAAATGTAAAAAAAATTAAAGTTGAAAAAATACTGCTGTCATGCATATTTCATTATTTTCAAGAGGAAAATGTCATAGTAGGGTTCTGTTATTATGCCTGATTGCTTTCCTAGGAAGAAAGGTGTTGATTGTCCTACTTTTCACATGAAATAAAAAAACATTTTGGGAAGAATAGTTCACAATTTAATCAGAGGTCAGTTTCTCTGAAAAGAAGTCCCCATATTTTTATCATGACAAATTTATTTTAAAACAAAATTTGTTCATAACTATATTTACTCCATACTGTGCATCTTAATGGAGATATGTGCTTGAATAGAATGGCAAGAAGTTTATACTTGTCTCTCTCAAAACTTGTGAAAAGCTAATGAAAAAAGAGAAAATTATCAAGTATTTAATAATTTACATAACACACTGAAAATAAAAGTAGTAAACACGTTTTCTCCACTATGGATTCTTTCGTAAAAAAATAAAGTAATATTGCAGAAATAGATGGAATCATGTCAGGTTCTACTTTATTTGCCATAGGATTTAACTGCATCTCCTGATTGTCCCCTGGTTAAAGAATGCAACATGCAAAATAGTGTAACTCTCTATCACAAAAGTGTGCTAAGACTCTAATATTTTTACCAAATTTATTTGAAAACATCTGTTTAACCTTCAAAAAATGAAAAATAATTTTAACACCCTCACTTAAAATTTATGAGCAAAATAACAGAAAGCTAAATGTTTTTTCCTAATCCTAAATTTTAAATGGAAACCCTGATTTTCAGTTGACATGCAAGATGACCAGCACATTAGTCAGAAAGCACTGTTAGTTGAATAAAAGGTAGTCTTTTAAACTGTTTTTACAAAGAAATTGAATAATTTCTTAACCAGTCATCCAATGTTGATGAATTTTCAGCTTATTATTATGAATTAGCACTGATGTTCTCTATACCTTTAGCATCTATGGCATTTTTTTTCTGTAAGCATATTTATACTATAGACTGCTAAATGTAAAAAAATGTAGTTATATACATGTTGTGCCATGTTTCCACTACTGTATATAACAGAGAAATCTTGTAAAAAGCATTCATAGGTTTTAACTATGAAATCCTGCAGAACTCATTCAAGCTGTCTCAAGGATTTATAAAGGAACCAAAATATCTCCAAACTTGGACAGATTTTGTGCAAGGATGTAAAAATTTTTCAGAAGTCAACATCTAGGCAGAGAGATTAAATACAGTGTTACTCAAATCTTAGACACAATGATTGTTTACAAGTTCAATTTAATCAGCTCAAAGATGAGCAGAGCTGTTTGATGAGATACCAGCAGCAGGAATGTTTGTCCAGCATGCACTTAGAAATTTGTCTTGTTGTTTTCATACAGGCAGAGAAATAGAAGCAAGATGGAGATCTCCACGTGCAAGTTTATAGATGTAGAGGCATGGGAGAAAACCAGTGTTTGAGAAGGGTCATCTTGCTGTCAGATCTCAAGTCATACAAGACGTTTCCCTTTCTAGACAGACGTAATCTGTCATGTTAGTTTGCTGTTAAGTCTGGCTGTCTTTGCAACAAACAAATGTACCTTTAGGGCACCTGAGGTGAGCACCCATATTTCAGGTGTGGTTCTGGAAGCCCAATTAATAACCATCCATGGAAGATGGCTGAAAGTCTTTTTTTCAAGTAAAAGTGCAGTGGGAAAGAAAAAAAAAAAAAAGAGGCTGAATCTATGAGACTTTTGGAATAAGAATTGTTCTTGGAAATGGCTTAACTACACTGTGAAAATAAAAAAAATAGCCCAGTTTTACAAAGTGATACAAACACTGTAAATCCATTGACTGAAGTCAGGAAATGTGAAGCCAGGAGTGCAAAATCTCAAGACATTGTCCCCAAAGTAAAATTTTGTCAGGCATTTCTCAGAATTACTTCTGAGAATTTCAGAGTATTCTTACCTTATTCAGTACCCTCATCTGACAAACACACCCTCACATTATTAACCTGTCATAGCTCTTTGAATAGCATAATATTTTAAATTTCATGGCAGAAACAAGAAACATCTGATTTAAGACATTGCTTGTTGAAAAGAAGCTGAATAAATGCCTCTATCTAATGGAAGAATCGGTGAACTGACAAGACCAGAATAGCTTTGAAATACATTTCAAGTCTGCTAGCAAAATATTTGTAGTGCTTTGTATCAGTTTTAATTCCCCAAAGGAAAGCTTTAGGAGATGTCCTTTGACTATAGGGCTATTCAATAATAATTTGGCTCCACGGATTTAGTTGCCAGCATTCTTTGTAGATTTTCTGAGTCTGATGGGAAAACAAAGAGCAGGTACTAACATGCACCAGTTATTATAGCTGCCTCTTTATATTTGTCATAAGTGGGCACTGGAACATGAAAGTAAAGATGAACATGAACCTCTAGGATTCAATAAGCCAAGGAATAAAAATAGTGTTGGTTTTATCAATAATGGGAGTAAACTGCAGTGAAACATTTTGTGAAGATTACAGAGACTGTGCTGAGATTTTGAAATATCACATTTAAAGAAAGCTGAGGCCTCTTCCCCTAACTTTGTCCTCCATCTCTGAATCAAACACTTCAGAGATTTGACTGACCAATATGTTACATAAATAATACAGTATTTAAATTACTTCTTTTTTTAATACAAGGTGGTTGTCATAAAACATTTTAATCTAAATAAATAAATATCAATTGTCCAGCTAAGAGATCATATAAGAAAAAAATTCTCTGCTTAATATTTCAATAGTAGGTACCATTCAAGTGTTAAATACTTCTTGAGATAAATATTATTTTCATGACTGAAATCAGAATGAATTGGAAGAATACTCCAGTATTTATACTGCAGTATTAAAAAAAAAAATATATATATATAAAATACTGCAGGAGTTTCTGTATATTCAGATCCTCTTTCAGTGCAATTGCTTTTTCAAGGAAGATAAAAGATAAGTAAAATACTAAAAGGTTATCTGGTCATTTGTGAAAACAAAAAAGACCAAATCAAATATAAACTTGCACAGTGAGAGGGATAAAATCTTAGTTAGAGCATTAGGATTCTAGTGATCACACATGTCAAAGCACAGTAGAGCTTCAAATCAACAGTGAGTTATAGGTTTTTTGATAAAAATAGAAAGACTATGTGGGAAAAATGTAAAAAGCATAAACACAACTGTAAAATATTTTAAAAGACAAGAAACTACCAAATTTATCGTATATATCAATATTTGCTTTATATTAGGTTTTTCTATGATTAGAACCAAAAAACCAAACATTAAAATAGACCACTGAGGTAGGCTTACTTCTTTATCTACTTCTCCTGCAACTCCTGTAAAGTTAATCCTAGAATTTATCCTTCAAATAATATTAAAAAAACGATTTCTTGGCAGTTTTATAATACCTTTTTCATTAATTGAGAAAGCAGTCTTCTAAGAAAATAATATGGGAACTGTAGCATTTGCATTAATGCAAATCAACCAAATCTCATTTTAATTGTAGGTGCTGTGGTTTCATGGATATTACTGATCTGATTCCATTGTCCTTATTGGAAAAGGCTTAATTCAAAAGGCATATACATAGACAATATAAAACCATGTGAACAATGTTTCCTGACAATAATTTTAAGAACAATATTCTCAATTTTAGAAAGCATAAATATTTACTGGGTTCTTTCTTAATTATTATTTAAAATTAAATTACTGGTATTTTTCTGAAGTAGATGACAAAATTAAAACACATTATTTTTTTGATGACATTTATAAAAAATCATAAATTCAATCAAAACCAAAATGACTTCGATAGTGAAGATATGTAGATGTGGCACTTCAGGACATGGTTTAATGGTGAACATGGCAGTGCAAGGTTAAAAGTTTGACTTGATCTTTTTTGTTTTTTCAAACCCCAACAATTCTATGATTCAATGATATTTTTCAGCCATGAATTTTTGGTTATTATTATCACCCTCTTAAAACCTCACAAAAACATCATCTGTCCAGACATGGGTGTGGTACCAAATTTCAACTCTTGCCTCTGTTACGGATTCATAAATATGCTGATATTTGTTTAAATACTTATGGATTTGCAACATACTGTTCATTATTTATAGAAATGTTTCAAGGAATTATGTAAATTTTCCTTTTTTGTCAAGACATCAATAATGTGACAGCATGTGAAGTTTCAAGTGCTCAAATTATTACCTGTAGAAGAGAAGACAAGAATTACTAAACTAGCAGATTCCAGGAACCAAGTATTGTTGGTAGCATCTGCTTGTTCTATGAAGAACTGCCTGAAGAAAGACATTTTATGTCCATATAGTTCCAGGAAGTATTCCAGGGTGTAATACTAGGAAAGAATGCTGATGAGCAATTATGATGTCATTAAATTTCCATTAAGAGTAGCCACTCTGTTAGTCCATGTCGTCTTCCTTGTCCTGGTTTTCAACACTGGATGGATCCTACAGTGAGAGGAATGTAAATAATAAGTAGGAAAATGAGGCTGAGGGCCTCCTCAGATAAGTTACTGGCTTTATTATTCAATTTCTGTGTGGTACTGATAATGCTTTTAATTTACTTCTTTCTGTTTCCCCATGACTAAAATAACGATGATAATTAGGTACCTATTTCACAGAGATAGCCTAAAGATTAGTAAATGTTTGCAAATTTATTTTAGAATATAAAGGCCTATAAAAATGCTAATGATTCTTATTAAATTAACTGGGTCTTGTGCTGGGGTCCATGCACTGGGAAAAATAAAACCTCTCAGTAGTCTCTGCAAGAGTAAAGGAAATGAAAACAAAAAGGAGACCACAAGTACAAACAGGAATACCTTTCAGTGGCCAGTGTCTGTGGAGCTTTATTCTGTTGATTAATGAGACTGAACACTATTTTTTTTTTTAATAGTGATTGTAAGCAGTTTTCAAAAAGAAAATTACTTTCTCCAAGGAAAGGAAGAGGCAATAGTGCATTGTTATTCACTGTGTTCTTGCAATGTCCTTAATGTTTCACTGACTGGGGCAGTTGTGTCTGTGCTCTCACCCCCACTCCTACCTTCTGTGCACTTTCTTCTGTTTCTGAACTCTATCAGGAGACTTTGCTGTCACTTCGCTGTGCTGGTTTGATTTCCTGTGCTTTGAAGTGGGATACTCTTATGACTTGAGGAGGACCTCCTTGAAAGTCATGCAACTCTCCCAGACCCGTTGCAATTCTGGGTCAATCTCTGGTGGGACCTTGCCAAAGAGAGTTCTGAGCAAGCTGAAGTAGGTTCTCCTGAAGTTAAGGGTTGTACATTTATCTTTGTCTAGCTCATTTTCTCATCTTTGTCTTGCAAATGATGATTGAACAGAATGTTCAACAAATAAATTAGTCTAGAATATGTAAGAATATCAGAACAAAAATTAAATGAAAAAATTATATGGCACTTTTTACCCTGGGTTCTTGCCCAATTTACCATTGTCCTTTGCACTGCCTCTTTCATCTGAGCTATTTTAGAATTTTTTTAGACTATTACATGGATAATATGCCAATGGACCTGTTGAACTTTGTTGTTTTTCTCACCTGACTGCTGAATTTCTTCATCTTTCTTTTCTGATTCAAACCACTGTAAGACCCTGTAAATCATCTTCACAGTATTAGCATCACTATTTTTCTCTGCAACCCTATTGAATATTTTCAGGTGTTATGACCTACATTGTATCTCTTTCTATCTGCCTATAAACTTCTACTAGTACATGCTTTTTCAAGCAAACCCCATGTTTTTAGTCTAAATCAAATTCTGCATATCACTTCTATCTCTCAAACCTTTTCTGTCTGTTTTGGGTAACTTTTGGATAGATTTTTACAAGTGCTAGTGATAAAAATAGAAGCAGCACTATGGGACATCTCTGCCCTTTGACTTTATTTGCTTATTGGAATCTTCTTAATGAGATCACTATATGCAGTATTAGGAATTGGGATGACCAGAGTTTAAAATGACAGTGAGGAGCCTTGCATGATGTCAGGATTTTGGCTTTTTTAATGTTCTTTTACATGAGAATAAAGGAGAAATATTATGCTTCTCTAACAATAACCTTTTTCTAGCTCCACAAAGCTAAAAGCAAAAATCTTTAAAAGTTTGAATAGAAGAAGCAGAGCTCTCTACGGGGTTCTCTAACACTTCCATAAATGTTAACTGGGAATGCAGCATATTGTCATCCAATAAGTGATGCATCAGCATTTTCAGATAATGTTTTCAATACTGTTTACAGGACTTCCTAAGAGCAATAAACAACATGTAAATATTCTGTCATTACATTTGGCCTGCTGGTGTCTTCCATCAACATATATAAGTATAATCACTGGAAGCATGTGAATTATTTGCAGTTAGAAATGAAAGATTTCCAGTGTAAACACTGACGCATTTTTATGCCCTTGAAACTGAATTTTATTAAATTATTTTCGAGTAATTTTGGTTTTTTCCCCACAAACTTTATTAAAATACTGCACTTCTTGGAAATACAAAAGGATGTCAAATGAAATTATGGAGATACTTACAAATAAAAATCTGCAGAGCTAAATCTCATCATAAAATTGAATTGGACAAGCGTTTGTTCCTAAGTCAATTAGAGATGGAACATCTGACAAATATCATGAGCAAACACTACCACCAACTTCAGCAGTGTCCCAAAGGAAGAAAAGTTATTTGCATTTCCAGATTTTCACTCCCTTTATTATTTAAACACAAATTAAACCTTAATAAAGACTGTGGTCACTTAACAACCATCTTTGACTTTGAAAAAAAGTCCTAAATTCTCTTTGTATTACTCAAAGACATGTAGAATCTGCCATCAATCATAAAATGGCAAGCCCTTGCTGAAGCTTTCAAGGAAGTTTTACTTTACTGGGCTCTAATATAAAAATAGACATGCTTTCCCAAAAAAATATGTGCGCTCTTTTAATCTGGCTGATGTCCAGAACTTTGAGACAAGGATCTTTACAAAGATTTTTTTGTGGACAGATGATAAAAAAATTGGTTACTTTCCTGTTAAGAAACACAAGGTGAATAGCTTTGGATTTGGGACCAAAATGTCATTGCTTCCTACTAAAAATCATGGTATAATTTTTCATTCTGGCCTAGACAAAGATGCAGTGTAGATGCTTTGCATTTATATGACTTCCAGACTTGTTCAAAACCCCTAAAAGTTAATGGGAATTATTGCATTCACACCATGGTCATTAGATTGAGTTTTGAATGTTCTGGTAAAGTTCCAGCTAACATGGAATTGCAAAGTGTCACTGATCATCTTACCATTTTCTTAACCTGTTCAAACACTCTGTCCAAATGAAAATGAATGAAGCCTCTAATTCTTTGTTCAGATCTTCTGACCATGACAGAGAATAAAATTTATTGTCTGCTGTCATATTTGCAGGATTCATGCTTTTTTTGTTTGGCTTTGTTTTTGGAGATATTTTTGTGTTTTGAGACATTACTAGTAATTCTGGTATAGGAATTTCCCTCTTTTACATAAGACATAAGACAGGAATTTCAAGCTTTGATGATGGAGAACAGGGTTTCTTTTATCTTATCATGTTTTTGAGCCACTGCTTTTTTTAACTGGAAATTCAGCTGTGGAATCAGAGCTGTAAATTCATTATGTATGAATTTACATAACGCTGATGTAAATTATGCATACGTTTCAATAGCTGGCACAATTAAAAATAGGAATAGAGAAGTCAAAAGCTGGTTTGGGAATGTCAAAATTTTAATATTCTATCCACTACAGTCCTGAGTTAGTCCTAATACCTCCCTGGGTTATTTCCTTCAATTTGTAATGGCTTGATTTCATTTCTAGTTATTAGAAGATACATTTTATATTTCATAGAAAAGCTGGAGAAGCACAAAGCATTACTACAGGGCCTTAGGACACAACAGAATAAATAGTGGTCACCTTTGTCCAAAACACAGAAACAGGAGCTACATTTAGGGAAACAAGTATTTGTAAATTAATATAAACAATTCACGTTCTTTGCTTGCTTTAGTGCGCAGAGAAGCACCAGCCTGAAGACTCTTTGCCTCCATGCTGTCTCCCAGAAAAGACTGGGATCTGTATTCTGCTGTTCCACAGAGGTGTTACAACCTCTGTGGCTCTAATGCTTGCTTAAAGCTGGGTCAGGTAAGACCAACCAGATTTGTGATGCTTTTCTTGCTTGAACCCATATCTGAATGAGACAAATTTGAGAGAAAGGCTCTCTGGCAACGTCTTTGTCAGTGTTCTGAATTGAAGGTATACATACTTTTGAAAGATCAGTGGTTATTCTAATCACTATTTCTTTTTATTATCTCTGTGTTTTTGTGGCTGTTAGTGCAGATATGAATGTTTCAAGACATTAAAAAATGTTATGGGGTGACACAATTCTTTAAGTTATAAAGCACCTTTGAGATGCATGTCACAGCACTGTGGGCCCTGTCTGTGACTGAGAAGTGTTGACAGCTCACCAGTGTTTGGGCTTTGCTCAGAAGTGTTTGCCCAGCATGGTATTTTTTTTTTTTTTCCCTCACTGGTCCCACCCTGCTGCAGCAAGTAGGCTGGGGGCCAGCTTTAGACTGGAGTGGGACACAGCTGGGACAGCTGATGGGAATTGTTGTAAGGGATATTCCAAACCAGGTGCTGCTGTGCTCAATTAGAAAAGATTGGAGAAAGGAGGAGAAAGCTTGTGTGCACCCCTTTTACTTTCCCTATTAAATCAGTACTATTTCACTCTGCAAATCATATCTCCTTCCCTTTATTTTCCCCCTGTTCTGCAGGAGAGGTGATGCAAAGCCCATTTGTGTGGGTGCCTGGCTGCTGATCAGTCAACCCTTCATCATGCAAACCTGGTTGGACTAAGAATAAACACTCACTAGATATCTTCCTAGCATTGTTTTGCTGAATTAAAGCAAATTTACAAGGTTGCCGAAGGCAGGAAAGTAATTCCAGTCCTACACACTGAAGCCTCTATTTAGAAAAAAGAATATTCCTCAACTGAGTTGACAACTATGAATCCATAAGAAAAGGATGGATACAAACCAGGAAGACAAAATATATCCTTGTGTATATTTTAAACACTTGTTTTATGCATGTTCTCACGTGCTGATTACATTTTGCATGTTATTCAAAAGAACAAGTAAACAGAAAGAGAGGGTCACTAATACTGGGACATTCATAGAGCAAGAATCAGATTTCTTCTAGCAGATGGGAAGTTAAATCCCAGAATAACAAGCAGAATCAAAGCCTTCTCATCTCAGAGAACAGTCACCAAACATCTATTTGTTTTAAAAATCAGTTCCAAAAAGAATTTCAGAGACTTCAAAATTAAGTTTAAAAACTAAGGGTGCCCAAGAGAAGATATGACACAGCAATTCCTGATTCTGCTTGTTACAAAATGTCACCAAGTAATCAAGAGTTCTTGTGTTGTGTCTACTGGAAGGCAGTCATGTGAACTGCCAAATAATCACAAAATGATGGAGAGCAATTCAGGTTAACTGAATGCACTTGGTATCAAATTTAAGTGCAGTCCAAAAGCCCAACCATCTGTCATAAATCTTTGACCTGAAAAAAAATTATATTAAATTGTGAATGGCTTTTAAAAGAACAACAACAGCAACAATAGCAACAACAACAACAACAAAAAGCCAAATTGAGGTCAAGAACCTTAGACCCTACAATTCAATGTTTTCAGAATAGCTTTGGATCGCAATTTAAATCTGTACTTTTTCAGATTTAATGCATCTCAAAACTTTTTATACTTTTTTGCTTTTACTTGGAGAGTAAAGGATAGATAATTTATTCTTATGTAAAGCCTGAAAATCTTTACTTATGAACTCTTTCCCTAAGCCATGATCCATACCATTCAAATCAGAAAGAATATGAAGTTTCTAGAATTATCTTATCCAAATTCTGACATACACTGATTTGCCTCTGACAGGCATTTTGTAGAAGCTGCTAAGGATGTGGGGTGGAATTTCCAAGGTGAAATTTTCACAGAAATTTGCAAATAGATGCTTAGAGGTACTTGACAGATTTGATATTTGAAAAAAGAAATTACCTGATAAGTATAAAATACTTTCTACTATTCTGTACTCTGGTATTTATTTCTGTTTTCCAAAAGTGTTGAACTATGTACTGCACTTTTTCGTAAGTAAAAAAGACTGGTAAGTCTTTTTGCAGCAGTGTAATGGTTCTTGTCTCATAAAAATACAACAGGAAGAATGGAGTGTTGCTAAGGAGTGTAGCTACAGGATGAAGCTTTTCTCTCAGTGTTAATTAGGGTAAGAAGCAATCACAGGGATATGCATTTTTGTTACAAGGACTGCTACTAAAATCCTTTTTGAAAATCTTTTGCAGCCAAGCAGACATAAAGAAGTAATTATTATGTTTCTTAACCTGCAGGTCACTACATTTACTCTAGTTTATTGCATTGAGTCCAGTGGATTATAATTGACACTTCTATAGTAACAAATTGCATAGTCTTAAAAAATATAAGCAGAACATTCACCTGCTGCAGCAATATTCATTGAATTTCACTGAATTTATGAGAGCCATAAAGGAGCTAAAAGCGCCTTTCTGATTGTTTTTACTTAGGTTTTTTCCTTTTGTTACAAAAACCAGAAAATCAGAAAAGCAATTTCTCTCACCAGATGAAAGCTCCTGACACTCTACAGCTTTGCTTGGAGACCACAAGCCACCAAAATTAAAGCATATAATTTCTTAAGTGCCACTAGGGGAATACCTGAATAGGAAACACAGAACTAAGCTAAGCATGTCTTGGAGAATTCTCCTATTACATCGCAGAAACATGTACTGTAGGTAGGAAGGAAATGTTCTGCAGTATATTATAGCAAAATGGTCCCTTCTGAAAAACAGCATGCTCACAACCACATATTTTTTACTTACTGAAGGAATTGAAAAGACAAAAGTAATCCCTAAGGCAAGTTAGAGCCACTTTTATCTTGCTTAAGCAGGATCAAAAGCAGATCAGATTCAAACGCTTAGGTCAGGCAAAAGCCATAATAAGAACAAAGCTTTCACTCTCCAGATTCTTCCCTATGCTGCAGCAGAGTTAGAAGATATCTCAAGAAGCCTTAAGTTTTTGGAGACACAAACACCACAGATACACATAGTGCATCTCAAATCTCCTTGCTGCATAGCAAATGTCCTTGGGTTACAGGAGCCACACAATGGCACAATAATAAAGAGGTTTGATCCTTGGGTGTTAACTCTTTTAACACCTGGGCTTTGAGAGAGCAACTCAGCATATGGTGGGTTTAAGTAGAACAAAGCACACTGCTTTTTTTCCATCTGTCCTGCTTGCCAGCTTCAGAAGCAAAGTGTGGGGAGCAAGGGTTCTGCCTGATCTGCTCAAACCTACTGTTTTTTTTCCTCTGTACCAGCAGTCTTACATACAGGCATATGCAATGAAGGAGATCTTCTTGTCACAAAGAATAGTGTTATAAATTTACCTACTCTTTTGTCTGTACTATTTGAATGTAATAACCAACAATGCTTTGATTTATTAACTTTTCTTAAATTTCTAAATTTTTTACGTCTGTTCATTATTTAAATATCATACAAAATCTTTATTTTAAGTGGAAATAAAGGAAGGATATGGGGAGTGATATAAAACAAAAAAACCCTAAAACCTAGAACATTATTAGAAAGCATAAGTTTTGCATAAATGCATATGTGGGAAGTTTGAAAGTAACTATTGTGTAGTTTTACAAGAAAAGATAAATTTCCTTCTATGAAACATGCATGTAAATTGGTTAAAGAGTGCTTTAGCTTGCACTGTTTTATATAAAAGATTTTCACAGAATCACAGAATGAAAGAGACTAAGGAGCAGATATATAACACAGTAAAAGAGAAGTCTTAAAAATGAGTATATGCAGAATGTTAAGTGAAACAAATGATCAAAAAAATCAGAAGGCCATCTACCACAATAATAATATACTTGGTGATTTTGAATAATTAACTTTATTAGCTCCCTAGAAATGAGAGGATTACATGCAGAGCTGACTGCAATTACCATATGTCGGGTGGCCCCCTAACGCGAGAGTAGTTCACAACTTTAGAACATTAAAAAGTGTAGTGCATGGAAATGCAGTTTTATAGAATAATTCTATGACCAGCACAGGATTGTTACTGATCACCTGAGGGTGTCATTACCTGGTCATGCAGAATGCAATTTGCAGTGATCTTGCAAGACACTGAGGTTGCGTGGACCAGCTCATGTGCAGAAAGCAACTGGGAGGGGGCAACTGAACCCATCTGCACAGCACTGCAAAACCCATGGTTCAAATGCACACAGGGCATGATGAGAACAGACAGAGAATCCCAGTCCTATCAAGAAACAGATCTGCTGACTTCAAAGAAAAATCACTTGAAGGGGTCTTGAGAAGAACAGATGGAATTAAAGATTAAATTTTCAGGAAAAACATAAGAGTAATGGGGAAACCCAGGAAATCTGGATTGCATAAACAATTGGCTTTGCCAAGGAGTATGAGATAAAAACACTATCCTGAAAGATACAGAGGTCTAATTT
The DNA here is from genome assembly GCF_963513975.1 of Fringilla coelebs. NCBI lineage: Eukaryota > Metazoa > Chordata > Aves > Passeriformes > Fringillidae > Fringilla > Fringilla coelebs. The sequence continues at coordinate 41,773,907 of NC_140028.1, read as the reverse complement.
TAAAAGAATTTTAGTTTTTAATTTTCAGTCACACAGAACGGTGACATTAATCCTTAGGTGTCCATCCTCTATGATATTTTTTCCAATCATTTTCTATCATCTCTGCTTTTTCTATAAGACATAATTTCACGTACATCAACAAAAGGATGACAGAAAGCTTAACTCTGAACTTCCTAACTCATGAGTTAGGATGCTGGTAATAAGGTTCTGACTGAATAGATGATTATAAAATGTTGAACTATAAATATGTATAAAGAAATAAACAGATGCTAGTGTTGACAAGTAGACCCATGGCAACTCTAGCATATCAACATGAGATAAAAGAGTAAATTCTGTAAAACTCCTGCTCTCTTCTCAGAAATACCATGAGTATAAAGCAGGGAAAAAAGATCCCTTAAGTAGGGTGTTCATGGAAGTAGGGGAATTCATGGAATATGTGATTGTCTGCTCCTACATCAGCATCTTACTATATGTCATCATCTAATATTCTAACATGAGTGCTTAGTACCTCTGAAGAACGAGTCTGTCTTGAATTAGAACAGGTAGTAACATAAAATATCTCATCCCTCCAGAAAAACAAACATCTAAGTGAAACATCTGTTTCATTTGAAACAGAATGTGGAAAGAATGGTGAGGGACTGAGGGGACAATGGAAATCATTAGGGAACTCTAACATTAGCTTTTCAGCAGGCCTAAAGTGTATTCTCTCTAAATAATGCTGAACAGACTTGCTTAGAAAAATTTCACAGATGTTGCATTTATTTTTATTTCTTAAAATACAATATACTTTACAGCACATAATGAATTTTTAAATACTTGCTAATTTAAAATTTTGAGAAGTACTGAAGTAGTCTTTAAATGAGGATTAAAAAAAGAAAGAGTATCTGCAGGCACACCTAGATTCTTCTTGCACTGGGAATCTTAATGAGAATCCCCTGCCCAAGAGTAAAATGACAAGAAAAAATTTTGGTTCCTATGGTTACACCATTAGTAATCAGGAAATAGTCTCCTTCCCACAGACCCCACTGGCATGTTTATTTTTTTGTGATCAGGACCAGATCTTGGACATCTTTCATTCTTAGACTGATCACATAAACGAATAACTGAAAAGAACTTTCCATTTATACTACTGCATCTATTTGAATAGCTACTAGAACTGAGAAACCTTAGAGAGACAGAGGGGAAAAAAGGGGGATTCCCAACTCCAGACCATGGTGTCCAAGGAGAGAGTCTTGTTTTTCTTCCAGCCTTCTATTTTAGTCCACCAACATCTATGTTGGTATTTAGGTAATAGTATACTCATTTCAGTAGCCTCAACTTACATGTGTGTATATTTTTGTTTTGTTGTTTGGGGTATTTTTATTGTTGGTTGGTTGATGTTTTGCCCAGCACTCTTCCTTCCTGGTTCTCTGCCTTTTCTGAAGGGTACCAGACTTCTTCCTGTGTCTGAGCCACAACCTATTGGTTGAAACTTTTACACCACATGCCTAAACCAAAATTTCTCCAAGGTTTCAAGTAGTCTGGTGGAAGAGAACAGGTAATTTTACCTTTTTACTGACCAGCTTCAGAGGAACAAAACCCATTGAAGAATGTAAATGAACCTAAATGAAGCACAGCTTGTGCTGCTCAGTTAATTTTCCCTGGAAATTGTTTACCAGGAAACTATGATCTTTAGTTTTTGGTAATTTTCATGGGATATTTTCCCACATCTCTATCTTCAGTCAGGTGAAGGTACTTCATCCAGATAGTGCCGAACAACAACTGTAGAGTACATTGCAAAATTATCAAGGTGACTTTCATACTACACATCCAGCTTACTGAAAGAGATATCTGGATAACTTCCAAAATATTTCTTGCCATCCTATGGGGAGAAAAATAAATGATATTGACATACTCTTGTAGATTCTATAGAATTTTTACTTTTTTCAAGCTAATTTGCAGTAAATTTGGCTAAAATAAAACCAGAAAGCAAGGGTTCTAACAGCTTCAGTTAGTTTGGTTTCCCTTTCAATTATAGAATTATTTAGGTTGGAAAAAGCTATTAAGAATATTGAGTCCCACCATTAACCCAGAACTGCCAAGTTTACCACTAAACCAAGTCCCTGAGTGCCACATCTCACATCATCTAAATACCTCCAGGATTGGTTCCTCAATGGCTGCCTTGGAGAGCCTGTCCCAGTTCTTGACAACCCTTTTATGAACTTCAAAAACTCTCTCAGAACCAGCTCAGAGGACTTAGCCTGTGATTCATTCTTTACTGTCTGCTCTAGTTCACTAAAGGAATTATAAGGAGAAAGATGAAAGAGAGCAGCTGTGTTGTCACATCCTGGCTGAGGTGCTCCATGACAGCTGGAGTCGCCCAGAAGGATGAGAGATTTGCATGCCACCTCAAGGCTGAGGTCCCCCAGCTCAAGTTTGGAGAGCTCTAGCAAGAAGGGACCCACCAGCAGAAATGAGGCTACTGCTTTGAGAGGTTTCAGTAAGGCTTCTGAGATCACAGAGATTTTTCTGAGCAGGACCTAAGAGAGGTTTCCTGGAACCGGAAGCCCATGGAAGTTGAAAGGTAAGAATTAAAGAACTGGGTAAGATTTACATTCAAGCTGACTGCTGTTAGGTGGCAGACAAAAAAGGTATTTTCATATTCCCTTCCTTTTGTTTGGTGTTGTACAACATAAATGAGATTTCTGTAAGAAGAATACTGAAAAATGTTCTGGTTTTTTCCTAGATATTTTAAAAAGTAAAGGCCTTTATTGTTCCTTTTAAGTACTAGAAGCTTGTGAGTTTTGTTTAAGTTGGTAATGACTCAGACAAAATTTCATGTTTAGATTTAGACTGAAGGCTTAATCCTGTCTGTAGGACGACATATTATGAGTAACTGGTTGATGTCTGTATGACTCTAATGGCAAAAACTATACAGGCCATTAACTCAATTAATTTCTGCGGATTTTGTCTACACTCAGTGGCTTCATGTCTTCATATGTTGTGAAGAAGAACTATAGAATGTTCAAGTGTATATATTAAAAAATTCTCTCAAGTCATTAAATTAAGTAGGCCTATTAAAAATTTTAGATGCAAGAATAATTTCAGTGAAAACCATATTTTATTAAGCAAATACATTATCTTTCTTTGTTGCTGTTAATAATCTGATTTCAAATGAGGCTACTATTTTCACTAAACAAACAGATGGACAATTATTTGCACAGAGTTAGAAAGAGGCATCTAGTTCTTAATTTTTATCTTCAGCTAATGAATAGAGAAAGACCTAATTTGCTGCCAGATTAAAAACAGGAGACAGCCAATCTGTGCAAAGAGGCATCATTATTATCATTTAGGATGATCAAGCACAGTTACTGATTTAAAGTTACCTCAGTCTTATGAGTGGCCACCATACTTGCAAATACTAAATTAGATCCTTTTGTTTGATATATCTCTGAACAACTCAGAGTGTATTGTTAGAAACTACAATTCAGAACCGTTGCAATTTTGTGCACAGTTGAGCAGCATATTTCCTATGTACTTTGAAATAGGTAACCACTTCTGACCTCTGGAATCATTCTCATAATAAGCAAAATGTAATGCACTGTTACAGTAGTTAATGGTCTGTGTTTTAAGCTATCATTACATAGGACTGAAATGCTTAATTAATGAATATGCAGTTAAAGATTAAAATAACCAGCACAGTAATTAGAAATGAATCTTTACTTACCTTATTTGAGTTGAAGAGAGACTTCTACTGTTTGCAATGAATATAATACTCCAGATATAATTGAATTAATTTATTATACTCTTTAAAGGGCTTCCAGGCTTACTGTAAGAATCAAGAATCAGAAAAGTCATGAAACTTCAGAATGTCACTTTGGGATCTGTAAAAGCAAAGAAAGTGAGGAAATATGCCTCTAAAAATCGGTCCATCAGTAAGCAAAAAAAAAAAAAAAGTGATCTAAAAAACCTGATACATGGTGATAAACTAAGCAATTCAGACATGTGCATCAGTGCTGCACAAAATAAACAATTTATGACCTTCAACCCCTATGTTCTTGGTCCTTCTTGAATCAGCATTACAAAAAATTTCTTGTGAAGATAAGAAGGTGAGGTCTCTTCTGACCTGAATTATCCCATGATCCCTTTTGCGATGATACATACATACAATTTCAGCAATAGAATATCACTACGCAAAAAAGGTTTACAAAAACATTCAGAAGGACAGATAACAATCTCTTCTAATTTTTAATAAATCTCTGCATTACAGATGAGAACAAGAAAAAGAAAACTAGCACAACCTGCCACCCCACAAAGGTGATAGATCAACAGAAAAATACATATTAGCTTTCAAACATATGCACACTTCTACACTACAACCCTAGAACATACAACATGGAATAAAATTCAGTCAAAAAAGTTTGTCTCTGAAAATTTTAACAAATTAAAAACACTAAGTATGCTGTGATACAAGAATGTATGTTAGAGGAGTTGCAGTCCTCTGACTGCTCTGGTTTTCTTAATCTCTACTCTCTTGGTCCACTGCACTTTTTTCCTCTTCAGCATTTCACTGCAAGATTTTTTCATTGCTCTGTCTTGCCCACACTTGCTTTTTAAAGCTATCTACATTTTAATATTTCCATTTTTCACCCTTCCTTGTATACTGAAATTAAAAAACAAACTATAATAACACTTTTTTGCATATACCCATTATAGGATTTCCTGGGTTCATTAAACGTGCCATGTTTCCACAGTTGAATATAACAAGGATTAAGTAACACACTTCAAATTTTATTTTCATTTGGTTATGATGTTCCCAGACTCTGGAAAAGAAGCTCACACAATTTAAAGGACTGTTAAGTGTCACTTGTCTGAAATTTCTAGTTTTCTTTTTTACAGAGTTGAGTATGTGCTTTGATTTTTAAAGTTCTTCACAGAATTTTCAGTCTGGTGCAGAAGTACTTTGCTGTGAATTATAAGAAAAGGCTTTACAAAACTCTTCCGTTAAAGCCAGTCATCTCATGTTCATTTCAGCTGGTCATTCCAAGCAGGATGCCTCTGTGTATGAGTCAGACCAGCTGCAAATTCAGAAATATCCCTGGAATTTGAAGAATTATCTGTAAATTGACACCTGAGCAGCACTTGATCACTGTACTCTTTTTTCTTTCACATCTTTCATATTTCTCTCACAAGCTCATCGGTCTGATTCTCTCACACTCATGAACAGAGCTGTAAAGCCCTCCTGAATAGTTTCTATCAAGCCACTATCCAAATTATGAAATTTTTCTCTAGTTTTATAGGTATCACCTGCTCCTGACACTTCTCTGCCACATTTGAACCTTCTTGAGTGTACCATGGGGAAGTACCAGAAGCAAGGAGGAGGGATTTTTCCTTCCCTTATGCCTTCATATACACTACTGAAACCAGAATCATTGTCTTAATATAGCAATATTTTAAAATCCTGAACCCTTTATCCCATAGTCAAAGCTTTAATGTCTTAAGTTGGTGGGTGATGTGTACTGCCTGATAGATTATAAGACTGAAAATTATCTATGTTCCTGGGCTGTCCTCCCATGATAATTTCTGGCACTGCTTCCAAGCATGGTGCTCCTTGCTTCTTGTTATCTACATTTTCCAGGACAATTTATGAAAAAAAGTGGGTTTCAACATATTGTTTAGAACCATACGATTGATTTTCCTTTTTTTTAGTCATACAGGAAAAGCAGAACTGGGACATATTTGCTTCTGGACAGAGAGGTATCACTGGCAATGGGGACTTTCTCTTTTGGAGTAGGTAGTAAGATATCAAACTCAGTATGTGTGCCTCAGGGACCTGCTTGCTTTAGCCAGAGGTTTTTGGCAAGATGTTAAAAAATTCCTCAACTTCTACATAAAAAACCTTCTATTTGTTATCCCAGTGGAGCAATGGAATGTTGTACTGGCACATCTCTGCATTGCTCTGGGCCCAAAAGACACTGCATTAATTTTGGGACTGATACAGTGGTCTCTCTGTAAATATGTTCTGTAATATTGAGCCTCCTCAGTGAATACACAGAAGGCTTCATTCGTCTGAGATGTCATTCAAGCACCCCTTGAAAAATTGTTTTCCATTAATGTTATGTGTTAGGGTGAGGATGAGCTCTGCAATCAGTAGTCACTCTTTGTGACACTGACATATCAAGACTTTTTTTTGGTTATAAGAGGGTTCTGCATACACAAAGGACAGCAGACCCTTTAAAAAAACCCAAACAACAAAACAAAGGGGGGAAAAAAAGACAAAAACGGTAATTTAACAGATTTACACCCCTCTGGCATCTGTTTCCCTCAGGGATCTGTGTCTTGGCCACAGGCCAGCTCTTAGGTGGGGCCGGTGAGGAACCAGAGACCATCCAAGAGTGTTGCTGTGTGAGACCAAGCCATAGGCGGCCCTGTGGGTTGGGGTGATGCTGACTGTCGTGGGACTTGCTCTGCAATTTTTGTTCAATTTTGTTATTATTGCAGGATTGTTCCTCTGTCCTGAAAGCACATTGCCTCTGCCTGCCTAGCTGGCAAGCTGTCTTCCCTTGTCCCCATACGCCAACTTTTTCCAGAGGTGCTGACTCAGAAACATTTATCATTTCAGGCCAGAAAACCTTTTAAGTAAGCAGAAGAGCTGGCATGCATTCTCAATTAAGCTCTAAATTTGCTTTTCTCAGGAAGAATATTGGTTTTCAAAAAAGACCTCTTCACAGCCCTTACATTTCACTTGATGATTCAGCTCAGGAGCACTGAGTAATGCACACGATATTGTGCATCTCAGGAGCTGTTTAGAAACAGATTGCATTTATGAAATATGTGGCTTTTATACCACCTGCATTGATATAATTGCCTCTGGGCCATTGATTTCATTTTAAAAATCCATTACAATTGATTTTATAGTTCTATAGGCCATGAATACAGAAGAATATCAAGCTAAATTTGTTTTTCTATGAAGGTGATGGTATTGGTATAAAGATCTTTAAGTTATCAGTATTATGAAATATCAGAATCATCACATCCACTTAAATGTCTAGAGAGCTGTCTCTGTGATTTCTTTTACCAGAAAATGACATGTAGAGATGAGTTAAAAATGTGTTATTTACGTCACTTGCCTGGAGCACCACCTTTGCTTTCTTCTTTGAATGACTTATTTCCACATGTAATTGCATGATTTCCATAGAATCAATGAAAATATTGGCATGGAAATATGTCACTATATGCTAACCCAAAGGCATATGGAGCAATACCCGAATGCTGAGTTATTTTTTCTGATGTTGCATATAACTACGCAATAAGCAGTTTGAGGGGATCCATAGAGCATCTACTTCGTGAACTTCAACTTGCCACAAGACACTTTCAACTGTCTATAACAAATTCCTGCAAGGAAAGACCATCCAGCACTGTGGTCTGAAGGGGAAGGACAAGGGGCATTCTCAGTATCAACAGGTGATTTGCAGAGTGAATACATAAATGCGTTTCTTTTTATCAATAATTATTTGTCTGCTCACACCATCGCTAGTGTCACACAACAAGCATAAATTGTCTCTGCTTTGCAGGCACACTTTAGAATTAGCTTTAAACAAATCAGCTTGCAGAACTGAACTGGAAAGTGACTTGAAAGTCTCTTGACAGGGGCTAATGATGAATGGGAATTTCAGTGTTATGAAAACTGAAATGGAGTATATTTCCAGTATTCATGTTAAATTTAGTTCTGACATATTCATTTACATTCTTCAAGGGGGAATAGAAAACGCATTAATGAAACTGTCAGATAAACCGGGAAATGTTGCGATAAGGACAGAGAAACAGCACAAAGAGGAAAAAAGGATTTGAAATGGAAAATAAAATGTGTTCAGAAATTTGAAAACCAGAACAAATAGGAATTTTGTATTCCTTTCAAACTATCTAAGGAAAACTTCAGCAGAAGAAACATAAAAGCATCAAATGCCAAGAGATTATTAGGTATTGACATATATTATATATGTAGAGATGACTGACACTTTATTGCTGCTAGAAAGGCAGTAATATCAATTCATATGTGGCCACTCATCACTGTGTGTTTGGATCACCTTATCTGTTTCCACATAGCAGGAAAAGAGTATTCTTGTCTATTATAGTTAGAGCCATCATTAAATGTAACCAATTTCTCAAGCATATTGTTATATCCAAGAAAGACATCGAAATAAAATAATCAAAAGTGTGTGGTTTACACAAAAATTTTTTATGAGGGGACATCAGAGAAGTCTGAAAATGTCCACTGAGGAATTTCAACAAAGAGGGATGTTTCACTTTCTACAGGTTGGTAAACACATTAGGGAGTCAATAAGATAAAATGATGATAAAAGAAAATTCAGAACCAGGACAGTACTTTCCAACAGTGAGGACTATTAAACTTTGGGAATTGTTTCTCAATGAGAAGTAATGAGATTTCCATTGTACTGGCCAACTTGCATTAGTCGAACCACTCCAATTTTACAACAGGGAATAATTGCAATGACAGAGAGATAGGCTAGATGACTCTAAGCACGGTTTTCCATCCCTAGTTTTTACAGCACAAAGGATATTTTCTGGAAATACAAATTACAATGGGAAATCTATTCTTCCTAATGATTACAAATAAAGGCAATTTTCAGATAACATCCTCTCCCTTTTATATCTCTGCTCTGACTGCACATTATCACACAGGTTTTTAAGATAAACTAATAACATACACTTTAAAGGAAAAAGTAGTACAGGGAAAAGAGCGCTGGAAAGAATCCTGCTGTTCCTAAGATTGCAAAATCATTTTGAATTTGCAGAAAAACAATGTTTCTTTTCATTGAAAACAGTTATAGACAGTGCAAGTGAAAATTATATATATCATGTATAAATTCAAAGGAATAAAAAGCAAGTAAAAGAAGCAGAAAAAAAACTGAAGAAAAAAGAAAGAAAATTAATGCACTCAATCATAAATTTAATTTGGTTAGCAGTGTGCCTAAAATCACTGTATTTTAGTCTTTAAGTCACCTTTTTTCACTAGGAAATAATACGCCCTACTGGAAGGGCATTGAATAAATTTTGGGTTGTCAGAGTATAGACATTTCTCTCACTTTTGCAAGGCCATGTTTCTTTCTTTCAAATGCTCAACAAGCTCACCATACGACAGGGCATGGAGAAAGATATGTTCGCTTTAAATCTGTGTGAGACCAACATCATCAGTAATTCCAAGAAGAAATTCAAATTTGGGGGAGATTCCTACTGTAACAGTCACGTATAGCAGTTTCCAGTGTCATTGGAGACATTAATGCTCAAAGTATCTGCTCTTGAAATGTTTGTTCCTCTTCATTTGGTTTAGAGAAGTTTGCATTTTTTACAGGAAATTGCTTTTATAACCCTTACTGCTACATGTCCCAAAGATATTGAGAGACTACAACTACTGTACTGGAGACTATCTCATTTTCATATATTTCATGCAGAAAATAGGTAAGATTCTCTACTCTAAACTTCGTATGATCCTTTGATATCCTCCAGTGGGACTGGAAATAATGCTTGTATTTTGTTAAGCTGCACATTTACTAGAAGCCATGTTGAGGTTATATGAAATCACAAATAATCCACAGTGAAACCCAATAGCTTTTTCAGTCTAGTTTGATGCATCTTTTGTATCCTTATGCATGCCTGTACTATCTATAGCCATATATATATATTTATATATACACATTTTATATATTTCTATACCTTGCACTTATATGTATGTGAATAATAATAATGCAATTAGAAAATACAGAAAACGTATTTATTATATATATATATAATGAATATGCATGTCACATATATGGCTGAAATGTATTACTAGTTCAATAAAAGTGCAACAAATTTGCCCTCACTCTATACTAATGCCAGCATTATCTCTACCAACATTATAATGATTTCCATTATATATTCCTATCTCTTCATTATTTCAGTCATCACAGAACAGGTTTGGAGGTACATTTTCATATACAAAAGCGTGACAGCAGAAGCATTCAGATAGAAAACATTCAGCATGATGGGTCTTAGCACATCAAACTCAACTATGTTTTCTGACTTAGAAAATGTTCTGATGTCCTACAAAAACAATCCTTGCTTTATGAGCTTGTGGAAAAGCAGGGCCCAAATGCAAGTCTAGATGCCAATGTTGATTTTATATTTAAGTTGTGCAATAATGAAGTAAGTTCTCACATAAGTCCTTTAAGCTCCAGTAGTCGAGTCGCATAAACACAGGGCACGGGCGCCCATATTTCCATTTAAATATGCGCTTATGATGATTCATTTTGTCTATGATGAAAAATGTAGAAAAAATATGCACAAAAGCTACTCAGCTTGCAAAACGTGACAATGAGCTTTGTACTCACATTGGCTGTTTGGCAGGTTATTCTTTTATCTGAAGAAAATTAAAGGATATCAGGTCATTGGAGGAATGACAAATAAGGAACAATTGATCCACCTTAATGCAAAAGGTTTAACTTGCAGCCCTTTCAAGTTCCTTTATCTTTTAAGCTTTTCTGAAGTTTTATCAGATCATCTGTCCATATAAGCATATTTACTATTCTTACCATCAGTTTCTTGATCCCTCTTGGGTTAATCTTTGGAAAATGCCTGCTGACATTGCCAAGTAGTGTGTGAGACACTGAAGAGATAAAACAGAAAAAAGTAATAGTGGCTAAAGTAATTAAAAAAATTGGAGGCAAATCCCCTGTAAAAACACGCTAAGAAAAGAAAATTGATGAGGCAATGAGAAAACCACAGACCAGCATGCATGGTATCATTGTTATTTCTAGACAGCCTGAGTCGTAAGTTATTAAAATGTCTGTAGCTATCCTTTACAATGGTAATGAAATAGAAGTGTGCTACAGTTGGTAGCTTCTGGCACAAACTGTCTCTGCTCAGAAAACCTAAAAATCCACATGCTGCTTACTGTGCTTCATGCATGCATAAGGATATACAGGCCTAACAAATAAGTAAAAAAGAGCATTACAGAATGCATTTCCATCTTCAGAAGCATGCAATATTTATTTATTATTATTTATTAAGACTACAACATAAGCCTTTATGAAAAAGCCAAGCAGACGGATTATTTTCACCACAGGCACAATGTACGAAAGTGTCTCAGTTCTTCATCCTGCCAAGGTGTGATCTATTTGCCAAGTAGATGATCCATTTATAAATAAGAAAGCAAGTATTTGGTCATTACCCAAGTCTTACTAGACTGTCTACCTGAAGAAAAGTAAAGACTTCCAACAGAATTTTCTCAGAAAGCACAAATAATATTGGATTTAAAATTCCAAACTGGCCAAAGCCAGGAATATCAAGATGGATTCACTGTGGTAAAAGAGACTGATCATAATTTCTGCTGTATTCATCTTGCAGAATCAGAGACAAAATTTAGCAGTTCTACAAACTATATACAATTGTCCACATTCCACTTAAATTTATGGTCTTCTGTTTTATGCAACAGATTTCTGTCAGCTAACACAGGTCTATAAAACATAGCCCTTATATTACATAAACAGTGAACTATAGCAGTTAAAAGCTAAGTCCTTTGTAAGAAGACTACATTAATCATGCTAAAATATTTCCTTTTCATTTCTTTCTTGTGGAAATACTCTGAAAAAAACAGCTTTCTATAAGGATTTTAAACTGACTGCACAGCAGATCATGAACTTGTGGAGTTCACAGTCTTGAAGGATATGGGTCATGCAAAGAATACAGTCAAGACTCTGAACTGTAGGAAAATGGACTTCCAGCTCTTCAAGAAGTTAGTCAGTAGGACTACTAGGGAAACTGCCCTCAGGGACAAGGGAGAAAAAACTTTAAGGATGCTTTCCATGGAGTACAAACACTAGCAACCCCGAGATGAAAAAAAGCAAGAGAAAGTGGGTAACAAGCATGAATGGAGCCCTGCTGGTCAGACTAAAGCATAAGGAGGAAATGTACAGGCAGTGGAGGCAGGCACAGGTATCCTGGGAAGATTATAGGGACTGTCTAGTTGTGTAGAGATGAGGACAGGAAGGCCAAGGACCAGATGGAGCTGAACTTCAGAAGGGATGCAGAGAGGGCTAAGAGCTTCTACAGGTATGTCAGCCAGAAAAGGAAGGCCCAGGAGAGACTACCTTCCATGATAAACAAGGCTGGCAAACTGCATGAGAAGGCAGAGTACTCAACAAGTGTTTTGCCTTAGTCTTCACTGGCAGCTGTGAAGAGTTCACTGCCTTCCCACACCTCTCAAGTGGAAGGACCACAGGGCAGAGACTGGAGGAGCAAATTCCCTCCTGGCATGAGAGAAGATCAGTTTTGTGAGCCCCTGAGGAACCTGAATATACACAAATCTATTGCACCTGATGAGATGAAGCCCAGAGTCCTGAGGGAATTGACTGATGTGGTTGCCAAGAAACTCTCCATGCTATTTGAGAAGTCAAGGCAGTCGGATGACGATGACCTGTCAACCCCACCTCTGCCTGAGAAGATCATGGAGCAGATGTTCCTGCTAGGTACACTAAAGCATGTGGAGAAGAAGAAGGTGATTCAAGATCTGCATGTTTTTCACCAAGGGCAAGTTCTGCCGGACCAGCCTAGTGGTCTTCTATGGTGGAGTGACCACATTACTGAATGTGAGAAAAGCTATGGATGCCATCAACCCCTTCTTGTATTTTTGAGTTTTGTAAGATTTCCATCAAATTCAATGAATGAGAAAGGAGATGTGGCAGGTTCTTCCAGGTCCAGACCATACAGCTGCAGAACATAGTGAATATACACATGATACTTAAAGCCTTCTAACTTAGTTGAGATGAATGTTTCGTGATATCACAACATTGAGGAACAAAGCTGGAATGCACAGCACAGACCTGCTCCTCTTTTTCTGTAACACTAATTCAGTGTTGGGTTCCTGCCAATTCCTCTTGAACTTGTACCCCCACTGTGATGTATGCAGACAAGAGTAAGAATAGAGACAAAACCAGATATGCTGAAGTATCTTTAAACATTAAAAGCTGCCCTTATTTCTATTTACTGCAATTTCAAATACACAATCTAACACTCTAAAGGTCAACACAATGTGTCTATGCAGACCTTTCATGCAAAGCTGTCATACTATAATGATAATATTCCTGACTTGTAATTAATAACTGCTGTCTCCTTACCATTTTTTCTCTGATTTTGCTCAATCCTTTAGCAAAACAAGTAGAAAAATATAATTAAAAAAAAACCTCTGAGAAATATTCAGTGGAGAAAAACATGGTCACTGTAATTAGAGCCAGTTCATATCCATTAAGGTTCTCATTTCTTTTTTATTTAATTTGAATTTTCTATTATTTTTAAGATGTAAAAATAAGATATAATTGCATTTAAAATAGTTTTGAAATTGTAATGTAATTTCCCATTTAAAAAGCTGGTTTTCCTTTTTTTGTCTGAAATGGATTTTGTAACATTCATACATAATTTTGAATAATTTCAATATTTTTAACATTTTTAATATTCCACTCTTTCATGTTATATTAACCTCTTCACTCGTTTACATCCCTCAGCAACTGACCCAGACAAAATTGTCTTTTCACTGAACTGCTTGACCATTAAGTTACGACCCAGAATAAGAAGAATCTACTCAGTTGTTCTGCTTTACTAATGTCTACACTGTTAGAAGAGCAGAACTGATATGGCTTTGCCTGGCAAGATCTTGTTGTTCCATTGAGTTTCATTTCTTCAAAAATGTCTTTTTTACAGTTGTATGGTTCATCTTTCCATCAGTCCTAACTGGAAAACCTCTAAGAATACCATATGCCTCATCACCCATGCAATAAATGAGGATGTTTATTTGTTCTTCATCAGAGATTGCTTTTGATTACTTCTGCAATGAAAATCTCTGAGGATGTAGTTAGTGAAATTAAAGGATGACATTTGTCATCCTTATTTTGTCAGTATAAAAACAGTGGCAAAAATATAAAGCTGAACACTTTATTTAAGAAAATAAAGTTCTCATATTGATTGCATGCAGTGATGCTACAGAATTTGACAGCAAGGCAGGCTTCCACCAAAAACAGGTAAACATTGCAAGCATAGTTCCAAGATAAGCCATCCATATGACAATTTCCATGCTGGCTCCTTTTCAGCCTGCCATCCAAAGCATATCCTTGGACTTGATAGACAAAACACTCTCTTTGGGTTGCTTTTTTGTGTAGTAAAGTACTCAAGAGGAGTGTTGCACTGTGTTGTTCAGATGTCTCCAGTAATCTTCCAAAAACAGCAGCATTTGAAAGTACAGCTAAGAGGCAAAACTCTAATCTCAAACCAAGTGAAAGATTAGATTTCCTGGTTTAGCACTTGAACTGGATTTTGTTTCCAGAACATTTCCAGATTTGCATTAAACACAATTAGTAGTCCTGGTGAAGTAGAAAAAATTCCCAGAGTAAGAAATTAGATGTGAAGAGAGAATAAAAGAAGACAAGACTTAAGCCTTGCAGAAATCTAGCCTTCTAAAAAATAAACACAAATCTATAGGGTGTTACTGTGGTTGTGAACACAAACAACTTAATGTTTATTTTAAACTTATTTGGGTCTTAGGTGCTCTAACAGGGTATTTACAAATGCACAGATCTATGAGCACCACTTCTGTGACAAGGGAAGTCATTTGCTTAGGAAAAGTGCTCATCAGTTTTCACAGAGATACTCAAAGTGACATTTCTCAATAATGGCCAGAAGCGTCAAAAACTGTCATAATTTGGTACATTGATTTAACCTGCGTATCTACAATATTGCTTTGCTGGGAAGTTCTTAGGAAGCATTTCTATACTAATAATACTGCCTTTCATATCTTCTACTTATATAAGAAGTTGAGAAAGCCAAATAACTTTTGGAAAGTCGTGTAGGTCTTCCAATAGGAATTCAAGGAACTCTGTTGGCACAAGCATGTTAAACAAGACAGTAAAAAATCTGTGTATAAAATTGTCATTGAATTTTTTTATATGTTAGGTTTTGAGAAAACAAATAATATCAATTTTAGATTAAGGTTTTGTTATGCTAAATTTTCAGCATGTCTGTGAGTCTACTATAAATAATGTGTTTCTGTTTGGTAGTTATTTTCAATAGATCTCACCAAGCCATTATTTCACCATCTTGGAATATAAACATCTGCCACTTTAAAGGATATACATAACCCCCATCCCCTGATTAATTATAGTAATGCACTTTAATACAAGTCAGTGAATGTATTTAGCACTCAGTCTAAACTTCAACAGTGAATAAGATATTTGTTTTTTGACATGCACCTGATCTTTGGTATTAAACCAGAGGTATTTAAAACAATACATTTATTATAAGCATGAGACCTTCTTAACTGCACAAATAATTTTATGCTGTCACTTGTAAGAAGAATAATACTAAAAGACTTAGCAAAATACAAGCAATTACTTGTTAACTTTTTTGTTTCAAATGCTAGATGGTTATCTGATTTTAAAAGAAAACCTCATTTTGCTTATTGTGATTGCTGTTTTGTGCAGCTGCAATGAATTCCTAGTACACTTAAAGAAAATCTGTGTCCCAAAGCAATATCATTACTCGAATCTATTAATTACAATGCTTTATAATGAAGTGATGGCTATAAATAATTTCAACTAGAATTCAGCAGAACTGCATTTTCCTCTTATTTTGCTACTCTTCTGCTCGAGAAATAATTTCACTTCTCTGTTCTCTGACTTTAGCTATTTATACTGCTAGCTTTTGGATGTGGGGACAATTTCCTCATATGCATGTATTGAGCATAGTGAGGCCTTGGTCTCACAATTTGTGTGTTTAGACATTGCTGGCATACAAATATAGTATTATTTTTTACTTTGTAATAATCTTGACTTAAGTAATGTGAAACACTGTAACAATTTCCTTACCATTTCCATTCTTCATCTCTTGTCTCAAGCAAGAATAAACTCCCTTGATTTCTCTTCCTCCGACAATAAACAACATTACAGAAATGAAACTTGAACTCAGTTACTTTATGGAACTTCTTGTTTTGCTTTCTTACCTGCACTATCTCATCTGAAAGCATTTGTATCTGGGACACACCAATGCTGAATTTTGTGTTTGCACACATTCTTCCTTCTAAAAATCAGATGTACAGAAAACAGACATGATGTGTCTGTCTAAACCATGCTAGGACGGTGTCAGTGAGTGAATTACTGGATTTAACTTGAATCATTACATTAGAAAGAGCTAAGGGGAAAAACCCCAACACCTCAGAAGTTTTGGTGGCATCTTGTTCAGTAAAAGAGGGGGATTTCCAGGAAGCCATCAAAGCTTGAAGACATTTCTTCAGTAGTGCAAGATTTGATACAGTGAGCGCTGGTGGCACTGGCACAGCCACAGTTTCTGTTTTTATCCATTTAGCTTACCTCGCTGTCATTTGAAGTACCCTAGAATTTATGACTTTTAACCTATTTCATGTTCTTTGCAGTATGTTGTCAGCATACAACTTCCATGGCTGGATGGCCATGATCAAATCTTTTTTGGTTAGTAGCACCCAATTAACATGTATTTTCCTTGAAACTCCTCATCCATTGCATGAGAAGAGGGACACAATGCCCAGATTTCTCTCATCTGTGAAATCACAACTTTCCACATTGGGATGAAGGATAGGTTCAGAAGACACAATGGATTGCAAAGAGCAGTTAACCAGATAACTTCTCTTCTTACCTGTGCAACAGTTCCTAGAAAGCTGTGTTTT
The DNA here is from genome assembly GCF_963513975.1 of Fringilla coelebs. Classification (NCBI taxonomy): domain Eukaryota; kingdom Metazoa; phylum Chordata; class Aves; order Passeriformes; family Fringillidae; genus Fringilla; species Fringilla coelebs. The sequence goes on along the minus strand of NC_140028.1, from coordinate 41,757,184 downwards.
AGGGCAGTTTTCAGTGTACTGACAATTCAGTGTCCAAGAAATCAGTGATTGGAAACTATTTAAATGATTGCACTGTTTAGACCTGGAAACTGCAGAAAATGTGGACAAACTTATGGATCTATTTGAGAGCTCCAACTGGCTGTGCTACAGATACTTGGGAGCAATGGATTTTTCATCAGTATTAAAGTTACCCTGGCTTTGGCTGACAATATATGCACTAAATCTATTTTGGCTTTCCTACAGGATGTGTTTGTACTGTCAGCAATTCAATTGAATTTTTTTTAATATGAATCATCCCATGCATGATAACCACAATGCATGGAAAATATGCTCTTGCAAGTCTTACCCTTGTTATTAAAAGATATTTAGGATCTCAGACTGTAGAGGGGTGTCTTTATCCTGAAAATGTAAGGAACATAAAAGTAAACCGAAACTCAGGTGTGAAGTTAGGAACGCATTAATCTCTCTGACTCATTATTTTTCAAGAAATTCTTAGAATAATTTCAGTATTATAGTGCTAGGAAGTGAAAAAAAATCCATACATATAGGAAAAAAATTTAAATGTGTGCTTTTACAGATTTGTGAACAAAACTTCCTCGTTTTCTTGCATACTTGGGGTTATTCTATTCCATACATATGGCTTAAAATAACTTGACCCCAGACTGCTCATAAGTGGACATAATTGCTTTTTTTTACAGGAGTCAATGAGTCAGTCATGTAAATAAAAGAATTTTTATGGGAAATGCTATTTCTACCCTACCTATGAACATAAATTGCTTAACTCAGAACATATGATACATGTGCTGACGCAGGAACTCATAATGTTATTATTTTCCATTATAAATTTGGCAATTCTGTAGGTGGCCTACAGAAATAGAGATAAACATCATTAAAATATTACTTATATCATATATAAATGTGGATTGAAAAAATAAACTGAAGAGTATAAGTTCACTTGGGTTTGGTGTTTGGTTTAGGAGTAATAATTTAAAAAGGCATGATGGTACTTGGGATTAAAGTTTTCTTTCTTCTTGAAACAAGTATTATTTGGATATTAGAAAAATGTACTTCCTATTTACTCAACTAGCTATTCTTTGAGGAAGATCCTGGTTTTGTGAATAAGAAAAAACTATTAATGTTTATCACAATTTCTTAGCCATGTCTTGGGTACATGGTGGCTGCTGGTTAGGCTCAGCTGTTCTGAAGGAAGTTTTGAATTTTTGCACTTATCCATTGAGTTCTGCAGAAAAACGTTATTAATTTCCCAAATTTTGAATTATCGTGTCAAAGTGATTTATTCAGTTCCCACATCACCTGATTTGCACTGGAAAAGTAACAAAGAAATGGAAATTCCAAACTGCCTATGCTGAAGATTTGGTAGTAGCTTTTTTCATGTTATCTCATCTTGGACTGTACCCTCTCCATGGCCTTTACTGATTCTCCTCTGGAGATGTAAATACTGTCTTTTGAGAAATCATTGTATTCCTTAAAAAATAAACTCAGGCTTCTGAACCATGGTGAAAGGGCAAGTTGCTGTAGGAAAAAGACAGACATAATAACACCATTACAAATGCAACAAAACCAATATTAACTAGGTGCCTAAGCTTACAATAACATTCTGTTCTTAATATGTGTTGCCAGTTAAAATAGTATACATGAGCTGAGCCTGTAAGATTTCTATTTCAATGTGAATTACTCTGATGGACATTTTAAAAGAACTTTTTGTGAAGAAAAGGACATCAAGCCAAGAGGAGTTTGTTTGTCTTATGCATGATCTTTCATTCCAAGGTAATGTTAACAAATCTATGTTTGGTGAAGTACTTTCCTGTGTGGTTAAAACTATGTGCTAGTTTAAATCCAGCGATTTTCAGGAAAGTGCTGACTTTTCCTCCCACACAATTTAATAGTAATACATTTTAATTTTTGAATGCATACAAATTCCTACTTAATACTAAATTTTCATGTTGTCCCCCACTAACCTTGATTTCCTCGTGACTAGTCACAAACATAAAAAAACAAATTATACCTCTGATTTCCCATAGCTATACACAAACACCTGTTCTAGAACATTTTCTGAGCTTCAGTTTTATGCCTACAGTTAATTCCCCTTAATGATCCCACACATCTATATGTGGACACTCCCCAAGAGACTGCCTGTCCATAAAACCCTGCTGCAGACAGCTGTAGGGTGCATGTGTTTCCTTCTGCACTGAGCTTTTAATGATTGTCATTGCAGCATTTCCTGGTCTTTCATCTGGGCTTCCCATCTAATAAAAATAGAAATGTAGCCCCAGGGAAACCTGTAAGCAATTAATCATTTTTCTAGTATAAATCAAGTGGCATTTTTGGGGCAGTTCTAATACCTTTCTTCAGCACTCCCTCAAGACATGTGAGGCATTCAGACTAGATGGCATTTAAGGGTCCATTCCAAACCAAACCATCCTATGATTCTATGATTTCAAACCCCCATTTCTCAATAAAAATGCTGTATTTGAAGGTGTTTCTTTTAATTGGAACTATCACTAGAATACTGTGTCTTGATAAGGATATTGATGCAATTTTTTTTTTAGAATTTCTTTTTTTTAGAAACAGCAATTCTATAAGATACAACTCCAGTTTTTTGATTTATAACTTTGTGATAAAAGGAAAATACAGCATTTATACTTTGGACCATCAAAAATTTGTAAATATATTTTTTGTGTGGAAAAACACTTAAAATGTTATGGACACAACACTGAAAAAAGAATTTGCCACTTTTTTTTCAAACACTCAAATGTAAAGCAATAACCATAATACTGCTATGATTTTCAGTGATAGTCGTGCTCAAACCACTCTATCTCCAAATTTACATAAATAATCTTTCTATTTGACATCATTTTCACCAAAAATTTCTTCCCATGTGTTTTGAGGGCTTCTGCAGTTTCAAATATACTGCCATCAGGACAGCTGGCCCATGGTCTCCATGCAACACCTAAATGTGGTCTGGATGAATCTGCCCAAAAAAGTACAGCTTCCCACAGTGGCACAGTTGATAAGAAAATTATAGGTACAGACTGCAAACACTTCTTATCTTAAGCTTCCTTGTTTTGTTTTTTTTAAGCAACTCTACTATTTTTATCCAAATGCTTTTCAAATTGTAGCAAATAATGTTCACTGGTTGCATTGAAGTGAGTTCTGAATTATCCATGTGTGATATCAAAATCTGCGGACACCTTGATGACACACTGTATAATGAAATAGGGGTTAAATGCAGAAAAACACAAATGAAACATTTTAATGTTCCCTGCTATCCAGTGTTAGCCCTAGACTTTTTTGAAATTATGACAGGATAATGATAATTTTTAATGCTTCTAATTCAAAACTCAATGCTTAAAGTAAAAACAGAAAATGTATTGGGCAAAATGGTTTCATAGATATATAATGCAGACTATGAAATCATATTTGAGATATAACTTTTGCACCCCTTACATAGGCATATGGCTACATGGAGATCTTGCTTTTGAGAGCTGAATTTGCACATTTAGAGCAATATATGGCTTTCCATGGCAGAAAGTAAGTCCTTAATAAAAGCTTATTTGAAGCTACGTAGCAATACATTTATTTCATAATCATGGCAGGAGCACTTATAGAGTAAAATATTTTTTGTGACTATTTTGTTCTTGCTTTTCTCTGAAAATATGTCATGTTAAAGTTGTGAAATATTATTGGATCAATACAGAGTGCTGAAATCATATTGTATATTGAATTCTGAAGTTTGTTACAGATGTTACTGCATCAGCTTAATTCAATACATAAATTTTATCATAAGTTGGCATTTGATGTATATTAAAGAGTCACATTGCACATTTACTTGAAATATTTTCATGGCATCTATCAATATGCTCAGCTTATTCTTCCTTTGCTATGAAGAAACTCAGTGCTTTTATAACACTGACCTCCATTTTTTTTAAAAGCTTTGATTATACAGTTGTTAAACAGTCAAACTGCAAATTTTGTCAAGCATTCTCCCAGATTATGAACATTAAAATAAAAAATCCACATATGTCCACCCATACACCGATGTATTTCCCATACCTTATACTACATTTCTATCAATTGTGGATTGGCAAACAATTGTTTGCTTCAATTTCACTAGTAATGGTTTTTTTGAACTCCCTCACCAGAGTGTAGAAAAGTGTCACAATCTGGACAAAATTCCTTTACAGAAATGATTTATTTTCCTTAAAAAAAAAAAAAAATTAAATATTCACAGGACCTGTCAAATGTATGCATATCATTGATGTTCCATCCATTGATATCATTCATGTTCCATTGATGTTCCATGGTGGGTTTTATTTGGATGAATTCTGAATTCAGATAAAAAAGATTCTTATAATATCGAAGAGGATGTCTGTAAATAAATGGATATTTATTTGGCTCAGTTAAGAAACAAACCCAAACAACCAACCCCTCACCCCCCAAAAATGTTCAAAGCAGCCACATTAATCATTATACTTATAAAAAAAATAATTTATTAAAGTATACTGCATCCGTCTCATTCTATAGTATGTAGGATTTTAGAGTAGTAAATATACAGAAAATATATACTGCAATGTGTTTAATGTGCCATACCTATGAAAATAACTACACATCATCTCTACACATTGTTTTTGTAGACATATGAATTGTTATATATTTTTATTAAATATTCTCAAATTAATTCAATAAGATATAAGAACAACAAAAATTAGCATTTTCAGTATAAATCATAAAATCTCTGTTTCATAACATAATTAGCACTAGCATAAAAAATATTTAGAGAACTCAATGGCTATCTAAAATGTTATGCCTGATGACAAGGAAGTAGTGAATTTTTATAAAAATGTATGCATTAGTTTCATCATGAATTCTTTAGCATGGTCCAGCCGGAATTTGGTTTTTCATAGGTTTTTGTTTTTGATTGCAATATTTACATTGCGAAATTGTTTGTATATAAGTGCAGTTTTTTGTGCATCACATTCCTGCTTTTCTGCTTGTCCTAAACAACATGGGGGATTTTTTTTAATAAGTATACCTTCTCTGAAAGCTTTGTGAATGCAGTTTAATGATTTTGCATTTGTGCATCTTCATCAATAGTTACATAAATTAGGTTATTTATGATAATTTTACCCTTACAATTAGTCCATTACAGTAATCAAATGGTGGCAAAAGATTAGACAGTAAATTAAGGAGGAAAGCAGCAAAAGTTTTATTATTTCAGGTGGAGCATGGTAGTTTTTCATATTGCTTTAAGAGATGTTCTACTACTGAGAATTTGTAAAGTATTGTTATTGGGAATGCAGATATCAGTTTCTAAATTTTTCTGACAAAATGGCTTGCAAATTAAAACAAATTTACTGTAAGCTTCATCTATTATAAGGATGATGTACTGTGATTACAATAGAAGCAGAGTTGGAACAGCAGCATGCCTCCTGTTAGACCAGCTGATATCCATGAGAAAACAGGAGAGATCTTGGAACACCCTTCCTTTAAAAAAAAAACAGTTAAAAAAACCAGTCTTCAACACTAGATTTTCAAGTCTGAAATTAACTGCTTCAATTTAAACTACAGTCAGTGGATTAATAGGGGTAATACTTTAAGGAATATAATATATGGAATTTCAAAAGTAAAGCTCCAGATTTTTGAAAGCCTATCACAACCTTTAAAATAATATATACCTTTCAGAAAATTCTGTCATGCCCTTTATGGAAAAACAAGGACGCGCTGCTGTTAGATTGTCCTAGCAAACCCTGATAATTTTATACAAAACTTGTCAATATACTAAAAGGCCCCTCTTGTACAAAGTTAATTAGTAGCTCTGTTTCACAAGCCTGCTTCAGAACCCAGTGCATACTGTCACAATTGCATAAAAGTCACCTGTGGAGGACTCTGCTGCAATGATGTGCCTATGGATAGGCTAAATAGAGAAGTTTTTGCTGTGTGTGAATAAGTGAGCACACACATTAAAGGAAAAACCTGCTTATATCAATGTTTAATTTTTATGCAAGGGTGCTTATACTTCTGCACTCTATATCCTCTTTTAGATTAAACATGCAGAAAGGGAAAGATCTCAAAGATGGGCTTTACATGTCTCATTGCTACTTCCTAAGGAACTTTGCTGCACTGCTATTTTGACTCTGACAAAAACAAATCATAAAGTCAATGGGGAATCAGGACAGAACTTTGCAAATTGAAATTAAATGGTTTTTCATAATAATAAAGTTCAAAAAAAGAAAAAAAACCCCATAGACTGCATATATTCTTCTATTGTAGAGCTTTTGTTTAGAACAGTGCAGTTAAAAGAAAACCCTCATGAAGTATGGTTGAATTTTAGAAAGAACTTTGAATTGCTGCTTGGACACTGAAGTTCAAAAATGTACCTTGCCTCTAAATTTTCTTCCTGCTTTCATGACCAGAATGAAAAAGATAACAGAAGGCCCACAGCTCAGTTTAATAAACTAATGTATAAGATGTTCTAATATAATATTGGAAGATCTATGGAATTTTAAAGGGCTTTTAGGCACATTCTTTCCTTATGTTTCTCACCTATCTGTAATTAGGCAGCAGATCTCCATCATCGAGAAAACATTTTGACAGTATGCAAATTCAAATCAAATATTTTTGTTCACATTTCTTAGTCAGCAGTACTTCCACTTGCTAAGCAAAATAAAAAAGTTAAGCCATGCCTTTGATGCATAAACACATCTTTTCAGAGCTGAAAATTTCTGCCAAATCCTGAATACGAGGCACCTGAATTCGAGCCACTCTGCAGCAAGGTCACACAGGGCTTAAAATCAATAGTCATACAAGCCCATACTACACTATTCTATGGGAGACAGCTCTCTCAAAGCCATGAATGGCAAATCAACTCTCTGACCAGACCTTTCTAGAAATTTCCCTGTCTCCCTGACCTTTAATAAAATTTTTACATATACATGATACTAAGAGCCAGCATAACAAGATGCCCTCATGCTCTTCCTGACCTTGTGCCATGCATTCACATGATCTGGATCTCAGAGACTCAAAAGCAGATTTCTTGAGATATCCCAGGGCTGACTTGGCACATCCTGCTGATCTCACAGGACTTTCTAGAAGACAATATTGGGGTCTGTCTGACACACAGTTAGTCCCAGTCTTCTGTCCAGCACCATGCCAGCGCATGAGGGAGCAGATTGACACATCCAGGTCAAAAGAGAGCAAGGTCTCAAACATACCATGAATACAAGATGAGTTTTGAAACACAGAATATGTTAGTCTTAGAGCTAAAATACCCTGCAGACCCTGGTATCCAGGGGTTATTTGCAAAGCAACACTGGACCCGTCCTCACTGATGATGGGGGCACATGTTCCAAAAAATTTCAGCCTTCTGTCCCTGGAAATTCTGATCATACTAGATGAAATATAAAGAGCAGCTATTCCAAGATGACCAGTTCATCAAAAAAGAGTGGAAAAAATTCACTCTGTATGTGACTACTTCACTACAGGAGTATGGCATAATCCACCACTTTCAGGAAATTTTAGGAAAATGTCTCTGAAACTGAAATGGTAATGCAAAAGGAAAAGCATAAAGAATAAATGTGATCATAAGAGACTTGTCACTGTTGATTTCTGCTGTAAACAAGCATGTTTAGGGTCCAAAGTTGCCAGTTAGTCAAGTAATTTTGTCTTGACAGAAACGATGGTGAAATATCACAAGATATACTAAATATAATAATTGAAGCCCTTCAAAGCACCATACATTTAAGTTGTTCTTTCTCCTCAGACAAATCTCTTTTGAGAGAAAAGATGTTGAACTTAAGAGAAAATTCAAAAATTCACTCAATAAAATAACTATTTAAAATTAATAACAGCTCTACACTTGTAAGATGGTCCTATGCCAAAAGTTAAGAGCTCTAAACCAAACAAAAAGCTACTAAAACTGGATAAAGATATATGTGATTGCATGATCAGATGGTGAAAAGGATTGCTGGTCCATTTATGTCAGTAAAGAGCCACAACCTGTCTAACAAGAGGCAGCTCATTCATCTGGGTGGGTGGAGCTCCAGTGCCCAATCATATAGAAGGAAAATACATTAAGAGAAGTCAGAGTTCCCCATGTCTGGGTAAGAAGGAACCCTAATGGCTTTTGAAGACAAATACTATTTTCTGCACAGCTGGGGACTCTGCTCAGATACCACACTGCCAATACTGTAGAGGTAGGTTAGCACTTCTGACAGGGCTCTGGTGGAAGTTCTAATTTGACAGAGCACTGGCTCAGAGACACAAATGTTTTTTCCTAAATAGGAGCCTGAAATGAGAATTTCCACTCTTTTTCACAGATTAGCAAAAATATATTGTTGAAAGAACCCCTGTTAGTGAAGACTGCTCATAGCTCTAAGGCTCATAGAAAATTCTTATAATGATTTTCCTTTGGTGTATTACTGTATGACAATATACTGGAACAGGATAAATACTGACAAGTGAGTCCACCCAGCACTAATACCCATTTACTGTGCTACATGGTATACAGGATTATCTCGCAGACTTTAGTGTTCTCAACAGCAAAATCAAGCTGTTTTATGTTTCAACACCTTCCACCACAGCATCACTTAGGATTAGAAGTGTTCTAGATTTCATATTCTAAGTAGGGTAACAAATCTAACTTTGTATTTGTCTTTTCACTGCTTAAATGAGAACAGACTTATTGAATGTTGTTTTGGTTTGTTCAAAATGTGTTTCTGCACCATTGAAATCATTCAGATATTCAACTGTTACAACACTGCCTGCCAGTTGCACACTGAATTTGCAGAAAGCTGAAAAAGTGTGAGTACACTAAGGAACAAGAAATAAAAATCATAGTCATTCAGTACACTGCTTGGGCTTGGAGAAGATTTTCTGTTATGCTTCCAAGTGTTATATTTTATTTATAATGAATTTGCATTTTTTCTGTTACTGAATACTGAATGTAGAAATTACTTCTTTATGTGCCAATCTCTTATTTTTACTGACCACAAAGTAACATGGTTCATATATCTGACAAGTAAAGTAAAGGAGTGATATGTTTCTTTCCTCCCTTTCAGCAAAGAAATGTTTCAAAATATATTAACATTGAGATTAATATTTAATGCTTACTTCTGCTTACTTCTTAAATGATATTTATTGCAATAGGGGTGTTCTATAATTCAGCTATATTACTTAAGGCTGTTTAGGTTAGATCTTTACATACACAGTATTTCAAAAGGCACATTCTGAAACTTCATTTCAAATATGATTTTTTTTTTTGTTCTAAGTTTCTTGAAGCATTTCTTGTTTTCTCACATTTCTATCTCCACTTTTTGTCACTGCAAATATTGGCATGTAATTTAACTTGCCCTAAAGTGTTTTCTTATTGAAATTTTGCTGAAAAGTTATAGAGAGGAAAGGATTCCATTAGCTCTATTCCATTCAGCTTCATTCATTGGGGTTTGTATCTCTGATTTGGATCACAACTCAAGCTGGTTTTCTCCCAACATGTTTTATGCTTCTTCTGTTGATAATCATTAAATGGCTGTACTCTATGTTTCCATGCATGGCTCTGCATGTCTAACAGAGCATCTCTGTATGTATGTTTACACTGGTAAGTGTTTACACAGGTACACAAAACTGCACACAGTGAGTAACTACTGTATAACTATATCAATCCTCAGAGCAATGAAACACTTTCCTCATTTTTATGGTGAAATAATTTCTTTTTCTTCATGTGGTATTCATCTGATTACCCTCTCCTGGTGCACTGTTTTCTAATCTTCAACCTACGCTCTCGTTCAAAAGCTGTAAATTGTGTGTCACTTGTCTCAGTGTTTTGTTCTTTTAATAATCTTATTTTATACAATTAACTCCAAACTTGCAATTTCAAAATCTCTGTGATAATGTACATCTGAGAGGAGTCTGTTGTAGAACAATGATATTAGAAGAAAAAGAAGACAGAAAATAAGAGTGGAAAAGAAAAAAAAATCTCTTTTAATACCTTCAGTAAAATTAAGTTAATCTTCCGTGATTTGTTCCAGTCTCTGGAAAAATCTCGCTTAATTGCACATCAGCGTGTTTTCAGTGATGATGCACTATTTAACATTCTCTTTTATTCAATAAAAATTTGAATTTTCTTTTAAATTTTAAAGCAAACAGCAAAAAGAAAAAATGCAAATTCATTTGGATTTTACCTCAAATAATTTTATCATTCCTAAAGACAAAATTGGTATATTTGAAGTTGACTCAGTTTCTGAGCTTCAAGTATGTTAAGAACATGAACTGCAGCATTTCATGTAGTTCTTCAACAGAATTTTACCAGGAAAAGAAGTTCCACACTCATAGTGGCATAAGGGAGGTGCCTCCCATGGTCTTTGTTTTATTAAAAAATGAAAGTAACTCCAGAATTTCCCGAAAATGAAAGCACACACTGTCCCCAGCTCGTGAGGTTCTTGAGAAAACTTTTAAATTTAAGCATGCAGTTCGATAATAAAACTACTTGTGCTAGGCACATGTGGATTTGGGCCAAATGCTGCCACCTTTTCCTCAGAAACTTTCTATGCTAAATGTTTCCCCTCTGCTTCCCCATTTAAACTCAATAATGTCTGGAGAACTTCAGAATCAAAAATTGAGAGATTTCCTCAGACAGATCTCCATTCAAGCCAGTTTGAATACAGAAACCTGTTTCTAAAGATATCTCAATTTGCACCCAAGCTTGACTGCTTTCCTCTTTGTGCACCCTCCCAGAAGCAATACTGAACAGGAAATATTTTCTCCATTATAACTGAGCAAAGATTAAACTCTACTTTTCATGAAATTACTGAGTACCTGCCTTTTCTGCTAAACGGCAAGAGGTAATGGATTTAAGGGTGACTAATTGATTGATAGAGGAGGAGATATTTTCCCTGTTACCTGCTGAGAGGACTGGCCTTTTTGGCTGCTGGGAGGATGTCTCAGCAGAGCCTTCTGCAATCTTCTTTCATGTCATGGACTGTAGCTCTTCAGGGTTATTTACGGGAGTCAGGGCAAGATGGATATAAAACAGATATCAGAATGTGAATTGTGGGAAACATCTATACAGAAAAAAATGAGGAAGAGAAGAAGCACTGTTTTGTTAAAAAAAAAGGCAATTTTGGTATTTTTGCTGTATGGGACCTTAACTAAGAGACTGAGGTTCTGTGTAGGTATGTTGATATCAAAGCACAGAACAAAACCCAGCCTTTGATTAGGAGGTGGAGATACATATTCATATACATTCAGCCATAGCTACTCTGAAAATACATTCTACAAGCCTGTGTGTCTCTTCTGCAATAACTGTCCTTTAGTAACCTAATTGAAATAATGAGCAATAATAACGGGCAGATTTCTCAAGTCTTGACTCCATTGCTCTGCTATCTTTTATCCAGTCACAAAACCACTATTGTATTTCATAGAACCATAGAATGGTTTGGATTGGAAGGGACTTTGAAGATCATGTACTTGGGCAGGGACACCTTCCACTGGACCAAGTTTCTCAAGGCCCCATCAAAACTGGCCTTGAACTCTTCCAGGGATGAGGCATCCATTACTCTGGGCAACTTGTTCCAGAGTTTCACCAACCTCACAGTTAAGAATTTCTTTTTAATGTCAACCTAAACCTATTCTCTTTCAGTCTAAGTTATTCTTCTTCCAGAGGATGATGGTTAATCCTATAGGTGAAATGCAAGACCGTGGTGTCAGAAATGTAAAAGCAAAAGTTTTTACATTAATAATGCTGTTAGAGTCTACTTCATCTCATTAAACCTATTATTTCCAATTTATTTATTGATAGAACATGATGTTACAATATCCATAACATTCGAGAAAAAAAGAGGTTTTGAAAATAGGATAATTTCTTTTGTGCTAGAGAATAATTATAGCAGACTAGGAAATTTGGACAAAACAAGAAGAGATCAACTGAGTATGATCTAAAGAACTCTGAAACTAAACAAACTAAACAAACACCTCATAAATTTAAATATCGTATTGCATGAATAATAAATATAAATTGTATGAACAAAGGTAGACAATTCCTACTACTGAATCCTTCTCTGTTTACAAAGAACTAAAAAATACACAAATGTGTCAGTCTGAGGAAGGAAGAGCTCCCCAGATTATTACCAAGGGAATTATTCATTATTCATTGAAATTCTGTTAATTCCAGTAAGCTATTTTATCACTACAATGTGCTGTTGGAAGAGGCTAGGCACACATTTATAAATTTTATCATTACTAATTCACATAATAGCACATATTCCTTTTCAAATTTCTCTTTCAAACAGAGCCAGTAGTGCTGGCTATAAGATGTTCCTTAAAAAGCTGAAGTGTTACTTTGTGTCTATCTGTCCATCCTGGAATCATGTGGCACTTTTAAAATACAGACAACAGCCACCACATAGTGGCTTCCAATTTATTTTGACCAACTGATGATCTTTCATATCAAAGTAGGAGTGTTTTTCAAAAACTGACAGATTAGATCTGGTATTGCCACTGACTGTTGCAAAAATGAGAAGGGGAAAATTGTAGCTGAGAGAAGATATTGTCCTTAATCATTCAAAGATAATGGGAAAATTATTATTATTATGATGATATCAGGGAATGTACCCTAAGGGAATGAATAATTTACAAACACTTTCTAAATTATGCTCTTCATGTCCAAAGTAAAGTTGACAGTTATTATACATTGCTTGTACACCTGTCTTCCTTCTTCTTTTGGCATATCCCTTCCTCCAAGAAAATATTAGAAATATTTCTCACAACAACAGTAAGACTTTAAAGCCACTGAACACTGTAGAAACATATTCCATTTGGATATCCATTGGGAAAAAAAAAAAACATTGAAAATTTTGAGGAAAGACCTGGCTTTCAATTTAGGAATGCATGTTGTCAACAAAGGAATTTACTGTTCAATTCTGTTCACCTATCTAATTCCCAAGCATTGCTTTATCAGCTCCATAAAAGCCATTTCCTAATGTGTGGTTTAAGTACCAAGGAGAATACATTAAGCTCTTTATGGTGTTTGGAGAGTGTTCATGGCACAATGCATGCAGACTATAGCACTAGCCTATTCTCTGCCAAATGCTTATCTACTGCAAGTTAAAAGAAAGAAGATTAAAATATTCACCCACTTTAAAATTGTGAAGTTCATTTCCAGGCATAAAAAAAATAGATACTTCATTAGAAAAATTATTTCATATTTCCCTCACAGGTAATTTCACTATATGCATTCAACGTGAGTTTCAGCTGCAACAAAAACAAAAAATTCTGTGTGAAAACCTATTCTGTGCAAACTCCATTTGATTCATAACTGAAAAGATTTGTAACTGCTCTGGTCCTAATTGCTAATGCAATAAATAGATCATGGAATCTAAAAAATAAAATCTTAAAGACCATTTAGTTCCAAGCCCCCTGCTATGGACAGGGACACCTTCCACTAGACCAGGTTACTTGGAGACTCATCCAGCCTGGTCTTGAACACTTCCAGGGATGTGGAATGCACACAGTAAAGAATTTCTTTCTAAAATCTAATCTAAACCTACCCTCCTTCAGATTAAAGCCATTCACCCTTGTCCTTTTACTATATGCCCTTGTCAAAAGTCCCTGTCCAGCTTTCTTTTCAGCCTCCTTTAGGTTTGGGAAGGCTTCTCTAAGGTGTTCCTGCTCCAGGCTGAACAACTTCAGTTGTCTCAGCCTGTCTTCATAAAGTGGTCCTCCAGGTCCGCATCAGTTTAGTGCCTCTTTATGGATTCATTGCAACAGGACCACAACTTTCATGCGTAGGGGACCCCAGAGCTAGACAGAGCACTCCAGGTGAGGTCCTGCTAGGGCAGAGTAGAGGGGAGAATCACCTCCCTCCGCCTGCTGGTCACACTTTTTGTCACACAGCCAGCTGTGGTTGTGGCTTTCTGGGCATCAGGCATACATTGCCGAGACATACTGAGCTTTTCCTCTATAAACACAAGGTTTTCTCCATGGGGCTACTCTCAACCCATATTCCTGGCATCTTGTATTTTTGCTTGGGATTGTCCTGATGTATTTTCTTCATAGACAACCAGAGAATTTCAAACTTGCATAATTCATTCTGTTATGTGCTGTTGACCTGTGCATGCACTGTATTGCCTTCTCAGGAGAGGTTTCAGTTTACTCACCTCAGTAACCTGCACCCAGAAATGTCTGTGAATAAAATAATTGGAACAAAGATCAAAGGCCTTAAACCCATTTACCTTATTAATTCAATCTCACAGACTCCCTTTCACACATAGGCCTGAAGAGCTTACCACATTTTTCACGGACTTCCCACAATTTCTGATTCTGGTGTTCTTTTTATTAAGGCTAAGGTTTGTTTAGCCATCTCTGTTTTAATATCACAAAAAATATGACACCCAAATTATTATGGGTCTTGTCTGAATTTGGAAATGCAACTTTTTTCATATCACTGACTGACCCAAACAAATAAGCAAAATTAAGCTTGCATGTGTGTGAGCAAGTTCAGAAAGAAGTGAAAACATGATAGGGATAGCCACAGGAAAAAAGTATAGTAATAATCACATCTTCTTCTAAAATGTTCTGAACCAAACACTTTCTAAAGGACCATCTGTGCTCCATTGTCATAAAAAATAATTAAAACACAGGGAAGGTATTTAAAAAGATTAAAACTGGAATCTCTGGCGAATTGCAAAGCACAAACTGTTATTGTCTACAGACAGAGCTGTAAAAATGCAAAATCCCCATCAATGAGCCAAGGAGGAAGGCTTTCAAACGAAGTTGTCCTTTTATGTCTAATTAAACACATACTATGTATTATTGCACAATTTCAGGTAAGTACTCTCATTGCTAGTTTTTGCAAAAGATAAATTGTGCAGTAAAACATAAGCGCTAGACCATAAGTGAATTTTTTCTTAAGTTCAGCAGACTAGGTATTGTGTCCTATAAAATTTTATTTCATTAAGTTTATAGGAAAAATTTTATCCTTATTGTACATAAAACTGACCATTACAAAGTAAGGAAAAGAATGTTTTCAACACACACTTTATAAAGATCTTTTCCAAAAATGTAATTCTCTAAAATGTAATTACTTAGACTGATCTTTTACTTGGAGGTAGCAGCAGCAGCAAATAAAAATGTGCAATTTAAAAAAAAATTTGCAAGAATCAGATACATTTTTAAAATTATATATAAAATTATTTTTTACCATGTACTCTGTTAGAATTTAGACTACTCTAAGAGTATTCATAGTCTCTTCTAGAAAAAAATCATGCAATTATAAATTATAATTTTTACAAAAAATATGGATCCAGTTGAAAAGTCTGGTTTCAGGAAAAAGACAAACCTACTCCTTCAAAGCTGTTCATGAGCTTCACTTCAGGAGTAAACTGAAAATTCTTGAACAGCATTCAGCAAATATTTTTTCCCTCTGATACATTTTATGTTGATTTTTTTACCTGAAATAAAAAATTGACACTGGGCAAAAGAAAATTGCATCTAAATTGCACAAGTTTCATGGGAAAATTAGATATTAAATTGAGAAAATTAAGCTAAAAATGGAAAAAATTCAAAACAGCATTCATCCATTTAAGTTTTTCTTATATGAGATAAAAACTCTTTGGAATTTCAAAGGAATTTCATGTAATTCTATTACATTAGAGATGATGCTGAGATTTTAGAAGCAGAAACCTTTCCTGACAAGTTTTTTCTGCTTTGTTGAGTGCTGACAAACCTTGCCTTGACAAATAACTGAAACATTTTATGCAACATATAGCTGAGAGATTTTCTATATTTCAAGAAAATAATAGTATTGCCTTTAACTGAAAACAAAAAATGCCTCGTGACCAAAGTTAAGCAAGCACAAGAAACAAAATCTACTGAATAAAGCAAAGTAAAGAAACAAAACTGAAACAAATCCAACCAGCAAAGCTGAAACAGGTTTACGGCCCAGTTAGCTTTTTAGCAGAAATCAAGCTGTAGTATTAATTTTCCTCCTTGCACCTCACTTGACATTGCAAGGAAAAACACAGGGCCTAAGGAAAGTTACCACGTGTAATTTTCAAAGCAGATGTTTCGCAAATGAACCTTCCTTCCCCCCATGCCCTGCCTCAATAGTCCTTAGGTATTTTCTATGTTTTTTCTTCAGTATTTAAATAAATTCTAATTACCTTTTTTTTTTGCATCCTCCTTTTTCACAAACTCTTCTGTCGAATTAAAGCTTTCAAATTCTCACCCCTTTGTAACACTTACATGATCATAGAATTGTTGCAATATAATCTGAATTACTGGCAAAAAATAATCAAAAATATTCTAGTATTCCTGACATGCCATAGTGCATACATAAATTTCCTAAAACATAAACTTACTCCATTTACATAAAGAGACTTTTATTTTGTTTCTGTTGGTCAGGTGTCTTATGTTAAGGAAAAATTTATCAGAAAAATCTTGTCTACTTGAAGCTCCAAATTATTTTTCCAGTACTTTCTTCAGTGCCTCCTCAGGAAATTTCTAAGGCACTGGGCAGAAGGGAAGAACGTGAGATAAATATGGAATTAGGAAGTAAGTCAAAGAGAGCAGGAACATTGTCTTTTAGTTAAGAGTCTTTGGCAGTTCAGAGTTTTAAGGCTCCTATTGTTGAATATATTCCTTAAAAATTTAGATAAACTAAGGAGAAGATGGAGGAACAGTAATAAAAGTAAATGCTTACTATGAACTGGAAAAAAGAAATTATGAGATTGACTGACTTGGTAGATTAAAATGTACATAAGTAAAGCTGCTCCTATGGGGAAAACTAGTTCTAACTTCAGATATTAAATAATGCACTCTGAGATAACCTTTATTATTTAGAAATGAATTCATAAAAACCTTGATGAATAAAGATGATCAGATCTGAAACAAATCCAAAATTAGTCCTTTAATTTTGCAGACATAGGGGTTTTTTAATTATCTGAGTGATATGAATTGCATTTAAATTCTTCCTACTTGACTTTTTCCTGGCTTTTAAAACTGGTCTAGGAAACTGTGTTTTCCAAAACTACTTCACACTAAAAACAGCCAAAGGATTTATCAGAAAAAGATGATTAGGCTTTAAGTTTCTGTGGGCCACCACTGTAGAACTGTCAGCTGACACTGATGCTACAGAATACTTGGATGTATACTTGAATTCTAGATTCTGCAAAGAATTGTAGCTTCTAGAAAGCTATGCATACAAGTAAAAGATAATTTGTCTGAACACGGAATGCCTGAATTGGAAATGCATCTACAGCCCAACAGAAGATTAAATGTGAGCACAGCATGTTAAGGATGAAGCTGTTATTTCTTGTCACATGTTGGGAATGCTTTGGAATTCGTCAAAACAAGTCTCTGAGTTTGCTTTCTCTTGTTTGCCTTTAGCCTTTTCTGTTTCTTGATTTTACACGTTTCTGTACGGCTTCCAGAACTGATCTTTCCACAGCACGAAACAGTTTGAAGGCATTTTGAAAGGTGGGAACACAGGCACCCCTTCACACAGCTGGTGTCAGGTGTACTTTACTCTATGCCTTGCAATTTACTTCTGACCATCATTTAGTGAGGAAGAAGTCAATAGAGACCACATAAATTAGAGACCTGGCATGATAGAAGCAATGCTTTGCAAATGTGAAACACAGATTGCCTTTTTGCTGCAACATGTCCTATGAAAGCTGTTAACCCTAGTTAACCCTGCTACTGCCTCTGATGATAAGGACTGTGAATGCCAAATTAAAGTCACAGTCAATAACATGTCTGAAAAGAAATATCTCAGGTTACCTGTCCAAAAAAGAAGATGGTAATTAGAGACCAAGATACGGTTCTCATTTCAGGTCAGCTCAGAGAACAGTGGCATTAGTGCTTTCTTTAATTCGTTGGAAAGACACAGCATCACAGATTTTCATCTTGCCTTACACTTGACTTTCACTGAAAAAGAAAGTGTGCTTGAACAACAGTCATTCTACATCCTGCTTCACTGATAGCAGCTGTTTTGCATAACATACCCATTTCAGCCTTTCATTCCCTTGCTCTTGGGAATCAGTGCATTAATCCGAACTTGCTTTACTTCAGCATGAGCAGGAACCACAGCTGTTTTAATTCAAGAAGACCACTGAGTTTATGGTCTTTAAACAACTGAGGTGGGTTAATGCCATTTCTGGATAAGGCCAAGAATAATCACTTTTAATACATATTTATACTTCCAATAGCAAAACAACTTGACTTCTGTAGGGGAATACTCGATTAAATCAACATTCATATAAGTTACATATTAGATATGAAAGATAGTTTAAAAGATAGGCTCCATTTAAACAATTTTCCCCAGATAGAATGGCACCTATGAACCAGCTCAAAACTTGCTATTAGGACTGACTTGCTACCTCCAGAATATAGTTCAATGACCTAAGTGACATGACTGATGAGTTTAAGATGGCAGCAGCTGATCAGAATGACAAGCAGGAGACCAGTGTTAGTATTCACAAGCTGTTGAAGTTCAAAGAGATTTGGAAATAATGATAGCGTTTCTTGTCACAAAAAGATCTTGTAAAATCAGCAGTGTTCATAAAACTTGGAGATAATAATAGATATAAAATGAATATAAACATGACATTCAGCCTTTGTGCATGACGCTCGCTAAAAAAAGGATATGTAACTATTTAGACCTTTCTTCATTTAATATTTGCTTACAGTATAACAGCATTTATCAGCGAATCTTCAGCCAGTTTTGCAAGAACATCTTACAAAGCATATTATTTTTTTAACAATTTGCTTCACTACTGCAAAATTAATAGGTAAATGTATCACTTTATCCATAGACCTGCGTTACTTTATCCATAGACACCTTCTATTACAAAAATTGATACTATGTGACATGACAAGGAATTCTCTCTCTCTCTCTGGATGGCATGGTCCCTAAAATCAGGTGACATCATCTTTAAAAAATTGCTGTTAGGTGTGCTAAGATACTCCTTCCACTGGAATTAAACTGATAGGTATGGGAGTTTTATGAGACACCTGAAGAGTGAGAGGAACTGCATCTTTTAAGATTTTTGCTAGAATTTGAAGGAATCAACAATGGGAAAAGTGGCAAATACATTTCCAAAATTACATTAAGATTCAGTGCTTTAAGTCAAGAGTTATAAGTAGAAACATCCAGGCAATGACAGCACAGAAAACTGCTCATTTAACAGACTTGAAATTTGTACTGTGACATTCAGAGTCATAGACGTCACGTGGCAGAGGACTGCCAGTACCTGCATTCTGAATTTTAACTAATTTCCTGAAAATAGATTTAGCTTAATTTTCTAATTGCTTGCTCATTCTGTTTGCTGACACGAGTACAGCGTATTTGGAACTGATTTTTTCCATTTTCATCAGATTAGAACAAATTAAATAAGGAGAGAGATAATTTGAAAACTTTGGCTTGGTTTGCAGGTTAAGACTTCTATCATTAAAAGGACTACTCTGTATGCTATTAAGGGGAAGAGCTGTAATTGTACTGAATAATTTAAAGTTAGCTATTTCCATCTCCTGACAGGAGATCTCATTAAAATATTTGCAATAATAAACGACAATTTTTTTCAATTTGAGCCTCTTTGTGAGCATAAACTTGGCAGTTCACATACATATTACATAATTTGCTTCCATTATATAAAGTACATTGTGTGCTCTTAGTTCCTAGTGAGAATCCTCTTCTAAAAATCAAGCCACTGAACAGATCTGCCAGTATTCCTTGGGAAGTTTTAGCCATCTAATGCAATTAAATGAATATGGCAGATTTTGATCCTGAGATGGAGTTCACTCTTTTCTCTATTACTGCACTGACATCTCCAAAATTATCATGAGGGAAATAAAATCAAAACATAAATTTCAACATTCTTGTGTGATGTCGATGACTTAATGGTTTTGGATCAAAAGACAGCACAGTCACCATTGATCAAAAGTATTCAATCCATGCACAGGTTTTGTTTTCCTAATAAAATTAAATTCATCCTAGCACATCTTCAAATAATTCTATGTTGCTGATTACTACCCACTAATAAGGGCTGGAAAGATATGTGAACCTTAAAACCAATAACAATTTGTGTGTTGGGACCTGGTTTTGTTTTTCATAGTGACACTTTTTTCATAGAAAGAGCTTATAAATTAAATTAGTCATGTGTGCCACCTTCATTATATTTAGTTAAGTATTAGGAGAAAAAAAAAGTAAACTTTTCTGAAAAAATTCTAGTGAAGAAAATTTTTCTCTATGAGGTCAATAAATAATTGACCTCTCCAGAAGGAATTAATGTAAAAATAGTTTTCCAAGGCAAAGGTAAATTTCTATCTAGACTGGAAATCAATGTGTCCCTGTAGTAGGAGCAAATATGTGAATAAAAGTAGTTTGTCTTGAAGAGAAAATTATTTTAATATAAATTTCAAGGAGGAAGAAATAACTTTAAGCTTTAGTCTTGTCCAATGAACCTTTCTGGATTTGAAGTTATTTTGTGCATTCCTGGCTGGCATTTTTTTTTTTTTAATTGAAATAAAATACAGGTTCTGCTTTACAAGTTCTGTGATGTGAACCAAGGCAAAGTAGTAAGATCCAGCTGGGAGATTAGCTTCAAATATGCTGATCCAGACTAAAATGCTGAAAAGAATGTAGCTCTGAAGTATATATCTCTTGTATAGTGCTACATCACCCTACCTATGCTTTCTCAGGCAGGGACTAGACTAGAGGATTGTATGCTGCAGTGAAAGGCAAAGAGGAGAAAGTAATCAATTAATGTTTCTCTGCTCTTCAGAATTAACCTGTATCAATGAAATACATCAGAAGATTGCTAGGTAGAGTGGGCTATAATATCATGCCCAAACATAATTTTTAAAGAACAGCGGTGAAATTCCAGTAAGTGTGTAAAACATGATGTATGGATGTATGTGAGAGTTCACCTGCTGCAAATGTAAAACTTAATAAAGACAGACTTCATGTTCTGTCACTTGTCATATACATAATAAGAGGTTCCACATTAAGGTTCACATGCCTCATGTTATTCCTCACTATTATAGATACTGACATCCTATTCTAAAGTACTGGCTTAAGGATTCTTAGGAAGACAGTCTAATCAGATGCCTCCATAAATTCAAATTTTGATAGACTTTGGATTTTCAATTACTTGGAAAAGTAATTTTTGTTCCTTTGGATTATTGAAGTAGTATAGAACTTTAAAGCAGATTTCCTTTATGTTAATATGCTTATTTCTATTACCCTGTTAAAGATTTTTCTAGAGAGTGTCTTTTCATGATGGAGAGCAGAGGTATGACAGGTAAATTTAGAAACTAAGTACACTTAATGGCAAGAAGCTTTATTAAAAAATTGTACTCAATTATATTCATCTGTGTTTCTTCATCATGGTTCTGCATAAAACAATTTAAATCAGCAGTCATCCTGCATCTGGTTAGAAAAATTATTACCTCCACAGCATTCTACAAATGAAAGAGGACTTGGTACAAGGAGAGCTGAGGGCTACAGAATGTACGATTGACATGCTAAATGATGTGCCAAGCTGATTAGATAAATCCTTCTTCAAATAGAACCAGTTATAAAAAAAAAAATGACAGATGTATATTTTCTGCTGGGATTTATACAACCATCTGGCCTTGCAATTTCCAGATGGAAGTTTCACATTAAGTTCTCAAACCGAGATTCTAAGGTATTTGAAAGATCTGTGTCTTCCTTTATTCAAGTATCTGTGGGATAGATGAAGTGCTCTCAGCACTTATGCTTGTAGCTGACTAAGGAAAATAGAATTTTTACATAGTATGAAATCTATTACTTTGCCAAATATTCCCTTAATAAATTCATTCTATTAAAAGCTGCTGCATGATTAATGAAAATAGTATCTTCAAAGACATTTGCAGAAAGTCAGAATTTCACAGCTCATAGCAAACTTTAATGAGACAATTAAGCCATTAAAGTACTTTCATTCTTGCATTTGAGTTTGTTTGCTATATTTAACTTTATGCCATAAGGAAGCCTTTCAAACTTGTCTTTTAGTGTTTCAGAACAATTTTCTAGAAACTAATATTGTAAACAGGACATGAACAAATATACCAGGACTAAGGACATTTAGGATTTAAATTAGGACAACAGAAGTGCAAATGGAGATAGATAACACCAAGCTAAACGAGCGAAATCTTATGCAGATGTATCATAAAAAATAGGTTAAACATTCTGGAAAGCATATGTGGTCAAAACTAAAATAGTACACTGTGGATAAATAATTCCTATTGACAAGTGTAAGTAGTGGGTGGCGTCATGGACACGTCTGAGAAATCACAGAACTCAGGAACCTAACAACCTGTCTGAGATTACTGCCCCCTCAGCCTGGCCTCAGCTGCTGGTTGACTGTCTGCTGAAACCAGGGACTCCCTGGTAAAGCAAAGGGAGCACCACAGAAATATGGAAATGCTTGACAGCATCCCTCAGCTCTTCTGGCTGCAGAAGAGGGTTGCAGGGGGTGAGGACTGTCTCAGTTCTTAGCCCAGGGTTCATTTCTCTAACTCCATCACATCTACAGGAGTTGTAGAGTTTCCTTCAGATGCCATAGTTTGAAGAAAACCATGTGCTTCACCACAAAACATTCTCTTACTTCTTTGAGCTACGAAAGTTAAATACTTGATACTTTCTACTGACTTTTGGCTCCTACTTGAGCTGTAGAACTGTTTTCCTTCTCCCTATCTCTCCTACAGGACATCACTTGGGCCATAGCTCCTTGTGACCATTGCAATCTGTGCACAGTATTTATTATGCCAATCAGTTGGCTTACAGAGTAGCTTCATATTCAGAATAATGAGTTATAACTCAAACCCAATTTGATTAATTTTACATAGGAAAAAACACAAATGAGAGTTATCCCAAAATAAACTGATAAATACATGTATGCATACATCTATAAACACAGACTAGATAACGCCACAGCATTAAAACCTTGAGAATCCAATCTAGGTCACAGTTTCAAAGCATGGGGCACAGAGATGAGTTAAAACTCATCTGTAGTTCTGCATATATAATACTCCCTCTAACCTGCCAGCAGAGAACAAATTGCTGATTCAGTGTTATACACAATATAAGCATGACATCTGCAAACAATAATTATTAAATCAGGTAAGTGATAAATAACCATCTCCATCTAGCTATTGCTTGAAGAAATTCAACTAGGTGCCTGGTTTGAAGTGCTAAAAGGAAATAAACACCGAAAGTTCAAATCAGGATATTTACTTTAGTGGAGAAACTTTAGACACTTTCTCACTTGGCAAAAATACATTATTTTTTTTATCTACAGCCTTTCTGGGTTTTACAATATTGTTGAAAGTAACCTAAGTGCTCAAAACAAGCCTTTTTAATAGGGTACATGACCAAAAAACCGAAAAATTTTGAAATCAAAGTACTTATTCAAAATTTAGTTCATCCACTTTTGGCTACATATCCTGTCACAATGTCTAATATTAGTATGGGATGTGTCAAATAACAATTCTTGCCTTTGAAAAAATTCTTACTTTGGAGTTGGTGCTTCTTCCATTCCAGAATATTGCATATCTTTGCAGCTGCTTTGCCAGATTTTTAGATCCATCTTTGGAAGACTGGTGCAGATTACATATTCCTGAGGACAGTTTGCTTTTTAAGACTTGGACTTACTTACGGGATGTTGTCACTATTTTTTCACAGGACAGTAAATCAAAGACAGTAAATTCTGAGGTCATGAATAGTCCACCATTCACATAAAACAATAAGGTCAGCACATGGTATGTAAATAATTTTTTTAAAAGAAATTCATTATAGGTGCTGTCGTAGTATTAAGCATCACATTGCATGCTAATAATGAGGCAAATGTAAAAACAGACAGAGAATGCAAATATGAGAAAAGCTATTATTTGTTTACATGTTATTTTTCCCCCCCTTACTTGCTGAATTTAATTCTCAGATTTTATTACCTTAGACATTTACCTTGGATATGATTTTTCCTTACCATATATTGAAACACATTTTCAAAGTCCAGTTATCACATCTTAATAATAATTAAATTTTTTTATTACTTTCCTAGTTTTAATTTTTAGTAACTAAAATTGTTAACATGCAAAAATCTAGAATGAAACCACCCATTATCATAACCTACATTACAGTGCTCCATACATTCTGTATAAGCATTTTGCTTTATATTTTCCAGAACTAAGACTTCACTAGAGAACAAAAAATACCAAAATATTTAAAAATATTCAGAATATTCAAAAATATCTCAGAATATTCTAAATATTCTTTTTAGAGCAGTGTGGTAGCAGCACACAACTTCTTGACCTTTTAGATTCAAAAAAAATATCATGATAGTGATGGTAAATTCTAAATAAAAATAGTTTTCAACTGTTTTCAAAATAGTAAGACAAAATAAATTAAAAAAAAAAATAAGTAACAAGGCAGGAAACCTGATATGCCATCTCTCTCCTGCCTCAGGATACACTAAATTCTCCTTAATTTCAGATAAAAATAATAATTTCTTGTAATATTTTCCTTTCTCCTTTACGTCACATTTTATGGCATAGTAAGAAGGCATAGGAAGGTGAAAGGACACTAATCATTTAAACTGAAGTTTGCTGCTGAATCTTAGTATCATTTGCATAGGGTATTATTTTCACACCCTGTTTATTCCTGTTTCAGATTTTTTCAAGACGGATTCTGACTAGATCAGCAGGAAAATGTCCAGTCCTTGGTCCATAAAATGAAACCTTAAAATAATCATTTATATTCAGCTCTATTACTCCCTCTCTGGAGCCAGAACACTTGTCCTCATCTCTAAGATTGCTCACAGTCCAACTTAATCAGCAGTTCAGACACCCTTTACGCAGTCACAGTCACTCTGCCAGGATACTTGAAAAGAAAGAGCTTGGTATTTTCTCATGAGCATTTAAGGCATGCAACTTTCACCTTGAAGGATTTCTGGGTTTGAGGAAGCATAACCAGAAACTTGACATCAAGCAGCAGAACAGAAGCATACAGAGGATGTGCTTCTGGGGGGCACTGCTGATATGAGGGGACAAATGTTTTAATGAAAGAAAATTAGAAAACTCTAAATATTTCCTAATGTATATAGTGTGCACTGACTAGAGGATTCTGAAAAACTTTCCAATGCAGAGAAACAGTCACAGAAATTCAAATATGATTCAAGACCTGGAGATTAAAGACTACTAAACTGCTTAATTTACTGATTTGTGGCAAGAAGCCATTTAAGCAATCAGTGTAAAGCTCCTAAATGAATTCCCTTTGA
Organism: Fringilla coelebs; assembly: GCF_963513975.1. Lineage (NCBI taxonomy): Eukaryota > Metazoa > Chordata > Aves > Passeriformes > Fringillidae > Fringilla > Fringilla coelebs. The sequence goes on along the minus strand of NC_140028.1, from coordinate 41,731,880 downwards.
AGTCATGCAATGAAAAAGATTGATAAATGCCATCAGTTAAACTCAGATTTTAGTCTTGTGTTAAGACTGTCTTTCAGTGCTGCACTGTCCTGTCCTACTCTCCCTTTATGCTTTGGTAAGTGCATCAGTAAACCATAAGCCCAAACAAATTTTTATTCCACATTTAGCCTAATCTGGCCACGCAGACAGTAATGATTGAATATAAGGAGTATTATGGATGTTTTAATTGTTTAAAATTGCAATTTTCCCCAATTTATATCTCAGTCTAGTTGAGAAATTCCTTAACCACAGTCATAATGGAATCATAAATGTTATTAGAATTATAAAGTATAATTACAATAAAATTAGTGTTCCTTAGACAAAACTACAGTATTATGAAGTTAATTACTGGCCTGCATCCTTGAAATGTTATAATTTAATTACAAAAGAGACATTTAGACTAGCCCCACTCTTGTGTCAGCAGTTAAGGCTTCCACCATAACCATAAGTACAAGCCAAAAAGTGATGCTAAGGATTTGTTACATAAACAAAAATGCACATAAAGGATGTTAGAAACTCAGAACATGACATGACATATGACATGAACATGACATGACTTCTTGAAATGAAAAAATCATGACATGACTTTTTCTTGAAATGAAAACCTTTTAATGGGTAAAATTTAATGGATATTAATGCTTGGTAAATGTAAAACTACAAACCTGGTTCATGCACAAATATATTTCTTATGTTTTCAGAATTCTTTCTGATATTCCCATATTAGTATTAGAAATGAATGTCCTCGCTAGGCAGTTCTGCACAGGAAGTATAGGAGATCTACATTGGAAAAATATTAGGGATAAAATAGATATATTTTATATCCAAAATGAGCCTATTCTAGGCAAGTAGGCTACTCTTTAAACAGCTAATATAATAATATGGTTAATATGGTTAATATATGCTTTAAAAGAACATAGTGAGGAAAATTTTTATTTTACAACATTAACAATATTTCTTCCCCAAGAGTAATCAGCTATCACCAAACACAAGCAGTATTTCCTGTTGAAAAAAAAAAAAAAAAGAAAAAGAAAAAAAAAGGGAGGGGGGGTGGGGGAAGAACCAACCCAACCTGTAATTTCCAAACAAAATTTTTCATATACTCCTTAAAAGCATCTAAATTGATATTGCTTTTGCCTGCTATTAGTATCTGTGCCCTTAAAATTCCCTGAACTGGAAAACCATATTATTAAGAAACACTTTTTTAACAAATGAAAGGTACAATTAGATAAGCTTACATTCAGCAACTATGACTCACTTCATGCAACCTTTTAATAGCATTTCAGCTTGGCCCTGCTGTCCTAAAAATGCTGCTTTGTATGCCTCCTTAAGTCCTCCAGCTCAATAAAAAGCTCTCAAAACTTCAGTTTTATGGTCATTATGAAACCAGTCCTTCACAGGCATTGTAACTGTCTGAGCATGAAACAGTCTGTGCTAAAGCCACAGTTTTGTTGAGAACATAATACTTTTATGACCAATGTAATTTGATGCTTCAGGGTCTTCCATGGCCACAAAAAGAAACATTAGAAAGCCTGGCTCCTGAATTGAAGGAAGTAGAAAGACTGGAAAAACTTGGGATATCACACTTCAAAGTTAAATGCTTTCGCTTATAAATGATTATACATCAAATAAACTAGCCATGCATTTTAATGACATAACCTTTTGCAAGATTAAGATCTATTCAATTAGAAAAAAAGTTACATGAGCTAAAGAACATAAGAAGCAATAGTGAAATGGAGGTCAGGCCTTAAAAGTCTTTAATACACAGGTAACCTTCATTTCATCTACTTGTTTTATTGGTTTTTCAAAAACTTGAGGAATTTACAAGTGGCTTTTCTTTTTTCCCTGTCAACACATTTTTATTGTAAAGACAGATGGAAAGATTTTTTTTTAAAATTTATACCACATCCGAAATATCACAGGTAAGAACTGCTAAGCACTGATGCAGTTTTGCGTGTGGGAGAGCTGTGTTACAGTCTCTCAGGCTGATCTGGTGACTGTGGTGTCAAGGTAGTGATTAGGCTTTCAGCTGAGATGGAAGCATTTTCGTCTTTTTTAGTGGAGTTGTTTACCTTCTAAAACCCATTTCAGTTTCAGGTCTTCCAGGGTATCTAGAGGATGGATGATAGGTTTGCTTGATTGTTTTGACAAGATCAGTAAGTTCATTTGGCTTGTGCACTTAGAAAAGTGTCAGTTTTCCCACAAATATTACTGGCAGTCTCTGCAGCACTCACAAAGCTGAATGAGCAGCTTAACAGACTGAGCTATCTCACATGAAAGTTCATGGAAAGGCTGAAGGTAACTTTACTTCTCTTGACTTTAATTAAGTTGTAGTAAATTTGCTAATCCATAGTAACATTTTTTTTTTCTACAAATATCCCATCGAAGTGCTTCTCACAAGTGTATTCCCAGCAACACAAATGTAACCCTAGGAACAACTTACACAACACCTTTAATAATTATTTCAGAACCACTTGGAACTTACATTCTCCTTCTCCATGACAAGTCTTCTGAACTAAAGAACCAATCTCCATTTTTGTAGCAAGCTGGATTTAAATTTAATTTTATTACTATTTTTTTGTTTGCTACAACAAGATATTTTCAGGTACTTTATTCAGGGACAGAGGTCTTCAATGTTTAGTACAGTAAATCTCAACTATAAATTTGTATTGCATTTCAGCAACCATCTTTATTATACAGTCAAAACATTCTATTTCACTCCTAAAAATACACATGTAACAGTTAATATTAAAACACGTTAAGAGGTAATGGCAAAAGAAACTGGATAGTAAAGAGGCAATTCAAGAACCAAATCCATGACCAATACTTAAAATGATGCATATTTATGTGCATCTGGTTAAAAGGTATTCTATTTCCCCTTAAATAAATTAAAACTTTTCCTTTTATTTTATTGATATATTGTAAGGGTAAAGATAGTTATGCATGTATTTTGAATGACACAAAACAAAAGACAACAGCAAATTAAAGAGGAAGCCTAAAAGGTTACAGAAAGGAATACAGAAATAAGAAAAAAATATGTAAACAGAACACTTACAGAAAATAAGAAATAAAATGTGTAAATGTCAAATGGAGAGAAGAATAGAATAGGTTTAGAAACTTTAGGAATGATGGAGAAGAAAGGATTTACCAAGAATTAAGTAAATATTTTTGTTTCACTTTCTTGGCCAAAAAAATCCTAAGAAAATTAATTGAAAGAAGGAAGAATTTTGTGTGACTCATATCTCAGAGGAACTTTTCACTGCTCTAATTTTTTTTAAATTGAATTTCATTTAACCAGTGGAGGTTGGGGTTGATCAGCACTTGACCAAAGCTAAAAGCAACTGTTGAAAACATATTCCCATCATTTAATTAGGGATTGTAAACAATGATTTTAATGCCACACTCAACAAAGCCTTTGAGTAGCCAGTGACTGAATTAGATAAATTGCATCCCAGCACAAGCTTTCTTATGTTCCTTATTGACAGTGACTCCAATCCCAGGTGGAGATAATTTTTAGGAGAAAAATTTCAAGGATTTCCCTTACTATGTATTTCTGGTTTTGAAACCACAGCCTATGGAGAATGGCCAGTCTCCACTGCTCTTTCCTTTGTTCATTCTGCTGTACAAAGCAAGTTAATGTAACAACATTTTCATGCTCCCTGAAAAATTACCAAGCATAACCATGGGACACCAAGGGGGAAAACTTCCTTTGTTAAAGGTTTTTGGAGGTTTACTTGGAAACCCACCCCTAATTTCTGTCAATTCTGTGTGTAACCAATAGACTGGCAGCCCACAGAAGTAATTTTGAGGTCTTAGTCAAATATTCCACAATGCAGCATCAGTGGCATTTGTTCAACTCCTCTGCAGTGTAAATGCATTGAAAGAGAATCTTGAGTAATTCCTTATCTTAATTAATGACTGGACAAAGCCATTGACTAATGACTAGAAAAAGCCATAAGCTTTTTCTTATCTTAAAAGCCTTACTGCTGATCCAGAAATGGCCAAAATGTTATGGAGAAATTATTGGTAATCTACCCACAAGGAAAAAAGTCCACACAGTTATCACTGTTATGGCAGTATCTGTCTTGCCTGGAAATACCCAGAATTCTCTAATAGATCATATTATTTCAACTCACAAACAAATTATTCTGTACCCTTTGATTCTTCTAAAATAAATTGAAGAATAATACTGGAACAAATCCCATTAAAATATGGGGGATTTTTAAGGAGTGCATTTTGAATTTAATTTTGACAAAGCTTAACCTGCAGCTTTTAAACTTGGGAGGCAAATGTTCTCTGAAGTCCAACTGAAGGACCATAAAGTCAAAATTAATAACGCAGATTAAGACCTTTCTGTAACAGCAAATCTTCAGTAATTCCTATTGTAATTTTTTACAGAAATACTGGAAACAACTCTTTTCACACTTATCCTTCAAAAAAAAATTGAGAAATATGGGTGCTTATCCTTCATAGTAAAAAGTACAAACTAAAATAGCCACAACTCAAATAATATTTTAAGCAAGGTCCAAGGATGAGGAAATACAGAAATAGAGAAACATATAAGCATTAATATTTAGAGAGAGATAAATTTATTAAAAAAATTTAATTAACAATTTACTGCATTACTAAAATCATGATAGTAACATCAGAAGAAATGATTTTTTGATTCAGTGTCAGCTTCCACCTATATTCTGTCACTAGCTTTTTTCCCCAATTTTAGTACTCACAAAAATGTTTTTATTTTTTATTCTGAAGCAGTTGCTATTTTCAGCATTGCTGCTAGCACAACACTGCATGCTTTAGGGGAAGGTTTAACATACTGTAAAGACTTGAAAGATGAGCTTAACCTGTCCCTTCTCATCCACCACCTGACTTCACAGACTGCCCGTGGGGTGGGAGAAGGGCAGTGTGCAGGGATGTGCAGATCTGTACCCAGCAGAGCTGGAGCATCTGGAGGAGTGGTTTAACCCCAGCCAGCAGGAAAGCTCACTCCTCACTGGCAGCATCAGGGAGAGAGTAGGAAGGGTGAAAGGCAGAGAACTGTGGGTTGAGATAAAGACAGTCTAATATGGAAAGAAAGAGCCATGAAAACAAGCAAAGCAAAACAAGGAATTAATTCACTCTTTCCCATGGACAGGCAGGTGTTCAGCCGTCTCTAGAAGAGCAGGGTCCCATAATAAATAATGGTTACTTAGGAAGACAAATGCCATCATTTCAAATGCCCCCCCCATCCTCCTGCTTCCCACTTTGCATACACAGCATGATCCCACATGGTCTGGAATGTCCCTTTGGTCAGTTTGGGTCACTTGCCCTGGCTGTGTCTTCTCCCAGTCTCGCAGGCACCCCCTACTCCCTTGTCCACATGGCAGTACTCTGTGTTACCATGTTCAGCAATAACAAAACCATAACTTTTGCAGTCAAGAAAGCTGAGAAGCAGTCAAAGAAACATTAAGCTACCTCAGATCCTGCTTGCAGATTTAAACTTTCAAAAAGCTCAAAAAGTCAGACACCAAGCTCAGCCACTAAGATTGTGAGGCAGGGTACCCTAGCTGGAGCTACCTCGAGTAAACTAAAAATTTTAAATTAAAATGCAAGCATAATTTTAGATCCTAAAATTAAAAATCTTTCTGCAACCTATGCAAAACAATTTTTAAAATTTTTAAATTATTCACAGATGATTTAATTAGATGGAGTAGAATTAATGCAAGAAAACAATAATGCTTATAAATGCATTTCATTGATTAGCATGATAGCTATTTTCGTCCCTTTTACCGCCAGAAATCAGTTCACAAAATGTCACATATCAGTCTTTTTCAGAAACCATCGCCATATCTCTTCACATCTTGTTTTTCTGACAAACCTGGTTTCTTTTGCCAAAGAGTCAGAAATAGTATTAGATGCATTTGCTTCCTTGAGTTTATGGTTGGGTGAAGACAACCATTTGATAAAAAAACAAGCTAATTTTTTGGTGCCTCCAACCCAACATGAAGCAACAGTACAGAACCTCTTTAGCCAGTAGATTCACTTATCATGAGACCACAATAAGGAAGGAGTAACATGGGAAATTAATAAGTACTAAAATTGTGTCTTCTGGTTTTTTATTAGTATCAGATACTGAAATCACAGAAAACAAAACAAACAAATATAGCCACACAAAAAATCACTTCCCTTAAAAATTAAAAAAAATCTCCAAGCAACAGTAAAAAACCCCCATACCCACCACGCACACACACAAAAACCCAAACCCACCCTCTGAATGGCTGCAGCTAAGCAATGACTGCCAAGAGAAAAATAGTATTTCAGCAAACCTATTAAAGTATCATTCTTCAAGTTCTAGAAAGATACAGGAAGTAGCTAGAAAAAACCTGCAATTTCTCTGAGCAAAGATAAAACAAATTCTTAGTGTGGAAGCAAATTTCTTCTTAAGGAGTTAATTGCATGTCAAACCCACTGGATAACATAAAGAATGGATGAATCAAAATAGTTATAACCTGTTTCTCTGTCTTGTGCTACTGCAAAAAAAAAAAAAAATCACAGTTTGAACAACTTCTTCCTTTAAAAAGTTTCTTTTTTTTGTTTTGCGAAAAATTACACTTCTGCATTCTTAAAGAGCAGCATGTCTGAGAAAAATAAGGAAACATCAAAATCTTCTATTGATAGATGATGAACACCTGGTATAAAAGTCCCAGAAGAATTCTCATGGGGATGGTAAAGAATTTTTATAGCCCTATCTCAGTAATTCAGATTAGGTTATTGGTGATAGGCTGTTGTCAGCATGCTTCATTATTTTATTTTATTGCTGTTTATTTATTTTCCTGAAACAAATTCCCCATCTTTCTGGAGGACTTGTATCTTGTTTTGTACATAACACTAAAATCTCAGTGCAATGTAATAAACAGCAATTTTGATATCAGCTAAGGGAATCAACTCAAGGTGTCAGCACAAAAACAAAACAAAACAAAACAAAAAAACCAAAAAACCACAAGTCCCACAAAAATTCCAGAAAATATTGTTTTATTTATTTTTGAGGCTTTGTGGCTTTTTTTGGAGAAAGAAATGGGTTTGTTATGGAGTAGACATAATTGATAAGGCTTTGAACACAGCAGGTTTCTGCTTTGCTGAGACTGAGGAAACTGCATGCAAGAGACAGAGAAAATTATTTCTGGACATAAGACACCTGGAATAACAGAAATTAAGGCATTCTTAGATACTTCTATAATCATTAGGAGAAACTCAACACCCTAAGAGATAAAACAAATCGTAAATATGTGAAATCTGTCAAAACACATGTTCACTCTCTCTGTTACTTTTAGCTCCCTCTTAATTTCAGAAGAGTATAACTGTGCAGTACTGTGTATAAATTAAATGTGATAAAAACCTTTGCTTATTTTTTTAGGAGGATTTTTTGAGGATATACTGACTCTATCAAGTTCATTTACCAGCATTATGAAAATTGCAGGTATAAAGCATTATGGAAAATTAAACAAAAAAGATCTAAAAAATCTGAGTGGTCATCTGATATCACCATCTCTCTGACATCCAAGAAGATATACAAGAGTCTCTGGCTGAGCCAAACCAAAGATCCATCACACTGTGTGCTGTGTTTCAAATGATGGGTAGCAGACCTTGCCTGGAAAAAAAGGAACTGTAAAGTTACTACCCCAGATTACAAGCTCCTATAATTTGCAGCTCAGTGACTTCCTGACACAGAGATTTGTATTCCATAGCCTGATTTGATTTCTCTACCATGAACAGATCCAGCTACTCTGTGATGCCTGGAAAAATATTGAGCTCCCATTCATCCTGTTGCAAGAAGTCCTACGGCATAATTATAGGCTAACCTATATAGCTATTACTTGCACAGGAGCCTTTCTAGATTCAGTTATCTTTCAGAAAGCACATGACTTAATAACTTTGTCACCTTACCCTTCACCTCCTTACAGATCATTTACATATATGTTAAAAAGCAGAAGGGTCAGGCAATGTGCTAGTGACTTTTTCCCCCTAAGAATTATGAAAAAATATTTCTATTCTCTGCTTTCCTTTCTTCTTTTTTTTGTTTTTTTGGGGTGTTTTTGGTTTGGTTTTTTTTTTTTGAGTTTTTTTTTTGGTTGGTCTTTGGTTTTGTTTTGGTTTTTTTTTCTGTTTGTGTGAAATTGTTCCTTTTTACCTGCTGGTTTCCCTGAGACACTTTGAAAAGAAAACCTTCTTTAATGTATTTTGGAAATCCAAGCAGCCTAGACTGAATTATACATATATCTTACAAACTATGAAATACTTTCTTCACACACATCTGTATACCATGGAGACTCATTATTAAACCACAAGGAATGTAGCTCTGAGGATATCCAAGAGCAGGTCCTATGAAATAAAAGCACAATACAGTGCAAGGCAAAACCATGAGAAGCATATGACAATTTCCCCTTGATTCTTTTAGTCATTAACTTATTTTTTAAGAAGCAGCTTGCAGGACTGAATCAATAAAGAGATCAGCACACATGATGGGATTACTAAAACACATCCAGAAAAGTATCCAGCACAATTCTGTCCCTTACATCCTACTGCAAAATTGTCTCATGTTTGGAACCTTATCATAGCAGTGATCTTTGAATGAAACAAAGACTAATCATCTGTTTTCTAATATATAAATTATGAAGACACAATTAAGGATAATCTTTGCCTGAATCTGTCTTCTAAAATACAAAACTTTCACTTGAGAAGAGAAAGGTACCGTTTATACACTTCTACACACACACATATATATGCAGTATGCTAAGACCTGCTTATTGACTCAGAAAAGAACTGTTGTACCTGTAGTACAAATAACAGCAATATCACCTTTTACTCTACAGTGATTAATGCCACTGTTATTTTTTTATTGTGTAATATGCATTTGTTTGTATTGTACCTGCTTCTTTTATCCCTGTGAGCTTTAAGAAGGGAACGACATCAGTTTGCTTATTAATCCATGTTGAGTATAAAACACATTTCCAGCTTGCCTTTAATGTTAAATTTTGGTCTTCAGAGAAGATTTTCCAGGTTTCCCCTGAAAATTGCAGTTCCAAATTATCTTAAAAAAATATGTATTCTGATCTTTAGATTTTTCAACAGAATCATGCCTATTTTCAACTATGTTAGAAACATGTCACAACTTGATTTTATGCCTGTAGGAGTTCTATTAGAGGACTGTGTTAGCAATTTGACATTTACGTTAAAAGTTGTTTACTTGCAAAGCAGTACATGTCTGTCTATCTGGTGTAATAATATAAGGATCTGAAGACAGATGCAAACTCATTTTATGTGACTTTAGCCATCAAAATTACTGCCCCCCAAAAACAAAAATAGCTATTTTAATACAGTTTAACAGAGATTTAGTTTTCTGACAACAAACAACTCATTTTGTAGCAGCTGACTCTGATGATTCCATTTTCAATTCTTCTGTTTCTTTTCTATATTCCATATTGACACCAGAATTATAATCAGTAAAGGCTAATGAATGAAGTAAAGGCTAATGAAGATTCAGATTGAAGTATTGATCTTCATAAGCAAGCAAATCCTAAGGAATCCTAATTCTGTTTAATATTAAGTCTTGGAAAACTCAAGTGTTTGTGGAAGATTATTCAAGCTAAGAGACAATGTCAAAGGCTATATCTGTATCTTCTTTTGAAGGCATTGTGATTTCATTATTGATGTTACTGAGTTTAAAAGTTTGCTCTTAAATGTACACAGACCCTATTCACATGACTTTTTCAGAGACTATTATTTTTCATTAATTAAGTCATACTTTCCCTAGTACTTAATAATATATATTAAGGAGAGGAGCACATAAGATGTAGGTTTGCAGCATGCTAGACACACACTCATATCTTCCAATTTGTGGTAGTAGGGTTGCCCTCAGGATATATATAAGGGAACTTCCTGATTTTCAGAACTGCAATAACAGTCCATAAATAAAACTAAAAACAAAACCAAAAAAATAAAGCCTATTTAACCAAAATCTTTCTATTCTTTAATAAAAGATATTTCATAATACAATTAGTAAAATTCATATTAAGCCCGTCCAAATCCTATGCTGAACAAAACATCATTTGCAAGGGTTTGTCAGATTTCAAGGGAAGCGTTGAAAGGGAAAGGCTGGGCTGACTTTTTCAACAGACAAAGACATGCAGTGCGTGTATCAATCATCCCAATTATCACTGATGTTAATTCCTGTACCCCAATGCTTTATTCAGATTTACAGAAAAGAAAAAGAAAACACTTTTTTTAATGTGAATGTCATCTCTTAGGGCTTTCAGGCACCCTTGTGTAAATACCAATTATCTTATAATGAGCCAAATAGAATAGCCTATGCAACTCATGAGCTAATGCAAACTTCAATGTTTTTTTCAAAAGCTATACCAGAAAAATTTACAACAGCAGAGTGAGACTTTTTGGAGACACCAAATGACCAAGACAAGTTTAAATAAGTTAGAGGAAAATGAGAAAAGTAACACATTTCATGAGAGTGTCTTTCCAATCAAATCACCATAATTGTATCTATAAGATGTATTATTACCTGAGTCCAGTCTCCTCAAAATCACAAAGTCCATGGTAAATCTGTCTCAGACTCTTAAGGCTGACAAAACAAAAATTAAACTCTGATAAAATAGCATGATGTAAAACACACAAGTCAGAGAATCTCTCCAACTATTGAAAGGGAGAAAACTTTGGACTATCCCCTATGAATTTGATTTGTATGTTCTTACTGCATTTGTTATATGTATCAAGATGGATGGTTGATTGCTTCATCATCCTGAAGCATTTTTATCTTAGTTTTTGAGTCAAATTTGTGCTTTAGACATATAACCTCTAACTTCTTGATGTTCTACTGTTATAAACCTGATCATTTTCTTTCTCCCCAAATGACCATGGTTTAAATTCTTCATATCCCTTGATATTTATTCTAGATCAGAAGTTTGCAAGTGTGTCACTTATTATCTCAGCAGATCTGAGGATAAAATATCTAGTGGTCCATTAAATTAATTAAAAACTTTATACCACTAATAAAATTTATCCCACTTGATTTAAATATGAAAATTACCATAGTTCCAAATAATTAAGCCATAAATTCATCTAAATATATCTCCCACAAGCAGTACTATTGTAAAAGATTCATCAGAGGTGGAAATCTTCTCTATGAATTTTGGTGTATCAGTAGGATTTTTTCCATTGCTATTTGTAAAAATGATTATGTACTATCATGGTAAACATGGCTTTATGGAAATATGGCAAGAGAAAATGTGAGAAATATGTATGTGTTGATATATCTCAGATATCTCTGACACTTTCACAAGTTTAAAAGTGTAACTTATACCTAAGGTCAGGACAAGTTTACCCACCAGTAAAAGACATGAAAACCCAAAATGCTGTTACAATAAATACTACAAATGAAGAATTTAAAGCCAAATCAGCCTGCAGCCTTTTTGGCCTAGACTTGGGGTTTGGAATGGACTACATGACCTCTGGATGTTCCTTCTAGTCTAAAGTATAGTGGGTTTCTACACAGAAATAATGATTTTCCAAGACATTTATATTAGATGGCCTACCCATACTTATCAGGCTGAAGCAGTCAACAGAGTCAATGGTCGACCTGCCCTCAATGCTTGAATGTCAAACTCCCTCCTTACACTTAAATATGTTGTTCTTAGCCAAATGCTACACACTGTGTGCATGGGACACAGGAGAAACATCAGTAAGCAAGAGACAACAAGATTTAAATCTCTGCTATAGATGGAAACAGATTTTAGAAAAGAATACAGTTTTTTAGAAGTCACAGACTATATATTTATGTCTGCCAGATGTTTTGGGGTACCTTCCTGATGTTTGTTCTAGGCAGTGTATCTCTCTCCTCTCCTCTCCCTTGCAATGGAATTCTCTACAATATAAAATGCCGCTAAAGGTTACTAAAAAAATTACAATAACATAAAATAATAGTATCTAAAATAGAAGAATGCTTGTAAAATCCTAAAAGATACAGTCATCTGTTAGTTTGGGGTTGCACATTCAGCTGTGAGATTACTCTCACCTTCACCTTCCTCAAGAGTCTGAGAGGGGAACTCATACTTCTCCAGATTCTGCTGGCCCCCTGAGCAATGTGTAAGGTTTCAGTAGGCAGCACCACACATCATGTGGAAATCAGGTTTGTACAGAATTCTAAAGGACTGAGGAAAAAAACCCATGGTAAACTATATTCGTAGATCATTCTGTATTTAATGGTTTGGAAGGCTATCTAAAAAAGGTCTCATTCTCAAAAATGTTTATTTAATACATGGCAAATTATGGCTTTCCCACTTCCACAACATTTTATTTTGAGAAATAAAAGGTCAGTTTAGCATTATTACGGAAAAACAGCGCAGACTTTATGTATTTTTTTGATTACTCTCAATAATGTCAGGTTCAAAATAGGTTGCATTCATAATTAGCTTTTACTGACTAAAAGGATCCAGTTCCAGAAAGAAGAAACTGAAAGGCTATTCAATCTGATGAATTGCTAAATTGGCCTTCCATCCCTGGAAAAAGTAAACCAGCTTATTTTTATAGACCATACCATTTAGGAAATGATGGGGTTTTAAGCAGGGTGTGCGCTGTGTGCACTGCATGCTTCAATATTTGTGATACAGCAAGCTGCCATTTGAGAATGCTTATGGGTTTTATTGCTGCATGACATCTTGGAGAGATCACCACCTATGGTGAACAGTGAAAGAGACTAGATGTAGAATAACATAATAAAAATATTTGCTTTTACTTAGGGTATTCCATCCACTTAGCATCTCACCAAAAAAAAAAAAAAAGAAGGAATCCTTACTGATAAGGAGAAAGAAAGTGTGCAAGACATGGACCATTTGCAAAGTCAGTGATGTAGGGTATGCGTAAAGAGTTTACATTTTCTGATCCCAGGGGGCATCTTATTAAACTGTTCTTCAATCATCCTGAAAACATTGTGGCAAATCTAATTATTAATGGAAGCAATTAGAATCTGCATTATAAAAGTGTAACCTGATCTTAGTACAAATCTTTTTTCAGCTCTTTTTTCAGAATTGCATGGAGATTTCAAGTAGCCTTACCTGCCAGAACAGAAGAAAGTTTGCTCAATTTTAAATATAAATATATATATATATATATAGATATATAATAATTTTTATATTAGTTCCACTACACGGACTTGGAAAGGGACACGATGCAAAAACTAATGTTCAGCATATTAAGTTGCTTATTACTTGCATATTCTATTGGAAAGCAATGCTCCACCCCAGGATTTATTTTCTTGTTTAAACAAAAATCATGATAATTTTCTTCTTTAAATGCATGTGTGTAACATTTCTTTTCTGTAAAAGAAGAAATTGACCCTTCCCTTCCTGAGTGCTTTGTGATACAGCACAGGAGACAGCCTGAATGGATAAGTCAAGGCTTTCTACCAAGTAACTGAATCAAAGAATTCCAGGCACTGCAATGCTTAGGCAAAAACTGTGTAACTATTACTGAATACAGCATGTCTTTATGTCTTTATGAAGATAAAATGTGAAATAAAACATACACAATTTAAGTGTTTCAACTACATTAATCATATGCAGCAATGCATTAAGATAATCAGTAATGTATTATTTATATGTATATATATAATACTTTGTTTTATTTTCCTTGCACAAATTTTATGCATGGAACATGACCTTATGTAAATTTGATTTAATCCTTTTTTTTTTTTTGTAAAGGCATTCCCAAACTGGCCCTTGGGCTGCACTATAAAATGTAAAAAAAAAACCTTAATGGAATTAAAGTTAAAACATTGTCTGGTTTTAGTTCCTCTGCTTTGCTTTCAAGGGAATTTCATATCACAATTTTATGGCAGCTATAATTAAAAAGTGTATATACATATATGAACACTTGAGTATTAAGCATATTAAAGTCACTAAAACCAAAAAAAGCTTTTTAGGGCAGTGTTAAGGCCTCTTGAAAAGGAAAAAGATGAGCAGAATGATCATTTGTTTCTGCTTTACTTAGATAAGAGAACCCTGACTCCTTGTCAGGATGTAGGAACCACTTATTTATATCAGCCATGAACACAAAAGTGTTTCTTCTCCTACATTAAAAAAAAAAAAAAAAACAACGTATTTCCTATATAACTATATTAACTTGTCCAAAAATCAGCCAAAGAAACATTCAGAAGCCAAGACTTTGATGCATGATGGCAGGGGAAGAAATATAGCTGACCAAAAGTGTTGAAGCCAGTCCTCCTCCAATGTAATAAAGACTCTCAGCTCATCCTAAATCTAATGGCTAATCCTGCTTGTCTAAAACGAAATTCACAGAAAATAAATGGGGAAGTAAAAGCATAAAGGCAATATGGCTGGCTGCAGCTGGGCGTAACATTTTGCAGATTGGAAGCTTTGAAAAATGTTTTCCCTTTTGTAGTAGACCAAATTTGCCATGTCATAAAAAAGCTCATTCTGCATGAAGAAGCTTTTTAAAGAGTCCAAGATTAACATGCAGATTAAAGAAAGAATAAATATCATGGTGGAAAACAGCAAATAAGAAGACCACAGCTCTCCCATACTGCATGCTTTGTCCTTGTAGCTACAAGCTTCATTCCCCCCAGCAAACAATGAATTATAAATTACCTCACTGAATGGAACATTCACCCTCATCTATATGCTAATATTAAGAAGTAAATATGCACAGAAATAAGTGCACGTTTACAACCATAATAATGAATTAAAAGCAAAAGCTACTTCTCCAAGTCTTAATGGTGTTGAACAAAACGACCTACCGTGATTTATAGGGCTGAAAAATTAAAGTCTCCTCTATAATTCTCAGAAGATAGGCAGAATGACTGAAACAGAATCTGTGCTGTTAATCTTCCCTGTCATACAAATAATGTATGTCATAACATCTACATTAAATTTACTACTGGTTTAGGTTTTTTTTTTCCTTTTTGTCTCATGCACTTGGTGCTTATTTAAGGCTATATATTCATTTCAAAACACTGCAACATTTTGTCTAAGTATGCATAAAACTGAGTATTCCTTTAATCTCATAGCTTTTAAAAAGTTCGTATTAGCAAAATTACTTTCAGAAAATATGGGAACTTATTGAATCCACCATGTGTAAATAAACATTTTTCAAAGGCATTTCTTCTAAGTTTTTTCAGAAAATCATTTTTCTGCAAATAAACAGTGCATCCAACACCTATCATCTTCCAGTGAAGACACTTGTTGGTGTCTTCAATGTATCTTGAAAGATTCATTCTAACAATTCAAAGTTATGCTTACTGACTGCACAGACAGGTAATAAGCATGTGTCAGTACCTGTCTGCTAAATATGGCTTCACAAATAAAGCAATAAAACACTTTACTGAATATGATGCTGGAATATTTTAATGTGATTTTTTTTTTTTTAACTACTTAGGGTTTCTATCAGTTTTCCCTTAGAATGATCTTCGATGCTAGGGGTAATAGCTGTTCCTAACATGCAGATTTTCATGCCTTGACAACAGTGAAATATTTCAAAATGTTGAGTCCTTTTAACCTGAATTTCTGGGTATTTGATTTCAGGAACAGTAGAAAAATCTTATGGTTTTTTATACCTGTAGTTTCAATGTATAATTTTTTTCATATTTGTTTTTTTCTCAGCCAATGTGCAATGGACACCATTTAGTAATCACATTTAATGCCACATAAATCACATTTAATGCCTTAGGAATCTGTAGCAAGACCTTTACAAAGCTAATGGCTACAAGACTGAATTTATATACTTTATAGGAGGTCTTACATGTCTGTGAACAAAAACAGTACAGAAAGATTCAGATAACTAATTGGAGAACAATAACTATTTATAATTCTTCCCCACAAAAGCTGTCCTATAAAATGAACCACTGTTAATTATGGTATCACAAACAAAAGACCATAATCTTGTGCAGGAGCAGTTCTTTAACAGCAACATACCAAGTGTAATGAGACTCTTCTCTAAGGTCCTAAGTAGCAATCCTGTCACTGAATATTATGGCAGTACATCATCTAGAAAATTAATTTGAAATACATAAAACATGTATAAAAACCTAGTATTGTATATTGAAAGGAAAAAGCAAGGACAAAAATCTGTCTCTTGTTACTAGCCAGTTAGTATTCCCAGGAAACCATGTGTTAACTAGGAAAATACTGGGAAATTGAAATGACCTTTAAATTAGAGAGAGTTTGGCATTTATATCCTGGTAATAACTTGCCTTTTTCATACCTTCTTCTGTTTAAAATCCCACAAGTACATCTATCAGTCTGACAAGATTTATAGCATCACTTGAAAAAAAAAGCATTTTTACTGGTAATTCTTGTTAAGAATTACCATAACTTTTATATTCATCACATAAATAAAGATTTATAGTCTGATTAAAATCAGGCACAGCAATATCCTCCTTGCCATTCTTTGTAAAGATGCATAATGGGAATAAATTCTGATTTACAATATTAATTATTATATGTCATAAAAAACAGTGTCTGTCTCACACACTGATGGACTCTTCAATAAGAAATCTTCCTTTTATTTATCACTTCTCAGCCTACAGTGGAGATTTTTTAGGCTTTTGCTTCAGTTACAGGAGCAAAATAGAGCAGTATCATAGACACAGAGACGAAGAATCTGCTAAAATAACAAAAAACCACCCAAACCGCAATATTATAAAGGATGCAATCTGCTTTAGAAGGAAATAAAAGCTGTTTCTTTCACACCAGTTGGTTGAGTAATGATACAGCTCAAAAAGATTAAAAACCACGATACTTAACAAGTAACAAAGAAACCATAAAGTAAGTTGAAAGACAAGCAGATGGAGACTTCTGTCATATTGTTTTAAAACTGGGAAACCATGCTGTAGATTCTAATGATGCCAGAGCTATGTAAACTATAATTACCTTTAATCCAGGCAAAGGACCTAAAAATTTGGGAACAGCTTAATAGGTGGAAATACTAAATTAAACAATCTGGGATAAATTTTCATTTCAAAAACAACAATTTAAAATAACATAATATTGAATGAGGGTCAGAGATGGTCAGATCTAAGTTAGTCTTTACAGAAGAGGCATCTGTAATAGTTGGTTTCTCAAGAAATCCTCTGTTGGCAACATCTGTTAAAGAGTCCAAGCAATGAAATGGAAAAATATCGGACTAGGGAACATTCAAACAAACTAAATACACACAAGTCTATGGGAAGTATCCCTATGTGCTTATGTCTCTGCAGGTCCATACAACTATCTTTGAAAGCCCATAATGCTCAGAAGAGTTTCCTGAGGACTGGAAAAAGCCAATGTCCTACCTCTCTTCAAGAAGGGCAAGACAGAGGATCCAAGGATCTACAGGCTGATCAGCCTCACATTTACCTTCCAGGAGGTGATGATGCAAATAATCCTGGAAACTGTTCCTATGCATATCAACTAGAAGTTGATTTGGTGTATTCAACACAGATCATAGAATTATTTCTCCTGACAAACCTGACAGCTTTCAACAAAAAACATTAGTTGTTTGGTGGATGAGGGAAGAGAAGTTTATTTTGTGCATCTTGATTTTAGCAAGGCTTTCAATGCTTTCACAACCTCTTCATTGAAACACTGATGGATGTGTAGACCAGATGAGTGGTCAGTTATGTGGGCTTAATACTACCTGAACTTCTGGGCTCAAAGGATTATGGTCAAAATCATGAAGTCAAGCTGGAGGTCAGACACTGGTTTGGCATCCTAGGAATGAATACTTGATTCAATACAATTTAACCTATTTATGACCTGGATGATAGGATAGAGTGCACCCTCACAAAGTTTGAAGATGATACAAAACTGTGAGGAGTGGTCAGTAGACCAGAGGGCCATCCCACCATCCAGAGGGACTTTAGATGGCTGGAGAAATGAGCCTTTTAAAGAACGAAAATTATGAAGTCCAGCAAAGGCCAGTATAGAGTCCTGCACCTAGGGAGGAATAACCCCATAGACCAGTCCAGGCTGGGGGCCAAATGCCTGGAAAGCAACTTTATAGAAAGACTCTAGGGGTCTTTGTGGACACCAAGTTGAACATGAGTAGAGTGACTTCAAAGTAAATAAGAGTAATGGAATTCAGTGCTGCAACAAGAAGATTGTTGCCAGACAGTCAGAGGAAATAATCCTTCCCCTCCCCTTGGCACTAAGCCCACATCTGAAGTATTCTTTTTAGTTCTGGGCTCTTCACTACAAGAAAGACACAGATGTACTGAACTAAATCCAGTAAATGGACACAGAGATGATTAAGGAACTGGAGCACCTATCATGTGAGGAGTGGCTGTGAGAGCTGGGAGAAGAGAAAATTCAGGGAGATTTACCAATGTGTACAAACACTAATGGGAAATGGGCCAGAGAAGATAGAGCCATGTGTTCTGTACCCAGCCTGGTCTGTAGGCTTCTGTTATGGGTTGGCCTTGGCTGGAAGCCAGGTGACCACCAAACCACTCTACCACTCCCCTTCCCAGCAGGCCAGGGGAGGGAAAACAAGTGGGGAAAATAGGGGGAGAGAAAACAACTTGTAGGTTGAGATAAGGCAGTTTACTAATGCAAAAGCAAAATTTGGTGCATTCACAGGCAAAGAGGAAAAAAAAGTTTATTCTCTACTTCCCACCAGCAAGTGATGTTCTGGCACTTCCCAGGAAGCAGAGCTTCAGCACACAGAGAAGTTGCTCTGGAGGGCAAACACTGTAAAGAAAAAATGCTCCTCATTCTTCCTTCCTCCATTAACTTTTGTATGTGAGCTGATGTCATCTGGTATGGAATATCTGTTTGGTTAATGTGGGCCAGCTGGCCTAGCTGTGTCCCCTGCCAGCACCTTGCTGACTCCCAGCTCCTTGACGGGGGGAAATTTCAAGAGATGGTGCTGATCCATCTCAATCAGCCCCCATACACCTTCCCTTATCTGTCAATGTCAGAGAGAAGACTCAGGACTGGACAGATGTTTGGGCTAACTGACTGCAGGTAAACCAATATTCTTTTAGTGACATCAAGGAAGGACCAACTTATTTTCCTGTTTTGCTTAATGTGTATAATGTTCATTTGATGGTAAAGACAGGGGTGGCGAACTCTGTTCTAACAGTGAGAGGATAAATAAGAGCTCCAGCTTCACAATATGTACATGTTGTTCTCGATTTCTGGATTAGTCATGTATTCTCCTCCTCCAAAATGTCAAAGATACTGCACCAGAATGTTGTCCTGCCAGTATCAACTGCAGGGATAATTGGAGAACATGAGAATTCCTTAACAAAAAAATTGTTGTGTATCTGTATGATACCATGCACACACAACTGTGACTGAAAATCCATATGTCAAACATGCAACTGTGACTCGTTTCTGTCATCACCCCTTGTACTATTTTGTGCTCATTACTCTTGGTTTGGGATTATAAACAAGAGGAAGATTTGTTTACTTGTTAAGAACTTTGTTTGTTTAGCTCAGGGCAAAATAGCTTTGTATCTTTGTTGACTAAGTGTGACAGCTACTGAAAAAAAAAGCTTTTAGGCACTCCTACTAAGCAACATAATCTGGGAAGCTAAATTAAAATTTACTTACAGTACAATAGGGTTTAAATGGGTTTTTAACAATTCTCTTTGTACTTGCTTTGCCACTTTGAAGAAGAGTGATAGGGAATATCTACCGTTAAAGAATAGTTTTTGTTTGGTTGTGTTGGTTTTTTTCCCAGAAATTACATCTGTGCTAGACTATGTGGTCTAACTGTGATACAGCAGTGTAAATTGTCTGAGTAAGCTCCATGAGGGGCTGAAAATGCAAGGATCCTTTGTTTTTCTTTTTCAGTGGATACATATTCAGAAAAAAATAAAAATTTCCTAACTGCGCTTCAAAAATGTGTTTGTGAAGTTACAGCAATACCGGTGGAACAAGAACACTACTAAAATGTCACATTTGGAAGTATACTTTGTAAGAATTTTAACCCAAGAGTAAGTAGAAGACTTACCCTGCACATTTGGCTTTACAGACATATTAACCTTTTGCTTGAATTTAAAAGATGAATATTCATTCATAACAAGCCTTTTTCATTAGTTAATTTAAATAATTTTGTTTATAATATCCATATATTTCAAAAGACATTTTTAAATATGACATGTCAGCTGATCAAACAGCTTTGCCTTTTTTGGCTAAATTAGTAGTAAATATTCTTGAGAAGAAAACTGGATGTGCAACATGAAGGGAGAACATAGTCTCTTTATTCTCTTTTTCAGGGCAAGTAGTTTGGTCCTTTCTAAAGAGACTGAAAAGTTTATGCTGCTTTTATAATGCAGCTTATATTGAGTTTCAAGAGCAAGATGACAGTGGTCTGTATGTGTTCTTTAAACTCTTCCTTTTAGTTTTTGTATTTTGGCCTCTGATGACAGCTGTACATTCACACATGCTTATGCTCAAGGACACCACTTTTCTTTAGCAGAGCTCTACAATATTTTCATATATTGATGATTATTAGTGAAAGAAGTATTTGGTGTATCAAAGTTAATGCTCTAATTAATGTTTTAATCCTGAGTTAGAGTTTTTCTTAATCTCTCAATTGTTCTTCTTTTGAAAATATTTTTATGCCAGATTTTAAAACATGCAACTAACAAACAAATGATTTTCACTAAAGAATATGGAACCTTTATGCAAACTTTCAAATTTTCCATAGTTTCTACCGGATATTGATAAATTCAATATGAAGTAATCTTCATGATTATTTGGTTTCCTGATTTAGAGATAGTTTGGTTTAGTGCGTGCAGCTTAGAAATATGGGGTTTTCTTTGGCAAACTTTTTTAATCCCTACTTCTTCTTCAATGTTGTCTGAAGACCTGTTAAAAATATCCCTATGACACCAGAACACCAGGACATTTCAAAGAGATGGACAGCTTTCCCTTAAGTCTGCGTCCCAGTTTGATGACAATTTACATTATTTTCAAAATAAGTTGAAGAAAATATTTTTTTCAACAGCATTACTTATTCCTAGGTGTTTTCATGCCTAATTACCTTTAGAATTACACAGAATTCACAGAATGACTAAGTTGGAAGAGACCTTCAAGATTATTGAGTCCAGCCCAGCCTTAACACCTCAACTAAACCGTGGCACTGAGTGCCACATCCAGTCTTTTTTTAAACACATCCAGGGATGGTGACTCCCCCACCTCCTTGGGCAGACAATTCCAGTACTTTATCACTCTTTCCATAAAAAGAGTGGAAAAATTTTTTCCTAATATCCAAGCTATATTTGCCTTGGCACAGCTTAAGACTGTGTCTTCTCATTCTGTCAGTTGCTGCTTGGAAAAAGAGAATTAATTAAATCAGAAAAAAAAAAATAGGCTTCAATTTTCCTTCTCAAACATATGGACATGTGAAATCAAGTGGCCAGCAAGTTACTGAAGACAGATTCCTTTTCAAAAAGGAACAACATTCATAGGAAGAACTTGCTTCTCCTTTATTTGATCTGTATACAAGTGTATGCATCTTGGACAAAGAATTTCCTTCTACTGAGCACGTGGAATAAACATTCTCTGGGGTTACATATACATCTTGCAGTTATGAGGTAATAAAAAGTTCTCTCGAGAAGAGGGAAAAGGTGAGAATAGAGGAGCTATTAAAACATAGCTCAGAAAAGGTATGTTAGTGGGGTTTTGTTATCATGACCTTAAAACATAACCAGAGTAGATTAAGGAATAAATGAGGTGATGAACTCTTAGATCTGATCCTAAAACTGACTCATTATGGAGTCAAATTCTAAGAAAGGGGTAATTTGAATTATGTGTCTTAATGACATTTTAATTGGGTTAATAATAAACCTTCAATTAAACTGTCAAGATATTAATTAGGCTAGCAAAACATTATTGATTTTGCATATAAGATGTCTCACTTGTCCAGATAAACCATACAGATTGCAGTGTAAAAACTGTCGAATATGCTCAAAATAACCTGTAACTTGGAAGCATGAAAATGGTAAAAAACATGTTTTTACCTTCTACTTTTCTGTATTATTCAGTGTTCAAGTCTAAAAGATAAATTTCCTATTTTCATGAGTTCCTGCTTACATATTTTTTAACATACACGAGTGCATCAGTGAGCACTGATGTGCACAGACACTCTGAAGAGCAAGGAAAGCTGTTCAAGAAGTTACACTACTGTGAATTCACATTTGCTGTCTGCTACTGATTGCATTTAATGTTCATTTTTCATTGTTATAGTAAAGCATGTGTGGTATCTATAGCTTTTAAAGATAAGATTTTGGATATCAAAATGGAAAAAGAAAGTAAGTCAACCTTTTGACCCATAAAGCATCTCTGTTAAATTGTTTTTATCACTACAAGTTCTTCATGCCAAAGTATGGACTTTTTTCCTCCAAAGTCATGTTTCCAACAGTTCCATTTAAAAGTATCTTATAGTCTATAATTGGGTTTAGTAACCATGTTGATGGCATTTGGAATAACATTAAGTAAAAATTCCAGTTCCATAGGAATGGAAATTATTTTAAACCTTCCCCTCTAGTATATAATTTTCAATAACATGATTTGCTGTTAAATTCAGTCATCATCATCTATGTAATTTTTAGCTACCTAATAATGTTAATTATGGATTAAGATTATTTCCTACCTTTGAGATGGTGAAAAAAACATCAATTAGTTCAAAACAAATTTCACTATATTCTAGTGAAATTCATTATATTCAGGTGGTTGTCCATG
This sequence comes from Fringilla coelebs, assembly GCF_963513975.1. NCBI lineage: Eukaryota > Metazoa > Chordata > Aves > Passeriformes > Fringillidae > Fringilla > Fringilla coelebs. The sequence goes on along the minus strand of NC_140028.1, from coordinate 41,709,108 downwards.
GACTAGAAAGACCGAAAATGGCTCAGAGCCAGAGTGATGCTGTACTGTATTTTTAATTATTGAATGTCTAGTTTATTTTTAAAAAGCTTTTTTAAGATGGAGATTGTCATATTTCTGTTTTTCTTGATCTGTGACAGTTTAAAATGCCAGAAAAATTGCTGTCCCTATTTTAGGTCATGTTTCAACTAAAATGAAAGTGGAAATAGAAAGAGTTGCTTGAGGAAGAAGCTTTCAAGAAGAACTTTTATTTAACATTTTTATGTCCTAATAAGCTATCATAGGAGTAAGAACCTTAAAAATTTGTTGATAAAAATGTAGTCTTGTCACCTTAATCTGTAAAAAAATTCACAAAAATAGGCTAACAATTAATTAAATATCTCTAGTAATCATCTCTCACCTTAAGATAAAATAACTTGAATGAAATTGAATTTATGATTTAAAGTTTTAGAAACCTTCAGTTTTTTTCAATTAAAATTTAGAAGGTTTGCATAATTCCAGTACATTTAATAAGTTTCAAAATAAATTGCTTTTTTCTCTACTTTTTGCTATGGACAATAAACAGTAAGATATTTTAAACACTTATTAAAATGGCAACAATCACACTTTTCAGACAGACTCCCAAGACCATAACATCAGCAAGTGTTTTTGCAGACTCTTTGTTTGGAAGGGGCATGCTTAATCTGAATCCAGGAAGTCTGGATAATTTGGAAATTACAGGATAAAATTCTGTTCATTCTGCACAAGACAATATCCTTGATGAGTCACCTCAAGGACCAAAGCAGGCTGATCAGATCCTGCCTCAATGTAACCTCATGTGATTATGATAATAATTCAATGCTGTTGTGTTGTGGCCAAGACAAGAGCTGGTGCCAGGCCTTGGGAAGGAAAAACTCTGTAATAAGTAGTAGTGAAAAAATTATTCAAAGTGAAACAACTTCCTAATCTCATGCAGCTGGTATCTGACATTTTCTGAATATTGACTTTTATTTTCCTTTTTTTTCTCTCTACCTCATAAAAATGCAACAAGGCATGCTGTTAACTACAGCTACATATCTTCTAGTTGGCTTAGAGAATGAAAAAAGTCACTATTTTTGGATGAAAAATGCCATGGAAACATACACTGAGTTATACTGATGTTGGATTGCAAACATTATGTATTTAGTTTTCATATATTTAAAAGAATGTATTCCCTTCACCCACACTAAATCAAATAATTTGTTAATATCTTTGGGTATTTTCACATTTTTTAATTGGAAATTACTAAACAGGCAAGTGCTTATTTCATATTCATGTTCATGCTTTTGTGCAGCTCAGTTGCTGCATAGTTATGCTCCGCATAAATTCTACTTTCCACAAGAATGACTTTTGAGTTGCTACCATAGTGAAGTAGAAACTAAGGGTAGGACAAAATTAAGATACCTAGCAGCTATGGAGCACTCAGGCTCTTTTACTGTCAAAGACAAAAGCCACTTCTTAAGTACATAGACATCAGAGAGAAAATTAAATCATTACTCATGTAATCTAGCCTTTTGCCCATATATATCTCTCACTCATCTGTATCCATATATCTGTGTAGGTGAAGTTAAAACACAGAATCATGTTTGAGTCATCGCTTTAATATTCTGTTATTGAAAAACACAGTTTAGCATGCATCTTCCTCCCATTCTGTTATTAGCACAATTTTTATAGCACAATCCCCACTAACCAGCTCCTGAAAGCTTTAAGAAAAAACCCCAAAGAACAAATAAAAGTACTTTTAGAATCATAAACCTCACAATCCGAACAGATCTAAAAGCATTCATGCAGTTATTTCACTCTACATGCAAGTGGAGGCATAATCATCCTCGCAGGAACTAGGACTTACTAAATGTGCAATGTTAACACAAATATATTAGGATTAATTTCAAGTAACAAGCAGCTAGAATATCTCTATATATACTCCATGACATAGGTAACTGAAAAGCACTAAGAACTACTACCTAACACAGGGAACGAAATTGAGCTACTTCAAGAAAGCCAGTGGAAGCTACTAAAATTGAAAGAGCACCCACTGAAAAAGAAAGAATCATAATCCAAAAAAAAAATTTCAAAAATCCTTCCTCTTAGAGATTGGTAATATATAATATTTGTTTTTTTAAATGCTTACCTGTAAAGTTTGGGTAATCAGGTAAACCAAAATGGGGCTCCAAAACAATGAAGTTATATTCAGAATTCTGATATATTTTTTTTTTTCAATCAGAAATCAAAAGGTATGTGCGGTGGGCTTACTAGAAGGATTTAACTGTGGTGAGTTTTTAATGAGGCAATAGTTCTGCACTAAAATTTGAGTCACCCCAGTTTGCAGCAGTCTAGGTAAGCCTCTTCCTGATTTATTTTTTTCTTAGGATGGCCAATCATATTAAGGCATAGTCACGAAACATCTACACACATAAAATAGTAAAGTCTGCAATTAATATTAAAAACTGGCACATTTGATTTATTTATCAGCCATTGCTGAATTCCCTCCAGAACAGCTGGTTGACTGCACACATGTACAAATGTGTGTTTACTGTACAGGCACTCTAATCCTTAGACTTGACCTTTATCACGGATTGAGCTCATAGAACATTCCTTACAAAAGTCTTGTTTGAAACATAAAAAAAAAGTATTCTTGGACCAAGCATAAAAAAAGTATTCTTTAAAAAAAACAGCTTTGATGGCAAGCCTCCTGTAAGTTCTACTACATTTGAGCCACGTGTGTTAGTCCCAGAGTACAAACATTAAATAGGGATATTCACAGAAACACATGGATTGTCTTGGGATATTTAGAAAATATTCTAGTTTCAACACCCCAGCTTATGGGAAGAGACATCTTCCATTGATGTCTACGCTTGGCCTTTTTGGGCAAAGAAAAGCTGTTTTTACTGCTGTGTCTTCCTCAGGGGTCTGTGCAGACAACAGAACAAAGGAATAATTTCACTTTGTGCTTTATGTGTCCTCCAGGTAAGATGAAGAATATATTATTCCAGGCCAATGGAAGAAATTAGCTGAAATAGTAGCTGTAACTGTGCTGCCCATTTTAGCAAGTTAAATTGAGGTCAGCTGTTCAGTACTCTAGAGCAGAAAGAGATGCAAGGAAACCATATTTTCTCTCCACCGCTGCAGAGCTGCTAGATACAGCCCATGTCCTTCAGTTTGGAAGCATGAAGAGTTCTTTACATTGCATGCCTGTGTAACTCACTCTGCAAGTTACATTTATAGATCTTCCTGTATGATGGGATAATTCTTACTTAATGCATCCTTGAGATTCCAAATTGAAAAGATATTAAGGAAAACATCCAATCTCATTGAAGTAGTGTATAAATGCTGAATATGCCTAAAGTTCAGATGAATGGCAGTTCTTGGCAGAGACCACTTCTCCCTACAGAACAGTCACTTAGGCAGAGGCTTAACCAAACCTATTGTAGCTGATTTATTTTCATGAGAGCTACCATTTAGCTTTAAAAAGCGCTTTTTTTTTTTAATGCAAGTCTTCCCCTCATATGAAACTTTCTTACAAATGTCATGTAAGAAAAAAGACTGTCCTAAAAATTATGTTTATTTATGTCTTATTTCACTGCAATAAGGCTGATCTTGAGTTTGAAAACTTAATTCTTCAGGTCTATCAACATCAAAAACCACTTGATTGAACAGATGTGAACATTACAGGCTTGGGTTTTTTTTGTGATGTTCTTCAAAGCCTGATATGATGCCTTCTGGAAAAAAATCTAAAAGCATCTCAAAGAAATGTGTCAAGATAATAAGGTCAATCTGATTTCTATCACTCTCATATGTTTGGAGTTGCAAATAGATAATTTTAGAAATTCACAGGTTTTAATACAGCTATTCTGAGAATTTTGAAGTGTTATCACCACTCAAGCAGACATAAAATAAGGCAATGTGGGTAAAGATGCATGAAAATTTCACTTCTGCATCACAAGTTTCCTTGGATCTGTTGCACCATGATAACTGTCCATTTGATTGCTCTCAGATTATGTTGAAGTAGTTTGACATGCAAAAGTAAAGGATTATGGTTCGTTGCAGAACTTTGCTTTTTTACTTATCACATATTATCTAATGAATATTATCTTGCTATGATGTTATAGTTTATGACTAAATTATGATAAATAAATAAATTTTCCATTTGACCCCTGACTTTTCTTCAGTTGAGAAATGTTTATGTAGCAGAACAGCATTGTCCTGGCAGTTCCTCAATCCCAATGGTACCTAGTTTATTAAGCAATTGTCTTTAAGGGATATTATCATGTATAAATAGCTTTTCTAAGTTCTTCAGTGAATCTATTCCCGCTGGGATATTGGAAGAATAGCACTTCCTTCTCCTATAGTGACTCAGTTTGGAGTTTTGTAACACTAAAGTGAAATGAAGGCATGAGGAAATATATAATTGCAGAAATTTAGGGTTGTCATTCTTTGAATAATTTAGGTTTCCATTGGAGTTAAAATGTTTCTTCAAAACCTAATCTCATCACAATTTCATGGTTTCCAACAGTGTTAACAAGAATTACATGCACATGTCAACTGGACAGCAGAACCCAATGGAGACATTAGCAATTTCAAGTTGAATCAATCCTTATTGTCTCTTTTGTCAGGACAGCAGCACCACCCATCCAGCATTCTTTGATATACCATGTGATGCTCTGTTTTCTGCAGTGTTAAACTCTGAATCTTGCACTTTGTAAGGGTCTAGCCGAGGATGGAGGCATTTACTTTAATTGCAGTAAGCTCTAAGAGTTTTAAAATGTAATACAACTAAGTTTATAAAGTAGATAAATATTCTAATTTTACTCACTTGCAGATTTCTTAAAATGGTATGGATTTTTATACATTTGATCAGCTTTCCTTAATTTTTCCAAAAGTAATAGTAACATTTGGATGCTTTATTGCATTGGTACAATCTTTCTTTTTATGAAGATATCTTGATAATAATCAGCTCAATACTATGTCTTTAGAAATAAATGCTCAAATGATGGCTAACTTTTGGAACTGCCTGGGCAGGATTTACCACAGGGCTTAAGGAACATTAGTTTTGGTAATTAAGAAGGCAAAGGAACTACGAAAAATTTGAGCTATGAATTATTTCCAGGTGTGAAGAAAGGAAAAGAAACAACCTGAAAATGACTTCTTGATTTTCATAAATACTATACCATCAATAGAAAAACATTTCTATGAGATAAAGGGTACCATTATTTTTTCCTATGAAAAAATATTGACACAGGTAAACAATGTCATAAGTGAAAAGCAAAGATAAAAGATTACGTTTACACTCTTTAAACAGAGAACTTTAAAATAATACAAAGTGAAACATGACATTTAGATCTTACATCTGCAAGAACTAATCCTACTCTTCATTGGATTCTGCACCTGGGATGGAGTGATTCCAGGCACAAGTATAAATTGGTAGAGTAGGAGCTGAAGGGCAGCCCTGCAGAAAGGGATCTGGGGGTGCTGGTGGGCATCAGGCTCACTGTGAGTCAGCAGTGACAGCCCAGAGGGGAAATCCCATCCATTTACAGATGAAAAAGATACTACAGATACTTCCATGAATTCAGGAGAAGGGGTCACAATCTGCATGGCAGCTTGAGAAAGGAAAATCTGAAGTCTCTGACTTCTTAGCCTCATTCCTACTGGGACAGCAACTGGTAGACTGTCAAAACTGAACTTTTAAATGTTCCTTTCACCAAAATATGGTATAATAAGGATACCACAGACATAAATAATACTAAAAGCACAAATTTACCATGAGATTTTAGGAACCTGACTCTCTTTTTTTTTTCTTTTTTTACTTCATTACCTTCTTTTAAATCATGTTATGTATGTAGAAGCATAGTGTAAAACACAATTCAACCTTAAAACAAAAGTGGCCGTAACCCACATTAAAACACAAATAATTACTTTCTAATATTAATTTTAGTACAATTTTTTTCATTCTTTTTAATACTTATCTATAACAATATGTTTTCAGAATAGCATAAAATAGTTCCTGATTACAGACATTTTCTCAATAAGCTTGAAGCATCTCGAAGTTATCAAAAGGCAGATGAACTTCTGAGGGATTGAACCATCAGTGGGCAAAATCAACACAGAATAACATGGTTAGAAAGCAGCTCAATATTTCTTTCATCCTGTCAATTTTCCATCTGGAACAGATATTATCAAAACCCATTCAAAGCACATAAGATATAAATTTACAAAAAAGTAACATGATAGTACCAAATATCACATAATTTCTAAGCCTCTAGGCAAGGCATTAGAATATTTTCATGAATAACAAATAGGAATGAGGTCTCTCCCTTGCCTTGTGCCCTCCCATTCTCCAGCAGAGAGTGTTGTTCAGTGTGCGATCAGACTCATCAACACAGCATTTCAACAGAGTGGCCACGAAGCAGTGGGAACAGCACAAATACTCCTTTCCTTTTTAAACCCCATGCAGCTTCACTTGCACTGAACCTGTGCACATAGCACTTCAGCTCAGCCCCAGCATTTTACCTCAGAGAAGGAACATCACTATGGGGAGAGGCAGAAATGGGAAGAATATCATCCATCAATTTAATCTGCCTGCTGGACTCATCCCAGCCCAGTCAGAGCAGATCAAAAATACCTGTCAGTATGTCAAGTATTTTAAAACTGTCCAAGAACACTCTCCCCAAGGGGTCCCAGTGTTTTGACCTGCAAAACACCATCATCATATCCCCAGACAGATCCCAGCAGGCAGTGCATGTGCTCCTTCATGGGGGTAAATGCTCTGTTTTAGGCCAAGGAAGGCTGAGTACAGTGTATGATACTGTACTCCAGTCAGGTCCCTGTAATAAATCTACCTAAATTTACATATAAATAAACAAGACTCTTGATCTTAGCATTCTTTTGCAGCATATCAGGGAGTTGTTCTTATGCATAAATGTAGTCACAGCTGTCCTGTCGGGTTGTCTTGCTGCAGTGATTCAGCAGGTATTGCTGCAAATTTTAGGCAGTATGAATCATGTTTCTTCTATACATCAGAAAGAATTATCTATTTTTGTCAGAAATTTTATTGAGCATTTTTGTCTGGCCTACAGATTTACTCCTGTGTAAACCAACACTAACCTTGTGCTAGTTTTTCTTTGGTCATTAAATAAATAAGAATTATGTGTGCTTGATCTGGTTTAGATAGATTTCACTTTTTAATATAATATTTTTCTGTGCTTCTGGGATAAGATTAAGTTGTTTGTGGTAGGAGATGATTTTAAACTAGCCTGCAGAGCCTTGTTTCTTAACTGAGAGAATATTCCGTTTATAGTAGCTTTTGACTTCTTTTATTTTGACTGGAGCATATTATGAATTCTGTCTGTAATTCCTAACCATGAAACCTTTGATTGCCACCTAGGGATTTCTACCTCTGAGAGAACGTGAAACAGCTTTGATCACAGCTGTCAGTGCAGTAACATTGTTTTTAGTTTGAGACCATAACTCTAATCTTGTATTATAATTCACTTCTGGATTTAAGCCACACACTGGCTCAATAAAGGCTGTCAGCAGCTAATAGGTTGGCTCAGAGGAGCTGAGAAAGAATTGGTGTCTTCTCTCACTCAGCAAGAAACCCCCTGTTTAAAATCAGCAGTATCCCAAGACACTGCTTTCAACACGGGCAGAAAACAGGCAAGACAAAGATACCAACACTAAGACATAAACATGGGAATAATCAATATTAGAAAAGTGACTTTTATAGCTAAGAATAGCAAAGCTTACAGAGATGTTGCATGGTTTGAGTGAGACAGATGCCCTTTCTTCAGAAATCCTAAATTATACATCAATCTTGCCAGATTTTTATAACAATACAGTGAAATTTTTACCCATCAGAAGAGCACTCACCCACAGATGTTATGCATTTTCTTTACTACAACCCCAACTAGCAAAATAAACCAGATGTCAGTGAAGACAAGAGTGACTCTGAAAAACTACATGATAGAAACAGATGAAGCAAGCAATTTAGTGCTAGAATGGAAAAAGTTAAACCTTTTGGTTTTGATTTCTCCTTCAGTAATCTGGGTATGTTTTAAGTGAAAACAGTCCCTGCAAAGATGGACAGAAGGCATTAATCCTGAATAGAGTTTTGGTCATGGTGCAAGCTGCATTTGCCTGGTGCTGTTGTAGGAGGAGTGGAGAAGGATGGCACTGAGGCACGGTGCTGGCAGGTGGCACCTGCTGTGCTGTCCCTCTTCATGAACACAGGATTACACAATTCACACTGTGGAGAAGACAGTTGCATATTATATTAGTTTGCCTTCATGATTCCCTGTCAATAATGAGAAAACTCACATCTCTAAAATAGTATTTTAAAATTAGGTACAGCTTGCAAATGCCAGATCCTGAACCAAAGATGGAGTAATACTGGAGACAAGATTGCATTGGGAAAGGAGTGCAGAAAGGGACCTGGGGCTGCTGGTGGATGTGAGGCTCAGTGTGAGTGAGCCACACATGCCCTGGTAACCCAGAGGGCAAAACCCATCCCAGGGTGTTTCAAACACAGCATCACCAGCAGGTCAAAAGAGATGATTACCCTGCTTTACTCAGCAGTGGTGCAGCCTCATCTGGAGTGCCATGGGCAGTTCTGGTACCCACAGCTTAACAAGAAGGTACTCAGTTACATCCAGAAAATGGAAACAAAGCTGGTGCAAGGGCTGGAAGGTTTAGACAGGACATCAGGAAACATTTCTTTACTGAAAGGCTGTTCAAAGACTGGGACAAGCTTCCTAGAGAGTTGGTTGATGTGCCAAGTCTGTCAGTGTTGAAGAGGCATTCAGGCAATGCCCTTAATAGTATACTTTAACTTTTGGGCAGCCCTGGTCAGGACAAGACTGGTCCAGCTGGACCAGGTGGTCATTGTAGGTCCCTTCCAACTGCTAGATCTATTCTTTAACTCCAGACTGTGCAGCCCAAAAGCTTGAAAGTTAGACTTTAAATGAGTATTTCTTTCAACTCTCTTGTAAACAAGAGTATCCAAAGTTTTACCAGTTAGAGTTTAAATTAGTATTTCTCTCATCTCTGTTGAAAATAGGAACAGACAATGTTGTGAGCTGGTTTGCTGAACACTGTATTATTATTTTGCTCTTTTTGTCTGCCTTGAAACTGAGCACAGCTGGATAAAATTTAGAGGAAACTTCAGATTGTTTTTCATTATGTTGGCTCTGAATTGTTTCTGGTGACTCTGCTTGCTGTCTTAATTTATCTCTGCATAACAAGAAGTAGTTTTTTTTTTGATCAGAGAACTGCTGATAGCTGCTATACTTATTCCCTGTGGATTTCTTTTATGAATGCTACTACATTCTGTCTGGTGTGATGGGGGAGAATTCGTAGCTATTACATGGCACCTACATGACTCATATTATGCTGAATATCAAAAGGAGAATAATGAAGTCATTATCAATTCTCAGGTGGTAGGTCATAAACATTTCATAGGTAGAAAACTGAATTTCAGGAATTTGCAGTAGTCTCCTCTTCTAATACTTGTGTGCCATGCATATACTGATACTATGCTCTAAAATGCATAATATCTATTTTCCAGTCTTCCTCTCTGATCACTGGAAAAGTAGTAATCTTGCTGCCCTTCTTATTTTGCTTATGTTCTAGTTTTTGGAAATAAATACTTTTCCCTTAAAATATTTTCTTTAAAATGAAAAAAAAAAGCTTTAAAAGCAAATAAATTTTATAATTTCATGTATGTATGCATTCCTGCAATATCTGACTGCACTTGTCTTCACTCAGTCACCTGTCTTTTACTGCCAGCTTTTCAGAACAGAGCTTCTGATGTTAGCACAGCACCTACAGAGCTGAGTCTGGAATCCACATAAATCCTATATAGGCTCTTGCCAATTAAAATCATAGAATCAGAAAATTATGCTTGGAGAAAATTAAGTTTTTATGCAATAGCTATGCTAATAATAGACAGAATTTTGGTTGTTATGATGTATGATCTCAGTATATAAAAAATGATCTAAGGAGAAAAAAATGAATCAGCTTTTTTTTTCCCTTTTATAGCCTGCAGTCATAAAATAGTTCAAGAAAAAGGCTTTTACAGAATACTTTTTTCAATATAAACTGTATTTTAAAAAGAGGAAATTTGAAATGTGAGGGAATCAAAATTGCCCTACAAAGTAAAGAGAAGGGATTATCTGTGAAGGCTCTTTTTACTCCAGATACTAAGAAAATAACATTTACCTTGAAACACTTTCAAGCAATTTTTTTTTCTCTAAAGCTATTGCTGCAGTAGGATAGAAATACATTCAAAGTCTGTTGTTAATGTTCTGCACTGTTAGAATTGCAAATGAAGACACTTTCTAGCAAAACAAAAAAAAATGCTCTTGTCAAAAGCTTTCTGAATTTGTTTGTCCAGAGATAATTATTAGCAACACTGACATTCAGACTGGTGAGAAAAAGCAATCCTGATACAATTTTCCCTCCAACAGCACTTGCAATTCCCCTTTACAAGATATTTTTGATCTATTCAGTTATCCAAAAGGATAGGCATTGTTCAGAAGCAGGTATTAACGAGCCGTGCAAAATCAAAAAAAAGTTTTATAAAAACTGGATGGGGAAAGGAAATGGGAATTATTTTCTGTTTTGTTTATAATACTTTAAGAAAAACATATTAAATGTTTCAAGTGGTTCCAAAGCCCTTCAGAAATGATAACAACATATCTGTATACCTTATACATTTTCTAAAGGACTCTACTAATTTTGCTAAGCGCCACATTCTAATAGCCCAGTAATATATGTGGTGACGTTTTTTTCGTTGCATTAAGCAAGAGAATGACACAATATCCATGGAAAAAATGATGTCAATGATGATAGGCAGCTGGAGATGTAATCCATTGGAGGAGAAAACCTGGCACGAGCTTTTCACAAATGCAGCTCATTTCCAAATTAAGCCATTGGTGGGAACTTCTGTGTAATGTGTACTATTTTCTAGAATAAAGAGGGCATTTGCTTTCTAGAGTAACAGACATAAGTTGCTTTAAATCTATCTCTTGCTAAAATGGAACATTTGCATTACAATCACTTTTCCCTCCAGATGTCATCTGGAGCATAATTCCCTAATAATTCTTTTAAATATTGGCTTACTTTTCATCCTCTTATTAGAAATGAAGCATTCATGCCCAGAGCCTACTACCCACTGTCAGAGATAGAAAAGGGGTAAATGACACAGCTTTCCTAGTGACATTAAATCCATTTAAGTTGCTTTTATTTTCTCTTCATTATCTCCCAGCAGCTCTGAGGTCTAATGTTCAAATTTGCTTCCCATCCTTAGTCGGATGCTCTTGTAGACATAGAGCTCTCTTCACTGCTTTGAGACCTGGACTAGCTTAGCAACAGCATGTTTGGGATGACACTGCAGCAGCAGAACTAGTGTCCAAGTAATTTGCCATGTTTCTCTCATGAAGACAGAAAAAAAATCGTCTCTAGTTTTTATTCTGGTTTTGAATTGTACATTAAATTTATGTTTTTCTTAAGGAAAACTTCTCTGAGTGAAAAGGACCAGAAAAAAAATGGGTAACAGGCACAGTCCAGCTGAAATCTCCTGTGATAAAATCTTGTAGGAGAGCAGAAAACATTTTCTAGAAAGTGGTTTCAGGGTTTGCAAATTTTAATTTTGGAAGGCTGTAGAGAAAAGTCATAATCTTATCAGGCTGTTTGTTGTATTAGCAGGTTTTAGATAGCAGTGAACAGGTGAAATGCCTTTCATAAGAATGCAAAGCAATGTACATGTCAGTAAACCATCCTCCCATGACTACTATTGATTACCAACATCAAAACTTCAAGGGAAATCTATCAATTGTGAGCTTAGTATTTTACATGAGTTTTGACACCAGCACAGTTTTTTGACTTTTTAAAAATAATGAATAGTCAAGAAGTCACATCATAAATAATTCAAAACTGTTACTATTCTGACTTTTACAGAACATACAAATTACCTCCTAACTATAAGGGCAGGACAAGAATATTTTTACCTTGATATCTAAAGATTCCAATCACTACAAATGAGGCTGCTTTGATCTGGAAATTTCAACTACAGATTGAGAAAGCAAACTTTAAACATCTAAGCTTGAATATTTTGGCCTAGTTTCAAAATTTGAAGCTGATACTGCCTCTGAATGTCAGCCATCATATAAAAAGGTTAATGAGACTCCTTTTAGTGTGGTGCAATGAAGTAACATGCTCTTCTGAGGACGGTACATGAAAGGATGAAACAGCATGACCCAAAGTTTCAAGTGAAATCCTGATAAAAAATACAATTAAGTGGGAAAAGTTTATGGTACAGAAAAGTGAAGCTTAATTAGTTAGAAACCAAGTAAGAGCTTGAAACAAATAAATTAATCATGTTTTCCTTCCTGAAAAAGGCTCAGTTTTTAAGGTGGCAAAATTCCTTTGGAGGAATTTTCCAAAATGCACATGGATATGCTGGCACCTCTAAAAAAAGCTTGGTCACAACATTTTCTTTTTCTTTTCTTTTTCCAAAAAAAAAGCTATTCATTAAATGAAATCTATTTAACTACTGCTCTTTCATCTTTTTGTCCAGATTAATTACTATGGAAACACACCAGAGGCTTATCCAGTCCCACTTTTTTATCACTGAAACAAAATATGGTGGAAAAGGACAGTGTTTTGAGTAGCAGCCACCAATTTCAACTTTGCCCCTGATGCATAAGGACACAGGGAAACACATCCCAAGGATTCAGTCAAGACAAAGATGAGAGAGTATATTGAAACAATAGGAAAAGCATGCATGGTAGAGTGAAGGAATAATAACCTTGGGATATGAAAACTTACTCTAGATACAATCCCTATGATTCAAAACATGTTTTTAATGTTCTTGAGTGTTTTGAAAGTATAGCAGGCAGTAAAACACTCTGTGATGAGTGATATCCAGCCAAAATGCTTGCATGGAGTTTACAGGAACTGTTGAAATCAATCTGGGTCTTCCAGAAGGGCCCTGAAGGACACATTTCCAACTGCACTCCACACCCCAGGAGGGATGCAAAGAAAATGCAAACTTACTCAGAAAGATTCAGAAGCAGAGGCAGCAGTTTCCACCGACAGTTGGCAAAGAGTGATTTATGAATAACTGTGCTGTGCAGAAGGATGAGGCAATGTCATTAGAAGAGGACTGAGTTAACAAGACAGACTGGATGCTAAGGATTGCAGCTTTCAGAATTAACCAGCTGCCTGACTGGGAAGAAGGATAGAGCTTTCACTACAGTGATTTAGTTCATTGAGCCAGACACCTCTGAGCAGTTTTGCTTCTTCCTCATATGGGAAGAGGTGAAGAGCAAAGCAGCCTTGCTCTCTGCCCACACATACTCTGCTGTACCAGGGAAATGTTTTCTCCTAAGCTCTAGAGTCACTCAGGCTTCTGAGAAATTCATATACCATTAAAAATTTTATTCATCACTCACTATGTGACTGGAACAGAATGAAAAAATTAAAAAATCCCAATCCCAAAAAACCAAAAGACCGGCAGTAAAAGTTTCAAGATTAAAAATCTGAAAAGAAGCATTTTCTATGATAAAGGATGCATCAGATAAGAGACAAGATGAAGCCTAAATCACAGTGACTTGAATAAAAGTGAGATTAAAGAAAAAGCTAAAATGCTAGACTTCTTCCTGCAGAAAGAAAAGAAAAAAAACATTGCCACAAAAGCATAGTCTATATGAATCTGAGTGTGACATTGGAAATAAAAGAATAGGAAAGGTGTATACTCTGATTGTGACTCCAATAGCTTGATGAGAATAAGGAGTATATGCATTTTATAGTTATTGCCAATGGAACAAAAAATCTGATGAAAAACTGATTACAATAACTTCACTATATAAAAGAATTTGCATTACCTTTTAAGCAACACGTGAATGGGACCAATGTTAATTACAATATGTAATTTTGATCTAGCTTTACAAGAGATGTCAAATATCTTTGCAAAAAATTTTGATAAGGGGTGCCTTTTCATAGTACAGACACATTTTTTTTACAGCTACAGTATCTGGTACCCTGGAAATGGCACTTTGCAAGTACTTATGAATATCAGAGATGGTGATAAAAGAGTAAGAAAGAGACATACCAAAAAAACCTCCAAAGAACCCCCAAAAAATCTACATGAGTGTAGCAAATCCAAGAAAAATAATTCCTTACCCAGTTAAATACCAAAGACTAAATGATTACTGTATGATAATGGTTCTAGAGAGTATTAAAGTCATATTTCCATGTTATACACTGTTTTAGTACCTGTCAGAGAAATTATTACTCAATTCTTTCTTATTTCATTTCTTCATTTAATACCTTTTTTGGGTCCAATTTTTCTCCCAGAAATGAGCTGCTATGTACTTAATTTAATTTTAAGGCACTATTCTCATGTGTACTTAGCTTTGCAAGATGAAGCCTCTTTTAAAATTCAAAATAAATGCTTTCTTGCACAAAATTTTGTCTTTCTTTCTAACAGTGCCAGCCACCTAATAAAAAACTTCTCTACCTACAAAGAAAAACTTAGGTTATTACATCCAAACCATCAACATGTTTTTTCCCCAAAGCATGATGATATTTGGCAAGAATTACCAAACTGAGGAAAGAGTGACCTGACATGAGGCCGTGAGCAAGTGCCCATGGTTTTCCCATATTAGAGCTATTAATAAAATCATAATTGAACTTTTTTCCAACAGAGAATAAGTGTTTTCTACAAAATCACAGAACAGTTGAGGTTGGAAGGGATCTCTGTAGGACATCTGGTCCAGCCTTCTCCTCACCCAGTCAGGGCCACTTAAAGTGGGTCTCAGGACTATGTCTAGATGGATTTTGAGTATCTCAGAGGATGGAGACTCCACACACTGCCTTGGCTGCTTGTGCCAGGGCTCAGTGCATTACGAGTGACAGAAGAAAGTGAAATAAATTAGAATGAGCCTTGAATCAATTTTTAAGTATTACTTCCATATTTTCACTGTCTCCATTTTACATGTCTGCACCTGAGTTTCAGATGCATGCTCAGATACACGGAGCTGAGCAAATACCTGTGCTGCAAGTGCTAGAAGGTAAAGCTGAAAATAATTCTAAGGATAATACATCAAAAACATGAAACTTTTGTTATAGTATATCTTGCTATGAGGACTTATGGTAGCATTATTAAGTAATGACACAGAAACATTTGAGAAAAATTTAACTACTCTTTTGGCAATTATGTGACCTTAGAATTTTATTCTCAGCAGTTAACTTTGTTTTGCTAACACAAACATTTGTTTGTAATGGGAAGTCATAATTGGTTTTATGCTAGTTTTACAACAGAAAATGAAAATTTTACTTTGACTGCAACCCCAAAGACATCATTAATTTTCAAAATGCTTTTCAAATGTAAACATTAAATTATTAACTACCACTATTACTTCAGTGACATTTGTCCCACTGAATGTGAAATTTCTTAATTTCAGTTTCCTTTCTTTTTATTATTCGGTTCTGGATGTGTTTCCTGGTTTGTTTTGGGGTTTTTTTGAGAGAAAGACACACAGAATAGGATTTTAAAGTTTATTTGGACACCACGTGCCAAATTTCATTGCAGTTTTCTGCAATAGTTGGTGTTTCTACACTGGTAAGGAAGATTGGGCAAAAGACTCCTTCTTTAGGGATCCTAGTAAGAATATTATCATTCTAAAACAAAACAAAAGTGGCAAATTTTAAATATAGAAAATGTGGCTGTACTTACAGAATGAATTTATCCAGTTCTAAAATACAAATGTCCATATTTCAGGGTAAAAAAATAAAAAAGTTTTTCTAAAGTTTGTGGCAGAAATTTCAGTAAATAGTTTTTATTCTGGAAATGCTTGTTGATCTACTTTGAGAGCTTTATTCTTGTACAGATAACTGGAGAGATAAATTGCAACAACAAAAAATAAAAGTCATTAATGTCACATGCAATTATCTTTTATTCAAATGGTTATCTTTCCTGTAATCAAATAAATTTGTATTTATGGAAAAACTAGATTCCTTCTAGTGATGAAATATATATGACATGGCATTAATACTTTATTTTATTCACTCAATCATTTGTAAAATGTTTCAAAACAAATTGGTTATTTAATGCAACTCATTATTCAAAATAGTTTTGGGGTGGGAAAACCAACAGCACAAGCTCCTAATTTTGTTTTTTAGTGCCTTCTCCTCTTTCAGTGCTTATTTATCTGACTGTGTGTGTGGCAGGTGCAGCTGTGAAGGGAGCTCAGTCCCAGCTCAGGAGGTGTCAGTGTGAATGCCAAGAGTGGCTCCTGCATGATGGGAACGGGAAATTTCCCTAATACCTTCTCTAAAATAGGTTTTCTCCACGGCCTGTAAAGAGTTCCTGGCACTACTAGTTCAGATGTTATCTGTTACTGTACAAAGGAAATGAACACTCAGCACCTGTAGGATGTGGTATTCACATGCCCTCTGAACAGAGAGAAGCTGTGAGACAAGCAGAGAAGGAGGAAAACACAATTCTTATCTCACTTGCCATGCCTGTGTTGTGCTAAGTAGAATGCACTATGGAGATTGTTTACCCAAAGTGAAGATGTTTTGTTCCCTTGGCCTATCAGGGCCAAGAAGTGTGAGTGGGTGTGTGGGACTGTCACGGGACAGTCACGAGAGGATCAGAGATGATGCGGTTCTGTGCAGTTGTGAGCAAGAGTGAGTGCGTGGCAGATTCAGTTTAGATGAAATGTACACAGTACAGTAGAATAAAGTAATTCATTAACCTTCTGATGATGGAGTCAGATGCATCGTTCTCTCTCCACTTTGTTGGAGTCGCCGTTGATTTACAATAGCAGGACCTGCCTTTCTGTAATTCTTTTACCCTTAATTTGCAACAGGGGCATGTTCCTAATGCTGGATTCATTCCTGATAACCTGCCATTTCCATCCTGACATCACCCAGAACTATATGTGCTACTTAAAGAAAAATCTCAATTCAAAATCATCTGTGAAAACCTCACCTACCATTTCTTGGGACAGTATTCCAGTTAAAAGCATGAAAGACCTCATCCATTCACTTTACACAAAAATCAAATACTGCAATGAAATAACTCAAATAACGTAAAATAATATAACATGTTATAGTGTGGCCAACCACTGTGACTTCTGAGCATTCATAGCAAACCTGGTATCCTAATTCCTGAAATCCAGCAATCTCCTGAAATCTCTCATTTTTGCAGCCCAAAAGCTATTCTCACAGGTGTAGCTTTGTGTCAGATATTGTGAGAGCTGCATCCCTAACCTGCCACTGGGTTCTTCCCTCCCATTTCATGCATTGAGAGGCAGCACACCTCAGGAATTCACTTTTTCAGGGGGCGGATGGGTAAGTGAGAGGGGAATGAGTCAATCTGTATTCTGCTGCTTTCTGTCTTCGTGCTTCAGTGGCTGTTTTTTTATCTACATCAAAGGGATTTGCTCCGCTTTCTCACCTCGGTTCCCTCCTCTTTTGTGTTAAGGTGGGAGTAAGGAATTCACTGTGCTGAAACGTGGACTCTAAAGGGAAGAACATGTGTTAAGTGTTGGTAAACAGATTCCTATTAGAAATATTTCTACTTTTTTTTGCTACTCTTTATGTAAGGTGAGCAAATGTTAACTCTTCATTACCATAAAAGCAGAGTAGTAGTCAAGCGAGCAGGTAAAGCAAAAAAGTCAGCTGCAGTTGTCTTTCACAAATATGAACATTAATTAGGTTATCAGAGTTGGGAATTTCACCTGATTGATGGAAAGAATTTTTCAAATAAAAAGTCTCTTTTACAGTGATTATCTAACAACGATCAAGGCCTAGATTTGTCGAAACAACTCTGTATACAAGCAGTTCTTTATCTGAATTGTCTCAAACAAGTTTTCATATGATTTATCCTGTTTATAAGAAGGAATGAAGTATTCATGGTTTTTTCCCAAGTTGCTTTTTTATACTGCAAAAAAATTTATTTAGAAGGAAAATGGAACTGTTTTTCACTGTTTTATCTGTTTCGGTTTTAGGTTAAAGATTAATTGAAGTCCAGGTTCAATAGAGGTTCACTCAGCTATTAATATGTGATGTCCAACTTGTCAAATGTAAATACAACCAGGGGTTTCAAGTTCCCAAATTTAGTTTACTCTCAGGGATTTCTACTTCCATGATATGTCAAAAGCAAGTGATCCTGCTTTGGATTTTCACCTCCAAAACCTTTGAGTCATCTATGCAACTTCTGCTTTTCAAGGCATCAAAACAAAAGCAGCCCCAGCATTTCTAGAGGGTTAGAAGAGGAAGAAAAGGAAAGAGGAAGGAGACTAAAAGTTCACCTTTTGTACTATACAGCCCCTTTCATTTATAGGTATTGTCACCAAAGTACTTTGCAAGTACCCAAGAGAAAAATCTGCAAGTTCTGGTTTTCCTGGTAAATAGTGCACACAAGACTCCAATAAGAGGGGCAGCAACAGCTCTTCTCTTCCTCTCCCCTTGGGCTGTACAGAGACTCAAAAGGGAGACACTCCTCTGTGCATGGGGTGCTGCAAAAGCAGCTTGGAAACAAACATGAATACCATAACACGTTTCAGTTCCGTCTGCCACCCATGTGGTCCCTTCCTCCAGGGAAACAGTGAGGGTGACCTGTGCCCTGGGAAAAAATACTGTAAGAAGGATGCAATACCATTTAAAGGATGCCTTGAAATGGTCTTTGGTCATTACCAAGATTGTACAGGAACTGTTCCTTGTCCAGCACTGCTGTGAGTATGCCTTGTAATTTAAAAACTGGGAGGGAATGTAAGTCTAGAATTCAAAATGTTCTTGATATGTTCTAGAAATGTACTGAAATAAAAACATGCAGCTGGGTGGGAAGAGTTATGCAGCAGTAGGCATAAAGCGCACACATAAATTGCTGAGAAGAAATATCAGTGGGACTACTATATAAAAGACACAAAGAAATCCTTCTTTATTATTCAGCATGACTGAAGTCTAATTAGGGTATTACATAAATAAAATTTAAAAAGTCAAGGGAAGAATATCAAAAGAGGATGTGGCCTAGAAAATTTATTCTTTCAGAAAATATGGGGGTTATAATGCAGGAGAAAAAGAGAAATAAAAATAAATAAACAAAAAAGATACTTCACTACCCTAAAAAATGTAAAATATCACCAAAAGGGGAAAAAAATTCCTAATCCATGTGGCTAAAACACAAAATTGTCCTAGAAGTACTAGATTAGATAATCTAAAGATAAGGAACCCTAATCCTCAGAAGTTTTTAAATAAAAGAAAAAACTGATTTTAATGAACCACACTTTTCATATGAATGGTTGTTCTCATGTTGACCTGGCTTTGTCTGTGTTGACTTGGCTGGCCTTTTGGCTTCTGCTCAGAATTAAGCTGTGAAACAGTGAATTAAACTCACACCCACAAGACATCTTACATGACTGTTCTCCCTCTGAAGCAGTCCTCTGATGTTTGAATGATGCCCAGTTCATCACACACACCATGTGCACCTTATTATTAAAAATCCCTGGAGGAGGACTGGCTCAGAGTCCTCTCTAATCTGTGCATGTGGGAGGAGTAGATCCAGCAATTCTCTTTACCATGCTACCACCGACCAGTTGAGGCATCCTAATCCAGCATCAGCCTTTGCTCATCAGAGGTACAGTTTTTTATTGGTAACTTGCCTTCTAACGAGGCACTATGACCAGACTGCCATTTTGGACCCCCTGGCTGATTGTCTACAAAGAGCACTGTATTACAGGGCATCCTCAGGTTCAGACAGTTTGTATTCCCATGCTATCCATGCACCAGCTCATGGTGTACATGCTCTGGTGTAGAAATGAGTGATTCCACACTCTACATTTCAACAATGACATATCCTGACCTGAAGAAAACATGAGTGAAAACCTGAGTGTTGTAATCATGTATCCTCTGAACAGAGAGAGACACAGTTCTCCCAGGATTTTCCTGGGAAGGTGTGAGAAAGCTCAGAGAAAGGATTAAAACAATTATTACCTCTCTTTCTGTAACCGTTGTTTATAGATATTATTCTCCAGAGTGCGCTGTTCATAGTTCGCCAATCGTGTGAAATGTTTTTCCTTTGAGACCAATCAAGTCTCACCTTAGCAAGTCACATAATAAAAAGATCTGCTACTTTCATTAAACACCTTCTGATTCACCTTCTGAAGACTGGAGTCTTTTCTTCCTGTCCCTGACTCAACAGTGTCAGCTGAGCTCCAGAAGTGCAGCAGTGGTGAGCTTCAGGCGCACAATTATAAAGCAACAGCCCAGCACTCCCCAAAAGGTACATCCAGTTCTAGAGCACTGCCCCTCCTCTGTGAACCGGGGAGCAGACCTGCCTCAGGAACAGTCCCAGTAGGATGAAATGCTCCAGGCCATATTCCTACACACCTTAAGTAATGGTCCTAGGTTCTGTAAGGGAAGGGCAATTTCCAAAGCAGTATGACAGGCAGCCACGCTTGTAATTGAAAGTACTGTGGGCTGACTTGCCCCACACCAGAACACCTTACAAAATTTCTGCTGTTCTCATAGTAAATAAGCCAGTTTTCTCTACATGCAGTTTTCCCTACATCCATCAATGCTGTCATACCATCATACAGACCCTATTTATGCATACATGGCAAGTTATGCACAAGCATCTGGGGCTTTCTGTGTGCTCTGAAACATAACAAATGTTTAATTTTATTTTTTGGCATGCAGCATCAGGAAGAAAATGAATGATTGTGGCTGGAGCTCCTCATTTCAAAAGGAGAAATTAGAGGGGGTGATTTCAATAGGAATTGTGTCTAGCTTTGAGACTGTGGACAACTGAAAAACATAAATATCTCCCAGCCAGCCCAAAGAACTCGATTAGAACAACATCACAAAGAAGCAATTGTGTGGACTAGTTTAAAAACAGGGATTGCATCTCAGTACAATTATTAACTTTTAGGGAAGGAGGGAGTGAACGAAGGCAGGAAGTCAGGAAGGCAAGGGGGAAGGAAGGAAGGCGGGAAGGAAGGCGGGAAGGAAGGCAGGAAGGAAGGAAGGCGGGAAGGAAGGCAGGAAGGCAGGAAGGCAGGAAGGGACAAAATTAAAAAAAAAAACAGAAAAATATAAGGGATAACATGTTGGAAAAATCTTTAGGGTCTTCTAACTGAGATGTGCTTGCTGTATGTTTATAGGTGTTATCAAATCTATAAAAGTCACTAGTCAACCGATCTCATTTAAGATTCCTTTAATTATAGTGGGAGTTGGAGCAATGTCTTCATTCTGTAAAAATTGTATTTATGAGAACAAGTACAGATTTTATTAAATCAGCCATCTGTATGATACATATTGAGTGCAAAATAGATGATTACCATATAAATTGGAGGCAAATCTGAATCAAATATTGATCCATCCAAACCCTTAACAGGCCAGAAAACAGCCTAATTGTCATGGATATTGAAGGCTCTAATGGTTCAGATGAATACTATAATACACACGAAGGCAAATATTAAAGCATTAAAAAAAAATAAAATACAGGCTTTCAAGTTATTTGTTGGAAGTTGTAAAAAACTTGTAAAAAACTGTGAGTGCTCTCAGAAGTTAAAATCAAATAAAAAATATCTAAGTCTGATGAGAAAACTTCAGTGCAGTGGTTAAATTGTCTGAATGAAGTCAATTTCTAACCTTTCTGGTGAAGATGAAATAAATCAAGCGGACAAGATTACACAGGGAGAAGGTGGCAGCATTAATGTTATATTTTTTTTAATTGATAGCACTATAGCTGCTGGTTCGTTGGTGGGCAGGTTTGCTCTATGTTCTCCTCAGAGCCTTACAAATAAACAAATTAACCATAAGCTTTCTGTCTAGACAATGCTATGACAGGAAAATATATAACAGAAAGCAGTTTTCTGTTCTGCCTTCCACAGTGTGCTGCAGATATATAGAAATTGAAATAGCTTTATGACTTACAGGAACAGCCATGTGTCTTACTCTTCTCCTCTACCTGGATTAGTTCATTTGACAAACACTATAAAAAAGAAGATTTGCATGTTCTCTCCTGTACTGATCCAAAAGGGCCAAAATTTCCCCTGCATTAAGCAGCCAGGTTTTGTGTATTATCAGGAGCAAGCAGAGCTGGTGTAACTGTAACAAATTCAAACTGCAGTGAAGCTGAGGTGAGATAAAACAGGTCTGCCTTGCTGAGCAGTGTCTGGATATGGTTGGTAAATCTTTTGCTTTCTCAGTGATGGTAAAGCAGGCAAAGGAGCATTCCAATGAACTGCATTCACAGACCGTTCTTTTTTTTCCCGCAGCACTTTCATCTCTAAACACCTTGCCTTGGAAACAAATTTTACTGCTGGTTTTTGACTAACACTTTGACTTTGACTAAGGGCTGAACTGAGAAGAAGTTTCACTCACATTATCCTTCCAGCTTAACTGCTGACCACCAGGAGCTACCAACATCAGGTTTTCCAATGTGGTGATTACCCGTCGGTCAGTTCCTTCATTTAGATTTTATCCCCATCAGCTGCTTGTAGGAATATCCAATGAACGTGTGTGAAGTTAAAGCATCATCCAATACACCTGCCTCAGAGAGAAGTCACAAGAAAGATGTTAGCTGAATTCTACCAGCTGAAAAATCTATCCTAGTCTCCTAGGTGCTGATAGGTCAACAGCTAAGACACTTGCTTCAGGAATTATACTTTCTGAAATGTTGAAATTAGTCCTATTAATACACAGATCTAAAAGTACCCATTTTTGTCCTCCAAATAGAATTTTGGACATGTAAACCTTTATACCTTTCACGGTCTGCACATATTCTTGGAAACTGTGGTAAATTATTTCACATTATATTTTGTCTTAAGTTCTTGAAGAACTGTGATATACATTTTCCTCTGTCCCTGTTCAAGAGAACATCATCTAATTTCTGCTAATTATCTTTGATCACTTCAATCCCTTATCTGGCCTATGTCCACATGCTGTTACTATTAAGTGTGTTAAGCTTTCTGTCATAAAAAGATTGACCTAATAACTCTTCTACCTGTTCATGATTTCCACATTCAATGAGTTAATTACATTAATGTTAAAGCAGACCTTGGCAAAACCTTAAATACTCAAAGTTTCTCTATGTAAGTTGATCACAGTCAATTAATATGCTGGGTTTTTTACACAGAAACCATTTGACATCAAAGTTGTGTTGAATAATATTTTGTCTTTTGTTCATGATATGAAATGGAACGTCACAAATTTCTTCAAAATATAAACATGAGCAAAAGTAGTTATGGTTAGTGATTAAAATCTTAAGGGAAGCCAACAAAAGCCTCAGCAGAAAGGATCACTTTTTGTAGTCCTTTTTCAAAATTAGGTGAGTAGACATAAAACCCATCGAAAAAATTATTTCCCATTGGCTCATTAGACCAATCACCTTTTATTGAACTGCACAATTTTCAGCAAGTATAAACTAAATATGTCAGGTGGTGAATAAGCTGTCATGTACTTAAATAAGATGTTTTAAATTATTTTTTAACAACTAAAAATCCCAGTTTCGCTATTGAGGGTCATCCAGGAGACATTTCTATTTTGAGTTACACATTTTGCAGATTTCTAAGCCTTTCAAAGCAATTTTGTGAAATCCTTCAAATTTAGTTATTATTCAAAATAATAAACATTTTTACATAAACATAAAAATAATACATAAACATAAAAATAAATACAATTAATATGAAATTAAAAAAGAAAATTGATAATACATATAATCTATTAATGCATGGTAGGACTCTGTGCAAAAATATTTTTATCTATCTTTCCAAATAACATAATTTATGCTTTTAAAACCACTGGAAATATTAGAGAGAAGTTTTAATTAAGTGAGTTGTTTTATTTATTTCCTCCTAACCATTAGTCTAAACCATTAGACTCATATAATTACACCATGTTTCATGTCAGCTGGTAAAATCGATTCTGCCTGATAGACCCAAACTAGGTGTTGAATCATCTGCATCGTTCCAGCTGCTGATCCCAAACAGCTGCGGGAAAGCCAGAAAGCACCTAGCAAGGCACTGAGACAAATCAAAAGGGCTTGGGGGAATCCCACTTTACATGCTGGAAGACAGTAAGGGTAGGATGAAGCTTGCCTATCTTTTTATGTTAACAATCCTGATCTTTGCTTTCAGAAATGGGAAAAAGACTTCAGATCATGACCCCTGTGATTCTACAACCACAGGCTATAATCAAGAGACTGAGACAGGGACATCTTAAAAAGAGTCTAGATATTTAAACTATTGATGCTGGCAAGAAGCATCCCAACCCACATATTTCTGCATTCATATAGTCCCTAATGTAAACTCAGAGCTCTTCCTTTCCACCCATTTCACATCTACACGGTCTTAAATCATAGAAGCAATCGCCAAATTATTGGTTTAATATTAATTTCCAAGAGATAGACCCCTAAACTTTGGATGTTCTGGTGAAAAAACCCAACTTGATTTCTCATTCAATTCACAGTGTGGCCTGGGATTAAGACACCGTTGTTACCTGATGAACAGGCATCAAGCTGAAGATATTGGAAGGCATCAACTCCTTTCAGCACCAGTGGGTACTGATACTGACAGCCATTAACACCTGTCTGATGGCAACTCATCCATGCCTCTGACTCCATCTCAGACAACAGGTATTTTTGACTCATGTGGTCCTGGATCTGTTATATTAAAAGTCTCACTTAACATCTCAAACACTAATAACTTTCAGCTCTTAGTAATTTTAATGACTCAGCTTTTATTACTGAGTGCAGCTGGTTAATCTAATGAACAGACTTTCTTAAAAATAAAAATACAAAAACAATGGTACATGTGATAAGAATGACAATTTGTGTTAAACAAGGCTCTTGATTACTTTCATGGATATTTAAAGACATGATAAGACATATAAAGGGTATTGCTGTTTGCCATGGCTCAGCCATCTTTGCAGAGTGGGTAATCAAGGAGAGCAACAAAAGGAATGAGCTTTTGTACATGACTTCTTCATGTGGAGTGTATCCTTCAGGGACCAAAGGGACGGTACTCACATACTACAAAACAGTAAGTGAAAATATGAAAGAAATACATTCAAGATTTAACTCAGACAATTTTATTGTTTTTAGTCTCTCTACAAAATAAGTTAAGAAAAAAAAAATTTAGTCCTGGATAATTCCTTTTTCCCAGTTGTTTGATGATATCTCCCTCATCAGTTTGGTTTTATTTTAAGAAACAGTGCCCAGTGGTATCTGTATAGAAAAACAGTTTTCCCAGGCAATCCACTTTCCTGCAGCAGTGCTTTGTGTGCTGATTATTTCAGAGCATTCACATCCTCTTATCATTTCACACTGAAGGAAGTCATTTATTCCATTGTACATGGCTCTATCCCGTCCTCCTCACTTCCTCTTTTGCCCTCAATTTCACTGTGCTGTGCTCTGTGGATTTCTAACAGCCATCACAAACCTCCAGTTGTCACCTTTAAAGCTACTGCCTGTTGTGAGAACTGGGCAGTGCGAGCCAGCTCCCTGCCAGCTCCCTGCCCCACAAGAAATCAAGCAGGAGGAGGTCAGCCTTTAAACCGCAGAATGACTCCGAGAGAAACTGCTGCTCACAGCTCTGCAGCTTTGCAGTGCTGTGGAAGCACAGTGGTCAGCTCTAAATTTGGCACCAAAGTCTGCTGGAAGGTCAGCACACTCCTGCTATGCATTCATTCACCGTTTTCCTCGTGGAGGAATCACTGGGATTGTTCCTCAGAATAACTGATTCCACTGTGCTCCCGCTGAAGTGCAGTGGGCAAGACAGCATTTAAGCACTGAGGAGACCTCACACTCCTATTTATATCTATGCACATGTATGTAAATAAAAGTATATATATTTAAATATATGTGATGCATGGATAAAGAATATCAGTCTGCTCCATCATTTTGCCTTAGCTTCAAAATGACTGCCCACCAAGCTAAAGCTCTGTTGCAGTAGAACAGCAGCCACGCACTCTGAATATCCTCGAGTGGGAACAGAGCAATGTGAATTCTACTGTTTAACAGGAGCTGGATGAAAGAAGTCTGTTTCCAACTGTACTCACTCACTGTGATGTTCAGAAAAATCAACAATTAGAAGGGTTAGGAAATCTGTGAAAAAGACAATTTTGATCATAGCTTTGTAATTATAATGCACAAGAATATCTAAGCTGGTTTCTCATTCAGAACACTTAAAATAGATCTTTAAATTATGTTAGAATATTCAGCTCCAACTGATTATTTTTTGTTTATCTGGGCTGTGCTTCAACAAGCATTGCAAAGAGAAAATTACAGGGGAAATCTTTATCAATAGTAGCAGAAGTCTAAGTGGGGAAAAAAGAAGATGTACAATATTAAAATAAAATTCCTCCATCAAGGCAAATCAGGGATATATTGAAAAAACATCACAGCAATATTTTTCTTTTGATTGCAATTTTTTACTGATTCAAGCAGAATGGAAGTGAAATAAAGTTATTTTGCAATTACCCTAACCAGTAACTTCTCATTTTCTTCTGTAATTATATTTATTCTAACTCTTCAAATTTCAGCAAAGTAATTGTATGTGCAGGAGTATGCAGACATGGAAAAACATAAGCTATTAATAGTGAACAACTGAAAAAATTACAATTTATAAGAAAGTATTGAAGTCCACAGTTACACCACACCCCTAAAAATCTTCTGGTGGCACTGTGAAAATCCCAAAGTCTTATGCATTAATTCAGCAGCTCCAAAGTATTAGAAATGCTTGTGACAAAACAGATTGTTGCATTTTGCCTCCAGCTCATTAATTCTGTAATTATTTTTTTAAGCTTCTTTTTTTTAAAACTAAGTGAGAAAAATAAATATTTTCTTTTATACATCATATGTATTCAAATAACCATGTCTCACAATTTTCATTTCTGCCTGTGTTTTTCATAGTACGAAAAATGCAAGCACAGGCATGAAATATTCATCTGTGACATCAGGAAACACAAAAAAAGCAGATTTCCCAAATAAAACCACAGGGGCCAACATTATTTTAAATGACCACATGTAAACAAACTTTGCAACATATTAGTGTTTGCCTGCAGCCTATATGCAATTCTTATATTTTCATGTGTTTGGATTGATGGCTGTTTAAACATAGAATTTCAGCTTTATACCTAAATTTACTGACTAATGAATAAAGTCATTAAATATGTCCACCTTCAACCTGTCCTTTATCCTGTTCCACCCTGGAGTTCAGAATTTCTTTTTATAATGAAAGCATAGGTTACAGCAAGATAGAAGAAGGGAATCTGCAGGAAGGCAGGAGAGACAAAAAGAGCAGCCCAATACTTTAAAGTTTGGAAACTTTGAAATGACACTCTGTAAGAGAGTATTCAAGTTTATCTTGTATTTATCATCATACATACTGATGCTTAGAGAAGTCAACCTCTGTTTTGTGTTTTGTGATTACCTAACAGTAAAACTAATATCAGAATTAAGAACAAGCACACACTGTCTGCTTATACAAAAATATTTTTATTTCAAAATAAAAGAGTTTAATAACAAGCAGACCCTCCTCTACTCTCAGTTCAGGGGTTTGGTTTTTGGGAAGGTGAAGCTGTTTATTTGTTTCTTTCTAGAAAGCTGATGACACTGCTCCTAAAAATTACCAGAGGCTCCATTAATTTTATAATCTTTCAGAAAATATCCAATCACCTTCTTCAGGTACTCAGTGGGAACTCAAATACCATATGGCACTAGTTTAAAACTCGAAGTTCTGTGGAGATGACAAAAGAACTGTAAGACTGCAGTGTATTTCATTCGTAGGATCAGTGAACAGGATAACAAAAAAGCAGGCACACCTGAAACTGCCCTGGTCTCTGTGAATTAGAGAAGCTGGGAACTGCCACTGTTAATTACAGTTTAAAGAGCCTGGAGTTAATCCAGGTGATTAAACACATGCTTAGACTGCCCTGAGCCTGAGCATCTCCTTGGAGAAATGCCCTGATTTCACACCCAATGGGTGATCACCCTCAGGCACCCACAAGTGCAGAGCACTTCTGGAGGGCTGTTGAGCCCTCTTCCCTTGCCAAACAAGGCCAACCTTAGGAAGAGAATTTGTGATTAATTTCCCTGTTCCTGCCACAAGACAGATGGGTACCAGACAAAATTAAGGCATAACCTGCTCTGCAGCCTGTGTGTCCACCCACCTGTAGGATGGTGGCTAAGTGCCTACCAAAGTCCATCAGCTGGTGGCAAAGGCAGGCTAAGATTCAAAGAAGTCTGGGCTGCTTTTCTAGTAAAAACATTTCGTGCCTATTCACTTCTCACTTTACTCTGCCCCTGGCTAAGACAGGATATGTTCTGTGTTCTGTTCTGTTTTTAAAAGACTCAGAAAATAGATGTATCTTTTGCCTCCAGTTGTGTTCCTCAATCTAATGTGCTATTAAGGAGAGAAGCTTCAATTTTCTTTCCACTGCTAATGAAGCAAGTGAGTATTTGGCTTGCTTCTTCAATCAGACCTGTAGTAATTGAAAGAAAAAGGATTAAAAAGTACAAGAGAGTGCTCTTAGAAGAAGATGAATGTCCTGACATGTCTCCAGCCTCATTGTTTTGTAAACAAGCCAGTCAGATTTCAGTCCTGTAGGCAGAATTCACAATAAAACTGAGATGGTTTTGCTCAATATCACTATAATCACTTCTAGAGTTGTCATCAAATGTAGGAATAACTTAATGAAGGAGCTGTGCTTGCAAGTTTTGTGCGTAATATTTGATCCCTGAAAACTGCCTGTAATGAGAACTGCTTTGATATATGCAATCATCACACTGTAAAAAGAGGGCCAAACAATGGACAGAGAACAATTAACTTCAATGACTACAGTCCAAACAAGTGTTGAATCAAATCAGATACAAACAAGACTTTCCTTAGCTACGGGTAGAGAGGTGTAAAAAGAAAAGTGTTTCCAAATCAAAGCAGAAGTTCAAAGGAGACTCAGTAAAGGAAAAATGGCTTAGGATCACAGAATTACACAAGAACCTTTGCAAAAGAGAAAAGATTAAAGGTGTGCTTGTTCTGCCAGCTGAACCATCAGCTGTACTTAGAAAAGGAAATCTAAAACAAAGAGACCTCTTTCTTTATTAAATTCTCTCAATAATTGCATATAAGTGATAACAATACAAAATTCACTGGCTATACAAGAAAGACTTTTTTACTTCTCATATTTTTACTCTCTTAACAGGAAAAAAATCCCCAAAGAAAAGTGATAAATTTTATTGCAGCTTTAATGCAGAAAATATTCTATGCTCAGTATTGATTTTTATGACACGTTTTTCTTGTGCTGTTTTAAAATATAAAGTTTTCCTCCATAACACCAGGCTTAGATTCAGTCCACAACTGAATCTAGAGACTAAAGCTGCTTTGGATGGTCTATTAGTTTAAGTTATCTCAACTTCCTTTAAGTGAGATTACCATAACCACATAGGTAAACATTGGGTTTTATGCAGTGGAACAGAAAGGAAGAACTGGTAGTTTATTTAAATTGCATTCTTAAAGGGGTGGTTCTTCTCTCATAACATTTGTGGGTCTTGTTAACACTTGAAGTGTGCCAAAGTCAGAATGCAGACCACCAGGTGAAACACTTTGGTCAAAAGGATCTACATGAAACGGTGATGTTTTCAAAATCTGAGCAGCAAAAAGAGACATTGTACCCCAATAAGAGATTATGACTCTGAAAAGGACCCAGATTGTTTCACAATGTGCAAAGAAGGAATTCAGGTTCCTCTAAAATGTCTGCTACTGTTTGGATAAGACCTAAAATTACTGATATACAATGAATGATCTCAGCTAGCTCCCACCAGTGCCACTCAGAGCACAAGATGCCCTTTTACTTCTGCACAGTCTTTTTCTCCTTTAGACACCATTAGTTAGAAGAGAAAAATAGCTCTTCTTTTGCTTATGCAACTAATACTGTTTTACAGTAGGACAGCAAGAATGTGTAAACTAAAGCAAGCACTAATTTGTACCTCTTTCGTGGACTTGCTGAACATATGGCAATGGGGAAATTATTTTGTTGATTTCTACATTCATAAATTCATTTTAAATTGGCAGAAAGAAAATTTTCTATTCTTCCTAACCCCACACATGGTCTGTTTTCTGTCATTGCTTTGAAAAATAATTGCATATGATAAATTCCTATGTTTGCATATCTTTATTTTGGCTTTCATTCAGACACGTGAAAAAATTTACAGTTCAAAATCAGGCTATCTTATACAGTGCCAATAGCAACACTTATGTTAAGAAAACAACTGCAATCATGTTCATGAGATTACAGAGTAATACTCTAATTTTCTGGAGAAACAAAAAAAAAAGCAAAGTCACAAAATCCCTATAACTAAAAGGTCATTTCCAGTTTTTCTTCACTCCCTTTTCCTCAGGCAATAGAATTCAATTATAATAATGTACTTCATTTGTGCATTTTATCATTTCTGCTAATGTATTTGGCAGTTCATTTAAAAATTAATTTGGATCAACTTTCAGCTTTTCATAAAAGTACTGAAGAAACTGGGTATTGGACAAGATTCAAGCAAAGTCCAGACAGAATCACAGAATCTTTAAGGTTGGAAAAGACATCTGGGATCACCAAGTCCAACCATTAACCCAGCACTGACATGTTCATCACTGAACTGCCCAAGTGTCACATCTATAGATTTTCTGAACACTTCCAGGGGTGGTGATTTTACCACTTCCCTGGGCAGCTTGTTTCAATGCTGTCGACCCTTGCCATTAACAAACTTTTCCTGATATCCAACCTAAACCTTCCCTGGTAAAACTTGAGCTGCTACCCTGAGATTAGCTCAATCATTTAGAGCATGGTGCTAGCAATGCCAAGGTCAAGAGTCCAACTCTCAAGAGGAAGACCCCTGTATGGGGGCCCTGGATGAGCCTTTCACTGAAGAGCTGGACTCCGTGATCCTTGTGGCTCCCTTCCAATGCAGAATATTCTGTAATTCTGTGATTTCCTTTGCACCTATCAATTGTTACCTGGGAGAAGAGACTGACCTCATCTTGCTGCAACCTCCTTTCAGGTAGTCCTAGAGAGCCAGAAGGTCTCTCCTGAGCCTCCTTTTCTGCAAGCTAAAACCTTTCAGCTCCCTCAGCTGCTCCTCATCAGATTTGTGTCAAAGACACTTCCCCAGTTCCATTGCCCTTCTCTGGACATGCTCCTGCACCTCAACACCCTTCTCATAGTGAGAGGCCTAAAGCTGAACACAGGATTCAAGGCATGGCCTTTCAAGTGCAGAATACATTTTGTGTTCCTAAAACAACTCTATAATTTTGGTGTCAACCAGATTGCTGGCAGGAATGCTTAGACCCTTATCATGTCAAGAGATCAAAATATCTTTACCTATAAATCTCTCCTTAAATTTTTAAAGCCTCTTATTGAAAGAAATATTTGGAAGAGATGAAAGCTTGACTAAAAATACTGTCTGAAAATCAGAATTTTTGCTTTTAGAAATCATGCAAATCACTTACATAATACTTGACAGTTATGAACAAAGGAGGTCTCTGCTCCGAAATGCTGAAGGTCTAAAGCTCATTTGAAATAGCAAAAAAAAAAAATTTACTTTACTGGTAGATAATGGAATAAGATCCTATAATCAAAAATAGATTATAAAACATAGAAAATTCTGTGTGACATTGAAAGTAGTAATTTTTACAAAATAGCCTTCATTTTACTAGCTACAAATATTTTACTCTCACATGTTATTCCTTACAATGAAAATAAAATGATAGGATGAACTACAAAGCAACACACCAAATGATGAAAGCAGAGCCAGTGAGCAGATTGAATTAAAATGATACAGCACTTGACAGCAGGAAGAAGGAAAAAAAAAAAAAACAAACAAACCCAAAACCCCAAAAATATATAATTATTTTATAAACATAAAGTTAAAAAAAAAAGAAGAGAGTGAACTTCTGACCGGATATAGAAACCTGAAATGAAGCAGTTCTGAGCAAAAAGCTAATGTAGAAGTGTGTAAATGTTAAGGTCTCAAAAGGCATGCAATGCTCCAGAGGATGAGAGCAGAACTACTAATGAGGGAATAGCAAATCTCATGCCACAAAGCATAAAAAATACATCAGCTATTGTTGCAAAAGTGGCAAATGGCACGTGAAGGGACACACCACAAGCAGGATGGCTTGGTCTTTCTGTTACTCTGACTCACATCTTCTATGTGAGAGCCCTGCAGTGCAGAGAAGAGGTGCTCTGTTCTCAAAATAGTTTGCTCTCTAGATCCATAAGAAACTTCCTTTCCATCAGCGTTTATGAAGACACACACAGCAGAGGTGGAAGACTGAAGGCCATGGGACACAGTCAGACTGTGTTTTATATTTCTTATACCTGGTTTTCTATTAAGCATGTCCAATTATTATGAGAGGGATATCAACATATTACTGTCCAATCCTCTTGTTTCAGGGTGTCTAATTGCACCTGATCTGGCAGGTGGCCAACTTTGAATAGACTGGGATGAAAAGTTTGTTTTTTGTTTATTTGAGTTCTTTTTACTCCTCTTTAAAAATCTTTCTGAATCCTTAAAAAAAAAACCAAACAAACCACAACCCACAAAAAAAAAAAAAAAACAAATAAACAAGGCAAAACAAACCCCAAGCCCTTCTATTGTTAGTATTTAGTCCATAATGAGTGAGTAATAGGGATAGCTGAAGAGTCACTCCTCTATCTTGGAATTAGCCCAGACCATCTGGCACCATCCCAAGATTCTTTATTCTCAGAGCACTTAAACAGCAGCAACTGAGCAGAGAAGAGTGGAAAAAAAAAAGTACAGAAGATTTATGAAAGCAGTAAATGCAATGAGACTCAGAACACTGTGAATTATTAGCTGCAAATTAATCTTATCTTAAGGTCAAACCAATCCAACTGTTTGTAGATCACATGAAAATTGATTCTAGTTTCTGGCAATTTGCAATTCTAACTTTTAATTGAATGAGACAAATCATCTGTTTTCTCCTAATACAAATTTGCCTTTTTCACTTTTCATTTCATGTGGGGTCTGCCCTGAATAGAGCATGACTTCTGACTTAAAGGAAGATTGGTTTTGGTACAAGCAGTCTTTTTTTATTCCATAGGTAGTTACTTCTGCTATCATAAAGAACTGTGTGAAGGGTCTGAATCAAAAAGTTCTCACAATTCACAGGAATATTTGCAATAGTATATTTTCAATGCAGTAATGACCAGTTTTACTAATGGACAAAGCTGGAAACATGAGGCAGAAGTATTAAAAGACATTATTTTTTAATATATATATATTTATATATTTATATATATATATTTTTATATATTTATATATTTATATATATTTATATAATTTTATATTTTTATATATTTATATATTTATATATTTATATATATTTATATATATATATATGCATATTTAAATATCTGTATTTCTACATATTTATTTTTCACAAGTGTGTTCTCTCAGTCTGATTTTAAGAAGTAAAAATAAAGAGTGAAACACATGTATATTCCTGAATTCTCTTCTTCCTCCTGACAAAAAAAGGAGGTAGAAGAGTTAAATTTAAATTTTTTATTATTATCCCCTTAACTGCTCAGTAGTGAAAAACAGACAGGAAAAATTTTTTTTGATTGAGGGTCGATGGAGAGCATCCCTCCAATTTTTTAAGTCTTTAAATTTGTCTTCTGCAGAGAGCTTACCCTCATTTGATGCAGAAGTCAGAGATGTGATGGATGAAGGAGGAGGAAGGGCAGAGAGAAGATCCCATCTGCTTATGAAAGGAGCCAGTATGGGAGCTAGAAAGGTTATTCTTTTCACATTTATAGTCTTTTTTTCTTTTTCTTTTATTTGTTTTAATGTGTGATTGAGATCAAGAAAAGCATCACTTGATGGACTCTACTAAATCTTTATGGGTGGACATGACTCCATTCCATGGACTTTTCTGGACAATAACTGATAAGATCAGAGCTTTTACCAAATACTAGGACTACACAGATTTGCATGTATCACAGTGACAGTGAAAAACCAGCACTTTTCTGGGATTAAAAAGACATATAATTGTCTCACATAATCATATGCATCAGAGAGAATTTCCACATGCTTTCCTAAAAATGTGCAAGGACAATAAATCAAAGTATTTTGCAGACACCACCTGAAGTGCGGCCTTGTATTTGTAGGGACTGCTTCAGGATATGAAGCTGATTTCATTTGATAACTAGTCTTTGCAGCACAGGAGCAGAAAAACAAGGCTTACTGGCAGAAAGTAGACCAAAAAAAAAAAAAAAAGATCCTGAAATCCCTGCTGTGATCATTTTTAATTTGCTAGTTTAAGAGATGGGACCTTCCTGCCAAGACAGTGTGCTTTTATATATTTGTGCAAGAGCCTGGGAGTAGAAATACTCCTGCAGCAAATAGATAGCAGTTATTTTCCTTTGATAGAAATTTTTATCTTTTTAATACACTGAGAAAGTAACCCCCACAGTCAAATAAACAAAAAGATATTTACCATTTAGACTTATCAGTGTCTACCTGTAGCATCATGTGTTCTGGTTTATTTCCCATCCCACAGAGGACTGTTGCCTGCCAGCACAGATTTTCTGCCTTCAGACTTTGGAAACACAACATCTGGCTCTTTATACAAGGATTTTCCTCTTTTTGGACGCTGCCTACTGGAAGGAGGAAAGGGTTCCTAAACTGGATCAAATTTGTAATCAAAGGAAGAAAACTGATTTATTTGCTTGAAATCATCTGACTAACTTGAAAGTACCATCAGATGCAGCTTCGTGAGGAGTACTCATTTCCTAAAATCCCAGACTAAAGGTTATCATGTGAGACAGAGAAAGTTTAATAGTCATATTTTCTGAGAACTGAACTTCAGTGTAGATTTTTTGATTCAGTAAATCAAATACATCTCTGATAAATCTGTCAATATTTTCGACTGATATTTTCTGTAAGCAAGTCTGACTATTCTTCCAAGATTGTATAAAAAATAATTTCAACCAGAATAACTGAATAACTTCCCTGAACATTAGTAAAATTTTATGCCTTTACCTGTCTTAACTCTGTAGGCATTTTATGAGCCAAATGCATTAAGTGTTTGCTCACATGAGTAAAGAACTGCTTCCTTGAGCCACTACAATATATATCTCACAATTTTATAATCTCTTTGCAGAGTAGTATAGGCTTGAAATATTAAATTTACCAGTCTACTGCTCTTTATATTCTACTTCCATCTCAAGAATTTATATTTTTGCATGCAGCTTCCTCCTCCCTCTTATTTGTTACCTCATAAAGGTATCACATAAATGAAAGCTAATTTTTTCCAGTTGCATCACTAGGTAAAATAAAAGATATTACCCACCTGCATAAGTTCTGTTATTTCCTTAGACTATCATGACCACACCATCCTACTTTATTTTAGCAAATACAGTCAACTTGTAAAAAGGAATGTTGTTTACTTCTATTATATAATGACACCTTGAGATGTAGAGCCAGTTGTAATGAAGGAAACAGAAAAACTCTTACATATGTCACTCCAAAAGAGCCCAAACATCGACCTTCATTGAAATTTATTCAGTTCTAACAGAATTAATATT
Organism: Fringilla coelebs; assembly: GCF_963513975.1. Lineage (NCBI taxonomy): Eukaryota > Metazoa > Chordata > Aves > Passeriformes > Fringillidae > Fringilla > Fringilla coelebs. The sequence continues at coordinate 41,673,489 of NC_140028.1, read as the reverse complement.
GCTCAAAGCTATGATAAGCTGTCCTTCCCTGATATTTTGACAATAATTTTTTTTAATTTATATTTTTTAGTGAAAATTAATTCAATCCAAAGCAGCAGGCTTATGCAGAGTGGCCTTAGGCTGGGTGAAATTTAAAAAAACAAAACAAATCTTCTGACAATAGGTGATAATAGGGTTTAGAGACCACTTAGTGCTTCTCAGTGGTAAGCACCACATCATTTGTCCACAGTAACCAGAGTGTAAGAAAGAGTTTGGTGTTACCTCTGTGGGCTCCACCTGCCCCATTCCCTCCAGTGTTATAGGGAAGCACAGCTGTAACTGGAATTTTTCACTGAGGTTCCTAAAAAGGAAGAATAAATGAGTTACTACAGAAAACAGAGTCCTCAAGCACCCTTCAGTGATATATATATAAATATATATATGCACATCATTTTTTGTCCAGCACACGACCAACCCTCCACTGAATAGTAAAACATTCGTGCAGGGTTAAACCAAGAACTTCAAGGGGCAGAGAGAGTCAGTGGCAGGAAAATGAGTGCCAATCTTAACCAAAAATAAGAATGGGAAGTTCCAGAGGCATAGACAAAAGGACCACACTTCTCAGTGGCAGCAAACTGCTTACATCAGCTTAGCTCTACAGGATAAAAATCATTCCTGTCAAGCAACAGACGGCCAGTGACTGCTGTTTGTTGAACAACAACAATGGTTTATGGCCAGGGCTGGCCAGAAAATGGTGTGTTTTGAGTCATGGATGAGGCTCAGTTTTCTTTCATTCCATCATAAACATGCAAGTTCATAGATGACAGAGAAAGGTTAAAATATAGATGAAGTTTGGGATAAATTCTTAGGGTAAAAACGTAAGTAATTCAGACATCCAACTGATATTTTGAGGTTCTAGGTTGGAGCTGCACTTGTGTCAGTTTTCAGATCCCCATCATTAAAACTAAGTTAATGCTTTATACTTAAATAAGTTGTTAGGAATATAAAAACCGTCTTTATTTTCCTCCCTAAAAAGAAATAAAATAAAATAAAAATCCCCCCCACACACATTTTCCTTCTTAAAGACAAAACCAAAAAAGGAATTAGAAAAGAAAAATAAATTGACTAATATTGTAGCATCTTAAGTTAAAGCCTGGATGAATAACCATGGGACTGACACATGCAAACTGAGCACAACGGGTGAAGACTGTTCAGGTATTAATCACAAAGTGCTGGAAATAGTCCAGATGACAAAGTAAATACCCACTGGCAAACATGACTTGAAAAGCCTTCACTTTGCATTTCAAGTTTCCACGCAAGCTTAATAGAAGTAAAAAAGGCAAAATCTACTGATTCTTCTTAAGCAACAGACTCTGACAGTTCAGATAACTTTAGGAAGGGGCCCTGGACTTGACAAGAGCAACAAAATAGCATAACAAAAATGCATAAACTACTTTGGGCTTTCCTTTTTTTAATATCTCCTGATCAATGAGAGTTCTCAATCACAGAAAGGGGTTTGGGGATCTTCCACACCGAACCACACAAAAAAAGTGAACTCAGAGTTGTTTCAAAAATAACTCTTCCACAAGATGCTAGCTTAGATTCTTCTCCTGAAAAGCAAAATGTAACCTGAGGATTTCTACCACGCCTGAGCCAGGAGGTTTTGAGGGTCAGCTTCTTGTTTGCTCCCCAACAGTGGAAAAGTTTTGCAGCTGGTGGCTGCTTTGACAGAGAAATGGAAAACATGCAGAGGCATTTGTACCTGCTGGGTCTTGTGTTAGCTGAGAAGCACCAGCACAATCTAAAAAGGAGACAAAATGTGCCGTAAGATGTTTCCAAGGTGTGTATTGATGGCATCCCCTTTCAGGCATATTTGGGACTTTTAGGTTTGGGAGCCAGGATCATAAGCTCCCTTTGCCAAATCTTTTGAGGTGAACATACTTTCTGGCTTGTGGATCCAAGAGAAACAAAACAATCTGTTTTTCTTCATTGAGCCTATCTAACCAGAAAACCTGACAGCTAACCGAAAGTAGTTCTTTTGAAAAGTGTAACATCTAAGGTTTTTTTTTTTTTCTTTATGAGGTTTAAAAGAAATTCCATGTAATTGAAGCTTTGCAAAAACTATAATTTTGATGCAGTAAGATTTTAATGGAAAATTTCTACCAAGTAGTTAATTTGCAGGGTGTCAAGCACCAAAAGCACTATCTGAAATCAATAAAGACTTCTTGCACATCCCATTTCAGGTAATTAAGCCTTGCATGACTTCTTTGAGAATATTATGTGGTGTTTTATTCCGTTTTGTAGTTGTTTTCAGACTATCCCAATTTCTACAGAAGCTGTTTTCCTGGTATTTGTTTCTTTCCACCAGCCACTCTGAGAAATTAGTTTTCAGCCTACGGTTCCTTAATAAACAATTAACATTTCCATGCAATTTAGCATGGAAGAACTTAAAAAGTAAGAGCCCGTTTTTGCTGTTACTTGGTTGGATGAAGGTCTTTTGTCCTGAAGAATAATTGTTGTCAAATATCTAATAGAAAAGAGTTTAAAAGGAAGGCTGTGCTTTCTATGGAGCAAAACCAATCTTTGAACTTACATTTGAAATCCTTTCCAAAACAGGGACATTTTACAAATAGCTGGTAGTGGAAGAGTGAGCTGTTTTCAGTTTTGCTCGTAAATATATTTCAATGTCTGTTTCACTGATGACTGTCAAAATGAAAGTTTTTTCAACTTTGCCAGTTAAAAAGAGCAGAATAAACTATTAACTATGTTACAGGTGCTGCAGTGCCCTGCAGGCTGCTGACCCACATATAACATCCATTGCTTCACAGAGTGTTGGGTGCCTATGAGCTGCAAACACTGTGCATAGACAGTACATCCCTTTCTGTGTCACTACATGTGATGGCAGACAACAGACCTTAATCTCTGTTTCTTCTGGAGACAACAGAGACAGGGTACCTTTGAATACAACAGTGAACTGTTTGCATTTTTTTGCCAGCTTACATCTGCCTCATTATCTCAAGTCTTTGACCAGATAGCTTAAATATGGCTTTTCACAGATCACATTCACTCAGAGACAAATGAGGCATGACCAGTTTTTGTCTCTGAAGTGTCCAGGATGGGAGTGACAGAAAGGCATAAGGATCTGTTGCAGACAAGCGGCTATTGAACCTGCCAGCCACTGCCAGGTGCACAAATGCCTCAAGAGAAGGCACTTTTATTTCTTTCCCTGCAGAAACTGGGTAGATATCCAGTGCTAAAAGAAATGACAGACTTGGCAGCTCAGAGGTTGTAAGATAGGACCTTTTCTCTTCCCGCTGTTTTAAAATTTGTAGTCTTCTTGAGTTTGGCTTTATCACTTAGCACTCCTCTTTGAATTTCAGTATCCAAGGCTGTGATAAAGAGGATGTCATGCTGAATGTCTAAAATGTGTCTTTGTGAAATATGTAGGAAGGAACTATCCTATGCATAAAACCAATTTATAACACATTAGCACCTGGACAGATTTCTACAAAAGTAACTTGATAGCAATGCTTTCAATTATTCACTCACATAGTTACTCATATTGGACTACGTCTCATATCTATGTGCATTATTTGCTGCCCTAATTTTTCATGTAGGCAAGACAGAGGCTGAGATACATAAGGATGATGCGCTATATGAAGTACAAAAGGTCAAGTCTAAAGTGTTATTTGATATTTTCTAGAATCCATTGTTTTCTTTCATGAAGGAAAGAAACCAAAACAAATCACTTTTACCTAGTCTGCTGATTTTATTTTCTATCACTTTCTTATTCTCAGCCTTCAGAAATAATAAACTGGTTGTATCTGCTGACATTTTTCTGGAAGATTGATCTTCTCAGTCACACAGATTTTGCAAACATAATACCAGCTTGCATTTATATAGCTCATTTCATCTCAAAGAATCCCAAAACATTTTATAAATTTAATGCAGCGGAGTATATACTCACCCCACATTGAATATAGGCATTTCCAGAATAAAGTATACTATGTGACTTGCTAACAGCAGTTTGAGAAAAGTAAGAGAGAGTTATTGTATCACCTTAAAAATCTCAAGACAAAACTTTATGTGGCTGCATGGTATCAGTAAAACTATGCACTGATTTATGTTTTCTAATTAATGAAAGAAGAGGATGCTCCATAGCCTTGGAAAAAGTCTACCAGACCTTGGCATTAAAGCTGTAAGAATGACCTTATTGGGCAGGCCAGGAGCTCTTTCAATGTTGCATTTTGTTTCTAAGACCGATAAGTATCTAGAAAACATCTTAAGAAGACAGAATCACATCATGTTTTTCCCTAGGCCTTGCCCAGCCTCAAGGATGATCAGGGATTTCCCGAGATAAAAGGATGTTTTATTTAAAAACCCTCCACAGAGTTTTCCTTCATAGACTTGTCTAGTTCCTCTTCATACCCATATTATTATTATTATTATTGTTATTATTACTATCTCTGATTCATTGAGGAAAGATGTTCCAAGTTTAATTTCCATGCAGTGAAAACTCTCAAAATCCTCTTTGAATGAACCCCCAACCAAGTGACAGGTATTACCTCTTTTATTTTATGTCCCTTCACTCTTATATGAAAAGAAACAGAGAACTCATTCCTCAATGACTTTCTCCACAGAACTTTTAGAGCTGCCTATGCTGAGGCAAAGATTTGGTGCCCAATTTGCCAGCTGCAGATTGAGATGCAGATTGAGCTGTGGATGGGGGCCCAATACATGGGGCCAAGAACTGCCAACCCTTTGGTTAACAAAGGGCACAAAGACAGGTGGTGACAGCCAGGTGGATGGATACTGAGAGGCACTGCACGAGTGCAGGACTCAGGAGGAAGAAGAAGACTTGTGGTACTTGCTCATGCTTGGACTGTGAGGGATAAAAGCCATGGGGTCCTCCATGAGCTCAAGGCATCAGCTCGAGTACTTTCTGTGTTACTGAGCCAAGAATAAATGTCTTTATGGGAAACATCAGTGATTCTGCCATAGGAAACCCAAGGTCAAAACTGTAAAGAAACCTGCTCTGGCTGCATGTGAGGGGAGTGTGTGCAGAGTCAAGCTGAGTACCTGCTGGCTCACTGGAGCTGCTGTGAAGGAGGTCCCAGCAGTGGAAGCCTCTGGCATTGGGAGTGTGACTGCCAGAGAGTCTCCTGAATGGTCAGACTGGGAAGTTTCCTTAATATCTGTTATAAATCTCCTCATCAGTCTCTTTTCTATGAGTGAAAACCTCATATTCTCTTCTTTCATTTCTGTGCTGTCACTCCATATTCTGAGTTGTGGCTACTTCCTTTTCTTTTCACTTTCTCCAGCTTTACCACATCTTTTTAGATGGAAGGAAATTGTATTGCAGTCAGCTTAGAAGGACACCAGGGCTTTACTCAGTAACATACTAATATTTCCCACTTTTTTCAGCTCTATTTTTTATTTAGCATGTTTTGAATAAACATGAGCTGTGAAATACCTCCCAGTTATGAGACAGAACCTTTTGAAGAGCAAGTGTTACCCAACACAGTGCTGAAAAACTCTGTCTCAGGACAGGCATCTGCCAAGAGCTGCAGATCCTGGCTCACCCCACACAAGACACAGCACTGCTGGGTGCAAAACAGGGAGGAGGAGATCTGGACAATGTGGATAGGTAATCTCTGAAACTGCTGAAGGTGGTTCATGGATCAAGGCCTGAAAATCAAAAATAAGAATTGACTGTGAGTTTTCAGCCACACAACTATTTCCACCTCTTTATATGTGTAAGGTCTTTAATATTTTTTTTCCAATGAACATATTTCTCACAAATGCTTAATCATTTTTAGTAACATTTATCATTTGTCATTTTCCAGAATGAAGAGATCCCAGAATACCTTGGGTATTTTTTCACCAAAGCAGTGCAAACAGACACTCATTTGTCTTGTGATGAGTTATTTCTTTGTATATTTAAAATTGATCACCCTATTTCATTCCTACCCTGTAACTTTTCCTCCTACCCTGCTACCCAGGCTTCCACTTTTCCTCTGCCTTCTTAAATTCTATACATATAACCATTTTTTCAACTTCTAAAACCACAGATATTTACATATCTAATTTTCAAGTATTTCCATCTGACCAAAACCCTGCCATTTGGATTATCTTTTCACAATGATGTTTTCCTCCCATTTTTTGTATCCAAACTGCATTAATTTTCCACACTTTTTAGATTTTTGCAAAACTGCAGTTGCAATGTTCCTGCCTCTAGTATAAAAATTTGTGTGCCTCCTAGATCATTAATGGCCAAATGAAAAAATGTGCACTTAGCACCAACTCCTTCTTCCAGATTACCTCCTGCTCTCACCTCCACCACTGCAGGTTTCTACATAGTTTCATTATCCCTGTTTTATTCTTCTCTGTCAATATTCATTCCATGTTACAGAATTAAAGTAACAGCCATTTTGGAAATTTTAAAAATAAGATTAATGTGTATTTTGGCTACAACAAGTGGTTTTCTCTACTGAGAACAGTTATCTCTAGCACTTCTCATTCTTCAGAAGAAACTTATGCATAAACTCAGGTAACCTTTCCATGGTAAAATAACACCACAGTCGTGATACAGAGGAACAGTTTTCTTGTTGTAAGGATAGAAAAAGTCCTGTCAGAAAAAAATGCTTGGAGTGGAGCATTTGCCCTAAATACCGAGTATTTTCAAAGAGGTTCAAGTTACGGGATGTACAAGAGGTCTTTTATTTTAATAGGGATGTTCCCTTGAAAGTGTATACTAGAAATATTTGTATACAACTCCTTATCAGTGTCATAGAAAGCCTTTTAACAACAGGATTATTCCAAACCTTAGCAGAACCTTGCCCATCCCCCCACACTGGAAACTTAAACCTGGAGAAGGGGGGGAAACACATGTATTACTGAGTGTTTTCCTATTCAGAATTCACTCAGGAGGTCAAGGAATCAGCAATATTCATCTAAGGTTTCTGTGACTAGATGGAGCCACACAGAAGGGGCAGGTCCTTGAGGCTAACCTGTGCAGGGCCAGTAACCGGGCTGCAGTGATCCTGGTGGGTCCCTTTCCTTAGGATATTCTATGATTCTGTGATTCTGTCGTCCGAGAGACAGAATCACAGAGATTCTCTGTGTCAGTCCTGCTGATCACAGAGAACAGTCCTGCTTTTTGCTGGCCTCAAGCTCATCCACCTCCAGCTCACCTTGCATATAGATATAGACCGCTGTGATGATAAGGGGCATGCGCTGAGAATGCTAATGGAACGAGGATGCAAAGGGAGTGAGGATGTTAAGGGACACATTATCATAGCTAACACACCCTGAGGACATGCACTGTGGTGCAATCCCTTACTGACCATTAAATGAGGTTTCTGTTTTATTCTTGGTCAACGTTTATTCAGGACAGTAGGGGGACAAAATCAGCAATTTACTCAGATTTATTAGGACAAAATAATCAACCAAGCAAAATGTGACTACAGAAAAAGTTAAAGCGCTACTTCTAAAGCAAAAAGGTATTTCCTAAAAACTTGAAAACTTACCAATTTATAAATAAGAATTTAGCCTTGCTTCTGTTTCTATTTACATATTGGAAACAAAGATAAAAGTGCTCTAAATAAATATTATGTATGTACTTAAAGAAGGCAGAGACAATAATTAGGGGTTTTTTGTAAGGATCACTCAGATCACAAAGACTAATTTAAAACCATGGAAGTCCAGTCTGTAGACCTTCACTCAACTTAGGGTGAGCAGAATTGCATCAGCATTGCCCTCTGGGAATCAGGATGTAAATAGTCTTATCCTTGTAAGGATTGGTTCTAGAAAGTTCCCTGTTCCCCTTCTTGTTATTGCTTAAGATTTTCTGCAGTAATTTAAATATTCCTAAGCCTTGTTCCTCATTGGACCCTCACCCTCACATTCCTCCCCCAACCTACCCTTTATACACTCTGTATGCACCCTGGCCCTCGCTTTTTGGAGTGCTCCTGTACTTGCTGTTGGGATTGTCCTGTTTGTTGTTTTACCATTTACTAAAATGGATCTTGTTTTGGGTTACTCCATTGAGCCCATCCTTTGTTTTCATTTCCACATCACTCTTGACCGACACAGTCCTGAGGTGGCAGCACACTGGGCTTGCCACGGTTTTTTCTAATGTATTCTTTGTGAATTAAAATGCTGATTGCAGAACAATCCCTAGATACTAATGGTGAATTAAAGGCTTAGAGTGCTCAAATCCCCTAGCTTCTTTAGGGCACCTGGTGGGATTTCTCATATCCTGTTAAACTTCAGATTTGTTGGCAAGAATGAGAAATTATTGTTCTCATCTTCTCATCATAAGTAAATGCTGGGAAAAGGGGGAAGAAGTTGTGAGGTTTCTTAGTGTGTAATGTGCTTGTACTTAACTGTGTCTTAAAATGGAGAACAATGGGCTGATGGAAAGAATAGAAAAAAGGAAACAGCTGCACCTGACAGGAATTCTACATTCTGGTAATGAAATAATGTTATCTGCCTGAAATTTATGTTCTTCATTTCATAACATCTCTGCTTTTCACAGGTGTTCAAATGCAGCTATACATATGCTACTGTGGCACCATCTGTACAAGTAAGTGACTTTGAAATGTTATTTTTCAGAAACATCACATATAAACCAGGTCCATTCTAATCAGGAAAATATTAAGAACATGATATAGAGTGTCATCATGTGTCTTTCAAGTAGGGACACCCACACAGAGCACCTGCTGCTCATCACAGCAAATTAATTCATCCTCACCTCTGAACTTATCTGCATACAAAATAGAGCAGCCAGCTGAGAGGCTGGAATACTTTTTAGTCTGCCTGTAATGGCAGTTGGGATTAAAACTAACAACAACAATGAACTAAAGAGATAGATATGTAAAAACTGTCAGGCTTATGGCTTGTTCATATTCCCAAAATGCCGTTAAAGAGTGCCATTCATTGCATTCTCCCATAAATACTATTTAGGAAAAAAAAATATTGTCATATTTATGTCAACCATTTTAGATTAAACTAGTAACTATTAGACTTGCTTATCTGACAGTTCATGGTCACAGTTTGAATAAAGGTTTCCTTTCCACAATTTCAGCTAATCTTTGGTTTGAAGGAGAACATTTAGTCCTAAGTCAAATAAATTTACAAATTCATGGTTTCTTTTTTCGAAATCCTAAAAAAGAGTAAAAGATGTAACAGGATCATACTGTGATTTTAAAATGTCCTTCACTTTGTTCCTGTAAAGTTGGAGTTAATCAAAAGGTATGGAATTCAAATTCATCCTCAGTTCCTGAACATCAATATGGTGAACAAGTTTTCAGATATTAGCAGGCTGCAGAACTAGGGAAAGAGTTGAGATGAATCATTAATGAAGAAATTGCCCATCTTATTAGTGGGATGTATCTTTTTCTTCTTCATTGGCTTTTTGCATTTTTCACAAGGTTGCTGTTTTCTGTTCTTACTTGACTGCTACGGGGAGTGCAAATCTCAAGAGATGCTTCTCAAACAAGGGCAGAGTGAACTCTGATAACCCATAAACACAGCAGAGTTCTCAATCACCAGTGCAGCATGAAAATTCCCTTTTTAGGGGAAAAGAAAAAATAGAAAACTAACTTTGAGATTGCTCCAATCCTCCATGAAACTAGTAATCCTGCTAATTATAGGATATTATTCAAATGCAATGTTGTTTCTATATCATTTCTCCAAAACATTCTCCAAACACTCACTACCAGTCATAGAAACATTCCAATGGTTGCTACTTCTTTTGTAGATACATTGAGATTAAAATAATAAGAAAAAGAGGACAGTATATATTGTCCTAGTTAAATTATTCAAATATTGGCTATAAAACAAGAGCACCATAAATTTTACTGACTTGAGCAGGCACTTACTTTTGACACAGAAGTGATTAAACAAAGTCATGTTTATAATGCATGACCTAAAAATTCAACACCTGAACTTTTGGCCAGCTCGTGCAAAGAACTTTCTGCATTTAAAGTCTGTCCCTGATTATCCTAGAAGTTTGTGCATTCCAAAACACGTATCTTTGGATTATCTTCATTTATCTTTACTAGGCACTCCCTCAGAGAATACTGGCCCTTAACTTATATTATTCAGTTATTCTAAGTGAGCATTTGATATTTTATTTTCAGCCATATTTGTCTTTGACCTACTTCAATGGCATGTTGAAAGAAGCTTTGAAATATTTAATCACAAAAAAAAAGCGAAGACTAAGGGATTTTTTGCATTTGTTTCTTGTCTAAGTCATTGTATGTTGGCGAGATCTAAAGACTCTTAGTTCAAAGAATTAGCATAACTTTAACTCATAGAATCATAGAATGGTTTGAGTTGGTTGGGATGTTAAAGATCATCTGGTTCCAACCCCTCTGCCATGGACAGAGACATTTTCCATTAGCCCAGATTGCTCAGAGAATACCAATCCAACCCTGTGGAACACCTGAAGAGGTGAGGCAGCCACAGCTTCCCTGTTTGACATGTCCAGTTCCTCACCATCCTCACACTAAAGAATTTACTTCCAATAGCTAATGTAACCCTACCCTCTTTCAGTTTAGAATATCCCTCTTGTTCTATCACTACCAGGTCCAAGTCAGAAGCTCTCTCCAGCTCTTTCATAGCCCCTTTAGGTACTAGAAGGTGCTATATGGTCTCCCTAGAGACTTCTCTTCTCCAGACTGAGCAACCCCAACTCTCTCAGCCTTTCCTCATAGGTGAGGTGCTCCATATCTCTGATCATGTTCATGGCCCTCTTTTGGCCTTGGTCCAGCAAGTCCAGGTCCTTCTTATGTCAGTGCTCCCAGAGCTGAATGGATCTCTCCAGGTGAAGTGTCATAAGACCGCAGTAGAGGGCCAGAATCTGCATCAAACAACTCTTTCAGGAGCTGGGGGCCAGCAGCAGCTCAGTTACCAAATTTCATTAATTCTATAGAAAGATTCCTGATGAATAAATTATGTACATATCCCCATGTCTATAATTACTTGTTAGCTAGAAAGCTTTTACAATATACATGTGGAGCTAAAAACGTTTATTGCCACATTAAACTATTTTTCATTAAAAGCATACTTTCACTGAAGAAAAAGAAAATTTTATGTACAAAATGGTGCTGTCCCCAAAGTATTTAAGTACTGGTTAATCCCTTTTGCCTAAAACAGGTGGTTATGTCCAACAGATGGCACTGCAGAATATATGAATTTTGAAAGCCATAGTGTTATTTCTTAGAAGGTGAAAAAGAAGTTGCCTACCCTATTTATGCCATTCTTACTATGATGAGACACCAGATTCAGCCTTCCACCTCCATCCCTTTGCTTTCTGTCATCTTTGTTAGCTGGGCTCCAAAGCAGCTTTTTTTTTTTATTTTGACTGCTAAGCTAGCATACATAACATTCTCTTTGCAAGGGCAGGACATGAGATACAATTAAATGAAGGTATTCCATATTAACTTCAAATTAAGTCATTCCATTGTCAGAAGTGAGTTTGCAATTTAAGGAAGCAGTCATTTAGATAAATGAAGAGCCTACTTTGAAACCTGTAAAATAGAGCTTCCTCTTAAATATTTTGATCACCTAATTTAAAAAAAATAGTGATATTTGTGCAGGGTTAAGATTTTTTTTTTGAGGGGGTGAAATGTAAATATACTTTTGTTTTTAAATTATAGGTTACTTTCATTCGCTAGCTATCACTTTCCATCAATTTGTCAGACATTGCAGTGCCTATTATTGTTTGAGGGACAAACAGATCTTTATTAAACCAACTCAAGAAATCTGAAATTATCTCCATCCATGAGATACCATTCTGTCACTTTCATTATCATTCAAACAGCAAGAGCTGAGAGCAGCCTCACTGGAATATTCTTGAAGTAGGAGGCCAACTGACTCCTACTTTCAAGAGGACATTTTTTTTAAGTTAAAAGCATGAGATAATACAGTTTCACAGCACATAAGAGTCTGAGGAGAAGGGTCCAACATACAACAGAGGAGTATGAAATAAAACTCCTTCAAGACAATCAGAAATCCAGAAGGGCCTGATGGGAAATAGGTCACCATGTGGGTCAGAAGGAGGTCAGTCACTGGTCAGCTGAAATTTTTGTAGGAAGGTATAAGACAAGGTTGTATTGAAATTTTAAGACATGAATCTTGAGTACTGCCTAAGAATATAAAGTCTAAGAAGTCACCAAAGCTTTAAAAAACCACAAAAACTCCCAAACAAACCAAAAAAAAAAAAAAAACACCCAACACAACCCAAAATAAAAAAAAACAAACCTAGACTGAATAAAATATAAAAGAAGCCCTTCCCAGCTGACTCAAAAGTAATCCGTGAATATTTGCTAGCCATAAACAAATAGTTAGTGTTTGCAGAACAAAAGTTTTTATATTGTATTTCTTTAGTATTTTTGTCTTAAGGAAATTACCAGACATATAACCCAAGCTGTACTCTCAGTCTTTACTGACAACATTTCCCGTGCATAGCACTCTTGATAAATTTTGTCTTCAAAAAGAAACTTGGTATTTTTCAAAACACTATTGTTTCCTTATCTGTACGTGTATATTTCTGCAAGATTAGAAACAATTCAAAAGACTGTCAGGTTGAAGAGTGTTAACCTGCTTTGTACCATCTCTAACTAGATTTACAAAGGAAAACTGAGACACCTGAATCATGAAGTGTGGTTACAACCACAGAAGTGATGATGTCAACAGAAAAAAAAAGCTTCACAAAGACTTTTGTCACATTTATATTTCATAAATCAGACAGTCAGTTCTACATTAATTTTTAAGTAGTCACTGCTTGCCCTTCCTTAGCATTAGAGTAATGAATGCAAGGAGCAAATAGAGAGGTAACTCATAAGTGCTTTTGACAACTCTAATTTTTAAACACCTGATCTAGTCATAAATGATAACTACAGTGAACAGAGCTGCAAGGTCAGGGTGTGCAGGTGCTACCAGCTTAACTGACAGCTTTGTTGTCCTACCTCATGTGTTGGTGGGTTTGGTTAGGTTTGGTTTATGTGGGTTTTTTTAACTAGCAATTCAAATAAAGAAAAAGCTGTTGATATCAGAATTAAAAAGGCACTTTCTTAATGCACAAAATATACTTTAAAAATAGGAAATGTGTATCATACATATAACAACTTTGATATAAATACCTAATTCTTTTATAGCTATAAAAAATGTTACAGCTTCTTTAGGCAGTCTTCTAAATTCAGGTCTGTCTCTATTTCTAAAAAACATGAAAATTAATCATGCAGTGTCTACTGTGCTTTTCTAAATAAGTAGTGTATATGTTTTAGGGCATCTGTGTACTTGTAAACTATCTATAAGTGCCACACAATAATTTCCCTGATGCTTTAACACAACCTTTGCCTAGAGTACTTGTTAAACTACATGCATTTTCAGTCACCAGCCATTAGGGAAAAGGCTTGGAATATCAGCAGCTTAGAGGAAATTTCTGCTTTGTTCAAGCTTTTGATGCCTAAACATGATATGTCGGGGTGTGGGCTGGAGACAGACACAGGTGGGTCATCAGCAAACAGCCATGAGTTTAATGTGGCTGCCCCTTTTATAGGGCTTTGGATTTCCTGGGATCAAATGGTTGGTTGGATGAGACCTCTCCACCCAGCTCTCAGGCCAGTGATGTATCTACATCTCAGCTAGAGCAGGGTTGGCTGAGGTCTTTGCTTGGGTGTGAATCCAACCTACCCCTGCCTTATCTGGGGGCTTTTTTTCTTCTAGGTTGGTTGAGTTTAGGGGCAGCTTCAGATCAGCTGCAATGCAACAGCATAAACATGTACATATTTATTCTTTCCATGTCTTATAATCACAATAGAGTTGCATTGAAAAAGACATTCAAATTTGAATGTAACTATGATATGGTTATATTCTTCACAGGAATCTTCACACTGGAACACCTGTGATATGCACTTCTAACCAATGTTGAACAATCTATATATATTTTCCCCACTAGCAAATTGAACTAACTCTTTCAATTCTGAAATTTACTTAGAGACTGAAATTAGATATACTAGCACCACCTCATCAAGCTGTCAGCTGGAGAGCTCTGCACTAGCATACCATAAAAAAAGAGTTCTTTTTATTTTAAACCTCTGGTGTATTGGAGCCTTGACAGAAATAGGAGTAGAAGGAAAGGCTTTTCCTGAGAGCATTTAGTTTTATTTCATGAGGATATATTCAGAAGCCAAAGCCAACAGTAGTTTTTATTTAAGCAACCCAAAAGTTTTCACATCAACAAGGCAGGACCACAGACACTGTGAGAATGATCACCTAATGCTTGGCACAGCATGTGAGGGATTCTTTGTGTGAGCACCAGCCAAAAGTCTGCCTGTCACTGACCTAGACTGAGACAACTTGCTTGCAAGACTGATAATGGCTGGGTGAGGTGCATTATGGAGAATTTTAGACAAAAATCAGGTTTGCAACAGAGATCAAATGAGATTTGTATTTTACTCTCACGTATAAGACCTGCCTGGTGGAGAAAGTGTGCTGGCTTTAAGTCAGGTGAGAGAAGAAAGAAGTCATATGATAAAATTGCCAGTATATTGGACTAATATAATATCCTTCTGTTCAGAAATACTTATGAAAAGCACTGTTGCCTCCTATTTCAAAGTTAAATAAATATTTTGTGGAAAAACTCTCAAAAGGTTTCCTCTGATATCGTTGACTTGATTGCCAGATTTCATACAAGAATTATACATGATCACTTATCAGCAAAAGAGATTGTGATGTGTCAAAGAAGCTGCAATCTAACATAACTTATTATTTTTAAAAGCTTTTATAGAGGAGAGACCCTGTAAGATAATCAAGCCACCACTACCAGACATTTTAGGGTCATTGCTAACACCAGCCCTGCCAGTGTTTGATGTCAGCCTTTGGTGAGATGCCAGACCTATCACAGGGGTCACAAACAACCTGAAAGCAAACATAGCATGCCTCCTGTGTGTGAAAGCTGGCAGACAGGAAAACTGGCAGACATGAGAACTGCCCAACGTGAAAAAGGGCAACATATTTCACCTGGACTACATGAAAAAGAGAAAAATGCATTATCTCATCTACCTGCAGTACTGGATCATAAACAGTCAAAGATTAACCCATGAACGGCTGTGACAGTCATCCAAGATGAGTAACACAGGTGTGTTTTGAATCACTTCTTAGACTCATATAATGCCTATATGAGTCTAAGACCTATATAATGGTCCTTTAAAGGTCACCTAGCTCAAGCCCCAGGGACATCTTCAGCCAGATCAGGTGGCTAAAAACCTTTCAACCAGACCTTGAATATTTTCAAGAATAGGGCATCCACACTCTGGGCATCCCCATAGTGAACAAAAATTTTTCCTAGTGTCTAGTTTGAATCTACACTCCTTTAATTTAAAATTTCCTCTTTTCCTATTGATGTAGATCCCAGTAAATTGTTTTCATCTTTCTTTTAAATCCCATTCAAGTATTGAGAGGCTGCAGTTAGAGTTCCCCAAAGCCTTCTCCAACTCAAGCATCTAAAAGTACTATACCCATATCAGATACTTCATATTTGCTCTGCATATGGACAAATACAGGTTTGAAAGACACAGAACTTATTTCCTTTCACATCCAAAGCCACCACTCACCCTGATAAAAGCAAGTGGGAAGAACTACTAATCCTGTCAAATACCACTGCACTAAATAAGCATTATTTCAACACAAGCAATTAGGCAGGTAAATTTGTAAACAAAACAACCCCGCTGCAGCAGAGCAGATGTATGGCCCATGTCCAAGCAAACATTTTAGTACAGCCACGATGATCTTCACATTTATTCCTGGTTTGGCCATTTTCAAACCTGAACAAACTAGCCAACTCTCCTGATGTGACAATGAAAATTTGCTATGAAAATTTTACACTTTGCATGGCTCCTAGAAAAAACTAACTTAAAGGGAAAAAAAAAAAGGGAAAAAATACAACCAAAGATGACCTGGGTTTTTTTTCTAATGGGAAAACTCTTTGGGATGTGTTAGTTTCTTTTTTATTCCTTAACTCCTTGTTTCCTTTTTATATTTTGCTGCAGAAAAATCAAGGAAAGGGATAAAGAGGCTGAGAAATCAATAAAAAAAATATAAGAAGGTGAGTTTCAAAATCATATTATTTAAAAAATGATAATTTATTTTAGAAAAAACATTAAATTTTAACAGTTCTTCAAATAGATTACCTGACATAGTAAAACTGACCTGGCATGGCTTAATGACCTAATCAACATATACATACATTCATCCTTATGTCCGTACATATGTTTATCTTTACATACATGCAATGTATAGCTCCATATGAATGGATTATATCATTCATTTGGGTGTAATTTGTGTGTTTTTCCTGATAATGGCAGTACATCTGGATAGCTACTGAAGTTTTGATTAAACTGGTGTAAAATCAAGTCACAGGACAACACCATTAATCTGGATGGAAGTTTTTGAAATGAGCAGAATGCAATGTGGAAAGTAAACATTCCTTAGCTCTAGCCCTACTCTAATTGGATGAAATTATGATCTATAAATCATAGGGGCATACTTGCATTTTACAGCAGGAAGTTACCAGATTTTTATCAAAAAAAACCCCCAAAAACCATTAAACAAACCAGAAAAAAAAATGCATGGGTACACTCAGTTTTCTCATGAAAGATGCAAGTTCAGGTGGCAGATTGAATCTTTCTCCTATGGAGGAAGTTATTGCTGAGAAAAACTAGCAGGATATTAGGAGGGGGCTTTTTGATTCTCATAGTCATTAAAATAACAGAACTGTTGCATCCTTGGGGTGTTTTTCTTCCCATGAAGTTTCCTATCAATGGAAAAATGCAAAAAGCTTTAAAAAATAGAGTTAAATAGTTTTCCAGGCAACTCTGTAAAAGGTGTTTCTTTCTCTTGATTCCACGTTCTTTATTCTGGAATTACTTTCATACATAAGACCCAAAACCATAAACGGCCTAATGTAAGCTGCTTCAACAAACATTTTCCTTTCCTTTCAGTTTCAACTATGAGAAAAATATCATCTTCCTTGATTAAAAAATAAAAAAACAAACCAAAAAACTTATGGGACACTTGGCCTGCTTCACACTTGCACATAAAAGGGAAGTTTGGTGCATGTACTGTGATCATGGGACCAGGAATTTAGGAAGGGACCCATTAATAATCAGTTCCATTTCAGGTAACAACATCTGCTTCTGTCCAGCAATATGAGAAACCCAAACTGCCCTTTCTATGGTAGAGAAAGAGCTCGTAAGTAAATCACCAACTTCTGTTAATATAGAAGACCCAGAAGACTCACAGACAGTGGAAAGCACATTTAAAAAATAATGGATAGAATCTCAAGGGAATGATCTTAGTAATTTATATGCTTTATATTTTGAATATGTTTAGAAGAAAAAAAAAAATTAGGATGCCAAAACCCATTATCTGGAATCCACAACTTGTTGAAATAACGACTCACAAAGATGCAGAGCTGCATGAATAAAAATGAGCGAGAAGAAAAGTGTGCGTGCAGGGTAATAAAACAGCTAAAAAAAATCACAAGGCAACAATGTAGCTAAAGTATTGACTGTCAACATGAAAGAAATGTGACCCCTTTTTGATGTTATTGAGGCCACTTCAGCTTTACCTAATTGCCCATATACTGTGTTCATGGCAGATGAGAAAGATGGTTCATTACTCAGCCAAGATTATGGCATAAGCAGGAGCAAGTAAAACACTATGGAATTTGAAATATCTTGAGTTTGAATAAGAATTCACAATTAAAGAGTATACTTGGAATAAATTTTAAAGCAGGGATAGAGGTACCATCTTGCTAAAATTCCAATGCATTTTCTCACAGTATTCAGAATTTAAAATATCACTTCTTCCATAATTTTACAAGGCTGTTCTGAGACATCTCTTTTTGTATAAATCCTTGACCCCTCTGTTATTACCACCCTATCCAAAGTTTTTTTGGGTTTTTTTTCTGAAATGTGTTTGTATATTTTGATATTTAAGAAGTCTGCTGACTACAGGGTTATTAAAATGCATTGGGTCTGAAAGAATGCAAAGGCAACAGCAAACATTGCTGTCCCATCCTGGGAAGGTCAGCCATGATAAATGGGCACTAAATTCCTACAGAAATACTTTTAAGTTCTGCTGTATCAGCTCCTTAAACTATTTACAGCAGAGATGCTTCACATGAGAGAAGGCTGTAGAAAAAGTACATCCAGGTAGCATAAAAATGCCTTTACCATGCAACAGTGACTAATTCTCACACAGTCAGAGGGATGTCCTCAAAATGGGAGAAGTAAGTCTGAGCAAGTTTTGTTTTTCAGGAACTTGGAGCAGTTGCTCTTGTTATGGCAGACTTCACATGGGAAAAGCAATGGAATACGCAGGGAATATACCTCCAGGAAGAGATAAAGAAGGAGGTGGCTGGCAATAGTTATATGCCCAGAAAATATGAGCATTACAAGAAGGAAAAGCACTGTGGCTATCCAAGAGAGACTTTTGACAATTTCTGTGCTATAAAGAATGTTGTTCTTTACATTTTTATCAAACAGTTTTTGTCTTAGTTTCAGTCCTATATTTAATAATGCGGGAAATTGTCTTCTTTTCTCTTGGAAGAGCAGACTCAGGAGAAGGTGAGATTTCAATGGGAAAAAAGGCATGGCAGGGTGAATCCTCTGTAAAGGATCTAGTGTGTACTCTGTGGCTTGTGAGCCATGTCCTTATCCCCAGGGTTTTCTGCAGCTTTAGGAGTGGGAGAGGGGGCATAAGGCAGAGTGCCTGGGCAGAGCGGGCTGTGAACACAGGGGTGTTGCTCAGGACCAGCTATTGCTAGTCTCAGTGCTGTGCCAAAGACCTGGATGGAACTGTTCAAAGCAAGACAAACACTGACCTTTGACTCAAGTTTTAATCTTGACCTGCACCTTTGTTTCAAATTTTACTGCAAAGCTGCATGTGTAAGATGACAGTGAGTTTACCCAGTCTTCTTCCAGATCATGAACTTAAAGCATTTCTCTTTCTCCACTTAAAATATCTGGAAATGAGCATATGGCAAAATTAAGTGTCCTTTTTTCTTACACATGCAGAGAGAAATGACATTCAGACATTACAGAAATCATAGTAGAACTTCATGTTTATAATATATTCTTTTCCATAAATGTTGATAATCTGCATTCAAAAGAACGTAAAGCTTTGCAAGTGGATTTGGGTTCAAAAATATATTTTCTGCAGAAAACATATAGAAGTATCAACTCAACTTGTGCAAGCAGATTTTTGCACCAGTCCTTTCTACCAAAAGTCTCACTGTCTCAAAGATCTCCTCCCTTCTTACACAGGTATTTCAGCCAAGGCATCACCTTAATAATAAAGAGTATCAAAGAGTGCTTTCTTACAGGTGAAGGGATGACGAGAAAAGATCTTCTATCTATACATTAGATAAAATTTTCTAGATTTGTAGACATTGCCAGGTTTGAAAGTCAGAAGTCTTAAATTGATTTCTGCTAAGTGGACATTAGTTTGAGGACGCAGCTAGTCACAGAAGCTCTGTTTTCCTAATTGCACAATTGATGGTCTGCATATTTTCTCTCGACTTTTCTTTCTCCTTACAGAAAGCCAAGAAAGCTGAGAAAAAGTCATTCTTTAGAAAACTACATCTTTCAAATTAAGTCTGACATGGAATTTCAGGAATAATAAATCAGAAACAATGCTGTTGAGATTGTCTATCATGTCCAGATCACCCCAGGTCCTGAGCTCTGCCAATGTACAAAACAAGTACACAGGAGAACACAGAAGTGTTCTCATTAGCAAATCAATACAGCAAATGGATTAAGTTTTCTGACTTTAAAATTAATGATGGAAAGCCCCATCCTTAACTTGGAATGAGATTTTCTGGTCTGTAGTCTCAAGCTAGTCTTCAAATACACATCAGTATTTGTGAAGAAAAGCTGATGGCTGGTATATAAATTTTAACTCATGATAGGTACATCCACAAATGAACAAGACTACCCAATTTTTGACTTTTCTGATGTGGGAAAGTACATATGAGCCACTCCTATTTCAGGTAGGATGAATACTCTAGCAAGACTTTGACTAATAAATTGTTATTTCCTTTCATTATGACATGGAGATTTTAACACTATTTTGTTGTAAATTAATGCCATTATATTGGTACCTGATAAAGAAATTATGCTCATCCTTTAGCTTCTATGTTGCTCTGAGAAATGGAAATATTTTTTTAGCAAATGTAACATCCTAAAAAAGAATTTATTTTCATGCTACCACCCACAAAATCAGCGCATTCAATCAGTTCAACCATAAAGTTTTTTAAAAAAGACACAGATGCAGAGAGAACTGTCCTTACATATGTAAGGAATTGCCATAATCAGAAGCAATTTTTAAAGCTGAAGTCACACTTCAACTTCATTCTTCAATCCTGAAGAAACTACTTTGAAATTAAGATGTATAAGACCATGAGGACCCAAAGTAGGAACTGGGAAATGAAATTGCTGTCTCTGAGTTATTAATATGTCACTTTTCTTTAGTGCAATTCATTTAATGCTTTTTTTAATATACAAAAGTTGAAATAATCCCATCACTCAGTTAAAAGAATAAAAGTACAGCAGTTCCCAGCTATAAAGTAAAGGGCTTAAAAAAATATCAGGAGTTTAAAAGTTCACCAGCTTCATTGCATTTCTGAAGCTGGCACAAAATATGCTTTTATCCAACTGACCATAATCACTTTAGCAGTCATTCCAGGTTCTTGCATGATTTCACTATGGCACCACCCTTCCACAAAAATTTTGTGTGCTTACATAATTAGATCCCAAAGGTATGGCCTCTTAGTTTCCAATGCCAAATACAGAGGAAAAAAAGTGCAATTACATCATAGAGGTTTGCATCTATTAAAGACCAGGTTAGGGTTTGGATAGCCATCTCACCTTAGAGCCATTAGGAAGATTGCATACGTTATAGAAGAAACTGTTAAGAAATTGCACTGTAATTTGTCAATGGTGCATTGAGCTTTGCATGAATTGTAGAGATAAATGTGAAGATCTACAGCAGTGGGAGTTGCACTCCCTCTACACTTCCTAATGGAAACAAGTGGGGGAAAAATAATAAATTCAGTGCCAAAAACAAGAAAGAAAGAATGGAACTGAAGTGCCCTATTCTTGTCAGATTTTGATGCTATAAATTGCAAGAAAAAGCACCTTCATCTAAGCCAGCTATCAGTGAACTATCAGGGGGAAAATACTATAAAGATCTATTGCAGTAGATAGCTTCCTTTCTCCCCTCTTCAGGAGACATTAATGCAATCCCCAGTGCCTGCTCCTAAAAGTATTGGGGAAACAGAGGGCTGTCAGTGACTTAAATTTCTCACAAGCCTAATAGGAAACTGATTGATATCAGGGATATCTTTCCCATCTCCAGCAACTATCCTCCCCTTCCCTTGGGCAGAGACTCAAACAAAAAACTCTGGTACAGCCTCCCAGGGACTGGGCAGTGAAGCCATGGTTAAATTCCAGAAAGGCAGGCAGCATCTTGATCTCCAGGTCATGCCCCAAGACACCCAGGAGAGCATCCAGTGCAGAGCAGACCCAAGTGTGAATAACTCTGCAGTAAGAACATTGGAGATCTTAAAAACTGTATGACTTTCTCTGTTTCTTCTCCACGCAGCCACTTTACTGCATAAGGAGATTATCTATAAGCATTATAATAATAGTAATAATTGTAATAGCCAATTAAGCCAGTGAATTAAGGCTCTCATTAGCAGTACATTAGCATTATGTAGGAACGGTTTAAAATAAATTATACTTCTCCAGCTCAGCAAAATTAGAGGTTAAATCCAACTCTTCCCTCGGTCTACTCTGGATCATCTACAGGTTCAACATTTCCACTAAACAAATCCACCCTTCTGATGAGCAGCAGGAAAATTCTGGGGCCTGGAAGGAATCCTTTCTGTGATGGCTGCTTCATGCAGGGTGTGAAGCCTCTGGATTTATAAACTAAAAACTCCTGCATTTGCCTGCTCTGGGTTTAGTCTACTGAAGTGAGATCTGCAGGTCACTCTACAGTAAAAATAGGGCAGTTCATGGATGGTTATCTCTCATTGATAAATAAGTGTCCTACACCAGGAATAACGAGGAGGAGAGACAGACATTTACCTCACAGAGCTGATAGGCAGTGATTTAATGTTTGCTCTATCTTGGTTTTTTTTCACAAAATGCTGCAACACACAATGTAGGCCATTTTTTCTGCAATGTTGTCAGCAATTACCAAGATGACAGTCAAGCCCAAAAATTACTTCCAAGAATAGATAAAGAAGCAGTGAATGAAGTCTTATTTGTGGAAACTTCTTGCTAATCAGGACTGAGAAACAACAAACCCAAAGCGCTCTCAAAAACGACTTACAAGTTAATAAATAGAGCTTGAACTTGGTCAAAAAATTCCTGACAACCTGTTCATAAGCAGAAAAAGTATGAAGTGAAAGTACTTGATGCGCAATGAATAACAATCTACTTTGGTTTCTTGTCCTGTGATCTCAAGTACAACTTACTGTGTATATAGCAAAAGCAAACATACATTCAGGAAGGACTGGGAATGAAGGACAGAAGACTTTCTCCCTTTCCTTTCTGTGCATCAGTATATCTGATTTTCTGTACATCTTGGGCAGAGCATCTATTTAAAGGCCATGAGGGCAGGGATTGTATCTGCTCAGATAAATCTTTCTCCAAGGAGTAAGAGTGAAGCAGCACTGTATTTAAACAATGTAGTTCAGAGAAAGAAAATACTTGTGCGGTGTCTGTTAATGATAGAGATGAGAAAATGCTGCCATCTTTATGTGCTCTCTGTTATTCTGACAACTGTGATCAGAAGCAGCAACAGCAGCACAAAGACAAGAGAAATTAATGGCCAAAAGTAAAGGCAGACAGGCAAATTCTGTACATGTTTTCTTTGAACAGAGGTAATTTATTAGTAAAGCATCCTAGAATATGTGAATACCTCATTTTTTTGCTTTGTGTTGGGGTTTCTTAGTTTGTTCTGATTTTTTTTTCACATACACACACATGAAGTATTTCATACTTTGCACACTTTCCATAATGATAAATCCTTAGAAGCAGAAAGACAGTCATGGAACAGGACAGTCACTTGTTCTCCCTGGGACACCTGGGAGTATCAACCATATTTACCTTATTTCTGGTTATTTATACAAAGGCATCTGTGATAACTACAGTGACTGAGGGATACTGACTTCAGAACATTCCACAAATTCACAGCAAGGCTGGTTTTGACCTCTTATAGAGAAGAAGATGGAACAGAGAACCCTAAAAAACCACTACAGATATTAGCTTCAAGAAAAAAAAAAAAAAACAGCTCAAACAGCTCCCATACCTATAGAACCTTCCAAGACTGAAGAGTATCAGCTTGTTGTCAGACACCAAACCATGGTAACCAGTTTGGTCTCCAGTCCCTGGACTAGATAAGGCAGAGCAAGTCCATCAAGCCCTGTAGTATTTTGTATTCTACAGAAAGGGCCACTGCCTTTCAAATGGTTTGGTTTCTGATAATTTAAAACCATGAAAATTAATTACAGGACAGCAAATCTATGCCTACATCTGATTAGAACAATGTAAAGATTCATGGATGACAGAAAATATCACAATCATGTGCTCCTGTAAAATTTGCATCATTTCTCATTTGTTTTCACATACACTCTAATAAGATCATTTCTGCTTCAGTTTCCTGAGTGGGAGTTCCCTGAGGACTGGATTTTGTTATCAATTTTGATGGCTCAGTGCTTTCAACCTTCAGCTTACATCCGGACAAAGCATCCAGTGAAGAATAATAATACAATAAATGTCATGTCATCACTTACTGACAAAGTACAATGATCTAGTCTTTGTATGCTTTTCAATTTTACAGAACAGTTTTTATTAAGTTTCTTGTTACGTTATTTTGTGAATTGTTTTTTATTATGTTATGCATCACAGTCTTTATTTTTCATATTTCTCATCCCAGTAATTCAAAAACCATTAGGCAAATCCCTGTACTGTAAAAGCCACTTTAAAAACAATTATTTTGAAAATAAATTAATTTTAAATTCCTTCTATGTGCTTATGATCTGTCATGCCTTTCAAGTTCAAATGCCTTATGTTCAATGTACAGACACAAGGGTTTTGTTTTAAAAATTCAGAAATAATTATCTGGGGACTGAGAATTCAATAAAGTCCATAACTGTTAAAATAACTTAACTAACTTTTTAAAGTCCACAGCTTTAAAATAACAAGGCATGGTAACAGAGCTTCTCGTCTTTTTCCTCACCCAAAGGATTCTACTCGTGTAGGTTTCACCCAGTGTCAATTAAGCAAGGAATTTCAGAATCAGAGTCCAGACAAGTGGTAGAGTAGAAACTCACATCAGTAAATCAGGAGACGCAACCCATTGTAAAAAACAACATCTAGAGTAAAACTGAGCCACTCAGAATTGAGGCTGTAATTATTAATCTGTGGAACAAATAACTCTTATGATGTGAGTTAAATCATTTAGCCTTTTCCTCTCCTCAGTAACAGACAAACATTCAAATATGAAGATGAGGTGACAGGACTCTAAATTTATGTATATGTTTCCTCTGAACTTTTGCATGTTTTTCAAAATGAGGATATTCATCTATCTTCTTTGTAAGAGAATCTGAAGGCTATTAAAAAACTAAATTTGTTGACCGTTAAGTTTTAAGAGGTAGATATTGCTCAGAAAGCCGTCGGCACATTAGTTTGTACACTGATCTTAGAAACAGAGGTCTATGCTCCAATTCCTCCCCTGACTTTGTCCATTCTATCACCTGAAATTTCTCCCCCTTTCTCTGCGTCACCTCTCATGAAGAGTCTGTGCTGGGGAAATAATTATTCTAGCCACGGGATTAAAAGAAGCAAAGAAAAAAAAAATCACCCATCCCCAGTAAGTTGTATAGAATGGAATACACATCCTGGAGATACCAGTAACGTTAAAAGAGAGCAGAACTATCCTTTTATTTTTCCCCCAGGCAGTTATCTGACAAACTATTTTACCACGATAGAATCTGATAGGAAACCAGAATACTTCAATGATAACAGAATGTGTGATTCTACTATAAAGGCCAAATCTTCAATAGCAATTATAACATTCATACTAGCAAATTAAGAGATGTTGGAAACATTCCCGGACACTTAGGCCAAATGACTTAAAACACTCTGAATATGTGCCTATGAGCTGCCTTAGCATCCAAAAGTGAGGGGCTTCATGCTCCCTCCATTTCTCCTAGGAATTGCTCCTAGAACATTTTTACTGCTGAACCTTACGCTGAAGAATTAATTGTGAAAAGACAAGTTTAATCAGTTTAGAAGTACAGTCCAGAATGATGCTGATCACTGTTCTTCCAGGGCTAATCATCAGACTGAAGGACCCCACCACAGTTCCTAGGAGCACCATTTACCTTTGGGGCCTTGTTTGTGAGTTGGCAAAGCAGAAGAAGGTTTGATTGGGGCAATAAAAACAGATTTCAAGAACACAGTCCACAAACAGATATTTTAAATTGTTTCAGCTAGGAAAACCTAAAATGAGACAACATTATAGCTTTCAAGACTGACACAAGAAAATTATGTTGCACTTCTGCCATGGATAGGTCAGTAAGAAGCAGATGTAATT
The DNA here is from genome assembly GCF_963513975.1 of Fringilla coelebs. Taxonomy (NCBI): domain Eukaryota; kingdom Metazoa; phylum Chordata; class Aves; order Passeriformes; family Fringillidae; genus Fringilla; species Fringilla coelebs. Next base: position 41,647,827 of record NC_140028.1, on the reverse strand, counting down.
TCTGACATAGAAGATATTTAGGTTGGCCCTTACAGAACAAAAGTATAAAAAATATAAAGAAAGCTATGAAACACTTGTCTAGACAGCAAATTTATTGACACATAAAAATCTATCACTGGAGGTTTGTAAATAAAAGATTAGGCATACATTCATTGGGAACTATTTGGGTAAGGTCAGTGTTGCCTGTAGACTAATGGTCTAGACTGTCTTTTCAGCTGTACTCTACCCCTATTTTTTATTATCTACTTTGCACTTTCTTTTCCAAGATTCTTAGAGAAAGCAGTGCTGAAAAAATACAGTTAATGTCATTTCAATTTAGTAAAAAAAAGAAATCTACCTGTACATAATTTTCCTTTTATTTAGTTTGGATTTAGAACTCCAAATCTTATAGGAAGAAATATAGAAGACAAAAGTGTAACTTTTTTTTTTTTTTTTGTCGAATAAAACAATAACTTTTTTCTTCCCTCTCTCTCTTTTTCACTCTCTTTTTAGTTTTTTTAATTTTCTTTCATAGTTTTGGGACACAGATCTCCCAGGAGACAATCTGTCTGTCCTGCACTGGAAGCAGATATCACTCTTACAGTATCATCTCATTTTAACAAAATTGAATAAATAGAATGAGTTACTGCAGTTTGTTCCTTCCAAGTCCTAAGGGGACCAAGTGTATGTTGAAACAAGTATTAAACTAACAAAGAAATACCATGAGGAAATTTTCCAAAGCGCTTTTGGAGTTTTGCTCTGTGTACAATAGAGCAAAAATGCCAAAAGACTCATCTATCTGTTTCTAGCTCCATCCTCTCCACATTCCTTATGCACAGTACACACCTTTGCCTGAGGGTCACCAGGAAAATTCCCAGCTAAGCTTGTTTGGCCTTATCATTTTGTAGATTTATTTCTTTTATTTTTGTCCACAGAGTTGTCCGCAAAGCATTTCTTAAGATCTGCATCTCCACTGCTGTGTTAAGGTGTCTTTGGGTTAGTTGGCAAAAAACAAAGAATTCTCTGTTTGCATAGAGGTTTAATTGATTGTCCTTATGTCTCACCCTTGTCTGTGCTTCAAAGTCAGAGGATTCCCTAGGTGAAGCAGGAGTTCAACATTTCATTGTCATGCTGGTGCAAAAGACAGGAGATCAATGAAATGCACCTGGTTGAAGGGGAATGCTGTCCAGCAGCTTCATAACTTGTGGGCTGGGATAAGGATATTGTGCCCAAGTAGGGGTTGTAGGGAAGCTGAGCACAACTGAACAGACTCAGTGAACTGTATGTTTGGGAAATTGAGGGACTGGGTTGCGTGACCAGACTCTGGATACCCTTCATGCAACCATTTTACTTTGGCCAGTAGCCTGACTGCTCCTAGGAGAGGGAAATCTTCATAAACCAGCTTCTAAAGACTATGAGTAAAGCCAAATAAAATCTCATCCAAAGACAAACATCAGGAAGCATAAAAACAAATGCATATAAAGCATTGATTTTGGAAAGATTTTGGATCCCTTGGGCATAGCCTTGAAAATTCTCAATAATTATACCACAACCTAAATATAAAATACAAATTTTATACAGTTCTCATCATGTAGAAGACTTAAAATATATCAGGTGTAAGGCATCTACAATGTTTTCTGTATAGGCTTCAGATATAAAAAGTTATTTTAAAAAGCTTCCTTTGTCATTTGCCTTTTCTTAAATGAGAATACTGACATTGATAGAATTAGAATCAAGAGTCAATTAAATGTCTGACCTTGAAAATGTTGCAGAAGTAACACCCTGAATGTATTAAGCATTTTTTACTCATCTCAGCAGGCACGATAATATGAATTATGTAAAAATGAGCATCAATTTTTCAAAGCAATAGATGTGACACCACTATATGGTGAAAACAAAGTACTTACATTAAATGAGACATGCAGTTGGTCCAAACTAATGTGATCTAAACAGTCTTCACTTAAAATATTTATTAGATAGAAAATATTCCATAGCTGCACTTTGCAGTACACATTTTGTAAGCAATCTTTTCCCATGGCATTTAATGTAGTTATTCTGATGCTGATGTTTTAGCATCTTGACAGCCAGGACATATTTCACCATTACTGGAGTCAGGCCACTAATGCATCTCTGTTTGTGTGGACTGTGTCTATTTCACAATTTTATTCAATTTGCAGGACATCAGAATGACAAAAAAATTGAAAATAATGTCACAAAACCTAACTTTTAACCTCCTTATTACAGATAAATAAATGATAAGCAATAATTTTAAAGGGGTTTTTTGTCACTAAAAGTTTACTAGAACACTGAAAATATTACCTAATAGACAGCAATTTTTTTGTGTGCAATTTAAGAAATAATACTCATTTTGACCACTATGTTTTCTGCTTACTTTCTCAGGAATCCTATTGCACATCAGAGTGAGGACAGTCATACTCAGCCATCAAAAGACAACAAGGCAAAAAATAAGACTCTCAGAACATTTCTCTTTCCTTCACAGATTAGTTCTTAGTTTTCAGAGAAAAGCATGAGTAAATTTTTGATATAATACTCAAAATATTCATCCTTTAAAATACCTCATTTTTCTTGGGTAGTAGGAAATATCTTCACCAAAAACATAGTCAAGCATTTTCATTGAAAGGATTGTCAATCAGTGGAACAAGCTGCCCAGGGAAGTGCTGGAGTCACCATCCCTGGGGGTATTTAAAAGGTGTGTGGATGTGTCACCTGGGGGCACAGTTTAGTGGAGGACTTGGCATTGCTGCGTCACAGTCAAAGTTGATGGTCTAAAGGTCTTTTCCAAACTAAATAATTCTGATAATTGTTTGCCAATTGGAAAACAACTCCACTTTCAAAACTACCTTGGACATTTAAAAACATGTATCTCTGTAACTTAGATATAGACTACTCAGTGACTACAGTCACCATGGCCATTTTACCCAAAAGTCAATCACCATTTTTAAAAATTTATGGTTGCACTTAGGAGCCAACAGGAGTAACTACAACTATGACTACAGCTGAGCATAAGTAAATGAGACCTCACTCTGCATTTGGAGTATAAAATAATGCAAATTATTACTAATAATGATGTATTTACAGATGACAGGTTCTCAGGAATTATCTGCTAAACATACAAATATAAAAAGAATTATGCTGTTCCATTAGGATAAACTTGAAACAATATCAGATAACAGCACGAAGATTAATTGAGTAACACCAAAGCTGTAAAACTGTAAAGAAATACAAAGTCAGAATCATTGTCTCTGAGTCACATATTGGTTTATCAAGAATTCTGGAAAATTGGTGATTTCTAACCTCAAATCTAGCCATACTTTACAGATTAATGCATACAAAAAAAACTCCTTTTTTTTTTTTATATGCAACAACGGGCACAAAGTGAAGCAGAGGGAGTTCTTTTGAACATCAGGAAACACTGAGTGAAAGGGTCACCAAGAATGGGCACAGACTGCCCAGAGAGGCTGTGGAGTCTCCATCCCTGGAGATATTTGAAAGCCATCCAGGACATGGTCTTGGGCAGTTGGTTCTGGGTGGCCCTGCCTGAACTGTTGGATCATAGGTCCTGCAGAGGTCCATTCCATCCTCAGCCACTCTATGATTTGGTGATATTTTGGCAGTTTTCAAGGACAAGAGGTATCTGCAGTACAATTCCTATCAGAAAAAAGAATAGATCCATCAGAAACATATTTACGGACTATATCATTCAATATGGAGATTTATAGTTAAAAAGTAGATGTAGATGTCAAATTTTTAAAAACTTCATGACTCTGTAGCACTTATTTCCTTTTTGTGAAATTATTCAACGCAATATGTTTTTAGTTCAAAGAAGAGATCATGTTTAGCATTGTTAGAACACTGAGGCTACATGCCTAATTAAGGATGCAATTCGCAGAAAAGCAGGGTATTAAACAACTTTAATGGTACATATATGTTTAACTAATGATAGCATTGATTTTTCAGTAGTTTAGCTTTTGAACATAGGGCAGCTGGCTTACTGTTATATATAGTTTTAGCATAGTGCTATATGTATTCATCATGAGCAACAAGCAAAATAATTACTTTTGGGACAGGAGAACTGAGGCTGTAAATATTGAAGTAGCAACACAAGGCTTTAACAGAAAGCCTGAGGGATATATAACACAAATAAACCTCCGTAAATTCTCATTGTAAAAGGTGTTTTACTTCTTGCAGTGTACCAAGTGCTGTCACAGAGACTCGAGATAGGAAAAAAACCTTCCAGTCCCTATCTGGACAGGAATCATTCAGTTGTTAAAGGTGAGGCACACCTTGCTACCCATATAAAGCTATCTTTTATCACTCAGTCCTGTAATCGCTGGGCTGAGGTTACATGATCACTGCCATGTTACTCAGCACTACCTCACCATCCAGTAATATTAATCTGGAATGGTAAGGCATTTGAGGAGGGCACAGTGTGATTTCTGACATGGATGGCAGACCATGGGGATCTGAATTCCTTGAGATGAAGGAACATGACTGCAAGAATGATCAGCTCCCTCTGAAATTTTGGAATCTTTTGCTCCAGATGGATGCCTACAAATCTATGAAGCCTGATGGGGTCCATCCAGGAATCCTCAAAGAACTGGCTAATGTCACTGCAAAACTTCTCTTGATTATTTTTGGGCAGTCCTGGGAATCCAGAGAGGTTCCAACTGACTGGAAGCTGGTGAATGTCCCAGTTTTCAAAAGGACAGGAAGGAGGTCCCCAGAAATTACAACCCTTTTAGTCTCGCTTTAATGCCTGGTAAAGTTATGGATGAGATTTTTCTGGGAGGTATTGAAAAATAGCTGAAAGACAACACAGTAGTTGGTCACAGCCAGCAGAGCTTCATGAGGGAAAATTCTGCTTACCAAAGCTGATTTCCTTTTATGACAAGACAATCTACCTGACTGATCAAGGGAAGCCAACTGATGTAATCTTTTTAGGTTTCAGTAAAACTTCCCTACTGTCTCTCACAGTATCCTTCTAGATAAAATGTCCAGCCCAGAGCTAGATAAATGTCATGGGTGGGTGAGTAACTCACTTACAGATCAGATGCAACCCTCTGGGAACCCTCTAGGATCATCCTCATTGTGGTGGGTCCTAATATTGCCCCTTTTCTGTTATACAACTTGTTACATACACCCACTGAAGGTATGTTCTTCCCCACAAAGCCAAAGTGTGAGTCTCATACCTAGCCTCAGGTGACAAGTGCCATTATGAGCATCCCAGGCATTCCCAGAGGACTAACAGATCAGACCAAAGACATACTGGAGAGCTGGGTCCTTCCCATGCAAGGTTAGGTGGTCACATGAGGCGTCCTTGGGTAGGTCATGATCCTTGAATCGCTTCTCCAGTTTCTCAGTAATATCTCCGGTTGCACCATGTGAAATCTTTACATTTGTAATGGCTACAAAATCGCTGCACTCTGTACCAAGTCTTAGGCAATGGGCTGTAAAGGGCAGTTCTCTGCTGCTCCAGCAGTACATTGCAAGTAAAGCAATGCACAAAACTCCAAGACTATAAATAATTAATAAAGACTATTCTAATAAATTTGAAATTTATTCTTATTCAATTACAAGGGTTGAATCCAATTACTGCTTTGTAACAGATAATAAACCCAGTTTTGTTCTCTAGCCAGAAACCGGAATGGCAGCCTATTTTTCTAATAAAACAGCTCTTCTATATATAAATAAATAAATAAACATAAATTTAATATTAATTAGCCACTTGGCAGTAGAACTCATTTCTACTAAAGACTAGTTAGTAACCTTCCTAGGACTATAGACTCGTATCTCTAGTCAGTAACAAATTTGTTAAAATTTGTTTTGCTATTCTGGATGCAATTCTGAAGGTGTCAAAAATACCCATCAGGTTTAAAAGTTTATCTATATTCCCCAGCCCACCATCCCTACCTTTTTCTTTTTTTCCCCCAAACTTTGGTTGTCCTTCTGTTTTTTTCCAAAAGTATTGTCTTAAAACCCCAAACTCCATTTTTATGCTTAGCAAGACACTTTTTGTGGCACACAAGAAACTCCATGTCAAAGTTAGGAAATTACAGTAAGTTATATCACTAAATCAAAGTTACTTTAACCAAGGAAAACCAGCTTCAGCAGGACCTCAAATTCAAAAGGTAGCGCTTATTCTAAGATGTGTCTGGCTTTGGTTACTGGTATGAAATATCTGTGCCATTTTAACATTACTTCAAAAAAGATAAAGCAAGAAAACTAGGGGTTAAAAAAAATTAGGTAGCAATAAAAAAAGATGCAAGTGTTTGGTCTAATTTGTGCTTTGTAGAGAACAATTAGGAAGTGCTTAGGAAACTAGTAGAGTTTTTTGGTTGGCAATTAATAATTTTGGAAATAACTACAAGTTCAGACATTACTTAAGTACTTCTGAAACAAAATCAAAACAGAAAACAGAAAGGAATTTAATTCAAGATGAGATTAACAAGTTTTATATATTAAAGCAAGACTGAGGAAAAATGTAATAGAGGATACCATGCAGTATTACAACAAGTTACTTATAGCCACTCTGTTAGGAATTTTTATATGTTTTATAACCATTTTATTTACACTATCTTCATTCTCATCCTCAGAGAATATGTCCTCCTGAAACATCTCAGTAAGCAATAAACACATGATAAATGAAAGTTACTGCAGCTGAAACTGTAGAAAAGTTGGTGCTTTAAGGAGCTGCCAGTCATGGTGAATCAGTTCAGACAACTTGCACTGATTAATGTTTCTGTCAGAAGAGACTGTTCCAAGGTTTGTTTTGTCATCCAGCAGAGATCAAAAGTCACTATTTGGTCTTTAAAGATACAGTAGGATCAGTTGAAGTATGTCTAATGTTAAAATGAAAACTAAAAGAGCCACTAGAGAGTAAACCAAACCCTCTGAATGCTGTACTGTCCCTGGCATCAGCAGGAATTATGCATGTAGAATTGGCAGAATAATTTAAATTATTTGCATGGTTTTCAAACTGACTGCAACAAATTATTAACATAAAATCATTAAAGGGGTCAAAGTAAAGTTGTGGTACCACTAAAAAAGGTAACTTTTGGTTCAATTAACTTCACCAGAACATGATGTTTTCTGAAATTCTGTAATCACCATGATTCAAAAGCTAGAAAATTAAGCAACAGATGTGCTAAACTAGAATGTAATGTAATTTACATATATGGCATACAAGAAAACTATATACCCTGTATACCATATCTTTGTCAACTGACATATGTTTTCAGAAATATTATTATAGAAAGTCAAGCAATTTGTTTAGAAGTATTTCAATCAGTGCAATGCAATGTATTTTATAGAAATCTAATTTATTAATACATTTTAAATTGTATTTTATTACTGTATATTATTTTTTTGAAGAGTAAATCTGTTTCATAAAGCTTTTATTTCTAAAATAAATAATTATTCAGATGGCTTTCAGCAGCAGTACCTCTATCACAATCAAATGATAATATTTCTGTTCATACCAGGTACCTGGTCTGGCTACAAATCTTACTAGAGTCAAACATAGTTCACAACTGATGAAACAAGAGGTATGAAAAGGAAAGAAAACAAACAATAAAACACAAAACTTGTCCTGTCCTCTTGATTTTGCTCCATTAAACCCTTTAGACTGCCATGAAAATTCTTTTTTCCCCCTCTGATGACATTGCAGTAACAATAAAGTAAACACACCATAAATTAAATTCACCTTAGACTGCATTCTTTTCACTTATTTTTATTTGCAAGCACCAGGGGATTTTATTGCCAACAAAAGAAAATTTTACGTTCCATGAGACTAAAACAAATCTGCTAAAGCTTGAGAGGAATATTACTTGATGAATCTGCCAATTTCATAGTTCAGTTATTTGTCCTTTTTCAGTTGCAGTAGATGTAATTTGTGTCCATGAAGTTCTGTGCAATTCTATTTCACTCTCCTTCCAATTTCCTTATTCCTCTAAGTCTCAAAGTACTTTTTTGCATATTCCCAAAAGAACATGAAAAGTTACACATTCATTTGAAAATTCAGTGTTGTCAAACTAGACTTTACTATCTCAATTTTTTTCACTGATATTTCAAAGACAGGTATTCTCCTAACACACAATAAATAAAAATGATAAAATTCATTAAGTTGGTTTTTTTTAAATAATTCTTTCCAAAAAAAAAAAAAAAGTCTTACATCATTTCAGAAGTCAGAACACTTATAAAAATATAATCTTTTCTGAACAAGAATATTGGTTCTGTGGTAGTCTGTTATACAGAGATCTAACAGGATTCATTATCCCCAGGTCCAGTCTAACTAATATTTTTGTGCATTAACATATAGCTTAAGAGCCATGATAAAAATATGCTTATGAAATTTTTGTATATAAAAAGTACAAATTATCACACAGACTTATTTCCACCTTGAATTGTATTGTCACAGAGAAAAAAAGTTCTCTTCTTCAACAACCAGCTAGGGAACTACAGAACAGATCATTCAGTTCAGAAGCAACCATTGAAGCTCACTTTTATTAGCTGCACTAAAGATTGTAAGCATTGAAAATGATGCTGTCAGCTAAGGAGGTTAATTGCACTGATAACAACCATCTTCTGAGGCTTCCTAACATAGATATATTTTCAAGTGCTTCTTGAAGTCTTACAAGGAGATGGTGAGATTGTGAAAACTTGGCAACCAATATATAACCTCCTTTACTGGATAATTTAGTCCCTATCTTTCTTGGTTTCTGCTTTCTTCAGCCCACTAAACTATTTAATTTCAAAATTGGACATATTTATGAATTGCAAGCTCTTTCAATCCCACTGAATAACTAAAGGAGGACTTTTTTCAAAGCCTTATAGATGGCCCAAAAGGTGAAGCCTTGTAAATAACAGCCCTGCCAAAAGCTGATGCAGTAGCTGTGTAGTTTCACCCACTCAGAGGCTAGTAATCATGTCCTTTGTGAATTGCTGTTCATTTCTAATACAGGGCTGATATATATGTGTGGAAGAACTTCTGAAATGGTACAAAGCTCCATAAGGCAAGCATGAAACTAAGTGCCATTAGCATGAAGTGGATGTGAAAACAGAAGAAATTACAATTTTAGTGAAATGGCTGTGTAGGGAGATGTATCGCATGACTTAATGACTTTGCCAAGAAGTTGCACAAATTTTGGACCTGCAACTGGAGTGTATTAGGAATATGCAAGTTCAAAATAAACCCCAAACCCCCAAACATCTGCTGCTTTTACCACAAAGCCAGAGAGTTATGACAGGTCACAAACTGTCTGGAAAAGGTGCCTTTCAGAGGGAGCTTTGCAAACCAGCAAAGCAAATGTGTGGTCCTACACCTGGGCTGTGGCAATCCCAGACACACCTACAGGTTGGGCAGAGAAGTGATTGAGAGCAGCCCTGCAAAGAAGGATTTATGCAGGGGGTTTCTGGAAAGCTCTACATGAGCCAGCAGGATGAGCTCACAGCCCAGAAAGCCAAGGGAATCCTGGGCTACATCCAAAGAAGCATGGCCAAGCAGGTTGAAGGAGGTGATTCTTTCCTTCTGCTCTGTTCTTGTGAGACCCCACCTGGAATGTTGCATTCTCTTCTGGTGTCCCCAGAAGAAGAAGAACATGGAACTGTTGGAGCAAGTCCAACAGTCAAAGGAAGGTCAAAACATGGATTAGAGGACCAGATTACCTCTCTTACAAGGTTAAGAACATTGGGGCTGTTCAACCTGGAGAAGAAAAAATTGTGTGGATATCTCACAGTGGTTTTCAGTGTCTGAAAAGGTCCTACAGAGAAGCCAGAGAGTGACTCTTCAGGAACTGTAGCAATAGGACAATGACTAATGGGAATAAACTGTAAGAAGGCAGGTTTAGGGTAGATATTAGGAAAAAATTCTTTACTGTGAAGGTGATGAGAAACTGGAACCAATTGCCCAGGGAAGTCACGAATGCCCCAATCCTGGCAATGTTCAAAGCTGGGTTGAATAAGGCCTTAAGCAACCTGGTCCAGGGGAATGTGTCCCTGCTTCTGTCACACGAGGTTGGGATAAAATGATCTTAAAGATTCCTTCCAACCGTTAACATTCTATGATCTAGACTAGGTAAAGTGTTTTTCAAAGGGTATGGAAACACAGAGAGTAGGTGAAAATTCTTGTGATGAGATGTATGCTTGAGAGATAATGAGACTTAAGCTTGAAAGATGTTCTGATTTGGTTTTCTTTTGTATTGATTATATTTTTTAAGAGGCAAGCAAGCCCATGCTTTCTTGCTTTCAAGTGTTACCTCAGTTGAAGTGATCTCTTTAGCACGCCTGACTTTTAACTGTCATTAAACTGCTCGTTTTACACTTTTTCTTAGCTTTGCAGTCTGTAATTAAGACAAGGCAAAAAACCAGTAAATTATATTGGATTCTTTTCATAAACAATGGATTTTTCTCCAGTGCTGCATATTTATCTAGCTCCTACTCACCCATTTGTTGTAGGTGTTTTTTCCCGTGTTCTGTGTATGGGAAGGAAATCATCTGTATTTATCAAAATCTGTCTAATTCCTATCTTCCGACACTACTTACAGTTTCATAGAGAGGTTCACTGCAGTGACAACCTTTACTCTTCTTTATGCAGCAAGTGTACACAGACAAATCATGCTCATCATAAGATGAGCCTAACACCTTCAAGAGTATTCATATGACTGAGATGAGAAGAATTCATATTTATCTGTAAGTAGAATACATATCATTGTTCTTGTCATGAAATATCCATACAACTACAATAAACTAATTCTATGGAGGAATGTGTCTCCTTCCCTGACTTTTTAACCAAAAAGTTGTTTACTATTCCATTAACTGCAGGTCCAAGAACATTATGCAGCCATTAGAAAGCTACACCTCAGACATGTTTCTAATGGGCCTGTATTTATAGACAATAAGTAAGGCCAGTGTTTTGTCACAGTAAATTATACATGAAACAGTCCAGCCATGGGAAAAAAAAAGGCAAGTGTCACAAATTGGTAGTAAAACTGCCAAAGCTCACAGCCTGCATTTTAATCAAGGCATAATTTATTTCATTATAAAAATAAAGTAAAAATGTTTAACTAAATGTTTAAAAAAATTAAAATGCTGCTATAAATTACTTTTGGCATGCAGATGGGAAATAAGAACACCTTTTTACTTCACCTTTACCAGAGCAGCCCATGTTTCAAGCTAACAGTACTCAACAACCTGCAATGCAACTTGAGTAAAATAGTCCCTGAGAGCTAGTAAATTAGTATTGTATTTCAGATAAGGTTTGTCAACAAAAAATAAGTTAAGTAGAAATATTGATGTTCTACTTTTGTGCAAATATGCACAAGATGTCTCTGCTATTCAAGATGGTCAGTTTTCAAATGTGAACAAACGCACATATTTTTTGAATTATTTCTGAATAGAGACAGCACACATACTCCAAAAAAATTCTACTGCCATTACAGGCATAAAGTTTTTTAGAATAAATGCTAATATGCACTTCTATTAGTTCTGCAGCAGAAACCACCAGAATCCACTGAAATTCACAGCCTTTTCCTGACCTGTAGAAACATTGAATTTAGCTCTTATATTTGACCTTGGCCTTGCAGTCAGGTCCACCAACATCCCTTCCTTCAGTATATGGAACAATAAAGTATACTGGTGCAGAAGAAACAAAAATGACAGATGTTACCAATACACTATACAGTCTTCTTGCTGGAATAACTCATCCTGCTTTTTGATGCTTGTGAAAGTCAGTGAACTGAAATCCTTTAAATGGCATAGATATAAAGTGTTACTACTAGTGATGTAATTAAGTCTTCTGTCCTCCTGAGGCAGTATGAGTAATCTGCAGAACCTCAATATACTAGATCTCACCATTAAGGCAGAAGGGTTTTCACTCCACCACTTTGGAATTATTACAAGGCTGTAACCTGCCAAGAATAAATCACTGAGGAGTTGAGAGTAACACACAAAGATTGAAAGATGCATTTCTTGCACTTTGTTAACACAGTGCATAAAGAATTGTCATTTAGTCCACACGTCAATTGTAAGGGGCAATTACATACAGCTCTTGCTCCTAGTTCCTCTAGGAGTTGTCAAACACGACTCTCTTCTCCACTGCATGGTAAGGCAAACCTTGCCATCTGCCAACCTGCACTATCTTCTTTCCATTCCACTTCAGTGTGTTTTTTTCTGTGCTGCTGATTTGCACTGATTTTTTTTTTCTGCTGGTACTGCTTCTTACCTCATTTGCAAAAGGGGTAAATCAGCCTCAGTCAAGGTATGTCAAAGATCCTTGTGGGTCCCTTCCAACTTAGCAGATTCTGTGGTTCTGTGACTCTGTGGTTCTGTGATATGACAAATATTCCTTTTTACTTTTACTTTATGTACTAAGAACCTTGGAACTTCAAGAAATGTGTAGGAAAATCTGGCCAACTTAAAACCTAAACTGGAGAAGAATTTCCATCATGTTTCAGAGAAATGTTCAGGGTCAAGTTTGCTCTAATACTACTTTTAAGGTTCCTGCATGTTGGAACTGATATACTAGCTGACCATACAGAAATACCTAGTCTGTAAGAGTGAAATTTCACTGGAAAAATGTGTTGCCTCAACAGTTCCTGGATGATTTAAATTGAAAACCTTGATTGACCTCAGCGTTCCTTAAGGAAAATAACATTTATTAATATTACCAAGATTTGTGATGACGTATTTAATTCCAGAACCTTAAATAGAGATTTTGTTTTTTTTCCCCACAGACCACAAAATCCTTCAATAGCAGAGGCATCAGAGTTGGTTAGGTAAGCATATAAGAGGGAGAAAAAAGAAATGAAAAGAAAAGTTCCTACTGGACATGTGCTCAGAGTAGAACTGCAAAGCAAGATCTTTGTTGTAGGTTCTCCAAGCTTCTTGGAAAACAAGGGAGAAAGTTGACAGCTTAATTTTCCATATATTAGTCTCAACTCTCATCATACTGTAAGAGAAGGGAAGCCTTACCCCATTTTTCCCTATGCAGTCCATTGAAATGTTCTTGAAAAGGGGCATAAATGAGTGTGGAAATCCCTCTGCTACTGAAATAAACCACTGGGCAATTGTGCCAGGACGGGATAAAAAAGCTTTTGGCACTGTCAACACCTCCAGTTTCTCCACTGAAGTAAGGACCTTAAAAATTTCAGTGTCCTGCTGCAGCTAATTAAGTACACCAGTACATTTTCCAAGATGGTGTTTTCAATTATGTTATGCCTACATTTTCAGTAAAAACCTTGCTTTTCTCTTGCTGTCCATGATACTTCAGGGTTATCATCTAAAGTCTCCTTAGGGGCATTTTCCTGTTGAAGTCAAAGAAAATATAATTCACTGAGAATTCAGCAGAGAGTGAGACAACATCTTGTCTTGAATTATGAGTATTTTTGATATCAGAGGAAGTTATTTTAATTTCACTTTTATTTTTCAAATATATTTCCACTGTGATTTTTTTTTTGTGCGTGTGTACACATATAGGTATATGTGTGTTTGTACATGCAGAGACACTTGGTTTTCCCTGTGTGGTTTGATTTAATTGCACAATGTGGGAAAATAAAGGTGTATTACATTATCATTCAAGGATTTTAATCACTTTTAAATTCTGATACTGCATAGAGTCATCCAAAACAAACCTCATCAATGAGTTATTCATATGATGCATGCAACAATGTTTTGGTTTATTCTATTTATAACAAAAGTTGTGAAGAACAGAAAATACAAAAGAAACATTACAATAGAGATTGGAAATTTTTTTCAAGGGGATTGCCATATATTTGTACCCATCAACTATAAACTGAAATTGGAATGAATTATGTTTATAGCTGCCTTTGCAGGTCACAATGCAAGTATTTCAGTGAGTTATTATTGTCACTCTCCTGATTTAAACTGACAATTAGTTTCCTAACAAACCATTAAACATTTATCAACCAACAGAAATACAACAGTTATTATGCACAGCAGTTCATCTTCTACTGGATGGGTTGGAACAACATTTTTGAACTTATAATTATTATTTTTCTGTACTTGAAGAGTAAAAATAAATAAAATCATGAAGTGAAATCTTACAAGGCATGATGACAATGGATTCTGCTACAGGGAAATTAATGACAGAATTATTATATAAAAGTTTCAATCTCATTCATGCACCCATTCAGTCAAACTGACCTTCTGTATTTCATTTTTTTTGAGTCAGATGCTAAAGTTGTGCCCTGTACTGACAGTCAGTTGAAATAAACAGCCTAGAAGTCCCAGCTGTACAGGTAGATAATTGTTCATCAGTGTCATGAACAAACTACTTCATACAGGGTGACTGACTTCAAAATACTGAATCCCCATCTGGTGAGACCTAATGAGCAATGGAAAGGTTTGAAAGTAATGAAGCAAGTCTCTTTTTGGCAGATGTTACTTGACAGCTTCATCTTGGGATCCTAGAAGCACTCCTGGTGGCTCATATTAATATATTCTTGAAGATATCATGATGAAACTTGTGGAAAAGAGAGGATCCTTTTCTCTTCAATGGGCTGCATTTTATGTTGCTCCTCTTATTTCTAATCCACTTAGTAAATTTTGATTTCAAGAGACTGTTCAAAGTTCATTGAACTGTGTTTTTTCAAATGCTTTAGCTCACGCTTTAGCTCACATGCTGCAGGCTGAATCCCTGCAGAAGATAAAATTGACCTAACAGGCATGTCAAGGTGTTTGTTTTTATTTTTCCCCCAAAGGCAAGAGGGAAGAAACATGATTCTGGGTCACTGCTCTTCACATGCATCTTGTGGCATACACACGCCACAGCGGGTCCCCAGTGAGCTCCACAAAGCTCTGTTCTCTCTACCTCTCTTCAGCAGATCTTCACTCTTCCAGGGAGGGAAAAATCCTGATACTGCTACTTGAATTGCACACATAGAACCAACACAGAGAGAAAAAAGTCAGCATTCATAGTTTTCTTGTTATATAACGAATAGCAAATGAATACTGAGTTCCTAGCTTGATCTAAACTCTTAGAGGAGCTAAAGTGGAATCCAAGATAGAGGCAGTCTAAGCTGTAAGACTTCTAGAGGGGTTGTTGTCCTTGGTGGTAATGACAAAAGCAATGAGAAGGAAACACTGCTGGAGTCCAGGGACATTTGGAAGCTGTAGAATTTCCTGTTTGAAAAAGCAGAACTTTATATTTACTTAGAGTAACTGTGGTGTTAACTCATTCTACACCTGTTCCAAGGCTTTTTGGTGTAATACCCAATGCAAATTCAAGAACTCTGGATGAGAGGAACCATTCAAGTATTTCCAGGTCCCTCATACCTAAATACCTTTTCATTATAATGGAATTTGACAGCTATCTTTATATATTATAGCTAAAGGATTTTTTGTTTCTAGAAGGGGCATTTACTTTTATTTTAAAAACCTTACATAATTCCTCCTCCTACTGATCACTGAGCAGCTCTGTTCTATTATTTTTGCATACTAGCTGGTCCTCAAGGGCCTGGTTTTTCTATCCATTTACACAATATCCTATGAAATTGCAGCCATCTGCTTCTCTAAGGAATTTGAAAATTTTTTACGCATATTCTAACAGAAATTATTCATCATTTTTACTTTTTATGAAGAGCAGTTTTGTGTTTCAAAGTAATGCAAGATGCACTGAACTAGCAAAATAAATATTAGCTTTGTAAGCTTTAAAAGTGCTGATACTCCTGGATGTTGATGTGGCACTTGGGAATAAGGTTTAGAGGTGAACACAGTGGTGCTTTGTTCACGGTTGGACTCAATAATCTCAAAGTCTTTTTCAACCTGAATAATTCTATGATTCTGTGAGACACCAGGAAAGTGAATTGCTAAACCAAAGTCTCTCAACAATCTGATCTGCATAAATAAATCATTTACATGCTATTATATTAATTAAAACAAAGTCATGAAACTGTGTCAGAGGAGGTTTAGGTTAGATATTAGAAAGAGGTTCTTCATCCTGACAGTGGTTGGGCACTGGAACTGATTTCCTTGGGAAGTGGTCGCATATTAATATCATCAAGTTGATGGAAGTTCTCTTGAACAGTTCAGTGTATTCTCGTCTTTATAAAAACTAAAAAGTCAAAAAATGCACCCAGAGTGTTCCGGTAGGAATGATTATGCTAAGGCTGAGTTATGCTAAGTTATCATCCTCTCCATGGGCAGCTTCCCTTTTTTTTTTTTTTTAGATACACAGTCATCTAGACATATCAGAATGTTTTTGATGATTCACATATCAGAATGTTTTTGATGATTCCTTGATTACCAGCTGACAGGGAACAGACAGAGGGTCAGTGTATACTTGCACTTTCCCGACCTAGAACATGGCCAGGAACATCAACTTCAGACCGCCACAGAAAAAACACTGGAGCCCTGGCAGAGGCCAACACAAACTAAAAGAAAGAGCCAAGCATCTCCCAAAAGCAAATGGTCCAGTTCCCCATGAGAAAAATTCCCTTACTGCTTACTGGTGAGCAGGTGGCCAGAGACATCTCACACTGCACCATTTAGCAGTTTTAAGTCTACATCCTTCTTCAGCTTCTCTGAGCTATCACTACTTCCTGCCTTTGTTCAGACAAGAGGACAATTTTCTATTTAGTCTTACAATCCTTTTCATGAAAATCTGCAAATGGTGCCAAAAGTCCCGAGCCAGGTAGAATCACATAACAAATAAAAAAATCCTTCATAACAGAAATGCTTTCTCATTGTCACATAGATATGGAACAAAAAGAATTGAGAACTGTTCTGGATTTTATATCTGCCAATATCTCCTTTAGAAAAAAAGGGAGAATAAAAAATGCATTTCTAATGTATGACCACTTTTTCTGTCCCTAACTATCTGCAAGATGAAACAATGGCTCAGTTGAAATGATGTGATGCTTTATTGCATTTCTTTTCTGATACCATCCTTTACTTAGACAGCCATTTGCATCTTAATCTATCAAGGGAATTCCAATGAGAACATTCAGTTCCTTTATTTAATTTCAGCACCTTCATAACAATAGGTATGACTCATAGTGCACATTACATTTCAGCCCTGCAACTTTGAGTCCATTTTTTTCACTTTATTTTCATTGTAAGTCTACAAGGAAGTATTCTCTAAGTGCTGTCTCACAAATTAATAGCTACCAGAGACCTACTTTGTTTCTATGGCTTTTTCTCTTCAGACTCCAGCTTTCTGCATTTGAAGTGTTTTATAAGAAGCATTGTTTAACATTAAAATTCAACATATTCAAGTTAATTCTGACTCAGGGTCTATTAAATTCAGTGCACATTTCTTCCAGTGTGAATGTGTTTTAGGCCCACTCACTACTCTTTGAGGCAATTACGAGTTTTACAAGACAGTATAATCACGAATTCAAAAAATTTTACAGGTTTTGTAGTCCATTAAAACTTTCCTGCTGATCTCCATCTGTTCTAAATATAATGAATACATGTTTCTTACAAGCACTCTGCTTTATCAGCATAATATCTTTTTGCCTAAGCAGATTTTAACTTGGCTTTCTGGAGAGACATGGTTTGATTTGGAGTATTTTGGTTAAGGAAAGGGGAAAACAGTAGCCCCTGCCCCAAAGCTAATCTGTTGCTTGCTTTATTTTTCCCAAGCCAAGCATCTACTCAATAAGAAAATCACAAAACCCAAAACTTAGGTTGTGTTGGCACCCTCAGTGTCAGAACTACTGTGATGACAGCTTAAATGACCTGTGGATGCCAGTCTCTTATAAATCAACTTCATTGCCTGCAGCCCTCATTGCAAACCAGAGCAGGCTCAGCTGCTCCAGTCCTGCTGGATTCACCAGATCAGGTGGAGCATCCTGTCAGCGCCGTTCTTGCCATCCCCAAACTGCTGCAATCATCCAGCCCTGCTGGACTGGCTGCCTGCAGGTCACTTTAGAGCCTCGTTGAATTTCTCTCCATGGGACTGCCAGGCCAGGCAGTACCAGAGCACCAGAGCACAATCCAGCTCAGGTCAGGCACAACAGATGCTGCACTAGACCAGGCTGGATAAGCCCATCCATACCCTCACTGGCTTCATGTAGGGTCACTTGGATGTGGCTGCATCACTCTGCCCTGATCCTGGGAAATAGAGGATTGCCTAAAATTGGTGAGAAGCCTACAGCTGCAGCAGGACAGGCATCAGTCGTGCACCATTGTTTTGCAGCGCTGTCCTGTAGAGAACATTTGTCTCATGGGATTGCTCTTCTGACAGCAGGAAACAGGGCATGAATAACACAACACTTCTGCAGCAGATGCAAGGTTCTGCACTCTCCTTGACCTCCATCCTCAGTTATCATGTAATTTAAGATGTTCTTTGGGAGATGATCTGAAGAAGATGACACACTTGAACTGTTACAGATCAAAGACAAGAATATATTCCATAGGGAAATTGTTCCAGAAAAATAGACTGCTTTGTTAGCTGTTCTTTCCTCTTTACGTCAGCCATGCATAAACAGACCTACTCAGTTCTCCTCCCACAATTAGTAAAAGGTACATCTATACCAAAAAGTATGTTACAAACCTGAGTTTCAAAGTTCTCAAAAGGAGGCACATAACCTGTTTCACTGCCGCAAAAATTAAGATAAAATAATTTGTTCAGCACTGAGAAAAGAAAAAATTATGAGTGGCAGAGAGAGAACTTTTTTCAGATGCAGAATAAAGTGCTCCATCCACTGAACCATGCCACATGCATCAGCTTGCCTTATTTCTGATACACTTGACCACTCAACTGTTTCTGGTTTGTCATTTCCTTCAGAGACAAACAGAAACAAAGGGAAGAAAACAGCTGAGAAATAAAGCAGGCAGTAGCAATATAAAACTCAGGGTGAGCTGTGCTCTGGGAAGAAAGGTTAAGTAAGAAAAGAAAACAAATACTGTATGGATGTAAAGAAAACATTTTTGCTGTAACAGCTCTGGCTATACACAGAATACATTAGCCTGGCCAAAGCTCAGGGCTTAAGCCATTAGCTTGCTTTCAGAACCTGAAATAACAATGTATTTTTGAGACACTAAGGAAAAACACATCACCTAGCATCCCACTGTTAATAGTTAACATAGGCCATCCACCTGTTCTGTCCTGATAAAAAGGACTGTCATTTCCTACTGTCTCAACCCTCATGTGTCAATGCAGAAAGCTGACAAGCAAGAGTTTCTGTGCTCCTGGAAGCATTCATTCATTCATGCATACATAAGTGTATCTTTAGAGAAGAGGCTCCTGCTTGCTCTGCCTAAGTAGAGGAATATGGGAATTATCCATGAAGATAACAGGAATACAAGATCAGCTCTAAATTTGGCAAGTATTCTCACCATGGTGACTGTGTAAATTTATTACAAGTTTCAGTAGTATCTTAATCCTTCAAGTAGCACTTAATTTAATATCCTGATTCATTACCTGAAACAAGCAGGAGAAGGCAGTTTTTAAAGAAATACAACTCACAGATGGTAGTAAAAAATAACAGTCTCAGTAGATTTTTCATGTTCAGGCCTCATAATTTGATTTTTTAAAAACACTAGGGAGACTTGAAATACAAATAAATCAAGAGGTATACTGCAGAGACCATGAACATTTTGGTGGTCACAGAACAACCAAACAATTCTACCAATCAACCAACGAAAATTAACCATAAGAACAGAGAAAATAAATTTCTATATCCCATAACTTTACACTAGCTTTTCATTCATATTAAAAAAATAATGACCAAGTTAAATTGAAAAACACTGTCCTATTAATCTAATGAATCTGTTACTTTGGGTTTTCTTCAGAGGTTTTGTTTCCACAAAAAAAACCAAACACAACAGCAACAAAAAGCCCCCAAACCTTCAGATCTAGTTTTGATCCAGTAAAAAACATATATGGAAGCTTCATTTTCTGTTAAGAATTCTTTTCCTAGATCAACAGATCCTAAAGTAAAAAACCAAAACCCAAAAGTAATAATTAGAAGTTGAAGGATATATCAGGAAAGAGTAAAAAAATACCATTAGTAGAAATAACATCATTTTTTTAATGGGGCTTGTATGCTTTATTGTAGGCTCATTTTCAAACTACTTGGCACTGTGAATACTTTCAAGTAAAGATAAAAGAAAAGAAGCTTGACCAGAGTTTTGACCAGGTATGATTATAGCTTCTGACTTAATAGGAAGTATTTTTGCAGCTGTCATATCTGCTATGGACCAGACATGCAGCAGTTGCACTGTCCATTAAAATAAGGAAAATACAAGTTAGAAATCTTACCTTGGAGTATTCTTGCTTCAAGGCTTGTAGTAGCTACAACATCATTCATTTGTCCCAGAAATATCAAGGTGCCTGTGATGATGATGATGATGTTCTCATTTTCCCTATTATGTGACCATATTCATGCACAAAAAATTACTATTTCTTTAGTGATACCTAAAGTATTTTCTTGATTATAAATTAAAAACAGAGAACATAATTCAGGTATATCATTACAGAGATATATGGTAATCTCAAAAATTGGAAAACCAGTAAAGTCATCCAAAATACGTTCATCAACAGTCAGATAATTTAAATCTAATTTTAATCATGCATAATTCTAATCTAGTTCTTTGATGCCTAAGGTTAGCAAGTCCATTAGTAAGACAGAGTTGTGAATCAGAACTGATTCAGGTATAGTAATTTTTAATGGGCCGCAAGAAACATTAACTACTTTTACCTTTCTGTGGCACATAAGCCATGAACTGATACACATGGATCACAGAAAAAAAAAAAATCATCTCCTCAAATGGAAATAGATTATCTCAACTGACTCTTCCAGGCATAGTTCCCTACATTTGGAGCAATATTTTGTTCTCTAATTCCTGGGAAAGTATTCTCTAAACCAGCATATACAGCACAATAAAACCCAATTGCCTTAGCTCATGAAAATGTGTTTCAATCCGGATGCTCTGCCAAAGGGTACAAAACCTGACCTTCAGAGCAATTAGATACATCACAGGTGACACACTTGGCTCTGAGAAGGAGAAAATGACATTTGTTTAACACATAAGCACTTCAGGCCAAGTGGTTCATTCACATGCATTTCCTGCCAGAAAGACTGAAAGGCATTTTTTGTGCCCCTTTGCGAAAGTTTGGCTTGCAGCATAGGAAGACAAAATAAAACAGAAATAAATATTATACTCTAAACTGAGAATCTTGGCTAAACCCACGTGGACACTGATAGACTGGTGGTTTAAGAATGGTGCTCGCCAGTGTAGTGTTCCAACACAAACCACTCCAAACCATGCACCACTCTCTCACTCCTCACTCCTTCTCCCTCTTTCCTGCAGCTGGATGGAGAGGAGAATTGGAGGCAGAAAAGCTGAAGCTCATGGGTTGAGATACAAACAATTTACTGGGAACAGCAATGAGATAAAAAAGCAAACAGTAACAGCAGCAATGTTAATTTTAAAAAGTGTACAAGAGAGAGAGGCAGCAATTCACATGCAAATGGTCATGGCAGAGCCTGAGCCCACTGTCCCCGTGGTCCCCCAGCCTGGGAGAGACCCCTTCCACCTGCCCCCATAAAGTGAAGTGAGGGGGTATAAAACAGACTCTGGGTTTCAGCCATTTCCCTTCCTGGCTGCTGCAAAAATGAACCAGGACATAAACACTGGGTAGAGGGTATACCTGAATGGCAGAAAATGGCATAAAAGGAGTTTTGTCACCCTGAAAACTTCTTGTTTATTTCTGACAGTCCCACTTGAAAGAGAGCAGTCACAGAAACATCACTGCTGAAAAATTTCACACAGGTTTGAAGTCTTGAGCTCAAAACTACCCCACACAGGAACACACACCCTTCAACAGCAATCTAGAGAGAAAAATAAAATCCTCTGGCTTTCTGAACATTTTTGACCCTGTCAAAGAAAATAAACAAGTTTTCAATCCTGTGACTTAGGAAAGCAACATTATTGTCATCAGGGAAAGAAACTTCTTCTCTGCTAACAGAAAAGCAGAACACAAATCTTGCTCTGCAGGGAGCAGCAGGAGGGTAGCCAAAAGATTCGTGTGAAGGAGACTGCTCACTTTTGACCTCTGAAGCAACAAGAACACCCCTTAGATGTATTTTCTCCTCAGCAGAACTCAAACTGCAAATAGCAATTGTTTTCTAAGCTCTATTTTGTCCTCATATAACTCCAGTAGTCTTTGTAGTATGTTCTGTTGTCTCAAATGTACATCCTACAGGTGTTCTGTGATCAGTACACACAGAAGCAAGAAAAACAGAAAAATATGGCTAGGGGTGCCTCCATTGCCTCCCCACACACCACCCCATGAAAAGAAGAGGAAACTAAACTTCTGCTCAGTATGGTTCCAGCTAGCTCCCCAGCTACATTTGCTGTCGTTCAAACCACACAAACTCTTGCCTGGCTGAAGGGTTCCCTAACAGTCACTGCTCACCTTGCCTAGAATAATTCCTGAACTGCCTGGTGAGGGGCGTTGGCAATGTAGGTCTCAGAAACCTTTACAGAGCCCACAGCCTCCTGAGATCTGGCATTAGGATCTGAAACTCCACCATTGTCTGCTGTGGTAGACACTGGTATGTTTATTTAATATACTGGGAAGAGTGGTAGCTTAGATAAGAAAAGCCTCCTGAAGGTGCTGGTGTGAATCTAAAATGTGCAGAAAGACAACAGTATACAAAATTTAAAACTTGGATTGCCACCATACACATTATCAGAAGCTGACATTACCTCATACTTGAAAAGAAAGACCTGGACCAAAGCTCAGGCCTCTGAATCAGCACCTTTAAATAATTAAATAGCCAGTCTGGGTTTTGCGGGTTTGATTTTATTGTTCCGGATATTTTTGTTGGTTTTGTTTTTGGGGGAGTTGGAGGCTTAATATTAGGGAATCAGACTCACTATTTTATTTGCAGACATACAGTTGCAATGGAGAAATCTCTTGATTGGCAACAGAGTCTTAGAACCCTAAATTTCATGTTTCTTTAATATTATTAATGGTTATTCAGTGAAAACATCTGGAAGCCTCATGGGTTTATGGTGTACTGCAAAAAAAGCAACAAATCCCAAACCTGAAAGGGTGTTAAAGTGCCTGGAACATTAACCCTTTTACATTTGCTTAACCTCAGAGGTGTCCACTACTTCCTTTTTGCAAATGGAAAGGAGCACAAACTGCAGAGGGAAACTTCATTAAGGGAGGCAGTGGGCTGACCTTGACAGACAGGCAGGTGGTGGCTGCAGACAGCCCTCTGATCCACAGCTCATCAGGATCCATCTTCGAATTTAAGGACTCACACAACTCAAAAATGGCAATATGTATATATACATATATATATACATATATATATACATATATATATATACATATATATATATATATACACATACATACATATACACACACACACATATATATATATATATATATATATATATATATACATGCACACACATATATATATATATATATGTCCTTACTGTGCAGTATTCCCCCCCAACAATATACAGCCTTAAATCACTGCAAACAAGAGACATCTCAGGAAAATGTTTTAAGATAATTGATTTCTCTTTTTTGTTCGCGCAAGTCTTTTTTTTTTTTTGCCAAGCTTGTTAGCAAGGTACTCTGTGAATGATGAATATAAAGAGAAACTGCATGGGAGTCTTGACTGTTTATGGGAAGGTTAATAATGGAACTGATCATGTCATCACTGACATTTTTCCTGTCTTTATTCATTTAACATATGGGAAGAAAGTCAAGGACAGAAAATGAAATAGAAAAGGAATAGCTGAGCTCCTTCCTTCATTGTACCTAGATGAGCTGAATAATATAGAGTCATTCACTGTGAAACAGAGCAAAAAGTCAACAAATGCTAATGAGTCTCCATAGGTTTTATACATTCAATTCTCTACAGTCTTTAGTGGTGTTTCTTCTGAAGCTTTGTGCTAGCAGTAAAGAGAAAAAACAGCAGTTTGAAGCAGTACTAGAGGTTGGAGCCTGCTGTGTTGAACTTCTCAAATTGCTGGGAATGAGAGCGCTTTAGTAGTTCCTGTACAAAATTTAAATCTATATTTCAAGTGACATTTCACTTGCCGCTGAGCTGCTGCATGGACTGAGTGGACAGAGCAAGAATGCTTCATCTCCTTGATTATTTCCTCAATGGCCTTTGAGCCATTCTGTGGAGTAGAGCTGAACATTTTCAACCTGTAGGCAAAACTGAGTACATAAATAAGAATATAGCAGTGAACAAATATTGCCAACAGACTGTGTTTATGAACATGCTCAGTCACAAGGACAGAATGCTTCTTAGAGGAGAAATAAGTTACACAAAAATTGAAAGAGAACCTTAGACAATGTTGCCTGGTTTGTGTGGAGTACAACTTCTTTAGAAATCCTAATCGTGTACCCAACGAGCTCAGGGAGGAGTGTAACCCTAATGCCCAAAGTCTGCAGTGAGCAGTTGGGCCTGATAGTGTGAATCTGCCTGCACCACACAGCTGCAGGAGTGCCTCTTAGGATGGAATCCTTCACCTCTGCCAAAACAGTCTGGTGTTTTCCCCCACCAGTTCTGCACCTGAGCAAAACAATGCTGAAAATCAGCTGCTTAGAAAACAGGCTCTTAAGGCACACACAGTAACCTAAATTTCACAAGATTAGACCAACCATTTAAAGCTTCAGCTCTAAACATGTGTTTTAGCTCTTGAGCAAGAACCCCATTTTCTGAAGAATCTCCTTGGTCCTTACACTAGGGACAAACTGCCATCCCGTTCACCAGGTTGTCTTTACCACTTGTTAGTCAAAATTCCTATTCAAACATCCTTTGTGAATCTGGGATTGGTTGTGAAGACTAGCAGATTTATTTCCCAACTGGAACAATTTCATTTTTTAACAAGTGACACTAGCGGTCAGCCTACATGCATTAATTTTTCATCTCCCTGTATGCTCTGCCATGAGACAAAAGAAGTATCTCTCCACTGGGGATAAGGGAGCAAAATAACGTTTATCTTCCTAATGCCTACCCTAAGATCCTCACACATGTACAACTGTCCTCATGCCAAATTTTTTGTTTCAAACTCTTTTGGTGACTCAGCTGGACAGCAAGACAGGATAAATGAAGGTATCAAATTTCTCTAGGGATTTTATTCCACATAAAGAGACAAAGCATATGCTGAATGATAATACATGCAGACAATGCAATTCAGCCTCATGGAGGTAGCCAGTCACACATTCCAAAAACTGGAAGGCTATGTGTTAAAGGTGATGTGCATAAACTAACAAGCTCAGCTGTTCCCATGCTTATTAGAAGTTAATTCAAGGATCTATGCTGTGCTCCTGCTGAGCTGCAACATTTGCCTGATTAATGTTTTTTCAGTGTGAGCTCATGGGGAGTGATTACTTTCCTCTGTTTCTTTAGGCAGTGAGTCTACCTCTGCTACTAAGGCATCTGTAAGCGTTTAAGGAACATTTCATCTCAGGGAGAGGATCCAGGCACTCTGTTCATCAAAGAGTGCTGTCAGATCATGGCCTCAAGGTCCCACTTACCAGTTCAGGTTAAAATTCAAACTGTCCCAAAGTTACTTAGATCCAGACTTTTTTTAATGTTACCTTGAGAAGGAAAAAAGGGGGGAAAAAAGGAAACAAAAGTTGTAATTTATGTTACATAACCACTCCTTAGCTCCATTATCTAAAACACCAGAGAAGAATACTGATCACAACTTCCTAGCAACTGCTTCTACTTTGAGCAGAGGAACAGCAATCCTTCCTGTGGCAGCCACCAGAGCACTCTGTAGTGATCCAGGATTTCAGGGCTGCAGTTTCAGTGTAGCAGGTCATGGTCCCCAGGTACAAAACTTCAAGCAACTACTGGTGAGACACTGTCCTGCAGGATCTGAGTCATCCAACACACAAAGCTAGGATTTCCAAAGTTTCTCATTGCTTTTTCAGCTTCTCCTCCTCAACTTTAATTTCATTGACATAAACTTTCCAACTCCTCAATCTGATTTCAGTACAAGGATTCAACCAAAATTCAAACAGGCACAGTATATTTTACCTCAGAACACTGACTCCTGTGTGATTATCTATTCTCTTGAAAGAAAACCCAGCACAGTCTCAACAATCCCTTATGGGAAAAGAAAAATCTAAACAAGAGGAAAAAATGTGATATTATCCATTAAGCTCAGAGGGGAAAAGTAGAGCACATAAAAATATGATGAAAAAAAAAACATTAAAAAATTATGTCCCAAAACATACTGCAGTACTTTCTGTTCTTCCTACAGTAGCACGAGAAAGTTAAAAGCTTAATAATAAAACTTACATAAACTTCTGGTTTATAGAATTTACCCTGTTTTAATTTTGGCAATAAATTCTAGTACTAACAGTTACTAGTAAAAAAAAGGAAAAAA
Organism: Fringilla coelebs; assembly: GCF_963513975.1. NCBI lineage: Eukaryota > Metazoa > Chordata > Aves > Passeriformes > Fringillidae > Fringilla > Fringilla coelebs. Next base: position 41,621,484 of record NC_140028.1, on the reverse strand, counting down.
AAAAAAAGAAGATAAATGTAGATTGGAAGCATTGTAAAATTAAAGGGAAACCCAGTCTTTATTTGTTAGAGGGTGTTAGCCAGAGAATATAGAATTAATGAACAAAACTGCTTTGCATTAGACAGCACATTTTTGCTACAAACACAAATTAAAGCATTTGTTTCTAGTGTAGAAATCCATCCTATCAATTTTTCCTCAGGCTCTGTTTTCTCACTCCTCAGGGTGTCTGGCTGTTGGGAAAGAAAAAAAAATTGATTTAAGACTCATTTCTGCAACACTGTTAATTATGTGAGTGGATCTTACCCACAAGTCATCCCTATGAAGCAAATAGCAAATATGCTTGTATGCATAGGAATTAGAGCTGGCTGGGAATTCTCTTTTTTCTTTCTCTTTTCTTTCTCCTTCTCTTCTCTTCTCTTCTCTTCTCTTCTCTTCTCTTCTCTTCTCTTCTCTTCTCTTCTCTTCTCTTCTCTTCTCTTCTCTTCTCTTCTCTTCTCTTCTCTTCTCTTCTCTTCTCTTCTCTTCTCTTTTCTCTTCTCTTTTCTCTCCTCTCCTCTCCTCTCCTCTCCTCTCCTCTCCTCTCCTCTCCTCTCCTCTCCTCTCCTCTCCTCTCCTCTCCTCTCCTCTCCTCTCCTCTCCTCTCCTCTCCTCTCCTCTCCTCTCCTCTCCTCTCCTCTCCTCTCCTCTCCTCTCCTCTCCTCTCCTCTCCTCTCCTCTCCTCTCCTCTCCTCTCCTCTCCTCTCCTCTCCTCTCCTCTCCTCTCCTCTCCTCTCCTCTCCTCTCCTCTCCTCTCCTCTCCTCTCCTCTCCTCTCCTCTCCTCTCCTCTCCTCTCCTCTCCTCTCCTCTCCTCTCCTCTCCTCTCCTCTCCTCTCCTCTCCTCTCCTCTCCTCTCCTCTCCTCTCCTCTCCTCTCCTCTCCTCTCCTCTCCTCTCCCTCTCCTCTCCTCTCCTCTCCTCTCCTCTCTTCCCCTTCCCCCGGAAACAATTTTTTGCATAGATACTTTTGACAAACAGCTAACATTGCTGCCCTAGGAAAACTAGTTACATGCCATTTCAGTAGGGTCAAGAATAGGAAATTTGCTATGACAAGTAGTTCTGCTTGCTCCAAAATAAAATTTTAAGTTATGCTGAAGAGTAAAACACATCCATTCCTGCTCTGGTCATTCTGTTGAATCAGCACTTGCAAATTGCTTTTCCATGCCTGTGTGGCAGGCACAAAACACCAGACCACCACTCTTCAGCAGCAGGTTCTTCAGTGGCTGAGACACCTTTCCAACAACAAACCCAACTCTGTCAATTCCTTCTCCTTGCTTGGAAAAATGATGACATTTAGTATTTGACACTAATCCTATAAAGAGACATTTGGTTTCCTGTTTGCCACTAAACTGCTTGGGATTTAACCTCCCTTTAACCTGTAAAAACAGCTTAATGCATAATCAACACAGAGAGATTCTATGAAACAGTAACTGTAATTGTGAGTCAGAGAAAAATTCAACTTCATTGTGCATTACCATGTGCTGTCAGTCAATTTATTGTTGCCCTTTCTTACTAGGTTCAAAGCATGCTCAGTTTGAGATGTAGCACAGCATTAACAAACCAGGTGTAACCTAATTTATTCAAATATGTTTGCCGGTTCAGCCACAGAACTAAGAGCACACCAGAAGTCCAAAATCTTTCTCTGCTGCTCCAGCAAGTCTTGCAGGCTGAGGTTATCAAGGTCTTGCAGCTGTGCCCCAAGCACACAAGCCAGCTAGATTAAAATTAGGAAAGCTCCAGTATTGTGCTAAATTCTGCATGTGTGTATATATACATGTGTATGTATTTGTACATGTGTATGTACACATACAGACCAGTTACAGGGCTTTGGGGTTTTTTTCTTGAATTGCCAACCCATGCAGGAAGCTAAATTTTAGTAAAACTGCAATTTTTCTGCAGATATGCTCATCTTTTAATATTTTCTGTGGTCTCTTTGCAACCAGGTTAAATCAAGCCCTTCTATAAAGACAGGTTCTTTGTGGGGAAAAAAAAATATAAGGATTACCCTGCTGTTCCTTTCAGAAATCAGTTCACTGTTCAATATTATGTTAGAGATGTGAGTAGTTTTAGAGGCAAAGTACATTTCTGTAGGCCTGGCGCACAGTGATAAACTGAGTCCTATTCAAGAAGAAACACAACTTCATCAGCAAGGACTTGGATCAATGCTAGTACAATCAATCCCTTGACAGGAGAAACGGGATGTTATGACCATCACATACACATACTTCATACAGATGAGGTTTCCTATCGATGACTCTTGTAGAGGAAAAGGATTGGTCTAATTAAAGCTGAGGACCTGGGAGAGATACATTCAAGTCTCCTCATCGGGGATAGATTTGTTGTGGGACTTGGCCTATGGCAAAGTCCTGTGTTTAAGATTCCTGTATATAGAAAGTGGAAAAGTAGCTTTTTCATTTCTTTCGGGGATTTTGCGCAGATAAATATGTGGTACTTAAAAGCGCCATGTAAGAATGTAAAACAGAATCTGAACAACAGCCTCAAGAAGATGAGAATGATACTTATTCTTTTAAAGCAAGGATATTAAACCAGTCAAGCAGAAGTATATCATTAAACTATTCTTCTTTCCAAGGTTGTAAGTAAGCTCATTCCCCTGAAGGTGACTTGCCAGGAACATATGCATTTTCTGTAGGATACTGATCTCTATTTTCAGTTTGTTAAATATTACTGGGAATAGAATTAAGGACTTTATGCCTGCAAATGTGGTATTCTCAATGGCTGCACAGAGAATCAACTACCTGCACCAAGAAGAAATAAGGTAAGAGGAATGGGATTTTCCTTCCCTAGTCTAATAGCACAGACATTTAATTCCAAGCTAGTCACCCCAGGCTCCCTCTCAAGTTCATGTTGTGAATACATTCCTTCTAGCAGGTGATTCATCTCATCCTAAAGCAGACAACTAAAAATAGGTCGGGCTTTTACTTCTGTCAACTGCAGCAGCAAGTTAACAAGAGAAGCTTACCTGAAAAGGTCTATACAGTGTCCCACCATGTATCAATTTTGGGTGCTGTTTTGTTGTGTAGACTTTTTCTAATTTCTCTTGCATATGTTTAGAAAGTCTTTTAGGACAGTCTAAAATAACAGTTTTGCAAAATATAGCAAGTTTAGAAAAGTTTTAAATGCAGATTATACCTCTTAAATCCTATGAGATGAAAACTTGTCCTGCAAATTAATTGCACTAAAATTTTCTGGAGCTTGAGTTTGTCATCTACAGCTAGGTAAAGAAGAAATGAAGTTAAAACCCTCACTGGTCTTTTTCTTCCTCCTAAAATAGTAGATGTTCCTGTTTCCACAAAAATATGGAGCTTCTTAAAGCCAGACTCTACATACTGTGGGGGAAGAAAAGAGTATCTGTCGACCCAATGTGATTTCTTTTTATAAACATATCTTTTTCGAAGTTCCTTAGAAATATATCTATGATTTTTCTTCAGAGGGCTATATCTGTGTATTTTGTGCCTTATGTGCAATAGGAAGGCTCCTTTACCCCTTTGCAAGAAAAAGCACAGCTTGCCCGCTGGATCAGTCCCACATAGGATTGAAAGTCTTGCTCAAAAATTTTAGAAGCAGTAAGACGATATCTACACAAGAATAAAGATCTGTCATTAGTAATTAGGAGTAAGGTACGTGCTGATAGTTAAAAAAAAAAAAACAATGCATATATTTTGCCCATGAACACCGGCATTTTAGACAAAATTTATGCCTTAAAAAAAGAACACCTTCCAGAAGTCTAGATAAATTTTCCTTATTTAATTTCAGTGATCAATAACAAGTGTTCAGTAGAGGTGTCTTGGGAAGACCTACTAAATGAGCAGTCACATTCACCAGATATACTCTCTCATTAGTGGCTACTTTAGAAACAATTGCTTCTGAAATGAAAAAAGAGTAAAATTACATTTAAACTATTGCCTTTAATACACCAAAGAGGACCTTAAAATGAACTGAAGAGGAAAGATATTATATGATTTTGTGGCTTTTTCACACAGCACTAATACGAGAAAGAAAACAGAATTGTAGTTACAGAGCAGAAGTACAGATCTTCTTTTTGGTTTTATGGTATCAAAAGGATAAAAAAAAAGTGTTTCTAAACCATTTTAGAATAGAAGAGAGAAAGGGAGAAAGTGAATGGATCTGATTTTTATTATCCTTACTAAATATCCAATTTATCCTTTTACTGTCAAACCTCTTCAATTGTTCAACATATCTTAGGGCCCTGTGAGTTTCTGAGAAAAAGCAATGTCCCATCCTGAACTTATAAGCTGCATTAAAAAGACCATTATCACCATTTTAATGGCTAGATGAAAACAGCTGAATTTTACCTATGGAACTCAGCCTACATCAGTAGGTGAGGGCCTGACATATTCCTGACACCCTGGGCAGAGGAGGCTCTCCAGGCATGTGGAGATCATTCTACATGCATCCCAGATGTGCTCAGTGCTGCTTTCTGTACTGACTGCAGGTGCCCAGCTGCTGGCAATTGGGAGCAGCAGAGGTGGCTTCTGCAAGGAGAGGCCAAGGCTGTCCCATGCCAGGCACAGACATCTGCAGGAGACCTACTGCAGGGCACAGCTGAGCCCATCAGCAGCACTGCTGGCTCCTCTCTGGTAACATATTTCAGACGGGAAAAAATGCTGCACAGTGTCTGTGAGAGAGGAGCAAGAAAAACGTGAGAAACAGCCCTGCAGATGCCAAGGCCCAAGAAGAAGGGAAAGGCATGCTCCATATCCTCCTGCAGCCCCTGCGGGACCCACTTTGGAGTCAATGGACATTCCTGAATGACTGCAGCTCATGGAGAGTTCATTCTGGAGCAGGGGAAAACTGTGGAGAGTAAAGAGCAGCTGAGGGGAGCTGATATGAACTGAACCCAAACCTGCATTTCTGTACTGCTGGCTAAGAGCGGGCACCACATGGAAATTTCAGTTCATTCCTCAAACTGGCCATCACCATTCTCTAATTTAGGATTTGGTCCTTTCAGTCTTGAGTGATAGGAGTAGTATTTACTGAAGCCCAGATCCACAGGCTGTGGTAAGATAGTAGATACAGCGCTTTGAACAAACCCTGTACAAGTGGGGCAGAGCAGAGAGGTAAAATATTGGCTCTGCTCTATCACCAAAACTACATCCAGGTGCCTAAGTTAATAGGCATCTCAAAGATTATTTTGGTGAGGGAACATTTTCCAGAGCTTAGGAACACACTGCTCACATATAATTTTTCTACAGGGCTATGGAAGAGGCAGTAGAGATATGAACTTGGGAGTCTTCGACGTTTTGTCCTAAACCAAAAAGGAATCTTGGAGCAGTCAGTGAGGTGGGCTTAGCAGTGGCTCCACTAGAAAATCCATAATAGAATATTTTACTCTGAAAAGATGTAATTTTATCTGCAGTAAAACAAAAGCAACAGAAAAACACTTCTCCTTGAAAAGTCTGGTGTTTCCATGGTGGGATGCCAAATGAGGATGCAGCAAAGGATTCAGACAGATATATTTTTAAAGACCCAGTGCACTGGTCCAGCATTTCAGAAAAATTCAGTCTCATAAACATACACACACATACACAGGCCTTGCACATTTGTTGATCTCTAATTTCTTTTTCCTTTTGACAGAGCTTATAAAAAATAAGAAAGGGTAACAGGGAGAATTACCACAAAAGAGAAATGAACTGGAAAAATGGATAATAGTGTTTATGTTCATAATTTACATTCCATTTACACTTTCATTCAGAACTGAAGCCCAGTAGCCAGTTGCAGTCTATTCAAGTGAGTAAAATAAAAGACTTTTATTATTTTTGGTGAACGATCTCTCAGTTGCCTGTAAATAAAATTATTTTTGTTGAAAACTATTGAATTTGCTCAAGGTAATCTATTACTTGTGGCACACTCTGAGCACACTATTACAGAGAGATGCGTCGACAGAAAAGTTTTATCGTAGTTGGTAGGATAGCAGCATGAGTTCTGGCAATTCTCAAGCTTGCAATTATGGAAAAGATATTGTTCTGGGAAGGGAAACGGAATCTTGCGATTTCAATGGAGACCAATTGAGGAATCTTTGGTCCATGTCCCTGCACCTGATGGCATCCCATGCCTTTTGATGGCTTTCACTTTGGCCACCAATTTTTTGATTTTTTCTGATTTTTTTCAGTATCCCTGCCATGTCTGTCATATCTTCCCTTTTCAACTTGTGACTTCTTCCATGTTTTTTTCTCCTGATTTTGCAGCATCAGTGAGCTCAGTTTTGGCATCTTTTGGCCCTTTGCACTGCACGGCATGTGACCCTGGTCCTTTTGAACGTAGTCACAAAATTTACCAATTTTTTTTTTTTTTCTTGCATTGCATTTCTTTGGAAGATTGCTCCATTCCAGAGCAGTTGTAAGTCCTTCTTTTTTGTTTCCAGGCTTTCAATGGGGTCCAATTTTAGCAAGCCGTGTCTATGTCCCTGCACTTGATGGCATCCCATGCATTTGGATGGCTTTCACTAAAACAACGATTTTTTTTTTTTTTTTTTTTCACTCTCCATGGCATGTCTCTCATATCTTCCCCTCAAAGTTGTGTCTTCCTCCATGACATTTTTCCTGATCTTGCAGCATCTGTGAGCTCAGCTTTGCATGATTTGGTCCTTTGTGCTGCACCCCATTTCCTCCCAGAGCATTTTCTGGTACTCACTAAATGTCCCAATTTTGGGATTTTGGGGGTTTTTTTCGGTTGCACTTCATTTGATCCTATCTCCTTTGCAGAGTGTTTGTGAGCCTTTCTTTTGAGGTTCGCAAGATTCCGTTTCCCTTCCCGAAAGGAAATTTCATTTCCTTTCGGGAAGGCAAAAGGAATCTTGCGATTTCAATGGAGACCAATTGAGGAATCTTTGGTCCATGTCCCTGCACCTGATGGCATCCCATGCCTTTTGATGGCTTTCACTTTGGCCACCAATTTTTTGATTTTTTCTGATTTTTTTCAGTATCCCTGCCATGTCTGTCATATCTTCCCTTTTAAACTTGTGACTTCTTCCATGTTTTTTTCTCCTGATTTTGCAGCATCAGTGAGCTCAGTTTTGGCATCTTTTGGCCCTTTGCACTGCACGGCATGTGACCCTGGTCCTTTTGAACGTAGTCACAAAATTTACCAATTTTTTTTTTTTTTCTTGCATTGCATTTCTTTGGAAGATTGCTCCATTCCAGAGCATTTGTAAGTCCTTCTTTTTTGTTTCCAGGCTTTCAATGGGGTCCAATTTTAGCAAGCCGTGTCTATGTCCCTGCACTTGATGGCACTCCATGCATTTGGATGGCTTTCACTAAAACAACGATTTTTTTTTTTTTTTTTTCACTCTCCATGGCATGTCTCTCATATCTTCCCCTCAAAGTTGTGTCTTCCTCCATGACATTTTTCCTGATCTTGCAGCATCTGTGAGCTCAGCTTTGCATGATTTGGTCCTTTGTGCTGCACCCCATTTCCTCCCAGAGCATTTTCTGGTACTCACTAAATGTCCCAATTTTTGGATTTTGGGGTTTTTTTTCGGTTGCACTTCATTTGATCCTATCTCCTTTGCAGAGTGTTTGTGAGCCTTTCTTTTGAGGTTCGCAAGATTCCGTTTCCCTTCCCGAAAGGAAATTTCATTTCCTTTCGGGAAGGTAAACGGAATCTTGCGATTTCAATGGAGACCAATTGAGGAATCTTTGGTCCATGTCCCTGCACCTGATGGCATCCCATGCCTTTTGATGGCTTTCACTTTGGCCACCAATTTTTTGATTTTTTCTGATTTTTTTCAGTATCCCTGCCATGTCTGTCATATCTTCCCTTTTCAACTTGTGACTTCTTCCATGTTTTTTTCTCCTGATTTTGCAGCATCAGTGAGCTCAGTTTTGGCATCTTTTGGCCCTTTGCACTGCACGGCATGTGACCCTGGTCCTTTTGAACGTAGTCACAAAATTTACCAATTTTTTTTTTTTTTCTTGCATTGCATTTCTTTGGAAGATTGCTCCATTCCAGAGCAGTTGTAAGTCCTTCTTTTTTGTTTCCAGGCTTTCAATGGGGTCCAATTTTAGCAAGCCGTGTCTATGTCCCTGCACTTGATGGCATCCCATGCATTTGGATGGCTTTCACTAAAACAACGATTTTTTTTTTTTTTTTTTTCACTCTCCATGGCATGTCTCTCATATCTTCCCCTCAAAGTTGTGTCTTCCTCCATGACATTTTTCCTGATCTTGCAGCATCTGTGAGCTCAGCTTTGCATGATTTGGTCCTTTGTGCTGCACCCCATTTCCTCCCAGAGCATTTTCTGGTACTCACTAAATGTCCCAATTTTGGGATTTTGGGGGTTTTTTTCGGTTGCACTTCATTTGATCCTATCTCCTTTGCAGAGTGTTTGTGAGCCTTTCTTTTGAGGTTCGCAAGATTCCGTTTCCCTTCCCGAAAGGAAATTTCATTTCCTTTCGGGAAGGGAAACGGAATCTTGCGATTTCAATGGAGACCAATTGAGGAATCTTTGGTCCATGTCCCTGCACCTGATGGCATCCCATGCCTTTTGATGGCTTTCACTTTGGCCACCAATTTTTTGATTTTTTCTGATTTTTTTCAGTATCCCTGCCATGTCTGTCATATCTTCCCTTTTCAACTTGTGACTTCTTCCATGTTTTTTTCTCCTGATTTTGCAGCATCAGTGAGCTCAGTTTTGGCATCTTTTGGCCCTTTGCACTGCACGGCATGTGACCCTGGTCCTTTTGAACGTAGTCACAAAATTTACCAATTTTTTTTTTTTTTCTTGCATTGCATTTCTTTGGAAGATTGCTTCATTCCAGAGCATTTGTAAGTCCTTCTTTTTTGTTTCCAGGCTTTCAATGGGGTCCAATTTTAGCAAGCCGTGTCTATGTCCCTGCACTTGATGGCACTCCATGCATTTGGATGGCTTTCACTAAAACAACGATTTTTTTTTTTTTTTTTTCACTCTCCATGGCATGTCTCTCATATCTTCCCCTCAAAGTTGTGTCTTCCTCCATGACATTTTTCCTGATCTTGCAGCATCTGTGAGCTCAGCTTTGCATGATTTGGTCCTTTGTGCTGCACCCCATTTCCTCCCAGAGCATTTTCTGGTACTCACTAAATGTCCCAATTTTGGGATTTTGGGGGTTTTTTTCGGTTGCACTTCATTTGATGCTATCTCCTTTGCAGAGTGTTTGTGAGCCTTTCTTTTGAGGTTCGCAAGATTCCGTTTCCCTTCCCGAAAGGAAATTTCATTTCCTTTCGGGAAGGGAAACGGAATCTTGCGATTTCAATAGAGACCAATTGAGGAATCTTTGGTCCATGTCCCTGCACCTGATGGCATCCCATGCCTTTTGATGGCTTTCACTTTGGCCACCAATTTTTTGATTTTTTCTGATTTTTTTCAGTATCCCTGCCATGTCTGTCATATCTTCCCTTTTAAACTTGTGACTTCTTCCATGTTTTTTTCTCCTGATTTTGCAGCATCAGTGAGCTCAGTTTTGGCATCTTTTGGCCCTTTGCACTGCACGGCATGTGACCCTGGTCCTTTTGAACGTAGTCACAAAATTTACCAATTTTTTTTTTTTTTCTTGCATTGCATTTCTTTGGAAGATTGCTCCATTCCAGAGCATTTGTAAGTCCTTCTTTTTTGTTTCCAGGCTTTCAATGGGGTCCAATTTTAGCAAGCCGTGTCTATGTCCCTGCACTTGATGGCATCCCATGCATTTGGATGGCTTTCACTAAAACAACGATTTTTTTTTTTTTTTTTTTCACTCTCCATGGCATGTCTCTCATATCTTCCCCTCAAAGTTGTGTCTTCCTCCATGACATTTTTCCTGATCTTGCAGCATCTGTGAGCTCAGCTTTGCATGATTTGGTCCTTTGTGCTGCACCCCATTTCCTCCCAGAGCATTTTCTGGTACTCACTAAATGTCCCAGTTTTGGGATTTTGGGGGTTTTTTTCGGTTGCACTTCATTTGATCCTATCTCCTTTGCAGAGTGTTTGTGAGCCTTTCTTTTGAGGTTCGCAAGATTCCGTTTCCCTTCCCGAAAGGAAATTTCATTTCCTTTCGGGAAGGGAAACGGAATCTTGCGATTTCAATGGAGACCAATTGAGGAATCTTTGGTCCATGTCCCTGCACCTGATGGCATCCCATGCCTTTTGATGGCTTTCACTTTGGCCACCAATTTTTTGATTTTTTCTGATTTTTTTCAGTATCCCTGCCATGTCTGTCATATCTTCCCTTTTAAACTTGTGACTTCTTCCATGTTTTTTTCTCCTGATTTTGCAGCATCAGTGAGCTCAGTTTTGGCATCTTTTGGCCCTTTGCACTGCACGGCATGTGACCCTGGTCCTTTTGAACGTAGTCACAAAATTTACCAATTTTTTTTTTTTTCTTGCATTGCATTTCTTTGGAAGATTGCTCCATTCCAGAGCATTTGTAAGTCCTTCTTTTTTGTTTCCAGGCTTTCATTGGGGTCCAATTTAAGCAAGCCGTGTCTATGTCCCTGCACTTGATGGCACTCCATGCATTTGGATGGCTTTCACTAAAACAACGATTTTTTTTTTTTTTTTTTTCACTCTCCATGGCATGTCTCTCATATCTTCCCCTCAAAGTTGTGTCTTCCTCCATGACATTTTTCCTGATCTTGCAGCATCTGTGAGCTCAGCTTTGCATGATTTGGTCCTTTGTGCTGCACCCCATTTCCTCCCAGAGCATTTTCTGGTACTCACTAAATGTCCCAGTTTTGGGATTTTGGGGGTTTTTTTCGGTTGCACTTCATTTGATCCTATCTCCTTTGCAGAGTGTTTGTGAGCCTTTCTTTTGAGGTTCGCAAGATTCCGTTTCCCTTCCCGAAAGGAAATTTCATTTCCTTTCGGGAAGGGAAACGGAATCTTGCGATTTCAATGGAGACCAATTGAGGAATCTTTGGTCCATGTCCCTGCACCTGATGGCATCCCATGCCTTTTGATGGCTTTCACTTTGGCCACCAATTTTTTGATTTTTTCTGATTTTTTTCAGTATCCCTGCCATGTCTGTCATATCTTCCCTTTTCAACTTGTGACTTCTTCCATGTTTTTTTCTCCTGATTTTGCAGCATCAGTGAGCTCAGTTTTGGCATCTTTTGGCCCTTTGCACTGCACGGCATGTGACCCTGGTCCTTTTGAACGTAGTCACAAAATTTACCAATTTTTTTTTTTTTTCTTGCATTGCATTTCTTTGGAAGATTGCTTCATTCCAGAGCATTTGTAAGTCCTTCTTTTTTGTTTCCAGGCTTTCAATGGGGTCCAATTTTAGCAAGCCGTGTCTATGTCCCTGCACTTGATGGCACTCCATGCATTTGGATGGCTTTCACTAAAACAACGATTTTTTTTTTTTTTTTTTCACTCTCCATGGCATGTCTCTCATATCTTCCCCTCAAAGTTGTGTCTTCCTCCATGACATTTTTCCTGATCTTGCAGCATCTGTGAGCTCAGCTTTGCATGATTTGGTCCTTTGTGCTGCACCCCATTTCCTCCCAGAGCATTTTCTGGTACTCACTAAATGTCCCAATTTTGGGATTTTGGGGGTTTTTTTCGGTTGCACTTCATTTGATGCTATCTCCTTTGCAGAGTGTTTGTGAGCCTTTCTTTTGAGGTTCGCAAGATTCCGTTTCCCTTCCCGAAAGGAAATTTCATTTCCTTTCGGGAAGGGAAACGGAATCTTGCGATTTCAATAGAGACCAATTGAGGAATCTTTGGTCCATGTCCCTGCACCTGATGGCATCCCATGCCTTTTGATGGCTTTCACTTTGGCCACCAATTTTTTGATTTTTTCTGATTTTTTTCAGTATCCCTGCCATGTCTGTCATATCTTCCCTTTTAAACTTGTGACTTCTTCCATGTTTTTTTCTCCTGATTTTGCAGCATCAGTGAGCTCAGTTTTGGCATCTTTTGGCCCTTTGCACTGCACGGCATGTGACCCTGGTCCTTTTGAACGTAGTCACAAAATTTACCAATTTTTTTTTTTTTTCTTGCATTGCATTTCTTTGGAAGATTGCTCCATTCCAGAGCATTTGTAAGTCCTTCTTTTTTGTTTCCAGGCTTTCAATGGGGTCCAATTTTAGCAAGCCGTGTCTATGTCCCTGCACTTGATGGCATCCCATGCATTTGGATGGCTTTCACTAAAACAACGATTTTTTTTTTTTTTTTTTCACTCTCCATGGCATGTCTCTCATATCTTCCCCTCAAAGTTGTGTCTTCCTCCATGACATTTTTCCTGATCTTGCAGCATCTGTGAGCTCAGCTTTGCATGATTTGGTCCTTTGTGCTGCACCCCATTTCCTCCCAGAGCATTTTCTGGTACTCACTAAATGTCCCAGTTTTGGGATTTTGGGGGTTTTTTTCGGTTGCACTTCATTTGATCCTATCTCCTTTGCAGAGTGTTTGTGAGCCTTTCTTTTGAGGTTCGCAAGATTCCGTTTCCCTTCCCGAAAGGAAATTTCATTTCCTTTCGGGAAGGGAAACGGAATCTTGCGATTTCAATGGAGACCAATTGAGGAATCTTTGGTCCATGTCCCTGCACCTGATGGCATCCCATGCCTTTTGATGGCTTTCACTTTGGCCACCAATTTTTTGATTTTTTCTGATTTTTTTCAGTATCCCTGCCATGTCTGTCATATCTTCCCTTTTAAACTTGTGACTTCTTCCATGTTTTTTTCTCCTGATTTTGCAGCATCAGTGAGCTCAGTTTTGGCATCTTTTGGCCCTTTGCACTGCACGGCATGTGACCCTGGTCCTTTTGAACGTAGTCACAAAATTTACCAATTTTTTTTTTTTTCTTGCATTGCATTTCTTTGGAAGATTGCTCCATTCCAGAGCATTTGTAAGTCCTTCTTTTTTGTTTCCAGGCTTTCATTGGGGTCCAATTTAAGCAAGCCGTGTCTATGTCCCTGCACTTGATGGCACTCCATGCATTTGGATGGCTTTCACTAAAACAACGATTTTTTTTTTTTTTTTTTTCACTCTCCATGGCATGTCTCTCATATCTTCCCCTCAAAGTTGTGTCTTCCTCCATGACATTTTTCCTGATCTTGCAGCATCTGTGAGCTCAGCTTTGCATGATTTGGTCCTTTGTGCTGCACCCCATTTCCTCCCAGAGCATTTTCTGGTACTCACTAAATGTCCCAGTTTTGGGATTTTGGGGGTTTTTTTCGGTTGCACTTCATTTGATCCTATCTCCTTTGCAGAGTGTTTGTGAGCCTTTCTTTTGAGGTTCGCAAGATTCCGTTTCCCTTCCCGAAAGGAAATTTCATTTCCTTTCGGGAAGGGAAACGGAATCTTGCGATTTCAATGGAGACCAATTGAGGAATCTTTGGTCCATGTCCCTGCACCTGATGGCATCCCATGCCTTTTGATGGCTTTCACTTTGGCCACCAATTTTTTGATTTTTTCTGATTTTTTTCAGTATCCCTGCCATGTCTGTCATATCTTCCCTTTTCAACTTGTGACTTCTTCCATGTTTTTTTCTCCTGATTTTGCAGCATCAGTGAGCTCAGTTTTGGCATCTTTTGGCCCTTTGCACTGCACGGCATGTGACCCTGGTCCTTTTGAACGTAGTCACAAAATTTACCAATTTTTTTTTTTTTTCTTGCATTGCATTTCTTTGGAAGATTGCTCCATTCCAGAGCATTTGTAAGTCCTTCTTTTTTGTTTCCAGGCTTTCAATGGGGTCCAATTTTAGCAAGCCGTGTCTATGTCCCTGCACTTGATGGCATCCCATGCATTTGGATGGCTTTCACTAAAACAACGATTTTTTTTTTTTTTTTTTTTCACTCTCCATGGCATGTCTCTCATATCTTCCCCTCAAAGTTGTGTCTTCCTCCATGACATTTTTCCTGATCTTGCAGCATCTGTGAGCTCAGCTTTGCATGATTTGGTCCTTTGTGCTGCACCCCATTTCCTCCCAGAGCATTTTCTGGTACTCACTAAATGTCCCAGTTTTGGGATTTTGGGGGTTTTTTTCGGTTGCACTTCATTTGATGCTATCTCCTTTGCAGAGTGTTTGTGAGCCTTTCTTTTGAGGTTCGCAAGATTCCGTTTCCCTTCCCGAAAGGAAATTTCATTTCCTTTCGGGAAGGGAAACGGAATCTTGCGATTTCAATGGAGACCAATTGAGGAATCTTTGGTCCATGTCCCTGCACCTGATGGCATCCCATGCCTTTTGATGGCTTTCACTTTGGCCACCAATTTTTTGATTTTTTCTGATTTTTTTCAGTATCCCTGCCATGTCTGTCATATCTTCCCTTTTAAACTTGTGACTTCTTCCATGTTTTTTTCTCCTGATTTTGCAGCATCAGTGAGCTCAGTTTTGGCATCTTTTGGCCCTTTGCACTGCACGGCATGTGACCCTGGTCCTTTTGAACGTAGTCACAAAATTTACCAATTTTTTTTTTTTTCTTGCATTGCATTTCTTTGGAAGATTGCTCCATTCCAGAGCATTTGTAAGTCCTTCTTTTTTGTTTCCAGGCTTTCATTGGGGTCCAATTTAAGCAAGCCGTGTCTATGTCCCTGCACTTGATGGCACTCCATGCATTTGGATGGCTTTCACTAAAACAACGATTTTTTTTTTTTTTTTTTTCACTCTCCATGGCATGTCTCTCATATCTTCCCCTCAAAGTTGTGTCTTCCTCCATGACATTTTTCCTGATCTTGCAGCATCTGTGAGCTCAGCTTTGCATGATTTGGTCCTTTGTGCTGCACCCCATTTCCTCCCAGAGCATTTTCTGGTACTCACTAAATGTCCCAGTTTTGGGATTTTGGGGGTTTTTTTCGGTTGCACTTCATTTGATCCTATCTCCTTTGCAGAGTGTTTGTGAGCCTTTCTTTTGAGGTTCGCAAGATTCCGTTTCCCTTCCCGAAAGGAAATTTCATTTCCTTTCGGGAAGGGAAACGGAATCTTGCGATTTCAATGGAGACCAATTGAGGAATCTTTGGTCCATGTCCCTGCACCTGATGGCATCCCATGCCTTTTGATGGCTTTCACTTTGGCCACCAATTTTTTGATTTTTTCTGATTTTTTTCAGTATCCCTGCCATGTCTGTCATATCTTCCCTTTTCAACTTGTGACTTCTTCCATGTTTTTTTCTCCTGATTTTGCAGCATCAGTGAGCTCAGTTTTGGCATCTTTTGGCCCTTTGCACTGCACGGCATGTGACCCTGGTCCTTTTGAACGTAGTCACAAAATTTACCAATTTTTTTTTTTTTCTTGCATTGCATTTCTTTGGGAGATTGCTCCATTCCAGAGCATTTGTAAGTCCTTCTTTTTTGTTTCCAGGCTTTCAATGGGGTCCAATTTTAGCAAGCCGTGTCTATGTCCCTGCACTTGATGGCATCCCATGCATTTGGATGGCTTTCACTAAAACAACGATTTTTTTTTTTTTTTTTTTTTCACTCTCCATGGCATGTCTCTCATATCTTCCCCTCAAAGTTGTGTCTTCCTCCATGACATTTTTCCTGATCTTGCAGCATCTGTGAGCTCAGCTTTGCATGATTTGGTCCTTTGTGCTGCACCCCATTTCCTCCCAGAGCATTTTCTGGTACTCACTAAATGTCCCAGTTTTGGGATTTTGGGGGTTTTTTTCGGTTGCACTTCATTTGATCCTATCTCCTTTGCAGAGTGTTTGTGAGCCTTTCTTTTGAGGTTCGCAAGATTCCGTTTCCCTTCCCGAAAGGAAATTTCATTTCCTTTCGGGAAGGGAAACGGAATCTTGCGATTTCAATGGAGACCAATTGAGGAATCTTTGGTCCATGTCCCTGCACCTGATGGCATCCCATGCCTTTTGATGGCTTTCACTTTGGCCACCAATTTTTTGATTTTTTCTGATTTTTTTCAGTATCCCTGCCATGTCTGTCATATCTTCCCTTTTCAACTTGTGACTTCTTCCATGTTTTTTTCTCCTGATTTTGCAGCATCAGTGAGCTCAGTTTTGGCATCTTTTGGCCCTTTGCACTGCATGGCATGTAACCCTGGTCCTTTTGAACGTAGTCACCAAATTTACCAATTTTTTTTTTTTTTCTTGCATTGCATTTCTTTGGAAGATTGCTCCATTCCAGAGCATTTGTAAGTCCTTCTTTTTTGTTTCCAGGCTTTCAATGGGGTCCAATTTTAGCAAGCCGTGTCTATGTCCCTGCACTTGATGGCACTCCATGCATTTGGATGGCTTTCACTAAAACAACGATTTTTTTTTTTTTTTTTCACTCTCCATGGCATGTCTCTCATATCTTCCCTTCAAAGTTGTGTCTTCCTCCATGACATTTTTCCTGATCTTGCAGCATCTGTGAGCTCAGCTTTGCATGATTTGGTCATTTGTGCTGCACCCCATTTCCTCCCAGAGCATTTTCAGGTACTCACTAAATGTCCCAGTTTTGGGATTTTGGGGGTTTTTTTCGGTTGCACTTCATTTGATCCTATCTCCTTTGCAGAGTGTTTGTGAGCCTTTCTTTTGAGGTTCGCAAGATTCCGTTTCCCTTCCCGAAAGGAAATTTCATTTCCTTTCGGGAAGGGAAACGGAATCTTGCGATTTCAATGGAGACCAATTGAGGAATCTTTGGTCCATGTCCCTGCACCTGATGGCATCCCATGCCTTTTGATGGCTTTCACTTTGGCCACCAATTTTTTGATTTTTTCTGATTTTTTTCAGTATCCCTGCCATGTCTGTCATATCTTCCCTTTTCAACTTGTGACTTCTTCCATGTTTTTTTCTCCTGATTTTGCAGCATCAGTGAGCTCAGTTTTGGCATCTTTTGGCCCTTTGCACTGCACGGCATGTGACCCTGGTCCTTTTGAACGTAGTCACAAAATTTACCAATTTTTTTTTTTTTCTTGCATTGCATTTCTTTGGAAGATTGCTCCATTCCAGAGCATTTGTAAGTCCTTCTTTTTTGTTTCCAGGCTTTCAATGGGGTCCAATTTTAGCAAGCCGTGTCTATGTCCCTGCACTTGATGGCATCCCATGCATTTGGATGGCTTTCACTAAAACAACGATTTTTTTTTTTTTTTTTCACTCTCCATGGCATGTCTCTCATATCTTCCCCTCAAAGTTGTGTCTTCCTCCATGACATTTTTCCTGATCTTGCAGCATCTGTGAGCTCAGCTTTGCATGATTTGGTCCTTTGTGCTGCACCCCATTTCCTCCCAGAGCATTTTCTGGTACTCACTAAATGTCCCAATTTTGGGATTTTGGGGTTTTTTTTCGGTTGCACTTCATTTGATCCTATCTCCTTTGCAGAGTGTTTGTGAGCCTTTCTTTTGAGGTTCGCAAGATTCCGTTTCCCTTCCCGAAAGGAAATTTCATTTCCTTTCGGGAAGGGAAACGGAATCTTGCGATTTCAATGGAGACCAATTGAGGAATCTTTGGTCCATGTCCCTGCACCTGATGGCATCCCATGCCTTTTGATGGCTTTCACTTTGGCCACCAATTTTTTGATTTTTTCTGATTTTTTTCAGTATCCCTGCCATGTCTGTCATATCTTCCCTTTTCAACTTGTGACTTCTTCCATGTTTTTTTCTCCTGATTTTGCAGCATCAGTGAGCTCAGTTTTGGCATCTTTTGGCCCTTTGCACTGCACGGCATGTAACCCTGGATCTTTTGAACGTAGTCACAAAATTTACCAATTTTTTTTTTTTTCTTGCATTGCATTTCTTTGGAAGATTGCTCCATTCCAGAGCATTTGTAAGTCCTTCTTTTTTGTTTCCAGGCTTTCAATGGGGTCCAATTTTAGCAAGCCGTGTCTATGTCCCTGCACTTGATGGCATCCCATGCATTTGGATGGCTTTCACTAAAACAACGATTTTTTTTTTTTTTTTTCACTCTCCATGGCATGTCTCTCATATCTTCCCTTCAAAGTTGTGTCTTCCTCCATGACATTTTTCCTGATCTTGCAGCATCTGTGAGCTCAGCTTTGCATGATTTGGTCCTTTGTGCTGCACCCCATTTCCTCCCAGAGCATTTTCTGGTACTCACTAAATGTCCCAGTTTTGGGATTTTGGGTTTTTTTTTCGGTTGCACTTCATTTGATCCTATCTCCTTTGCAGAGTGTTTGTGAGCCTTTCTTTTGAGGTTCGCAAGATTCCGTTTCCCTTCCCGAAAGGAAATTTCATTTCCTTTCGGGAAGGGAAACGGAATCTTGCGATTTCAATGGAGACCAATTGAGGAATCTTTGGTCCATGTCCCTGCACCTGATGGCATCCCATGCCTTTTGATGGCTTTCACTTTGGCCACCAATTTTTTGATTTTTTCTGATTTTTTTCAGTATCCCTGCCATGTCTGTCATATCTTCCCTTTTCAACTTGTGACTTCTTCCATGTTTTTTTCTCCTGATTTTGCAGCATCAGTGAGCTCAGTTTTGGCATCTTTTGGCCCTTTGCACTGCACGGCATGTAACCCTGGATCTTTTGAACGTAGTCACAAAATTTACCAATTTTTTTTTTTTTTCTTGCATTGCATTTCTTTGGAAGATTGCTCCATTCCAGAGCATTTGTAAGTCCTTCTTTTTTGTTTCCAGGCTTTCAATGGGGTCCAATTTTAGCAAGCCGTGTCTATGTCCCTGCACTTGATGGCATCCCATGCATTTGGATGGCTTTCACTAAAACAACGATTTTTTTTTTTTTTTTTTCACTCTCCATGGCATGTCTCTCATATCTTCCCTTCAAAGTTGTGTCTTCCTCCATGACATTTTTCCTGATCTTGCAGCATCTGTGAGCTCAGCTTTGCATGATTTGGTCCTTTGTGCTGCACCCCATTTCCTCCCAGAGCATTTTCTGGTACTCACTAAATGTCCCAATTTTGGGATTTTGGGGGTTTTTTTCGGTTGCACTTCATTTGATCCTATCTCCTTTGCAGAGTGTTTGTGAGCCTTTCTTTTGAGGTTCGCAAGATTCCGTTTCCCTTCCCGAAAGGAAATTTCATTTCCTTTCGGGAAGGGAAACGGAATCTTGCGATTTCAATGGAGACCAATTGAGGAATCTTTGGTCCATGTCCCTGCACCTGATGGCATCCCATGCCTTTTGATGGCTTTCACTTTGGCCACCAATTTTTTGATTTTTTCTGATTTTTTTCAGTATCCCTGCCATGTCTGTCATATCTTCCCTTTTCAACTTGTGACTTCTTCCATGTTTTTTTCTCCTGATTTTGCAGCATCAGTGAGCTCAGTTTTGGCATCTTTTGGCCCTTTGCACTGCACGGCATGTAACCCTGGATCTTTTGAACGTAGTCACAAAATTTACCAATTTTTTTTTTTTTTTCTTGCATTGCATTTCTTTGGAAGATTGCTCCATTCCAGAGCATTTGTAAGTCCTTCTTTTTTGTTTCCAGGCTTTCAATGGGGTCCAATTTTAGCAAGCCGTGTCTATGTCCCTGCACTTGATGGCATCCCATGCATTTGGATGGCTTTCACTAAAACAACGATTTTTTTTTTTTTTTTTCACTCTCCATGGCATGTCTCTCATATCTTCCCTTCAAAGTTGTGTCTTCCTCCATGACATTTTTCCTGATCTTGCAGCATCTGTGAGCTCAGCTTTGCATGATTTGGTCCTTTGTGCTGCACCCCATTTCCTCCCAGAGCATTTTCTGGTACTCACTAAATGTCCCAGTTTTGGGATTTTGGGGGTTTTTTTCGGTTGCACTTCATTTGATCCTATCTCCTTTGCAGAGTGTTTGTGAGCCTTTCTTTTGAGGTTCGCAAGATTCCGTTTCCCTTCCCGAAAGGAAATTTCATTTCCTTTCGGGAAGGGAAACGGAATCTTGCGATTTCAATGGAGACCAATTGAGGAATCTTTGGTCCATGTCCCTGCACCTGATGGCATCCCATGCCTTTTGATGGCTTTCACTTTGGCCACCAATTTTTTGATTTTTTCTGATTTTTTTCAGTATCCCTGCCATGTCTGTCATATCTTCCCTTTTCAACTTGTGACTTCTTCCATGTTTTTTTCTCCTGATTTTGCAGCATCAGTGAGCTCAGTTTTGGCATCTTTTGGCCCTTTGCACTGCATGGCATGTAACCCTGGTCCTTTTGAACGTAGTCACAAAATTTACCAATTTTTTTTTTTTTTCTTGCATTGCATTTCTTTGGAAGATTGCTCCATTCCAGAGCATTTGTAAGTCCTTCTTTTTTGTTTCCAGGCTTTCAATGGGGTCCAATTTAAGCAAGCCGTGTCTATGTCCCTGCACTTGATGGCACTCCATGCATTTGGATGGCTTTCACTAAAACAACGATTTTTTTTTTTTTTTTTTTCACTCTCCATGGCATGTCTCTCATATCTTCCCCTCAAAGTTGTGTCTTCCTCCATGACATTTTTCCTGATCTTGCAGCATCTGTGAGCTCAGCTTTGCATGATTTGGTCATTTGTGCTGCACCCCATTTCCTCCCAGAGCATTTTCTGGTACTCACTAAATGTCCCAGTTTTGGGATTTTGGGGGTTTTTTTCGGTTGCACTTCATTTGATCCTATCTCCTTTGCAGAGTGTTTGTGAGCCTTTCTTTTGAGGTTCGCAAGATTCCGTTTCCCTTCCCGAAAGGAAATTTCATTTCCTTTCGGGAAGGGAAACGGAATCTTGCGATTTCAATGGAGACCAATTGAGGAATCTTTGGTCCATGTCCCTGCACCTGATGGCATCCCATGCCTTTTGATGGCTTTCACTTTGGCCACCAATTTTTTGATTTTTTCTGATTTTTTTCAGTATCCCTGCCATGTCTGTCATATCTTCCCTTTTCAACTTGTGACTTCTTCCATGTTTTTTTCTCCTGATTTTGCAGCATCAGTGAGCTCAGTTTTGGCATCTTTTGGCCCTTTGCACTGCACGGCATGTAACCCTAGATCTTGTGAACGTAGTCACAAAATTTACCAATTTTTTTTTTTTTTCTTGCATTGCATTTCTTTGGAAGATTGCTCCATTCCAGAGCATTTGTAAGTCCTTCTTTTTTGTTTCCAGGCTTTCAATGGGGTCCAATTTTAGCAAGCCGTGTCTATGTCCCTGCACTTGATGGCATCCCATGCATTTGGATGGCTTTCACTAAAACAACGATTTTTTTTTTTTTTTTTTTTCACTCTCCATGGCATGTCTCTCATATCTTCCCTTCAAAGTTGTGTCTTCCTCCATGACATTTTTCCTGATCTTGCAGCATCTGTGAGCTCAGCTTTGCATGATTTGGTCCTTTGTGCTGCACCCCATTTCCTCCCAGAGCATTTTCTGGTACTCACTAAATGTCCCAGTTTTGGGATTTTGGGGGTTTTTTTCGGTTGCACTTCATTTGATCCTATCTCCTTTGCAGAGTGTTTGTGAGCCTTTCTTTTGAGGTTCGCAAGATTCCGTTTCCCTTCCCGAAAGGAAATTTCATTTCCTTTCGGGAAGGGAAACGGAATCTTGCGATTTCAATGGAGACCAATTGAGGAATCTTTGGTCCATGTCCCTGCACCTGATGGCATCCCATGCCTTTTGATGGCTTTCACTTTGGCCACCAATTTTTTGATTTTTTCTGATTTTTTTCAGTATCCCTGCCATGTCTGTCATATCTTCCCTTTTCAACTTGTGACTTCTTCCATGTTTTTTTCTCCTGATTTTGCAGCATCAGTGAGCTCAGTTTTGGCATCTTTTGGCCCTTTGCACTGCATGGCATGTAACCCTGGTCCTTTTGAACGTAGTCACAAAATTTACCAATTTTTTTTTTTTTTCTTGCATTGCATTTCTTTGGAAGATTGCTCCATTCCAGAGCATTTGTAAGTCCTTCTTTTTTGTTTCCAGGCTTTCAATGGGGTCCAATTTTAGCAAGCCGTGTCTATGTCCCTGCACTTGATGGCACTCCATGCATTTGGATGGCTTTCACTAAAACAACGATTTTTTTTTGTTTTTTTTTTCACTCTCCATGGCATGTCTCTCATATCTTCCCCTCAAAGTTGTGTCTTCCTCCATGACATTTTTCCTGATCTTGCAGCATCTGTGAGCTCAGCTTTGCATGATTTGGTCCTTTGTGCTGCACCCCATTTCCTCCCAGAGCATTTTCTGGTACTCACTAAATGTCCCAGTTTTGGGATTTTGGGGGTTTTTTTCGGTTGCACTTCATTTGATCCTATCTCCTTTGCAGAGTGTTTGTGAGCCTTTCTTTTGAGGTTCGCAAGATTCCGTTTCCCTTCCCGAAAGGAAATTTCATTTCCTTTCGGGAAGGGAAACGGAATCTTGCGATTTCAATGGAGACCAATTGAGGAATCTTTGGTCCATGTCCCTGCACCTGATGGCATCCCATGCCTTTTGATGGCTTTCACTTTGGCCACCAATTTTTTGATTTTTTCTGATTTTTTTCAGTATCCCTGCCATGTCTGTCATATCTTCCCTTTTCAACTTGTGACTTCTTCCATGTTTTTTTCTCCTGATTTTGCAGCATCAGTGAGCTCAGTTTTGGCATCTTTTGGCCCTTTGCACTGCACGGCATGTAACCCTGGATCTTTTGAACGTAGTCACAAAATTTACCAATTTTTTTTTTTTTTCTTGCATTGCATTTCTTTGGAAGATTGCTCCATTCCAGAGCATTTGTAAGTCCTTCTTTTTTGTTTCCAGGCTTTCAATGGGGTCCAATTTTAGCAAGCCGTGTCTATGTCCCTGCACTTGATGGCATCCCATGCATTTGGATGGCTTTCACTAAAACAACGATTTTTTTTTTTTTTTTCACTCTCCATGGCATGTCTCTCATATCTTCCCCTCAAAGTTGTGTCTTCCTCCATGACATTTTTCCTGATCTTGCAGCATCTGTGAGCTCAGCTTTGCATGATTTGGTCCTTTGTGCTGCACCCCATTTCCTCCCAGAGCATTTTCTGGTACTCACTAAATGTCCCAATTTTGGGATTTTGGGGGTTTTTTTCGGTTGCACTTCATTTGATCCTATCTCCTTTGCAGAGTGTTTGTGAGCCTTTCTTTTGAGGTTCGCAAGATTCCGTTTCCCTTCCCGAAAGGAAATTTCATTTCCTTTCGGGAAGGGAAACGGAATCTTGCGATTTCAATGGAGACCAATTGAGGAATCTTTGGTCCATGTCCCTGCACCTGATGGCATCCCATGCCTTTTGATGGCTTTCACTTTGGCCACCAATTTTTTGATTTTTTCTGATTTTTTTCAGTATCCCTGCCATGTCTGTCATATCTTCCCTTTTCAACTTGTGACTTCTTCCATGTTTTTTTCTCCTGATTTTGCAGCATCAGTGAGCTCAGTTTTGGCATCTTTTGGCCCTTTGCACTGCACGGCATGTAACCCTGGATCTTTTGAACGTAGTCACAAAATTTACCAATTTTTTTTTTTTTCTTGCATTGCATTTCTTTGGAAGATTGCTCCATTCCAGAGCATTTGTAAGTCCTTCTTTTTTGTTTCCAGGCTTTCAATGGGGTCCAATTTTAGCAAGCCGTGTCTATGTCCCTGCACTTGATGGCATCCCATGCATTTGGATGGCTTTCACTAAAACAACGATTTTTTTTTTTTTTTTTCACTCTCCATGGCATGTCTCTCATATCTTCCCTTCAAAGTTGTGTCTTCCTCCATGACATTTTTCCTGATCTTGCAGCATCTGTGAGCTCAGCTTTGCATGATTTGGTCCTTTGTGCTGCACCCCATTTCCTCCCAGAGCATTTTCTGGTACTCACTAAATGTCCCAGTTTTGGGATTTTGGGTTTTTTTTTCGGTTGCACTTCATTTGATCCTATCTCCTTTGCAGAGTGTTTGTGAGCCTTTCTTTTGAGGTTCGCAAGATTCCGTTTCCCTTCCCGAAAGGAAATTTCATTTCCTTTCGGGAAGGGAAACGGAATCTTGCGATTTCAATGGAGACCAATTGAGGAATCTTTGGTCCATGTCCCTGCACCTGATGGCATCCCATGCCTTTTGATGGCTTTCACTTTGGCCACCAATTTTTTGATTTTTTCTGATTTTTTTCAGTATCCCTGCCATGTCTGTCATATCTTCCCTTTTCAACTTGTGACTTCTTCCATGTTTTTTTCTCCTGATTTTGCAGCATCAGTGAGCTCAGTTTTGGCATCTTTTGGCCCTTTGCACTGCACGGCATGTAACCCTGGATCTTTTGAACGTAGTCACAAAATTTACCAATTTTTTTTTTTTTTCTTGCATTGCATTTCTTTGGAAGATTGCTCCATTCCAGAGCATTTGTAAGTCCTTCTTTTTTGTTTCCAGGCTTTCAATGGGGTCCAATTTTAGCAAGCCGTGTCTATGTCCCTGCACTTGATGGCATCCCATGCATTTGGATGGCTTTCACTAAAACAACGATTTTTTTTTTTTTTTTTTCACTCTCCATGGCATGTCTCTCATATCTTCCCTTCAAAGTTGTGTCTTCCTCCATGACATTTTTCCTGATCTTGCAGCATCTGTGAGCTCAGCTTTGCATGATTTGGTCCTTTGTGCTGCACCCCATTTCCTCCCAGAGCATTTTCTGGTACTCACTAAATGTCCCAATTTTGGGATTTTGGGGGTTTTTTTCGGTTGCACTTCATTTGATCCTATCTCCTTTGCAGAGTGTTTGTGAGCCTTTCTTTTGAGGTTCGCAAGATTCCGTTTCCCTTCCCGAAAGGAAATTTCATTTCCTTTCGGGAAGGGAAACGGAATCTTGCGATTTCAATGGAGACCAATTGAGGAATCTTTGGTCCATGTCCCTGCACCTGATGGCATCCCATGCCTTTTGATGGCTTTCACTTTGGCCACCAATTTTTTGATTTTTTCTGATTTTTTTCAGTATCCCTGCCATGTCTGTCATATCTTCCCTTTTCAACTTGTGACTTCTTCCATGTTTTTTTCTCCTGATTTTGCAGCATCAGTGAGCTCAGTTTTGGCATCTTTTGGCCCTTTGCACTGCACGGCATGTAACCCTGGATCTTTTGAACGTAGTCACAAAATTTACCAATTTTTTTTTTTTTTTCTTGCATTGCATTTCTTTGGAAGATTGCTCCATTCCAGAGCATTTGTAAGTCCTTCTTTTTTGTTTCCAGGCTTTCAATGGGGTCCAATTTTAGCAAGCCGTGTCTATGTCCCTGCACTTGATGGCATCCCATGCATTTGGATGGCTTTCACTAAAACAACGATTTTTTTTTTTTTTTTTCACTCTCCATGGCATGTCTCTCATATCTTCCCTTCAAAGTTGTGTCTTCCTCCATGACATTTTTCCTGATCTTGCAGCATCTGTGAGCTCAGCTTTGCATGATTTGGTCCTTTGTGCTGCACCCCATTTCCTCCCAGAGCATTTTCTGGTACTCACTAAATGTCCCAATTTTGGGATTTTGGGTTTTTTTTTCGGTTGCACTTCATTTGATCCTATCTCCTTTGCAGAGTGTTTGTGAGCCTTTCTTTTGAGGTTCGCAAGATTCCGTTTCCCTTCCCGAAAGGAAATTTCATTTCCTTTCGGGAAGGGAAACGGAATCTTGCGATTTCAATGGAGACCAATTGAGGAATCTTTGGTCCATGTCCCTGCACCTGATGGCATCCCATGCCTTTTGATGGCTTTCACTTTGGCCACCAATTTTTTGATTTTTTCTGATTTTTTTCAGTATCCCTGCCATGTCTGTCATATCTTCCCTTTTCAACTTGTGACTTCTTCCATGTTTTTTTCTCCTGATTTTGCAGCATCAGTGAGCTCAGTTTTGGCATCTTTTGGCCCTTTGCACTGCACGGCATGTAACCCTGGTCCTTTTGAACGTAGTCACAAAATTTACCAATTTTTTTTTTTTTTCTTGCATTGCATTTCTTTGGAAGATTGCTCCATTCCAGAGCATTTGTAAGTCCTTCTTTTTTGTTTCCAGGCTTTCAATGGGGTCCAATTTTAGCAAGCCGTGTCTATGTCCCTGCACTTGATGGCATCCCATGCATTTGGATGGCTTTCACTAAAACAACGATTTTTTTTTTTTTTTTTTCACTCTCCATGGCATGTCTCTCATATCTTCCCTTCAAAGTTGTGTCTTCCTCCATGACATTTTTCCTGATCTTGCAGCATCTGTGAGCTCAGCTTTGCATGATTTGGTCCTTTGTGCTGCACCCCATTTCCTCCCAGAGCATTTTCTGGTACTCACTAAATGTCCCAATTTTGGGATTTTGGGGGTTTTTTTCGGTTGCACTTCATTTGATCCTATCTCCTTTGCAGAGTGTTTGTGAGCCTTTCTTTTGAGGTTCGCAAGATTCCGTTTCCCTTCCCGAAAGGAAATTTCATTTCCTTTCGGGAAGGGAAACGGAATCTTGCGATTTCAATGGAGACCAATTGAGGAATCTTTGGTCCATGTCCCTGCACCTGATGGCATCCCATGCCTTTTGATGGCTTTCACTTTGGCCACCAATTTTTTGATTTTTTCTGATTTTTTTCAGTATCCCTGCCATGTCTGTCATATCTTCCCTTTTCAACTTGTGACTTCTTCCATGTTTTTTTCTCCTGATTTTGCAGCATCAGTGAGCTCAGTTTTGGCATCTTTTGGCCCTTTGCACTGCATGGCATGTAACCCTGGTCCTTTTGAACGTAGTCACAAAATTTACCAATTTTTTTTTTTTTTCTTGCATTGCATTTCTTTGGAAGATTGCTCCATTCCAGAGCATTTGTAAGTCCTTCTTTTTTGTTTCCAGGCTTTCAATGGGGTCCAATTTAAGCAAGCCGTGTCTATGTCCCTGCACTTGATGGCACTCCATGCATTTGGATGGCTTTCACTAAAACAACGATTTTTTTTTTTTTTTTTTTCACTCTCCATGGCATGTCTCTCATATCTTCCCCTCAAAGTTGTGTCTTCCTCCATGACATTTTTCCTGATCTTGCAGCATCTGTGAGCTCAGCTTTGCATGATTTGGTCCTTTGTGCTGCACCCCATTTCCTCCCAGAGCATTTTCTGGTACTCACTAAATGTCCCAGTTTTGGGATTTTGGGGGTTTTTTTCGGTTGCACTTCATTTGATCCTATCTCCTTTGCAGAGTGTTTGTGAGCCTTTCTTTTGAGGTTCGCAAGATTCCGTTTCCCTTCCCGAAAGGAAATTTCATTTCCTTTCGGGAAGGGAAACGGAATCTTGCGATTTCAATGGAGACCAATTGAGGAATCTTTGGTCCATGTCCCTGCACCTGATGGCATCCCATGCCTTTTGATGGCTTTCACTTTGGCCACCAATTTTTTGATTTTTTCTGATTTTTTTCAGTATCCCTGCCATGTCTGTCATATCTTCCCTTTTCAACTTGTGACTTCTTCCATGTTTTTTTCTCCTGATTTTGCAGCATCAGTGAGCTCAGTTTTGGCATCTTTTGGCCCTTTGCACTGCACGGCATGTAACCCTGGATCTTTTGAACGTAGTCACAAAATTTACCAATTTTTTTTTTTTTTCTTGCATTGCATTTCTTTGGAAGATTGCTCCATTCCAGAGCATTTGTAAGTCCTTCTTTTTTGTTTCCAGGCTTTCAATGGGGTCCAATTTTAGCAAGCCGTGTCTATGTCCCTGCACTTGATGGCATCCCATGCATTTGGATGGCTTTCACTAAAACAACGATTTTTTTTTTTTTTTTTTTTCACTCTCCATGGCATGTCTCTCATATCTTCCCTTCAAAGTTGTGTCTTCCTCCATGACATTTTTCCTGATCTTGCAGCATCTGTGAGCTCAGCTTTGCATGATTTGGTCCTTTGTGCTGCACCCCATTTCCTCCCAGAGCATTTTCTGGTACTCACTAAATGTCCCAGTTTTGGGATTTTGGGTTTTTTTTTCGGTTGCACTTCATTTGATCCTATCTCCTTTGCAGAGTGTTTGTGAGCCTTTCTTTTGAGGTTCGCAAGATTCCGTTTCCCTTCCCGAAAGGAAATTTCATTTCCTTTCGGGAAGGGAAACGGAATCTTGCGATTTCAATGGAGACCAATTGAGGAATCTTTGGTCCATGTCCCTGCACCTGATGGCATCCCATGCCTTTTGATGGCTTTCACTTTGGCCACCAATTTTTTGATTTTTTCTGATTTTTTTCAGTATCCCTGCCATGTCTGTCATATCTTCCCTTTTCAACTTGTGACTTCTTCCATGTTTTTTTCTCCTGATTTTGCAGCATCAGTGAGCTCAGTTTTGGCATCTTTTGGCCCTTTGCACTGCACGGCATGTGACCCTGGTCCTTTTGAACGTAGTCACACAATTTACCAATTTTTTTTTTTTTTTCTTGCATTGCATTTCTTTGGAAGATTGCTCCATTCCAGAGCATTTGTAAGTCCTTCTTTTTTGTTTCCAGGCTTTCATTGGGGTCCAATTTTAGCAAGCCGTGTCTATGTCCCTGCACTTGATGGCATCCCATGCATTTGGATGGCTTTCACTAAAACAACGATTTTTTTTTGGTTTTTTTTTTCACTCTCCATGGCATGTCTCTCATATCTTCCCCTCAAAGTTGTGTCTTCCTCCATGACATTTTTCCTGATCTTGCAGCATCTGTGAGCTCAGCTTTGCATGATTTGGTCCTTTGTGCTGCACCCCATTTCCTCCCAGAGCATTTTCTGGTACTCACTAAATGTCCCAATTTTGGGATTTTGGGGTTTTTTTTCGGTTGCACTTCATTTGATCCTATCTCCTTTGCAGAGTGTTTGTGAGCCTTTCTTTTGAGGTTCGCAAGATTCCGTTTCCCTTCCCGAAAGGAAATTTCATTTCCTTTCGGGAAGGGAAACGGAATCTTGCGATTTCAATGGAGACCAATTGAGGAATCTTTGGTCCATGTCCCTGCACCTGATGGCATCCCATGCCTTTTGATGGCTTTCACTTTGGCCACCAATTTTTTGATTTTTTCTGATTTTTTTCAGTATCCCTGCCATGTCTGTCATATCTTCCCTTTTCAACTTGTGACTTCTTCCATGTTTTTTTCTCCTGATTTTGCAGCATCAGTGAGCTCAGTTTTGGCATCTTTTGGCCCTTTGCACTGCATGGCATGTAACCCTGGTCCTTTTGAACGTAGTCACAAAATTTACCAATTTTTTTTTTTTTTTCTTGCATTGCATTTCTTTGGAAGATTGCTCCATTCCAGAGCAGTTGTAAGTCCTTCTTTTTTGTTTCCAGGCTTTCATTGGGGTCCAATTTTAGCAAGCCGTGTCTATGTCCCTGCACTTGATGGCATCCCATGCATTTGGATGGCTTTCACTAAAACAACGATTTTTTTTTTTTTTTTTTTCACTCTCCATGGCATGTCTCTCATATCTTCCCCTCAAAGTTGTGTCTTCCTCCATGACATTTTTCCTGATCTTGCAGCATCTGTGAGCTCAGCTTTGCATGATTTGGTCCTTTGTGCTGCACCCCATTTCCTCCCAGAGCATTTTCTGGTACTCACTAAATGTCCCAATTTTGGGATTTTGGGTTTTTTTTTCGGTTGCACTTCATTTGATCCTATCTCCTTTGCAGAGTGTTTGTGAGCCTTTCTTTTGAGGTTCGCAAGATTCCGTTTCCCTTCCCGAAAGGAAATTTCATTTCCTTTCGGGAAGGGAAACGGAATCTTGCGATTTCAATGGAGACCAATTGAGGAATCTTTGGTCCATGTCCCTGCACCTGATGGCATCCCATGCCTTTTGATGGCTTTCACTTTGGCCACCAATTTTTTGATTTTTTCTGATTTTTTTCAGTATCCCTGCCATGTCTGTCATATCTTCCCTTTTCAACTTGTGACTTCTTCCATGTTTTTTTCTCCTGATTTTGCAGCATCAGTGAGCTCAGTTTTGGCATCTTTTGGCCCTTTGCACTGCACGGCATGTGACCCTGGTCCTTTTGAACGTAGTCACACAATTTACCAATTTTTTTTTTTTTTTCTTGCATTGCATTTCTTTGGAAGATTGCTCCATTCCAGAGCATTTGTAAGTCCTTCTTTTTTGTTTCCAGGCTTTCATTGGGGTCCAATTTTAGCAAGCCGTGTCTATGTCCCTGCACTTGATGGCATCCCATGCATTTGGATGGCTTTCACTAAAACAACGATTTTTTTTTGTTTTTTTTTTCACTCTCCATGGCATGTCTCTCATATCTTCCCCTCAAAGTTGTGTCTTCCTCCATGACATTTTTCCTGATCTTGCAGCATCTGTGAGCTCAGCTTTGCATGATTTGGTCCTTTGTGCTGCACCCCATTTCCTCCCAGAGCATTTTCTGGTACTCACTAAATGTCCCAATTTTGGGATTTTGGGGTTTTTTTTCGGTTGCACTTCATTTGATCCTATCTCCTTTGCAGAGTGTTTGTGAGCCTTTCTTTTGAGGTTCGCAAGATTCCGTTTCCCTTCCCGAAAGGAAATTTCATTTCCTTTCGGGAAGGGAAACGGAATCTTGCGATTTCAATGGAGACCAATTGAGGAATCTTTGGTCCATGTCCCTGCACCTGATGGCATCCCATGCCTTTTGATGGCTTTCACTTTGGCCACCAATTTTTTGATTTTTTCTGATTTTTTTCAGTATCCCTGCCATGTCTGTCATATCTTCCCTTTTCAACTTGTGACTTCTTCCATGTTTTTTTCTCCTGATTTTGCAGCATCAGTGAGCTCAGTTTTGGCATCTTTTGGCCCTTTGCACTGCATGGCATGTAACCCTGGTCCTTTTGAACGTAGTCACAAAATTTACCAATTTTTTTTTTTTTTTCTTGCATTGCATTTCTTTGGAAGATTGCTCCATTCCAGAGCAGTTGTAAGTCCTTCTTTTTTGTTTCCAGGCTTTCATTGGGGTCCAATTTTAGCAAGCCGTGTCTATGTCCCTGCACTTGATGGCATCCCATGCATTTGGATGGCTTTCACTAAAACAACGATTTTTTTTTTTTTTTTTTCACTCTCCATGGCATGTCTCTCATATCTTCCCCTCAAAGTTGTGTCTTCCTCCATGACATTTTTCCTGATCTTGCAGCATCTGTGAGCTCAGCTTTGCATGATTTGGTCCTTTGTGCTGCACCCCATTTCCTCCCAGAGCATTTTCTGGTACTCACTAAATGTCCCAGTTTTGGGATTTTGGGGGTTTTTTTCGGTTGCACTTCATTTGATCCTATCTCCTTTGCAGAGTGTTTGTGAGCCTTTCTTTTGAGGTTCGCAAGATTCCGTTTCCCTTCCCGAAAGGAAATTTCATTTCCTTTCGGGAAGGGAAACGGAATCTTGCGATTTCAATGGAGACCAATTGAGGAATCTTTGGTCCATGTCCCTGCACCTGATGGCATCCCATGCCTTTTGATGGCTTTCACTTTGGCCACCAATTTTTTGATTTTTTCTGATTTTTTTCAGTATCCCTGCCATGTCTGTCATATCTTCCCTTTTCAACTTGTGACTTCTTCCATGTTTTTTTCTCCTGATTTTGCAGCATCAGTGAGCTCAGTTTTGGCATCTTTTGGCCCTTTGCACTGCACGGCATGTAACCCTGGTCCTTTTGAACGTAGTCACAAAATTTACCAATTTTTTTTTTTTTTCTTGCATTGCATTTCTTTGGAAGATTGCTCCATTCCAGAGCATTTGTAAGTCCTTCTTTTTTGTTTCCAGGCTTTCAATGGGGTCCAATTTTAGCAAGCCGTGTCTATGTCCCTGCACTTGATGGCATCCCATGCATTTGGATGGCTTTCACTAAAACAACGATTTTTTTTTTTTTTTTTTTTTTCACTCTCCATGGCATGTCTCTCATATCTTCCCCTCAAAGTTGTGTCTTCCTCCATGACATTTTTCCTGATCTTGCAGCATCTGTGAGCTCAGCTTTGCATGATTTGGTCCTTTGTGCTGCACCCCATTTCCTCCCAGAGCATTTTCTGGTACTCACTAAATGTCCCAATTTTGGGATTTTGGGGGTTTTTTTCGGTTGCACTTCATTTGATCCTATCTCCTTTGCAGAGTGTTTGTGAGCCTTTCTTTTGAGGTTCGCAAGATTCCGTTTCCCTTCCCGAAAGGAAATTTCATTTCCTTTCGGGAAGGGAAACGGAATCTTGCGATTTCAATGGAGACCAATTGAGGAATCTTTGGTCCATGTCCCTGCACCTGATGGCATCCCATGCCTTTTGATGGCTTTCACTTTGGCCACCAATTTTTTGATTTTTTCTGATTTTTTTCAGTATCCCTGCCATGTCTGTCATATCTTCCCTTTTCAACTTGTGACTTCTTCCATGTTTTTTTCTCCTGATTTTGCAGCATCAGTGAGCTCAGTTTTGGCATCTTTTGGCCCTTTGCACTGCACGGCATGTGACCCTGGTCCTTTTGAACGTAGTCACACAATTTACCAATTTTTTTTTTTTTTCTTGCATTGCATTTCTTTGGAAGATTGCTCCATTCCAGAGCATTTGTAAGTCCTTCTTTTTTGTTTCCAGGCTTTCATTGGGGTCCAATTTTAGCAAGCCGTGTCTATGTCCCTGCACTTGATGGCATCCCATGCATTTGGATGGCTTTCACTAAAACAACGATTTTTTTTTGGTTTTTTTTTCACTCTCCCTGGCATGTCTCTCATATCTTCCCCTCAAAGTTGTGTCTTCCTCCATGACATTTTTCCTGATCTTGCAGCATCTGTGAGCTCAGCTTTGCATGATTTGGTCCTTTGTGCTGCACCCCATTTCCTCCCAGAGCATTTTCTGGTACTCACTAAATGTCCCAATTTTGGGATTTTGGGTTTTTTTTTCGGTTGCACTTCATTTGATCCTATCTCCTTTGCAGAGTGTTTGTGAGCCTTTCTTTTGAGGTTCGCAAGATTCCGTTTCCCTTCCCGAAAGGAAATTTCATTTCCTTTCGGGAAGGGAAACGGAATCTTGCGATTTCAATGGAGACCAATTGAGGAATCTTTGGTCCATGTCCCTGCACCTGATGGCATCCCATGCCTTTTGATGGCTTTCACTTTGGCCACCAATTTTTTGATTTTTTCTGATTTTTTTCAGTATCCCTGCCATGTCTGTCATATCTTCCCTTTTCAACTTGTGACTTCTTCCATGTTTTTTTCTCCTGATTTTGCAGCATCAGTGAGCTCAGTTTTGGCATCTTTTGGCCCTTTGCACTGCATGGCATGTAACCCTGGTCCTTTTGAACGTAGTCACAAAATTTACCAATTTTTTTTTTTTTTTCTTGCATTGCATTTCTTTGGAAGATTGCTCCATTCCAGAGCAGTTGTAAGTCCTTCTTTTTTGTTTCCAGGCTTTCATTGGGGTCCAATTTTAGCAAGCCGTGTCTATGTCCCTGCACTTGATGGCATCCCATGCATTTGGATGGCTTTCACTAAAACAACGATTTTTTTTTTTTTTTTTTTTTTCACTCTCCATGGCATGTCTCTCATATCTTCCCTTCAAAGTTGTGTCTTCCTCCATGACATTTTTCCTGATCTTGCAGCATCTGTGAGCTCAGCTTTGCATGATTTGGTCCTTTGTGCTGCACCCCATTTCCTCCCAGAGCATTTTCTGGTACTCACTAAATGTCCCAGTTTTGGGATTTTGGGGGTTTTTTTCGGTTGCACTTCATTTGATCCTATCTCCTTTGCAGAGTGTTTGTGAGCCTTTCTTTTGAGGTTCGCAAGATTCCGTTTCCCTTCCCGAAAGGAAATTTCATTTCCTTTCGGGAAGGGAAACGGAATCTTGCGATTTCAATGGAGACCAATTGAGGAATCTTTGGTCCATGTCCCTGCACCTGATGGCATCCCATGCCTTTTGATGGCTTTCACTTTGGCCACCAATTTTTTGATTTTTTCTGATTTTTTTCAGTATCCCTGCCATGTCTGTCATATCTTCCCTTTTCAACTTGTGACTTCTTCCATGTTTTTTTCTCCTGATTTTGCAGCATCAGTGAGCTCAGTTTTGGCATCTTTTGGCCCTTTGCACTGCATGGCATGTAACCCTGGTCCTTTTGAACGTAGTCACACAATTTACCAATTTTTTTTTTTTTTCTTGCATTGCATTTCTTTGGAAGATTGCTCCATTCCAGAGCAGTTGTAAGTCCTTCTTTTTTGTTTCCAGGCTTTCATTGGGGTCCAATTTTAGCAAGCCGTGTCTATGTCCCTGCACTTGATGGCATCCCATGCATTTGGATGGCTTTCACTAAAACAACGATTTTTTTTTTTTTTTTTTTTTCACTCTCCATGGCATGTCTCTCATATCTTCCCCTCAAAGTTGTGTCTTCCTCCATGACATTTTTCCTGATCTTGCAGCATCTGTGAGCTCAGCTTTGCATGATTTGGTCCTTTGTGCTGCACCCCATTTCCTCCCAGAGCATTTTCTGGTACTCACTAAATGTCCCAATTTTGGGATTTTGGGGTTTTTTTTCGGTTGCACTTCATTTGATCCTATCTCCTTTG
The DNA here is from genome assembly GCF_963513975.1 of Fringilla coelebs. Classification (NCBI taxonomy): domain Eukaryota; kingdom Metazoa; phylum Chordata; class Aves; order Passeriformes; family Fringillidae; genus Fringilla; species Fringilla coelebs. The sequence goes on along the minus strand of NC_140028.1, from coordinate 41,587,207 downwards.
CAGAGTGTTTGTGAGCCTTTCTTTTGAGGTTCGCAAGATTCCGTTTCCCTTCCCGAAAGGAAATTTCATTTCCTTTCGGGAAGGGAAACGGAATCTTGCGATTTCAATGGAGACCAATTGAGGAATCTTTGGTCCATGTCCCTGCACCTGATGGCATCCCATGCCTTTTGATGGCTTTCACTTTGGCCACCAATTTTTTGATTTTTTCTGATTTTTTTCAGTATCCCTGCCATGTCTGTCATATCTTCCCTTTTCAACTTGTGACTTCTTCCATGTTTTTTTCTCCTGATTTTGCAGCATCAGTGAGCTCAGTTTTGGCATCTTTTGGCCCTTTGCACTGCATGGCATGTAACCCTGGTCCTTTTGAACGTAGTCACAAAATTTACCAATTTTTTTTTTTTTTCTTGCATTGCATTTCTTTGGAAGATTGCTCCATTCCAGAGCAGTTGTAAGTCCTTCTTTTTTGTTTCCAGGCTTTCATTGGGGTCCAATTTAAGCAAGCCGTGTCTATGTCCCTGCACTTGATGGCATCCCATGCATTTGGATGGCTTTCACTAAAACAACGATTTTTTTTTGTTTTTTTTTTCACTCTCCATGGCATGTCTCTCATATCTTCCCCTCAAAGTTGTGTCTTCCTCCATGACATTTTTCCTGATCTTGCAGCATCTGTGAGCTCAGCTTTGCATGATTTGGTCCTTTGTGCTGCACCCCATTTCCTCCCAGAGCATTTTCTGGTACTAACTAAATGTCCCAATTTTGGGATTTTGGGGTTTTTTTTCGGTTGCACTTCATTTGATCCTATCTCCTTTGCAGAGTGTTTGTGAGCCTTTCTTTTGAGGTTCGCAAGATTCCGTTTCCCTTCCCGAAAGGAAATTTCATTTCCTTTCGGGAAGGGAAACGGAATCTTGCGATTTCAATGGAGACCAATTGAGGAATCTTTGGTCCATGTCCCTGCACCTGATGGCATCCCATGCCTTTTGATGGCTTTCACTTTGGCCACCAATTTTTTGATTTTTTCTGATTTTTTTCAGTATCCCTGCCATGTCTGTCATATCTTCCCTTTTCAACTTGTGACTTCTTCCATGTTTTTTTCTCCTGATTTTGCAGCATCAGTGAGCTCAGTTTTGGCATCTTTTGGCCCTTTGCACTGCACGGCATGTGACCCTGGTCCTTTTGAACGTAGTCACACAATTTACCAATTTTTTTTTTTTTTTCTTGCATTGCATTTCTTTGGAAGATTGCTCCATTCCAGAGCATTTGTAAGTCCTTCTTTTTTGTTTCCAGGCTTTCATTGGGGTCCAATTTTAGCAAGCCGTGTCTATGTCCCTGCACTTGATGGCATCCCATGCATTTGGATGGCTTTCACTAAAACAACGATTTTTTTTTGTTTTTTTTTTCACTCTCCATGGCATGTCTCTCATATCTTCCCCTCAAAGTTGTGTCTTCCTCCATGACATTTTTCCTGATCTTGCAGCATCTGTGAGCTCAGCTTTGCATGATTTGGTCCTTTGTGCTGCACCCCATTTCCTCCCAGAGCATTTTCTGGTACTCACTAAATGTCCCAATTTTGGGATTTTGGGGTTTTTTTTCGGTTGCACTTCATTTGATCCTATCTCCTTTGCAGAGTGTTTGTGAGCCTTTCTTTTGAGGTTCGCAAGATTCCGTTTCCCTTCCCGAAAGGAAATTTCATTTCCTTTCGGGAAGGGAAACGGAATCTTGCGATTTCAATGGAGACCAATTGAGGAATCTTTGGTCCATGTCCCTGCACCTGATGGCATCCCATGCCTTTTGATGGCTTTCACTTTGGCCACCAATTTTTTGATTTTTTCTGATTTTTTTCAGTATCCCTGCCATGTCTGTCATATCTTCCCTTTTCAACTTGTGACTTCTTCCATGTTTTTTTCTCCTGATTTTGCAGCATCAGTGAGCTCAGTTTTGGCATCTTTTGGCCCTTTGCACTGCATGGCATGTAACCCTGGTCCTTTTGAACGTAGTCACAAAATTTACCAATTTTTTTTTTTTTTCTTGCATTGCATTTCTTTGGAAGATTGCTCCATTCCAGAGCATTTGTAAGTCCTTCTTTTTTGTTTCCAGGCTTTCATTGGGGTCCAATTTAAGCAAGCCGTGTCTATGTCCCTGCACTTGATGGCATCCCATGCATTTGGATGGCTTTCACTAAAACAACGATTTTTTTTTGTTTTTTTTTTCACTCTCCATGGCATGTCTCTCATATCTTCCCCTCAAAGTTGTGTCTTCCTCCATGACATTTTTCCTGATCTTGCAGCATCTGTGAGCTCAGCTTTGCATGATTTGGTCCTTTGTGCTGCACCCCATTTCCTCCCAGAGCATTTTCTGGTACTCACTAAATGTCCCAATTTTGGGATTTTGGGGTTTTTTTTCGGTTGCACTTCATTTGATCCTATCTCCTTTGCAGAGTGTTTGTGAGCCTTTCTTTTGAGGTTCGCAAGATTCCGTTTCCCTTCCCGAAAGGAAATTTCATTTCCTTTCGGGAAGGGAAACGGAATCTTGCGATTTCAATGGAGACCAATTGAGGAATCTTTGGTCCATGTCCCTGCACCTGATGGCATCCCATGCCTTTTGATGGCTTTCACTTTGGCCACCAATTTTTTGATTTTTTCTGATTTTTTTCAGTATCCCTGCCATGTCTGTCATATCTTCCCTTTTCAACTTGTGACTTCTTCCATGTTTTTTTCTCCTGATTTTGCAGCATCAGTGAGCTCAGTTTTGGCATCTTTTGGCCCTTTGCACTGCACGGCATGTGACCCTGGTCCTTTTGAACGTAGTCACACAATTTACCAATTTTTTTTTTTTTTCTTGCATTGCATTTCTTTGGAAGATTGCTCCATTCCAGAGCATTTGTAAGTCCTTCTTTTTTGTTTCCAGGCTTTCATTGGGGTCCAATTTTAGCAAGCCGTGTCTATGTCCCTGCACTTGATGGCATCCCATGCATTTGGATGGCTTTCACTAAAACAACGATTTTTTTTTGGTTTTTTTTTCACTCTCCCTGGCATGTCTCTCATATCTTCCCCTCAAAGTTGTGTCTTCCTCCATGACATTTTTCCTGATCTTGCAGCATCTGTGAGCTCAGCTTTGCATGATTTGGTCCTTTGTGCTGCACCCCATTTCCTCCCAGAGCATTTTCTGGTACTCACTAAATGTCCCAATTTTGGGATTTTGGGTTTTTTTTTCGGTTGCACTTCATTTGATCCTATCTCCTTTGCAGAGTGTTTGTGAGCCTTTCTTTTGAGGTTCGCAAGATTCCGTTTCCCTTCCCGAAAGGAAATTTCATTTCCTTTCGGGAAGGGAAACGGAATCTTGCGATTTCAATGGAGACCAATTGAGGAATCTTTGGTCCATGTCCCTGCACCTGATGGCATCCCATGCCTTTTGATGGCTTTCACTTTGGCCACCAATTTTTTGATTTTTTCTGATTTTTTTCAGTATCCCTGCCATGTCTGTCATATCTTCCCTTTTCAACTTGTGACTTCTTCCATGTTTTTTTCTCCTGATTTTGCAGCATCAGTGAGCTCAGTTTTGGCATCTTTTGGCCCTTTGCACTGCATGGCATGTAACCCTGGTCCTTTTGAACGTAGTCACAAAATTTACCAATTTTTTTTTTTTTTCTTGCATTGCATTTCTATGGAAGATTGCTCCATTCCAGAGCAGTTGTAAGTCCTTCTTTTTTGTTTCCAGGCTTTCATTGGGGTCCAATTTTAGCAAGCCGTGTCTATGTCCCTGCACTTGATGGCATCCCATGCATTTGGATGGCTTTCACTAAAACAACGATTTTTTTTTTTTTTTTTTTTTTCACTCTCCATGGCATGTCTCTCATATCTTCCCTTCAAAGTTGTGTCTTCCTCCATGACATTTTTCCTGATCTTGCAGCATCTGTGAGCTCAGCTTTGCATGATTTGGTCCTTTGTGCTGCACCCCATTTCCTCCCAGAGCATTTTCTGGTACTCACTAAATGTCCCAATTTTGGGATTTTGGGGTTTTTTTTTCGGTTGCACTTCATTTGATCCTATCTCCTTTGCAGAGTGTTTGTGAGCCTTTCTTTTGAGGTTCGCAAGATTCCGTTTCCCTTCCCGAAAGGAAATTTCATTTCCTTTCGGGAAGGGAAACGGAATCTTGCGATTTCAATGGAGACCAATTGAGGAATCTTTGGTCCATGTCCCTGCACCTGATGGCATCCCATGCCTTTTGATGGCTTTCACTTTGGCCACCAATTTTTTGATTTTTTCTGATTTTTTTCAGTATCCCTGCCATGTCTGTCATATCTTCCCTTTTCAACTTGTGACTTCTTCCATGTTTTTTTCTCCTGATTTTGCAGCATCAGTGAGCTCAGTTTTGGCATCTTTTGGCCCTTTGCACTGCATGGCATGTAACCCTGGTCCTTTTGAACGTAGTCACAAAATTTACCAATTTTTTTTTTTTTTCTTGCATTGCATTTCTTTGGAAGATTGCTCCATTCCAGAGCAGTTGTAAGTCCTTCTTTTTTGTTTCCAGGCTTTCATTGGGGTCCAATTTAAGCAAGCCGTGTCTATGTCCCTGCACTTGATGGCATCCCATGCATTTGGATGGCTTTCACTAAAACAACGATTTTTTTTTGTTTTTTTTTTCACTCTCCATGGCATGTCTCTCATATCTTCCCCTCAAAGTTGTGTCTTCCTCCATGACATTTTTCCTGATCTTGCAGCATCTGTGAGCTCAGCTTTGCATGATTTGGTCCTTTGTGCTGCACCCCATTTCCTCCCAGAGCATTTTCTGGTACTAACTAAATGTCCCAATTTTGGGATTTTGGGTTTTTTTTTCGGTTGCACTTCATTTGATCCTATCTCCTTTGCAGAGTGTTTGTGAGCCTTTCTTTTGAGGTTCGCAAGATTCCGTTTCCCTTCCCGAAAGGAAATTTCATTTCCTTTCGGGAAGGGAAACGGAATCTTGCGATTTCAATGGAGACCAATTGAGGAATCTTTGGTCCATGTCCCTGCACCTGATGGCATCCCATGCCTTTTGATGGCTTTCACTTTGGCCACCAATTTTTTGATTTTTTCTGATTTTTTTCAGTATCCCTGCCATGTCTGTCATATCTTCCCTTTTCAACTTGTGACTTCTTCCATGTTTTTTTCTCCTGATTTTGCAGCATCAGTGAGCTCAGTTTTGGCATCTTTTGGCCCTTTGCACTGCATGGCATGTAACCCTGGTCCTTTTGAACGTAGTCACAAAATTTACCAATTTTTTTTTTTTTTTCTTGCATTGCATTTCTTTGGAAGATTGCTCCATTCCAGAGCAGTTGTAAGTCCTTCTTTTTTGTTTCCAGGCTTTCATTGGGGTCCAATTTTAGCAAGCCGTGTCTATGTCCCTGCACTTGATGGCATCCCATGCATTTGGATGGCTTTCACTAAAACAACGATTTTTTTTTTTTTTTTTTTTTTCACTCTCCATGGCATGTCTCTCATATCTTCCCTTCAAAGTTGTGTCTTCCTCCATGACATTTTTCCTGATCTTGCAGCATCTGTGAGCTCAGCTTTGCATGATTTGGTCCTTTGTGCTGCACCCCATTTCCTCCCAGAGCATTTTCTGGTACTCACTAAATGTCCCAATTTTGGGATTTTGGGGTTTTTTTTTCGGTTGCACTTCATTTGATCCTATCTCCTTTGCAGAGTGTTTGTGAGCCTTTCTTTTGAGGTTCGCAAGATTCCGTTTCCCTTCCCGAAAGGAAATTTCATTTCCTTTCGGGAAGGGAAACGGAATCTTGCGATTTCAATGGAGACCAATTGAGGAATCTTTGGTCCATGTCCCTGCACCTGATGGCATCCCATGCCTTTTGATGGCTTTCACTTTGGCCACCAATTTTTTGATTTTTTCTGATTTTTTTCAGTATCCCTGCCATGTCTGTCATATCTTCCCTTTTCAACTTGTGACTTCTTCCATGTTTTTTTCTCCTGATTTTGCAGCATCAGTGAGCTCAGTTTTGGCATCTTTTGGCCCTTTGCACTGCATGGCATGTAACCCTGGTCCTTTTGAACGTAGTCACAAAATTTACCAATTTTTTTTTTTTTTCTTGCATTGCATTTCTTTGGAAGATTGCTCCATTCCAGAGCAGTTGTAAGTCCTTCTTTTTTGTTTCCAGGCTTTCATTGGGGTCCAATTTTAGCAAGCCGTGTCTATGTCCCTGCACTTGATGGCATCCCATGCATTTGGATGGCTTTCACTAAAACAACGATTTTTTTTTTTTTTTTTTTTTTCACTCTCCATGGCATGTCTCTCATATCTTCCCTTCAAAGTTGTGTCTTCCTCCATGACATTTTTCCTGATCTTGCAGCATCTGTGAGCTCAGCTTTGCATGATTTGGTCCTTTGTGCTGCACCCCATTTCCTCCCAGAGCATTTTCTGGTACTCACTAAATGTCCCAATTTTGGGATTTTGGGGTTTTTTTTTCGGTTGCACTTCATTTGATCCTATCTCCTTTGCAGAGTGTTTGTGAGCCTTTCTTTTGAGGTTCGCAAGATTCCGTTTCCCTTCCCGAAAGGAAATTTCATTTCCTTTCGGGAAGGGAAACGGAATCTTGCGATTTCAATGGAGACCAATTGAGGAATCTTTGGTCCATGTCCCTGCACCTGATGGCATCCCATGCCTTTTGATGGCTTTCACTTTGGCCACCAATTTTTTTATTTTTTCTGATTTTTTTCAGTATCCCTGCCATGTCTGTCATATCTTCCCTTTTCAACTTGTGACTTCTTCCATGTTTTTTTCTCCTGATTTTGCAGCATCAGTGAGCTCAGTTTTGGCATCTTTTGGCCCTTTGCACTGCATGGCATGTAACCCTGGTCCTTTTGAACGTAGTCACAAAATTTACCAATTTTTTTTTTTTTCTTGCATTGCATTTCTTTGGAAGATTGCTCCATTCCAGAGCAGTTGTAAGTCCTTCTTTTTTGTTTCCAGGCTTTCATTGGGGTCCAATTTTAGCAAGCCGTGTCTATGTCCCTGCACTTGATGGCATCCCATGCATTTGGATGGCTTTCACTAAAACAACGATTTTTTTTTGTTTTTTTTTTCACTCTCCATGGCATGTCTCTCATATCTTCCCCTCAAAGTTGTGTCTTCCTCCATGACATTTTTCCTGATCTTGCAGCATCTGTGAGCTCAGCTTTGCATGATTTGGTCCTTTGTGCTGCACCCCATTTCCTCCCAGAGCATTTTCTGGTACTCACTAAATGTCCCAATTTTGGGATTTTGGGTTTTTTTTTCGGTTGCACTTCATTTGATCCTATCTCCTTTGCAGAGTGTTTGTGAGCCTTTCTTTTGAGGTTCGCAAGATTCCGTTTCCCTTCCCGAAAGGAAATTTCATTTCCTTTCGGGAAGGGAAACGGAATCTTGCGATTTCAATGGAGACCAATTGAGGAATCTTTGGTCCATGTCCCTGCACCTGATGGCATCCCATGCCTTTTGATGGCTTTCACTTTGGCCACCAATTTTTTGATTTTTTCTGATTTTTTTCAGTATCCCTGCCATGTCTGTCATATCTTCCCTTTTCAACTTGTGACTTCTTCCATGTTTTTTTCTCCTGATTTTGCAGCATCAGTGAGCTCAGTTTTGGCATCTTTTGGCCCTTTGCACTGCATGGCATGTAACCCTGGTCCTTTTGAACGTAGTCACAAAATTTACCAATTTTTTTTTTTTTTTCTTGCATTGCATTTCTTTGGAAGATTGCTCCATTCCAGAGCAGTTGTAAGTCCTTCTTTTTTGTTTCCAGGCTTTCATTGGGGTCCAATTTTAGCAAGCCGTGTCTATGTCCCTGCACTTGATGGCATCCCATGCATTTGGATGGCTTTCACTAAAACAACGATTTTTTTTTTTTTTTTTTTTTCACTCTCCATGGCATGTCTCTCATATCTTCCCTTCAAAGTTGTGTCTTCCTCCATGACATTTTTCCTGATCTTGCAGCATCTGTGAGCTCAGCTTTGCATGATTTGGTCCTTTGTGCTGCACCCCATTTCCTCCCAGAGCATTTTCTGGTACTCACTAAATGTCCCAATTTTGGGATTTTGGGGGTTTTTTTCGGTTGCACTTCATTTGATCCTATCTCCTTTGCAGAGTGTTTGTGAGCCTTTCTTTTGAGGTTCGCAAGATTCCGTTTCCCTTCCCGAAAGGAAATTTCATTTCCTTTCGGGAAGGGAAACGGAATCTTGCGATTTCAATGGAGACCAATTGAGGAATCTTTGGTCCATGTCCCTGCACCTGATGGCATCCCATGCCTTTTGATGGCTTTCACTTTGGCCACCAATTTTTTGATTTTTTCTGATTTTTTTCAGTATCCCTGCCATGTCTGTCATATCTTCCCTTTTCAACTTGTGACTTCTTCCATGTTTTTTTCTCCTGATTTTGCAGCATCAGTGAGCTCAGTTTTGGCATCTTTTGGCCCTTTGCACTGCATGGCATGTAACCCTGGTCCTTTTGAACGTAGTCACAAAATTTACCAATTTTTTTTTTTTTTCTTGCATTGCATTTCTTTGGAAGATTGCTCCATTCCAGAGCAGTTGTAAGTCCTTCTTTTTTGTTTCCAGGCTTTCATTGGGGTCCAATTTTAGCAAGCCGTGTCTATGTCCCTGCACTTGATGGCATCCCATGCATTTGGATGGCTTTCACTAAAACAACGATTTTTTTTTGTTTTTTTTTTCACTCTCCATGGCATGTCTCTCATATCTTCCCCTCAAAGTTGTGTCTTCCTCCATGACATTTTTCCTGATCTTGCAGCATCTGTGAGCTCAGCTTTGCATGATTTGGTCCTTTGTGCTGCACCCCATTTCCTCCCAGAGCATTTTCTGGTACTCACTAAATGTCCCAATTTTGGGATTTTGGGGGTTTTTTTCGGTTGCACTTCATTTGATCCTATCTCCTTTGCAGAGTGTTTGTGAGCCTTTCTTTTGAGGTTCGCAAGATTCCGTTTCCCTTCCCGAAAGGAAATTTCATTTCCTTTCGGGAAGGGAAACGGAATCTTGCGATTTCAATGGAGACCAATTGAGGAATCTTTGGTCCATGTCCCTGCACCTGATGGCATCCCATGCCTTTTGATGGCTTTCACTTTGGCCACCAATTTTTTGATTTTTTCTGATTTTTTTCAGTATCCCTGCCATGTCTGTCATATCTTCCCTTTTCAACTTGTGACTTCTTCCATGTTTTTTTCTCCTGATTTTGCAGCATCAGTGAGCTCAGTTTTGGCATCTTTTGGCCCTTTGCACTGCACGGCATGTGACCCTGGTCCTTTTGAACGTAGTCACACAATTTACCAATTTTTTTTTTTTTTTCTTGCATTGCATTTCTTTGGAAGATTGCTCCATTCCAGAGCATTTGTAAGTCCTTCTTTTTTGTTTCCAGGCTTTCATTGGGGTCCAATTTTAGCAAGCCGTGTCTATGTCCCTGCACTTGATGGCATCCCATGCATTTGGATGGCTTTCACTAAAACAACGATTTTTTTTTGTTTTTTTTTTCACTCTCCATGGCATGTCTCTCATATCTTCCCCTCAAAGTTGTGTCTTCCTCCATGACATTTTTCCTGATCTTGCAGCATCTGTGAGCTCAGCTTTGCATGATTTGGTCCTTTGTGCTGCACCCCATTTCCTCCCAGAGCATTTTCTGGTACTCACTAAATGTCCCAATTTTGGGATTTTGGGGGTTTTTTTCGGTTGCACTTCATTTGATCCTATCTCCTTTGCAGAGTGTTTGTGAGCCTTTCTTTTGAGGTTCGCAAGATTCCGTTTCCCTTCCCGAAAGGAAATTTCATTTCCTTTTGGGAAGGGAAACGGAATCTTGCGATTTCAATGGAGACCAATTGAGGAATCTTTGGTCCATGTCCCTGCACCTGATGGCATCCCATGCCTTTTGATGGCTTTCACTTTGGCCACCAATTTTTTGATTTTTTCTGATTTTTTTCAGTATCCCTGCCATGTCTGTCATATCTTCCCTTTTCAACTTGTGACTTCTTCCATGTTTTTTTCTCCTGATTTTGCAGCATCAGTGAGCTCAGTTTTGGCATCTTTTGGCCCTTTGCACTGCACGGCATGTGACCCTGGTCCTTTTGAACGTAGTCACACAATTTACCAATTTTTTTTTTTTTTTCTTGCATTGCATTTCTTTGGAAGATTGCTCCATTCCAGAGCATTTGTAAGTCCTTCTTTTTTGTTTACAGGCTTTCATTGGGGTCCAATTTTAGCAAGCCGTGTCTATGTCCCTGCACTTGATGGCATCCCATGCATTTGGATGGCTTTCACTAAAACAACGATTTTTTTTTGGTTTTTTTTTCACTCTCCATGGCATGTCTCTCATATCTTCCCCTCAAAGTTGTGTCTTCCTCCATGACATTTTTCCTGATCTTGCAGCATCTGTGAGCTCAGCTTTGCATGATTTGGTCCTTTGTGCTGCACCCCATTTCCTCCCAGAGCATTTTCTGGTACTCACTAAATGTCCCAATTTTGGGATTTTGGGGGTTTTTTTCGGTTGCACTTCATTTGATCCTATCTCCTTTGCAGAGTGTTTGTGAGCCTTTCTTTTGAGGTTCGCAAGATTCCGTTTCCCTTCCCGAAAGGAAATTTCATTTCCTTTCGGGAAGGGAAACGGAATCTTGCGATTTCAATGGAGACCAATTGAGGAATCTTTGGTCCATGTCCCTGCACCTGATGGCATCCCATGCCTTTTGATGGCTTTCACTTTGGCCACCAATTTTTTGATTTTTTCTGATTTTTTTCAGTATCCCTGCCATGTCTGTCATATCTTCCCTTTTCAACTTGTGACTTCTTCCATGTTTTTTTCTCCTGATTTTGCAGCATCAGTGAGCTCAGTTTTGGCATCTTTTGGCCCTTTGCACTGCATGGCATGTAACCCTGGTCCTTTTGAACGTAGTCACAAAATTTACCAATTTTTTTTTTTTTTCTTGCATTGCATTTCTTTGGAAGATTGCTCCATTCCAGAGCAGTTGTAAGTCCTTCTTTTTTGTTTCCAGGCTTTCATTGGGGTCCAATTTTAGCAAGCCGTGTCTATGTCCCTGCACTTGATGGCATCCCATGCATTTGGATGGCTTTCACTAAAACAACGATTTTTTTTTGTTTTTTTTTTCACTCTCCATGGCATGTCTCTCATATCTTCCCCTCAAAGTTGTGTCTTCCTCCATGACATTTTTCCTGATCTTGCAGCATCTGTGAGCTCAGCTTTGCATGATTTGGTCCTTTGTGCTGCACCCCATTTCCTCCCAGAGCATTTTCTGGTACTCACTAAATGTCCCAATTTTGGGATTTTGGGGGTTTTTTTCGGTTGCACTTCATTTGATCCTATCTCCTTTGCAGAGTGTTTGTGAGCCTTTCTTTTGAGGTTCGCAAGATTCCGTTTCCCTTCCCGAAAGGAAATTTCATTTCCTTTCGGGAAGGGAAACGGAATCTTGCGATTTCAATGGAGACCAATTGAGGAATCTTTGGTCCATGTCCCTGCACCTGATGGCATCCCATGCCTTTTGATGGCTTTCACTTTGGCCACCAATTTTTTGATTTTTTCTGATTTTTTTCAGTATCCCTGCCATGTCTGTCATATCTTCCCTTTTCAACTTGTGACTTCTTCCATGTTTTTTTCTCCTGATTTTGCAGCATCAGTGAGCTCAGTTTTGGCATCTTTTGGCCCTTTGCACTGCACGGCATGTGACCCTGGTCCTTTTGAACGTAGTCACACAATTTACCAATTTTTTTTTTTTTTTCTTGCATTGCATTTCTTTGGAAGATTGCTCCATTCCAGAGCATTTGTAAGTCCTTCTTTTTTGTTTCCAGGCTTTCATTGGGGTCCAATTTTAGCAAGCCGTGTCTATGTCCCTGCACTTGATGGCATCCCATGCATTTGGATGGCTTTCACTAAAACAACGATTTTTTTTTGTTTTTTTTTTCACTCTCCATGGCATGTCTCTCATATCTTCCCCTCAAAGTTGTGTCTTCCTCCATGACATTTTTCCTGATCTTGCAGCATCTGTGAGCTCAGCTTTGCATGATTTGGTCCTTTGTGCTGCACCCCATTTCCTCCCAGAGCATTTTCTGGTACTCACTAAATGTCCCAATTTTGGGATTTTGGGGGTTTTTTTCGGTTGCACTTCATTTGATCCTATCTCCTTTGCAGAGTGTTTGTGAGCCTTTCTTTTGAGGTTCGCAAGATTCCGTTTCCCTTCCCGAAAGGAAATTTCATTTCCTTTTGGGAAGGGAAACGGAATCTTGCGATTTCAATGGAGACCAATTGAGGAATCTTTGGTCCATGTCCCTGCACCTGATGGCATCCCATGCCTTTTGATGGCTTTCACTTTGGCCACCAATTTTTTGATTTTTTCTGATTTTTTTCAGTATCCCTGCCATGTCTGTCATATCTTTCCTTTTCAACTTGTGACTTCTTCCATGTTTTTTTCTCCTGATTTTGCAGCATCAGTGAGCTCAGTTTTGGCATCTTTTGGCCCTTTGCACTGCATGGCATGTAACCCTGGTCCTTTTGAACGTAGTCACAAAATTTACCAATTTTTTTTTTTTTTTCTTGCATTGCATTTCTTTGGAAGATTGCTCCATTCCAGAGCAGTTGTAAGTCCTTCTTTTTTGTTTCCAGGCTTTCATTGGGGTCCAATTTTAGCAAGCCGTGTCTATGTCCCTGCACTTGATGGCATCCCATGCATTTGGATGGCTTTCACTAAAACAACGATTTTTTTTTTTTTTTTTTTCACTCTCCATGGCATGTCTCTCATATCTTCCCCTCAAAGTTGTGTCTTCCTCCATGACATTTTTCCTGATCTTGCAGCATCTGTGAGCTCAGCTTTGCATGATTTGGTCCTTTGTGCTGCACCCCATTTCCTCCCAGAGCATTTTCTGGTACTCACTAAATGTCCCAGTTTTGGGATTTTGGGGGTTTTTTTCGGTTGCACTTCATTTGATCCTATCTCCTTTGCAGAGTGTTTGTGAGCCTTTCTTTTGAGGTTCGCAAGATTCCGTTTCCCTTCCCGAAAGGAAATTTCATTTCCTTTCGGGAAGGGAAACGGAATCTTGCGATTTCAATGGAGACCAATTGAGGAATCTTTGGTCCATGTCCCTGCACCTGATGGCATCCCATGCCTTTTGATGGCTTTCACTTTGGCCACCAATTTTTTGATTTTTTCTGATTTTTTTCAGTATCCCTGCCATGTCTGTCATATCTTCCCTTTTCAACTTGTGACTTCTTCCATGTTTTTTTCTCCTGATTTTGCAGCATCAGTGAGCTCAGTTTTGGCATCTTTTGGCCCTTTGCACTGCACGGCATGTAACCCTGGTCCTTTTGAACGTAGTCACAAAATTTACCAATTTTTTTTTTTTTTCTTGCATTGCATTTCTTTGGAAGATTGCTCCATTCCAGAGCATTTGTAAGTCCTTCTTTTTTGTTTCCAGGCTTTCAATGGGGTCCAATTTTAGCAAGCCGTGTCTATGTCCCTGCACTTGATGGCATCCCATGCATTTGGATGGCTTTCACTAAAACAACGATTTTTTTTTGTTTTTTTTTTCACTCTCCATGGCATGTCTCTCATATCTTCCCCTCAAAGTTGTGTCTTCCTCCATGACATTTTTCCTGATCTTGCAGCATCTGTGAGCTCAGCTTTGCATGATTTGGTCCTTTGTGCTGCACCCCATTTCCTCCCAGAGCATTTTCTGGTACTCACTAAATGTCCCAGTTTTGGGATTTTGGGGGTTTTTTTCGGTTGCACTTCATTTGATCCTATCTCCTTTGCAGAGTGTTTGTGAGCCTTTCTTTTGAGGTTCGCAAGATTCCGTTTCCCTTCCCGAAAGGAAATTTCATTTCCTTTCGGGAAGGGAAACGGAATCTTGCGATTTCAATGGAGACCAATTGAGGAATCTTTGGTCCATGTCCCTGCACCTGATGGCATCCCATGCCTTTTGATGGCTTTCACTTTGGCCACCAATTTTTTGATTTTTTCTGATTTTTTTCAGTATCCCTGCCATGTCTGTCATATCTTCCCTTTTCAACTTGTGACTTCTTCCATGTTTTTTTCTCCTGATTTTGCAGCATCAGTGAGCTCAGTTTTGGCATCTTTTGGCCCTTTGCACTGCACGGCATGTGACCCTGGTCCTTTTGAACGTAGTCACAAAATTTACCAATTTTTTTTTTTTTTTCTTGCATTGCATTTCTTTGGAAGATTGCTCCATTCCAGAGCAGTTGTAAGTCCTTCTTTTTTGTTTCCAGGTTTTCATTGGGGTCCAATTTTAGCAAGCCGTGTCTATGTCCCTGCACTTGATGGCATCCCATGCATTTGGATGGCTTTCACTAAAACAACGATTTTTTTTTGTTTTTTTTTTCACTCTCCATGGCATGTCTCTCATATCTTCCCCTCAAAGTTGTGTCTTCCTCCATGACATTTTTCCTGATCTTGCAGCATCTGTGAGCTCAGCTTTGCATGATTTGGTCCTTTGTGCTGCACCCCATTTCCTCCCAGAGCATTTTCTGGTACTCACTAAATGTCCCAATTTTGGGATTTTGGGGTTTTTTTTCGGTTGCACTTCATTTGATCCTATCTCCTTTGCAGAGTGTTTGTGAGCCTTTCTTTTGAGGTTCGCAAGATTCCGTTTCCCTTCCCGAAAGGAAATTTCATTTCCTTTCGGGAAGGGAAACGGAATCTTGCGATTTCAATGGAGACCAATTGAGGAATCTTTGGTCCATGTCCCTGCACCTGATGGCATCCCATGCCTTTTGATGGCTTTCACTTTGGCCACCAATTTTTTGATTTTTTCTGATTTTTTTCAGTATCCCTGCCATGTCTGTCATATCTTCCCTTTTCAACTTGTGACTTCTTCCATGTTTTTTTCTCCTGATTTTGCAGCATCAGTGAGCTCAGTTTTGGCATCTTTTGGCCCTTTGCACTGCACGGCATGTGACCCTGGTCCTTTTGAACGTAGTCACAAAATTTACCAATTTTTTTTTTTTTTTCTTGCATTGCATTTCTTTGGAAGATTGCTCCATTCCAGAGCAGTTGTAAGTCCTTCTTTTTTGTTTCCAGGTTTTCATTGGGGTCCAATTTTAGCAAGCCGTGTCTATGTCCCTGCACTTGATGGCATCCCATGCATTTGGATGGCTTTCACTAAAACAACGATTTTTTTTTGGTTTTTTTTTCACTCTCCATGGCATGTCTCTCATATCTTCCCCTCAAAGTTGTGTCTTCCTCCATGACATTTTTCCTGATCTTGCAGCATCTGTGAGCTCAGCTTTGCATGATTTGGTCCTTTGTGCTGCACCCCATTTCCTCCCAGAGCATTTTCTGGTACTCACTAAATGTCCCAATTTTGGGATTTTGGGGGTTTTTTTCGGTTGCACTTCATTTGATCCTATCTCCTTTGCAGAGTGTTTGTGAGCCTTTCTTTTGAGGTTCGCAAGATTCCGTTTCCCTTCCCGAAAGGAAATTTCATTTCCTTTCGGGAAGGGAAACGGAATCTTGCGATTTCAATGGAGACCAATTGAGGAATCTTTGGTCCATGTCCCTGCACCTGATGGCATCCCATGCCTTTTGATGGCTTTCACTTTGGCCACCAATTTTTTGATTTTTTCTGATTTTTTTCAGTATCCCTGCCATGTCTGTCATATCTTCCCTTTTCAACTTGTGACTTCTTCCATGTTTTTTTCTCCTGATTTTGCAGCATCAGTGAGCTCAGTTTTGGCATCTTTTGGCCCTTTGCACTGCACGGCATGTGACCCTGGTCCTTTTGAACGTAGTCACACAATTTACCAATTTTTTTTTTTTTCTTGCATTGCATTTCTTTGGAAGATTGCTCCATTCCAGAGCAGTTGTAAGTCCTTCTTTTTTGTTTCCAGGCTTTCATTGGGGTCCAATTTTAGCAAGCCGTGTCTATGTCCCTGCACTTGATGGCATCCCATGCATTTGGATGGCTTTCACTAAAACAACGATTTTTTTTTGGTTTTTTTTTCACTCTCCCTGGCATGTCTCTCATATCTTCCCCTCAAAGTTGTGTCTTCCTCCATGACATTTTTCCTGATCTTGCAGCATCTGTGAGCTCAGCTTTGCATGATTTGGTCCTTTGTGCTGCACCCCATTTCCTCCCAGAGCATTTTCTGGTACTCACTAAATGTCCCAATTTTGGGATTTTGGGTTTTTTTTTCGGTTGCACTTCATTTGATCCTATCTCCTTTGCAGAGTGTTTGTGAGCCTTTCTTTTGAGGTTCGCAAGATTCCGTTTCCCTTCCCGAAAGGAAATTTCATTTCCTTTCGGGAAGGGAAACGGAATCTTGCGATTTCAATGGAGACCAATTGAGGAATCTTTGGTCCATGTCCCTGCACCTGATGGCATCCCATGCCTTTTGATGGCTTTCACTTTGGCCACCAATTTTTTGATTTTTTCTGATTTTTTTCAGTATCCCTGCCATGTCTGTCATATCTTCCCTTTTCAACTTGTGACTTCTTCCATGTTTTTTTCTCCTGATTTTGCAGCATCAGTGAGCTCAGTTTTGGCATCTTTTGGCCCTTTGCACTGCATGGCATGTAACCCTGGTCCTTTTGAACGTAGTCACAAAATTTACCAATTTTTTTTTTTTTTTCTTGCATTGCATTTCTTTGGAAGATTGCTCCATTCCAGAGCAGTTGTAAGTCCTTCTTTTTTGTTTCCAGGCTTTCATTGGGGTCCAATTTTAGCAAGCCGTGTCTATGTCCCTGCACTTGATGGCATCCCATGCATTTGGATGGCTTTCACTAAAACAACGATTTTTTTTTTTTTTTTTTTTTCACTCTCCATGGCATGTCTCTCATATCTTCCCTTCAAAGTTGTGTCTTCCTCCATGACATTTTTCCTGATCTTGCAGCATCTGTGAGCTCAGCTTTGCATGATTTGGTCCTTTGTGCTGCACCCCATTTCCTCCCAGAGCATTTTCTGGTACTCACTAAATGTCCCAATTTTGGGATTTTGGGGTTTTTTTTTCGGTTGCACTTCATTTGATCCTATCTCCTTTGCAGAGTGTTTGTGAGCCTTTCTTTTGAGGTTCGCAAGATTCCGTTTCCCTTCCCGAAAGGAAATTTCATTTCCTTTCGGGAAGGGAAACGGAATCTTGCGATTTCAATGGAGACCAATTGAGGAATCTTTGGTCCATGTCCCTGCACCTGATGGCATCCCATGCCTTTTGATGGCTTTCACTTTGGCCACCAATTTTTTGATTTTTTCTGATTTTTTTCAGTATCCCTGCCATGTCTGTCATATCTTCCCTTTTCAACTTGTGACTTCTTCCATGTTTTTTTCTCCTGATTTTGCAGCATCAGTGAGCTCAGTTTTGGCATCTTTTGGCCCTTTGCACTGCATGGCATGTAACCCTGGTCCTTTTGAACGTAGTCACAAAATTTACCAATTTTTTTTTTTTTCTTGCATTGCATTTCTTTGGAAGATTGCTCCATTCCAGAGCAGTTGTAAGTCCTTCTTTTTTGTTTCCAGGCTTTCATTGGGGTCCAATTTTAGCAAGCCGTGTCTATGTCCCTGCACTTGATGGCATCCCATGCATTTGGATGGCTTTCACTAAAACAACGATTTTTTTTTGTTTTTTTTTTCACTCTCCATGGCATGTCTCTCATATCTTCCCCTCAAAGTTGTGTCTTCCTCCATGACATTTTTCCTGATCTTGCAGCATCTGTGAGCTCAGCTTTGCATGATTTGGTCCTTTGTGCTGCACCCCATTTCCTCCCAGAGCATTTTCTGGTACTCACTAAATGTCCCAATTTTGGGATTTTGGGGGTTTTTTTCGGTTGCACTTCATTTGATCCTATCTCCTTTGCAGAGTGTTTGTGAGCCTTTCTTTTGAGGTTCGCAAGATTCCGTTTCCCTTCCCGAAAGGAAATTTCATTTCCTTTCGGGAAGGGAAACGGAATCTTGCGATTTCAATGGAGACCAATTGAGGAATCTTTGGTCCATGTCCCTGCACCTGATGGCATCCCATGCCTTTTGATGGCTTTCACTTTGGCCACCAATTTTTTGATTTTTTCTGATTTTTTTCAGTATCCCTGCCATGTCTGTCATATCTTCCCTTTTCAACTTGTGACTTCTTCCATGTTTTTTTCTCCTGATTTTGCAGCATCAGTGAGCTCAGTTTTGGCATCTTTTGGCCCTTTGCACTGCACGGCATGTGACCCTGGTCCTTTTGAACGTAGTCACACAATTTACCAATTTTTTTTTTTTTTTCTTGCATTGCATTTCTTTGGAAGATTGCTCCATTCCAGAGCATTTGTAAGTCCTTCTTTTTTGTTTCCAGGCTTTCATTGGGGTCCAATTTTAGCAAGCCGTGTCTATGTCCCTGCACTTGATGGCATCCCATGCATTTGGATGGCTTTCACTAAAACAACGATTTTTTTTTGGTTTTTTTTTCACTCTCCATGGCATGTCTCTCATATCTTCCCCTCAAAGTTGTGTCTTCCTCCATGACATTTTTCCTGATCTTGCAGCATCTGTGAGCTCAGCTTTGCATGATTTGGTCCTTTGTGCTGCACCCCATTTCCTCCCAGAGCATTTTCTGGTACTCACTAAATGTCCCAATTTTGGGATTTTGGGGGTTTTTTTCGGTTGCACTTCATTTGATCCTATCTCCTTTGCAGAGTGTTTGTGAGCCTTTCTTTTGAGGTTCGCAAGATTCCGTTTCCCTTCCCGAAAGGAAATTTCATTTCCTTTCGGGAAGGGAAACGGAATCTTGCGATTTCAATGGAGACCAATTGAGGAATCTTTGGTCCATGTCCCTGCACCTGATGGCATCCCATGCCTTTTGATGGCTTTCACTTTGGCCACCAATTTTTTGATTTTTTCTGATTTTTTTCAGTATCCCTGCCATGTCTGTCATATCTTCCCTTTTCAACTTGTGACTTCTTCCATGTTTTTTTCTCCTGATTTTGCAGCATCAGTGAGCTCAGTTTTGGCATCTTTTGGCCCTTTGCACTGCACGGCATGTAACCCTGGTCCTTTTGAACGTAGTCACAAAATTTACCAATTTTTTTTTTTTTTCTTGCATTGCATTTCTTTGGAAGATTGCTCCATTCCAGAGCATTTGTAAGTCCTTCTTTTTTGTTTCCAGGCTTTCAATGGGGTCCAATTTTAGCAAGCCGTGTCTATGTTCCTACACTTGATGGCATCCCATGCATTTGGATGGCTTTCACTAAAACAACGATTTTTTTTTTTTTTTTTTTTTTCACTCTCCATGGCATGTCTCTCATATCTTCCCCTCAAAGTTGTGTCTTCCTCCATGACATTTTTCCTGATCTTGCAGCATCTGTGAGCTCAGCTTTGCATGATTTGGTCCTTTGTGCTGCACCCCATTTCCTCCCAGAGCATTTTCTGGTACTCACTAAATGTCCCAATTTTGGGATTTTGGGGGTTTTTTTCGGTTGCACTTCATTTGATCCTATCTCCTTTGCAGAGTGTTTGTGAGCCTTTCTTTTGAGGTTCGCAAGATTCCGTTTCCCTTCCCGAAAGGAAATTTCATTTCCTTTCGGGAAGGGAAACGGAATCTTGCGATTTCAATGGAGACCAATTGAGGAATCTTTGGTCCATGTCCCTGCACCTGATGGCATCCCATGCCTTTTGATGGCTTTCACTTTGGCCACCAATTTTTTGATTTTTTCTGATTTTTTTCAGTATCCCTGCCATGTCTGTCATATCTTCCCTTTTCAACTTGTGACTTCTTCCATGTTTTTTTCTCCTGATTTTGCAGCATCAGTGAGCTCAGTTTTGGCATCTTTTGGCCCTTTGCACTGCACGGCATGTGACCCTGGTCCTTTTGAACGTAGTCACACAATTTACCAATTTTTTTTTTTTTTCTTGCATTGCATTTCTTTGGAAGATTGCTCCATTCCAGAGCATTTGTAAGTCCTTCTTTTTTGTTTCCAGGCTTTCATTGGGGTCCAATTTTAGCAAGCCGTGTCTATGTCCCTGCACTTGATGGCATCCCATGCATTTGGATGGCTTTCACTAAAACAACGATTTTTTTTTGGTTTTTTATTCACTCTCCCTGGCATGTCTCTCATATCTTCCCCTCAAAGTTGTGTCTTCCTCCATGACATTTTTCCTGATCTTGCAGCATCTGTGAGCTCAGCTTTGCATGATTTGGTCCTTTGTGCTGCACCCCATTTCCTCCCAGAGCATTTTCTGGTACTCACTAAATGTCCCAATTTTGGGATTTTGGGTTTTTTTTTCGGTTGCACTTCATTTGATCCTATCTCCTTTGCAGAGTGTTTGTGAGCCTTTCTTTTGAGGTTCGCAAGATTCCGTTTCCCTTCCCGAAAGGAAATTTCATTTCCTTTCGGGAAGGGAAACGGAATCTTGCAATTTCAATGGAGACCAATTGAGGAATCTTTGGTCCATGTCCCTGCACCTGATGGCATCCCATGCCTTTTGATGGCTTTCACTTTGGCCACCAATTTTTTGATTTTTTCTGATTTTTTTCAGTATCCCTGCCATGTCTGTCATATCTTCCCTTTTCAACTTGTGACTTCTTCCATGTTTTTTTCTCCTGATTTTGCAGCATCAGTGAGCTCAGTTTTGGCATCTTTTGGCCCTTTGCACTGCATGGCATGTAACCCTGGTCCTTTTGAACGCAGTCACAAAATTTACCAATTTTTTTTTTTTTTTCTTGCATTGCATTTCTTTGGAAGATTGCTCCATTCCAGAGCAGTTGTAAGTCCTTCTTTTTTGTTTCCAGGCTTTCATTGGGGTCCAATTTTAGCAAGCCGTGTCTATGTCCCTGCACTTGATGGCATCCCATGCATTTGGATGGCTTTCACTAAAACAACGATTTTTTTTTTTTTTTTTTTTTTCACTCTCCATGGCATGTCTCTCATATCTTCCCTTCAAAGTTGTGTCTTCCTCCATGACATTTTTCCTGATCTTGCAGCATCTGTGAGCTCAGCTTTGCATGATTTGGTCCTTTGTGCTGCACCCCATTTCCTCCCAGAGCATTTTCTGGTACTCACTAAATGTCCCAATTTTGGGATTTTGGGGTTTTTTTTTCGGTTGCACTTCATTTGATCCTATCTCCTTTGCAGAGTGTTTGTGAGCCTTTCTTTTGAGGTTCGCAAGATTCCGTTTCCCTTCCCGAAAGGAAATTTCATTTCCTTTCGGGAAGGGAAACGGAATCTTGCGATTTCAATGGAGACCAATTGAGGAATCTTTGGTCCATGTCCCTGCACCTGATGGCATCCCATGCCTTTTGATGGCTTTCACTTTGGCCACCAATTTTTTGATTTTTCCTGATTTTTTTCAGTATCCCTGCCATGTCTGTCATATCTTCCCTTTTCAACTTGTGACTTCTTCCATGTTTTTTTCTCCTGATTTTGCAGCATCAGTGAGCTCAGTTTTGGCATCTTTTGGCCCTTTGCACTGCATGGCATGTAACCCTGGTCCTTTTGAACGTAGTCACAAAATTTACCAATTTTTTTTTTTTTTTCTTGCATTGCATTTCTTTGGAAGATTGCTCCATTCCAGAGCAGTTGTAAGTCCTTCTTTTTTGTTTCCAGGCTTTCATTGGGGTCCAATTTTAGCAAGCCGTGTCTATGTCCCTGCACTTGATGGCATCCCATGCATTTGGATGGCTTTCACTAAAACAACGATTTTTTTTTTTTTTTTTTTTCACTCTCCATGGCATGTCTCTCATATCTTCCCCTCAAAGTTGTGTCTTCCTCCATGACATTTTTCCTGATCTTGCAGCATCTGTGAGCTCAGCTTTGCATGATTTGGTCCTTTGTGCTGCACCCCATTTCCTCCCAGAGCATTTTCTGGTACTCACTAAATGTCCCAATTTTGGGATTTTGGGGGTTTTTTTCGGTTGCACTTCATTTGATCCTATCTCCTTTGCAGAGTGTTTGTGAGCCTTTCTTTTGAGGTTCGCAAGATTCCGTTTCCCTTCCCGAAAGGAAATTTCATTTCCTTTCGGGAAGGGAAACGGAATCTTGCGATTTCAATGGAGACCAATTGAGGAATCTTTGGTCCATGTCCCTGCACCTGATGGCATCCCATGCCTTTTGATGGCTTTCACTTTGGCCACCAATTTTTTGATTTTTTCTGATTTTTTTCAGTATCCCTGCCATGTCTGTCATATCTTCCCTTTTCAACTTGTGACTTCTTCCATGTTTTTTTCTCCTGATTTTGCAGCATCAGTGAGCTCAGTTTTGGCATCTTTTGGCCCTTTGCACTGCACGGCATGTGACCCTGGTCCTTTTGAACGTAGTCACAAAATTTACCAATTTTTTTTTTTTTTCTTGCATTGCATTTCTTTGGAAGATTGCTCCATTCCAGAGCATTTGTAAGTCCTTCTTTTTTGTTTCCAGGCTTTCAATGGGGTCCAATTTAAGCAAGCCGTGTCTATGTCCCTGCACTTGATGGCATCCCATGCATTTGGATGGCTTTCACTAAAACAACGATTTTTTTTTTTTTTTTTTTTTTCACTCTCCATGGCATGTCTCTCATATCTTCCCCTCAAAGTTGTGTCTTCCTCCATGACATTTTTCCTGATCTTGCAGCATCTGTGAGCTCAGCTTTGCATGATTTGGTCCTTTGTGCTGCACCCCATTTCCTCCCAGAGCATTTTCTGGTACTCACTAAATGTCCCAATTTTGGGATTTTGGGGGTTTTTTTCGGTTGCACTTCATTTGATCCTATCTCCTTTGCAGAGTGTTTGTGAGCCTTTCTTTTGAGGTTCGCAAGATTCCGTTTCCCTTCCCGAAAGGAAATTTCATTTCCTTTCGGGAAGGGAAACGGAATCTTGCGATTTCAATGGAGACCAATTGAGGAATCTTTGGTCCATGTCCCTGCACCTGATGGCATCCCATGCCTTTTGATGGCTTTCACTTTGGCCACCAATTTTTTGATTTTTTCTGATTTTTTTCAGTATCCCTGCCATGTCTGTCATATCTTCCCTTTTCAACTTGTGACTTCTTCCATGTTTTTTTCTCCTGATTTTGCAGCATCAGTGAGCTCAGTTTTGGCATCTTTTGGCCCTTTGCACTGCACGGCATGTGACCCTGGTCCTTTTGAACGTAGTCACACAATTTACCAATTTTTTTTTTTTTTTCTTGCATTGCATTTCTTTGGAAGATTGCTCCATTCCAGAGCATTTGTAAGTCCTTCTTTTTTGTTTCCAGGCTTTCATTGGGGTCCAATTTTAGCAAGCCGTGTCTATGTCCCTGCACTTGATGGCATCCCATGCATTTGGATGGCTTTCACTAAAACAACGATTTTTTTTTGGTTTTTTTTTCACTCTCCCTGGCATGTCTCTCATATCTTCCCCTCAAAGTTGTGTCTTCCTCCATGACATTTTTCCTGATCTTGCAGCATCTGTGAGCTCAGCTTTGCATGATTTGGTCCTTTGTGCTGCACCCCATTTCCTCCCAGAGCATTTTCTGGTACTCACTAAATGTCCCAATTTTGGGATTTTGGGGGTTTTTTTCGGTTGCACTTCATTTGATCCTATCTCCTTTGCAGAGTGTTTGTGAGCCTTTCTTTTGAGGTTCGCAAGATTCCGTTTCCCTTCCCGAAAGGAAATTTCATTTCCTTTCGGGAAGGGAAACGGAATCTTGCGATTTCAATGGAGACCAATTGAGGAATCTTTGGTCCATGTCCCTGCACCTGATGGCATCCCATGCCTTTTGATGGCTTTCACTTTGGCCACCAATTTTTTGATTTTTTCTGATTTTTTTCAGTATCCCTGCCATGTCTGTCATATCTTCCCTTTTCAACTTGTGACTTCTTCCATGTTTTTTTCTCCTGATTTTGCAGCATCAGTGAGCTCAGTTTTGGCATCTTTTGGCCCTTTGCACTGCACGGCATGTAACCCTGGTCCTTTTGAACGTAGTCACAAAATTTACCAATTTTTTTTTTTTTTCTTGCATTGCATTTCTTTGGAAGATTGCTCCATTCCAGAGCATTTGTAAGTCCTTCTTTTTTGTTTCCAGGCTTTCAATGGGGTCCAATTTTAGCAAGCCGTGTCTATGTTCCTACACTTGATGGCATCCCATGCATTTGGATGGCTTTCACTAAAACAACGATTTTTTTTTTTTTTTTTTTTTCACTCTCCATGGCATGTCTCTCATATCTTCCCCTCAAAGTTGTGTCTTCCTCCATGACATTTTTCCTGATCTTGCAGCATCTGTGAGCTCAGCTTTGCATGATTTGGTCCTTTGTGCTGCACCCCATTTCCTCCCAGAGCATTTTCTGGTACTCACTAAATGTCCCAATTTTGGGATTTTGGGGGTTTTTTTCGGTTGCACTTCATTTGATCCTATCTCCTTTGCAGAGTGTTTGTGAGCCTTTCTTTTGAGGTTCGCAAGATTCCGTTTCCCTTCCCGAAAGGAAATTTCATTTCCTTTCGGGAAGGGAAACGGAATCTTGCGATTTCAATGGAGACCAATTGAGGAATCTTTGGTCCATGTCCCTGCACCTGATGGCATCCCATGCCTTTTGATGGCTTTCACTTTGGCCACCAATTTTTTGATTTTTTCTGATTTTTTTCAGTATCCCTGCCATGTCTGTCATATCTTCCCTTTTCAACTTGTGACTTCTTCCATGTTTTTTTCTCCTGATTTTGCAGCATCAGTGAGCTCAGTTTTGGCATCTTTTGGCCCTTTGCACTGCACGGCATGTGACCCTGGTCCTTTTGAACGTAGTCACACAATTTACCAATTTTTTTTTTTTTTCTTGCATTGCATTTCTTTGGAAGATTGCTCCATTCCAGAGCATTTGTAAGTCCTTCTTTTTTGTTTCCAGGCTTTCATTGGGGTCCAATTTTAGCAAGCCGTGTCTATGTCCCTGCACTTGATGGCATCCCATGCATTTGGATGGCTTTCACTAAAACAACGATTTTTTTTTGGTTTTTTTTTCACTCTCCCTGGCATGTCTCTCATATCTTCCCCTCAAAGTTGTGTCTTCCTCCATGACATTTTTCCTGATCTTGCAGCATCTGTGAGCTCAGCTTTGCATGATTTGGTCCTTTGTGCTGCACCCCATTTCCTCCCAGAGCATTTTCTGGTACTCACTAAATGTCCCAATTTTGGGATTTTGGGGGTTTTTTTCGGTTGCACTTCATTTGATCCTATCTCCTTTGCAGAGTGTTTGTGAGCCTTTCTTTTGAGGTTCGCAAGATTCCGTTTCCCTTCCCGAAAGGAAATTTCATTTCCTTTCGGGAAGGGAAACGGAATCTTGCGATTTCAATGGAGACCAATTGAGGAATCTTTGGTCCATGTCCCTGCACCTGATGGCATCCCATGCCTTTTGATGGCTTTCACTTTGGCCACCAATTTTTTGATTTTTTCTGATTTTTTTCAGTATCCCTGCCATGTCTGTCATATCTTCCCTTTTCAACTTGTGACTTCTTCCATGTTTTTTTCTCCTGATTTTGCAGCATCAGTGAGCTCAGTTTTGGCATCTTTTGGCCCTTTGCACTGCATGGCATGTAACCCTGGTCCTTTTGAACGTAGTCACAAAATTTACCAATTTTTTTTTTTTTTTCTTGCATTGCATTTCTTTGGAAGATTGCTCCATTCCAGAGCAGTTGTAAGTCCTTCTTTTTTGTTTCCAGGCTTTCATTGGGGTCCAATTTTAGCAAGCCGTGTCTATGTCCCTGCACTTGATGGCATCCCATGCATTTGGATGGCTTTCACTAAAACAACGATTTTTTTTTTTTTTTTTTTCACTCTCCATGGCATGTCTCTCATATCTTCCCCTCAAAGTTGTGTCTTCCTCCATGACATTTTTCCTGATCTTGCAGCATCTGTGAGCTCAGCTTTGCATGATTTGGTCCTTTGTGCTGCACCCCATTTCCTCCCAGAGCATTTTCTGGTACTCACTAAATGTCCCAATTTTGGGATTTTGGGGGTTTTTTTCGGTTGCACTTCATTTGATCCTATCTCCTTTGCAGAGTGTTTGTGAGCCTTTCTTTTGAGGTTCGCAAGATTCCGTTTCCCTTCCCGAAAGGAAATTTCATTTCCTTTCGGGAAGGGAAACGGAATCTTGCGATTTCAATGGAGACCAATTGAGGAATCTTTGGTCCATGTCCCTGCACCTGATGGCATCCCATGCCTTTTGATGGCTTTCACTTTGGCCACCAATTTTTTGATTTTTTCTGATTTTTTTCAGTATCCCTGCCATGTCTGTCATATCTTCCCTTTTCAACTTGTGACTTCTTCCATGTTTTTTTCTCCTGATTTTGCAGCATCAGTGAGCTCAGTTTTGGCATCTTTTGGCCCTTTGCACTGCATGGCATGTAACCCTGGTCCTTTTGAACGCAGTCACAAAATTTACCAATTTTTTTTTTTTTTTCTTGCATTGCATTTCTTTGGAAGATTGCTCCATTCCAGAGCAGTTGTAAGTCCTTCTTTTTTGTTTCCAGGCTTTCATTGGGGTCCAATTTTAGCAAGCCGTGTCTAT
The DNA here is from genome assembly GCF_963513975.1 of Fringilla coelebs. Lineage (NCBI taxonomy): Eukaryota > Metazoa > Chordata > Aves > Passeriformes > Fringillidae > Fringilla > Fringilla coelebs. The sequence goes on along the minus strand of NC_140028.1, from coordinate 41,560,745 downwards.
GTCCCTGCACTTGATGGCATCCCATGCATTTGGATGGCTTTCACTAAAACAACGATTTTTTTTTTTTTTTTTTTTTCACTCTCCATGGCATGTCTCTCATATCTTCCCTTCAAAGTTGTGTCTTCCTCCATGACATTTTTCCTGATCTTGCAGCATCTGTGAGCTCAGCTTTGCATGATTTGGTCCTTTGTGCTGCACCCCATTTCCTCCCAGAGCATTTTCTGGTACTCACTAAATGTCCCAATTTTGGGATTTTGGGGGTTTTTTTTCGGTTGCACTTCATTTGATCCTATCTCCTTTGCAGAGTGTTTGTGAGCCTTTCTTTTGAGGTTCGCAAGATTCCGTTTCCCTTCCCGAAAGGAAATTTCATTTCCTTTCGGGAAGGGAAACAGAATCTTGCGATTTCAATGGAGACCAATTGAGGAATCTTTGGTCCATGTCCCTGCACCTGATGGCATCCCATGCCTTTTGATGGCTTTCACTTTGGCCACCAATTTTTTGATTTTTTCTGATTTTTTTCAGTATCCCTGCCATGTCTGTCATATCTTCCCTTTTCAACTTGTGACTTCTTCCATGTTTTTTTCTCCTGATTTTGCAGCATCAGTGAGCTCAGTTTTGGCATCTTTTGGCCCTTTGCACTGCATGGCATGTAACCCTGGTCCTTTTGAACGTAGTCACAAAATTTACCAATTTTTTTTTTTTTTTCTTGCATTGCATTTCTTTGGAAGATTGCTCCATTCCAGAGCAGTTGTAAGTCCTTCTTTTTTGTTTCCAGGCTTTCATTGGGGTCCAATTTTAGCAAGCCGTGTCTATGTCCCTGCACTTGATGGCATCCCATGCATTTGGATGGCTTTCACTAAAACAACGATTTTTTTTTTTTTTTTTTTTCACTCTCCATGGCATGTCTCTCATATCTTCCCCTCAAAGTTGTGTCTTCCTCCATGACATTTTTCCTGATCTTGCAGCATCTGTGAGCTCAGCTTTGCATGATTTGGTCCTTTGTGCTGCACCCCATTTCCTCCCAGAGCATTTTCTGGTACTCACTAAATGTCCCAATTTTGGGATTTTGGGGGTTTTTTTCGGTTGCACTTCATTTGATCCTATCTCCTTTGCAGAGTGTTTGTGAGCCTTTCTTTTGAGGTTCGCAAGATTCCGTTTCCCTTCCCGAAAGGAAATTTCATTTCCTTTCGGGAAGGGAAACGGAATCTTGCGATTTCAATGGAGACCAATTGAGGAATCTTTGGTCCATGTCCCTGCACCTGATGGCATCCCATGCCTTTTGATGGCTTTCACTTTGGCCACCAATTTTTTGATTTTTTCTGATTTTTTTCAGTATCCCTGCCATGTCTGTCATATCTTCCCTTTTCAACTTGTGACTTCTTCCATGTTTTTTTCTCCTGATTTTGCAGCATCAGTGAGCTCAGTTTTGGCATCTTTTGGCCCTTTGCACTGCACGGCATGTGACCCTGGTCCTTTTGAACGTAGTCACAAAATTTACCAATTTTTTTTTTTTTTCTTGCATTGCATTTCTTTGGAAGATTGCTCCATTCCAGAGCATTTGTAAGTCCTTCTTTTTTGTTTCCAGGCTTTCAATGGGGTCCAATTTTAGCAAGCCGTGTCTATGTCCCTGCACTTGATGGCATCCCATGCATTTGGATGGCTTTCACTAAAACAACGATTTTTTTTTTTTTTTTTTTTTCACTCTCCATGGCATGTCTCTCATATCTTCCCCTCAAAGTTGTGTCTTCCTCCATGACATTTTTCCTGATCTTGCAGCATCTGTGAGCTCAGCTTTGCATGATTTGGTCCTTTGTGCTGCACCCCATTTCCTCCCAGAGCATTTTCTGGTACTCACTAAATGTCCCAATTTTGGGATTTTGGGGGTTTTTTTCGGTTGCACTTCATTTGATCCTATCTCCTTTGCAGAGTGTTTGTGAGCCTTTCTTTTGAGGTTCGCAAGATTCCGTTTCCCTTCCCGAAAGGAAATTTCATTTCCTTTCGGGAAGGGAAACGGAATCTTGCGATTTCAATGGAGACCAATTGAGGAATCTTTGGTCCATGTCCCTGCACCTGATGGCATCCCATGCCTTTTGATGGCTTTCACTTTGGCCACCAATTTTTTGATTTTTTCTGATTTTTTTCAGTATCCCTGCCATGTCTGTCATATCTTCCCTTTTCAACTTGTGACTTCTTCCATGTTTTTTTCTCCTGATTTTGCAGCATCAGTGAGCTCAGTTTTGGCATCTTTTGGCCCTTTGCACTGCACGGCATGTGACCCTGGTCCTTTTGAACGTAGTCACACAATTTACCAATTTTTTTTTTTTTTCTTGCATTGCATTTCTTTGGAAGATTGCTCCATTCCAGAGCATTTGTAAGTCCTTCTTTTTTGTTTCCAGGCTTTCATTGGGGTCCAATTTTAGCAAGCCGTGTCTATGTCCCTGCACTTGATGGCATCCCATGCATTTGGATGGCTTTCACTAAAACAACGATTTTTTTTTTGGTTTTTTTTTCACTCTCCATGGCATGTCTCTCATATCTTCCCCTCAAAGTTGTGTCTTCCTCCATGACATTTTTCCTGATCTTGCAGCATCTGTGAGCTCAGCTTTGCATGATTTGGTCCTTTGTGCTGCACCCCATTTCCTCCCAGAGCATTTTCTGGTACTCACTAAATGTCCCAATTTTGGGATTTTGGGGGTTTTTTTCGGTTGCACTTCATTTGATCCTATCTCCTTTGCAGAGTGTTTGTGAGCCTTTCTTTTGAGGTTCGCAAGATTCCGTTTCCCTTCCCGAAAGGAAATTTCATTTCCTTTCGGGAAGGGAAACGGAATCTTGCGATTTCAATGGAGACCAATTGAGGAATCTTTGGTCCATGTCCCTGCACCTGATGGCATCCCATGCCTTTTGATGGCTTTCACTTTGGCCACCAATTTTTTGATTTTTTCTGATTTTTTTCAGTATCCCTGCCATGTCTGTCATATCTTCCCTTTTCAACTTGTGACTTCTTCCATGTTTTTTTCTCCTGATTTTGCAGCATCAGTGAGCTCAGTTTTGGCATCTTTTGGCCCTTTGCACTGCACGGCATGTAACCCTGGTCCTTTTGAACGTAGTCACAAAATTTACCAATTTTTTTTTTTTTCTTGCATTGCATTTCTTTGGAAGATTGCTCCATTCCAGAGCATTTGTAAGTCCTTCTTTTTTGTTTCCAGGCTTTCAATGGGGTCCAATTTTAGCAAGCCGTGTCTATGTTCCTACACTTGATGGCATCCCATGCATTTGGATGGCTTTCACTAAAACAACGATTTTTTTTTTTTTTTTTTTTTCACTCTCCATGGCATGTCTCTCATATCTTCCCCTCAAAGTTGTGTCTTCCTCCATGACATTTTTCCTGATCTTGCAGCATCTGTGAGCTCAGCTTTGCATGATTTGGTCCTTTGTGCTGCACCCCATTTCCTCCCAGAGCATTTTCTGGTACTCACTAAATGTCCCAATTTTGGGATTTTGGGGGTTTTTTTCGGTTGCACTTCATTTGATCCTATCTCCTTTGCAGAGTGTTTGTGAGCCTTTCTTTTGAGGTTCGCAAGATTCCGTTTCCCTTCCCGAAAGGAAATTTCATTTCCTTTCGGGAAGGGAAACGGAATCTTGCGATTTCAATGGAGACCAATTGAGGAATCTTTGGTCCATGTCCCTGCACCTGATGGCATCCCATGCCTTTTGATGGCTTTCACTTTGGCCACCAATTTTTTGATTTTTTCTGATTTTTTTCAGTATCCCTGCCATGTCTGTCATATCTTCCCTTTTCAACTTGTGACTTCTTCCATGTTTTTTTCTCCTGATTTTGCAGCATCAGTGAGCTCAGTTTTGGCATCTTTTGGCCCTTTGCACTGCACGGCATGTGACCCTGGTCCTTTTGAACGTAGTCACACAATTTACCAATTTTTTTTTTTTTTCTTGCATTGCATTTCTTTGGAAGATTGCTCCATTCCAGAGCATTTGTAAGTCCTTCTTTTTTGTTTCCAGGCTTTCATTGGGGTCCAATTTTAGCAAGCCGTGTCTATGTCCCTGCACTTGATGGCATCCCATGCATTTGGATGGCTTTCACTAAAACAACGATTTTTTTTTGGTTTTTTTTTCACTCTCCCTGGCATGTCTCTCATATCTTCCCCTCAAAGTTGTGTCTTCCTCCATGACATTTTTCCTGATCTTGCAGCATCTGTGAGCTCAGCTTTGCATGATTTGGTCCTTTGTGCTGCACCCCATTTCCTCCCAGAGCATTTTCTGGTACTCACTAAATGTCCCAATTTTGGGATTTTGGGTTTTTTTTTCGGTTGCACTTCATTTGATCCTATCTCCTTTGCAGAGTGTTTGTGAGCCTTTCTTTTGAGGTTCGCAAGATTCCGTTTCCCTTCCCGAAAGGAAATGAAATTTCCTTTCGGGAAGGGAAACGGAATCTTGCGATTTCAATGGAGACCAATTGAGGAATCTTTGGTCCATGTCCCTGCACCTGATGGCATCCCATGCCTTTTGATGGCTTTCACTTTGGCCACCAATTTTTTGATTTTTTCTGATTTTTTTCAGTATCCCTGCCATGTCTGTCATATCTTCCCTTTTCAACTTGTGACTTCTTCCATGTTTTTTTCTCCTGATTTTGCAGCATCAGTGAGCTCAGTTTTGGCATCTTTTGGCCCTTTGCACTGCACGGCATGTGACCCTGGTCCTTTTGAACGTAGTCACAAAATTTACCAATTTTTTTTTTTTTTCTTGCATTGCATTTCTTTGGAAGATTGCTCCATTCCAGAGCATTTGTAAGTCCTTCTTTTTTGTTTCCAGGCTTTCAATGGGGTCCAATTTTAGCAAGCCGTGTCTATGTCCCTGCACTTGATGGCATCCCATGCATTTGGATGGCTTTCACTAAAACAACGATTTTTTTTTTTTTTTTTTTTTCACTCTCCATGGCATGTCTCTCATATCTTCCCCTCAAAGTTGTGTCTTCCTCCATGACATTTTTCCTGATCTTGCAGCATCTGTGAGCTCAGCTTTGCATGATTTGGTCCTTTGTGCTGCACCCCATTTCCTCCCAGAGCATTTTCTGGTACTCACTAAATGTCCCAATTTTGGGATTTTGGGGGTTTTTTTCGGTTGCACTTCATTTGATCCTATCTCCTTTGCAGAGTGTTTGTGAGCCTTTCTTTTGAGGTTCGCAAGATTCCGTTTCCCTTCCCGAAAGGAAATTTCATTTCCTTTCGGGAAGGGAAACGGAATCTTGCGATTTCAATGGAGACCAATTGAGGAATCTTTGGTCCATGTCCCTGCACCTGATGGCATCCCATGCCTTTTGATGGCTTTCACTTTGGCCACCAATTTTTTGATTTTTTCTGATTTTTTTCAGTATCCCTGCCATGTCTGTCATATCTTCCCTTTTCAACTTGTGACTTCTTCCATGTTTTTTTCTCCTGATTTTGCAGCATCAGTGAGCTCAGTTTTGGCATCTTTTGGCCCTTTGCACTGCACGGCATGTGACCCTGGTCCTTTTGAACGTAGTCACACAATTTACCAATTTTTTTTTTTTTTTCTTGCATTGCATTTCTTTGGAAGATTGCTCCATTCCAGAGCATTTGTAAGTCCTTCTTTTTTGTTTCCAGGCTTTCATTGGGGTCCAATTTTAGCAAGCCGTGTCTATGTCCCTGCACTTGATGGCATCCCATGCATTTGGATGGCTTTCACTAAAACAACGATTTTTTTTTGGTTTTTTTTTCACTCTCCATGGCATGTCTCTCATATCTTCCCCTCAAAGTTGTGTCTTCCTCCATGACATTTTTCCTGATCTTGCAGCATCTGTGAGCTCAGCTTTGCATGATTTGGTCCTTTGTGCTGCACCCCATTTCCTCCCAGAGCATTTTCTGGTACTCACTAAATGTCCCAATTTTGGGATTTTGGGGGTTTTTTTCGGTTGCACTTCATTTGATCCTATCTCCTTTGCAGAGTGTTTGTGAGCCTTTCTTTTGAGGTTCGCAAGATTCCGTTTCCCTTCCCGAAAGGAAATTTCATTTCCTTTCGGGAAGGGAAACGGAATCTTGCGATTTCAATGGAGACCAATTGAGGAATCTTTGGTCCATGTCCCTGCACCTGATGGCATCCCATGCCTTTTGATGGCTTTCACTTTGGCCACCAATTTTTTGATTTTTTCTGATTTTTTTCAGTATCCCTGCCATGTCTGTCATATCTTCCCTTTTCAACTTGTGACTTCTTCCATGTTTTTTTCTCCTGATTTTGCAGCATCAGTGAGCTCAGTTTTGGCATCTTTTGGCCCTTTGCACTGCACGGCATGTAACCCTGGTCCTTTTGAACGTAGTCACAAAATTTACCAATTTTTTTTTTTTTCTTGCATTGCATTTCTTTGGAAGATTGCTCCATTCCAGAGCATTTGTAAGTCCTTCTTTTTTGTTTCCAGGCTTTCAATGGGGTCCAATTTTAGCAAGCCGTGTCTATGTTCCTACACTTGATGGCATCCCATGCATTTGGATGGCTTTCACTAAAACAACGATTTTTTTTTTTTTTTTTTTTTCACTCTCCATGGCATGTCTCTCATATCTTCCCCTCAAAGTTGTGTCTTCCTCCATGACATTTTTCCTGATCTTGCAGCATCTGTGAGCTCAGCTTTGCATGATTTGGTCCTTTGTGCTGCACCCCATTTCCTCCCAGAGCATTTTCTGGTACTCACTAAATGTCCCAATTTTGGGATTTTGGGGGTTTTTTTCGGTTGCACTTCATTTGATCCTATCTCCTTTGCAGAGTGTTTGTGAGCCTTTCTTTTGAGGTTCGCAAGATTCCGTTTCCCTTCCCGAAAGGAAATTTCATTTCCTTTCGGGAAGGGAAACGGAATCTTGCGATTTCAATGGAGACCAATTGAGGAATCTTTGGTCCATGTCCCTGCACCTGATGGCATCCCATGCCTTTTGATGGCTTTCACTTTGGCCACCAATTTTTTGATTTTTTCTGATTTTTTTCAGTATCCCTGCCATGTCTGTCATATCTTCCCTTTTCAACTTGTGACTTCTTCCATGTTTTTTTCTCCTGATTTTGCAGCATCAGTGAGCTCAGTTTTGGCATCTTTTGGCCCTTTGCACTGCACGGCATGTGACCCTGGTCCTTTTGAACGTAGTCACACAATTTACCAATTTTTTTTTTTTTTCTTGCATTGCATTTCTTTGGAAGATTGCTCCATTCCAGAGCATTTGTAAGTCCTTCTTTTTTGTTTCCAGGCTTTCATTGGGGTCCAATTTTAGCAAGCCGTGTCTATGTCCCTGCACTTGATGGCATCCCATGCATTTGGATGGCTTTCACTAAAACAACGATTTTTTTTTGGTTTTTTTTTCACTCTCCCTGGCATGTCTCTCATATCTTCCCCTCAAAGTTGTGTCTTCCTCCATGACATTTTTCCTGATCTTGCAGCATCTGTGAGCTCAGCTTTGCATGATTTGGTCCTTTGTGCTGCACCCCATTTCCTCCCAGAGCATTTTCTGGTACTCACTAAATGTCCCAATTTTGGGATTTTGGGTTTTTTTTTCGGTTGCACTTCATTTGATCCTATCTCCTTTGCAGAGTGTTTGTGAGCCTTTCTTTTGAGGTTCGCAAGATTCCGTTTCCCTTCCCGAAAGGAAATGAAATTTCCTTTCGGGAAGGGAAACGGAATCTTGCGATTTCAATGGAGACCAATTGAGGAATCTTTGGTCCATGTCCCTGCACCTGATGGCATCCCATGCCTTTTGATGGCTTTCACTTTGGCCACCAATTTTTTGATTTTTTCTGATTTTTTTCAGTATCCCTGCCATGTCTGTCATATCTTCCCTTTTCAACTTGTGACTTCTTCCATGTTTTTTTCTCCTGATTTTGCAGCATCAGTGAGCTCAGTTTTGGCATCTTTTGGCCCTTTGCACTGCATGGCATGTAACCCTGGTCCTTTTGAACGCAGTCACAAAATTTACCAATTTTTTTTTTTTTTTCTTGCATTGCATTTCTTTGGAAGATTGCTCCATTCCAGAGCAGTTGTAAGTCCTTCTTTTTTGTTTCCAGGCTTTCATTGGGGTCCAATTTTAGCAAGCCGTGTCTATGTCCCTGCACTTGATGGCATCCCATGCATTTGGATGGCTTTCACTAAAACAACGATTTTTTTTTTTTTTTTTTTTTTCACTCTCCATGGCATGTCTCTCATATCTTCCCTTCAAAGTTGTGTCTTCCTCCATGACATTTTTCCTGATCTTGCAGCATCTGTGAGCTCAGCTTTGCATGATTTGGTCCTTTGTGCTGCACCCCATTTCCTCCCAGAGCATTTTCTGGTACTCACTAAATGTCCCAATTTTGGGATTTTGGGGTTTTTTTTTCGGTTGCACTTCATTTGATCCTATCTCCTTTGCAGAGTGTTTGTGAGCCTTTCTTTTGAGGTTCGCAAGATTCCGTTTCCCTTCCCGAAAGGAAATTTCATTTCCTTTCGGGAAGGGAAACGGAATCTTGCGATTTCAATGGAGACCAATTGAGGAATCTTTGGTCCATGTCCCTGCACCTGATGGCATCCCATGCCTTTTGATGGCTTTCACTTTGGCCACCAATTTTTTGATTTTTTCTGATTTTTTTCAGTATCCCTGCCATGTCTGTCATATCTTCCCTTTTCAACTTGTGACTTCTTCCATGTTTTTTTCTCCTGATTTTGCAGCATCAGTGAGCTCAGTTTTGGCATCTTTTGGCCCTTTGCACTGCATGGCATGTAACCCTGGTCCTTTTGAACGTAGTCACAAAATTTACCAATTTTTTTTTTTTTTTCTTGCATTGCATTTCTTTGGAAGATTGCTCCATTCCAGAGCAGTTGTAAGTCCTTCTTTTTTGTTTCCAGGCTTTCATTGGGGTCCAATTTTAGCAAGCCGTGTCTATGTCCCTGCACTTGATGGCATCCCATGCATTTGGATGGCTTTCACTAAAACAACGATTTTTTTTTTTTTTTTTTTTCACTCTCCATGGCATGTCTCTCATATCTTCCCCTCAAAGTTGTGTCTTCCTCCATGACATTTTTCCTGATCTTGCAGCATCTGTGAGCTCAGCTTTGCATGATTTGGTCCTTTGTGCTGCACCCCATTTCCTCCCAGAGCATTTTCTGGTACTCACTAAATGTCCCAATTTTGGGATTTTGGGGGTTTTTTTCGGTTGCACTTCATTTGATCCTATCTCCTTTGCAGAGTGTTTGTGAGCCTTTCTTTTGAGGTTCGCAAGATTCCGTTTCCCTTCCCGAAAGGAAATTTCATTTCCTTTCGGGAAGGGAAACGGAATCTTGCGATTTCAATGGAGACCAATTGAGGAATCTTTGGTCCATGTCCCTGCACCTGATGGCATCCCATGCCTTTTGATGGCTTTCACTTTGGCCACCAATTTTTTGATTTTTTCTGATTTTTTTCAGTATCCCTGCCATGTCTGTCATATCTTCCCTTTTCAACTTGTGACTTCTTCCATGTTTTTTTCTCCTGATTTTGCAGCATCAGTGAGCTCAGTTTTGGCATCTTTTGGCCCTTTGCACTGCACGGCATGTGACCCTGGTCCTTTTGAACGTAGTCACAAAATTTACCAATTTTTTTTTTTTTTCTTGCATTGCATTTCTTTGGAAGATTGCTCCATTCCAGAGCATTTGTAAGTCCTTCTTTTTTGTTTCCAGGCTTTCAATGGGGTCCAATTTTAGCAAGCCGTGTCTATGTCCCTGCACTTGATGGCATCCCATGCATTTGGATGGCTTTCACTAAAACAACGATTTTTTTTTTTTTTTTTTTTTCACTCTCCATGGCATGTCTCTCATATCTTCCCCTCAAAGTTGTGTCTTCCTCCATGACATTTTTCCTGATCTTGCAGCATCTGTGAGCTCAGCTTTGCATGATTTGGTCCTTTGTGCTGCACCCCATTTCCTCCCAGAGCATTTTCTGGTACTCACTAAATGTCCCAATTTTGGGATTTTGGGGGTTTTTTTCGGTTGCACTTCATTTGATCCTATCTCCTTTGCAGAGTGTTTGTGAGCCTTTCTTTTGAGGTTCGCAAGATTCCGTTTCCCTTCCCGAAAGGAAATTTCATTTCCTTTCGGGAAGGGAAACGGAATCTTGCGATTTCAATGGAGACCAATTGAGGAATCTTTGGTCCATGTCCCTGCACCTGATGGCATCCCATGCCTTTTGATGGCTTTCACTTTGGCCACCAATTTTTTGATTTTTTCTGATTTTTTTCAGTATCCCTGCCATGTCTGTCATATCTTCCCTTTTCAACTTGTGACTTCTTCCATGTTTTTTTCTCCTGATTTTGCAGCATCAGTGAGCTCAGTTTTGGCATCTTTTGGCCCTTTGCACTGCATGGCATGTAACCCTGGTCCTTTTGAACGTAGTCACAAAATTTACCAATTTTTTTTTTTTTTTCTTGCATTGCATTTCTTTGGAAGATTGCTCCATTCCAGAGCAGTTGTAAGTCCTTCTTTTTTGTTTCCAGGCTTTCATTGGGGTCCAATTTTAGCAAGCCGTGTCTATGTCCCTGCACTTGATGGCATCCCATGCATTTGGATGGCTTTCACTAAAACAACGATTTTTTTTTTTTTTTTTTTCACTCTCCATGGCATGTCTCTCATATCTTCCCCTCAAAGTTGTGTCTTCCTCCATGACATTTTTCCTGATCTTGCAGCATCTGTGAGCTCAGCTTTGCATGATTTGGTCCTTTGTGCTGCACCCCATTTCCTCCCAGAGCATTTTCTGGTACTCACTAAATGTCCCAATTTTGGGATTTTGGGGGTTTTTTTCGGTTGCACTTCATTTGATCCTATCTCCTTTGCAGAGTGTTTGTGAGCCTTTCTTTTGAGGTTCGCAAGATTCCGTTTCCCTTCCCGAAAGGAAATTTCATTTCCTTTCGGGAAGGGAAACGGAATCTTGCGATTTCAATGGAGACCAATTGAGGAATCTTTGGTCCATGTCCCTGCACCTGATGGCATCCCATGCCTTTTGATGGCTTTCACTTTGGCCACCAATTTTTTGATTTTTTCTGATTTTTTTCAGTATCCCTGCCATGTCTGTCATATCTTCCCTTTTCAACTTGTGACTTCTTCCATGTTTTTTTCTCCTGATTTTGCAGCATCAGTGAGCTCAGTTTTGGCATCTTTTGGCCCTTTGCACTGCATGGCATGTAACCCTGGTCCTTTTGAACGTAGTCACAAAATTTACCAATTTTTTTTTTTTTTTCTTGCATTGCATTTCTTTGGAAGATTGCTCCATTCCAGAGCAGTTGTAAGTCCTTCTTTTTTGTTTCCAGGCTTTCATTGGGGTCCAATTTTAGCAAGCCGTGTCTATGTCCCTGCACTTGATGGCATCCCATGCATTTGGATGGCTTTCACTAAAACAACGATTTTTTTTTGGTTTTTTTTTCACTCTCCATGGCATGTCTCTCATATCTTCCCCTCAAAGTTGTGTCTTCCTCCATGACATTTTTCCTGATCTTGCAGCATCTGTGAGCTCAGCTTTGCATGATTTGGTCCTTTGTGCTGCACCCCATTTCCTCCCAGAGCATTTTCTGGTACTCACTAAATGTCCCAATTTTGGGATTTTGGGGGTTTTTTTCGGTTGCACTTCATTTGATCCTATCTCCTTTGCAGAGTGTTTGTGAGCCTTTCTTTTGAGGTTCGCAAGATTCCGTTTCCCTTCCCGAAAGGAAATTTCATTTCCTTTCGGGAAGGGAAACGGAATCTTGCGATTTCAATGGAGACCAATTGAGGAATCTTTGGTCCATGTCCCTGCACCTGATGGCATCCCATGCCTTTTGATGGCTTTCACTTTGGCCACCAATTTTTTGATTTTTTCTGATTTTTTTCAGTATCCCTGCCATGTCTGTCATATCTTCCCTTTTCAACTTGTGACTTCTTCCATGTTTTTTTCTCCTGATTTTGCAGCATCAGTGAGCTCAGTTTTGGCATCTTTTGGCCCTTTGCACTGCACGGCATGTGACCCTGGTCCTTTTGAACGTAGTCACAAAATTTACCAATTTTTTTTTTTTTTCTTGCATTGCATTTCTTTGGAAGATTGCTCCATTCCAGAGCATTTGTAAGTCCTTCTTTTTTGTTTCCAGGCTTTCAATGGGGTCCAATTTTAGCAAGCCGTGTCTATGTCCCTGCACTTGATGGCATCCCATGCATTTGGATGGCTTTCACTAAAACAACGATTTTTTTTTTTTTTTTTTTTTTCACTCTCCATGGCATGTCTCTCATATCTTCCCCTCAAAGTTGTGTCTTCCTCCATGACATTTTTCCTGATCTTGCAGCATCTGTGAGCTCAGCTTTGCATGATTTGGTCCTTTGTGCTGCACCCCATTTCCTCCCAGAGCATTTTCTGGTACTCACTAAATGTCCCAATTTTGGGATTTTGGGGGTTTTTTTCGGTTGCACTTCATTTGATCCTATCTCCTTTGCAGAGTGTTTGTGAGCCTTTCTTTTGAGGTTCGCAAGATTCCGTTTCCCTTCCCGAAAGGAAATTTCATTTCCTTTCGGGAAGGGAAACGGAATCTTGCGATTTCAATGGAGACCAATTGAGGAATCTTTGGTCCATGTCCCTGCACCTGATGGCATCCCATGCCTTTTGATGGCTTTCACTTTGGCCACCAATTTTTTGATTTTTTCTGATTTTTTTCAGTATCCCTGCCATGTCTGTCATATCTTCCCTTTTCAACTTGTGACTTCTTCCATGTTTTTTTCTCCTGATTTTGCAGCATCAGTGAGCTCAGTTTTGGCATCTTTTGGCCCTTTGCACTGCATGGCATGTAACCCTGGTCCTTTTGAACGTAGTCACAAAATTTACCAATTTTTTTTTTTTTTTCTTGCATTGCATTTCTTTGGAAGATTGCTCCATTCCAGAGCAGTTGTAAGTCCTTCTTTTTTGTTTCCAGGCTTTCATTGGGGTCCAATTTTAGCAAGCCGTGTCTATGTCCCTGCACTTGATGGCATCCCATGCATTTGGATGGCTTTCACTAAAACAACGATTTTTTTTTTTTTTTTTTCACTCTCCATGGCATGTCTCTCATATCTTCCCCTCAAAGTTGTGTCTTCCTCCATGACATTTTTCCTGATCTTGCAGCATCTGTGAGCTCAGCTTTGCATGATTTGGTCCTTTGTGCTGCACCCCATTTCCTCCCAGAGCATTTTCTGGTACTCACTAAATGTCCCAATTTTGGGATTTTGGGGGTTTTTTTCGGTTGCACTTCATTTGATCCTATCTCCTTTGCAGAGTGTTTGTGAGCCTTTCTTTTGAGGTTCGCAAGATTCCGTTTCCCTTCCCGAAAGGAAATTTCATTTCCTTTCGGGAAGGGAAACGGAATCTTGCGATTTCAATGGAGACCAATTGAGGAATCTTTGGTCCATGTCCCTGCACCTGATGGCATCCCATGCCTTTTGATGGCTTTCACTTTGGCCACCAATTTTTTGATTTTTTCTGATTTTTTTCAGTATCCCTGCCATGTCTGTCATATCTTCCCTTTTCAACTTGTGACTTCTTCCATGTTTTTTTCTCCTGATTTTGCAGCATCAGTGAGCTCAGTTTTGGCATCTTTTGGCCCTTTGCACTGCATGGCATGTAACCCTGGTCCTTTTGAACGTAGTCACAAAATTTACCAATTTTTTTTTTTTTTTCTTGCATTGCATTTCTTTGGAAGATTGCTCCATTCCAGAGCAGTTGTAAGTCCTTCTTTTTTGTTTCCAGGCTTTCATTGGGGTCCAATTTTAGCAAGCCGTGTCTATGTCCCTGCACTTGATGGCATCCCATGCATTTGGATGGCTTTCACTAAAACAACGATTTTTTTTTGTTTTTTTTTTTCACTCTCCATGGCATGTCTCTCATATCTTCCCCTCAAAGTTGTGTCTTCCTCCATGACATTTTTCCTGATCTTGCAGCATCTGTGAGCTCAGCTTTGCATGATTTGGTCCTTTGTGCTGCACCCCATTTCCTCCCAGAGCATTTTCTGGTACTCACTAAATGTCCCAATTTTGGGATTTTGGGGGTTTTTTTCGGTTGCACTTCATTTGATCCTATCTCCTTTGCAGAGTGTTTGTGAGCCTTTCTTTTGAGGTTCGCAAGATTCCGTTTCCCTTCCCGAAAGGAAATTTCATTTCCTTTCGGGAAGGGAAACGGAATCTTGCGATTTCAATGGAGACCAATTGAGGAATCTTTGGTCCATGTCCCTGCACCTGATGGCATCCCATGCCTTTTGATGGCTTTCACTTTGGCCACCAATTTTTTGATTTTTTCTGATTTTTTTCAGTATCCCTGCCATGTCTGTCATATCTTCCCTTTTCAACTTGTGACTTCTTCCATGTTTTTTTCTCCTGATTTTGCAGCATCAGTGAGCTCAGTTTTGGCATCTTTTGGCCCTTTGCACTGCATGGCATGTAACCCTGGTCCTTTTGAACGTAGTCACAAAATTTACCAATTTTTTTTTTTTTTTCTTGCATTGCATTTCTTTGGAAGATTGCTCCATTCCAGAGCAGTTGTAAGTCCTTCTTTTTTGTTTCCAGGCTTTCATTGGGGTCCAATTTTAGCAAGCCGTGTCTATGTCCCTGCACTTGATGGCATCCCATGCATTTGGATGGCTTTCACTAAAACAACGATTTTTTTTTTTTTTTTTTTCACTCTCCATGGCATGTCTCTCATATCTTCCCCTCAAAGTTGTGTCTTCCTCCATGACATTTTTCCTGATCTTGCAGCATCTGTGAGCTCAGCTTTGCATGATTTGGTCCTTTGTGCTGCACCCCATTTCCTCCCAGAGCATTTTCTGGTACTCACTAAATGTCCCAATTTTGGGATTTTGGGGGTTTTTTTCGGTTGCACTTCATTTGATCCTATCTCCTTTGCAGAGTGTTTGTGAGCCTTTCTTTTGAGGTTCGCAAGATTCCGTTTCCCTTCCCGAAAGGAAATTTCATTTCCTTTCGGGAAGGGAAACGGAATCTTGCGATTTCAATGGAGACCAATTGAGGAATCTTTGGTCCATGTCCCTGCACCTGATGGCATCCCATGCCTTTTGATGGCTTTCACTTTGGCCACCAATTTTTTGATTTTTTCTGATTTTTTTCAGTATCCCTGCCATGTCTGTCATATCTTCCCTTTTCAACTTGTGACTTCTTCCATGTTTTTTTCTCCTGATTTTGCAGCATCAGTGAGCTCAGTTTTGGCATCTTTTGGCCCTTTGCACTGCATGGCATGTAACCCTGGTCCTTTTGAACGTAGTCACAAAATTTACCAATTTTTTTTTTTTTTTCTTGCATTGCATTTCTTTGGAAGATTGCTCCATTCCAGAGCAGTTGTAAGTCCTTCTTTTTTGTTTCCAGGCTTTCATTGGGGTCCAATTTTAGCAAGCCGTGTCTATGTCCCTGCACTTGATGGCATCCCATGCATTTGGATGGCTTTCACTAAAACAACGATTTTTTTTTTTTTTTTTTTTTCACTCTCCATGGCATGTCTCTCATATCTTCCCCTCAAAGTTGTGTCTTCCTCCATGACATTTTTCCTGATCTTGCAGCATCTGTGAGCTCAGCTTTGCATGATTTGGTCCTTTGTGCTGCACCCCATTTCCTCCCAGAGCATTTTCTGGTACTCACTAAATGTCCCAATTTTGGGATTTTGGGGGTTTTTTTCGGTTGCACTTCATTTGATCCTATCTCCTTTGCAGAGTGTTTGTGAGCCTTTCTTTTGAGGTTCGCAAGATTCCGTTTCCCTTCCCGAAAGGAAATTTCATTTCCTTTCGGGAAGGGAAACGGAATCTTGCGATTTCAATGGAGACCAATTGAGGAATCTTTGGTCCATGTCCCTGCACCTGATGGCATCCCATGCCTTTTGATGGCTTTCACTTTGGCCACCAATTTTTTGATTTTTTCTGATTTTTTTCAGTATCCCTGCCATGTCTGTCATATCTTCCCTTTTCAACTTGTGACTTCTTCCATGTTTTTTTCTCCTGATTTTGCAGCATCAGTGAGCTCAGTTTTGGCATCTTTTGGCCCTTTGCACTGCACGGCATGTGACCCTGGTCCTTTTGAACGTAGTCACAAAATTTACCAATTTTTTTTTTTTTTCTTGCATTGCATTTCTTTGGAAGATTGCTCCATTCCAGAGCATTTGTAAGTCCTTCTTTTTTGTTTCCAGGCTTTCAATGGGGTCCAATTTTAGCAAGCCGTGTCTATGTCCCTGCACTTGATGGCATCCCATGCATTTGGATGGCTTTCACTAAAACAACGATTTTTTTTTTTTTTTTTTTTTTCACTCTCCATGGCATGTCTCTCATATCTTCCCCTCAAAGTTGTGTCTTCCTCCATGACATTTTTCCTGATCTTGCAGCATCTGTGAGCTCAGCTTTGCATGATTTGGTCCTTTGTGCTGCACCCCATTTCCTCCCAGAGCATTTTCTGGTACTCACTAAATGTCCCAATTTTGGGATTTTGGGGGTTTTTTTCGGTTGCACTTCATTTGATCCTATCTCCTTTGCAGAGTGTTTGTGAGCCTTTCTTTTGAGGTTCGCAAGATTCCGTTTCCCTTCCCGAAAGGAAATTTCATTTCCTTTCGGGAAGGGAAACGGAATCTTGCGATTTCAATGGAGACCAATTGAGGAATCTTTGGTCCATGTCCCTGCACCTGATGGCATCCCATGCCTTTTGATGGCTTTCACTTTGGCCACCAATTTTTTGATTTTTTCTGATTTTTTTCAGTATCCCTGCCATGTCTGTCATATCTTCCCTTTTCAACTTGTGACTTCTTCCATGTTTTTTTCTCCTGATTTTGCAGCATCAGTGAGCTCAGTTTTGGCATCTTTTGGCCCTTTGCACTGCATGGCATGTAACCCTGGTCCTTTTGAACGTAGTCACAAAATTTACCAATTTTTTTTTTTTTTTCTTGCATTGCATTTCTTTGGAAGATTGCTCCATTCCAGAGCAGTTGTAAGTCCTTCTTTTTTGTTTCCAGGCTTTCATTGGGGTCCAATTTTAGCAAGCCGTGTCTATGTCCCTGCACTTGATGGCATCCCATGCATTTGGATGGCTTTCACTAAAACAACGATTTTTTTTTTTTTTTTTTTCACTCTCCATGGCATGTCTCTCATATCTTCCCCTCAAAGTTGTGTCTTCCTCCATGACATTTTTCCTGATCTTGCAGCATCTGTGAGCTCAGCTTTGCATGATTTGGTCCTTTGTGCTGCACCCCATTTCCTCCCAGAGCATTTTCTGGTACTCACTAAATGTCCCAATTTTGGGATTTTGGGGGTTTTTTTCGGTTGCACTTCATTTGATCCTATCTCCTTTGCAGAGTGTTTGTGAGCCTTTCTTTTGAGGTTCGCAAGATTCCGTTTCCCTTCCCGAAAGGAAATTTCATTTCCTTTCGGGAAGGGAAACGGAATCTTGCGATTTCAATGGAGACCAATTGAGGAATCTTTGGTCCATGTCCCTGCACCTGATGGCATCCCATGCCTTTTGATGGCTTTCACTTTGGCCACCAATTTTTTGATTTTTTCTGATTTTTTTCAGTATCCCTGCCATGTCTGTCATATCTTCCCTTTTCAACTTGTGACTTCTTCCATGTTTTTTTCTCCTGATTTTGCAGCATCAGTGAGCTCAGTTTTGGCATCTTTTGGCCCTTTGCACTGCATGGCATGTAACCCTGGTCCTTTTGAACGTAGTCACAAAATTTACCAATTTTTTTTTTTTTTTCTTGCATTGCATTTCTTTGGAAGATTGCTCCATTCCAGAGCAGTTGTAAGTCCTTCTTTTTTGTTTCCAGGCTTTCATTGGGGTCCAATTTTAGCAAGCCGTGTCTATGTCCCTGCACTTGATGGCATCCCATGCATTTGGATGGCTTTCACTAAAACAACGATTTTTTTTTTTTTTTTTTTCACTCTCCATGGCATGTCTCTCATATCTTCCCCTCAAAGTTGTGTCTTCCTCCATGACATTTTTCCTGATCTTGCAGCATCTGTGAGCTCAGCTTTGCATGATTTGGTCCTTTGTGCTGCACCCCATTTCCTCCCAGAGCATTTTCTGGTACTCACTAAATGTCCCAATTTTGGGATTTTGGGGGTTTTTTTCGGTTGCACTTCATTTGATCCTATCTCCTTTGCAGAGTGTTTGTGAGCCTTTCTTTTGAGGTTCGCAAGATTCCGTTTCCCTTCCCGAAAGGAAATTTCATTTCCTTTCGGGAAGGGAAACGGAATCTTGCGATTTCAATGGAGACCAATTGAGGAATCTTTGGTCCATGTCCCTGCACCTGATGGCATCCCATGCCTTTTGATGGCTTTCACTTTGGCCACCAATTTTTTGATTTTTTCTGATTTTTTTCAGTATCCCTGCCATGTCTGTCATATCTTCCCTTTTCAACTTGTGACTTCTTCCATGTTTTTTTCTCCTGATTTTGCAGCATCAGTGAGCTCAGTTTTGGCATCTTTTGGCCCTTTGCACTGCATGGCATGTAACCCTGGTCCTTTTGAACGTAGTCACAAAATTTACCAATTTTTTTTTTTTTTTCTTGCATTGCATTTCTTTGGAAGATTGCTCCATTCCAGAGCAGTTGTAAGTCCTTCTTTTTTGTTTCCAGGCTTTCATTGGGGTCCAATTTTAGCAAGCCGTGTCTATGTCCCTGCACTTGATGGCATCCCATGCATTTGGATGGCTTTCACTAAAACAACGATTTTTTTTTGTTTTTTTTTTTCACTCTCCATGGCATGTCTCTCATATCTTCCCCTCAAAGTTGTGTCTTCCTCCATGACATTTTTCCTGATCTTGCAGCATCTGTGAGCTCAGCTTTGCATGATTTGGTCCTTTGTGCTGCACCCCATTTCCTCCCAGAGCATTTTCTGGTACTCACTAAATGTCCCAATTTTGGGATTTTGGGGGTTTTTTTCGGTTGCACTTCATTTGATCCTATCTCCTTTGCAGAGTGTTTGTGAGCCTTTCTTTTGAGGTTCGCAAGATTCCGTTTCCCTTCCCGAAAGGAAATTTCATTTCCTTTCGGGAAGGGAAACGGAATCTTGCGATTTCAATGGAGACCAATTGAGGAATCTTTGGTCCATGTCCCTGCACCTGATGGCATCCCATGCCTTTTGATGGCTTTCACTTTGGCCACCAATTTTTTGATTTTTTCTGATTTTTTTCAGTATCCCTGCCATGTCTGTCATATCTTCCCTTTTCAACTTGTGACTTCTTCCATGTTTTTTTCTCCTGATTTTGCAGCATCAGTGAGCTCAGTTTTGGCATCTTTTGGCCCTTTGCACTGCATGGCATGTAACCCTGGTCCTTTTGAACGTAGTCACAAAATTTACCAATTTTTTTTTTTTTTTCTTGCATTGCATTTCTTTGGAAGATTGCTCCATTCCAGAGCAGTTGTAAGTCCTTCTTTTTTGTTTCCAGGCTTTCATTGGGGTCCAATTTTAGCAAGCCGTGTCTATGTCCCTGCACTTGATGGCATCCCATGCATTTGGATGGCTTTCACTAAAACAACGATTTTTTTTTTTTTTTTTTTCACTCTCCATGGCATGTCTCTCATATCTTCCCCTCAAAGTTGTGTCTTCCTCCATGACATTTTTCCTGATCTTGCAGCATCTGTGAGCTCAGCTTTGCATGATTTGGTCCTTTGTGCTGCACCCCATTTCCTCCCAGAGCATTTTCTGGTACTCACTAAATGTCCCAATTTTGGGATTTTGGGGGTTTTTTTCGGTTGCACTTCATTTGATCCTATCTCCTTTGCAGAGTGTTTGTGAGCCTTTCTTTTGAGGTTCGCAAGATTCCGTTTCCCTTCCCGAAAGGAAATTTCATTTCCTTTCGGGAAGGGAAACGGAATCTTGCGATTTCAATGGAGACCAATTGAGGAATCTTTGGTCCATGTCCCTGCACCTGATGGCATCCCATGCCTTTTGATGGCTTTCACTTTGGCCACCAATTTTTTGATTTTTTCTGATTTTTTTCAGTATCCCTGCCATGTCTGTCATATCTTCCCTTTTCAACTTGTGACTTCTTCCATGTTTTTTTCTCCTGATTTTGCAGCATCAGTGAGCTCAGTTTTGGCATCTTTTGGCCCTTTGCACTGCATGGCATGTAACCCTGGTCCTTTTGAACGTAGTCACAAAATTTACCAATTTTTTTTTTTTTTTCTTGCATTGCATTTCTTTGGAAGATTGCTCCATTCCAGAGCAGTTGTAAGTCCTTCTTTTTTGTTTCCAGGCTTTCATTGGGGTCCAATTTTAGCAAGCCGTGTCTATGTCCCTGCACTTGATGGCATCCCATGCATTTGGATGGCTTTCACTAAAACAACGATTTTTTTTTTTTTTTTTTTTTCACTCTCCATGGCATGTCTCTCATATCTTCCCCTCAAAGTTGTGTCTTCCTCCATGACATTTTTCCTGATCTTGCAGCATCTGTGAGCTCAGCTTTGCATGATTTGGTCCTTTGTGCTGCACCCCATTTCCTCCCAGAGCATTTTCTGGTACTCACTAAATGTCCCAATTTTGGGATTTTGGGGGTTTTTTTCGGTTGCACTTCATTTGATCCTATCTCCTTTGCAGAGTGTTTGTGAGCCTTTCTTTTGAGGTTCGCAAGATTCCGTTTCCCTTCCCGAAAGGAAATTTCATTTCCTTTCGGGAAGGGAAACGGAATCTTGCGATTTCAATGGAGACCAATTGAGGAATCTTTGGTCCATGTCCCTGCACCTGATGGCATCCCATGCCTTTTGATGGCTTTCACTTTGGCCACCAATTTTTTGATTTTTTCTGATTTTTTTCAGTATCCCTGCCATGTCTGTCATATCTTCCCTTTTCAACTTGTGACTTCTTCCATGTTTTTTTCTCCTGATTTTGCAGCATCAGTGAGCTCAGTTTTGGCATCTTTGGGCCCTTTGCACTGCACGGCATGTGACCCTGGTCCTTTTGAACGTAGTCACAAAATTTACCAATTTTTTTTTTTTTTCTTGCATTGCATTTCTTTGGAAGATTGCTCCATTCCAGAGCATTTGTAAGTCCTTCTTTTTTGTTTCCAGGCTTTCAATGGGGTCCAATTTTAGCAAGCCGTGTCTATGTCCCTGCACTTGATGGCATCCCATGCATTTGGATGGCTTTCACTAAAACAACGATTTTTTTTTTTTTTTTTTTTTTCACTCTCCATGGCATGTCTCTCATATCTTCCCCTCAAAGTTGTGTCTTCCTCCATGACATTTTTCCTGATCTTGCAGCATCTGTGAGCTCAGCTTTGCATGATTTGGTCCTTTGTGCTGCACCCCATTTCCTCCCAGAGCATTTTCTGGTACTCACTAAATGTCCCAATTTTGGGATTTTGGGGGTTTTTTTCGGTTGCACTTCATTTGATCCTATCTCCTTTGCAGAGTGTTTGTGAGCCTTTCTTTTGAGGTTCGCAAGATTCCGTTTCCCTTCCCGAAAGGAAATTTCATTTCCTTTCGGGAAGGGAAACGGAATCTTGCGATTTCAATGGAGACCAATTGAGGAATCTTTGGTCCATGTCCCTGCACCTGATGGCATCCCATGCCTTTTGATGGCTTTCACTTTGGCCACCAATTTTTTGATTTTTTCTGATTTTTTTCAGTATCCCTGCCATGTCTGTCATATCTTCCCTTTTCAACTTGTGACTTCTTCCATGTTTTTTTCTCCTGATTTTGCAGCATCAGTGAGCTCAGTTTTGGCATCTTTTGGCCCTTTGCACTGCATGGCATGTAACCCTGGTCCTTTTGAACGTAGTCACAAAATTTACCAATTTTTTTTTTTTTTTCTTGCATTGCATTTCTTTGGAAGATTGCTCCATTCCAGAGCAGTTGTAAGTCCTTCTTTTTTGTTTCCAGGCTTTCATTGGGGTCCAATTTTAGCAAGCCGTGTCTATGTCCCTGCACTTGATGGCATCCCATGCATTTGGATGGCTTTCACTAAAACAACGATTTTTTTTTTTTTTTTTTTCACTCTCCATGGCATGTCTCTCATATCTTCCCCTCAAAGTTGTGTCTTCCTCCATGACATTTTTCCTGATCTTGCAGCATCTGTGAGCTCAGCTTTGCATGATTTGGTCCTTTGTGCTGCACCCCATTTCCTCCCAGAGCATTTTCTGGTACTCACTAAATGTCCCAATTTTGGGATTTTGGGGGTTTTTTTCGGTTGCACTTCATTTGATCCTATCTCCTTTGCAGAGTGTTTGTGAGCCTTTCTTTTGAGGTTCGCAAGATTCCGTTTCCCTTCCCGAAAGGAAATTTCATTTCCTTTCGGGAAGGGAAACGGAATCTTGCGATTTCAATGGAGACCAATTGAGGAATCTTTGGTCCATGTCCCTGCACCTGATGGCATCCCATGCCTTTTGATGGCTTTCACTTTGGCCACCAATTTTTTGATTTTTTCTGATTTTTTTCAGTATCCCTGCCATGTCTGTCATATCTTCCCTTTTCAACTTGTGACTTCTTCCATGTTTTTTTCTCCTGATTTTGCAGCATCAGTGAGCTCAGTTTTGGCATCTTTTGGCCCTTTGCACTGCATGGCATGTAACCCTGGTCCTTTTGAACGTAGTCACAAAATTTACCAATTTTTTTTTTTTTTTCTTGCATTGCATTTCTTTGGAAGATTGCTCCATTCCAGAGCAGTTGTAAGTCCTTCTTTTTTGTTTCCAGGCTTTCATTGGGGTCCAATTTTAGCAAGCCGTGTCTATGTCCCTGCACTTGATGGCATCCCATGCATTTGGATGGCTTTCACTAAAACAACGATTTTTTTTTGTTTTTTTTTTTCACTCTCCATGGCATGTCTCTCATATCTTCCCCTCAAAGTTGTGTCTTCCTCCATGACATTTTTCCTGATCTTGCAGCATCTGTGAGCTCAGCTTTGCATGATTTGGTCCTTTGTGCTGCACCCCATTTCCTCCCAGAGCATTTTCTGGTACTCACTAAATGTCCCAATTTTGGGATTTTGGGGGTTTTTTTCGGTTGCACTTCATTTGATCCTATCTCCTTTGCAGAGTGTTTGTGAGCCTTTCTTTTGAGGTTCGCAAGATTCCGTTTCCCTTCCCGAAAGGAAATTTCATTTCCTTTCGGGAAGGGAAACGGAATCTTGCGATTTCAATGGAGACCAATTGAGGAATCTTTGGTCCATGTCCCTGCACCTGATGGCATCCCATGCCTTTTGATGGCTTTCACTTTGGCCACCAATTTTTTGATTTTTTCTGATTTTTTTCAGTATCCCTGCCATGTCTGTCATATCTTCCCTTTTCAACTTGTGACTTCTTCCATGTTTTTTTCTCCTGATTTTGCAGCATCAGTGAGCTCAGTTTTGGCATCTTTTGGCCCTTTGCACTGCACGGCATGTGACCCTGGTCCTTTTGAACGTAGTCACACAATTTACCAATTTTTTTTTTTTTTCTTGCATTGCATTTCTTTGGAAGATTGCTCCATTCCAGAGCAGTTGTAAGTCCTTCTTTTTTGTTTCCAGGCTTTCATTGGGGTCCAATTTTAGCAAGCTGTGTCTATGTCCCTGCACTTGATGGCATCCCATGCATTTGGATGGCTTTCACTAAAACAACGATTTTTTTTTGTTTTTTTTTTCACTCTCCATGGCATGTCTCTCATATCTTCCCCTCAAAGTTGTGTCTTCCTCCATGACATTTTTCCTGATCTTGCAGCATCTGTGAGCTCAGCTTTGCATGATTTGGTCCTTTGTGCTGCACCCCATTTCCTCCCAGAGCATTTTCTGGTACTCACTAAATGTCCCAATTTTGGGATTTTGGGGTTTTTTTTCGGTTGCACTTCATTTGATCCTATCTCCTTTGCAGAGTGTTTGTGAGCCTTTCTTTTGAGGTTCGCAAGATTCCGTTTCCCTTCCCGAAAGGAAATTTCATTTCCTTTCGGGAAGGGAAACGGAATCTTGCGATTTCAATGGAGACCAATTGAGGAATCTTTGGTCCATGTCCCTGCACCTGATGGCATCCCATGCCTTTTGATGGCTTTCACTTTGGCCACCAATTTTTTGATTTTTTCTGATTTTTTTCAGTATCCCTGCCATGTCTGTCATATCTTCCCTTTTCAACTTGTGACTTCTTCCATGTTTTTTTCTCCTGATTTTGCAGCATCAGTGAGCTCAGTTTTGGCATCTTTTGGCCCTTTGCACTGCATGGCATGTAACCCTGGTCCTTTTGAACGTAGTCACAAAATTTACCAATTTTTTTTTTTTTTCTTGCATTGCATTTCTTTGGAAGATTGCTCCATTCCAGAGCAGTTGTAAGTCCTTCTTTTTTGTTTCCAGGCTTTCATTGGGGTCCAATTTAAGCAAGCCGTGTCTATGTCCCTGCACTTGATGGCATCCCATGCATTTGGATGGCTTTCACTAAAACAACGATTTTTTTTTGTTTTTTTTTTCACTCTCCATGGCATGTCTCTCATATCTTCCCCTCAAAGTTGTGTCTTCCTCCATGACATTTTTCCTGATCTTGCAGCATCTGTGAGCTCAGCTTTGCATGATTTGGTCCTTTGTGCTGCACCCCATTTCCTCCCAGAGCATTTTCTGGTACTCACTAAATGTCCCAATTTTGGGATTTTGGGGGTTTTTTTCGGTTGCACTTCATTTGATCCTATCTCCTTTGCAGAGTGTTTGTGAGCCTTTCTTTTGAGGTTCGCAAGATTCCGTTTCCCTTCCCGAAAGGAAATTTCATTTCCTTTCGGGAAGGGAAACGGAATCTTGCGATTTCAATGGAGACCAATTGAGGAATCTTTGGTCCATGTCCCTGCACCTGATGGCATCCCATGCCTTTTGATGGCTTTCACTTTGGCCACCAATTTTTTGATTTTTTCTGATTTTTTTCAGTATCCCTGCCATGTCTGTCATATCTTCCCTTTTCAACTTGTGACTTCCTCCATGTTTTTTTCTCCTGATTTTGCAGCATCAGTGAGCTCAGTTTTGGCATCTTTTGGCCCTTTGCACTGCACGGCATGTGACCCTGGTCCTTTTGAACGTAGTCACACAATTTACCAATTTTTTTTTTTTTTTCTTGCATTGCATTTCTTTGGAAGATTGCTCCATTCCAGAGCATTTGTAAGTCCTTCTTTTTTGTTTACAGGCTTTCATTGGGGTCCAATTTTAGCAAGCCGTGTCTATGTCCCTGCACTTGATGGCATCCCATGCATTTGGATGGCTTTCACTAAAACAACGATTTTTTTTTGGTTTTTTTTTCACTCTCCATGGCATGTCTCTCATATCTTCCCCTCAAAGTTGTGTCTTCCTCCATGACATTTTTCCTGATCTTGCAGCATCTGTGAGCTCAGCTTTGCATGATTTGGTCCTTTGTGCTGCACCCCATTTCCTCCCAGAGCATTTTCTGGTACTCACTAAATGTCCCAATTTTGGGATTTTGGGGTTTTTTTTCGGTTGCACTTCATTTGATCCTATCTCCTTTGCAGAGTGTTTGTGAGCCTTTCTTTTGAGGTTCGCAAGATTCCGTTTCCCTTCCCGAAAGGAAATTTCATTTCCTTTCGGGAAGGGAAACGGAATCTTGCGATTTCAATGGAGACCAATTGAGGAATCTTTGGTCCATGTCCCTGCACCTGATGGCATCCCATGCCTTTTGATGGCTTTCACTTTGGCCACCAATTTTTTGATTTTTTCTGATTTTTTTCAGTATCCCTGCCATGTCTGTCATATCTTCCCTTTTCAACTTGTGACTTCTTCCATGTTTTTTTCTCCTGATTTTGCAGCATCAGTGAGCTCAGTTTTGGCATCTTTTGGCCCTTTGCACTGCATGGCATGTAACCCTGGTCCTTTTGAACGTAGTCACAAAATTTACCAATTTTTTTTTTTTTTTCTTGCATTGCATTTCTTTGGAAGATTGCTCCATTCCAGAGCAGTTGTAAGTCCTTCTTTTTTGTTTCCAGGCTTTCATTGGGGTCCAATTTTAGCAAGCCGTGTCTATGTCCCTGCACTTGATGGCATCCCATGCATTTGGATGGCTTTCACTAAAACAACGATTTTTTTTTTTTTTTTTTTTTCACTCTCCATGGCATGTCTCTCATATCTTCCCCTCAAAGTTGTGTCTTCCTCCATGACATTTTTCCTGATCTTGCAGCATCTGTGAGCTCAGCTTTGCATGATTTGGTCCTTTGTGCTGCACCCCATTTCCTCCCAGAGCATTTTCTGGTACTCACTAAATGTCCCAATTTTGGGATTTTGGGGGTTTTTTTCGGTTGCACTTCATTTGATCCTATCTCCTTTGCAGAGTGTTTGTGAGCCTTTCTTTTGAGGTTCGCAAGATTCCGTTTCCCTTCCCGAAAGGAAATTTCATTTCCTTTCGGGAAGGGAAACGGAATCTTGCGATTTCAATGGAGACCAATTGAGGAATCTTTGGTCCATGTCCCTGCACCTGATGGCATCCCATGCCTTTTGATGGCTTTCACTTTGGCCACCAATTTTTTGATTTTTTCTGATTTTTTTCAGTATCCCTGCCATGTCTGTCATATCTTCCCTTTTCAACTTGTGACTTCTTCCATGTTTTTTTCTCCTGATTTTGCAGCATCAGTGAGCTCAGTTTTGGCATCTTTTGGCCCTTTGCACTGCATGGCATGTAACCCTGGTCCTTTTGAACGTAGTCACAAAATTTACCAATTTTTTTTTTTTTTCTTGCATTGCATTTCTTTGGAAGATTGCTCCATTCCAGAGCAGTTGTAAGTCCTTCTTTTTTGTTTCCAGGCTTTCATTGGGGTCCAATTTAAGCAAGCCGTGTCTATGTCCCTGCACTTGATGGCATCCCATGCATTTGGATGGCTTTCACTAAAACAACGATTTTTTTTTGGTTTTTTTTTCACTCTCCATGGCATGTCTCTCATATCTTCCCCTCAAAGTTGTGTCTTCCTCCATGACATTTTTCCTGATCTTGCAGCATCTGTGAGCTCAGCTTTGCATGATTTGGTCCTTTGTGCTGCACCCCATTTCCTCCCAGAGCATTTTCTGGTACTCACTAAATGTCCCAATTTTGGGATTTTGGGGTTTTTTTTCGGTTGCACTTCATTTGATCCTATCTCCTTTGCAGAGTGTTTGTGAGCCTTTCTTTTGAGGTTCGCAAGATTCCGTTTCCCTTCCCGAAAGGAAATTTCATTTCCTTTCGGGAAGGGAAACGGAATCTTGCGATTTCAATGGAGACCAATTGAGGAATCTTTGGTCCATGTCCCTGCACCTGATGGCATCCCATGCCTTTTGATGGCTTTCACTTTGGCCACCAATTTTTTGATTTTTTCTGATTTTTTTCAGTATCCCTGCCATGTCTGTCATATCTTCCCTTTTCAACTTGTGACTTCTTCCATGTTTTTTTCTCCTGATTTTGCAGCATCAGTGAGCTCAGTTTTGGCATCTTTTGGCCCTTTGCACTGCACGGCATGTGACCCTGGTCCTTTTGAACGTAGTCACACAATTTACCAATTTTTTTTTTTTTTTCTTGCATTGCATTTCTTTGGAAGATTGCTCCATTCCAGAGCATTTGTAAGTCCTTCTTTTTTGTTTACAGGCTTTCATTGGGGTCCAATTTTAGCAAGCCGTGTCTATGTCCCTGCACTTGATGGCATCCCATGCATTTGGATGGCTTTCACTAAAACAACGATTTTTTTTTGGTTTTTTTTTCACTCTCCATGGCATGTCTCTCATATCTTCCCCTCAAAGTTGTGTCTTCCTCCATGACATTTTTCCTGATCTTGCAGCATCTGTGAGCTCAGCTTTGCATGATTTGGTCCTTTGTGCTGCACCCCATTTCCTCCCAGAGCATTTTCTGGTACTCACTAAATGTCCCAATTTTGGGATTTTGGGGTTTTTTTTCGGTTGCACTTCATTTGATCCTATCTCCTTTGCAGAGTGTTTGTGAGCCTTTCTTTTGAGGTTTGCAAGATTCCGTTTCCCTTCCCGAAAGGAAATTTCATTTCCTTTCGGGAAGGGAAACGGAATCTTGCGATTTCAATGGAGACCAATTGAGGAATCTTTGGTCCATGTCCCTGCACCTGATGGCATCCCATGCCTTTTGATGGCTTTCACTTTGGCCACCAATTTTTTGATTTTTTCTGATTTTTTTCAGTATCCCTGCCATGTCTGTCATATCTTCCCTTTTCAACTTGTGACTTCTTCCATGTTTTTTTCTCCTGATTTTGCAGCATCAGTGAGCTCAGTTTTGGCATCTTTTGGCCCTTTGCACTGCACGGCATGTAACCCTGGTCCTTTTGAACGTAGTCACAAAATTTACCAATTTTTTTTTTTTTTCTTGCATTGCATTTCTTTGGAAGATTGCTCCATTCCAGAGCATTTGTAAGTCCTTCTTTTTTGTTTCCAGGCTTTCAATGGGGTCCAATTTTAGCAAGCCGTGTCTATGTCCCTGCACTTGATGGCATCCCATGCATTTGGATGGCTTTCACTAAAACAACGATTTTTTTTTTTTTTTTTTTTTCACTCTCCATGGCATGTCTCTCATATCTTCCCCTCAAAGTTGTGTCTTCCTCCATGACATTTTTCCTGATCTTGCAGCATCTGTGAGCTCAGCTTTGCATGATTTGGTCCTTTGTGCTGCACCCCATTTCCTCCCAGAGCATTTTCTGGTACTCACTAAATGTCCCAATTTTGGGATTTTGGGGGTTTTTTTCGGTTGCACTTCATTTGATCCTATCTCCTTTGCAGAGTGTTTGTGAGCCTTTCTTTTGAGGTTCGCAAGATTCCGTTTCCCTTCCCGAAAGGAAATGAAATTTCCTTTCGGGAAGGGAAACGGAATCTTGCGATTTCAATGGAGACCAATTGAGGAATCTTTGGTCCATGTCCCTGCACCTGATGGCATCCCATGCCTTTTGATGGCTTTCACTTTGGCCACCAATTTTTTGATTTTTTCTGATTTTTTTCAGTATCCCTGCCATGTCTGTCATATCTTCCCTTTTCAACTTGTGACTTCTTCCATGTTTTTTTCTCCTGATTTTGCAGCATCAGTGAGCTCAGTTTTGGCATCTTTTGGCCCTTTGCACTGCATGGCATGTAACCCTGGTCCTTTTGAACGTAGTCACAAAATTTACCAATTTTTTTTTTTTTTCTTGCATTGCATTTCTTTGGAAGATTGCTCCATTCCAGAGCAGTTGTAAGTCCTTCTTTTTTGTTTCCAGGCTTTCATTGGGGTCCAATTTTAGCAAGCCGTGTCTATGTCCCTGCACTTGATGGCATCCCATGCATTTGGATGGCTTTCACTAAAACAACGATTTTTTTTTTTTTTTTTTTTTCACTCTCCATGGCATGTCTCTCATATCTTCCCCTCAAAGTTGTGTCTTCCTCCATGACATTTTTCCTGATCTTGCAGCATCTGTGAGCTCAGCTTTGCATGATTTGGTCCTTTGTGCTGCACCCCATTTCCTCCCAGAGCATTTTCTGGTACTCACTAAATGTCCCAATTTTGGGATTTTGGGGGTTTTTTTCGGTTGCACTTCATTTGATCCTATCTCCTTTGCAGAGTGTTTGTGAGCCTTTCTTTTGAGGTTCGCAAGATTCCGTTTCCCTTCCCGAAAGGAAATTTCATTTCCTTTCGGGAAGGGAAACGGAATCTTGCGATTTCAATGGAGACCAATTGAGGAATCTTTGGTCCATGTCCCTGCACCTGATGGCATCCCATGCCTTTTGATGGCTTTCACTTTGGCCACCAATTTTTTGATTTTTTCTGATTTTTTTCAGTATCCCTGCCATGTCTGTCATATCTTCCCTTTTCAACTTGTGACTTCTTCCATGTTTTTTTCTCCTGATTTTGCAGCATCAGTGAGCTCAGTTTTGGCATCTTTTGGCCCTTTGCACTGCACGGCATGTGACCCTGGTCCTTTTGAACGTAGTCACAAAATTTACCAATTTTTTTTTTTTTTCTTGCATTGCATTTCTTTGGAAGATTGCTCCATTCCAGAGCAGTTGTAAGTCCTTCTTTTTTGTTTCCAGGTTTTCATTGGGGTCCAATTTTAGCAAGCCGTGTCTATGTCCCTGCACTTGATGGCATCCCATGCATTTGGATGGCTTTCACTAAAACAACGATTTTTTTTTGGTTTTTTTTTCACTCTCCATGGCATGTCTCTCATATCTTCCCCTCAAAGTTGTGTCTTCCTCCATGACATTTTTCCTGATCTTGCAGCATCTGTGAGCTCAGCTTTGCATGATTTGGTCCTTTGTGCTGCACCCCATTTCCTCCCAGAGCATTTTCTGGTACTCACTAAATGTCCCAATTTTGGGATTTTGGGGGTTTTTTTCGGTTGCACTTCATTTGATCCTATCTCCTTTGCAGAGTGTTTGTGAGCCTTTCTTTTGAGGTTCGCAAGATTCCGTTTCCCTTCCCGAAAGGAAATTTCATTTCCTTTCGGGAAGGGAAACGGAATCTTGCGATTTCAATGGAGACCAATTGAGGAATCTTTGGTCCATGTCCCTGCACCTGATGGCATCCCATGCCTTTTGATGGCTTTCACTTTGGCCACCAATTTTTTGATTTTTTCTGATTTTTTTCAGTATCCCTGCCATGTCTGTCATATCTTCCCTTTTCAACTTGTGACTTCTTCCATGTTTTTTTCTCCTGATTTTGCAGCATCAGTGAGCTCAGTTTTGGCATCTTTTGGCCCTTTGCACTGCACGGCATGTGACCCTGGTCCTTTTGAACGTAGTCACACAATTTACCAATTTTTTTTTTTTTTCTTGCATTGCATTTCTTTGGAAGATTGCTCCATTCCAGAGCAGTTGTAAGTCCTTCTTTTTTGTTTCCAGGCTTTCATTGGGGTCCAATTTTAGCAAGCCGTGTCTATGTCCCTGCACTTGATGGCATCCCATGCATTTGGATGGCTTTCACTAAAACAACGATTTTTTTTTGTTTTTTTTTTCACTCTCCCTGGCATGTCTCTCATATCTTCCCCTCAAAGTTGTGTCTTCCTCCATGACATTTTTCCTGATCTTGCAGCATCTGTGAGCTCAGCTTTGCATGATTTGGTCCTTTGTGCTGCACCCCATTTCCTCCCAGAGCATTTTCTGGTACTCACTAAATGTCCCAATTTTGGGATTTTGGGTTTCTTTTTCGGTTGCACTTCATTTGATCCTATCTCCTTTGCAGAGTGTTTGTGAGCCTTTCTTTTGAGGTTCGCAAGATTCCGTTTCCCTTCCCGAAAGGAAATTTCATTTCCTTTCGGGAAGGGAAACGGAATCTTGCGATTTCAATGGAGACCAATTGAGGAATCTTTGGTCCATGTCCCTGCACCTGATGGCATCCCATGCCTTTTGATGGCTTTCACTTTGGCCACCAATTTTTTGATTTTTTCTGATTTTTTTCAGTATCCCTGCCATGTCTGTCATATCTTCCCTTTTCAACTTGTGACTTCTTCCATGTTTTTTTCTCCTGATTTTGCAGCATCAGTGAGCTCAGTTTTGGCATCTTTTGGCCCTTTGCACTGCATGGCATGTAACCCTGGTCCTTTTGAACGTAGTCACAAAATTTACCAATTTTTTTTTTTTTTTCTTGCATTGCATTTCTTTGGAAGATTGCTCCATTCCAGAGCAGTTGTAAGTCCTTCTTTTTTGTTTCCAGGCTTTCATTGGGGTCCAATTTTAGCAAGCCGTGTCTATGTCCCTGCACTTGATGGCATCCCATGCATTTGGATGGCTTTCACTAAAACAACGATTTTTTTTTTTTTTTTTTTTTTCACTCTCCATGGCATGTCTCTCATATCTTCCCTTCAAAGTTGTGTCTTCCTCCATGACATTTTTCCTGATCTTGCAGCATCTGTGAGCTCAGCTTTGCATGATTTGGTCCTTTGTGCTGCACCCCATTTCCTCCCAGAGCATTTTCTGGTACTCACTAAATGTCCCAATTTTGGGATTTTGGGGTTTTTTTTTCGGTTGCACTTCATTTGATCCTATCTCCTTTGCAGAGTGTTTGTGAGCCTTTCTTTTGAGGTTCGCAAGATTCCGTTTCCCTTCCCGAAAGGAAATTTCATTTCCTTTCGGGAAGGGAAACGGAATCTTGCGATTTCAATGGAGACCAATTGAGGAATCTTTGGTCCATGTCCCTGCACCTGATGGCATCCCATGCCTTTTGATGGCTTTCACTTTGGCCACCAATTTTTTGATTTTTTCTGATTTTTTTCAGTATCCCTGCCATGTCTGTCATATCTTCCCTTTTCAACTTGTGACTTCTTCCATGTTTTTTTCTCCTGATTTTGCAGCATCAGTGAGCTCAGTTTTGGCATCTTTTGGCCCTTTGCACTGCATGGCATGTAACCCTGGTCCTTTTGAACGTAGTCACAAAATTTACCAATTTTTTTTTTTTTTCTTGCATTGCATTTCTTTGGAAGATTGCTCCATTCCAGAGCAGTTGTAAGTCCTTCTTTTTTGTTTCCAGGCTTTCATTGGGGTCCAATTTTAGCAAGCCGTGTCTATGTCCCTGCACTTGATGGCATCCCATGCATTTGGATGGCTTTCACTAAAACAACGATTTTTTTTTGTTTTTTTTTTCACTCTCCATGGCATGTCTCTCATATCTTCCCCTCAAAGTTGTGTCTTCCTCCATGACATTTTTCCTGATCTTGCAGCATCTGTGAGCTCAGCTTTGCATGATTTGGTCCTTTGTGCTGCACCCCATTTCCTCCCAGAGCATTTTCTGGTACTCACTAAATGTCCCAATTTTGGGATTTTGGGGTTTTTTTTCGGTTGCACTTCATTTGATCCTATCTCCTTTGCAGAGTGTTTGTGAGCCTTTCTTTTGAGGTTCGCAAGATTCCGTTTCCCTTCCCGAAAGGAAATTTCATTTCCTTTCGGGAAGGGAAACGGAATCTTGCGATTTCAATGGAGACCAATTGAGGAATCTTTGGTCCATGTCCCTGCACCTGATGGCATCCCATGCCTTTTGATGGCTTTCACTTTGGCCACCAATTTTTTGATTTTTTCTGATTTTTTTCAGTATCCCTGCCATGTCTGTCATATCTTCCCTTTTCAACTTGTGACTTCTTCCATGTTTTTTTCTCCTGATTTTGCAGCATCAGTGAGCTCAGTTTTGGCATCTTTTGGCCCTTTGCACTGCACGGCATGTGACCCTGGTCCTTTTGAACGTAGTCACACAATTTACCAATTTTTTTTTTTTTTTCTTGCATTGCATTTCTTTGGAAGATTGCTCCATTCCAGAGCATTTGTAAGTCCTTCTTTTTTGTTTCCAGGCTTTCATTGGGGTCCAATTTTAGCAAGCCGTGTCTATGTCCCTGCACTTGATGGCATCCCATGCATTTGGATGGCTTTCACTAAAACAACGATTTTTTTTTGGTTTTTTTTTCACTCTCCATGGCATGTCTCTCATATCTTCCCTTCAAAGTTGTGTCTTCCTCCATGACATTTTTCCTGATCTTGCAGCATCTGTGAGCTCAGCTTTGCATGATTTGGTCCTTTGTGCTGCACCCCATTTCCTCCCAGAGCATTTTCTGGTACTCACTAAATGTCCCAATTTTGGGATTTTGGGGGTTTTTTTCGGTTGCACTTCATTTGATCCTATCTCCTTTGCAGAGTGTTTGTGAGCCTTTCTTTTGAGGTTCGCAAGATTCCGTTTCCCTTCCCGAAAGGAAATTTCATTTCCTTTTGGGAAGGGAAACGGAATCTTGCGATTTCAATGGAGACCAATTGAGGAATCTTTGGTCCATGTCCCTGCACCTGATGGCATCCCATGCCTTTTGATGGCTTTCACTTTGGCCACCAATTTTTTGATTTTTTCTGATTTTTTTCAGTATCCCTGCCATGTCTGTCATATCTTCCCTTTTCAACTTGTGACTTCTTCCATGTTTTTTTCTCCTGATTTTGCAGCATCAGTGAGCTCAGTTTTGGCATCTTTTGGCCCTTTGCACTGCATGGCATGTGACCCTGGTCCTTTTGAACGTAGTCACACAATTTACCAATTTTTTTTTTTTTTTCTTGCATTGCATTTCTTTGGAAGATTGCTCCATTCCAGAGCATTTGTAAGTCCTTCTTTTTTGTTTCCAGGCTTTCATTGGGGTCCAATTTTAGCAAGCCGTGTCTATGTCCCTGCACTTGATGGCATCCCATGCATTTGGATGGCTTTCACTAAAACAACGATTTTTTTTTTTTTTTTTTTTTCACTCTCCATGGCATGTCTCTCATATCTTCCCCTCAAAGTTGTGTCTTCCTCCATGACATTTTTCCTGATCTTGCAGCATCTGTGAGCTCAGCTTTGCATGATTTGGTCCTTTGTGCTGCACCCCATTTCCTCCCAGAGCATTTTCTGGTACTCACTAAATGTCCCAATTTTGGGATTTTGGGGGTTTTTTTCGGTTGCACTTCATTTGATCCTATCTCCTTTGCAGAGTGTTTGTGAGCCTTTCTTTTGAGGTTCGCAAGATTCCGTTTCCCTTCCCGAAAGGAAATTTCATTTCCTTTCGGGAAGGGAAACGGAATCTTGCGATTTCAATGGAGACCAATTGAGGAATCTTTGGTCCATGTCCCTGCACCTGATGGCATCCCATGCCTTTTGATGGCTTTCACTTTGGCCACCAATTTTTTGATTTTTTCTGATTTTTTTCAGTATCCCTGCCATGTCTGTCATATCTTCCCTTTTCAACTTGTGACTTCTTCCATGTTTTTTTCTCCTGATTTTGCAGCATCAGTGAGCTCAGTTTTGGCATCTTTTGGCCCTTTGCACTGCATGGCATGTAACCCTGGTCCTTTTGAACGTAGTCACAAAATTTACCAATTTTTTTTTTTTTTCTTGCATTGCATTTCTTTGGAAGATTGCTCCATTCCAGAGCAGTTGTAAGTCCTTCTTTTTTGTTTCCAGGCTTTCAATGGGGTCCAATTTTAGCAAGCCGTGTCTATGTCCCTGCACTTGATGGCATCCCATGCATTTGGATGGCTTTCACTAAAACAACGATTTTTTTTTTTTTTTTTTTTTCACTCTCCATGGCATGTCTCTCATATCTTCCCCTCAAAGTTGTGTCTTCCTCCATGACATTTTTCCTGATCTTGCAGCATCTGTGAGCTCAGCTTTGCATGATTTGGTCCTTTGTGCTGCACCCCATTTCCTCCCAGAGCATTTTCTGGTACTCACTAAATGTCCCAATTTTGGGATTTTGGGTTTTTTTTTCGGTTGCACTTCATTTGATCCTATCTCCTTTGCAGAGTGTTTGTGAGCCTTTCTTTTGAGGTTCGCAAGATTCCGTTTCCCTTCCCGAAAGGAAATTTCATTTCCTTTCGGGAAGGGAAACGGAATCTTGCGATTTCAATGGAGACCAATTGAGGAATCTTTGGTCCATGTCCCTGCACCTGATGGCATCCCATGCCTTTTGATGGCTTTCACTTTGGCCACCAATTTTTTGATTTTTTCTGATTTTTTTCAGTATCCCTGCCATGTCTGTCATATCTTCCCTTTTCAACTTGTGACTTCTTCCATGTTTTTTTCTCCTGATTTTGCAGCATCAGTGAGCTCAGTTTTGGCATCTTTTGGCCCTTTGCACTGCATGGCATGTAACCCTGGTCCTTTTGAACGTAGTCACAAAATTTACCAATTTTTTTTTTTTTTTCTTGCATTGCATTTCTTTGGAAGATTGCTCCATTCCAGAGCATTTGTAAGTCCTTCTTTTTTGTTTCCAGGCTTTCATTGGGGTCCAATTTTAGCAAGCCGTGTCTATGTCCCTGCACTTGATGGCATCCCATGCATTTGGATGGCTTTCACTAAAACAACGATTTTTTTTTTTTTTTTTTTTTTCACTCTCCATGGCATGTCTCTCATATCTTCCCTTCAAAGTTGTGTCTTCCTCCATGACATTTTTCCTGATCTTGCAGCATCTGTGAGCTCAGCTTTGCATGATTTGGTCCTTTGTGCTGCACCCCATTTCCTCCCAGAGCATTTTCTGGTACTCACTAAATGTCCCAATTTTTGGATTTTGGGGTTTTTTTTTCGGTTGCACTTCATTTGATCCTATCTCCTTTGCAGAGTGTTTGTGAGCCTTTCTTTTGAGGTTCGCAAGATTCCGTTTCCCTTCCCGAAAGGAAATTTCATTTCCTTTCGGGAAGGGAAACGGAATCTTGCGATTTCAATGGAGACCAATTGAGGAATCTTTGGTCCATGTCCCTGCACCTGATGGCATCCCATGCCTTTTGATGGCTTTCACTTTGGCCACCAATTTTTTGATTTTTTCTGATTTTTTTCAGTATCCCTGCCATGTCTGTCATATCTTCCCTTTTCAACTTGTGACTTCTTCCATGTTTTTTTCTCCTGATTTTGCAGCATCAGTGAGCTCAGTTTTGGCATCTTTTGGCCCTTTGCACTGCATGGCATGTGACCCTGGTCCTTTTGAACGTAGTCACACAATTTACCAATTTTTTTTTTTTTTTCTTGCATTGCATTTCTTTGGAAGATTGCTCCATTCCAGAGCATTTGTAAGTCCTTCTTTTTTGTTTCCAGGCTTTCATTGGGGTCCAATTTTAGCAAGCCGTGTCTATGTCCCTGCACTTGATGGCATCCCATGCATTTGGATGGCTTTCACTAAAACAACGATTTTTTTTTTTTTTTTTTTTCACTCTCCATGGCATGTCTCTCATATCTTCCCCTCAAAGTTGTGTCTTCCTCCATGACATTTTTCCTGATCTTGCAGCATCTGTGAGCTCAGCTTTGCATGATTTGGTCCTTTGTGCTGCACCCCATTTCCTCCCAGAGCATTTTCTGGTACTCACTAAATGTCCCAATTTTGGGATTTTGGGGGTTTTTTTCGGTTGCACTTCATTTGATCCTATCTCCTTTGCAGAGTGTTTGTGAGCCTTTCTTTTGAGGTTCGCAAGATTCCGTTTCCCTTCCCGAAAGGAAATTTCATTTCCTTTCGGGAAGGGAAACGGAATCTTGCGATTTCAATGGAGACCAATTGAGGAATCTTTGGTCCATGTCCCTGCACCTGATGGCATCCCATGCCTTTTGATGGCTTTCACTTTGGCCACCAATTTTTTGATTTTTTCTGATTTTTTTCAGTATCCCTGCCATGTCTGTCATATCTTCCCTTTTCAACTTGTGACTTCTTCCATGTTTTTTTCTCCTGATTTTGCAGCATCAGTGAGCTCAGTTTTGGCATCTTTTGGCCCTTTGCACTGCATGGCATGTAACCCTGGTCCTTTTGAACGTAGTCACAAAATTTACCAATTTTTTTTTTTTTTCTTGCATTGCATTTCTTTGGAAGATTGCTCCATTCCAGAGCAGTTGTAAGTCCTTCTTTTTTGTTTCCAGGCTTTCAATGGGGTCCAATTTTAGCAAGCCGTGTCTATGTCCCTGCACTTGATGGCATCCCATGCATTTGGATGGCTTTCACTAAAACAACGATTTTTTTTTTTTTTTTTTTTTTCACTCTCCATGGCATGTCTCTCATATCTTCCCCTCAAAGTTGTGTCTTCCTCCATGACATTTTTCCTGATCTTGCAGCATCTGTGAGCTCAGCTTTGCATGATTTGGTCCTTTGTGCTGCACCCCATTTCCTCCCAGAGCATTTTCTGGTACTCACTAAATGTCCCAATTTTGGGATTTTGGGTTTTTTTTTCGGTTGCACTTCATTTGATCCTATCTCCTTTGCAGAGTGTTTGTGAGCCTTTCTTTTGAGGTTCGCAAGATTCCGTTTCCCTTCCCGAAAGGAAATTTCATTTCCTTTCGGGAAGGGAAACGGAATCTTGCGATTTCAATGGAGACCAATTGAGGAATCTTTGGTCCATGTCCCTGCACCTGATGGCATCCCATGCCTTTTGATGGCTTTCACTTTGGCCACCAATTTTTTGATTTTTTCTGATTTTTTTCAGTATCCCTGCCATGTCTGTCATATCTTCCCTTTTCAACTTGTGACTTCTTCCATGTTTTTTTCTCCTGATTTTGCAGCATCAGTGAGCTCAGTTTTGGCATCTTTTGGCCCTTTGCACTGCATGGCATGTAACCCTGGTCCTTTTGAACGTAGTCACAAAATTTACCAATTTTTTTTTTTTTTTCTTGCATTGCATTTCTTTGGAAGATTGCTCCATTCCAGAGCATTTGTAAGTCCTTCTTTTTTGTTTCCAGGCTTTCATTGGGGTCCAATTTTAGCAAGCCGTGTCTATGTCCCTGCACTTGATGGCATCCCATGCATTTGGATGGCTTTCACTAAAACAACGATTTTTTTTTTTTTTTTTTTTTTCACTCTCCATGGCATGTCTCTCATATCTTCCCTTCAAAGTTGTGTCTTCCTCCATGACATTTTTCCTGATCTTGCAGCATCTGTGAGCTCAGCTTTGCATGATTTGGTCCTTTGTGCTGCACCCCATTTCCTCCCAGAGCATTTTCTGGTACTCACTAAATGTCCCAATTTTTGGATTTTGGGGTTTTTTTTTCGGTTGCACTTCATTTGATCCTATCTCCTTTGCAGAGTGTTTGTGAGCCTTTCTTTTGAGGTTCGCAAGATTCCGTTTCCCTTCCCGAAAGGAAATTTCATTTCCTTTCGGGAAGGGAAACGGAATCTTGCGATTTCAATGGAGACCAATTGAGGAATCTTTGGTCCATGTCCCTGCACCTGATGGCATCCCATGCCTTTTGATGGCTTTCACTTTGGCCACCAATTTTTTGATTTTTTCTGATTTTTTTCAGTATCCCTGCCATGTCTGTCATATCTTCCCTTTTCAACTTGTGACTTCTTCCATGTTTTTTTCTCCTGATTTTGCAGCATCAGTGAGCTCAGTTTTGGCATCTTTTGGCCCTTTGCACTGCACGGCATGTGACCCTGGTCCTTTTGAACGTAGTCACACAATTTACCAATTTTTTTTTTTTTTCTTGCATTGCATTTCTTTGGAAGATTGCTCCATTCCAGAGCAGTTGTAAGTCCTTCTTTTTTGTTTCCAGGCTTTCATTGGGGTCCAATTTTAGCAAGCCGTGTCTATGTCCCTGCACTTGATGGCATCCCATGCATTTGGATGGCTTTCACTAAAACAACGATTTTTTTTTGTTTTTTTTTTCACTCTCCATGGCATGTCTCTCATATCTTCCCCTCAAAGTTGTGTCTTCCTCCATGACATTTTTCCTGATCTTGCAGCATCTGTGAGCTCAGCTTTGCATGATTTGGTCCTTTGTGCTGCACCCCATTTCCTCCCAGAGCATTTTCTGGTACTCACTAAATGTCCCAATTTTGGGATTTTGGGGGTTTTTTTCGGTTGCACTTCATTTGATCCTATCTCCTTTGCAGAGTGTTTGTGAGCCTTTCTTTTGAGGTTCGCAAGATTCCGTTTCCCTTCCCGAAAGGAAATTTCATTTCCTTTCGGGAAGGGAAACGGAATCTTGCGATTTCAATGGAGACCAATTGAGGAATCTTTGGTCCATGTCCCTGCACCTGATGGCATCCCATGCCTTTTGATGGCTTTCACTTTGGCCACCAATTTTTTGATTTTTTCTGATTTTTTTCAGTATCCCTGCCATGTCTGTCATATCTTCCCTTTTCAACTTGTGACTTCTTCCATGTTTTTTTCTCCTGATTTTGCAGCATCAGTGAGCTCAGTTTTGGCATCTTTTGGCCCTTTGCACTGCATGGCATGTAACCCTGGTCCTTTTGAACGTAGTCACAAAATTTACCAATTTTTTTTTTTTTTTCTTGCATTGCATTTCTTTGGAAGATTGCTCCATTCCAGAGCATTTGTAAGTCCTTCTTTTTTGTTTCCAGGCTTTCATTGGGGTCCAATTTTAGCAAGCCGTGTCTATGTCCCTGCACTTGATGGCATCCCATCCATTTGGATGGCTTTCACTAAAACAACGATTTTTTTTTTTTTTTTTTTCACTCTCCATGGCATGTCTCTCATATCTTCCCCTCAAAGTTGTGTCTTCCTCCATGACATTTTTCCTGATCTTGCAGCATCTGTGAGCTCAGCTTTGCATGATTTGGTCCTTTGTGCTGCACCCCATTTCCTCCCAGAGCATTTTCTGGTACTCACTAAATGTCCCAATTTTGGGATTTTGGGGGTTTTTTTCGGTTGCACTTCATTTGATCCTATCTCCTTTGCAGAGTGTTTGTGAGCCTTTCTTTTGAGGTTCGCAAGATTCCGTTTCCCTTCCCGAAAGGAAATTTCATTTCCTTTCGGGAAGGGAAACGGAATCTTGCGATTTCAATGGAGACCAATTGAGGAATCTTTGGTCCATGTCCCTGCACCTGATGGCATCCCATGCCTTTTGATGGCTTTCACTTTGGCCACCAATTTTTTGATTTTTTCTGATTTTTTTCAGTATCCCTGCCATGTCTGTCATATCTTCCCTTTTCAACTTGTGACTTCTTCCATGTTTTTTTCTCCTGATTTTGCAGCATCAGTGAGCTCAGTTTTGGCATCTTTTGGCCCTTTGCACTGCACGGCATGTGACCCTGGTCCTTTTGAACGTAGTCACAAAATTTACCAATTTTTTTTTTTTTTCTTGCATTGCATTTCTTTGGAAGATTGCTCCATTCCAGAGCATTTGTAAGTCCTTCTTTTTTGTTTCCAGGCTTTCAATGGGGTCCAATTTTAGCAAGCCGTGTCTATGTCCCTGCACTTGATGGCATCCCATGCATTTGGATGGCTTTCACTAAAACAACGATTTTTTTTTTTTTTTTTTTTTCACTCTCCATGGCATGTCTCTCATATCTTCCCCTCAAAGTTGTGTCTTCCTCCATGACATTTTTCCTGATCTTGCAGCATCTGTGAGCTCAGCTTTGCATGATTTGGTCCTTTGTGCTGCACCCCATTTCCTCCCAGAGCATTTTCTGGTACTCACTAAATGTCCCAATTTTGGGATTTTGGGGGTTTTTTTCGGTTGCACTTCATTTGATCCTATCTCCTTTGCAGAGTGTTTGTGAGCCTTTCTTTTGAGGTTCGCAAGATTCCGTTTCCCTTCCCGAAAGGAAATTTCATTTCCTTTTGGGAAGGGAAACGGAATCTTGCGATTTCAATGGAGACCAATTGAGGAATCTTTGGTCCATGTCCCTGCACCTGATGGCATCCCATGCCTTTTGATGGCTTTCACTTTGGCCACCAATTTTTTGATTTTTTCTGATTTTTTTCAGTATCCCTGCCATGTCTGTCATATCTTCCCTTTTCAACTTGTGACTTCTTCCATGTTTTTTTCTCCTGATTTTGCAGCATCAGTGAGCTCAGTTTTGGCATCTTTTGGCCCTTTGCACTGCATGGCATGTAACCCTGGTCCTTTTGAACGTAGTCACAAAATTTACCAATTTTTTTTTTTTTTTCTTGCATTGCATTTCTTTGGAAGATTGCTCCATTCCAGAGCATTTGTAAGTCCTTCTTTTTTGTTTCCAGGCTTTCATTGGGGTCCAATTTTAGCAAGCCGTGTCTATGTCCCTGCACTTGATGGCATCCCATGCATTTGGATGGCTTTCACTAAAACAACGATTTTTTTTTTTTTTTTTTTTTCACTCTCCATGGCATGTCTCTCATATCTTCCCTTCAAAGTTGTGTCTTCCTCCATGACATTTTTCCTGATCTTGCAGCATCTGTGAGCTCAGCTTTGCATGATTTGGTCCTTTGTGCTGCACCCCATTTCCTCCCAGAGCATTTTCTGGTACTCACTAAATGTCCCAGTTTTGGGATTTTGGGGTTTTTTTTTCGGTTGCACTTCATTTGATCCTATCTCCTTTGCAGAGTGTTTGTGAGCCTTTCTTTTGAGGTTCGCAAGATTCCGTTTCCCTTCCCGAAAGGAAATTTCATTTCCTTTCGGGAAGGGAAACGGAATCTTGCGATTTCAATGGAGACCAATTGAGGAATCTTTGGTCCATGTCCCTGCACCTGATGGCATCCCATGCCTTTTGATGGCTTTCACTTTGGCCAACAATTTTTTGATTTTTTCTGATTTTT
Organism: Fringilla coelebs; assembly: GCF_963513975.1. Taxonomy (NCBI): domain Eukaryota; kingdom Metazoa; phylum Chordata; class Aves; order Passeriformes; family Fringillidae; genus Fringilla; species Fringilla coelebs. The sequence goes on along the minus strand of NC_140028.1, from coordinate 41,518,862 downwards.
TTCAGTATCCCTGCCATGTCTGTCATATCTTCCCTTTTCAACTTGTGACTTCTTCCATGTTTTTTTCTCCTGATTTTGCAGCATCAGTGAGCTCAGTTTTGGCATCTTTTGGCCCTTTGCACTGCATGGCATGTAACCCTGGTCCTTTTGAACGTAGTCACAAAATTTACCAATTTTTTTTTTTTTTTCTTGCATTGCATTTTATTGGAAGATTGCTCCATTCCAGAGCAGTTGTAAGTCCTTCTTTTTTGTTTCCAGGCTTTCATTGGGGTCCAATTTTAGCAAGCCGTGTCTATGTCCCTGCACTTGATGGCATCCCATGCATTTGGATGGCTTTCACTAAAACAACGATTTTTTTTTTTTTTTTTTTTTCACTCTCCATGGCATGTCTCTCATATCTTCCCTTCAAAGTTGTGTCTTCCTCCATGACATTTTTCCTGATCTTGCAGCATCTGTGAGCTCAGCTTTGCATGATTTGGTCCTTTGTGCTGCACCCCATTTCCTCCCAGAGCATTTTCTGGTACTCACTAAATGTCCCAATTTTGGGATTTTGGGGGTTTTTTTCGGTTGCACTTCATTTGATCCTATCTCCTTTGCAGAGTGTTTGTGAGCCTTTCTTTTGAGGTTCGCAAGATTCCGTTTCCCTTCCCGAAAGGAAATTTCATTTCCTTTCGGGAAGGGAAACGGAATCTTGCGATTTCAATGGAGACCAATTGAGGAATCTTTGGTCCATGTCCCTGCACCTGATGGCATCCCATGCCTTTTGATGGCTTTCACTTTGGCCACCAATTTTTTGATTTTTTCTGATTTTTTTCAGTATCCCTGCCATGTCTGTCATATCTTCCCTTTTCAACTTGTGACTTCTTCCATGTTTTTTTCTCCTGATTTTGCAGCATCAGTGAGCTCAGTTTTGGCATCTTTTGGCCCTTTGCACTGCATGGCATGTAACCCTGGTCCTTTTGAACGTAGTCACAAAATTTACCAATTTTTTTTTTTTTTTCTTGCATTGCATTTCTTTGGAAGATTGCTCCATTCCAGAGCAGTTGTAAGTCCTTCTTTTTTGTTTCCAGGCTTTCATTGGGGTCCAATTTTAGCAAGCCGTGTCTATGTCCCTGCACTTGATGGCATCCCATGCATTTGGATGGCTTTCACTAAAACAACGATTTTTTTTTTTTTTTTTTTTTTCACTCTCCATGGCATGTCTCTCATATCTTCCCTTCAAAGTTGTGTCTTCCTCCATGACATTTTTCCTGATCTTGCAGCATCTGTGAGCTCAGCTTTGCATGATTTGGTCCTTTGTGCTGCACCCCATTTCCTCCCAGAGCATTTTCTGGTACTCACTAAATGTCCCAGTTTTGGGATTTTGGGGTTTTTTTTTCGGTTGCACTTCATTTGATCCTATCTCCTTTGCAGAGTGTTTGTGAGCCTTTCTTTTGAGGTTCGCAAGATTCCGTTTCCCTTCCCGAAAGGAAATTTCATTTCCTTTCGGGAAGGGAAACGGAATCTTGCGATTTCAATGGAGACCAATTGAGGAATCTTTGGTCCATGTCCCTGCACCTGATGGCATCCCATGCCTTTTGATGGCTTTCACTTTGGCCACCAATTTTTTGATTTTTTCTGATTTTTTTCAGTATCCCTGCCATGTCTGTCATATCTTCCCTTTTCAACTTGTGACTTCTTCCATGTTTTTTTCTCCTGATTTTGCAGCATCAGTGAGCTCAGTTTTGGCATCTTTTGGCCCTTTGCACTGCATGGCATGTGACCCTGGTCCTTTTGAACGTAGTCACAAAATTTACCAATTTTTTTTTTTTTTTCTTGCATTGCATTTCTTTGGAAGATTGCTCCATTCCAGAGCAGTTGTAAGTCCTTCTTTTTTGTTTCCAGGCTTTCATTGGGGTCCAATTTTAGCAAGCCGTGTCTATGTCCCTGCACTTGATGGCATCCCATGCATTTGGATGGCTTTCACTAAAACAACGATTTTTTTTTTTTTTTTTTTTTCACTCTCCATGGCATGTCTCTCATATCTTCCCCTCAAAGTTGTGTCTTCCTCCATGACATTTTTCCTGATCTTGCAGCATCTGTGAGCTCAGCTTTGCATGATTTGGTCCTTTGTGCTGCACCCCATTTCCTCCCAGAGCATTTTCTGGTACTCACTAAATGTCCCAATTTTGGGATTTTGGGGGTTTTTTTCGGTTGCACTTCATTTGATCCTATCTCCTTTGCAGAGTGTTTGTGAGCCTTTCTTTTGAGGTTCGCAAGATTCCGTTTCCCTTCCCGAAAGGAAATTTCATTTCCTTTCGGGAAGGGAAACGGAATCTTGCGATTTCAATGGAGACCAATTGAGGAATCTTTGGTCCATGTCCCTGCACCTGATGGCATCCCATGCCTTTTGATGGCTTTCACTTTGGCCACCAATTTTTTGATTTTTTCTGATTTTTTTCAGTATCCCTGCCATGTCTGTCATATCTTCCCTTTTCAACTTGTGACTTCTTCCATGTTTTTTTCTCCTGATTTTGCAGCATCAGTGAGCTCAGTTTTGGCATCTTTTGGCCCTTTGCACTGCACGGCATGTGACCCTGGTCCTTTTGAACGTAGTCACAAAATTTACCAATTTTTTTTTTTTTTCTTGCATTGCATTTCTTTGGAAGATTGCTCCATTCCAGAGCATTTGTAAGTCCTTCTTTTTTGTTTCCAGGCTTTCAATGGGGTCCAATTTTAGCAAGCCGTGTCTATGTCCCTGCACTTGATGGCATCCCATGCATTTGGATGGCTTTCACTAAAACAACGATTTTTTTTTTGGTTTTTTTTTTCACTCTCCATGGCATGTCTCTCATTTCTTCCCCTCAATGTTGTGTCTTCCTCCATGACATTTTTCCTGATCTTGCAGCATCTGTGAGCTCAGCTTTGCATGATTTGGTCCTTTGTGCTGCACCCCATTTCCTCCCAGAGCATTTTCTGGTACTCACTAAATGTCCCAATTTTGGGATTTTGGGTTTTTTTTTCGGTTGCACTTCATTTGATCCTATCTCCTTTGCAGAGTGTTTGTGAGCCTTTCTTTTGAGGTTCGCAAGATTCCGTTTCCCTTCCAGACAGGAACGGGAATAAACCTTTCAAACTTTAAATTAATAAAACTGAAGAGGGAAAGAAAACAAAATTCAACACACACCTCCACTCTCTTAGAGAGAAAAAAAAAAGAATTTCTGGATGATTTCAACTGCTTTCAAAATGTACTTTGGTAATTTGTTATCAACAAATTTGAAATACTCCTAAGTGTGTACAGCACATTACCAAATAAATAGGTTTTCTGACAGCTTTTTCAGCCAAATAGATGAATTGATGTATGAAAAAACAAAATAAGTATGTTGGCTATTAAAACATGAACAAAGTAAAATTTTTCATGAAACTACCTCGCAAGCTTTGATCTCAGCTGGTTCTAAAATGAAACAGTGTTTTTTTCAAATATTGTCACGGGTGGCAAAACCACTGCAACTGTAAAGTATACTGCAGACAGGATTTGTCATAAATTCCTGTGTTGCAGAAGCAGTACACAACTCAGCACTCACAGGCTGACCAGCCTTGATAAACTTTTGTCATTTCCACTGCATTTTCTTGAGAAGTGAGATGAAAACTTTAGCCCACACATTTCCTGATGATATCCACAGCCAAGTCACAGAAGAGACAGAGTCAGGTGTCCTGCACCCTCTGCAGTTCAACTACAGTACAATTCTGGAAAATCTAATTTTTCAATTGTCTTAGGGGAAAAAAGCCAATATTATCAATCAAAATTTCAGTTTGAGAAAATATGCATTACTTCCTAGCATTCCAATAGAAAAATTTTATTCAGTTTCAATTTTCATCTGAAAACATCTGTGAGAAAACTCCCTCCGCTAACTGCCAGAGAGGTTCATAGGCCTCTCAACCCATTGCCATCTTTCTACCCCACACACAAGGAACAGGCATATGGACCAGTACCCTCATCTTTGCAAAACATTCCTGGTTTCTCAGGAATTCCTAGGACTTCGAAACTGCTCATTTGAGCAGTTCTCTCCAGACCCATAATCTGCAGCAATGGGAATATAGGAGGCTCTTGCTCACAACAAAAAATACCTTTCACTCCATGTCTTCTGCCTGCAGATCTCCCACCCCTCTCTTGCCCCTTAGTTCCCTGCCCACATTTTTGTTCTTCTTCAACAACAGGCCAAGTAGAAAGTGACACCTCTTCACTATTGAGGATCCATTTTCTAGTGCAATTTTGCAGCTAAGAAAACCTTACCGTTCAGCCACTTAGAGCAGTGCTGGGACCTAAACAGGTGTTTGCTGCCCATACACTCTACACTTTCTGTTATATTTAGCATTTTGTCACAAAGGAAAGCATTTTGATTCAGCTGTAATCATGAATCTGTAATAAAGGACTCAGTCAAGCTGTGAAAGTGCTACATTAGCTACAAATTATTCCTAATCTACATACATTCCCAGCTCTGGCACTCAGTAGATAGGGAATTTGTCATATCTCCCACATAACTGTGCAGCTCTGGCATTCAAAAATGTTGCCCTTCTCCTCCAGAGACAGCCTGAAGGGTGTTCAAAACTGTGTGAACTGAAAATATCCAAAACTTGGACAAGAGCTATAAACATAAATGGAGAAGTGGTTGACTGGAGCATGGTGCTAAAAAGGTCAAGGTTGTGGGTTTGACCCCTGTATGGGCCATTCATTTAGGAGCTGGACTCCATGAGCCTTGTGGGTCCCATCCAACTCAGATCATTCTGTGGTTCTCAGGTGAGGTTGCTAGAAATAAGAGTTAGGGGAACAGAACTTCTTCATTTCCTGAGAACTCATTCTTGCAAAACATTTTCTTGCAAGCGCGAACAGCAGGCCTAAAGCTAACTCTCACATCTCTTCTTAGAGCTCATATGACACATGAGGATAAGCTCAGATATTCTGCATCAAAGCCAGATCCATTTTCCTTCCCTTACACAGCAATACAAAGCTACCCATACTCCAAAAGCTGCAGCTCTGAATGATCAAATCCAGCAAATTGTCAATGGTCCTAAAGCTGCTCCACTTAATCCACTCTTCAGTAACAAAAAAACTTGCCCTGGAGTTCAGCTCCCAGCAACAGCTACACAGCAGAGCCCTGTATATACTTACCTAGGGAAAATACATTGCACACAGCACATTGCTATCTCATGCTCTAATTAAAGGAATGCAAATATACCTGCAATCTTGCCCTAGAGACCCAATCATTTGCATTTTTTCCTCATAGAATCATTTTGATTTATTGGCATGACTGTAAGTTATCTGAAACATGAGGTGATATCATGAACTCTTCCTCAAAATTGCTTTCAGAAACTAGAAGAACCTTTTATTTGCCCCATTACTAAGTACCTGCTATGCAATCCAAAACCATCAATTTAGAGCAAAATTCTGGACCTGAGGTGAAAACTTATTTTTTCCTCCATTCATCAAAAGAATGCACTTCACCATACAATTTTCCTGAGGTCAAAAAAAAGCATATTTGTCAAAGCAAAGCTTTTAAAGAGATGCTGTCTACATGTTAGCATGAATTCAAGAATTTATTTATAAAATTTTAATGTTCATGTTATACTTTAAGGTCAAATTAGAATCTCTTCTGTATTAGAAAGATACATCTTACACCTCTCTCTTAATTTGCATTTTTACATACAGTTCTTCATAAATTGACTACAAAATTTGACTGTAAAAACAGGAGTTCATATTAATAGTGCATTAGCCATTCTTGTGGATTTTCCAGCCCATGTTTACAATTTTAAAATTGATCAAACTTGGAAAAATTCTTAGTTTTTCATCATACCAGAATTAAAGTTACTGGATACTGCAGTTCACATCCAGCATCCTTCAGACCAAAATCAAAGGACTTAATTTCTACTTTAGGAGAACACAATTAAAGTATGAACAGAGTCAAGACACAAACATCTCTTCTGCACTAGTTTCACAGTAAATAATCACTTAGGACCCTCTTAAAGTAAACAGTGCCTGTAGAAGCAAGTACAGCTTGGTGTTTATGTTACAGGACCAAATATAGACACAGAAAGAAGTCTTATCTTTTCCCCTTTATTTCTACCTGCATGTGGCTGCATCATTTAACTTGTTCAAGCTGCATTTCTTTAGCTGATGACATTTGGATTGTGCTGGTAATTAGTTCGGGGAGGCAAAGACTAATGACCCCAATTATTGCTGGAGGCACAGCTGGAGAATCTTAAAAGCTAAAGTTTATCAGTGTGTGTGGGGGTGGAGGGTGTTCCAAAAAGAAGAACTTCGCTCAGCATAAGATGTCTAAATAGGGTTGCAGTGTTCTTGTTCTGTATTGCAAATTGAAGTCCTTCATTGGCAAAAAGAGGGGTTTTTTTTTTTGTCTGCAATGTTATTTTATAACAAGGTGAACTTTTGAGAAGTATTAGCACCACATTTAAAAGGCCCATGTGTATTCAAAAGTGCCTTTTATTTCTATAACTCTGTTGCTCTGTTAATAGAGAATTGCCACTACTAGTACCAGATCACATTGTTATAGTGAGTTTGAAAGGCCTCTGTTGGGAGAATGAGATATTTATGAGATTGTGTGGTGAGATATTATCACACAATGTGGTAGTGAAGAAAATGCAGCCTTGGTATGAGAGCAGAGTTCCTGCAAAATGAGGATGCAGGAAGTGGCATAGGTAAATACTGACATGGTGTGGTAAGAGGTAGGTCCAACTTTTTGTACAGATAACCCCACAGCTGTGCGCAGATCTTCATAATTTTCAGTTAAAAACCCTCAAAACATAGAAGAACACCTGGAGCTGGACAGAACTGGTCTTTGGGGTGACAAATAGAACAAAGAAGTAGTGTCTATCACAAGCAAGGAGTACCTTGTATGTACAGGAAGTATGGATATAAATTGGCAGTGAGGAGGAACGAAGAAAAAGGACAATATAGAAGTGTTAGCTAATGCACAAGTGGTGGAGGGTCGTGGAGTAGAAACCATTAAAATGAACTCCATATTCCTCCTGGAAAAGGGCTCCAGATACCAGTGATGCCTCCCAACATACCTCCACACACCAAACCCCAGAATGAAGCCACTGACCTTTGGATCCACCAGATGGATCCAATGGAGGAAGGGTGAGCATAACCCCAGGAAAAAGGGGTAGAAGCATCTGTTGCAAATTTAGTAGCATCCTTATATTGTTGACATTTTTCTGTATCAGTACTGTAATTACACTATTCTTTGTTTTACTGAACAATTAGACACAAGCTAATGATGGTGCTTGAATTAAACTCCTAATATTTTCGCTATAACTACTCTAAATTCTATGCTTTACAGATAGATAAAAATATACTTATGCCGTATTTTCTTAATACTTATTTACATAAGGCATGTTTGGATTCCCCATGGTCAAGATTCTGAACGTGACACTACACAGTTTGTTAGATAGACACAATGAGTGAATTCCTTACTGATGGTTGTTTGCTTCACAGCACAACTCATGATAGTTCAAATCAGCCAATTCCTAGCAACATGATGTCTCTGTTATGGTTGCCCTGTTGGACATTCTGCCTCTCTGACTATCCAAAATGTATGTCTTGCCCTTATAATCTCTGAAAAGAGATCCAAGGACACAGAGTGTAAGGGACATCTAGAAGGGAAGGGCTTGCAACAGCAGTTTCTTGTAACATCATATTTAAAGACATTGGAAGAGTTATAACAAAAGTACTAGAAGAAATCATTCACAAAACTTTTCTGAAGAGCAAGACAGGATTCCATTTTCTCTGAGAATATGACTATTTTCATAAAGAAAACAAGTAGTCCTCTCATTGTATCATAATGAAAATCTAGGTGTAGTGTTATGTGAGTTTGTATGGGAGTACGGTCTAAAATATTTTTGCACAAGATTATCTGTTAATATTCTTCTAAGAACATTAACATTGAAGCTCACCCCTCCAGATTTCAGTTAGCTGTATGCTTTTCCTCTGTTTCTGAAGAACTTTGTAGCATCCCCTGCAGACTAACAGAGGCCAGCCCTGCCTGTTTGGGGAGCTCAGTGAGTACATGCTCTCCCCAGGCACATTGCACATGCAAAATTTAGGCTCTTCATTTTGCTCAGAGGAAAGACCACCCCAAGCCCAGGACAATGGTGAGCTCTGTGTGTCCTAGACCTGCCTACAAGGATCAGGTGGGCACCATGCAACTCCATTTTAAAAGTCCATTGAGAAAGCTGCTCTTTCGAGAGGGTCTCTTCCATGGTCCTCAGGCTCCATTAGGGTGCAAACATAGAGGGCTGAACCATCTTCCTTGCTACATTTTTCATTTTGCTGTCAGAACTTTCCTTTGAAGTACAAAATTATTTCCATTGAATATAATGAGACTCTTCATGTGTGAGAAGAGTGCATAGACTGTGCACAAGTATGAGCAGCAATGGCATATTTCACAGATGAGAGAACTTGAAGATACACCTCAGTGGTATGAGGTGACATTCCACTTGGTGAAATGATAGTAATCCATTTCAAGAACCAGGAAAAAACCACAGAGACAGCTACATCTTTATTTTCCTCTTGGAGACAGTTTCTCTAAGTATTAATATGCTTTTGGCTCACTGAAATTGAAGTATTTTTTAGGACAAGATAGACCCCGTGCATGTTTAGTTTTGTAGTTACATGCATGTTCAGTTTTACAGATCCTGACCAGAGATGTCCAAATCTATCAACGAATTTAAAATACACTGTTCGGACAAGTCCTGCCTCTGAATTAACAACTCCAGGAATGAAGGCACTGCAAATAAACAAAAGAGCTGGGCTAAATATTGTACACATAATCAACAGACAAAAGGGGGGGAAAAATCCACATTCTAGTTTATTTCCTCTACATTTAATTAGGTTTCATTGAATTCACATAAGGAGGGAAAGCCAGGGAATGTCAGAACTCAGGACATCCCTCTGGCTGTCCTGGATGGCTCAAGCCCCTCCCAGGGGGCTCAGAGACCTTGGCACAGAGCCCAAGACACCTGTGGCTTTTTGACCCCTGGAGCAAATTACCACCTTAAATGAAGAATTACAAGTCAAGAGATTTCAAGTAGAATAATAGTTAGTCACAGGGTGAAAAATAGATTTTAGGGTTTTATAATGGTGGCTCAGGGTCCCAAGATGGAGGAATTTGGGTGTACCCTGTCCTTCTTCCTTCTTCTTCCTAGCCTCCATCTTCTGGGTGATGTCGGCACTTTTGGATTGGTTGAAGGTAGAAACTCACTGTCTAACATAGGGGATAGGTATTGGGAAGTTGTTGTAAATAATTTACAGGTAGTTTTTAGTATAAAAAAATAACACCACCCCGAGGGTGGGCAGAGTGCCTCAACCCGACCTGACAGACAGACCTGCGATGGGTTGGAGAAAGAATGCTATAGATAAGAAATAATAAACAACCTTGAGAACGAGAACAGAAGAATCCTGATTCCTTCTTCCTTCTTCGACTGCCGGGCTGGGAAAAGAGACTTTTTCTAACGCATCTTGGGGTCACTCTGACCAGCAGGAATTCCGAGAAGGGAATATTTATTTACAAACCACATATGCTGAAGTAACAAAGCTAGCTAATATGTTCCTAGGAGTGTGGGCTCTTCCTGATGTCCCCAGCCCGCCCTGTGTCCCAGCCCCTGAGAGCTGCGCTGTCTCCTGCCACAGAACCACTCATTAGCGCCGGGGCTGGGAGCCCTGCACGCGGCAGCGCGCACTGTGCTGGAGCGCCAGGCAAGGAAGAAAATGAAAGTAGTAATTTTCTTCAGCTCAGGCTTTTTTCCCCACTTTGATGTGATTTGTTAGAACGCACTTAGTAATTTGAGAGCGTTCCTTTTTCCCCAGCCAGGCTCCAGCAGTACTTTCAGGGTGCCCTGGGGTGCCTGCCGCTCTCTGACATCTGTTAGAGTTGAAGGCCATCAGCTGGGTTTGCATGTCGAAAACAAATTCTCAGTGGGGTCCACAATTTCTCTGCGCTGTTGCTGTGCAGCAAAGTAGTATCTATTGATCACTGACTGTAACTGTGGTAGGTCAACAATTACTGCTGATGGGAGCTCTCCCGCACCTCAGTGCAGCAGCACGCATTAATGTTGCTCTAAATGAGCAGGTGGAAGGGAGGGGACTTGGGTATGTGAGACAAGGAAAGGCTCTGCTCCTGGGCAGCGCTTTTATAAACAAAGAAACTTTAAAGTACTTAACTGTATAAAAATAAAACCACATTATCTAGTACAAAGTATCCATCTGGCACAGGAAAATAAAAAATGCCGGGAAGACTGAAGCTTGCACAAGATTAAATGTCTACATCAAAAAGTCAGAGATGATAATGAATTATTCCTAAACCCTCTCAATACTTCATCCTACATCTGATGTTTCAAATACAAACACACACACACACACAGAGGGAATTAAAGAACTAATGTATTTAAGAAATATTAAAATATTTTCTGCTTAGAAACAGAGCTATTTTAGACAGTATTTCTTCCCTTACTTTTTAAAGCATGACAAGACTTTGCAACTTCAATGAGTTCAATTCCACACTGTAGACAAAAATCCCTGGGCTGATTGTAGGTAGGAGAATAGGTGATAGCACATTTTCAAACTGCCCTACCCGTGTTTAGACACTTAAGGAGAAAATAGCATAGAATTCAAGCCAGAAACTTGGCAATGATGTGGAATAACATGCATTGCTTTGAAAAGAGGTGAAAATGCATCAATGTCAAGCTGGTCTCACTGCCCAGAGCCTTTGTATTACAGCGATTAGATTTCCCAAGCCGAGATCTTGCTTTAACCTTAGTTTCTAAGACAGAGCATGATTGGCCACCGGCACACACCTGGCAGGAGTGCTGTTTCTGAAAACTCCCTGTCAAGTCAATCAGACCAATAAAAAATCTGATTTCTATCATTCTACCTCTTCCAATTTGGAAAGAAACAAATTGTAGTTTAAGTACATACTTACCAACCATGCCAAATGCATTGCTGTCAGAAGCAGGATCAGGAAAGCTGATCCAGTTCCCTAGGCCATCTCACACTCTGTTCTCACACACTTCTCCCAGTATGACCAAGGCCTTTGTTGCTTCCCCCCAGCATCCCCTGGTTAGGAGACTCTTCTCATGCCAGAGTACGTGACCACCAGTGCTAGGAGCTGCTAACTTCTCCCTGGGGAAGAAGGCCTGCAGCTCTGAGCTCCCAAATAAACCTGAAAACATGAAACAATGCAAGTCTGCTCCTGTCTTAGCAGAAATGATATTTTGTTTCTGAAAAGGCCCATAGTTTGCCTTGTACTGGTATGCTTGGTAAAGGGGCTGAAATAACCCTGTCGTAATCTTACAAACCACTCATGAGCAGAGCAGAGCTACTCTACTGCATTCATGTTTTCATCAACTCAATTATCCATCTTGACATGAAAAGGAGACTAAGGAACAAATACACAGACTGATAGATGTTATTCTTTTTTGCAAACAAAAAAATCCCTTCATCCAGAGAAAAAAGCCTTTGCCACACTAACCATGACACATTAAAAATTAATTTGCTTCTTAGCACCTCAACAGAGACCAGGCGTGGGGGGAAACAGGAGTTAGACACTGGTATTTTTCCATCGACGTCATCCATCAACAAGAAAGAAAGTAGGAACCAGAAACGTAGGTAAACAGAAAACAAAAATAATAATCTGCTTTAAATCATAGCAGGCAGTTTTAATGTTAAAGGCTGCACTTGAAATATCAGAAGTGCTCAGAAAATAGCAGGACATATAACTGAAAAAATCAAATCTAATCTAAAACTGAAGAAAGTGGAAATGAGAGATGCTTGAATTACTAACACCAGTAGGATGTAGGCAAAAGGGCTAAAGCATTTCCACTAATTACAGTGATACTCCATGGAATTAAACCGTGGCAACAGTCTTGCTGCTTTCAAACAAAGGACATGATTTGAAACTTGTGATAGGAAAGAAAGTAAGGGATGGAATTACAAATGAAGCGGATTGGAAAGGTTTCTGGATTCAGTCGTGCCCAAAGAAATAGTTGGTGATAACTACAGTATTTAAGATGCTGTCTTTTGGAAGAATAACAACACTGTGCTTCCTCTGCATTGCTTAAAACTTTGAAAGCATACCAGGGGAATATTTTTTTCTCATATATGCATCTATTTGTTTTATATTCAACAATTCTAAACTGTGATTGAGTACATGAAAACATCTTTTCTGTATCTCTATAAAAGTTGTTTTCCCTTCCTGTGTATAAAAGGATACAACAAAGCTCAAGTAGCTTGGGATAGAGATATCTAGCACTGAGGGTCCAGTGGCATCAGTCATGGAAAATACAGTTATATGATCAGAAACCAAGCCAAATGCAGAAAAAGCTACTCAGAACTGTATTTTTCTCTTTCACTCTCGTAATTTCTGGAGCTTCTCTCTTACAAGGATAGACTGAGAGAGTTGGACCTGTTAAGCCCCTGGAAGAGACAACTGAGAGAGGACTTCATCAATGTCTATAAGTATCTGAGAGGAGACTGAGAAGAGCATGGATCCAGACTTTTCTTGTGGTGCCAAGCCATAGGACAAGAAGCCATGGGGCAGAAACTGCTGCTCAGGAAGTTCCATCTGAGCATGAGGAGGAATTTCTTTACTGTGCAGTAAGCAGTCACTGGAAGAGGTTGTCTACAGAGGTTGTGGAGTCTCCCTAGCTGGAGATAATGAAGAAGCATCTGCACGCAGTCCTGTGTGCTGTGCTTGAGGATGACCCCACTTGAGCAAAGAGGTTGGACCAGATGAACCACTGGGGTCCTTTCCAACCTGACCCATCCTGTGACTGATTCCTGAAGCAAGTTTGCCGTGTGGAACCACAAACACTACTTTTGTGGCCTCTAACTGTAATCACCTCATGCCTCTCTGCTTCTAGACTACAGTACTTTCAATTCACCAGTATAAAAATGCTTCAGTTTAGCCTAACCTGCTTTATTACAAAAATTTAACCTTCTTTGTCAAACCTTAACTCTGGATGTCACAAAAATCTACTACAATAGATCAGCTGCACTTCTATATACGTTGTTTTCTTCCAGTACCATAAAATTATCTCTCAACAACTTCAGTTCCCTTTCAAAATCTTCTACTTTCTACCTCCTTCCAAAATTCTTTATAAATCTTACTTTCTTGTACTCTGAGGCTAGGGGGATATGGCGAGGGGGTGGTAATTGACTGGGGTATTTTCATTGTTGTTGCTTTTAATTTTTATTCAGTTTATTAAAGTCTCTCTTGTCCAGCTAAATAAAAAGAAAATAATATAATAATCCTGGAAACATTTTTACTGTTGTTGAGTATTCTTATGTTATTCTTACCTTATTCTTTCATTAAGTTGTTTCTTCCTGGCATCCTGGAGAACAATCCATGCTGGTTCACCCACTGCTCTAAATACATCCAGGGAGAATTTGCAACAATGAAAGAAAAGTTCCAGATTCTTCTTCCTTCATGTGCAATGTGATCATCAACGCAGAATTTTAATGTGTAGTAAATTCCCTTTTTAAACCTATGCTTGGAAGCTTTTTTTAAAAGTATAAACCAATCTAGTCACTTCATTAAGACCTTTAAAATATAAGAATGAAGGCTATAGTGTCATATTCTCATATAATAATACTCTGATAAAAGATTTATTTATTGTATTTAGGTATGGTTTCTTGACTATTATTTCTATTTTCTTTAACATTTGATTGATTAAGAGAACTGGCATGTTATATAAGTGTATGCCTTTTGAGTGCTATAAGAAATGGCTGGATTTCTCACACTTACAGTAACAGCAAAGCAGAGACAGAAAAAGATTAACAACAGTTTAATTGCTGGGTGGAAATGGGTTCTGTATGGACACTGATCTAAATTTCCCATTTAAAAACCTAATAAAAAAAAAGAAAAATAATTTTAAAAAACTAATTCCTATCAGTTAGGTAATCTGCATAAAATGCATTTTTAGGTCTCTGCAACATTGCAAAGAACTACCATATGGACTAATGGTGCTAATCCTGCTTGAGACCACAAACTTAATGAGACAATTTAAGTCAGGAGATAAGCTGTGCTTTTCTGTTTGGTGTTGAATTTCATTAATAACAAGGAAGAATTATCATTAGCAGCCTTTGTAAAAGTAGCAGAAGTACTCCTAAGAAAGCAGAAACAATTGAAATTGCACAAAGTGCATTTCATGAGGTAGAATAAAGTATGTGTGGGAACAACCATAAATTGTATTTAAATTGGATAAATTCAGCATACCTTGCTCTTTTGCAGTTTAAATTTCAATTCATTTCCTAATCAGTCAGATAATTTCAAATAGGAAATAATAATGGAGTTTGTTTCCATATCAGTGACTACATGCAGAGCAAATTTTGCTGAAATAATCCAATTATTCTTTCTATTTACTTTGATATCATGCTGCCTCCAAGTAATTACCAGAAAAGTTGGACAGATGTAGTTCCATAGGAATTATGCTGGTACCAGCAGCCAGCTCTCAAATACCATGTAGGAACCAGCAAGTGAAACACTTAATTCCTGGATGTTGCTCCTTGTTGACATAAAGTTTTTTCTGAGAGTTACTCAGGCTCTGGCAGTTTCTCTGGTGACCTGAGATTTTATATTCTCCAAATATAAAATCATTGGCAGATGTGCTTTGTGACAGAGGTGACCAGCGACACCTCAGCAACTCAAATTCCTCAACCAGAATTTAGGGCAAACAGTCAAAAAGGGGCTTTTCTGGCCCATCAGCAGGAGAGGTGTAGAGATGTCCCCTTTGTGCAGTTTGAGCTGCCACAGCACAATCGATCCAGGGCTGTCTCCGAGGGACCCGGTCCTTGGCTGGGCGGACACTGGAGATGGTGTTTGCTGCAGGGGCACACGAGCTCTGTTCTCCTCTGAACCTGACCTTTCAGTAGTACTTGACATGTTAGTCATGGCTGCTTTCAACAGAGGAAACATGAGAAAGATGTAAGAGCTCCTCAGTGATTGTGAATATTTTATTTTTTATGTCATGCTTACTAGTGGGACTAGGTTTATGTAGAACAGACAAAAGCTTTCAGATTTATTTCTGTTTGGGATCCAGCATGACTTCTAGCCTCTGACAGTTTTAATTTGACAAAACAGAAGAGTCTTGTGTCTTATTGGTGTTTGTTTTTTTTTTTCCTTTACTTTTTTCCTTTTGGTATAATAATAAGAGGCAATACTTTTAAATGCCTTTGGAGACTATCTTTTTTCATAGGCTTATACAAGAAAACTGATTTAACAAACTAGTTAATAAGTCAGAGTTCTTCACCATTTTTAAAAGAAAAAAATGAGTTGGAAAGAAAAGGAATTCCTCGCCCTACATTAAGTTGAACTTTCTGTTAAGAAAATGGAAGTGAAATGTAACAATTTCCTGTATCACAGAAACCAAATTTTCTGTCATAGGTCTGAAATATCTCTCTTGCCAAATGTATAAGGGAGATATTTGTTGCTAGGCTTGTGCTGTGTACAAGGTGTTCCTAAATAATTCAAGAAAACAGTTCATGCTGAAACCTTACAAATCTACTTTTTAGTTCCCTGTCCATATTTCTCAACTCAGACCAGTAATTCACCTTCTCCCTGTTGGACTGCTGTTCAAAAAGAAAGCAAATATTGCAGCAGTGCTACTTTTATGAAGCCTTTGACTTATTAACTCTTCAAATCCATAGGACTGATACATTTTCTTCTCCATTAATTTTTTTTATGTATCCAAATATTTCTTTCTGAAACTTAGGGAAACAAATTCTTTTAGTATTGCTTAAGACACAATTTTCCTAAGAGCATTCAAGAAAACTAAACCTTCTATTTTTATACACAAATATCATTAGGTACTTCCCATTGTTAGCCCAACCACAAATGACAGTCCACACTCATGGCTCCTGAAAATACAGGTTTCAGGTCCCAGAGGTCTTCAAGTAAAATCCTCCACTGTAAACTTCAGTGTCTATCTAATTTTCCTCCCATATTTCTCTCCTACAAAACTGTTGGTGGAGTTTGTTTTCAGAAGATGAACCTGCAAAGCCTGATAAAGTTAACTTCAGTTGCAGATGTGTTGCCCTCTGTGTTGTGTGCTTATGCAAAGCAGTCATTTGCTCTATGGTAGGAAGATTTTAGAAGTCTGACATATTTACTGTCCCAAAATTTGAATTGGACTCTAAAAGATCATTAAAAATGTTGCCAGGAATAAAAAAAAAGGAAGAATGACCAAGGCATTTGGCCTTGCTGAGAACCAATGGAGGCACAGTCAGTAAGAAAAGATTCCTCATTTCCAATGAAATAAGGACATGTATTGAAAAAAACCCAAAAGCTCTGAAGCACAAGTCCAGTTTGCACAGACCAGCATCAGTGTGTTAGGCCTTGGGACACAACCCCTTATAGAAATCAAAGGAGACAGAACCATCAGTTCTGTTTCCTTTGCATTTCCTTCTTTGCTTTTTCTCTACGTTGCACTCTTTAGCATATGAACTTCATTCAAAACCAGATTTTCTTCCAGACTGGCTTACCCATATGGGTTAAGTGACTCTGGACAAATACAGAAATTTGTAAATATAAACAAATATAAAGTAGTAAGCATGGCAGTCATTACAAATTCCAGTCTATCAGTATAATCTGCCTTAAAACCACTCACATTTTCTAAAATATATTAAAAAAAAAAAAATTAATTTGTGGGCAAATGCCAATCCAAAAACCCTACCCTTCCTGTGGTATCTGAATGTGCTAGTAATTACCTCAGGATGTAAGCTGCACTGTTACTCAAAGCTAGAATTAATTATCAGGCATCGACACCATTACAGCAGCATACATTTATGAGATTTATACTAAATCTGTTTTGATCATCTGCCATTAACGGAAAGATGAGAACCTAGGAAAATTTATAGATTTTTTTTTCATTATTATTCAATAAGAGAAAAATGCTGGAAATATTTTACAAGCTAGTGAACCAATTAGAAATTTGAAAGCACACCCTTTTTGTAGTTTTGCGGTGCATTCTTTTTATTTTATTCCTAAATGACAGTGAACTTATTAATACTAGGAATAAGTTCTGATAAAAAAAACCTCTACTGATACCGGTTACACATGCTCAGAAATCTTGCCTTTAAATGAAAAAAATAGAAAAGCTTGTATTATATTAGAAAACCTTCAACATCCTTCTTTATCCTTTACAGCTCCTATCCAACTCTGCACTTTTGTATTGAGCCAATTCTCAAGAAAACTCCTTTACTCTTCTGTTGAGCCTCAGAGGAGGACACAGCCCATGAAGCTGCTGGCAACCCCCTGGTGAATGTTCCCATCCACCACCCCTGAGCCCGATGCAGCACCATTGACCCCCAGCTCCCCAGCACATCTGCAGCCACCAAGGCAGTGCCAAAACCTCCTATTGTGCCTCCCATTCAGCGAATTTCCATAAAAAAAAGCTTTGAACTAAAGCAGTTTATCTTAATTTTGTACACAAAGAGGTTTGCAAATAATCATTCACTGTTGGCTGTACTGGGTGATGACTACCCAGTGATCAGCCAAGGGTTGCAGGTGGCTTAGAAACATGAAATGGGGAGACCTGTAGGACCAGGCTGACCATGCAATCAGTATAGAATTTATCTACAATTGGGCCAATGTTATTAAAAAAAAGAGAAGGATAAAAAATCTAATAAAAGACCATTGTGATAACCCATCTGTCAAGTTTTAGAAACTGGATAACAGCCTGACGTTAAGTGTTTTCACTCTTCTTATACCAAAGAGCAGCCAGCCCAAAATCATTCCAAGAACATTTATTTCATCTATAAATTCCATGGACCCATTTCACTGCTACCCAGGAACAAACTAAGCATAAACAAGTCCTGACAAAGTCCTGACAAAGAGGAACTTATTAAACAGTTAGCTCATAACAATCTAACATTGGTACCCAGAAACTGAGAAGTTTATAACTTTATAGACTATTACCAGCTCACATTGTAACTGAAAATTTTTGAATGGTGCTCTGAAACAACGTTCTTTAAATAATTTCAGTGAATTGTTTAAAAACTAAAATAAACGACTCTTCTCCCTATCCTATACAATAAAATCTCAGTTTAGTACAAATAAAAGAAATGGAGTGTAAAAATGCAATATATTGCCCTACAAGCATAGTTAAATTGGAAAGTTTTGCTAAAACATTTTTCTTTATTCACTGAAAGTATTTTCTTGTAAAGTTCTGAGATTCCTCTGCTATCTGTCTCTCCCTTCATATTTACATGAAACTTTTCTGGCTATATATTGAAAAGGAAATGTGTCATTAAATGCTTTTCAAAGTGCCATTGCTGAGTGTGTTGGAAGTATTTTCTGTGCTCTTTGTGAATGACAGGCTGCACATCCCAGGCATCAGCTGCAGTTCATTAGTGCTACAACGGCAGCAAACCAGATGACTGTTCCACAGGGCTCTTCAAAGGCAGAGATAATCAGCCAGCTCTCACTGATGAAGGAAAAGATTATTCCTTCAGCTTTTTTTCAGGAAAACGACTTGTCAGCCCAGGAAAAGTAGAGTGAAAAATAGATTTCTAAGAAACATGGAAACACTTACAAGAAACTTGTATAAAGTGAAGAGTGGGGAATTTTTAGCTGAAAATTGCTCTGGGAAAAAAATTCATATTTTTCCTTGATGCTTTGATTTATAATTGGTAGAGTTTTTTTAGGGAAATCTAACATGGGCTCAGGAGCACACAACACCTGGATAGAGGCTCTTTGCTTGCAGGAAGTATACTTTGAGTTTCCTCACAGGTATTCATGTCGTGCACTTTATATTTGACTGGTATGAGTGGGTTCATTATTACTGGAAGCTCAATTTCCTCTAATGGTTTCCTGCATGACTAGATTTCCATCAACAGAAATTGAAACAGTAGGTTAAAGTCTTGCATGCACCACAGTATTTTCAGGTACAGATTGGGAGAGGTAGGAGCAGAAGCCTCTTAGGTCTTGTTCACCTAGAACCGTTCTGAAGATTAGTTATCCTTACATGAAAGAATAGGATATTCCTTACAAAAAATAAGCAAACAAAATCAACAAACAAACCAACCAAAAACTTCAAAACAAACCCCAAACCAACCAACCAAAAACCCCAGAAAAAGACAGTTTTAAAAGGTACAGGGGAATGTTTAACAAAATGCTCAATTTGTTCTCTAAAAAAAAAAAAAATTACTACTTTTAGACCTGACATCATAAATACTTTCAGAAAGCCATAGAAATGGTATAGAATGTTGGAGAGGAGAGAAAATGTCTCCTCTGCCAAATCTCACTGCTAAGAACTACAGAATGAGATGTGAACAGGTACCTACAGAAGATATAGGCATAAACATGACTGGTTTCTGCATGCACTGCCATAGCATCCCTCATCTCCTGAGAGATGTCTGACAAGCTCTCCCACAGTCCAGGGCACTGGCAGTACCAAGGCAAATTTTTGCAGCCACATGATACCATAAAACTAAATAGACATTGAAAGAACAGGAGACATTGAAAAAACAATTGGAATCCAAACATCTCTTGATCTTTCTGATGGACCCCAAACCTGAGCATCCAGCACTCCTACTATAAAATTCTCACATTTTCTTTGCTTCTTCCTTTCAATTTAGAGAGGTAAGAAATCAGGAATGTTCATAACAAACTATAAACTGCAAAACAAAAACCTTCAGGCTGGATAGACACTGTCCACATTTCCTTTGTTACTAAAGTCAGTTCAGATAAGCTTGTGACTACAGATTGCTCAGCTGCAGGAAGATTTGTAATTAGACATAATTAATACACTAAAAAATGCCCAAGACATTCTTAAATGGCTATCAGAGAGTGGCACATTTGACAAGTCATGGAGTAAAGATGAACGCAGACTCTTTGCAAGAAACCGGGGATCAAATTGGGTCCAAGTCCACAACATTTCTACTACTGGGCGCTTTCATCTCACACACAAAAATATGTTTGTCCACACAGAAAGGGTTTCCAGCTCAAAGAATAACAGCACACTGTAAAAGGAAGAACCCCCCTCCACAGATGATCATAACTGAAGGCATATCATCTGCAACATGATAAACAAAGTTGCATTGGATGCTCACTCCTGCTAAGGACAAATTAACTTCTAGCTGGACTGAGAATTGTCAAATCTCAAGCAAAATCTATTTTGTCCTTGACAAAAGACATTATTTCTTCAAGATGGAAAGCATCTTTTTGGCTATCCTTACTCTATTTACGATTTCAATCATTGCTTCACAGGAGTAGGCAAACTCTTCATTTCTACAGCAAGCAAAACATGGCATGAATAGATCAAACATGAATTTGACACAATCCAAGTGAGAAGAATACTTCCTACAATATATGAACAGAATCCTACAATAGGAAAAAACCCAAACTTTTTAAAAAGGTATTTAAAATTTGTATGTGACAAAGCACTGCCTGCATTCAAATGACAACCAAGCATTGATTTTTTTTTAACTTTTTCTTTTGTTTTTGTTGTTTATCTTCTGTACAGATTCCCATACAGTTCACTAGAGAATTGAACAACATATTGCAACAATGCAGAGCACTCAGCTGAAACAGCTGAGACAATGTTAGACTCTCTGTTAGCAAGCAGCTATTTTGCATCTAAAACCCCTGCTTATTACTAAGATTTTTTTAGATCTTTTACTGTTCTGATCCATTGCAAAAAGCAGAAGATTTAGGCATCCTTTAGGTTTCTATGGGAGTTCATGCTCTTTGAGGGACTTTGCTGCATGCAATGTGTATGTGTAACCAAGTTAATACTGAAGATAAAGAACAAAATTTTGAGTAAATGTAGTTTTGCATTTAATTTTCATTTATTTGGCTTATATTTGGCTCTAGTATATTTATATTTATAGCCCCAGTTTTGTGCACTTGAACAGAATAAGGTTACAGCTTATATTAATGAATGAAGTAAACAGGGTCAATTACACGCATACAAACCCTTAGCTCATGTGCTGGTGGGTAGGTTTGCAGGGCCTGGTGATGTTTTTTCTATTTATGGTAAGTAGATCTGTTCCAGAGCAGAGGTTTTACCACTTGTTTCTTCTTTTTCTCAGGTCACAGGCCTAAAATGTCACACTGTGGGAGTTCAACACATTTCTTATCATACATCACAAACCTTTGTTAGCGTTAAGTTCATTTAAATATTTTAAAATAAGTCTCTCTGTTCTCAGAGGTTTCCATTTTCTGTATGGATTCCACCGCCTATGGAGAACACAGCCTTAATTATCTTTCAAGATCCCACATTAATACCATGCAAAGCACTGATTAATTGTATAGCCCCAACAATAAAGAGAAATGCCAAGGTAAAACTGTATTCCTCCTTGTGGAAGGTATGAACCAATGATGATTTCTGCGGTAGGTGGTAGTTCCCTCATGTGTAGCAGCCTGGAGGGTGCTGGGGCCCTCCCAGTTGACAACTCTTGACCAAAAAAAGCACAGGCATCCACTGAAAAAACATTTCAGTGATTTTCTCAACAGACTTTCCCCCTGTTCTCTTCCATACTGCAGCACGTGCAGTGTCTTCCCAGCGCTATTCCACTCCCTGTACTACACATTTCCACATTTCTTTCAACTGTGGACAGCACCTCACCAGGTCCCTGGCTCTGACAGGACAAATTGCACTGCTCAGGACACAGGCAGAATTTCCATAGGAGATTTCCACAGAAGAGGCTCTCTCATGCAGGAGTGATGGGCAGGGTCTGACTTTAAGCTGTCAATAAGGGAAGGGACTGTGCCATGTGCTTGGTGTGTGGGCTCTTCATGAATGATCAGTGATTCAAACAGTACCCACAGTAACAATGGTTTTGATAATCCTCTTGTAATTTGTCACTTAATGCCAATATCATCCACAGATGGCTTAACTTTTTTACTAAGGCCTCTAGCACTCAGCTGTTGTGATTGTGAATTGCTCTTTTCTTTTTCTGGAAAAGTAAGTGGATGTGAGAGGGTGAAGTTTTCATTGATCTGAGCTTCAGGAAAGAGAATTTGAAGGAACGTCCCACAGTGTTGAGGTCATAAAACTTACTGCTTAACAGCTTCAGGTAATATACTCTATTTGAGACGATTAATTCAATTGTGATCAAATCCAACCCCAAATGCTTTCATTCTCCCATCATTTCATGCCCTCCATTTTTCAGCCTTATAAACTACTACTTGCTTCCCAGGCTAAAAAAAAAAAAAAAGCATCAGACAGATCCCTATCAAGGCTATAAAGACAAGAACAATGATTACAAAGATCTCAGAGATGCTGTAGCTCTTTCCTGAAGACAAAAACCTGCCTTGGATCATCCTATCCACACACACAGGGTTGATCAGGCAAACAACGCATATTTCACCACAATAATTTTAATCAGTTACAATCAAACTAGTTTTGATTATAAACAGTTCACAAGAAGGTAGCAGTTTCAAAAGTCTAATTAATTACAAATACACAGTCTAAAATAATAGCAATTTGATAATCCCATGCTGCTGTAATCATTACCCAGTGTTCCTCGTTCATTTTACACTCCCACAAAACAAGCATTTCCAAGCATCCCCTTCTAATGTACAAACATAAGGAGAACAAAAATTACATGTGGGAACCTTAACTAAATGACAGTAGAAGTAATCAAGCTGAAAACCATCTGCCATTACTGGCTGTGCAGTGAAGTTTGCTCTGAATACTACAGTGTGGGAGGCTCATCTTGTGAGCAGAGAAAAAGGTATCCTGGCAAGGAGAGCCAGCGAATACCAAACCTTCAAATGCACATCAGCCTCCTCCACCAGCAACTGCACTGTGTGGCCTAAAGCCTGCCATCCCCTATGCTTCAGCTTCCTCAGACATGAAGATATTACCTACTATTTATATCAGCACAGTATCCAGCAGCTTTTTTATTCAGCCACATGGAGCAGGGAACAGGCACTTCTCAGTTAAGCAGATGATTTTTTTGTCCTCTTGCTGCTGCTTTTTATGCTGCTCAGAAGTCCTGCCAGCACTAGGATCTGTGGAGCTGCTGCACTTTCACCTCTCATGTTTCCAGAAATTCAAGCATCTCAAGGTTCTGCTGTGACTTTTTAAAGGGAAAGAAAAAACAGAGGTAGAGCTTCTCCTCCCCTGAGAAGTAATGAAAGCCCGGCTGGACGACACAGCTTTGCACATGCGTACAGGACAAGGGGGCAAATATTACCGATGCCAAAATGTCTTGTAAGAGGAAATCTGCCAAATACTGTCTGCTTCCAAAATTCCTCAGAGCTAGTGTCAGTCTCACCCTAGATAAGCAAGAAGCTATCTAGATTCAGAACCTAAAAGCTACATCACATTCTCTGTAGAATGGGCAGGTAACCCCCTTCTCTTTTGCTCTTGCTCTTTCATCTGGCTTTCCTTATTTCCTTATGATGCCTTTCCTTATTTCTTCCCAATTAGAAATCAGGAGGAAAGCAGATCACTGACTTGGTTTGTCCTGCACCAGGACCTAGGGCCAGCTGGGTAAGGTTTCATTTAACAAAATGCTTCTTATAGAGAAGAAGTTCTCTTTATAAAGGTATTTGCCAAGGGAATTGAGTGACACAAAGCATGTTTTCCTAATGGGTAAACTGAGGCATGGGCTAATGACATGTATAGTAACCTACAGACCAGGAAAGAAATCTTCAATTCCCCTCAGATATCTTACAAAGATAGGCTGTTTTTCTCACATCTGCCGTCAGAATTTGAAATTTCTGGTTAGATCCACTAAACAACTGAGATCTCACAGTTTTAGCATAAGCATTGCATAGCACTCCCTAACTTTTGGACATCTCGCCTGCAGATAATAAATGCTCCCATTGCCAGGCAGCATTTAAAGAACATGTTGGAGACGAGCTCTTTGTTTACAGCTTTGCATTTCCATGGAAATAGACTGGCATCTTCAGAGGAAATTAGTATTGTTCCCTTGGATTACAGCGTAGAGCATCTATATTTATTCACCAACTCCTGTTGTGCCCCATACCAAAGAGCAGATCCAGTGCAGCACTTCTGCCACCTCCAGTCAGCTCTTTTAACAGCAGATTTTAGGGCATGCATGGCAAATGCATACTCTAAAAGCAGGCCCCTCTCCCTCTGTAAGGCCCCCAAACTGAGGCTGGGGCCAAGGGACAGTGGAACTGCAAAGGCTAGGGAGAATATTCAGCTAAAAGGAAATGCTGAAGAAAAGGTGGGACTGGAAGGCACATCTGAAATATTACAGTTCCAGGAACAGGGTATTTCATTGTGTCTGACCATTTATCTTCATTGAAACTGAAAGGGCTGAGCATTCACCTGCTAGAGGCTTGTACTGCTCCTTTCTCATGAATAAAAGTGCAAATGTCAGCACTTTCTTTCCTCAGTAGTTGAATTACTGCAGGAACAATTTTCTAATATTTTCTCTGCTCCCCTGAAGGAAATATGCTGTACTGGTGTGAGATGGTCTGGTCACTGTGACACCCTGGCTAGAGAAGGGCTGGCCAAACCCCATAATAAAGCAGGAACTGGTGGCCAAATCAGCAGTAGGTGACTGTGAGTTCATCCCAGTCCTCTTTTGGGGGCATCCACAGCCCCTCCTTCCCCCTCATCCCTGCATCTTTTACCTCCCCCCTCACCCCCTCCCATCTCTTACCCCCCTTCCCCCATCTGCTACCTCTTACCCATTTGCAGTCAGGAGGCAACAGCAGAGTCCTTACTGACTTGAACAGAACCAGGAATGCATCTTTTTCAGGTACTCTTAAGTAGAGTGCTGCTTTTTGTTCTAGTATCATTGATACTATAGGTAAAATCCAAGTAATAAATTTCTATTCTCTTCTACTCTGAGGGAAAGTTTCTAAAATATTTACTTCTAGGATGTTAGAGAACAATACAGTGAGAAGCTCTACTATTCAGCTATTTTCACTAAAGATTTTATCATCTGTTCTTAGCCATATCCCCAAGTTCTAATTAGGAAATGGCTTTGACACAGAGCTTTAAAAATTGTCAAAGCAGCAGAGTTGGTGTTTTTGCTATTCTTGTTTGTGACTACATACTTTCAATAGCTTTTTCAATCTCTTTTAAATATTGATCCTGAAATCTCCAAAGAGCTTAGCAGCAAAGCAAGGCTGCATCATTAAAGGCAATTGACTTACTATAATCTCTGGAGAGAGGAGAAAAAAAAAAGATAAAATTTGAACCTAACACAGCACATGCAAGCAAATCTAACTTTTGCTCTGTGGTGCCAAGACCATAGTGGGGCTTCTTTTCCTTAGAAGGATTAAACAGATGAACTCAGACCTGGTGTCCTGTTATCTGTCCACCACACATCCAAAATAATTTGTGGGGACAGCATGGGATTCACAACAGTCAGCACAACAGAATGGGAACTAATAAAACCAGCCCCATATATTGAAGCCTAAGAGAGGAAAAGATAGTTGTCATTCACTTCCATAAATTCTCCCAGCATGGAATTTAGATTTCTCACCTGTCACAAGGGAACTTCCATTGAAAATCTTTGTCTTCCTGGTTTTGTGAGAGCACTTGCACCAATACTTGTGTTGTTTACAACAGCTTCTTTTTTGCTTTCAGGACAAAGCAAACCGGGTGACAGCTGCTCCATGATCCCTTGCTGGGACTTGGGTGACAATTAAGTTACATTAAACCCCAAAGCAGGAAGGTGGGAATTGGAGAAGATATGGACATACAGTATTTTACTCCAGGTACCTCAAAAGGCAACTGGACACTTGAACACCATTGCGGACCTTTTCCTGTATGATTTATTTATTTTTAAATCTCAAGTTAGCATCACATCATTATCACTACCTTACCCACAAAAACACAAAAATATTTTAAGAAATGGGATATACTTTTGTGATCAAAGGGAAAATAAGCTGCTTTGTTTTTAAACCAAATTTCTTGAAGTGAGATAAGGCCCTGGAGTTGTATGTCATAATTAAAACGACTTGTTCAGAATTAATCCAAACCTAAAATCCTGGTTTTTCAATATGGAGTAGTCACTTAAAATGATGAGCCTATAACACCTTTCTGCAACACATTCACATAATCCAAACTTTGGGGAGTAGAAAAGAAAAGCTGTGGAATAAAGCACTAGAGGTTTTCATAAGGAGATAGCTCATTACCCATTTTCCCCATCTCACATGTTGTTTACTGGCATTTTGTGTTATTTGGGCTAACAAGCCTGACATTTGTGCCCATGCAAATTGCCACTCTGGCCTTTGAACATTCAGTATTCAGTGTGTCCTTCTTCTGCTATTACAATTGTTTAGAAATGCGCTGGCTTTATTATTTTTTTCAAGAAAAGTTGAAACTGCATCTGAGGAAAATTGTTGCCAATGCTCATCTCAGCACTGGCACCATTGGCAAAGCTGAGATCAAGCTGTGGAAACATTATGATAGATATGGTTTATGCCTCAAATATGACACCTGCTTTTTTGGCCACCATTTCATATTTCACCCAATTTTCTGAAAGTAAATCAACAACTGCCAGAGACTGTAAACTCTCAGGCATGAAAAGCTGCCAGTTTGTTAGATAGTGAGGCTGCCTGTTGCTGCAAAAGCTGAAGGTAGGGCTGGGATCTGTTTGTGGCACAGCTTGAGTATCTGGAATGAACACAAAAAAGTCTTGCTGAGGCCCTGGCCAGGAGAGCAGCAAGCACGGCTCGGAGGCACTTTCCTTCAGGTTACACCTCCTTCTCTGGGAACGTCCTGCAGGGGCCAGGCTACAGTGCCACAGGCTTCAGAACATAGAATGTGGATTTGTTTCACAATTCAGGCCTCCCAGCCTATGCCTCTGTTCCAGGCAAGAAAGGAGCAGCAGCACTGTGCAGCAGAAACAGCAGCTACTGCATTACACATCTGTAAGTCAGGCACAGGCATGGGGTGTGTCAGCCAGGCAGCCTTCTGCACAGCTGTGCTTTCCTCACGTGCCCAGACACCCAGTTCTCAACATAAAGTCTCAAGTAAGGATTAGGATGAAATCCAAAGTAACCTTGGCAGCTGAAGACATCAAATGCCCAATTACACAGCTAGTCAAACCCTTACTGACCCATTTACAGTGTGGCACCTTGAACGGTTATAAATGAAAAGCTTTATCCACACCATCAATTCTGGAAAGGTCTCGGATTGCACTAAAGCACAACTCAGAAGAAAGCCTCTTATACTATACACCAACAAAGAAATTTCAAAAAATTATTTGGAAAAATCATAAAGACTCTTCTGAGACTGACTCTACATTTTACACAGGTGTTTGTATCGAGGAATATTTCACTCAAATATTTCACCATAAAAAATATCAATGTAGTTTTTTTGTCTTTCCTAATAGTTGCCAGCACCTAGCCTTTGTTCCCGAAAGACAATGCTGCCCTCTTCTGGTATCCTTGATTACACACAACGTTTTAGAATAAAGTTCTTCAGCAAGGTAAAAAAGCATTTTTTAAGGATATGCTGCTTTTGACTGTGTGGAAAATAGAAACGTCAGGTTTTGAGAAAAAAAAACTAAAACAAGCAAAGTGCCACAAATTACAAACTTTTTTTTTTAGGCTGTTGATCTAAAAAGGGCTCTACTATTAAGAGATTACTGAAAGTCAGTTGTAGAGAATTTGTTAGATGTGGAGCAAAGAGTACAAAAGTAGTGCTTTACAGTGTTACTTTTATTGACTACAGCACAAAATCATACTGTACCACTTAGTAAAAGGAAAAACTTAAGGCTGAGACAATAAGGTTAGAAAGATTTAAACCAGGTATTTAAAGTGGTTAAAACACAGAGCAGAATCTCCTTACACACTAACTATACAAAGTATACGGACTGTACAGGAAAAAATAATGGTAAAAGGCAGAAATGAAAGATTTTTGAAGAGGAATCAAAATTTGCAGCTAACTTTATGATATAAACTACTGCTTACTTTTTATTACTGTTATTGTTTATTTACCATTAGCTTCCCCATAAAAATTATTCCTGCTCCTGTTCCAACCCTGAAAAAATGCTTTTTGATCTCCGAGTCGAGATATGAAAGCTTGTTTTCATGCTTGTGTAGCTCTGTCTCATATGTATAGTACTGACATAGCAGGACAAACACGTCAGCGTCTCTGGTTGACCTGTTGTCTATAGGTAAGCATACACTCACTCATTCATGCTTGTGTGGCCTAAGCCAAGTTTTATACAGGCAAGAGTAACACACCACTACTGCTGTAAAAAAAAAAACAAACAAAAAACCAACCAAAAACCAAACTATCATTCTCACATGATGCTGTAGTGCAGTAAATGGAGCCCTGGGCTGAGAGCAGAAAAATGGAGACACAGGAAACAGCAAGGGGATCAAGGTGTGAGCCACCCTTGGTACTGGAGATTCTAGAGCTATGCACAGCTCTAGAACAGTCGGTTTTAAAAATATGCAGACCCAAAACTCGAAAGAAAATACAGTGTCTAACATATGCAGATTATCACAAACAGATAATGAATATCCAGCTTGAATACAAGCTGGAGATGAAGAACAACGAATGAAGATGCAAAAAGCACATTATCCAACATACAAATGACCCCCAAGGTGTTCCCAGGAGGGTAAGAAGGAACCATCAACGTGAACAAAATATTCTGCCCACAACTGATGGCAGAGGTGCAGAATGCTGTGTTACCTTCTCTAGTTGTGGATCTAAAACTCAAGGGAAACAAAGGGAAACTGAGCATAACTCCAAGAGGAGGAATAAAAATGAAGAGCATGTGCTACAGTTTTAATTGCATTACTGTGTTATCAAGAACTGCAATTTAACTCTTCATATATATTTGCCTGCAAGGAACATTTTTGTTTGTAGAGATCATCCATGGAACACATCTATGGAAGCAGCAGAGCAGCAGGAAACCCTAATGAATCATTTTTCAGCCAGGATAAAAAGACTACCAAAATGGAAATGAAATGCTTATAAAACAAAAACTACCAGCATTTAGAGTGTACTGATACTTATAGTTCTGCTATCTTCTCTTTATGCTAAAATCATGGCTACTCATGAATGCATGAAGTGACAGAAAACAATGCAGCGTCTTTGCTTCTTTCTAGCATGCAAGTATTTTGCAAAATATCCTTGCAAGATATTACATAGATTCCTTGCTTGCAGTAGAAGATAGGGCTTTAAAAAGGATGTGCAAGCTCCCTCTGCCCCTCGATAATTCTCTTTAAAGCACCACAGAATACAAAGGATGACAGAAAACTAGAAAGAAAATTTTACCATCATGCTGATAAGCACTGATAAATCAGTTAGATTCTTGCTTCCATCCTGGCCATTAACGTGGTACAAGCCTTGTGGCTAAACAAGCCAGCTTTACTTGAACAGAGTAATTCAACAAGTTGACAAGTACACTGTGAAGCCACAGAATAGAGATAGGCACTGATCAAGCCAGTCATCTCAATTTTACTAAAGTTGTTTTACTAAAACATCACAAAAAACACACACCTTTAAAGCCTCACTGTTCCAGTTACACTCCAATGACCTTCTCAGAACAAGTTTATGGAAAACACCTCATACATGATTCAAGTGTTGTCAAAATAAGTAGCAGCTCATTAAAGTGAAGTTTAGTATATACACCTCTAGGAAGAACATAGAATATCACTCCTTTATCTTTTATAATTGATTAGTAAATCACAAAGCCTTCAGTTTTACTCAATTACATGAATGATGGAAGGCGACACTCTTGAGGACATATGGATAAACATTTAATGAGCTAAAACAGCTTTAATCAGAACATAGCACATTTGATTACATTCCCGATTTGTTTTCAAACTGGCAGGCAAAGATGTATTTCAAAAAGTACTTTAGAGAAAAAGAATACAGGATTAAAAAAAAACCAACCAACAAACCAAAAAAACCTCCAGACTTAAGTTGCCTGCACCTGAAAAAGCAACAGTGCTCAGCCAAGCACAGCTGTTTAGGCTCACTGCAATGAAAACTCCTCATTTCAAGTTTTTGGGAGACAGCTGCTCAGTTTTTCCTGAACGACAGGGGATTAAAAATTCACATCTTTTGAAAAGACTGCACTGGTCTTGGATCCTTGTCCAGACCAAAGAAGATCAACCCCCCTGAAGTTCCAATTCATCACATCCTTCCTTACAGTCATCACAATTATAGGCTGCTCATCAGCCTACCTGACTTACCTTGAATCTTTCCCCTAACTTGCAATAAAATAAAGCTGCGTCAAGAAGGAGTTGCAATAGGAAATGTGACTCTGGTTGCTCACCACCCTTGCAGCTCTTATCTCCAAGTTTTCCTTGTTTGTTTTGACCTAGATAGCTGCTCAGTTGAGGATTAAAAAAAATTCAGTATTTTGGAAAAAAAACACAAAACATGGAAATGTTGTTCAGTATATAGCTCAAGTTTAGCTTCTGGGCTCTCCTGAGGAAATTCTCCACATGAGTACTTCAAAAGTAGTGCTGGGACCAAAATAGCTTTCCCCATTTCATTAATCACATCTCATCTTTCAACCTTTGCAAAAATTCACAATTTAGCAAGAATATATACTTCTGAAATTCAAGAATAGCCTTTATTAAGAGATTACTGACCTAATTATGAAACAACTTGTACCTGAATTTCCAAATAACTGAATATATTTCCACAGAAACACAGAAATTCAAGCAAGCAGAAACCACAAAAAACCATTTTATTGCAACAATGTCCCCATCATCAAGTGAGATGGCAGAAATTAAATTTTAATTAATTTTGCGTTTCTACCTTTTTATTTATGTAAATATAAATTCAAGAGTGTAAAATAAATCCACATATAAAACACAGAGGAAACATTCTCTTTCAGTGACTCCAAAAAAAACTTACATACTGAAGATTCATGACAAGTCATCCACTGTCCATTTTTCCAAGTATACAGGCATGAAAGAATGCAGAAATTTATTCTCAAAAAGCATCCTGTATAAAGTCCTTGAAGTACTTAAGTAATATTTAGTAATTTCATTCTTGAGCTCATAGATGTAGATTCCAAGAAAGGAGACAAACATCTCAAACTTCAGATTATTTAACCTCCATCTAAAATAACCCATTTAAAACAAGATTATGTTCAATTCTTATAGCTGAAGCATCACAATTACTTTATTAGTATCATTATTTTGGAAAACTATTTCTTATAAGGTTTTCCTGCTTTTAAAATAAAGTCAGAATATTTATTTCAAATACTTTTGCTTACTTATACGGTAAATATATTGCGGAAAGTAACTCCACATGCTGGTACAACAGGCCTTCATGAAATTCCATTTAAACATTACTATGATGTACCTTAAAAACAGGGACTACAGCATGAAATGCACCAATAAGAGTCAGTGTCATAGGACTGTGTCTGACCTTCCTTCTCAGATGCAACAAAATGCTAATGTATTTTGAAGTAAATATTGGACTGCTAGACCATATGAATACTAGCTGGTTATAAATATTTGGAATAGGAACATTTACTGCTTTAGAAATATGTGATTATTTTGTTCATTGTTTTACACAAAAAGAAGTGTCACCAGTATTATAAAACGTATCATGGGGGATATTTCAATGGGAATGTTTTTCATTGGGTCTAACAAGCATACATTTCCTATGATTGTGGTTTTTAATATGTATCACATGCCAAGTTCTTAATAAACTTTTTACCCTCATGGTTATGTTACAACAGAATTAAGAAATTAAGATGGTAAAAGCAAAGTTTAAAATGAGAACTGCAAATAACTTCACAACTAGAAGAGGAAAAAAAAAATCACTGAAGGATTTAAATCAGCACTATTGTGGGTCCCCACAGTTGCACTGCTACTCTTAGGTTTCCAAAAGATGCATATGATTTTATAAATATTTTTGTGCTAAGAGCCATGCTCAGAAACAAAATATAGGCTGGCACAAGTCTACCTTCTTGGAGATGCATGTTAAGTATAAAATTCACTTACTAAAGTGCATTTGCTGAACAAATTCTAAGTTCTACTATTATAGCTATCCCAATAAGCAATACAAACTAAACTTTGTTGAAATTCTAGCTCTACTTAAAAGCAGTAAATATAGATGACTGAAATCTAAATTACAATCTTGAATTACCAAACTTTTTGACTCAATGCTCTGAGCTCTAGAAATAAATGTAGCGTCCTATACTTCCCACAAATGAGGAATTGCCTCTAGTTAGAAATACTGACAGTGTAGAATGGAGTTAAGTATAAGCAGAGCTGAAGTAAGCATTGCTTTGCTTCTTATTCAATACGGTGTTTCGTTAAGGCTCTGAGAGAAGCTGTTAGTTGTCGCAAGATCTTTTGGCAAAAGATAAATGCAGAAGTAGCAGGGTCATCTGACATTTCAGAACTTGTATTTTCCTATTTCACTAAAGCCAGCTCATTCAGTGTCTGTATACATTTATTGCACTTGTGTTGTTGGAATACTCTATACCAACATAGTAATAATGATTGCAACAAAGCCATAGTAAAATAAACTTTTAAAGGGTCTGATTTGGACATTAGAAGGTAAGTGTCTGCATGTTTAAAATGTTTCCCTAATAGTAATAAATACAGACAAATTGCTCATCAAGTCAGATGCACATATTTAACCAATTATTTAGCATATATAAAATTTCACTCATCCTTTTATCAATACAAATCTGTTAGGGATCAAAAAAAGACTTACCATGCAAAATATTGATTAGTGCTGCATAATGGAATATATATTTCTATCAGAGTTAAAACAGCATTTTCAAAATTTAAAGAAAAATAGACTTTTAAAAAGGGATTCTACTGTCGAATGCAAGTCTTCCTTGTAGCAAAGACAAGATAGAGACAAGTTACCATTTATCGCTGTACTTCAGTCTTGATGAAAGACTAATAATAATTTGTCCACCTACTTCTTAATAAATGCTACATTTTCAAGAATAAAGGAACTATCAGTAGGCATTATTTCTACTTAAAACAAGTTATTTTTCTCTGTAATAGGTCAAGTATGCTTTTAAAGATTCGGGTAATGGTAGACTCATAATTTTCTCTCTCAACAGATTTCGAGGAGGCTCTTCTGGCTTCAAGGCCTCACTGTGATCTTTATCCTCCTCCTCTTTGTTATCATCTTCCATTCTCTCATCTTCTTCACTATCTAGAGGCTGAGGAATGAGCTGATTACCAACAAACACATAGGTGTTAATCCTGCGTCTACGACATCTCCTGCGTTTGCGTTTCGGAGGAGCCTTCTGAGCAATACCCTTGGCTTTCATCTCCTCGTTTATGAAGTTTCTAAGAGTGCGTCTGATATATATCCGAGCTAGGTCCTGGAGGTTCCTAACAGCACATGGAGCTAAAATGAAAGAAAAGTGAGTTGTACTAAGTGAAATTTCCCTCTAGCAAAGAAACCCCAAACTAGTTGCAAGACAGTGAGACTAATGTTCAAAAACAATTCAATTGAAATTTTAGTAAGTGATACGGTATGCAAATGATACAAAGTTAGATAGCATCACCTTGACCCTGTGGCACAGTCCAGGAAACAAAAGGTCTTTTAACAGATGTGCAAGAGAAGTAGTAAGCATGAACAGATCACTAAAATAATTTAAAAAATTATACAACAAAATAAATTTAAAATAAATTTTAAAATTATAAAATAAATTAAAAAAATTTAAAAAATTAAATTTAAAAAATTATACAACAAGTACTGTCACTTTTTAGCACCTGGCATGTCTTGGCATCTACTGCTACTACTGTTAAGATCCTGTTGTGGGAAAACAATTTCTACCCTTGTGCCACATTTGTTTAGACAAGTGCCTTCTGCCTCCTCCTTCTGCTCACTTCCTAGTGAATCTAACTGATGAGGGAGGGACATATCTAATTCACAGTTGACAACCAGATAAGCCACGTGTATCTTCGCAGAAGAAGAAGAATCAAATTACTCAAGTCCTAAAGGGCGAAAAACCCAAACCAACAAGGAAAAAAAAAAAAAGCAAAACTTTGTTTTCCAATGACAGCCCGGTGATGACAAAATATTGCTTGGCTGCTAGACACCTGCCCTAGATGAGCTATGGATGGCTAATTCCAGGGAAAACTGAACCAAAATAGCTCACCAGCTGAAGCTTGTTCAACTTTCTTACTTGTCACTTCCTTCCTGTACAGAATACCATAAAATTAACAGGGACAACAGCAAGGAAGCAGTCACTGAAGAAGTAATTTTAAAAATTACACTTCCAGAAAATGCATTCAGCTATAAAAGCTACAGATGCAGTTTAAAGAAGCTCTATTGTTACATACAACGACTTCAGTTGCAGACTAATTAATTTATCTGACACAGAAAGGATATTAAAGGACAATACTGATTTCAGGTCATGACAAAGAGAGGGGGGAGGAGAAAAAAAAACCCCTCCCATTTCTTTAGTATAACATCAGCTCAAAATTCAAGAACAAAACCCTACCTAACCATTCAGAACATGTTTATAAGTTTAGGTGAAACAAACCATGATTGCAGATTGTATGCCAATTACAACAAATGCAAACATTTTTTAATGAGAAGAAAAGAATGCAAAATTTAAAATATTTACTGTCCATGTATTTCCATTTGTCTACTACCAGTGAACTGCATTCTAACCTGTAACTACATTGGCAAAATCAACTTTTTAACACCACCTCTGTAGTTTTCTACAAAAAAAAAGACTCTACTTTGGGCATGGCTGACACATATTTTACATATGTGAGTTATTTTAGTCTATTTATGTAACACTACACATGTGTCAGAATGCATTTAAGGGTCGTCCAAAGTATGGCACAGACTCTATGTTTCCTTAGCAATGGCATCTACAAACTCTGGCTAAAGTTTACAGAAGAAGCATGTTGACTACTTTGAACTTTTAAGATAAATAAAATAAAACACTCCTTTTTATACCCCCCGCCCCTTCCATGTACACCCAACACACCCACAAGAACACTTTAACTTTTAAAATAAAACCAGATCCGCCTGAGCAGTGGAAAGAAGCCTATCTCACTAATCGCATTTTACACTGCAACTTCAAGCCTCTAATTCTTTCTTCTTCTAAATGTGAACAATAACACATTCAGTTATTTTTTCCTCTACTCACTGAAACTTCATTATACCACAGGAAACACCTTTCTTGTACTACCATTCAGCTCTGACTGTCCATGGTCTGCACTTCTCATTCTGAAAATTTAGGAACGTTGATAGAAAATCCTCTTTTGTTCCAGGGAATTAGACTGTATAAAATCATTGCAAAGTTAGACTAGCCACCTCTGTATTTCATTGTTAGATATAATACAACCTATGCATTATGGATGGAACAGAGGAAAAAATAATCCTGAATTAGTAAATTAATTTCAGGAAATTACTTCTGAGGGCTCAAACCAAGAATTAAAACAACAAAAATTAATTATGTATGCATAGGAATAGATTACATAAAGAAAGTGATCTTTATACTTTGCATAAAAAAATTAAAAGTACCTATCTTAGCAAGCTCACACTCAAAATTAATACCCAGATCAGCAGTTACAGGCAATTCAAGCTGATACGACATCCCGGACTCCTGAAGGGCTTATATCTGTTTCATAGTTAAAACATGTTATCTTTGGGGCTCTTTGTTGGGTTTATTGAATTTCCCACATGCTACCATAGCTCTGTGTTCTACTCCTAGCCCTGACAAGTCTGACAGAAAATTTCAACTCTACACTTTTCTTTGTCAGCTTTTTCTCCTTTCCTGTTATCATCCTATCTTTGGCAAGAGGTGTACTTCCAAAGACTTTCTAAATATCTTTAGTACCTCTGTTTAAAGCATTGTAGCTAGAAAGCCAATCCTGGTGACTAATAACAAACAGCTAGGTATGACTACATCCACTGCACACAGACATAAATCACACTTGGGCTTAGTAATATCCTATCATACCACAGCCCCAGTTTAGACCTCTTCCTTCCATTTCAGGGGGAACAGAAAAAAAAAATTTCTCTGGTAGACCACAAGAAAGTTAGCACTGTGAAGGATGTTAATATTAGCTGGCTATTTTATCTATACCACTGTAATAGAGAAGCTGAACTTAAAAGGAAAAGGTGGCTGGAAAATAAGCTGGAAGCATTTTATCACTTAAATTAACTTAAAATCAGAATATTAACTGTGAAGCCACACAGACCACACACCAGGAGCACAAAACCCTATCAGTGAGCAATTGCTTTGGTAAATGGAATGTTTCTACAGCACAGGCTCTCAGTTTCCAGACCTCCAACATCAGGCACTGTAACATCCCTGCAAGCCAAAGAGATGTAGCACAAACTTACGCAGTCCTACAGTGTCATGTTTGCCGTTGTCATTTCTGTTTGGTTGCACTAGTGGAGCAAACGAAACAGCAAGGATATTCTTACTTTCCCATGTGTTCTGTCCTGTTCTCAAGATCTGTGTTAGCTGCAAAACAAAACCAAAATAAGTCAGTGGTTACAATTTTGTCATAGTCAATACTATTCAGATTGGTTTCAAACACACTGCTATTTTGTTTTGCTTCAAAACTAATGAATTAAGGCTGTTTTATGAACAAAAAGGACTTTGATAATCCGTGAAGTATCACCTGGTCACCAGAGTACTAAATAAGGCTCTTTTGTAATGGGAAGAGATGCAGCTGGAAAACTAAGGCCCTAAGGTAAAAACTAAGGTAAGTTTTATTTTTTCTCATTTTTCCAAAAGATCAAAGAATACTTCAGGTTGGAAGCAACCTCTGGAGTCCTACTCTCCTCCTTGAGCAGGGCCAATTTCAAAGTTAAATCAGAAGCTTTTCCGATTAAGTGAAAAAAGATCTAGGACTCCGATTCCCACCTGTCTAGGTAACCTGCTGTAGTGTTCCACCATTCTTACTATGAAAAACTGTCTTATTTGCAGGCAGAAAGCTCCCTCACTGCCAATTTGTAATGCTCTTTCATTACGCTTGTGTACCTGTGAGAAGAACTGGACTCCTGTCTACCAGGTAAATTCTCCACCCCTTCAGGAAGACAACAGGAATGCAACATTTCCTTGGCGTCTTCCCACAAGCTAGATTATCTCAGATCTTGTAGCTGCTCCTCCTACTTTATATGCTCTAAGCCCCTATCCATTTGTATATAAGGTAAAAATAGTCACAGTTTTAATTTCTCTCTTAATTTGTGACTACTAAAAGTAGTTGAATTCTATCAATTTCAACTGACAGTATCCTTGTTGAATAAATGATGGAATTATTTATAGAACAGAATCATGCATACTTAAATTCCTTTGGTATTTTAAGAAAGCAGATCAATAACGTGAGAATTCTTTTTTTGAAAGTAAAGTAACTAACATGCTTATCAACAAGCATTTTAGTAATTGTCTGTATTTAGGAGGACATAACTTAAGTCACATGATGTGCCTTTTTCAATTTCCTTATTAGTAAAACAGGGAGAATAATACTTACCATTGAGAAGCCTTTTGAGGTCTAAGAATGAAATGTGATAAAAGTGTGAAGTCTTATTAAAATAATATGCCCCTGTCTGAAAAGCATTACATCTAACATGGAAGAGCAACACTGAAAACTGCTGTGAATACAAACATATTTTTCCTTTGTTTTTTTAACTCCTCTTGCAATGTCTCACTAGTCATAGCTATTTTGTATTCTCTGAAATCAATTCTCTTGGTTTAGAGGTGGTTTCTTTGTTTTGAAGTACTGACTGAAAATGTCTGTGTGGCAGGGAGATTTCAAAGCAGTTCTGGTATAATGCACAGGTAATAGCATGAATCAGACTGTTAAAAGCAGGATATTGATGCTTTCCTACAAATTTAAGGGAAAGAAGTTCAAGACTTTATTAAAAAGATTAGTATCTGCTAAACTGCAACAATACATTGAATCAAGGTATTATTTGCTGAATGTTAACTTAGTCAAATAAATATTCAAAAGCATTCTTTAAATTACATATTTCTCATACTGGAAGATAAAAAGGGGAAATTGTCACTAAAGTCACCTGATCTTCTATAGGCATTACTAAAATGCCTCCAACTTTCAATAAAATTTTCATGTAGTTTTCATGGTCTTTCTGGACTCCAGCTCCACAGTAAATCCGGTCATACTGATGACTGTCTGAGGCTATTTCCAAACAATTACCAACCACAAAGGCAGGTTCACAGAACTCAAATCTAAAGGGAAGAAAAAAAAAGGGGACACATTTCAAATTAGGATTTTTAAGGAAAGCCAGTCCAGATAAAGACAGAAAAATATATTTTGTCTCTTCCCTTATATCATGAAGAATGATTAGCATACATAATTTAAAAGTTTGTATTAAGACATTGAAAGTAATCTGTTTTTTCTTTTTTTCTGCCACCTCAGGGACCACTGAAGAAAAACTCTTGCAGTTACGATTATGTATTATGCAAAACAGAGAAAGCTTCGAAACATCACCTTCCTAACTACAAGCAAGTAGATTCAACCGAAGAAATACTAGGCTATATGGTACAACTGCTACTAAAACAGTATGTTTATCAACAATGAGCAATATCCAAGCTGTTGAATAAACATTGAAAAGTTTCATTTCCTAGCTCCCCTCCATTTTCTATCAGTTAGGGTCTATTTAAAGGCTCTTGTCCCTCCACCTCCCAATTTTCCATCTTGAGCCCAATCCACTTTTCCCCAAAAAGTAATTCAATGGAAAAGTCTGACTTTTTTTGACCACACACAAAGAAAAAAATAAAACACTCTTTATCGCAGAAGCATCTCATTTTCTTCAGTAAATGGAAGTAATACAACTGCATTTTAGTAGGCTAAAGTTTATAACACAAGTTGAAAGGACTGTAGATGTTTGCTGTCACTGCATAAAATACCAAAGGAAAAATGTACAGGGCAGTACTTTATGGCTAAAGCTGCATATATTCGCCACAACACTCCTATTTTCTGACATTTTTTAAATCTCTGAAGCATGTTACTGCTTTAGCTGTTAACACCATAATAAAATCTACCATTTTGTAAAAAAATTCATTGAGCGAATAACTGTACATCTTCCCCAAGCACTTTATATATAAGAGGAGAGGCTACAAAGTAGCTCATAGAAAGGATTTATGGTTTTCTTTGAAAAAAATATTACATAAAACCTAACACCCTTGTTGTTTCATGAAAAAGTTCATAAACTTCATCTGGCAGTATTAAAGTCCAGTGCATCTCAAACAGCATCCAGAAGGAATGAATTTTTCTAGTGACTTCAAATACATGTAGCCATTTTATGAACTTTATGGCTGATTGTCAATGGAAAATAATTTTTCTTCTTGCTCGGCAAGCATTAGCAAATCCCAGTACAATACCTGACAACATTCAAATCAATATTTTTTCAGTTACAGTAAAGTTGGCAGCTTTCACTGCTTAGAGATGAAGCCTGTAAGGCTTGGCTGACTTTCTGATCTAGAGCGCTACCATTAACAAATCAAGAAATTGAAATTTTTGCAGGAAGTATATTTTTTCTCTCCAAGATGGGATGCATCATCTTGAAAATACTCCAATGCTTCTTTCTTTGACTAGTCCAGACCGACCCTAGAATCTTTTTACAATTACAATTCTCTCTCATGCATTTCTTGTGGTCAACAGTCCATGTTTTCTCTTCGAAACCCATAAGGAGGGGAAAAAAAAAAACCCAAATGAAAGCTACAAACAACACTGGCCAATTGAAGACAAAAAAGGCAGATGGAAATGGAGCAGGGATAAACTGCCTTGTTGCACAAACCCAGAAGGTGAAGCTAGACCAGCCAGAACCATGGCTGAAATAATTCCAGATTAACACAGAAAGATCTAGAAATACATTAGACAAGGCAGAAAATTAAACCCAAGACACTGATCCATCTGCTGAAGAAGCAAATCTCATTCTGTAAGCACTTGGGCTATCATGTTCCTTCCTACATTTTCTACATTCCACATACAGGTCAAACAGGCAGTTTATGCTATAGTTTTCATTTCAGATTGCCTACACTTTAAATCAAGCATTAACATATCAATTTAATTTGAAAGTTTGAGCAAAGTACTTTTGTGGGCTTAAACATTAAAGGAAGGGGGAGGGGGCAGGGAGAGAATAAATATGGTACTTTTCCAAAAGGCAGTTTTAAATCTTGGCACAGTCCTTGGTTAGTTTTAGAAAAATGAAGATGGCCTCCCTGCCTGCCCACCTCCACGACTTTCACAACTTCTTACCTTCTCAGACTGCTCCTTTAAAACCTACCAAATTTATTACCAGATAATCCTGTTTCCTCTACTAGAAACCACCCTAAAAGCTCATGAATACACTTATCACACCCTCTTCAAACAAGGAGGAACACCAAACTATCCAAGGGATACAAGACACAAGAAAACCCCTTGAAACATTCCCCAGACACAAAATATACATGAGCTGAGGACAAAAATCCACAGTAGTCCTTACTATTAAAAAAAGCTAGTCTTTACTACTGAAAGCTGAAGATAATTTGTCATTTAGCTCCGCAGCTTGTAATCAGAAGGGCAAAGTCCAATTCAAGACACAAAAGCAACTTAATACACTTGTAAGAGTAAGATGGGTTAAGCACTAGAGACCAACTCTGTCTATAGGCACTTCAGATTGTCTGGACTGTGCTCTCTCCACACTAGTAGCAGAGTTTTGGGAAGACACAAAGCTCAGGACCACAGCAGCTGCTCATTTGTTATTCCATTTATTTAAAAAAAAAAAAAAAACCTTCTTCCTCCATATAGTTTTTCAGTTAGTTTAAACCCAGTCTGTCAACAGGTGGTCTTCCTGACAGACTCATTTCTTGCAGCAACAGTAAACACTTCAGGGACTAGGTTACATGTAATTTCTGAAGACACCTCTTTAATCCGTGTCCGATGAAAAATGAGATCTAATCAGCTCACCTGGCTGGGCAATGCTCACCCCCAGCTGGCCTGAATTGGTGTGCTAGCTGCTGGTCTGCTGCTAGTTCACAAACTGCCACATGTAATTCCCTGTTATCAGAAAGGTAAAAGTAGGTAGTAGAAGGAATGGGAGGAAAAGGTGATAAACTGTCTCTGGTAACAGCACCATGCCTGTTCAAAAGCCAATCCCTCTTCATTTGTGCTTCTCACAAAATTATTCAGAAATAACTGTTTCATGTGTTAGGGTATGAACAGTGACTCATACGAGATATACCAGAAATACAAGAAAAGCATACAGCTTTCCTGCTTAGTAGAGCACCACGGACTTTTCATGGACTAGTTGAGTTGTAGAACAGTGAATCTTGCCCCTCCACACTCCCATGAAACACAGAACTCTCTAGTGATGCAGCAAGACACTTTCCCAGATCCCTGAATCTTAAGATGATTTTGATTACACATACACCTCTGCATCAGAAAGAGCTGATAAAGATATGTACCGTTTTCTTGTATTTCCAACCCAGTAACAAGACATGACCTTTGAACACAAACTGAAGTAGGAATTTGAAAATTCTTTCTGCTAAGTTGCCTACATAATTTTTAAAAAAAAGTAAAATTTAAGTTGGTTTTATTCAGGTATATAAGACCCCATCAATTGATGAGGAAATTATTTAAAACTTAAATATAAAGGTTCTACAAATACAAGGAAGTATTTGGTATTTAGAAACCTACCAGGCACATCACAAGCATGTTAGTCTTACAGTGGGAAAGTAGTATCAACCATATTAGGTCAAGTTCCATTTTATAACAATCAAACGCCAATTGTTTTAGTACTAATTGTCGCTACATCCAAAAAGTTTAGTTTATTCCTATCGCATCTGGGGTATCAAAACAGACCAGATATTACACTTCATTCCGTGTAACATGGAGCTATGCTTTATTAATATTGATGAAAATAAAATTGTTTATTGCTTCAACGTGCAGTATTGACAAACATGTACTATAACTATCAAGAAGAGCTAGTATTTCACTTAAATATTATGTTTATTTCCAAGCTGAAAGGCAACTAAAAATTGCCAAATGTTCTTTAATGTTTGTTTACCTCTACCATGTGACCAGGGCGGCTTTACAGAGATTATATTAGTAACAAGAAAAAAAACTATTTCATACACCAGACAACAAAAAGAAGGGAAAAAAAGTGCTGGAACTATCTGGAGAAGTTTAGTTACTTCAGGTTCTTCAGTGGAATCTGCTATCTTGATTGCAAGAGAACCAACAGCCAAAAAAACAGAAATTAAGAGTTCCCATTACAGATAACACGGCAACAGAAAATCTCTATTTAAACAAACACTTGCCACAGAATAAATTTAAGCACACACATATCACATGTAGCAATGGCCCAAGATAACCAAGCAGTTTCAAGCATGTAAGACTTTTGCATGGAATGGGCATTTCAAGTTCAAGGCAAAGGTACTTTTCTTCCAGCTAAATTAAGAAAAAGAAAAGCAAGCCTGTAGAATTTAAAGTGAGTTTTTGCCTTTGCTGAAGAAACTTAAGGAAATTATCAAGTAATAGATTGTAACTGCCCATGTTTTTAGGTTAGATTCCCTATAGCTAGCAACACAGCAAAGTATTACTATTGCAATAAGATAAACAACCATTTAAAACATTTACAGCAAAGATCTAAGGTTAAGTTTGTTGCTCTTGTATCCATATCCACCAATCTAGTATGTGTGTCACAGCAAAATACAAAATAATGAAGCTGGAGAGTGTAACGCTAACCTACCATAGTAGCTGGGACTTTTTACAAGGGGATTCACTGGTTGGTCCTAGTATGACACCCACCCATGAACCCTATCCTTAATTACTTCCAGCTCTGAATATGTACAGGACACTTCTTGGGCCAAGGTCTTCTACCTATACAACCTCCATGAATGCAGGAAGTTATGCTGATGTCTTATACAGATGAAACTAGGGTGCAAGGAGGCATGGATTGTTTCATTTTTTGTTGTTTTAAGTGGTAAACATACTTGATTTTTTTTTTTTTTAAAGAACGAGGTCAATAACATTGGAAAAAAAAATCAAGTAATTTGAAGGAAAAAAAACCCCAAACCTATCAGCATCCACAGATTTGGATCTGAAGGAAACAGTAAAATATATAGTGAGATTTTAAAAAAGCAATATGGGGGAACCACATATAACTATTTTTTCTACAAAAACAATTATTAAGTTCCTCAAACTAGCACCACTCCATCTACATTTTACACCTCCCAACTACTACATTCACATCAAATATCATCTCATAGTAGACTTCTGTCTATCCCCATAATTACTAACTGCACTCATATCTCTCAGCTTACTGTTTATAGCTCCTATAGAAAGAAAATCCATGTCAGCATGAATTTAGTATGCTTTTTTGCCATCCATACACATTTCCTTTAGCTGGTCAACTCAAAGCTCTAAAAAGCCTGAACTCATATTCAGTACCATCAATCTGCTTTAAGTAATTCCCTTCCAATGTGAAATTTATTTAAATTTATTTAAATTTAGGGCACAAAGGACTACCATTCAACTTTAATAATGTATAAGAAAAGGTTGGCAAATTGTTAACATTTGTCATGTGAACTACCGTGACACTACATTAGAAGAAAGAATTTCACACAAGTCTTTGTGGGAAAAAAAAACCCAAA
Source organism: Fringilla coelebs (assembly GCF_963513975.1). Taxonomy (NCBI): domain Eukaryota; kingdom Metazoa; phylum Chordata; class Aves; order Passeriformes; family Fringillidae; genus Fringilla; species Fringilla coelebs. Next base: position 41,475,343 of record NC_140028.1, on the reverse strand, counting down.
ACAACATATCTTAATAAATATTTCAAAACAGAATAGACAATCCAGCATAAGAACTCATGGAATTAGCTTTATATCAAACTACCCTTAAACCATCAAACACATTAATAACCAGACATTGAAATGAATCTGCAAAATGCATAGAGTCAGAAAATATGTGATAAAACATTAAACAATTTTCCTTACTGTGATGAGGAAGTAACACTTTTGTCCCATGTACTAATACACTTTCATCCTAGTTCCAATATACTGCTGACGATACTTTCCAAAAATGGGAAGTGTAGAAAGAAGGAAACAAAATCTCCACCAGTTCTGGCACATTTGTTGGTGAAGAGAAACAAACCCAAAAACTGATGTATAAAGCTATGGCAGTTGCAAAGTGAGTTCCTGTGCTGACTTAAAGAACAAAAATGAAAAGCTACACATCATTTAACCTAGAAAGGTGTGGCTGCTTTGTGCAGTTGCATCAAGAATACAATCTCAGAGCCTCCTTTATATCAAACAACATTCCTAAATCAGTTATCTTACTCCAAGCATTCCTAGAACCTAATGTTTAAACACTGATGGATTCACTGAAAGAAACTTTAAAGAAGTTTTCAGATAATTTAGTAAATTTTTCAGGTTTCAAAACTTTTCTTCTTTGAAAACAACAGATGAATAGTCATATGGCTTTATGTGATATAACATGCCACAAGAACATTCAACAGATTATTGAAATACTTTTTGATTTCTATTAGTCTCTCTCATTTCACTTGACTGTGAAAGTGCTTTATAGCTAACAGTAGTCAGATATAAAGGTAAACAATTTTTACAATATGTTAATTCTTCTCCTATGAAGTGTGGCAGAATCAGGCCAAGATGGAAAGCTCTTTCCACCTTTTCTCAAGCTTTTTCTCCACTGCTCATTCTATCTTATTTAAATATTTTTCCAAGCTCTCTGAACTAGTCTTTGGTTCCTGTATAAATTCACATTCATGTATTTCTAGCATGTTTTGCTGAAACATTACACACCTTTCACCCACTAGTACTGTTGATATCTTTTGCATGTATACTAGAAATACTAGAAAACAAACAAATTAAAATATTAAATCTTTGAAAACCTCTCATTGTAGACTTCATTTTAAGTCCCTTACATCCAATCACAACAGTAATTTTAATCAGCATTACAGTAATAGCCAAAAGTGATGCAGGCAAAATTTCTATTAAATATTTTTGTCGGGATATTATTTCAGCTTCCAGGCAATGCTATAGGGATGGTGGGAAATCTGTATCTCTACCTCACTTATACTCGTCAGTTTTCCATCTCTGAATAAAACTGTCCTGCTTCTTAACTATCTTGTTCATTATTTCTGCTACTATCATCAGTTTCATTGAGTGGACCAAAGCACATTATTCAATTACTTCTGAAGAAATAGTCAAACTTCTTAAAGTCAAAGTTCTTAAAAGTACTTATGACTCATGACACTCTTCCTTCAACACAGATTTACAAAATTTAACCTTAATAATATAACTTCATTATATTATATCTAAAATTTAGTAGTAAAATGAAAAGTAATACTGAAGGAATACTTTTCAGCAATTCCACAGAGAATATTAGGAGAAGTGAACGGGCATAGGGAAGCAAGAAAAAATTTGTCAGTTCAGTTTATTGTAAAGGCTCTATGATACCCATGGAAAAAGTCCAGAGACAGATTTGCCTGATAAGAAAAACCAGAAAAGTATTTTCTATTTTTACTGAAGCAGAAAATTATTTTATAGGTTGAAAAATTCATATTTTCTACTGTGGATTTCTGTGAAACAACAGCTTTTATAGGAGCCATATACCAAAAATGCGTAGAGTATTGTCATGACTTGTTTTAATGTAAGAAAAAATTTAAGTACTATCAAAACTTGTAGACATAAGAGATTTCCAAGGGCAGTGTCTACTATGGGATTTATTTTTTAAAGGTATTTCACTTGTAGTCAGGGCAAGAATATCTATTTTTGCTACTATCAAATACTTGGAAAATGTAGGTTTAGGTCCTTCCCAGGTAAAAGCAGACTCAATTGTCTTTGGAGCCTTCTGGTTTACAAGATAAAGAACAAGTAGTAGTATTTCCCTCATACCTCTAAATAAATAAAATGACTGTGTTTCAAGCCCCTATTTTCCTTCCCTTTTTGTTTAACATAACCTCTGGCATCAAAGAATCCCACTGCCTGTGTTGCTCTGATTAGCTTAAATCTCAACAAGAATTCACTCACCACTAAAAAAGCCTTATTTACACAATCTGAACTTAAGTTATCAGTAAGATTTAAACTGAAAAAGTCATCAGTAAGTTTTGGAGACAGTTTGCTTTTTCCTGCTTAGATTTTTACTGCAATCACTAGCCAGCTAACCAGCAAGAAGGAGCTCTATTTTTCTTTGTGGGTAAACCAAGGAACCGCCTTTCAAATATAATTTAATTTAAAAAGTGAGCCTTTAGAGTCCTACCAGTAGCCTTACATTTCAATGAAGAAAAACATTCTACTGGAAGATGTTCTTTAATGCCAACACAATCTCCTACAGGAATTCAGGAGGAAGTTTCACCCATAACAGTTATCCCAGAATTAGTACTAGGGTTCTTGTCACTTACCATTGAAGTGGATTCTTTTGATCCTGAGAAGAGTTGGTGATTTTCTTTCACAGCAGGCACTTCACCACCTTACCCAGGTTTGGGTTTTGATAGGGTGCTAGAAGATGGGCAACCTAGCCTTTGCCCTGTGGCTCTCTCTCCAAGCTGGATATTCTAGGTCTAGAAGTTGAATGGGAGCAGAAAAGACAACACATTCCCCTTCAATAAACAGGTGAAGCGGGGCCTGGTACTTGAACATATGTGTTTTAGATAGAGCCTTCTTAAGGAATGATTCTTTTCCCCTTAATTGGCATGCACTCTCTGAAGGCTTCAAGAATGAAAGAGAGCCTTAAATGTATTTCAGACACAAAGAATTTTCTTTAGTCTATACCTAAAATCTTTGTACCTCAACCATCATGACACTTTCAGATGTTTTCAAGAAAGAACTTCTCCTTTGCTTTTACTGGCAAACATACATCAACAAGTTAATCAAGGCAGCATTTCATCTTTCAGAATGCACAACTCCACCTCCATTTAGAGGAAAACTGTTTTTATAGATTGGTGGGATATGGATACAGATACAAGTAATTACTGAAATTATTTGAGAAACAGCTATCTGAGAACTCTTCTTCTGATGAATAATTCCAGAGGCCAAAACTGAGGTAAGACCAGCTATCAGAGGCAGACAGCCCTCCCTTTAGGCTGAGTCTCAAATCCTTCTGCACATGCTAATTTTATATACTGTCGGGTTTCTGGTGAAGTACCTTACCTGAATCATAGAAATGTAAACTTGTGATTGTACTTCAACAACATTATTATCAGAAATAAAAAAAAAAAAAAACAACAAGTTAAACTTATCACACAGCACTGGAACATTCCCCCATACAAATGGCATAAAAGAAATATTCCATCTTGTTTTATTAGGCAAGAACCCACCTAAATCATCATGACCCAGGTCCACACGGAAGTCAGATGCAAAACCAACTGCCTATTACTCCAAGCAAAGGAACAAAGTTACAAAGTGTTTATTTATGATCCAAGCTGAAGCTCTCCAAGTACCTACCCATAAGTTTAAAGTTGTGGATTGTGTTTCAAAAGTAGAATGCTTAGAACATTCAAATAAGACTTCAGAACTTAATACACTGAAGAAAGAATGCAGGGAAGTGGCAAAACAAAGCTTTACTGAACTTCCCACTTGCATAACTCTCTAATAGCCAGGAACAAACACATCATAGTCTCTGTGCTCTTTATGTCCCTTGGGTACCTTGTTGGAGGCTGCTGGTCAAGTCACAGTTATTTTTCACACACACATTCACTGAGACAACTAACTTCATTCATACCAGTCTGCCATGTAATCTATTTTCAAACAGTGAGGACTCCTGCTTGGAATACACCAGTGTTCAGCAGCAGACAGATTCCACACACCTCTTCCCTGGGTGGTCTTTCAGCCAAATACTAAGCTGACCAATGTAGTAGTTAAATTCAGATGATGCAGTCCCATAACTTTGGGTAAAAATCTTATAAATGAAGATGCAGGAAAAAGTTACTGAAACAAGAAGCAAAACCAGACTTACTCAGTCAGAGAACATTACTTTGAGAGTCAGCTTAAAATACAACATAGGGTATTAATACTTACAGTAAAAACAAACACAAAAGAACCCTACCACAGAAAAAAAAAGTCCATACATCATCTTCATTAACTACATTAAAATACAGAATATTTACAAAGAAAGCAATCAGCCAGAATCAGCTATGCAGACAACATGGGAATTTCACCCAAAACACAAAATGCAACCAGACAAGCATTACTGTATCAGCTGAACTGCAGCTATTACAGGCAGATTACTATCAAAAAGCACTCTGACAGAGGTATAATTTTTCTTGCGTTGGTGAGGAGAGTTGTATTTCTTTGAAACACATAAAACACTGACATTTCCGTACATCACGTTTAACAAATTTGTTTTGTCTCAAATTCTTGCACGTTCTGAAGTGCAACCAACCCCCCCAGTGTTCTGCTATTCATTTACTAAACTACCCTAATCAAATTTCATTTCAATAGTGATAAAACTTCATTGCTACCCCAATTTCCTTTCATTTCTGTACATAAACCTATCATCTGATTGGTAAGACATTCCAATCAAAACCAGCTTTTGTATGTCTTGTACAGACACATACAGTAATGCACAAGTACAGGTATGTGCCAGGATTCATTAGCTAGCAGGTACACCGAACTTAACAGAGCCATTAATGCAGTATTAGTAGTGATCACAAATTACCATATTTCATACACATTTTTTTTAAGACACATACACTGCATAATAAAGCTGCTCACTGGATCAATTTTTATTTGTTCTAGCTTGTGTTATAGATTAACCTCAGCCAACATAAATGCTTGTATTAAAACTAAGACAATAGTAATGAAAGATATGCATGTTCTCCTGTATGATTTTATTTATTTTACTGGGCTAACACAGTACTAAAATAATGTAGCCAGTATGAGAATTACAAAATTTACTTCAGATACAGGTAACACTAGGATGATACTCTTCTCTTACTTAGGAGAATAAAAAGAAAGGCTTGTGGTCAGACATGAGCTCCTGAAGTTTGGGGTATGGGAAAAAGTGGATTGAGCTCCAGTCAACATAAACAAGAACGTGGTAGTCATAAAGCACATTACACAGGTAAAAGGACAGCAAAAATTTTCTTTGCTGTCTACAGGGGAAGAAAGAGGTGTACAATGTGCAATTTTTAGGTTGCTCCTACAATTCAAAAGATTTTCTGCATTTCCAGAAGTTACCTTATAATCACTGCTGGAGAATTTATTGCCTGCAAGGAAAGAAATCTTTACAAAGAACAGCCCAAGCCGGAACCTTGCTTTCCCTTCAACAGAGGCAGAGACTTCCAATACTCTTACAGGCCAACTTATAATAATAAAAAATTGCTGAGTAAGTAGAAGCAATAAGGTTCAAAGCCCTGGAATCCAGAGTTACACCCAGAAGTTAAAATGAGTAGTGCTATGAGCATAGATGAATACTCTGAAATCCATCTCTTCAGGAAGTAAACATGAAGGCAATCAGAAAAAATTACTCATGTCCTGATCAACAGGGGTACATTAGAAAGAAAGTTATTACTGTACAGAGAGATGATGTAGAACTGCATAAAAACTGATTTAATGGATAAAAATTGCTCTATACATGCAAAGACACCAACATACCATGTCATTTTCCTAAATGCATATATGCAGGTACATGCACATACACACATGTACCGGTGTATGTATACACATCGCCAAAATGCAGGGAAATCCACTTTGCTAAGCACTGCACAGCAGAAATACTCCCATACTTCCAAAGAGTGCTTTCTTAAGCCTCTACTTACCTCATGAAGTAGAGCCACAAACTGGAAGTTTTAGGTTTTGATTGTGTGATGCCATTCTTCTCCCCTCCCTAAGCTCGTAAGCAATGACACGCTGAGTTTAAAACCAAAAATATTACTGCAAAGCAAGCTAGTCAAATTAGATACTTACTTATCAAAGCTATCACTGTATTTTATGAAGCTCTCCAACTTTTCCTTGGCGTATTCTACCACATCTGAATGAAGCTCTATTCCATGATTAATCCCAAAAGGTCCTGTAAATAAAAATATCATGGTGTGTTTTTGTGATGTTTCCTTTCTAAGTGTAACAAAACTGCATGGGACAGCACTATAGTGTAAAAACATCAAAACCACATAAAACAGAAGTCTCCAAAGAATGCTAGACAAAGTTATTTTTTGCATCTGCATTACTTACTGGTGCTTAAAGAGGAAGGTAAAAGGTTTGATAAAAGAACAGGGACTGAACTACAACAAAACAATTACAGAACAAATTTTCTTTGTAAGCATGCAGAAAATAAGTTGACTACACTGAAGTCAGTCTGAGCAAATTCTTTTTCAAAATATTACTTACTTGGAACACAACAAATAAAAATTATACTTCAGTCTGTATTTTGATATTTGGATTTTAAAGCTTTCTTATGGCAAACTTTTCATCTGACAATTTAGAGATTGGGAATTGTATCCCTTAGCCACATATGTTCTTCTATTTTGCAGACTGCAAAATCAGAAATTTGTTCTTAACGTAATATAATAATTTCCACCAAGAACAGTGAAATTGCCCACACATTATGTTCACTCATCACAATCCCATCAAACCTGCATTGCCTTCCAAGTATCCAAGTGATCAAATCCAAGTATAATTCCAAGTCAAACTGTGTGCCAAAAGTTAATGCTATTATTTCAGGAACAAGAAGAAATTATGAGAAAGTATTATGAGGATTATCCACATCAGGAAGGAATCTGAATCAGACAGTCACATTTGCTGTAAGGATTCTAAATTTAACATGCACTCATAGCCCAGGGTCTTTAGTCATTGGAGCATAGAATTGGAAGAGGGAGAGGGAAGGGAAAGAGGGAAAGTAAACATCAATAAGATTAGACAAAACTTATATTTATATCCTCAGCATTCTAAATCTTTCCTAAATATTTAGCTCCATGATGTTACTCCAGTGAAACAGAATTCAATTTGTCTTTTCTAGGACACAGATTAGCAAAAGAGACCTAGGGTTAGTAAGAGAGGTTTTGTTTTACTGCAATAAAAATATAGCATATAGCTATATACCATTAACCTGATCAATAATTGCAACACAATGTAGTTTAGAATATTTTCTGCTGGGTGAAATAAAAGCAATCCACTAGGTTACCACTGGCAGTGCTTTTAAGACCCCATTGATTGCAGGCAAGAGTTAGCTATCATCCAAGGGATGTTCTTAGAACTTGTGAAAACATTTACCTTCTGTTGACATTCATTTTTACTGTAAATTCATGTTATTACTGGACACTTCAAGAAAAGCATTGGCATAGGCAACCCCTTTCTAGCTGTTTAATATTCTCTTGTACCATAATAGGCTATGATGTTTCTAACAGCTCTACAGCATACAGCAGCATTCAAGGTAAGTTTTCTTTACCTAAAAATTAATAACAATTCCTTTAACCTCATAATTTAAAGTAAATTAAAAATGCATAAACATCATCTGTCCAAAAGATTACATGTACATTCCTTCAAGTACCTAACTTTGAAAGCAACTAAAACGTCCTGCAAGTGTCAGTTGCTCTAACAACCTGAAATTAAAACTATGAATGCAGAACACTACCACATCATCATACACTACAAGAACCATAATCTAAATGGAAAGATGAGAAATGTGCTCTCTCTTCTCTCACTGGGAGAGTCACAGCTGGACACGTAAGCAGAGTCAGCTATTCTAAAAATGTGAAACCAAAGTCTCCACTACTCTCTGAAATCAACGGGCCTCTTTCAGCATAATGAGCTAGCAATTCCACCACCTAGTCTGAACTTCGTTTATATTTTAACAGTTTCAGCAACAGCTAATTTAATCTCTGTGGACTGGTGCACAGTCTTTTTAGTATGTTGCTATACTTAGAAGTGATCACCAGTTTCAGACTATTTGATAGTTTAACCAAATCATTTTGACACTGCCAATGTGGCAGAAACATTACTCACTACAATGTCAAATGGAAAGATACCCAACTGCTGTCAAAACCCACATGGTTCTGCTCCTCACTGCAGTGTATGATGAAATTGGTTTGAAAAAATTGTGAGCTTATAAAAATGAATATGGCTTATTTGTTAGAAAATAACATCTGTTTATTTTTCTTTGTTAAAGCAACTGTTACCTGGTTTAAAACAAGTACTTAAGAACAATTATACATAACTAGTTTTATCAGAAGGAGTATAGTAAGAAAATAAAGACACATAAATGGCATTTATATCTTCTACGCCTCAGCCTAGAGCTCAAAACACATTACAACACTAAGACTTTGGTGACAGGATACAGCGCTCCAAAACATGGAAAGTCTACTTCTCTAAGTAGCTGAGCAGTTGATGCTCCAAGTCGCTCAAGCCCTGCTAGGGACCATCAACACCTAAGCTACCTTTTGGGAACATCTGCAGGGTAACTGTGCTCCTCAGGGTCTGTCAGCCAACCTCACCCACTGCAGAAGACAAGTATTTTCCTGTTTAATTCCCTCAACTCTGCATATTCTGAAAGACAGGATTTCTGCTTAACCCAGGAGTGTTCAAAAGCCACTCAAAATTAGTTTAAGTACAGAGATACAAATGCAGATAGAGAATCAAGTGCAATAACATAAATGTCTTTTTTTTTAAAGTGTATTAGTTAAGAAAGAACAATGAAGTAACAAAGCTGTCCACAAGACAGAAATAAACAAGTACCATTAGTCACTACCCTGAAGTAACATTTTTGAGAAAAAAATTCTGCAATATTTAATAATTGTTTAAATACTGCACTTAAAATATTAAGATCAAATTAAAAATATCTAATCTCAATTAGAAACACTCCCAAACAGAAAAAAGTAAAACTCTAAGGGAGTAGATAGCTTTACCTTATTTTTACATGTGAATGACCATAATTCCTGTTTCCACAAAACAGTTTTTTATTTATTAGTATTAACAACTCTTTTCTTTATTAGTATTAATTAGACAAAAGATACTGCAGATACCAACAAATGATGTTTGTTATGTACTATTAGCCATAATTTCTTTCTGCCAATAGATAAGAACTGATGACAGAAACTAAATTAATTGAAAACGAACAAGCCAACTCTTAACACCTTAGTTTTATATATAAATTAATGTAAGTAAAATCTGTATATTAGCTGTCAGCAAGATTTCTGCAGCCAAGGAAAAACTGCATGCAGTATGGTCAAGCAAATTGTATCTACGAAAAATACACACATCAAAATAACTACTGCTGTTTTATGTAATAAAATAATTTGTAAAAAAATTAGTTGTAGGTGCATGTGCTCTGTAATCTAAATGTTGCGCATGAGATTTAATGCATTTTTCTCTCCAAGTTTTGAAATTTAATTTAGGCAACAATATTTAGTTCCATCTTTTTTCATATAGGAAAAGTATTTGAAAACAAGAAAAAAACAGTGCTAGTGTGTTAAAATTCTTTTGAAAACCTACATAGCTGATTAAAAAGTCTCATCAGTCTACATCCCAAAATTTTCTCACTAAAAACTGATTAAATATATTTTAAAATAACTGTTTGCATACTGACACAGATTTATTTTTCAGTTAAGTTTCTTCAAGAGAAATAAATTAGCCTTTACAATTTAGATTTTCCTTTCCATAAACTGAAGAACAGAACAGTAATCTACAGTAAAGGCACAAAGTGAGTGCAAGTGCAGAAGAAAATTTTAGTCTTCAAAAATTGTTCCACTCTATCTTTCCCTTTTAAACAAAAATAAGGGTAGTTTCCTTTCAAATGAGGATTTTAGACTACAAAATGCAGGAGGAATTACCTCTTCCAAAACACCCAAGAAATGTCACCAAATTAGAGAACCAGTGAACTGCTTGTAGATAACAAACAATATTTTAACAAGACATCTCAAAGAGCCAGCCTATGTATGGTAATGTCATTGTTAAATAAATAAAAGTAAGGTTTTACAGGGCTTGCATAATCTTCTACAATATTCAAACCCACTGTATTTAAATAAAAACGTTCAGGTTACCTAATATTAATAATTACCTAATATTAATCCCACCATTGTACTCAAGTATCCGGTTCCACTACCCAGATTTAGAAAAGACAATCCAGGCTGAAGTTTCAGTGCTTCCATGACTTCAGAATAAATGCAAGGTGCCGACAAGTGTATATTTCCATGCTTCCAGGCCAAGTCTTTGTAAGCATTGTCCCTGTACCCTTCCAGGTAATAATCACCACGATCAATCGCTCTGAAGGCTTGCTCCACGCTCTCGGTACGAATGTACTGAGCTTCTTTTAAGTTATCAATTAAGTCATCGTTGTCTTCTCCAGCACTCACAGCTCCTCCCATGCTGAACTTCTGTGGCAACTCAATTAGTTTGCAAAATACATTAGGAGCAGAGTTTTCCCAAAAGTATATGTTTGTAATAGAGTCTCAGCTGTTTTTCAGAAGGACATCACAAAAGAATCCTGCAAAACAAAGAAATTAACTACTATTAGCAAGTAATGAAATATTGTTAGTACTGGATAACTTTATGAAGCAGAACTAAGAGACATGACAGCTAGTACTCAATCAAAATTCTGCCCCTCAGATTTTTAACTCAGAGCTGAGAAACATGGGCTTAATTCGTCAGCATGGGCTGTCTACATTATGCAAACCCTTATGCTGCGTTGCTTGCTAGACACTGCAAACTCCACAGTGCTAAGAACTCTTCACCCATGTTATACATTTGCAGGGGCACCTAGGGGACAGCAACTGCCTGTATGTGAGCTCTAGTCCATCCTGAGAGCTAAGCATCCAACAGCAGCTGGAGCATGTACCAACTTAGCTAATTTTGAAAGGAACTTGGTTTCCATGTGCTAAGATCACCCCATGGGGGAAACAAAGCCCAGTAAGGGATGATGTCCAGGAGATGCTTTTCAGATGTTCACTTTGGAGCTGAAACAGAATACTGGTGCAGATACAATGGCACATTGCTCTCTTCTGGAATCAAAACAGGAAAGCCCTCCAAGTATCTGAGCCCCTCCTAATGCCTGCCATATTCACTAGAGGAATAAAAACTCCTTTAAGTACCTAGAATAAGTCATATTCACTCCAATAAGTCATATTCACTTCAAAATAATTCCTTCAGATCTGTATTTTAACTGCAGTTATTTCTTTATGAATTACTAAACTCAAAATCCAGATATTAACATTTTTAATGTTGCATCAATTACCAGTAAAACAGCAACAGAAGACTACGAGACAGGAGAATAGGAAGTTTGATGCATCACTTTTAGGTGAATAGAGTATACAGTGAGTATCAGAATAACATTGATAACACACTGAAGTTTTAACTGCTGTTCAGCAGTGTTTACCCTAAGCCAAGGAAGCACTTTTCCGTTTCCTACACTCTGCAGTGCACAGCCACACAAAAAGCCAGGAGGGAGCACAGCCAGGACAGCTGACCCGAACTGACCAAAGGGATATTGCATACCATAGGGTGTCATGACCAGTATATAAACTGGGGGGAGTTTACTGGGGTGGGGGTGGAATATTGAGGGCTATTAAATCTCTGGTCAATCAGAGGTGAAATGATGACTGTTCACCATTCAGCTGTGTGCTTCCCTCCAAAGCAAAACTAATTCCCACTGACATTCTGAAATGGAATGAGGTAAAAAGTCACCATTTGCAACTATGCAGCAAAAAAACCCTCTGATTAAAGTAGAAAAAACAGATGTTGGAATATCCTAGTGCTCCATAGCAGAATAAGCAGACCTGTGTATGTTCAACTGCACAGGAATATTTCTTTCTGCTTGTAAAAAAACTACAAGACAACTTAGGAAATGTGAAACCTGAGAGATTTTTTTAATTTGTAGCTTACAAAAATATTCCACCCCTATTTGTTTGTCTGCACTTGCACTACACCTGAAGTTTCAATGAACCAAATTATGATACTTCAGCTAAATACTCTAGAGAAACTAAAGCAATCGTTTTTGCCATCTTTCATATAAAAAGTTTATTATTATTTTGAGATATGTTTGGAAATAAATTTAACTAAAACCACTAAGAACTGAGTTTCATAAAGACTAAATTCAGCTGCTACATTTGAGAAATGGGAATGCCACTTTCAGCTCTTCCTGCAGAGTGCATCCACCACCTCGCACCAGCAGATGGAGAACTCGGCTAGCCATCAGCACTGCACCAGCAAACCTGCAGAGCCCGCGGACGGGAAAACCTAAAGCTTTAGCATTTCCATCAACAAGTGTCTTCACTTTCACATACCATTTAGATTCTGTAAATAACAGTTTTCTAATTTTCAATACTCATGACACAGACTTTTTTTAGATATTTGGTAATTTAGTATTCTTGGCATTAAATGATGGCTCAAGTTATTGCAGCATCATAAGACTTTCTACTAATGACACCCACCAAGTGCCTCAGCTTCAGTAATGATCATCGCACAAAATCTTGAAGCCAAGAACAGAAAAATTGTGGTCGACAGCGTGACATTGAGGGAAGTAGGGGAGAAGAGAAATAGAGTGTCCTCTCAAGAATGAGACACAGAAAAACAGCATGGCTATTTGGCAGGGAAACCGAAGGCTACATATCATTCTGGACACACTGCCCCCATCTGAAGAAGGTGACGTTAAGCAGATGACAGTGACTGTGTTTAGGCTAGATACGTAGCTTTTTAGGTATCTTGGTTTGGTTTGCATTCATTACTCATCTACAGTGCTCTACTCCGCACTCTACAGGTAGGCAAAAATGCTGCTCAATGGAAAGTAGAGCATACTATGATATAACTTTCTACACAGCTGAATGCTCACCAAAAACATCCTCTGAAGCTCCCTGATATTAAAACTGAAACATATGCAGTTCACAAAGAGCACAAGCAGCATATTGTGATGCCTCTTACACCAAGAGGTATAGCAACTTCACAAGAAATATGAAGGTTTGTCAAGTTAACAAAATGCAGCTATTGCTTTAAGCCTTGGGAATCTCTGGAATACACAAGTCAACAAATTACAGTGTAGCAGTTAAAATTCCAATATAGTCTTGATAAAAAGTTAATTAACTTAGTAAAACCAATTGCAATTAAAAAATTAAAACAATCTTCATTTTCCATTCCATACTACTCATGAATTTATTTTCAGAAGTTAGAACCCTATCTTGAAGTTTCTTATATTCACAATAAAAATTAAATGGAAGCACACTTTCCAATTTCTCTAACAATCCACACAACTGTGTAACACCACCACCTCTGACTTGTTTCTGACCTAACTTGTAACCAATTTCAGTGAAATACATGAAATAATTTCTGGGTGGTTTTTCTTTTTTTTTTTAATATTGTCACATTAATTGAACATGAATTTTTTGGCTATGTGGCTAAGAAGGGATGACAATTTGAGTGCATTTTAATTCTTCACTGTTTTATATGATATGCAAAACTCTTAGCTGAAAAGTTAGTAATGAGGTATAAGGTTAGCGAAGTTTTTTTTGCCAGCTTTTGAAGGGACACAAGTTTTGCACACTTCAGAATTTCTACAAATGCATTTGCACTTCAAGTTAATTTCCTGGGCCACTAAGGACTTGCACACTCTCTTAAAGACAGTTTAAATACCATGCTAGCAAGGTATCCAGTTAATTTGTCAGACAAAACCTCATTGACATTGCTAAATCCATATGATGCCAAGTATCTTAAAATTAACTATCTTGTAATACCGACACAAGCTGACTCCATATAGACAACTACTCAGATATACATGCTACTTGAGCTGACTTACTTGATCCTTACTTTGTTTCAAAGAAAACAGAATAATAAATTGAATCAGCCATATTTGAAGTGTCCTCCTCACAAGTAACACAATTTTCACTGACACATCAGCTTGGAGAAAGCTGACACTGAATCAGCAATGTGATACATTACTTATCTTACATTACTCATACATAGAATACAACCTTGCTTGGTGAATACTCCCTTTTTCCTGCAAGAGGGAGAAGACACCAGTAAGTCACTGAAATGCACATTAATATTAGGATTCAGCCATTCAGTTTTCCAAAAAGGAATATTCTGTGACTGGCAATAGAAGGGAATTAACCATGAATGCACACACGGGCCTGAAATACTTCAATCAAGTTAACAGTTTCAGTTTACTCACAGAAAAAATCAGCAACACTGCTCTAATCTAAGCAGAGATTTAAAGTTCCCCAGGCTACTAATCAAGTATCAGACCTACTCCTTTCTGTCCAGACTCAAGACATTACACCCTTGCAGCAGTTATGAACTCAAGATCACGTTTTGCCTGTCCTCATTCCATCCAATGACTCCTACAACCACAGGACTCCACCTTAAGTTTAGCTTCCTTTTTTCTCCCAAGTATAATAGTGACTCACACAGGGAAATTCAACATCAAACTGCAGAGCTGAGCTTAGGATTTCAGCAGGAGCTTTCAAACAAACAGTATGATTGATTATGATCTGAAAGGAAAAGAATAATTCTAATATTACTTTCGCCCAGCAAAGACTGGAGAAAACCAAAATATGAAGTATGTGCTGGCAGTAACTGTAGTAGGTGACTATGAAATTAAGAATAAAATGTGGGACACAGAGGTATTTTACAATGAAGTCTTCATAAACATTTTTTAAGAATTTTTACACCCACACTTGCTACTAAACTGATAACTAAAGGCAGCAAAAGGCTTAAGTGCTTTGTAAATCAAACTATCCTCCTCTTCCACAGCTATTTGTTTTGTCACTCCAAGCAGCTATGAAAGAAAACCACTGTTTTTAGGACATATGATGCTACTTGGTGCATTAAGGAAAACACTATAGAGAACACTGCACATTTTTGAAGTCTATACACTAGATTAATCTTAAAAACATTCACTTCTAAACTGCTGTTCAGTGGGTCACTTCAGGAAGCTCTTCAAGTTAAACAGAAACAACTACAAAACCAAGTAGAGTCAGCTCTACAGTGCAGTGCACTCCACAGAGCATACCTCAAGGTTCTTTGCAATATGGCAATGGAACGAAAAATAGAACACAGCATTAGTGTTAAGTCAAATGAATGTAAACAGCTACAACTACTGACTTAACCTGAATTGCATTGACCTACTTGGGCAGAAAATGTTTGTCAAGTCTGATGTAAGCTTAAGCCCTGATCTTCCTGTTTGAGCTTTCAACAGCTGTTTATACAAGATTCCAGGTATGTGCCTGCTTTCACTCTTACTCCACCTAGAGTCACCTGAACACACTGAACAGCAGACATGGTACTGCATTTCTCTCAAAAGAGGTACTGAAATTTATGGAACTCCACAAATGTATGAGCAGTGACAAGCATATAAGCACATGATCAAATGAATTTAACCTTGGCAGCTACACAAGGACATAATTTTGGAGTAACTTGCTGAGTAGCTACTGAACTTTTATTTTATTTAATATTAAGACAGTTCACAGGAACTTGAGTAAAAAAATAATAATAACAGAATTTTGTTAGTTGCCTTTGTGTTTGTTTGTTTTTTGCTGTTCTTTGAACTAGGAGACATTCCTTTCCTGGTGTATACTGTCTCTTACCTAATTTGTTCTTCTCATCTGAAATTCTATCTAGCCTCTTCACACCATACCAATGGTATGAATGCTGAAAGGAACATTTTTCTATACATGCCAGACATGTTCTCAAGTATGCCAATAAAGGCTTGAAAATTCAGTACCTTTTATTACAAAGCAAACCAAATGATCCTACATACTTCCTGGACTAAAATTGTAATGTTCAGCTTAACCCCACATCCTGAGTTAGCTCTCCTTATTGTTTAAAATCTCGGCAACCAAAAACTCCTTGAAAAGCTAAGCCTCTCAGGCTTCAGGAGAAGTTTCTTCTTCAAATATAGACTTCTAATTCTACTTCAAATATAAACAACAGGTTGTACATATACCTTTATGACTGAATGAATACTAGCTCTGCCATGAGTACTGTACAGTGCACCATCAACAGCAGACTTCAAAATAATTAATATTGCTTCTCTACCCACAACAGTCCAAAACAACTCCTGTTGCTTAGTTGTAAGACAATGCACCAAAATGGTCTTGTCTCTGGGGAGCCTAAGATGACTTAATGACGTTTTTAAGTTCCCCTGAAGATCTAAGTAAAAGATATCAGTTTAACCCAATGTCTAATATGCAGAAAGATCCCCTCTCCTTCCTCTGATACCAGTGTCTGTGACAAAACCTGGCAGTCCTCTTCTAGCACATTTTGTAAAGGTCTCAGTTCCTAAGAGGTGTGCCTACAGCTCTGTCTATTCCCAGGCCACAACTATTTTTAGTTTGTCCAGTATAAACGAGCCAAAGCGCTTTATCACAGACTGGCTGGGAGAAAGGGGAAAGATGGAAAGCTCCTCTGGAGGGCCTAACAGACCCACAGAAACAGGAGGTACCAGGTAATAGCAGTTTGTTCACTGCCTAAAACATCACAACTTCACTAGAGAGATGAACTGATGATGTTTAATACATACAGATGTCTGATATCCACTGAGCCTGTCTCATGCACCTGTTTTGCATATCAGAAACTGCTGTCTGTGCACATATTTCACAAATTAGTGAGCTACAGTGACCCGGCTGCAAAACTCATTGCCACAATACACAACTTTGTAGAAGGATATTGAACAGTGAGTATTCATTTCAAGCGGGTTCATATAAGCCGTAACAGGCAAATGTTAAGAAGAACTGTAGAGTGATATGTAAAAAAACCTGGTTCTGGCACATCTAATTCTGTTTGGCCTGGAAAGGCAAAGGCATAAAAGTGACACAACGTTTCTGCAAATTTTAATATTGTGATTGCTTTCTATCTAAGACACCTTGATTTATATATATATAAAGAATGATAGTGAGAGAGCCAACATTTTTAAAACAGAACTTGTTTCTTTTCATAAAAGATGGTTAATAATTTAGTTTGGTTGACCAGAACATAAAAAATTATGCTCCCTGGCGTATTCATCAGAGAGTCCCCAGTAACAACTGGGGGATAGGGAGGGAGAATCCTCTTTTATAATGAAATACAAAGCAGATTTTGTACAAGAACTGAAACATATTTTCCTAACCTTTTACCATAAAAGTTATAGTTCTTAGGCAGATCAAGTTACACATCATATAACTTTGACTAGGCAAAGTGCAAAGTGGCCCATGACAAAATTTTCACTATTTCAGCCAGTACTAAAGTTCAAAAACTTACTGCACATAAACATTTCAAGTTATTTAAATAACTCACTTCTAGCAGCAACAGAACAACATACGCCTGTTGCCTTTAGCAAAAGAAAACAGAAATGAGGTCAAGTGTAAAAATAGAAGATAGTTGCATTCCTGACACTTGAAACCTCATCTTGGAGCTATGCATTTACTTCAGTCTCTACAAAAAAAAAAAAAAAAGAAATAAATAAACCAGGCCAGACTAACAACAGAAATATCAATCAACTTTACTAACCTCCAAGGACACTAAAATTTTTTGGTTTCTAATCTTCAGAAATGTATCTAAAAGCTTCAAAATAGCACACAATAATCACAGCATAAACAACTTAAATACTGTATAATCATGATGTTTACTTTCACAGCCTGAGAATGTCAACTTTTATTTATTATGCATCCTCTTCTTATGAGATGCTAAACAAAAAAAATTAAGGAAAAAATATATCCCAATTCTTCTGTGCTTAATTCTTACAGCATTACAGTGCAATATAACTGTATCTTTTGAGAAGTTATTTTATTACTCAGTCCTGTAATTCTCAAGTGGGAAGAATGAGTAAAGCCTACTCCTGTTTCCTGCTTCTCTACCTCAAAACCACAAAACAAAATTCTTTCACTGATACAATCTTACAGAAGCATCACACTTGAATTGCCATTTTTTAAAAATGTAACTTGTTTGCTAACACTTGCACACTGAGTTAGATTTATCTTGACAAAAAAAGCAATGGATATCTACCCCACTTTCTTCTTTTTAATCCCCAAATCCTGCATATCCAAAAGCTTTAGACTTTAAGGATCCATATCATAATTTGTCTCAGTCTCCACGCATACCATAAATCCATACACAGCACAACCTATAATGATGTGACTTTGTCCATAAATCTTTACTACTTAAGATTTTCAATGCTTACTTTTTACATAAAACAGAGATCAACTTCCCTTTCATGGTTCTAACCAAAAGTGATGATTTATTCAAACTTTCAAAACATACTAATCAAGTATGAACTAAATCTATATTAAAATTCTACCAAAATCTCTAGTCATCCAGTGGAAAAAAAAAATCAACACTTTAGTTTACACCGTAAAAGGTGTAAAGCATTAATACTGTGATAAGAATCTGTTTCACAAAGGTTCATCCAAATATTTTATTATTATCCCTAGCTTGATGTAACATTTTAAAGTATTGCTTTTGTAACAGTATCATTTTAATTTATACCTCTGTGGCCAGTAAGTACTTTCCACCTTAAATTTTCCACAGGGCTTGCAAATGATTAAACAGATTATCTGCCTGCACATATCAAAGTTAACTTTTTTGGGTTATGTGACAGAAAGCTGTTCTGCACACAAAGGAGCAGAGGTGCATGGGGAAATACACATGAATATCCCTGACCCAGCCTACCATCAGCTCTCTCCACACTCCCACCACCACAGTGCCTCTCCAAGGCATCTCCCAGATCCAATGGTGTGACTTTTACAGAGCTGCAAAAGTAGCTCTGTAAAAGCTCCCATGTAGTGCAGGGATCTGGGGATGGCACAAGTCCTGTGACGGGATGCTCAGAGGTGGGGAAAAGGGAAAATCACAGTGACTAGGGGAGAAACAAGCATGGGAAAGCCACAGCTACAGTGACAAGAGGACAGGTCATCTGTCAGCAGGATGCAGGTCAGTATGTGCGTCCAGCTATGCCCTGCCTTTCCTGTTGGACTGTCAATCTCCTTTTGCAACTCTCTCTTGAGCCTCTGTTTGGTGCCCATGTGCACCTACAAGACATGGAGTCAGACCACAGGTCACAAAGGCTGGTGAGTCTGTGGTGCCAGCAAAGCAGGGTGTGAGCTTCTGCACGTCCAGGTGCAATCACACGGAGTAGCAAGCTGGACTGGCCAGCAAACCAGCAGAGTGGCCTGGGCACTGGGATGGGACACACTGGCCGAGTGAGGCAGCTGGCTGCTGGAGGAACAAAGAGGAGTCCAAGGTGAGCTGCTGGAGAATCTGTGGTGTTTGGGATTGGCAGCTGAGCATGTGCATGTGTTTAAGAGACAATGGGGCATAAACAGACCAAAGAGCTCCAGGGTAGAATAAGTGCCTAAACCCAGTAACTGGAAAGATTCATAATACATACACACATATGTTTGCACACATTAAGCTTGGCCATCCAGAAAGAGTAACAGGATGGGGCCATTGGTGCTGTTTGTGCTTGCCTTAGTGCCATCTCCTGTGTTGGTGTGGTAGCAAATTATAGACCTAGATGCTGAATACACGTGTTTGTTTGTTACTAAGAATACGTGCTTAGCCTCACAACTCACTGGACCAGAGGCCATGGACACCTAAACTAAAAATCAGAACTACTTGAACAAAACTCCTTATAGCCCTTCTTTAAAAGCACAAACCAAAATATAAACATATTATAAACTTGAAAATGTTTCTGAATTACTGGTTTTCTTTTTCTTCAGGTATGAAGTACATCTTCAAGTACTTCTGTAAATGTGGCTCCAAAGTTATAATTTACTTACAGTACCAACAATGGCAGATGTCATCTGGAAAGGATTTGGAGCATTTGTGAAAGCTCCAGTAACCATTCCAAGATATTCATGCAAGCTCTTCAGCAAGAAATGGAAGTTGAGAACCTTTTATCATTGCCTATATAGCAGCTGTGTACTTGCACAGCTCACAATCATCATTCCCACCATCTTACTGTATCCGTTCTTTTGCAGTCATACAAAGCACGTGGTTTTCACCTTACATAAGTGTAGTTTAAAGATATAACACAAGAGGCTGCTACACTCACACAACCTGATGTAGCTATATCATGGACAACTCCAGTTTAACCAGAGCATGCCAGAATGGAGAAGGCAAATTTTACGCTGACTTTTTCTGACAACTGAATTACTTCAGAAAACATCACAGAATCTCAGGAAACTTGGCAGTAATGAGTCTTAGTCATGATGAATGCATAATTAACTGAAGCAAATAACAAGAGACTAAGGCCTATGGGATTTTATAATACTGCAGATGTCAGCTCAGCTGAGCTCAGATCTCAGCTCAGAAGTTAAAGAAACTCAGCAGCTTGACTTTTCTGTGTCCTTCCAATTTCACTGACCTTCTGACCGCAATAATGCCAAATTTAGAGGTTCTTGAAGGAAGAACACAGCAAAGCTTAACAAACTGGACTACATGGAACGGCAGGAAAACCACAGTTCATTCTCAAAAGGGTAGAGGAAACAGTTTTGCAAATAAAGAGCAGGATCACATGCCGAGCAGAAGAGCCAGCAAAACCCACCCACCAAATCCAACAGTAAACAAGAATTTTATGAGTCTCAGGCAATGATTTTCAAATGACAATCAAATCCTGTAATGGCAAACTGATGTACCAGTAGAAATACAGCATTCTTGATTACTTGAAGTTACTTATACTACAGAAATATTAACCATTTATCAAAATTAAGCATCTCCTTTAGAAACTGCTTTGGAGTTCAGTCTTTCAGCAATGCTGACTTGCATTCATTTCAGTCATACCTATCAAGCAAACACAATGGTTCTGAAAATATGATTAAGAGGATAGTGGCTCCCACAATAATTTCTTTTTTTAACTTTGATATACAGACCATGATATAACAGCTCAGTCATCCTGACTGGGTTGTATAGTATTAATTGCCTTTTTCTTTTATATGTCAAGAAAACCACATGGTAATTTCCAAATATCTGTTATAAACACTTGTTATAGAAATAAAAAAAAAATCTCAAAATAGTAATCACTTCTCATTTTCTGCCAACCACATGGGCCTAATTCCTCTTTTAATGTTAAAACAACTACTTATAGGAATCAAGTCTTTCATCTGGGACGGGGATGCCACAAGCATATCAACTGCCGACTGTGACTCACTAGCTGACTATTACTATAAACAATTCCAATTACTATCACTTCGCATACAAACACCACACATTGATACAGAAATCTCCTTTTGGAGAGGCAGATTTATCTTTTTTTAAATATGAACAAATAATTAGGACATGTCACCTCTGAGATGATCTCTGAAATCTAGTTACCTTTCACTAGTGAAGACAACTAATAACAAATTATATTTGTTTTATTGAAGAACGGTACCAATACATGCTTTTAACAGTTACGTTCCTTTTGTGTCTACAATATTACTGCATATTGCCTTTCACACATCTCAAACTAGTATTTTATAACAACTCTGATTTGACTCTAACTGTTACCACTAAATCTAAAATGACATTTGTAGACATCAGCTGGAAAAAAAAAAAATCTTCCCAGTGACAGATGCCTCCTGGAGAAACATTATCCAGTATTACAAAGTTGTCACTGTTCATTCTGAAAATACTTTTCAAGATTGCTTAATTTGCCATTAGAAATATGCACCTATCGCTTAAAACTTTAACAAGCCAGTTGTTAAAAAAAGGAAGAAATAATTATGATTACTGACAGCTTTAATAAGACTTATCTGTTTAGAAATCATGCAAAGAAAAGTTTTGTAATAAAAACAGCAAGCTTCTGGTACTTGTAATGTGACTGGAGTGCTCAAACACAGACTTCTAGTGCTATTTTAGGTGCTCATGCTAACTGTTGGCTACTTGGCTGGTGCTACAGCAACAATTAGTGCTTAACAACAAAACAGAAAACTTCTGCCCACATCCTGTCTTTGCTTCTCTGCAACTAAGAGGAGCTGCTCTTTCTTCGTCACTTAAGACTGCTTTGAAAGGAACCTAGCAGCTGGGACTGGAAAAGCAACAAGATAAAAGGCATTATTGGCCAAAAGAGACCGGAAGAGCAAACCTGGAGACGCTGACTTGCAACCAGTCTGTCATCACATTCAGAACAGAGATCCTATTTACAGTCTCTACACTGCCACAGAATTGGTTGGTTGTCCACATATTCTCTGTGCATGTGTGTCTCTAAACATATACCATCTCCAGTAAAGCACATGTCATCAACCAACACAAGGGCTCTCTTCTCTAACTGCTGACCTACCTCTAAATTCAGATTTATCCTGCCATCTTTTTTTGTTGTTGTTGTTTTTAATACTTCAAATAACGTAGGCCTTCAGTAAATCCTCTCATATCTAACAGCTCCATGCTGACAACTCTGATGCCCTGCAGCACCAACATATAAATGTCTTTCATTCAGGATTAAAAACATCTCATGTCACTATCAAACCACTTGATGAAAGCCAGTTACCTTTTAAACGTGATTTTAAGGTTTTGTTGTCAAATTCTGAATTGTTTCCTCAAACAAGTTTTTCAACATTAATTCCAACTGTACTCTTTTACACCCTAGAAACATAGCAAATCCAACTCTGCTTTGCAACTCTATGCTGACTGTGAGAAAATCAAGTGAAATGCTATACCTGAGAAGCATTCCAAACCTCACCTGTTATGCCACCTTAACAACACTCATAGTATCTTAAAACTCCAATTGCATGCTACTTATAGAGCTCAATACTCTGCACTTGTAAAAGCAAGATATTTACATCCTTTCTTCACTAAACAAAACAAAGCCAGAGGTCCAAAACTAGCCTTCATTAAATGCATTTTCTAAGCAGAAGCCTCCAACTATTTTTCTGTCCCAAAACAATTCCTCTAAGAAGAGAAGTTCCACAGTAATTCCCCACTCAAGAACTTCACTGTATGAGAATACACCAGAACCTGTAGTCTGTGAGTTCCCATGGTGTTTCACGATATCACACCTAATCTCTTTTAGGGCTGTGGAGTTTGTCTTTCTTTGCTTATTTTAAGTGTTCTCTGATGACCTCTAAACCAGTGTCATTTCCTCACAATAAAGGACAATTTATACTTTTGTGCTTCAATTTAAAGGACTGATAAAATTAATTGAGAAATATGCCACATATTAATTGTCATCACAATGTATAAGTGATAAAGACCCTACAGTTGTTCTTCCAACCCTATAGGTTCCAATCCTTTTCTCCTGTCCAAAAGTTAGTTTCTCTGGACTAACTGCCATTTTTAAAGACATTTTTGCTTAGAGTTTACTGTTACTTCCTACTTTCAACATTTCCAATAAGCTTCTGATCAGAAGTAGATTCAGCAAGAATCCACACACATATATTCCATCAGTATTTCAAGCTCCTTGAGGTTAACATCACTGTCGACTTTGCAACACTTTCTCTGAAACACGGAAGTAGGCATGACATACCAGGACAAAAAGGACAGAAAACCAACACCCGTCTTCTGAATGCCAGCCAGCTATCTTTCAGTTCTACAAAATATTATATTCAGCATCCTGAGCTGCTATAAATGCTATCCTTTCTTCAAGGACCAGAAGTCCAGCCCAAATTTCTTAAGTAACACAGCAGCAGAAGCTGCTTTAAGAGCTTGCATGAAGGAGGCCTGAAGGCTTTCATTAACATCCAGTGCACACAAATAAGGCCCAAAGGAATTAGAGCACAGTAGTTATTTCCTGATGCTCTCATGTAATTATACCCATAATATTTCATATAACTACCACACTTCAGTCCCTATAACTCCATAAATGATGAAGCAGAACAGTGTGAAGAGAGTTCTGCAAAGCAGATACATTAAACAAATTCTCCATCCAAAAAATCCACACTTGTTGGAGAAGATGAAGTATGCAGATCAACTTCCAACCCTACCGGAAGATTCCTGGAGTGCCTCAGGCCAGTCACATACCTGATTATTCATTTGCAAAACATAATTGCATGTACATTCTACCCACTTTTGCTTTGAGGAGTTTACATTCTAAGTAGGAAAAACAAATGAGATTATATTAATGATGTCTGCATTCAAGAGTGCCAAGTGCTGGAGACTTGAAGGCACTCTTCTTACACAGAGAGCTAATTAATCATCAGCTACAGAACATCACTTTCAGTTCAGCAGGGTAGAACAGCACATCTCTGTGACATTCCTACTGAAAACGGGAACAAAGCAGGAAATGACAAGAACAGGTACATGTAAAGACACCTCTCATCCATAAAAAAATCTCTCCATGCACATAAGACTGGCATGAGCATTATCATAATGCTCAGTATTTCAGAATTGCTTTTAATGTAGTTGTTCTAGGGAACTTTTGAAACACCCGACATAAACCTTTCTGAGACACTGCACGGGGAAATTTTATTGCCTGGTTCTGGGGGGAAAAACAAGAGCAATGTACTACAATGCCTTGCAGTAGGAATTTTGTGCTAATATCTTCTAAGTTTGCCTTAGGACTTACACCTGCACTGGTATCATGCCTAAGAAGCCTACCTTTAGCTTCGGAATACACACTTCCATCTCAAAGCGCTTCAAGTTTACAGAAACACAGCCAAGTGACTGCTCTGGTACAGTCCACCACAGGCATGGAAAACTACAATACATGCCTCACACTGAGGTACTATTTTTAAGTCTCCTATTAGGCAGAAGCCTCTTCAAAAGGCAGTGTAGGTTGGGGCAGTCACTGACAGGCAAGCAGAAGACTAAACAATAAAAACCACCAAACTGCCAAGATTATGATTACAAAAATGGCCAGATTTCATAATTTATCAATAGAATACTGCAAAATTGAAACTGGCCAGTCACATACCTAAAGCAAGTAATGACACAGATTAGATGAAGCAAAGCCAGAAAGAAGGCCAACTAGAGACACAGGGAGATTTTCACAAAATTCTGGAGTGAAGATCAAAGATGATGCAGGGAAGGAACCTAACCCTGCACAGACAGAGTGATAAAATTTGGCCATCCAGGACTGTCCAGTATTACATACTCTTTTTTTCTTCCTGCAATTTCATTATATTCTCCTCATCGCAGACCTCCCAACAACATCCAATTGTATTTTCTAGCACTTCTGAGGGACACTGACTGTTGTAAAGAACATCTGGCTAAGCATCCATCTCCAAAGCCCTCATTGTGGCTCTCTGACCTCACTCACATACTTCTAACATTCCTATCATTATATTTATTCACCCAGAGTCAGTTAAAATACTAATCGATCTGTCACATATTTTTCCACCTACAAATCTAAAACACTTTTCAAACTCTCCCAACAAATCAGGCAGGAGTTCTGCAGAAGACAGCTCCATTTATCCAAGCCTGATCCCTTCCAGAGATCTTCTGCCCAGAGTAAGGTAATGGTCCTGTTGGGGAAAAAAAAGCGTATCACACATTATAATTCATTTGCAAGCAGAATGGATTAAGGTTACAAAGACATTCTCACCACACATTATTGTAATTTACTAACGCTAAGCATTGGATTTTTTGTGCCTTCCATCTAGAAAAGCATTCTCTGTAACACAGAGGTCATATGGTCAAGAGGAATTAGGTATCTTCATTAATTTGCTAAAGTGCTGACTAGCCTTATTCTGGGTATTTTTTGTGTGGGTCTCAACATTTGCTGCTCTTTATGAGAAGAAACCTTACATTCTTACTAAAGCCTGAAGTTCTACTTATTGCTTGACAGGAGTAAAAAAAAAAATACTCCCTAGGACAACACCAACTATGTTGGCACTGGCAAGTATTGCAAGGACACAAGCATTTACCCCACACTGGAGCAGTTTAGTACTTTCATAAGGAATTTGTTTTCAAACAGACACCCCCTCACCCCTCCACCTTAGGTGTTTGTTCCCATTTTTGTTTTTGTTGTTTTTTTTTTTTTTTTTCTTTTTTCTTTTTTTTTTTTTTTTTTTTTTTTAAACAGAGTTGCATAAAGCAGGCCCAGGCTGCTGACCGAGTATCAAATAAATGCCAAGATTCCTTCTCCCTCTGCCCCCCTTTTCCCTTCCTGCAACTTCAGAGCGAGCCGCGGACAACTGCCGAGGCAGGGGGGAGGAGGGCGCATGGAGGGCAGACGAGACACGCACATGCACTGCAGAGGCAGCCCGAGGTTTCGGGCCCAAGAGGAATCCCATTAACACCGCAGACCGCAGCTCGGCTACAGACGTGACCCCAGGACGCCTCCTCGAGCTGATAACAACAAAGAAAACAGACGGGAGGAGGTGGCAGCCCCGGAGCCAGTTCCTGCTCCTCCCCTGAGTCTTCTCCCAGCCAAAACAGAGACCACAATATAAACAGAGACAAAATGTGCGTTTATGGCAAAGCGGGGGGCAGAGGCAGCCTTCTCCTCTTCCTCCGGCGGCTGCCGCCAGGAATGCTCACCAACCGACTCACCCGGGATTGCGGGCGAGAAGCGAAGTTATCGCGCATTTCACACACTTTATTTATGTAAACAAAGTATCTTCCGCCTGCTGCAGCCGCACCACCTCCTCCACTCCCAGAAAGAGAAATACCCTGCATTAGCCCACGGGTTTTTATTGATACAAAACCAAATGTTGTCTCGCGCACCCCTCAACGATGCCTCGGCCTGGAAGATGCCGTCCCCACAAGCCCATGAGATTGTAAGGACTCGACAGTGGGGAAAAAAAAACCCAAAAAAACCAACAAAACAGAACAAGCAAACCAAGCCCAAGGAAATCCCCAAAACCGCAGGCTTCCCTTCTCACCGCATTTCCTCAAAGGCAAAAAGCAAACGCACAGCCGTCACAGGGGGGAGGCAAGGCGCTGAGCCGCAGCGGGGGACAAGCGCTGCCCTCACCTTGCCTGTACCATCACCCCCCCCGCCGGGATCTCGAGGCTGGAACCTTCTCTCTTGTCCCCGTCCTCTCACAGCTTCCAGGCCCACGGCAGCTACACCAACCACCTCTCCTCCTCCCAACCCGTTTTGGGCCAGAGATTATACGTTACGCAGACGCCGCGCAGGGTGGCAAGGATCGGGCAAAGGAAGAGAAGAAGGGGTTGCCGAGGGCGTACGCACAGAGCCGGTCCTGTCCCTCCCTAGGGCGAGCCCTCGCCCTGTCCCGGCTGCACGAAAACAACCGCCTCCCCCTCATCCCCCTTCCCCCGCGCCTGCGTGCGGGGCCCGCGGACAATAGGGAGCGGAGCGCCCAGGGAGCCAGCGAAGGGCAGGGGCCGCAGGGCAGGGGCCGGAGGACCGCAATCTCCCCTCCCCCGCCGCAACCCACCGTCCCGGCCGTCCGACGGGGCCTCCGCGCCGCAAAACGCGGCCGGAGCGCAGTTCTGCCCACCCCCCCACAGTACAGGACACTCACCCGTTCCGCAGCGGGCCCCGGACCCTGCGCTGGGCGGCACCGGCGACACCAGCCTGGGGGGTGGGGGCGAGAATTGCAGGCAGGAGAGCGCTCCGGCAGGCCGTGGGCAAACGGCCGAGCGAGCGGAGGGCGGCGCTGGGCGGCCGCAGGTCGAGGGTGCGCGGGTCGGTTCGGCGGCCGGTGCCGGTGCGAGGGACGGGACGGGACGGGACGGGGGAGGCGGGGCCCGACAGCTGAGAGGATGTAAACAGAGCGTCACGTGACCCCGCCCCCCGCGCGCGGGGCCGCCGGGCGGGGCGAGGCGAGGGCGAGCGCTGCGCCGCCCCAAGCCCGGCCCTGATTGGTCGTTCGCCCCCCGCGCCACAGCCAATGGGCGGCTGGCGCTCGCGGCGCTCGTCACCAGTCGCCCTGGGGTCGCGGGGGCCTGCGCGTCCCCTCCCCGCCGGCCGGGGAGCGCTGCGGGCAGTGCCGCGTCCCTTCCTCGGCCCTCTGGTCTCCCGTGGGCCGCCGAGGGTGAACAGCAGCACCGTGTTGTGCGGAAGGGCCGAGCGGCGGCGGTACCGCGGGTGGGCGGCGGGGGTCAAGCGGCCGCGCCGCAGGCCCGGGTTTCAAAACATGCCCCCGGTGCCCCCGGTGCCCGTCCGAAAGAGCTCCGCTTTGCCCGGGCCTCCCCGCCTTGTGGCGTTCTCGTCGTTCTCAGGGGACGTGGCGGCACTGCGGGACCCTTCCGTAGGGCCTCTCGCAGGGGGGGCCAGAAGGTTCCCCCCACGCCCCGAGATAAGGGCACTCGGCCTTTGTTGTCGAGGCTCCTAAAGATAGTTTGAAAAACTATAGGAGGTAGGACAGATCACGGGGAAAGCTCAGAGAAATCATTAGGAATGTCAGAAAGCGTCTAAAGGGGGGCTGAAGAGACGGTAAAAAGATCTAGAGGGGATGCTGCACGGAAAACAGCTGAGGTAATTTGGCTTGTTTTGCCTGGAGAAGAGACCGCGGCGGGGGGAGGGAGACCTTACAGCAGGCGGCAGCTTCCCTGGGAAGTGGAGTGGGGCACTTGATTTCTTCCTGGTGACCAGCAAAGGGCCGGCGGGAGCAGCATGGAGATGTTGTGGAGGTTTTGGTTGGATATTAGGAAAAGATTGTTCACCCTGAGGGTTGTTGAGAACTGGCACGGACTCCCTGGAGAAGTGGTTAGGGGACTAAGTGACATAAGTGTTTGGACAACACTCTCAATCCCATGGTGTGATTCTTGGTGTGGTCCTTTGCAGGGCCAGGAGTTTGACTTTGGTAATCCTTGTGTAACCCTTTTAACTCAGGGTATTCTGTGATTCTATGAATTTGGGAAAGGAAGAAGTACTCTGGAAGGCACAAGACATAAAAACGTGGAAAGTCAGGGAAGCCTGGGGCCCCAGAGCGGACTTGCAGCCCAAGAAGAGTGTTGGGTCATTATGAGCCCTGGTCTCAAGTGGTGTTTCTGAGGCATTGTCTCATGTTTGATTTGGGAAGGAGGAATAACGTGGGATTTGGAGAGTCAGTGGAGAAAGTGGGCTTGGCTGGTGTTTGGGAAAATTAAGAGTTACACAGGTGTCAGGACATGCAGCAACTTGGCTAGTCTTTTTGTTGCGGAAAGGAATGAGAAAAGCCTGAGGTCAGTATCAGAAAAGGGATGACTTCAGGAACAGTAAGTTCATGTTCACCAAACAATCAGGCAAAAGGTGTAGTATTTAAGGATTTCAGGCTAATGGATATGAAAACCTGAAGTTGAGTGGGTGTTATAATAAAACTAATCTAGATAACTTGTAGACATTTACAATGATAATTTAATCTGGAGTGTTGTAAGCACTAAGTACTTTGTGAAATGCAGCCGAAAGGCACAAAGATTTGAGCTTTAGCCAAAGTTTGAATAGTGGTGGAACAGGATTTCTAGCTAAAAGTCTGAGAATTGAAGGACATAAAAGTGTAGCTGGTAGGAGGCCAGGAGTATTACTCTGTTTGGGGGCAGGATTAGTTAATACCTGGAGCACACAATGGTTGTAGGTGGCAACGACTGAGGTGAACATAATTGGCAAAATGAGGGGGAGAGTTTCTGTTAGGCTGGGACTCAAAAAGAAATAAGTCTCCTGTCAGTTGGACTGAGTGATTCAAATAGTGCTACAAATTGCCCCCTATTAGTGATGTAACTGATGGCTCCTTGAATGAGAAATAAAAGGGAGAATAAACACAAATTCAATTTTTACATTGAAATATGCCTTACATCATTGCATTAGTAAATGAATACATTTTGCTGCCTTTGAGTATTGTAAGTTTGTTTCTATTAAGAATTTTTACTTAGATGTACTAAGTGTTTATAATTCCCTGCCTATTGTACGTGTGAAGGTTTCCTGGCTTTGATTCCTTCTCTTGCCATCACATCCTAGATATTCTTGTGCCTGAGCAGTATGTAGGCATTACCTGTCAGACAAGGTGCACTTGATCAGTATTCAGTAAGGACAGAAGTTATGGCCATGTTTTGCTCATTCAGTTTTAAGAAAAATTTTCAGATCGTTTTTTTTTCTTCTGTATATTACCATATTTGAACTATTTTTTCCATTTGCAGTGAACATGGGCATACAACAATTAGAAAGGTCATTCTGCCATCTTCTTTCAGAGCTGAAAAAAAGATGCAACATTCAGGTCTAGCAGAAAATTCTACTCAAGCATGTATAGTTCTCCAGATCTGTTCTAACTGCTGTCCATCCATTGTCAAAAAAGAAGTAAGGTGTGTATTTTCTGATGCAGTATGTAACTTCTGCATCTTGGTGTGAAAGATTTTTATTGTCCCATTATTTTAAATTTGAGATGTGCATCATTTGGGCAACCTTTGTTTTCATTTGAATCTAAGTTAATAGCCTCAAAAAAAGCTGAATTATTATGCGACAGGCCCATCAAAGCTCTGTATAAGCTTGCTGAGTTCAAAACCCTCATTTCTCACTTCTTAACTGAATGAAATTGAAATAACAAAACCCACTTCTTAACTGAAGTACAGTGAACATCCTTTCACGTTATAAAACAATGGGCTAGGCTAAAGTGCCCCCCAACTTCATTGTTCTGTGCAAGTTTAGGGTTGTTTTATTGCATGTGCAGATTTAAGCATAATTTACTTTTTCAGTATTTTGTCCTGCTGCTTTGTTATTTTTTTCATGATCATGCAGATAAAGTCTGAACTATGTGGAAGACTCCAGTGAATCTTCATCCTGTGCTTCTGGTGAAGGTTATAACATTCAGATATCTAATAGAGAAGTACTCAAGACTGCTATTTTTTACATATATTGAAAATTGTTACCAGGGGTCATTGAGGTTAAGTATTTAGACTTAACTGTTATTATAATGAACAGAAAATTGGATATACACAGCAATTTATAATGAAGACTGTTTCAAATAAAGATCATGTCACAAATACTGAGTAGGTGTATTATTTGGCATATTTAATTTTTATTTATATAGAAAAAAGTTGTCCTTTAGACATATTTGCCTTCCTAACAGTAGCAATAGCTTAAAAGTAGAGTGGTGCAAATTACATTCCCTGAATACAATCCTGTTGGCATAAAGCTGACAAATAATGCATGATTTGCACTACTTATATTTTTTGCACATCTCTAAATAATGGAAACCATTTATATATCATTGAATTTAAGGTATTTTGATTTGAATCAGTTTCAACTCTATGTTCTGTTATTGAATAAGCATTTTAAAACATTTTTAAATGCTACAGAAAACATACAAAACAAGTATTAAAGTGTTTTTCTTAAACATGTCTTTTTAGACATATAAGTCATTTTCTTAATCTAATAAAGCTTAAATTTGTAAAATTTTTGGTGGAGCTTAAGCTGATGCTGTTTAAAGTATTTTTTATATTCTGCAATGAAACCTAATTTAAATAAAGTTGTGACAGTAGAATGTTTTGTAGGATTTCTTAAGGCTTGGATTATTCTTACCAAGTAAAGAACTTCTTTGTTATTTAGTTCTGGAAAGTCAATGCAAGGTTAAGGATATTAGAAACTTACACTTTAGCTCTATTTGTAATTAGTTATTTCTGCACACTGTTGTGCATACATATTGACACTGCTTTTTAGAAAATATTTGTAACTCACTGTCATTTTGAAGCAACTGTTTTCTGATTCTGCTTTTTTTCCCTCATTCATTTTGCATTTTTTCTCTAGTTTCCACAATATGATTAGATTTCCTTTCCCCAGACAAATTTCATTCTGTACTTTGGTTTCATCTTTAATTACCATGCATTTTAAAATTATAGTTGATTTCCTGTATCTATTTAATATACTCTCTCATATTGATAACTTCCTGAGACTTATCTTTCATCCACTGAGCTCTATCTTTGTCTTTTTATTTTTTCTTTTGATTGCCTTCTTTCTTTACCTTTATTTTTTGTAGATTTACTTTCCTGACAGACTTTGACTGGTTGGTTTTACACATGTAGAACAAAAAAGATGTGCTACAGAAGTAGCAGCTCCAGTTTTCAGACGTTGTCCTCTGCTCTCTACAACAGTTACCACTTCTGGCAATTGGATAGAGTGAGCACATACTTCGTGCTGTGTCACACATTCCATTGGCGTAACTTGTTTCAGGAAGAGGCCCTGAAATGGAGACCTGGTGCAGTAGCTTCCCCTGTCCTGCAGCCTTGGTATTCCTGCATTACTGTACTATCTCAGAGAGTAAAAGTACTGTGTTATTAAAAACAACACAAGTAATGCAAAGAAAAAAAAAAAGAAAAAAAACTTCTGGAAAGCAGTTTAATTTGTCCTGAATTTTTGGCCTCCCTTTCATATTTTTAAAATGTTCTATTTTTGCATTCTTCGCTCCCAGATGTTTAAATGTACCTTCTGTGGCTCTCATCTGATCCCAGCAGTCATCAAGCCATTTCTAAAGGTTTGTGGTAAGTAATGTTCCAGTTCCCAGGAATGGAACTAGGTCATCCCCCAGAGAATGCCAAGCCCAAGCTGAGTCCCTTCAGGTTGCATGTACAGGATGAGCACACCCATAGCTAAGCTGTAATGGACTGGTCAGGGTGTAACCTGCAGTCCCCATGAGTGGCCAGACACCAGCCTGGCAAACCTGGCAAACTATCATCCCTAGGTTGATGTGGGCCTCTGGAACCAGCAGCTGTGCAGCTGAGGTGTGGCCTGGCTCTGAAAGCAGTTTAGTCTCATTTGTACAATGTTGCTTTGACAGGTGTGACTTGAAAGATTTCACCTTTAAAACTGGTAGGATCTACATACACAGTGTATTGTGTCTCTGCATCTTTGACCTTGTTAATCTGAAGTTTGGATAAACAAACCCAGCATTACTGTCTTGGTTAAAAGCAGTTGTATGCCAATCAAGTTTTAGATAATTACAAGATTTCCCAAAGCTCCAGAGCTAGGTGATTGAAAAGAGTGTCTTTAAAGGGAGTAAATCAACCTTTACTACCACCTTGTCTATGTGCCAGTTTCCTTCCTTGAATATTCCTACTGGTCTTTAAGACTTGCCACTTATTTTTTTGAGATCTGCACATCCTTTCTTCTCTCTAGCCCACTTCAGAGAGGCAGTTTGTTACTGTAACTTGCTAAGGCATTTTGAGTTTTTAGGGATGGAGATTTTCATTGCTGTAAATTCTGATATGCCCTCTTTGCAAATATGAGTTGCATTAAGCAATTGCCCAGTGTTTTTAATGCTGTGCATCACAGTCATACTCCTCTGAATCACTCCAAATAAAATGCATTGGGGTTTGAGTTACATATATTTATTTGGGATGCCTGTAATCTTATCTGTGCATCCCACCTCTCACACCCCATTTAAGTGGTCACAAATGTATCAGCTTTGTTGAAAGAAATGTCATACAATGGTAGCAAAACCATCTTTTGATGGCCCAAGTAGGCAGGAATAGCAGTGATAATCTTCAAAAGTGATGTGCCTGCATACTACTGGTTAGGAGAGTGCATGAGGCTTTTTTCCCTTGCCATAAAGTGCTCTGCTGGGGTGGTATTATCACTCTCAGCTCCTCTGGAGCAATTTTTGGGAGAGCTTCTGGCAGTGAGCAAAGCATGGTGCAAAGCTAGAAGTGTCCTCGTTCTCAAAGCTGAGCTCAGTTCAGATATTAAGACATTGAAAGCACATACTAGAAAAAGAAAAATAGCAAAACAATGAAACCCATATTTTAACTTCAAGATGCAAATGAGTGAATGAAATGAAGAAATAAATTAAGTGGAGTCTGTAGCCATAGACATTGGTCTAAAGGATGTGTCTCTCATGATCAGCTTTTTGGCCTTTGTCAAATTACTCTTCCAATTTCTTGTGTGCCAATTCTTGGTTTTTTTCTCTGTTAAGAACAAGCCTGAAGTTGTAGCAACAGAAGGGTTCCAGTGGCCTGTAGTCACTGCCAAGTGCTCAACCAAATGTTGCTCGTAAATACAACAAACTGAGCACATCTAGATAATGATTGATGTACTACGAAATCTAGTCACACAGTGAAATATTAAAAAAACCTTTTAGAATTTGGTACTAAGACAAGTGCCAGTTTAGATTTCATGTATATTACTTTTTAGTTTTTCTATGACCCTTGATGGAAAAAGAAATGGCTTCCTTCAGTATTTCTGCTTTAAACCATTTGTGACTTGTCTCAGAGGTATATTAGGATACAAAATGAATATGTAAGCAGAAAGTGTCATATATTATCGCTTCTGTCCTCCTTATTGATTGTAAACTGCAAGCACAAGACATTCTCCATGGAAATATGTTGATTTGTCTCTAGATGTAGCTGACAGTGAGTCAACAACATACTCTTTATGTCATCCTTTTCTTAAATCAATAGGGTGTTTTTCTAAATTTATAATGTTCTTTTTTTAGGAGGAACACAGTCCTTCAAACCAAGAAAAAATATATGCCACCATGGTTAATACTTTAAAGACAGTCCCTGAGCTTCCCTTGAATGAGTCATATTTAAAGGAAGTTGCTGTATTTATAGCAGATAAACAGCACATATATTATTCTGAAAATAATGTTTTCACTTTATTTTTGCCTGATTTTGTTAATCAAATATGGAACTATATGTAATTTAATTTATATTAATTAAAATTTAACTTGTGGAGCCTCTCTTCTATATTTGGGCTGATAATACCCTGTAGTGTATTAGTGTATACAGTGCACAGTAGTAAAGTTACTGATAGTCAGCTGGCCTATGTTCCATAATTTTGGAGGCTTTTAAGATCAACTGATTACCCGATACCTAATAGTCTCCAAGTACTCTATTTCTGACATGCAGCTTTTATCTTCAAGTAGGAAAGATGGTGAACACTATCTTCATGTTGTAAATGTGTCAAAATGCGTCTAGTTCCATTTCTAACTCATTTAATATTTTAAACAAAGTGAGAAGGTTATGTTTATATAATTTTTTCCCTTAAAAGAATTTAAATCTCTTAATCAGTAGGATTGAGTTGTTAGAGACATAAATGTAGTCTTTTTTTATTGTCTAAAAGCATTCTTTATCAACAGACTGCCAAAAAGGCAGGCAAAAAGTAATTTATTTATAGATATTAAAAATATATTAATATCAAGTAAGTTCATATTATATAATAACCTCCAGTTTAAGTAATTTTTGTGAGACATGGAAAAATATTATGTTATATCCAACAGGCTTACCAAAAGATTTGTGCTTAAGATGCAGCATGCAGGTTGTTCTCAAAAAGTTT
Organism: Fringilla coelebs; assembly: GCF_963513975.1. Lineage (NCBI taxonomy): Eukaryota > Metazoa > Chordata > Aves > Passeriformes > Fringillidae > Fringilla > Fringilla coelebs. The sequence continues at coordinate 41,440,182 of NC_140028.1, read as the reverse complement.
TCTAACAGAGCATAATCTTTTCTTTTAGCCTCCTCCAAACTCCTGATGCTTTAAAAAAATACAATTGATATTTTTCTTCAAATTTTGCAGAGGTTCAGCACTTCTTCCCCCCCCCCCCCCCCCCCCCATTTGTTTTGCCTTTTTGGATGATGCAGTTGGTTATTATAAAGTCTTTGCTATATGTGCAGATGGCAAGGGCACTAAAAGTGAAACTTCATACTGTGTCTCTGAAGCACATTATTTAGCAAGTTAGATGCAGCTTCATTGTTAGGAGAACTGCAAAGTATTTCTACAACAGATGTCAACCAATTAATTTGAGTGTTTTCTTAGAGTCCCTCATCTGCAGCTCTACACCACAGGCTTAGGTATACAGTAAAAGGAATTAAATGGCCTGCCCTTTTATCTCCTGGCTCCTGGAGCAATTCTGAGAAAGATAAGAATTTTGAGATGTTAGCTAGGTAAGATACGGTCACTGAAGTCAATTAATTGGCTGTGGCTATGGGGAGCAATTTCTCTTTTTGGCTAGGTGAGTTTCTCTTTGGCCATTTCTCCAGCTGTTTCCCCTTGCACTAATGGCAAGATCTTTTCTGCCTTCAACTGTTCTCATACAAAGCCATATAGATTGAAGCACAGCTAGACTTGTTGTGGGCAGGAGGAGCTCCATATAAAGTTCATTAAAGAAGCCCTCCTGTTGAGTCACAGGAGGGCTTCTCTCTAAACTTGTTCTCAGAGTAGTCTGGGTGTAGGTGGATCCAATCTTATCTCAGATTTGTCAACAATCTATGTCTAAAGGATTATACATGTGTAATGGAACTTTGTCCTTCAGGGTTAAGGATGGCAAACCGGATTTATTTATATAAATATACATGATTTATTATGATAACAACTAGACAAGATCTTTATCAGAATTATTTATTACACAGTATAGGAGCTATATCAACTATTATAGTGTATTATAAAACAATGTTGAAGCAATTATACTAAAGCACTTGTATTAATTATTAAGAAGAGAGTGATGTTATTCACCCACACCAGTGACTGTGGGCAAATCTTTTGCTCTGCCTGAAGAGGTAACATTGAGGGACATCTCCACTCATGGGAGGAACCTCCACACATACACTCCTAGAAGGAGTGTGTTAGAAGACTCTGCTGCTAAAATTCGGGACTGGGCTTTTATGGTATAGAGGGACTGACTGTCAGTCATATGTCTCCAGGCCAGCTATATCAGTTCATCAGCTTTAGATAAGTTTTGGTAGTATCACTTGTTTATTCCTTTATCTGGGTATTTTACCAGTCCTACCACATCTTCATCTCACTATCAGAATGCTTAATTTTGGGATGGATGAGTCAGACTGGTTTCAGCTTTATTCAAAACCAAAAGCAGTATGATGCCCCCTTCTTCATTTACCACTGGTAAACGGGCCATTGTTCAAGTTGTTTTACCCCATTCCAGGCAGAGCATCCTGCAAATGCATGTGCATGTTGGAGGAAGACTTACTAGGACATTTTGGAAAGGAGTGGCTACAGTGTGAGAAGAATGCAAGATACTGAAGGCAAATCTTGTAACTGAATATGCTCATAGTAAGTGGTAGATTTGAGCTGCTCCATGTACAGGTGTTTGCATTATATGAATACTTTCAGAGGCCTCACTTCTAAGAGAGATTCATTTTGACAGGAATAGTGGCCACCAAGTACCAGCCAGCAGCAAGAGAAGGACTCCAAAGCTAAAGGGGAATGAAGAGCTGAGAGCAGCCACAGCAGAGGATGAGTAGAGCTTTCATTGCTAGGGAACAGACTGATCTGAGTGGGATAAGCAAAGGAGTGGTAATAGCAACAGAGTTTATGGAGAGGTCATAGAGCAAAAGCAAGGCAACAAGCCAGAACACTGGTGTGGGGGTGTGGGTAACACCTATAGGATAGAGCAGCCTGAGGCTAAAGGAATCTTCTCAGGCCACAGGCAGGGCTTGTGAGTGGGCTCTTATCAGGACCATTACAGCCTCTTGGTGCACTAGACCATGACGTTAAGCTTTTTAACTGATCAAGCCCTAATGGAGCTCTTAAAGGACATAACTTGGCAGGCCAAACTTTGCAGTGAATATCTAATTTCAGGGTGTAATAACCAGATGAAGGTTGTACTGATTTGTCATGTTTAAGGTATGCCAAGTTAAAAAGCTTCTGATAGTTTCAGCAGCCTTAGGTAGGCATTTGGTCTCTTGTAAATATTATGTCTTACTGTTGTGATAAGAAATAGGTTTATGATCTCTCTCATTTTTTTAATTTGGCTGATGCATCTATCCTCATGTGCAAGACAAGGATGAGTAAGCTTGTGTTAAGCCTTGAGCAAATGCTGAAGGCCAATATTTTCCCCTTAGTGCATACTGGTAATAGTGGAAGATATTGTTAAAGCCAACTCGTTCTTGCATGCAACTACAGGACTGAACATTCTGTACTCCAAAAGATCTGCCTGAGTGCCTAAATCTCCACCCTTTAATCATGTGAAAGATTGTATCATGGTGAGACATTGGAAGAAGTTGCCCAGAGAAGCTGCAGATACCCTGAGCTGTTCAGAGCCATGGTGAATGGTCTTAGTGGGAAGCGTGCTTGCCCGTGGCAGGGAAGTTGTACTAAGTCATCTCTAAATTCCCTTCCAGCCCAAACCATTATATGACTCTATGTTTGTTTCATCTTGATTCTTGGAAATTCTCAATTTTCTACTAACCTAAAGAAATCAAAAACCTAAATAATCAACTATTTGCCAATAAAAACCTATAAATCTTCATAGGGGTTATATGCCTTTAACTGTATTACCCAATATCTAATTTTTCATACAACTACATGAAATGAAAAAGAAAAAAGCATTGAAAAAACACAGGCATGAGAGAGTGTGAAAATTACTCTGCTAAAGTCTGTGACTTCTCAAGTAAAATAACAGCCAGAAATCAATGGGTAATAGACAAGTGTGAGGGTATACTTTCTGTGAGGCCTTTCTTCTTGAGTGTGTGTTGAAACTTTCAGTGGCAAGAAAGTGTTCAGGGGACTCTAAGTGAGAAAAGTATAAATTTTCTGCTAACAGTATGCTATACATTATAATAGTGGCAGAATCTGGTCCTGGAACAATTAAAATCTCAGTCTGTTAAAGAGAAAGAACACAATTCTTTGTTTTACATGCTAAGTTTGCCTCTGTATGACTTGATAGCCTGCTACTAAAGGAGGTGAAAAGACAGTGACAGTACAAACCTCGTTTTCCTCCCCCAAGGTATGAACCATATTTAACTGATGTGCTCTTTTTGCATTTTCTAGTATGTGATTGGAATTTGCACTCATGAAAATGTCTTACAGTGTTTAGGTAGCAACATGTTATTGTTAGAGAATGCTCACTAATTATCTCTGTTGGACTTCCTGTTTTAAAGTCTGTATCTAGGTCATTTTTGGGTGCTTCACATAACCATTTCCTTTTGAAAAGGTGGAACTCAAAGCATACTGCCGATGACAGGTAAATCTAGCAGTGGCAGGTAAACATGCCTATTTAGATTGTGCCAGCATCAACTTAGGTCAATGAAAGTTTACACTTTAGCCTCACTTTGGCTTTTAAGTAGTTGTAATTGCAGAACTCTGCTGATTTCATACTTCTGTTCTCTGAAAAGAATGTTGATGCTGTAGAATAGAAAATGAAGGTTAAGAACTTTCTTTTCTGTGAAAAGCATAGAATGGAACGGGCTCCCCAGAGAGGTTGTGGGGTCACCTTGTGTGGACATATTCAAAAGCTCTTTGGACACAAGCCTAAGTAACATGCTCTAACTAAATGACCTCCAGTGGTCTGCTCCAACCTCACCTGTTTGGTAAAAATAAATAAATAAATAAATTTCCTTGTTGTGTTTTGTTTTACCTGAATAAAGCTGCTTGTATTTTTGGCATATAATAGAGAACTGAACCCATAATGTACATAAAGTTAGTAATTAATACCTATGAATAAAATTATATCCAAATTATTTAAGTCTCTAGAGCAATAGAAATCTTTAGGCACAACCCAACATGTAAGTAACCACATAGGTCAAATTTGTATGACAAATGAAATTTTTTGGTATCCAACTGGCTTCATGGGGATTCTTCAAATACATCTGTATTAAGGGTAAAATGCCATAGACATATTAAAAAAATAGGTACGCAATATATATAATGGCAAAACAAAAACACTCCACAGAATTCAGGGTATTTAATCTTGCTCCATTTTGTTCATACATATCTTTTAACATTAAAAAATTAGATGAAAGCTACTGTATAGCTCTTCATATCTTTTATGATAGTATTCTGTGTTAAAAAAAATGCCAGAATCTTTAGATGAAGTTTTGGAATATAAAAAAAAAAAAGAAATAATAATGGATTTCTGAACCTCAGCTGTAAAGAGGAAAGAATAGAAGCATCTTATTTTCTGGAATAATTCACAAGAAACAGATTTTGGAAAGACACAATGGAAAATGCATCCTAAATACCTAAGAATTGTTCTGAATAACTTTACAAATGTCACACTTTGTTGGATTCTAGTTTAAGATTTTTTTCTTCTCTGTTATGCCACAGAAGCAGCTTTTGACTGTTTAATCCTACTTTACCCCAGATACTTAAAAATTTCTGTGAAATTTTCTGCTTGGAACTTTTGGGCACTTTAGACCTTGACTGTCATAGTAGCTTCAGTTTGCCGTGTAATGTGGGTATGCTTCTGTTAAAAGTTCATTTTGCCAAATGACCCTGAAGTTTTTTTTCATTGCCTTTCATTTCATACCATCTGCACTATCACTGACATTATTAATTAAGTCAACGTGGTACCTTCCTTTATTCTGACTTTCCACCTGCAGCCAAGAAGGGTCATTTCAGACAATAACTGTAACTCATCTTTATTCTGGTGTTCAAATGTAAGAGATGTCTTAAGACCCCTCATTTAATTCATTCACTGACCTCCTTCAAACATAAGAACTTTTGTTGTAAGTTGTTAATTAGTTTTCCACAACAAAGACAAACTAAGTATATGGTTGTAGTGTTTGTGTGGCTATTTAAAACTAATTCAGCTGTTGCAGAAGAGTGACACCATTCATTGCAATCAGAACTGGGGAATCACAACTGGATACTGAGAGTCCAGGCTGTAATAAATATTTGTTTTATGACTCAGAGCTGCAGGTGACTGTAATGTCTGAAGACTTTTATAGTTAGAAGATGAAATATGCTCTTCATTTCACAGGGGAAAAAAAAAAGACATGCAAACACATAAAGGTAAAGACCCGGCATTTGAATAATGTTGCCTTCTTAGTGAGTTGTGATGTAAACCTTTCAGCATGCTACCATGTGACCTGCTATAACCAGTTCCAAAAATTTCAAACCAACTCACTCAATACCTACATTTTATTCAAAACCTTAAAAACTTTAAATATCAATTCAAAAAAGATTGATAAATTTCTTTCTTGATGGTTGCTATTTAAAGAACTATAAACATTCTTAGGGTTGTTGTAACACGCTTCTTTTTCCCAATAGGCACAGGGATCAGTAACACCAAAGATGGTGTTATTGCAAAGTACAATAACATCCAAAATATCTTCACTATTTTCTCTGCCTAAAACAGAGTGTAAATTCTTCGTGAACTGGGGTTTTGTTCCCTTTTAATAGATCATTTAGCTTCTGACATCACTATCATAGTCTCCTTTCTCCTGACAACTCTTCTGATTTTGCAGGAGTTGTTTTCAGAAACAGAGTCATTGGTTAGTGCAAAGGAAGGAGGAAGTCATGTGGCACTAATAATTGTTTCTAATTTTCAGTGAGCCCTTAGATCTGATTTCTGTTTGAGAGGAAATTCTCTGAAGTACCTTATTTTAGTCAGCACAGTGTTGAGAAAATGTTATAAAAATTATATATAGAGATTAGTGTTTAGTCAGCTTCCTACTGTTGTTCTCATCTGGGATGTTAACACCAGAGAGTTTGATTTCTTTAGATAACTTTAGATAATTTTTCTTTGCAGTGTAATTACTAGAGCAGCACTGTGATTTCACAGAACCCACAAGCTCCCAGACCTGAAACACTAAAAAATGACTGTGGAGTCAACTACACTGTCGGTGCGAGTTTGATAGGGGTTCTTCCTCCTTTAGATAGAAGTTAGTCTCTGTTTCCTCTAAAAAGACTTAGCTTTGCCAATTAATTCATATAAATACCTTTACCCATAGAGAAAATAAGGAACTGTGGTATTCATTACTTCTGCTCTCTCTTGTTATGTTAAATACCAAAGACTTTAATGGAAGTTGAAGAATAATTTTTAATACAATTAAATAACAGTGAAGTAATGATACTTTTCATTCCCATAGCTTTGAAATGCAAAGATAATTATTTTCCCAGTTCTCTGTAGAATAGGCATGCATCATTAGCCTTCGAGTACAGTGAAGTACAGCAAGGTTAAACAAATTTTTCAGAACTAGTAAAAAAATAAAGAAAACCAAGAATAGCACTCTAATTTCTTGTCATCTTGTTCTGTTCTGTTTTCACAAGATCAGCCTTTATTAAGTTGTCATCTGAAGCACCTTTAACAGGTTATACCCATGAAGAATTTAAATTAGAGGCTTTGAAAGTTTATTTAGGAAATTAACTACCAAGATAGGGGATATAAAAAGCATTGCACTGATGATGAGTTTTTTCAAGTGTACCTTGTCACGCTGCTTGCTTGGATGCTAATTTCTTGTGGGTTTTCCTTTTCATGGTTGGAGTGCTTACCAAAACAAATTCCAAAATCATTATATAGGAGAAATACCTAGGCTGTGGTACTTCTGGGTTCCCTTTAGCAGAACAAGTTTCCTGCTGCTGTAGGGAACCCAAAATACTGGTAGTGTCCTCTGGTAGCTTTTGCACTACAAGCCTTACATTTTTCTCAAGGCGAAGGAGAGTGATCTCTGATTTATGGCATGCAGGGACAGAGCTCTTGGCTTTTCTTTGGGCCCACTTTTACTTGCTCGTGTCTGATTATGGGGAGTTGGGAAAAACAGGGACAACCAACATTTATGGTTTTTTAATCTTTGATAGATTTTATCGGATTTTGTAGAGTTCAAGGTGAAATTGCTAGAAGCAAAACAGTCTCCTGGCAAAATTGTATGATAGATATCCAGTCTAGGCAGCTTTACAAGAAAAATAAGTCTTACAGTGTTTTGTTTGGTTTTTGTTTGTTTTTTTTTTTTTTCTATGGGGAAAAAATCCAACCAAACCAAAAGCAGCTTTAATATTAAGCTGTATGGCCAGTATACCAAATAGGGTTCCTAAAGTGAGTTAAAAACTACAATCTGGACGTTCTATTTAGATTTTTCTTTAGGGAAATCACATTTGGATGAGTTCAAAAGCTGTTTTCATGAGTTTTTTGCAATTTTCTTCTACAGCAAAATTTAGCTGTTTTCACCAGGCATCACTGCAAGTTGCCAGGAAAGTGTCAGAATTCTTCTCAGTAAATCAGTTTCTACAAATTTGTCTCAGGTAGAAAAAACATTTGCAAAGAAAATGAGTCTTATGACTAAAGTAAAAAAAAGTAACAAGTCTAGTGATGGGGAAAGAAAAATAGTGTTCTTGCAAAAGGCTATTTAATTTTATCTTTGCAATTTTTTAAAGACTAATATTTATATCCTTGTAGTAAGCTCTCCTTTTTACTAATCTAATAATTGGTAAGAAAAAACTATTTACAACCTTCAAAATATTTCTGTGATAGATGAGCATAAAAATGTTGCTACACTCTATGAAAGATAATTTCTTGTGCAATAAAATGTTTTGCTCCCATATTTTTACTGCCTATTTGTCATCTTGTAGGTTAGCGAGCTCTCTAGTCCATGCTTAAATAAGTCTGTCCAGTTGCACCTTGAACCCTGAAAACAATTGTACAAAATCAGTTCTTCCTTCATGCCCCAAATGCCACTAGTGAGGCACACACTCCCAGAGTGGACCTCACCTTCCCACGATGGAAGGAAGGGTCAGAGCTGCCTCCCTACAGAGCTTCATTCCTACACTGGCTCCCAAAAGCGGCAACACTAAGGAATATTCTGATTAAATACTAGAGTAATTCAGGTAAGACTTGAAACTGAAATCTTTTTTCAACTTATTTTTTCAGAGAAACTGTCAGCAGTAGTTGACAAGTAGTGCTGTTCTGGCACTGGCTCCAGATATATTAGAGTTTTGTTACCAGACTGTGCATCTTACTTGCTGGAGGTCTTAAAACTCTACTGTTAGAATCCTTGGCACTGTAAGGAGAGGAATGCCTGGGACTTAATGCCTACTACTTGAACATGTAGACCGTGCTTGAAACATCTCCAAGATCTAGTATGTGGTTCAAAGCAAATGCTGCATTCTTAATCAATAAAGGAATTGTGATGCTGCATTTGCATCTCTCTCTTTGTTGAATAAAGCACTCTTGGGAGGATTCTTATTTTGGGAAAGAAATGTTCCAAGAGATTTAGGAGAAATCTTGGTACAGATAAAAGAATTACAAGGTTAGACATTGCTTGGAAGGATGCATTCTATAAGGACATAAATTAATAAAAGAAAAAATTGTGCTTTCATTTGGGATTTGTTATATTTACATCTAACATAACAGACCTGAGCCCAGAGTGTGTCACAAAACCTCTGCTGCTGGACCCTCTTCTATCAGAATTGATGCTGGGATTTTCTGCAAACTTACATGGTAACCTTTCCATTTTCCATTAATGCACAAGCCCACACTCAGAACTTGCAATTCTAGAGCTAGTCAGGCTTCCTGTCCAGGGACTTAATGAAGGTCACTCAGGATCTCTGTCTGTAAGGCACACTAAAATGTGTCACAGATGAGAAGAAATATGTAGACATTTGTGTTCATTTAGAAAAGGATTGTGTCTGCAAGCATAATGCCATTTGTTTTCTTTCTGAGATGTTTTCTAAGAGAAATGTCATAAGGCAAAACCCTGAGGTTACCATTGTGCTATGATTCTTTTATATTTAAAGATAGTGTTCAGGAGAAGCAGTGCACTTGTTAAAAGGGTAGGTGTTTTAATCTGAAGTGAAATATTGAAGGCATTCTGTAAAAGACTTGAAAACAAATTCATCACTTCACACATTAGGCTATCTAGAGATGAAATTTTGGCACAGTGTTTGAGAATAAATGGCATGTCTTTTTGATCAAAGTTTTTGGAGATTAGCTGAATATTAAATATGTAAATATACTTGCCTCTAACAGGTATGTAATTGGCAAGAATGATCAAAGTATCCCTTCAAATCTCTAGACAGATACTAAGTATGTATTTTCCCGTGTTCAGAATTTTCTTTTTTTTTTTTTTTTTTTTTCATTTTACGAGAGCCTCTTCATCTTCTCTTCTTCAGGAAAAAAAATCATTCTGACATAGAAGACTTCTTTTGAAAAGCTTAAAAAGGAGCATTTGCTATGACATACTGATCCTTTGGAAGCAGCTGATTGTGGCAAAGCCCACTCCATCACATAGAAGTCTGACAGCCCTGGAAACAGGCTGGCCAAACTGCATGAATCTGATTTTTGCATTGCTTACATCCCTGTGCTAGCAGCTGTTGTCATAGTATTAGCCTTCTGTAGTCCTCATGTAACCTCTTGAAACTTATATGGGCTTCATGCTCTGAGATTACCTGCCAAATATTTAAAAAAAGAATCATCATCACCTCTCTCTTTCTTTTCATTTTCCACCTGGGGAGAAAATAGCTTGATTAGTTTGGGTGATGATAGGAAGCTGGAGGAAATCCAATCATGATTTTTCAATCTGAAGGGTTTATTTCCTTTCATTTCATTCATTTCCATTCAGATGAAGGTAATGAGGTTATGCAGGTCTGATTTCAAAGGGCACAATTTTTAAATGATGGGTTTTGCTTAGGTACATTATAGCTTTAAATTGGTGATTTTGATGAAGTTGCATAAACTAGAGTATAATGCAGTTTCTTTCTCCCCACCACCCCCCCCCCCCCCCAGGGATATGGTGGCTCAGCAGTGAAGACATGCAGTGGTTTGTTTTTTGGTTTGGAGTTGTTTTTTTTTTTCTCTCTCCCTGCTAAAGCATACAAGAACAGATCTGCTGAGTAGGAAGTGCTATTTTTACATAATCACTTTTCAAACCACAGCCTCGCTGTAGACATTTTGAAGACACCAAACTAAGCATTCTAGCAGTCATTTCTCCTCCAGCTGCAAAACTGCATATAAGAAGCTGTAGTGTCGGTCATTTAATAATTTAGTAGTCTCCTCTTTATCTGTTCTGCTGTCAACTAGCTGAAGTATTTCCCAATAAGTGTTCTTCACACTTCTGGGGTTAGCCATCCAGAATTTCCTTGCTTACATACAAACAGTTTATGATTTCCATAAAAATATTTTAAATCATGGTATCTAAAAATTAATGTAAATGTGGTTATTTTGTTTTGAAAATACTTTTTAATTTACTGGGATTCATTGCTATAACATCTGAGCATCTAATTTATTTTCATAATCAGCCCTTTGAGACAGAGAAATGTTATTGTTATCGTCATAATTCAGCTGAGAATTGTTTTGCTTAAAGCTGTCCAGGCCCCGCATAAAGGAGAAGGCAAATAAAACCATCTTTCATATTTCAATCTGAATTGTTCAAATGCTAATGAAATAGCAAACATGATTAAAGTGCTTGTTTACAAGTTGTTGCAGAGGCGTCTCTTCCTTGACCACGAGACTTCCATCCTCTCACTCTTTTTTTGTCTCCCTCCAGCTGCTGCCATTGACCTGCACTTTTTATTCTTTGCACCACAGATAGGGGCGACATATTTTCCCCCTTTTGACTGGGGCTAAATTTCTCTTTTTTTCAGGCTTTGCTATAGTCTGGGATGACTTTTAGCAACTCCCTAAAAAAATCTCCCTAGATTGCTTTTGAAAACAATCTCTTTTTTAAAAAAGAAAAAAACTGTTACATGAAAGGCAAACAAAGCCACCCCAAACACATTCAGAAATCATAGCTCCAATAAGGATGTAGTAACCATAATGATTCAAAACATTGTTGAAAGTCAACCTTTTGGCTAGAGAGCATAATTTTTCAGTTAGTTAATTAGTGGTAAAGATATGGTTGCATCAATAATCTTTCTTTATAATTTCTGCAGAAGTTTTTACTTAAGAACATCTGGCTCACTTGAGACAAATTAACCTCTTTGCATCCCAGCTGGGTTACCCTGTGTTTGTGATAAACAGCTGGCATTTAAAAAAAAAAAGTGTCAGCAAAAGTAGTAAGAAATACAAGGTATTTTGAAAATTTTCTGCCACCCATTCCTTCCAGCATGAAGTAGAAGAGGGTTTTTTTTAATTCCTGAGAGCAGTCTCCTTGACTTTGATAGCTCAAATTTCAGAGCACCTGTGTAATTTTTTATAGCACCATAGCAAAGGACTGCAGGGCCCATATCCAGAAATGGGCTTTGAGCCAAGTTCTAGTTCAGTGACTTATTGGCTTTGTGGGTAGAAATCTGTGTGCTTAAATTCAAAGAACTTTTTATTTGTGTTAGAGACTTTCACAACTCAAATACTGTCCTTATTAACCTTAGAGTTTGAATTAATATTGCCCCATAGTTTCCAGTTAATATATATTCTGCCTATCAGAACATCTGTTTTTCAGACAAATTAGCCTTTGCTTCCAGCACAGTTCTCCCTGTTCATAGAGCAGCCTAGATGATGCTGAAAGTTGAGATCATTTTGGGCTTAGCTGGACAAGGACTTCTCTCATCTGTGACCAACAAGGTGTTTTGCTGAGTTCTGAGACAACCAGAAGGAAAATGTACAGAAAGTGTCAGTGAGTCATTTGTGTACGTGCCTCTGGGCATTTATCCTTCTCTTGGGAGGGCGTTTTTCCTCTGATTCACTGAAGCAGAATGAAATAATATTTTAATTTTAGGACTGGACTTACATGTAAACATTGTACTTTCAAATTGTAGAATTCTGATATAGACATTATTACAAGCTAGTAATTGGCTATGCCAGTGTTCAAGTGAGGAAGCAAACTCGCCCTGGATGAACAGGCAAGTTCATCCAAGGATAGGAGTGCATCCTATCCTGTAATGATATTCTGAAATTCACTTTGAAAATGACCCAATGGGCTTCTGCAATCCAAGGAATAGATTTAAGGCACTGCACACCCTTGCCTTGTAAAATAATTATATTGCCTTGTAAAATAATTACTATGTTTACATTCTTACATCTGAAGTTAAGTATTTATCTACAAACCTGAAAAGCTGGATGCTTTGTATAATGCGAAGATCATTGCCTGCTATATTCTTTACATCCTTGTGAAAAAATAAGGGTTGTGCTGAAGAAAATACTTTCTATTCTTACTATTTGATGACTTACCCACATCTTAGATGTTTTTCTTTAGTTACGTAACAAAGTTTAATCAATGACCTCAATGATAATTCAGTATTTTTGTAAAAAGAAATGTATTATTTTACATAGTTTATTCAATAATCTTTCATTTTACTGCATTTCATTAATATAGATTATTCCAAACTTTGTCTGATAGGTGAAATTAAAAAAAAAAAAAATTGTTTACTCACATTTCTTTCTTTTTTTAAGAACATTCTAAAAAATTGCTAGTGTGCTACACTGAAGAAGTGACTATTAGAGTATCTGGTAACACATAAAACATATAATTATGCATTGATACAGTAGTATGTGAGCTCTCCTGTTTATTGCTTTCCCTGAAGACCCTGTTTTTACCTGAAGAACAGAAATACAATACTATTACGAAGCAGCAAGACATTACTTGGTAAAAAAGACTTTGTGAGATAACTTAGTTTTGAATCTTGAAATGGACAATAAAGTTGTTTTCATGTGTGAAGCTAAGGGATCATTTCAAATGCTAAAATCATCAGACTGTGGAAAAAAATGCAAACATTAAGCCAATTGCAATGAAAGGCTGCAAAGAAGTATGAGAAATGTTTTTTTCTTTGTATTTCTTCAGTCATTTTCTTTCAGTTTTAGTGACAGCATTCGTTTTGCTTGATTTATAGAAAATTAGAATTTATAGGTATTAATTTAGAGGCTGTCTACATGTTAAGTTCTTTGAGATGGAAAAAATGTTCAGAATCCTTATACAAGATTGCAGACTGGTAAAATGAAAGTATATTTTTCTAATAAAATTTTTAAAGAACAAATGTACTTCCAGCTGTGCCATATTTCTGTGACTAATAATATGCAAAAGGCTGTCTTCTCAGCTGATGGAATTCAGGATTACTTGACACTAGTAAGGCAAAATTCACATAAACACTCACTAGAAAAAGTCTGCAGTGTGTTAGCTAAGCATTAGGAGAAATGAAACCTAAAACTATGCAATTACTATCTGACAAATCAACATTTTTCCTAAGTTTTTCATTATATTAATTTGTTGTGAAGGGAAAATATGTCTTCAGTTCTAATATGGCTTCAGTTTAGTTTCCATCTTTGTTTACATGTGAGAACTAATTAATTTACAATTTTTCCCAATAAAGGAGCTACTATTGAGAAGTACCTGATAGATGCTGAAATTGGGATAGTTCAGTTTGTAGTAGGCTTTTGATTAGTAATATGAAATGTCCAATATCGTAAGACCAGAGGAATTATTCCCCCTTGCTTTGGAACTGGTTATCGAGCTGCATTTTATTGAGGCATGGCATGCCCTCTGGTGGCGCACAAGCTTTATGGCAAGGTAAAGCCCTGAAAAATGGGAATTTACATTCGAGCCGCTCTTCCGCTCTGATTTTTAGCTCAGTGACAGAGCTTTTCCAGCGATCTGCAGCTGTGATAACTTCTGGCAAGTGGCTGAGGTTGGTAGTGAGGCTTTATTCAGAGCTGCCTCAAAGAGCTAGATAGCTCCTGCAGCCCTGCCATGAGCAAGTGGTACTGCCCTTGGGATAGGTAAGAATTCTGCCAGTGCTGAAGCAGAGTTAAAGTCAGATTGAACTCAGAATTGCTCTCCCTTTAGGACTAGAAATAAAACACATATCTTACCCAGAATTTAGTCCTGTGTGTCTTTATTGCACACGGAGGACTATATAGCAAAGAAAGAATTCATCTTGGTAATAAGCCCAAGGGCCTGTTTTTAGCATTTTTTCAAAGTTCACCTCAATCTGGAGCATAAAAATTGAACAGTTCTGTTGCTAACAGAAATACGAATCTTTTAAAATTATTTTCTAAACCTTATTAATGCTTTATACACCGATACATTTTCTTAAAATCACCTGTTGTGAATCTGTATCACTCTTTTTTTAGCACAGTTATTGGAATCAGATGGTGTAAATACTTCTTTACCCCAACAGGTAAACACATCAGAAGAAGAGTAATCTAGCTTGTTTTTTTGTGAAGATTTCAATTTTTGTAGGAGATGAAAAGATTATTGAAAAGATGATGAATAGAGAATAGATATAGGCAATCTCTTCCCCTATTGTCCATCCTCCCCCACCCCCAGCCTATTTATCTGATACCCGATACTGTCTTTCTTTGAAAAACTGTAAATAGAAATAGTAATGGAAAAAAAGTAAAGAAAAATATATGAAGTGGTAACTGGAAATGGACTTCAAGCTGCAAGTACAGGTACTATCTCTGGCTGGTTTATTCCTTCAGTGTTCCAAAAGACAGTAGTTTTTTTGCTCTATCGAAAAGATAACAGAAACATATATGCTAGAAAAATAGATAATTTTTTTTTGACCCAAGTTTTTATATAGCTTCATAAATCTATTTGCTTTCTAATGGAGAAGTCACTTTCCTATGGCAAAGACCATCAACCTTCAAAGTTTTTAACCTTTACACCCAAGGCAAAACACCAAGTATTACCAAGACATAGGAAGAGGAGAAAAAGAGCCCCCAACATTTATAACTTACACAATTCCAGCAGGCAGGAAAGAAGAATGGATGTATGAGGCTTTTTAAAAAATCAAGCATTCTGTTTTGTTCCACTCCAGCTGTATTTAAATACTACTGCTGCTGAAAGGTGTTGAGATTATTCAACATAAACTGATCTAGACATTAAAGAAATTTCTGCCTTTGGTTAGATTGCTAGTGACAGTGTTGTGGGTTGCAAAGGGCTGATTGTGAAATCAGGCGAACAACAATAATTCAGAAAGTTCATTTTAATATGACAGAGCTGACTGGAGGCTCATTATAAATACCAGCTCCATATAAAGAAAGGCAGAAGGGAATTGACTTCAGTGTTTTTATTCTTGGAGATGACAGACACACATGCAAAGTGAAAATAAACAATGAATAAACAAAAGCAACTTTGCTTTGTAAAAGGTCAAGCTTGTTTCATTCGCAATTTTGATTTAAAATTGTTTAAAACCCCCACAACATTCAGGTTACTTCAACTTTTACATCCCTTTGACTGAATACTGTTCTATGTATTCAGAGAACAATATTTTTATTTTTCAGATCATGACTGTTCTGTTACCCTGCTCGTGTCTTTTAAGATCTCTCAAAGAAATTCCTGTGAAAGCCCTGTTTTGTCATTTAACCTGGGATTTGTCAACTGGCTGAGAAAACTATGGTCCGTTTTTAAGTGCCTGACTGTACTTCAATTTTTAAAAGCCTTAACGTAGCTCTGTGCCAGAGCAGTAAGTGTAGATAGCTTGCCCCTTACATCACATCTTCAGGTATTTTAGGGGATGGACAAGTTCAGTGTGACTGCTCTGAGCTGAGTAAAAACTGCATAGCCCATAAGATGAAGACAAGACACAGAGTGTACAATTTCAGACCCAACCCAAATAAGTTCTCACTGTATGTTCTCTACATGTGACAACTGAATAGTTATTCTTCATACTCAATGCTGGCACAGTAACACTGGATGATGCTTTCTTCCTCCTGAAAGCCTTCAGTGATTTTGTAAATGTATAAACATCAAGTAAAAAAATGTGCTGAATGATCCATCTAGCACATCCCAAGCCATTAGCTCTGGTTATTTTGGGGATGAGCACAGGAGGATCTAGAACTTCCTACCTGGAAAGTGTAAAACATGTCGAGAGAGGTATTTGAAGGTGTTCACTATTACCTGCAGCAGGCATGAGGCCCCAGAAATGAAAAGCATGTCTTCCAGAGTTATGTGGATGCCATTTGGCATAGCAAGTTGAACAGAATCTGAAAACTCAGGAAGCTACTGGGATAACAGAACACTGACAGATTGATGGTATGGTAAATCCCTTAGTCAAAGGCAATCCTAATGAGCCCTGAAGAGACTAACTCAGAAAAGGTTAGGGGAAACAGAAACTCATGGCACACATTAAAGTTCAAATGAGTAATTGTCATGGGGATTCTATTTCGTGGCTTACCAGCTTCTCAGGTTTGGAGCAGAGCATTTATTTTTTTTGAAAAAGCTGGTTGCATTTATAGGGCATTCTGTCCCTGGATAATTTTACTGACAACAGGTATGCAGTTATATCTGCAATTGCTCAGACAGTGCTGTATTTATTACCTTTAAGCTTATATTGTGTACTCCTTAAAGCTCCAATCACCTAGAGTACATTAAGGAGTAAACTAGCTTTTAATTGGGTGTCTTTTTATTATAGTAGTTTGGATTAGTGGCACATAAGTGTGTGGAGTGTGTTTTCCTCTATTACTGTGCTTCCATAATAACTAGAGGAAGGGAAGCTGAGGCCTTAAAATAAAAAGGAAAAAAAGGTAAATCAGTTAAATCAGTTTAGTTGGCTATTCATTCTACAGAGAGCTTAATTGACTAAAATATGATTAAGTTAATGGAGTGAGGTCAGACAGTAGTATAACTGTAGTTACTTGTTTAAAACTAAACAGTGTGCAAATCAAATCTGTGAAATAAAGAGAAACAAGGTGCAGATTTCCCTAGACAAGAACAAAGTACAATGTGAAACAAGAGAACTATAGGTGCATGTAAAAAAAAAAAGATGGGGAAAATGCCCACAAATAAAAATCAGATTTATCTTAAAACATATTAATGTCAACCAGGCCAAAAGTGATAGGAAAGGAAAACAACAACTATATGTGGTGCTCTATAAGGTGACTTTTTTAAGGTGTCACACAAAAGTGTGACTTCAGTCACAAAATCTGAAGTGTAGAAAGACAATATTCATGTCAATGATTGATTATTTTTATTGCTACCCAAGTCCTATCCTTTGCCCCAGCCATGTTTGTTTTCTCTTCTTCATCTAGTTTTCCTGACCTATCTCATCTCATATTCTGTGGGAAGCAATGACCTTTGCTTGCAGGGCTTTCAGTTCATCCCAAGAGGAGAGAAGACACAAGAATTGCCAAGACTTTAATCAAGGTATTGATCTGCAAGTGATCTGCAAGGGGATGTGTTTTGGCCAGGGTTAAACTTTCAGTTTATGCAGCATTCTCAGACCAATGCTATCCTCATGTGACACCTTTTCTACCGAGGAGCTCAATAAAAGTGCAATAAGGGTTTTCAGTCTGTCTTTCAGAGCTGATGTTTCTCCTTCAGCCACTAACTGTACTAGGTCCCAGCAGGTGACAGGATGGAGGAGGGAAATGAATCATTTGGATTCTGCTGCCGTGGACTGACTTATCTCTGACTTATCTGTGAAACAACTGATATGTCCTCCCAGAGATGTAGCCAGCAGCCCCCGCTCTGAGATGCTATCTAACACAAGGCCTCTGCCTCCTCCACCTCCTGTGAGCATCAGCTTTGTCAATCCAGTTCTCCCCCACCTGATTATTGGTAAAATTATTGAGGATGCATTAATCCCCAGAGAATTTGTTTATGCAGTTCATCATGTTGCCAATTATTTTTAGTCTCTCTTAGTCGCTTCTGGGCAGACCAATCACAAAAGCAGAACTGCAAATCTTACTGTTTCACTTGTGCTTCCTTATTGTTTCTCATCTGTTTGGTTCTGTGTAAATAGCACATGCTGATGAACATATGGCTCAG
The DNA here is from genome assembly GCF_963513975.1 of Fringilla coelebs. Lineage (NCBI taxonomy): Eukaryota > Metazoa > Chordata > Aves > Passeriformes > Fringillidae > Fringilla > Fringilla coelebs. The sequence goes on along the minus strand of NC_140028.1, from coordinate 41,422,297 downwards.
GCAGAGTGAGACTAGAAGGTGGGAGAACACCCCAGCAGAGCAAAGTGGTGTCTCCTCTGGTATCATCATAGAACCATTGAACGCTTTGGTTCGGAAGGGACCTTAAAGATCATCTAGATCCAACCCCACTGCCACCTTCCAACAGACCAGGATGCTCACAGCCCTGTCCAGCCCAGTCCTGAACACTTTCAGAGATGGAGCATCAACAGCTTCTCTGGGCAACTTGTTCCAATGCCACACCACCCACACAGTAGAGAATTTCTTCCTGGTATCTCAGCTAAACCTACTTCCAGTTTAAAGCTGTTGTCCCTTCCTCTGTCACTCCATTGTCCTCTCCAGTTTTCTTGCATAGCCCCTGTAGGTATTGAAAGGCCACAACCATCTCTCTGGATCCTATTGAGCCTCAGAAGAAAAAAATTCCTAACTAATTTACCAAGTCAGAAAGCCTTTTATTTCAAATTATTTACTTTTGTTTGTTTGTTTGTTATGTTAGAAAGGAAAAGTTAACAAGTAGTACAGATAATAGAGTAGGGCTCCTAGCTGGCAGCATTTTTTACCCTATGCACAGAATTGCTGATTGGCTCAGAAATTCCATTTTGGTATCTTGCATCCTGTGCAAACTGCCCCTGGTACCCCAGAAGTTCCAATTGCCTTGTATTGGCTTGGAAGTTGTGCCCTGAAACCCCTCTGCTCCAATCACACTATGTGCAAGGCATCAGTGAACACCCACACTGGGACCCTGACAAGAATACAAAACTCCCATCAACATTTTTTCAGCCACATCAGCAGGCTGGAGATTTTAGCTTCATCACAAGACCACTAGGTGGCAATTTAGTAGCCCTTTTTTAGATGTTTAATATATTTGATTTCTTTGTTGCTTTAGATACAAACTTGATGAATGGCAAATTGAACAGCATTCTGGAAAACCTGTACTGGTTGTTCCTGCCAAATATATCAAAGTCTTTCTGCTTGTCACGCCTCTCCCAGAGATTCATTAAATTAAGGGAATGCCTCTGAGCACTCAGTGAACACCTTTGGCCAGGTGGCAGGAAAGGCAATTGACTATCAAGAAAAAACAAGAGTCCTCCTAGCTCTTTAAAATAAATTCTTGGTGTTGCAGGCTGTATAGGAGTCGTAGCTGTATATGCCTTGAGGAGATTGACCCTGTCCACAGCCACAGTTATAGGACCCTGACATAACTATGTGCATTCACTGAAGGTGGATTTCTGTGGCAGCACACCAAAGGCAGCAGGAAAGCTACTGTGGCCTTTGCCTGGATCAGCCAAATGTGTTTGCAGCGACCCCCCAAACCCCTCACTTCGATAACTGTAGATCAGAAAGATAGTATGAACCACTTTCCTAGAGATTCAAAGATCCTAAGAAGCAACTATTATATGGTTGTCTGAGAGGACTGGATTACTGCAGAAAGCATTTCAGGTCTGGAAGATTTAAGACTGGCATCTAAACAGAGAGAGGGGGTGAACAACTTAAGTATATGTGTAGGTGAGTTTGTACAGTTATTTTCACTGCAAATACTATATATCTGATAGAAATTTTTGTGATACCACAGGGTATATACCAAAACACACACAAAAGCTACATACAAGAAAAATATTTTGATTGCATACCTCTTCACCTTTGGGTAATCGTTTTTTTTTTGTCCCCTTGTTCAGTGTTGAGTCTTTATGAATTTTACTTAGCAGTGAAATGATGCTGAAATAACTGATCCCAGAACTTTTGTGAAAGCTATTTATAGTAGCGCCCACGGTTAGTGATTCAATAAGGAGGATTACAAAGTATTTTTTTCCAGTGATCTCAAGTGACACATACTAAAAGCAGCGAGCTTTTGATGCGCTGACATTTGTTCCTGGGAAAAAAAAAAAAAAGAGCAATAGCATATTGTAAAATTTCAGCCTTCAGATACTAAAAATAGGAGGAAATGGAAGAAAAGAATTGCTTGAAGTCAGAAACCAACGTAACAATATGTAGTGCTTCTGTAGCTTCAAAGCAGGCTGACTCAGAAGCTAATGTTTTGGTGGAAAAGGTCAAGAAGAAAATGGTTGCTGATTTTCAGTGATCTTTATATTAAGTGACTCTTAGGTTTCCAATTACTGAGCTGCTACCTGATGAAAAAGAAAAAATCAACAAGTCTGTTAATATCAGAAAATATTTCAAATGAGTGCAGCTTAAAGTTGTAGGGTGTGGGGAGGGGGGACAGAAGAGATAATAACAGGGATGGATTGTAAAGAAAGGTTTTGTGAAGAGTGCTTCAATCCAGATGAAAAATAGAACAAAGAATGCTCCCAGATAACACAGTAAGAGGAACTAAACTGATAAATAAATAACTGCATTCATAATAGAAAGATTGATACCAGTTTAGAATTTTTTATTTTCTATTTCCATTTTCTATAGTTTCCTTTCAACTGTGGCTTTCAGTTGTAAAGGATCTGAAAAAGGGATTCTCACTTAAGGTAGGAATATCTTAGCATTAAAGAGAATCAGCTGAAATAGGAGCAGGGTGAAGAAGAGAAGGCAGCTACTTCCAAACTAGCTAGGAGAAAGGAAAACTTGCTTCTTCTTTTATGTACAGGTTGGAAACTGCGCTAATTTTTATCAATAATGAATATGAGGTGAAAAATAGGAAAAGAAATCCCAGGATTTATTGGAATAAGAAGGTTTGAGCACCTCATCAATGTATAAATATCTGAAGGGAGAGTGATGAGAATGAAGCCAGGCTCTTCTCAGTGATGCCAAGCAATATGACAAGAGACAATGAGCAGAAACTGATGCTCAGAAATTTCCACCCGAACATGAGGAAGAACTTCTTTACTGTGAGAGTGACCACCCAGTGAAACAGACTGCCCGGAGAGGCTGTGGAGCCTCCCTCACCAGACATATGCAAGAACCGTCTGCACAAAATCCTGCACCACGCACTCTAGAACGAGCCTGCTTGAGCAGGGGGGTTGGACCAGGTAACCCGCTGTGGTCTCTTCCAACCTGACCCCTTCTGTGATTCTGTGAGTACATTATAAACTGAAGATCTTAGATTTCCCAAGTCGTGGGGATTTTTTAAGCTCGAGATCTTAAAAGTTGTAAGAGTGGTGCAGCTGCTTTTTGTTCAGTGACTGATAAAAGCCGCTGGTTTCGTGTTTGCTCCCAGCCCTCAGCCTGTGTTACCTGCTGGAAATCCTGGTGCCATCAGCTGAAGGAGGGAGTTTACCAAAAGGTACTGAAGCACAAGAACATGCTACGATATATTTAGATATTTTAATGTTGCCATTTTTCCAGCAGGATTCTTCCTTTCCCTGGCAGAGACTCACCGCCAGCCGCCGTGGCGCCCTCTGGCGGCGAGAGGCGGTACTGCAGCGCCCGCCTGCGCTCCGCCTGCGGCCTTGGGCGCCGCAGACAGACCGACCGCGGCCCGCCGCAGACAGATCGACCGCTGCCCGCCGCAGACAGACCGAACGCTGCCCGCCGCAGACAGACCGAACGCTGCCCGCCGCAGACAGATCGACCGCTGCCCGCCGCAGACAGACCGAACGCTGCCCGCCGCAGACAGACCGAACGCTGCCCGCCGCAGACAGACCGACCGACCGCTGCCCGCCGCAGCCAGACCGACCGCGGCCCCATCCCGCATCTCCCCCGCGGCCCTGAGCAACCGGGTCTAGTGGAAGGTGTCCCTGCCAATGGCAAAGGGGTTGGAACCAGATGATCTTTAAGGTCCCTTCAAAGCCGAGCCATTCTGGGATTCTATGATGTCCCACAGTTTTATTGAACAGGCAGAGGTGTGAAATACAAAGCTGTGTTTCGTGTCAGGTACATAAAGGCAACGTGTGTATTTGTGATTGTAATATGTGTGGAAACCGACCATGGGACAGTTATAAAGACAAATTCTAATAATAACTGAGAAAAATAAAGCATGGAATAAGGCCTTTGAACCTGTTCGTTGTTTGTAATTAACCTTTATAAGTCTTAAGTTGATTTAGGAGCATTTGAATTAAAGCTTTAAGGATGTTGCTTTTTGACAGGAACTTTCTGCTTGTAGTTAAGCCTTAAAGAGTTTTGCAATAATAACCTTCTGAAGAATAATTTTAGAATATTGCGTGTAGAAAGGATCTTTGAAACTATAGTTTTAGAATGTACAAAAAGGAAACATGCACCTTGAGAAAGGAAGATGGACATCAACTCAAGGACTAAAAAGTTCGACCGAGAGAAGCTGGACATCACTATTATGAGATTTATAACCCTTGCAATCAAAAGGTGGACCCACATCTGGAAACTGGACTTCACCAGATGAAATACTCCTTCCTTCTTTCGGAAACCGGACCACCACCACCTGGGGTACTCCTTTCGGGATGTACATCCTGAGAAAAACTAAATCACAATAGTGTATAGAACTGTGACGTAAAAATTGGGAATACAAACTGCTGATGAGTAAAAATTGGGAATAGAAACTGCTGAGAAAGTTTATGAGTACCCCTATAAATAACCCAAATATCAGTGTGCAGTTGGAGGGAAAACTTCCCCCGCTGTACCCAGTGCTGCATTGCTCACACTTTACCATATTAATTAATAAATTGATTGGCACTTGAATATTGGCCTAGTCAAGCTTCTTATTTATAACAGAGGGAAGCTGAATAGAGACTGCAAAGCTCTCTGGCAAAATCTTTCCTTACTTGACACTTCTTCTTTGTATTAAGTAGTTGTTAGTTACACTGGCAAAGTCTCGTATTTGAAAATTTTCTACCAAAAACTCAGTTAAAAGCACAAGAAGTATTTTTTGCTTGTTTACTTCCCATGTGCAAACTGAGAAACTTCATGTTCCGTCATAAGTAGTAGCAGTAGGAAACTACTTTCTTGTAGGAACTCAGGACATCCCTCTGGGTGTCCAGAGTTGCCAGGACCCCTGCTAGGGGGCTCAGAGACCCTGGCATGGAGCCCTTAACACCTGTGGGTTTGATTATGACCCGTGGAGCAAATTGCCAGCCTTGTATGAAGACCTGCAAACCACAGCAGTTTAAGTAGTGCAATAATACAATTATCACTGGGTGAAAAAGTAGATTTTGGGATTTTTAGAATGGGGGTTTCAGGGGCATGATGGAGGGATTTGGGCATGTCTAGCCCTACCTCTTCTCTGCCTCCATCTTCTGCTGTGATGTTGGCACTTTTGGATTGGTTTAGAGCAGAAGCTCACTGTCTAACATGGGTGATAGGTATTGGAAAATAATTGTAAACATGTTATATGTAGTTTTTAGTATAAAGGGATAACACTGCCCCGGGGGCAGGCAGAGTGCCTGGAACTGTCCTGCTGGACGGACCTCAGCAGCACAGGAGGAAAATTTTTATAGATAAGAAGCAATAGACAATTCTGAGACCGGAAACTGAAGAACTCCAACTCATCCTTCAAACGCGTGGGCCGAAGCAGAGACTTTCCACACGTCTCGGGGTCACAAAGCCCTGCGCCTTTCGAGACTTTCTATATAAAAGTCCTAGACAATTCTTTCAGAGAGAATTTTTCTTTCTTTCAGAGAGAAAAATTATTTTAGAATACACTAGAGAGTGCTCTAAAAATAAACATTATCTTTAACCTTGAGAAACAGTATGGAGATTTTATTTTAATCAAATATGTGGATTTTGATTCCTGGCAGCCATTTCTTTCTTTATCAACAATTAAAACAATTTCATAATACTTTCTTTTTGATAAAATAATAATTTTACAAACACTCATTTTTTTCCCTTTAAGCCAAGACAAATTAATATATTTATTATCAGCATTTCAACATGGCAGGCTTTGAAGCACACTTTTTTTTTAATAGGGATTTCTGTGTTACTTGTTGCCTGTATTAATTTTCTCCTTTAAATAAAAAAAAGCCCAACCAATAACCTCTTTCATTCCATATCTGAAACTCATTTTAAAAAAAAGCAACTCAGATGCACTGTTATCTAAATAACATACTTAAAACCTGAACTATGAATAGAAATTGAAGGCTATAGAGTAATTTTTTTCCTCATTTTTGTGCATTATACCAGTTGTCTTCCTACTTTATAGCTCTCTTTTATCTTCCAGCAGTGACAACCCCATCTGACTTATGATCTCTCCACAGGAAGTCATTGAGTGACACAATAGAGTTAATGAATTGGTCTTTCACCTCCAAAAACCTGATCTAAATGCTAGCCTGAGATAATGAGCATAATGGAGTTCAGTAATGTCAGCAGAGTATTAACTTCTGTTTAAAGGAAGAATGAGCACTGGCAGGAAAATGGATTTTAAGAGAGATTTGGAGCAATTGCACCTGCATGCATTATGGCAACTCCAGCCTTCCTTCATTAGAGTCATATTCACATTATCCCTGTGCTATTTGAATAGAATTTGGCAGAGGTTTGTCTGCAGAGTGTATCATTTATCAGGGATCTTTCTAGATATTTAAGTTCCCTACCATTCTAATATCTGAGCACTACACCTTCAGTACCTGGTGGTTCAGTGTCACAATACATCTGTACAGAGAATCAGAGAAGACCACTTAACCAGTCAAGGGTAATATATTTTATCACAGACATCCCTAATGGCAACGTATTTCAGGAAAAGAAAAAAACAAAACAAAACAAAAACCAACAAACACTACCATCTAGGAAGCACTGGGTTAACTGCAGAAGTCAGCAGGACTGGCAGTATTTATCTTTCCACCACAGAAAGGCCAAATACAGTGTGGATCATTATCCTTGCCTAGGAGGATTATTGGGATGTCCTGGGGGCCTTCAGAGGTAACACCTTCACTCATTTTTGGAGCCACTCCCTAGCTGCAGCTACATCAAGAAGTCAGACAGAAAAAGAAAATCCCAAGCAGCAAACCCCAAAACTCACCACCATCAAAAAAAAAGTCCAAAACAAGTAAAATTTTAACACAACAGGAGCAGCAGAAGCTATCTCTTCCTCACATTTATCCCCACTGAATTTCTTTCCCTGTGTATGTCCTGTGTCTTTGGGAGAGAGATGGTGATATTCCTGACTGCTCCTCAAAACTATAAGGGAGAACAAGATACTCAGAGTAGCTCTGCTGTTGCCCTGGCTGATTTATTTCCTTCACACAACAAAATTCAAGCTTTTACCCCAAAAAAACCAACAGCAACAACAACAAAACAAAACCGAAACCAACCGAAACCCTCAAATCCCAAGCCAGCCTAATCCAGACCAAACAAAAAAACCCTCACAAATTAGGTATTTGCAAACTAACCACTGGACTTTTTCAAGGCAGTAGAACCCTGAAAAACCAAAGGAAGCAAAGATTTTAGAATAGTGACATAGTTGGTACCATTATGTGTACTCCTTTACTCTTAGCCAAATAAGCTTTACTTTTTCCTGAGCAGCAGCAGCATGTGACTGACTTGTTCCCTGCACAGTCATTGGCCCCTCACCCTCTTACACAGACTGACATTTTGCACTCACCTGTTCTGTGTCTCTCTGACTTTAGGCTTCCAATCCCTGCAAAATATTTCTATTATAGCAGGCACACTGTAAACAGTTTACAGGCTGGTATTCTGTTAGCTTACCATGGTTTTTTTTAGTTTCTTCTTGGTTTTACCATTGGTTTGGCTTGTTTGTTTGTTTTTCTTTCACAGCTTTTGATTCACCTCTAATTACAGCCCATAAAGAGCTTTAATATTGCTTTGTTATCCTCTTGTGCTCTCCTGCCCTCCCCTCCACAGCTGCCTGCAATTCCCACCAAAAGGCTGGTTCCAACCCTCAGACCCTTGTGCATGTGTTTGTATCCAAGTTTATCTGAGCCCGGACTATGCCTGTCTCTGATCAAAGGTTAATTTTAAACTTAAGCAGATGTTTGTCCCCAGAGTTTACATAGTTTATATATTTAGAAGACAAATGTTCTCTTGGCTTTTGTTATTCTATATTAAAACAAGCCAAATTCTCTTTGGGTATGACCGACAGGGAGCAGGCAGCGGTGTTTGTGCTCAGTCAGTGCTCAGGGGCCAGCAGACCTGCAGCAAACCTACACCCGAAGCCAGGCAGGTCCATGTGTGTGGATACCTGCTCAGTGCTACACTTAGAGTATTTAGCCTTGCCCCTCAGGGCTTGTTTCAGCAGCAGGGATCAGCCCACATCCAGCAGGTACATTATTTTCAGCCCTGAATGGCTTTGCTTTGGTCATAATACAGGTGGAGAAAATGCACCAAGATGTGTGAAGCAGGACCTCAGTCTTTTCTCAGACATGGACCCCAGTCACACAGTTTAAGGAGAAGATTTCTCAAACATAGCTGTTAAACAGATGAGCTCTCTTCTATTCATGGAACATTGCTCTTAAGACCTTATGCTTACACCTGGTAAAGCTGAGCTAGTTTGCAATAGGTTTGAAGGTTTTATTTGGGTTTGTTTCTTTTGTCTGAGGCCCAGAGCTGTAGGGTTTGGTGTAGATGACTTTCCCTGGTGGTACGACCTAGAATTTGCTCCAGGTGGCATGAACAGAGCCCTCAGCAGGGCACTGATGTGTCAAATGCTGACTGGGCACCACCGAAGTGCTGAGTGAGGCAGACAGGAAATGTCCTGTGCACCAGGGACTGGATGTTGTGTGTGGGACGTGCAGACATTCAAGCTTCAAGACCTGCAGGGCTTGATGTGAGCCCAACCCAGGAATCACTGCTTTAGAGTGCTCGTTTGTGGGGGAGAGGAGGAATGTAATGATGCTTGGGAAGGAGTCGTCTTCTGCTTTTTCTGCCTGCCTATTAACTCCATTTGTTCTGTGCTCCAGCTGAGAAGGAATCTCTTAGATGTACCAGCACATACTGTCATGGCACATTTGCTCAACTCCACTAAGCTTTGCTGTGATTTTGTATCATCTTAGATGTCTTTTTGAAATTTTTTTCTTCTTTTTCTTTTTTTTTTTTAATAACTTTAAAGGTGCATTATGATAAGATTTAAAGGATTTTTTTGGATATATGGGGAGTATACAGTATGCCAGAAGTTTGTCTTAATTTCTTTCAAAAGTGTGTGGCAGGTCAGTGGAAAGAAAGTCTCCTTGCCCTGTCCTAGATTCAAACATTAGGTCTTCCTCTGTCTTCTGGAGTTGCCACCTTCCCCAGAAGTTCATGGACATGATCAGAGAAGGAAGGACTCACAACTGAAGAACAGGGCAGACAGAAGGATAAATGGAAGTTCCAGCAAGGAAATAGCACAGAAAACAGGCATGGTGGCTCCTGAAGAGAGCAACATCAAAATCATAGCCAAAACAAGAGATGAGCTAAAAAATCATCCTTCCCTAAGGTTTGGAAAAGGGCAGTGTGGGCACTTGGAAAGTCACTGAGTTGTGAGTTTGAAACCCAGATTGGATGTGAAGGTCGCCTCTGCTGTGATACCTCAAATTATCTTAGGTCTTCCCTTCTACTTTTAAATTTTCTTAGATTTAAAAGTATGCTCTTCTAGCATCTGTTCAGAAATAAACTGGCTTCTAAATATATATGTGTATATATAAAACTCCTTTATTAATCTGAGAGTGGTTACTTCCAAGAAAGAAGTTTATACACCTTACATTGTGGTGCATTCAGGATGAGCATCTAAACAGTTCCAAAATATATTTCCAGTACTTGTTGGTGGCAGTAATTGCCGCCTTTCACTGTGCTCCAGAAGGAGGGAACAGGTTCAGGTTCTGCAGCTTCATCCTGCTGCTTGTTTTGCTGAAGGCATTTGACTGTAGAGACTGAGCAGACAACAATAACTCAGAGATTTAGGAGTGTACTTGTTTATGCCTTCCTTTTCTCTGAGCATTGTATATTCACGATTGGATTTCAAAATGTAGCTGTCCAAGATATCTCATGTCTGGGTATGCTCAGAACAAAATAGGAAATGGCAGAGCCACATTTTACATGGTGCTGTGGTCAGGTTTATATATCTTGCAAGCTTTCCAAATAGTATGTCATCTTAAATATTGCTCTGTAGCTTCTGCATCTTCAAAGATTTGCATCTAGTCAGCTGAAAATCTCATTTTCAGGCTCATTTTCATCTGCAGAATACCAAGTAATGTACCCTAAAGAATTCTGTATTTGTGCCAAAAATATGTACACAGAAGTAGTAGTTATGTTTCTAATCCTTAGGTTTGTTTTTTAGCAAGCTAACAGAAATGGCTTTGTTTTAAAATCAGCAACCACGTCTATAAAAAGGTATGATACACCAGAAACATTAAAATAGCCTTATAGGAATACACAGTATGTGTCTGGTGATAATACTAACAGTGTGCCTCGTGCACAGAATTTTATTTGCATGACGGGCTAGCAGAGTTCTGCTTCTTTTGATCATATGCATGGTGGAAAATTGACCAGATTAATGTTCTCTGGACAAACTGAGGTTTCAGATACTCTGATCACTGTTTTAATGACCAGAGTAAACATATCCTATGTTTTTAGCTGGCAGTGAAATGACTTTGAAGCTGTAAAACAGGAAAGAAACACAGGCTGTGTTTGTAAGATGTTGGGGATAGAAATAAGAGAAAGGCAAGCAGTGATCTTAAAGCATTGCTAGAGTGTTTCCTGTAACTCAAACTCAACTACAAACCCCAGGAAAATGTATTTTTAAACTTTCTTAAGAAGTGCAGTGTGCCCTGTTCTTTAGGGGAGGAAACGTGGCTCAGCAGTGCTGCCAGGTAGCAACGAGCTCTCAACCACCCAAAGCATTTATCAAAGAGGCAGCCGTGAAGGGATTGGTGGCTTCTCTTCCTGCTGTAAGAAAGCTACCTTTTGTTACTTGAAAGCACTTTCCATGTTTTTTTCATGGGTTCAAACAGAAACCTATCGAGAGTTTTCTGTCCCAGGATTAATTTCCATTTTTGTGACATTGGAGAACTGCATATTTCATGTGGATAAACAGAAACTAGCTGTGAGGAGTCCAGAGATATTTCAGTTAAATTTCATTCTCATGGAAATTATTTGGAATTCCTGGAAAATGCAGGACATTTTGCCAGTTTTTTGGACCTAACCAAACTGATGAGACCTCAAGGCACTCATCTCAGTCCTAGGGCACAGAGTTTAGTTAATAGTGCCATTTAAGGTTATTTAAGCAAACTGTCCTTGTTCAAAATAGGCATATCCATGTTTTCAGGATCTGAGAGCCAGGATGCAGTGAAGAAAGTGTAAGAACAAGAATGTTCTCCCATAATGAGCAGAAAACCTGCACTGATCTCCAGAATGATGAAATAGAGATCCTCCTGAGCTACTGGCAGGAGCAAACAGAAGGTTCTGCCTCTTCAGTTTACTGCATCTGAGACGTAGAGATAATTTGGATTTGTCATTACCTAATGTTGGTGTTGTTGTACTGCACCATGCATGTAGTCTGGAGTTTCTGGTGTCATTGTAGCCTTGAGAAACGGGAATTAAAGATTTCTTATAATAATTTTACTAGATTATCTACTGGCAGTGCTAATTTTCACTGGAGAAAAAGGAAGTTTTCAATTCTTTCTAAATTTAGGGAGACAATAGATCTGAAATAAAAACAGTAATTATGTGGTGTAGGTTTGGACTTTGCAGTTGTAGAATTTGCTATTTTTAATTTACATTCAAGTAGTTTAGATGCATTTTTGAGGACAAAAAGCAGATTAGAAATCCACAATGTGGTTTCAAAAGCTTCTTTTATCTTAAATTTGACTCGTGGTTACTGCTGCTGGGTTTTGTTGCTCAAACTATCTTAAGTTTCTTAAGTAGATTTATTGAAAATCATTGCTTAAAACACAGTTCTCCTCAGAACACCTATAAAAATGAAACAGATGAAATAAGAATTAAGAGGAAAAAATAATACTAAAGAATCTAATTATACTTAATAAGATAGAAAGTTATGGAGATTATTTAGAAAGGAGAGAACATTGAAACCCAAACTATTACTGTCTGCACCCAGGCCCTTTGCAATAAACCGCAAGCTCCAGGACCTGGCTCCGGAGATCTCTCTTCTCTGTTCATCCCTACCCCCCATCACTCCTACAGATATCCTATATTGTTCATTACTGGAAAAACAAAGTGAAAGTCCTTGTCAACATTTAAGACTTCCTTGCCTTCACTGCAGGCTTCTCAACATAAAGAAAGCCTTGGTCTCCAGGTGTGTATACTCACAACAAGTCAAAAATACCAGAGGAATGTTTTTCGTCAGAATTTAGCAACAATGTTTGGATGTTTTCCTGCTTTACAACACTTGGTAAGGAGCTAAATCAGATGGCCGAGTGAGTGACTTGGAATGTCTGTCACATATCAGAATGGGGATGTGGAATTAAGAGCAAGTTCAGGAAAATGCATTGTTCCAGTGCATTGTTCCAGTGCCATTTTAGAGGTGTGGCAGAGGCCTTGTTTACATAGTCCAGAGGGAAGAGGGAAATACCCCAGCTGGCAGGGACTGTTCCTTCATAGTCAGAGCTAGCAGAATTGTTGTGATCAACTCCATGGGAAAATCCCTGAAAATGAAAGTGAATATTTGCATAGATCCGTACACACATACCATTTACTTTTTTTTTTTTTTTAATTTAATATTATTTATTTAAGTGCATGCCATATGGACATTTGACTGTTTCCTGCTAACAGTATATATATGCTGCCTGTGATCATTACCCTGGAACAGGAAAATTGGAACTTAGAAAGGATTTTGTTAATAAGCCTTTCCTAAATGACACTTTTACAGTCCACCTCTCAAAGGAGTACAGTGCCAACTTTGTTGTGAGGCAGATGGTAGTGAAAAAGGTGGATGTGACTCTGATCATTTAGCAGGGAAATTAATTTATGTGGTACTAACCAGCCTCCAAATTGGGTTTATTGGCTCATTACGGTTACTCCAAAACGCCAAAGCTTTATGTTTTAAAGAAGCTGAAGGTTATTTTCAGGATATTTGAGAGAAAGGGAGAAAGAAAGCAAGAAAAAGAAAGAGAGAGAGAGAGAGAGAGAGAGGAGAAAATTGACTGAATAATGAGGATCTGTATAAGGTAAGATGACAACTTTAATGCAAATTTCAATGAATGACTGCAGATCAAGCAAAGAATGTTAAAGAAATTCTCCTATCTGGTAGGGAAATGCATCTTTATCCACTTTTCACTGTTGTAGTATGAATGTTCTTAGATTATTAGCATTGTGCTTTTGGTATCAATACACCTCCATTGCACAAAGTAAATGGAATGCACCATGGCCTAGCATTACAACATATAGATATTACCATCTTTTTTTTTAATAAACAAAAAATGTGGATGTCCTTATAACAGAACAACTCTGTGTCTATTTAGTATACTAAAGTGAGTAAATTCAGAATAAAACTTGGACAGCAAAATGGAGATCAGGATTTATGTTTCAGAATTTTATGTCAGATAGGTAATCCTTATATTATCTCTACTTGGGGCATTCTATGGCCCATCATTATCCTAAGGACAATTAGTAGTCTTTAGTACCAGCCTGCCTGAGGAAACGATAGTGTTCCTAGATCTGGTGCCTTAAACTTTATTGCTTCACTTCTTTCAAAGTAATTATTTGTGCATGTAAATTACCTACTCTGAAAAGGATTTATACAATGCATTGCAGTTTGCATTGTAATCTGATGAGATTTGTAAAAATTTCTTAAATTTTAGTTCTGAATTTCTATTAAGATACTCTAGTCAACTGTTATCTTTAATAATTTTTTGACATTTCATGGAATATACTGCAACTGCAAGACTAATAAAACACTAGCCTGTGGCTCGGTTTTAGACATCTTTCCTTTTACTTGGGAGGGACCTAAAAGGTCATCAAGTTTCAATCCCCTGTTTTGGACAGGGACACCTTTCACTAGACCAGGGACTACTGTCAGTTTGACTCCAGCACCCCATATCCTGTCACCACATGCTTTTGTAAACAGTCTCTCTCCATCTTTCTTGCAGGCTCCCTTCAGACCCTGGAAGGCCACAATTAGGTTGTTCTGAAGCCTTCTCTTCTCCAGGCCAGATAATCCCAATTCTCTCAGCATTTCCTCATAGGAGAGGTGCTCCATCCCTATAATCATCTTGGTGGCCTCCTCTGAACTTGCTCCAACAGGTCCATGTCCTTCCTGTGCTGGGGATCCCAGAACTGGATGCAGCACTGCAGGTGAGGTCTCAGCAGCACTTAGTTTGTGTTTAACTCAGTAGAAATTATTTGACTAGTATAAAATTAATTTCCTATGGATTTTTTCAAGAACAAGTGGTATTTTTGTCTTTCTATTTTTATCACAGTCTTTTTTTTTTAACTTCATGGAGTGTAGGTTTTAAAAATATTAGCAGTTTGTATCCAGGCACACCTGCACAGAAGCACAAGTTGTGATGTGGGTAATACTCCCAGATTAGGGTAACTCCTTCATATTTGTTGGATGGGTTTTTCATAGATCCTACACGACAACCTGAAATTTCCAGGATGCACATGATTGTGCTTTCCACTTGAAACAGGGGCACTCTCATGGTTTCCTTGTTTTCATTCTGTGAGCTTATATTTTTCATCGGAAAGAGAATCACAGAAAATTTTCAAAAGGAACAAGATAATGAGAGCCAGAAACTTGGGGGGGGTTGTGGCTTTTGAAGTTTGAAGGAAGGGCTACTTATATTGTCAGGTGACTTAAGGTTCCTTTTCAGATAATGAACAAAAATTTCTGATGCTTTTTGAAAGTGGGAATGTTGCATAGAGGCTCGTGTGTCTTCTATTGCATTTCAGTCCTGTACTCATTTTCTCCAGAACAGATTGTCTGTAATTAGTTGAAATAAATACCTGCTATGGAGTTTAGGACATCCTCCAGAAAGACTTGGCAAGAATCAAGGCTTCCCAAATCCCAAATTGAGACTTAAAATAGTCCTCCCTAATCATGGGGATATTTATATTTGACAGTTCAACCTTGTTTGACATGGAAGCTTTCAAGGCCTGTGCTTCTAGTCCACTTTTCTAGAAGTAAATTAAGTTTATCTCCCCTTCATCCTGTTTTTGCCAGCCTGATTGGGTTTCTCATAAATTCTCACATGTGAGATGTACTAAAAAATCTGTAATCGTTTTATGTAGCAAGTGGACATGGTAAAAGCTGTGCCAAAGCTCAAAGTTCTGAGCATCTCTGTAGGGGCACACCTTCTTTGCAGAGAACAATCCCCTCCCATGGTATTACAAAGAAGAAAGGTTTTTTCTCCAGTTCTGCTCCAGTCAGCAGATGTAGATTAAAGTGGTTGAAGTGGTGAAGATACATTGGATTCATAAGTACAAGAATTTCCTCTCTGCTGGTTAGGCTTCCCTTTCAATTACAGCCTAATCCTTCCATAATTTATGCTGAAGACTCTCTACCTTTTCCAGCTGCCTGACTTCTTCCAAGTATCAATATGGTTGTAAACTTTTGAAGGGCAATTAGAGCCAAAAGAATTCCATATAAAGCCTGATGAAGTGGAATGGAGCAAGGAAAGAGAAGGGCTTCTTACCAAATGGTTTTCAGTAGCACTACTGGAGGGTAGAGTAGCTCCCTGTGAAAAACTGTTGTGGTCCAGTTATCTGAATAAAATGCAGTTGTGGTGTAGAAGAGGTGCATGAGCCTCTCTTGCAGCATCACACTTCTCCTTGCGTGTAATTAAAGGACAACTTTGAATGCTAAGGTCTGAGTCTCTCCAGATGACAAGGTGGAATCTTGAGGAGACTGGTAACAAGCAACCAAACATAGCAGATAATACTTTACACTTTAGGGTGGAAAAAATGCAAATGAAAGGACCTGTTCCATGAAATTCTGCAGGTTTTCTGTTTCCTCTAAATCTATGGCAGTTGCCTCTGGACCAAAAAGTCTATGCACTCCTTTCTGATTTAACTCCTTTCCTATTCAAATGCTGATGTCCACCTCCAATACTACATTCTTATTTGATTAAAAAAGAAAAAAAAAAGTAAAAAGAAATAGAAAGGAACCAAACACTTTAAATGGCTTTTAAAATCCCATACACCATATTTTTGAATATTGTAATTTTAATAGATTATCTCTTAATTGATTAACTGTAGCATTTTATAAAGCCTAGGTCACACTTTTCGGAGTCATCTAGTAGGCACTGCCACTCCAGGTTTTAAGTGACTATTTGAAGCATATCAAAGACAGATTTTCAGAAAATGGCAATATTTTATTTATAAAGACTGAAAGGCTGAGAGAATTTGAGCTGTTCAGCCTGGAGAAGAGAAGGCTTCAGGGTGTCATAACTGAGGCTTTCCAGGATCTAAAGGGAGCCACAAGAATAATGGAGAGGTATTTACAAAAGTGTATAGTGACACCACAAGGGTCAATGGCTTCAAAATGAAAGAGGCTTGGTTTAGATTAGATATTAGGGAGAAATTCTTTACTGTGAGGATGGTTATGAACTGGAACAGGTTGCCCAGAGAAGCTGTCAATGGCATGGGGGTGATAACTAGATAAAGTTCCATTCCAGCTCAGGCCATTCTAGGATTCTCTGACGTCAGATGTGTTTCTCCTCATGCTTCACAGTGTTCTGGGTCTAGGTGCAAACATGCAAGGAAGACATGCAGAATGGATGGGTACCTTGCTAATGCTGTGGGGATCTCTGTGCAACGCGTCAGAGCAGTTCTCTGGAGAGCCAGCCTGTGTCTGCCATCTCGGGTGCAATGCAAGAGCTCGTATGTGACGGTGTTCGCAGGGATTCCGGGATGAGGGAAGAGACGAGAAAGTTGACTCCATGTTCAGAAGGCTGATTTATTATTACATGATATATATTATATTAAAAACTATACTAAAAGAATAGAAGGAAGGATTTCATCAGAAGGGTTAGCTAAGCATAGAATAGGAATGAATAACAAGGTTCAGACTGACCAAAACAGTCCGAGACAGGTGGGCTGTGATTGGCCATTAATTAGAAACAGCCAGATGAGACCAATCACAGATCCACCTGTTGCATTCCACAGCAGCAAACAATCATTGTTTACATTTTGTTCCTGAAGCCTCTCTGCTTCTCAGGAGGAAAAATCCTAAGGAAAGGATTTTTCATAAAATATCATGGCTACACTTGTAGGATGAGGTTTACCATAAAATCTAATTTCCACTGCTTTAAGCCCTGTTTCTGAAGTGCCTTTGGTTTGCCTTAGCACTAGAGTCTGTCACAAGACATATTCTGGGAAAACTATGAGGTTCAGGATATCACATGATTTGAACTTGCTCCTTGTGCAGATGCTGTGCTTCAATAACATCTGTCAGGCTACCCCTGAAGATAAAGTGCCAGCTGCTATGGGAACCACACACCAAAGTGGCTCTGCAGGGCCCTATCTGGTGTCCTGAAGTGCTGGCAGTGGGCCAGCACAAAAGAGCTCAGCAAGCACCATGCATTTTCTCCCCCCTAAATTGTTGGGGGTCTCTACTCTTCCTGGTATCCTGCTGTACTAGCAGTCAGTTCCTTGTGCTTTCAGCAATACCCCCATTAGGCCTTCCCCCATCTGAATATTGCTTGTGCCCTAGTCCCAAATCAAAGATTTTACAATAGTAGCTCTGAAGTTAATTTTGTTTCTTTAACCCCAAGAAAGAGTATTGACCATGTATTTTTTATTGCTGAGGATGTGCACTATTTAAATCCCTAAACCTGAGTATTTATTTTGCTGGTATATTAGGTTGACTGTTTGCTGATATTAGGAAAGAAATGGGAGTCCATTTGTTAGTGAGAATTTTTTGTATGTATCCTGGCTTCATAAATTCTTAACTGTCAATCTCCCATTGTCTTGGTTCATTACACAAACCATTTCTTAAGGCTCACCACAGCAGGAATTGTTTTCATTTTTGTGCTGCTAATGGAACCTGATTTGGAAAAACTCAATGGAAGGCATTGAAGGAGCCTTAGCTTCAAATGAAAAATATGAAACAATTTATTTCCCACTGGGGAAAAATGTGGGTTGGATAAGAAAAAGGCAGCAAAAGAAAGAAATGGAGATAGATATAGAATCACAACTCAGTCCAGAGTGTGAGAGCCTAAAACACTGCAGGAGTAATCCAGGTAATGAACCAACAGTCTGAGAAACCCAAGGGGAATTTTCAAAACATTTTGTCTTTGGAGAAGATAAAAAAAATTTCCATAAGAATTATATTCATGGGCTTACAACCAACACAGATATCATATACTATGTTTTCAGCCAACTGTTTCTCCAGTGTGGCTGAATAGAAGTTGTTAAAGCCCTTCTCTTAGATAAAGGATGTTGTTCTGCAGCTCATGCAGCAGAAATATCCTTGTTTCAAGGCCTGTTGTCACCACCCTAAAAAAGGATTGCTCTCTATCTTTGATACACAGCAGTATTTCCAGGTGACAACACCACTACAATGTTTAGTTTGTTCAGAGTTGAGCTTGACAAATAATTTATGATTCTACTCAAAAAATTCAGTATCAATGACAAAACTTTTCTCTCGTAATAAATTTCCTACAAAAGCTTCTCTGTTTTTTTTCATATTATTTTTTTCAACTATTCCTTAAAATATGGGGAGCAGAAGAACCAAAACACTCATTATTTGCAATTCACTTTATGAGTAGCATTTGTTTTTAGGTTCATGGATATTCAGCACTGTTGTTATCAAAACTCTTTGTGTCAACAAATTTTTGCTTTCAGTGATTAAGTATCAGGGAAAAAAATCAGGAAAACATCACAATCTAAGGATTATAAAATTGTGATTAAATGGTTGCATTATTACCAGGGAAAACAAAGTACAGCATTTGGTATAACTAGCTTGTCAAGTGCTTAATCCATTATTCTTGGGAAATCTGTGAATTACTATGATTTTGTAAAAAATTTACGTAAGCACTAAAAATAGCATTTAGTGTAGCCAGGACTTGAAAACTAAACTGGCAAGCTATATGAAACTTGCGTTAAAAGCAAAGCAATGATCACTAAAATATTTGAATCCTTCTCTTAAAGGGGGTGGTTGGAAACCATGAGAAAAAGAGTTGACAAAATTCTCGATCCAGACCCTCTGCACTGCTTTCTGGTCAATGTATAAGACCAAGCAGGAATTCTTTGAGGCTGAATAAACTGGAATTTCTCCATGTCCAGCCCTACCTCTTGACTGACAAATCTGACTCTGAACTTCCTTGGTGAGGGTCCCCTTGCAGCTCTTCATAGTAGCAAGGTCCTTCAGAGTTTCTTTGGACCATGACACTCTGAGCAACACCCCCCCAGCCATCAAGTTTCTGCATTCAGCAAAATCCATATGGATTCAGAGTTGAGGGTACGAGATAATTAACCTCAAAATCTGTTTCCATCCTCTTACTTTGAAGTCCCATATTCACAACTGTCAGAAAGCACAGGTAGAAATGCTGCTTAAAACATGAGCAAATACTTTCTGTTGCTTAATGCAACCAAGGTCATTCACTCTGGAGTACCTGCTGTAGCTGTGGAAAGATGTGTTGTCTAAGGGTTTGAACTGAAGGATGCAAAACTCGGTTATACTGATATTAATAGAAAACAGCCAGATGGTGCAGTCATCAATAATCTAAAAATATCCCTGGTGCATAGTCAAAAGCAAAGTACCATGAAAATTAAAGTTAAAAAATGCACTCACCAATAATGTCCTAAAAACCCTTTAATCACACCCTATGTTTGCTGAAAGGGCAATGCATAGAGACAGTGAAAGTCTTTTGCTGTGAGAAGTCATTGAAAGAGAATCTTACCCCTCACCTACTTGGCTGATTTTAACGTTGTGCTCTTAAACAAGTGAGTTAGAAAAAATACTTTAATCAGTGGCTTTAAATGACACCAATTTTTTTTTAAAAACATGCAGTCATCCTTCTGTATACCTGGCCCACTAATGAGTCAAAATTCGTGTGACAAGCCTGATTCATCACTCCTGTGTGGGCTTTGATATTGTTTCTAAGCCCTTCTGCAGAAAGGGCAAAAATTTACCATTCTGGTACAGTCCTATTTGTGCAACTGTTGACAACTGTCTTGAGTGGTAATCAAAATAATTGTCATCAAAATCAGAATATATGTATTTATGTTTATATGTAAAGCTATGAGAGTACCCTAACTAATATATATATATTTGATAGTTGTTCAAGTTATTTTTGTATATATACATATATGCATACATATACATGTATTTGTGAGCAGTGATCCACCCTGCCATCTGCACAGAAATAGTTCTAGACCTCAGCTGCTACATTTTTGCATTACTGTAAACCTCTCCATCTAAGACTGTGGTTAATCACTGAATTAAAGAAAGCAAAACAAGCACTAAGCAATAAGCACAATGTTTATTTCAATGTTTATTTAAATGCTAATAAGATTTTTAACACGTTTATAGAAATTTATGAGGAAGTAGTCCACATTTAAGTCTTAGCAATTAGTTAATGCAAGCTTTAAATTCAACAATATTAACTAAGGGAGAGAAAAGTACACACATGCATTTTTTAACACCCTTACCTGGGATGATCTAGAGTTTTGATTTTTTCTAGGCCCAGGGGAGAAAATGTCACCAAAACTAAATCAATTTTCATTCTGCTAATCCCCAAAGAAAAAGGCTGATACAGTGCATTTTTATTTTGGGCACATAAGCTATTTCTCACTAACTCAAGTCTTTTTATAGTACATGTCAAAAGGCAAGTAGGATGGGTTTTGTTGCTGTTTTTCTTTCCCCCACAGGTATTCCCTAGCAATGGATTTGGGAGCCTTTGTTCTATGCAAAGTCACAAATCTCCTGCATGCCTTCAGAGATCTACATGCACAGGCCCTGTAAAAGAGTACGTGGAATTTCTCAGGGCATGTCAGCTTTTATGAAACTGAGCATTTCTTCAGTAACAAGAGAAGCAAATGGAAAAAGACACAGCAGGAGATTATACTTGTCAAGTGGAAGAAATAGCACAACTGCCTCCCACAAAGCCACCTCAGCCCCATGACTGCCTGTATAGCTCAAAGAGATAAGTCAAATAACAATGCTTGAAATGGTGATGTACAGGAAAGACTCGATAAATCTTCAGAGCAGGAGAAGATCTAAAGATTTTTTTCTTGGTTTTGGGGATTTTTTTGGTTTGGTTTTTTGCTTGTTTGTTTGCTTGCTTTTTGGTTTTTTTTTAAATTTGTTTGGTTTTGGTTTTGTCTTGGCTCACTTTCCTCCCATGTTCTGTTCTGACAACCTTCTCACAGATTTCCCTTGTCCAAAGCAGCTCTGGACTGGGTTGCTGAGACCATGTGGACTTGCTTTGTCAGTGGTGACTCCTTTAAAGTATAGAAAAAAGTTTTTTTAGAGGGAGAAGACACCATAAAAATGAGGTAAAGGTTCGGATGTAAAGTTTGGGGTGTGCTGGAGATGGCACTACATGTAGAATACTCCCATACATGACCATAAGAAATGCCCAAATTATTAAAGAAAAAAGGCCCATTTTAAAAATGCTTGAGAGCTTCTGAGAAGAAAAACATTTGAAGGAAATGAGTAGATAATACAAAGCTACTTTTGCTCAAGAGAGCAAAAGGCAACTAAGGCAACTAAGACAAGGTGTTCTGCTCAGCCTCATGTCTCACTACACATGCATATTATAGAAATGCAGCAACATCAGAAGCCTGCATAAGAATGAGGTCTGTGCTGATTTTTCATTGGTGTAACCGATGATTGAATCTAGCCCAGATTTATACAATTCTATCCAAATCTTCAGCAGCTGCCTCTTGGAATGATATGCTTCTTTTCCTCAAAGCTATTCACTCCTTGAACCATTTCAGAGTAGAGAGGAACAACCCTAAATCACACTGAAAGACTAGCAACAACTGAAATGAAGGTAAAACATATAAACCTTTATTTATTTTTTATGCAAAAATAAGACTAGAGGTGTTGTGACTGTTCTTACAGTACAATACTTCAGCAGCTATAAAACCTGAGACTTCTTTTTGGCATCACCCAGAAAAACAATTCAAAGGGCCAAAAATATCCTTGTTACCAGAATCCTGTAATCAAAGCCTCACAGTGCCCATGAGAGATACTCAGAAAGCATTTGGATTTATACATTAAAAAAATTAAGAGGAATACATAAGAATTTTTTGGGGTTTTTTAAAGCCAATGAAAACCAATTTGTTTCAAAGCGATTCACTAAAAAAGCCTGAACACCAATATGATATTGGGCCTGTTTTATGCTTCCCTTTTTCTCAGAGAGCTGGTGATATCCTTATTTCTATGAATAATTTTTTATTCATGCTCACTTCAGGGATGATTTCTGAAGTTAGCAGTGGTACTTGTGAAGGAAAATCACTTTTGAGCATCCAACTTTTAAGGATAAATTTTTCAAAGGCACATAAGTGACTTAGGATCCTACACTAATTTCAAAAGTGATTTAAGCCCCCCAGCCTAGTTTCCTGACAGCCAGAAAGATTTAGGATTTGAAGGGATTTATTTAGATGGTTTTCAGCATTGTTTGGCAGAGATGCACAACACAGCTCCTCGACCGCTCAGAGCTTGGAATTTCAGCACCAACTTGAGTGTCTGTTTGCAGCTTGGGATCCCTACATGGGAATTGCTAAGCTTGTAAGAAAGGGATTTTCAGCTTTTTAAGGCAAACAGCTGAGCGAGAAAGCTGCCTGAATTAGCCAATAGTGCAAGGCTGAAGAATGGGGCTTATGTGTTTGAGCAACTGATGTGATGCCAATTTAGAGGTGGCTCCCTTGCTCAGGATCCTTGGCTGGGAGCTCTGCTGGACGTGGGCACTGCAGCCAAGTCAACTACTTAAGCAGCCTGTGCCCTAGTTGTCAAAACCTCTGCTTGTCTTGAAGGCTGTCTCTGCTTGCTTATTCTATTATTCTCATTATCCTTCAGCTGTCAGGTAGGCTGGAATTGAGCTTTTCTTCCATCTAGAGGTGTCCCTGTATTTGTTTTTCTGCCACGGTGCTGGGAGACAGCCAGCCTCAGGCATGCTGAGGACACTGCTGGGTGGGTAAGCCAGTAATAGAAGGATGTTGTTTAGATAGAAGGATATATGTGTTTAGATGCCCAGGTAAAACCCTGGTGTCAGGGCTTGAAGAATCTTTGCTTGAGGCAGGGCTCAGAGCAGCTCATTACTGTGGTGCTGAGGTTGAGATTGGGCTGATTTGAATGTGCTGGATAGCAGCAAGTGGGAAGTTATCATCACTGATTTGCGCTGATGGATTCACCGTGATCTGGTTTTAAAATGATCAGTGAAGCCTCTTCAGGTGCATAGTTTGATTGTATGGCCTGGCTCAAAAGAAGTTGTTTTTGGAAATGGAATTTATCATCATAACCTATTTATGCTGGGATCCATCAGGGTGATCAGTATCAGAGTATTGCACAGCATAAGTGACTAAATATTTAGGTATCTAAGTATTTGTGTGAATTTGAATCTTACATGCTTTAAAAATCATGGATGTCTATCTGTATCCTCTAATACGTAAATGTCCTTACAAACATAACCCATAACTTCCCTGAAACTCTGGGTTTTTTTATTTAGAAGTTGTTCTGAGCATCTGAATTGCAGTTGACTGATTTGAACATTAAATTACTATAAACATATTTTAAAAACCCTCTAAAAATAGTTTCTTATGAGATAACTCTTAAGCTATTAAATATTGAGGCAGCTGCACTTTCTATTTCAAACTTCCTTATAATGGAACATGGCTTTATTATTTCACACTTTGTTTTGAAGTCCTGCCACCTATTGGTTTATCAGGGCAGCTGGATGTCTCCCTGTGAAACTACAAAGAAAAATGGATCTTGCAGCGTCAAACCCCTAAGCACTAAGAAATCTAACAAGTAAGCAGAAATAATTTAGCCCCTTTTCAATTGCCAGATAATTTGGTAGTGCTATATTTGCACCCCATATGGACAAGGCAATTGCTAAACCTTAGTTTCTCTCCTTTTGAATTTAGAAAAAAAAAAAATCCTCTTCAAAGATAAAAACACTGAAGCCCTGGAATCCTATTCAGAGTATTTGCAGACTACACTAGAAAAATGTACATATGTTCATTGATGCAAAATAGTTTTTAAATATACAGATATGCACGCACTACGTTTACTTGTTTTGAGCCAAATTGTGCATAAATAACTTCTCTCGTAGCTGCAAACAGATCAATCACTTTGCCTGTATTTGCAAATGCCTTCTTCTCTACCACTAATACACTGCACTGGGAGAATATCTTAGAATCCTCTTGTAGCTTATGTTAATGTTATCCTGGTACCACACTCCTTTCAAGATCCTTACTATAACACTAATAACTGGTAATAATAAGAGTATCTGGGTAGTGAAAGCAGAGCACAGACAGAAGATAAGAGTTACATGAACAGTGCAGGACAAAAGTCTAAGGAGTAAGTATCGCATATATGAGACCAGAAGTAAAAACTGGGTGAAAAAATGTATTTCTACCCTTAGAAACATCTAACCTTCTGGTACTGGGATATTTGAAATTTTTCTATGAAAGTGAGGATTTTCCAAGACCGAGCTGAACCCGCTTTTAACTTTAACTTTTCTTAACGCTTTGTTCAGGAGATGTTTCACTTTCGGGCAGTGACCTTTGTCACCTCCACTGCCTGATTTCTGCCTGGTCTCTCTCAGGGCAAAATAAAACAAATAACCCCCTGAGTAGGAGAGACTTGCAGCTACTGAGGGCCAGTCAGTCAGTCAGTCAACCAGCCGTCTGCTTTCCCTGCTAGTACCAAAGCAGAGTAGGCAAAGTAGCATTGTACAGAAGAAGCAATGATCAACTTGTCACAGCTGCAACCATAGACTGTATAGAATAAGGCATCATTGTCAACAAAGCTTGCTCTGACAGCTCAATCAAGTCGTGTTATGCTTATTCATGCAAAAGGGTCTGCGTGAAGAAGACAAAATATTTTAAGAAAAGAGCTTAAAAAAATATTTCACCCACAAGAAACTTCCAATTAGTTAACGGTTCTTTAAATATTGGGGAAACTGCTTAATTCAGAAGCCTTGCTGTCTTCTGTTCATTATTTTGTGTACCCAAAAGAATTCACTAAAGTGCACTCCACATGATGACAGTGTGACAAGGGCCAATTTGTGAATAACTTGTCAACAGCTTGAATGAAACTCTAGAAATCCATAACAGGTGCTCGATAGCTATAATCGAGTGACAGATGGATTAGATACATGAAACCACAACAAACTGACTGAATGGGAGAGGGAGAGAGAACAAGGGTGAGAGTGGGGGAGGTTCATTAACTATAGAAGAGAGCAAAAATACATGAATTATTAAAGAAGCAGCATGAGCCAATTTGTGTGGATGCTTCCTGCTCATCTTCAGCAGCCCTGGGAAGAGGAGCTGCAATGCCAGCTACTACACACAGCAGCATTGGTCTAATATCTTGACTCGAGGCAGGGGTGTACCAGAGCTTGGCACTGGCCTTGATTGCAGAAATCACTGCTGTATTTCAGTACACACACAAGAGCTGATTCAGCAGTGTACTTGAGCACAGGCCCTGCTCTGAGCATGTGAATAGCGCCATTAAGGTCAGCAGAACAACTCTGTTAACTCACACCAACACCTTTAAGCATCTTGCTGAAATTTTGTTCTCTGTTGAGGGATCAAACCACAAGGGGATGAACCCCAGCTAGTATAAATTGCTACAAGCCCCCTGGGGACTGCTGACACAAGAGTGTTGAGCTCCACTCAGGGGCACAGGCAGTGATGAAGGAACATTTCCCTGCAGGATTTCAGTGAGGGGGCTGCCATCGGGGCCAAACC
The DNA here is from genome assembly GCF_963513975.1 of Fringilla coelebs. Lineage (NCBI taxonomy): Eukaryota > Metazoa > Chordata > Aves > Passeriformes > Fringillidae > Fringilla > Fringilla coelebs. The sequence goes on along the minus strand of NC_140028.1, from coordinate 41,396,644 downwards.
TGGGCCCTGCAGGTCTGTCCCTGGGCCAGCAAACCCAGAGCGCCTCTCCCCATAGCCAGAGGCTCCCTGCACCCACCCCCAGCTTTCCCTGGTGGGGGACACACAACACCATCAGTGCTGGATACCCTGTGTTTTGAGCAACCAGAGCCATTGATAGGCGCTCACTGACCCCACACAGCTTTGTTCCAGGTGTGTCAGAATATTATATTTAATCCCAGCAGAGACGCATTCTACTTAGTCAGTGCCCAGCCTTTGTCTTCTACCTGGCCCTGACTGCAGGCAGGAGGAGGGCTCCTGTTACCCCTCCTCATCTCCAATGGCTTTTTCATTAAATTAAATTTTTTACTTTAAATTAAATCTTCCATTTCCTTATTTTCCTCCTGTGCTCCCTGCTTAGTGCCACAATCCCAGATTTGCAGTTATTCTATCCAAACAATGCTTTTCCACAGCTACCTATTAAGGGAACAACCAAAACCTTGACAGCTGGCTTGCTTTTATAGAGTGACGTATCTTTTTTGTTCTGTCACAAATCTTGCTGTGCCTAATATCTTCCCTCAGAGAAAAAATGGTGACATTTTGGAACCTATTCAAATGACAAACAAAATACAGTTCCTGAATATTTCAGGTACAAAAACAAGGCTTGCTTTTGTTAAAAAAAAAAAAAAAAGTAATGTAAACATGGACTAAACTACTGCTTAGGAAAGGAGTTTGCTGTGCAGTTATTATCATACCAGAAACCCCTGTGATAATAAAATGCAGCCATTTTGCAGTAAATGTTGGACCCCTGAACCCATTTAATTTTCTTGCACTTTGGCATAATACTTATGTTTATGATGTATTCACTCCTGCCACCATCCAGGATGCTCTGTTTACCTGAGGTGAGACTATTCTTTCTTGCTGTGGGCAGTGATCCCCAAAACACCCCACTAGCACACTCCTACTCCTATGTGAACCTTGGATCAGTGAATTCAAACTGTCAGAATTAACCCAAGCAAGGCACTATTTCATCCTTGAATACCTTTCAGCTCCTAGCAAGGAAAAAGAAAGTTGAATTTCTAGATGCAGAATGTAGGGATAAGGCCGTCCTGTTGCATTAATGAAATTCCATTTTGTTTCATTTAAGCTCTACTTTATAGTGTTTCAGCAGCACATAGCTGCTTGCCTTGAAAGATTGCCTGAGAAAAAATGATTTTTTTTTCTTCTGAGCTGCAGTAATGTTCATCTAAAGATATGACTGGGGAGCTGAAAGAGCATAAGATAGGGGGTGAAGAGATCATGAGCTCTGGTAAAGGTACTCAGCTGTCACCACTACCATGGTGGTCAGTAATGATAATATAATAGCTAACACTGCTGCTTAGGACAGAGCAGAAAGGCACATGTAGCAAGCAATAAAAGCATATTGAGGAAAATTGCAGCTCCATAGACAATCAATTGTGTTTCCGTATCTGGAAGAGTTTGTGTGCCTGGGTAGTTCTTAACCAATGTTTCTACAGAAACAAAACTAAGATTGGAGAAAGTTTCCTGTATAGTAAGTGAATTTCCTCATTCCTCATTCAGATCTAACTAAATGTTCCTCTCTTTTGGCTGAGAAACCTATTTTATGTATATTAGCCTTGGATCTAACAGTGTTTCTCTGTTCCAAAGTTAAAAACCCCAATCTGATTGCATGCTCTTATGTCTGTGCCTCCTTTGTAATGCACACTGTAATTATCACCATGCAGAGAATTTTGCCTGTCTACTCCACAGCTGTTTGTGGGTGAAACAGCAACTCTGTGTGAGCAAGTACACAGATGTTCAGCTATTGAATCACTTCTTTGCAATCCAGACCTGACAATAATTAGGATGTCAGTGATCTCCAAGCATCTGACCAGTGTTGGCTTTCTTATTTTGAGAAATCAAATTAAACTTTGGCCTGGTGGATTTTAGGGTACTGAAGCAAAAAGTGATGGTGATGTAGACTGGGAGAAACTGGCAATTTCACCTTGGATCTACAAGGAGATGTTTATTTTGAACCTCTCTACTTTGCCTAACCCTTTTGAGGAATATCTGTAACATAAAAAAGACAATCAGCTTCTTTCCCTGGAATGAGCAAGTATACTAGACAATGATTTGGGTTTGGTCTGGGATTTTTTGCACCTATTAAACCAGCTACAGAACTCTGTCTGAACTCCCCAAGACTGTGTGAATAGCTGTACCACTGATTTACACTTAGGGTTTTATTGAGAGCATTCTAGAGACCACTGCAGGTCTTGCTCAAGTCTACAGCTAACAGCTCGATGAAAGGAATGTTATTAGCCCCCCATTTCACAGATGGAAGGTGAGAAAGAAGCAGCAGCAGCTTCTTCACAGTTGTGGATTCATACACTTGTGTAACCAAATGGCAGACAAATGCCTGTGCACATCTTTCACTTCTCCATGAATAGGAGTGAGAATTTGCACATGTGCCATTTGCATGTGGTCAGCTGTTTGAAGTGCAAATGATGTTAAACGCTGCAGATTTGCTTTTCAAACTCATTCCATTGAGACACTTTGCCAAGACTTGTAGGTTATAAGTGTTAGATCCAGGAACAGCTGCAAGGAGAGCACCTTCCCCCTTGCATTGTGAGAACAGCTGTTGAAAGAGGTGTTCTCCTGATTGAATACTATAAACAGAAACTAGCAACAATCTAAAATGATTCACATTACAACTTTTGTTAAATCCAGTCATCTAGATGATTCATCTGCTAGTAGCCCATATGAAAATGAAGAACTTTAGAAAGCCATTACTTTAGCTTAAGTAACTTCTTCCTTTAGCTGATTGGACCTGAGGACACCAGTTTCTTCACAGGTTGATTTGGCTTAGCTCTTCAACTTGAGCCATTAGAAAAAAGGAATGAAATGTCACACCAAAAAATTTTCTACATAATTCACCATCTTCCCAGCCAACTCGTGTATGTTATTTCTATGTCGAAATAAAGGAGGCATGAGAGTGCAGTTTTTACCCAAACACTTTTCCTATTCTGTCTTCTGGACCGAAAAAAACTACAAAACCAAAGAAAACTCCCAACACAACAAAGTAATATAAAACCTCTCATCAAAACACTCATCCTTTGTTGTCAGCCTGTGTCAGTGATGTAGAGTGAATACCTATGTAAGGACTGGGTCTAGGTTCTGAATTTTCAAAAGTTGTTTTAAAAGACCATGAAGCCAACCATAATCAACTTGAACCCCCTCCTTATATTTAAACATGAAGTTAAGAGCTGTTCTTAAGCCAAAAATCCATGCATATATTGTAACTTCTAGGTACATTTGAGTCCTGGAATAGTAATACTTGGTTGGATCCTAGATTTCAGTGTTAGAGCTATTCTGTGTTACTGAGGTACGTGCCAAGGGGTGCATGAGAGTGTATTAGGAGACGTGTTGAACAGACTTCTTGTTGATTTTCAGCTCTTCTGCATCTTTCTGGGGTATCTTAACTTACAAGCTGGCTTTGATATTGCATATCACTCTGAAATGGACAAGAAGTCTAAAGGATGAAAGACCTGAATCAGATTTCAAAGATGTGTATTCATACCACAGGGGAAAGAGAGAGAGTATTAAAATTTTGGAAGCTGAACGCTTGTGCCCTCAGGCCAATGCTGTACATTCAGCAGCAGGCTGTCATACCCTAATTGCCAGTACCCCTTTGTGAATCAACATCTCTGAGAAGCCAATTCTACATGAGGCTTCTTTAATATACATCTTCTCATTTGCCCCACGTATATTTCAGTTTGCCATCTGATAATTGGAATTGTGTGGGTAGCAGCCGGTGCCATCTGGCTTGTTAATAAGTAGAGGATAAAAATGTCTAATGCCTTGCTCTACATAAATACAAGAATTACCCTACAAATAAACAGCTCCCTAAAACCTCAACTGATGAGAACAAAAGAAAATAGTGTGGTCTTAGCTCATTAAAAAAACACTGAGGAGAGAATGAGGGAGCAGTGGGAAAGCCTCATCACTTCCCATCTGAAGTTTTAGTGTAACTAAAACATATGGGGAAAATAATGCAAAATTAAAAGTGATAATGCACTTTTCACACCAAAACATATTGGGCCACTATACAAATGATGCAATTAAAACTGCTGCCTTCAGGAGCCAAAACCTAAGCTGAATAAGTACGGTACAATTAAAGTACGGTACAATTAAAGTTTTTGATTTAAAACCAGTGAAAGATTTATCATAATGAAGCTCAGAATAGAGATAATATGTCTTGGGGGCATCAAAGCTAAGCTATAGAAAGCCACATGTCCTACAACATGGAGTTAGAATTGGAAGACTGACATCAGCAGATTTTAGGGCACAGAAAGGCTTACAAGTTCATTTGCACGTGAATGGCCAAGACCATGCAAAATCTTGCATGTAAACAGTGTAGTATTGTAATCACTACTTTAATTAACAGGAAGGCAGTGCAAAGCTGTCTGCATTGGGGAAATAAACTCTGATCCTGTGGGCTGGATGCAAAAGCTGTGCTGTTGTATTTGGAACCTGCTGGAACTTGTACAGCGCCTTATCTGGAGGGCTTCACGCGCATCACGACAATGTCCCCTAATCTGGCAATAAAAAGGGCATCATGAGCAGTGGCAGCCAGGCCAGCCAGCCAGGGCTGCAGTCACGCTATGCTCCCAAGATGGTGAAAGGAGATTTAAGCCTCTTGCAGGAAAAAAACAGCGAGGATTGCCTGCAGCCTGGCCTGGGATGGAGAGGGGAGAAGGGAGGAAACACAGCTGGACAGTGGCTGCCTGGTTGGGGCTGGCAGTACATGGGAAGGTGCCACCAGGCAGAAGGGAAAAGGCACACAGCCAGCACCTTGGTTCCTTCTAACCACCAGCCACCTGCACCAAACCTCAGCCTGGACACTGGAGTTTTGCACTTCTGGGATTGTTCCCAGGAAGGCTTAGCCTGCCCAGCTGATGTTGGGTAATACCTTCATTCTTCCTGATATAAACTCATCCCAGGGTGAACCAGAGCCTGGAGGTAGCATGTGCTTCCCCAGGAAAGAGGGTTAATAACACTACTCCTGATGATCCCATAAAAGCTGGAGAGGGTATTTAGTGTGACAAAATGGGTAAAGACCCACATTTGGAAAACAGGCTTGTTCTGCACGGGGTGGAGCTGATGTAGTGTGGCTGCCAAGGGACACCCATGGTTTTCTGTCCTGTGTCCCAGCCCTGCAGTGTCACTATAAACACAGTCCTATAGTCACTGCTTGTCTACCTTCATTCTTGCTGAACTATTTACACTCACACATGAGACTTGCACTGTTTACATCCTTTGACACTGCACCAAGCACACAAGCACAGTTCTCTGGCCAGCCTTGCGCTAACTCTTGCTGCTACTCTGAGTTGTACGTCATGCTGATCTGGAGCTGGCCCTTGCCAAACAGAAGCTCTAACAGCTGAACCTCCCTCCTCTTCCCTCTTCTCATGAATCATAATTTTGCTCTCATAGCAATCAGCTGATTTTTCACAAAATCTGTAGGAGCTCCATTATCTCAATAAAAATAATTCTGCTTTTATAGCCTTTGCTTCTGTTGTTTTGAAATTTAGCTTCTGCATTTTGAAAATTTAGTTTGAGACTGGCCAGCAGCACTAACTGGAAGATATCTTTGAGGGAAACCATAAAATAAAAACCAGGGCAATAGAATGAAGACTGTAATAATGTCTTATTAAAAAAAAAGGGGGGGGGTATTATATGCCCTTATGCCCTTACACATCTGCTCTGGCTCTTTCTCCTTCATTTTACACACATCTGTACCTCATGCCCCAGTGTAAGGCTGACATTGCTTATTCCCAGCACACTTTGGAGTGATTTTCATTTCCCAGATGTGGAAACAGAGCTAGAATCAAGTATCTTGCTCAGGATTACCTAGAAGCCTGAGTAGGGCCCCAGTGTGGGGTGTCTGAGGTGCTGTTTTGTCTCCTGCCAGCTGGAAAACACAAGGTTGTCCCCTCACAGTCCTCAACACTGGTGGTACATGTGTGGTACCTCTGCCACATGTGTCTGTGCAGAGCTCAGCTCTTCAGTCTATGGAGATGGCACTGCACTTCCATTGAAGGAATTCAATTTACACCCATTCTTCTGGTAAGTTTTTATGAGCTTTCTAAAACTTTCATTCCTTCCCTAAAACCTTTTTGACCGTACATCAGAATTAAAAAAACCAACTCCCAATTCTAGGCACTTCCCTCCCAAAGGAACTAACCTCATCCTGCATCTAAAGGATCAGATCGATTTCATCCCAATAATTTTGAAATCAGTGTAGAACCTTGGTTCTGATTCAGATTTTTTTTTATTGCTTTAAAAGTAAGCAGAGGGTGCATGTAAGATGCTACATGTTAGTGTAATTAGAGAATATTGCTAGCCAGATAGCTTCAACCCTAGTCCCAGCTTCAGAGAAATGTTTGGGCAGACAATATCATCAGTTAAAGAAAGAATGAGATTAATTCCTTAAGTTTTGTTGGTTTTTTTTTCAATTTTCTGTGAAAAGGAAAAAAAAGGTTAAAAAAAAAATAAAAAAGGTGCTCACAAACAATAAATGAGGAGTTTGGTAAGGTTTAGAGCCAGGCTTGGGGAAACAAAACTGATGTTTTCTTCAATACCTGGGATGGGTACAAGTACTCACCTGGAATTTTATGATGCATTGTTTGTGAAAACAAATGTTAGCAAGATATATATATTAGATATATATAGATATATATATAACAATGCTATGACATAATATGAAAACTTAGTAGCTGCTAATTTGGACTGGCCAGAGAAGAGAATTTGGAAAAGACCCTGCTTGGCAAAACCAGCTGTGCATTCAGCTTCTAAAAATTAGGTTCCTCCAAGGGATGTGAAGCTGTGCACCAAAAGCTGGTGCTGGGCATGAAAAGCTGGTTGGAAAAAAATCTTGTGCAGTAACAGTTTCAGGAGCAGACAGCAGCAACCTAAATAGTAATTGCTATCACATAACTGAAAAGTCCTGAGATTTACTTAGACAATGTCCCTGGGAACATTCGTTAAGAATGAAATGCAGTTGAAGCAATTTGTACCATGAAGTCAGACAGGAAATCAGACTAATCCCTGATGCAATTATGTGTAAGCTTGGCTGTCTAAGACTTACTAGAGCAAAAGAGACAGAAGAAAACCAAGCCAGAACGAGATATTGAAAGGTACTGAAAGTAGGTCACTGTCCTACATTACACAAAAGCTAAATGGAGCTCTATCATCCCACAGTATCCTGAGCAAGTTGAACAAAGGACTTTGTCTGTGGCAGATCTCCTGACAGCATTTTTCACAGCTGCATAAATCATAAAAAAGTTTAGGCATAGCAGAATTTCTAAGACAGGTAGAATGTATTGCACTGAATGAGCACAGGAGGAAACCAAGGAGAGGACTTGTGTCATAACTCTGTATCACTGCATGATAACAAATTCCCATCAAGAAATCCTGTGACTTATTCAAAGTAAAGTGTAAGTGGGATGAAGAGGCATTGAGTAGAAAAGCCATGACACAGTTAGATATATACACTAAGTCAGCAAGAGAGAAGAGATGCTTAATTAGTAAATAGAGATAAAATTACAGTAGGAAACAGAATCTGTTTTCTACAGAATTTATTTTCTACATCATAGACTCAAAACTCTTTATCATGGTTAGTTAAGAGAGAGGATAGGCTTCCTGAGCTGTCAGGACAGCAGATGTTGACTGTTCTTGGTCCCCTTCCTTCTTTTTCATATTTAAATCTTCTACTCAAATTAATTTAAAAATTGGAATGGATGTATTTTACTGAATTAAGTACTTTTCCCCCTTCTATAGGCATAATTACAGAACAATTGTTAAAAATGGAAACTTCAGAAGATGAAAATGGTTTGAAATGTTGTTCAAGCACAATGGGTTTTGTTGTTTTGGTATATCCCCAACCCCCCAGCTTATATTAGTTTAGTAATGAATATAGCTCAAGTGTTTACTACTTTTTTTTTAAAGGAGAAAAGACCATAATTTTAATGCCAAAGTATTGTCAGAGCAAGTTGTTTAAACATGAATGTAGATAGCCTTTAGACAATAATAATCATTTCATCACTTAACTGTGGATATCGTATTTCTATCCAAGACCACTAGGAAAAGTGTTTTTCTGCTCACAATCCTTGTCTCAGATTGCTGGAAATATTTCAGATTAAAACATACTTTTCTTAGGTGTATGTAGAGCCCAACATCCTCATAGCACTGCCTTTCCTGAATCTTATAAATGGCAGACAATCATATTTATTATAGAACTTTGAAAATTACATGAGAAGAGTTGTCTGTCTGACAATAAGGCTTTCTAAATTTGTAATTTGAATTTAGGAAGCCAGACAAAATGAAAATATTGACCTCAGCCTTTATCTTTATCTGTTTAGCATTAAGGCACATTGCTAAGACAGACCTGTTTTCTGCTTCGTGTGAGAAGAGACTATCCCACTAGTGTCTCATGATATGAAGATCCACAGCAGAAGTTTGATAGAAAATTTTAAGAACCCTTAAAAATACTATTTTATATTAATTTTCATATGACATAAATAACTAATAACTGGCTTAATAAAAAGAACCTGTTCATGGGGCCCATGGATAAGTGTCCTAGAACAAAGCAAACTCTGAACTCCACTGGAACAGAGCTTCTCAGAACAGGTCTGTCTTCATTCCAGCCCTTTGCTGACTCTACAGCTTCAAACCTGGCAAGATTTGCGAGCATCCCAGATTCATGTGATACAAATTTTTAAATTCCCTTCTAGCTAAATGCAGTACATGTAATTTTTTACATGTCAGTCCATTTTGGTTTATCTGAATATGTCTATTCAAATAAATAATTATCAGCTGCTTTATGGCATTAAAATTTGACTTATTTTCCAAATGAAAATTATTCTTTACCTGTGGAAAGTTGGAGTCTGAGACAAGAAATGCTCCTGAAGCTATTAGCACGCATCCTAAATAAAACTGTTTCCTGTTTTTGCTACAACAAGCAGTGAAAAAAGAAAGTCCATTAGATGGATATATTGTCTTTCTAAAACCAGCAGATTTTTATTTCTGAATGTCTGAGCACCGCAATTCTCAGCAGAAAATTGCACCGGAACAGTGGGCGGTTCCAAATTGCTGGAAACTTTACAATGGCTTTTATGTCTAAACATCATTAGCAGCTGTTAAAGGTCAGCACAAATCCTGTACTTTATCAGTATAAATGAAGTCTACAACTGCCAAGAAAAGAATGCATTAAATAATGCAGTGATTATCATCTCATTTTTTTTTTCCCCTTCAGAAGTGAAAGGGTCCTCTTAAGCGGTACTGTTTTTCTCCTCCTTATTTCAAATTGACAAAGTAAAACACTAATTAAATTATTTATATCAGAAATTTACTTACGAGGGTGACACATTTTGTACACAAAGCAAGTGAAACATATGACACATCCTATAGTGCCAGGTGCAGTTAAGAAAGTGTAATATAAGTCGGCATCTAGAGGCTAAAAACCCCAACAAACTTGCTGCAATATTTCATTATCAATTTTATTTCCTACCATACACCAAATGTACAGCACAGAACACAATTTTGTTGTTTTGATGTAAGAAATATTAATTGTATGAAGAAACAGTATACAAACTACTCCAAATTAAAAAATGCATACATCATTGCTCTTTACAAAAGGTCTAATTTACAGTATAGCTCATCAATGCATTTAAACACAAAAAAAAAATAAAAACAGAAAGAAAAAAAAAAAACAGTGCACATTACAAAACACATCAAGTACGAGGGAGGCAAATAAATACAAACATACTTCACAGAACATCCTGAGCAAACAACCAAACACAGATAAATTAACCTGAAGCCATAGTAAATCATAATAATAAATACATAGGTCAGTAAGAGAATTCTTTTTACTTAAATAAAATATATAACAAATTTGTTAAAATATTTAGTAAATTAAACTTTAGTCTTTGTAATGAATGAACTCATTTTGTATGCATTTAACAAGTATAACAAATGTTTGCTTTTTGAGTTTTTAGCAAGAACAATAACTTTAATAGCAAATTTTTGTTTGGTGTTCTCCTATTTATATTAGACAGCACATATGGTAGCTTTTGAAAAATCAATTTAAAAATAAACACAGCTCCTAAGAACACACATTTTCCCCTGTCTAAACTAAGATCGGAGAGTTGAATCAACCCCCCAACAAAAAGCAAGCCCCCACCTAATGCAGAACAGTGACCACAGTGCATGAGAGTTGAATCACTTCTGGATAGTACTTTTGTGCAGGAACAGTAATAATATAATTGTATATGTCAAGCCTGTGAATGCCATCATATTCAATCTAAATATAAATGCGGCTAATAAAAATAAACACTTTCATTATAGCACGGAAAAATTAAACACACGCTAGATCCATGTATACATTTACACTGAGGCACATATGCACATGAGGTGTGTGTGCATACAAAAAAGGCAGTTTAGCTGGTTGTTTATACCTTTTTCTTAAAAAAAATAAATATAAAAAAAACTTCTGAAACAATGCTTAATTACTTACAATCCCTGAAATAGACATTGCCTCTGTTATAGCAACCGCTAGTTTCTGACGGATTCAGAAGTTCCACACCCAGGCTAACCGGATACCTCTGTGCAAGTGCTCGTCTGTCCACACCTCCGCCTGTCTGTCTGCTCTGTAGCACTTGGGACCCTACCAGAAGACTGGTGACAAATTCATTATCAGCCTAGTCTTAGTGAAGAAGGATGGGAGAAACCAGTCACGGTGTTGCTACCAGTCATTCAAAGGGACAAGCGACCACCGTGCTGCCAGAGGGGTGTTGCTGCCCTCCAGACAGACTGCTGCCTTCTCAGCTGCCCTTACCTTCAAACCAGTATTAAATGCCATTTCAGGGGAGATGTGTTCGACTCATTATGTACAAAGCCTTTAGCTTGGGATGTGTTTGCTTTTTTTCAATCCAAATCCATTGCAAATACTGGTCACTTGCTCAAAACCTCGACGTCTCATACTAAAAAAGTACCAGTACCTACCTAATTACCCTTCTTGTTTAGAGATAATTGTCATTTCCCTCCATGAGCTAACTCTGAACGAAAGCTGCAGTGGTAAAATAAATCTGAAGTTCTCTTGAAACATTTTAAATAATCATTCTCATAGGCTAAATCACACAGCCAAGTCAAGTGCTTTGCTGATTGCTATATTTCATTATTGCTAACATATTCTTTAACACACTGTTTTCCAGCATACTGTGCTTTTAAGAGCCCAAGTTCCCCACTAGTGGGCACCATTTATCTTCTCATTCCATGCATCTTCACATCTCATGTTACTGCAAACCCATTTCTGATACAAAGCCATTATAAAAAAGCAGGATGTGAGGAAAATAAAACTAGAACCACGGTTCAGTCATTTGTTACTTTCATAGGTTTTTTTTTTTTCTTCCTGTACAAACCCAGCAAGTTATTTAATTTACAGTATAGCTTTCAGTCTATTTAAAATCCCATTGGAAAATAAATTAATAAACACATTTGTAAAAATATGGCAGGCCGCAAAAATGCTGTTAAAAGATAAAAAAACCAACTCTTTGATTAGAAATAAATAAAAAATATAAAAAATAGTCACACACACTTTTTACATTCACTTTACAAAAACTGAGTGCAAAAGAAGAAAAAAAAAGAAATTGTACTGAAATAAATACAATATACTAACAGAGTGCATTGCTGTTAATACAAATAGTCTGTTGTGATTTTATTCTTTTTTTATGTCAGCTGGGAAAAAATTAGTGCAATGTTGCAATTGTAAATGCAGCATGGCAACCTACACCCTTTAGCAGTACATGAACTCCTAACAGATCCATCTGGAGTTTACTGCTGTTAAGTAATTTCTGTTGCCCAGCAGCTTTCACATCCTACACATGGATGCCCTTCACTGCCTGTTTGATACTTTCCAGCAGAGCTTTGCATTCGGGGGAATAGTCCCGTTCCAGATTGCTGTACATGTCTGTGAGTGTATTTACATATGCTTCGAAATTCTGCTCACTGATTGGCCCCTAAATGGAGACAAAACAGATTATAATTGTAGGAGGTAAAATTAAGGCCGAAAAAACCCAAACACCCAACCCCAAAGCATGCCAAAGGAGCAATATGGCAACTGGGGAGAAGTCATGAACAGGGCAGCCATCCAAATTAATGGAAGGGTTGTGGAAATTACAGGAGTTGCACGTTCTGGGGAATCCATGTTCTCTCCAAACAAGAAAAGGAGTTGGAGATATTATGGTATTATGGTTAGTGTAACCCCTTTTATTTTTCTTTTTTTTTTTGTGGCCTATTTGTCACGGGGATTGTGACTGGCATTCCCCCTAAGTGTCCTTTCTTAATCTTCCAGTGGCACTCTTGACATTTGGAAAGGGGACTGGAAACCTCTGTACCTCTGTGGATTTGCCCTTTGTTTGAAAGGAAGATGTGATATTCTTGAGAAGATGGAGCTTGGTTGTCTCCAGAAAAACCATCTGTATGAAACAGGTTATAGTTTTGATCTGGGAGCTAAGTCAAATGAGGATTCTCACGAGAGTGAAGGTTTCACTCTTTGTGCAGGGTGGGTGTTCAGACAGGGAGGCTTGAGGGAAAAGCCTGCTCTGCATGGTGTGGTACAGGGCAGAGATACCAGGGCTGGCTCATACCTGAAAACAACTGCACCTACGACCACACAGACTTCGTGATCCTGCAGCTCTGCAAAGCAAATCAGCCTAAAAGTGCTCTCTGCTAATGCAGCTCCAGTGCTCCTGCCAGTCCCTGAGCTTGCTCATCTGCTTCAAGTGCTGGCAAGGCAGTCTCAAAAGAAGGTGCTATCCTGCTGGCTGTGGGCTTACCATCTGTGGCAGCTGAATGTCAGCGAGACTGGAGATAAGGGCTTGGCTTAAGCCAGCTAACTCCTTCAACAGGCTCTCGTTGTTCTGCTCTATGAGTTTGTTCTCCTCTTCTATTGTTTTCAAATTGCTCTCCATAGATGTGATCTAAAAGAGACAGGCAGGCACAAACACAGACAGACAAACCCTTGGCAGAATTGTTACTGCAGTTTGAACCCAAAATATCAGCTGGGTGATTACGAGAGAGGCCATGATGAATCTGAAACTAGCTCTGCTTTTTTTTAGGAGAGATGCAACTTCTCCACAGAACATTCAGAGCAAAGGAGAGGTTGTATTTGCTCTGAAATGAGGGACTTTGCTGCTGGTTCATGGAGAAACCTTGTGGCAGCGAGGCACTAGAGAATGCCCCCGAGTGGGAGGAGGGAATTGAGCTTGGAGAGGAGGGTCAGTGGGGTGGAGTGTGGCCTCAGGGCTGGCGGAGGGAAGGAGAAAGGAGGTTGATGTTTTCATTGCTGTCCTGTTCTTACAGCATCCCTGCTGCTCGACCACAATAGCAAGGGCACGGGTATTGGGTATTAGCTGTTGTGCTGCTTTCCCGCCCTGCCCCTGGGTGAGCTCTGGGCTGGCTGGGATTAGCAGCAGGCCTGGTGCTGGGAACAATGAGAAAAAAATAGAGTGGAAAGGAAACTGAGAGGCTGAGCACTGTATTGCAAAGATGGTCTCTGACTAACAGAATGGCAAGGAGGGTTTTGGAAAAGGCAGGGAAAAGCAGTAAAGGTAGAAAAAAATGGTATCTTTTTGAAGTGAAAGCCCTGGGATATACTCAGATCTGAAAGCTTAGATGTCAAAAGCAGGGCTGTAAAAACAAAGCCAGCAATGGCAGGGTCTGGTTCCCTCTTGCCCTGCTCCTTGTCCTGGGAGCAGAAGCTCAGCAGGGCAGAACCAAGGGCTGCCATCCCTGTGCCCCACCACAGCTCCACAAGGCACTGACCAGTGCAGTCATACCCACAATTGTCATGCCCACCCTTCCTTATTAGCATGCACCTCTTTGCACTACTTAATTGCCTCCTGTTTGTGGCCACTTTATTTCTTTTGCTCATGCACAGCCACATAGCAAAGCTCCCCAGGGTGAGAAACCTCTCATCCACTACAACCCCTAACACCTGGCTGGGGTAGAGTAAAAGGAGGTAGGAGATTTATGGCTTCTGCTGTAGCTCAATTCAGGCTTTGCTGGTCAAGCTGCCTTCACCAGGGAGAAAGTCCAGGGAGAAGAAACTCCCTGCACAAAACTGCATAAACTGGGCAATCTCCATGCACAGCGACCACCAGAGAGAACCAAGTGTCCTGAGACAGTGAGCACAGCCCCCTGCAGTGCAGTTTGGGCAGGATATTCCCACAACTGCTGTGGTGTGCAGCTAGATTGTTTAGATCCAGCACAGGTGGCACAGGCTTCTACCTTGTTTAGACCATACACTCAGCAGTTATTGCAAAAACAGCAGGACTCAACGCTGCCCATTCTAATGTGGTGCAAATAGAGGGGGGTATGGTTACACTCAGTTTGGTTTAGATCAGTTTGGATCTATATTCAGTTCACAAATTTAATTTTATTTCACTCTTATTCTGAAAATTCTGAAGCTTCTGCTCGTGCTTTTACCCAATCTGCCCAGGTTATCTTCCAGGTGTATACAGGAGTCTGAAGGGATGAAGCTGTACGGCTCACTCCATAGAGCCACTATCAGCACATTGAAGAAAATTTAATCTCTCCAGTAAACAAAATAATGAAAGAGAATGACTCTTTTGCGTAACTCCCATCAAAATCCTCTGCTACACCATCTAACAAAAGGTATACATTCCTTACCAGCTGTTGCCTGGAGGCAAAATTCTAACTATTTGAATAATTGAAAGTGGGTGAGCTAAACTAGGAAAATTTTCTTAGGTACGCATAAGAACCCATTAAATTCAACTCTCATTAAGACTTGGAGTGGGTTTGTAAGAGGAATTATCATCCCTAAAAACTCAAGTCATGGGACCTCCCTGGTTTGGTAAGCAGATGTTTGGTCAACAATGGAAAATGGATGTTTTGTTTGGTAAGTATTTTTCATGTCTGCTTGCTAAGATTAGCTACAAACTGTCCTGAATTTGTCATTAACCAGATCTTTAAGACAATACCTGCTGCTCATTTACAGAAAACAACAAAAAAGAATAGCTTGGTAAAGGAAGTGCAGAGGAGACTACCTATTTTTAAACATAGCATTTACATAGCATTTATTTATCATGCTTTAGCATAGCATAGGAAAAGGTTTCACATTTATGGCATACCTGAGTTTGAAGTTTCATCATGTCGGCTTCAATTTTAAGATTGGATTCATTCAGCTCTTTTATTTCTTCATCCAAGTGTCTTATTTCTTCATCACTCTCAATACCTGTAAATAGTTGAAAATAACAACATCAGTTTAGGGTGTCCACATATAAATGGATGTATGAGTAACCAGCTGCATTACCTGATTACCTAACCTTAGCAAAATAAGCTTTTCAACAAATGATTGATCCTTATATTGTCTTTTATTTTGATTTTACTGTCAAAATTCTTTCCTTCCTATTAAACATTTATATGAGCTGAAACATAAATGGGGTTATCTTAGTCCTAACTTTTTCGCTTTTTCTTTTTTTTTCACTGCATCATGCAACTACAAGCTGGAGGGTACAGAAAGGAAAAATTGCCAAGAAGGAGGAAAGTTTATCATAATACATGAGAAGATTTTTATGTTGCTTTGGTGTGGGGAGTTTTTGTTTGTTAGGTTTGGTTTGGGTTGGGGTTTTTTTGTTTTGTTTTGTTTCAAAAGGAATGCAACAGCAATACTTCTTTTTCAGGAAATACACCAGGGCAACAACTTTGCTAGTATTATAATTGTTCACTCATCTGTACCTGTTTCTGATTTTACAAGAATCTCTGTGGGGGCAAGCTCCTGTGCTGAATAACTTCCATAAGCACAGCTTTAGTTACAGCTGATAAATAGTGACGTTTAAATTACAGGAAAGGGTGAAATTTTCAGAAAGCTAACAAGTATTACAAGGGGAAAAAAAAAATAAGGAAGCCAGTCTTTTTCATCCCCACAAGTTAGATAGCAAAGTAAAAAATCTTCAGTTCTTTAATGAAAGCCTTATCCTGAAAAATACTGAGCTTTAGCAGCTGCTGGCAAATGCATGTGCCTGTTTCTGCTTAGTATCACTCTGAGCCCAACTCTGCCTGGAGATTTGTGCCATTGTTGTTACTGCTTTAAAGCCTAGAACTGAGTCTACTGGGGAGCCAGCATGGGAAATCTGTAAGCAGTAATGCAACCGTTTTCCTCAGCAGTTGGAGGCTAAAGACTAAATTTCCTGAATCCTGGCTCAATGCCCAACTTGCTAAAGCACATTGTATAAGAAGGGAGACTCCTACACATTTCCCCCTGCAACTCTTTGGTAATTATTGCTTTGCACTTAGGTTAGCTAAATTGCACAAGCACTGCATGGATACTAAACCATGTAGGAATGAAGTTAGAGAGATGAGTCAATTTCTGCCCACAATATTTCTCCCTTCGTACCTTATTATTCAGACAGCTAAATCCTCCTGATCTGAAACTAATTGTTTATTAATTAAAAGACTATTGAAAGGATACCCAAATAAAAAAATAATGCTCTGGAACAAGAGCATATCCTCAATGTTCAGTTATCGATGTAAATGAGAATAATTTTACAATCTCTCATGCAAATATTTTTTGTTAGTCACAATTTTTTATTGCTAGAGACAAAGTACTGAGAATTAATGCCAGAATGGCATGAAGGGGCACAAGTGTAAATGGGAGTCAGGGCCCTTCTATCTAAATAAATGTCATCATTTTTTACAGATTTCCTTACCGCCACTTGCTTTAAGCTTGATAGTCATTAATTCTTCCGAAATTTTGCCCTTTTTTATGGTTTGTGCATTCAGAGGACAACCAGACAGGCTGAAACAGATAGGAAAAAAAACATTAGCACCCACTTGAAAATGGCAACAATCCTTTCAGGCAATATTATCATGCACTTGGACAGACCTCTGTACCTAAGGTCACATCAGTATCTCCATTATAGCCTGGCTTCAGGGAATGACAAAACTCATAAAGAGTCATTTAGCTGTATATTCCAGCTTGAAAACTGGCACAGAAATCTCAATCTATGAGTAAACAACTCTTAAGCATATTTCAAAATAATCAAAATTGCAGTAGCAGCTACTGTTAAGCTATATGAAGATGCATATACAGAATTCTTTAAATTCAAACACTTATAAACTGTTTTTATCAAGGGATTGTGCTCCAAAGGAGAGGAGAGGATGGTATTTAAAATGGCAAGTTTACTATCCTAAAAAAAATTAGTTAATGGGATGATGTCCACAGTGCCCAATTATTGTATCAC
Organism: Fringilla coelebs; assembly: GCF_963513975.1. Classification (NCBI taxonomy): domain Eukaryota; kingdom Metazoa; phylum Chordata; class Aves; order Passeriformes; family Fringillidae; genus Fringilla; species Fringilla coelebs. The sequence goes on along the minus strand of NC_140028.1, from coordinate 41,379,347 downwards.
TTTGTTGATACATAATAATGATCAATACAATAATAACTCTATATATACCCTATTGGCTGTAATAGCTTTTTTGAATGGTTCCATTATATAGTCAGTTTGCTTTTTAACCACTGTTCACATTAAATTACATTTTGCTATTTCAAAGCTTACAATTTCATCAGCTGGTAATTATCTGAGGCAATTTTTATAGCCCACTAAAGGGCTAAGAGGAATTGCACTGTCTTAATACTATCTTTATAAATAACAAAGAAGAAATACCCATATGCTGAAGAACTGGCAGCAGGATTTGTTTTTAGGTGTTTCTGAGTAAGGAGAGAGGGAAAATTTTGTTCCACAAGAAAATGGTTAATATGTGGGTGTGTGTGGGTGTGTGTGTAAAATTTTTTTAAAAAGAGAATCCTAACAGACATGGTATTTCCATATAGAAAAACAAACAAAAAAACCCCAACAAAACAGCAAAACCTAAGTTTTCATTAGCTTGGCTAAAAGCTATAGAGAAAGATGCTACTTCTTCAGTTCTAAATTCCTGCTTATTATCTCTGCCCAGAGCAGATAGCTAACTGAGAGATTGTTTGAAAGCCGTGAGTTACTTGTTAGGTTTCTAACGTCCTAGGAAAGGATATCAAGCAAAGTTATATTCTCTACGTCTTTTTAACTAATGTGATCTTGAGAGTGACCCAGTCTCACTCAGGACAGGAATCATCTGTACTATGAATTGCTACCAGCTAAAACACAGTTTTTACTGCTTGCTTAATTAGCCACAATTTACAGTAGTGTCCCAATGAAAAGACTTTTAGATGGGATGTAGGAAATAAAATTAGGATGGACTCTGACTGAATTTATTCAAATGGCCATGGGCATTTCTTGTTTCAGAGAAGTTGGCTCAAAGTGTTAGGAAGAAAGCAAAGGAGACAGAGAATGTAGACTTAAGTACTGTTAAAGACAGAAAACCAAACTTGCCAATCACACTCTTTGCTTACTTTTAATTCAATATGGTCAGATTATTTTTCACAGTGATAGATGGTATTTATTTTTGTTAGTTATATGTGTGACTTCTTCTCTGCAAGGATAATTTTCTTTGTAAGATTGTTGTAACTCCGAACTTTTTTAATCCATATAAGAGCTGCATGCTTATTGTTTTTAATTTGTGTAGCTTTAGCTGCTTAAATACAAAGTTTATGAGTATAACTTTTCCACTGGTAGAAAGATGAAATGAGTGACTCTTGGCTAAAGCTTTTCTGGTGACATTTTGTGGTGATATTTCTCTTTTCTTTGGAAGATATGCAGACATACAACTCCATATATCCCTACGAAAGAGCTCTACTTAATTTTAAAATGCATAGACACTGCACTAATCTGAACACCTTGGAAAGTCATGCCTCAATGGGAACATAGAAAAAGACGTAAAATTTAAGGCTCTCAAATTAATTCTGTTTTGTATTACTTTACCTGCACTGTTATTACTCAAATGACTTTAGTACAGTTTATTCTGACTCTAAACTCACATGTTGCCAATTCAGAGTGGAATGTTAAGGAAAAATGAAAAGAGAAAACACAAAGTTATACCTTCTGTGGGTGACAAAAACATTATTAACATGACCCAGCCCGTTGCAGCCTGGCAAAGGACAGTGTGGCAGCTCCTGTTTGTTCAGTTTCCAGGATAGCGAAGACCCATTGACAGGACTCTCCTTCTGTCTCTTGGCAGCCAAAGGACAACCAGAAGCAGTGCGATGAGAAGTGTATTTACCTGATATGTGACCTTGGCCATCACAGCCTATCACTGGGCATCTACAGAAACACAGCAAAAGAACCCTCATTTTCACTGGAGAGAGCAGGCAAAGGCATTCTCAAAAAATCCCGAGAAAATCATTCTGGCTGCCTTTGCCAGAATGGAGTAAGACTTGGTCCCTGTTGGCACACTGTACCAGAGTATCCAACTCTTGTCAAGCTGGGTTACGGTGGTTCAGCTGATCTTAAAATAAGGCAATTTAAAATACAGCTGTAGAGACTAAGGAAATAAGACATTCATTTAGATAGTATTTTACTGGAAAAGAAAATTGAACTTCTATCATGGGCAAAAAATCACGTTTCTTCAACTGTATGGAAAGTCAACATTGTCTCCTTTCTATCTGGGTTTCTGGTGTGAAGAAGAGGGTGAGTTCCTGTAACTGGAAAACTTGCATGGAATCTCATGCAAATACTTGCAAAGAAAGGAGAGGGAATTTTTTGTGCTGTTCTGTCAGTGTTATGCAGCTTTGCATATATAATTAACAAGTATTAAGACAATATTCCCTACAACTAAGTCTTCACTTTTATATTCTGGCAGTTATCATTTACAAATTTTAATGGAATGTGCATTCAAGCCAGGAATGTAGTGAATCTCTACTGAGTTTCCAGTTTTCACTTTAAGTGAAATTTTCATTCATAGATACAGAAAAGATATGAGACTTACAGATATTTAAGTTCTCTGGAACATATTTTTAAGGTGTCACTCTGATTTAATTAGCTGACATGTTTCACCTCAGTCAGTAATAATTTTCCTTCATTTTGCCAAATTTTTCAACCCATTGGCGTAGCACTCTTTAAAATAATTGGAGCAATACAAGCAGATGCAGCGATCCTTCCTCACTGTTCAGTCTCCTAGGTGATGGACTCCACCAACTCCACAATAAACAGAAACACTTGGTTTGGTTCCAGATCTGGGCACTATTTTCACATGGTTGAGATTAACTGGGGCATCTCCCTATTGTTCCTCAAGTCCTGAACTCTCCCAGGCCATATTCCCCCCTCCACTGGTGGTGGACCCCTGCTTCTGTACTCACTTAAGTTCAGGGTCTTCTTTTTCTTCCTTGGTAGGAGTGACTTTGATACCTCCTTTCCTGGCACGAGGACAGCCAGACAAGCTGAAAGAAGCACACAGAATAAGAGCCACCTCTTTCTGCTGCTGCCAGCCGAGAGCCCTGAGCACTGCAGCCCCATGAGATGTGAAGGTTGTTACCTTCTGTGGGATGCATAGTTCCCTGTCACGTGGCCAGAGCCGTCACAGCCAGGTGTTGGGCACCTATGGAATAATATAGAAATTACAAAATATGGTCACAAACATGCAGAGTAAATAATGTGCACAATCTATATTTTGTCTAGAGGGGAAGAAAGAACAGCAGAGCTTTTGCTGAATAACTAAACCTACCTTTCGCTGTTTTGGTTTTTTTCCTTAAATAAGCAGAGTCCCTTTTTTGGGGGAGGTTTTTTTTTTTTTTTTTAAATAGCAGAGTTTTAATATGGAATGTGAAATATATTGTATATGATGTGTTGATTTATTTACTTTGTATCAATGTTTGCATCAAACATTTTTCCTTGTACAGAATCAACATTACAAAGAGAAGAAAAAACCAGTTTGATATAGATCTATCTGTAAATTTGCTATTATGTGTTTGTTTATTATTGGTATGATGTTTTCAGGTAGAGATACAAATAAGCACTTTGCCAGTATTTACAGAAAGGGAAATAAAAGCAGAGAAGCAGTTTTACTCTTGGCCACCAGTAGACGGTAGCCAGAATTTGAATTTAATAATTTGTGTATTCTAGCACTGTAAGCATAACACAGGACCATCTCTTTCTTGCTTGAGATTCAGTTGGGTGTTCAGCTGAGCAATTGGATTATGCTTATTTCTCATAGTTAAGGGGTTGCTCTGTGTATGTGAGACAAACAAGCCTTTTTAAGTATGAATTTTTAATACTGAAACATCCATAGAGTAGAAAGAAAAAAGTCTGCTGGTTACTGTGCTTTTGCCAGCAGTCTGGCAGGGTGGACTTCTTGCTTGCTGTGCCCCAAAAGCTGCCTTGGGTCAGTAGGTCTTTCCACTCACTTCTGTGGGGTTTGGAGCAGGACCTCATTGGTAACACCTCCCATCTCAGAAGTACAGAGATTTTCTTTTTTCTTTAATTTTTCTTTTTTATTTTTTTTATTTAAGGCTGTTGTATATCTGTGGAGTGGTTTGGTTTGAGGTTTTTTCAGAGAATATTAACATACCTCAGCAAACAAAGCAGCACCAAAAAACATTTGCCTTAGAATTTATGCCAGCCTTTTCTATGTTTCTGTATTACACAACACAAAGTTCTTATACTAAGCAACCCTGAGGGACTTTGAAATGCTATTATTTTTACAGAGTATCAGAATTACATAAGGAGTTGTGCCAAATAACATTGTACTGAACCATTAAGGAAAGTTGCAAGGTTCAATATGTTCTTAAAGGTCCCAGTTGTTACTGAATCTTTCCTGAGTTAGAGATTCGTGATTTCATCTTGTCATTGGTAGGCTGCCATGGAAAACACCTACAAATATAATGGTAATAGCACATCTGAGAGTGCAGGTGCATCTCTTCACAGAATATTTCAAACTAGTTTTCTGTGAACAATTAATTTGTCAAAAATCTGACTTCTTTTGGACATGAGCAAATTTATGCATTTATTCAAACAAAATTCAGCATTATTTCGAATCAAGAAAGGGGTGGGTTTTTTTAATATAATATCAAAACATTTCATGATGACACTTAGTGAACTATTTTTTTGGTGGAATGAATTGCCTCACACTGACAGCAAAGGTAAAGGTGGGGGTTTGCAGAGTGCCTGGACATGCTTGACTGTGTAGAACTAAATGTTGACCTGTTTAAGTGTGGGACAGGGACTGGGCACAATGTCATGTGGAGCAGGCAGCAAGGGCAGATGTCTGGAGAGTGTGAAAGCTCACAAGTAAATCCAGAACACCTGCCAAAAACTAAGGAAATTAATTTTGGCTACTTGTTTTATCTGATGATCACAGATGGAAGGGCTCCCTGCATAGACCGGAGGTGGACTTTAATTCAAGAAAAGCTCTTTGGGTGAGACATTCAGATCGAAAAGTCTGGGAGTTGTGAATATACTTAGAAAGGACACTGAACTAAATTTTGTATCACCCCATCTGTAGTTACCACTTCTGGCAGCAGACAGATTTCCAACTCAATTGGAGTCCAAGCTATTCTGGAGGTCACTGAAGATTTCAGGCTGAAATATTGTCAGAACTAATGAAACTGTAAAAGGATATTTCAGATGGGCGACTGACAAATAAGTAAAAAGCTTCATTAGCAAGACTTTTAATCTTGGCCACTGGGTTGGGTTTTCTAAATATTGGTTATATCTTTGTATGGGTTGTGAAATTCCAGAACACAAAATACACCAAAAATCTATTGCCTTTCAATTAGTAAAGCTGGGGAATTTCATCAGCTTTTAAGTGGTGTTTGGACTGGTGCCCCAGCTCAGGGAGTCATCCTCTATAATCAATTCCTGTGCAGAGCCAAGAAAATAAGATTTACATCGAAGGGCCAGAGGTCTCAGGACATCAAATTAAGAGATGTCAACCCTCAGGTGGGTGTAGGTTACAAGTTCTTGTACAATTCTTCCAAATCTGTTATTCAAAAATAAATCTCTCAGCGATTTCACATATAAATTCTTGCAAATGGGCATTGAGTACCTCCTATTTTTCCCTTTCTCCAACAACAAGATTGCTTTTTCTTTAGGAAAATGAACTACAACTACATGTAAAATTTAAACACTGAGCTGCAATTTTAGGAGCATTTCTGGTACATTTTCTCCCTCAAAAGCTCACCAGAGGTATTGGATATGACCTGTAGTCAAGGCAAACCCATAGAGGTCAGCTGAGAAAACCATTTTCTGAAATTGTTATACCGCCTATGGAAGGCAGTATTACTCAGTACAAATCAGCATCAATGTTTTATGTGGAACCCATGTAGAAAAAGTGCTACAATCTCTCCCAAAAATTGACATTTAACCACTGCAAAAATGAGTCTAAGGGTAGGACTGACCACCTATTCCTAAAAGTTTCTGAAATGTAAGTAAATACCTCTCTAAAGTATGCATTTAAAATTATTTAAGGCTAGATAAGCAAGCTCTTGGATTAAATAGGATATCAACCACAATTATCCCTTTTAGCTTTCAAATCTGAGTCATCATCAAACTTATGTTTTAAATTGACCACCTCAGATTGTTCTGAGCAGCAAGAATCTCATATAGAAATTTTCTTGAATTGAGTCACAGGCCCACTTTCTGAGCAGATCCCCCTTATTTCCAAACTGTGGATCACATGGAAGCCTTGTATCTTTGCTGGCATAGAGTTTCATAATTAAAGCCAAAATCTTATCTTGATTCTGGCAAATTAAACATGAATAACATTTGGAAAAAATACACAGCTTTTTCATATTCATGCCTAACTACATGAGGGTACTTTCCTGGCCTGATTCTATGAGCATTTATGCCCTCTGCTCACACAGCAATGCTACAATTAACTATTGCTATCACTATACCAGAACAAGCACAATTGCAGCATTTTGGAAAAAGATTTAATTTAGACAGAAGCAAACTTTTGTTCAAAATATCACCTGAACTACGTTTGCAAGAACCTAAATTAAGGTGGTACATTTGTGAAAAATAATTTTATTTAGCCTTTTTTCCTTTTGCAAATTGTCTGTGAACAGATTTTGATTTTTGCTCTTTTTCTAGTTAATTGAAATTAAATGCTAACTGCGTTATGCAACATATTTCTGTCTGTGAAATGTCCATGAACTTTGACTTTGTCTTTCACAACTCACTTATTATACATGGCGTACAGTGTGCAGTTTGTCATTTAAGTCATATGCTGTTGCTCCTCTTTCCTTATGGCATGACCAAAACTCTAGAAGCTTTAGTGGAAAAATAACCATATTGGTATGCAAATTTACTTATTCACACATGAATGGGGCGGGGGGGTGATGCATGAGGAGCAACTATTCAAAATATTTGTGTGAGTGTCTTTGTATGGCAGAAAGCCAATAAAAGCAGGGACAAATATATATGACTCAGCAAATGACTTCAAATTTGTCAGCATTTTTGCAAGCCAGTTCCTTGCTAACCGTTCTGCTCTTTTTAAAACAAACTAAACATAAATTTTATACCTTTGAGTATCAGAGATGTCAAAAAATGCAGCATTGTGCCAGTGTGCCAGTTTACCTACTGGCTTTGCAAACTGCTTTGGACAGCTGCCTACATAAATGGTCTTTCTTTGCTATTTTGCTGCATCTCCTGTACATTCAACTTCATAGCTACCATCAGTTCAGCATTTCAATTATAACTGAAGCTGCAAGGCTAGGGAATGAGACCACTAACGTTTGATCTGGGGAAGCCAAACACTGCTCCAAGCCTAAATGTAGCCACTTCTGCTATTAATACTATTAGAAAAGGAAAATAGTCACATGATCAGACTTTATTTTCTTCTATCTTGACTAGGGATGAACCTAAAGGACAGAAAGGACAGTCACGGGGTTCTCCCCTTTTTACATGCATTCATGAATTTTTCCAAGCCATCTATTATGGGATCCAATTTACGAGTTGCAGAGGGAAAGCTATGAAAGAACTCTAATTATCCTTCCCTTTTCCCCACATCCTTATTGACAAAGCCAATTCAATAACTAGATGACTGGTTGCCAGTGCCTCTCTTGACTACAGATTTTTGAAATATTCATATGTCCCTATACATCTGTCTATATAGCAAAGCCTGCACAGTCCTTTTGTAAGTGACATTTCATGGTGAGAATTATGCCAGCATAAAATCATATGACTTGATGCCTGCTTCAGTGGCATTAAACTCATAGTATAGGGTAGTGACAAAAAAAAAAAAAAAAGGATTTGCAGGTATTCTGGTCTCATTTTTAGATTTATTCTAACTAGATTTATTTCTAACTAAATAATTCCAATTATTACTATCTGGATCAGTTGACAGATCCATTTTACATATTAGATATTTTCTATTCCTCTCTGATTCAGAAATACTGAGAAAACTGCATCTTTCCTAATTTTGTCTCCCCAGGCCCTGATTAGTTAATGAAAATGAAGGGGTACAAGAATAAAGAAAGACAAATGGAGAAAAGTAAACTTTATTTCACTCAAAAGCTTTCAAACCAATTCACTACACTTTTCAAAAAAAGGTGTGATACTGCTCAGGGCAATTCAAATTTACAACTCAAATAACACAGGGAACATGTTTCTCGAAGATAAAGAACAATAGCATTTTGCTATTGCTAATACTTACTTGAGCTCCTGAGAGTTAGCAGCCATAAGGGATTTTAATGTCTTGTCAGCTAATGGGCACCCAGAAACACTAAAAAAAAAACCTGATATGAAATATTTTACTAAACCAAAGCTTTTTTTTTTTTAATCTAAAACAGCAACATCCAGACAATATATTATTTATATTAGTTAAAATTATACTCTCAAATATTTAATCTTGACAAAGAAGGACAAACATAAGGATGTGGTTCTCAAATCACTAAAAAAAGTGTGTAGTTTGGGACAAAGGTTTCTAGCCCCTGTAAAGTTTTGCTATGAGGGGACAGTGGTGCACAGAATCCATCCTTTATGTTTCCTACATGAAGGACAGCTAGAGGATCTGGTCCACGTGGTTGGTAGAAGGCAGAAATCATTTCCACTCTGTTCCCAATGGAAATGGAGGAAATTGTTGTTTCAACACCGAGGTTGACAGTAGGCTATTTTGAGAAAAATATTTAATATCCTCAGGTTATAATAGCAGATTATGAATTTAAAAGTCATTCATAAAGAGATATGCAAAAACCTCATTTATAATCAGATACAACAGCATCTGTATGTACACTCAGGGAAATGCAAGCTTCACTAAATGACTTTTCTGTAGCTGAGAAATGCAGCTACAGTAAGAAGCATATGCTGCTTAACTGCCTCAGTGTATTAAGTCCACACCTTTACAAATATAAAAAAATCAGGAAAAACAGCCGCGTTTTTCTGTGGATTATTTTCTGCAAATTGTTTTTGAATACTTATCCATGGTTAGTACAAAGGGGTTCAAAGATGACAAGAGCCAGAAGTAGCTCTATTTCCTGTTTTAGGCTTCCTGTTGTTTCTTACCTGCGGTGTGAGGCATAGTTTCCTGTTACATGACCACTACCATCACATCCTGGGGTTGGACAGCTGTGTAGGGAGGAATGAATGAGAAATTAGAGTGTATAAAATGCACCACATAGCTCACCACACCCTGCAGTGAATTATGTAATGAACCTTAGGGCAATCACGTTCATCATTACACACTGTCACGACACTGCAGTAATCTAGAAAACTTCATTCTAGTTTTTAATTATTACTTGACACACAGAGGGAAAGAATTTCTCCTATTTCCACAGTGCAAATATTTCAAACCTTTATTTTATCTGCTAGAGTTACCTTTGCATAGGTATTTTGCTTATAAAGTGAGTTCTTAAAAAGACTGTTTTATTATTGGCACAAAATTTTCACAGCAGTTCATAAATGCTGGAGCTGAAGTTTCTGATCTGACCTCAAGTATAACATACTGGAGGCCAGAGAACAGTAATATTTAAAATAATTTCTTTCACTTATGACTAAAATAAGACACCTTCTTTAGAAACATATCCAATATTTATTTACTGATACAAGTGAGAAAATTGCTTGCAGAAGACAAAGCATATCAATATCAAACATCTGGAGTTCTGAACGAGAAGAAAACTTTCTCAAGCTGTTTCTCAGCTGAACTGAGAAGTGATAAAAAGGTTGTTGTTGTGGTTTGGGAATGGTACTCTCCAAATTAATGTTCCCACCAAGACTGTCTAAACCATCGGCTGCTTGCTCGCCCCCCCCTTCCTCCTTCCCCTACAGGCTGAAGAGTAGAAGTGGAGGCACAAAAGGTAAAAGCCACATCTCAAGATAAGAACAAATCACAGGAAACAGCAATGAGATAACAAAATGAATGGTAACAGCAAAAATATCCATAAGAAAGTGCACAAGATAGGCAAATGATTGCTCAGAACAGAACTGGTGTCACCCAACCCTGCCTTTGTCAAGTTTACTTGACTGTAAGGAAAACCTTCTCCCTGGGTGAGGTTATAGAATAACCACCAGGTCCCAGCCACCCCACCTCCTGGCTACTGCAAAATTCAACCCTGTCCTGGCTGGAACCAGGTGTATGTTTAACTGAACAGAAATGCTCATTTAAACCAAGAGATGGAGGCATGCTGGAGAAGATGTTATAGCTTCTCTTTTTCCTCAGCCCTTCAGCTGTAACACTGAAGTCAAGCTGGGATACAGTCCTCTGCAAAAGAGGAAAGATACCAAGAAGGGCAACTTGTGCATGGAGAGGGAGGTGAACTAAATATACAATTGTCCAGTACTTTGAAACACTCTAACCAACCCTGGAGAGTTGCCTTATAAAGAACAGTTTTTCTTTCACTGGGAATATGGATAAAAAGGGCAAGCAGGTGCTGCACAAAAACTGTTAGCTAGTGCTCCATGCTAAGGAAAAAAGGCGTGCCTGAGATGCTCACCTGGCTACTTTCTCTGAGCTGGCAGAATGCTAGGAAGTTTTTCAAATCTGTAAAAAAGCCTTAGGAAGACATCAGCCTCATTTTCACAGCCCATTTCAACCTGAGCCATGCTGTTATGGTCAACAAAATTAACATGGAAAAATAGAAAGCACATACTAGACGGTGGGATTCATACAGTAGTTTGCTCCAACTGCGTGCTAACCATGTTCAAATTTTTTTCTCTGCAAGCGCTTATGTCATTTTAAAAGCTTCCTCATGATGGAGCCAACTGTACTGACTTTTTCAGTAAAATATCTGAGCTCAGTGGGATCACAGGAATGTAGTCTGATCTCTATATTGCCTATGGATTCTTCTGATAAATTAAAACTGTTCTTTATTTAATTTTTGGCACAATTACATTTTAGATACCTGTCTTTAGATGCTTTTTGAACCGCTGTAAGTTCATCATTGCCCTAGTTAATACTTTGGTGTTATTATTTAGGAGGGCGGAAAAGTATATTACAGGTATCTCAAAACAGGTCAGTATCACAAAGGAATAAATACTACAAAAGAAAAGCCATTAGCCTCCAGCAAATAAACTCTCAGTGATTCTTGTATGCATTTGTTTTAGAAGGAGAGGCAAGACAACCTGACCTGTAGCAATTTAGGTCATGAACTATGGCTGCAGATATAATGTGGTGAGTAGACAACATGCAGACTGCATGACATGGGGGGAAAGAATGGCTCTTCACAGCAGCTTGCCCCAGGGAAATGTAAATTCTAGAGACACAGGCAGATCTAACAGCCTCAGTGCCACCGAGTCTGGAGAGCAGGACACAAGTTGGCATGATGCGACTTGTTTATTCATGGGTGAGCCTGCAGTTATGGGCTATCATCACTAAGTGATCTGGACCACACTTGTTCAGAGAGACCTGCTCTGCTTTGGGACAAAAATAAAAGTGCCATAAATGATTGCTGAGTCCTTGTTGACTATTACAGTGAAAACTCTGTGTTAATATCAAAATGATATTGATGTGAACCCAAAGGGATTCTGTGAAGAGCCTAGATGAGATTTTTAAAAAGTGACTTGTGGTATGAGCTGCATGGGACAATTTTAGTGAAAAATTCTAACCTGATGCAAGCTGTTTTATGCAGACAGATTTTATAGAATTTATTTGCTGTTCAAGATAGTGAAGTTTTGGAACTTAACACAGAGCAAGTAGATCTCAGTAACTGGGAAAAGAGAGCGTTAGCCTACAGTCCCAGGGCGTGAATTTCTACAGCCACTGGATTTTCAGCAGGACTGAATAACTAATTCTGCTTGGAAGGAAGCAGATGAAGGACTTAAACCTGCTTCCTACAGGTTGGAAAGCCCCATTCTGTATTCTGTCTTTTTATGAACTCTGCATGTTTTCTGTCTGAGAAATCCTAACTGCTTCTACACAAGTTCTAAGCAATGGGTCTATAATGACAATTGTTCAATTAAAGTTTATTTAATTATATAAGCATTTGCAGATGCAATCTGTAGCATGTTATGAAACTGTGTGTTTTGTAGAAGGAGTTAAGTGCAAGTGCCCACTTGTTACCTCTCTATCTGAGGAGTAAGGAGTGGCACCCAGTATAAATTTAATCATTAATCTGTCCAGACCCCCAGGCACACTGTGGCTTGTCACAGCCCCAAACTTCATATCTGCATACCCACAATGTGGAGCTAACTACTCCCAGGGAATTGTGCAAGCCTCCCTGCTCAGCTCCTGCAAATCTACTTCAAAACAGAAGTCAGAACAGCAGCATAGCCAGTCTTTACCAGGGCAAAGGAAAATACAGCATTTTTTTGTGACTCACGTGATGAGTTCCTTTTTGAGATCTCTTGAATGGAGCTTGGGTTTAGGACTGGGTATGGAGACATCTCCTGGGTACTTCTTTTCCTCCATGTTTTCTGGAGAGCTCACTGGATCTTTCTGAAATATCAGATGAGAATGTAACAAAAAGTTTCTCTTTTCAATTCCTCCCACACATTCAAGTAACAATTTGCCACGACAAGAGAACCTCTTTTAAACTTAAAAAAAAAAAAAGAATTTAAAAAGAAATGAGGGAGAGAAATTAGGAAAGTTTAGTGCATCATAGTTTCAGGTTCTTACAGGTAGACTTTTAAGAATGTTCTGTAAATATTTCTGAAAGCAGATGCTAATTTAAACTAGTTTAAGCAGAAATTTGTGTTTGTTTTATAAGATGGTGATAAAGGCCAAAGAAAAGTACACAGAGAAAAAAGAAGTGGTTGTTGGTAGAGCCAAACTAGACTTTGGCAGTTATGTTCTATTTATTTGCTGTGTAAGTACATTGCTGACTTGAACACGATTGGTGTGGCCATTGCAAAGCTTTTTAGGTCTGTGGAATGGAATGTCCTGTTATCTTATTGAAAGAGCAGATTCTTGTTAAGATAAAAATCATAAAGAACAAACAACTTTGAAGCTTTCTTAATAGCAGGCTGTTAAGGGTAGTTCTTGATTTCTACTATTTGTAGATCTAAATCATCACTGCTACCATGCTGTTTGGTGGATGGTATGTGTCATGAGCATTTGCTCCATTGGGAAGGCATTTTGGAAACTTGGAGTCCTGGTAGGAAATTGCATTTTTGTTTTCTGAAAAATCTTTTTTTATAATTTCAAAATAACTTGGTTTCTACTGTTTTGAGACTTAATGCCTTCAATTATTATTGTCTTTATGAAAGTTAAGTATTTTCTTTCTGGAGGGATGCTCAGTAGCTATTTTATCATTCAAGAATTCTCCAAAGTTTATGGCATCAATTATCATTCCTCTATGAATCCCTTCTTGGACTTCACGTTGGTTTTGTGATTCTATTCCAGCACTCAGGTGTTTCCCAGAGATTACCATCTGCAGGAGCAGAAACTGCTGCCCATGGTTGAGAGTGGAAGGTCCCAGACTCTGCTAAACTCACGGTGCTGGTGCCATGGATGCTCTGGGCTTGTGCAGCTGACAAATGTGCCAGGACAGAGGAGCAGGCTTGTCTGCAGAGCTGTTAACACAGAGTGCAGGGCTGAGTGGAATCTGGACTGAAAATGGAGTTTCTGCCTCCTGGGTCTTGTAAGCTCTGCAGGGGTGTTTCTTCTGATAAAGCTTCCATATGGTCCTCAATTCTGGCAGCTCATCTTTGCCTGTTTTGAGGCTGGATCCTCAATATGACTTTCTTCTGCGTTCTGCTGCTGGCTACCTACTGCCTACTGTAACTCACACTTCACATACGTATAGAAATTATGCCATATTATTGCTGTATCAATTACTACTGGTTTTTTCAACCACATTTGTGGGGTTAATTTTTTTGAGAATAATCTAATCTGATACAAATATAGAAAGCAGAAATACATATATTCAGCTTTACTAAACACACAGTAATTAATGACTAATTATTTTAAATAAATAGAAAAACTCTCATATGTTTCAGGCTTGGGGAATTATATTTCTGAAGGAGAACTTCAGATAAGGAACAACAGAGAAAATTAGCAACTACATAAGGTCTTGATGTTAGTGCAGAAATAATAAATGATTGAAAGTCTTCCAGACATGGGAACTAAAATGCTAAAATGCAAAAGTGGAAAAATGGATATCAGCTTTGCTCAAGATCCAAGGAACATCAAAGATATTTTCCGAAGTTGGGTTAAATCTTGTTCCCAGTGGCATATAGGGGTAATTCTGGTAGTGGTATATAGGGGTGATTTTGCCATGGATATTTGAATTCCTGACTACTTCTATCCACAAGTTCTGACCAATCTTTCTTACAAACACATAAGTGCAAGCCGGGATCATCACTGGCACGAGTTACTGTAAAATCAAAAGCTCCCCAAGGAAACAAGCAAAAATGCTAATCCCCTGTTGCCAGCTAGAAGGGATCAGATGTCAAAATAACTTCAAAAAACACAGATAAAATGGTTTCCACTTAATTTAATGGAGGTTAAAGAATGGTGGTTTATCAGTTTCCTGTCTATCAACTAACTCTGCCGGGCTACATCTGCATCACTGAACTGATGTGTGTTTCTAAAAATTTAAAGCATGCCTTGCCTGGATCCCCTGTATCTAAGCCAGGCATTCATCAGCCTCTTCTACTTCTTTTGAGAGAAGCCTAGATTAGGGGGTGGTGAAGAGGACACTCTAGCACTCTGTGATCCTGATCTGAGGACACTCACCACTGTGATCCTGATCTGGGTCATGTACCTCAGGATGCACCTGCAGCACACCAGAATTGCCATAACTGTTTGTGCTATGTTAATATTTTCATATGTGTAACTTATATATGTGTAACTTGTTTTCTTTGTTTTAAACGAAAGATATTCTGATCTTTCGCTGGTGATGGACCAGAAAATTTGTGTGTGTGTGAGTGTGTGTGTGAATTATTCATCATATCACTGTTTGATACCTGCTGCACAGAGCAGAATGATGGAGAATTGTGTATATCCAAGGCTTGACAAAACAATACAGTATTGCAGTTCACAGCTTCATTTCACTGAGTCATTTAATAAAACCAAAATTTCATGGTGAAGACTGACTGGAGTACACCTATAGCCACCAGTATAACTGATATAGAGTGTTTAGAATTGCAGTATTTTCATTTTCTATCTTTAAATAATTAGGGGGTTTTTTTCAAATCTTAATGGTGAATTTCCTGAATTGAGCTTTAAGATTTCTAATTTTTTTAAACTAAAGCTTTACACAAACATACGTACAGAAACAACAACAATTTTATACTGGTTTTTTCCTAGTATACTTCCCAGGAGTAAGGGAGATATATAGACATTTAAATAGGTGACTTCTTTAGTCACCTTTTCATTTTCTTAGTTCCTTGAGGGACACTTGGTGTTATTCAAGAAACATAAAATCTTCATATGTGTAGAAGCTGCAAAATCAGGACAGTGCAAAGGAAATGCAGGCGAAGGAATAATGAAACTCTGCCTTTCTAGAACCTTACATCACTACATGTGGCCCAAAAGGGGTTGCATCTGCCTGAAACACAGAAGGTCAGAAATAAAGAAGAAATATTTTTGATCCACTGCACTTAAGACTAAAAGTAGAGCATCATATCTTGGCTTGTGTGCTTCTCCAGCTATTTATCTTTAGAGGGAGAGATAATCCTTTGGGAAAACACCTTTAGCACTTCTTTCTTTGTGGTATGTTGGGTGATGATCGTTACAGCTAGTCAAGTCCAACTGTATGTACAATTTTTCCTTTTCCATTTGAATGGATTTATAGTTAAATGCTATTAAAATCTAAAGAATTTCAGACTAAAAGAAAAATCAGAACCACCCCAATTGGTCCAAGCACTACTATTTCCTGCAAAGAGCATGTGTGTATTCATGCATGCACACTACTGAAAGAAAGCAAGCAATGATACTCCATTAATGTACAGATGGAAGTTTATATTGATTTCAGCAAAGACCAGAACATAATGGTAACATGAATAACAGATAATAGCATCTGGCACTTTTAACATTTTTAAGCCCTGAAATCTTTGGAGAACTGACAGTTGAACTAACTGACAGCTCTAGTTATTTCTCAGCGCTTTCCTTTTGGAGAGATTTTGAGCTTTTTCCAAATTCAGATTTATTTTTTTTAAGGGGGCATCTGGACAGGCTATTTTGCTGAGAGAGAGAGAGACAATATTTTCTGGAAATTACCACCAAAATTAAGCGACTGTTGTGCATATGAACCAGATAACAATGAATTAGAAATAGATATAATCAGTCATTTTCTTTGCATAAGGATAACTGCCAGTCTTTGATTTTGAAAACAGAGCCTCTGGCCCTGTCCTCACTGGATGTATCAAGGCTCCCTGGGACAGCAAAATCTCAGCAGAGATCTGGGGCCAGATCCTCAATTAGGGACAAAGTGCGCAGTGTCAAAGCAGCAAGTGCAAGGGACACCAGTGCCTGAGTGCATTGGACCATAATGTCATGTCGGGTAGTTTAGTTGCCTCCAATTCCCTGTGCTGGAAAGGGACAGGGAAACATCCATACACCCATCCTAGCCTTGTGAAAGTCAGGCATGGACTGGGGGGGGATGTGGAGGTGCTCCTGTCTTGGCTCTTTTGCTGAGCTGTGATGGCAGCAGGGAGGAGGAGGACATGGCAGGTCCCCTGCCAAGTCTGTGAAACCCCTTGATCCCGGCAGCAAGGCAGTCCTACCAAAGCTGGGTGTGCTCACTCATCCTGCAGCATGAATGGGGAAGGGCCTGAGCCCTCAGCCTCCTGCTTCAGGTCAAACCCGCTGCAGAACCCGGGGACACGGATTGTTCTGTCATTGGTGAGATAAAGACCATCCCTAGCCCCAGAGAGGAGACTGCAAAGACAGCCCAGCCTCCAAGAAATGCAAGCTTTTTCAGTGGACATATTGCAGTCTTCTAACCCGTGCTAATAGTTTTTTCCTCATGCAGCTGAATTATCTTTAAATTCCAGGTGGTTTTTGAATTGGATGTCTTGATTCCCCAACCTCCATTGTAAATAGTTTTACCCCATCTATGTCTTCTTGAAGTGTCAGATTTGATATTTGGATAAAAGATAATTTCATATTGATATAATGATCAAATTCTATTACTAGATATATAAAACCAAACAAGGAGTAAGTAGTATAAAACCTTCCAACTAGGACATCTTTTATTTTTTTTCTGAAAGCTGTAACCTAGGCTTTTATCTAATCAGCCTTTTAAAGAGCTGGTGATCCCTTCCTGATTTAAGAAAAATGAAAGCAGCCCATATCCTGAAAGTCAGGCTCATGAGAAAAAAAATATTAAATCAAACTTGCCAGCAAAGTAGTAGAATAAGGGAGAAAGGCCATAGTAGATTATGCTGCCTTGTTTTCAAGACAGGATAAACCAACATGAAAGAGCAAAACAGAAACAAAACCAAAATTAAGACAATTAATGATTTGGAAGTGACACTCTAGAAGATTGATCACGTAAGTTGCAAGTAGGAGATCTAAGACTCAGCGCCAGAAATTTATTAGAGTATGTAAAATATAAAGTTTTCCAGTGAAAGAATATTACAGACAAGGTTTTAAGAATGAGTTTAAATTATTAGATAGCAAGTTATCTGGAAGTCTAAAGAGTTGGTATGGAAAAATTTTCTTTTGTTTCAGCGTGAAAAAACTCTCTTGGTTTTTTTTTATTTGTTGGGGTTATTTTTGTTTTGTTTTTCCTTTTTCCCCTGGTGATTGCTAGTCCATTTGGGTGTTTGTGTTACAAGACTGAGCCATTAGGAACAAAATTTAAAAAGCAGACTCTAATGATGGTAACCTTTTTTTCCCTTACCTTAGAGACTTACAGACATTAACAAGTAGGCTCTGAAAGCAAGATTTTCCAAGGTGAGTAACAGGGTTTTTTATATCCCATCCAAGAGACCATTAAAACCAGATCAATGTTCACAAGCCTCTACCTGTGGAAACTGATTCCCTTTAAACAGTTCTAGATGGCCATAAAGACTATCATATGGTCTCTCATGCAAGGGAAAAAGTCACTCAGAAATTGAAAAAATACCTCTTTTTCTTCTTCTTTCCTGCCATGGGTCTTGCTGTAGTTGATTGGTGTATCCCAGCCTTCCTGTTCACAAAGTGCCTGGTAGAAGGCTGCATTTACCAGGATGCTACTTGCTTTGAAAGGAGAAGAGGAGGGAGTGGGAAGTGCTGTGCTGGAAGAAGTGAGAGGCATAACTTTGTCTTGGCTTCGATTCTTTTTCATGCTCAAATCCAGTGTGCCATTTTCATCCACTTCTATCTCAGCTCCCTGACATGCAACAGGAAATAGAGACATGTTTAGATATGGACGTGGTAAGGCTGTAAAATAACCATGTGGTGCTTTTAAGGGATAAATATAAATGCACGCTTTTATTTAAATTTATCTGAATCTAAACCCAGCTTTTCGATTTATGTCAGTTAATGTCCAACTCTTAGGCAGACTTAAGAATAGCTTCAGTAATGGTATCCCTGCATCTCAGCTTAAACATAGTAAGTAGAATTTAAATAAGATGCCACTAAACCATAACCTATACACCCTAAATCTAGTTTTATTTAAAAAAAGTTTAGCTTTAAATCTTCTTGATCTTTTCACTCTTACAGAGAACTATGACCCCAATTCACAGTTAAAAGCATTAATGCATTGTTTAGGTCATCAACAGCATTACTATTACATACCCTCCCTTCCCCCCATACCCTGGAAACATTACAACATCTGCATCATGGCGGGGGAGAAGGAGGGGGAAAGAAATACATCTAAAAGTAGCACAGTAGGAGAAATTTTCACTGGGGTTTTCTACATCACTTGACTGCCTTTATCATAAATAATGTACTGCCTTTATCATAATTTGACTAGGCCACTTAGGCACAGGTCTGCACTGAGACCTCTAGACTGGGAGGTACAGGAGGATTTTGAGGAGGTTCTCCCTAATAGAGATATTCTGCCAGAGTTAACCCTTTGCTTCTTGGGGAGTACAGCAAAGAGCAACCTCTAATTGCAGAGGTGTTTGCAGTTTGGGGAGAGACCCAACCTCTATTTCCAGTCTGGGAGAAGCTCTTCTGCTTACAAAAAGGGGCAAATACTGCTTGGCTGTACAAGAACAAAGGAAGGAAACGTCACTGTTCTGCCTTACGCCATTTGATCACAGAAAAAAGAGGACAAACTCCTCTTCTTGCAATGGTAAAAAGCTGCTGAAAGTGCAATTTACTAATTTAAGCAACAAAAAATTTGCCCTCATGCTTAATATGCTACACAGCATATTGACATATTTTCTATATAGGGATAAATATAAGACTAGTCCTTGCTATTGCCAACATTTGCTGAAGGGCATGTAGGGGAAAAGATGAAACGTGGCTTCTGGAGGACTACTCAGTAGTCTAGTTCAGTGTTTTCCTGAATAATGTGGAAAAAACATTCCAAGGCTATGGAGATAAATAGCAGTGTCAGAGATCTACACATAGAATACTGTAATCAACACTGCTCATTGTCATCACTACTATTTTTAATTTGCATCACCACAAAGCTTGGATAACACTTGGGAATTTGGGGTAGATATGTTCTGTGCTGTATAACTGTAGGAGACAGCTGCATAAACCTAGATTTCCCACCTTGACTAATATAATGGGAAACTCATGGTGTAAGTGAATCACCTAAATGTTGTGTTGTAAATAGAAAAGGGTCAGGTACGCCCAGGGGGCAAGTTTGTCTGTCTTTCTTGGACCTCTTCCTCAGAAAGACATTGTCAGGAGGAGCCCCTTTCTTCTTCTGACCATTAAATATTGCTGGGGCACGATGATTAGTCAACCATCCAAATGCTAAAGATAAGGCAGTCAAACCTGTCCTTGCTTGAGGATCTTAAGAGTTGTGGTGAAACAGGGAGCTCTTCCCTTGTGCTGAAAATGTGTGCTGGACTGAGGGTGCGAGCTTCCTTCATGCAGCCTGGCCTTCTACCGCTGCCAGCGATGACTAATTTAAAGGTAAGATTGACTAAATCTTCTGAATCAGAAGGAAAATATTGGTGGTAGGTAACAATTAAGGCCTCTCTTCACTCAGCCAGCATGGCTCCCTTTTGCATCCATGAGCCTGATGCAGATGCCCACCTAGACTGAAGCACCAGCAAGCCATCTGCTTGTCCCTGGTTCAGAAACTCAGACACCTCTTATGTTTGCTTCTCCCACACAGCCAAGTTCACATTTTCAATCACACAGCTTAAAGAGAGAGATGTTTTATTATATTTATGGGAAGTAAATACACTTCTAATATGTTCATACTAAGACGCTTTTGTTATATCTTTCTGCCCCTTTTTAGTAAATAGTTTAATCTCCTGTGATAGTTTTAAGCCCTGAATTTGACAGTGCAGCTTATCCTGGATAATAACTTAGTAACCACAACATCTTATGCCATCTGTATAATATCAAATACATTTTTATACCAGCATTAATAAACCTTAGTTACAAAAATCCAAGATATTAACTATATCAGTGCCAAGCACACACTCCAGGATCTGACAATACAGCTCTGCCATGATCGCCCCAGTGTTTTTTGGCTTCGTAGTTGATATGTAACTGTAGCAATGAAACAGAGCTACAGTAATCAAGTTTAATGACCAATGTAAAGTAAAATGCTAAATATTGTAGTTGCTGACATTTTTCATAATAAAAAAACTTGGGTTAAGTCTGCACAACCAACATTCACATAAAATTCCAGACCTCTGTGACAGATGGCTTAGGAAAGGAAGCCATGTGACTGGGCTGCAGTAGTTTTATAGTGCAAAACCCATAAATAGTGCAGATTCTCTCTACTGACAAAATATCAACTACTCAGAAGGCAACAGCAACAGCAAGAAGGACCAAAAACAATCAAGGTTTCCTTCTTAATGCAACTTGACATAGAACAATATTAGAAAATCCTTCTCTCTGAGAAACAGATATCAATAACCTCCACAAGGAGTTCTGACTGATAAGCAGAACATTTACTATCATGGATATTTAAAGCTTTCTCAACACTTTCCTGAAATTCATGTAGAAGTTGGGTTGTCCAACACATACCTAATTCCAATCAGGAAAGTCTGGGTAGTGTGTTTGTGAAGTAGTGTGCAGATGGGTTTTGAGTGAGCTCACAGATGCACACAACAATTAAATAAAGTCATGGGAAAAATATCCCCCTTTGCCCATTGCAGAACTGATCACAGGTTCACAGCGTGGCTTTTTACTAAGGGTGTCACAAAAGAGCTATTGCTTTGGTGCCTTCCTAGCAAACTCCAAATGGCAGAGCAAAAAGAGGGAAGTGAGAGTTATTGCTCCAGTTTACATTCTTACTCTGATCCCACCCTCCTCTCAATATGTCTCCTTTGCTTGCTTTACCACATTTATTTTTACATCAATTTTTAAATTGAACTAAAAAGACAAAAATGGCAAATGGGAAAAAATGTTAGAGCAGTGCTCTGACATGCTGACAGAAAATGGCACTTACTATGCTTAGCTCAAGCTTGTAAAGGCTGTGTTCTCCTCACTGAAGGCAAGATCTTATTACTGTTGACTCTAGTGCATGTGTGAACAGGCCTATATTTATCCATTTATCATGACATATTTAAAATATAGCTACTAAAACAATGTAAACTGTTCTGATTATTCCTTAAAACTGTAAGCAAAAACAAAGATGCAAATGTATCTTTTAGCTTCCTAACTTATGTTTGTTTTAAGCTGTGTAAATCTTTGGAGCCTGATTTTGATCTTGCTAACATTTATATTTACACTGATGTAAATCAGGAAAATATCCACTGAACAATGAAGAAAAGTCAATGAGCATGATAGCATACACACATTAATTAAATTCAGGTTACTTCTTACCTACTACCTCGTATGGGACACTCTAATCCCCCCACCTCACATTTTACAAGCAGCTGGTAAAAGGATTTCAGAAAAAAAAATTAAAGAAAAATGATGGGAGCAAATTTTTTTTATTCCAGAAGCTATTCAGTGAAAAGATAAGGTACAAAATTTATTACCAAAAATGAAGACTAATATAAATATGCAAACCAAAACAAAAAAAAAAAGTCTCTATACTCCCCATCTGCTTTGTACAATAAAGTCAATCTTTTTTCAGCCTTATCTTATGACATAAATATTAGGGAATATTTTCTAGTACTTAATTAGGTCCTGTCCTTAGAACTGAACTACAACATCTAGGACAATAAAGGATGCTAGTTATTTGTGTCAAATTTCTCCTCCATTTTTTCATATGCTTTTGGACCATCTGATCACTCATAACATTTAATATTCTCCAGTGTGTCTCCAGTAATGATTACAAGTTAAGCTTTATCTCAGCTGGATCAGAAATAGTAAATTATTGTGTCTGCATGTATCTTATTTCAAACCTGTGAGGTCAGGGACTTTGTGCCATGACATATAAGAGAATTCATGTTTTCTTTAGTTGGTATCAGCCATGGAACTTAACACTAAGCAAGTCCAAAGGAACAACATGATCAGTAATTTAGCATTCCTCCAGCAGTTCAGTCTGGTTTGGAAAGCTCAAAAGAGCTCTTAAGTTCTGGTATTGGGAGTAAATGAGACTCCTATCTTGCCATGTGTCTGAATAATATTCTTAATACAAGTCCATCCAAAATGCTCCAATCTTTCCTGTTCCCAACCAACAAAAACACATGCACCAGGTCCTCAATTCTTCACAATTTTAGGCAACTGAGTACTTGTGCAGAAAATTAAAATATTAATTTGGGTCAAAATGAGAAAACTTGTAACAGCCCAACAACATCTGAGAAAAAAATGGAGTCACAGTTTAAGCCCAGAGCAGTTCACAAATTAAAAAAAGCTAGCCAAGAAGGCATTTAGAGAGCAATATGCACAGCAGTACTACAGGATGGTACCTAGTGATACTCTTGGATGATTTTTCATCCTGTATTTAGGCTTTAAGGTATTTGGAGTAAAGTACTGCCTGACAAACATGCTGAGTGCTAACTACAGTTTTTAAATAATTGATGCAATTTTCACTGTCATCAGTATCCAAGAATGGAGAGATGACACAATTTTGTTCAAAAACTAGAATTTAAACTTTAAACATTTTTAGCAAGTGTGATTTTATTTTTACATTTTTTGTTGTTGTTTTATTTAAAGGCAGAATGTGCATATGCCATTTTGTCTAAACAGGTGGGAAAAACACCAAAACAATCAACAAAATGTTTGGCAAGCAGTCGTGATGAGGATACAGATAAACTCTTGCTTGCAGCTACCTCACTGAGACGTGTGTGATGAGGGCTGTAAACAGGGGAGATCCCTGGAAGTTAAGATGATGTGGATTCTTCCACAGAGCTAGAAACTGCAGGCAAAGCCTCCTAGGGGAACCCTTCTGCTGACTTCTGTGGGAGCTGAATGAAGCTACATAAAGTGCAAATCAAGTACAACCAGGAGACTGTCTTGGGATACTGACTGCATGAGAATTGCCTGGTTGGCATTATATTCAGGGGAAATGTTTACTGCAGTCCCAGACTGTATGGCTCAGACAGTACAACATTAATGTGGTATTAATTATTTTGAAAACTATATCATCAAAGTATCTGATGACCTTACTATTTTGTATGCAACTGATACATAATTCATAGATAAGGTTTAAAATCCATTTTACTGCTCATTTCAGAATAAATGTATTATTTTAATGGCTTTTAAAAAAATTATTATTTTTAAACTTGGGATATTTGTCAGATCACCTTGAACATAAGGTCTCTTTGGAAGTTTTTCTGGCCAGTGGGACTGTTAATGTGGAACGTGACTTCTCTATCCTTGCTATGCTTCTCTTTCTCTTCTGTTGTCTTGAACTCTCCCTTTTGAACTGATATGTAGAGAATGAGAAATACGTATTTGAATACCCATTAATTTCTGAAATTTGGAACCATGTTATAAAATAAATTTACTTCTTCATTTAAATGTTATTAAATGTTATCTGTATATACAGGAATGGGGTGAATATTCAGGGTAAACCATCTGACTTTCTAGGAGAGGGACAATGCTTTGGGGTCAAGAAATAAAATTTAAGAGGCAAAAAGAAAAAGATATACTTGGAAACACACTTGTGCTAAAAAGCATTTTGTTGTTTTCCCCACCTGTTTAAGCAAGGCAACATATTCATGCCTTGAGAAAATACAAGAAAATGTCACTTACTTGAAATGTTTGAACTTTAAGTTCTGCTTTTAAAACTTAGAAGCACAATATTTTTACATCTCTGACAATTGTGCTACTGGCAAAATATTTCCAGCCAGCCTGAGAATTCCTCTGCAGTCTCACATATCCTTGTTCTACCACCACACAGTCTCCCATCTGTAAAGAAACAAGGACTGGATTGCTGCGAGGCTGCCTGATGCTCAAACACGTTTGCAAGTCAGGAGCTTTGATCTGCTGAAGTATGGACAATGCTAATCAGGTTTTCTCAGAAAAAGGAATAAAAGGGTGTTTCAAGGGGCAGGGCTGAGACACTTGATACTGTGGGGCTCTGAACACAGCCACTCCACACTGTTATTCTCAAATGTGTCAAATGTGTGTGCTGTCGAGTAGAAAAAGGGAAATATTTAGCTCTGTAGTAATGTGTTGCATTATTTGAGTTCAAATAAAGTCAGTTTCATATAAAGTCTCAAGAGGGGCTTTTTACTAATCTAAAAATGTGTGAGATATTCTAGCAATTAAACGTTTGCATTTGTGGCCACCACCAGCCACAAAATAATTCAGAAGCGCTGATAAATAGCATTTTATTTTTTCATATTTTAATATTAGAAAGTGTCTTCATTGAGGACAGTCTGGCAACTTAATTCACAAATTTTTGGTTTGAATCCTGTATGTTCAAGGTAATAAATATCCAAAACCAAATAAAAATGTGTTTTGTGTACTTTTGGACACCAAATCTGTTTGGGGCATACTTGTCTGTATTTTGGCCAGAAGCTAATTCTGATTCTTCTGTCAGATGTTTTGTAGCAGTATGCCCTCCAGAAAGTCTGGCAAAAGTGGAGGCAGGCAGATAGCAAGGTAGGCAGGTGATTTTCTTTCAGGCTGGATTCCTGGCTGTGAAAAAGGAGTCAGCTATGTGCCCCCAGTGCCCCTCTGTATCATTACTGTTACCTTCACTTCTATTCAATCCTTCCCCATGATTTGGCAACTGTGAAGCAGGTACATAGGAGAAAATCTTTGGGTTATGCCTGGTCCCTTTACTGCTCTTCTCTGGCAACAAAGGTCTATTGCTGAGGTCAGCCAAAGGCTGCTGCAGCAATTTAATCCAACCATTGGCATCAGTTTCCATTTCCCTACTAGAAGAAGTCTCTATTAAAGACTGATGGAAGAAGGTTTTTTGCAGCGAATATCAAGGATAGATCTGTCATTAGGAAAGGTTCTATGAGCAGTCTTCGGAACAGATAATGAGTTACAGGGAATACCTGTGGACACTCTAAAAAAGTTTACCATGTGGCAGCTCCCAATGTTGATTTTAACGTCCAAAACTTTGCACACAAGTAGAAATCAAAAGCAGCAAAGTAAGAGATACCACTCTGCAAAGGCACAAGGCTCAGAATACCCAACAAGGTGTTATGCTGGTGGCAAAATTAATGGTTCCACTCAAAAAATGGTTCCACTCACTGCTCACCTCCTAGCAGTGGTGAATAAACCCTCAAACAAAATGTAGATTAACAGCTGTGGAAGACACACATAACCAGAATGAGCCTTGTGAGGCTCAGATAACGGAGGGATAAGGTGGAGTGACATTGACTTGCAGAAAAACAGATCATCTGTCTTTTGAAGAAGCACATCTGCTATGCTGTGTTTTGACAAATGCACCTCTTTTCACTCCCCAGTGGCTTCTCCCTAAGTTCTTGTAATGACTCCCTCTTATCTACAAAGAGCTTTCAAAAGTTTCATTGCAGTGGAACATGTGTGACTTTAATGTAAATAATAAACAGCAGTGCTCCCACACCACTGTCATCAGAAGAAAATCTTGTCTATTTTCATCAGCATTATAACACTATGTAATGGCACAGAAAATAAGGCTCACAGCTCACACAGCACCATTTGTAAATCATAAAGATCTGTGAGGAAATGCAGAGCAGAAAACAAAACACGAAAGCCACACAAACATCTACAAAATTAGGCAGCTTTCCATTATGACAGACTTGCCCAAATTATCTATCTCCAAATGCAGTGGGCCTGATTCTCCACTCTTGCCAGCAGAAAGGGGAATGTTACCAAAGTCAGTCGTTATCCCCCCCTCTCCACCTTGCCAAACTGTTAGGGGCTCCAAACACAACAGACTCCATAGGTAGTTCTGTTCCATTGCTAGCAAAATATCTCCTTCATTAATCATATGATCTTTATATATTTTTTTAAAGTCAGTCTCTAAAATGATCACTAATGGTAGGTTTCAGGGGGAGAAAAATTCCCTCTTAAAACAGATCTTACTCATTATCCACCACAGATTGTTGTTGGATATCAAATAACCTTTTTCTTTTTTCCTCCCAGAAAACTCCCCCCCTGTAATTAGGGCTCAATTATGAAAAGAATTAACAACAGAATTCCTGCTATTTATTTAGTTTTATCAGAACTGGTCACTGCATTACTGTTTTGTTTTTTTTTTTTTTTTCCTCTGCCTCTCTTCAAAAGAGCATGCAAACAGAAGCCTCCTTTTGGGGGATTTAATGCAGTCACTAACATGAAAGACAGTTTATTCGCACAGTTCAGTAGCTAGCACACCCTCCAGGTTCTTGGACTACCCTACCTTGGCAGACAGACTCTGTGGTTTGTTGGAGAGGATCTCTGCTGCTTCCCTGCAGCGGGTGGAAAGGTTCAGGATAGCAGCAGCTGCTGCTATGTGGGTGTCTTCACTACATTGACCGTAGCTATAAGAGTTGGCATGGCAAGGGCTCTGTGTGTGGGCGCTAGCACTAGGCAGTCGATTAGAAAATTTCACTGGATTTGAAAAATGCTTTGCTGTTGAAGAGAGATTTGATTAGCAATTGCATGTATGAAATTTTCCCCGTTAAATAGTTTCGCTTCTCAGATTACGATTTCATACATAAGAAAAATATATTCAAAGATTACATTTAAAACAATCAATTTGCTATTGCCAGTAAGGGTTTACAGTAAAAATGGCTTCAGAAACACAGTAATTTAATTTTTCCCTGAGAAATACACATCTGTCAACAAACCTTCTGAGATTTTTTTTACTCATATTTTACTTATCCTTAATTCAGGCATTAAAAACAATGATGTCCAAGGAAAGACTGAGCAAGCACTAGTGTAGGATCCATCGTAATTTGACCACCCCAGTGGAAAAATGCAATTGTAAATGTACTCTTATAAAGGCTTCCTCTTGGAGCTCTATTGTGCAAAAAAAAAAAAAAAAAATCAACAGTGACTTGTCCAGTCTTAGCTAAAACAACACTGCTTACTCTACTTAGATGAATAAATCTGTTACCTAAATAGCTTTGTTTATGTGACTAAGGAGAAAAAAAACAGGCTCTTGAATGAAGCTGAGAAATCAGATAAAAACATTACCTGTAAGGAATATTCAGTACTAAGTATTTTGTGGAAATATTTTGAAATTTAAGGCTATCCTTTAAGCAATTAAAAAATAATGAACATACACATGATCTTGGTTTACAGTCTTTTGTTGGCTATATTTGGGATAATGCACAGATTTATTAGGCACAGGGAGGTCACTAGAAAATTAAGTACTAACAGGTGAACAGAAAAGCACTTTCACAAACAAAAGTGTGTGTGGTTCCTTGTTTTCTACTTCATCAGCAGCATTTACTCTAAAGCAGTTAGAGAGAACTCTGTTCTCTCTTCTGTATTTTGGAGCTTGAGATGGCATAAACTGTTGCAGGGAGAACACAGCACTATGATTTCAGCTCTAAAGAAGCAATAATCACTTCTTTTGTCTGCAGCCCTCACAGTGTCCTACAAAGATAAACTAAGCAAAATCCGATTTCTCAGCCTACACCCAGATACATCAAGAACATTTCTGCATATGGCCATCTGCTCGTTCCCTAAAGATCTGAGCCCCAAGGCTCTGGATCCCTTTGGATGTAGAGCTTTGGCTGAGTGCTTTCTAATGCTAAGGCATAGGAGGGACTCATCTTCCCTCAAACTTGGGATGCACTGAAAGAAATGCTGGTTTATGCTTTGACTGGAGCTGAATGCTATATTCCATTTTTCTAAGCACTAGAGGCATCTCAGTAGAGCAATACATGAAAGCCTCATGATCCAGTTCTCCCTTTCTCTAGTGAAAATTAAAAAGGATTTATCTACCCTGCTGTAAGCACAGCACTGTAGACCAAACAAGACAAACTACATTTTTAACAGTTTCTACAATGAAATTTAAATTGCGTTTAAAGACCAGAAAGTGCACTTTTTCATTACCTATCCTAAAAAAAAAAAAACCAAACCAAGCAACCAACATAAAAACTACCCAGGGCTTTAAAGGGTGTGTGTTTTGTTAAAAAAAAAAAAAAAAAACAAGAAGTTTACAAGTGCAGAATCCACAGAGGGCTAATGATGGGCTTTTGTCTGGCTACATATTTACATAGGACTCTGAACCCATCACTACATCATCAGCTTCTTATTGCCAACTTTTGTATATCTGAAGAGTTAAATCACTCACCAGCTCTTTTACTTTCACCTTTCCATTAAAATAATAGCTGCACATTGCAATCTTTGCAAGAACAACAGGCTGTAAACTTCAGCTCTGATATACTTCATACATAAATTGCATATATATGTATTTGCATTTGTATAAAAACATTTCAATCATTTTTTTCCTTGAAATGAACCTGTGAAATAGACATACATCTGTGCAAAAAGACAGCTAATAGGGAATATTCAATTTTACAAACAAAATTGGAAAATCTGCCACCCAAGAAGCTGGCAATGCATATATTTGCTTTCATTTAAGCAAGCCTATTTTCCAGGTCAGATAAATATCTACTTTTCATTTGCAATTTTAAATAGAGTATTTGTATATATACACACAAAACCCAGATACCTACAAACATATATGTGTGTTTTTGTGTACTCAGATATGTACACAAATAAATATAAAATATACAAAATTTTATAAATATATAAAACATATATAACATTTTATAGTATTTGATTAATATTATATTATAATTAACTAATATATAAATTTATGCATTAAAAATTTTTTATTGCTTTTCTGTTCACCTTACTATGAATGTTCTTGGTTGGAGTAAGTGGGACAAAATTTGCTTTCCTATTTCATTTTCATTTTTGTCATTAACAAAAGAAAAGCCAATTAAAAAGTCTTTTTTCATATTGTTCTGGATCTGTTTTCTTCTAAACCCAGTCTTGGTGGAATGAAACATTTGTTTTACATTTCCCTCATGGAAACAGCATTTTTTTTAATTTAAACTAAAGATTATTTTATAATGGTCAATTCAATGGCAGAACGTTGCCAAGGTTTCCCATGCAGATTCTGAAGAGCATCTGCAATAAACTCACAGTGTTTGCACTGTGGTACCTCCTTTTTACAGAGTAGTGCCTCAGCAAATCTGTAAATGATGCAAGAAGAGTTATCTTGATAACAATTTGATGCACTGGATATGACTGCACTACCTATATGATTTACTACAGAAATAGGAGGTACCAAACCAAATTCAGCCCAGGCCTGGAGTTAATGTAGCTGGGGCACATGCTCATCTAGGAGGAATAATGCCTGTATAGATTCACCTAAATGGTGAACCTGCAGTACCTTTGAAACTTAACTTGGATTTCTCTGTATTACCGTTCATTACACCTTGTGCAGACACATTCCATGGGACTTGTCATCTATCCCATAAAGATACCTCCCTTTAATCAAGGAAGAAGTAAAAGGTAAAACATAAAGCATTCCTTTTTATTCATCTTTTCCACTGATAACTGCTTTTAAAAGAAGCATCAAAAAAGTAAACTTTGTAGTGATGATATTTAGTGTTTCAAAATTCTGTATTTCACAAATTAGTGATTCTAGATAACATTCTAGACACAAGTTTTAGATGGTTTAGATTAAAGATGATTTCTACAGACCTTTTTAGAATTCTAGAAGTTTGAAAACAGAACAAACAAAAAGGAAAAAAAATTGACATTTTGCCCCTTTTTCAAGAGAAAATTGAATTTTGAGCTTACATTCAAGAAACTGAGGTGTTTTTCGACCTTGTGACACAGGTGCTGTTGTGCGCTTGCCAAAGACTTGTGCATCAAAACTGGCATAATCAAATGGGACTTTCCCAAACTTCTCCTGCTCTTTCCCCAGGGTGCCTCTGGAGGAAGTGACTGGCTGTGAAGTTCTGTAACTGAACTGAGATAGCTCAGGCTGCTTTGCTAAATTTGTCCTGCAGACAAGAGGAAAAGAATGAAGGAGAAAGATGAGAATGTCTTTAAATAACCTTGTCTTGAAAAATAGGATATGATTGCATCTCATAATCCACAAGTGTGCTATTATCACATGCAAAACTTACTGGTGGTATACAAGAAATAAACAACATAAACATGGTGGCTGACTAGTAGACAAAAAGTATTTTGACTACTTCACAAACTAAAAGGTGAGAACATTAAAAATGCAGTATTGTTTCATAGTAGTTTGGGCTACTTACAAGGAAGTTACTGACTTACTGCTAGATTGCCACTTCTTTTAGTTCTAAAAATTTGTTTGGATTTATTTCTAGCTTTTAGTTTTTTTGGACCAGTATTTTTCTCACTTTACTGTGAATGAGTATGGTATAAATATAAGATGATCTGAAATAATTGCTTGTGCTGTTTGGGAGGAATGAATGATTTATGGTGTGTTATTCCATTTAGTTAATGTTCAGTAACTACTTGTCTTTAGTAATTTCCTTAGGACTTCTCATATGTAGAGTTAAGGCACGTGCAGTTGGCAGACACATGGACATAATATTCTGTAATGGCTCTGAAGGAACCATTAGAGCTGATCATGTCAATAATCCACAAATTAAAGTGTCCCCAAATAGACCTGAATATAATAGGTTGTAATGGTCGTGGTGCCAATGATGTGCAAATTATGTGTGTCTGTAGGGTCCATATAACTCAGACAAAATACAATTGCACTAAAAAGTGTTTCTCCTTTTTGATGCCATTGTATAAAATATAAATTAAAGTAATTAAACCAATAAACTTAAAAAAAAGAAATTCTATTAATTGTTCTGATCAGGTTACTTGTTTGGAAGTAAGATTTAATAAGATATATTTGATTGATTTTCCAAAGATGCATCTCGCATCTTTAATGTCAGCCACATGCACAAGAACCAACAGAAAGATGGTGGTTTATTTTGAGAATCAGACAGTTTTGCAGAGGCTTATCTTGGAAAACTGGGTAACCACTGAAGCTGAAATCTGAAGTGGGTGAAAGATCTGAGGATCAGTCAACAGAGTTTGTGCATAAATAAGAGTTTGTTTGTTTGGAGAAACTGGTTTGTGAGGGCTCCTACCTGTGTGTCTGATCATGGCACTGCCCAGGTTTTGGAGACTCAAGCTGGTTCTTTTCCTGGGACATTGCCAGCTTTTCAGCTGCAGCAATTGGACAACCGGAAAGGCTGTTGAAAAGCAAAGGTGAAGAACAGAAAAAACAAGAAAAAAACATTGAAATTAATTCTTTTGCAAAGGAGATCTGTGCAGTTTTTCTGTGGAAACCAGTGACTTTGATAGTCTGTGCACTTAAGGGAACTGCTGCTGCTATAGCCCAGATTCATCTGTTTTTCAATCCTTAATGCAAAACTGTGAAATCTGTGTATTTTAGGTGATATATCTGGAAACTGAATCATGTAGGAGTTTTCCACAGTTCAGCTTTGATGTTTTGTGTCTGGCAAGTCACTAGTAAATTTTTTGACAAATGACATTTACTTTATCAGCTAAACCATGCATATAAGCCTCCTGCTGATTAAAAGGAAAGTGAATTTGGGAAAAAAACCCAGGGATATATGAGAGACTGTTACCAAAGAACTCATTTTATCATTTTGAGTTGTGCTAGCTTATATTTTCCTGTTTGTTTCATTAGATTAGAACATGTTTTCTTATCCTATTCATGGGTTGCTCACGATACAGCTGATGCACTTCGAAGATGACTAGGAATTTAAAACAGGAAAAACAAAGGAGAAATATCTGCTTGTGCCTTATTTATTCTTCTGGACAAGCTTTTCATGTGTCTGATGAAGACTGACTTACTAATTTTAGTATTAAAAGAGTATGATAAATGTTAATTTTGGTGCAGTAACAAACCAATCAATAAACAAAAAAACCCGAAATCTCACAGAAATTCACATCAACAAAGAGAGTTGGTTTTGAAATTCTTATGTCCCAAGTTTGATTTTAAGATTGACATTTCATTTTCCCAGAAGCAGTATGATGGAATGGACTGCTTCCAGCAGAAAGCAGTACTGACAAGAGCTGTGCTGACAGCAGTGGCTTGCTGGAGACAGAGAGTGGATCTCTGCCTCACCTGCAGTCCAGCTGTGTTTCCCCAGCTGCCTGTCTGGAAGTCTTTTCTCAATTTTACTTTCTCCCTGCAGGCAGCATGTTAAACAGACAGGAGTGTTCCAGGCAGGAAGATGGTATTCCTGAGGGCAGTAAGTGGAGCTTTTGAACAGATTTCAAAATAGTTTGCTTAAAATTTTCTGGTTTGCTAAAAGGGAATGTGCCCTGATTGGAAGTTCCTGTCAATGGCTAGCATGTAGCAGTGCAAAATAAATGGGTTTTGGTTTCCATTGGGTTTTCCAGTTGTAGCAATAATAATGCGTTTTTTCATTCCTTCCCCTTGTACATGATGATTTTTCAATGTGAGGACTGTGATGAAATTGTACCTTTAAATCTCGCCTATGAAAATACTAGTGGAATTTCCCATCTTCTGTGCTGCAGCCATTTTTTATGGAATGGAATTAAACACAATTATTTGGTTATAAATAATACAGGCTGCCCTTGCAGCTTGTAGACACTCTTCAGTGTAGTACATAGCATCTAATTCCAAGATGTGCCTATCAATTCACTCCCGAGGACGTGCTAGGTTTTAAGTGTACAGGAATTTTTCTGATCTACCTTCGGTGTGTGTTGCGATTGCTGTTGACATGTCCTCTTCCAGTGCATCCTGGGGTGGGACACTTTAAAACATTTTCATGCATGGCAAGAACTAAACAGAAATTAAAAAAAAAAAAGTTGATAATAAAATGCATCAATTAAAAATACATATCTTTAAAAAAACGAACGCATCCTCTTTGAACTCAGATTCTCAATTCTTTCACATTTTTATCACAAAAGAATAGGGGAAGCAAAGGACCTACAACACAAAGGACTATGGTGCCTCCAGTATAAACCAGTTTACTTCTATATTACTGAGGTGAGGCTTCCCACATGCACAAAATTCTTTATACCAACTTCAAAAGAGCATAAGAGGAAGTCAGCAAATGTGTTAAATCATGAAGCCCTTTATACACCAAAACACTGGAAAAAGCAGGTGATGGAGGAGCCCTGGGCCACATAGTCCATGTTCCATTGAGCTGCAGTCCCTCTCTCTCCCAGGAAAGGAAAGCTCTTGAGTACAGGAAGGCTGTTTATACATTTTATCAGATATTTCAAGTATCTCACTTTGAATGTTACACCTTCTGGTCATCTGAGCTGTGCTGAAACTGCCTTGGACCAAACAGTAATAGTTCCAAGGATCAGCCTACACTCTTAGCAGCAATTACAACCTCTTGCCTGTACATTTCTTATGCCCTTGGATGTGGATCCTCTTCACTAAAACTGACAGATATGTCCATGTTAAACATTAAACATCTTACAGTGTTTCACAAAAGCTGACTGTTCATTCCACGGGTTTGTTCCAGCAGGAACCAAATTCTAACTTCTTTTTTTTTTTTTTTTTTTTCCCATTAGGACAGAGCACATCTAATTGGAAGTATGATAATTAACAAGGACTTGTTAATTTTAAGTTTTTAGGAAGTTAATGTTGCTAAGGACTTCCAAATGCAGCCTGCTTAATTCAGCAGATGTTTCCATGAATACAGTTTAGTACCAGATTTAAAAAAGGGGAGAGCTACAGTTAGGAAGAGGATTTTGGTAAAGTGCAAATATCCTTTTAATTTGTTGTTATGCATACCACCACAAAGAACAATCTGACTAACTAGGTTGTTTAAGTGGACAGTTTCACGTTAAGTTTTTGGCTTGTTATGCAGCATTTCATTGCATCATGCTGCAGGATTACACACACACATACACACACGTGTGTGTGCCAATGTAATCAGAGCAGCACAATCAGAAATAAGCGGGGAAATTCAGGCCAGTCTGGGCATAAAAGGGTTAGTGTGATGCTGTCACAAGACAGGGACCTGCTGTGGACCAGCGCTGGGATGTACTGATGGAAATAACCTTTTTGAGCTCGGCAGTAAGGGGGATGCTAAAAACATCTCTGCTTAAGCATGCCCAGGCCTCTCATGTGTTGGCAGTGGGAGCCAGCAGCCTCCGCGTGCGTCTGCGGCAAGCGAGGCCGCGGCTCCCAACAAGCGGGCGATGCCTGTGCCCGAGCAAAGGTGTGAGCAGGCAGCTCCTTGAAGGGTCATGGGACTGCAGCATGCAGGTCTGCTGGCAGCATGGGCAGAGGTTATCTGATCTTGTTCTTCCCAGGCTACCTAGGAAGCCTGCTGCTGTTTGTAACCGTGCTGCTGAGGAGCACTTGAGCTGCGCAAGTGTGGGAAGCAGGGCTGTGCTATGAGCTAGAGGGCAAAGAAGGTGTGATGGCTTCTTTCCCAGTCTCATCCTGCTATCTCATGCAGAAAAAAGGGGATTCTTCTCCAGCATAAACACACGCTGCCCACAATACTGAGACAGATCCAGTTGTTATTCTGGGCTGCAGGGTGAGGATACTCACTTTCTAGTGGCACTCTAACTTTATGTGGACAGCCTGAGAGACTGCGGTGGTGAGGGTACAGCCCAGTCACATGCCCTGTGCCATCACATCCTGGGATGGGGCATTTGGTTTCTCTCTTTTCAGGCCTGGGTGAATCTGCAGAGAAATCAGATAAAGATTTTGTTTGGGTTTAGCCCCTGTCTGCGCTCAGCTGAGTGATCCTAGCAGTATGATATTCTCTATTTTATACTTCAGATTTAATTCCTGTACAAAGTTTTAACAGGGATGTATGCAACTGAAACATGACTTTGGGTTTTCACAGTGTACTTTAAACAATAATTTCCCTCTCCCAATATGCCATTTATGTGCTAAATTATATAGCTTTAGGATTGCAATGTCATTTATTCCATTCAGAGCCTCAAACAGGACAGAAGCCACAATCCAGTAAGCCAGAAAACTGGCAGCATGAGCCAACAGCAAGATCTATAAAGGAATAAATAAAAAAAGGAGAAACAATCTTTTGCTCTGTTAATGTCAGACTCCAGGAAGCTGGGACAACCAAATAAAAGCTGAGGTGTGAAACAAATAAACAAACAAACAAAAAGCATTTCAACCAGAAGCCGTTCCTTAAATATCACAGATCTCTAGGCTGTAGGTTCTTTGTTAGGAAACTGAATACATGCCACTTTACATTTGAGAGGCAAGGCAAGCAGCTCCCTCTGGTACACATGGCAATGCTGCTTTGTGGAGCAGCCCACAAAGACACTGGAAACATGGAGCAGCCGATACCCTTTCAAAGGCGAGGTCTCAGCCGAGCCCCACTGCTACCACTCTGTAACAGCCTCCCAAATTCTGTTTCAAGCGCCTAGAATTGTGCAAGAAGCACTGGTCAGAAAACCTTTATTTGATTTCCAATGCAGGATAAAAAGTCTGGGTGAGAAAGGAACGATTTCTGGTCCAGAAATTCTCTTGTGAGAAATCTGGAGGAAGTGGCCGCATAAATTGCTGAGGATGGTTTTAGCTCCATCTGTGATTGGCTGCCAACAGCATTTGGTGCTGGGGGAGAAAACAGCTGCAGCCAGCACAGGGAGCTGCCTTCTTCAAGCTCATTTTTTCTGGACTATGAGGTAGGATACGCTTAGGGGCAGAATCACCAGGGACAGCTGAGGGTTAAACTTCCTGGCAAGTTTTTAGATCCAAAAAAATAAAATAAATAAATGGGGAGGAAAGCAAATAGACTCAGCATCATCAGGAGACCACATGCTTTTTAGAATCACTGCAAATGGAAAGTGCTGTAATAGTGAAGAGAAAATAAAGAGGGACCCAGAAATATGATTTAGTGTTTTCCCCGGTAATTGGAAAGGTTTATCATTGATAGATTTTTTTCTGTTCTAGCATCCAAGAGTGAAAATTAAGAGCTGATGGATTTGATGGCAGATTTTTTAGAAATAAAACCCAGTTAATTATATAAAGTGGCAAAATTATGTGCCCGATACAACATTGCCTACAATCATGGTGTTTATACAACCCGAACAAAGCCTGGTATGTTTCTCCATGGGTATTGCCTCTGAGCTCACCTGGAAACCACAGCTAATTATAATATGAGGTAAATCAGGAAGGGGTAGATTCTGCCATTTTTACATCACTGCTCTTTCCTATGTGTGCTGTGAGAAAGTCACAGTGACACCAATGTAAGCCTGGCCA
The DNA here is from genome assembly GCF_963513975.1 of Fringilla coelebs. Lineage (NCBI taxonomy): Eukaryota > Metazoa > Chordata > Aves > Passeriformes > Fringillidae > Fringilla > Fringilla coelebs. The sequence continues at coordinate 41,342,865 of NC_140028.1, read as the reverse complement.
ATACAGCTGCTCTCAAGGCAGGAAAAGATATTTATAAAGTTCCTGCATATGCCAAATTCATCTAAGAAAGTAAAGGTTCACCTAGTTGAATTAATGGGCGGATTAATACCGTGCATGCACAGCTTAAGACATGCTAATGAAAACACTGCTCGAGACACAGAAATTAGATGTCTACATTTTCTTCCCTAATACTGCAGGAAGTGTTTTATAGTTGCAGCTCCTAAAAATGCCTGTCAGTTCTCTTTCACACTAAATTCTTTAGATAAGTAAATAACTATAATATTTACAATGTCCACAGGGACTACTCTAAAGTTACATTAGAAATACCAAAGTAAATAATTTATCAAAAGCAGAAATAGCATCAGTGCTAGGGTGACCTGGGGACGTTTGCAAGGCCAAAAGGAAAAGTCAAAGGACAGATGAATGTATTGTTACTTACTATAGAAGGGAGTGTGCTTATAAAATGACATCTCTTGATGCTCTGTAATTATCCTCAATTGAGTAGCTTCATACAAGACAACCCAGTTTACAAATCAAACCCAAATCTTTTAAGTTTCCACTTCTGGAAGCCTGAATAAGTGATGAAAATTGAATTATGTTTCTATGGGTTTGTAGGATATGACAAACCCTCAGAAACAATAAAGATTTTGGAATTTACTGGTGTTTCTGCTGATGGCAAATGAGGCAGAAGAGCATGGCTTATGCTTTCCTGGCTCAGAAGAGCTGGATATAGAAAAATGGAATGTTGATTGATATAATAACAATCAATACTAATATACTAATATTATACTTCAATATACTATACTATACTTGATACTAATGCAGTAGACCGAACTCAGAAAACACATGGCTTAGGAATTAGGTAATATCTTTGGGAGATGCCAATTTTTCACCCTAAACTTGCCCCTGAGTACTGTTTAAATGCCTTGCCTTTTGGCTGCTGAAACTTTGGAGGTTTGTATTAGCACCCTACGGAGGAGGAAGCAGAGGAGGAGGAAAAGGAGGAGGAGGAATGTCAGTGCCAGCTACACAGGCCTTTTAGTACCCATTACTGATGATTTCACATAGCAGTTTGGCAGGGAGCCAAGTACCTAGCGTTTAACCTGGTTAGACGTGAGGCACTAGTGTGAAGGTACATAATTAACAAAATTACCAGCTAAATTCCAGATTCTTTACTGTTGCTATAAAACCCAGCTCAGAATCCTCTATCAGTCACGGGACAAATGCTTAAGCCAGCAAGAAGAGCCAAAAATACTTCCTTACTTTTGCTGCTAAATATCTGTCTCCCACCAATGTCAATAACTTTGGTTTGTCTCCTTTCCCCTGCTAGATGCTCCAGAAGAAACCTATCCAGCTCCTTGTAGGTGCTGTGGAACACATGCCCTTGCTCTGCCTGCAGAGCGATTGCTTGCTCTAGCAAACTCAAATTCCCTTTTGTTTTGTCCAGCTCAACTGACACGTCTGTGGTTTCTGACAGGCACTCGTTGTCATCTTCTTCACTTTCAGGGAAGAGATTCTGAATTCTCTTCTCGAAAGGATCAGAGTGAGGCTCCTGGGGTGCTCTTAGCTCTGTTTCTGAGTCGCAGAGTCTTTCACAAGGACCATATTCGACCTCTTCCTTCTTAATTTCTGGGACTTCCAGGATGCTGGGTTGATTACACTCTACAATATATTTCTGAGTTACATGGGGCTTTACACTAGTTTCTTCTGAGAAATTTGAAGAGCTATCCCACTCATTGTCCATAATTTCAGAGTTACTTTCATTTTCCTCAGATGAACAGTATTTTGGGTCAGAGATGGCAGTCTTTTCCTTTCCTTCAGCTGAGCTAATCAGGTAACATTCATCAGCATCATCACTTTCTGTTTTTAGTGATTGAATGCCACTGTCATTTAGATTTTCTGTCACTGCTTGACTGGGTGCATCTTTTGCTACTTTTCTCATGTTCATCAAAGATTTGGCCACGGCATCTTGATAGCTGGAGTAGTTATCTTTTCTTTGACTGGGATTTTCTTGCCCACCCAAATGAGGGGTTTCCTCAGATGATTTTGTAGTACTCTCCTCTGTTTGAGAAAAACAGGTAAGAAAAATATGTAAGAATAACTATTTTTTGTATCTTGTAGAAGTGACATGAAGACATTGACTTACCACTCGCTGTTTCGCTGCTCAGAAAGGTACTCTGAAATGATCAAATTCACACCAGGATCTGTTTGAAATGACTACTTACAGCATGATGAAAAACCCTTCTAAAATGATATATACTCTATATTATAGTTCCAGCACTATATGAGAAAAAAATATATCCCCGTTTCTCACATATTTTCTTAGAACACATGCGCGCACACACACAGAGTCATATACATGTATGTAAATATAACATTCAATATGTTGATAATACATATATACATATATATATATATATATATATACACATATATATATATATATAAGCATACAAACACATTTTAAAATTCCTCTGATCTATTTTCGCTCTTATTTCATCTAAGATTCCCAAATATTTTCTCAAAATAAACCCTAATTACTTTCCCCGTCATCCCGGATCCCATGAAAGACCTTGATGGAAAAATCCTCAATACTTCACAAAGGGCAAGCTCCTGGTCACCGTTGAAATTGCCACACTAAGTGATAGATCAGGTCATGCACAGGCAAACAGAAGTGGTTGTTATGTACAGACTCATAAAGGACTTGTTAAAGACACCACTGAAATGCATCCTGTCTTTATAAATATCTTTCTTCAGAAGAAAAGCAGCAGCCAGCAGGTAATAAAGGCTGCATGTAGGAGAGGTTGTCAGTGTGGAAGACAATATGCCTTTTGTATCTCATTTAATTTTTTATAAACATTTCCTCTGACAAGGACACTCAAAAATACATCTCCATCATCTTCCTTTCTGGTAATTATCTCTCTAAAATCAACACTGGTTTTGCCAGGATCAAGTAAATATTGCCATAGTAACTAAAAGCATTTTTGGATGAAGGGAAGAATTTAGTCACAACACTAGCCCCTTCAATAATGCTGATTATAGGGTACATTCTTTTGTTGGGATCTATTCAACATAAACTGAAAAATTTAACATTTTACTTCCTAGAAAGGAGGATGAATAAACAAGCGTAGACTATTTCATAAGATGTGTCTGTCCTTTCCTGAATCAGAACAACTCCAGGTTTAAATAATAAATTAAGCATAGCCTAAAATGCAAATGAAGTTTCTCTCAATAACACAGTGAGCTATTAAGAGAAAGTGTAAAGGGTTATGATAATTTTAAAGTATTATGAACTACAGAAAACAAATAAAAAGCATTTTCAGTGAATATGTCCAATTCATTGAACTATTCTCTCAATCCACTTAACTACCCACATGTGTACAATAATGATTTATAGACATTATACCTAATTATGCATATTTGGGCTGTGTTAGAGTGCCTAACAAAAGCTCTAGAAAGCAACAATTACCTCTGTTGCTTAGCTACATAGTTTAAAATATTCCTATTAAGTGCAGATTATTGTGGAGGGGAAAAGGGGGACAAAAATGCACATGTGCACCACAATGCATTTCACTTTACTGCTGCCAAACTGTTAGCATTTTGGGTCATTTCCAGTTTACATAATTGTTTGGTTCAACTGTTTGTTATATGTTAAAAGAAAATATTGATTAATTCTTATTCTTCTTCAGAAAATTGGACTCATGCAGGGAGAGGTGGCCTTGTGCACTGTGTGCATAAAGTTGTATTTAAAGAAGTGTCTGCAAACCTTCATGTAACTTTTTAGCAGCTGGTCTAGTACCACACACATTGCAGTATTCTGAACAAAGTGTGCCATCTTTTTACATCTCAGCAAGTAAGAATGATGATTTGGCTCTATAACTAACTTTATTCAAATGGGTTTCCATTATTTGCTCTTCTGCCATTTGGAAATAACAGAATCCCATCAGTGGGTATTTTCAAAAAGGAACAAGATCTATCTTAAAAGAAATCTCCTACCCATCAAAGGAAAACAAACCAAAAAAAATGGTGAAAAAATAGTTCAATGGTGAAAGGTGTTTTCAGTTATTTTTATGTGTGAAAGAGGAAAAATAATATAAGTTCATGCTAAAAAATTTTTTGTTCCCTAAATAATCAGTAATTTTTAAAGCAATCTTTAAAAATTTGTTATTGAATCAATCTTAATGGTTCAGCTGTCCCAGCTTTGCTTTTTACATCTACAGGCTGTAAATTTACTTTTGAAATAATCAAAACTCAGCTTAGTTTACAGTTGCATCAATCCATGAGGTGAATCATTAACTGATCAAGTTAAAAGAATCATGAGTTCATAATAAAGTGAGCAATATTACACTAAGAAATCCCAAGTACCTACCCAGACCAAATGTATGTTTTCACTGAAATTTGTTTTTTAGCAGGTAAAATTTATGCAAAAGATGTAGGCTGTATTTTCACTGAACAAGCAGGTTGGAATATATAATGTTGGTATCAAATAAATCTTTTCAAAAATTAAGTGGGATTTTTTGTTTTGACTGAAGGCCACATTTTCCCTACTTTTTTATCAATGGATTTGGCCCAACACTTGCCCTTTTTTAAAAAGGTAACCTAAAAAAGTTAAATAACTCAGATTTGTGCCACAGAATCTACCTTTACACCCATCATAGCAATTTCCCTTCATCAAATTCTTCAAGATGTGCAGAGAACAGGAAAAGGGAAAGCAAAAAGATGCTACTGAGCACAACTCTGGATGGTCAGGAACCAGGCTGAATCCACATTAAAAATTTAGCTAAAATCTAAATATTTTTAAAAAACCCAAAGAACCAAAACCCCAAGACATGAACCATACAGGAACTCTTACTCAAACAGATTCCCTTCTGGTGTTAGGAGCTAGAAACACTCCCTGCAGCCTTAACAGGCACTGAGACGTATGGCATTTTTTTCCTCAATTATTTTTTCTTAAAAATGTCACTCAAAAGACAGAGACATTGTGTATCACCTTGCTAATTAATGTTCTGCTTGAAGATGGAGCTACCTTCTAGGCTTTCACAGCAATGGGATGCAGACCTTAGGAAAAATCTCCTCCTAGAAGATTTGCAAGTGACAGAAGACTGAAAACTTTGCTATTATAGAAATGGCACAAAGACCTCCACTGATTTTGGTAGAATTGGGATCTGACTCTTTAATGTGCAGGACATTCTTGTTTCTGTTCTCTGTGTTTTATAGTAATCATATGTATAAAATTTGTGGGGTTTGTTTTGTTTTAAGGGATTTCAGTTTAGAGTGGATAAATACACAAATAACTAATCTCAGTTCATTACAAAATAATAGCACAGCCCAGGCTGGAAGGGACCTTAAAAAACCATCTAGGTCCAGTCTTCTGTGGTAAAGGGACCTAGATGATATAATCTACCACCTTTTCCTTCAAAAACATTTGATAGAAGAAACTGAGTAGAAAAAAATTTATCTTTTAATTCTGATAGCAACCAGCAACTGAGTGACATTTAAGTTCATTCAGTTTACATATAATCTGTGATTACTAATTTCCCAGTGCCAGATCACATTCCTTTTATTTTAACATTTGCTGTGTGCAGGTGACTGCAAATGTCTTCCTGATATCTTCTCGCTTGTCTGATTAACTATTTTGGCAGGGCTTTTTAGGCAAATATGTTAAAAACAATTTGGTTTCAGACTTTTTGTTAAACTTGAATATATATATATATATATAAAATATTAGAAAAGAACAGTAATCAAAACATACTATGGCTATATCTTTCTGTCCCTTCATCCCTGTCTATATTTTCCAGCATTCACACTGTAGAAGCTGCTATAAGTTGTTGGATGTGTTTGGCTTACCAGTGTTGGAATAACAGGTATAAAAGTGCTGAGTCTAATAATCGTGTTAAACAGAACACGCACAGCAGTCACACGCATGAAATTACTTTGCTAAATGTTAAAGTCAACAGTGTTTTGCTAAGCATTATTTTTCCCTCCTAAGAGCTCTATATATTCCAGTGAAAATCTGCTCTTCAGAAGTGCGTGGGATGGTGGTGGGCTTAAGTTTGTCCTTTCGCAGAGGTTTGCTCCATATCTGACCTGCTGCAGTAGTTGTCTCTGGGTGACCTAAAAGGCATTTACTAGACCCTAGGAGAACTTATTGTACAAAATAAATGGAAGTATGATGGTTAAACCTGGACAGAAAGGCACCATTCCAACTCTTAGAAGTCAAACATGTCTTGCATCCTGTTTCAAAATACTGGTTTTTTATCTCCCTTCCTGTGGAATTCAAGTTCAAGTGGAGTTCAAGCAACTACCTGGAGTTGAGCTGCTTTCAAGGACGCTGATATCTTCCTGTAACTCTGTCCTGTCTTCATTTTCTTCTTTGCATTCCAAGCTGGGGCTGTAGTGGCGGGGTTTCATTAACAGGGACTTCCTTTTGTTGACAGGAACGCCTGATAGCTGATCTTCAGCTTTTCTCTTCTTAGCCATGGAGCATTTGTAGGCACTGAAATGATCAATTGCCAGGGACAGAGAAAAAATGGGAGAAGTGAGGAGCAAACTGTTTTAAAAATAGCACCACCCTATAGTTTAATTCAAAGTATAAAAGTGAGGATTGACAAAATGTTAAATCACTTGAAGTTTCAGAAGATTATGTCTAGCAGATATTTAATTTTAGCTCAGATACTGAAAGTCCAGGCCACAGGCAAGTCCTGTTTCTTTTCACTGATGCCAAAATCTTTTTGGGGGAAGGGGAATGAGGAGTAAGACAAAACCAAAAAAAATCCATAACCCAACAGCCTTAAGGAAAGGATAAACAAAATTGTAGCCCGTGTTGATAATCCAGGAAAACAGCTATAGGGAAAATTATACCGCCAGTTGCCCTGAGCCTTTGGTCCTTAACCTTTACATCAGTATGAACATCCAATTACACACGTGGAGTTCAACAGCATAAAATCTGTGAGAAACACACTGTACATTGATAACATTGTGCAACACAGTTCTCTCTTTCAATATTAGTCCTGAGCATTGGCTTAATTTAATTTACTACAGCCATAAAGACCGGGTTTCAGCTCTACTCATTCTCTGTAAAGACAATTAAAAAAAGGTCCTGCAAAGGGCTATTCATCTCACTTGAAGCTATTTCTATGTGATATAAGGGGGAGCTGTTCCCTGGGAAATGTCTTACCCAGTGCAGATTCCTAACTTTCAGATGACTGACAGGAGGAGGAATGGCAGGAATTTAGAGAGGAAGATCTTTAGCAGGTTTAATATACTTTTTTCAGCTCCTAATAGACCCGTATATTGATCTGAATATTCACTAGGTTCTAAAGTTATTTCGCCAAACCTTTGTCACTGTACAAAACTCGATAGCATGTTGGTGTTACAACATAAGACACTTCCCTAAAGAGGCTGGAATCTTCAGCACTCTTTTCGTAATAACTTTTCATGTAAGTGATTTGACATGAATTTATTTTTCTCTCACACACAGTATACTAAGAAATTTTTCGTAGTACGAATAATACTGCTCATATTATATCTGTCAGAGATGAAAAAACTGCATATATGGATCTGTGTAATCCACTCAATGGTTTCTCCACCTTAGGTACCCCCAGGGTGCATTACAAATCTGCACGATGCCCTCAGGTGATGGATTTTGCATTTGGCTCACTGACTTAACTGCAAGATTTGCAAGAAAAAGCCATGTATGAAGAGAACTCCTATTGGTTACACATATTACAAGCTCAACAGCATAAATTCATCCTTCCAAGGTTTCTTATGTGCACTAAATTGGCTCAGGTTCTGATTGTTTTGGATGAAAGCATATGACTAACTTGAGCTTTCTGTTAAAAAAAAAACAAAAAACAAAAAACAAAACCTGGTTTTGGCTAAGCACCTTTTTTGGCAATCCCTCATTGCAAACATAAAGGACATGTAAATACAAAGATCTGCATTTTAAGGGGAATGTTAAAATTTCATCATATACATCTCAAACACTGGATATTCTTGATCTTCTGGAGGCTAAAATGCTATGGGCCTCTGGAATCCAGGAATATGGGATGGTAAGCATATGCTGTAGTTGAATAAAATATGGCTTCTGTGTTATTCCTCTATTTATGAATAGAGGATAACATGAATATCATATTAAAGGTCAGAATCACAGTAGTATGAGTACCTCTGGAAATAATGCCCATATAACAGATATCAGAGGTGGATGCAGTGTCAAAAAATATGCATTAAAAAAAAAAATTATTTCTAAGGAAATGCAGCTACTTAGTCCATATTTGTGAATGGCATTTCATATCAGTCATGTTGTTCCAGGAAAATTGAATAAATGACAAAAGTTTGAAATCCCTTCATACACAATTGTTTTTATCAACCAAAACCTTCATTAGGTGTGCTTTTGATGTCTCTCATTTATTTGTCAAGTTAACCTCCAGTAGCTACTGTGAAAGTGTTTAGGATATGATGAATTTCCAGTGTTTAATTCCCCTTTGACAAAACTACAGCTGCTTCTTATACTAGAATAATTTATAGATTTTTTTGGGACAAGAGATCCAATTGGATCATGTAATATACCCTCCTGTGCAACACAGGTCACAGAACTTCATCTATTTCTTCAGTCTTAATTCTGTCATTTGTCTGAGCATTGTCAAAATTAGACTAACCTCAAGGGAAAATGTGACAATATGGTAAATTCGTTGCTGTATTCTTGCTCACAGAGTGCAGTCTTTTTCTAGTAACATAATACTACATGTCCCACATTGGGGACTGGCATAACACTTACTCAACATCTGTGTTTTTCACCACAACTGGAATAGAGAATCAAACTCAGATGTCAGCAGACCATGTTCAAGAGCAGTGGGAGTACTGCTGCCCCCTGCCACCTGCAGATCTGCTCGGGAAGTGAGAGCACAGGAATCTCACCTGACAGAACCACCACAGTTTACAGCAGTAAATCAAAAGCTGCTGCGCCAAAGTTGGGACAGGAGGTCCACAGATACATCCTGGGAGCAAATTAGTCATCTTAGAAAATGTCTCCTCAATGAAAGACTGTGATGCATTAATTTGTCCTTATTGTATCTTTTTCTGTACATGAGCTGTCACCCATCGAGATTTTCTCCATAGGTCCCATAATTTTTTAAATATACATAAGGTTCAACTTTTATTAAAGTCATTCCTGACCCCATTCTGATTACAGGAAGTTGACAAACATAGTTGTCACTTATTTCCTAGGAAATTCAAATTGCTCTCCATTCTCATGGAAGAGATTTTCCAGCTCTTGTTTTTGCTGATGGTCCTTTAAACTGCTGTTTTTGAGCTTTAATTAGAATCTATTCGTTTGCAGGAACCAGTTTAAAGTTCTATCACATATCAGAAATTCCTCCCCTTTTCTACCTTACAGTGTTTAAAATGAAAAATTTAAATAAAACCAGAAAAAAATTCACAAGTGGCAGCTTTTTCAAGTACACATGATTTACTAAGGATTTGATAATGGAAAACAGGAATTCTAGTACTATGAAAAGAATATATTTATGCCTTTGTAACATTCATGTCATGCCAATTTCACCTTTGTCTTTAAAAGTTTCTATTTCTCTCTTTTCCTTGCATGCATTCATACATAAACTCACATGTAGGTTATCACTGATTTGTCAAGCTGTACTTTGTCAAGTGGTAAACCTATAATTTAGCTTCTCTATTACTCATCTCTTAAATTCAACATCTAATAGTTTTGTTGCTATTTATCAATGGCCTGCTTGTTGTCATGGAACACTGATTCAGCTGTCAAGGTTATTTGGTAATCCAAGGCTCATAAAACAGGAGAAGCTCTTTTTGTTATGAGCCCAAAGCCAATACATAGTTGGGGTTTTTTTCCCAGTTTAACTGTGCTCAAATTTTATGGGTAAAAAATCATGTCTGTATTATCTAGAACGAGCAATGTTTTTATCATTTCTTTTTAAAGTAATGATTCTGTTACCAAAACCCATCTTGTGTCAATTATCATAGTGTGAGTCAAGAGGTTAAAATCTGTTAGATTTAGGACCTGACTGCATATACTGAAAAAAGCCCCAAGATAAATCTTTCATAGATATTTCATACCTAAATATATTTTGGGGGAATTTAATGGGTCATTCTCTTTCCTTTATTTCTTTTCAGATCACATCTTGCAGACACAGGCAGTACTGCCCATTGGATCCCCACCACAAAAAAATGCCTCAGAAGAAAGAGAAATATTTTAAGCAGTCCCAAACACATAAAATTTTCTTAAAAACTGGCCATGTTTGGTTTTTTGTGGTTTATTTTTGGGGTTTTTTGGTAGTTTGTATGTTATGTGGATTTTTGTTTGTTTGGGGTTTTTTGCGTTTTTTTTTTTTTGTTTGTTTTTTTTTTTTGTTTGTTTGTTTTTTTTAATTGGTGTATCTAAGTGATGTGTTTGTCAAGCCTTCAACCTGACCTTTAACCTCTTTGTAGCCAGCAAGGGTTTGTTGTAGTTAATCTGCTGGCAAGACTTCCAGACTTCTGAGGATTTTTTCTTATTCACAGTAGCCTGCAGATTGGCAAAGCATGAAAACAGAACAAAGAATTGCCATAGTTGGTAAAACTAGGGGTGCATTCAGCCTGAACGCTGGTGTTTAATAATGCTTGTAATGGATGCCATGTAAAATAATGAGACCAGAACACACCATGTCTCATGTACACTTCTTAGATTCAAGAGAGAAAATAAATGCTTTTTAATACCAAGGCACTCATATTTATTTCCTACTACTATGTAAGGATCCCATACCTCATGCGAGTTTGTGCAAGAAAACTTAGTGGAACTTCTCAGTTGTGGAGAAAATTATTTTAAATTCATAACATGAATTGGGTTTTGACTGTTTGCCTAACTACTGAATTATAATTAAAGGAGACAGCATCTTCTGCTGTGCAGAAGCATTTGACTTCACACCAGTATTTACACAGAGAAAGAAAGTCTAAGTACTTCTTAATCATATTGTGGTTAAAGATATTGCCAGATGCTTTAGACCTTAATTAGGTTTTTTTTTTCTCAAACTTTCAGATGCCCTAAGACAATGTAGTCAAAGACTACATTTTCCTTACAGGCAATTGAGTTGGTATTTGAAAAAAAGAAAAAAAGACACTTGATGAGATGCTTTTCACTTGTGAGAATGCCAGTTAAGAAAAGGCTGTAATGACTTTAACCCATTTGTGTACCCTTCAGCTCTTGATTTCAGAAGGATTCAGAACTGTCTTTCAGTTCTTCCTCTTTTGTCTGCTGTATGGATTAATAAAAATGTTAATTCATTACGTTAGGGTTTCTACTGCACTGTGTTCTGATGTTCCGTTCTGCGATGAATTTTCCAATTCCGAACATCTTTCTACTCAACGTGATATGAAACTGTTCTTACAGTGGTTTTGTATGTCAGTGAATTCATCCCTGAATAGTGGAATATGATGGAGCAAGGGATAAAAGAAATCTACTCACCTAAAATAAGTAAAAGTGAGATTTGTGAACTGTGCGGTGGTGGAAAATTGCAAGTGTCCAGAAACATCTGTTTGATTTGCAAGTTATAGGCAGCCACATATTGACTAACTGAAGAACCTCAAGAAGTAAGACTTTGGCAGCTGAGAAAATTGCCATCAAGGTTTGGGCTAAAATTCATTAGTAGTCTAAGAACAAGCTAAATCAGAAAACAGCTGTTTTCTTTCTAGCTATTTTAAATAATTTTTAAAATTGCTAAAAATATCCAAACATGCAAATAAAAAGTTATGGATTTAGGTGAAAATATTAAAGAAGTACATTTGTTAACTCCAATATGAGATTTACAGATGAAATTTTGAAGGCTAGTCCTGGAAAGGACCATTGATTTGTCATCACTGACAAGAAATTAAACACATATTTGCCCCAACTGCTCATCTGGAGACAGAGTTATTGGCATTAATGGTTTCTTCTATTTTATAGAATAAACCAAGCTACAGGATTATTTCAGATAATTTATAACATTTGGAGTCCACGACCGAGTGTATTTTATTTTACTGATTCAGACTAGGAGTTGAGAAAAATCTGGAAAAGTATTACAGCTGGAAACTCCTCAAAAATACATTTGTGAAAGAATTCATCAGGTAAAAGCCATTTTCTTCCATTAACATTTTAAAGCATTAAAATGGAAAAAATATAAACCAATAAAATATGCTGAAAAAATTGCTCTTCATTGGGACAAAGGGAATTGGTCACAATGAAGCTTAGAACTTCAAGGACTTACTCCAATGGTAACTAAAGAGAATCTGACTGATTCTAATTTTTAAACAGCATACAAAACACACAAAAAATTTCATGTCATCCCTTTGTAGCTCACATACTTGACTTACAAGTCATATCTGTGAAAGGGACAGAGGCTGTTCCTGTGCCCTGTAACAACCATTCCAGGGTTAAAGAACCTTCTACAACTATGGAAGCTTTATGCAATGCTCTTTTTTCTAAAGTGCCAGAGTTGTGAAAAGTTCGGTCCAGGGCTGGACCAAGATGAAAGGAATGGACATGAGATATAGATGCAGAAGAGATAAAAGGCAAATTTTTATTTATGAACACTAATATAGAGATAAACAAGATCAGTAACTTGAGGGTATTAAATGTCTTCTATTTATACAAATGGAAGGTTTAGCTAGAAAAAAAGGAGCAGAACTGGACAGATAATAATGTGGAGAAAATATGGTATCATAACTGAAAGCTGGCTAGAGCAAGATATTAAAAGATGTATTTTATTTTAAAAAGACATATAAGGAAAGGAAAGGAACTGTCATAGCCTTGTTGATAAAAGAGGATTTATTAGACCCCATAAGAAGACGCTGGGGAGAAACGGGTAATGGTGTTGAGTCATTATGTACTGAGCTTGGAGATGTTTCAGGCAGTAAACTGAATGTTACAGGCCACCTGACCAAAAAGAACAACTGGACTGTGAAATGATTGAGCAAATGCAAAGACACATGAAAAAAGAGTGGAACAATGGTAAGTCAGCAGTAATAGAGGAAAAAGGCATGCAGTTATGGCGAAATTCACCCATGCCTCAAGCTCCTGCCTCTGTGGTCGAAAATTCCAGGCTGCAAAAGGTTAATGAAATGGCTTTTTCTCTTTTCAAATACATATATTTTTTTATTCAACTTATTTTATTATTTTGTCAGGATTCTCCAGAAAGGAAAGGCAACACAGAGAAAGACAGCAGGGATTTAACTTCTCTGATTTTCCTCTTTTCAGTTAATAAGCTTGTAGGATCTTAAGGATATTCAGATCATATGAAAAATATTACATATAAACCCTCAATTTGAAATACCATGTCAAGAAAATGGATGACTTCTTCATTCCATAAATCAAGAACTCAACATGGTTAAAGTTGTGGACCCCTTTCTAACAGGTAAGTTATTTTTAGTAAGAGCCAGTTCAGAGAAAATTTAGTTATTGTTCTGTGGAGCGCAAGAAGTTCTTAAACTCGGTAATGTGAATGAATGCCCAAGATCTGGGCCAAATCCAGCTTCCCTAGCCTCTTTTTCATTTACTCACTCAATCTGTCCAGGTTCAGTAGGTCAATAAATTCCAGTGGGACCCAGGCCAAGAATTTGGCTTAGAATGGATTAAGTTTCTAGGCAAATCTACAGATCATCCACACAACCTTTGCCTCCAGAAAGCCTTGCACACGAGTGGTCAGCCTGGTAGCACCAGTAAATGCTTAAATAAAAAGCATATTGGTAACTGCAGTCTGGTTAAAGAAGAAGTAAAGAAGATCAGCTTCGTGGGTGTTTTTTTGTTTGTTTTTTTTTGCCAACAGAGATTGGGACTGTAAGCAACTCATTGTCAGCCGCCAGGACCTCCCTTTAACGTAGCAGGAGGTCCCGTGGCTGCATTCTTTCCCTTTCCTTGCTATCTCCAGGCTGTACACAGTCTGTTTCTGCTCACTTTTGCTTGGCTGAATCCACCCTTGACATCAGTCAGAGGCAGCAATTCAGCTAGCCATAATATTTAACTCATGATTGATATATATGAGGCAGAAGTTATGGGTTGGCATTTCCATCTCTGTGTGGCTTGTGGTCATCTACAGGGAAAAGATCTGCCATAAGAGGAAACGAACATTTGGGGCTGTAATGTTCTGATGCATTCTGTCAGGCAGCAGAAGGCATGAAGGCATATGCAAGCCTAAATTTCTGTGTAGGTTTGGGAGGATAACATTTACTATGTGCCGATAAGCACAGAAGTTGTGACAGGGAAGACAAGGATTCGTGTAATATATTAAATAGCATAAAAATTTTACTCCAAGGCAGGGAGTATTCTAAGACACGACTAGGTTTTTTTCAGGTGGAAAAAATCTGAAAATAACTATCTCAATCTAGCAGCCACAATAATGTGATGTGGATTTGACATATATTATAATAAACCTCTTACAGAAAAACATAAATTGAAACTAAATTATAATTACGCTTTTTAATATTAAATGGAGGCTTTAAGTAAAAAAACCACAACCAAATATAATAGTGAAGAGAAAAGAGACACTGAGACTGTGGGTTTTGGCTCGAAATCAACATAGTAGACATCAAAAGAGGCCTATAATATGCTAGAAATATATCTAATGCAGTTGTTGTTAAACAGAGCTATAAAAGTCACCTATAAAGCAAATACACATAAAGTATCAATTAATCCAAATCCAATCCAAAATTGAAATCTGAACATGAAATGCTGTCCCTAAAAGTTCTAAATAAATCCAGGAAGAAAAGATAGAGATCACAGGACATAGATCAAAAGGTCTGAACATGTATGGGAATTAAGCAAATTTTTAAGCATAATGAAGAGCTCCAACTGCTGTTGTCTCAAAACAATTATGAAATACAGTTCTTATTTCAACTATCTTAGTGGTTATTCAGAACAGTCCACTGATTATTTAAGTCAAAGAACTGTAAACCCCAAGGTTACCTGCAAAATCTTAACAGTCATTACTTGTGGTCACCCAGAACCATGTTATCATCTACTGAAACACAATGGTGCTTCTTGTTACCTTATTACTTTACATTCAAAGTGACATTTTAATGAGTGAAAAAAATTATCTGATCTCTCTATACACAACTTGCAAATGTTTTATGTAAGCCTTAAACCAGTCACATGAATATTGAAAGAAGAAAACTTGGAGATGTTTGAATTTTGACTTTCTGTTTTGTATTTTTTTGCTGTTAACTGTTGTCTTGGTTACTGGTTTTAACAGTACTGAAAGAATAACTAGGTTCTGAACTATGAAAGCACGTGGAAAGTGCTGTAAAACAGTCAAAAACCTGAGGTCCATCAACTCATTCAAACTCTAGGAAAAGAGGAAAGGAGGAAAAGAAATGAGATGGAGAGGCAGAGTGAAGGGAGAGGAGGGATGACAGCTCTGTAGATTTCACAATTTGACGTCTAATTAGAGGGCAGCTGGGAAGTGCAGGAGGAAACAAGGGAAGAACTTGGAGATGATGGGTTATAAACTTGATTGCCACTACAATTTTAATTAATGCTTGAATTTTTTTTGTTATGATGAGTTTATTGACATACAGGATATAATAAGGATAGGTGAGTTCTAACACTATTTTTGTCACCGCTATGATTGTGACAATATACTGTGACTCTATACTTACCTTTGCCTTGCAGTAAATGGCACCACATAGTGATTTTTCAGTGTTTATGTTTGACTGTTCAATGTTTTTATCAAACATCAACTACAAAACCATTTTTGTTTAGTGTAAAACATAGATTTCAACAGATTCTTTGAGGAGAGTAAGGTCTAGCACGTCAGATAAAGTTCCTAAGGAACCTAACAATGTTTTCAGAAAAGAATAGTAAATGAACAAGTTTTAATAGGAATTTAAGAAAGCATGATTCATAATAACATGACAGATATGCTTGTACCAGAAATCATGGAGCAAGAGACAGAGGTTAATATTTTCAGCACCCCATAACCATTTCAATTTCTACAATGGCTAGGGCAGGGAGGAAGTTCCTTTTTCAAGCTAAAGAGCAAGCAGGAGATACTCGAACTCATTCTGTTAACAGATCTCGGGAATGGCTACTCGTAAGATTAATGGCCATTGTTTCATTGAAGATCAGTTATCAATAGAAACAGCATGATACAGAACTTTGATTCAAGTGGAATGCTTAATCCAATATAATACTTAAATACTTAAGAAATACTTAAATGCCAAGGTGGCACAGCTCTGCCCCAGCCAGTTACCAACATGGGGGGCACCGGGAAGGAGAACTGAAAGTGTATGCTATCAACATCCAATCTTCAATTGCAAATAAAGGACTTTCTGTGAAGCTCAGACATGTCTAGCAGTGGCTATAACTACTGACCATCTTCATTTAACATTTACTACTAAGTCTGTTTGAATTCAGATATACAGTTTGTTTCAGCAAAGCACGTTAAGGACTGCAAGGGTCCCACACTTTCTGCCAGTGGAGACAGATGAGGCACCAAGAAATGCAAGAGTCCACCTCAGTTTCTGTTCTAAATGTGCTTATGAAGGATTATGTCAAACGTGCTTTTCCACAGCAGTGTCCAGAAAATCAGTCTCTGACCAACTCCTGTGGAAACAGAAGCCAAGCCCAAAGGACAAACCTGACAGGTATTCCAGATGCCAGCTAGGAACAAACAGATTTTTCAGTCTCTGTCTCATTTCTAAGCAGTGCTGTGGGATAACAGCACTGTGAAGGTGATAACTACAACAATCAACCATAATCTCAATTCTTACTGAGGAACACCTTGGAGCCTTTTTATATGATTTTTCTTCGTTTGCTCAGTTCTTCCATCATCTGAGTATCACTTTCACCTCCTTCTCCAGTCATCTGCCATACTACTGCTTTTTTTCACACAAATACTTCTTAAAAAATCTGCTTACTTTATGAAGTTTGGAAAAAGAGTTGCCAATCAGTTCTCTTTGAATGCAGCTAGGCATTAACAGGCCTTTTCTTTCAGGCCATGAGTATTTACTGACTGGCCAAATTCCCTTCTGTCTACCAAAATCTCCGCCTTCATTCTGTTACTGGTTGAAACCGAGCTCAGTTATAATTGCATATATTCATTTTAATAGTTCTTAAAGAAAACCAGGAAAACATATGGTAATTTAGAATAAGGAATAACTAGCAGTTAGTTAAGTGCTCTTTAGCATGTTGTCATGTACTCATATTCAACAGTATATTAGAGGTGCCTCTTCATTACAGGTAAAGTTAACGAATACATTTTAGTAACGCACACTTTCTGAGATACTTTAGTTCCATTGCTTGCAGGGTTGCTTTGCTGGTTTCTCACCCTCCTAATCAATAGACAGCCACAAAAGGGTGAATTGTCCAGTTACTACTTCTAACAAGGAGACATCCATATAGCTCTGCTCTGTTAGTCCTCTCTCTGCTAAAGTATTCAAGATACTCATAACTCTGTACATTCACAATGAACAGTCTATCTTCTCTGAATATCTAAAGTGTCTCACAACCCCTGGAACAAGAGTTCCAGATAAAAAAAGTAATTTTCCTTACTTTTGAAGAAGCGATGCAACAGTGCAGAAAGTAAGGGGAAGTGTAACAATTCCTACCAAACAACAATGTTGTTCTCCATGATTTGAAATACCTTGTGGACTCTACATTAATCATAAGTGACAGTAGCCCAAACCACTTGGTTTCACCTGTATCTAACTCAGAAAAGATACCCCTTCTATTCAGATATAGATTTAGCCAAACTGATCTATTCTTTTGCAATTCTGTGCTTGGATCAATCCAATTTGCTCTTCCTTGGTCTGACCCAGATGCCACTCCATAACCTACAGATGGTTCATTGTACTGTATCCCATCTGTTAAATAAAACACAGTAATGAGAATGCATCACTCCAATATTCCTCACTTTACTTTGGTTTCCATTCTAATCCTGAACACAGCTGAAGGTCCTGGTCCTTCCATTGGTCCATGACAAAATTGTCTAAGAGAAGACCTCTTCATTCTGCTTCTCAGAGAAGATGGATACAGCAGAGCTTCTATGCCCAAAATGTGTCAGATTCAAACTTGAATGTATGGAACAGAGATCTCCCGGCTTCAGCACTCATTTCTACCACACATTGTTGTTTGCTATGTTTAGCTTGTGATAAAAAGATTCATCTTTTTTTAAGGTAGCTTAGCTACCAATGAAAACACCACAGTAGTACATTCCTAAATAAAAAATTAAATCATGTTGTTGACATATAGATGATCAAGACTTCAAGTAACAGTTCTGTTTTGAAAGACTTTCTAGGTATAGTGTACTATGCTTCAACACTACAGCACATACAGTAGATGCTGTTAAAATAACCCTAATAAATTTGAACTTGTAACACAGAAATATTAATAGTGTTCATGTATAAAGAAAATTATTTCTATTTTATTGAAAGTTGGGATTCCTTAGGGCATTTAGTTATATGAAATAAATGTAAGTTTGGCACATAAATAATTGTGTATTCCTGGAAGAAAAGTCTGTTCTCCAAAAAGTCAGTGCAGTGCAAGAGAATTTTTAGTTATTCTACTAGGAAAAAAAATTCCAAACCCCAGCTTGTCTCTTAAGATAATATCTTTCTAAAAATATACATTATTATGCAGAAAGGTGGTCCTATTTTTCAGGAGAAGATGGATAATAGCAGCAACATTAGCAAATTTTCTTGGTGAAATCTTGGCTTTTTTGAAATTAAGAGTTTTTTGGTGTTGAATTGCATTAAGAAAGACTTCAATGCCTGAAATTTAGAAGAGAGAAATTTTCATGCTTTATTGAATCTAATTGGTGATTGAAACTCTTTGTTTTGCTTTTCATTTATTTTATTCTCTACTTTTGTGAAACACGAGTTACAGAATAAGAAAAGGCTAACAAATGCTCTAGAACCAATCAATGTTATGAAATTAATAATAATGCAAAATGAGCATGTAAGCTTATGTAGTGTCTTTCATGTAGAAGTATCCCAAGGCACTTCGTAACAGAAACTCAATAAGGAGTGCAAAAGTGCTTTGTCAGATAGGATAAGCCAGGGGAAAAGGGGAAATTAATTAAGCATGGATTTAAATTTCTCAGCCAACACAGCATTTAGAACCTTGGTCAGAAAAGACAGTGGTTCCAATATCTGTATCCAGGGAACAAAACAGACTATTTCAGTCTTTAATTCTTGAGGAATGTTCAATAGTTTTCCCACAATAATATGGGTATGACTAACAGGAATGCAGTCCAATGGCTGCTTTTCCAAAGAGCCATCCCTGCCTCTCTCCCTCTACTTTTTCATGGGCAAGTAGATCCACATAAGCTGATCACCTGACTTGCATGCCGGTCACTTGACTGTGGAGGTACCCAATATGGAATTTGGTACAGCAGAAATCATAAATACCAAGATAAGGGCTGGATAATGCTTTTCTGTGATGTTTAGCTCACTGTTTTAAACCAAGGTTGGTTTCCTTATGGAGGTAGTCCTCATCTCTGACAGAGGGATCTGCTACACAGTAGTTCCTAGGACAGCATGTGTTTCACAGGGTGAAATAAAGTTGCTTGGGAAAAACTACAGCAATCGATAATACATAAATCACAGCTTCCCTGATGTTGCAGAAACTTGCACATCCTCTATTTTTCAAACATTTTTCTCTTAGGAACACATGGACCATCCCTTTTTTTGGATGGCTGCCTCTTCGGATTAATGCATCCTTCTGGTGCATAAATTAGTGATGCACTGAGGAAAAAAGGAGAAGCACTAAATCTCAGGAAACTGAAGCCATACAAAAAAATGAGATTCACAGCAGAGCTGAATGAGTGACTCACCATGAATAATTTATCCAAAAAGTTAGCCTACACTTCTGTTCATGGAGTAGCTATAAGAAGCTTATAATTTCCTCAGTTTTGTTATAAAACAAAGCCTTAAAATATTGTAGGTCTTCACTGCAAATAACTTCCTGTAAATATTTCAAGTCCTATTTTAAGAGATTGGACATTTTTGGTTGATCAAATAAATCACACAATGATGTTTATGTTCCCTAGATGGATGAACACACAAGCACATCTTTTGGATGCCTGCTGTGATTAAGCAAGCAGCTCAGTAACATGATGAGAAGTGAGTGTAGGGAAAATAAGTTAATTTACAAAAAATGCCAAAGATCTTTCTGCAAATTTTTTTTCAGTACTTACACTGAAGCTGTAGTGAATTGAATTCTGATTAATAACTCTAGGAATTTGTAGGTACCTCTAAATATTTTCTTTCTGGAAGATTTGGTACAAAATAATCTGCCAGTCTTTCCAGAGTTTAATCTAAGCTTTTGGATCAGTTATTAGGATTTGGTGCATGCATAGGTAGATTGAAGTAGTTATGTTGAAATTTTACTAGATATTCACAGTATGAAATATCCTTGTGTAGTCTGTGGTTTTGAGTGGACTGACATTCTGTGTCCAAGTTTGAGAAATTCTCCCTGCTACTTCAATAAACTATGAAACCTCAACAAATACTTAAGAAAGAATGAGCCATTAGTGCATTTAGAATTTACAGGAGTATACAGATCAGTTTTATAAAAGCCATCTAGCAAAATATATTAATATCTCTTGCAATGTTCAGATATTGAAATACTATAATACATATGACAAGAAAAAGAAGACTGAAGAGCTGTAGATTCACCAGAAAATATTTTGTTGTGTGCCCTGACACAGGCTGAAAATAGACAATATACCAGAATCCTGCCCATTTCACGTTGCATTTGATCATGCTTGCATAATTATTGCTAATATTTTGCTTTAGTTTTTTGTATATCTAAAAAGTGAATCCACATGAATTGTCCTTTTCCAGATCTATGCTAAAGCTTTAGAAAATACATTTGCTTGATTCTTTATTTTATAGCAGTAGCAGTGGTATAAATTTGTCAATATGATAAGAAAATAAAACTGAAAAAATAAACAACGTAAGTTCTTACCTGAGCTCTTGAGCTATAGAGTCCACTTGAACTGTTAATAAAAGCAGGAAAGAATTAATTAGTTTACACTTCCAGACTTGTGCTTTCTGCAGCCTTGCACCTGCCTATCTGTAATGACAGAGGAGTGGCTCTCAAAACACAGGTGGTTATTTCATGCTAACCACAGGATTGTAGCTACTAGTGACAAATGCTGAATGAAGGTGTAATTGTCACAGTTATTTTAGGATGCATGAAACCTGGAGTATGATGTTCAGTGGAACAATAAGGAAAATAATAAAAATAAAAGCAAAACCAAAGGCCCTTATTTTTCCTGAAAATAGAATGCAAAATCTCTAATTTCCAGAATTTAAAATCCGTTTGGGAATTGCAAAAGCTGGTGTTTACAAATTCCTGCCCACACAGGAGTATACAGCATATTGACAAGGCCAACAGGTGTCTCTAAGGATTACTCATATTGTAGAGGCAACTTTTGTTATTTCCACTTCTGGGGAAAATGTTCTTGATATATTAATTGCTGTAAGAGTGTATGCACATGTATAAAAACATGGAGAAAAAAGTCCCATAAGTTTTAAAATTGTGCTATTAGCCTTTTGAGTGAAATGGTATGAAACCCCTGTTAACTACAACTAAAGTTTGCTCTGTCAGCCAAACTCTTTTAACTCACTGTCTGGACCAACAGAGAAGACATGCCCTAATGCCTGAGTGTGAATCACTTCCTTATTCAGAGATTTTCCAAGTTCTCTGTTTGGTACTTTTTAAATATATATGAATTTTATATTAATTTCAGTGATCACCAGTGAGGGTTGCATCAAAGTTTTGATATGACAATGATTATTTTTTTTGAAAGGTTTGTCTGTATGTATCCCCTTATCTGCAGTCAGTCTGCGGTACTTCAGTGCTTTTCCTCTGTCATTTCCTGAGTGAAGTCTTGCACTTTTTTGCCCCTTTGATAATTTGAAAATAGAGAAGTAATGCCAAACCCCTCTAATCTTTCATTCTGACCATTACTTGAACCTGAAGACACAATATTAACAATTCAAATTAGTGAGTTGTGACAACGAATATAAGTAGTCTGTTTTGCACAATCTTTAGGATCAACAGTTCTCATTAAAATTAGAGTAAAGGATGGGTACTTTGTGCCTCTGAAAATAGTCACAAGCAAAAATGTTCCCAGAGTAGATAGGCAAAACCTTGACATTTATTTTTAAGTATATCCATTTTTCACTTGTTATCAAGAGTCACAAAAACTGTTATGAATTAAAATAAAAAGTTATTTTCCTGGAAGGGCTGTACTGCTAGTCAGTCATGTTTTCCAGATGTTTAGATCATTAAGGGATGTTTATCTCTCTGTACTGCATTTCCATCTGTTCCTTACAAAAAGAGAGTAATATCTGGGAAATAAAACTATGTCATAACTTTGCAAATGAAACATGAGCACAAATACTTCAAAAAAACCCACAAGATTCTCTTCTGCCACATACCCTGCAGCTTTTGATTGAAGAAAATCTACCTCTGGACCATTTACACAACTATCTTATAGATAGTTAATGAAAATAGACAGATAAAAACATTCACGTGACTGAGACAAAGTTTTGATATACAATTTTTTAAAGCATCCATTCAATGTCGTGAACTCAAGTCACTGTGGAAAATAATTTTTGGGTTTTTTTGGCTTTTTGGGTTCTTTAGTTGTTGTTGCTGTTGTTTTTGGTTTTGGTTGCATAATAAAAAGTGTAGCCTTTATTGTCTTTGAAAAATAACTCAATAAAAATAGCATCAGTAGATTTTTTTGGCTTTTCTTTATACCATAGCTATTAACATTGTGCCTCTTAATGCCAGCAGTTTGTGTCCTGCCCTGATTAAAACAAGCAGCTGTAAGGAAGCTACAGAGTCTCTCAGTGCACATTAAGGACTGTGCACAGGAACTATGATATTTCATGGTGTTCTGGGCACAGGGTCGTGGAGTGTGCTTGCTAACTCACCCTTGGTTCCTTTGGAGCGTGTGCGCAGCTTTTTATTTTCCCCATCTGCATCCATCTGTAATATTAACACAGGGTCTTTAATTCATACCTTTTGCCATTGAGAAAAAAGAAAAAAACAAACTCCAATGCCTTTTTTTCCCCCACATTTCCAAAGGCTAGACAGTAATAGAAAAAAAAGAATAATCATGCCTTATTAATCTTGTCAAAGAGATAAAAAGCCATCTGTGAATATCTAGTAAATACCTAGGAGATACCTTTAATGATGCAGATTTGTTTAATAAAGTGATAGTTATGAGTGACTCTGTAAGGTTTAATGATGAGGTCTACAGGTGTTAGCTGAAGGCATAAGGTTAGAAAGAGTAATGCTGCATGAGTGCTGCTTTCAGCACACATCTCCTGAAACAAAAGGTCCCAGAAAGCTGCCATGGCTACAGGAACTCTGCATTTTCATTGTAACTGAGGCATAGCTCTATAGCTCTGTTGGAACCTGCATTTCTCATGACTTCATCCTTAAAATATGAAACCTTCTTGCTTGACAATGCATAGCTACACATATACAGCTTTGAAATTCTTCAACACTTAATCAACCACTACTTTAAGAAGTTTTGCTTGAAGAGACAGTTAGTTACGGATTTATAGGAGATTTTCTGGGAGAATATAGTGTCCATATTTGTATTTTATATTAAATAAAACCAAACCCAAACAATCAAAAACCCCAGAACCCCCCAGAAGTAAGCTGATGTAATAAGTTTTCTAACTGAAATAAGAGAATCCTTTCAAGATCAGCTGTTCTCACTACACTTTTGGCTACATCTAAACCCAAACTGGAAATATGCACCTTCTGGTCTTGGATGTGGCCCAGACACATAATTATAGGGGTAGGCTTTCAGTCCAGGGATTTTATTTCAAACCCCTGAAATTCAAAGGGATTAAGATTTCATATTGTGGTGTGGAGAACTGCAGTGACATATAGCAGATTGTACAACAGTGCAATTTTGACCATGTCCAGGGAGGCAAACTCCTTTCTAAAAGTAACACTTTATACATAAGAAGGCAAAATTTTGGGAACTATGGAATTTTTCTTCAGTCACTGAAGAAAGCTTGCTATCTGTCTTTGACTTGAATCTCAGTTTCCCTGTTTGTAAAATGGTGATGATAAATATATTGTAGACAAAGCAACTCCCATGGGCTTCTGCAGATCAGTTTGCAGACACCAGTGTCTGATTTATGAAACTGTGTTGGGTGATAGGTAGATATGGAGACCAGAAGTTGTCAGGCATCTCTCCCCGAAAAATATCACAAGATAAATAATGATGCCAACAGAAGATCCTATCAATTATTTCACTTTTTCTTTCTGAGGATCTGCTGAACTGCACTGAACTGAGGAATGATGCAAGAAGTCCTGTTTGTGCCTTTTTCCATTTATAGAGTTTGAAGATCTGAGTATGCTTTATTTTTAGCTCAACATGACTCAGATTACTGAGATGTTTTGAAGGTCTTATCTGAAAGAACATTGCAGAATATTACAAAATTGACCTGAGAAATAAAAAGAGTAAAGTCAGCCTTTCTAGGGGATAAAAAGTATTTCTCTAATTTCCTGGGGTTTATTTATTTTTATATATGTTTGAACATTATATGCAGATATTGGAATCAAAATATCAATTTGAAAGAGAGAACACAAACATTCAAAAAGGGTATTCATGGACTTGAAGAAGTTTAATTCTAGAATACAGGTTAGTGATGTCTGAAATGAAAATATAAATTGATGGAAATGCACATCAAAGCCAGACAATTATACCTTTTCTCTATTAAATTTACATCTGATATTCATTATTAGCAGGCAAAAACATGAGGAGCTTCTGTTTATGTAGTGGGGCTGATGGCAGCCTTTACTTGTTAGTATCCTTAAAAGCTGGAGAACGAGTTTTTGCAATGTGACTGCAATGGTAATGGGAAACATGGCTCTGTTCTGTGATGCTGAGTTGTGATTGAAGGCACTGACCTGCCATAGACTTATAATAGGGGAGCAGGTGTGGCAATGATGGACTTTAATTTCCTTTAATAAACCTTTTATGTGCCACACTTTTACTGCCATTCTATGCTCTCCAAGGTCCTGCACATAATAGGTTCATTACTTTTGATTACTATAGTCTATTGAGACAAACAACTCCAGAACACACTATATATTATGTTCAGTTAAACCAATATAGACTATTTATCCACTGTGCATTATTTCACCTGCAACTCTGCAGACAAAATTAACAACAGCTCCTGTAAGCTAAAACTATTAAAACCACTGGTACTCCTTTGTCATCATTTCATAATAAATACCACACCAATCACAGTGCTGCTCTTTTAATTATGAAACAAAAAGTGCCCACTGCTTCTACTGAACAGCAGTTACTTTGGTCTAAAGAGCAGGTTGCATTATGATGAATATTTAAAAACTGTACAAAGAGTGAAAACCAATGATAAAATCAATGCAGGTGATTTTTCAATTGATTTTCTTTCCTTGTAAAAGTTTCATACTATGAGATATCTTTTTATCAATTCAAACCTATAATTTATAGGACAGTTGAGCCTGGTGCATATACATATCAAAATAATCATCATGTCTGTGTTGCACAAAAGACACCTTAACTTACAAAATAGCCCTATGCATTAACTTGAAATACAAAAGTAACAGAATAAAACTGAAATCTCTAAACTGTGTCAGCAAAATAAAAACACTTCTCTTGCTCAAAATTTAAATGTACTATCTTTGGTAGCTCTTTTAGAGACTGCCTGATAGTGATACAAAGTGAGCAAAGTGTCTCACCTCTGTTTTTCATCTACATAGTGATAACTTTACATGAAATTACATCAAAGGATGGTCAGCAAGGAGCATTCAAACGTTCAATTCACCCATGGAACAACAAAAGGATCAAATTCTGAGAAATTCTAGCCAACATTTTTAGAGGTACTTGTTTTGAAGGTATTACTTTGAGACATGTATTATTACTGTTGTGACTGTAAAGGTTGGATGCATTCTGGAGGGTGCTTCATGCTGTCAAGGCTGGGGGATGGTCGCCCTTCCTCACACTACGTGTGTTGTCTGGAGTCAAGAACCCATAAGGGGTAAATAGAATGGTCATGTCTGCACAAAATCTTCACACAATATCTCACTGCTAAATTTTTTAGCCATCAGGACCATGGGGATAAAGAAATGCTTGCCAGGAAAATTTTATTGAGTGTTATAGTCCCGTAATTTTTAAGGGCAAGCTTTATGAAAATAATGGTGAGTGAAGAGTGGAACTAAGTCCACTTAATCTTTGAGCTTTATAGCTAGATTCTCTGATTTGATGGATTTTAAACTCATCTAAACATTTTCTTTTCAAAATTAGTTGAAGCTAGCTAATGGACTCCAAAGAAATTAGTGGGAAATACACAGCCAGAAACACAAGGACAGAGGTGCAGCAGCTCTGCAGTCCCAAATCATTAAGCAAGTAGGCAAAGAAATAAATGCTTTCTGCTTCAGCTCTACTCCATTTCTGTGATCTCAAAATTTACTGAAGATATTGATGTTGGATTATTTTCTGAAAATATGTTCCAACAAATCCCCCGAGGTTTATGAATGCCCTCTGCCTGACTTTGTGAATTTCATTCTGATCTTTTCTCCACTTTTCCTTCAATGTTGATTGAGATTTAAGTGTAAGTCAACAACTAGATCACAGAAAACTGACTGGAGTCACTGACAATACCCCAAATTCTGCTTGCCTGAAACTGTAATAATTTGCTATTTAACTGTTACTGGGTATTCATGTTTCTCCAGATTAATTTACTGGTGCAATAGCAGCAATCATACTTTCTGAGCAAACTATTTCAGAGTTCCTGGCTGCAGGAACCAAATGGCACTTCTTTTGTTTGTACCATCCCACTGCAGTCAACAGACTCAAGAGCAGCACCTGGAAATACTTCCCTGAGTGAGAGAATCAGGATTTGGCTCTGAGTTTGGTTTTTTGTGTGCCTGGAGTCTGTCTGTGCACATGTGCATGTACTGATGTTATAATAGGATCCAAGAATATGACTAACAGCTGAAAATAGGACATGTGCAATAAATTATAATAATGACAATAATAATAATAGTAGCAACTATTTCAGTTTACTTGCACATTTTTTAATTTGAATTTCAGAAACGAAATTGACACTACTATCTGGGTAGGATAGTTTTACAGCACATTACTGTGAAATAAACTATGGCTTAGGGAAGCCAGTGCTGCTGACATAGGTAAAAGTGAAATGCATCTCCTGGAAAGAGCTCATGTAAGAGCTATGTACTTTGTAATTTCCATTGTAATCTTCACACAAACATGGCTTTCCTAGGGAGGGCTTCACACTGGTAGAGTGTCAGTCTGTTTCCTTTTGCATAACTAGCTAGAGGAATAGAAATCACCAGTTCATCTAGAGAAGAAGAGTGTAAGTTTTATCACTGCACTGTGAGTTTCTGACTTAAAGTTATAAATTATTTTCAAAATTAAATTCAGGGAATCATTTCACTAGGACAAATTTTACCTGATTTTGAGAGATCTAGAAAAGAATCACTTTTCTCCACTCTTTTTAATTTGTGAATCACCAAAGTTAGTATTGAGATAACAGCTATATCTGTCACAAGCTTAGTGAACTCAGTCAGAAGAAAAAACCTCACTGATTTTTAAAGCACACAAATCCATTCTCAAGTCTCCAACACAAGCCACAAACTTCAAAGATGAAGTCAGATTCTGCTAAGGACAATTAATAGGACTGTGCTATACTGTTTCCCAAGGTGACACAACACTCTGTGTAATTCTCCCCACAGTAAATAATACCCCAAGAGCAAAATTTTCAGTGGTTTTGATACTCATATTTGGATATTTCTTTTCACTAACTCATGTAAGATTTTACCACATAAAAAGAGAATAAGGTGATAGAGAAAATGAATTTTAATAAATCTGAAAGCAAGATTTCCTATAGCCCACCCAGTAGAGCAGATCGCTACTTGTCTGTATGTTTGTATGTGTGCTGACTGAATCTTTCTCTTAGTCTATAATAACATTTCTAATATGAAGTTCTAATCTCACACTGATGGTGAGAAGCATAGTGAGAGAAAGAAATGCAGAAAACACTATTTTTTTTTAGGAACATTTCTTGTAGTGTTTTTAAAGTTTCTTGCTTTTTTTTTTTTTTAATAATATGTTGATGACCAGAAAGGAAAAATATTTAGAAATATGTTCCTAAAGACCATCACTAAAAATATGCCTTTTTTGGTAATTTTGATTATTCTTAACCAAAGAGTCATTGCATCTTCATTTTTGAAAATTTTGCTTTAGTTTCCTCAAAGCTGTGCCTGATTTCTCTAGTAAAAAGTTGAATGACATGGAAATAATCGGTTCAGCTCTATAAATTTCTTGGGAATTAAAATAAGTACATTTACTAAATGCAAACTTTAAAGTTTGTTTATAACACATATAAATCATCAACAATTTGGCATTTTATAGTGTGATTGAATGGTGCACCCGTTTTTGAGAAGTAGATTTTTTAATATTGAATTCACTACTTGAAAATTTGCAGAGACAAAATATGCCTTAAATCAGAGGCAAGCTTGAATTGCTTTGTAATGAGGATGATTTATTTTGATTCTCACTTCTGATTTCTGAGTTGTCACTGCTGTTGTATACTTCATCCATGCAACTTTGCACAACTGGCAGTGCTGAATATAAACCAAAGCCATATGTTTATGTCCTTTTGCCAAACGACTACAGCAAATAGTTCTATTATTCCCTTAGGTAACCAACATGTGCCAAGTATTTCTATTAGTCTTCTTTACCAAGGCTTTAGAGGGCAGAGTCACAGCTTCATGAAATTAAGGGGCAACTGCTAGTTTTTAAATTCAGAGAAAAATTATATAGTATACTTAGCTGAAATGCAGCTCAACCCAGGCTACTTTCTAGAGGTTTTTCTTCCTAGATTATTATTTTTTCTTTAGTTCAAGATCTTGTTACTATTTCCTGTGACAGTATATATTAAACATGATTTTTTAGAAGAAAGAGAAAGTCAGTAAAAAAAGAAAGCTTTGATGCTTTGAGATTTTTTTAAGTACACTAAAGTTTTAGCCCACCCAACTGCTATATAGTTTAAAAAGTCCCAAACCAATAAACCTTATACATATATCTATATAAAAATCACCAATAAGTTGTGAATCAACAATTTTAAATTTAACCAGTGCACTGTGAAGTATATTCTCATTCTCTAGATTCAAAGATACTTGTGTTACTGACAGTATGTACGTCTAAAAAAGTGTAGTTCACAAACTTAGGAGCTAGAATTTCTATGCATTTACAAAATTTCTCATCTCTTCTACTGTTTAGTACTGCTATACCTGACTGCTGTAGACTTTTTTAAAACAGCAGATATTATTCAAGAAAAGTAATCCTACTGCATGAGGCACGGCACATGAAACCACACAGTATTCTCCTACTAATATATAGCCATATTTCTACTCAAATTAAATTTTGTAAATAAATTATCCCACCTTTGAGTGTTTCCAGGTGAAAATTTGTGCAGATTCCAAAGGACCAAATTTGTCACACAGCCCAAGATGCCTTGCCTGATTTAACAGATAATCCTCAAATTCATTCTCTGGAAAAAAAACAGACAAAGAAACAAAAACAAAAACAACAAAACAAAAAAAAACAGCTATACTAAATAAAACATAGATGAAACAAGACACTCTTTAAATCAAATGGGTAAATAATCCAGGTGCAATGTTTTCTTCAGGGGTTTTACTAAGATAGGGTGTAGAGGCATCCATGGTGCTTCTAAAAGGCATAAAGTATATTTTTCCTTTTCTTATAGTAGTTTCTTTAAATCCCTAATGCCTTTTTGATGGCTTATGAAATAGACCTGTTCTAAGAAAAGTTTTTCATCTTGTGTGGACAAAAATCTACTGCTTCTATATGTAGAAATCCTTAGTCAAATGTTTCAATTGCATCAGAATCCCTTTGACTGAGTGGGATGGCTCAGTCCATGATGTAAAATAAATGAAAAGGATTCCGAAATATTTTAAAACCCTCCGTTCTATTTTTTCTGACTTCAAATATTAAAATTTAAAGTTTGGCAGGCTGAGAATGTTCTCAGTTTAAGCCAAATTAAGGAAATCTCCACGCTCAAATTTTATTCTTTTCTTATGCTAAATCAGCAGTGACAGCAAGGGAAGTAGAGCTGCAGAAGTTTACATCTGAGTGTACAACACCGACATCCTTGTTTTCAGAAATACTGAATACCCAAACCCTTCTAACGTTTAAGTTTTAGGTACCTGCAACCTGGAAGAACCTGACAATGAGCAGTTATTAAGGGCAAGTTTTATTTAGAGGTTTCTCCAAACACTAGTGACCAAAACATTAAAATTTTGCTATCAGTTGCAACTTAGGAGCCCTGCTTCACATATCATCCAGTGTATTTTGTAAAATTGATCTATTAATTGAAGATATTCCAATTATGACAAAGCTTGCAAATAAACTTTCAGAACTTTAACTGTTCTCTTAATGATATCTGGTGATGTCTTTTTCAACAAAATTTTGAATGTTACATTACTGAGCTTGCAAAGGCTCCTTCTAAACAGATTCTCAGGAAAGCTGGAGTTTCTTGAGCAACTAATTTCTGCTTGTGTCCCAATAGATAGGATGCTTGTTTCATCCCATCAAGTACTTCTAATTATAATCAGTACACTTTGATCAAATAATGAAACAGGCAACAGATGTAAGATGATAAAGAAGGGAGAAAACCCAGAGCAAACCATCCCAATACCAACACGATTTTAAAAGCTTTTTTTAAACTACATTTTACTAGAAAGAGATGTTGTTTTTCCTCAAAGCTCTATTTTCCTGTTATTCTATTTCAACATTCATAATAAAAACCCAAAAGAAAAGTCTCAAAGCCTTCTACCTTCCTCTTCCTCTTTGTTCAAAACACACTAACCTAAAACAAAAGACCTCAGAGAGTAACTACAATGGTGAGCAAAGCTTTCTATAGACTTAGCAGATTTTTGTCTTAAAATTCTAGCAACTTAAGTATTTATTAACAATATTTTTTTCCTTTATTTTAACAAAGATTGCCAGTAAAGAACTAAATCACATAAGGGAGTAGCTGCAAACCCTTTGAGTTCCCTGATGTCAAACTCATTAGCATCCGAATAACCACACAGCAGCACATCATCTGCACAATTGCAATTTTTTACTACTTTTAATAGCGTTTCTCAAAGGGCTCATTTTCAACTTTCTTCAGTGGTTAGTTGGTTCTCTGGGGAAAAGGAGCTTCCTGACGCTCACAGCTTCCACTCAACAACCAGGCCGTTTGCTGTCAGAAGCATCAGCCCTCTGCCCTAACCCCATCTGCTGTCTCTCTCATCCTAAGGGACTGAGAGTTAAGACAGCACAGCTGAGATCCACTTGGAAAAGTGCACAAAGGACAAGGAAAAACATACTAAACTTCCCATATTTAGCTTTACATAATAAGCTAGTGTATTGAAAGTCCTCCTTATAAGAAAAGGAGTTTGGACTGGGATGGGTCTGGGGGGCAGGTTTTAAAATTGTGCTGAAGATCTACATGCAACAGCAGCAAAACCAAAAACCTGTGCCCTTCTGCTGTGTTTAAACACAGCAGAAGTTGCTGGTGGTTAGTAAGTTTAAATGTGCTGGGTTTGATTTTTTTCACATTACAGGGTGCTGGCTGCCATTCAGCTGATCTGTGGGTGAATACCCACATTTGAAGATAGGGTGTCTCATAAAAGCCTAATACAATATCATGCATCTGTCATGCTACAAACAGGGTGTGCAGGTCTGTGCTGTGTCATGGGATGTGACATGCCCTTAATGTAACATAAACTGTGTGTCACCCCTGTCCTCACTCCAAGAAGTAACTTATATTTCGGATATAAATGTTGGGATATGATAGTTCAGGTAGCAAAAATAAAAGGTTTGGTGTGGATTTCACAGGAATATCAAGGCCTTATTCTGAATCTATTTAGGAAGTTTTATGAGTTGTAAAATTGATCATTGGCCAAATTTTGAGGTATTGCAAGAGGTACAAAAATCTACAATACCAACTGGAGAAAATAAGATCTCAGACACAAGAGCCCACAGAGTACATCTAACCAGGTTGTTGGTGGCTTTGATGATAAGATCACTGCTGATAGAAATGAGGCAGAGCTAACTTATTAATTTGTCAATCAAGGTTCCTTGGTGGGGTCACTCCCCTCAGGTCCACATCTATCTTCATTTGACCCAATCTATTCATAGCTTTCATTAACTTATTTCTCTTTTTTAAGCAAGAATTCAAAACAATTTACAGACAGTAAATTATGCTTACGCTTCAACTGTCTATGTTGAACAGTATTTTTTATTCTAGAAGGTGAAGGCTACTTGCCTATAAAGAAAGCTTCCATCCTTTTCAACCATCACCTCAATTCAACTAGAATAATAAACTTTATAAACCCACAAAGATGGAATATACGAGTTGCTTGATTTGTCTGTGTAATTGTTCAGTGAAGTCACCTGGAGCCTTTGCAATTCATTCCTTGGTTTATAGCCATTTCCAGTGCTACATGATTTTGTACTGACTCTGAAGTGCCATCCTACTGAGATCCATGAGTCATACCAGGATACTGATGTGAATGACAGTTTAGGTCCTGATCCTCTGCATCAGATGTTGGTGACAAATCCCTTCAAACAGCTATTTTTGTTGACCCATCATCTGTGGGTATAAGTCCACTCATTCAGGTCAGATTACCAGAGTTCCTGAGGATTTTAAAATGAGAAAACACATATTGTACAACCACAAAATTATCTCAGAAGAAGTCCCAAGTTGTTTTCTCTATCAGAATTTCAATACTCAAAGCTGTACTATATTTGTAAAAGATCCGATGAGCTTCTTTAAGCGTAATACACTCCATTTCCATTTTCTCTCATTTACCACATCCCTGGTTGATATATTATAAATGTGGGAATGAATAATGGCTTCAGCTTGTGATTTGTTAACTCAGAATAAAAGTAATATCTAAGGGAGCAAACTCCAATGTGTTCACCATTATGATCCCTGAACATTTCTTGTGGTTCTACAGTGACAGTGAATTCTCCTTCCCAAGACAAAATAATGCCGTGCATTTAGTATTTGAGAAAATAAAATGTGAAAGAAAGATACCATTACAGATAAATAAAGATTACTCTGGACTTCAGTCAGATCTTTATCCGGTACAGTCTGAAGTCTGTAACTTTACACATTAAGTTCTGCACAAGCCTCAGGGAGATCCTGAAGTACATGTAAAATGTTCAGTTCATGAGTAATTGAATTTCGTTTGGCCTACACACTCCCTGCAAGAAATCTGCAGGACTCGACTTGGAAACATTTTCTTTTTTGTGTATAATTTGAGCTTCAGAAAGGAGTTTCCTTGGGGCAGAGTACTCATCTTTGCCCTTGCTTCATTTAGTACAAAGTACACCAGAAGCAGGATTATTGCTGTTTCAACAATTGCGTTTTCTTTCTTAAATCTAATGCTAAACTTTATCTTTTTTTGTTCTACCCTGAGATGAACAGAAGGTCAGGTTAGCAGTGTGAGACAGGCTGGTAACCCAGGCAGTTGCCCTTCTAGTACCTCTAAAAAACTTCACTTCCACTTATCCTCTCTTTTAAACAGGGCAGTAACTCCAAAGCCAAGATCATATTTCCCCGAGCAGAGTTTAACTTTCACCTGATTTAAGCAAGAAACTACCCCTCAAAGATGCCGGAGGCTTTGCTGTAATTAACATAACTGCATTTAGATGCTATTCATGACCGATAATTCCAACACCTTGTGGAAAAAAAAAAAAGGTTGCAAGCTGTAAACATTATAAACATATTCAAATAAGCTTAACGCAATCTGCCATGCTTATTTCTGCCTAGATCATGGACCAGCGAAATGGTTAATGCAAATGGATTTATAATTTGCTTTGGGGGGCCAGTTTCTTCTCCTTATTTATTAGCCCAGCTGATGGGGCAGATTTGATGAGGCACTTCTGGAATAATTGAGTCATCACACAAAGAAGGCTGCTAGCATTCAGAGTGGTTTTATCAGCAGCAAGCAGGCCTGATTACTGACAATTACACTCTGATCCGGTGATGGAGGAGAAAGAGCCAACGAGTGGGAAATGTCCGTGTTTCTATCCAGGAATAATTTCTACATTCATTTTACATGCTAAGTGTTTCCTATCTCTGCATAATAAACTGTAAACAGGAATAGATGGCACAATGTCCCTTAATATTTCCTGGTAATGAAGACACAAATGTACAGTGAGTGCTGATAAATATAGATGAAACATAAGCTATTCTCTGAGTCGGTATTGTTACCTTTAGAATAAATGCATTTTGGTGGTAAAAGCATAATCATAGCTAATGCAAAAAAATGACAGAAGATTGAAGCTGTCCTTGTAACTACACAGAAACTTTGTAAAAGTCCTGTTAATCACGACTGCTCTAGAGGCTCATAAGCTGAAGGTGATATACTGGAAAGAACATCATTTTGTTTCTCAATTCTCAACTATGTAGGAACTCTTTTGCTTCGGCACAGTAAAGGAGAGCAGCAGCAGTGACCTCCATTAACACTTCAGGGATAGAGCACATCTCGATGCTATACTGAAAAACAATGGAGCTGGTCCTAGAAGACATCTTCACCATGATAAATTCTCATTTCCCTCTCATCAGCATTAAGACAGTGTTTATAATGAATAATAGAGCTAGACCATAGATTTCATGAGTTGTGTTAAGCAATATATTATTGCCTTTAGAGCATTATTTTTGTAGCAATTTAGGTGCTGTGAAATGACAGTTATTAACAAAATTCCGCAAGCAGAACTTTGAAAAACTGTTTCTTTGGGAGAAAAAAATGGGGGAAAACATGAAAACAGACATAGTGGAGAGTTGAAAAGTAATTTTATATTTGTTGATGGGCAATTATAGATTTCAGCTAGAAAAAGTTAATGTCCTAGTCTAGGGAGAGTTTTCCTTTTTAAGAGTTGATCAGGCATGAAACACTGAATAATAAACTTTTGCATGCTTGTTTATTCCTTTTCCTCTTCTTAAACTAATTTATAGCTTCAAAAGAACTAAAAGTTATTCTCTGCTCGCCGACAGTAACTATGGCAACTATGTTTCATTAAAGTAGCCGCTTAACTTCAAGGCTTGTGCTACAATGATATGCATTATTTTGAGTAAAACCACTCCAGAACAGCCTTTTGATTTCAGAGTAATTTTAAAAGAAAGTTCAAAGAGTATGCGTCGTTGACACTGGAACACAGGGTTTGTTTTCTTCCAAAACATGTTTACTCTTTCCCAGCCAGGATGACTTTCCCTGTGGAGTCATCTCTGTTGGGAGGCGCTGCGTGGGGGGACCGCCGCCGCCTTCAGCAAGAGATGGCCACGCTCTGCTCACCGAAGAGCTGCCCAGTAGTTGCAGGATTGAGGCCAGCAGGAGATGCCTGAGCACACAGATCAGCACAACCAAGATCAGCGAAATTGTGTGGGTTTAATTACTCTGTTACCGCCCTCTTCCGTGGCAGGAGGGTCCTGGTCTGGTTGTGGCGTTTGGTGCACGCCTGCTGTTTAGCCGCCGCTGTCGCAGCCTTTCTACTGTACCTGATTTTTCCAGTTAGTTAGGAATTGATGGGTTTCAAGGGCAACTTTGTGGGGTGCTATTATGGTGGCACTGGATCTCTGTAGAAGTGCTGAAGCTGTGGTTATGTTCACTAAAAGTGGTCACTTCGCAAACACAGGCTTCATCCAAGTTCCTCTATTCATTCCCTCTGATTTCTGACTGTTCCAGCCATATTTTTTTAGAAATATTTTAATAGTCAGAATTAGGACATCATAATTCTGGACAAAACCTTTGCTAAATAGCTGACTTGATGTTTTCTGATGTGGAATCAAAAGGAGCAATAAACCTAAAAATACAATCTACTTTTACTGAAAGAAATATAAAACTACCACTCTGCTACCCTGCGCATTCATCTTGCCCTTTCTGAACAAGTTCTCTTCATTAAGCATGACAGGCATGTCCCAGGAAAGGGAAAGTCACACAAAGGGAAGAAGTGTGCCTTCCCTCAACATGCAAATCACATATGTTCATTAACTTCAAGAGTGCCATGTGAAGTACAGTCTGCCACCATTTAAAAGACTTGTAATGACCCTAACTGCTAAAGATAATGGGGGCTTTCTTACCCTACTGCATTGCCCTGAAGATCCTAGGAACATGTTGAAGAGCACAGGGAAAAAACCTCCAAGAATAAAAATGCCACCTTGCAAATCAAAGCAAAAATTGACTAATACTTGTCAGATACAAAAATGTGCATGCTAAATGTTCCCTGGGACAGACTTCTTATGAAAAAGTTTTGCTCATCACATGTTTGCATCAGGTAAATGGAGCAAGGAAAAGCATGTTCAGTTTATTCAAACTTATTATGAGAGATCTGCATCAGCAGGAGTGGTGGTTCAAATTCTCTTTCAGAACTTTTATGATTCTAAAGTGAGACAAAGATTATTTCCTAAAATGACACCTGTCTTCTGTCATAGGCATAAATAGAAAGCACCATGATTGAGCAAATAACTGGGAAAAAAGGATTCTAGAATTCTCTTCCTGCCTCTGCCACTGATCTGTTCTGTGCCCCTCAGCAAGTCTTTTCACCTTTCATCTAAAAGAGGATAACAGTGCAGAGTGCTGTAAAGTGCTTTTGTGCATTTCTGAACATACGTTAATGTAGCAAATATTATTTTCATCATCATGGATTCATCCATTCAGTAGCTCATTTAACTTCCTCTGAAACTCAACTTGAAATGCTTCCTCTTTCCCTGCAGGCTTTTTTACAAAGAAAAAAAAAAACAACCCCCCCCCCGCCAAAAAAAAAAAAAAGAAGAAATATGAAAGGACAACAGTGAGAAGGATGGGTACTAAAAAAACATATGGTGAACAGCAAAATAATTTAAAACACATTTCCTTTCCCTTCCCTCCTAATATCTTAGGCAATCTGGATATAACTGTAATCTTTACACATCAGACCCTTATCATAAAAATCTGTTTGTTTTCCTGCATAAAGAAACATTCTTAGAGAAAATATCTTTAACTATTTTCCTTTGAATATTTTTGCTCTCATTGCTGAAAATGTCAATAAGGTGCATGCCTATATATGAAATGTGTGTGTGAGTATAAATAGATATATTTCTGTGTATATAAATTTATTTACATGTTTGTGGTAACATTAAGTTCAAATATTTCACACAATGAGCACTGTGTTTGATTTAAAATAATTTGAAAGATGAAAGTTTGCTTCAATGTGAACCTCAGATGTGTGATAAGAAAGTTACCTGCGGTACCACTGAACAATACTGAATTAAGAATAATGCTACAAGAATATATCAGTAGTATTTGTAGTACTAATATGTATCAGTACTAATTGTAGTACTATTTTATATTGGAAAAATAATAGTAATAATTCTATAGTAGCAAACTGGACTACGGCAAGAGGAAAAAATCATCCTGTGGAGAGATGTCTTACAAACTTTGTCACTTAAAGCTCAGATTCCCT
Source organism: Fringilla coelebs (assembly GCF_963513975.1). NCBI lineage: Eukaryota > Metazoa > Chordata > Aves > Passeriformes > Fringillidae > Fringilla > Fringilla coelebs. The sequence continues at coordinate 41,305,315 of NC_140028.1, read as the reverse complement.
GTAAGCCTGGCTGCATTGAAAACAACCAGGACACTCTGGTGGACCTCCACAGTAGAAGCTATCTGCAAGTGAAAGCACTCACATACATTCGGTGTTAATCACAGAGATATACAAATAGACACTCCTGCTCAGAAGGTCTGACAAAGTGAGGTGATAAAAACTATTTTGCATGTGGCAGCTGTAAATAAAAAACAGCCATTTAGAAATTCCAAGAGCACTAAATGAAATTTTGTTATTTTAGGTGATAATTATTTCATTCTTGATAAGTAGGCCTTAATCAGGTGTCTGTGTAGTAGTCTGGTTTGCTGTTTGGGGTCTGATTAAATCATGGGCTCTGTATCTTGAGTTGGTACCTCAAATGCCAAAGTGTGTGCAGGAAAAGGGATGGGCTGAGGGGTGGTTTTTGCGCTCTGGGCGTAATCCTTTTCTTCTTTTCTTATTTTCATATGCTGTGCTTACCTATTCAGGAGACAGATTTTTGCTTTCTTTGAAGAGGTCTGATCATTTTGCATCAGAACTGTGTCCTGACACAAGAAGTTGTAGCTGTGACTTTTAAATAACCAGCCTCACTAAAGACTCCATTATGGCAACCAACAGCCTTAAATCATTTTGACAGTGCATTCTCTGCACTGCCCATGTACTTGGAGGCTGTCCTCAAAACATTGAAAGCTGGGACAGTATTCATGGTTAAGAAAAGTCCAGAAGCAGCCAAACAGGTGGGCACTTCTTTCAGAAAAGGCCTTTTTAGATAGAAGACCTTTTGTACACTGGTTCTATCCTAGGCCCCTTTCAGGGGCTACACCTGAGAGAGAAAGTGAATTATCAATGACATTTTTTTAAAGAATCAGTGGTTTAACACTAATTTCTAATCAGATCCTACAGAAAGGAACAGCTCGCATGGCAGCTGTACTTTTCCCAGGGTTAATTACCTTTCACTGCTCTCTACTAATGAGTCAGCTGTTCCTGTCATCACACAACTACACTGTGTTCATCTGTAGCTCTAGCTGTGGACAAACACAGTAGCTAGAGCCCTGTTTACATATTGGCGAGGTTTGTTGTGCAAAGAATTTGCAAAGCAGTTTAAAAAAAAAAAGAAATAATTAAAACTCCTTCCAATCCGATTTTTTTTTTTCATGGAAACAACATTGCTTTTTTGGGCAAACACCACGTTCTTCTGGTTACTAAATGCATCAAAAGGAGTAGGAATCTAAGGATATAAAAGCTAATGAAAGGGGTTTTTTTTGCAATATTGTGTAATAGTTTGTATCAGGAAGATTAGATTCTTGTAGCCATCTACCTTGTGTTACCTGATTGTTGAGTGAGGATGTTTATTTATACATTGCTGATCTAGGAACTAGAAAACTTTTTAATAAAATATTGGTTTAAGTAGTATAAGGGATAATAGCACAAGAATTAATGCAGTTAGGGAAAGAGTTTGTATTATTTTATATGGCAAATATTAATGAGACAGTGATTTAAGACTTTCAGTAAACTGTTCATGTTTTTTATGTAATTCCAAGAGGTAATGCAATAACAAATAAATAGAACACACAATTTCCAGCTAGGCTGAAGAGAATGTATTTTTTATAGCCATATAAGATCAAGAGTAGTCCTCACTACTGGTTATTTCGACTTTCTTGTGGGAGGCTACAAAGACTATGGCTGAAGACAGGCATAGTGACAGCTCTTCCAAAGTTCAAGTCCTGTTTGTGTCAACATTCAGAAAAAGTTTTTCATATAACTGAGGGCAGGACTCTGAACTGGTACTGTCTTTATAAAATGATTTTAGGCTGAAAATATCTGTGGAGGTTACCCTGTTCTGAGGAGATTTTCTCAGTGTAAGACCTGCAGGTGTTAGCAGAGAAAGCAAATTTTCACCAGACACCGAAGGGACAACATACACACGCATGTCATGTGAGTACATGTCATCTGGGAATGAGCTCAACTCCATGAGGATTCATCTGCAACAGGCCTATTCATGAAGTTATTATTTGAGGCTGAATTCCTTGCTAGCTGTCACATGAGATAATGGAAATTGACAAATTTGTGGCAGGAACACAGACATTTTAATATGAAGATGGAAGAAGAAATTTAAGCTTCCAGCTCCAGGTAAACCTTTCAAGACTGACAGCTCAAAATATGATAAATTTCCTTTTGAGAATACCAAAGAAAAGCATCATTCCAAGTGATTCCAAGGGATCACTTCAGTGGCCATCTAGGAAATGAGTAGTACACTTTCCTTAGAGCATTACTGGAGCAAATCACTTCTTTCTGTCCGGCATCCTAGGTTGTGCAAGTTGTATTGACAGCTCAAACACTCTGAGCAGAGAGAAAATGTGAGCTGTGTGGTTATGCTCTTTTAAAAGGCAGATATTTATTTATTGCACCATTAGAAGCAATTCTACTGCTTGATTTTGGATTAAGTGAAAGTGAATTTCCTGAAGGTGCATTAATTGGGTTTAATGATTCACAGAAACCCCTGATCACTCAGGTCAGACCAGGTTAAAGTGTTATGTAATGCTCTTTTTGTCTCAGATTCTTCCCCTGACCAGATTATTCCTTCTTCCAACACACTGTATCTCACTCACTGTTCCTGAAACAAGAAAATAAATTCCCAGGGATAGCATGACTATTCTCCATATAGTCAAAGTCTTCTCATGTTACTGGCTTTTCATAGATTTCCTGAGTTCTCAAGAACTTTATTCCTCCTTCATCCACAGGCAGGAAATAGGGAAAAATCTTTTCTACATGGTGAATAGAAAAGCTTCACCTTTGGAATGAGTTTCACCTTTCCTGAGATCTGGTCTGCTTAGCTTGGATTCTGTCAGTACACAGGCTCAATATTTCTCTACTAGAAGCAGGTTTCATGCTGTACACTGAAGGAACTGTGATGCTAAAAGGCAGCTTCTCAAAAGAGTCTGTTGAGCTGATGATATTCCTGTTGTGGGGATCTCTGCAGAAAATTCAGGAAGAAGGGGAAAAAATGGTGCCAAAAACCACGGTGTCTTCCCTACTGTTTCCTCTTATAAACTTTACTTCTTTACTCCTAAAGTACCATGTAAATGTAAAAGACAGGGATCATCATGCAACAAACAAATGGATACCAAGCCCCAAATAAACAGGGAAGTAAGCCTTGTGACCTGGAGGGTGTCTGCACTGCTGAACTTGCTGTTTGTAGGCTGGCAATCATTGACTGAAAGCAGCTTGCACTTCCTCAATATCCCAGTACTGTTTCCCATGATCACAATATAGTAGCATGTAAGTCTCATTAATAACAATAAAAATAACTGGCATTGCTAATGTTGTTGCTGTAAATAACACTGGGCCCAAAACATTCAGGGCTAAAGCTGTTTATTCTCTCATGATATTCAGAATGACTTAGAGATATGTAAGAAGACACTTTTTTATGTTAGACACTAAAGAGTTGATTTTTGGGAAGAAAAATCTGAGAATATTATGTTTAAGTTTTCAGAAGAAATGTTATAATATTATAAAGGTTTATGTTTATTGAACTGGTGCCAATTCATACCACAATAAATGCCCACAATCTTGTGCATGATTTTGATTGACTGAGTCTGTGGAAATGCTACTGGAGGTGCAGAGTCACTCACCCTTTGTAAAACTCATCATTTCAAAATAAGATCAAGCTGAGCATTATCTTCCAGCAGAATTTACTCCTGTGCCTATTCTACCCTCAGGGAAAGAGTCTGAAAAGACAAAACAGCACCAGAGACCCAGCTACCACTCCCTGCTTCCAACGCCCACCTGTGCCTTCTGTGGTATGGATTAGGGATGTGCATGGCCAAATATTGTCCCATAGGGACCATCCACTACATAAGGGTTAGCACAGATCTATGGAGTTGCATGCAACTTTGAAGCCTGAAGGAATCTTGAACGGCCCACTTGGAGAATTTAAGAACTTTGCCTTGATCTGAAGGAACTTTGAGAAGCTGTCCCTAGGAATTTAAAAAATCACTTGTTTCAAAATCACATGCCTATGTGTTAAAATCATGGGATGATAAATAATTCTGTAAAAATCTAAACTTGTGTCATCAAATCTCTTGAAAAATGAAATAAAATAGTTTAAATCTATGCAAAGTATGCACAGCACCTGAAATTTTAATCTGAAAACTTCATTATAGGTTTTATGAAAGCACAGGGAATACTGAGCACTATAATCACCCACTAAAACAATGCAAAACCATGACCATATCAATCTTTCTATTACTTTGAAGCTTGAGAAACAGAGTCTTGAAAGCCAGAGGAGACAGAGAAACCACCCCTAGAAGCGTCTCCGGATGCTAAGTGGTGACTAACAGGAAAAAGAAAATGTCTGGAAATGCTTCTATCAGCAGCGTTTAAAACTTACAACAGATTCAAGGTATTTTTAAATTAATGGATATTGTTAAATCTTCACAGTTTGATTCTCTTTATTTTTTAAGTAGCTTTGAGAAAAGAAACTTTTTTTAAAGGAAATATAATGGCTTCTAAGAAGAAAACAAGGAACTAAAGCCTTTCCTTATGTAAAAATTACATTTCAGGAGCAAAATTTAGTCCTCTGAGCTGCACAGCAGTATTCACTTCTGTTGTTCTGCTCTCCTGCAATAGCTAAGTAGACAAAGATTTTCATCAATGTCATGTGAGGAGAGGAGCAAGAGGAGACTTTTGATCTATGGTGTATCATATTACCCATATCACTGTCTTGTATGAATATGTGAGAAATGTTTCTGTGTAGAGACGATTTAAGAAGAAATCAAGTCCAATTTGTAGGCTGGATGGGAAAGACAGGATTCATCTTCATAACTTTACATGCCTGAAAGGCAAACATGTATTTCTGAGGCAGTAACTGCTGGATTCCCATGGTCTCTGGGTAGCCTGTAGGCAACCTGCAGGCATCTCTGAGGCTGTGTAGATGCATGATGCATCTTACTCATTTCATACCCTTCAGGGTGAGATGAATTTCACACAAGAAATGTCTCTTTCCTCTGACTCTAAAGGGAATCTGGATGACTGGCTCAGGTCTAGCCACTTCCACTGTGCACACTGACATTTCACCAAATGGCAATTCCTATCCAAGGAACCCATGGCCATCACTGAGCAGCATCTTAAAGCTGAAATATCACGTATGCCATGTGAGCTGTGTTTTGAAGTAGGGCTGGGAAGGCAAGAGAAATAGAGCAGGAAAGCATCCTCCAGGAACGAAGGCAGGGCCAGTCCTTGTAGGAAAGAGCTGGCAAACAGCGCGAAGCTGATGAACAAATGCAAGGGAGTGCTGGTAGATGGTGTGACTTACAGAAAAGGAGAGTTACCCATAGCTTTGACATGAGAAGTGTGGGGTCAGAGACACAGGAGAACCCAGTGACAAGAGGCAAAGGAAAAGGTCAGCATGATATGGTAAAAATTTTTTATCTAGATATAGCAGAAGGAAGACAATCAAGCTCTAAGCAGAACAGAGAGAAACAGAACTCCCTGCGTTGGTATGGACTGAAACACCATCCCCTTAGTATTTGCATTGGAAAATATTTTAGGAAGGAAGTAAAGGAAGCAAATTCATCACATGGATTAATGTCTGATAAATGGAAAGGGTCTGATATGAATAAAAGTTGATAATAAAACTTATTATTGTTTCTTTAAATATGAACTCCTGCACACCAGAGAAACCTGATGTTACCAGGGACAGTGGATTTGCATTTATTTCTTTTGTATTGCTTTGTTTTAGCCATACACAATTCCACCTGCCCTGTTTTATTTGGTGTCTTCAGTTCTGAGACAAGTTTTCAACCATGTACATAAATAAATTGAAACCCAAATTCCTTCTTGTGACTTTTGCTGGTTTTTGGGAGTTAATAAGAACCAGATTTTCAAAAAATTAAAATGTCATTATGCCTGCATTGCTTGCCACAAATATGCCTTTTTTTTAGCATGTGAGGTGAGTGTTTAGGCAAAGAATTATTAACACAATTCTTTGCTTGATTTGTGAGTGTCAAACTGAGTCATATGCACTCAGTGAAATGCAGTGTAAAAAATAAAATGAAGAAAATGTTACAACATTATTATTATTATTATTATTAATATTATTATTATTATTATTATTATTATTATTATTATTATTATTATTATTATTATTATTATTATTATTATTATTATTATTATTTCTTCTTCATGTATTTACCCCAAAGGAAAAACCCTTGTTGGTGAAATTCATCATATCTAAACAAAAGTCTGGCAGCTTAAGTATATGAACGGGGGAAGGGAGACTTATTTCCTGAGTTTCAACAGATGTCATACTTAATTGGTTGTGAAATAAACCAGAGCTACTCTCGGCCTGTTTCCCTAGTTTCAGCTGTGAAGACACTTTTAAACATGTGCATTTCCCTCCTGCTTCTCATAATGAGGGTGTGGGGTGAGAATCAAACCTCCAAAAGGAGTAAAGCAGCGTGCATGTTGCATACAGGCCTTTAGATACACTAATTAAGCAGAAGTGAAAGTTGCATCTTTTGTCCCTGCAAGATACACATCAATACAGAATGAGCCAAGACAACTCTGTTGAAGGGTTACTGCCTTTGCCTTCTGCTAATATCAGGAAGTCACTGGACTATCCCATTCTGCAAATAGCTTTTCCATCTTCCAGTATTTTCTCTCAAAAACACTCTCCTAAATCACAGCATTATCAATATATTACAAGTAGTTGAAATGGGATTTTTTTTTATTTTTGACAGAGACAGCACCTTAGAGGTTGGGATTTTTTTTCCCCTTGTGGTTGTTTTCTGCTAGAAGCAGCAGAGTAACACCACATTTACCACAATGGCATCTACAAAGATTTTTTTAAAAAGAAAGAACAGTCAAGCACAAAATAGTTTGGCTACACATGGTGATGGACACAAAAAAACTTCTCACAGACCAAAAGCCCAACCATTTGGAACTGTGGCTAACCACCAGTCAGTGGTATGCTAATATAAATAAAGTCATTTGTTTCTAAAGGGCTATGGCAAAGAATTTTAGCCATTCATGTTATGCCTTATTAGATGTAGCCCTCTAAATCAAAATGCTCTTTTGAGCTTCACAGGAAAAAGCTAAATACATGATAGATGCCTCTCTGTGAAACTCAGTAAACAAATTTAAAAAAATTGGAATAATGTTTGTTAAAACATTTCAAATGGAAATGCAATGACAATTGTGTAAAAAAGAAAAATTAAGGCCAAGGTTAAATACATTTAATTCACCTGTGGCAACCAAACTGAACAATATTTGTTCTTTTAGTTTAAACTTGGAACCCAGATCCCAGAGGTGCTAGGAGAGAGCTTTAATCCCTAGAAAAAATTCAAATTCCCAAAGTGTGTGATGAAAACGAGTATAATCCTTCCTGAAGTGAGAAGCAAAATAGAAAATACTTTTTTTTTCCCCGATTAAAACAAGACCAGTCAACATGATCTTTATTCTTTTAATGTTTTACAGGTCTGACTTTCGGCAGATGACCTCTCTTGTTTGTCCCTACATGTTTTCCAAAATATAAAAGTGAAATAGAGTCCCAAGGGCACTGTACTTGAAAGGTTATGAGAGTTAGAGAATTTTAACCATGCCTGCCAAATCAGCAGATGGCTTGTGATTATAATTATATGCATCAATAAAACGAATAATCTTTACAAAATTTGAATTTCTACTAAAGTAAGGGATTTAGTAAGCAGATGCAACAGAAAGCATTTTCTTTAACCCTTTTTGTAGACAGTACTGTTTATCACAAAAATAATGGCAAGGTTCTCCACAGATTAGCTTGGACATACACTTGAGCAATAAATATATGTTTCTTTTGACCAAGTGTCAATGCTATTTAGTGTGATTTATGTGCTCAGTTGCACTCTGTTCACTAAATGTTGAATGCTTATATATAGGATGATTCCCATCAGACACATACTTCAAAATGGTCTTTAATTTTATAAAATGTTAGAGATGCAATGAAAATGTCATGTGCACTCATTCTCTCCATTTTTGTTGCAGTGCTTGTTCTTTCTGTTTAGGATTTGGTGACTTTCCATGACTCTTACGGAGTCTGAGTTAACCACATTTTTAGTAGAGAAAATATTTTTTCCCCATATGTGGGATATTTAAGAAAGGTGTTTTGTGTGTGCATGTGGTTTGGTTTTGGTTTTTTTTTCAATTAGAGAAAATAATTTTTTCAATCAGAGAGAAGAAAATATTTTAATAGGAAAAAAATCACTACTGTGATTTTCTATGACCACTGATTTTACTTTCAAACTTACTTTTGTAACAAGATCATGTGTGTGTTAGATTGTGTCAAACCTCTGCCTTAAGGAGGAGAAAATCACACAGTAGAAAAAATTAAACAAAACAAAACAAACCAAAAAAACTGTAAGCCAAATTTATTTCTGGACTGCCCCATAAAAATTCTATCTGAAGACATGATATGCACATCCTTTAATTCTTCTAATATAAGGAAGAAGAAAATTGAGAGCAATAAGTACGTTTTCCAAAAAGTCCCTATTTGGCACACTGTAGCTGTCTTCCTACAGTATTTTAACATTTATTTTATTCAACTATTTAAATGAGAACTTTAATTTCAGGAAGTTATATATGTTTGTCTTTTTAGCTCCCCATGTATCTCTGATGCGAAGAGTGCAAAACAATATTTTTCTGCTCATTAAAAAGTGGATTTTTACTTCAGAAATGACAGCGCCATTACTCTGTACCATGTAAATCCTTCTTAACATAAGGATTATTGACCTGATAGTCCATAACAGTGCCTTTGGAGCCATTACTACTTTTCTGTGCCAATCCAGATGCTGTACATGTGCTTCAACTTGGGGGCAGGAGGGGCAGCGAAAGTGTCAAAATTTCTCTTGAGATTTAGGGAACTGACCTAGTGACTCAACGCTGGAAAAAGAAGACCACTATTTAGGAGGAATTGGGATCTCCAGTCCTCATTTGAACCAATGTTTTGGAAAAGTTCTAAAGCCTTTTTTTAAATGTAAAGCCCAACAGAGAAGAGTTCAGATACATGCCGTTAAATGAAAATCTAGCTCTTTTTCACCAAAGTTCCTTAGTGAAGGGAAAAGTTCAAATATGAAACCGAACCTGAAATATGTGCTAGCAAATTTTATTTGAATCTCTTAAGCAAATCAATAAAAACCTCATCTTCAAAATGCTTTCACACCTGCTTTACTGTATTAAAGTGAGCCATGAACCTCACCTCAGTGGAATCATTCATGTGTATGAATGTTTTTTGTCAGTGTTCACCTATCCAAGAAGGTAAACCCTTTTCATTCTAAAGTAACTTTTGCTGTTGGGTTATCACCTTTTCTTGAATCAGAAATCTGTAATTTAGAAAGGCAAGAGTGCCTAGTATCATTAAAAGTCTTCCATAAACATAAAAGAAAGCAATTCTCCTCTACTCCAAAGAAATTTGATGTAAAAAAATTTAAGAGGAAAAGTTTTTTTGATTATTAATTAGACAGTGTCTGTAATCTTAAGTACTTCAAGGTAATTAAAACCCAGAAACACTGACTTTGCTTCTGTAGTTTCTAATCATCCACAACTATGCGCACAATAGCCGTAAAGTGACCCGATCCCAGGTATTTATGTACACTTCCAAAATCAATCAGTTCAGTAAAAGACTTTGGTCTAGATTCTCTATATATATTTGTTGATATAGTAGAATATAAAGCTTAGTCTGCATGTTATCTTCTATATTTTATTTTGGAGCGACAGCATCAGGCCTTTATGAGGATATTGTCAGTTGCCTTTGGAGGTACTTGCTTGTCAGTAATATCAGATATTTTGGGATTACTGCCTTGAAAAACTGTAAACATGCAAAAAAAGTGAATTAGAATTGTTCAAATCAACTGCATAATACCATAATGTCTTACAGATCCACATGCAGAGCTCGTACTCTGGAACTGCGCGCTAAGATAAAGGTAGAGGCCTCATACTGGATTGTAAAGTCCAAAAAGTCGAGTGAAAAGTGGTTTCTAAAAATCTGCAGTGTTTCATAGTTTATCAGGGAGATCAGATAAATGACATTAATAACCAGAAATCAAGTCTTGTTTGTCTTTTCTCTCAGGTGTAGTAAAGGAATGACATAGATGAGGAAAAAAATGAAGCTGTGAAAAACTACTGAAACTTACTGAGGCTCAACCTGTCGAATTACAGAGGGCAATTTTCTGATTGCAGCAGTATGATTTCTGCAATGCTGCTGCATGTGCCTTCTCCCTATGAAACCAGTCTTTGCTTTTAACTGTAGAAATAGCTGAACTTATTAATGAGTTGAATGCTGGAATATCAATTGCCCTTTACTCTTGTTGGTGTAGGTACGTAAAAAGGATACATGACTGTGTCACAGGGATATGCTAATTTTTAAAAGCTGTGGGGATGCACTTGAACATCAAATATGTTGGAATGTTTTGTTTTCAGTTAAAATAAACTGAAAACTTAATATCAGTTAGCATATTTTAAAGCAAAATTTTTGCAAGACTGAAGCTTACTAAATCTCTGTTGATCTAGGTTTGAATTATAGGACTTAGAAATCTTGTTTTCTGCTGCCTGAATATCTCATATTTGCTGAGGTAACACAAGGAAAACATTGCTGAGATGTGCACAACTTTTAATAATATGGAAAATAAAATGGAATACACAAATTTCTTTCAGTTTTGTTACTTTCTCATTATATTTTCTAAACTGGAATTACTGGGAAACACAAAGGCAGCTATAACTGCAGATATACCTAAAATATAGGTGAATATGGTTTTTTGCATATCTGAACATTTTAATAAGTATGTACACATGTATTTGTATATATGCAAATGCTCATACCCCTTTGCAAGGAATCATCAAATTTATGTGTTAGAATCTCACAGTTTTTCTTAGTGTCTGTAAGCTGTGGTGGTAATTCTATTGCCCATGCAGTTAAAAAGGATGTTCCTGGGTAAGTGACATATCATAACGAACTGACTTCTGTGACCTGTGAAGAGTTTTAATTAAGTGAGCAGGTTATCCTGATATGTCCGAATACATATATATTGAAAAGCTTTTTTCCTAAATCAAATAAGTCCTCCAATGAAAAGCAAAGCAAAGCAAAGCAATACAAAACAAATTTAAAAATAAAAAACCAAAACCAAAACAAACAAAACAAAGAACTAAACCCCAAAAACCCAACAAAAGATCAATTGTAATGCAGACTGATATCTAAACACCACTTCTTTAACTATCTGTATTTGATAAAGACTTCTTAAAACATATGGTTTGCAGTGGTTTTGCAGGGAAGAGAGAAGAAGCATTACTTAATGCACACAGGCATCTTGCAATAAGATCATGTTGTTTTGAAGCTAACATCCCCTGAGCCCCCAAAGTGCAAAGCAGACAGAAACATTTTAGTAATGCAAACAAGACTTTCCGGCAACTTCCTGTTGCCATTTTTCAGCAAAATAAAGGGTCCTGAGGTACTACACTGAAACACTACTAGAAAAGATTTTATCATTGGTTGCACAGGCAGGCACCTGCTATTATAAGATATCAGCTGAATATTTTGCTGCTGTGCAAGGAAAATAAGTAATGACTGTGCAACTGTTAAACAATAATCTTCCACTCTTTAATTTCATCTCATGTAAAAGACAACACACAGAAAGACATCATGTAAAACTCTTTTCTAAAAAATCCCAAAATTATAGAAGCAACTTCATTTATATCTGCATACTTGTAAAAACTGTACCAGGGATTTAGGGGTGTAAGTAGCTGTCTAGTGGATTGAAATTTTTATTCATATATATATAGCACAGCTTCAGCAGATTTTTACAGAGAAGTAAAAAGAAACTTTCTGTCTGTAAAGTTCATCAGATATAATGTACATCTGAGGCAATGATTACAGTGTGGCAGTTCCTACAAGTAATATTTAATTCATTAGACTATAATTGAAATATCCAGTTCACAAAACATACTGTTTCACGTTACTTTCGGAATTCCAGAAACTTTTGTAAGCTGACAAATCAGACAGAGAGAAAAGGAAACAAACAAACAAGAAACAAACCCAACCATGATTCCAGAGACATTTTTTCTCCCCTTCATGAAGTGACAGGGGGGGGAAAAAAAATCCCTTCATTATGACCTACTTGTCTAGAAACGGACTTTCAACCCCATGGTTAGGCTAAGATTTGCTCTACTTTCTCCCTAGGGCATAATTGTCAGACTGACTTACCGTGTGCCTTTTAGCCTTTGTTCTGCCTCTCACGCTGACATCAGGGAAGCAGTGATGTAGAATAAAGCAGGGGTGGGCTAGGTTAGTCCACTGTTTGTGTCGTTGTGTGGTGTGCAGGGACACTCTGTGATACTCTAGTGAGCTGCTAAGCTTTTTTTGTAGGCTTTGTGTCATTTACTTAACGACCAATCTCATTAGCTGCCAGGGTACAATGGGCTGATGCATTTTCTATGTACATACTCTACACAGTGACCCTCAAGGTTGCCGAAGGTCTATTTAATCAGTCAAAATGCTGAATATATTTGCAGTAAATCACAAAAAAAAAAAAAAATACGGGACCACAGAGGTATCTCATGAGTGTTTACTCTTTCCTGGGAGTTATTTGCAGGTAATAAACCGATAGGAGTTGTAGGCAAAAGCAAGGGCAAAGAAGGGAAAAGGGCACTCACTGGGTTTGCATTGGTCACCTTTAATTTAGGGAACCTTGGGGGCCCTGCATATCGCTGTGTCTCTGCTTGTTAATTTCTCCACGCAGTTCATGCTTCAGTGTAATCATGTTATCACAATTAAACCCCTTTAAATAAGAAGAGCAGCACTAACAAAAAACCACAGCCTTTCGCACATTGGGGAGGGGATGTGTTTGTGTGTGTGTGTGATATTTATTTATTAACTTCCTTACTACAGGCAACCTCAGGGCTGGCATCTTAGCATTTCTAACCTCTCGTCAGTTACAAGGTAAAACCCTTTTAACTCTTATGAAAAATGAAATGCTGAAAAGCCTCATGAATCACGACAGCTGTCCATAAGTAACAGGGAGAGTTCTATTGTCCAACTTGTCCCTGGATAAAATGAATACTTTACAGCAGAGGCTGTTCAGCTTGGCTAAAGAGTATGGGGAGAAGGGGAGGAGGTCACTGGAGATTTCGCACACTAATTTAATCTGGGAAAAGGACAGGCACTGCATCTCACTTGAACAGACTGGCGGCAATCTGGGCTCCCACAGAACTATCTCCTTTTGCCTGTGCTCTATTTATTCCTTATCTCTGTTTACCAACCGCTAGGTCCCTTTCATTCACACCACGAGGCCGTTCCCCTACTATCAGTCAGCAGCTGACACTGTGGAAGAGCCTCAAAGGCAAAAAAAAAGGGATCAAAACTAAACCAAAGCTGTATAAACAAAGCAACAGTAGAAGTAAATGCATAAATCCTAATTCTTAACCCAACCCACAGGGTGCGAACAGAACCTTTATAGTAAATCCAACAAACCCACCACAGTGAGCTATGGGCTACAGAGGAAATGGGAAAAGCCAAATATCATTCATGAAATCACCATCTCAAGCAGAAACATTGAAAATAGGCATTGGAAGATATTTAGCTGGTTTCAGGACAACAGGTTCATCAGTTCTCTGTATTCCTCAGCAAGTAATGAGGCACAGGTTCACCTGTTTGTCTGGTATAAGATAAACAAGAGATTTTTCCACTTGACCATCTTACTGTTTGAAAGCCTTAGCTAGCTTGGCACTCACTGCTTGAGATTTAGATTAAGTCAGAGGCAACCACTTTAAAAAAATCTTTACCTAGAAATTGTGGTAATTTGGAAAACTTTATAGCTAGAACTTGAATGTCAATTTATTATTTAAGAATTTTTCCAATTAATTTTGCCTTTAAAATGTTGGATTTTAAAATATCACCCTTTCTCAGTTGTTAACTTAAATTTTTCATACGCTGTGTTTGTAGCACTTAACATGAAACTCAAATGGGTGAAGACAAGAAAAAAAGATTAAGCTTGTGACTCTAATAGAAAACTTGTGACTCTAATAGGAAAGTAAAGTAATAAACTCTGTATTTGATGTTCTGGGTTTGGATTATTATAGTGATTTAACTATGCATAAATCTACTTTCCAATTTCAGTGGTCCCTTATTTTGGATTTTTAAATTGACTTAATAAGAGACAATCTGCAAATATTCATAGAAAGACACCAATATTCTTTCACTGAAACAACTTAACTTTTAAAACATACACAATCCGTAACTCTCGAAGTAAGGATGTTCCTTCTGGGAAAGGAGAGAGTTGAGAACTATTCTCAACTTTTTAAGATGTAAAAATACCCAATAACTGTTAACAGTCAATATACTGTCAACTGACTGATCAAGATAATTATAACAATTACAAAGAAAATCTTTCTCACTATCAAAGATGATCAACTGGACCTAATTTCAGTTTTGATTTTCACCTATGTGCATTATGAGCAATGAACTCTTTACTATTTGGATCCTTTTTTCCAAATGAATTAATGAATTAAATTTATCCTTTCACCAGCTGCTAGGCAGCAGATGGAACCATTTCTGAAGCCTTGTTGAATTCAATCCATAAAACTCATTTCCTAGGATTAGCAGTCCAAAGTTTCTTTTAATGTTTATATACCGCTTGGGATTTTGAATTTCATGATGTTAAACTTTCAATTTAACTATTTTTTTTTTCATTTCATATCAAACAAATATGATCGTTTGGATTTCTATAGCTTTATAACCACACATTTCAGGTCACATAAGGACAAGAATTCATTTCAAAAGCAATCAAGTAATGCAAGATTGGGATCTGCCTGGGTTTTTTTTTTCCTTTGTTTTGTTTACATTACAGCACTACCATAGAAACCATTTGTGTTGCACTCATAGATTAATTTAGACTGGTAAAGTTTATTGTCTGAAACTTTGACAAAAAAACTTTGCATAAAAATTTAATCTTACTAAGCAATTTTTGCAAGTTTCTGTGATCTGAGGGTGTATTTGCTATTCACAGAAAGATGACACGATCCTGAGTTAAGTTTTTCATGCGCATCGTTTTTATAGTTGACTTCATTGTAAGGTGGGTGGTTTTTTTCTATTTCTGAGGGGGAAAATAAAAAGTAACAAATGGTGGCAGTTTTGTAAACACTTCAGCAAAGATGTTTTTCGGTGCAGTAACAGGAAATACTAGTCAGCTGCAGTACCCTGGACAGCTCCTCTTCTTTCGTTTTCAGTTTTCTCACCTCTGCTAAACGCCTCTGCCACGAGAATCAGAGATCAGGGGGCTTGAACTTCAATTTTGTTCACAAAGATCCCTATTCATAGATCTCTGAAAAAATTAAGTATAATTTAACCAAAGTTTCTATTAGAAACCTACAAGAGAAAAAGCAAAACAAAAAGGCACCCTCTCCCGCTCAGCTTTCAAAGACATATTATATTAAAAGTCTTAAGAATAAAACACCATGATGTCAAAGTCTTCCTGTTATTCAACAAAGTAAATAAAACTTAAAAAAAAAAAAAAAAAAGTGATCCGTTGTTGTATATAACAGTGATTTCCGCTAATTTGGCACAAGAAATCTATATTAATCTAATAATGCAGTAAGCCAAGAAGGCCACATAATAATAATTACCATTGAGTAATTGAATATTTAGAAGGAGGAAGAAAAAAAAGGAAGACTGGTAATCTTAGCCTGCAGGCATGAAAGTACTATAACACAAAGATGATATTTACAAGTAACAACAAAAATCTCCAAACTAGGAAGTTAAGAGGCAAAGCCTATTTTTAGAAATTCCTGATTTCAAATCTGTATTACTAGTTAGTCACCTTAGAGCAGAAATATATTATTGTCTCAGAGAAAGCTTTCATCACAAATGCTGTAATTTTCCTTAAGAATAACAAAACCACTGCACAGCCAAACCAAAGAAGACACATCTACGCAATTAACTAATTTAATTGACAAAAGAGGTAGTAAATGATCGTTTTGAATCCCACAAAGATCCTTAACTAACAAAGTTCACCCCATACAGTTTTACAGTTTAAGGATAAAATCTAGGATTTGTGCTTTTATAATCTCTTAAATGAAAAATTCACAGCACCTTGCACAAGATTGTCTTGCTATTTACATATGAAGGAAGACAAACATCTGAACTAAGTGCTTTGTTAAAGACAAAAGAAAGTCAGAGAGAGAGAGAGAGCTATTGCTGATCAGAGTGTTAAACAGACTTTCTCTAGCATCAAATGCTATTTTATAAAAATTATCCTCCTGCAAAATGTTGTCCCAGAAGGTCCATTTCATTCTTCAACCTTGCCTGATATTACTGTCATTTAACTTTCTAAAGATTTTCCTGACACATACATTCATTCTGAAGTACAGTATTCACTTTTTTAATCAGAAGCTCTCAATTCACTCTCTGAATCCCAAATAATTTAAAGGACAGAAATGCCATGCTTTGAAAGATCCTTTTCCCCTTTGAGTAAAGTTAATAAGCATATTGATCAACAATTTTCATTTCAAAAGCATTACACATGATTTTAAAGCATTCTAAAACATCCTGAGAAAGCTCTCTGGTCTGTAATACAGAACTGCAAATGAACCTGCATCTATCGAACAGTTCCTACAAATACACTGGTCCCACTCTCCCTCTCCCACTTCATTTTTTTATCTCTCTTTTTTTAAAAGCCAGTATTTAAGTTCAGTAACTTTTCAAAATGAGAGGAAAAGAGTCCTTGTGATCATTTCCTCAAATCAAATAGCTAGAGCTGCAAATTTGCACAATTGTAAAATGTATATGAACAAAGGCTTTACTGAGGCAGTATAAATGCAATTACACCATGACATTTTATTCAGAAAGCTGTCTCAAAGCAGTTACAAGTAGCTATTTTTTAATTGAGGCCCAAAATAGCATTTAAGATAATGACCAAGCATACATTGTGGAAGAAACAGCATTAGTGTCATTAAAAAAAAAAAAAAAAACAAAAGTTTGCAGAGAGCATTTTAAACATGGATTAAAACCCCTCAAACTTCTTAACACAAATCTCTCAAGATTTTAACATCAATAAATGGACAGGATTTTTTGCTTTTTGCGAGCTCAGAGCACAAACAAACAAAAAAAAAAGACAAAAGTTATTAACAGTACAAGTTGCTTAAACATCAATGGGTTCATAGTGTGAAAAAGTTGTTAAACTTACTTTATTTTTGTTTCCAAAACTTATATGTTTCTCCTCCCTTGTGTGCTGAACTGTGCACTAAAGCTGTGTCTTTGAAAGGTAGTTCCCATGATATGACATCCAGCGCCTTTGACTGCCTAGAGATAAGCACCTGCGTTTGTGTCCCCTCTTTACGTCACACCTCCCTATTCAAACCTTCTCAATATGATTCACATTTGCACATCAACAGCCTCATGCGCATACACAGATTTTTTTCGGCTCTGGGCCCAAAACTTTCACTTTAATTTTCATCACATGATTGCTGTGGCATATGTCCTTCCAAACCTCCCATATATCAGTCATCATGCAAATGAGATGGAATATCACTCCTCTGCAGCAGATGGCCAGGGATGATAACAATGGCTCAACAGAGGAGATTCAATGTCCCTGACTTTATCGCCACGGCAACAACAACCTAAAATATATGTAATGGAAGTGGTGCTTATTAATTTTGCAGGCTCGAGTGTTCTGATTTTGTGAGTGAATGGGCTGAGTTAAAAAGGGGGCTGTGTCCTCCTGCCTCTAGAAGACTATCTATAAAAGCCAGGGACCTGGAAATTATTTTCAGTGACTAAGAAGGCAACAGCCTAGCAATTATTTGAGTAATTAGGTGTAATTCCTCCCTGTAGGCCTTGTACCCTCCTGTGCTTGTTTCACAGAAGCTCGTGAATTAGACAGGCACAGATACTGAAAAGAAAAGTGCCTCAAGATATAGCAGGAGAGCTTGCAGGAACTAAGCTTCAGTGATATGACACTTGGCCTCCACCAGGCTTGGTAAACACAAGCCCCAAGCCATAAGTAAATAGAGGCCCCACTCCACAAACACAGACCAATTAAAATTACAAAGGCAGCCACACTTCTGGGTGGGGCTGGGGGAAGCTTTATTCTGCCATGGTCTCACTGCGAGTTGCACACATAATGGTCTCTTAGTTCGGAGCACCGAGTGCCGTATTCCATTGCTATCTGTCACTATCAAACCCAAGCACAAGGATCTCTCCGGGCTGTGAATTTTTCCCAAGGGATTGATCATGCAACTTTAAGAAAACGTTTCAAAGTGAATTTTCTGTGTGCTCTCTTCTGAATGCAAACCAGGAAGAACAAATAAATGCAGCAGTTTGCTATGTTTCTTCAACAGATTAACAGGCAGGAGTACCGAGCTCCATTTTACCCCTGAGTAAGCCAAATCTCCACAGTGTCTCTTCACCCTGTTCATGCCACAACTTGCACATACTTTGATACCTTGGGTGTGGGAGCAACCGTTTGATTCATCAGAAATACAGTTCAGCTATAAACTGTATGTTTAACTAAGAAAATATACTTAAAGAAACTATATATCTTTTGTTCTCTTCCCCAGGGAAGACTTTATAAAAATGGAGAATCCTTTGTCTCCCTCTGCAGTAGGGGGGAGGATGTTTAAGTAAAACTGATGAAACATTCTGGGAAAGGAGTGGCTCCATCACATGCTAGAGATTTAGTGCAGAATTGAATCAAGGAAACTTGCTACCCTTTACATGAGATAATTCCTCCAAACTGGTAAGATTGTTGAAAGTAATTTTCAGTGCTCTCCTAGTAGCCAACATACACTGAGTCTTAAATTTAAAACCAGAGAGGAGACACCACTGAGTGGCATCTGAAGGAAAATTGAGATACCAGATGCTTTCTTGAAGTGAGTGATAGAAAACTACAGAGGCAGTGCTGGGACTGTGAATTCTTGTCCAGCTGTGTCAGGGCTAAACACCATCTCAGCACTGCTCATGTTCTCTGTTAGCATTTCCATTTTTGATGAAATCTGTCTTCCAACAAAAAAAAAAAAAAAAAACAAGACAGGCACCAATGTCATAAACTTCTAATAAACTTCTATTGTGCACCAATGTTATAAAGTTCCAGAACATTTATTTATTTATTTATTTACCTGGTGTACATCACCCAGCACTCTCACCTTCAGACCTAATAATAGACACTACTAGAGTACAAATGTCATTAGCTACCAAGATTTAATGTAAACCTTATTGTTCATCTTTACCTCACACTTTGGTATGGAGTTTGCAATTACATTTTCCAAACATAATGTTGCAGTTGGGTTTTGTTTTCCTGTTTCAGAAAAGCTCAGCTGAAATGAAAACCTAGATTTTTTTTTTTTTATTTGTGTATGGACTTTTCGTCTCTGTGTATGTCCGTGTGTGTGTACATGTGCAATTGGATTCTAGAATTCTATACGTCCATGTTCTTTACTTCTGTACTTCATTCTCCAACTTGCTAATTTGAAATAACTCATGAATGAGGCTCTGAGGTGAGATGAAGAGCTAGGTTTGGTCCAAGCCTATGCAAAGCTCTGAAGCTCCTTGTAGTGGAGCAGTAGTTCGACAGAAAGCCAATTCAGAGAGTACTTCAGGAATGATGCTTGCCTGACAGCTTGTGTTATTTATGGGACTGGCCACTCTCTTCTGAACCAGATGGAGCTCTTTCCCTAGTCTATTTTTTTTTCTTTTTTTGTGATCTGCCATGCATGGCCTTAATTGATCATAGAGATTGGCATTTAGGTCACTGTCTTTATTTTCTCCAGGGTCAAGTATAAGCCCCTTATTTACCTTGAAGATACAGCTCACTTAGCAGAGATATTCAGATCCTCTTGAACATGGGAGGAGCATGCAACTGGGAGGATGAGTAATATTTGTACATACAGATTACTTTTCCCTGTATGATAGCTATATAGTTGCAGTGGTAGTGCTATGGATATTGAAAACTGCATCCTAAAAAAGGATTTGAAAATTATTTGTTACATTCCACTGAAACACCAGAAAGAAAGAAAGAAAGAAAGAAAGAAAGAAAGAAAGAAAGAAAGAAAGAAAGAAAGAAAGAAAGAAAGAAAGAAAGAAAGAAAGAAAGAAAGAAAGAAAGAAATTAAAGTTCAGATTTAACACAACTTTGCATTTTGCATGGCTTGCAGTCCCATAAGTTATGGGAAACTGGAAGACTGGATTGTATTTAGCATCCATTTAAAAAAAAGGATTACTTGGGATTAGGATATAAGTGCTTGAAATTTAGCAAAACTTCAGGTTGCAACAGTCATACTGTTTTAATCCTCTAAGTAATAGGAGGTTCTAAACTTGCAAGTTTAAGACTAAGACTAATGAGGAAAAGGAAAAAAAAGCTAAATTATCCCTCAAATACAATAGAGAGTGGTGGCTTGTTGCAGAAACACAAATGAAGCAAATGTGCATTGTGATATGCAGTAGTTACTATTCAGACTTGTGATAAGAAATTGTGCACTCATGGTCAGGTACACGACTACATAACCTTCAACTGATAAATAAAATACTCCTCAAGACCATAGATAAAATTATAAATCAATGGTGGTAGTACATCAGATAAACCAGACTGACAAAGAAAATTTCCTTGTAGACTGTACAACAGTTCAGACTGCTATTCAAATTCAGGGAAAATTTCAAAAACTGCACGGAACTTTAAATAAGTGCCATGAATATTGCATTAAATAGTACTAAAAATTCCAATGTTTTCACCTGAATTTAGTTTATCTTCCAGTTATGAAAGAGAGACTAATACAGTGAAAAAAGGTAGTTTTCCTTCATCTGCAGAAATGGATTTACTCTCTGTATCCCCACATCTTACCAAATGATATTCCAGATCTGCTTAAAAGAGTAAAACTTGTTTATACTTCCTCCCAAACAAAACAGAGATGCCTAAGAGATATCATGAGACAAAAAATAGAGAATGACAATAATTATAAACTTCAACATAACAAATGTATTTCAACTTCTGTGAACGGCTATTAGCTCAGCAGAATCATAACTAAACACTCTTGAAAGGGGGATGTATCAAAGAAATCAGAGAGATTACATGAGACGTATGGAAAAACAAGCAATATGGGAGATGGAGCTTGCTGCTTCACAAAGAGATAAGGGAATGAAGTATTCTCTGCTGGTGCCAGTAAATTCATTGCACGCGTTGACATCATCAAGCACCAAGTGCAGAGTCATTATAGACAATAACATTGCCAAAGTTGCCAAACCCGTGAAGCACCTGGTTGAATAAAAATAATAAATCAACTTGGAGTGAGTTATTTTAGCCAGCTTATGCTGAGGAAAGCTGGCAGATATATACAGAGCATAAAAACTGCAAATCATTAAGCATTCAACTTTGAAATGACATTTTAAAAAATGTACTAACTATGCTTGTACAACATATTACTTCAAAGTTTCCATTTAGAGGAACAGAAAGGAGGAAGAAGAAAAGATACCTGAACTAATATTAACAGGGGGAAAATTATCCAATTAAAATTATATATTGGCTCATAGGAATGTAAAGGTTTTCAGCATGTTTTCTGTGAAATATTCTATTCACTGAAATAACAGAGAGATTTCATCTTCTCTCCAGCCAATTTCTTTCTTAAATGTTTGCTCAACATTGCCCTAGAGAAAGCCAGCAAATTTTGAAGAACTCCTTTCCTGCCAATAAATTATACCGCAGAATGCTGAAAACAGACATTTCAGGTGAGCTTTCTCGAAGTCTTCTAGTGCAGGCATGCACTAAATTCTCTTAGGCTTTCCATAAAAATGCTCAAAGGACTATGGAAAACTCTCCAAGCAAAGGCTGTAAAAAAGTATTCTTAATGGGGCTTATTGTTGGGATTGTACCTCGCTGAAAGCGAGACTAGAATGTTGCTGGTAACAGTTGCAGTTTTATGAAATTCAGATCTAAAACCAAGGGGAAAAAAATTAGCAGATCTAAAACCAAGGGGAAAAAAATTAGCGTTTTTGCAGTCTTATTTACTTTAATATATAACCTTAATAAGTAACTGAAAGCAGTTATTTAATATTCACTGAAAATTAGGTGTAGCTGATGTCAAATATGGATTAAGCCTTTCAAAAACACCCGTAATAAGGCTAAATAGTAACAAATTTTCTCAGCTCTTGCTGCTAATTAAAAAAAGCTCTCAAACTTATCTTTCTCCTAATCATTGTATTATTAAATGCATAAATTAAAAAAAAATCATATTGCTATTGTAGTAACTTTCTATCCTAGATACTATCAGATTTTCATTTGCATTTTAGATAGCTGATCATCTGGAAAAATTATTTTGAGCCACAATGTTGGATCTTGTAATAAATTAGTAATTTTTTAAGTCCTGAATCAGAAAGCAAAATTATTATATTTATGTAAACCTTATTTTAGAGAATTTTTGACTTGTAAATTATTGATCTGTTTGCTGCCTATTTTAAGGATTTGTGGCTGTATGCACCATTCGTACCTTTCACACACTGTCATAAATTTTGTAAGTAGGTGTGATACCTTTAACTTCTACCATTAACCTCGAAAAATTTTATCATGGGTATCCATGGCATCAGACTCTGGAAATATATTTCTTCCAGAGCAAATGAGCCCTGAAAATGTTAACATGAAGCTCACCTAATCTAAACAGTCCTGAGAAGTACAAATCTCAACACAGTTGTGCAAATATCCTGATCTCTGACAACTGCGTCTTTCCCTCAATTCCCTTCATATTTTTCATTATGTGTATTTTATTAAGGCCTACCTATGGCAACTGGGAGCATTCCAGCTTCTGTTTGGGAATAATTTTTTCTCTGATTTTGGACTTGTCTTGCAGCAAGCATGTCTTCTCGCTCTTTTTCTGTTGCTCACATTCCACAGTTTTCCAGATTAGGGAATTCAACAGGTAAACACCCATCTGTCTTGCAGTCTAAGTTCCTGTCCTCATATTTCCCTAGGCTTCCAGCTGTGGTTCTTCAGAATTTTGTAGTTGATAGCCAAGCCTTGGGAGAGTGCCAAGGCAACCTTTTCTGCTGCTGTCTCAGCTACAGACATAAAACTTCAACCCCTATTGCCAGCAATGTCTTACCTGATCCTTGACAGCTGCTTCCTCCAGGGAAATCCTGCACATCATTTTCCTTTCTCCTTTCTGCTTGTGCAGAAAACAGCCTTATTCTCCAAAGAAAACCCTAATGACACTGTAGAAGTAGTGATCTTAGTGTTCCTGGGGTATAGAAATTCTACATGGTGAACCAAAATTCAAAGGGGTCTCAACATTAATTATCACGATGAAAGGAGCCAGTTGAAAGAAGTATTTTTAAACATATCTTTTGTGGATATAAAGACAGAAAATATTGGCATCCTCTTCCTTTTTTAACTCGCCAGGATTTTGGCACAGGATTTTCCTTCTGCTTCTACATTTTTAGGATCTATTTTATAGATATATCCTACTAAAACCAATCTGACTTGTTCAGTAAAACCAACTTCCTAGAACAGAGAATTATATTATATTTTTAAAACTTTGTCAGGTTTCACTGTTAAAATTTCTAAATTTATATTATTGGTTTTTTTTCTAATAGCATTAAAATAATGTTGCTGAACTTTGAATAACTTTACTGGAATGTATTCAGAAAGTTATGCCATAAAACACAGTAATCTCACAAGGAAATCCTAAGCATTGCATGAAAAGGATCCAAAGTCTGTGTATGCAATATTTTGAGTATATGACCACAACTGGATTTAAATTTACATTTTATGCACCTTGTTAGGATTTTAAAATACATTTTAATGCAATAAACAATTACAATACTTAATGTTATAACACAGTGTGCGCAAACTTTGGCTGTCCAAACTACTATAAATAGGTGTATGTAAATTAATCTCTTCTTCCAAGTATCTATATACAAATATGCACTTTATATAAACTTGTAAATATATATATGTTAATTTTAGACACAATTTAATTAAACCTTCAGGGCAAAAAGATCTTACTAACACTGAAGAGACAATTTTAATAGGATGGAAAAAGTACTCTAAACTTTTTCTAAACGGTTTGCACAAAAGTAAAGGAAAGCCATCAGAGGGGTTTTTGTCTTTTTTTTTTCCCTCTGTGAATCAATGAGATCTACAAGAATGCCTGGTCTTTAATCATGAAGTATTTAAAAAGCTTAAATCCAGAAAGGGATAACAACCATCTGAAAAAAGAGGGAACTGTGTTTCCATGGACTAGACTTGTTTTCTTTTCTTACACACTTTGTTGAGCAGCCTACATGGCCAGAGGCTATTCTGGACCTAATCCTAGGAAATGAGCCAAGCGTGATAAATAAGACTGAATGCTGGGAGTGGCTAGTGTAAACCACTGTGTCATTAGTCACTAGCCCTAAGTAACTAAGTATATGTTTTCTTATGGCATTTTTAAAAGCAGTCTTAATTTAAAGCTCAGTCATTCCCTCTGTCTTGGAAATGTCTACCAAAAATATGCAGAGAGCCCCAGAAACTAATCACTAATCACAGAAACTCCAGGTAGGTCAACACATGAATTATGCTCTGCTGCGAGAGATACACCATGCTCCCAAACATGACTTGCTTTTGAAAATACTGATCAGATTGCCTACTCCTATGTCCATACAAGCCACCAGCAAAATATTCTTACTGTCAGCAGCAGCAGAAAAATTAGGCCCATCCCTTCTACTAGAGAAAAGCCAATGTTTTTTTCTACTAAATTATCTGAAAATAATTTCAACTAATAAGGACAGATATGGCAGCAAGTGTAAAAATACTCACAAAAACCCTAAAAATTTAACTGTGCTATTTTTTTCCTTACTCACTTAAACTTTTTTACAGTTAAACAATTTGTGCTCAATTAAAAAAAAAAAAAGCTTAAAATAAAACCTAATCATCACACTCATCTACCCCACTAAATAAACAAAAAAATCCTCAGCTATTCTTCTTTGCTTTTGGAGAAAATATGGCAATTTGTATTCCAATTTTTTCAAGCCAAAGTTACAGGGGGCTAAAATAGGGCTTTATAATGGAAGTTGATTGCAACCCTAACTATAGAGGGGCTACTGCCTTTCCATAATAAAGAGCTGCACACTTCCAAGGAGGGGAGGAGAATACTGCTCTGCATGACTTCTTGTAATTTTGCTTCTTTAAATTAAGGTTGTGTCTCGGGAACTTTCTTAGTTTTTTCTGAGCATAAAGTTTGATATTTCACTTCATGCGGTTTTAATTCTGATCCTAGAACACTGGCATTTTGCTGTTGATGTGTATTAGAAATAGGGAAAATTATGAATATTTGCGCTTTTTCAGATCTGTGATCCCAATTTAGTTTGGGGTTAGTGTTTTGGGGGGTTTAGGGGTTTTTTTTGGGATGGCTTGTTTTTGTTTTTATTTGTATGAATCATATGAAAAGGCCATGCAGGCTAAAGCAGCAATTTAAGCATGTTTGGATTTGGTTTGCTTGCTTCGTATTGTCTTCTTGCTTAACAGTAGAATGATTTTTGGCTGTTTAAATTTCAGTCTGGGATGCATGCTGGCTGTTTTTCTTTTTTCTGGGCATAAAATGGGTGAGACCACAGAGACTGTGACAGGAATGCAAACTGTGACCATAATAACCAGTGCCCAGGTATGATATTATTAGCCTCAGCTTCTATTGCACAAAGGTTTGACTAGCAGTAAATGTTTTTCACTCATCTGGATGTTTTATCACCATTAAAGGCTGCTGACAAACAACAAAGAGCAAGTAAAAGAATGAGATTATGCAAATTTAAATTGGGATTGTTTCCAAATAATCATAAGTCATATTGATGTGAGGTTATTTCAGTGTCTTCAAGGGAATACAGAGGGTATGAGACGTGGGCATCCTTGGAGGAAAGATTTAATTGCAAATAAATTCAGATATGTGGTCTGGTCTCCAAAACTTTGGTGTAGGTTTAGGTCCATTCATATCTATTGCTCCATTGCTTCTAATCTCTGCAAAAAGCCACGGAGCTAAATTTTGTGTTATGTCTTGATTAGTGAGCCTAACTCTTTTAAATGTTTTTATAACAATGACAGGTGAGAACCTCCTTCCAACTTAAAGAGCTTTGCACTAAGGCATGCAGGCTAAGAGCCTACACTTAAAAGCACAACTCCTGGGTAAAAAGGCTCTTGCCTTTTTTGGAGACAGCAGGCAAAAAAACTTCACTTGTACAAAACTTCACTTGTTCACTTCACTTGTACAAAACTTCACTTGTTCACTTCACAAAGGCAGGGTTTTTTCCTCATAGTTTGGAAACTCTGGAGCAGAACTGTAATGTACCAGTGAGGATTGCTAAAAGATTCATGCATTTAAAATCTTTTCTTCAGTATTAAAATCCTAAGTGATTTCCTCATCTATGGAGGAAATTAGTTTAAAAATTTAATTCTCACACACATTTATTAATTGAAATGATGGAATAAAGGACTGTATGTAGAGACAAAATTTACATTCGACATTTACAAAATGACTCCTAAAATTGCTGCCTAAGTATATAATACATATTTTTTGTGTATTCTTTCCCTATAATACTCTGAAGAGTAGGCTTTAATGTTAAAATTTTCCTTTCCAAATATTAATGAAAACAGCAGTATTGTTTTTCAAAAGTCTTATTCAGAACACAAAAGTGTGGCATTTCACAATTGAAAAGGGTATTATTACATTGCTAGCAGAGAAAACTGGAATGATGCCTTTTTGAGTACCCAGGAATACCCAATACCCCTTCCTTTCTGGTTTAGGTACTCTAAGTGCAAAAAAAAAGAATTATCAGGTCTTGAAGAATCAGTAACACTCTTTTCTTCTTCAAGTCCATGTATGAATAGACATGTGAATGAACATGGGAGAGACTAGTCATAAAACATCAAACCATACATGGAAAACATTATAACTGCTTAAACATCAATTCTAATTGTAGAATATTTCAGTACTTTTTATACTGTATCTAAACCATAATTTTATGTATCAATTATAATATCAGTGTTTGATTGTCTTTGTACCACACTGAATTCCCATTTCCCCACAGAAACAGTGAGCCACATGATAAGGATAAAAATTTAAGTCCCTTAAATAAAAAAATTAAGACAAATAAAAAAAGTTTAAAATATTTTAAAATTTCAAACAAAATGCACAAAGAGGCAATTGAAGAAATGTACATTTGGGTGATTTTATCCAAATGTGAAGCCAGTGTATCTTCAAAAAGAAATAGCAAATGTTGTACATGTTTCTTGCTAATTGAAAATCCACATCTTCATAGTCCAACACAGCATTAAGAAAATAAATGAAATTCTTGTATTAAGAATACAAATGCAATTCTCTGCATCAAGCTTTATTGCTCATTTATTCAAATGATAGTAAGAACTAGATATTTAAATTGCTGTGACTTTCATCTGTCTTTACTCATCCAGGTTCAGCCCACATATCTATTTTAATCTATTTTGATTAAAATAGTGTGGTATAAATTCTGTAGACCTCTAACTCCACAGAATACATTGATATTAAATTAAAACTTAGTAAAGCTGGAAAAACTACCAGAGTGTGAATGGATCAATGAATATTTTTCATATTTTTTAATATTTTCAACTTAGTAGATACCACTGACTATAAACCAAAATGCAATCACAAATTTGCCAGGAATGGAATAAAAAGAAGCATTTGACTGTTTTCCTAATTAACTTAATAAAGATATGACTAATTTTATAATATTTTAAAGCCTCCATATGCCTTAATTTGCATACTTCTGTATGTCAGTTAAGGAGAGAAATTTTTCTAGGGTAAGCACTGTCAAACAGAGAACAAAAATCAGGGAGTCTGTAAGCTTTCTTCACAAAAAGTTATCTTAAATCCACAATTAGAGTTAAATACATTACATCCATAAAATACAAATTTAGACCTTTAATGTGTTACTCACTTGCTTAATTAGTTATTTCTGTTGAAATTATTTTGTTCTGTTTCTTGAAGGGTGAAATTTACCATAAATAAACAGTACATCCAGGAGTTTAAACACACTAGACTCATTCATACAGAACACTAAATGTTCTGTCACCAAGAAAAATGCCTGTCACAGGGGCTTTACACATTTCAGGATGTCTGACAACATTCCTAGGAAAAAAATTGCAGTTCATTGTGAAATGTTGATTAGGAATGGCACACAACTACTTTGTAATGGCTAGTTTGAGTGTTATAACAAGTCTGAAAATGTGTTCAAAAAAAACCAAACAAAAAATTGTCATTTCTATTAAAAGAACAAAATAATTATGATTTAAGGTACAGTACCAAATCTTAACACTGTATTTCAAAAATCAGCTGAGAGACACTGCTTGTTAAAGAGAGCAGGTTTAATGTGCTGTGAGACTTATGATTCAGTGATTACTCACCTTTAGGTTCCTACATGGAGCATTGCAAAAGGCTACCTGACCTTATACAGTATTCACATAGGAATGCCGAGATCCCGTGCAGAAGTATTACCTAACAAGCTCAGAATTTATCTTCTTTCATTAACTTTAGACCTTAAACAAAATACAATAT
Organism: Fringilla coelebs; assembly: GCF_963513975.1. Taxonomy (NCBI): domain Eukaryota; kingdom Metazoa; phylum Chordata; class Aves; order Passeriformes; family Fringillidae; genus Fringilla; species Fringilla coelebs. The sequence continues at coordinate 41,276,788 of NC_140028.1, read as the reverse complement.
TTTTTTTGTGGCTTAAAAGTATATAAGCATCTGTTAGCAGAAGCCCTTTATTTCACATAACAAGAGAATTCTGTTTATAATGTGTCACCAGCTGCTCAGTCAAAATGGGTTCTATTAGAACTAATTTAATTTTACATAAGTTGATCTATTTGCATTCTGAGTCTCCAGTTAAATGACTAGGTACTATTTTGTAGACTGATCCCGCTTCAAGCCTCAGTGTATGGACAATGCTTAATCAGTGTGTACATCAGGAAATAAACATAATCAGCAAGTGCACTAATTAAGCCAGGAAAATTTTGCAACATGCATACACTGTATGGATTAACAAGGCAATTCATTAGAAATCTTAATTATGGAATATTATATTTTCCGTACATTTTATTTTGATGCTTCAGATGAGTTTTCTCTAAATACAGAAGCCATCTACACTTCTCAAAGTACACAGTGAGATCCTTTTAACTCAGGCACATCTGTGTAGCCTCTAGTCTGGAAGCCTCTATGGAAAACATGCTTTGTTATCTCCAGCCAGATAACCTGATATGCTCTCTTAAACAAGCGGCTGCTAATCAGATGTTAATATAGAGATAATTTTAAAATAAATACAAAATAAAACATATAGATAAAAAATTCATTTGGTGATGTGGAGCCTCATCTAATCCTTAAGAAGGGTTTTTAACATGCTTATTTCTGAAAAGTCAACAAATAGGCACCTGGAGCTTGAGACACAGCATTTAGGTTTTAATGCAAAAAGCTTCCATTGAACTCAGCATGCTTCAAGCTTTTAGTGTAAACTGGTGGCAAGAGTCCAGTCTGAAGCAGAGATGTCAACAATGCCAAACCTGCATGGTGGTAAATACGTGGGCTCCTCTTCTCTGGGTAATAACACTGCTTCTTTGACTCCCTGTCCAACAAAAGTTGCATCCTACTGTACAGCTCCACGTAAACTTCTCGATGAAGGGGTTTTTCATGTGGAATAAAGGAGATTGTTCTCCTTGGAAGTACAGGGAATCAACCAAGCAGTTTGTATCAGTGGACTTTATGAGAAGCACTTTATCTCTCAGACTGAGGTATTATGATATAGCTGACTTCTGAAGTTGTTCTACACCAATGGAGAAGGACTCAGAATGTAAGCATGGCTTTCTCCTGTGTAGCCAAGGCTGTTTCAGAGCTGCATTGTATCACTTCTAAGCCTTGCATGTACAGCTTGCATTTTGCAGAGAAAGGCTACCATGATTTTAAACTACAGTAAAGTGGCTCCTGCAGGACCTTCTGAAGATGAAAAGGGGCTCTGTTTCCACAGCAAAAGGACACATAAATGTGCTTAGCAAATAAGAAATGTTTTACTGGATAGAAAGTTTATGTATAGAAAAAGATAGAAAGTTCATCTGTCAGGTGCTCCACAGCCCCATGAACACCTCCTGGAGCACTGGTGCATTTGGCTCATAACTCCAGTGTGCAAATAGGAGAAACAGGAGGGTTGAAAGTCCCCTAGGACATTATTTTTAAAACTTAGGTTAGAATACCATGGAAGGAGGTTTCTACATAGGCCCAAAACATGGATCATAGCTCTCAAACATGATGTAAGGTATCCTTCTTGTCCTTTTATTAACTCATTCTTTGCTCCATTTCCATCTTCATCTTGAAATCACTCATGGGAAGTGCACATACATTTTCAGCTCTACAGATGCAATCTGCATAAACTATCAGGAGATTCATTGTTGGGAAATATTCTAGTCATCACAAGAATGGCTGAAATGAGGTTATAAATCTTTGCCATTACCACAGCCAAGCTTATTTCTTAGAAAATAGGTGAAGCTAAATTCCTGTGTTAATTTATTTTAGGTCTGTCTGAAGAGTATCAAATGAGCACACTTCCATGTTGTCATTTTACCACAGTACAGGACCAATTTTGTTCTTGTTTGTACTGTGCTGTGGATGCAAAATATTGGTTTAAACTGCTAGGGTTTCCTGTCCTTGATTCACATTAAGCAGAATAAGTCAGTTGTAACGTTAGCATTAATTTCCATTAAGATGAGTAAGGTCTAGGGTCTTTGACTGCAAACTTAAAAACTACTGTCAAATAAGAGTTTCACTCTGGTCTGTTGCTAGCAGAAATGCCAAGCAGTGCCCATATTAGGATGGTCCCTTGGCATCTGCATGAGTCATAAACGTGTCTTTTGGCCACTGCTTCATTTATTGCTCATTATGTTTGTTGTGGACTGGTAAAGCAGATATAAATAGAAAAATGCTTACGTAGTATGACGGACAGATTATGCTTAAACATTTTCAATAGTCTATCCAGAACCTGACAAAGTAGCTATTATTGGCATCTGAAAATTCCCATCCCATAAAGGTTTATTAATGTATATTTAGGGCATGCTTACCACCTTATTCATGGCAACAGGCATGAAAAAAAAAAAAAGCCTCGACAAAAAAACCCAGGGTCTAATATATTCAGTGAAAGCACTTAGTAGAGATATGAAATATTCATGTGAGGGACACTGGGCTTAACAGCACAATAAAAATGCGTTCCCAAAACAGAGGCCAGATCACTTAAATGAGATGGAAAAGGATATGTGACAGCACCAAACCCTTGTCCAGAGTTCTGGCCTAAAGGCAATGAAATAAGTGAATTGACAATCTGGGTAAAGCTTTTGTTGTTGAGAGTAATAATTCACATATTCTTTGCATGAACATGACAAGTGAAAATTACTTTTGCATCCAGTTCTTCATTCTGTCCTAAATCAGCCTATGATACAGCTAAAGTTTTTTAAAAGGACATTGGCCATCATCATAGTCAAACAATATGGAAAATAAAAGATTAAAGTTCTGAAACTTTCCTAATCCTGTAGTAATACTTCTTTTCACATCACAGATTGTATCACAACAAGTATTTATTGCTTTCTTGAGACTGCTAAATTATGATACTGCTTGGGTTTTAATTTGAGCTTAAAAATAAAATTGGATGCCTTTTTAAAAAACTTTACTTGAAGTATAAATTAATTTGCATTAGTCTATCAGTTACAAAGTATATTTGCCTTTGAGCAATGACTTTGTCACATCATCAAGTCATGGAAAATTCAATCTGTCATAGGCTGAAGGGCCAAACTATAATAACTTCATTAGAGCATCACAAAGGGAGACACAGGAAATTATATTGACGGTAAATTATTCCTCTCAAATCTCAACAGTTAGAGGACTTTTCTAATAATATCAATCTAGAAGAATACAATCCTATGTCATTGCTGATTTCACAAAATGCAGAGGTCATACTGAGCAACTGTGGTCAAAACTATCTCTCCATTCGACTGTATGCTAAAAGTAGACATTACCCCTGGCTTTTTTCAGGGACCACATTTTTACTTCTGCTATCTGAGGTCTGAGATATCAGAAATTGTGATAAACAGAAGTTGCTTACATGTAAACAATGCAGGTTCTCATGAAAAACTCTTTTGAAATAATTGTTAACATAGGCTTTCATAAGGCCCAAAGTCTTTGTTCAGAACTGTGGTATTGCTGTCAGGGTTTTACAGACCCACATTTAACAGATTTAATAATTAAATTAATAGATATCATCCTGAGCTACATGGCAAGGGGATTGTGCTGTCATACAGGCAGGTGGACATTAATGACACAATGGCATTAATGCCATTGTGAATGGAAATTTTGTGGAACTGGCTTGATTGAGTCTGCCTGGTTTAAACCTGTGGCCCAATTTAGCTCAATTTTAGGTAAATCTAAATCAGTGAACTTTTCAAACACTTCAGGTTCACTATCTCACTGACAAAAGCATTCTCTAACCACCAATATTTTCACGTATAAATAAGTATTTTGGACACATAAGACAGAGGATTTCCAGATGCCAAAAGCCAACATTTGAAAGCACAGTCCTAAATGCCATATCCTACCCTTGATTGATGCTCACAGACCCAACAACTTCACAGAGAGTTGATGCTACACACAGATTGATGCTAAGATATGACTGTAATAAAATGAACATTAATCTATGAACAGTGTTGTTCTCCACCGTAGAGCAATGATACAATCACTGTAAACTTTTTCCATCTGTCAAATGAGCTGCAGTGTTCGTGTGCCTACACTAACATTCTTTCATGTTTATACCAGTGGTTTTTGAACACCATATTAGACTGAATTTAAAATACACCAAATAAAAATAAGTGGTGTAAAATTCCAAAACTGGCTTGGAAAGAAAGAAGCTTGTAACTTGCAAACAAGTCTGCCTCCAGGATGAACAATGAATTTTAACTAACAACATTAAAATCACTAAAGTATAAATATGATATTTATTGAAATAGTAGTCTATAGTTCCTCATATGCTAGAAAAAAAGCACATACTAAACTACTAACGGAAACACAGTTGAAAGGAATTGGTGAACTACTCTACCAAGAGTGGAGAAGTGAGATCTCCAGTACTTTTCTTCCAGACCATTAGGTTTACTCCTCAGTCTGAGCTTATATTAACAGTACATGTGAGTTTACAAAAGATTTTACTTTTACAGGAAACATCTCAAAGCAGGTTCATGGCATAGGCAAATGCATTGAAGGAAATAATGAAAAACAATACTCTAATATTCTTCATTTGCTGATAATAATTGAATTTAACTTAATAATATTATTTGATAATTTAAAACGCTGGTTGAATAATGAAAATAATTACTTGTGAGTATTTTAGTACCAATTGATGGAAAAATGAGAATAGGTCACAAAATTAAACATTACTTGACTATCTATACAACTAATTGAATAATGGAAACATTTACTCCCCAATAACGTATTCATCTGGTACAGAAGAAAGGAAACAAACAATTTGCAAATCAGATCTACATTAAAAGGATCTGATTAATAACTGTAATATCATCCAAAATTTCTGTTATTGTTGCAAAGAATATGAAAGCTTACTGAAATAATATTGTCATCTACAATGACAGAATCTCAAAAGGGAAATAATTTGGCTAGAACACACTGGTATCATTAATCCACTGTATATTTAACTTGATGAATGGAATGACATTTCAAAGCACAGAAGGAAGAATAATCTCATTTTAGGTACAGGACCAAGAACTAGATAACCTGTTTTCTTCTCCTACCCCTATCATCAATTTTCACAGGATTTTTACCTCCTTAGCTGGAAATTACTTGTTTCTGAGCTAATTACTTCTACTTAAGACAAAGCTATGAACTTAGTTGAGTGAATAACTAAGTACAGTTAGCTACCTTTGAGTTAGGGCAATGTAGTAACACAGGTATAATTAACTGAGGCTCTGAAGAATGGAATACTTGAAACAAACAATATTCTTAGAAGGTATCTCACTTCATCTTCCTCAAGGGTTCCTGTGAGGGGATTTTTCACCAGTGAGTGAAATCAATGATTAAGTGTGAATAATTTTAGCTGTTGTTGATGTTGCTCAACACCTTAAAAAATTATCTGCCTGGAATGCATGAAACCAAAGTGGTTGGAAGTAAAAACGTAAAACTGTGGAAACCATCTGCAACTGGTGATTAATGCAATCTTCAAGTTCACTTAACCATTGCAGGGTGATTAATAAATCCCTTTTTTCAGGAATCTCAGTGTATCAGAAATGTCAAGTTCCCAACGTCTTTGTCTATGAGAAAACACCAGTCCTTAGAAGATGCAATGTGCTTTCAGTATGGCCTTGGTAGGGTCTTGGAAAGCTGTCAGTAACCTCACCCTAGATGAGCAGAACTCAGATCTTCTCTCTGAGCTTTGTTTCTAATTATTATTAGCCAAACTATTAACAAGAAAGATTTTCCAGGGCACAGTTCTAGGTGAATTTAATAAAGGGTCTTTTCCCCGATTCTCTTCAACCACTTCAATTTATTGTCCATGTTCTCTGCTCCTGAGCAGAAAGCAAACTCAAAAGGTGCGAGATATCTGCTCTTAGCAGAAACAGGATACTGGAACCACAGCAGGAAACCAGAATTAAGGAAAGGGCAATGTTGTTGCAAAATATTAAAAATAACAGAAATTGTTTCTCAGGACTTGAGAAAGAGTAGAGTTTAATCCTTGAAGGGTCAGATGTCTGCTTATTTTGATATGAAAATGACTGCAAAATATGTAAACAAACTTAAGACTTTAAGCATAGCTCTTTTCCAAACCAAAGCAAAGGCTAATACAACAAAAACCTTAAATATATTTTTTTTGATTATTCAGGAGCAACTGTGTTATTTTGTATTAAGGCACAATACCAAATGTCAACAAGAAAAATCAACTTGAAGTTAATGTTTTAACCTTTTTTGTTCTGATGGAATTGGATTCTCCCCCCACCTTCCCTTTTCAAACAGAATTCATGCAAAACTGGCCACTTCAGTGACACATTTTGACTTTGACAGAACTGCATATACTCTGAGCAGCAACACCGGTGAGCCTTTAGCTATAAAGCTGCACATAAATTAATGACTTGAACAAGCTTGCAAAGCCAAAAACTGAATTTTAATATGGACCTGTACTTTTTTCTGTATCTTCCTCTTCAGAGTACAGTATAATTCAGGTGATGAATATTTATTCAACCCTGATTATACTTGAGCTGCATTAGTGTACTTTAGATTAAAGCTCTGTTGTTTCTACTGCCAATTCTCATGCATGGTAATATTTTACATTTTAGATCTTTTGATTTACACATAAAAATATACTTATTATAATGTCTGCCTTATTAACCCTCTTTTCTGCTCTACCTTCTATTCATGGTAGTATTGTATTCATGCAGTGGGTTATTACATTTAGAGACTCTTGTTTACTGCAAACGTAGAAATTGCTATAATTAACTATGCATTCAGTACAGAATTTAACTATTCAGAATTAAAGTAGGATCTTATTCTTCTTAAAATATTTCATTAACAAGAACCTGGACATGTTCATTTTTAATTTTGAATTAGTGTAAATTTGAAGCTACTGTGCAGTAAAAAGAGGTGGTGTTTTCACAAACAACACAGGTTCCTACAAGATAGGAGCAACAGGAAGTCTGACCGTGCAGCGCCTTTGGATGCCAGGAATGTGGCTTACTGAAGCCATAAATTTAGTAAAGCACTTGTGAAAGCCACCCAGATGTCATATGCACCCTCCAAGAATGTATTTCTTTTACCAGTCTTCTCATAGTATATTGGACGTATGGACTTGTTTTATAAGATATTGGAGAGAGAGGAATTTCTGAGTTAGTTCTGCAGGTTGGTATGGATGGGTGGAAGGCATGAAATATGCAGCTAGGTAGCTGATATACCACCTAATGCCCCATGAGCTGGTGCTAAAGAGAAGGTTTACTATGGGGTTTTTTTGTGTATTTTTTCACTGGTTTGTTTGTTTTTGTTTGTTTGTTTTATTAAAGCAATATCAAGCATCTCTGCCGGCCATTGTCACCCAGTATTCTGAACCTAACTTCATCATTTACACAGATAAACCTTACAGACAAGTGGAGACTCATCTATGAGTTCATCAGGGAGGGAAACATTTCTTTCCAGCCCCAAAAAAAAACTAGTGCAACTGCAAAGGGTAAGCATAAATCTCACTGTAAACTAAGATTAGAGCAGAGCAAAAGTATTGTCATCACCCAAGTACACTGTAAATCAACTATTTTCCATCCATTTCAAAAATTTGCCAGGAAAGTGGTAACATTTACCACCATAACCGAAATCTTAGGAAATGAAAACAAACAAACAAACCAAAAAAGATGAAGAAATAAAGCAAAAAAAAATCCACACTGAAAAATTTCTTTCTCCTCCTGTCTTTACATGTTCTCTTTACTTTTCTTTCAATTTCTCTTTCTTTCTACTCGCATAAACAAGTTACACAGACTTTTAAAATAAAAGAACAATGAAAAGAGAATTGGACATACACAGAGGAAAGTCCAGGTAAGCATCCTGCAGCCAGACAAAAAATATAATGCCAGAATCTGATACTCCTGCAAGATCTTACTTTCAGTACGTGTAATGATGTGCTTCCATGGTACAAGCACATCTCAGCCACACTGGAAACCAAATATATATTTGCTATAGTGCCGTTGCAAATACAGAATATTTTCTTATGTTTGTGCATCTGTCAGCATCTGTTCCTCTGAACAATTATCATGTTGCACCACAGCACAAATGGAAGAAAGTAACGGTGTTAAAAGTCACAATATCTGAAAGTGCAACTATGTGAGAAATTAAATACTGTATGACATAATGAAAAAAGAGGTTGAAGAGAGAAATCAGGTAGGTCATTATTCATTATTTAGACTTCTATATTGATAGCATCTATTTGTCTCTTCCTGAGAACATTTATAATGTCAGTGAATCTCTGTATAACATAGAGAAAAATAACAAATTTCCTGATCTGAGTAAATAAGAGGGAGTCAAAGCAAGAGAAAGAACAAAACTGTGCCAAGAAAATGATGAAGCAAAGCAAAGGCAGACAGTAGCAATAATACACCCACCTAAATAAAACTCAGGTGGAACTTTTGTAAGCTACTTTGACCTAGGCATTTGTAGAGGGCAATCACATTCTCTGCTATATTTCCTAATGAGATGGTCTAGAGACAAAGAGAGCAAGTCCCTCCCTAACAAAAGATGTATTTCAGAAGAGTGGGTTTCAGCATTTCCTCAAGAGAGCTGTCACCTCACTGCAGATAAGCAACTTAAGAGTGCAGGTCCATTTGGACACTCAGCTTGTCTTAGAAGACCAAAAATTACAGATACAAATGGCACTTATGAAGAACCTAGAAGACCTTTAACATCCTCAGAGACCAACCCAAGCAGTCAATTATCATCCCCCAGGAGATGATTTCCTTTATGAGAAAAAAGGCAGAGTAACAAGCTTCATGGTGTTGCAACTTAGCTACAAAGAACTTCTGAAACTCATCACAAATTAAATATTAATGAGACAGTGAATATTAAGGAACTCAAGCAATATGCACTACCAGAAATTAAATTGTTAAATATTTTGGCTAACTGCCATTTCAGTGATCATTAGACTGAAATATTTGGCTAGTAAATTCAGTTCTTTAATTTTAATCAGATTTGAGTGTTTGCAAATGATGCAGCTGTTGCTATAAAGATAATTAAATAACCAAATAGCCAACAACTTTAATTTTAGGTTTGATTTTTTTTGAGAGAGAGAAAGATTTGAAGATAAGTGTTATTTGCAAACTTCTCAGGCCCCACTGATCTCAGCACTAAGAAAGAAATAATCTCAATGAATGAATTATGTGAAATATATTTATTGTCTTAGGCCAGTGCAAACAAGGTATGGCAGACTTAACAAATCTCACCAACATAACAGGCATCCTTGCTCCCAGTCTCAGCAAAAAGCTGAAGGAAACCACAGAGATGCAATTGCACACATCTCTTCTTACAATTGGTACCACTAAAAAAGCAAGCTGATGGCATGGATCAGTAGGAAGGAATTCACAGTTCTGACTATTTGCACTGACTGGTTTTGTTTACTTGTTAGTGGTCCCTCTACACCAAGTTGTGGAATTACAAATAGGATTATATCTCTTATTCTGAATATGATGACTTTACCATGTAACAGCACTGGAAATCAATATATATTCAAAGAAAATCAACTGGATCTAACAGTCTCCCAAGATTAGTCTTGGCATAAAAGTTATAACTGGCTGTACAGGTTGCTGCTGCTGTTTGGCTTGGGAGACAAATTGAGGCTTGGCCTATAATATCAGAAGCAGCAAAATATTTATAAGAAAATAATGCAAAGTGCAGCTTTCTCCTCAAGTTTGTGGCATCTTGCTTTGATTACACTTGTATATAATATCTTGAAAAAAGAGTACTCTAATGACTGTATCTCACAGGGACCACCCCGTGGGATATCCTCTCAGGGAGATCTCCAGCAAGCATTAAATTCTAGGGAAAACAAGAGTTGCTTATGCAGCTCTGCATAGTGTTTCTATTCTCCAAGTACAGTTCCTTATGTGAGTTCAATAGGTATTCACATTCAGAAACACAGTATAGTAGCTCAGAAAAGGTCAAATCCCTTCAATAAAAAATAAAAATACTTTGGCTTCTCCATAAAGCAGCACAAGGCACAGCATGAAATATTCCAGGAAGTGTAGACATAACTTGACTCAGTAGTGGTGATATTTAGATTCAAGAAAACAAGAGGTTTTAATTAAAGACTTACCTTCAGAATCATACAGAATGTCTCACTAACGCTGACATGAAAGTCAAAAACCCATCCTAGGTGTCATCAGAGTAGCCACATTTTTTTTGGTTACATTTGTATGCTAATCACATAAGAAGCAAAAATAGGCTTAGATTGGAAATCAAAGATTGGTTGTATACAGGTAATAGAGTGCTCGAATGCTTTATTTTAAGATAGAAGGCTCTTGAACCAGGCTTTATTATTGAACTAAGACTATCTATCCTTTTTGACACTTTTTAAATTAAGTTCTTCCTCTAATTTATGTTTTTGTCAGCTTTCCTCCCTTACCTGGCTTTAAACTGATTTTTTTCGCTCAAAGTAATAAACTACTTCGGAGAGGAGAGAAAAAAATTTTAATG